>NC_084480.1:78261327-80893827 GCF_030035675.1 Rhineura floridana
GATCCCACCAATGGAGCTGCTCTCAGGGCTGATCAGCTGATGGACACTGAGAATGAGCCCCTTTGAAGTTTGCCCAAGGGGGATTGGGGAAGTAAGGATCTGCCCTGTTGGCTGGATCTGGTTGCTTGCCCTTGCATTACAGTCACTTTGAGCACTTCAATGAATTGTGCTAATTTGAATAAGACATCCTGCATATTCAGGAGGCAGCAGCCCAGTCTACAGTTTTGCTGCTTCCACAAATAATCATTTTTCATAGGGCATCTTTATTCCCCACACTAACAGCAACGCATTTGCCCCTCACGCTGCATAGCCTTTTTAAATTTCACAACAATCTTTCAGACAAGACACCAGAGGAGCACCAAGATCATGGGTATCTGTCAGGATAGGATGAAATTCCAACACAAGCCCTGTTCACACATTCAAAGAATGTTTGATGACATAAAATGCATAGGGTGCACAGGGCATGAGCTGCTCCAGTCCCGCCCTCAACATCCCCATGCTCATACACTCCAACCTTGACCTTTCCACATTGAGTAGAAAGGCTTGAAGGGAACTTGTAAGTGCATTCAGTTGAAGTACTTACAAGGCTCCTCATGATCAGGAGGACTCTTGCTTTATCAAGGTTTCAAATCACATGAGGCTTCTAAATGTTCAACTGAACATGCTTACAAGCCCCCTTCAGGTCTCAATGAAGGAAGGTCAGGGTAGAGTGGGCAGATCTAGTTATGTTAGGAGCAGGACTGATATACTCTTCACACACACACACACACACACACAGTGGGTGGTATTCAACTCTAGTCCTACTCAAAGTAGACCCATAGAAGTTAATGGACATGATTAACTTGGGTTCATTAAGTGGGTCTCTTCTGAGTAGGACTTAGTTGAATACATCCCTGCATGCCCTCACACATTATCTGAATGCCTGAACAGGAAGAGTTTTCTACTTCTCAATCTTGTTCAAATGAAAAACCAAGAAGATGTCTAGAAAAAGATTATATCCTTTGTTTCAGGTAGATTTCAAAAGTACATCTTTCTCAACAGATATAAAAGCTTTACAAATATGATAAGGAAGCTGGGATCTGCTCATCTCTAACTACTCGAAGCCAACAATTTGCCCTCAAAATACATTCAGGAAACTCTTCCTTGGGACGGGAGAATACATTTTACGGATGCTTGATCCTTCTTGTTACCTTAGTTGTATACTTACATCTAAATCAACAAGCCTTTTAAGTTGAGGCCTTATCCCAGTCTGCTTCTGTGTTGGAATTGCTTTTTAATATGCTTTTAAACCTTTTTTTAAAAAAAAAAAAACACCATGTTTTTAACCTTTTTTTAAAAAATGTCTTCAAAGCTTTTTAAAAAATGTTTTTAAAGTTGTTTTGTTTTAATGTATTTTAATGTCTGTTTTTATGATGTTGTAAAGTGTTTTTAGTGCTTTTGTTTGCCACCCTGGGCTCCTGCTGAGAGGAAGGGTGGGATAGAAATCAAATAATAAATAAATAAATCCTATAAATCCTATAAATCCTCCGTGGCATAGAGTGGTAAGTGGCGGTAATGCAGCCGAAGCTCTGCTCACAGCCAGAGTTCGATTCCAATGGAAGGAGGAAGTCGAATCTCTGGTAAAAGGCGTCGAGGTCCACTCAGCCTTCCATCCATCCGTGGTTGGTAAAATGAGTACCCGGCATATGCTGGGGGGTAAAGAAAGGCCAGGGACGGAACTGATAATCCCACCCCATATATATGGTCTGCCTAGTAAACGTCGCAAGACGTCACCCTAAGAGTTGGAAACGACTCGCACTACAAGTGCGGGGACACCTTTACCTTTACCTTTATACATACATAAAAGTAAGCCCAATTAATTCCGGTGGTACTAATTTTGCACAACGATCCTCAGGATTGCATCCTTAGTTGATGCAATACCTTGAAGTAAATGGAATAATCTGCTCTGGAGACCTGTTAATGAATGGTTGTTCTAAATTTTGATGTCACTTTTGGTGCTAGTGGTTCATTCTAATTGTAAATTATTCCGTTTCCTTCTCATATTTCAATTCATAAGAAAAATACATAAAACTTCTGGAAGGACTGCTGCCCAATGAGTTTGATGATGAAGGAGGGATTAAAAAGTTTGTCTTCCATATCCAACCTCTTGCTATTCAAATAGTCAGTTTCAGGATCTAAGACTCTATGCAATAAGTAGTCATATAGATGTTCAAATGCACAATGCATTAATGTATATCAGGGACTCCAATTCCCATCAAGTCCAAGCTAGCATGACCAATGGTTGGGGAGACAGGAGTTGTAGTTCAACAGCAAGTATATACATGTATCTACCTGAGAGTTAACATAGTAGAGCAATTAAAAACATGGAAATGCCTTGTCAACATCTCATCTTAGCCATGAACACATGCGGAAGCTACTAGCAATCAGCAAGAGCACCCTAGCTGTAATACTCACGCATGAGTGACTTACACTCACAGACAATCCCTCCATTCTCGTGTTGACTTGATGTGCTGCATGCACAATTGATGAGAGAGCACAGAGAAATGGCTATATTGAAGCATATGGGGATACGTGATGTGCTGGTGCTATGCCACAGTGGAATTGGATTGTGCCCTAAGTAGTCATGCTTCAATTTTCATTTCATTTCATTGATTTAAAGGTTATAGCCCCCATTTGGAGGCTGCTGAAATTCAGTTATGGCAGCTTTCCACATGACAAATGTAATGCTTAAAGTCTTTTACTCAGTGGCCCCATGTGTGTGCACAGTCACCACACCAGTGGCAATAGCTGTACAGGCTGTTGTGCTCTACTATGAAGATGCAGTTTGAAGAAGGGCAAAAATATTTTCTCCAAACTCTTAAAAGGGTAAAAAATGTCCAATTTATTTTAATTTAATCATGGGCATTATTTTGCCTCTCTGCAGCTATATTAGCATTTCATTGCTGTATCTTTCTCATATTAGTTAAATGGGTGCTCCCAGCCTATCAGGGATAACATAGTGAATGGGATGACATAACTATGGCGCCACTCATATTTGGCTACGTGAGCACATCACTGTAGACAAACAAAGCCATTAAGGATACAATGTTCTCACTGTGAATAGGAGGAAAATTTTAACCCCTGGCAGGGGGAGGGGGGAGGGGGGACTTTTTAACCCTTCTGAGCAAAGCTTCTGTTTTCAGCTCAGCCTTACTCAGAAGCATCCTGTTACTTGGTGCTTTAGAAATTTGGGGTCAAAGCCCTTGTGAGCTTTGTTTCAAATTAAACTGTGAGGTTTTCCATCTTATCCTTTTAAGAATTTTGTCTTGTGATCCTGGATGTCTGTTGCTTAGTAACTATACTACTCCACAAAAGTAAATGTATGTCAGTATGTGTATGTGGAGGGGGCATGCACGCAGACAGACAAAAGATAAATCAGCAAATATAAAATCTGATGTTACAGATGTAATTAGGTATGAAATATTTCCACTACATATCACTAGGAAGAAATTAGGAATACTGGACACCTAGATCAAGCACTATAGAAATAAAATTAAACTATTAGAGATACATTTCTTATAATACTCTAATAAAACCAGTCTTTTCTACATAACATGGTTTAAGTGATTTAAAAGCCTTTGATGAAATATTAATTCTTGCCATCTAAACCTAATTTTTAAAAAATTACAAGCCAAGAGAGTCTTCTGTTGTCTTGTTCCAAGGGTAAGTTTACCATGCCCTACTATTCTCTGTACTTTACAGAGTTTAAGGACTCTCAGTAGACTTTGTAATGAGGTAAGAGGTAGGATTCAGATGTGACTTATCTATCAGCCTCGTGGAACAAAGAGCAACATAGACCTGAGGACTGGCAAAAGAAAAATGAGGGCCAAAGTGTTGAATGTAACAGTTTGGTGTCTTTCTTTCAAGACTCGAGCCGCAATGCATGCTGAACTTGGCCAAAGGAAAGAACCACAGGAAACCTAGCCAGGTCACCAAACACGCTTCATAATGGCAATAGGGCAGAGTAGATGTGATATTCCCTGTCCTCATTAAAGCTTCCAGGTCAGATTTGCTCACTGGTATGAGCAACAAAGTGACCTCTGCCTTCCATACACTTGAACAACAGTTGGCTTTAATGCTTTTCTTTGCTTTCATGGGGGAAATGTTTGACATCTCCTGTGATGCATTTTGTATGTTTAGTTTCCTTCACAAAGCCAGTGGTGGCAAGCCAACATCTACCTGTGTGATAGAGTGGGATACAGGAACATTTGTGGAGATTGCCAGAAGCAGTGTAGGTAATAAATGGAAGCCCAGAGGCACCCACCCATAGAATCCACGCAGCAGATAAGCTACAGTCTGGCCAAGTATGAAAGGGCCATTTACTATGCTGGTAGAGGTAGCTTCTTGGTTATGTAGCTGATATATTTTACTAAGGGATAACAGTAAATACAAATGATATTTATGCCTTACATGTACTGACAGCCTCTCAACCACACTTACTTATTGTCTGACCATAGCAGAGGAGTTTTCACGCCAAGGCAAATACTGGCAGTTCTCCAGATCCGGCTTTCAAGTTACATTCTAACCACATCAAGATTAGAGAGCCTACCATTTCCTGCTTCTGTACCAATTTTGTAGTTGCCAGCTTGTCAGAAGGGATGAAAATATCAAATATACTATAATGACCTTGTGGTGATCTGTAGATAGCAATGGCATATGTTTCCTTTTTACAGGATGGGGCACCTCTCAGCCCACCCAGTAATATGGAGTGACTTGGCATTTTTTACACACCACAAATTTCAACCAAAGCAGTGATTGCAACTTCCTGTTGGTTAAAACTCCTCAAGATAAATGTAGCTTCTCTTACTTCAGTTCTGTTACAGAAAAAGGCCGTAAGATTTTGGTCCCTCAAATTAGGGGACTGTAGTTTTCTGGAGTAGTTTAAAAAACAAACCAACCTAAAAGTTGTATAAATGTTAAGCATTACTATTGATTTTTGATAGCCTGCTAGTACTTTCCATAACTACTACTATTCCAGACAGTACAAGAAATGCCCATTCTTGTCTGTACTATACATGGTAGAGAATTTAAAATTTAAAATTCCTTCATAATTGCAGATTATTGATATTATTCATGATAAAGCAGTAGCCACAATAACATAATCCATTTAAAATTAGGCTGCAATACATAAAGCACCTAGATATAGCATAAATATTATGGTATGTTTTGTGCCTGAGGGTCTAGGCCACAAAGAACATAGTGAGAAATGTAAGTAGTAAACATTTTTCGTGTGAGAACTGAGGAGATAAAAATCATGTTGGGATTATTATCCCATTATCTGCAGAGTTCTCCAGTAATGTGGATTCCTTATTTATAGTTTTGAGAGTGTAGCAGTTTGTGTGCCTTCTCATCTCACATCCTGCAAGACCCACTAGAGAGGTGATGAGATTAAATGTGCACATCTTCCGATGAATTAACATCTATCATTAAAAGCATGCACATCTGTGAGCAAACATTTTTATTGCTAAAACTTAACAAGGATAAACTACAATCTTGTTTCATTTATTATCAACTTCAAAGCATCCTAATAGCTACTATTTCTAGCCTACCTCACACAAGAAATTGCACAAGACACACCCGACAGCTATGCCATGTTATCTGCCACACTCCAACAAAAAAATTGTGCAGAGCAAATGAATTAAAGTGGGTGGGATCTAAAAAGCTACTTTAGGCATACCCAAAAACTTTGGCATGCCTAGTGGGATCCTTGCCCATTTTCACTGAACAACAGGAACCTCTCCCTTTGCCATATTGAAAGCCACTTTAGAAAGTGTCCCCAGTTTTAAATGTAATTGGTCATGATGAAGCACAGGAGGCTGATGTTTAAGAAACATGAAAGCACCTTTTGGTATGTAGAAATAGCTGCAATGGTCTTTGGATCCCAACTGATACTTATGCATACATAAATGCCTGCTAATTATCTGTAGCTGTCCAATGTATGCATGGCTTGGATCCCAAATTTCCCTTCTGCAGACAAAAGGCTCTTTCTGTTTGTGGGTGGGCTGGTGATCTGGTGGAAGCTGTCACTCATGGAAAGGGGAAGGGAAGCAATGTTCACCAATTCCTCCTCCTCCCTGCATCTCTTGCTGTTCCAAAGTGTCCTCCAGTGCTTCCGAACATTTTTGGGGGGGGAGGGGGATGGTGGTCGCCTGTACATGTCCACATTCCCACTTGGTCTTTAAAAAATGAAGCTCATAGATTCATAGAGTTGGATGATAATTTGTAGGCCATCCAGTTGAACTCCCCTGATCATTGCTGGAAATCCTGATCTGCAGGAGCCCCAACAGGTGACTGCCTAGTCTTGAGAGAGGGAGAGCCCATCAACCCTCCAGGTAATTGGCTCCATTGTCAAACTGCTCATGCCATTTATAAGTTTACTCCAGTGTTAAACCAAAATCTACCTTCCTGTAGGTTAAGCCCATAAGATCTACTCCTTTCGTATGGTGCAGTAGAGAACAAATCTTTGCCCCTTCCTTCTGACTGCTCTCCAGGTATTTGAAGAGTTCGATCATGTCCTTGCCCGCCCCTCTGGCCTCAGTCTTCTTTTCTTCAGGCTAAATCTACCCAGTTCCTTCAACCTACCATTATATGACTTTAACCTATCATTATATGACTATCATATTGCTGACCAATTGCATTGCCCTCTTCTGAACCAATTTCACTTTGTCTATATAGCCACTATAACCTTCTTAAATTGCAGCACCCAGAATTTAACACAGTACTTCAGATGATGTCTGACTAGTACAAAATAAAGTGAAAATGTGGAAATCCACAGTAATATGTATTCATATGACTTCTCTTTAAGGACCTCCTCTCCGGATGCACACCTTAACGTGGTGAGGGGGTTTGAGTGTGTTGAAGAAGCTGAGAGCAATGCTGTCAGGAGTCTAGACCAAGAGGCTAGACTCCTAGCAGGGGCACCCAAGGCGGAATGGTCAAAGCTGAAACACCAGACTAAGATGCATCCAAACTCAGAGGAAGGAAATGGTAAACCACCTCTGAATATCTCTTACCATGAAAACCCTATGAACAGAGTATCCAAAATGCAACACGAGATACTGCTGCAAGATGAGACCCCCAGGTCAGAAGGCACTCACCGAGCTACTGGGGAAGAACAAAGGACAAGTACGAGTAGCGCTGTGACTAATGACGCAGCTGGGTCAAAGCCGAAAGGAAGCCCAGAGGCTGATGCGCACAGATGCGAAAGGAGAGTCCGGAGTTGTACGACGCACACAATAGGAACATGGAATGTGAGAAGCATGAATCAGGGAACGTTAGAAATTGTCAAGCAAGAAATGGAATGCATCAACATTATAATACTTGGCGTGAGCGAACTAAAATGGACGGGAATGGGACAACTACATGGGGCAACTACAAAATATTTTATGCAGGAAATGAGAAATTAAGAAGAAATTGGGTTGCTTTAATAGTGAGAAGTGATGTAGCAAGAGCAATTAGGAGCTACAACGCAAGGTCTGAGCGAGTGATATCAATGAGATTAAATGGGAAACCTATCAACATAACCATCATCCAAGTCTATGCTCCAACAGCAAACACAGAAGAAGAGGAATTGGAGAGATTTTATGCAGAAGTACAGGAAGAAATTGATCACACACCAAAACAAGATGTGCTGATAATCATGGGGGATTGGAATGCAAAAGTAGGGAACAGAGAAGAATTAGGAATTGTGGGGAAATGGGGCACAGGGGACAGAAATGAAGCAGGAGAAAGATTTATTGAATTCTGTGAAGCCAATAATTTGTTTCTTGCGAACACATTTTTTGAACAACCGAAAAGATGACTATACATGTGGACATCACCAAATGGTCAGTATAGGAATCAAATTGATTATATAATTGGTAGCAGAAGGTGGAGAAGTTCCATACTTTCTGCAAAAAGCAAGACCAGGAGCAGACTGCGGTACAGATCATGAACTGGTCATATCGAAAATCAGAGTAAAGCTAAAGAAGACCAACCAAGCAATCATAACGCCAAAATACAATTTAAATAACATCCCAGAAGCATATAAAGATCAAATAAGGAACAGGTTTGAGGCTTTAAACTTAGTTGACAGAGAACCAGAAGAACTATGGATTGAAGTCAGAGACATTATCAGAGAAGAATGCAAAAAGACAATACCTCTAGTTAAAAAGAGAGAAAGACCCCAATGGATGACTCAGAGCTTGGAAGTAACTCGTTATTTTTAACGAGTTACTTGTAATTCGTTACAATTTTAAATAACGAGTGGGTAATTCCATTACATTTGGCAAGTAACGGAATGACTAGTAATTTCCCTACTTTTCAGCTGCGACTTTAACGTTTCCACGTTAGTTTGGACGTTACTTGGGGGTGGGAACAAGGGGAAGTCAGCTCCTGGCTGTGATTGGTGAACACAAGACATGTGCCTCACACTGATTGGACCTCTGCGCAGACTCTCTCTTCCCTCATGATCTCACAGAGCTTGGAAAAGTTACTTTTTTGAACTACAACTCCCATCAGCCCCAGGCAGCATGGCCACTGGATTGGGCTGATGGGCATTGTAGTTCAAAAAAGTAACTTTTCCAAGCTCTGGAAGAGGTGAATAGGCAGGTCCTGCTAGCATCTGAGAGGAAAAAATGGATGCTGGAGGAAAAAGCCAGGGCATGGACAACGGAGGAGAAGGCAGCGGCAGAATGGCGAAGAGCTGTGGAGGTGAGTGACGATGATTTGTGTGTGTGTGTGTGTGTGTGTGTGTGTGTGCCTCTCCTTATCTCGCTGCTGCCTCCGTGGCACCTTCTGCCCCCCCACGGCCTACTTCTCTTCCTTCCCCCCCCTTTTAAACTCTCCCCCTTGTTCCCATGCATACCTGTGTGCTGTATTTATCCAGACAGAACACTCCTGCCTTTTAAAATGCCGGCTAGCTTTTTATTGTATATTAATTTGAACTCCATCTTTCTTTTTATTTGTATTTTTGTCCTGTTTAATCACAAGACTGAATTGTATGTGGGACAAAAACTGTCTCAGTAATAATAATAATAAAAATAAAAAATCATTAGCCATATAATAAATGGCTTAAGGCTGATTTTTTTGTTCTTGGCAGAGATGAGGTGAGAAGTAGGGTCCTCGCAGCTCCTCCTCTCAGTCCCCCAGCTCTCAAACTCATGTTCTGTGAGAAAGAGAGAGATTCCCAGTCCCAGAGAGAGACAACTCCTATAAACCCCATTCTCTCCAACAGCATCCCCAGGCGGGGTACCTGTGAAGATCACCTCTTGTTGAAAAAAATCCATTTATTGCAGCTGAATATCTGGGCAATGTAAAATTAAAATGTTTAACTGATTAATCCTCTCCCTTTCAATAAACTGATCAATTACATTTCAATTGATTTGCTTATCACCAAGACTTCAAATCTATGAGAATTTCCAGAATATAATAATTAAAAGGAGTGCAAGACAATGAAGAATTCAATACAGAAGCTCTAGGGCACACAGTTAAAAAAAATCAAGGCTGATCTTTGTTATTGTTTCATGCATTACCCGGTACAGTAACACACAAAATTACTCTAAAAACAATAAACAAGTGTCTCACATTAAAACTCATTCTTACCAATAAAAATAGGCCCCACTGATTAATCAACTCTCCTTTTATTTAATTAATCTGCTGAAAATTAAAGCTTGTAGCCCTAGAGTTGGGTTTTTTTTAAAAAAAATCATTTGACCAGGAAGACAAGTACCGTTCAGTTCGCATACAGTGAATTTCAGAGTTGAGATTAATCTGTTCTCATCACAGCCCAGGCTTGTGTATTTATGTGCAAGCCCTTTCTTGATGACATTGCCATGTGGTGACCAAAGCAAGGAGGAGAGAAGTCTCAGGCTGTGTGGTGCAGTCACTGCAACACAATTGCTGCCTAGAAAAGAATGTGCAGGTGCAAAAAGCAGAAGCTCAAGTAAGCTTCAAAAAGATGAACAGTGCCAAAGCTGCACAGGCTGCAATAGGCAATGTTGAGGGATTTCATCATTACTGCTTTTTAGGAAGTGAAGGTCAACCACTGTCAGTGCCGCCCTGGGCTCCTACTGCGACGAAGGGCGGGATATATATATATATATATATATATATACAGAAAGAAAGAAAGAAAGAAAGAAAGAAAGGAGAGATATAAAGGGGAGTATTTCTTTAGATGTTACCCTACTTTCCATTTTTGCTTTCTATTTGCTTCTAGCCCTATTCTGTCACTCTCCAGTACACATGAAGAAGGGGCAGTGAGGGCAACTCCCAAACCTGGGTGTTGCGCCTCCAAGTTAGTTACTTAGAACTAGGTATGCCTTTCCTATCTACGATGTATTTCTATAAATGAAATAGCTTTTCTTATTTTACTAAGTCTTAAGTCTCAGTGATCTCAGTGCAGGGTAAAAGCCTGCCACAAACACACACATTGGCACACACAAGCATCATAGACTGTTGACAATCTCTGCTAATATCTATACAAATGTACATAACATGCATCACCTGAACTCACATGATCTAGAGTTACCTTAGATCTTGCAAGATTTGCAAATGAGAAGCATTAGGGTTTTATATTAGTTCTGATTGTCTATTGGGCTATCATAGGTTATATGTTTTTTTCATTTTCTATGGCAAAAACTCCAACTTCAATGGAATTTATGTGATGTGTTCTAATCATTTGAATTTGGCTAATGAATGCTTTACTCTTTCATCAGAACTTTAGCAGTAGTACTAAAATATTAATAAAAAAAGGGAAAGAAAAAATACTTTACATACATCATTCAGCTGTATTGCTAATTATAGATATAGATATAAAAGATAAACGGCATTTTGTCAAAAGTATTTTTGTCTACATTTTATACCTCATCCTTGGTTTTCCAAGCTTGGCATGGAATGCTTCTCATACAGAATTAATTTGAAATGCTGCACATTTATTATCATAATCATCATATTCAAAATAAAAAAAATATGTACCGCCTTCAAGTTGATTCCAACTTATGGTGACCCTATGAATAGGGTTTTCATGAGGCTGAGAGGCAGTGACTGGCCCAAGGTCACCCAGTGAGCTTCATGGCTATGTGGGGATTTGAACCCTAGTCTCATTTTGTTCTCACAACAACCCTGTGAGATAGTAGGTTAGACTGGCCCAGGCAGGGTTATTCAGTGAGCAAAAATGATGCAAATAGGATCTCTTTTAATTGTGCTATTGACCTGCTTACTTCCACTCTGACTGGGGGATCTTGCAGCATGGGGAAGAGATGGGGGCACATCACAGCTGAAGTTCACCCATATAGGAGCATTATCTCTTGTTTATTACAGAGACGCCTGTTGCAGGTTTTGCTGCTGAGAGCAGCAGTCAGTTAGTGCGGCCACTTGAGTCACAGCTTGTTGATCCTGAGGAGGCAAAACTAGAAAGTGAGGTTCAGAAAGGAGGCCCTGTGCACGAGGAGGAGAAGGGCATGAAGCAGTGCCAGTTGCCCACAGCCACATCTGCAGAACAGCAAGTACCATGGTTTGGCTTTGAGAAAGCTTGTACATTTGTGAGCCAGAGTGGGGAAAATGTTGTTGTACGATGCAATTACTGCCTTCCAAGGATCAAAAATCTGAGATCAGCTGTTTCCTCCTTATCCAATGTGAAGAAACATTTTGAGGTAAGCCTTTGTCATGCTGGTCCTCAAAGAGTGTCCATTGTCTATTTATGTTTAAATTGTGAAGTTCCTCTTCCATTTTTTCTTGGATTCATGCTTTGTTCTTCTTCCTCAGAGGGCACACCCTGAGAAGCTGAGAGCAATTGAAGAAGCAATAAAGGCAAGGAGACGTGGCCTTCCTGAACCAATGCATGACACCCCTCCTCCCAAAATGCTGAAGCAGCAGCAGACAACCCTTGAGAGGTGGGGATCTGGCAGGGAGCCTGTCACCCAGAGCAATCTCGACAGGAGAATCATTGATTTCATTGTAGAGGAGACATTACCACTTCAGACTGTGGACAAACCATCATTCATTAATCTGGTTCACATTGGACTCCCCAAAGATCTCACCATCATATGTGCCAAGACTCTGAGAGACAGAATTGAGAAGAGAGCATGCCACATGAGAGAAACTCTTGCAAACCGAATGGGTGCTGTGGCATATATAGCAACCACTGCAGATTGTTGGACCAATGGCAAGAAGAGTTACTTTGGGGTAACAGCCCACTGGATCAACCCAACTACCCTGAAACGTGAGGTCGGGGCCTTAGCTTGTAAGCGTCTGAAGGGGCGCCATACATACGATGTCCTTTCAAAAGCACTGCATGATGTACATGTGCAGTACAGGATCCACAACAAAGTTATGTGCACTACTACAGACAATGGCTCCAACTTTGTGAAAGTGTTCAGAGTTTTCATGGCCAAAGAACCAGTGGAAGCTGCAGGCACCAGTGACGATGATGGTGATAACCAGGAGGAGGAGGAGGCGGAGGTGGAGTTTGTGCCTATCTGTGAGATCCTGGACACAGGACCTGAGGCAGAGGAAGACGCTGCAGACTCAGGAGAGGATTTTGTTTTACCACCACACCAGAGATGTGCTAGCCACACCCTCAACCTGGTGGCAACACAAGACATAGAGGCCATGCTTTCTGACTCCTCCAAAAGTAGTCTTCTTGGTCCTTTCAAGAAACAGTTTCGTTCCTTGATGGGAAAGTGCAGCAAGTTGTGGTCCAAGCAGAACCAGTCAGCCCAGATTGCTGAGTATATCCATGCGCAATGTGGTGTGTATCTGAAGGTACCGAATAAGACCAGGTGGAATTCCACCTTTGATGCGTTGAAGCAACTACATGAGCTCCTGTCAACTGTGCCACTAAAAATGCACGCCATAATGGACCGCTGCTCCTTGTCCAGGATCACAGCTGTTGAGATTGAAGTGGTACAGGAATACACAGAGATTATGGAGCCACTAGCCCAGTCCCTAGATATCCTGCAACGGGAGAACGGCATGTTCATGGGGTATTTGCTACCAACGCTCTGCAATCTGGACCGCAAGTTAGAAGGACTGGAAAACAAACCTGAGAGGTACACATACTGTTTTCAGCTGCTGAGAGGTGTGTGCAAAGCCCTAAGAAAGCGGTTTGCAGCTATCTGGGAGGACAAGAGGCTTCTTCTGGCAGCCTGCCTACACCCTCGCTTCAAACTAGATTGGCTGGAATCGAGTCAGGCTGCCACCCATACCAACAAGTAAGAACATTAGGGAAGCCCTTTGGGTGGATTACTCCAAGGGAAATGTTGTCTCAAGGGAGGCATCAGAGGGCTTAAGGTGGTAGGCAGGGGCTGGGCCTTTTCTTCCTGGGGCTCCTCATCACAACCTTGGGTTGCTGCAGGTAATCCTTAAGGGTCTGCTGTGCTGCCCCATGAGTGTGGTGACTTGGTCACCTTCCTACCTTCCATGTCATCATCCACAGGCTCAGGCTGGACCCTGAACCAGGGGACATGACAAGCATCAGGAAATGAAGAGCAGATGATGGTTTCCTAACATATATGTGTTAACATATCCTCTCTCTTTCTTAGATACACAATGGAAGCCTTGTTGAAAGCTGAAATAAAGATGGGTGTACTTAATGAGGACAATGATCAGTCTTCAGATAAAGACCAGGAAGGAGATGACTTAGAAGATGACTTCTTTAACTTTCTGCCCCAGGGCAAGAAGTCAGCAGTGGACACTGCTGAGAAGGAACTGGTGAGGTACCTGAGGTCTCACAGCAGGGAAGTGTCATCACTCCATGGCTTTCCACGTGTGCTGTGGTGTTTTTTGCAGCACAACACAGGCATGCCTTCAAGCGCCGCAGTAGAACGCCTGTTCAGTACTGGTGGCAACGTAATGACTGTAAAAAGACATTCCTTGTCTGGCATGCTCTTTGAGCATCTTGTTCTTTTGAGACATAACAGAAACATATTATAAAAGCATTTCAAGTGTAAAATTTGATTTCAAGTGTTGGGGTATCTTCGTTGCTTGGGGGGATGTGAGATTCTGTTATTCCATTATGTTAATCTTACAGATAAAATTTTTTATTCTACTACCCCCTGTGTGTGTGTGTTTATTTTTAATATTGTTTTAGGCTTCTTAGATGTGCAGCAGCCAAGGCCAGCACCTTGTAGGAGTTTTTTTTAAAAAGTAAGTGAAATGTAATTGTAGTGATTACTTTTGAGAAAAAGTAAAGTAATCAGTTACTTTCAGAGCAATTGTAATTGTAACGGTAATTACTACTTTTTGGGCCAAGTAATTGTAACTGTAATTTATTACTTTTTAAAAGTAATCTTCCAAGCTCTGGGATGACTGAAGAAACTCTTCAAATGGTTAAAGAGAGATGGAAAGCAAAAGAAAAAAGGAGATAGAAACACAGTCAGAACCCTAAATGCAACAATACACCGACTAGTACGTAGGGACAAAGAGAACTATTACAATAGTTACTGTATAGAAATAGAAGAGGACAACAAAAAGGGTAGAACAAGAGCCCTATTCCAAAAGATTAGAGAAATGAAAGGGAAATTTAAATCAAGAGTAGGGATGTTGAATAATCAACAGGGGAACACACTGAAGAGATGGAAGCAATACACTGAAGAACTCTATAAAAGAAATGCCAGGATGACAGATTCATTCATGGAGGAACCATATGATGAAGAACCAGAAATTTTAGAATGCGAGGTGAAAGCTGCTCTTAAAATACTTGGAAGAAACAAATCACCAGGAATAGATGGCATACCAATAGAGTTGTTACAAGCTACTGAGACTGAATCAGTCCAAATTGTGACAAAAATCTGTCAAGAAATATGGAAAACTAAACAATGGCCCACAGCCTGGAAGCATTCCATATACAGTCCAATTCCAAAGAAAGGGGATCCCAGAGAATGCAGTAATTATCAAACTATTGCCTTAATATCCCATGCAAGTAAAGTAATGCTCAAGATTCTACAACAAAGGCTCTTACCATATATGGAGTGAGAAATGCCAGATGTCCAAGCTGGATTTAGAAAGGGAAGAGGTACCAGAGATCATATTGCAAACATACATTGGATAATGGAACGGACCAAGGAATTTCAGAAGAAAATCACCCTGTGCTTTATAGATTACAGCAAAACCTTTGACTGTGTAAATCATGAAAAACTATGGAATGCTTTAAAAGAAATGGGGGTGCCACAGCATCTGATTGTCCTGATGCGCAACCTATACTCTGGACAAGAGGCTACTGTAAGGACAGAATATGGAGAAACCAATTGGTTCCCCATCAGAAAGGGTGTGAGACAGGGGTGTATTTTATCACCCTATTTATTTAATCTATACGCAGAACATATCATACGGAAAGCAGGATTGGACCAAGAAGAAGGAGGTATGAAAATTGGAGGGAGAAATATCAATAATTTAAGATATGCAGACGATACCACACTACTAGCAGAAAGCAGTAATGATTTGAAACGAATGCTGATGAAAGTTAAAGAGGAAAGCACAAAAGCAGGACTGCAGCTGAATGTCAAGAAGACTAAAGTAATGACAACAGAAGATTTATGCAACTTTACAGTTTACAATGAGGACATTGAACTTGTCAAGGATTATCAATATCTTGGCACAATCATTAACCAAAATGGAGACAATAGTCAAGAAATCAGAAGGCGGCTAGGACTGAGCAGGGCAGCTGTGAGAGAACTAGAAAAGGTCCTCAAATGCAAATATGTATCACTGAACACTAAAGTCAGGATCATTCAGACCATGGTATTTCCGATCTCTATGTATGGATGTGAAAGTTGGAGAGTAAAAAAAGCTGATAAGAGAAAAATCAACGCATTTGAAATGTGATGTTGGAGAAGAGCTTTGCGGACACCATGGAATGCAAAAAAGACAAATAATTGGGTGTTAGAACAAATTAAACCAGAACTATCACTAGAAGCTAAAATGATGAAACTGAGGTTATCATACTTTGGACACATAATGAGAAGACATGATTCATTAGAAAATATAATAATGCTTGGAAAAACAGAAGGAAATGGAAAAAGAGGGCCAAACAAGAGATGGATTGATTCCATAACGGAAGCCACAAACCTGAATTTACAAGATCTGAACAGGGTGGTTCATGACAGATGCTCTTGGAGGTCACTGATTCATAGGGTAGCCATAAGTCGTAGTCGACTTGGAGGCACATAACAACAACAATCTTTAAGGAACAATATTTATTTATGAGGGGGCGTAAATGCTATTCTTTTTAAAGATAAGCTGTACTATTATGATGCAGTGATTATTCTGAATTTGCCATGTGGCGATTTAACTGTAAATAAAAATGTTCAAAATTAAATTCAACAGAAGTGGTCATACTGTTGCAGCCTCTTTCAGAGGTGGAAAATGAGTTGTTTGAAACAATGTCTACCTGCTGGTTTAGAGCAGAACGGAGGTCATTAATGTTTTACTGATACATTTCATTCAATAACTTGTGTGTAAAAGGTTTCCACTGAAATGGATTGCATAAGTCAGCACCCTGCAGGACTTCTACTTAAGAAACTATTTAAGTGGGTGTTTCCTGTCCTGCAAATGCATAGCTATTGCATGGATGGACAATATATTATAAAATTCCAAATTGTGTGGGATTTTTTTAAGGAACAAAAGCCAGAGCTATTATAGAGAGAATGACATTTTTCAGAACAATATGCCCATGCACTACAGGAATTTGGCCTGCAGAATTTTCATCGTTTCTCATATTTAGATACAAAAAGATATGGGCTTTGCATGCATATGTGAATAGGTGTATAAATTGTTGCCAAGCATAACCCAGGTCAACATAAACAGTTCATGCCCATATAAACAGTGCTGCATTTATTTGACCTTGCTTTGTGAGGAGATACAAATTCATACTCTAGAATAAAGTTCCCTAGAATTTTGATGGCCAAGTGTCCTACTTTACAGACGACAGTCCCCAGTTTGTGGGAGTCCTTTTTTTGAAGGGCTATCAGGTCCAAGTCCAGTTTAAAGATAAAGAACCTTAAGAAGAGAGGCCTTGAAGCTGAGTGTCAGTAGTTAGCACCAGGACAGCAGACTGAGCAGGCCCACAAGTCATCTGTTCATAGTCTTCCCCATTAAGATGAGATTCATTGTATTTCTATTTTAATTACAGTATTTTCATTATTATTATTTATTTATTTATATACCTCCCCATAGCTGAAGCTCTCTGGGTGGTTTACAGCAATTAAAAACAATAAAAACAAATATACAAATTTTAAAACACAAAAAATAATTTACAAACGCAATTTAAAAAAAATAAAAACAATTTAAAATTGTTTAGAAATTTACATCTATAAATATAAATAAACATATGAATATTTTGTCCCTGTATTTTGGTGATGAATTTCCTCCTCTTCTATTTTTTTAATAATGATTTCCATTCAACAGTTTTGGTTGCTGTTGTTAAGGAAGATTATTGGCTTACTTGTAAATTTCAAATGGAATGGCTGCATATTTCCTCTGACCTAGTTTCTTTGCTGCCTATGCAAGGGCAAGAGTGCACCGCAGAACTCCATGAAACAGTGGCTTCACAATTACCTTTCTTTTCATTGAGTGTTCCAGGCTCTTACACTCATCTGGAACAATAAATTAATAACCTAGAATTCTGAAACACATCTCTGTCTTTCTATGCCTCAAGTCTAATTAAGAATTTGAACCAAGCTTTCTACACATCCAGTCTCAGCATTCTCTCTGTTGTACTATACATTCCTTATAGAGGTTCTTCTAGTTCAGTGCAGCCATTAATTCTATTGTGAGTTACTATTAGTTGGAGTATCAGTACAATCTTTTGCAATATTTAGAAGACAGAATTAAAAGATAATGGGAGCAAATAAGGTTGTAAATGTTGGAGAATATTGTATGCAGATAATGTAATATTAACATAAATTATGAAATTGTCTAATATTTCAATAAATAAATTATATATGAAACTCATTCTGGATAGAGCAAGCCAGGCATTTCAAAAGGGAGAATGTTGAGTCAGGCAAAACACAAACAAACCCAGGCATTTTATGGCACAGACAGACAGACAGATAGATAGAAAGAGAGAGAGAGAGAGAGAGAGATGGTGTGACTTGGAGTGCATACACCATATCATCTGTTTGGAGTTAGTAATGCATCTAGGAAGTGTCACTGTGGTCCTCACCTCCATTATGGTAGACTCACAGTTACACTGGGATGCCCTCACCAAGGGAAGCAGTTTTGGTCCTGGTGGCCACTCTAGCTAGAACCACTGTAACATCTATGGCTGAGGAACTGCTGAATAATTGCCAAGGTGGCTGTGATGGAAGTATACGTAGCATCCCCTGCTCATCTGTTCCTCCTGGGGCTTTATGAACCCTAGCTCTCCTCCCCTTTCTCCTCTTATCTTTAATGTTCCTATGATGTGCACTGGGGTGCTTATGTGTGGGCAACAGTGCATCACTTGCAATTAGGGATGGGGGAGAAATTAAATTTAGTTCACATTTAAATCTAACTGGTACTTTCCAAAACAATATGTGAACTGAAACACAGCCATCCTTCAAAAGGTGCACTTCTCTGAATTTTTCAGCTAAGTAATGTGTACAAAAATGCATATGCTAGAGGAAAGTATGCATAAAATCCATATATTAGTGAAAACAGCATACAAAAATACATTATATTAGTGAAAATCACGTACAAAAATACATTATATAAGGAAAAAATGGCTTGAAAATGTGTATATTAAGCAAAACTGCATAGCAAAATGTGTATAATAGGAGAAAGTTGAACTAAAATGCTGATAAATTTTCACAAGAACCTTTCGGGGGATTTGAGTTTATTCATCTGCAAATCTCAGGCTTACTCCAAGCTTCTTGTGTGTGATAGTGCTGTTTTGGCTATATAAAAATGACACTTTTAGTCTGAACATTAAAATGGAGAGAATGATTCATTCATTGAAACATATGAACACCTCCCATTCATAATTCTGTTGGAAGCCTTACTTGAAAGAAAAGCAGCATTCCCAAATGCCAGAGGCGCAATAAATTTCCTTTAAAAAACCTGTATCACCGCTTCTAGCAGAAATACCAGATGGGTAGCAGGAGAGAAAGGAGTAAATAAAATGTCAGCTTTGTTAAACTTTTGTCTCTCACAATGTTAAACTCAAATACCAAGTGACTAACAGATACAATCAGTGTGCCCTTACAAATGTTATTCTCTTTTTTAAAGATTCCAATAGCAATTACATTTTACATGTTTCCAACTCACCTTTCTAACAACATTAGCCTAGGAAAACATGTTCAAGCTAATGTGTGCATGCAGTTTGGAGAAAACCACACAGAATCTATTTATATAGACACTATGGAAAAGTGTGACACACTTATATATTTTATATATTGTATATATATATATATATATATATATATATATATATATTGTACTGCCTTCAAGTCGATTTCGACTTATGGCGACCCTAAGAATAGGGTTTTCATGAGGCTGCGAGGCAGTGACTGGCCCACGGTCACCCAGTGAGCTTCATGGCTATGTGGGGATTCAAATCCTGGTTTCCCAGGTCATAGTCTGACACCTTAACCACTACACCACTCTCTCTCTCTCTCTCTCTCTCTCTCTCTCTCTCTCTCTCTCTGTGTGTGTGTGTGTGTGTGTGTGTGTATGACATAGGATATACAGTAGGTATATATATATAGACAGTTTTGAAAGCAACAAACAGAACTTCACCCAAACTTGCTCTGGATCCCTATAAGGATTCCATTAATCACCTAAAATATATGCACATAATTGTGATTAACAAAACAGAGGTTTTTATTGTAATACCAAAATGTTTTGGCTTCCGCCTTCATCAGACGCTAACATACCAATGCTGCTACTAAGGTGGCAATTATAGAGCTTTAAGGATGGAATGCTCAGAGGGGCTTCATTTGCAGAAGCTAAGTGATGCTGGTACTGTCCTTCAGGTTTAGGCCATGTGGTGCTTATGTGTCCAGAGAGTATATCCAAAAGTTCTCCCTTTTAGTCAGTGCTTCTGAATCTGTTGGCATCTCTATAGCTGTTATAGAAAAGTCCAACAGGCTGTGACCCTCAGTGTTGAAATGTTTTGCAACTGGTTGCTCCACTTTTTTTGTTAAGATTGCCAATTTGTGGTTTCTGAAGTGTGTGCGTAGGTCAGTTTTTCTACGTATTGGATATGACATCCTGGTCTTTTCCATTCGATGACATAATTGCAGGACCTGCAGGTGATGTTCTGTTTGATGTAATATGTCCTGCCTGTCCTAGTGCTTGTAAAAGTAGCTGTCTTCCTGAGGTACACACAGGTGATACAGCGTTTAGAGTGACAAGGATGAGACCCAGGATTGGTGATAGGTGGCTTAAGCACAGCTCTCACTACCAGTCTGCGCAAATTAGGAGGCTGGCAAAATGCTACAACAGGATGCCTGGTGATGGCTCTAGCAAAGTGTTCAGAGTTTGCCAGCAATGGGTAGCTCTCCCTGATTGCTTGGTGATAGGAGATGATGGATGGAAATCTACCACAAATGGATCTGTTGTTCTCTGCTCTTTGACACCTCATTATGATGGAGGAGTTTTTCTCTGGACAGAATGGAGGCTTGGAGGATGTTGCAATAATACGTGGTATTTATCTTCAGTGTTGCAAATAAGTTTGATTCTCAATTTCTCATTTTTTTCCAATCTTAAATTCAGATCTCCAGATTTCCACACCAGTTTTCAAATGCTTTTTTAAAAAGTTATCATGAAAGTACATCAGCATTTTTGTACAGTTTTGCCTAATATAAAGCATGTTATATGGTTTTTTTCATATATGCATTTTATACACACTTTGCTCCAGTGTATGCATTTGGTACAGATTACTTGGCTAGAGAACTATATTGCAAAATTCAGAGGACTGCAAATTCAAAGAATGGCTGTATTTTGCTTCATGTGTTATTTTAGAATGTGTGAATCAGGTTCTCCTTAAAAAGTGACCTGAATCAAATTTCTCTCCCATCCCTAGTCTGGAGTAATTTAAAACAGTCTTCACATGCCATTCATATTATGTAAACTGGCCTCAAAGGGGAAAATATCTCAACATCATTCTTTAGATTTTCATTAAAAAAAGAAGTGGGGTATACCATAGTAGCAAAATAGAACTGTGTGTTGAGAGAATACTGAAAAGTCACTTTGAAGATCTTCCTGCACAGGCTCAGTACAAACTCTAAAATATCATTTTTAAAGTCTCTGAACTTTCTCTGTTGTTAAGAAAGCTCAAGGTCTCAAAAGGCAAGGTCAAAGATTCAAAGATGTAATTGAGTTGTGTATTTTGAGATCAATCCTGAATACCACTTTGAAATAAAGTGAAAAAAGAAATTCTTTACCCAGAGAAGATACAAAAATGCATAGCCTAGTTGGTTATGTTGATTATATTTTATTTTTTTAAAAAAAATGACCACTGTTGAGCTATTAATATTTGATTTTGCTTTAAACTTTAATATCACTAGGGAAATAACTTCTGAGTGCTACAGCTCAGGTCTGAAAACTAACATTTGTTTAGCTGCAAGAAGTGAGTCATAATTCATCTGCCTTGATTAATCACTAGGTGAATGGAGTGCCTGGCCCAAAGGTATTAATATGATGCAGCAAGTTGGAATACTTCTATTTGTTCAACCATATATTCTATTATAATATTTTAATATCCTTTCTATAAGTCTCTTTCTCTTGCCTTTTGCCACTTACCTTTCTTTTTCTTATTTGGCATTCTCATTTTTATTTGTCATTGCTGGAATTCTGGATAATTTTGTTTTTTATTATTATAACGATTTGCAATATCATCCCAATATTAATTTTTTCAGTGTGCATCTTTTTAATCTGGGTTTTTGGCTTTCAGAAACGTTGGCATCCTGTTGCTATAAAATTACAAGATTTTGGGAGCAAAAGCAGTTTTGTGTGCTTTCATTTGTTACAGGGGCCTGTCTTTTTATAACAGGCAAGAAAGCTGCCAGCTCTTAATTCCACTGACCCCTTTCTGACATATTGGAAGAGGTTTGTAGTGAACTCAAAGGCAAGCTTCAGAAACACTCTGTTACATGCTACTGTGGGCATGGGTTGTCTTAATTATGGCTAATTCAGCCTTCTGTTCAGTCAACCTTGCAACAAGAGGAGCTGTGGGAGAAACAACTGGACTTCCCGCAGGTTCTGCCTTGCCAAAGCAGACTATTTTCCTGAACTACATTTCATATCTGTCCAGCTGGACAATGCATAATGGAAAAGTGGAGTTTCTGTGGCATTATGAATGTAGGCTTATTTGAGCTTGCCTTTCATTTCAATTGTGCTATTTTTCTGGGCATCATCAAAAGCCCATATTTAACTGATAGGGTTGCTTAAATCTCCCCACAGGAATTAAGGGGAAGTGCTTATGCCTCATAAATCTTCTAAACTCCTTGTATTTAATCTAGTACATGGGGCTGTCTTTCTGTTCTCCTCTGCTAAATCAGGTGGGGGCCCCCTCATTATTGGATATTTTCTGTCTATCACTGAGAAGCCCAGTTGAACTCTGAGGTCCCACGCAGAATCCTTTCTCTGTGCACATTGTAGATCTGATAAATTAGAAGGGTTCTCCAATCCTATGGTCCCTAGAAGGGCATCTCAAGGGCCATTAGAAGTATTAACTCTTCCTCTCTGAGGGTGGAGAGAGTGCTCCAACCTCATACAGGCAGATGTGTTGTCAGATGCCACTCCTTACCACTGAGGAGACCTCTGTGGCCCTTGCCCTCCTGACCTCATAGTGCCAATGCCAGTAGGGCTAAACGGAGAGCTTGCTGGAGGCAGACTAGAGCCTGATGGGCACAGACCAGAGGAAGGATTGGATATAAAGGCTCCAATACCTTTTCTAGTCTCCCAACATGCTCCCAAATCTGAGAGGATGTGGCCCTGGAGGGGGCATCAGTTCCTAGAGGAAGCATCACTTATTTTCCTCCCATTGTTTCCAAAGGGTGAGTAATAGTTTAAAGGGGAAAAATGTGGGGGGGCACAAGTCCTTCACCCTGCCAGGGAAAGCAGGGCAGGATATTGGATCAACCACCTTCACACACACACCCCTAGCTTTTAGCATTGCATCCTTAGTCAACAGTAGTTGTTTTTGCATTTTAAATAATTCTGCAAGATAATTGATTTAGGGCTAAAGACTTAGGAATATTGTCATCACTTCTAGAACTAAGACCTTTATGCACCTTGAACATAGGAAGCTACCTTATACTGAGTCAAACCATTGGTCTATCTAGCTTAGTATTGTTTACACTGATTGGCAGTGGCTCTCAAGGATTTCTGATGGGGAGCTCTGCCAGACCTACCTGCAGTCCAAGGTCCTTCATCTTGGACAGCTCTTTCAAAGGTTGGACTTAAACCCACAGCGGATTCCACTTTCCACTGACATGTAGCCACCAACTGCCACTGGCTACCACAGCTATAGCCCTTCCCCACTGTACTTCATATTTTGCCTGATACATAACTCTAGAACTCTTGCATGGATTCATAATTAACACTACCTTCTACTTTTGGGGCCACCTGACAATCTTTGCCAAATGATCTCCGTTGGCCCACTCTGTAACAATTCTGTGTGGCATTGCTAACCAAGATGGCTGACATTCTCTCTCATGATCTCTGTATATATATTATTCAAATAGGTGTTTTCGATTATCCCAATAGGTCTGTACTTACTGTCTACTCATTTAGCTATTTCTTGTAGATCTTTATTTCTTTTGGGGCCCTTTTGTTTGTGATAAACACTGTTAAGGTCAAGCATATATTCTTTTATCTCTATTCAATTATCTGAACAAGGAGCCCAACTTGATAAAATATTAAGTAAATGGAGATTACTTGAGATCAAGAGCACCATTATGAACAGCAGAGATTATCATTATCATTATGGAAGGATGACTCTATTAAATGTCACTGAGGCACTTGTAGAATGAAAACCTATTCTATATGATTAAAAGTTGTTAATAATGAGGAATCTCCAATGACAATCAATCCTATGAAAAATTCTTAGTGGTAATTTTATTCTTATCAAGCAGTACCAGCAATCAGACCACAAGGTTTAAAATAATCAACACTGGAAATTTGTGAATATGGTTCCCTTCAAATTTGAAAATGAGAATTATATCAAGAATAGAATTCTTAATATAACTAGTTAGAGAAAATTCAGGGATTGTGTCTTGCGAAGTAAATTGGTCTATAAAGAATTGTTAAAACATGTCAGCCTTTTCTGGAATTTAATCAGCCTAACTAAAAATGTCATTTAAATAAGTACATCTGGACTATGAGAGATGACACCATAAATTTAACTCAGTTCCTTTGAATACTAATTCTGTGCATGCTGGCAAAGTGTTCATTTTAAGCCATCAGTTTCCAGCCTCCACATAGGAAAAAGAAAAAGGTCTTTTGATCAGGGTTGCTCACCTTTTTTGGCCTGAAGGGCTCATTCTTGCATGCACACATAGGAGAGACTCGCACACAGAGGCATACATACACCATCCTCAACAGATCCATGCAGATCAGTTGAGAAGAGAATGTTATTGTTCCCTCCCTATTCATCAAATGATTGATCTAGTGACCAGAGTGGGGTGATTTCCGTACCCATCAAGGTGTTGGGTTTAAAGCTCTCCACCCATCCTGTGGTGGAGGGGTTGGATCAGGCTCCCAGGCAGGGGGTTAGCTGCTTTAGGTATTCATATTCAGGTGCTCCTTTATTGGACATATCTCTGAGGCCAAGTTTTATCAGCATTTTCTGCTTATACACATTTCTAAATTTAAAAAATTTTCTTCAGCTTAAGAAATTAATTATTCTCATTCAGCAAAAAGTAAATGTAAAGGTGTCCCCGCACTTGTGGTGCGAGTTGTTTCCGACTCTTAGGGTGACGTCTTGTGACGTTTACTAGGCAGACCGTGTATATGGGGTGGGATTGCCAGTTCCTTCCCCGGCCTTTCTTTTTCCCCCAGCATATGCCGGGTACTCATTTTACTGACCACGGATGGATGGAAGGCTGAGTGGACCTCGACCCCTTTTACCGGAGATTCGACTTCCTCCTTCCATTGGAATCGAACTCCGGCCATGGGCAGAGCTTCGGCTACGTTACCGCCGCTTATCTCTCTGCGCCATGGAGGATCTTCTGCACCACGGAGGGTCTCATTCAGCAGCAAGCCAGAATTCAAAGCGGAACATTAACAGAATGCTAAAAGGCCTTGTGAGCCTGTTGGGCTGGGTCTCCGGAAGCAGGCAGGAGGACATGACACTTCAGCTATCACAACTAAGGTAATAATAAATAGCCTGGTTTCTTTAATTTTGAAAAAGGTTATACAGTGCAATCTCTATGTGGAAATTGTCCTTTGTTTGCCTGTGTAATTCTTCTACTGTTGTTCTTTTGTGACAGAATGGGTTTGTGGCATAAACTATACCACTTCTGACTGCAGGAGGAATAGCCATTTTGAATGGTTTCCCATGTTTTGTTTTAAGTCTCCCTGGCAAGAAAGAAAGAAAGAAAGAAAGAAAGAAAGAAAGAAAGAAAGAAAGAAAGAAAGAAAGAAAGAAAGAAAGAAAGAAAGAAAGAAAGAAAGAAAGAAAAAGAAAGAAAGAAAGAAAGAAAGAAAGATCTAGCATATCAGAGAGAAAGTTCTATCTCAGCTCTCTTCTTGCTTTTTAAAAAAAAAAACAACTTGCAAGAAGTCCTGCTTGCCTGCTTCACCACAATAAGAGACTGTTTAAAAATGTGATACCTGCATTCAAAAGTGGAATCAGGCACTGATGCCAGTTCTGGGTCCACAAACCACCATTTTAAATGTCCCACAAAGCCCACATATAGAATTGTTTTAGGGTACTGTGGGAGCTCATAGCTGCCTGATGCTGCCACCAGGTAAGCCCATGGTCACCCAAGGACAAATAAAGGCCAAGACCAATCAAAGAGCATGGAGCAAAGCAGAGAGCTGGTGAAGCTGCTTGTGTCCCAGGAAGTCCATGAGAAAAGGAGCAACTCAGGAACAAAGTCATTTCCCACCTTCAAGACTTCCCAGAGTCAACAGTCTTGAAAAGAGGGTACTAAGGCTGCAGTCCTAAGGTGGAGGAGGTGGGAACAGACCAAAGGGAGTTCATATTCCATATGCAGAGTCCTGCTGGACTCAAGCTGGCAAGGCAGACATGAGGATGGAGAAATGATCTTTTGTTTCTCTTTCTGTTTCCTCCCCTTGGAAAAATGGGAGAGAAAGAGGAAGTAGAGATTATGTTCAGGAGCATGTCTACCCCCCCATCCTGGTTTGATAATACAGTATATTAGGGGCCTAAGGCAGCTTTGAATCTTTCAGATCTAAGCCAATTCCTTGTCTCCCTCCAGCACACCTGCAAACCACCCCCAACATGCCCCTTTCCCTACTGACATTTAGAAAACCAGGTTGTCAGAGGCTTCAGCAATGGGGGTGGGGGTGGGGAGGGAAGAGATTCGGACATTGGATCTCCCTCTTTGACGCTGGAGCTCCATCTCTAGTGTTGCAAAGGGATGCATGATATATACTATGGCTCTGTAGTGCAATGCAAAACATCTCTAGCTCTTTTGACACTAAGATTAATTAATGGCCACTGATCAAATATTGGAAAGATCTCATAATAAATCTTAGTAGAATTTCCTTATTCACTCAAGAAAACAATTGTTCAACCCTAATATCGTTGTTGACCAGTTAGGCAGCAGTTCTAGACTCACTTACTTGGAAGTAAGTCCCATTGTACTTAATAGGATTTATTTCTGAGAAGACATACATGGGCTTGTACTTTTTTTCCCCCAACACCATTTGGATCTTTGTTAAAAGAAGTATAGTTTTTGGACAAGTGGAATTGTAACTGAATCTGAGCTCACTTCTTTCCTTACAGCTGTTGTGCTTTTTTATTGGGTAAATAATATGTAGTAATCAAACAACTGGAGTTGGCCGGGGAGGGAGTGGAGCGGGGGAGGCTATACCATCCCATTTTCTTTGCCCAGCTCTCAGTACATCACAACTCCTTGTCTACTTAAAAGAGTCCTTTTGAGTCAGCTGAAATCATTTATGTTTGAAGTACTGGCAGGTAATATGCCCACTTAGTTCTTGACAAACTAAACTTTTCTTCAATGACTTGGTAGAAAGGGGACTTTATCCGGTTTTGTGTGTTCCCTGTAAAATGTGCACATTGTGCTTAACCTTTACAGGGTGACTTCTATTATTTGTGACTGTAACTGAATGGAAGACTGATGGCATATTGTTGTGCTTAATGAAATGTAAAATTGCCTTTTGAAATAAACAGAAGAAAAATGTTAGAACGTGGTGTATGTGTGTGTGTGTGTCTTTAAAAAAAGAAAAATGTTGAATGTGGACCTTTCCTCTTCAGGAAAATGAAAATAAATGAAAATGTGCTATAGGAGATGTTTTGCCCTTGATTGTAATTGTCAACATCACTTGCGTGTCTCTTGATTTTTCTGTGCAAACCAAAGGCCCCTTGGCTTTTGCTATGAAAATGTACTTGCTCAGATCCAGTTTAGCAGAACATTGATTTGGAACATTGATTTGCTATGAAAATTTACTTGCTCAGATTCAGTTTAGCAGAACATTGATTTGGAGACTGAAGAAATATTCCCAATTTAGAGTTTTAGTGGCAAATACATGGAATAATAAACTATTATTTTTATGATAATACTTAGAAACATCTGCAACATGGACCATGGCTATTACATTATGACACCATATTCAACATCTCCACTTCATGTTCCTGGCATCCAATGGAGAGAGTTTAGAAACTCTCACAAAATGATTGTTTCTAAATGTTATAGGTGTAATCAAACTGGTGTCTTTGCGCTCTCAGAAGGGCTTTTGGCCTAGTAAAAGCATCTGTGAATGGAATAAGAGTGGTGATTTTTGTAGATTCCTCTTCCCCCTGTAGTCCCCATCTTGGAAATCAAGTCCAGAGAGTTAGGGGACCCTCCAGAACAAGGTGGAAGGTGGTGTGGGGCTGCAGGGAGAAGGGAGAATCATCCAAAATTGCCTCCCAATCTCTTTCTTTAGCAGATGCCTCCACTAGATCCAAAGCCCTTCCATGAGCACAACAGCATCATTCAGATTCCGCTCTATGAACCAAATGTAGATAACTCACTTGGCACATGTTCAGATGGGTTATGGCAATGTTCTCATAACAACTGAAAGTGTATGCTTCATCACCAAGTTCTGTTTAGTCTGAAAGGCTACCATATGTTTGCAAATCACATCTAGAGTCAGATTAGCCCTACAGAAAAAATGCTTGGATTTATCTTTAAAATAAAAATAAAAAATGTATGCAATAAGCAATAGAAAATATAATTGCTTGGGAGACAGCTGGTTAAGGTCATTCTAAATTTGTTCCGAGTAAATATCAACATATTTTTACTTCCCCTTTACTGTGCTTCTGGGTTTCATGAGCTACAGAGAGAAAGATTTAGAAAATATGTAGAGTAAACAAGAGATTTTCATTACTTGCCCTGGACCAATTTACTGCAACGTGTGAAGTCAGAATCCATGGAGAATCTCTTGAAATTTCTTTTTCTCAAGAATACAAATTACCATGAATACATACAACATGATAGCTCTGAGATATTATATTGGTCAGAATTCATCTTATTGTTTGTCTGCCCTAGGCTTTGAACAAGTTATATTCTGAAGGAAAATTCTGTTATGCAATCTGAATTATATTTCCTTTGTGCTTCCATAGATGAGGCATGTCAGAAGAAGCTTAGAGTGATGGATAATTAATCACACAGTTCCATTGATCATATGGTTTTATATGTAATGTTTTATCTATCTGTATCCATGGAAGACAGACAAATAAAAAGAGTATAACCAGTACTATAGGTATGCTTAAAAACAAACAAACACAAACCTGTACAGAATGTATATATTCAGAATTAAACATGCTTTGTTGTAGATACTCTACTCCATCCCCTTTTCTTCTCTGAGATCACCTGTTTTGTTGCCCTGTTTTTGTTTCCTATATTTTTGGCATACAGTCCTACATACACGCACATGGTACATTATTAGCTTTCTGCTGGCAGTTGTTTCATGATATCTAATGGTTCAATTTTAACACTAATAGTTCTTTCTTGCCTTTGCAGCATAACCTCCTCCCAATTACAGTGTATGAAAAAAGATGCCCAGTCCTTTTTATGTCATCACATTTCCATATATCCTCTTTTAACTTCAGCAAAGTCAAAATGCAGTAAATATTATCATCATATTGACTATGGGAGGGCAAAGCGTCCTTACCAGTATTGTAGCTAATTTATTTAATTTTATACATGCCAGGTTCACATACGAGACTGGTAAATAACCACAGCGTTGGTCGAAATGTATTTTCCATCTTTACATACTTCAAAGGCATATTAAATTGCTCATTTGGTTCACGCACTCCTACTGAAAAGTATTAAAACATGCAAGTAAATGCCCTGTACTGCTGCCTCCTTGGAAGAAAAATTAGTTCCAAGAGCAATAAAGTCCTCACCTTTTTGTGAGTTAAATCCCCTTCAAATTTTATAATGCAGGGTCTACAGTGTACAGCTATTAGACATCCATCTTGGGTGCTTCCCATGAGGATATTATGCTGCATTTGAAGCCTTTCAAGTGGTTTCTGATGAAGCTGATTGACCTTTAGGGCTCATTCAGACATCTGCCTTGTTAAATCCTCAATCTTCCATTGTGACAGGCCATTTCTCTCCTCCTGGAACATATCTCAAAATAGTTTAGTGGCATATCTAGCACACCGGTGATGCACTGCAAATATTTTTAACAGTCCCCAGCTTCCTCCACCCTAAAATAAATTCTCACTTAGCCTGTGATGAATCCCAAGTACAAGGTTGCATTTGTGTGACAGGTGTGTGATGGTAACATCCATTCATTTGTCTTCCATTTAAACAAAATTGCTTTCTGATAAACTATACTTGGGGAGTTAGATTGAGCTGTACTGTGCTGAAATGTTTATAATCTGAACATAAAAATCATACCGGGCATATCAAAAATTGAGTATTCTGAAACTGGAAGCCAGTGTGTCAAAAACCCTTTAAGAATAATAGTGCTTCCTCCTGTGAGTAATATCCTGCCATTTTCCCCTACAAAGTATTACTTTCCAAAGTGGGGGAGCCCAACCTCAACTTTAAAATAATGGGAAAGAGAAAGAGGAATGTGGCAGTGCTGAACCAAAAAAGGGATAAAGATGCTCAGGCAAAAATGATACTATCCCGGGGGGGGGGGGAGAGAATGCTTTCCACAAGAGGCAAGGAAATGCCAGATACCTTGAGCATGCTGAATAGTGCTAGTAAGAATCTTCAAGGGGGAAAAAAACATAGATGCTGTTGCACATTCAGGCATTATGTAATCATATATGCACTCACTGATATATAATCAGACTATAAGCATTTCTCTCTTACATCTGGTTGTACTGGGTTAAGGATTAACCATTAAGCAGATATTATGTACCAACACACTCATCTATCAGAAACTAGTGTTCTCTTTGTTAATGTCAGCTGCCTTGTTGGCCATCTGGTAGTTTCATTGTATGCCAAGCCTAATGACTGAGTGGAACATGTTTGCACAAGTAGGTTTTCCTAGATCCTCTTCGCCACTACAGTACCCCTGCACTGCCCCCTACCACTCTTGAGAGTCAATGAAACTTATGGAATAGCACCAGATGGGACACAGGAGGGGAGGTGCAGCAGGAAATCAGAGAAATTTGCTGCTACTGTCTTGCACAAGCGGAACTGCTTTTCCACTCCCATATCTTGGTGGTGCTACCACCGAGGACTGCCCAATTAGTGCTGATCTGTGACAGGGCCTTTTCAGTGGTGGTTCCCCATTTGTGGAATGCCCTCCCCAGTGAGGTGCATCTGTCTCTGTCACAACTGACTTTTAGGAGGAATTTGAAAACATTCCCTGTTTACCCAGGCATTTGATGGCTGAAGGGGACTGTATGTGGCAGCCCCAAGAATACTGATGAAAGAATATTTTTAAACTGTAATTGCGTTTTAGAATGTTTTCAATTGTTTTGGCTGCCCTGGGCTCCTTTGAGAGGAAGGACAGGATGTGAATTGAATAAACAAAACTAATATCTCTAGATCCAAGCCATTATCTTTGTGAAGATCCCACTATGAGGTTTAACTACAAGGATATCAATACAGTAAGTAGTTAAGCTACTTGCTTCCCATGGGGCTACATCAACCAGGGTCCAAATCAGACATGATGTGGGAGATTTGTAATTGGATCTCCTGGCTTTTTTTAAAAAAAAAAAAAATAGGTAGCAGCATCCCTCATGCTGTTCCCAACTGAAATGCTCTCACAGCTACTTATTAGCCACACTATGAAAGGAACAACACAGGTACTGTCTTTTCCCCTTAACAGCACTAAAAACAGCTGCCTTATACGGGATTAGACCCACTGGACCATCTAGCTCAGTATTGTATAAACTGATCGGCAGCAGCTCTCCAGGGTTTCAAGCAGGAGTCTCTCCCAGCCCTACTTGGAGGTGGCAGGGACTAAACCTGGAACCATCTGCATACTCTATCACTGTGTTATAGGAAGGAGCTGCCATGGGAAATGGTTTATTACCCCTTTCCTAAGCACAGTTGCCCTGAACAAATTCAGGGACCCTCACAGTTGTTTAGCATTTTTTTTCCTACAGTAATAATCTCTCAGGAGGTCTGATAATGGATATCCTACATCGCATCTGGTTTGGCTCTGAATCTCTTCTGCACACAGTTTTTCATCTGAACTACCTTCTAATGACTTACAGTACAATCTTATGCATGTCTGCTCAGAAGTAGGTCTCATTGAGTTCACTGGGATTCACTCCCAGTCCCAGGTGAGTGGGAGCAGAATTGTGGCCTAGGATTATTTTACTAACGTTTTCCTATAGCACCATATCATTGATTACTCTGAGTCAAAATGGAAAGGGGAAAAATACATTATGAATAGAAAGAAACATTTCCAACCTGCTCTGCACCAGGTAAATAAGTGTGCCTGGAACATGGCAGGTCAGTATGACAGCAGCAGAAGAAATGTGAATTATGTGTATATTCAAGGCACGCATGGCTTACATAGAGAAGGCAAGTTATCACTAAACAACAGGAAGGTAGTTCCTCTACGCATTCCTCAAGGGCTCTCCATCAAGTACAATTATGTGGTTCTTAAAGAACAGCTCAGCCCTAAGTGTCTGGCTACAGATAGCAAGGAGGAGAGCAAGCACTTCATCTGCCTACTGCTTTCTGCCTCTAGGGCCTACAATCTAGAGATAGCCTTTCTCTCTCGGTTTGGCAGAAATAGATTGCTCTATGCAAAAAAAGAACATGATAAAACAAATATCTTTTAGATGCTCATTACTGTTTACAAACAGGCACAGTAAAGGTAACCAAGTTAGATGCAGTTTATTATTATGGCTCTGAGCACACTAGTCGCCTACAGCAAAGCATTTCCATTGGCCTCACGCGGAGGGGGGACAGGTTTGTCTGCTGATCAGTTGTGAAACGACTTTGAAGCGAATTTTTTAAAAATGCACTCAAGCTGATCCCACCAGGTTTTACAGTAAAAAGGGGCAGTGTTTGACTAGCACTGTGTGCCCCCATTTTCAGAAATGCGAGGTGGAGATGCACTGGAACTGGCAGAACAGCAAGTGTGTCTCTACCCTATAAGATGTATACTAGGATATGGGGTGACAATTGGCCTCATCCCTGCTTCATAAAAACACAAAGAACCATATCTTCTTGACTGTCCTTCAGTGTAGACTTCCTAAAATGGATAGCTCTGTCAGAACAAATGCTTCAGGCCCCAGTGCTGTGAAATTTGGACCAATATATATAAAAAGTATTTTAAAAAAAAGTATGCCATGTTTTAAACGTAATAAATGTTATTACTTTAGTTGACCTAGCCAAACACTGAGGTCCATACTAAATGATGAATGAAATGTATGAATGTGTTTCAGGATACTTTTCATTATTTAAAATTTTAAATAGTGCAGTGATCAGGTCTGGGACCATGGTGCATGGTGAGGGGAGGCTTAAACCTCTCCCCTAAACTGCAGTCATTTTGCAGCAACAGCTTTGTGAAGGAAGTAACATAGGACCACACAAGTTCTTGGCCAAGATATATATGAGGAGGACTCATTTTTTATCTCTCTTTTTTATTTGAATCACCACTGGGAGCTTCACTCACAGTCCACTCAGCACATCTGTTACTTTCTCCATGCAACCTCAGCCATGGGACTAGTTTTGTAGAGGATTTTAGAGCACATTAACTGGGTTACACAGAACACACAGAAGGCTAGAAACCAGAATATTTTTCCTTACAGACACCAGAATATTTTTCATGGGCAGTTTTGCCTGGGTGTATTTCAAAGAAGCAGTCTCTCACATCAAAATGAATGTGGTACAATTCTATGGAAAAGTGTAACATTGTTTCTTTAAAAATATTAATCTGCTCTATACATTGTGTGTTGACATTACAAATTTATTCTTCATATTTAGGAACACTGTTTGACTAACTCACTGACAGATTGATAAGAATTTAGCAATTGTATCATTTAACACAGAGAGACAGAATTCACAACTGGAAATGCAAATATATTCCCATTGATTATATATATATATATATGGAGTTGGGAATGTGAAAAGAGAGCTTAGTAGTTGCATGAGGTGGCAAGAGGAAGCTTTACCACGGTGGGAGTGCTGGGGTTTGGCAAGTACAGCAAGGAGGGGCAGAGCCCCTATTTGAAAAAATTGAAGTTACAATCCTTGTGTGTTGTGTGGTGAGGGGACTGAGTTGGATATCTTTATATGAATTGATCTTGATTTCAAAGTGCACACTGAATATCATTTCAAGAACTTTTTTTAAAAAAAATGTGACTGATGTCTATGTATGTGCAATGCTTAGAGGGACCAAATTAAGATACCTAAATGGTTCAGTGTAGTGAAAGGCTAAGATTTACCCTCATGCCCAGGTAATATTTTTATTTTTATTTTTTTGCAATTTTCCATAATAGTTTTAAAACCTATGAAATGGAATCCTTTTTATGCTCACTTTGAAATCAAACATATTAGTGATGGAATATTTATTATATTCCTCAGCAGTGTATGAGAACTATGGTGATGAATAGAAAAATGACACAGCTAAGCTTTTTTAAAAATAAAAATGAAGCTTCAGAGTTTTTAAAAAGTGCTCTAACCAAAAGCTGAATAATCAGACCAAATACCAGTGCCATTTTTATTGTATGTCTGTGTATAGGCTGATCTAGAAATTCCCACTGCAAACCCATATACATTTGAATTTTCAATACTATGGTAAACACTGACTATCCCACATTAAGAGCATCTCTAAACCAACAGTCAGCCAAATCACATAGCTGCTTCATGGACACTTATTCTATAATACAAGCCCAAGCAGCCCTTTCAGAGCTGCTCTGTCTTCACACAGTTGATCAGTAAGACAGCCAGAGTTGACCAGGGGGAAGGGTACCTTGTCCTTCTCAGGCAATAACTTGTCTTGGGCCAAGCCTCAGGACAACCAGCTATTGGATAGAGCCAAGGCTCCATACAGCATATAGACTCTTACTGAAATAATCATAAGCATGCTATCTAGATCACTTCTAATCCCATAACTCAGAACCTGGATGAACTGTCCTTTGCCCCTCACAGGACAACTCCCTTGGATTCTGAATTATTAGAATTATAACTGAACCTCACTTTGTTTCTTTACACATTATATTCCCAGAGATTGCCAAAAGACAAATAAAACAACCCACAAAACATGCAGCATACAGTTGGATAACTTTGTATTTGGTGGTGGAAATAATGTGAATGTATGTAAGACTTCATCCCATTGTTGAGAAGGTCAACATTTAACAGGAGATTAAGAGGGAGTCTTGTCAAATTCTTTGGAGAAAAGAATTTCTTCGACCAATATCTCTCCTGCTTCTCTCACTGCTTAATAGGCTGGTGCTCAAATAAGGGTCAATCTATTGGTTACCAGTCAGCCATTGTGCCTCAGATAGTGTAATTCTCTTGGCATTGGGGTCTGACTCAACTAGCAATAGTATTTTTTGCTGTTCAAGAAACAACATGGGTCTCTATTTTTAAAAATACAGATAACACATTAGTGCTACATGCCTATAACAGCTAGTCATACAATCCAGGGTAGCAACAGATATCGAAAAGTTATATTCCTTCCCCTTCCCCAACAACTGCAATATCATTTCCATTATTTCTCCAGGCTCCCATTCTGAATTCAAAGCAATTTACCTGAAGTTCAGATGCTGTCAATGTGATTTAGTTTCACTTTTATGGCAACTGCAGGTCTCTAATAAGTATGCTCCTTTCATTGATTTTGTTCCCCTTCAGCTGCTGCTGTAAATGTAATTGAATTTTTTGGGGATTTTTTCTTCTGACCTAACTTCTTTTTTACTGAGAAAGGAGCGATCAGTAGAGTGTCCTATGAGTTTTATGTATCCTCTTAATACAAAAAACCATTTTTCCTAGAAATATATGTCTATGAACGCACTTTAAGTTAGCAAGATGGAAATATCTATGACATTATCATAATATCACTTAATTTTTTTCAATTTAGATATTGTCAACTTTAGAAGATATTCATGTGAATTGTGTCAGCCAAGATTCTGCACAAAGATAATATGCAAATATAATATAGATTGGCTGTGTGTGTGTGTGTGTGTGTGTGCAGCTGACCTATTGACAAGCCATCCTTTAACCAAGTTACTGGAAAACATCCCAAGTCTTACCAGGCAGAATTTACATTATCTTTCCCTCCTCTCAAAGGAAATTGGGATAAAACCAAGGTGAACAGAACAATATGTACTCAAGACTCAGATATCAGTAAGGATAACAGATTTCATTCACTCTCAGTGACAGACAGGTGGTAAGAGGCCACCACATTGGTTAAGAAGAGAAATATAAATATGAGAAGCCTGGCCCAGAAACAATCCATTATGTATTACATATTTTTATTTACTGCTTAGTACTAAAAGTCTAATAGAGCAATTCTACTCAGAGGACGCTGGTGGAAGTGGAGCCAGCAGAAAGGAAGGCAGTATAATGTTGTGGCTGTGCTGGGAGAGCTTGGCAGAAGGAAAAGAGGCTGCAGGACTGAGCTGACTGTGCTCAAGATGTAGCATAATTTCCCCTCCCCTCAGTTTTGCCCTCAACACACTCTTCCGAGTAGCTAAGACACAGCCTCCCCTTTCATGCTGACTGGCTCCTAGGGATATCTGTTGTAGTGGAGTATGGACTCAGAGTCAACATGGAGAGCAAGGGAGATGAGGGAAAGTGGGAAAGGTGGCAGGGCTGTTTGAGTGTGTGATGTGACTATGACGAAGGGACCCTACACTTCTGAATTTGCCACTACACCACTGGGACAGAACCTTGTAGACCAAAGATGGGGAACTTCTGCCCCAGACAGCATGGTCAATGGTCAGCGGAAAATGGCAGTTGCAATCCAACAACATCTGGAAGGCCACCGGTTGGCCACCCCTGCTATGCACATTCAGTTCTACATGTGAAAGCACTCTTTAGATCTTCAAATAAATGTGCATAGATCAGAGACAGAGTCTGCTACCGTAATCTTACTACTCCCCCTGCACAATCAATAAAGACATATTAGATGTCTGGAAAGTAATCTTGTTCTGTTCCATTGTTCAAAGAAGTAACTGATTCCTATTTGTTCCCACCCTTCCACTGACCACCAATCTCCTTCCTGATTGAGCATCATCTGTGTGTTGCCTACCTGAAAGTTCCCCTTTAATGTTTCTGTCCATTCTGCTCTGCTGTAAGCTAGCTTCAGTGACTAGGTAACACAAACCAAAAGAATGGTTTGTGACAGCACCTGACCTTGGTAATATTGGACCTGGATATGAAATGTTATCAAGACCTGTGTGATATTTGACTGTGTGTGTGTTCCTGCAGATACATGTACATTTGTGGATTATAAGTCATTGTGGATCTTATTGAGACAGGACTTTCTTATTGTCTGAATATGCAACCAGACACAAAATATGCAAAAAAGGAAAACAACATGCAGTGTACATTAGTCAAAACTTCATACAAAATGCATTTATTACAAGAAATTCTCACTAAAATGTTGGGGAATTTTCATGAGGATTTCAAACAATAAAAGCAAGTTGCTGCAGAAATGTGGAGAACTGTAATTTAAGACTGGAAAAATGAGAAACTGAGAGAACTGAAATTGACAGATCTTTCAGTCCCTAGTATTAACGGATGTAAAATTGATTGATAACAATATGACAAGTATAGTGAGTAGTCCAGACTTCTATTGAACCCCACATGCTTAAGGTATTACTACTTTCATCTTTTTGTGGTATATGCATTATATGATGGAAGGATTACCATTTCTTTAAGAGTTGGCTTCCTGGTTGTTCTGATGGCTAGTACACACTATACATTTCAAGTGCATCCCCTCCCCCGGAATCCTGGGAATTGTAGTTTACCCTGCACAGAGCTACAGTCACCCCACCCTTAACTACAGTTCACAGAATTCTGGGGGGACGGGGACGGAATGTGCTTTAAATGTGTCTTAAATGTATTATGTGTAGACTGTAAGAAGGGTGCAAGCATGACCCCCTCTTTCTCTTATTATTATGGTTGTTGTTTTAAAAAAGAATCATTCACTCAAAATCATATTTTGCAGGCATTCATAATGCCTCTTGTGTGAAGCTTGATGACAACACTCTTCTGCAGTAATGTTGTGAGATTCCCAAATCTGAGGATTTTCTCCCACTCTATGTAAACTTTTAAATGCCATGGAATTCCTGCCCATCAACAGACCAGGGGGACTCTGTCGATGGAGGGCCTCTTCAGCCATGCCGGGAGATGTCCTGCTGTGACTTCAAACCCCCCAGGGTGGTGGCATAGCCATGCATGCCATATCGCATAGGGGGCAGGGCAGGGTGGCTATTTAAGCCCTGCTCCATCCTCCCTTGGCCTCTTTCTGAGAATGTTGAAGGTGAAGGCCCTTATCATTCAGGCTTGCCTGGACTTTGAGGCCATCCATGGAAGGTGGCCTGGGACCGTGATTGTTTGGTCTGACATCCTCCCCAGGAGGATTTGGACAGTGGGAATTGACCCCAAGAGCCTGAACAAGGCTCATAAGAAAGTAAATAGAGAGGACCGGCTCACTCTTGCTGATTGGCAGGGCGAGGTAATACATCACCTGGAGGTGAAGTGTGGCAGGGCCAGACAGTGTTCATATGTCTGACTTGGGTAATAATCTGATCTAACTGATCTACAGAGCGTCCTGCATGAAAATATTTGCCACAGGTGGGGAAAGGTGGGGGACTAAGACAAGGCTTGTCCTCTTCTGTGGTGGATATGTGTGGGTATTTCACAGGGTAGGGTTTAGTGAGCACCCTTAGGCACTCTTTAAAGTGAAAGGTGCGATCTGAGGCTTGCCTTCTGGGTTGTGAGGCCTGTTGGCAGGATAAGGCTCACCTTTGGGGCTAACCTGTAACACCCATCTAGAGTTGTGTAGCCCTGGGGGGGTGGAGCAGGAAGGCCTCCCTAACCACCCTGCAGGGATGGGGCCCGGAAAAGGGGATTGGGCTCGGATCACCCCCCTCTTCCATGTCAGGGTGTCCTCATCTGATTGGGTAAGATTTGGGTCCCACACTTTTGTCTGCAGATCATGTTGTATGCAATCAAGCACTTGACTGGCTTTGTTTAAATAAATGTGGCCCTTGATTTACCTACTCTTCATCTTGTCTCACCTCTTCATTTCCCAACTATGGCTGCAATTGGATTCTTAGCAACAAAGCTTGTACATGCACAGAAGGAAAATGGGCAGCTATGTTATAGTGGTGCATACTTTGCCAATTGCTATTGCTTACCACTGTGCAGTTCCAAACTGATGGTTTTTAAACCCCTGTATTGTGGAATGAATATAAGCCATAGATTTCTACAATCCACTGTTGGATCTAGAATCACTCACAACTAGGGACACTGTGTATTTAGGACATAGGCTTCCAGCTTATTGTTCTATAGTTCTTCCTCTGGAGATTATTATGAACAAGAGTTCTAGGCAACAAGCACAAAAGTATATATCTAGGGCTTCAAGTTACCACTTACAAACATTTCTGTATCATTTTTCACCAGTTCCCCCTTACTCCAAGAATCTGTTCTGAATGACTGGAGGAACTCCCCCCCCCGAAGCCTCCATTGGATTGTAAAGAAGGAGCCCTTCCCTTCATGGAAGAGCAAATCTGAATCCAACCCTCTGTATGAATAGGCAATTGCAAGTACAAAGTCTATATGCACATAGAGTTTACGTTTGTGCAAGCTTTTTTACAGGTTATGCTGAATGCCTGAAGGAGGTGAGGCAAGGCCAGCAGACAGAAGCCCACTTTTCCCCTTTAAATTTAACATCTGAACAATTCACGATGTGTTTTAATTGTTTAAGTAAACCACAAACAAGCCTTTGTGTATATGACAGTGTGGCTAGCCATTTATTATTATTATTGTTATTGTTATTGTTATTATTTCCATTTATATCTAAAAGATCTCAAAGCAGTTTACAATACAATACACAAGGTACAATAAAAACATATAAATTAATTTACAAAGCAAAATATATAAACAATATCCATATACATAAACATATACATAAACACAATATAAAAGTCAGAATCCACTAAGGGAAGCCCATAAGCCGCCCTCCCCGCTCTATGAAAGTGTCAGAAAACTGAAATTATGTTGACCATGGAGGAGGACGACAAGCAGGTAAAACAGAAGCTGAAACACTGATTACAATAGAAATATAATAAACATATTCTTTTCAAATATATATGCCTTGCTATCTTACAAACATTCAACGAGATTATAATAATTCAAGATAAAGAAAACCTTTCTACTTTAATGTAACATGTAAAAACCAAAAGGCATCAATGAGATTTTTGTGAATGAAATATATGACAAGCAGTGCTTTCTCTGATGCAAAATTGTTGGCATATTATTTCACAGTTTTTGGAGATTTTGTCCACTGATGCAGTTTTAATATGCTGATTTCAGGCCAGCTTTTCTTTAGATCCTGTAGTTAATTACAGTGTTCATTGCTTGAAGACCTACCTTTGGCTCTTCAATCTTTGCTTCCCAGAGAGAGGAAGTTATCTTTGACATGGAAACTGACAAGTTTGGCAGTTATTATCCAAGCCCTAAACAACTCCAAATTTCTAATATTCTCAATGCACAGAATCATAGTTGTGCTGACTCACAGTACAGACTCTGTACCCCACCCCACACAATAGTTGTCAAACCTTGGGGTGGGACTTGAGGTGGTGCAATTATTAGATAAATAATCGCCACAAAAGGTGTTTGGGAAACAAATTATATCAACTGAATATTTTAAGACCAATTAGTAAATGGTCCTTTTGGTGTCAGTCTGAAGCAGAATACATGTTGTGCCTTTTGAAGTTTATTTAGGAAGCACAAAGCAAATAAAGGAAATGATTCATTTCAGACAGACTTAAAATCAAGAGAGAATGTGAGACTATTCATGAAAGTACACAATATTGCAGCCATACCTCACAGAGACCTCATTGCCACATCCAGCTGGTGGCATTATAGCCACTAGAAAATACAACCATGTGGAGGATACCTCATGGAGCAATCCACTTGTCTTATGTGGCTCCTCTGAGTGCATTTTCAGACATTTTCACCATGCTGTTGCAAGCTTTATTTATTTATTTGATTTATATCCCACCCTTCCTTACCAGTAGGAAAAGCTTCTCTTTTGCCAGTTGCAACTCCATAGTGAAAATAACCAAACTCATGTTGCGGGGAATGGATGACATATCCATTGCATCAATATGAACTTTCTTCCTTTTCCTTTTTTCTTAATTTAATGTCATTGTTGGTATTTCTTCGCTGCCCCATAACATAAAGTTATCTGGGTGACTTGCAATAAATAAGTAAAAAAAAACCCTGTTTGAATACAACATAAAACCATAAAATCAAAAACTACATAAATACAACAAAAAACACAACTCACTGCAACCTCAGAATTCAAACACAGATTTTAAACAACCAAGAGGATGTTTACATTCACACTCTGTATAATTTATTATTTCCACATGTTAATCTGTGAACAGTAACCTGTCCTGACTACTGCCCTGAAGAATTGCTTAGCACATTTTAAAGTGCCATCCACTTACGGGAGTAGTGCAAGAACTACTCATTGTAAAAAGCCTTCATAGCCTCACTGCCTTTAAGATGCATCTCTTTTTATAGGATTTATATGAAAAAGGATTGGATCTATATGAGAAGTCAGTTGCACTTCATTTCCATGGAAACCAGTGGGACTTAAGTCATAATTAGCATCCCATTGATTTAAATGGAACCTTACTGCAGCTAATTTAAGGCCACTTCTGCGCTATACATTTAAAGTATCATACCATTTTACACAGTCATGACTTCTCTCAAAGAATCTTGGGGACTGCAGTTTGTAAAGGGTGCTGAGAGTTGTTAGGAGATGCCCTATTCCCCTCGCAGAGCTTAATTTCCAATGTCATTTAACAATCAATCCCTCTTCCCAGGGAACTCTGGAAGAGTAGGTCTGTGAGGGGAATAGACATCTAACAATTCTTTGCACCGTGAACAAAGTACAGTCCCCAGGATTCTTTGGGGAAGCCATGACTGCTAAAGTGGCATAATAGTGTTTTAGTGTGGTCTGGATCCAGCCCATTGACAAAGCCATCAGAACAGGAAAATACAAGTACAGACTAAATTTATATTTCATGCCTTGTTTAAAGGGGAGAGGGAGAACCTTTTTCTAGAAATAAGCAAATATTGATGGCAACGTTAAATAAAGAGCTGGTTGGAACCCATCTAATCACACAAGCCCAGATTAGAACTGGAGATGTGTAACATGAAGGAAATGCCATATTTTTTCAGACAGCTAATACTTCTCAGCTGTACATAACTTGCATAAAAGTACACCTCTACTCAATATATTTTCAGATACTCCCACAGAGTACTCGTCTTCAGCTGGCAGTTCAGGATCCACAAGTCAATCACATCCTGTGCTAAAATGGGATTTTACCAGTGGCAATGCTCCCACCATCTTTTTTAATATAAGCTTCTATTTAAGTGAAGGGAATATATATATATATATACACACACAGGAAAACGGATCCTGTTTTGCAGGAGGGGAGTTGGAGGTAGGTCTCATGTCTGAAATGACTGAATAGATATTGTTGACAAAGAACACTGACGGAGCTATTCTGGAATATTGTGAAATAGATTGAAATGAAATGAATGTAGGACCCTGTAAGACAGTCTTATCACCATGCAAAATAAAATTGCTGTCTGTTTGAGGTCAATACAACCTTTTGGAAGACATATAGTCTGAGACATTTCTGCAAAACCTTATGATAAAATGAAATTATCCAATGGTCCATGGGACTTTTGAAGGCAAAAGCAACCAAAGTCCTTTTATCAACATAAAATCCAGTCCCTGAAAAATGTGTTGCTTTACTGTTTGATGTGAATACAGTCAACAAATTGAGACAACCTCATTTGAGGTCTCAGTTCTATTATCTTTGCATTGTATCAATATATCTTGATAACCTCAGCTTGATGTTTGCTGCTGCAATATCTATAATATTAATTAAATGCCAAGTATTGTATTGGTTACAGTATATCACAGAATGATTCTGTTTCATTTGAAATCTGCATCTTAATGTTCCATTCTTGCTCCACTTAATGCACATGCCTAGAAACTATTTGCTGGCAACAAATTGACTCATCACCTAATTACCCTCACTAAGCCAGTGAAAATATTAAGGAGGAATCTTGCCTGCTGAGTAACAGCAACTTCAAAGTTATCTCCAGATGCACACACTGATCCGCCATGCTTAGAAGGATAAAAGCAAGCAACAACTCTCAAAATTGTTTGCATGAGGGCCACACAGAAACTAGTTCTCCTTGGGGAACAGTGTGCTGTCTCCCACCCCGCTCCACTTTACACTCATGTAATTGTGAACATGTTAGTTATGTCTTTATTACTACTGTATTAACATAAGTGTTTCTGATGAACTCAATGGGTCCTCCAAAGTATAAAGCTAGTAAGACAGAAAGACAATTTGCTTGATCTTTTGGTTGAGACCATATCTACCAGGGGTGTATATCCAGCCACAGGTCTGGGGAGGGGGAGGCTTACAGGAAATATTCCGTGTGTCCTAGCAAAACAAAAAATTAATCCACTGCCTCCTGCCAAATAAACTTGTCCAGGTATCAGTATCCTCACTGGAGACCTTTCCACAGATCCTCCCACCATCTGAGCTCTGGTGAGTGCTGACCAGGACCAGCTAAGTCTGCCTAACAGCAGGGCCATCCCTGGGGAGCGGTGATAGGGCCTTCTATATTATTACACACACACACATGCACACATATCGTTTGGCTTGCTTTCCCAAGGAGAGTAACCTGGTGCTGACCTCATTTTCTCTCCAGTGCCAAGGAAATGAACTTTTTATTCACCCAGGTTTTTCAACTGATGGTTTTATCTGGCTCATTTATTACTGCTGGTATTTTTTAATTATTCATTGTGCTTTTAAAATGTTGATTATTGTTTTTGATGTTTATTGCAACTGCTTTGGGGAGTTCATTTAAAAATTAAATATCAGAGAGAGAGAGAGAGAGAGAGAGAGAGAGAGCAGGCATGATGTCCCCAGCTTTCTTTCTTAAACTGTGCCAAAAGGTGAATAACTAATACCAAGTATGAAGAAAATATTTTGTTATATAAAAATATAAATCTTGCATGCAGTTTGGTTTGGGGATTAGGGATTCAATTTGTTAATCCTGACCTGTCCAAGCCTAAAACATCTATACAACATCTTAAAAACATTTAAAATATCTTTAAAAACATCTTAAAAAGCAATTCCAACACAGATGCAGACTGGGATAAGATGTCTACTTAAAAGGCTTGTTGAAAGAGAAAGGACTTCAGTAGGTGCCTAAAAGACAACAGAGACAGGGGAGTGAATTCTAATGTATGTTATATGAGACGAAATCTAGAAACTCTTCAGGTTATAAAACATAATTTTCTATATCACACTCTAGTTTGTGTGTCAACCTTGAGAAATGTAGAAAGTATTTGTGATACAATTTTTTTCTTTCTTTTCTTTTGTTAAAATATTACACAAAAAAATGTTTATTGATCCATTGGCCATTACAAATAAGCAAGTGTTACAAAACCAGTTACTTCATAAGCTGTTGATCTTTGAGCATTTTAGCCCTAGTATCAATATCAATTTAAAAATTTGGCATCATTTAAAATAACAAAAAGACCATTGCCATTTAAACATATTTTCAAAAGAACTGCTAAACCACTGCAACCTTTTGAAAAAAAAGCTCATACACAGGTGAGGTACCACACTGCACATACATTCCAAAATAGCTTCTAAGTTTCTTCATCATCATCATTTATTACTGTCTGGCCATAGGCCTCAAACAGGTCATACACTTAATGAGGTGAATCATTTTAAAATTACAATTGGGATCTTAAATATTATTACTATAAAATAAATGGTACATTTTCTATCAGGTAAACATTTTTAAAATACAATTAAAATCATTGTTATTATGACAATCAGTATAGCAGCATGTATTATCTAGACAGTAAGTCCTAGTTCCTCTATACGTTTCTTCCGTAATTTCTGCGCTGCTAGGGCAAATAAAGCCACCCTGTATGTAATGCCTGGGTCCCTGTCTGAGAGAAGGAAGGAAATACACGAGAGTAGGTCTACGGGCGCATGTGTCAGCGCCTCGTCCAGGAATTTTGACCGGGGGTGTTTGTAGAGGGAGCATTCTAGCAAGTAGTGTGGAAGATCTTCCACCTCGGGAGCGTCACAGATGCACAGTCTTTGGGCACAGGGGGTCCCGTTATATCTGCCAGTCAAGTATGCCGAAGGCATTGATTGGAATCTCAAAGCTGTGAAGGCGTGACGAAGATTTACTGCTGTAAGAAAATCTAAATAGTTCACTTTGGTTTGATCTGATTTGAAAAGACTATACCATCGTGTGAAATTGGAATTTATTATAGTTAGCCTATCCATCCAAGCAGTATGCCGGAGAAGAACCTCCGTGAAGCTGGTTTTGTTAGAAGGGTCTTGTAGGGCTTTAGGGTCTATGTGGTAAAGTTGGCAAATTTTTGTTAGTTGGGCAGACCAGAATTTGTCCGACCATACACTTATTGAGCTGATTTTCAAAATTTGCCTTGGGGAAGATTGCTTATTCGCCTTCCAAAAATTTACCAGAGTTGAATGAATTTTTGCCCTAACTGATGAAATCCCTGTCTCGGCCCGAATTAGCGCCGCTGGGGTCGCTGATGGTAAAAGCAGAAGTTTTTTTAGAAATTTGGTTTGAACTATCTCTAATTGGTCAAGTAGAGGGTTTTCCCATCCCCAGATGGGTGCTCCATATTGCATCATGGGAACAACTTTGGTTTGAAATATTTTTAAAGCCGGGGAAACTAGGTTGCCACCTACTGAGCGATAGAAGTTCAGGATAGTTCCACTAGCTCTAAGTGCGGCCAGTTTAGTGCACTCTATATGCTTTCTCCAAGAAACGGAATCAGAGAAATGGACACATAGATATTTAAAAGTTCGACATTGCTCGATTGGGTGACCGTTGATTGACCATTTGTGCATTGGTGACCTTTTGCCAAATACCATGATTTTTGTTTTGGAGCAGTTAATCTGTAGTTTTTCGGTGACACAATATGATGATAGCTTTACTAGGGCCCTTCTGAGTCCGTTGCGGGTTATTGACAATAAAACCATATCATCTGCGTATAGCATGAGGGATACTTTCCTTTGACCCAAAGAAGGGGGGAAAAGGTCCGTTCCCGAGACTGCCGATACAATATCATTTAAATAGAAGTTAAATAAGAATGGGGCCAAGGAACATCCCTGTTTCTTGACTCAGAAAACCAGTAACTGGAGCTATTATGTAGATTTGGCCAAACACAAAGTAGAATTCAAACCAAGAGTCCTTTATTCCCACACGAGTGCATTGTTTCCTTGCAGAACCACAAAACATTTAATTCTTAATCGAGAAGACAGTCAATTGCATGATAAATGTTTACCCTTATAAAGATTTAATTAATAATCATATGGATAGTCAGTTTTGTAATGATCAGTTTCAAATGCTGAAATATAGCAGCAGAAACAGCTATTTAGGTAAATGATGGCATTGTTGTTCAAACTGCAGATCGTCTCAGAAGCTATAAATCAAGGCTAAAGTGGCTTTGAATCAAACATGATTATGATTAGTTGTGGTACACACGGGTCCTCAAATTAATCATAAGAAAAATACCTTCACAATACAAAATGCAGAAAATTGTTGTTTTATTTATTTATTTTTCTGCTTCTCCCAAACTATCTAAGCTGGCAGCAAAGCAAAAAATCAATGTCATTGCCAGTTGAAGAGCTGGGAGTCAATCTTCCTATGCTGAACAGTGAACACAATGGCTTAGATCCTAACATTTTGCTCTGTAAATGGAAGGAGACTGGGTTCTACCATTCATGGGAAGACCAGCGAATACAACTCTGCTTCTGTGAATGGATGCTCCTGGCATTCACTGAGAAAAAGTTTACAAGTGGAGAAACTCTCTCTCTCAAAGTACTTGTGATTCTCTCTGGTCCTAAGACAAAGGGCTGTATTGTGCACCCAACTTATGCCCTGGAGCACCTGAACACCCCTTTTCCAGTAGCAACCCCCTGCACCATCAGACAAAGTGGGAAGTTGCTTCTGGTGCAGGACCAGCAGCTCCTTAAAGGCAACGTATGGGAGTGAGTGATTAGAGAAACCAAGATGTCTCTCTGCCTCCTAATGTCAGGAGAAGAACTAGCAGTAAGAAGGGAGAATAAACATTTTAAAATCTGTAATATTCATAGCACATCACAGTAAGAGACAGGGGCCCTATCCAAACATTCACCCTCATGCAGTTCCAATTGCATGAGTGAGGGTGGGGAGAAAGACAGATGTTCGGTTGCCAGATGTGCTCCCTCCATCATTTCCCAGCCCTGACACCATCTGTGAGGGAGAAAGTCAGAGGCAAGGAGCCTGCCTTACGCATGTAGGCTCCCATACAAATTAGACCACTGCACATCAGGCATCTAAACTGAGTGTAGAGCCAGCACGCATAGAGCAGGTTCCCCACTTCACAAGCTGTCCCAAAGTATGGATTCAAATCCCCCCAATATGTAAGGGGATGTGATGGTGGGGGCGGTGAGTACAACCCCATTTCCCCTTCACAGCAGTGGCTAATTACATGAGGGGCAGTGACTGAATAGAGTTAGGAAATGTTCTGAACATCATCTATTCAATGTGTGGATTTGGCTGACAATTTTCACAAAAACAGGTGACCGGTTAGAATGGTCTGCTTAATGTCTACCCTTGTTGCCTCTTGTTATTGTGACATTTTTTATATTCATGTTCTTATACATTATTTATTGTTTTATATCATATTGATTTTGCTCTTATTTTAATTGTGCTCTATTTAGGGCCTGCCCAAGACATTTTGCTAAATGAGGCACACAACAAAAGTGCAGAGAAGCCATCTGGTTTGGTAATTGAATCTAACTCCACACTGGGAGAGAATAGGGTACATGGTTCATGTACTCCTCCATCCTCCATCTCACCACCACTCCTCCATCACTTTACGCCTGATGGTAGGGCTGGGTTCTGTTTTTAAGTTTTCATGAGTTGCTTCAAGCTTGAATAAATAAATAAAAATGCACTAGAGTGGCTATTACCACATAACAAAATATGTTTTATCGGTTTTGTTCACAAATATTATTTATTTATTATACTTCCTTGATGCCAAGGCACCAAGGAAGTTTACAAAGTTAAAATACTAATGCAAATAAATGATATAAAATGAAAAGTTGCCCCGGATGAGTGGGAGTGGGAGAGGGGACAGTCCAACCAGAGGTAGCCTTGATGCCATCTTTGTCTGCCTCCCTCCCTCTCCTCTTCCTTCCCATGGGACAGATGGTGGGGGAAGAGAAGGGGACATACTTAATGGAGGAGGCTCTGAGGTTGTCTTTGCCCTGCTCCCCTCTTCCTTCTCACAGGGCAGATGGGAAATGTGTGCATTTGTGTGTGTGTGGAGAGAGAGAGAGAGAGAGAGAGAGAGAGAGAGAGAATGTTCTGGCAGAACTGGCCCTTATCTTATTTCCTAAAAACTGGCTTAGACTGCATTCAGCAGTTCACCTTTGCAGATTTATTAATTAATGTATTTATTAGATTTATATCCTGCCCTTCCTCCGAACAGGAGCCCAGGGCGGCAAACTAAAGCACTAAAAACACTCTAAAATCAGTCACCTTCTCTAAAAAGGGGTATTTGCGACTGGGTGATCGTTGTCACAAAACAATGGGTCCAGGGTGGACTTTTTCAGGAGCGGTTGGATCACTGCTTCTTTCAGGGTGGCTGGAACCACTCCCTCCCACAATGATGCATTAACCACACCCTGGATCCACTCAGTCAAATCTCCTCAGCAAGCTTTAATAAGCCAAGAAGGGCAAGGGTCAAGAGGACATGCTGCTGGCCACATTGCCACAAGCATCTTGTCCACATCATCAAGCTGCATCACAACTGAAACCGATCCCAAGAAGTTGCAGCAGAAGTTGCACTGGACACCTCACTAGGGACTACAGTAGATATGGTTAGGGCATCAAGATTGCTACGGAGGCAAGCAACTTTACCCTCAAAGTGCCTTGCAAACAATTCACAGTGGGCCTCTGAAAACTCCATTTCCTGGAGTTGATGTCAACAGACTCGTGACAATATGGAAAAGCTCCACTGAATGGCTACTTGAGGATACAATGGTGGCAAAGAAGTGGGCCTTCTTTGCTGCCCTCACTGCCACACAGTAGGCATGGTTATAATGTTTTACTCATGCCCGATCAGCTTCACAGCACATCTTTGGCCACTTATGCTGTAGTCGTGGTCCAACCTGTTTGATTGACCTTAGTTCACTGGTGTACCAAGGTGCAAACCAGGCTCCACAGTTTCAGAGTGCTCAGGGGCAACTGTGTTAAGAGTTAAGAGTTGTGTTAAGAGTTGTGTTAAACAAATAATTTGTATATTTTTTAATGTTTTTAGTTGTTTAAACCGCTCAGAGAGCTTTGGTTATGAGGCAGTATATAAATACAATAAATAAATAAATAAAGAGCACAGCGCACCTTGCTGTTCCACAGTATGACAAGGGCTTCAACAGGGTCACCTGCTCTATCTACTGGGAACTCCCCCAGGGCATTCAGGAATCCAGTGAATTCCATTAGTCTTCAGAGGTGGAGCATCTTAATCTGTGCACCACCCCTGCAGGGAAGGATCAGAGCCATGTCTAAACTTCACCAGGAAGTGGTCAGACCATGACAATGGGGTGACATCCACCCACCCTCGCCAGACCACCCCTTCCTCCATCTGGAGCAAAAACCAAGACGAGAGTGTACTCTACCCTATGCATTAGGCCCGTGACAATGTTAGACAAATTCATGGAGGACAGGGCTATCAATGGCTATTAGTCAGAGGCAGTATGTTTCTGAAAACCAGTTGCTGGAAGCCTCAGGAGGGAAGAGTGTTCTTGCACTCAGGTCCTGCTTGCAGGCTTCCCCCAGGCACCTGGTTGGCCACTGTGAGAACAGGATGCTGGACTAGATGGGCCACTGGCCTGATCCAGCAGGCTCTTATGTTCTTAGACAGCCCCATGGTCGTCATGCAGGCCATGAAGTCCCAGGCCGGCACAATAGAGGCAGCCTCAGCAAGGACATTGACATCACCCAGGACTATTCTTGGCTCTTCCAATACCACAGCCAAGGTGACCTCCACCAGCTCAGTCAGAGAAGCTGCCGGGGAGCAGGGTGGATGGCACACCAGCAGCAACCCTAGTTTACTGTCTCCTTGGCCTGACACCAGGTGCAGGCCCTCACAGCCAGCTCCAAGACAGAGTGGTTTCCTTGTGACAGAGATGGAAGTTCTGTAGATCACAGCAACCCCTCCCCCCGTCCCTGCAGCCTGCACTGGTGTTACTCTGAGAATCCAGGTGGGCAAAGCTGAGTCAGATCAACTCTTTCCAGCTCACCAACCCAGGTCTCAATAATGCACATCAAATCTGCACCGTCATCTATGATCAAATCATGGATGAGTGTGGTCTTATTGCATACCCCTATATGTGTGTTTGTGTGTATAATTTTATGTATTTTAAATTTATTTTAATGTTTTTGTGATTTTACTGCTTACAATTTTATTATGTACATGTTTGATTTTCTTTTTGTAAGCCGCCCTGAGTGCCCTATTATAGGGTAGAACGACGGGATAGAAATATTATAAATAAATAAATACCGACCTGGCATTTAAACAATACCACATATAGGCCAGTGGGCACAGGAAATGAGCAATGAGGAACCTGTCCATGGGAAGAGTAGGAGTGAGAAACAAAGTTTCTCTTGCCCTTGTCTTCTATGGTAGCTCTCCACCTCTCCATGGCTATTCCTCGCTCTACCCATGATCACTGAAATTGGGGTGGCATCACCCATGTTCCTCTTTACTAAGACTCCTCTTAAACACCTGATATGGACAAGAGAGCCCACCACAAAACCTACCTGAGTTATCCCAGTAGGCCTCTGAGAGCATTGGGAACAGTCAGACCCACTCAATATCTTTCATACAGGGCACATCAACTCCACCCCATCTCACACCCAGGGACGGCCAGCCTTCTGCTAGTTGCAGACTCTCACTCTGAAGGCACCTGGTGAATTTCTGCTATCATTCAGTTCACTGCACAGGCTCTCACCCTGCGCAGGACCTACACATGTGCCCTATATACTCTCCACTACAAATCTAGATTGTTTTTTTTAAAAAAAAAAACAGGCAGTAGTGCCCTCATCCTCGGGACTCCCTAAGGGGCTCCCCAAAAGGGAAGTTTCCCTTTGGTGTCACCCATTTGGTGGTGACCTCGCCAGCAGCAGACCTGCAGCCCAAGGGCAGCTGGGCTTTTATGCCCCTTGACCCAGTCAGGAGTTGATGCAAGAGGCTGAAAGACTGACTGCAGCCTCTCTCTGGATTCAGCATCAGGTGTGTGTGTGGGGGTCATTGCAACACTTACCAGGGACCTCAGCTGTCTTGAGAGACAGCAACCTAGAGGAGCGACCAAGCTGCCACTCAGATGCTCAAGTACTCACTCCCAGGGCAGGTCTTCTCCAGTCTCCCAGTGCTATAGCTGTTCTCTATGTAGATATGGTATAGGCAACAATTGATTGGCCCCCACCCTCTGGAACTCGCTCCCTTTTGACCTCCGTCATGCCTCCTCCCTGACGGTCTTTCGCCGAACCCTAAAGACCTGGTTATTCAGGCAGGCCTATGGGATTCTTGGGGTGGGCTAGGTTTTATATTATATTAATTGGAGATGGATTGATGTTTATGTTTGATTGCTCATTGTATATTGTTTTATATTGTATTTTTGCTGTAAGTCGCCCAGAGTGTCCATTAAGTTGGACAGATGGGCGACTAACAAATAAAATTTATTATTATTATTATTATTTGTGATTACCAATTGTGTTTAATAATAATAATAATAATAAATTTAATTTCTTCGTCGCCTATCTGGCCAATGGCCACTCTAGGCGACTTACAAAATTATTAAAATACAATTAATAAAATACAGTAAAGATACAAAATATTAGTCAGTATAGTGTTTGCCTCTCGTGGCAGTTTTTTTTTTTTTTAAAGTGAAATGGAAAAGGAATGATCAGAATTTGTATATATATATTAAAGAAGAGTAGAATAACTTTAGAGGATTAGCTATAGCATGAGTGTTACAAGCCTCTTTAGGCCACAATTACAGTTTATTATTATTGTTATTATTGTTATTGTTGTTGTTGTTGTTGTTGTTGTTGTTGTTGTTGTTATTATTATTATTATTATCCTACTCTTTTTCCAAGGACTGGAACGCAAGGCAGCTTCCAAATATAAAAGTACATATAATTACAAGCAAACAAAAAATCTACATTAAAATACAATTAAACTATGTGCAACAATAAAACTATTTAAATATACAATTGGAGTAATTCAGTTCAGTGCTATGCAAGCATTACAATTCAAACACAGAAACATGCAAGTACATTTCCAGTTGTGAGCTATTCTGCAAAAGCAAGAAATGAAACATAAGGACACCACAGACCAAGACAAGAAGTGTTCTGATCTACAAATAGAAAAGTACTTCATCTCTCCTTAGCTCATTAGCAAGGCAGCTGGGCCATTTTAAAGCCAGCTAGTTGACCACCCTGAATCAGAAATTGTGTGATTGCTCTACTAAGGAATCCTGCATTCATGAGGAGATGAAGCCCCACTGAGGGACTATAAACTGCGATAAGTACATTTTGCAGCAATGTAATACCATCTTACTAATCCTCTTCTGTACCTATCTAACTACCTGTCAGTAGCTAAATTAATGCTTATCTACTTCTCAGGGGTGTCATAAAGGTTAAATATTTAAATGTTTCTAATGCACTATGAGGTCCCTGGTTGCTATATAGAATGCAGCCATTTCCTCATTAGTTAGAATAGATTGATTCCATCACAGTGTTTGACAAAGGAGGATCTTGAAAGGGGCTCTGCAAATCTTGCTGAAAGCATGCTTACATCACAATTATTAACATAAAGTGGAGAACAGGAATAAAAGGACTGTTTTCCCAATGGAGGAAAGTAGAAAGTAGAGTCCCCCAAGGATCGGTATTGGGCCCTGTGCTTTTTAACTTGTTCATAAATGATCTCGAGTTAGGGGTGAGCAGTGAGGGAGCCAAGTTTGCTGATTATAGTAAATTGTTCACAGTTAAAACAAAAAGGGATTCTAAAGTGCTCCAAAAGGACTTCTCCAAACAGAGTGAATGAGCAGTAAAATGGTAAATGCAATTCAATGGAAGCAAGTGTAAAGTTATGCATATTGGAGCAAAATTTCACATATACACTCATGGGGTCTGAACTGACAATGACTGACCAGGAACGAGACCTTGGAGTCGTAGTGGATAGCTCGACCCAGTGTGCAGCGGCTGTGAAAAAGGCAAATTCCATGCTAGGGATTATTAGGAAAGGTACTGAAAATAACACGGTCAATATCATAATAGCATGCTGGAAAAGGTTTAGAAAAGGGCAACCAAAGTGATGAAGAGGGTGGAGTAACACCCTTATGAGGAAAGGTTGCAGCATTTGGGCCTTTTTAGTTTAGAGGAAAGGCGAGTAAGAGGTGACATGATAGAAGTGTATAAAATTATGGACGGCATGGAGAAAGTAGACAGAGAAAAGTTTTTCTCCCTCTTTTGTAACACTCACAACACGAGAACTCATAGATATGGAATGAAGCTGAATGTTGTGAGATTCAGGAGAGACAACAGAAAGTATTTCACAGTGTACAGTTAAAATTCACTCCCACAAGAGGCAGCCATCAACTTGGATGACTTTAAAAGAGGATTAGACACATTTGTGGAGGATAAGGCTACTTATCAGTGTCTACTAGCCATCATGGCTATGCTCTGCCTCCATTGGCGGAGGCAGTATGCTTCTGAATATCAGTTGCTGGAAACTGCAGGAGGGCAGAGTGCCCTTGTATTCAGTTCCTGCTTGCAGGCTTCCCATGGGCAACTGGTTGGCCACTGTGAGAACAGGAAGCTGGACTAGATTGCCCACTTGCCTGATCCAGCAGGGTCTTCTACTGTTCTTATTAACTTTTCATACCTTGATAAGACACGGTTAATGGAAAGGGGAAGACAAAAACTCAGACTGAGAACTATCACATTTTGATTTTAATGTGTAAATAACATTATCAAAACATTAAAACAAAAAAGCATGAAAGGGGCCTAAGATTGCTTGCCAATCCATTGCACTTACCAATCCGCTTCCTATTTTTCAAAATGCTAAAATTGTTTCTTCAGGATTGGGGAAAATGTCCTGAAGTGCTGTTTTGTTTGTGGAAAAAAACAGAACTCAACACAATTTTTGTGCAGGCAAAAGAATCCAGGTATATTAAATATCCAGACTCTGTTGAGAAAGATTTTAACTAGAAATGGTAGGAAATATGATTTAAGATCTGCATTGGCTGCTCAGCCCAATTTGTTGAGTCCTTTAGAGAAGCCGAGGGGCTAGAACAGCTGGAATAATCAGATAATCAGTGTACCACTGCAACATGGAGGAGGTAGTGATCCTAGGTTATTTATGGCAAGCAAGGTCCCAATTTTACAGTAATCTTTAATCAGCTCACTGATTAAATCAGCTCACTAAGTATACATAATGTTTCAAATTCATGTATCTGCTGTTGGAGGATAGAATGTGAGAAGTCTGGAGCACTTCCATGTCAGATGTTGTTGGATAATGTGGCCTGAGTTCATAGACAAGGAGTTTGGTTAAGTCTGTGTAACTACCTGTGTCTTGGATCTTTACCCCTCTGGGCTTATAAAATCTGGCCGGGAGGGAACAGCTGGCTGGCCAGGGAGATAATTAATGGTTTGTGTTGAGGGGGTGTCCTGGCCATTTAAAAAATGTAGCAGTGAGATCACTACTGAAGAAGCCTACCCTGTATTGGAAGATCCTAATGATATTAATCCTGTGGCTAATTTCCCCTTTCTGGGCAAGGTCTATGAGTTGGTATCCATATCCAGGCAGTCTTGATTTTCTAGATCCATTTCCATCAGGATTTGGGCTTCATTTTGGACAGAAAGCACCTTGGTCACATTGTATCAGGAGAAAGACAAAGGGAATGTGACCCTGTTGCTTTTCTAAAATTTTCAACCATGGCTTTCAATATTTTCAATCATGGTATCCTTCTGGGTTGACTGGCTGTGTTGGGGATTGGGGCACAATGTTGTAGTGGTTCAACTCCTACTTGGGTAGTTGGGGCACATTGCTTGGTCCCATGGGTTCTCCATTGTGGGGTCCTGCAGGGCCCTTGTCCATTTTGCTATTTAACATATACATATAGTTACTTTAAACCGCCCAGAGAGCTTTGGCTATGGGGTGGTAAATAAATAAATACTTGAAATTGCTGAGTGGAGTCATACAGATTTGGAGTGCATTGTCATCAGCATGCTTATGACTTACAGATCTATTCTTCATCTGCAAGTGAGGTAGTGGATATGCTGAACTGGTGCCGTGGTCACAATCATGGAGTGGATGAGGTTCATTAAATAGAGATGCTGCTAGTGGGTGGTTCTTCTGACCAGACAAGTGGTGTGAAGCTTCCATCAGATGGGGTCACACTCCCTGTGGTCTGTAGTGTGGGGATCCTCCTGGATCCACTGATGTCATTTGATGCACAGGTGGCCTCAGTGGCATGGACTGTCTTTCACCAACTTCAGCTGATGGCACAACTACAACCATAAACAGACAGGAATAACCTGGCTGCAGTAATCTATGCTCTGGTAACCTTAAAATTAAACTACTGCAGTGTAATTTGCATGAAACTGCAGCTAGTGTCAAATGCGTCCACCCAATTGCTGCCAGGCTCTAGGCAAGCTGACCATATAAAACCAGACTTGGCATACTGCACTGGCTGCCTGTACATTTCCGGACTCAATTCAAAGTGCTGGTTTTAATCCATAAAGCCCTTTTTAGTTCACGACCCAATGTCTTTTTGAGAGCTCCTGAAAAGAACCTTCCAGGACCCTGTAGTTTTAATCTGGGACCATAAATCTGAGACCATACTCCTGGTGCCGCCTCTGAGACAAGTTTGGAGGGTAGCAACAAGGGAAAGAGCCTTTTTGGTTGTGGCCCCCATCTGGGGAATGCTATCCACAGTGAAGTCTGCCTGGTGCCATCATTGACATCTTTTTCTTCTCCGAGGCATTTGTCAAATGGCCTATTTGTCAAAAGATTTCTGCTGCTGCAGGGTGTTTTTTTTCTGTTTTCTGCTAGGCCTGTTTATGGTTATTGAAATGATTTTATTAAAATGCATTGTTTTGGTTTTATGATATGCCTTTTTGGCTCTAAAAAAGTCACTTAGAAACTCTTTGGTAGTAAAAAATGAATAAGGCAAATCAATAAACTAACTGTATAATATTTTCCTAAGCCGTCATGCCATCACGCAGAGTCACGTAGGATGGGGCATTGTGCTGTGGAAGGTGGCAAGTGAAGCGAGGGCATGAGAGAAGCAAGGCTGGCTGGCAGGGGGCAGGTAGGCAGGCAGTGAGAGAGTGAACGAGGTGTCCAGATCTAGGGTGAGTGAGGCAAGTGAGTGGCTGTGGGGCATGCAGGCGTGCGAGGCGAGTGGGCAGGCAAGCAGCTGGGGAAGGGCAAGCGGCTGGAGGCAACTGCGGTGGAAGTACCGGTGGCAGCAGACTGGAAGGGAGGCAGGTAACACCCTAGGTGGGGAGGTGGCCTAGGCATGATACGCGGAGCTGTGTGGCAGTGCCATTTGTCGAGAGGTGGTGTGGGGCAGGGGCAGGGGCAGCACACCGCACAGGAACAGGTGAGGAGCATTAGTGGGGCTCTGGCGGCTGGTATGCGCCAATGCCTGGATGCATTGGGGGAATTGTGAGGGGGGTTGGCAAGGGGAATGGGTTGACTGGGGGGCATTTGTGAGTGCCTGAGGGCACATTTGTGTGTGTTTCAAAGTCCCTGTGTGTGTATATGTCTTTGGGATTGCCTGGTGAGTGTGGGTGTTCACACACATGCGTTTGGTAGTACCTGTGTGTGTGTGTTTGGGGGTGGGGGTTGGCAAGCAAAGTGAGCATAATAATAATAATATGCAGAATAATTTGAGCAAATTTGGCACATAAAAGTTTGAGTGCTAGCATTGCAACTTTGTCACAAGATGGCAAAAGCAATTAGATCCTTTTCAAAGAATGAAGGCAAGTTTTTGCTCCCAGATTTAGATCCTTTTCAAGGAATGAAAGCAGGTGTGTTGATACTGGCATGAAAGGAGCCAGCTGGTATCCCATATCAACTAAGAAATTTGGGAAGGGTTAGACAGTGCTTTCTCCTCCTTATGGTGATTAATTATTCTCCTGGTTGCTTGCTACCCTGTAAAGCATTAAGACACTCCTCTTATGATACCGGTAAGTAAACTAGTTCATATCAATAGACTTTGGGTAAAACCATTAGCTATTTTGAGGACTGGATTCCTCCTGTTGATGGTAACACCCCTTACTTACCCTCACCACCCATCACAGCTACCTAGTCCATGATGGAACCAAAAGTCCACTCTTCTATTCTGCCCTAGTCCAAGAAATGGAGTTCCAGAGGCAGCTGCATGCTGGGACTGGCTTGTTGGGTTGTACGACTGACCCATGATGAGGAAGGGGTTAGCTTCTGCCGGATCTCATGAGAGTGCATTCACTCTCACAAAACCTCACAGGATCTTGTAGAGGAGGTGGCATTCCAGCCTTACAAAGGCCCTTGCTCCACACCATCTTGGACTCTTTGGATTTCATTGGTGAACTTGCTCGACTCACATACTCTTGGTTTAGGAGCTCCTGCTGAGGCTTTACATGGTTGCTGGGGCCAGAAAGGATTTTACTCCAAATCATAACTGGCCTTTCATTGGGAAGGTTTTTGTCTTTCTCTCAATGAATAGCTAAGTTTTGTTAGTTGTCACAACTTTGTGGAAATGACATTAGGCAGGAATCCTAACATAGTGGGGTGATTCTCATATGGGATCCCAGGGCGGGGCCTCAGAGCACAGCCTGAGCTTCGGTGGGCTGGATCTGAGGCCGGTTGCCAGCTGGACATCAGATGCCTGGTCACTGGGTCATCTTGGGCTGGTCAACTGCCAAGAGCGATCCTCAGAAAGCATGCTTAGGTAGTTGTCAAACAACAGGCATGTTGTTTGAAAGGATGCCGATTCTGTACCCAATGCCATGCCAACCCCTCTTACCTGCTTTAATCAATAAAGTTATGGCCTGTTTCAACCCACACCAGGCTCTTGGTCTGTTATTTCCCACATGTAGTGTAGAGGGGTAGCACAACGTGTGTACCCCACAAATGGCTCATCGCTGTTGTCTATTCCATACTTTGATGGCAAAATCATAGGTTCTTTCAGGCACTGTCCCTGTAAGCCAGGATCTTTCTTTTTCTTGTAGACCTCACATCTCTATCAGATATATGGGAAGGAGAGCATCATTGCTCTCTTCAGCAGCAGGTGCTAAATCCAGAAACAGGCTTAACCAAGAATATTTGTTTAACTCTCTTATCAGCTCCAATGAGGCTTACAAAAGTAGTATTGGAAAGAATTCTCAGCAAAGTTTCTCAGCCTAATTTCTCAAGACTCTATACAGGTAGTTGTTTTTCTTGCATGTAAGCAAATATGTGAGCAGGAGGGGGAGATTACTGCCAAGCCCCACCCATTCCAGTGCATCACCATTACTGCCCTCCATGAGTTTAAGGGGAAATGTCTGCAACAGGGAAACTTCTTGTATTTCTGGAGCCTTCCCAAACTATTTAGGACCTTGACTGTGCAGGTGAGGTGTGTGTGTGTATGAAAAGAAGTCAAAATCATTGGGAGAGACAGCTGGCTATGAGATCTGGAAGCATTATTTATCTCTGGGGATATTTTGGGTCTGCTAACATACTAAGAGTGTGAAGCTGTTTGCCTTCACCTGGCTCTATGTACTTGTTTGTAAATAAACCACATATTACAAACATACCATAAGTATCCAGTGATCTGTCCTCCAAAACAAAGTCAGACTTTGACAAGTGTTGCCCCTGGAGCTTCACACCACTTAGGGAACTGGGATAGTTCATAACAATATAAATCTTACAAAAAGTCATCTTCTGCTATCCTGTGTACATGGCCTCAAAATTGAAGATGAGTCAAAAAATGAGTAAAGAACCTATATGAGAATAGAATTGGAGAGATAGAAGTCATTGAAATTGACATAGCAAAAACAAGGGCCCAAGATAGAATGGGGGCCAGGCTTTGGAGACCTTTAAAGGTAAGAACAAGGAGTTTGTGCTGGATAATGTAAAAGGGGATGGGAAACCAATGAAGGACTTTGTAGGACAGCATCATATGGTTGGACCAATGGAACCAGTGAATGTTTTTGGCAGCATTCACTGTTTTTGGCAGCATTCACTGTTTTTGGCAGCATTCATTACCTTGATTTGGGATCAAGGTAAGTGAACTGGTGTGTGAATGATAGGGCAAGGCCAGCGAAGAAGTAATGGATGGGATGTGGCTAGAACATGATTCAGAGTTTTTGTTCAGGAGATAAAGGTCAGAGGGAAATTACATGTGTTGACAACAGACTGAATGTGGGGAGAGATGGTGAGGGAAGAATCAAAGAGCCAGCCAGGGGCATATGCCTGGCAAATAGTTGTGTTGTCAAAGGATATGGAGAGCATCAAGGAAATAAAGATTTCTCTTTTATAAGATAAAGGGCCAGTTGGATGAAAATAATCAAAACATGATTATATTTTCTCTTCTCTTTTTAACAGCATGGGGTTAGCCCATATTTGAACAGGTAGCTGTGTATTAATCCACAATCATTTTTTAAAGATGTGTGTGTGTGTGTGTGTGTGTGTGTGTGTGTGTGTGTGTGTGTGTGTGAGAGAGAGAGAGAGAGAGAGAGAGAGAGAGAGAGAGAGAGATTGGTGGGAATATATCAGCTCATCATCAAATGGAGAAACACCAACAGAATGTGGTAAAGAAAATATTGTATTGATATAATATAAAGAATATATTATATTTTAGGTCTAAAAAAGGTAAAGTCAGGTGAAATATAGACAAATATCTCCATTCTTGCAAAGTCTTGCTTCTGAAACTTTGGATATCGTACTCATTGTGTGTACCAGTCCAGACAAAAATGAATAAAAGATAGTAGTGAAGTAAGAAAAATTTATATATCATATTTAATAGGTCTGCCTTTCTCGCTTCAAAGCTGTATAACGAGTTGTATACTCCAACAACACCAACATTTCATTGGTTGGCCTAACCTTTGATATATTTTTATTTGTTTCAGGGTCATGACAAACAATTACAGAGGAAAAGATGTTTCCTTCTTTGGAGTTCTATTACTGGCCTGCAGTCAAAAAAATCCTCTTTTTTCAGAGTGTTTTTCACAATGGCATCCTTCCCCCCCCACACACATGTCAAGGATATTTGAGTTATGCCACCAACATTCAACAATATGAATATAGCCTTTGTCTAGGCCAGTTCAAACTAATTAAAGAAAGAAAGAAACCTATGAGTTCCTAATTAAGGTGCAATTAAATCATAAAAAGAAACACAGACATATGCTAAGAAGGAGATTTTCATTTTTAATGATTTTTGTTTGTTTATTGGCTTGCTTGCTTTTCTCAAAGTAGTTTAAGTTCTAATTTAGTTTTAATTTTGAAGCCTCTTTCATTTTTTATTATTATTTTTATTAGTAGTATTATTTATTACATTTATATCCTGCCTTTCCTCCCAGAAGGAGCCCAGTGTTAATATCTTTCTGAATATCCTTCTGCTAATTTTTTATTCACTGAGTGAAACATAAAATGTGATTGAACATGGTGGTCATACATCTAGATATGGCCTTGTACACCCATTTGAGGTTATCTTGGGGTGCTGGCATCTGTGGCCACCCTTGGTGGTACCTCTGGCAGTACCCAATTCACAGTTCTCCAAACTAGAAAGCATTGCCAGCACTGACCATAAGGAGAGAGGATTCAGCCTCTTAACGCTCTACTGAATGGTTCTATCCAATCAGTGAACACAATTTATGTCCAGAGGAAATGGGGAGTAGGAGCTGCACCTTATCCTGCTCAGGAATTTTTGCATGCCCTGCTGCTGATGCAGAAGCGAATCCTGTAAGCAACGTAGCATCAAAATGCAAAGATGTGCCTAAGACTAGGCTGTAGGTAAATGTTTGTTTTGAATTGAACAAAACAAGCTTGTGAACTATACTTTGGCAAAAAAAATCATGCCACAAAGGCTTTATATTAGTCATTGAATGGTAGCAAAGTTTGTTACAAAAGCAGCACTCTTCAGTTTTAAAAATTTACAGAGCAGGTAGAATACAAAAAGATTGTCATAAAGATGCTGGTGAAAAGCAACAGGGAAGGGACTTGTACTTTTTTGAAAGTATTGTACAGGTCTTTCGATGGCAAAACTTTTAAACTGTAATAGAATCTGACATATGGGGAAATACATTTACAAAGTAAGTTCAAATGGGGGAAAATTACAGGGAACAGAAATAAAGTTAAAAATGATTCAAACTCACCTTTAGACTGTAATCCTACGTAGAACTTTCTCATAATAAACCCTGAACACTATGAGACTTATTTTTTGATTAAATATGCATGGGATTGTACTCTCAGAGTGCAAATTTATACAATTCTAGTTCAATGGGGGTTATTCCCAGGTAGAAGAATATAGGATTGCAGACTTACAGCGCAATCCTAACCATTTTTCTAAGAATCTGAAAGGAAAGGACTAAATTTTCTTGATTCTTGACAGAGTTCTCTTGCTTCTTAGTAGATTGAATGCCTGAGCTGGATAAGTAAGTAAGCATTTTACTAATATGTCATGAACAAGAATTGCTGCAAAATGATTTAACGTGCAAAAGAGTAGTAAAACTCCCATCATCCTTGATGCTGACTGTTGTATTTGAATAACTTTAAACAGCATATTGAATTGTTCAACTGATTGAAAATAATGAGCATCTGAAACATAAAAGACTTTTTTTTTTTGGCAAGGAATTTGCTTTGTTTGTAAATCACTAGAGCCAATTGTTTAAATACGGAAGACCAAAATATATCCAGAAAAGTGTGTCTGTAATTCTGTACTTAAAGAGTAATGTGAATGAAACAGGATAAATTGATTTAAACTAGGGTGATTTAAATAATAAAAAAATATGTTTTCCATTGGTAATGTATATATTTTAGAAGAAATATATATATGCATTACCATTGGAAAACCATTTTATGAATGGAATACGCATGTCAAGCTGCAGTGCATTAGGAATGGTAACTAGAAAGAAATTGCTTACACAAAATGACACAAATACGGGAATGTTTTTACATTGAAGGGCAGAATATAACACACAATTCAACTAAGCACTCTTAACAATCATATACATGTCAACTCACAAGTAAGCCCTGCTGAGTTCAATGGGAGCTACTCTCAGGTATGTATACGATTGCAACCTATGTATAACACAGTTTTCACCCTTAGAACAGTCCTTAGTTCCTTAGGCTGCAATCTCAAGTGCATGCCCCCATGTTCTCATTTTCATTCACAGATTGGAAGAGAAATAGAAGTGTTTCTGCAGCTTCAAATGAACAAGCCCAAGCACAACAGCTATATGTTACAGGATACGACCTTCCCTTTATTTTCTTATCTCATCTTTACCACATTTGCATCATTATATGTGACAGATATGTGACACATCTGCATTTTTGTTTCCAGTATTAAAATTCTTATTGCCACTTCTTTCAAATATTCTGCTGATTAAGCATTTCCTGATGCATCAGTTGTTTATGAAAGAAAAACCACACCAACTTCACACCAGCAAATGTGTACATTGAGGCTCAAGCTGGCAAATTTCACCTCAACGTTTCTTCCACACCATGCAATTTCCTACTCATACATAGTATCTGGCACCATTACAACAGCATTTGAGTTACACTGATGCAGTGGAATCTGGTCATAAAGACTATACCATGTCAGTGACATTTTTATTTTGAACAACCCCATAAACGAATCATAAACCAAATTTAACATCAATAGAGTCTTGTTCATATGACTTATGTGACATATGACTCTGAAGTTGCAGATATGACAAATAGATATAGTCTCTTATGTCTAACAAAACAATAAAAAGACTATTTTCTCTCTATAATTTAAAGTATTGCTTTTTAGAAAGATTAAGTAAATATTTAATTAAGGATGCCAGATCTATATTACAAAAAAATAAGGGAACTGGAGTACGCAAGAGTAAATAGGATATATATGTTTTCCAGTATGTTATGACTATGATTACCCATGTGATTATGATGCTCCAAAATTGTGATTGCTCCAAAATTTATCCTCTCTAAACAAAATGGCATCTCCTTGGATTAGAGATAGGACACCAGTGCCTTGGATGACTTGCCAGAACCCTATCCTGAGAACCAAGCCCACAACAATAAGATAATGTAATGTAAAATACAATAAAATAGTAGTATAATTACAAATTATAAGATGATGATTTTGAATAGTTTTCCATGATTCTTTATTTACATAGAAAAACAATCTTTATATGCTTGATAAAGGAGCTTCAACTCAATTTTAAGAGGCTTACATTTTTATATTCAGATTTACTTTTAACCAAAAAAATTTAAAAAGGAAAATGTAATATTCTTTCTTTTTAAAATATGATAATAATAAATCAAAATGTTAAATATTCAATTTAAATTTTAAATGCCAATTTTTATTTTATTATCTTTAGTCATCCATTTTTATTCATTCTGAACTGAAACGTTTAAAAAACAATTAGTTGCTGAAAGGTATCTCACTCAGTTGATAATGGCAAATTACTGGGCAGATCTTCAAAGCTTACAATCCAGACCACCTGGACCTGATAGCAAAAAATTATTCACATAGTTCACATAAACGCCTGTTTGTAATAATGAAACTTGGAAAGAAATATAGCAGCTTGCGGGAAATAAAATGTAAGCAATATGTTGTATCATAGAATATAAGCTATATATTATATGGCTACCCCAAGCCTATAAACTGCCACCTTCTCTGCTTTCTCATTTTTATGGTGAAGAAAGTTACCTTGGGACAGAGGCAGGTGCAGAGGCAGTGACTGCAAACACTCCTAGGCCTAAATAAAGCAGCACTACATTCTAAACCTCTGCCCTCAGCAATACCTCCTTTACCCCCAGGTATATTTTTTTTGCCTCAGGACAGGGAAAAGGGGAGGTGGCAGCAGGAGAGGCAGAGGGCACTTTTCAAGTCCTGATAGGATTAGTAGAGGGGTGATTTTGCATCTCTTCCAGCCATACCTGAGTGTGCTGAATCATGCATGGCCAATGTTTTGATTAAATTATTTGTAAGTGTCCATTTTGCTGATAGTACTGAATGTCATGAACCATAATCGTACCATGAGATATTTCAGAAAGTCATTACTGAGTTCGGCACAGTTCATGCACAAACCAGATTATATGGGACTGATTGAACATAGGGATGGTCTTACATGGGATGGAAAGGATACTACTGAGGGGCAGTTGCAGAGCTGGAATGTTTGCACCAAAGTTTGCCCATTTCAATGCAATTACAAAGACGATGGGGTCATGAAATTAACTAACTCAAATCCCTAACATTGTCTGTCAGTCCTTCCAGACACTGACTGGTGCCACTCTTCAGTTTTGATTCTGTATGAGATAAAATTGGTAGTCTGGCAATTTTGGGGTTCCTATTTTTAAAGGACAAAGATTGTATTTAAACTGCTTGAAGTCCCAGCTTGAATTCAAAGATTTGATTCCAGATTTTTAAATGACTAAATAAATAAAATTGCACCCATCCCTAACTCAGTAGAAGAAACTAACTATATTTTTAAAAAGAACTTGCAGTAATGTGTATTACTTACTTTAAACCAAGTCCCGTGGAAACTAGTACACATGTTTAAGAATTGAGTATGTGTTTTCTGCGTATATACTTTAAAGTATAGAGACAAAACATTTTTGGTGGATGGCTCCAACAGTTAGAACATCAACGGAACCCTTACACAGTGAAGAGAAAACTGTGAATGGCTGAGATCTCTGTCTTGAGGTCCAGGTTATGTCATCTCCTTACAAAGGATTGTAGAAGGGCAGTACCAGTGTTTTATTGAATTGGACTGTCACTTATCCTTTCTTTTTCATTTGTCATTATCCCTTAATTAATTTGTATCTCAAACCTATACAGCTTGTGAACCACCAAGCCAAACACAACTCACCAGCTATTTAGGGCCTACCAGAGGTTGAATACTTTGAGGGGTGGATCCAGAGCTGCCCTTCCATGAACGGAGCAGCTCCTTCTGTTCACAGAAGGGACTAAGATCTAGTGGAGGCTCCCCACTGGATTTTCATAGATTCCACCTTCTCCCTGCAGCCACCAGCACCACCTCCAGTGCTGTTCCAAAGGATCCCCTGACTCTCTAGAGCAGCAAGTGGCACAGAGGGCTTCAGAGGAAAGAGGCAATAGTGAAAAATCCCTTCCTACCTCTTCCTCCAGCATGGGTATGCCATGAGCAAAGATGCATTCACAGGAAGGTTGGATACAACTGTGTTCCTGTATAAACAAATAAATTGTCAAATATTTGGCAGGCTACAATACATAGCTGGTTCAGCACCACTACATAGTTGATTACAAGCTGCTCAGGATAGCTATAATCCAAGTTGTTGAACTTGTACAACCACACACTCTGAATACATTTGGACTGTTTCATCTCACTTCATCAAATACTATATTAAATTCCAGGTCTATTTGATCTACTCAGTCAGCCAACTTTATCTTTACCATTTATTTTGTAATTACATTAAAGTAGTAATTGAGTTTGTCTGGAAAACTCTCCTCTTTATAAATAGCAGGTCTCAGGCATATGGGCTCAGTACTTGCTGTTTGTAATTACGTCTTTAAAAAATGAATGGTACATATGACCCAAGGAAATTGCTGGCTTTGTTCTATTTAACTTTAGTAAAATGTTTTCCTAATATTTTCTCCATTACAATTTAACAACAGGCTAATAACAGCCAACTTCTTTTTAATGTTTGTATCAATGCGTAATAAAATATAAGTAAAGGGGCTTTTAGCAGAGGATAAAATCTTTATGTTCTTGAAGACAATACTCAATTCAATACTCATGGATGCTTATCTGGAGTTTTTTTTGCTTGTTTCTTTAAATGCTGATATGAAACATCAGAAAAGGTTAGATTTACACTGCTGCTTCATATCTACTGGAAATACAACTAAGTTTTAAAAGCTCATTTCACAATATCACTTTAAAACGCAAATGTGTGATCATCTGGCCCCTTAAGGTCTTGGCTACCAAGATAATAAAAATCAGATTATACTATAATATAAACATTTTCTTCAGTTTCTTTCTTAAGAGGCTATTAAATAATAATTTTAAACGTCTTTCTGGTGCATTTCCTTATTAAAAAATATTGTGAACTGCAACTGGGGGCACAGGAGTAACTTAAAACAGGATTCCCCCCCCCGTGTGTGATGTGCAATTCTCTCTTCTTTACTGCCTATAAGAAGCGTATTGGCATAGACTGTGGACACAAAAGGAAGAAGCCTAACTTCCTCCCTGCTAGGAAGTCCTACAGCAGGGTTCTCCAACTTGGTGCCTTCCATATGTGCTGCCTGGGGTTGATGTGAGTTGTAGTCCAAAACATAGAGAGGGCACCAAGTTGAGGAAGGCTGCCCTACAGGGATGACTTTCAGCATTACAGCTGGAAAGAGGTAACATGCATAGGAAAGGATTGTGAGGCCTCACCTTTAGTCCTGCCCCCATAATCAGCCCACTCTTTCTGGTTGCTCTCAGCTCTGCAGTGGGGAGGTGATTCTAATTGTGGAAGCTCTCATGCAGTTAAGCACCCTATTCTTCCAGGATTCTAAACTGTACAGGAAACCTCTACAAGTAGAAACGATACTAGCATGCTCTAGGGAAGTGAAAATCCAGAGCAAAAATCAATGATTTTATGTGTGAGCGTGCGCACATGCATGTGCTTCCCATTCTCCCCTAGTTAAAATACCAGTATTTATTTATTTAATGCATTCTTTAAATATATATATATATATATGTTAATATTCAAAACATAATCACTTCACATAAAACCACACCCCTTCCCTACCCCACACTTCAATCATTTACATCCTGATTAAATTATATAAAATAGAGAATATTTCCAGTGTTCCTGTCCTAGAACACAAAGAATTGTCATGTTGTCCAAACTCTTGTAAAGAGGTTAGGGGTTTGTTTATTTATTTTATTTAACAGGATTTATATACTGCTTAATCACACACACACAAAACTCTAGGTGGTTTGCATAAAACCATACCTTAGTTCACCTAAAATTTAAAAACATGTAAGGAAAATTAGCAGTTTTAAAACAAATATACATCATAAAATAAACTTACATGTTAAAATATGGTACATGTTTTGGAAACAATTTGCCATGGGTGGGGAACCTCTAGCCTCCTGGCAATCCTGACCCATCAGGGGGTGCCTGTGAAGTTCTGAATAGCTCTGGGTTTGCTTTGGTTTTGTTAGCATACAGCAACATAGGGTTTGTTGGTTTGTTTGTTTTAACAAAGAAACTTTTGATTGAATAGAAAATCCTCTTCTGTCAGTAGCAGTAGGGCAGGATGGTGGTGCTAACCTAACCTCCCACCGTTAGCATTGCTGTAGCTTACTGGGAGGGAGAGGGTGAGGGTGGAGGTGATGATAAAGTCAGCATGGTGCAAACACACTGGCAGAGCCAATCTGGCATTCCCATCAATGTATTTGCTCTCTGCTGACCTCGCCACTATCTCATCCCTCCCAGTAAACTGCAGTGATGGTGGTGATGGAAGGTCAGGTAAGTGCTGCCGCCCTGCTACTATGCTTTAACAGCAACAACAATCCAGAGTTCTCTAGTGTTCTTAAGGCAATATTTTAGACAGCTTAATTTCCTTTAAAGCTCATGGACCGAAAGAGATATCGTAGAGGAAAAAAATAGAGCTGTACTGGCAAACAAGACACAAAAATAAAGTAACAGTGTGTTTTGTAAGGGCCTTGATCTGACTCATGGGGGGAGGTTATCCCTGAAGTGCACATACTCTGAAAAACATTGCTTGAGTGATTTACACGTCTAGTTAATTCAAGAAATCAAACATTTGTACTAAATTATTTAAGAAGCTAGCTTTCAAATGAAGAAAATTATCTCTTCCCATGCTCACTCTGCCACTTTCTTTCTCTTGCACACACACAGACAAAATTCTTAGAAGTAAATTATTCACACTCAGCCATGTAGGTCACTATCTCTTACAGTGATGTGGGTCAATGTAAGATTTATGAATAATTTGCCCTATATTTTGCTCTACACCAAAAGAAGTGCAAGACTAGAGAACTGGAATACCGACAGTGGAAATAGTTGGCAGGCATCCATCTTCTCAACTCATTCATAGCCAATTCACACAAACTTTATTTGGATTTATTTCAGGCCCAGTTATTTTATTTATTTATTTATTTATTTATTTATTTATTTATTTATTAGATTTTTATACCGCCCCATAGCCAAAGCTCTCTGGGCGGTTCACAACATATAAACATCCAATACAATTAAAACATTATTAAACAACTAAAAAATACAGAAAAATTATACCAAAAACCAAAACATAATTAAACACATAGACAAGTACAAAACTCAATACTAAAATATTAACTGTTAAAAAAGTATTAAACTGGTTAAGATGTTAAGATGTTAAATATTAAAATAATTATATATTAAATGTTAAAATGTTAAAATGCCTGGGAGAAGAGGAAGGTTTTTACCTGGCGCCGAAAAGATAGTAACGTTGGCGCCAGGTGTACCTCATCAGGGAGAGAATTCCATAGTTCGGGGGCCACCACTGAAAAGGCCCTTTTTCTCGTTGTCACCTTCCGTGCTTCTCTCTGGGTCGGCACCCGGAGGTGCCATTTTCTTTGACATTTTCTTTCACAGCCTGGGTTTAAGCAGCATGCCATTGGCTTGGTACATATCCTAATCCTATGCATAGGGTACAGAATCTTTTGACCAGTTGTTTCACTTTTCTATAAACAGCTGCTCAGAGACGTTCTAGGCCAACAGTGTAAGGTGAACATAAGCACACAACTGGATGATGCTTCAAATTGCAAAATGAAGTCAACTAGTTTGAAAAAGAAAAACTCAAATTAGCCCCACATTAAGACTTCTACAAGTTAGTGAATACCTGAAATACAGATGATTATTTATCCCAGTCCTCAGAGTATATGCTAGGGGTGTACATCAGTTCTGTGTGCAGACTGACTAACAAGCTGATTCAAAGTGTCTCCCCTACTCCAGTAAATAGCTGATCAGTTCACCATTTAATCTGATGTTTAGAAAAAGGAGGGGATGACATTCATATAACAATGGGGAGGGTTTCTTAGTCTGAATGAGGATGACCTGGTAAAGGAAGACTTTCCCAGCAGTCAGGTGACAACATCATATGTCAATTCAGGGACTTACCCTTCTGGTGGTGTGGGTATCTTAGGCATCACTTTGCCTGTATTAGTTCCGGATAAGAGTTGTTAGCAGAACAAAAAGGGAAAGAATGTGATAAGCTTTTCTCATTATTCATGAAATGAACTTCACACACTCTAAGCCAGACAGCGAAACATCCAACCTTTGAAATTCGCACTTATACGAATTTTATGATGCATTTCTCCAACCAATGTTTACAAAATTGCATCTATAATATATTCATAAAAATGAATATATTAGTGAAAACAACATACAAAAATGCATTATATTAGAAGAAACTGCTTGCAAAAATGTATACATTGTCAAAACTGTGAAGAAATTCACACTAAAACGCTAAAGATTTTCATGAGGATTTTTTTTAAAAAAATGCAAATTGCTATAGAAATGTGGAGAACTGAACTTAAGATCGGAACAATGAGAAACTGAGAGAACTGAAATTGGCAGATGTTTCCATCCTTATGAATGATCTGTTATCATGAACTAGCTTTCAGTAGCATACCAGGCTTTTCTTTTGATAAGAATTATTTCAAGCTTTTTAAACAAAACAAAACAAATATCAAAACAGATTTATCTATTGGCACTGCACGTCTGTGCTCTTACAAGCATTTTCTGTTTCAAAATAACTCCCAAGTCCCTACATAACACAAAAAGCTCCCTAGGAAACTGACCAATGAAAACAGGCTTAATCCAAGATGCGCCAGTGGCAACACTGATTCAATTTCTTTTATTATTAGAATACAATTTGGGGATTAGTGCCAGTAAATATGGATCAAATTGAATGTTAAGAAGTGTTTGATTTTTCAAATTTTGTTAAATTACTGAAGAAACCAGATTGCAAGAGAAAAAAGCCCATTAAGGGATTATAATAAAACTGTGCAAGATGAAGTTTTTCTGAAAGAATGAAATGCCTAAGAAAAGTATTCTATAACAGCAGGGAAATTTTTGTTTTCATTTTATAGTTGGAAATGAACTGTCCTTAGAACCTCATAAGCTTTCCACTTCAATGTAATCCTTGGAATACCAATTCAGTTACTTCAGAGTCAAGGTGGTGGCTATTGTGATAAATATTAAACAACTCAAATGATACAACTCCAGAGGGCGACTTCAATGGAAATTGTGGCTAGGTGTAACTGGGCAAGGCCTATTTTTATTTTATTTTACAAATTTTAAATCTACAAGGCACCCATAGACAGTCAATCTCTTAGAGGCAAAAAGTCTTCCTTCAGAAAATGGAAGTCTTGTCCGAATGAAGAAAATAAAAAAGAACACAAACTCTGGCAAAAGAAATGCAAGAAGACAATAAGGGATGCTAAAAAAGAATTTGAGGAGCACATTGCTAAGAACATAAAAACCAACAACAAAAAATTCTATAAATACATTCAAAGCAGGAGACCATCTAGGGAGGCTATTGGACCCTTGGATGATAAGGGAGTCAAAGGTGTACTAAAGAACGATAAGGAGATTGCAGAGAAGCTAAATGAATTCTTTGCATCTGTCTTCACAGTGGAAGATATAGGGCAGATCCCTGAACCTGAACTAACATTTGCAGGAAGGGATTCTGAGGAACTGAGACAAATAGTGATAACGAGAGAGGAAGTTCTAGGCTTAATGGACAATATAAAAACTGACAAATCACCAGGCCCGGATGGCATCCACCCGAGAGTTCTCAAAGAACTCAAATGTGAAATTGCTGATCTGCTAACTAAAATATGTAACTTGTCCCTCGGGTCTTCCTCCGTGCCTGAGGACTGGAAAGTGGCAAATGTAATGCCAATATTCAAAAAGGGATCCAGAGGGGATCCCGGAAATTACAGGCCAGTTAGCTTAACTTCTGTCCCTGGAAAACTGGTAGAAAGTATTATTAAAGCTAGATTAACTAAGCACATAGAAGAACAAGCCTTGCTGAAGCAGAGCCAGCATGGCTTCTGCAAGGGAAAGTCCTGTCTCAGTAACCTATTAGAATTCTTTGAGAGTGTCAACAAGCATATAGATAGAGGTGATCCAGTGGACATAGTGTACTTAGACTTTCAAAAAGCGTTTGACAAGGTACCTCACCAAAGGCTTCTGAGGAAGCTTAGCAGTCATGGAATAAGAGGAGAGGTCCTCTTGTGGATAAGGAATTGGTTAAGAAGCAGAAAGCAGAGAGTAGGAATAAACGGACAGTTCTCCCAGTGGAGGGCTGTAGAAAGTGGAGTCCCTCAAGGATCGGTATTGGGACCTGTACTTTTCAACTTGTTCATTAATGACCTAGAATTAGGAGTGAGCAGTGAAGTGGCCAAGTTTGCTGACGACACTAAATTGTTCAGGGTTGTTAAAACAAAAAGGGATTGCGAAGAGCTCCAAAAAGATCTCTCCAAACTGAGTGAATGGGCGGAAAAATGGCAAATGCAATTCAATATAAACAAGTGTAAAATTATGCATATTGGAGCAAAAAATCTTAATTTCACATATACGCTCATGGGGTCTGAACTGGCGGTGACCGACCAGGAGAGAGACCTCGGGGTTGTAGTGGACAGCACGATGAAAATGTCGACCCAGTGTGCGGCAGCTGTGAAAAAGGCAAATTCCATGCTAGCAATAATTAGGAAAGGTATTGAAAATAAAACAGCCAATATCATAATGCCGTTGTATAAATCTATGGTGCAGCCGCATTTGGAATACTGTGTACAGTTCTGGTCGCCTCATCTCAAAAAGGATATTCTAGAGTTGGAAAAGGTTCAGAAGAGGGCAACCAGAATGATCAAGGGGATGGAGCGACTCCCTTACGAGGAAAGGTTGCAGCATTTGGGCCTTTTTAGTTTAGAGAAAAGGCGGGTCAGAGGAGACATGATAGAAGTGTATAAAATTATGCATGGCATTGAGAAAGTGGATAGAGAAAAGTTCTTCTCCCTCTCTCATAATACTAGAACTCGTGGACATTCAAAGAAGCTGAATGTTGGAAGATTCAGGACAGACAAAAGGAAGTACTTCTTTACTCAGCGCATAGGCAAACTATGGAATTTGCTCCCACAAGATGCAGTAATGGCCACCAGCTTGGACGGCTTTAAAAGAAGATTAGACAAATTCATGGAGGACAGGGCTATCAATGGCTACTAGCCGTGATGGCTGTGCTGTGCCACCCTAGTCAGAGGCAGCATGCTTCTGAAAACCAGTTGCCAGAAGCCTCAGGAGGGGAGAGTGTTCTTGCACTCGGGTCCTGCTTGTGGGCTTCCCCCAGGCACCTGGTTGGCCACTGTGAGAACAGGATGCTGGACTAGATGGGCCACTGGCCTGATCCAGCAGGCTCTTCTTATGTTCTTATGTTCTTAATCTTGTGCATTTTACAGGACTTTGATTTAAGAAAGTCTCCATAACAGTCTATGAAACTTGTGTCTTTGTTACTAGATATCTAACCATTTGAGGGAGAACAACAAAATATTTTTATACACATGCATGCACACACATGCACATACATACAGAGAGAGTGTTAGGTATTAGCTAAGTAATTGCCAAATTTAGACATTCTTCAGATGTTTTCATTTATCTTTTAGTTTTTCTGCATCCCACTAAGAAAACTTAAAGACAGCCACAGCGACTTCATGGTTCAAGGACTGTGAACTCATAATTGGTTCCAGTTCTGTGAGTACAGAAGACCAGGCCAGTTTAGAGCAGTAAACTGTTCATTTTTACCCCTTTGATAACAGTGTGCCTTTAATATCATGCTCCACCTTAGTTGATGGTGACAGGCAGCCAAACAGTGGATAAATCACATAACCTTACATTCTGTAATTGACTGTAATTCTGTGGATATTGGATATGGTCCCATAATCTTCTGGAGCAATATTTTATGGCTAGAACAATTCAGTGGCATTATTAGGCAAAAAACAAATTTAAAAAACCCATCCCATTTAATTCTTAGTCAAAAATTATTGTGGCACAGAGTGGTAAGCGGCAGTAATAATAATAATAATAATAAAATTTTATTTGTGAGTCGCCTATCTGGCCGAATTAATGGCCACTCTAGGTGACGTACAACTTCACTGTAAAAATACAATAAAAGCCAATGAGGACCACAACAATAATAATATTACCATATTAAAAACTAACCCACCCCAGAGGTCCCGTAGGTCTGTCTGAACAGCCAGGTCTTTAAGCCCCGGCGGAAACCTATCAAGGAAGGGGCATGGCGGAGGTCAAAAGGAAGGGAGTTCCAGAGGGTGGGGGCCACAATCGAAAATGCCCTCTCTCTGGTCCGCACCAGCCTCGCTATCTTAACTGGTGGGACCGAGAGAAGGTCTTGTGTGGCTGATCTTGTTAGATGGCATAATTGGTGATGCTGGAGGCGCTCCTTCAGATAAACTGGGCCGAAACCGTATAGGGCTTTAAAGGTCAACACCAACACCTTGAATTGGGCCCGGTAAACAACTGGTAGCCAGTGTAGATCTATTAACACCGGAGTGATATGATCATGGCGACGGCTGTTCTTAATCAAATGTGCCGCCGCATTCTGTATCAGTTGCAATTTCTGGACCGTTTTCAAGGGTAACCCCACGTAGAGCGCATTACAGTAGTCTAAGCGGGAGAAGACCAGGGCATGTATCACCCATGGGAGCAGATGGGCAGGAAGGTAGGGTTGCAGCCTCCGTATCAGATGTAATTGATACCAAGCTGCCCGGCTCACTGCCAAGACCTGAGCCTCCATGGACAGCTGGGAGTCAAGAATGACCCCGAGGCTGCGGACCTGGTCTTTTAAGGGTAATCTTACCCCATTGAACACCAGGTCTATATCCCCCAACCTGCCCCTATCTCCCACGAGCAACACCTCTGTCTTGTTGGGATTTAGTTTCAACCTATTCCTTCCCATCCATTCACTTACGGAGTCCAGGCACTTGGACATGGTATCCACAGCCAACTCTGGTGAGGACTTAAATGAGAGATAGAGCTGAGTGTCATCCACATATTGGTGGCACCACAGCCCAAATCTCCTGATGATGGCTCCCAGCGGCTTTACATAGATGTTGAATAGCATGGGGGAGAAGATAGAACCCTGTGGCACTCCACAATTGAGAGGCTAAGGGTCTGAGACCTCATCCCCCAATGCCACCCGTTGGCATCTGTCTGAGAGATAGGAACGGAGCCACCGTAAAACAGTACCCCCCATTCCTAATCCTTCCAGGCAATCCAACAGGATACCGTGGTCGACGGTATCGAAGGCCGCTGAGAGATCCAGGAGGACGAGGAAGGTATATTCTCCCCTATCCAACGCCCTCCTCATATCATCCACCAGGGCAACCAAGGCTGTTTCAGTTCCATGTCCAGTCCTGAAGCCCGATTGGAATGGATCTAGATAATCCGCTTCATCCAAGTGTGTCTGTAACTGTTTGGCCACCACTCGCTCAATCACCTTGCCTAGAAATGGTAAATTAGAGACTGGGCGGAAGTTATTCAACTCTTGGGGATCCAAGGAGGACTTTTTCAAGATGGGCTTTATAACTGCCTCCTTGAGGGCTAATGGCATTGCACCCTCTTCCAAGGATACATTTACTATTGCCTTGATCCCTTTGCTCAGTCTCTCTTTGCAGCTCATAATGAGCCATAAAGGGCAAGGATCCAGCAGACAGGTGGTTGGCTTCACAGTAGAGAGCACCTTGTCCACTTCGTCAGAGGGAAGAGGCTGAAACCGATCCCACCAGACCGGAATGCAACTGGCCTGCTCTGTCTTGCTTCCTGTATCCACGGCGTGCGGAATCATGCTCTTCAGGCGCTCAGTTTTATCGGCAAAGTGTTTAGCAAATGTGTCACAGGAGGCTTTAGAATGCTCCATGGGGTCCTGAGCAACTGGATTGACCAGATTTCGGACCACTTGGAACAACCTCCTGGGACAACACTCTGCGGACGCAATAGAGGCAGCAAAGAATTCCCTCTTTGTTGCCTTTGTTGCCACCTGGTAGGCAGCAATTGCTGCTCTAACCAGTGTCCGATCATCTTCAGAGCGAGATTTCCGCCACCGGCGCTCTAGTCGTCTCACCTCCTGTCTCAGACCCCGGAGCTGTGGTGTATACCAGGGTGCTATCTGAGCTCTATTCAGGGGGAGAGGACGTTTTGGTGCCACCCGGTCTACTGCCCTCGTGATCTCCTTATTCCACTCCATCACCAGGGCTTTGACCGGGCATCCTTCAGCCGGCTCCAATTCTCCCAGCGCATTCAGGAATCCTTTAGGATCCATCAGGCGCCTGGGGCGGACCATCTTAATAGGTCCTTGTCCCCTGCGGAGGGTGTGTGGCATTGAGAGGTCCATATTCACCAGGTAGTGATCTGACCATGACACGGGGTTAGAAAGAACAGCCCCCATCGGTAACGCAGCCGAAGCTCTGCTCACGGCCAGAGTTCGATTCCAAAGGAAGGAGGAAGTCGAATCTCCGGTAAAAGGGGTCGAGGTCCACTCAGCCTTCCATCCATCCGTGGTCGGTAAAATGAGTACCCGGCATATGCTGGGGGGTAAAGAAAGGCCAGGGAAGGAACTGGCAATCCCACCCCCTATATACGGTCTGCCTAGTAAACGTCGCAAGACGTCACCCTAAGAGTCAGAAACGACTCACACTACAAGTGCAGGGACACCTTTACCTTTTACCTCAAACTAATATGTATTTAAGAACTATTATAACTTCAGCCCCCCTCTAGGATGCACACCTTGTGGTGAGGGAGTTTGAGAGTGCTGAAGAAGCTAAGAACAATGCCATTGGGAGTCTAGACCAAGAGGCTAGACTCCTAGCAGGGGCACCCATGGCAGAATGGTTAAAGCTGAGACACCAAACTAAGATGCATCCAAACTCAGAGGAAAGCAAGGGTAAACCACCTCTGAATACCTCTTACCATGAAAACCCTATGAACAGAGTATCCAAAATGCAACACGAGATAGTGCTGGAAGATGAGACCCCCAGGTCAGAAGGCACTCACCGAACTACTGGGGAAGAACAAAGAACAAGTACGAGTAGCACTGTGACTAATGACGCAGCTGGGTCAAAGCCGAAAGGAAGCCCAAAGGCTGATGCGCACAGATGCAAAAGGAGAGTCCAGAGTTGTACGATGCACACAATAGGAACATGGAATGTGAGAAGCATGAACCCAGGAAAGTTAGAAATTGTCAAGCAAGAAATGGAACGTATCAACATTACAATACTTTGCGTGAATGAATTAAAATGGTCGGGAATGGGACATTTTCAATCAGGCAACTACAAAATATTTTATGCAGGAAATGAGAAATTAAGAAGAAACGGGGTTGCTTTAATAGTGAGAAGTGATGTAGCAACGTCTGAGCGAGTGATATCAATGAGATTTAACAGGAAACCTATTAACATAACCATCATCCAAGTCTACGCAACGGCAAATGCAGAAGAAGAGGAATTGGAAAGATTTTATGCAGAAGTACAGGAAGAAATTGATCACACACCAAAACAAGATGTGCTGATAATCATGGGGGACTGAAATGCAGAAGTAGGGAACAGAGAAGAACTAGGAATTGTGGGAAAATGGGGCTTAGAAGATAGAAATGAAGCAGAAGAAAGACTTATTGAATTCTGGGAAGCCAACAATTTGCTTCTTGCAAAGACATTTTTTGAGCAAGAGAAAAGATGACGGTACACGTGGACATCACCAAATGGTCAATATAGGAATCAAATTGATTATATAACTGGTAGCAGAAACTGGTACCAGTTCCATACTTTCTGCGAAAACAAGACCAGGAGCAGACTGTGGTACAGATCATGAACTGGTCACATAAAAAAATCAGAGTAAAGCTAAAGAAGAAGAACAAAGCAATCATAATGCCAAAATACAATTTAAATATCATCCCAGAAGAATATAAAGCTCAAATAAGGAACAGATTTGAGGCTTTAAACTTAGTTGACAGAGAGCCAGAAGAACTATGGAATGAAGTCAGATACATTATCAGGGAAGAATGCAAAGAGACAATACCTCTAATTAAAAAGAAAGACCTCAATGGATAACTGAAGAAACTCTTAAAATGGTTAAAGAGAGAAGGAAAGCAAAAGCAAAAGGAGATGGGAACATGGTTAGAACCCTAATGCAACAATACAGTGACTAGTATATAGGGACAAAGAGAACTATTACAAACGTTATTGTACAGAAATAGAAGAGAACAACAAAAAAAGTAGAACAAGAGCCTTATTCCAAAATATTAGAGAAATGAAAGGAAAATTTAAACCAAGAGTAGCAATGTTGAATAATCAACAGGGGAACACATTGACTGATCGAGATGAAATAAAAGGAAGATGGAAGCAATACACTGAAGCAGGGCCGGCTCCAGGCATGCGGGGGCCTTTGGGCATCAGCTTGCCCTGGGCCCCCGGTGGGTGAGTGGGTATGCCCGCGTGCACGTGCGCGTACGCATACACACCACTGCGCAGCCCCCCTACCTCTCTACAGTAGTCTTTACCATTGCCCTTAATTAAGATGGCGGCTGCAGTTTCCCTAAGGGGAATGAAGCCTCCGCCGCCATCTTTGTTGATGGCACACGTGCGTGCTACACACACACACACACATACACACACACACACACACACACACATCTTTGCCATCAGCTAAGATGGTGGCAGCAGCTTCAGTACCTTCGGGAAACTGCGGCCGCCATCTTAATTAAGGGCAATGGTAAAGACTACTGTAGACAGGTAGTAGACAGGGGGCCGTGCGGGGGGTTGCGGATCGCGGAAGCGGAGCGGAGGGCTCCTCAGGGGCTCCTGTAGCTCTGGGGCCCTTGGGCCAGTGCCCAACCTGGCCGCCCTTTAAAACCGGCCCTGCACTGAAGAACCCTATAAAAGAGATGCAAGGATAACAGATTCATTCATGGAGGAACTGTATGATGAAGAACCAGAAATTTTAGAATGTGAGGTGAAAGCTGCTCTTAAAATACTTGGAAGAAACACATCACCAGGAACAGACGGCATACCACAGAATTGCTACAAGATGCTGAGACTGAATCTGTCCACATTTTGACAACAATTCGTCAACAAGTATAGACTGGAAGCCTTCGATATATATATCCCAATTCCAAAGAAGGGAGATCCCAGGGAATGCAGTAATTATCAAACTATTGCCTTAATATCCCATGCAAGTAAAGTAATGCTCAAGATTCTACAACAAAGGCTCTTACCATATATGGAGCGAGAAATCCAGACATCCAAGCTGGATTTAGAAAGGGAAGAGGGACCAGAGATCATATCGCAAACATACATTGGATAATGGAACGGACCAAGGAATTTCAGAAGGAAACCCCGCTTCACACCCGGGACTTACCGGGTTGCGGGGCGTGTTTGCGGCCCGGGTGAATCCGGAGCCTCCATGTTTAAAGAGGGCAAGCGTGCCAGACTGGCATGACGCAGTCACGGCGCGCTTCTAGAGGGGGCGGGGCATACGAGCTTATTTAAGCTCACGCTGTCCTCCCCCTCTCCCTCTTCATAATTTTGGCACCCGCCCTACCCTCCCTCTGCTGCAGTGTGATTCATTTGGTCGCCTCTGGGGCTGAGTAGGAATTTTTGGCTTGCCTGCATTTTAGCCGGCGGGTTTCTTTTGCCTACTCCATACTGTGGTTAGCAGGAAGGGCATTCAGGGTTAGTATGGGTGTTTTTTTGTGGTTATTAGGTTGATTTGGCTGTTTGAATTTAATATTTAATGGTTGCTTTATTGAGGAAGTGCGGGAAAGGTTGAAGGTGAAGGGCAGCTAGATGACACCTTTAGGCACCTTTGGAGGTGATAGGCAGTTCCGGAGGCCTGCAGCTCCGGGTTTTACGGCCCGAGGGCAGGATATGGGTCACCTTTGGGGCCAACAGGTCTCATTCACCCGGAGTTTCAGGGCACCGGGGGGCGGTGATGCAGGTTGGCCTCCCTACGCACAATTGGAGTGTGGTCAGGGCAAGGGGTTGACAGATTGCACCCCTTTGCCCGACAGGGGTTTGGGTCGCCCGAATAGCTGCAAGCAGGCTTTGCCTGACTCACCAGTTGAATCCCGCACTTATGTTCCCCTTTGCAGGTTCATTATCATAATATGAATTTGGTTTAATAAAGTGGCCCGTTGTTTAACCCATCATATTGTGTCTGTGTCTTATTTCAACCCTGGGTCGCAATCACCCTGTGCTTTATAGATTACAGCAAAGCCTTAGATTGTGTTGATCATGGAAAACCATGGAATGATTTAAAAGAAATTGAGGTACCACAGCATCTGATTGTCCTGATGTACAACCTATACTCTGGACAAGAGGCTACTGTAAGGACAGAATATGGAGAAACCGATTGGTTCCCAATCGGAAAGGGTGTGAGACAGGAGTGTATTTTATCACCGTATTTGTTTAATCTATATGCAGAACATATCATACAGAAAGTGTGATTGGATCAAGATGGAGGTGTGAAAACTGGAAGGAGAAATATCAATAATTTAAGATATGCAGATGATACCATACTACTAGCAGAACCCAGTAATGAATGCTGATGAAAGTTAAAGAGGAAAGTGCAAAAGTAGGACTACAGCTGAAAGTCAAGAACACTAAAGTAATGACAACAGAAGATTTATGGAACTTTAAAGTTGACAAAGGAGCCCAGTGCAGCAAACATATCAATACTAGAACAATACAGTTAAAACTTCTGAAAACAGTTAAAAACAACCTTATAAAAACAGTTAAACAACTCGTAAAAGCAATCCCTCATGCTCCCTTGTAATTTTTATCTTATGCATTTTATTCTATTTACTAATGCTAATATTTCAATATATTGTGATTAATTTTTAAATAACGTATTAATAATATTGTTGTCCTGGAATCAATCAATTATTAGATGAAGAAATGTTTTAAATATATAAATAAGATATTTACATTTGAACAGTGATACCTAGATATTTCTTGCAATAGGATGCAAGTATCATGAATTATACATTTATATTTATATAACAGATGCTACAGAGTATTCATTCACTAAGCACTGCAAACAGAGAGAGATATCTTTGAAATAATTGTTCAAAATTAATAATGAACAAATATCAAAGTGCAGACTAATTTGTTTTAATAAAAGTAGAGCGCATCACATGGCAGAGCCTTGTTGTGGCTTATACTCATTAGAAGAAACAGAACAAGTACTAACAAAGTCTATAGAATGTTTAAATGAGAAACAACTGTAAATCTATTTCATTAGAAAGAGTTTGCATTTCATTTCATCTGCAGAAAAGTACTATCACTTCACACCAGAAAAGTTTCAGTGTTGTCAAACAGGGCAGAAGAGTCACATTACTGTTTAGCATACTGTTTCCCTGCTACTTTTGCCCAAAGAAGGTCACCTTGGGAACATATGACATATATGTTGCTTTTGTTAAGAATCCAGGAAAAGACTATATACACTGCTAAAAATTACAAACTTTTCACGAGAACTTGTTCTTCAGCTACGATTTTAATCCGAGTGGGATAAAAATGTCTCCCATCCAATCAGCCCCTTTTGGCTGTGGTGGTCTCTCTCTGTCTCCTCTGTTCCGTTTAATACTACAGATGAGGGATAAGAAAGAGAAATTCCTTGATGAAAAGGACAATACTCTAACCTGAACTAAGAGGAGCTGAGCCCAAAGTGAGTGTGTGGGGTGGGGTGAGGTGGGGAGAGGAACATTTCTAGTCTACAAATCTGGTGCAGTGAGCATGACCTTTACATATATAAATTAAAAGTGTAAACTTTGTGTGTCCTAACTACCCAAATTATTCATTTACCAGCTTCTGATTTTAGCATACAATGTAATGCCAGCAATCAAAGGTCCAAAAATATTCTCCTCGGGCTCATACCTAACTTTTAGATTGACAACACAGACTGTTTTCTTGGCATATCTAGGGTACTGACTCAATCATCACCACATGACTGGACAGCTTAAAAGCTTCACCATTCTGGACATAGTTTTCCTAGATTCTGACCATTTTTCTTCCATGTTTACATTTCCCATGTGTTCAAAACTTACTCCGTCAGATGTATTTTTAATGGAGGCTCAGCTCTGTATTCTGTACATCTGGGCAATTTTGATGTCTCTCTGTGTTTGCTGAACAAATCAATTTGCATCCAGGTTCTTCTTCAGCACTGCTATAAAACTGCTTATGTTCCAGTGCACTGCCAGTATCATTGAGAACAAGCCTGTAAGTAACTAAAATTACATTTATGCTGAAACAATGATTTGAAAGAATTTATTCTGTGATGAATAGCAAACATTTCCAAATTAGATTCTCCTTGCTTGATAGTAAAGATAATAAAAATGAAAAAGAACTCCATATTTAAAAGAAATGCCACTAGTGTGTATAATTAAGAAAGATATTTTAATTTATCAAAGCTATCTTACAATACTAATCCTTCACCTCAGTACAGTCCATTTAACACATACTACTTCAAGAAGTCAAGTCATAAACTATATACAGAAAAAGTAAATGAAGGCAATAAAATGGAACTGGACAATTCTTTGGGAACAAATTCTAGACTTAAGTATAAGCATGACATGGTGGTAGTAGCAAGACTGCACTGAAAATTTCAAACTATCGTTCAGTTGTTTATCAGCTGGTAAGCTAATTTTGAGAACAAAATGAAAGTTAGGTATTTTATGTGCCTACCATAAAATGTAATCAAGTTTTATTATTTTTTCTGTCTCATAACATTTTACTCTTTCCTAATTAAATTTACTATTCTGTCATGCTACTAGCTACTGCTGGAGTAGTAACCCTACACATTCAGATTATAGAAAGATGTAAGTTCTATCACATTTCAGTAGGGACCACTGGGTGGTCTTACAGACAGAAGGAAACTTATTGGGGAAAGACCATGGCTCAGTAGTAGAGCATCTGCCCTGCACATAGACGGTCCCAACTTTAATCCCCGGCATCTCCAGATAGGCTGGGAGAGAACCCTGCCTGAAACCATAGAGAGCCACTGCCAGTCAGTGCAGACAATACTGAGCTAGATGGACCAATGATCTGACTGATTATAAGGCAGCTTTCTATGTTCCTGTGTTGTTCCTATGCTGACCAATAGAATAGCTGAGATAGAGTATCTGTGGTGTTCTCTACTCATATCATCATCATATGTTTTAGAAACACAGAAAATTCTACACACTATGATAACTGTAGCTACTTTATATAACTCTACAACTCTTTGAAAGTTCAGTTTTTTGTGTGGTATATAGTCTGTATTCAAAGACGTGCCCACTTCATTATCAGTAAGATTTAAATTCACACCAGTTAATACCTCTATGCCCATACCATGACAAAATATGAACCCAAAAGAGAGGTTTCCTTTGTAGAATTCTAAATTTTAAATTCTATTTAAACAGAATTTAAATAGGTGCATCTGTATATTGGAAGCTAAGCTTTTTTAAAAAACAAAAAAACCTTTAATTAACTGATTTGCTCTGGAACTCTAGGTCTGTAGTTCTTTTATATATACATACATATATACATACATAAGCAGACTATGAGAGTATGGCTGCAATTCCACAAAAAAAGCAGTATTTTCTCAAATACTTCTCAAAAATTAATATAAATTTCTACAAGCACCAATGACTGATGTTCCCAGCCTGCCTCACAGTGTGGATTTTCATCCACTTCTTAGAAGTATGGAAACCTGAAGGGCATACTAAGCTGGATGCTGTCTTCTGCAGACAAGTCAATCAGGAATGGGTGCATCCATTATGATAGGTTATCATACTTTCCCCATATGGCATCAACCCAACCAAATTCTGGCTTGACTTCATCTGCCATTTGCCAGAAGAATTGTGTAGGAATTGTTTTATTCCACTGATAAACTAGTAGACCCTTTTCATGTGCTCTGTAAGGAATAATGAAGGCAATGATCTGAATTCCACAGTAGACTCATCTGATTTGCACCTCCCAGTAGATCAGAATGTAGTCCTGCTTCAAAATCTGCACTGTCAGCAAATTCCACATGGTCAGAGAACCATGTTTTGTTTTCCATCTAATGCTTATATTGTTTCGGCAAAAGACATGGCTGCCACCTGTGACCAATGAGGCAACCAGGTTTTTTCCTACACAATTGTCCTACTTGGGACAGCATATCAAGTGCTGTTACTCTTCCCAGGGACAATTCTGGGCCCATTTTCAACACATGCAACAGATGTTGTGATTTCTAACAACTCCAGGTAGCTAGTATCTGGGTTTGTTTGTTTTCAAGAAAAATGTGTAAAAACAGTCCTCAGACTATCTCATAAGTGCTTATATACAAATACAAAGAAATACATATTTATTGGGGGGGTGAATCCAAAGACAATGAGACACAATAGATGTATGGGTGAACACATGTGAAAGGAATACAAACCAGATCAAGACTGACCCATTCATGGGACTCTTGATTAGCTCTATTTTTGATTAATCCCTTTTCTAGATGTGAACTAAAACTAGCCAATTAGGTTCAGTGCAGATGGGAAGAAAAGGAAAGACAGAGAAGATAAGACAATGGTCAACACCCAGGAGTATCAGATTGGTGAACCAGGGAGGGGTATCCAAACCAACATTTCACACCACTATCTCAGGGGGACGTGGGACAGGGAGGCACCCCTTAGGCCCTGATGGTCTTGATGACCCCAGAGCTGATGAAATGTTTCTGAGTTTCCACTTTGGCAAGTATGCCTGTGCTGAGGGTGTGAAGTTGACATTTACTAATTACATTATAGACATTTAATTGAATATAGTTGTGGTCCACCCATACCTGGGTCTATGGGACTTACCTTTAGTTGTGCTAATTTAGATTTATGGTACCAGAGAAATAAACACAGAGATTTAAAGTATTATGGGGACAGCACAGGCATAAATCTTCTGCAGCTCTTTGGTGGGACTTTGGTGGTGATAACACAAACCACAGAGAACATGGTTGTTCTCTGCCTCCTATGTGTGCTTTTAGATAGGTTAAAATGATCCTAGTACTGGGTTGTTTTCTTTTCTGAGATCTCCAGACTTTCTTTGTCCTTCATCTTGTATATTCCACACCTATATACAAGCAGGGAAAGGAAGAATTTATATGAGTCTAATTTTGTAATTTAACATGTGATTTGTAATATGTATTTGAGGCCAACTGCATTGGATTCTTTAAAAGTCTGTATTTCACTTTTGTATTTTTTCATTTTAAAAAAATCAATAAAATATTAATTTAATAATGGGACTTGTCTCTGAGTAGGTATGTATAAGATTGTGCCTATTATTACACTCCCCTTTCAATTAAAAAGAAACATTTCCAGAATTCCTTACCGAAAACACCTAAGATTGAATTCTTATTATACTCTGCAATTCTACCTGATTCTCAAAGCACCTCATACATTCAATCTCCATCTAAACTGTGGACAATTGTTTTAAATTATCCGTTGAGGAAGAAAGCTACACATCACCAATCATCCTCTAAAACCAAAGCTGAATTAAGTGACCTTCATTGTCACATGAACTGCTAATCCTGATTTGAAAATGAATTTTATTTCTTTCAATTAAAGAATATAAAACAGGAAACACCTAACTTTGTTTTTATGTCCTTCTCTTTCAACTATATAACACTCAAATCCTCTGTACCTGCTATTAAAAAAATTAAGATATACACTTCTAACTGAACCTTACCACAAAATATGCATTTTAAACACATTTTGATACATTTTATTTAAATTGAGAATTGCAAAATCTGAAGGCTAAATCTTGTAAACTGCTTTGAACTTTTATTTAGTTCCGGAGTTCCTGTTAGTGAAACTTGACTCTTAGTACTCATCCACAGAAAGAAGAGAGATGGATCTTCAATTTCTGCTTCCACCTTGTGCACCCCTGAACCCCATACCTCCCACTTCTGCTCTGAAGTGTTGGATCACCCTCTGGAAGAAGGGGGGCAGGAGAAGAAATGGTGAAAATTGCCTTCCTCATCTTTCATACAGTGGAAGCCTTTGCTGGATCACAGACTCTTCCATGAATAGAAGCCCTTCCATTTGTAAAGAACATTTCCACCATAATGTGGGGTGGGTTTGCCCTCACTCCCACCCTTTAGTAAAGAGGACTCAGGAACGTGGCCGAAGGGAGCAGTAGGAGGAAGGGACATGTGATACCCTACAGCCTATCTGAGGAGATTTGAGTGGGGCTTAAAAGATCACTCTGCCCCTCAAACCTCCTCTTCGCTATTTTGTTGTACCTTCCCTCCCTCCCTACATGCACTGTGGGCAATGCTGATCATCTGTTCATAGGCCAAGTAGAATTTGTTTTTGTTGGGCCCCCAATCTTCTCATTTTGCCTACTTCATACTGTTGAGTTTAATTCATTTGGCTTCAGGGAGTAGTGCAGTTGTCTCCCTGTTTTGGCTTTGAGTATGGGCAGGTGAAAATATTTAAGCATATTGAGGTAGAATCAGGTAAGGGCACCCTTCAGTGAACTGCCAGGCCTTCAGGTATGGGCAGAACTGGGGTGTGCCCCTTGTAGCCTGTCATGTGCGTTGGGGTGAATGTGTACAATGTGGACACAGTGCGCATGAGGGATCCACACTCAAGACTTATCAAGCAAGGAGAGAGGGAGTTATTCCACATCCTTGGCTAGGGAACCATAGCTATTGGCTGTACTCCTTGCCCAGGGGTCTGGAGTGATGCTTCCCTACCAGAGTTAGTTGAATGCCACACCTACCAATAGTTTCTAGTTTGGTTAACTAGATATACACAATTTCTTACAGATTTGCATGCTGTTATATTTTAATAAATATAACATTTAATCTGAGCTCTATCTGCAGGTGTGGGGGCAAAGGACAAGTCTATATCTATATGCATAATCTGGAGTTCATCCAAGAAGTATGTGTAAAAATATTGGGGGTAATCAGCTATGTTCTACTCAGAACAGACCCATTAAAATTAATGGACTGCAGTTAGTCATGCCCATTAATTTTAGTGGGTTTACTCTGAGTAGATCTAATCTTGGCTAGAAGCCACTAACAGCAACATGTGATCATAAAGGTAAAGGAACAGGAACATTTGAGCAGTGTTGCATTTTTTTAAAAAAATACTTTTTTTAAAAAACAAAACTTTAAATAGCAGAGACATAGGAAAGAAATAGGTAACACCATTGATTTAAAAGATCATCTTCTAAAAATTGTGTATTTAGTCTATACGTTTTGAATCTATTATGCTCATGATGCAACACAAAGTCATAAGAACATAAGAAAAGCCTGCTGGATCAGGCCAGTGGCCCATCTAGTCCAGCATCCTGTTCTCACAGTGACCAACCAGGTGCCTGGGGGAAGCCCGCAAGCAGGACCCGAGTGCAAGAACACTCTCCCCTCCTGAGGCTTCCGGCAACTGGTTTTCAGAAGCATGCTGCCTCTGACTAGGGTGACACAGCACAGCATCATGGCTAGTAGCCATTGATAGCCCTGTCCTCCATGAATTTGTCTAATCTTCTTTTAAAGCCGTCCAAGCTGGTGGCCATTACTGCATCTTGTGGGAGCAAATTCCATAGTTTAACTATGCGCTGAGTAAAGAAGTACTTCCTTTTGTCTGTCCTGAATCTTCCAACATTCAGCTTCTTGGAATGTCCACGAGTTCTAGTATTATGAGAGAGGGAGAAGAACTTTTCTCTATCCACTTTCTCAATGCCATGCATAATTTTATACACTTCTATCATGTCTCCTCTGACCCGCCTTTTCTCTAAACTAAAAAGGCCCAAATGCTGCAACCTTTCCTCGTAAGGGAGTCGCTCCATCCCCTTGATCATTCTGGTTGCCCTCTTCTGAACCTTTTCCAACTCTAGAATATCCTTTTTGAGATGAGGCGACCAGAACTGTACACAGTATTCCAAATGCGGCCGCACCATAGATTTATACAATGGCATTATGATATCGGCTGTTTTATTTTCAATACCTTTCCTAATTATCGCTAGCATGGAATTTGCCTTTTTCACAGCTGCCGCACACTGGGTCGACATTTTCATCGTGCTGTCCACTACAACCCCAAGGTCTCTCTCCTGGTCGGTCACCGCCAGTTCAGACCCCATGAGCGTATATGTGAAATTAAGATTTTTTGCTCCAATATGCATAATTTTACACTTGTTTATATTGAATTGCATTTGCCATTTTTCTGCCCATTCACTCAGTTTGTAGAGGTCTTTTTGGAGCTCTTCGCAATCCCTTTTTGTTTTAACAACCCTGAACAATTTAGTGTCATCAGCAAACTTGGCCACTTCACTGCTCACTCCTAATTCTAGGTCATTAATGAACAAGTTGAAAAGTACAGGTCCCAATACAGATCCTTGAGGGACTCCACTTTCTACAGCCCTCCATTGGGAGAACTGTCCGTTTATTCCTACTCTCTGCTTTCTGCTTCTTAACCAATTTCTTATCCACAAGAGGACCTCTCCTCTTATTCCATGACTGCTAAGCTTTCTCAGAAGCCTTTGGTGAGGTACCTTGTCAAACGCTTTTTGAAAGTCTAAGTACACTATGTCCACTGGATCACCTCTATCTATATGCTTGTTGACACTCTCAAAGAATTCTAATAGGTTACTGAGACAGGACTTTCCCTTGCAGAAGCCATGCTGGCTCTGCTTCAGCAAGGCTTGTTCTTCTATGTGCTTAGTTAATCTAGCTTTAATAATACTTTCTACCAGTTTTCCAGGGACAGAAGTTAAGCTACCTGGCCTGTAATTTCCGGGATCCCCTCTGGATCCCTTTTTGAAAATTGGCATTACATTTGCCACTTTCCAGTCCTCCGGCATGGAGGAGGACCCAAGGGACAAGTTACATATTTTAGTTAGCAGATCAGCAATTTCACATTTGAGTTCTTTGAGAACTCTCGGGTGGATGCCATCCGGGCCCGGTGATTTGTCAGTTTTTATATTGTCCATTAAGCTTAGAACTTCCTCTCTCGTTACCACTATTCGTCTCAGTTCCTCAGAATCCCTTCCTGCAAATGTTAGTTCAGGTTCAGGGATCTGCCCTATATCTTCCACTGTGAAGACAGATGCAAAGAATTCATTTAGCTTCTCTGCAATCTCCTTATCGTTCTTTAGTACACCTTTGACTCCCTTATCATCCAAGGGTCCAATTGTCTCCCTAGATGGTCTCCTGCTTTGAATGTATTGATAGAATTTTTTGTTGTTGGTTTTTATGTTCTTAGCAATGTGCTCCTCAAATTCTTTTTTAGCATCCCTTATTGTCTTCTTGCATTTCTTTTGCCAGAGTTTGTGTTCTTTTTTATTTTCTTCATTTGGACAAGACTTCCATTTTTTGAAGGAAGACTTTTTGCCTCTAAGGGCTTCCTTGACTTTGCTCGTTTCTGTCAGTTTCTGATTCTCCCTTCTTATGCTCTCTTCAGTTTCCCAAGTTTTCCAGTTTTCCAGTTTTAGAAACTGATTCCTTCTTTAATGTCTTTTGTAACTTTCCTGCTTTCATAAAGTTATGTTTCAGGAATTGAGGCGTTTCTCTTCTGAAGATCTAAAGGGGATAAACCAGCCAAATGTTGTTTTGTAAATTAGAAATTTGGGAAGTAGGTGGTCATTTTCAGTTGACAGTATAAGTGCAATGGAATGCTTACAACTGATGTGGCCCTTTCTGCATATCTGAAAAGATGAAAGTGTAAAAATGACAGGTCCAAGAATGCCTGCATCTCTGAAGAATTTTCATTTTCCCTCCAAAAACCTCATCCAGATGGTGGCTGTTTTAACTTTATTGTTCACAAGAATTGCTGCCAGAAAACTTTGATGGGAAGAATAATGTAGGTGCCTTCAGGGCATCACTAAATTTGACTAGAGAGAACATAGCTATTATAACCTGCTGCTAAATATTTATGGGGAAATAAACATATCCCAAATACATTGCCAAGTAGTACTTACAAGGACAATTTTAGATCCCTTCTACTCACAAGCATTTGCCAAAAACTGACCAGATTCTTTCACATTACTTTTACCAATACTTTTGGTTCAAGTTAGCAGCAGCTGATTTATTTATTTTTAGGTTTATTATGATGGATTATTTCAAATGATTTCTTCAAATCGCTGTGTGCTCATCACATAAAACACACCAAGATTCCCATTTGGAAGCCTGTAACATTGTTTCCTTCTGAGGTTTCTCAAATTGAAATGAAACTAGATATCTTGCAGTGTTTTCAGAAAATGGAGATAAACTAGGATTTATTATTTCAACATGTCAATTGTTATCCTTCCTTATCGTTATAATGAAACATAGATAGGCCAATACATTATAAGTGAGGTGCTGTTGATGCCTTGTTATATCCTCAAGCTGTAAAGAAATAATATTATAGACAAGAACAAAGTCCCACATTGGGGATTAATAGATCAGTATCCCATGGACCCTGATTTTTTATTTTTTTGGAACTCATTGTGGAGCCCCAAATAAAAGATCAGTGTAAGAAAGCAGTGTCAGTGTCTTTCTTGAAAGGCACCTGGTCCACTATTATCAATCTATTTCAGTGTAGAGCAATGGGTGGGGTGGGGTGGGGCATGGGCTGATATAGTGTCATCATGTACAGCTCCTTTATTGAGCATTCATCCTGATTTGCTTGCTCAAAGCTTATGTGGAGTCTTGATGGAGCATTCATTCTTATTTGTTTCTGGGGTGTTTATATGTCTTCCTTTTAATAATTTGTTTATTCTACACTTTTCTTTCTCCATCACTTTCCTAACTGAAAACAGTGGATTTGTTGTGCTAGGGTGATATACCATTAATCTACTTTAATTGTGCAAATGCACACCTTGACATGGTGAGGGGGTTTGAGAGTGTTGAAGAAGCTGAGCGCAATGCCCTCAGGAGTCTAGACCAAGAGATTAGACTCCTAGCAGGGGCACCTAAGGTGGAATGGTCAAAGCTGAGACACCATACTAAGATGCATCCAAACTCAGAGGAAGGCAATGGAAAACCAACTCTGAATTTCTCTTACCACGAAAAAGAGAAAAATCAACTCATTTGAAATGTGGTGCTGGAGGAGAGCTTTGCACATACCATGGACTGCGAAAAAGACAAATAATTGGGTGTTAGAGCAAATTAAACCAGAACTATCATTAGAAGCTAAAATGATGAAACTGAGGTTATCATACTTTGGACACATCATGAGAAGACAGGATTCACTAAAAAAGACAATAATGCTGGGGAAAACAGAAGGGAGTAGAAAAAGAGGAAGGCCAAACAAGAGATCGATTGATTCCATAAGGGAAGCCACAGACCCGAACTTACAAGATATGAACAGGGTGATTCACGACAGATGCTATTGGAGGTCGCTGATTCATAGGGTCGCCATAAGTCGTAGTCGACTTGAAGGCACATAACAGTAACCACTTGAATCCCTCCTACAATATAGTGACAGTGAGAGACACTCTATTAGTGTTTGCACTTTAAATATTTCTTCAAAATTCCAACATGCACCAGTTTCACAACAGATGCTTCAAGGTTATTTCAGAAAACAGGTGTTTTCTGGAGGTGAAGAGTTTGGAAAACAATATCATGATCCTAAAGGGTGGGTGAATGGAAGGCTAATGAAGGAAGGAAAGAGGATGTCCTCATTTAAAAAAAATGATAGAAAAAGTGATCACTCTTGCAGCCACATTAAATCTGTAGCTGCAACTATACCTGTCCCCTTCTTTCCCTTTAAACATTATCTCAGGTAGTGATGTCATCATTTCATATTTCCTGACTCAGAAATATGAATTTGGTTGCCATTTTCCTTTTGAGCCCAATTCAAGGTGCTTGTATTGATATATAAAGTCCTGAATCTTGCAACCCAAATATCAAAAGGTATCCCCCCTTCCATTTTGACATGCCCATGCATTTAGAACCTTAGGGTAAGCCCTACTCATGTTTACTGCCACATGACACTTGGAAGTAGCAGCAAATGAGAGGGTCTTCTCTGTAGTCATCCTTACCTCCTCTCTAAGGTACATCTCATACTTTTTGCTTGTTTTTCATGGGAGATGAAGACTTTGCCCAGGCTTTTGGGAGATAGTGAGATTTACTCTTCTGTGCCACTTAAACTGAAAGCATTTAGCCCATGTGCTACCATGAAGTGTCAATGGTTACTGTTCTAATTAGTAGTTTGAATATTTTTATATGCACTGGGTGTTAGGGCTTGTTATTTATTGTTTTAATAATTTGTTCTTTAATTTATTGTTTTTATTTATTGTCTTAACAGTGTGTGTACTCCTGCTCTGAGACCATTTAGTGAAGGGCAGATTATAAATCCTATAAATAAATAAATTTCAACAACTTTTAATGTTCCCCTCAAATACAAGGCAGCATACCGTCCCAAAAGTTCTTCTTTGGCTCAGATTTTAATCTGAACAGTCACAGTCAATTTATTTATGTACATTTTTTACAAATACATATGTGCTCAAGGAGATTCACATAAATATCTGTCTAAAACAGTTCTACAATAGCAATACATAACATTTTAATATCGTTATAACATTCAAAATCACTAAAAAAATTAAAAATCATTTAACATACATCAAAATTTAAGTGAAGACAAAGTTTAGCAATAGGTCAAGTAAAAATATCCAAGAACTTCACATCTAAAAGTAGCCCCAAAGCTAGTGAAATAAATGGCTTGCAACCCCCACCCCATCAACTATACTGCAACCAGAAAGGCTCTTCAAAGTTCTTCTGGAAGCAGCTTCCTTAAGAAGCCTCTCAGGAATGGAGGGTGGAGCAAGACAGCTAGAAACAGCTATCGTCGATGGCAAACACAGAGTCTCTCTCCCTTCATGGTTCTTGTTCTGGAACCACCACCCTTATGAAGATGGAAACAGACATCCCTTGACGACAATCTCTCTCTCTCTTTCTCTCTCTCTCTCTCTCTCTCTCTCTCTCTCTCTCACACACACACACACACACACACATCTCAGAAAGGGAAGTCAGTATTCCCTCCCATTCCACAAACTGCTTACTATTCCTGCAGCAGTGGCATTTTCCTTCCCTTCTGGCTATGGCTGCAATCCAGGCATCAGGTGTGCTGGAGAAGTCGGTTTCCCAGCACTACTAAACGACATCTGTAGGACTGAGAAAATTGGGTAATTCCATGAAAATGTTGACCTACAGACCCATTTTTCATTTTCATATATAGCTAATTTTCTTTGTCATTTTAAAGATAATGTTTAAAAGTTTCATTATCTGGCAATAAGTTTTAAAAATGGCATTTTAAATGTGATTAAAATAACCAGAATTGTGCCACGCAAGATGACTCAGAATTTCTTTATTGTTTTCTAATCTTCAGTTAAAGATCTTTCCAAGAAAATAGACAATAGGTTAATGGCCCTTTATTGTATTGATAGTTTTGCTTTGTCATTTGGTAAACTGAGAAGAAATGTTATGTTAAGAATAAAATCCGTTGACCTTGAGACAATAAACTAGTATTTTATAACATAAACAGAGTATGTTATGTTGGTCACAAAAACACATACTTTTCCCTCCTCAACAAATGAAAATAAAAATCTGTACGTTTTAACTTAATTCTCTTCTTTGAGGTTGTTAGCATTAAGAAAATACGATGAGATATTACCTTGAGTGTGTTTTATATACAACCATTCTTGTGACCAACATAACACCAAGTCTGCAGTTTTACGTTGCTTAAATGTGTTTTCATGTGTGTGTTTTAAATTGTTTTCTAAGACTGTCATAATATTTCCCTGAGAATTTAATAATCATTACATCTATTATATGTACCATACCATCAATGTAGGGCATGTTACAGAGTTTTCCAAAAAGAGACAAGTGATGGAGAATTTGAGGTCCATTGGACCGGGGGTCCTAAAGGAAAACAAAGATACTGGCTTGCAGCAAAGGTAGGCCTTTATTAGTTACATGTGCACAATCAGTCTCCCTTGAAGTTGGTGGAGCGCTGCCACATGGCACTGTTCACCTGCAGTTTTTATACATTCCAAGACAAAGACATTTCCATTTCTCAATTATGGAGTTACACATAAGCATTACATAGAGGTTACACTGTCTACATTATTTTCTAGCTAATCAGGTAGTGTTAAGCAATTCTAATGCCAGCACATTTCTACTTTGAGCTAATATAGTCCAGCACTAATTCCTCTCATAACTTGGGGAGGACAGAGACTTTCGGTACCTTTTTTCTATTCCCCTTATCGTATCATCTTGAGCCAGGCTGTACCTAGCATACCATGCATACCAGTTACCATAGATACATTTGTGTCACTGGCAGAGATGTCAGTACCAAGAGGAGGATCACTTCTTTAGCCTGCTGCTCCTTTATAAAATTATTATCCTTATAATTTCTAAAAGAATATATTTTGCCTACTTTTTGTATATAAAAATTCCGCATTACAGGCCCCTGTGCTCAACAAGCTTAGTGTGAAAGACAAGTCAGACAAGGGGAAGGTGCAAATTATTTTATTATTATTATTTATTAAATTTATATACCGCCCGACTAGCAATAGCTCTCTGGGCGGTGAACATAAAATAGCATAAAAATACAATGAATAACAAAATAATACTAAAATACAATCAACAATCCAATACAATAAACATTTTTAAAAGTAAATCAGTGTAACTTAAAATGCTTCAGAGAATAGGAAGGTTTTGACCTGGCGCCGGAAGGAGATATGTTAATATATTTAGTAATTAGATAACTTTTTAGGTTAATTATCTGTAAACTTCAACCTTGGGTGTGGTTTAGAAAGTATAGAATTGACATTTCTGTTCTAGATCCCGACCCCCTCTCATGAAGCATGTAGAAGCTTCTACCAGCTTCCCTTCACGTGTATCAGACAGGCTCATCCAGATTGGCTCTCCCCAGCTAGACTGGATAAGTGGGCTCATTTAGATATACAAAAAATCACCTCAGGAGCTGAAGGTCTGTTGCCTTGCCTCAGGGAACAGTACAACCCTTTGAAAGGTTGAAGATAGACTTGAACACAGGTTTTTTTACTTAATTTAAAATAAACACCACAAACACAGGAAATAATGCCCCTATGGGAAATGGGATTATTCTGAAAAAAAGTGCAGAAGCTGAAACATCTACTGAAGCACTGGTGTCAGTTAGCAACTCTGTTATTGTTGAGTCTGACACACAAAAATTGGGAAAAAAGGTTGTGTAAAAAAATTGTAATGAAAATTTGTTTGATGATATGAAATCCTGTTCTTAAAAGGGGAGACTTCTGTGAAGCATGTGCTCCCAGTAATGATGATAAATGCTGGGTTGAAAAGATACAAATCATTAGGGTGTTGCTACAGCCAAGTGTAAAATCCCATGTAAAATCCCATGGCTATTACAACTTCCTACATGGACCTGATGCTGACCTGCAACTTGTGAATGTATAGTAAGGTGTCATATGCACAGGGTCTTGCTTTGGAGGCCATTATGTGTGGGTGTCTCTATGAATTCTCACACATTACATTGGGCATGTTAAGTTGGTCACAGGTCATTTGCCCGTAAACCTTTTTTCTGCAGTTTCCAATGAACATTACTGTAGGTTTGACACTTGTCCGTGAAACATCAGCTCTTTGTGCACATTACTGCTGATGGATTTTTTTATTATTATGCATACTTTTAGAGAATGCAATTATCCAAGTTACAGATAAATTATTAAGGTTGAAAAACTGTTAGGTTGGTCACACCTTTTAAAGCACAATAAAAAGAAAGCATTAAACTACCTGTGGCAAACTTCTTGATTATTTTCGTAGGGAAGATAAATCCAGTTAACAAACAAATAGCTTTTTTTTCAAATCACATACAGTTCTAGTTCCCCTCTATTCGGCACTGGTTAGGCCTCATCTTAAATATTGCATCCAGTTCTGGACACTGCACTTTACAAAGGATGCAGACAAACTGGAACACGTTCAGAGGAGGGCAACAAGGATGAACAGGGGACTGGAAATAAAGTCCTATGAGGAGAGACTGAAAGAACTGGCTGAGAAGAGAAAACTATGGGGAAATATGATAGCACTGTTCAAGTACTTGAAAGGTTGTCACACAGAGGACCACGATCTCTTCTCAATCATCGCAGAGTGCAAGTTATGGAATAATGGGCTCAAGTTACAGGAAGCCAGATTTCAGCTGAACATGAGGGAAAACTTCCTAACTGTTAGAGCAGTATGACAATGGAACCATTTATCTAAGGAGGTGGTGGGCTCTCCAATACAGGAGGCATTCAAGAGGCAGCCATCTGTTAGGTACACTTTACGTTGGATTCGGGCATTGAGCAGGAGGTTGGACTCAATGGCCTTATAGGCCCCTTCCAACTCTACTGTTCTATGATTCTATGATGACTTGCTGTGGGATTGTGGGAGTTACCAGAGCCTATCATATTCCTGATAATGTCATTGGGGGCTCAGAATTAAAATAAACAAAGCTATTTTGAAAAGGGTGGGGTGGGAATAGTTGAGATTTTTTAGCCTGACCAGGGGAGTTTTCCCCATCACTAGAGTGTTTGAAAGTCATGTCCCAATCATATGGGCAGGACCAATTGTCTGAGTCTTTCCCAGGAAATCGGGGAACCGATTCCATGTGAAACACCACACAATCATCCTCATTTAGATGCTGCCCCCTTGTTTGATCGATCCATTCATGGATAAGCAACTCTCATGCAGGTGGCAGAAAGTTTAGGTCACCTCTGTATCCTTCCATTCCACACACAGGTGTGTGAATGACTTAACCCTGGAATACACTGTGATGCTTCAATGCATATATTATGATACTTATTATAGAGGTTGGTATTAGATTGTATAAGTTAAGTAGTTAGAAAAGGGAGGAGGAATGAGTGAGATGGAATGTCAGTGAATGCTGTGTGTTGACTGGCTGAGAGAATCGGGGATGGTCAGTTTATATTTAAGTAAATGACAGTTGAAAGTTAAATAGGGCTGAATTCCTGAGTAGATATGGAAAAGTTGTGAAAGAGATAGGGCTGAGTTTATGAGAAGTTAGGGTATAGACTTGAGAGAGATGGGGAATATTTTTGAAAAAGATAGGGCTTGGTTTGGGGATAGAAGGGAGGTTAAAGTGGGTAGAGAGACAGGGTTTTACTTATAGTACTTGAGAAACTTAATGAGTATAGTTTATAAGAATTGAAGAACAACAATATGTATCTATACGCTTGAGAAAGTGATTTAAAAGTATTCTTGTTTATGTGTGTCTTCTATTATATAAATCTGTTTGGTTTAGAAAACACTCCTGCTTCTTAGCCAGCTATCACAAAGAATACACGTGTTGCCAATATTTAACCAAAGGCTGATGCAGTAACAAATGGTGGTAGCGCAGTTTGCCCTAAAGAGTTACAGTGACAGGTTGAGGCAGCAGCCCATAGCTGTGGACAAAAAGATACACAGGGGAGTTGAGGCTTTCTTGGTGCCTGAACAGCATGAAGCAGAGGCATTGCTTGACTACGTTGTGTAGGAAAGGGTGAGAATTCAGCTGAATTCGGATTTAGCATATTCTCCATCTTTGTGGAGCAATACTGTTTCCTTTAAACTTTAGTGGCTTTCCCCCAACACCATTTCCCTTTCCCTATATTGTTCTTTTATTGATTTTACTCATAGCACAGCAGTACAGTTTTCATTCTCTCTCTGCCACCTCCCACCACTCCAATAAATTTCAAGCAGGAGGAAGCAAGCCAAGTCTCACCCACATTGACTCTAGGCTTGCTGAGGAAGGGGTGGGGTTCACTGAAAACTGCTTTCCTTTTTTCCTTTCCAAAAGGAAAGCAGCTGGTCTCTGCTTGCTAACATGAAAACTAACCAGCCACAGTCACTCACAGCAGAGGAGGAGGAAGAGGCAACAACACTGTGTTCCTTCCCTTTATCAATATTTTCTTTCATTTATCAATATTTCCCTTCAAAATATCAATATCTTGAAATAAAATATCTATATTTTGAAAATATCTATATTAATATCAATATTTTTGGAGAGGGAAAAAATTGGACCATACAAGTAATGTAAAAGTAATGTAAAAGTTTATTACAGTCAAAGACCAGACAAGTAGCAGATAGCAGACAAAGAACAAACTTGAATCTATATCACTTGTTAGGTTGATGGAATGCTTTCAAAGTGGCACCAGCTAACAGATCCCATCCCTAATGTTGTGTGTTAAAATCTATCCCTTCATGCTAAAGGCAGAGTGACAGCAGGGGGACACAACATATACCAATAGCATCAATTATTTGTCAGAGCCTAGAGACCTGCAGCCAGCATAACAAAATCAGTCTCTCTCTCTCTCAGTGACCATCACCTCACCCCTAAGTCTTTAGGCTAGACTCTCAAGCACAGTTATTTATGTTTTTGGTGCATGGTACATGGTGGAATCCAGCTATGACATGGTTATCATTATAAGAACTTTGTAACTAGGAACTAGCATTTGAGTTTCCTTTTTTTCCTCCTCCCTCCCAATCCCTTTTCTTTTTGTTTCATGTCTTTTAGATTGTAAGCCTGAAGGCTGGAACTGATTTATTAGTGATCTTTGTAAGCCACTATTTTAAGCTGAAGAGCAGGGTAGCCGTAGTCGTAGTCGTCATAGTAGTAGATCCAACAAATTGTATTACAAATTTCTCAGAAGTGACATCACAAGTAAATATGATCTTCTTAGTCACTGGATGCATCTCTCATATCAAGACAAAATGCTTGTAGATCATCACACATTTCCCCCATAGGAAGTCCTTCATAAAGCAGACACATTATTTGTGAGCAGATCTTAAACCCTCATTGTGGGTTTATAAAGGGATATAAAGAGGCAATATACCAAAGGTTGGGTAAACTGGGCCACATTTTTTATTAAACTACTTATTAAACCCAACACATATCTGCATAAAGGAAACAAGGTGTGGGATCTAACTAATAACCAAACTGTGGGTGAGCCAAACCTGCCAAGGACCAGGACTATACCCCCTTCTTTTAGCCCCGCCCTTTCAGGTGAGTAGGAAAATATTCCTGCCCCACTTCTTCCTGGGACCTCACAACTCCAGGCAGGTGTTATAGGTTGTCCCCAAAGGTGCTCCCTAACCAGGCCAGCGAATCCCAGAGCCATGAAGGCAGGTCTTGGACTACACTCTTCCTTTAAAGGGCTTAAGGGTGCTCAGCAAGCCTTAACTAAGAACATAAGAACATAAGAAGATCCTGCTGGATCAGGCCAGTGGCCCATCTAGTCCAGCATCCTGTTCTCACAGTGACCAACCAGGTGCCTGGGGGAAGCCCGCAAGCAGGACCCGAGTGCAAGAACACTCTCCCCTCCTGAGGCTTCCGGCAACTGGTTTTCAGAAGCATGCTGCCTCTGACTAGGGTGGCACAGCACAGCCATCATGGCTAGTAGCCATTGATAGCCCTGTCCTCCATGAATTTGTCTAATCTTCTTTTAAAGCCGTCCAAGCTGGTGGCCATTACTGCATCTTGTGAGAGCAAATTCCATAGTTTAACTATGCGCTGAGTAAAGAAGTACTTCCTTTTGTCTGTCCTGAATCTTCCAACATTCAGCTTCTTTGAATGTCCACGAGTTCTAGTATTATGAGAGAGGGAGAAGAACTTTTCTCTATCCACTTTCTCAATGCCATGCATAATTTTATACACTTCTATCATGTCTCCTCTGACCTGCCTTTTCTCTAAACTAAAAAGCCCCAAATGCTGCAACCTTTCCTCGTAAGGGAGTCGCTCCATCCCCTTGATCATTCTGGTTGCCCTCTTCTGAACCTTTTCCAACTCTAGAATATCCTTTTTGAGATGAGGCGACCAGAACTGTACACAGTATTCCAAATGCGGCCGCACCATAGATTTATACAACGGCATGATGATATCGGCTGTTTTATTTTCAATACCTTTCCTAATTATCGCTAGCATGGAATTTGCCTTTTTCACAGCTGCCGCACACTGGGTCGACATTTTCACCATGCTGTCCACTACAACCCTGAGGTCTGTCTCCTGGTCGGTCACCGCCAGTTCAGACCCCATGAGCGTATATGTGAAATTAAGATTTTTTGCTCCAATATGCATAATTTTACACTTGTTTATATTGAATTGCATTTGCCATTTTTCCGCCAATTCACTCAGTTTGGAGAGATCTTTTTGGAGCTCTTCACAATCCCTTTTTGTTTTAACAACCCTGAACAATTTAGTGTCGTCAGCAAACTTGGCCACTTCACTGCTCACTCCTAATTCTAGGTCATTAATGAAAAAGTTGAAAAGTACAGGTCCCAATACCGATCCTTGAGGGACTCCACTTTCTACAGCCCTCCATTGGGAGAACTGTCCGTTTATTCCTACTCTCTGCTTTCTGCTTCTTAACCAATTCCTTATCCACAAGAGGACCTCTCCTCTTATTCCATGACTGCTAAGCTTCCTCAGAAGTCTTTGGTGAGGTACCTTGTCAAACGCTTTTTGAAAGTCTAAGTACACTATGTCCACTGGATCACCTCTATCTATATGCTTGTTGACACTCTCAAAGAATTCTAATAGGTTACTGAGACAGGACTTTCCCTTGCAGAAGCCATGCTGGCTCTGCTTCAGCAAGGCTTGTTCTTCTATGTGCTTAGTTAATCTAGCTTTAATAATACTTTCTACCAGTTTTCCAGGGACAGAAGTTAAGCTACCTGGCCTGTAATTTCCGGGATCCCCTCTGGATCCCTTTTTGAAGATTGGCATTACATTTGCCACTTTCCAGTCCTCAGGCACGGAGGAGGACCCCAGGGACAAATTACATATTTTAGTTAGCAGATCAGCAATTTCACATTTGAGTTCTTTGAGAACTCTCAGGTGGATGCCATCCGGGCCTGGTGATTTGTCAGTTTTTATATTGTCCATTAAGCCTAGAACTTCCTCTCTCGTTACCACTATTTGTCTCAGTTCCTCAGAATCCCTTCCTGCAAATGTTAGTTCAGGTTCAGGGATCTGCCCTATATCTTCCACTGTGAAGACAGATGCAAAGAATTCATTTAGCTTCTCTGCAATCTCCTTATCGTTCTTTAGTACACCTTTGACTCCCTTATCATCCAAGGGTCCAGTCGCCTCCCTAGATGGTCTCCTGCTTTGAATGTATTTATAGAATTTTTTGTTGTTGGTTTTTATGTTCTTAGCAATGTGCTCCTCAAATTCTTTTTTAGCATCCCTTATTGTCTTCTTGCATTTCTTTTGCCAGAGTTTGTGTTCTTTTTTATTTTCTTCATTCGGACAAGACTTCCATTTTCTGAAGGAAGACTTTTTGCCTCTAAGAGCTTCCTTGACTTTGCTCGTTAACCATGCTGGCATCTTCTTGGCCCTGGCGGTACCTTTTCTGATCTGCAGTATGCACTCCAGTTGAGCTTCTAATATAGTGTTTTTAAACAACTTCCAAGCATTTTCGAGTTATGTGACCCTCTGGACTTTGTTTTTCAGCTTTCTTTTTACCAATCCCCTCATTTTTGTGAAGTTTCCTCTTTTGAAGTCAAATGTGACCGTGTTGGATTTTCTTGGCAATTGGCCATTTACATGTATGTTTAATTTAATAGCACTGTGGTCACTGCTCCCAATCGGTTCAACAACACTTACATCTCGCACCAGGTCCCGGTCCCCACTGAGGATTAAGTCCAGGGTTGTTGTCCCTCTGGTCGGTTCCATGACCAACTGGTCTAGGGAATAGTCATTTAGAATATCTAGAAACTTTGCTTCTTTGTCACTACCTCATAACTTTCAGCACCTACCTGCCAATGCGGCCAATTAACCTGCTAAGCACACGCACCATCACACTTGTACAGAGTAGGGGGGGGAACACACCAGCAAAGCCAATCAACTGTCAAGCAGCTGACTCCCCAAAAGGTGATCAGCCACTGCTTGCAGAATGAACAGGGCAGGAGAGGGGCAGAGTAGGCTTAACAGCCCACACAACAGCCTTGCCTTCTCCCCAGCATCAGCACCGCATGCGTCTGCACATTGAAGCTGTTTGCCAGGCTCCTACATTCCCTAAGCAGCCACATAAGCTGCTAGCTGGCGCAGGTGCTTTAGGCACAGGGGGCATGGGATTCTTTTAAGATTTTGCACCTCTTTTCCACCCTGTGACTCATTGGACCAAAGAGGGAAATGTAGGATTCAAGGTGCACTTCAAAACTGGATAAATGCACTTTGGGCCTCATGCCTTCTTAGGAGGCACTGGATAACCAGGAAGTATCTGAAGAATTTTAGACTCTCATCCACATATTGTATTTCTGTTCTTCACACCATGACTGATCTACAAAGCAAAGGATCTCTATCAGGCTTTATTTTGGGAACCCCTGAGCAACATATCCTGTTCTGCAGTTTATTGGTCTGGAAGTTATTACAACTGAGCCTATGATTATGATCTCCATCTTACAGAGACAGAAATTACTAACATCTGCTTGACTTATAAGTATTGATAGTCTGTTTAGAGGCTTATCTTAGCCGGCAACCTTCAGCAGTTTTCTTTTTCTACTGCACTCTGGAGAGATTCTAAAATTGGGGCCATCAAATCAGAAAAACCATTCAAACCATTTCCCTTTTGTTCAAAATTGAAAACGTTTATTTAAAACATCTGAACAAAGATACAGGCAATACTTTAACTTTTATGAATCTGCCTCAGTTCAGAAACTAACAGGCACAAAAAAAGGATGAGTATTTACAAGGATGCTACTAAGCATTACCTGCTCAAAGATGAAGGTAAGGAAGAGGAAGTCCCAGCTGAAATGAAAAAGGGGTTTTAATATGGTTTGGGCAGCTTGCTTTAAGTATGGAAACTGATGGCATTCTACCATTATATAATCTGGGTACACGCTCTCCCTTGACATTGCCTATCATTTAAGTGCTTAATAAACCCATATGCCTAATATGCCCAATCCCCTCCCCATTTTTCAAATTGCACATTATCAGTTTTCCAACTGCACAAAATATTTTCCAAGTCCACATTTTGTGTCCAGCTGCACACTAAAAAGAAAAGATCTTGCTCAATTTGAAAGACTGGCTCAAACCTATGGCTTGGGACCAAAGTATCTAGAGGACCAGCTGCTCCTCAGTAAACCTGTCCATTCTCTGAGGTCATCTGGCAGGGTCTTTGAAACTCTCACCTAATAAATTTAGGTAACTTGTGATAACAAATCAGTTACACCTTGGCTCTGGAATGCCCTCTCTAGGTAGGGATGGCCAGATCATTTATTTCTGCTATGTATCCGTTTTGCTGGTATTCATTCATTCTATCCAATTTCTGCATTAATCTGCAATTTTTTAATCTGCATGAAAACTTATATTTAAATATGTATTTTTGATTGTGTGAATGGTTTTTTTCCACAAAATGTGCTTTTTTTTATCCAAAATACACATTTTAAAATGCATGTTATCCTAAACATTTTGATGTGTCTTTTGACCTGAAAACTGAGTTCCAAAATTTGGAGAAATACAAAATCTGAAGAATAACTGGCCTGATCCACAGATTAGTTCAGGAAGTGTGGAGCAGGTCAGTTTTATTGAGAATTCATGGAGAATGAACTCCTAATCTCCAGGTCTAGTGCATCTAGTGCTACTGCCTACACTTCTGAATTTAGGTATCAGGTTAAAAAACAATTACTTGCCCAGGCCTTTTAATTTAGGATGCTGTCTTGTTTTTGCCTACTACCTGCCTTTAATGTTTCTCATTTTTTGCTATTAACTGTATGCTTGGACTGTTTTATGGTGTTAGTGTTGTGCTTGTGGTTTTTTTTGTTTTAATAAGGATTGTTTTAATATGGAAGCACTGGAACATTTTATTAGAATGTAGGAAATAACACTATTATTATTATTATTATATATTATATTATATCTCAAATTTGATTCTGCCTATTTGCTGTGATCATTATCAGAGGTCCTGTTCTGGCTATCATCTATGTCTAAAATGAGGTAGGTGACAACTGAGGGCAGAACCTTTTCTGTAATTGCACACGATTTTTAAAATATTTTCCCGAGTGAACTCTTATCTACCCCTGCTGCCTCTCTTTGAGACAGCAATTATTTTCAGGCATGCTTTCCAATCAGGGAGTTAAATGATTTTAGGAGTGGTTATCCGTATTTTTACTTATATTTCATTGTTTACTGGTTTTGTGATTTACTTTTGTTGGATCCTATAGTGCTATTTAGGCAAATAATTCACACATCCTGTCAATGCATGAGCCGGGCCATACTGAATAGTCATGCACTCTGACTACCCCACTCTCACCCCCATTTGCACATACTGTGTAAAAACGTCTGCACTCTGGTACCTTTCATGTCTGAATAGTGCTCTTGTGCTTCTTTGAAGCCATGGCAAGGGAGGAGAGTAGGGTTGCCATATTCCAGGTCCACAAATATGGATGGGCTAATTTACATATCATGCAAATTGATGCTAACTATGCAAATTATGTATTTTAAAAGTTGCATTGTCCAGTTGTTTTGTTTTTGTGCCTAGTAATTACCACCAAAAACTGGGGGAGAATATGAGGATTTTTGTAAACAAAAAAACCTCTTACATTTTCAGCCTTAAATGCCTAGATTCTAGTTTCCAACACTATGGAATATTTATTTATTAAGATTATTTATATCCTGCCCTTCCACTGTTAAAAACAGAGCTCAGGGCAGCTTGCAAACATAATAAAAACAATAAAAATACACAATCAATGTAAAAACATAATAAAAACACAAAACAGAAATAAACAAGTCAATACTGCAATATAAAAATCCAGCATAAAACAAAAACCAGCAAAGCATCAACTAAACACAATACTGTGACTGAGAAGTTGCCTGTACCAACAATAAGGAAACATGAAATGAACACACCTCTACAAGTTGTAATGCAGATAGAAATCAAGATTTTGATATTGCGACCCAGGGGTGAAATAAGACGCAGACACAATATGATGGGTTAAATAACGGGCCACTTTATTAAACCAAATTCATATTATGATAATGAACCTGCAGCCCTAAGTGCGGGATTCTACAGATGAGTCAGGCAAAGCCTGCTTGCAGCTATTGGGGCGACCCAAACCCTTGCCAGGCAAGGGGGTGCCAATCTGTCAACCCCTTGCCCCGACCACACTCCAATTGTGCGTAGGGAGGCCAACCTGCATCACCACCCCCCGGTGCCCTGAAACTCCAAGTGGATGAGACCTGTTGGCCCCAAAGGCGACCCATATCCTGCCCTTGGGCTGTATAACCTGGAGCTGCAGGCCTCCGAAACCGCCTATCACCTCCAAAGGTGCCTAAAGGTGTCACCTAGCTGCCCTTCACCTTTAACCTTTCCCGCACTTCCTCAATAAAGCCACCATAATTAAAATATTAAATTCGAACAGCCAAATCAACCTAATAACCGCAAGAACACCCGTGCTAACCCTGAATGCCCTCCCTACTAACCACAGTATGGAGTAGGCAAAAGAAACCTGCCGGCTAAAACGCAGGCAGGCCAAAAATTCCTAGTCGGCCCCAAAGGCGACCAAATGAATCACACTGCAGCAGAGGGAGGGTAGGGCGGGTGCCGCAACAATTTGAAGAGGGGGGGGTGGCCGACGCGAGCCTAAATAGGCTCAGTCACCCTGCCCACCCTGGCAGTGCACCGTGACGACGTCGCACCAGTCCGGCGCGCTTGCCCTCTTCTGAAATGGAGACTCGGGATTCACTCCGGGCTGCAAATTCTGCCCCGCGACCTGGTAAGTCCCGAGTGCAGATCGGGGTTATCAATTCAGTCAATCATCTTATGTAATGAGAGTAGTCTCTGAACATGTGAGAAGTGTCTTTAGAACACTGATTCTCACATACCAGATCAGGGAGAGGGTAAGCACAGCCTTCTATGATAAAGACTTAAATGCTGGAACCTCTTTTGTTAAGAAATGCAGTGAATTCTACAGACCTAGCAAGCTGTTAGACAGGGCAGCTGTACCATTCCTATTGGTCTTAAGGGGGGGAAAGTATTTCCTATTGATCTTAATAAGGTTACAGCCCCAACTGTACTGAATGTGTGTGTGTGTACGTGTGTGCAGAGCTTGGAAAAGTTACTTTTTTGAACTACAACTCCCATTAGCCCAATCCAGTGGCCATGCTGGCTGGGGCTGATGGGAGTTGTAGTTTAAAAAAGTAACTTTTCCAAGCTCTGCATGTGTGTATAGTTTCTCTCTGTGTATGTAAATACGTACACACACACATCCATCATTGGGATGGAAATGAAGTAGGATGGTCTTTGGTGGAGAGATGCCTGCCAGTGATTTTGAAGAAGAATAAGTATTAAAAATACTTTTTAGCCTTTTCTGAATTGCTGAACAGAGGCTCTGCCAGGCAACAGGGTGAGTGAAGTTGCATCCCAATGCAATTTTACTTGGGAGTAAGCACCAATTAACAGGATGGAGGCAGGGCTGAAAAATGCAAACACTAATACCTCAGCCTTTTCTACAGAGGATTTGGTTGTATATCTTGCATTTGTTCAGGGAAAGGATTGTTTGGAGGACTGAATTCCAGTTCAGTTGGTGGATGTATTCCATCCTCCATAATGGCTGGTAGACAGTCCCACTGTATTCACCATTTAAGACACATACCCTGACACAGAGGCAATTGAGATGAAGGGTGCTTCTCCTTACTGACTCGACCAGAAAGTCTATGGATGAGGGGCAGAGCTGCATGTATCCATCAAATAAGCATGTGCAGTTTTCTAAACTGCCTAGATTCTGTATATGCCAGAGCTTGGAAAAGTTACTTTTTTGAACTACAACTCCCATCAGCCCAATCCAGTGGCCATGCTGGCTGGGGCTGATGGGATTCGTAGTTCAAAAAAGTAACTTTTCCAAGCTCTGGTATATGCAGCAGACAGGCAGACTAAAATTCTTGATTCACTAATAGGCAAAAAACCTTGTGGTTTAAGAATGTAGCTATAGCCCACAGATATTTCTATCAAACTTTAAAAAGCAGGAAAATTGGGCAGCTATAGTGAATGCACAAGGGGAGCAGGAGACCTGAACTCCTCTCTGAGATATTATACTGCCCTACAAACTGGTGTCCCTCATTGGCTAAGGACATTGGAAGGTGGGAGTAGGCTGATTTCTTAACAAAATGATGGGCAGAAAACTGCCTCCACATCTTGCCTTCTGGATCCACAAAGGCTTATGATTTGCTTTTAAAAAAGGAAAAGGAAAAGAAAGCTGGGATCTGGGCCACCTAGTGGGCTAAGTGGGCACCAGGTAGCATGGCTGAAATCCAGGTAAAACCCAGCTAACCAGGCAATATGGCATCCCTAGAGGAGACACATTACACAGTCCCTTCCTTCAGTAATGACTGCATACCTGGAGTCCTCCTTGCATGCCTCCAGTTGGTGGCCACTAACACTAGATGATGGCTTTCAGTCATCTTCATTCTTTGACATCAGAGTTACAAATTATGATTAGCTTCTTACATCTTTTCAAAGACAGCAGCTGCCATTTTCAAATGAATACAGACCTAACATTGAAGAAAATTGACTTCAACATCATGCTGCTATTTGAGACTTTAGCACCACTCCACAGGCCTAAGCTCTATGAGAACAACAGTTTACCCATAGAACTGTCAGAATACAATACTGCAGTCAATAAAACCTAATCATTAAATAAAGTTTAAAGACAAACTTCCTTTCCAAAATGGCATTGCAGCAATATTTCAGCATGATGTTCCTGATAAGAATCATCTTGCTAAGTGCATTTATGTGCAGTTTGGGTGCTCTCTATAAGTTATTTTTTAGTCCAGCCTTCAGTCATTAAATTTACAATTAGACTTATAAGGTTGGTTCCTAGTTATCTGGTTCCAGCAGAGCTTATGCTGTAGATCCATTGCACAAAACAGAGGTGTGAGTTTCTTTAAAATAATTAACCGGTTCACAATTTTGCCAATTGTCTCAAGATAATATTTGCCCATCTCAATCAGTTGAAAGCAGAGTAGCCCTTCTGCAGAATGCTTCTTCAGTATGTGGAAGGGCTGATGATCTAGCCACGGCTCCCACACACAGAAAGAAGAGTGGAGGCCCTTTTTAATAATTTTCCTGCAGCCTCCAGCAACACTTACTACCCTATTCCTGAGGGCCCCTTCAACCCTCCAGAGCAGATTTGGGGGGAGGGCTACAGGGGGAAATTGCAATTTGTATCCCTCCTGCCGCCCTGCCCATGTTCAACAGCAGGAGATTCTGTAAGCAAAACTCAGTTCATGGAATATCTTAATCCGACCCAATGACTCTGCAGCACATGCAAGAGTTCATATGAATATATGGAACCTCCATTGTTGCAAAAGCTTCCTTGATTCCTTCAGTGCTGCAAACAGCTGTTCACTCACTTTCCCCAGGACCATCCCTATCATTAGGCAGAGTGGGATGGCTTTCTCAGACAGCAGATGCTGGGGGCGGAAATTAATGGCAAGGTGTTCAGGACTGGTCTGTGCCCTATGCCTCCTGTCCCATTGCCAGTCATCTTCTATACTTAGAAGGGTGAGGTGGCACCATCATGTCCTTTGCCTCAGGCTGCGAAATGTCTTAAGCTGGCCCTGATGTTCTCAGTCTTAACATTAAAGTTAAGTGAACGAGGAAGCCAGTACAAACCAGATTTCTGTAGGGCATTTACTTCAGACTGATGTAAATGCAATGAACATGCAGTACCTGCCTTTAGAGTTGCAGACACCACATTTGATTTACTGGGCCCTGGTCCTGCAGTCCTGATAACTTATTCCTAGGTAGTTTAATTCACACACTGTCTTTATAAATAAGATTTTCTTTCTCTAGTGAAACAATGCTTTGAGAACTGTAGCCTGACAGTGGGTACTGTTCATGGACTTTGCAGCTTTCAAACATTTTACAGAGTGTGAGTCACAATGAGTCAAAGTGAGCTATACCAGATGGGATCTGGTACTACAATGTCTCGTTCTTTTTCCATGCTATTACATTTTATTTGACAGTGAAAAGCCAAAGTGGAAAGCCTGGATTGTTTGTTTTTAAATGGTCACCAAGCATCTGGATTGAGCAACTAAATTCTATAGAATTTCTCTTCTCCAAAGTGTTAGCCTTAGTATTTAAGAGGGAAAAAATGAAATGAAAACCAGAAACTATTATGTTCTCAGTGTTTTCAAAAACCTTAAGCATTATTCTGATGATAAAAGAGGTGAAAAAACTAGAGGGAGATCTCAACTAAACAGACTACGGGCTCATCCAGACGACTGCAAAATGTGTGACACGTCCGCTATGTGTGTTCATTATTTTTCGGTCATCCAAATGATGTCTCGCGCTGTTACGCATTTTTGCGGGTTAAATCCGTTGCTTGCAATACCGGCAAAAATGCGATTTGCTGTTTAAAATCGGGAATCATCCGCTGTGCCTTCAGGAGTTAGGATGCAATACTGCGGACTTTACAGCTGATGGGTGGTTCTTGGGCGTTTCCCTTCTCCTCATTCCAGCCAATCACGTATCTCCACTTTTGCGCATGTGCGAGAATAAGCCCGGGAAAACTGAACCAATCATCGCAATGGTGGGGTGTTGGGGGGGGTCTGCAACTACTACGCAGATGCATTTTATTTTTTGCCAGCCTGCAGACTGGGCAGCACTCTGGGTGAGATCTGCAATGCACAGCAAGCGAGAAAGGGGGGATGGTCGGTTTCAGCCTGCCTCCCAAAGCCTTGTCAATTTCATTCTACTTGCTGGGGGTTTTGCTTCAAATCAGAAAAGCATACATTCGTTTATGTGTAATATCGCTAATGCAAACAAGAAAAGAGCTTCTGGTCGGTTTCAAGCCTGCTCCGGAAAGCTTTGTCAATTTCATTCTCGTGGGAAGGAAAGGGAGAAGGAGGGGGGGACATGTTTCTTGCTTTTTTGGAGAAATAAGTGCATTGCCAGCATGTGTATCTCCTTAGATATCAATAAAGGCAGAAAAGCATACATTCATTGAAGTGTAATATCGCAAATGCAAACAAGAAAAGGGTGTCAATTTCATTCTCTGTGGGAAGGCAGGCGTGAAACCGACCAGCAGCCTTTCCTTCCCAGGCGAGAACTCCTTTACAGCCATATTGTGCTTCGTTGCAAAGGGGGAGAGGAGCATACGTCATTTTTTTGCTGACCAATTGGTTGATAGGGGGAGGTTTTAGAGGCGGAGCTTGGAAAAAGCGAAAAGAATGTAGGGGTCTTACTGCTGTGTGTGTGGGTGCAAAAAAGCATTTTTTTTAATTGGGAGAGAGCGAACTAAAAGGCAAAGTGAGGACTATCAGATGACAAACCGAATATGGAAACCGTGGATTATCCCGCTCCGTTTGGATAAGCCCTACATTTCTCTGTAGCCTACTTAACATACCTTGGATATATTTTGATTCATGGACATATTTACATGCATGCACACACACACACACAGACACCACATTATTCCAACTCTATACAGCGCGAAACACTTCTTTCAAAAACTGCTTTATGGACAGATTATTTAGGAAATCTTTTTAAATTGTTTTTGATAGTCACAGTTTCTGTGAATAGTAGGGCAAACTGACAAATTATCAATGACATACTTATGCTACTGTTGCTTTCCACTGGCAGCCAAAAGAGGGGATCAACATTCTTCAGTGACAATATGTATAGAATGTCTTGTTGTTTGCCATCTGTTTGTTTACACAAAGAGCTGCATAAATTACAACATTTTCAAATGTAGCCATTACATTGGTTATAAACTAGACATACAAGGGATGCAGGGGATTGGGCTGGCAGGGTTTTCCACAATGCTTCTCATTATGAGAACCATTTCGTTTTGTTCTGCTAACAGCATTTCACTTGTCTAAGGTAAATGCATATACACTTGGAGAGCCTACTTCTTGATTTTCCAAAAGTGTGATCCGTTCAAAAATGCTGAGATTTTCCAGAACAACGACATGAAAAAAATGGGAACAAAGGTTTTTAGAAAAATATAAATTGACCATAATAACTGAATTACTATACTTGAATAAATCTGACAAAATAAAGTCTTGCAGTGTTGCTTCAGTCGCTACATCTCAAATATGCACTTGATATTCTTGTTACTATTACACATGCATGACTCTTGAGAATGCAAATCCTTATTGCAATGAATTGCTAGTGGATTAATTAATGCATCTTCCACTTAGCTTGGCAAAGTAAATATGAATGTTGTACGTCAAAACAGGCTTAGTGAACACATTCACACATATTGATTGGATAGTTCTTTTAAAGTATTATTTATACTGTTGTGAGTTGGAATGGATGCTCCCTGTGAGTGCCCTTCCAGCCTCTGATTTGGAATCCTGAGCCTTGGGGTGAGGGGGCTGGCTCTGCTGGAGTTTCTTTTGTTAAACCAGATTGTTAATGGGTCTATTAGGTGCCCAGCAACTGGTGAATGAGCCAGGAAGATCCTTTTGTCATTAAAACTCTTCAGGAGAGCCTCCCCCCTCCTGGCGGCTAGCAGAGGTTCGTGCTTTGAGTGTGTTTAGAGTTGTTGGAGAAAGACAGAACTGGAGGCAGGCAGAGAGCTGGCTATCTGCACCATGGCTTTAGGATGCCTCCTGCAACCCTGATGGAAAAGCTGGATATTGGACTGCTGATGCCTTGAACCCCTCCATCCTAAGCTGAGGTTGGAATGTGTGTAAATAAACAAACCATATTTCATAAAGACACCACAGTCTCCGCTGACTTCTTCCCAAAGGAAAACAAACCCTGGATGAGTGCAGGGACCCCTGAAATCTCACCGCTCAGAGATTGAGGAGGTGTGCAACAATACATTAAACAAAAACCCAAATTCCTTCATGTCTAAATTATGCAACTTTATTTCTCAAGATACAGAAGGGCAGAATGCACCCAAAATTCAACTCAAGCATGCAAAAACAGCAGTTTTAAAGACAAATTTAGACATTTTCAAGATTAGCAGACATAAAAGAGGAATCTGTTTCCTGGAAACTGGAGTGAGGAACAGTACATTACAGCTAGAAATTAAGAGCAATGGAGGCAGTGTCAGCTCCAGGTTGTGGCAGGTTTTGGGAAAGATGCCCTGAGTGGACCCAACTCCTCTTTTCCACTGTTCCACTATTCACTTGTCCTCTTTTTCTAAATCTAATCTGTACCCAAAGAGAGAGAAGATTGTAAGGCAGTTTCAATGCTTGTTCGCTCAGAGGAAGCAGGTGAGCAGGCAGTGACACAAGGAGGAGGAGTTACTAGGTCAAGGATTTCTAGGGTTTGCCAATGGGCCTCCTGCACAGCAATGGGCCTTAGCAGGTTCCCAGCTATGCTGACGCCTAACACCAGCCCTTAATGCAGGACACAGAACAGGGATAGCCAACGTGGTAGTCTCCGGGTATTGTTAAACTACAATTCCCATCAGCCCCAGCCAGCATTGTAAATGGTAAGGGATGGTGGGAGTTGTAGGCCAACAATATCTGGTGGGCGCCACATTGACTACTCCTAACATAAAAGATTGCTTCCAACTACTAGAAGCCACAACCATAGATCTTATCTTCTTTATAAACCTTCAGCAGACATTTTAGCAAGCTTTAAAGAAAAAATCATTTCTGCTCAATCACAAAATCATTTACCCCCTCGTTACTTTTTTCTTCAAAGGGAAAAAAGACACAGATAGCCATATCTTTTTTCCTTGGAGGGGGAGCAACTTTGGGAGAACATCTGAACAAAAAAAATGGCTGAAGGTGAAAGGATTAAGGAAATCCTCCCTCTCCCTGTCCCTGTCCCTACTGATTCTTTACTGAATGTTTTCCAAGGCTGCTTTTGTTTTTTTTAAAAATATATATATTTGGAGAAAGATACATGCAACTGTATGCTGGTTTCAGGAGATCTGCAAGATCTTCTGTCCCTCAAAATTACCACCCTTCAGATCATACCACAGGCACTACCACAAGCCAGCAAATTATCATCTTGTAAAATTCTGTCAGATCATACACAGCACATCCAACAAATAGACATCTGAAATGCATGTGACCTGAATCTTCACCATGTATGTTTCTTGAGACTGAAATGTTTCAAAATACCTATCTATCATGGAGATTGGATGTCAGGAAGTCAAACCACGCTGCATTGTAAAATACAAGGCTGGAGGGCCACAAAATGTCTAAATTCTTGCTGTCTTAACATCAGCTAAATTAACTGATGCTTAAACTTATGCTGCAATATACCATATAAGTTATATGTTTGCAAGTCTCAACAGTTGCTCATTAGAATGAAAACAATCATACTATGATGACCATAACAGCTCAAATGTATAAACTATACCACTGTAGCTAGAAACAACATAAAACTACCATTATTCAAGTTTGTTTTCCATTTTTAATTACTGCAAGGCTTACCAAAAATTATTATGTTTACACAGCCAAGTATCCCTTATTAGAATTTTAACTACAGGTATATAAAACTAGGAGATAATATTCCTCCTTGCTCTCAACATGTGAAACTCAGAAAGCCTGGTGGTAAACAGACTGGATTGCCATATGGTGTGCTCGAAAACCAAATGACCTTATACTTTTCTCTGCATCATTATTTGCTCTATCCAGCTATATGAGGCAATAGCTGGTGTGTTTCAAATGCACTCATTTAGGTTTGATTTACACATCTCAGCCTAATCATCCTTGAGGTCCATTCATGAAAGAAATAAAAAACAACAGGGTTTTTTTAATTAAATCAAACAATACTTAGAGAACAGAGTAATAAATAATACTTTCTTCAGTAGTAATTAGGCATCACCAGTGAAAACATTTAAGGGTGTTAAGTCTGCATTTATATCCTGGAGTTATATTTGCCAATAGGCAAAAAACCTTGCAGTTTAAGAACATACCTATAGCCCACAGATATTTCTATCAAACTTTAAAAAGCAGGGAAATTGGGCAACTATAGTGAATGCACAAGGGGAGCAGGAGACCTGACCTCCTCTCTGAGATATTGTACTGCCCTACAAATTGGTCAAAATGCAAACACCATTTGGGTTGGTCTTTCACAGTCCAATCCACTTCCTCTGTAGCTTGGAAGAATTTGTTAACATGTGCCTCTGAGCATATGGTAAGTGGTGGCAACACCTGACATCTCCAAAGATGGAGAATTATATTTTTGTATGATTGTTGATGTTCTTCTTACTTTGCTTCTTTCCTGTATTACTAATGTTTCTACAGAGAATCTAAACCAGAAAATTTTATTTCCCTCATTATTCATCCTAGAAATCTGTGTCAAATTTATTTTCATTAATTTCAAAGTCTTTTTTTGGTCAGTGTCATATGATGGTGAATTGGAGGTTATGTTCTATTTCTATTTTGGGTGCATTAACATTTGAATCTGAAACTGCACTTTGATGTAAAATCAAACTGATTAGAATATGTTGCTTCTTCAGCAATGACTCTAGCTGTTGGAAAAAAGATGCATGTTTTCAGGCTGCTATGTTTAAACCACTTTATTTAAGGCAAGGTGTTCACGATCAATTAAAAACATAGAGCACACCTAGAATTTTGCTAGAATATATTTCACCTCCCACTGTTTTATCTTGTGCAAACTGAGACACTTCTGAGGTCCACTGGAGACTATTCTGCAGAAGTCAGTGCCATTATTCCACAATTATGTTTGGAGTTCTTTTAGTGTAAATTTTGCAAAGTGTTGCTGTACTTCACATATTCATAGAAATAAAAGCAAAAGGAAATGATATCCTATAGGAAACTTCACTGAAATTGCAAAGTAAATCAGACATATTTAAAGTGACCATCTGAACCATATCAACTGTCTTAATAAGGTTGCTTCCTCCCTGCTAAAACAAGATCAGCACAGCACATGTCTTCTTTCTATTATTTGGGCTCATTGCAGGTGTTGCCACCACTCACCATATGCTCAGAGGCACACGTTACCAAATTCTTCCAAGCTACAGAGCAAGTGGATTGGATTGTGAAAGACCAACCCAAATGGTGTTTGCATTTTGACCAATTTGTAGGGCAGTACAATATCTCAGAAAGGAGTTCAGGTCTCCTGCTCCCCTGGTGCATTCACTATTGCTGCCCAATTTCCCTGCTTTTTAAAGTTTGATAGAAGTATCTGTGGGCTATAGGTACACCCTTAAACTGCAAGGGGTTTTTTTGCCTATTACTGAATTTCCCTGCTTTTTAATCCAGGAGGTAAGAAATGGGATCCTGTGCAAGTTTGCTGAGAATGATTGATCATTTGTATGCTTATTGAGTTCAGTGGGATTTATTCCCCTGCAATCATGCTTAGGATAAGTGAAACTGACCACAGGGGATGGGGAAGAGAGGAGGAGGAGGAAGGAGGTGTGGAAAGGCAGAGGGGAGGACTGGGATGGGAGCAGGCAGGAGGGGGAGGGGAGAAGAAGGACAGATGTGATCATTCATATGTTTATTGAGTTCAGTCAGATTTACTCCCATGCAGTCATCTTAGGATAAGTAAAACTGATGGGGGAAGGGATGGGGGGGCTGAATCGGGCAGGGGAGGAAGAAGAAGGAAGAGGGGAGGGCAGGAGGAAGGGAGAGGAAAGGGGAAGGAGGGGAAAGGTAGGTCTGATCATTTGCATGATGATTGAGTTCAATCGGATTTACTCCTATGAAATCATGATTAGGATAGGTAAAACTGACCATGGGGGAGGGGGAGGGGGAAGGAGCATATTGGAGAGGGGCAAAGGAAGGGGGAAGTGAGGGCAGGTTTAATCATTTGCATGCTTAAAGAGTTCAATGGCATATACTTCCATGCAATCATGCTTAAGATAGGTAAAACTGACCATGGGGAGGAGGAATGGGAGGGGGAGGAGGGGGAAGGGGAAGGAAGGGATTGGAGGGGGAGGGAAGGGCAAATGAAGGGGGAGGGAAGAGGCAAGAGGGAGGGGATAGGAGGGAGGAGAAGGGAGGGTGGGTTTGGTCATTTGCATACTTTTTGAGTTCAATGGGATTTATTTCTGTGCAATCCTGTTTGAAAATGGAAATGGACTGCCTTCAAGTCGACTGGAGTTATGGCGACCCTTTGAACAGGGTTTTCATGGTAAATGGTATTCAGAGGTGGTTTTACCATTGCCTTCCTCTGAGGCTGAGAGGCAATGACTGGCCCAAGGTCACCCAGTGAGCTTCATGGCTGTGTGGAGATTTGAACCCTGATCTCCCAGGTCATATTCCAACACTGACCTGGGGGAGGGGCAGGGACGGGTGGGGAGGAGATTGGTTGGGTGGGCACTGGGCAGAAGGGAAGCCCCTTTCCTTTCCAAAAGGAAAACATTGTGAACAGTATCATTGCTTTCCAGCGTTTCCCCCACCTTTTTATTCTACAGAAGGCACATGTAGCCTCCCACTAGGGTTGCCAGGTTCAGGGCCTGAGACTGATCCTGTATCTTTAGGAGAAGAGAATGTGAGCCATGGAGCATGGGCCTGGCAACCAAGAGGTCTTCTGTATCTTTAAAAGTTGTGCAGGGGAAAGGGAGAAATCCACCTTGTGGTTTTTTCCATTACAATGTTGCAAGAACACCTGCACTTGGCTGACTTTCTCTTCTCCTAAAGATACAGGATCAGTCTCAGGCCTTGAACCTGGCAACGCTACCTCCCACCCAAATTTAAAACAAAGCTGTCCCTGGCCACATCCACACCAGGCCCCTATTACACTTTGGACAATCATTATTTATTTATTTATTGTATTTATATATCGCCCCATAGCCGAAGCTCTCTGGGTGGTTTACAATAACTAAAAACATTAAAAACAAATATACAGATTTAAAAGCACATCTTTTAAAAACAATTTAAAACGCAATTTAAAACTATTTAAAACAATTTATCATGGCTTCTCTCAAAGCCATGGCTCAAAGCCAATCATGGCTTTTCTCAAAGAATGCTGGGAAGTGTAGTTAGTGAAGGGTGCTGAGAGTTGCTAGGAGACGCCCTGTTCCTCTCACAGACCTTCAATCAGAGCGGCTGACTGTTAAACCATTCTGTCAGGGGAATAGGAGTCTCCTCTCAGCACCCTTCACAAACTACACTTCCCAGGATTCTTTGAGGGAAGCCATGACTGTCTCAAGTGAAATCAAGTCTGGTGTGGGAGTGGCCCCCTGATTAGGCATGCCCAGCAGCTGTGAGTCTGGCTTTTAGAACACTGACAGTTGGTTCTTACTGAGTATGCCCCGCGTTATCATTGGCTTCAAGCCAAAATTTCATAAATTTATTAAAAATCAACTAGGCATTTTTTTAACTTTTAACCTGCAGAAGATGAAGGTCAGAGTATGGAGCAAGGTCAGTATTAGGATTACAGGTACTCTGTGAATATGGCTGATTTTTAATGAATTTCAACAGATTATGAGAACTTTGACAGAAAAAAGTTCAAAAGGGCTCTGGGTTTTTTTCTCTCTCTTTTTAGACTTTGAACTGTCTATTCTCTCTGACTGTTTTGTGTATCGCCATGAAAATTGAGAGGGTTGTTAAGCAAGCGTTTCTGAGTTCAGGACTGTTAGTTTGGTAAGGTTTTATTTTGAAATGAACTTATGGGAAGCATCAGAATGGCATGGGGGTATTTTCAATTTAACATTGCGGAATGTGAAAAATCCACGCTGGCTATATAATCCACGTGGCTGTATAATGAAGTCCCAGCTCTCAAATCTACTATTTTTGTAAGCCGCCCTGAGTGCCCTATTATAGGGTAGAAGGGCGAGATAGAAATATTTTAAATAAATAAATAAATACTGAACCTCTGCTATTCTTTCTTTGCATACTGATGACCTCATCAAATCCCAAGGTTTGACTTCCCAAAATCTAGTCATATGCAGCCTCTTCATATCTGAGATATAAGAAATTTCAGAGAACCTACCTCTATGCACTTTCTACCTCATATTTTTTCTACTCCATCCAAATTCCACTTGTCCAAATTCCCTTTCTTCTTGAATGTTTCATCACATCATCTCTCTCCAGATTTTCCTTCAAACCTCCTCATCAAAATCCCTTTCAATTAACTTTTGGCACAGCTGCTTTGGTTCATGAAATGTGGTAGGGAAACATTTAAAAAACAAGTCCAGGAAGAGGAACATTAAGAGGAGAAAGGCCAGATGCATGTAGCAGGACCACTCTCAGAAATTCTTAGCAATATTGAGGAAGATGAGGTGCCTCCCATTCCCTCACTCAACCTTACAAATGACTTCACAGCATGACCAGATAAAAGCCCAACAAAAGCCCTATGCAGGTGATACAGCAATTGTGTTGATTAACACAGGAACTAGGAACCAGGCTGTACCGAGCACCCCACTTCCTGAAATGAAACACTCCTTTTGCAATGTCCTTGTGTCATTGGCAATCACTCATGGTCGAGTAAGATTGTCCTCCAAGATAAGGTCTTTAACAATGGGTTAAGTGACTGTGGATGCCAATTCTGGATCCACACAGCCTCCCACAATGAGGACATAGGTTTCCAGATGGAAGGTGGTTGTGATAAGGATTTGTTTGACGTTCCTTCGCTTAACTCGTTTGTCCCGTTTGCCCTGTATTCGTGCTTCTTTGACGTCCACAGCACCTTTGATAATAGCCAACCTCCATTTGGGACGTTCATGGGCCAAGACTTCCCAGTTCTCGATGTTCATGTTACATTTTTTTAGATTCGCTTTAAGAACATCTTTAAACCTCTTTTGCTGTCCACTGATATTCCATTTTCCATCCTTAAGTTGGGAGTGAAGTAGCCGCTTTGGAAGACAGTGATCAGGTATTTGAACAACATGGCCGGTCCAGCGAAGTTGATGTTGAAGGATCATTGTTTCAACACTGGTAGTCATTGCTTATTACAAAATGCTAACATTAGTCAGTCTATCTTCCCAAGTAATTTGCAGAATTTTCCAGAGGCAGCGTTGGTGGAATCTTTCAAGAAGTTGGGAGTGGTGTTTATAAATGGTCCATGTTTCACAGGCATACAGTAAGGTTGGTAGTACAATGGCTTTGTAAATAAGCATTTTGGTCTCCCTGCGAATATCCCGATCCTCAAACACTCTACGCTTCATTTGAAAAAATGCAGCACTCGCAGAGCTCAATGTTGAATTTTAGTATCGATGTCAGCTTTTACAGAGATATGGCTGCCAAGATAGGGGAAGTGATCAACATTCTCCAGCGTCACACCATTAAGCTACAGAGGGAGTAGTTCGCACCTGTTGATGAAGCACTTTGGTTTTTTTAATCTTAAGTGAGTGCCCAAGTCTTCCATATGCGTCTGCAAAGACATTTAGGATAGTTTGAAGATCTTTCTCTGAATGTGCAGAGACTATATTATCATCGGCATATTGAAGTTCTACAACAGAGGTTGGCATTATGTTACTTTTTGCTTTCAGCCTATTGAGGTTAAAAAGCTTTCCATCTGTTCGGTATATGATTTCCACACCAGTAGGAAGTTTCCCCTCAATGAGGTGTAGAATCATAGCAATGAAGATAGTAAATAAGATAGGAGCAATGATACATCCCTGTTTTACTGATGTAGCTCTGAATGGATCGCTCTGAAAGCCATTGTTATCTAAAATTGTTGCTGTCATGTTGTCATGAAGGAGTCGCAAAATATTCACAAATTTATCAGGGCATCCAGTTTTCAGAAGAATGGTCCAGATAGCGGTTCGATTCATGGTATCAAAGGCCTTAGTCAGATCAATAAATGCCATATATAAAGGTCAGTTCTGCTCCCGGCATTTTTCTTGAAGCTGTTGTGCAGTGAAGATCATGTCTACTGTCCCCCTGTAAGGGTGGAAACCATTTTGAGATTCGGAGAGGACATCGACTGAGATCGGCAGGAGGGGATTTGCGAGGATCCTTGCAAGAATTTTACCTGCGGTAGCAAGAAGAGATGCCTCGATAGTTCCCACAATCTTTTCTATCACCCTTCTTAAAAAGGTGATAATTATGGCATCCCTAAAATCTTCCGGGATCTTCTCCCTCATCCAGATTTTTTTCAATGAGCTTATGAAGTTGTTGCGTAAGTTCAGGCTCACCCATCAGGTCCACTAGCTTTGTTGTTCTTCACTTGATTGATGGCTGTTGAGCCTCTGCTCACCCGTGAGGGCTTGGAAGAGGGAAGACATGAGCTTCAGACTCCCCAGCTGTCAGGAGGCACGGAAGACGCAGGAGTGGTGGAGTCTCAACAAGACCTTGGCTGGGAGAGTGAGACTGGAGTCAGGCCATTTCCCACGGATGGCACGATATCCAGAGAAGAGAGTGCACCACCCACAGACAGATCAGAGGAGCAGTTGGAGGTTGCCTCCGAGCGTGCGTTAACTCCCTCGTTGCCGAGCGGCTCGAGGGAGCCTCCAAGTGTGTCTCCGCCCCCCGACTTAGAGCCTGTTGCTAAGGAGCCTGCTCTTTCGGATGAGCCACTGGAGGCAAGCCCCCATCACCCAGCTTGCGCCGCCGTGAGAAGCGGACAGGACAGAGGTTGGATGTGCGCAGGAGTCAGAGATTGAGATCGAGGACTTTCCATACTTAAGACTGCAGCTTTCTGGTTTAAGCTGCTGAGTCAACTTTCTTCACACGCTGCATAGTATGTCTAGAGTGTAGTTAGGGAATTCTAGTGAGCTAGCATAGAGATTCTTATGAAGCACACTGTTTTTGATGTATCCATCACTTTAATAAAACAAGATTTAATTGCTCCTGTGTCTCAGTCTCGTGGATACCGCTCTGAACGGGACAATGGCTTTACTGACTTCATCCAAATTAGGGGATACTGCAAGCTCATCTCTAGTTTGTTGTTGTGGAATTTGCGAGAAGACTTCCCCAGCCACAAGAGTTACAATTAAGGAGGTCGTGGTAATGCTCTTTCCAGCTCAGTGCAATAGACTCTTTATCCTTAAGAAGTTTGGTACCATCCATTGAACGTAAGGGATTTGTACCGATTTTGTCGGTCCATAGATGGCCTTTGTGGTATTAAAAAAGCCTCTTGCATCGTGAGCATCTCCAAAGTGCTGGATTTCTTGAGCTTTCTTTATCCACCAGGTGTTCTTAAGTTCTCTAGTTCTTCTTTGGACGTCAGCCTTTGCACTTGCTGTTTCACTCTCTGCTCTCATGTTCATTAATGTGGAAGTTATAATATTTATATAGGATTTTACTCCTGAAGATGGACCACAAATACTCAGAACATGTTAGCTCTGGTAAAATTAGGTAGGAGCACCTTGGTGCATACTAATGTGACAGAGTAGTGTTTCATATTGCCACATCATCAGGGATAAAATAAATGGCACCAAGAAATCAAGTGTGCTATCTTTTCTTCTCTATGGTGGTACTACACATAGAATGTGGCACTCACTAATTCATTTTATTATTATTCATTGCAGAAGCAGCATTTACTTCAAGAGACCCATTACCTATTACACACTAGATCTGAATTAAAAGTGGACTTTTAATTTGTTGGTATAAAAGAAACACAAAGAGAACAATCTTCAATGGAATTTACTGACTGTTCCACATGGGTTTGCATCATGTCATGTATATTCCATTTTAGCTGTTATTATCTCTATAGCTGGCACATAAAACAGTAATGCTGATGAGAGTTTATGTCCAACATCAATGGTAAGTATTCACCAGTGCATTTTTCTCTTTTCACATAAAAAGGCAAGGCTTTATCATCAATGGCATCTCTTTCTCAGACTCTTCCCAAGATCCACATTACTTAAATACATATCAGTTGTATTATACAGAAGATGTAACATAAATAAGAGACAGAAGCAGCAGTTAGGAAACATGTGGATAATAGGGGAAGGAGGAACAGTACTTCCAAGGACCAGTGGAAATGTTTGTTTCCATTGTAATAGCATCTCCTAAATAATGATAGCTATCATTGATAACTTTAAATGGCAGGATTGTTTTCCTAGCAACGTTTTCATGAGATTTTTCAGGGGTTCATTAATTTTTCAGTTATGAGAGAATTTATTCTATTCCATTCAATCATAGAATAGTAGAGTTGGAAGGAGCCTATAAGACCATCGAGTCCAACCCCTACTCAATGCAGGAATCCAACTTAAAGCATACCTGACAGGTGGCTGTCTAGCTGCCTTTTGAATGCCTCCAGTGTTGGACAACTCACTACCTCCCTACGTAATTGCTTCCACTGTTGTACTGCTCTAACATTTTAGAAGGTTTTTCCTGGCATTCAGCCAAAATATAGCTTCCTGTAACTTGAGCCTATTATTCTGTGTCCTGCACTCTAGGATGATTAACCTTTCAAGTACTTTAAGAGTACTATCACATCTCCTCTCAGTCTTCCCTTCTCAAGGCTAAACATGGCCAGTTCTTTCAGTCTCTCTTCATAGGGCTTTGTTTCCAGTCCCCTAATCATCCTTGTTTTCCTACTCTGAACCAGTTCCAGTTTGTCTGCATTCTTCTTAAAATGCAAAGTCCAGAACTGAATGCAGTATTCAAGATGAGGCCTAACCAGTGTTGAATAGAGGGGAACTAGAACTTCATGTGATTTGGAAACTATATGCAGCCTAAAATAGCATTTGCCTTTTTTGCAGTCACATCACACTGTTGGCTCACATTCTGTTTGTGATCAACAACACTTCCAAGTTCCTTCTTGCATGTAGCATTCCTGAGCCAAGTATCCCCCATCTTATAACTGTGCATTTGGTTTCTTTTCCCTAAGAAACAATGATACATCAGTGTAAAAATGGCATGATTCTAAAAAAAGATAGATTATGGTTACGGTTAATTGTTACAGTTGGTTGGAGGTGTATGTTTACAAAACAAATCTAGCAGATTTCATGCATATGGTGAGACAGCAGGATAGTTTCATTTTTTATCTTCCTTGCACATTATCCACATAGTGCCTCACCTGCCACAGTTAACCAGATCTCCTGTGGCCTTCCTGCAATAGGCCATCTGCTCAAAAAAAAGGGGAAAAATGTAAGCCCTTGATCAGCTGTCTGGTCTAGTCAATCATGAGCTAAAGAATTCTACCAAATCAAAGGCATGCTCTTTCTCAGGCATACATCCTCCTGCTCAGCAGGTGGCTGTCTGTATCCAGGCCTCAGGTGCTAAAATAGGATCAGCAGCAACAACTGAGCAAAGAGACAGAAGATGCAGAAAAATTTAACAGAAGACATTTCCAGCAGACAACTGAAGCTCAGAACATACTCAGTTAGTGACAGGCTTGGAGCTTTTTTATATACAAGAAAGTGTGGTGTAAACTAACACAAAAGATTAAATTCAATAAAATTGAAGCTTTCCAAAAGTATCGTGCTGTCTTTTTAAAGTTTGTAAATGGGTTCTGGAAAATTCTGTAATAGCTCGGTCAAGCTACATGACAGCTATTCTACTGCACATATCTTCAGTGCTCTACTGGGTAATTTTAGATATAGGATGTACCTCTCTTTAGATGGTCATGTGTATTAATTCACTTCCTTCAAAAAGTGGTCAGCTTTAGGGGGCCCTCCTGATCATTCTGCTAAGTGATGGCCCTAGATGTCAGCCCCAATGTCCTGCCCTGACAGTGCCTCTGTATGTCCTAATCTATTGGTAATATCATTAGCAAAGAAGCTTCTACCACACTTTTCCTCAACAGTGTCACATATTGAGTGCCTGATACATCTGCCAATGGTGCAGTTCTTTTCAATCTGCTAATGTATGAATAACTACAAACACAGTGACCACTCACTAGGTAAAATCATGTTCAGCATAACCTTGTGCATGTTTCATAGGAAGTTAGTACTCTGAAGCTCAAGGAGGCTTCCTCCCATTAAACATTTGTAAAACATTCCCTAGTTCATGAACCATGAATATCCAGCTTCTGAGATTTATTGTATTTCAGGGTCCAGAATATCAAGATTCTCACAGTAAGTTTGAAACTGCAGACTAACAAGCCATTCTACAAAGACTGAAAAGATTGGAAAATGAGGAAAAGAACTGTTCAGTGGAAAATTATGTATTATGCAGCTTCCAAAATAATCAGAGATTTAAGATTATCGAACACTCTGATTTATCATAACGAAGTGCTAAAGAAAAGCCTTCCATTTAAAAATACACCTGCATTTCCTTAATGGTTGTGTTCCAAAACTAGTTTGGAGACATTTTTAGCTACATTACTAGCAAGTATCTATTTTGTATCTATTGTTAGGCAATATGAACAAATGGAAAGGGTTAATGGACAGTAGCATTTCCGAGATAAGCTCAGTGCAACTGCAGTTCCGTAGTACTACATTCTTCTTTCTTGATTGCAATCATTCCAACACAATGTCCCAATGTTATGTTTTTAGATATATGAGGCTTATAAGGGGTTCCCATGTCATAAAAATGTAACATGAAAAAAATACCCCTGCTAGTCTTCATTTGAATTATAGTTACTTTACTTCTTTTAAGTATCAGCTGTTTGTGCAAAGATATTGAAACTAGAGCAACTGAAAGGAGGTGCAATTCACTGATGCTATGAATACATATACAAAAATGTTCCAGTAGTAGTGTAATCTCTGAGTGGAAAGTTTTAGGGTTTTGATCCAGGGATAGGCATCTATTACAAGATGTGGCATATAACTAGTGGCCAGAATCAGCAGATAGTAATTAACATCCCCACTAACACTGCAGGCTGGATCAAGGTAAATGAGGATAAAACTTGGTGACAAGCCCTTTAATACAAAGGACTGGATCCAGAACAAGTCACACCATACATTTATTCCACTATTATTCCACTTTAAACAGCCCTATTCCCCTCATAGAACTACAATTTCCAGAGTTCACTGGGAAGAGGGACTGACTGTTAAACCACACTAGCAATTGTAGCTGTGTGAGAATAGGGGTCTCCCAACAGCTCTCAGCACCCTTCACAAACTACCCTTCCCAGGATTCTTTGGGGAAAACCATGTTCAAAGTGGAATAATAGTGGAATAAATGTATGGTATGAATATTGCCTGAATCATGCTTACAACAGACCCACTGAAACAATGGCTTTAGTAATGAGTAACTTAAATCCCAATTATTATCACCACTATTACTATTATTAATTTGATTTATTACTCACCTTTCAACAAAAGGTCCCAGGACAGGTTACAAGAAGTTAAAATAAATTAAAACAATTTAAAACAAATTACTGGGTTGAGTCCTAAAATAAATATATTTCAAGTCTCAAAAGTCAGGATAAAGAGGTGTATGTTAATATGAAAACTGTATAGTGAAGTTGTCAAATGCACCTCTGTAGAGAGGGAGTTCCACAACTTAGAGGCTTCCACAGAGTATGTCCTCTTGAGGTCTATCAGCCCCCAAACATCTGAGGACGGTGGAACTACCAAGAAGGGCACCCTGTAGCAGTGAGTGAGGCAGTAAAGGTGTTGCGTTATTGTGTATCTGGCTTCTGGATACCAAAAGTCACTGCTGATTACCAAGAACAAGTGGAGTGAGGCAAAGGGACCTCAGCACAGTGCAGGTGTGGTGGCAGCGTAGCAGCAAGAGCATTGGATTAACTCTGTTGATGCACCCACGCTACACTGAGCTTCCCACACCTCCCTCTCTCTCCCTCTTGGCAAGTGGCAGTGACCCATGGTGTCTGGAAGCCAGATACACTTTCACCCTTCCCACCAATTACTTACCACCCTTTGCCTGAGAGGGTCTGTTGGGAAGGAGGCAGTATCTCAGATATTTGGGGCCATTTTGGACCAATTGCAGTTTTCCAGCAAGACACTCCTAGCCACTGAGGTAACTTGAGCCTCCAGTGACACCGTCGGATCCAGGAGCACCCCCAAGCTATGGACCTGTTCTTTCCAGAGGAATGGAACGCTGTCCAGGCAGGCCATCTCCCCACCTCCAGGACTGAAGAACTTGGAACACAAAACATTTCTGTCTTTTCAGGATTCAACTTCAATGTGGGTCTAAGAATGTCACAGGCTAGATCCAACCCGTATTATTTTTGATTGATTGATTGATTGATTGAGTTTATTTATACACCGCCTTTCCACCGTGAGCTGTGCCCAAAGCGGCTTACAACAAACATTCAAAATATCAAAATACAAAACACAGAGGCAGGGGAAAGAAGTCAGTTTACAGAACAACCAATGCATTCAAAAAGGACAAAAACAATTTAGCAAACATTCAGTATTACAAAAGAGATAATCTAGACTTTAAAACATAAGTACAAAGCAAACAGAAAGCTAACAGACAATAGAGCTTCAGGTGCTCATCTTGCTGCACTAGAAGGAGCCTCAGCACCCTGTCTTGAGTAGAGTTCAGAGCGGAAGGATCCCCTCACCAGCTAGATGACTTACAATAGGCTGCCTTTTATCTCCTCCAGAAGAGACCAACAGCAGCAACAGGGAAATGCTGAGGACGACAGTGAAGACAAGCCCTCTTTCCCAGCCTCCTGGAAATTCCAACTGCTGGTGCAGATTTTATTGCTCCACAGTTCTTCATGTCCATTCTGCTGCTGCCTCTGTGTCCTCCAGCTCTCTTCTCCCTCCATTCTTCTCCACCACCATCCCATAATTGGCTCCATGCTGTTGTCACTACAGGGGCATCTCTTCACTCTGGGGTCGCTTATTTTTACCTGTAATATTCTCCAGGCAGCATACATGGGGTATAACGTTTTATTCTCACAACACCACTATAGAAGGAGATTAAATTATCCCTGTCCAGACAGGGGCGTAGCTGGGCCACCAACCGAAGTTTGTAGAAGGCACTCCATGCCAATGAGGCTACCCGAGCCTCAAGTGACAGAGATGGTTCTAGGAGAACCCCCAAGCTACGAACCTGCTCCTTCAGGGAGAGTGCAACCCCATCCAGGACAGGTTGGACATCCACCATCCAGTCAGAAGAACCACCCACTAGCAGCATCTCAGTCTTGTCTGGACTGAGCCTCAGTTTATTAGCCCTCATCCAGTCCATTGTCGCAGCCAGGCACTGGTTCAGCACATTGACAGCCTCACCTGAAGAAGATGAAAAGGAGAAATAGAGCTGCGTGTCATCAGCATACTGATGGCAACACACTCCAAAGCTCCGGATGACCGCACCCAACGGTTTCATATAGATGTTGAACAGCATGGGGGACAGAACTGACCCCTGCATAACCCCATACTGGAGAGTCCAGGGTGCCGAGCAATGTTCTCCAAGCATCACCTTCTGGAGACGACCCACCAGGTAGGAGCAAAACCACCACCATGCAGTCCCTCCCACTTCCAACTCAGCCAGTCTTCCCAGAAGGATACCATTGTCGATGGTATCGAAAGCCTCTGAGAGATCAAGGAGAATCAACAGAGTCACACTCTCCCTGTCTCTCTCCCGACAGAGGTCATCATACAGGGTGACCAAGGCTGTTTCTGTGTCAAAACCAGGCCTGAAACCCAACCAAAATGGATCCAGATAATCGGTCTCATCCAAAAGTGTCTGGAGCTGGCCTGCCACCACTCGTTCAAGGACATTGCCCAGGAATGGAACATTTGTTACTGGCCTATAGTTATTAAGATTTTCTGGGTCCAGGGAGGGTCTCTTCAGGAGTGGTCTCAATACCGCCTCTTTCAGGAAGCCAGGAACCACCCCCTCCCACAGAGAGGCATTAATCACTTCCCTGGCCTAGCTGTCTGTTCCATCCCTGCTAACTTTTATTAGCTAGGAAGGGCAAGGATTCAGCACAGAAGTGGTTGCACGAACCTGTCCAAGCACCTTGTCAATGTCCTCAAGCTGTACCAACTGAAACTCATTCAAGAAATTGGGACAAGACTGTGCTCTGGATGCCCCGCTTGATTCACCTGCTATAACACTGGAGTCTAAGTCCTGGCAGATGCTAAAGATTTTATCCTGGAAGTGCCTAGCAAATTCATTACAATGAGCCTCAGATGGTTCTACCATGTCCTTGGGGCCAGTGTGTAATAGCCCCTGGACAATTCTGAAGAGCTCCGCTGGGCGGCAGATTGATGATTTGATAGTGGCAGCAAAATATTGGTTTTTTTGCTGCCCTCACTGCCCCTAAATGCAGCTTATCACAGGCACTTACCAGTGTGTAATTGCATCCACCAGGAGTTCGTCTCCATCTGTACTCAAGCCATCTCCTATATTGTTTCATTGCTCTCAGCTCTGGAGTATACCATGGAGCTCTCCTGTGTAGGGTGCTCAGGAACAATCATGTCAACTGCCCGGGTCATTTCTGTATTCCACAGTTCAACCAGGGTTTCGACAGGAGCGCCAGCTCTATCAGCCGGAAAACTCCCCAGAGCCCTTTGGAAACTATCCAGATCCATTAGTTTCTGGGGGTGGACCAACTTAATAGGTCCCCCACTCTTGCAGAGGGGAAAAGCCACTGTAAGTCTAAACTTCAGCAAGCAGTGATCTGTCCATGACAGAGGGACTGATGTAAGGCCCCCCACATTTAGATCACCATCTCCACGTCCAGTTGCAAAAACCAAGTCTAGAGTGTGCCCTGCTACATGTGTTGGGCCAATGGCATATTGGGACAGTCCCACGGTTGTCATGATGACCATGAAATCCTGAGCTGCCCCGGATAAGGTGGCCTCGGCAAGGATGTTGATATCCCCCAGAACCAACAGTCTGGGGGATCTCAACAGTACACCCGACACCACCTCCATCAGCTCAGCTAGGGAGTCTGTTGGGCAGTGGGGTGGGCGGTACACCAACAGAATCCCCAGTCTGTCCCGCTGAACCAACACAAGGTGCAAACACTCCAAACCAGTAGTTACATGGATAGGGTGCTTGCAGAAGGAGATGGATCTCCTATAGACCACAGCAACCCCCCTCCCTGACCCTCAGGTCTACCCTGATGCTGAACCAGGTACCCTGGCGGACATAGCTTGGAGAGACTGACTCCTTCCTGCTCACCCACCCAGGTCTCGTTTATATATGTCAGATCGGCCGCCTCATCCACAATTAAATCATGAATGAGGGAGATCTTATTATGTACCGATCTGGCGTTTAGGAGCAGCATCTGGAGGTTTGAGAGCTGGCTGATAGGGCAACCAACAAACCTGTGGGTGTGGGGAGGACTGGAACAAGGCACAGTCGCTAACTGCTTGAGCCACATTCCCTTTACCTGGCAAGTCCTCCTCACAATGCAATATCTCCCTCTAACCGTCACTACACTAATTGGGAGCCCCTCAAGTCTCCCCACTTGGCTCTGAGTCGTCTCTCCCAGGCACATGACTCAAGACCCACAGAAAGCCAGGCAATCTGCAAAGCCAAAGGTTTACCATTTCGATAAAAGAACCGATAAGGTTTTTTTTAAAAAAAGCAAAGAAACAGTAAATCTGGATTAAATGGGAGATTTGAATATGGCATACATTTTAATAAGGACAACATCTTATGGGCACTTCCAAAAATTAGATGCATAAGCACTGCGGCACAAAGTCCACAATAAACTGCCATACAGAAGTGTCCCAAGATAGCACTCTTCCACCTGGATAATATTCTCTTAACCTACTGTTCAGTTATCGGCTCAGTACCTCCTCATAAAGATTCAGTGTCACCTTGAATCCCCAAGTGTTGTTGAGTTAAGATGATAAAGCAATCATTTTGCTACCTGAAACTTATAACTGGATAGAAATCCTTTCATTCCTCTGCTAACATTACTTCTCTGTGCCTTTGCCACCTTGTTCACTGATTATCACTTATAGCCGGTGGTGTGCTCAACTGATCCTTGAAAAAACAAATACAGATGGGGCACACTGATGAATAAAGGTAACTCGCAAACACAAAATCTTATCATATTTTACTTCCTTCTTGTGAATCATTACACCAATTTCCTGTAAGAAATGAGGTAAAGAATCTGTTTTTAACCTACAAGGTCCTTCATGTTTGCAGCATCTCCTGCTTAGCTGATTTTTATTCTCCTTAAGCTCCAATTCATATTTTCACCCTCAAACCTGCTCTTCAAAGTACATTTATTTAGCAGCAAACTGATGAAACAGGAAACTGACAGTTCCTTTATTTATTACATCTTTGGGAGATACTAATTTCTGGATCCAGCAGTGCATCTTTAAATCATTTGAATAGGGTACCAGGCTTGATCAGTTGACTGGTTCTATTAATAAAGTTTTAATCACAAGATTTGCCCCAATTAAAAAGTGGAGCTGACACTGAGAAAGGCTGTGGGATTTGGGGCATTTGATGGACTATTTCATGTGGCAATATATACTGCCTTAAGTTAATGCCTCCATTTCTAATAGTGCACTTCTAAAAGTGTACATATCCACTTTTTCAAGATAATAAACCAGACCCTATTCTGACTGTACATTGTTCTGTTTACTAGTTTCTGATAATCCAAAACAATGGCAAGCTTTCCCAGAAATCCTGGCAAACCATCCCTGTTACGTTAAAGTTGCTGTCATCTATTATTCTGCTTTGTTGTTAGTTTAACACCTTTTCAGATGTTCAAAAGCCATGAATAATCAACACATAGATAGTGGAGAGAGATCACGGTCATTGTCCCTTTTCCCGATGTCTGTGCATTGATCTGAAAACCTGAACAGATCCTACATGCATACAACTTGTACAGACATATTCTGTGCAAACCTTCAGATCAATATGTGGTGGTTTGGGAACATAGGAATATAGGAAGCTGCCTTATACAGAGTCAGACCATTGATCTATCTAGATCAGTACTGCCTACACTGACTAGCAGCAGCTCTGCAGGGTTTCAAGTTGGGGTCTCTCCTAGCCCAATCATGAGATGCCAGGGATTGAACCTGGGAACTTCTGCATGCAGCACAGTTGCACTACCACTGAGCTACGGCCCTTTCCCAAAACAAGAACAGTGGGGACATTCTTGTTCTCTCTTCATATTTTGATTATCTATCATTTTAAACATCTGAAAAAAAATATTATGGCAGTTTGGAGTTAGTCCAACCTTGTAGTTTCTCTACAAGTCTGTTGCTAAGGGGTCTTTAGCAAACACTATGCTCAGTGAATTCTATGCTACACCACTATATCAAAGAAGAAGAGATGGAATTGAAGTTGTAACCACAGGAGCAATTGCTCCTTGCTATGGTTCTTGTCTAATCATGAAAATTATACATGCCTGCATATGCGGTCTAAGCAAGTATTAAATTAGAAGAAAAGTTTGCTTTTCATCTCTTTAACTCCAACTATATTTTCTCTCTGTGTACTATATGTTGGGCTGTGACCCATAGGCATTACTGTCTCTAGTTGTTTTCCATAAAGCCTGCAAGTTTGGAGAAGTAACTGTTATCTCCTGGCCTGAGAGTGAGCAGACATCCAAGGCCAGCGGTTGTCATGGTAACGTGAGATAGTAACTGGGAAAGTTCTAACAGAGTCTGTCAGTTGTGTCTTCTGTATATTATGCCTCTGAACTGTGAGGCTGGTCTTCTGCATATTGCCTCTGAACTGTGAGGCTGGTCTTCTGTATATTGCCTCTGAACTGAGAGGTTGTCTTCTGTGTTTACCCTCAGAAGGGGGGGGTGACTGAAGAAGCTCTACATGTATTTACTCTTAAGCCTGTTGGCCCTAATGTCTCAATAAAGACTCTTAACCTGATCTAATGCATCTGAGAAGTTTCTTGCTCAACTTAACTCCAAAGTAACATATGCTGTGTCACGCAAGAACCGCCACCATCAACAGGGTTATGGGCCCAGATCCACAGTGCGTTACACAAGAGTAAGTTGCTGGTCTGAACGGCAGACGGAGTTCCAGAGGGCAGCTTGATCGATTGTACCAGACAGAGGAGAGCAGGATGGCTACTATACACATGTCTGGAGGCTTGCCGATGGAACGTCTTAATGAAAAGAATTATGGCAGTTGGAGGCCAAGGATGCGTGCTTTGTTGATAAAAGAAGATTTATGGGAAGTGATTAAAGAAGGAAACCCCCCGGCGGTACCGACCGCGGCCTGGAAGCGTCGAGACCAGAGGGCGCAGGCGTTTATAATCTTGGCTCTATCGGATTCTCAACTGATGTGTGTGAGAGATGAGCCGTCGGCTAAACAGATGTGGGACGCGTTGCAGGATTTGTCCCAGGAATGGCAGCGGAGGCAGAAGGCGCAGAGAGCCGAGCTGATGGAAGCTGTCGGAAGCAAGGAGGCAAAGAAAAGTGCCATGCCGGAGGAGGCAGCCAGAAGCAAGCAAGAACAGCAGCGGCTGAAATCTTGTTATGCCTGTGGGGCTCGTGGGCATCTTCAAAGAGACTGTGCAGTCAAGCGAAACTCCAGGGAAGGAGGCTGGAAACAGGGAAGTGTGAACTTTGTTTGTAAACAGAAGTCTCAAGATTTAGGACCTGTTAACTGGATTCTTGACAGCAGGGCAAGCCATATATTAATCAAAGACAGGAGTTTGTTTTATATGTCTACAGATGTGCAGGACTTTGTTTTACTTGCGGATGGATCGCAGAAGAGGGTGGAGGCCCGAGGACTGGTGAGATTCGATAAACTTGGAATACTGTCAGATTGTTTATTTGTACCAGAACTGTCTCATAATATTTTGTCAGTCAGAAAACTGGTGAGTTATCAATTTTCAGTTTTGTTTGAAGGAGGAAAATGTTTTGTGCAAAGAAGAGGCAAAGTTGTCTGTCAGGGTTTCATGACACAAGGGCAGTTTAAAATGACCGTGGATGTAAAGTGTGCTGATGCCTTGAGTTTAATGAGGCGGAAAGAGAATGATGGTCAGAGCTGTAAGAAGACAGCTGTTAAAAGCTCACAACCACAGTATTCATGTAATGCAGTCAGGCTGATGCCTGAAAGAGTGCATCGCAGCCGAGTTTACAAGCCACAGGGTAAGAGACGTGGCAAACGTGCACCTAGAGCACAAGAGAATGCATATTTCAGAGTTTGGTGTCCAGAAACACAGCAATTAATCCTGAGCAGAAGCATTAAAGTTGCAGAGAAGCCTTGGGATCAAAGGGAAACAGTCATTCTTACAGGGTCAGATGACACACAAGCGCAAACATTTAAACCAGATCTTGACATAAAAGTGGAAGGCACACAAATTCCTCTCAGGGATGCGTTAAATGATCTCATATGTGGGAAACGAAGATCGAAGAAACGTAAGGCTGAGGAAATGGAGGATCCTGGGCATGCTGTGCCAAGCACAAGCACAAATGGGGGGGCAGAGAGAGCAGAAGCCCTAGTGCCATTAAGACGTTCTACACGATCAAACATAGGGAAACCGCCAGAAAGATTTACTGTGGGGGTAATAACCAGCCCTGGAATGCACAAACTGGTTGAAATGGATCCAGAGACACTATATTTGACTTGTGTTCAGCCAAAATTTGATTGAATAAAGTTCTAGCTAAATGTACAGAGATGTTCTGAAATGTACTGCAATGTACTGAGATGTAATATGGATCTGTATGATGCAATGTATTGAAATGTATTACTTTTGTATTGTAGAAATTTATTGCTGAAATGGAAAAGGTATAGATGCAATGGAAAGTATTGCAGTCTTAATGAAAAAAGGGGGGTATGTTGGGCTGTGACCCATAGGCATTACTGTCTCTAGTTGTTTTCCATAAAGCCTGCAAGTTTGGAGAAGTAACTGTTATCTCCTGGCCTGAGAGTGAGCAGACATCCAAGGCCAGCGGTTGTCATGGTAAAGTGAGATAGTAACTGGGAAAGTTCTAACAGAGTCTGTCAGTTGTGTCTTCTGTATATTATGCCTCTGAACTGTGAGGCTGGTCTTCTGCATATTGCCTCTGAACTGTGAGGCTGGTCTTCTGTATATTGCCTCTGAACTGAGAGGTTGTCTTCTGTGTTTACCCTCAGAAGGGGGGGGTGACTGAAGAAGCTCTACATGTATTTACTCTTAAGCCTGTTGGCCCTAATGTCTTAATAAAGACTCTTAACCTGATCTAATGCATCTGAGAAGTTTCTTGCTCAACTTAACTCCAAAGTAACGTATGCTGTGTCACGCAAGAACCGCCACCATCAACACTATATAATGAACCTAACTTTTGATCTGGGAGTAATAGAATAGGCTTATTTCTTTCAAGATCAACAACTTTCAGTCAACTTACCAAGAAAGAAAATTGATAATCTGTCAGGAGTTTAAAGTTTGGAAGCTGGCTTAGTTATCGTTTATTGTTATGTAACAGGATTTATACATATTTTTTCCAAGAATATTTCATTTCTTTTTTAGTATACAAATGTCAGTACAGTATAAAACAATACATAATGCACAACACAAGGAAAAAACATTGATTGCATTGGTACATCTAAAGAAGTCATTTTTTGTTGATTGTCCTTGTTCTCTTTTTCATTTTGAGTTTTCATATACAGTCTTTTCAGATAAGTCCATGTATAGAGGGCAGTTGCCAATTAGATAGATAGATAGATAGATAGATAGATAGATAGATAGATAGATAGATAGATAGATAGATAGATAGATAGATAGATAGATAGATAGACAGACAGACAGACAGACAGACAGACAGACAGACAGACAGACAGATATAGATAGATAGATAGATAGATAGATAGATAGATAGATAGATAGATAGACAGACAGACAGACAGACAGACAGACAGACAGACAGACAGACAGACAGACACAGACAGACAGACAGACAGACACAGACAGACAGACAGATAGACAGATATAGATAGATAGATAGATAGATAGATAGATAGATAGATAGATAGATAGATAGATAGATAGATAGATAGATAGATAGATAGATAGATAGATAGATAGATAGATAGATAGATAGATCCACATGTGCAATAAAGCTTAACCAAGATGCTCAAAATTTGTCCACTGCATTTCTTGAATTATTTCTATATATTTTAGATTCGATGTCTTAGGTGTCTTAAAATCTTCATAGAAATTTAGATGCCTGTTACAATGTACTAACATATAGCTCATACAATCAAAGCATATATACATATATAAATTAAGAAAAGGAAAAAATCAAGGCAAAAATGAAAATGTATCAGAACTATAAAATGATAATAATAAATATAAATAAATAAATAAATAAATAAAAGAGATTAATATAAGCTTTCAAAAGCATAACATTTAATACGTAGAATGCAATAGAGATCTAGAAATTCACTGTTGGTAGACGGATTTAGCCACAATAAACTCCAGCGACTACCCAAAGACATCTCTCCATACAGAGGTATGAGTTGATGGCTGAAAGAAATTATGCTCACCTACTGCTACATAGCTTATAAACATAAACCATTTAACATGAAAATTGTCTTTTTTATTTGGCCCCCTCCTCGCTAATCTTTGTTGTGTTAATTTTTCCATCTATGTTCCATACCTGAGAATACCATAAATCTATTAAATTGTAGTCAATCTTTTTCCAATGACGAGCAATTACAATTGTTACTGCCACTAGTAAAGAAACTATTAAATCCTTAGAGTGCAGTGATAAATTATCTCCTTGGAAAATAGACAAGAGAGCCATAACAGGATCATACATAATGTTTTGCCCTGTAATCAACCCAATCTCATGAAACATTTTTTCCAAAATGCCTGAACTGCAGTACACGTCCACCGCATATGAAAATAATTTCTAAGCTCTCCACGCTCCCTCCAACATATCAGTGTAGCAATATTATGGATTCTATGCAAAACTAATGGAATCAGATACCACCTATGAATAATCTTATATGAGTTTTCATGCAGTTTTGCTGATATTGAATGAAATGGGAATTTAACCCATAATTTTTCCCATTTTACAGAGTCAATCTCCATACGAACATCTTCCTCCCATTGTTGTCATAGACTATCTAGATTCCAAGTAGTTAGGTCTAATAATATTTTATATAAAGATGGTAGAGAAACCTTATCAGTGAACAATGTTCACACCAAATACTTCTCAAATGAAGTCAATGATTTCTGTCCCTGCTACTCCACAGAAGGTATTGTTGTGAAGTGCTGAATTTGAAGTAACTGATACCAAGTACAGTGATGTGGGTACAATTTATACACACGTAATAATCCAAACCTCTACAGCAGTTTATGTAAAATATACATTAAAATTACTAATAAAATCAGATGATAAAAACAAATTAATCCAACATTTTTCAAAATATAAATAAAACCGGGAGTTTTAAAATATGCATTATAAAATAAAATTACATATTGAAATAGATGTCAAGTGTACATGTATCTGGGAAGGCTTCCTCAGACAAAAATGTTTTTATCCGGCATCAAAACCAGGACAGCAAAGGCACATCCCAAATGTTAATGATCAGGGCAGTTCCAAAGTTATTTATTTATTTAATTTAACAAAACTTATATACCACTTAATCATCAAATCTTCTAAGAGGTGTACATAAAATATAAAACATACATGAAAATTACCAATAAAATTGGATGTTAAAAACAAGCTTTGTTAACAAATTTGTCACATTTTCTCAACATAGTTTGTGTGACTATTTTTTTTCTTGTATAAAAAAAATTGATGTATGTAGCTGATGGCCCAAGGGGGGTGGGTGGGTATGATTTGTTTGTGATTCTGTATTTGATGTCATACAATTAATAAAACTTAAAAATATTAATATATTTTTTCAAAATATAAATAAAAGCAGCCATTTAAAAAATATACATCTTTGTATATACTGCACTAAAATATATATAGTAAATTTAGTACTCAAATTATCTCTATTAAATGAAGCCAGTACTCCTTAGAGTACTGTATATAGCAGTTCCTGCTAGCAGTCTATCAGTTTATAGTAAATGTTAGAGTAGATATAAACAGTAGTAAAGATAGAATAACTAGACACATTTCTAATATAGTTCATCAAATTATTGGAATGCTAGGCTACAAAAGGCGTTTAAAACTTTCCAAAGAACTCGAGGAATGTTACAGAAACACTGTTGTGCAGCTTAGACTGGTGTTAGATGGTTCAGAACAGACAAAAGAAAGTACTTCATCACACAGCATATAGTTATATTTTGGATTCACTATCACAGGATGTAGTGATGGCATACACAATTCACTTCAAAAAGCTATAGCAGCCTTTCCCAACCAGTGTGCCTCCAAATGTTGTTGGACCACAACTCCCATCAGCCTCAGCCAGCATTGCCAATGGTCAGGAAAGATGGGAATTGTGGTCCAACAACATCTGGAGGCACACTGGTTGGGAAAGGCTGAGCTATAGTGATGGCCACATAACCTGGATGGCTTTAAGAGAGGATTAGGCAAATTTATGGAGGATAAGTTTATTGATAGTTACTTGTCATTATGGCTATTTTATAATTTTATATATTTATCTGTAGGCATTTCTGTACCACTCAACATATAAAATGCCAGAACACTGTATATTTTAAGACTTGAGAATTTTTTTTTTATCATTAATTTTTATTCAAATTTTTAAAGACAAAAAACAAAACAAAACAAAAACAATTAAACAATAAAATAAAATGTTGACTTCCGATTTGTCGCAGATCAGTTATAGGTCTACAATATATAACAATCCTATCTCTAAAATTATATTATAAAATCACTTTCCTCCAGTAGTTATCTTAATTAATCATCAAATCTCATAAACATTACTTTATTCTTTCCACAAAAAGTCAAAGAGAGGTTTCAATTCCTTGAGAGATATATCTTTCAATTTTTCTCCAAATAAACATGTTGCTTAATCCATCTGATTCAAATCTGTTAGGCCCAATAATTTCAATAGCCATTCTTCCATTATCTATATTAATTCCATCTTCCATCTTCAATAATCCTGTTAAGTCCAGTAATTTCAGTAGCCATTCTTCCATTATCAGTATCCCATAATAATCTTGTTGTCATAGCCATAGTCCAAATAAACATATCGATTAATCCATCTCGTCAAATCTGTTAGGTCCAATAATTTCCATAACTATTCTTCCATTATCAATATTAATTCCATCTTCCATCTTCAATAGTCCTGTTAAATCCAGTAGTTTCAGTATCCATTCATCCATTATCAGTATCCTATGATGATCTTGCTGTCATAGCCATAGTCATATAACAAGAGTCTGATGGGAATTTCCCCCATCACAAATATGTCCTTGCCATCAATTCTGAATATGTTGCTGAAATATTGTTGTAAAGTCACATCTCTGCTCTGGGTGCATCTCTGCTCTGTCACATATTTGTAGTTAATTCCATTAAAAAATTTTCTATGTCAAGCCCCATCACATCATTCCAGTCAAGAATTCTGAATATGTTGCTGAAATATTGCTGCAAAGTCATATCTCTGTTCTTTTTTACAAAATGCAATGGCTCATCTCTTAAGAGTTTCTCCGCTGTCACATATCTGTAGCCAACTCCATAGATTTTTTCTATGTCAAGCTCCATCACATCATTCCAGTCCAGAAAGACATTGATAACTTTACCACCAAAATCTTCATTAATTTCTTCAGAGACAACATTAAATTCCAAACAGTAAACTTTATTTCTAACATCCATAAACTCCAAATCTTTTTCCAATTTCACATTTGTTCCAATCTCCAGGGCTTGTAGCTTCTCTTTAATTTTTCTTTTCTCATCTCTAATCCCATCAAACCCCTCTCTCACAGAATCCACTATTTCTTTAAGCTCCTGCGTCATTTTGTTAAATTCAATTTTCATCTCCTGTCTACCGTGTCTCAGGGTTTGTTTCGTTATCTCAATCTCACCCATTATTTTCTGAAACATAATTTCTTCCATGGTCTCAATCACTTTCCTGGTTGCCATTCTTAAAACCACAGAAACAAAAATTATTTCAGCAACAATTGGGTTAATATTCCAGGCTTGCTGATATCAGTGTAGACAATACAGCCTGCCTTATCTCTATGTGTTCAGGAATACAAAACAAACTTAGTTCCCAACATCAAAACAATTAGTGGCGTCGTGAACAAGCAGATTCGTCAAAATGAAATAGATGAAAAAAAAAAAATTTCCCCCTCCTCGAAATAGAAATCTCTCTTCCGTTGGTATCTTTAGAATGCACCTCCAGGACAGCTTTTTGCGATAAAAACAAAGATAAGCTTTTTCGATTTCTTTCCTCCTTAATTTCGTGAGTGAAAGAGAAAAGCCATAACTCACCTAGAAGTTCTTCACAGCTGATTCATTGACAAATCTCTTTTTTGCTGCACCAATTTAAACCAAGTGAAAAAAGAAAATAGAAAGAAGGATGCTTGTTTGCCTGTTAGAGTCCATTTTTCTTTGAAGAAAAGATAAACGTGTCGCTGTAATCAGCTAGAGCTTGATGAAAGTCCATCCGGTATTGCAGTTTGAACCTTCTCTCATAAATAAATGAAATCCAGTCCTCCCCACAAAAACAGGCTTTGTGGTTAATCTCTACGTTTCTCCCTGCCCGGGAGAAAATCTTTACCAGTCAAAAAGAGTGTTCTGACTGATTTTAAAGCTGAAAAAGCTTCTTCTGAGACGAGAGCTCGACTCAGAGGCAGCACAGGCAAAGCAACCCTTCCCGGAAGTCGCCCTCAAGACTTGAGAATTTATGCAAAATAAAATACAAAAAAAGCCAGTAAAGTATCTTCGGTAGTACAGGCAACATGGCTAGGTCCCACTACAGGGAAAACATGTGTGATGAAGAAAGTTTTAAATATTATATCCAGGATACCATGCCTCTGAATATCATTTGCTGGGACTCAGAAGCAAGAGAGTGCTACTGTCACTCACTTCCTGCTGTGGGCTTCACATAGGCGTATGGCTGGCCACTCTAAGAAGAGAATTCTGAACTAGATAGACCTTTGGTCTGATCCAAGCATACACACAAAAGGTTCTGTCTTTCTTCCTTTCGTTTTTTAAAATAAAACTATCACCTCTAATATTAGAAATGTGTTACTTTTATAGAGATGAAACGTATGTTGGGAGCATTCTGTAATGTACTTGTGTGGTAGGAGCATGTTGCGCCTCCTTTAGCAATGGAAATAACACAGCCAGACACAGATTTATGGGTGAAGTAGGGCCACAACTTTATTGATAAGAGCAAGTAAAGCGGGGTTGGCATGGCAGTAGGGCCAGGACTGCTTCATTCCGGCAGCCCATGCTGGAGGAATGCTGAATCAACCAACAAGCAGTTGGGAACTACCCTTGGGAGTTGGCTCGCTTTAGACCCAGGTGGGGTGTGAACCCAAGGCACCTGTGGTCCCGCTGACCAACCAGTGGGAGGGGTTGTGAGCTGGATGAGGCGGCACCCCTCCCGAACTAGGGGCGTGGCCATCGTGTACCCCCACTGGACTCCTTATGGGAGTCCCCCTTATGATTGATCCTGCCCTATGCCATTTCCGCCACAAGGGAGGGGAGCTGTGCTTCCCGACCCACCACCAACCCCATTCACTTGCTGAAACCAAGCCCTTAGTCCTTTGGTGAGATCACCAAGCCAGGCATCATTCCCCTTCACGGAGAGATTAATTCCATCCATGTGATAAAACTCAGGGCACAAGCGCATGATGAGCGGGTGACAAACAATGAGGCCCCTATTTGCTTGGACCACTTTGGCTATGGCTTTGCTGATACAGCAACAGGTAGCTTCGATGCTCCCCAGCACATGTGCATTTCTCCACTGGAGCCTCGGAAGCCAGGCTGACCACCCCAACCACATGGATGGGTACCCTTCAGCCAAATGGGTAAGGTCAGATATTGCAGACCACTTCAGGTCGACGCCGGTCCAGGTGCCAAGGTCATTCTCCCCCAGATGTATGAGCAGCAATTCAGGAGGGCCATAGCGAAGGAACTGTTGAACCAACAAGGGACGAGACTGTTCCCACCTCATACCACGTCTGGATATCCAGCGCACTCTCGCCCAGGATGACACACCGAGCTGTTCAGACCATAGAGTGGATCTAGCATGATGCTTGGCCCAATGAACGATGCTGTGACCGAAGATCCACACCCTTTTTAGGCCTGAAAAAGATCATAGGTTACTGGCAGCTTTGGGTCTCGCTTGTGGGCGGATATAGCTTCTGAAGGCATGAGATCTCCAGCGCCCAATGACCTTGATCTGAGTTGTATACAAGCCCCACTCTGCCACTGAAGTGGCAGCCCCATTCCTAAAGGAGTGTATGCCAAACTCCTTCTCTGGGAAGCCTACCTTTGCCCGGCATAGCCTAAGCACCCCTGCAAATTGGTGCCTTGTGAGGGGAGATCCATCTTTATGAATAAAGAACTGTCCTGAGTGCGGAGGCTTGTCTTTTTAAATTGGAAGGTTTTGTTTTAAATTGTTCTTCCTAATTATCTGCTGGTCATTGTCTGCAGCTGGAGGGAAGATGGCAGCTTGGGTGAGTGGATGAGAAATTCTCCCTTGCCAAGTACGCGGCCGAGTTGAGCGACCCGACCCGACCCGACCCAGCGGGTCATTTACGAGGTGGCTACCCAACCTGTAAGTGGGGTGGCCCGAGTTTCAGCTCCTTTTCCTTGGCATCGGGTCGGAAGGGGCTGGGTTGCTGCCGTGGTGGCCGGTACAGGCCTCACCACCTGGGCTGTGGCGTGGTTTTCTACTCAGGGTTTCCACCCGCTTGGCGGCTCGCGCGCCCTGGTTCCGGCACGGCCTTGAAGCTTCTTGCCCTGCTTGGACCGCGTCGGTGCCGTTCTTCTCTGCGGCACCGAGTATAGGGACGTCGCATATACCAAGTTGCTCACCGGAGACGCCCAGGAGTCGCCAGAGGGGGGAAGAAGGAGAAGGAGACTCCCCGTCTTCCGCTTTCCCCATCTGGTACAGCTACCCCAAAGCTATCCCAAAGCGGCAAATGAAACGGGCCCCTCCTCGCGACTGCCGTCGCCCGCTGCCGCCACCACACTGTTTTTGGATTTTCCAGCACCGCCCTTACATAGACCTGCAGGACTATTGCGACAGCCAAGACTTGGTGCCCAGCCTGGTGCCCCACGAGCTGATGGTGGCCGTTGGGCTGCCTTGCTTAGTTCCGCCGCTTAAGCTCAGCTTGAGATCTATGAGTAGGAGCTGCAACTGGACTTGTAGTGCTCCGTCGCTTACCATCTGTGCCTTCTCTTGTTCTACACAAGGGACGAGGGCAGCGGCCAGGTTGCCTTCAACAAAGCAGCAAAGATTGGATTGCCGTTGGACTTGGGGCATCTTGGTGTAGTTTTAGGGGTGGGGGACCGGCCTGAGAGGCAGACAGGGAGTGGGATATGTGCAGACCGGAGGGGGGTACCACGAGGAGGGTGGGGAGCCATGATATTAAAAGGCTAGGCGGCAGATCCTGGAAAGGTGCAGGTGGCAGGCCATGCCAGTATAGGGGAACAAGGGATAGATGCATAATATCCATCCCCTGTTCCGGGCCTGTCCATCACCAGAAGATTACTGAGGGACGCAGGACTCCATCCGACCTTCGACTGCTGTTGTGTAACACCAGGTCTGTGGTGCAAAAGACAGCGCTCATCCATGATATGATCCTGGATGAGAGCGCAGACCTGGTGTGTATTACAGAGACCTGGCTGGATGAGGCCTCTGCTCCTACGCTTGAGGCCATGTGTCCAACTGGTTTCTGTTATGCACAGCAGCCGAGGGTTGGTAGGCGGGAAGGGGGAGTGGCAGTCATCTATTGAGGGTCCTTGGTTTTTGCCAGACCCCCTCTCCACGAGACCAAGTTTGTTGACTGCATGTACTGGAGGTTGGGCCCAAAGGGCAGTTTAGGGATTCTGCTTGTGTACCGCCCACCCCGCTGCACAGCAGACTCTCTGACCGAGGTGCTTGAGGTGGTCTTGGGTGTACGGATGCTCTCCCCCAACCTATTGGTTTTGGGGGACGCCGAGACTGTCCTCACTGGAGCCCCTCGGGATTTCATGGAAACCATGACTTCCTGGGAACTGTACCTTAGTAATATAGGGCCCACCCATGTAGCCAGTCATGCTCTTGACCTTGTGTTTGTCTCGGGAGGGGAGGGAAGTGCTCTGAAAATGGGGGCTGTTCTTTCTAACCCCGTGACATGGTCAGATCACTATCTGGTGAATATAGACCTCTCAATGCCGCACACCCTCCGCAGGGGACAAGGACCTATTAGGATGGTCCGCCCCAGGTGCCTGATGGATCCAAAAGGATTCCTGAATGCGCTGGGAGATTTGGAGCCTGCTGAAGGACGCCCGGTCGAAGCCCTGGTGATGGAGTGGAATAGGGAAATCACTAAGGCAGTAGACCTGGTGGCTCCGAAACGTCCTCTCCCCCTGAATAGAGCTCAGATAGCACCCTGGTATACACCACGGTTGCGGAGTCTGAGACAGGAGGTGAGACGACTAGAGCGCCGGTGGTGGAAATCTCGCTCTGAAGACGATTGGACACTGGTTAGAGCAGCAATAGCGGCCTACCAGGTGGCAACAAAGGCAACAAAGAGGAAATTATTTGCTGCCTCTATTGCGTCTGCAGAGTGTTGTCCCAGAAGGTTGTTTCAAGTGGTCTGAAGCCTGGTCGGTCCAGTTGCTCAGGAACCCATGGAGCATTCTAAAGCCTCTTGTGACATATTTGCTAAACACTTTGCCGATAAAACTGAGCGCCTGAAGAGCATGATTCCGCACGCCGTGGATACAGGAAGCGTGCTAGTGTCGGCCAGTTGCATCCCGGTCCGGTGGGATCGTTTTCAGCCTCTTCTTTCTGAGGAAGTGGACAAGGTGCTCTCTACTGTGAAGCCAACCACCTGTCTGCTGGATCCTTGCCCCTCATGGCTCATTATGAGCTGCAAAGAGAGGCTGAGCGAAGGGATCAAGGCAGTGGTAAATGCATCCTTGGAAGAGGGTGCAATGCCATCAGCCCTCAAGGAGGCAGTAATAAAGCCCATCTTGAAAAAGCCCTCCTTGGATCCCTAAGAGTTAAATAACTTCCGCCCAGTCTCTAATTTACCATTCTTGGGCAAGGTGATTGAGCGAGTGGTGGCCAAACAGTTACAGACACACTTGGATGAAGCAGATTATCTAGATCCATTCCAATCGGGCTTCAGGACTGGCCATGGAACTGAAACAGCCTTGGTCGCCCTGGTGGATGATGTGAGGAGGGCGTTGGATAGAGGAGAATATACTTTCCTAGTCCTCCTGGATCTCTCAGCGGCTTTCGATACCGTCGACCATGGTATCCTTTTGGATCGCCTGGAGGGATTGGGAATTGGGGGCACTGTTTTACGGTGGCTCCATTCCTATCTCTCAGACAGGCACCAACGGGTGGCATTGGGGGATGAGGTTTCAGACCCTTGGCCTCTCAATTGTGGAGTGCCACAGGGTTCTATTCTCTCCCCCATGCTATTCAACATCTATGTAAAGCCGCTGGGGCCATCATCAGGAGATTTGGGCTGCAATGTCACCAATATGCAGATGACACTCAGCTATATCTCTCATTTAAGTCCTCACCAGAATTGGCTGTGGACACCATGTCCAAGTGCCTGGACTCCATAAGTGAATGGATGGGAAGGAATAGGCTGAAACTGAACCCCGACAAGACTGAGGTGTTGCTCGTGGGGGACAAGAGAAGGTTGGGAGATATGGACCTGGTGTTTAATGGGGTAAAACTGCCCCTGAAAGACCAGGTCTGCAGCCTTGGGGTCATCCTTGACTCCCAGCTGTCCATGGAGGCTCAGGTTTCGGCAGTGAGCCGGGCGGCTTGGTATCAACTTCATCTGATACGGAGGCTGCAACCCTACCTTCCTGCCCATCTGCTCCCACAGGTGATACAGTAGTCCCGCTTAGACTACTGTAATGCGCTCTACGTGGGGTTACCCTTGAAAACGGTCCGGAAATTACAGCTGATACAGAATGCGGCAGCACATTTGATTAAGAACAGCCGTCGCCGTGATCGTATCACTCCGGTGTTAGTAGATCTACACTGGTTACCAGTTGTCTACTGGGCCCAATTCAAGGTGTTGGTGTTGACCTTTAAAGCCCTATACGGTTTCGGCCCAGTTTATCTAAAGGAGCGCCTCCAGCATCACCAATTATGCCGCCCGACAAGATCAGCCACACAAGACCTTCTCTCGGTCCCACCAGTTAAAACAGCTAGGCTGGTGCGGACCAGAGAGAGGGCATTTTCGATTGTGGCCCCCACCCTCTGGAATTCCCTTCCTTTCGATCTTCGTCATGCCCCCTCCCTGATAAGTTTCCGCCGGGCCTTGAAGACCTGGCTGTTCAGGCAGGCCTATGGGATTTCTGGGATGGGTTAGCTTTTAATATTGCTTAGCTTAATTATTGAATGTGGTTTTGGTTTTATATTGTATTTTATTATGTCAGTGTACATCGCATAGAGTGACCGTTAATTCGACCAGATAGGCGACTCATAAATAAAATTTTATTATTTATTATTTATTTGGATTGTCTCCCTCCTAAGAGAAGACCGTGGGTGACAGGTCAAATGTGGACTTCCCAAAGGTTCCACTGCTGCCCTCACTCTTGAGGCTCAGATGACAAAGGCGGAGAACTGGGGATTAGGAAGGAGATGACCAGGAGCTCAGTGGTGGAGCACCAGCCTTGCATGCAAAAGGTCCCAGGCTCAGTCACCAGCATCTCAAGTTACGGCTGAGAAATACTCCTGCCTGAAAGCCTGGCGATCAGCTGCCAGTCTGTGTAGGCAACAGTGAGCTAGACTGACCACTGGTCTGACTTGTGGTCACTCAAAATGCTTGAACAGAGCCCTCACACAAACAGCTGTACACTTGGAGGGCTGTCTTCACATAACTGGGAACCCTGCAAAGAGCTATAGTACTGGTATGTGTACAAGTGCAGTCTTAGTACAGGCTCTAGTTTCATATGGAACTCCAAAATTTCTCATTGTTTAGAACTATACACATTGAACATGGAAAAGTAGACAGGCCTCCAAACAGACAGTGTTAGATTGTAAAGCAGAGAGATCCTCACAACAGTTTATTTATTTAAGAAACTAGAAGCCTCATACCCAGTGTTGCTCAGGAATTCAAAGAACTCAAAATCGCTGTGTTCTGAAATCGCTGGTTAAAATCAGTGCATTCTTGTAAGGTTCAGTCCACCAACTTCTTTCAAAATGAACATGGAACATGGATCTGGCATTAAACAACACCACACACAGGCCAGTGGGCACAGCAGATGAGCAATGAGGAATCCATCCATGAGAGGAGTGGGAGCGAGGAACAAGGAGCAGATAGCCTTGCCGTTGTCTTCTATGATAGTTCACGTCCTCCCCGTGGCTATACTTCCCTCTATCCTTGATCAATGAAACTGGGGTGGCATCACCTATATTCCATGCTAAGGCTGCCTTTAGGGTTCTGGCTTGGGACTTCATGGCCTCCACGAAGACCATGGAGCTGTCTCAAGTTGTCACTGGCATGACACATAGGGCAGGGCACACCCTCGACTTGGTTTTTGCTTCAGATGGAGGAAAGGGCAGTCTGGAGATGGGGCGGGAGGGTGGATGTCGTCCCATTGTCATGTTCAGACCACTTCCTGGTGAAGTTTAGACTTATGGCTCCGATCCTCCCCTGCAGGGGTGGTGGACAGATTAAGATGGTCCACCCCTGAAGCCTAATGGAATCCACTGGATTCCTGAATGCCCTAGGGGAGTTCCCAGTAGATAGAGCAGGTGACCCTGTTGAAGCCCTTGTCACGCTGAGGAACAGCGAGGTGTGTCGGGCTCTTGACACGGTTACCCCTGAGCACCCTCTCCAGCATTATGCAGCCCGGTTTGCACCTTGGTACACCAGTGAGCTAAGGGCAATAAAACAGGCTGCACGACCGCTAGAGCACAAGTGGTGAAAGATGTGCTGTCAGGCTGATCGGGCATGAGTAAAACATCATACCTATGACTACTGTGTGGCGGTGAGGGCGGCAAAGAAGTCCCACTTCTCTGCCACCATCACATCCCCAAGTAGCCGTCCAGTGGAGTTTTTCTGTATTGTCAGTGGTCTATTGACATCAGCTCCAGAAAATGGAGTTTTAGACCCCTCAGAGGCCCACTGTGAATTCTTTGCAAGGCACTTTGAGGGTAAAGTTGCTCACCTCTGCAGCAATCTTGATGCCCCATCCACATCTACTGGTGTCCAGAGCAGCGTCTGCTGCAACTTCTTGGGAACAGTTTCAGTTGATGCGGCCTGATGACATAGACAAGGTGCTTGCGATGATGCGGTCAGCAATGTGTCCTCTTCACCCTTGCCCTTCTTGGCTTATTAAAGCTTGCTGATAAGGGTTGATCGAGTGGATCCAGGGTGTGGTCAACCCATCATTGCAGGAAGGAGTGGTTCCAGCCGCCCTTAAAAAGGTGATGACTTCTGAAAAAGCCCCTCCTGGACTCATTGGACTGCAACAATTACCGACCAGTCGCAAATACCCCCTTCATAGTGAATGTAATTGAGAGGCTTGTGGAGCAGCAATTGCAAGTACTCTTGGATGAAACAGTTTCTGGTCTGTTCTAGTGTGGGTTCAGGCCTGGTTATGGGACTGAATCAGCCTTGGTCACCCTGATGGATGACCTTTATCAAGAGAAGGACAGGAAAAGTGCAACCCTGTTACTCTTATTTGATCTCTCAGCAGTTTTTCATACCATTGACTGTGGTATCCTTCTGGGCTGACTGGGTGAGATGTGTATTGGAGGCACTGTTTTACAATGGTGCCAATCCTATCTCCAGGGTTGTTTTCAGAGAACAGCATTGGGTGATTGTCTTTCGGCCCCCTGGCAGCTGTGCTGTGGGGTGCCGCAGGGTACCATCTTGTCCCCCATGCTGTTTAACATCTATATGAAGCCCTTGGGAGCAGTCATCAGGAGATTTTGGATGAGGTGTCAGCAGTACGCTGATTATACCCAGCTCTATTTCTCTATAACATCTGAATCGGGATAGGCCATGCAAGCCCTGGACTTGGTGATGGGCTGGATGAGGGCCAATAAACTGAGTCTGAATCCTAGCAAGATGGAGACGCTGTGGGTTGGTGGTTCCTGAGTTCAGATAATTGGTCAGTTGCTGCTTTGGATGGGGTTGTACTTCCTCTGAAAGAGCAGGTCCGTAGTCTGGGGGATGCTCTTAGATCCATCATGTTGTCAACCGCCCTGAGAGCTATTTTGCTAAGGGCGGTATACAAACCCAACTAAATAAATAAATAAATCTTTGTCGCTAGATGCCCAGGTGACCTCAGTGGCTAGGAGTGCCTTTTACCAGCTTTGGCTGGTAAGACAGCTGTGGCCATTTCTGGACCGGGATAGCCTGACCACTGTTGTCCACGCACTGGTAACCTCCAGGCTAGATTACTGTAATGCGATCTATGTGGGGTTGTCCTTGAGGTTGGTCCAGAAGCTGCAGCTGGTGCAAAATGTTGCAACAAGACTGCTCACTGGGGCAGGGTATCGCTAACATGTCACCCCACTGCTGAAATAATTGCACTCGCTGTCCATTAGCTACCAGGCCAAGTGCAAGGTTCTAGTTTTGGTGTACAATGCCCTATACAACTTGGACCTAGGATACCTGAAAGACCATCTCATACCTTATATACCCAGTCGATCACAGGGCTCTGCAGATGAGGACCTCCTGCAGATACCATTTTATCAAGAGGTCCATTCTGCACAACATAGGAAACAGACCTTTAGTGTGGCAGCACCTACCCTGTGGAATTCCCTTAAATATTAAACAGGTGCCATTACTGTTATCTTTTCGGTGCCTACTGAAGACCTTCCTCTTTCAACAGCCTTTTAAGTTGAGACCTTATCCCAGTCTGCGTCTGTGTTGGAATTGCTTTTTAATATGTTTTTAAACTTTCTTTTTTACAAAATATATTTTAAACTTTTTTTAAAGGATGTTTTAAAGCTTTTTTAAAAATTATTTTAAAGATGTTTTTTTTTAATATATTTTAAATTCTGTTTCTGTGATGTTTTGAAGTGTTTTTAGTGCTTTTGTTTGCCGCCTTGGGCTCCTACTAAGATGAGAGGCAGGTATAAATCAAATAATAACTAACTAACTAACTAACTAAAATAGCATCCAAGCATATCCAATCATAAATGAAAACCTGCTTCTTGATCTCAGGAACCATCATGGAAAATTTGGCAACAATATCTTAAGAGGTGTCCAAATGCAGAGGGAGGAAATAACTTGTACGCCTCCAATCCCAAATCAAAGTGCTGAGTTTGACCTATAAAGCTTTTTGCAGCTCAGGATTCCAATATCTTCTGGAATGTCTCTCCCAATATGAACCTACCCAGCCCCTTAGCTCTTCTGAGGCCCTTCTCAAGGTCGCCCCTCTAAGGAAGGCTTGGAGGGTGGTGACAAGGAGGAGGGCTTTTTCAGTTGTGGCTCCCCATTAGTGAACTATGCTCCCCAGTGAGGTCTGCCTGGTGCCTTCCTTGACATTTTTTTGGCACCAGGTAAAGACTTACCTTTTTTTTCCCCTAAGCATTTGATAGATTGAGATGATGTTTGTTTTTAGTATGCTACCAAAGCTTCCTGTGGCTGAATGGGGATATTGTTGTTTTATTCTTTTGTTGTTATAGTATAATTGTTTTTGTTTTTACAAGTGTTATAAGTCACTTGGAGACCTTTGCGTAACAAGTTCCTTCTCAAACTGGGTGGAAATAATATGTGGGATACCACAGGGCTCGGTCCTGGGCCCAGAGCTCTTCAACATTTTTATTAACGACTTGGATTAGGAGGTACAGAGCATGCTTATCAAATTTGCAGATGATACAAAATTGGTGGGCACAGCTAATACCATGGAAGACAAACAAAATTCAAAGGGACCTTGATGGGCTGGAGCATTGGGCTGAAAACAACAGAATGAAATTCAACAGGGATAAATGCAAAGTTCTACACTTAGGAAAAAGAAACCAAATGCACCGTTATGATGGGGGATACTTGGCTAGGCAATACAACATATGAGAAGGATATTGGAATTGTTGTTGATCACAAGATGAATATGAGCCAACAGTGTGATGTGGCTGCAAAAAAGGCAAATGCTATATTAGGCTGCATTAACAGAACTATAGTTTCCAAATCACGTGAAGTATTAGTTCCCCTTTATTCAGCACTGGTTAGGCCTCATCTTGAGTACTGTGTCCAGTTCTGGTCTCCGCAATTCAAGAAGGATGCAGACAAACTGGAACAGGTTCAAAGGAAGACAACAAGGATGTTCAGGGGACTGGAAACAAAGCCCTATGAGGAGAGACTGAAAGAACTGGGCATGTTTAGCCCGGAGAAGAGAAGACTGAGGGGAGATATGATAGCACTCTTCAAGTACATGAAAGGTTGTCACACAGAGGAGGGCCAGGATCTCTTCTTGATCGTCCCAGAGTGCAGGACACGGAATAATGGGCTCAAGTTGCAGGAAGCCAGATTTCGACTGAACATCAGGAAAAACTAACTGTTAGAGCCATACGACAATGGAACCAATTACCTAGAGAGGTAGTGGGCTCTTTGACACTGGAGGCATTCAAGAGGCAGCTGGACAGCCATCTGTCGGGAATGCTTTGATTTGGATTCCTGCATTGAGTAGGGGGTTGGACTTGATGCCTTATAGGCCACTTCCAATTCTACTATTCTATGATTCTATAAATAGCTAATAAATCTAAGAAATAATAACTTTGCAATATATAGTCAATTTTAAAAAATTAAGACACTGATTTAAGGTTGCTTTCTGGACACAATTCGAAGTGTTGGTTTGGGACCAGCATACCTTAGGGACTGCCTTCTTCCAAATAAACCTGTACAGATGTTAAGATTGTCTTCCAAGATAGCCCTTCTTCGGGTTCCCTACCTTTAGACGTGAGGCAAATCATAACCTTATAAAGAGCTTTCATGTTGGCATTCTATCTTTAGAATGCTCTCCTCAGGGTGTTCACCTAGCATCAACTCTGCTGTCTTTTCAGCACGAAGGAAAGGCTGTTTTATTTGTCCAGGACTTTTAGATTTTCTGCTTTAGACTTGTAATTTAAACACTGGCTATTTCTATTTTATCTTGCTGTTCCAACAGCCTTTGAGCTGGAGATGATGATGATGATGTATCAGTTTCCCCCAAAGCAAGAGTCATTAAATTTGTGCTGCCTTCCAGCCAGCTTGAAAATTCATACCTGTTACTGCCTTTCTGGCCGTTTATTCACTTCAAACAGCAGTGGGGAAACTGTAGCCCTCCAAAGTTGTTTAATTCCAAAGTCCATCAGCCAGTCAGCATGGCTAATGGTCAGGGATTATGAGAATTGTGGCCCTCCAGATGTTGCTGGACTACAGACCTCATCTGTGCTAAACTGTTTCCCCCCCCATTACATGTGCACAAGCATGCACACACAGAGAGCTGAGAACTACCAGGGCTAGTAGGTGTGACCTGGATAGCTGTTGAAATGTATTCAAGCCGTTAATGTCCATTGACAGAATACCACGACCAGTAGCAAGACAAAATGTGGTCATGTGTAGGTTTTTCTCTGTAATAAAGTCTCACATTTCTTTCAGGAGATCAAAGTCGATGTACACGGTTTGCAGTGAGTTCAATGGTGACATAAAATCATGTTTACATAACGTACATAGTTTAAGGATGGACTCTTAGGCATTTTCTCTTACCTAAAGGCTAGATGAAATCTGTGGGCATGCAATCTGATGAGAAATGTACGCTGCTCATGCTCCAGTTCTGTATGCATTGAAGGAATTATTAATATAACCCTTTGGGAGGGCTTGTCTCAAATCAGGCCACAAAAAAGCCACTCTTGCATCAGTACATGTTGAGTGGTGATGTGAATAGGTTTGCCATGTGATTCAATACCTACTCATCGGTTTTTCCTGGAAAATCTGTTGATTTTTATATATTATCCATATGCATTTGAGACCGTAGAGTTAAGATTTTAAAATGGGAAATCCAATGAGAAAGTGTCCGGGATTGTCTCACTTTTGAATGCCCAATTAGGCTACTGTTTTGCTAAAGGGCAAAAGATTACAGGGTTTGTAATTCTGAGACAATAAAAGACGCAGGGAAGAAAGGGTTACAAAGCTTTTAATGGGAGCAATTGATATTTACAGAAATAGGCAAGCAGTTAAAAGCAATCTTATCTCACACCCTCTCCTTCTGAGTTTACTGGGAGCTCTGATGTCAGCAGTTAGGAGAAAGCCCAGCTGTTCAATACCCACATGTAGATTGATGTCAAAGAAGCCCTCCAAAGCAGGACTTGGGGACCTCTATTTATACCAAAAGAAAGCCCCAGACTTGGGTGCAGTTTTGCACCTTGTGACTTTAGTTCTACCTGTGTGATGCTTATCTTTCCTTGGATCTCATGCTTCTGTGTTTTGTTTATTCCTTCTGTTGAGTCAGTGTTTTGGAATTTTGCTTCAGGTTAGTTGGGAATACAGCTTTTGAGGTGGCATTCCCATCACATATGAAACATCCTCCCTGTCTGTTTTGGCTAATTAGGAGCCTTTCTTCCTCTGTGTTATGTTCTCAAACTTCTGTATGAGAAAGTCTGCACAACAGACCCACCTGGCCTAAATCCAGAGTGGGGATGTGTGACAGGAGTATGGGACAAGAGAATAGAGCATGCCACGCTAAATCTCCTCGGCCCTCACATCGAGATGTCTTCTGATCAGTTGGCAATACAGCTACTTTAGAAGCACGGGGAATCAGGCTACAGAGCTACTTTGTTACTACTGTATATCCAACCCATGTACACAACATTTTTAACACTGCCTCCTGTAGAAAAGACATCAGAGGTCCTTACTGGGCCATTTAAACCAGCTCATCTGTAATGATGTGATGTGAGAAAGCTTAATAACTTTAACCGGCATTACTTTCACCTAGTGAAATTAATTTTTCTTAATGAAGCGGTATTCATACTGTTATCAAGCAACAGAATGGAGCAAATTTAATCTGTGCATTCCTATCCAAGTGTATAAGGCCACTTCTTTACCCTTCAATAAGTCAGAATCAGATTAAATATTACACTGATCATAAACTTGGTGATTACTGTCATTTTTGTTTCTAGAAAGCCTGTTTTATGGAACTAGCCAGGCAGGATTTGGGGAAATGAAATGTATATATATCCCAGCTTTTCTCCAAATATCCCAGTTTTCAACCTGGGCTTCTCATGCTGCCCTCTTGAATTAATGTTTAGAGAAAAAAATCAGTATTTTGCTTTTCTTAAGTATCATCTTCATTTTGCTTTTTCCATTGCTACACCCTTTCCATATACAACCAGATATCCTGAATCAGAGGCCTATAAATCATAAAACACAGATTATGAACCCAATCTGTTACCTGTAATCTGATTTCTAACCAAGTTTAAACAAAGATGCTATGATGTAAACAAGGATGTCTGGGCTATAGTAATGGTATTACATATGTATATTCTTAGAAAATGAGACCAAAAACACATATAAAATGTCACATTCTCAGGATCTAAAGCAAGCAAAATTTTATCAAACTGGGAAATGTGATCATAACTATTAATCAGTCAATTCTCTAGGTAAATGTTTACTGAGTGACAGATTGAGCTGGTGATATTTATATATTTGTTTGTCTTGGCCCTGCAGTGTGGATTCTTTAAATGAGGCAACAAAAGTGTAATCCACCTCTTTGTCCATTTTTGTATAAGCAAAACTTTGCTGGACATGCATTATAACACATTTCAAACTAGACTCTCAATAGGAGAGTTCACACAAACCCTTTCACACATTAAAAAAAGCATTAGAGTATCACAGAATCATACTTCCTAGCCTCACAAACCCTATCACACACTGAAAGAAAGCATGAGAATAAAATATAATCACACTGGGTAGCCTCACCCTCCAAAGTTATGTGCATGTTGGTCACACACCTGGTAGGATGGTTCAAGATTAACCCTCATGTGGAAGATTCCTATGCATATACATTTGTACGTGTGAATGGTTCCCTCACACTGCTGCTGAAAGCATGCTGCTGGAAGGTGTGTCTGGTATGGGTTCACTGGCAGACAGCAAGGCTAACCAGCATTACCTCACAACTCTCTTACACATGCCTTTACAATTATGAACCATTATCCATAAAATACAGGCATACCCCGCTTTAACGTTCGCAATGGGACCGGAGAGTATACTTTAAATGAAAATCTACTTTAAATGAAGCAATTGTCTTCACTTGTACTGCATGCAATCACCACTAGATGGCAGCGGCGTCATGCCAGTGAAGTGTACATTATTGCGAAGCGCGCGAACGTTAAGCGGGGTATGGGGACGTATGGAGCATGTACGTTATAGCGAGGCAACGTTAAGTGAAGCAATGTTAAGCGGGGTATGCCTGTATACCTCCATTGTTGGTGACAGGAGTGCATCAGAAACAGACGGAACCCTCCTCACTGAAAACAACATTCTCCTTGTTGATGAGGAGTTTCACTGCATATTTATTTGTTTTATTACTGCATTTACATCCAACCATTCTTCCAAGGAGTTCAAGGTGGCATACATGGTTTATCCTCCCTCTCCAATCTTCCCTCACAACAAAGTTGTGAAGTAGGTTAGGCAGAGAGACTGGCCCAAGGTCAGCCAGCCAGCTTCCTGGCTGAGTGGGGATTTGAACCCTGGTCTTCCAGGTCCTAGTCGAACACTCTAACCACTACGTCACACTGGCAGATAGGATCATTAGTCACATTTTCACAATTATGAGTCTAAAACTGCAGTATACTGCATGCAGGGTTCCTCTGACGGTTGCTTAGAAGCTCCTGGTTTCTTACAATGAATCTCAGCATTACTATTGCTCTTGGTTTCAGTTATCTGCTGCTGTTCCCCATAACTGCTTCCATCCCCCCATGTATCCACACTTTGGTTCCTACTCTCATTCCAGTAACTTTGAAAGGAACGACTTAAGTCAACATCTTTTGGGGGGGGCTATTTAAAAAACCACAGAATTCTTATTTAATTCTCACAAATATGTACTGTATTACACAGCTACAAGAGGGGCTGTATTCTATAGCCGGCGTGGATTTTTTACATTTCGCCATGTTAAATTGAAAATACCCCCATGCCATTCTGATACTTCCTATAAGCTCATTTCAAAACAAAACCTTACAAAACTTATAGCCCTGAACTCTGAAATGCTTGCTTAACGACCCCCTAAATTTTCATGGTGATACACAAAACATTCAGAAATAATTGAGAGTTCAAATTCTAAAAGGAGAGGGGAGGAAAACCCCAGACCCCTGTTGGACTTTTTTCTGTCAGAATTCTCATAATCCGTTGAAATTCATTAAAAAACAGCCATGTTCACAAAGTACCTGTAAACCTGTTACTGACCTTGCCCCATACTCTGACCTTCATTTTCTGCAGTTTAAACGTTTAAAAAATGCCTGGCTGATTTTTAATTAATTTAAGAAATTTTGCATTGAACTGAAAGATAGTGTCAGGCATGCTCACTAAGAACCAACTGTCAGTGTTCTAAAAATCAGACTTACAGCTGCTGGGCTTGTCTAATCAGGGGGGCACACCCACAACAGACTTTGATTTCACATGAGATAGTCATGGCTTCCCCCAAAGAATCCTGGGAAGCGTAGTTTGTGAAGGGTGCTGAGAGGAGACTCCTATTTCCCTGGCGGAGCTCCAGTGGCCAGACTGGTTTAACAGTCAGTCACTCTAATTGAACGTCTGGGAGGGGAACAAGGCATCTCCTATAGCAACTCTCAGCACGCTTCACTAACTACACTTCCCAGGATTCTTTGAGAGAAGCCATGACTGTCCAAAGAGAAATAAAGGCTTGGTGTGGATGAGGCCAGGGACAGCTTTGGTTTAAATCTGGGTGTGATGCTACATGTGCCTGCTGTAGAATAAAAAGCGGAAACAGCTGCAGCACTAGGGGACTGAAAAAGACCTGCCCTGGGAGTGAGTATCTGAGCATCTGGGTGCTTGCTGCTCGCTCTTTGGGGTGCTGTCTGTCAAGACAGTTGAAGTCCCTGGTAAGTGCTGCAAGGACTGGGACCCCCTGCCTGACCCTTGCTCAAGAGAGAGGTTGCAGTTAATCTTGCAGCCTCTTGCATCAGCTGCTGGCTGGGTCAGGAGGCATAAAAGCCCAGCTGCCTCTGGGCGGCGGGTCTGCCGCTGGCAGGGTCGCCACCAAGGGGGCGACACCAATAGGGAGTCCCGAGGACGAGGGCACTACTCCGCTTCTATTACTTTTTAAAAAAACAATTTCTGTTAAACCAATCTAGAGGAGATTGGTGGTGGGGAAGGAGTGTCATGGATGTGTAGTTCCTGCACAGGGTGAGAGCCTGTGCAGTGAACTGAATGGAAGGAGAAAGTTGCCAGATGCCTTCAGAGTGAGAGTCTGTAACTGGCAGAAGGCTAGCCCTCCCTGGGTGTGAAAGGAGGGGGAGTAGAAGGGCCCTGTGTGAAAACGTTTGAATGGGTATGACTGTTCCCAATTCTCGCAGAGGTCTTCTGGGATGATTGGCTCCAGCAGGCTTTGTTGGTGGACTCGTGTTGGGTCCATATCAGGTGTTTAGGAGAAGTCTTAGTACAGAGGAACATTGGTGATGCCACCCCAATTTCAGTGATCACGGGTACATGGAAATATAGCCATGGGGATGTGGTGAATTACCATAGAAGACAAGGGCAAGGCTATCTGGCTCCTTGTTCCTTCCTGCCACTCCGCTCATGGATGGGTTCCATGTTACTCATCTGCTGTGCCGACTGGCCTCTGTGTGTTGTTGTTCAATGCCAGATCGGTACACAGTAAGACCACTCTCATCCATGATTTGATTGTGGATGAAGGTGCCGATTTGGTTTGCATTACTGAGACCTGGGTGGGTGAGCTGGGAGGAGTTGATCTGACCCAGCTTTGCCCACCTGGATACTCGGTGCAACACCAGCACAGGCTGCAGGGACGGGGGGGAGGAGATGCTGTGGTCTACAGAACTTCCATCTCTGTCACCAGGAAACCACTCTATCTTAGAGCTGGCTGTGAGGGCCTGCACTTTGTGTCTGGCCAAGGAGACAGTAAACTAGGGTGGTTGCTGGTGTACTGGCCACCCTGCTGCCAAGCAGCTTCTCTGACTGAGCTGGTGGAGGCCATCTCGGCTGTGATGTTGGAAGAGCCCAGAACGATAGTGCTGGGTGATTTCAATGTCTATGCTGAGGCTGCCTGTAGTGTTCTGGCTAGGGACTTCATGGCCTCCATGACGATCATGGGGTTGTCTCAAGTTTTCATGGGCCCGACACATAGGGCAGGGGACACCCTCTATTTGGTTTTTGCTTCAGATGGAGGAAGGGGTGGTCTGGAGATGGGGGGGTGGATGTCACTCCATTGTCATGGTCAGACCACTTCCTGGTGAAGTTTAGACTTGTAGCTCCAATCCTTCCCTGAAGGGGTGGTGGACAGATTAAGATGGTCCACCCCTGGAGCCTAATGGAATCCACTGGATTCCTGAATGCCCTGGGGGAGTTCCCAGTAGATAGAGCAAGTGACCCTGTTGAAGTCCTTGTCACGCTGGGGAACAGCGAGGCACGCCAGGCTCTTGACATGGTTACCCCCGGGCGCCCTCTCCAGCATTGTGGAGCCTGGTTTGCACCTTGGTACACCAGTGAGCTAAGTGCAATGAAACAGGCTAGACGACCACTAGAGCACAAGTGGTAAAAGACGTGCTGTCAGGCTGATCGGGCATGAGTAAAACATCATACCTGTGCCTACTGTGTGGAGGTGAGGGTGGCGAAGGTGGCCCACTTTTCTGCCTGCATCACATCCTCAAGTAGTCATCCAGTGGAGCTTTTCCATATTGTCAGGGGTCTGTTGACATCAACTCCAGGAAATGGAGTTTTAGACCCTTTGGAGGCCCACTGTTAATTGTTTGCAAGGCACTTTGAGGGTAAAGTTGCCTCTTCCACATCTAGTCCTCCATGAGGTGTCCAGTGCAACATCTGCTGCAACTTCTTGGGAATGGTTTCAGTTGATGTGGCCTGATGACATAGACAAGGTGCTTGCGATGATGCGACTGGCAACATGTCCTCTTGACCCTTGCCCTTCTTGGCTTATTAAAGCTTGCCGAGGAGGTTTGACCAAGTGGATCCAGAGTGTGGTCAATGCATCACTGTGGAAGGAAGTGGTTCCAGCCACCTTGAAAGAGGCCGTGATCCAACTGCTCCTGAAAAAGCCCACCCTGGACCCATTCCTTGGTGACAACTACCGACTGGTTATAAATACCCCCTTTTTAGGGAAGGTGATTGAGAGGGTTGTGGCACAGCAATTGCAAGTACTCTTGGATGAAACAGATTATCTTGACCCATCCCAGTCTGGGTTCAGGCCTGGTTATGGGACTGAATCGGCCTTGGTCATCCTGATGGATGACCTTTATCGGGAGGACAGGGGGAGTGCGACCCTGTTATTCTTACTTGATCTCTCAGCATTTTTTCATACCATTGACCATGGTATCCTGGGCCTACTTGGTGAACTGGGTATTGGAGGCACTGTTTTACAGTGGTTCCAATCCTATCTCCAAGGTCGCTCTCAGAGAATAGCATTGGGTTACTGTCTTTCGGCCCCCTGTCAGTTGTGCTGTGGGGTGCCACAGGGTACCATCTTGTCCCCCATGCTGTTTAACATCTATATGAAGCCCTTGGGAGCGGTCATCAAGAGATTTAGGGCAAGGTGTCAGCAGCATGCTGACGATACCCAGCTCTATTTCTCCATAACATCTGAATTGGGAAAGGCCTGGACTGGTGCCTGGACTCAGTGGTGGGCTGGATGAGGGCCAATAAACTCAGTCTGAATGCCAGCAAGATGGAGATGCTGTGGGTTGGTGGTTCCCGAGTTCGTTTGATTGGTTGGTTTACTGCTTTGGATGGGGTCATACTCCCTCTGAAAGAGCAGGTTCATAGTCTGGGGGTGCTCCTGGATCCATCTTTGTTGCTGGAGACCCAGGTGACCTCAGTGGCTAGGAGTGCAGCTTCGGCTGATAAGACAGCTGTGGCTGTTTCTGGACCGGGATAGTCTGACCACTGTTGTCCATGAACTGGTAACCTCCAGGCTGGATTACTGTAATGCGCTCTATGTGGGGCTACCCTTGAGGTTGATCCGGAAGTTGCAGCTGGTGCAAAATCCCTCCCTTCTCCTTCTCTTCCTCTTCCTCCTCCTCCTCCTCCCCTCCCCATTCCCTGTGGTCAGTTTCACCTATTCTAAGCATGATTACAGGGGAGTAAATCCCACTGAACTCAATAAGCGTGCAAATAATCAATCCATTCTCAGCAAACTTGCACAGGATCCCAATTTTTATCTCCCGGATTAAAAAGCAGAGAAATTCACTAACGGGCAAAAAACCTTGCAGTTTAAGAATGTACCTATAGCCCACAGATTTTTCTATCAAACTTTAAAAAGTAGGGAAATGGGGCAGCTATAGTAAAAGCACCAAGGGAGAAGGAGACCTGAACTCCTGTCTGAGATATTGCACTGCCCTACAAATTGGTCAAAAAGCAAACACCATTTGGGTTGGTCTTTCACAGTCCAATCCACTTCCTGTGTAGTTTGGAAGAATTTGGTAAAATGTATTTCATGCAAATAAGTTGTGTTGAACTTGTCACCACAACTCGTCACAACCTTCCAATGGGGCTTCGTTACAACTGCAGCTGGAGCAGAGTCAGCATAGCTGCCTGGACTGAAGTCAGTGTTCAGTTCTTTGCTCATGGAGAAAACCACTGCCTTGAGAAAAGCATAATGTAGTTAACTTCACTGCCGACTGGGAATCTGCACTTCTGTGTTTTACAACAAGCACATTATTCACTGCACCAAGAACCCATTTTGTATACATCAGTGTTTGCACAAGCAGCCAGTCTTGAGGTCTTTTCTGGAGATGCCATTAATCCATTTCCAAGGGCAATTCAAGGTGCTTGTTATTACCTATGATGTCCTAAACACCTTGGGGCTAAGCTACTTGAAAAGCCCTCTCTTCTTGTGTGAATCTAAGATCAGCTGTGGTGCTGCCCTTGTGTTTGCCATTGCCATCTAAAGCCAGGTTGGTGGGAAACTGCAAGAGGGCATTCTTTGTCTTGCACCCCATATGTGGACTCCCTACTCCAAGGGGATGGCAAGGTATCTTCCTCTCCATTTGTCTTCTGCCAGCAATTGAAAGCATTCCCTTTTTAAACAAGCTTTTTGATGCTGTTGCTGCTTAAGGGTCTATGACTACTGCTATGTGCATTTTGGTGTTTTTATTTTGTATTTTTCTGCTGTTTTTAGTTTAATTATCTATATCTTATTACTTGGGATTATGGTTATATTTATGTCTGCTTATATATCTGCAACCCACTTTGTGGAGTGGGAAAGCAGGGTATGAATAAATAAGCGCTAGCTCTTTCACACATTACTCACAATAAGGGGGTGGGGAAATCATGCAATGACTGAGGGGCAGGGTCACACTCCTGGCTCCGCTTACAGAGTCTGCACATTCATGTGGTCATCTGTAGAGGGAAAGGAAGTAAAATGTGATGGGAGCTTCTGTGATTCTGCCTGAAGAATGAAAGAGGCATAAATGAACTGATTCTCTCCAAGGCTTTTTCCTGGACAAGATGCCGGACATTTTCCCTGCTGCATGAGCAGCCTTTTAATGAGTCTGGAGTTTACATTGTATAGAAGAATCATTAAGAGTTATTAGATTGTCTGAACCAATGCTTTCAGAGCAGCTACAGGAACATTTCTGAACCTTCTGCCAAACAACACCCCAATTCAACTAATATTTGTAGACTGCATGAGATGTGGAACAAATCTAATCTTTCCAAGTGAATAATTTAGGTCTGCTTGCTTATGTTACCTCATGCTAGTAGTATTTATTCATTAGCTTTAAAAAAAATCTCATTTAAAAAAAAATATTCATTTCCAATTTCTCATCATTTTATCTTGTTAGCATGTGAAAAGAAAAGAATGAGCAGTACAAAATGACAACATGTAACCAATGAGGATTAATTTTCTACATTGAAAACAAGACCTACACATTATGGAAGGAAAAAATTTAATGAGCATTGTACATCAACTGAAATTTTATATACACACTGAATTACTGAGCATGACAAATATTGTTTGATTATTACAGCCATCTCTTTTCCTCTTTTCTTTTTAAATGTTCCTAAGGGTATCCTAAATATATAAATAAAAGTTTTGTTTTCCTGTGATTATATTCACTGTTATCACAAGCAATCTTTCAAATGAAATTTTAATATATTTACCTATGTATCACATTTGTATGTGGTGCTTAAAGTGACATGAATAGGAGTCTGTAATGGTTTGTTTTATTGTAATCCTATAATTAAGGCACTGGCTCAATTTGAAAGAGAAACAAATCTTTAATAGTCATTTATTTATCTATCTATCCATCTATCTATCTATCTATCTGTCTATCTATTTATTTATTTATATCCCACCCTTCCTCCCAGCAGGAGCCCAGGGCGGCAAACAAAAGCACTAAAAACACCTTAAAACGTCATAAAAACAGACATTAAAATACACTAAAACAAAACATCTTTAAAAACATTTTTTTAAAAAGCTTTTAAGATATCTTTTTTAAAAGGTTAAAAACATATTGTTTTTTTAAACGTATATTTTTAAAAGAAAAAAAGGTTTAAAGACATATTAAAAAGCAATTCCAACACAGACACAGACTGGGATAAGGTCTCAACTTAAAAGGCTTTTTGAAAGAGGAAGGTCTTCAATAGGCACCAAAAATATAACAAAAATTGCTGTCTAATATTTAAGGGTAGGGAATTCCACAGGGTAGGTGCCGCCACACTAAAGGTCCATTTCCTATTTTGTGCGGAAAGGACCTCCTGATAAGATGGTATCTGAAGGAGGCCTTCACCTGCAGAGCGCAGTGATCGACTGGGTATATAAGGGATAAGACGGTCTTTCAGGTATCCTAGTCCCAAGTTGTATAGGGCTTTGTACACCAAAACTAGAACCTTGAACTTGGCCCAGTAGCAAATGGGCAGCCAGTGCAATTCTTTCAGCAGTGGGGGTGACATGTTGGTGATACCCTGCCCCAGTGAGCTGCCAGATTTTGCACCAGCTACAGCTTCTGGACCAACCTCAAGGGCAGCCCCACATAGAGCGCATTACAATAATCCAGCCTGGAGGTTACCAGTGCGTGGACAACAGTGGTCAGGCTATCCCTGTCTAGAAATGGCCGCAGCTGTCTTACAAGCCAAAGCTGGTAAAAGGCACTCCTAGCCACTGAGGTCACTTAGACATCTAGCAACAAAGATGGATCTAGGAGCATCCCCCAGACTACGAACCTGCTCTTCCAGAGGGAGTACAACCCCATTTATAGCAGGCAACTGACCAATTATCTGAACTCGGGAACCACCAACCCACAGCATCTCCATCTTGCTCAGATTCAGACTCAGTTTACTGGTCCTCCTCGAGCCCACCACCAAATCCAGGCAGCAGTCCAGGGCTTGCACAGCCTCTCCCAGTTCAGATGTTACAGAGAAATAGAGCTGGGTATCATCAGCATACTGCTGACACATTGCCCCAAATCTCCTGATGACTGCTCCCAAGGGCTTCATATAGATGTTAAACAGCATGGGGAACAAGATGGTACCCTGCGGCACCCCACAGCACAACTGACAGGGGGGCGAAAGATAATCATCCAATGCTATTTTCTGAAAACGACCTTGGAGATAGGATTGGAACCACTGTAAAACAGTGCCTCTAATACCCATCTCACCAAGTCAGCCCAGAAGGATACCATGGTCAATGGTATCAAAAGCCGCTGAGAGATCAAATAAGAGTAACAGGGTCGCACTCCCCTTGTCCTTCTCCCAATATAGGTCATCTATCAGGACGACCAAGGCCGAATCAGTTCCATAACCAGGCCTGAGCCCAGACTGGAAAGGGTCAAGATAATCTGTTTCATCCAAGAGTACTTGCAATGTAGTCACGACATTTGTTGTTTGTAAAGAAGACAAAGCATACTTTATCTGCTTTTCTTACTTTTTACACAAAAAATTATCTTGCCAGAAATTAACTTTTGGAAAGACTATTAGTAAAATTATTAACAAGCAACCTGAAGAGGGTGGGGGGTTGAGAGAGACATTTGTATTTTCCACTGAGTATTAATACTATTTCCAACCCTTCATAAATATTCCTCTATCCACATATTCCTTTGATACTACATTTGCTAAAGCCCACAACAGGGGTCAACCATTTTTTTCACAGCACAGGTGCATTTGCATACTCAATAAACTGTCAATAGCACTACGCACACCACACAACCAAGCCCCCACAACCTATTCTATTTACTACAATAGAATGCTTCTTTCAGAACAAACTTCAGCAGGGCAGGGGAGTAGGAGACTACAGGGAAGGTACCTGCAGACCCGCAGGCAAGGCATTGGCTTACCATGGTCTACAAGTAACCCTAGATACACTGCTCAATGAGTACACCTCCCTTGTGTCTGACATGAGAGGGGCAACGGGAGGCAGCATTGCCATCTTGCCCTAATGTGGCACATGTCAGCTATCACCACCACCAATCAGCGTAGGCCTGATGGATGCAGGTTGTGGGGCCTGGGGTGAACCAGAGGAGATTCATGCCCAACAAAGAATAGAGACCAAGGTCCAACCTCACAGTTCCCCAGCCACTGTGAAAACCTCTGTGGCCCATCCCTTACCAATGTCAGAGCTCCAGTGTTCATGAAGGCAAAAAGGGGTTGCTAGGATAGATCAGGGGCATGCCAGGAGGTGAATCAGGGAAAGGTTTGGATAGCAATAATCCAAAATCTTCCTTTTCCCCTGGCATGCCACTGAAATAGGGGGACACATACACAAACCCTGGAGGAGGTTTATGTATTTCGCCATCACAATGGAAGAAAAATGGTAGACTGGAAACAAACTGAATAGATAGGGGAGCAGTAAAATGTCACTTCTTCCACCACCACCCAGCTGCCATATGCCTGGCAGTTTGTCCACATTTTGCCCCCAATTGCTCTGCCAGAATACTTGTACAATATAATTATATTTTAGGCACGATCTAGCCAAAGTTAAGCACATTTAAGTCCAACTGAATTTGATTTAATAACATTCTTAACTCTCCCCCTGAAGTCAATAGTGCTTTAAAGTTTTTAACTTTGGCTGGATCATATCCTTTTGCATGCAACTTTCATGTAGCTAAGCTAAGAAATTAGCCACCACTTAAGCATACTATCAAAAATGTTTTTGAAGTGCAGGAAACCTTTGAAATTCATCAAAGAAATACAGCATGTTAATGCAGGAGAGGGAAAACATTGTTTTACCCTAAAATATCAAAGGGGGAAAAAAATACTTGCTAGCTAAATACCTGTTCAGGCAATGCTGATTTTTTTTAAAAAAAAAATCTGGTTTTAAAGTTGTCAGAAATGAAAAAAATACAGCTATATTTTGCTGTTTCTAGGAACTTACATTTTAAAAATCATGGTTTATATGCACATATAATGGGGTTGATATATAGGAAGAATAAAGTAAATCTATCTGCTAAATTTTTATTTTTAATCATTCAGCTTTGATTTTGAAAGATCCAGTTTTCAGCATGACCCAACACTTTCTATCCTTTTAGCCCACTGTAGCTGAAGTATTTAAGTTAGCCAGTTCGGACTTTCAGGCTGCAATTCTATACACATATACCGAGGGTGCTAGTAATCCAGGGTCTCAAGGAGGGGTCTTAGACCCCTTATTTTTTTGAGAGTCAGGCCCCAGCAAGGTCCCTATTAAGGATAGGTGAGAAATTCAATCCAGTTCAGATTTCAAGCAAATCTATCAACTTCACAATTTCCAAAACAGTAAGAGAACCAAAATGCAGCCATCGCTTGAAATTTGCACTCATTTTAACTTTGCACTTATTTTAATTTTGCAATGCAGTTCACCAACCAATATTTACAAAAATGCATGTTAGGGGAAAGTGTGCATAAAAATGAATATAAGAGTAACATACAAAATTGCATTGCATGGTGAGAAATTGCTTGTGCAAACGTCTACACTCGTCAAAACTGCCTACAAAAATATGTTTACAAGGAGAAATCCAAACTAAAGTGCAGGAGAATTTTAATGAAGATTTTTATTTAAAAAATGCAAAGTGCTGCAGAAGTGCGGAGAATTGAATTTAAGCTTAGAAAAATGAGACACTGAGGAAACTGAAATTGACAGATCTTTCCTTCCCTAGTCCCTATGACTCCCTCCAGGGTCATCCAGGGTCTTGGAGAGGGGGGTCTTACACCACTTTCTTCTTGCAAGCCAGATCCCAGCAGGGTCTCTATGTCTCCTGCATCATATGAGCCAATCAGCATGAAAGTGGAGTGTCTTTGCCACTGACCAGGGCTGGCACCAGGCATGCCAGTGGCCTTGGGCACCAACTTGCCCCAGGCCCCGGCATGAGCAAGCACACATGCATGCATGTGCCCCACCGACCTGTCTCTCCTGTCTTTTGCAGCTGTGTGTGCTGGGCTGCCATTAACCAAGATGGCGGCTGAGATTTCCCTAAGGGGCTGAAGCCTCCGCTGCCATCTTGGTTGATAGCATGCATGTGTGCTACGTGCTGCATCCCTGCCATGAACGAAGATGGTGGCAGGGGCATCAGCACCTTAGGGAAACCTCGGCCAACATCTTGGTTAATGGCAGCCCCCACAGCCACAAAAGACAGGAGAGACAGGTAGGTGGAACCAGCGAACACGCGGGCGGCTGGGAAGCTCTCTCCCTGCGATCCACGGCAGTACTTTGCTGTGGATCGCAAAAAGGGAGTGTACTCCTCTCTCACCCTATTGAGGGGCCCCTCGGCCAGGACCCGACCTGGCCCCGACCTGGCCACCCTTTAGCGCTGGCCCTGCCACTGACAAGTGTCTTCTAACATATTTCCTTGTCCTTTCCTGCAGAATGGAGCTAATGAGAGTGTAAAAAAAAGTAATTAAACTTATGGTGGGGAGGAAAGTCCTCTGCAAAACAGCTTCCCCTGGGATCGCTCCCTTAGCTAGTGAGTGGAGGGAGAGATCCTAAGCAATGCTGTTTTGCAATAAAACAGCACCTGAACCCCTGGGCAATCATTGCCTCTACTCATCAGGCAGGAAGGATAGCCGCAGCTGCCTCTCCTTCCTGCCTGATTCCCTGCCCCCTGACAGCCCCTGGTCACTCCAATCCAACTTGAAGCAAACCACGGCTGTCAGAACCCAAATCAGTTGAGGCTCCAAAACATTCATATGGGTCTGATGTGGCTCAAGCCTTGGCCAAATCTGGTGCACAGCCCTAATGATGGGACCTTGCACTTCTGAATTGCCACTACATTACTGCACGTACCTGAGAGTAAGACCCACTGAAAAATAGATTACTCAGACAGACACATTTCCACAAGTGGAGCTAATTTTATGCATGGTGACACCACATAATAGCTTTTGACACTTGATCTCAACTTCACAAAAAATGGTGGTTGCAACGGGGAGTAAAGAAGTGTGCTGCAAACATCCTGTGGAGGTGCACACAGGAAGCATATGCTGACAATGAAGAGTTCCATCATATCACATCACATCCCTGCAGACCTTTGATTCACAGCCAAAGGTTAAATAGGGTGATGTATTACCGTTCTTACTTTCATGGGCTAGTTTACAGCTACAAGTGTTTACAACAGTGAATCTTCCAAAAATGTAGACAGTTGTTTGAAAAATATAGTTTGTCATATGACCTTGCTTCCATGACATAGCTAATCAATCATCCTTCTCAGCTGGTATTTTTGTAGATTTTAATAGCACAGTGGGAATTAATGGCCTGACAGTGAGTCTTTTTGAACCTCTGTAGTACCTGCAGAACACGAGTTAAATCTTCATTTACTAAGGTGACTCTGTAAAGCCTGCCAAGATTAGTATTTGTCAAAGTCCACTTGCTAATAGGGAAATTGGAAAATGCTTAAAAAAAAGTAAATACCTAGTTTTAAGAGCCTATAAAACTCGCATTTATCTGTTTTTAAAATGTCATCCAATTTTTCCTGCTCTTAGTTAAAAAAAAACTATGACTGAGCTATAGATAATATTTTCAAATGCTACCTGTTAATAATTTAGGCGGTAATCCTATACCCAATTACCTGGGAGTAAAATATATTGCACTCAGTGGGTGTAATGGAGTAAACCACATTGCACTTTGTTACGAGGCAGGGCCATGGAGCCTGCTAAACTACAATTCCCACCCCACACCCCCACCTAATGGTATGGCTGGTTATGCTTTCCCACGAGGTTTTGTGCGAAGAGTAACAAGGGCAGAAATTAAGATACAAAACTAAAGCTACGGCATAAATGTTCTGCATAATTGTTATCTTGTCCTTTGGCAAATTTCCCTCACCCACAGTGAATCCCATTGTTTGTAAGGAGCCTTAGTTTTCAGGGTCAGTTAGAGATACACACACACATACACAACATCACCAGACTTTCATACCCTCCTTGGCAGGAGGGGGAGAGAGGAAAAAAATCTTTTAAAACCGAGGCTTGAAGGTAGAAAAGGAGGAGACGAAGAAAGAGGAAGGGGGGCTGAGGAACATCAGAGCTCCCACACACACATGTACTACGCTCTCAAGGAACACATCAAGGACTGCAGGGACAGAACCGGGGAGACTCTGGGTCTCGGTGCAAAACCTTGAGACCAAGAGATTCCTTCCTGGTTTTGGATCAGAGCTCTTCCACATAGCTTCAGCTGTATTCAACCGCCCACTCCGGGCATAGGATAGGTAATCTCTCTTACCTTTCACCTCTTATAGTAATAGGGTCCTTTGATTTCTTTAGTTTAAAGTTATGAATGGGTTAGGATATTAATGATTAATGCTGCCATGCACCCAAGTAATTCTGTAATGCTTTGCTACTCTTTCTCTCAATAAAATCAAGCTTTGCTTTATTTTGGTTTGGACCTGCATTTCTTGGGTTAAATATATACACCATTTAGGCACATTTCAGGGCAAAGCGCTTGTTTTATCCCTAGCAAAAGATCCCCTCCTCTCAAGGAGGTGTGTTTCATGGGACATGAGGGTGGCAAATGCACACACTCAGGTTCCCAAGAGCACATGTCGTAACAACTTCTACACAGACATGTAGAAGATTGCATTAATAAAAAATCCAAATCATGACAGACATTTCTAGAAGGTTAATATGGTATTCAGTGTTCCAGGTATTCACAAGCCCAGCTCCAGCAGTAGGCCAGATGGAGCATTGGCCAAGGGCCCAGGAGTTCAGAGCGGCCTCTCACTGGCTCCAGCCCAACCATGCTGGCAGATCCAGCTTGTGGTTGTTGCTATAATATCAAATATTATTTATTTATGTATTTTGCCTGTACAAAAGTGTGACATTTTTATCTCCAAAAAAGGAAGTGTGAAATGAGGTCATAACAAAAACCCAACAGATAATTTTAGATGTAGGAATGGTATATCCTTTCAGTGATGAAAAATTGCACTCATCATTTCAAAAGTTCAAAATGTTGTCTTGCGTTTTGTTTTGATTTTTGACAATAGGGGTTTGCCATATCAGTCAAGATCTGTTTTACTTTAGAGGGGCGGGGCCAAGAAGAAGGAGGAGTGTGGTTTGAGGAGGAAGGCAAGGGGACAAGGGCCCAATGATAGCCTCTGCCCAAAGGGCCCCAGAAACTTGGAGTCTGCATTCAGTGTACATATTGTTTCTCACTTGAATATTTCCAGTTGTGAAATACTGCACATGTGGGGAACCTTGTTGGGCCCCAGAGTCATATTCCCTCCTTGGCAACCTTCTGGGGGCTGGTAGGTGTTAGCCAGAGGCAAAAAATAGGCAGGCCAGGTATGTGACTCTTACCTTTGTAACAGGCTGCACTCAAGCCATGCAACATTCAGAGGTTTCTATACACACATCTCTCCATCTAGGAAAATAAGAGACATGATCACAGTTCAAAGACACATTCCAGCTTAGCAAACAGTACTCGAGGAGGTGGAGCAGAGCCAGTGAGGGGTGTGGCATGGGAAATGGTGTGACCTTGGGAGAGGCCCAAGTGCCAAATAGAGAGGCCTGAAGGGCTGCATTTGGGCCACCTTAATACTGGATTGTATATTGCCTTTATAAGGCTGCATATATGCTGTATCCTGTTAGATATCCACGGTATCCTGTTAGATCGCCTGGAGGGATTGGGAATAGGAGGCACTGTTTTACAGTGGTTCCGTTCCTTTCTCTTTGACAGGCATCAACAGGCAGCATTGGGAGATGAGGTTTCAGACCCTTGGCCCCTCACTTGTGGAGTGCCACAGGGTTCTATCCTCTCTCCCATGCTATTTAACATCTATGTAAAACCGCTGGGAGCCATCATCAGGAGTTTTGGGCTGCGGTGTCACCAATATGCTGATGACACGCAGCTCTATCTCGCCTTTAAATCCTCACCGGAGTTGGCTGTGGAGACCTTGTCCAAGTGCCTGGAATCCGTGAGTGGGTGGATGGGAAGGAACAGGCTGAAGCTCAATCCTGATAAGACCGAGGTACTACTTGTGGGCAACAGGGGAAGGTTGGGTGTTGCTGACCTGAAGCTTAATGGGGTGAGACTACCACTGAAGGATCAGGTCCGCAGCCTCGGGGTTGTTCTTGATTCCAAGCTGTCCATGGAGGCTCAGATTTCGGCAGTGAGCCGGGCAGCTTGGTATCAACTGCACCTCATACGGAGGCTGCAACCCTACCTCCCTACTCACCAGCTCCCACTGGTGGTACATGCCCTGGTCACCTCTTGATTAGACTACTGCAATGCGCTCTACGTGGGGTTACCCTTGAAAACGGTCCAGAAACTACAACTGGTGCAGAATGCAGCAGCTTGTTTACTTACAAACAGCCGCCGCCGTGAACACATCACGCCAGTGTTATTTCATCTACATTGGCTTCCAGTTGTCTTCCGGGCCCAATTCAAGGTGTTGGTGTTAACCTTTAAATCCCTATACGGTCTCGGCCCAGTCTACCTGAAGGAGCACCTCCAGTACCACCAATTAAGCCGCCCGACTAGATCAGCCACGCAGGGCCTTCTCTCCGTCCCACCAACGAAAACAGCTAGGTTGGTGGGGACTAGAGAGAGGGCATTCTCAGTGGCGGCCCCCACTCTCTGGAACTCCCTCCCGTTTGATCTTCGCCATGCCCCTTCCCTGGATACATTCCGCCGAGCCTTAAAAACCTGGCTCTTTGGACAGGCCTTTGGGATCTCCGGGATGGGCTAATTTTTTCATGATTTTAAAATTATTATTGATTGCCCTATATTGTTCTATACTGCTGCTATTTAGAATGGTTATTGTTGACTGCATTGTATTTTACTTTGTATTTATATTGTATTATATTGTATTTTATTGAATTTTAATGTGTACGTCGCCTAGAGTGGCTTCGGCCAGATAGGCGACACAAAAATTAAATTTTACTTTTTTACTTTACTTTTACTATTCCACTCCCTATTCCACATCATAGACCTATAACACATCTTAGGTTTCTCTGACATTTTAGCTTTGTCATCACAGTTTCACTTAAGTGGCAAGCTAATTCTGAATTATATTGTGACTTAAGTCTTATTGAGTTTATTGGCAGCAACAGCAGCTAAATTCTTGCTCTATCTCTTTTAAGAGGAAAAATAAAGGGGAGGGGACAACTACCAGTGTACAAAGCCCCAAATTACATTGACATAGAAGATTCATGATTAGATTTTAGTTTTACCTTAATACAGCAGCTGCAACGGGCTCCAAATTTTATCAGAGCAGCACTTCCTAATACATGCATAATCTATCTGGTAGAAATCACCCCCTTACCCCAAACTTTTATTAGTCCCACAGCAAAATAAAATATTGTAGGTTCCTATATTTTCCCACTTTAGGCCTCACTCATTCCTATCCCACCTACAACAGCTATAAAGAGAAATCCATTCCCAGCTTTTCCATGTTTGGCCCTAGGAATAAGAACACCATTCTTACTTTTTCTCCGATTCAATGCACTAGAAATAAAGGAGGTATTCAAAGGGGGAAAAAACCTGTCTCCTACAAAATTCTTGATGTGTTGTTGCTCTAAGAAAGTCTTAAAAAACTGAAAGTGATCCACTTTTTAGAACACAATTTATTTCTCATTAAAGAAACAGCTACCATAGCATTTTCATGCAAGAGTTCTAAAAAAGAAAACCTCTTTTTGGGATTTAACTTTACAAAAGCAATTATACTCTGTTGTGGTATAAATCAACCTCACTCAATTATTTTTCCACTTTCATTTCATCATATTGAAATTGTTGTAAAAAAAATCACCCACAATAAAATGATATTAATCCATAGAGGCCTGCAGTAGTTGCTATCAATAATACTTAACTGATCTAAAGCTTCAACTGTCAAAATGTTTTCAAATCAAGTGACAGCAACAAGACAATGAAGCAAGGACAAATCAAGAAAGCACCCCTCTTTTTCTTTAGCAGGGTTTTCTCCCCACTTCTAATTTGAGCATTTGCTGGTGAAGCTACCATAGTGTCCACGTAGCATCTGCACCTATTTATGGAAACATATGTGGATAAAGAAAGCACATGTAATAAATCAACACCAGAAGCAGCTCACAAACTACAGGATGAGTCTTCTGTTTCTCAGGCATACAACAAATATGGGGCATAAAGGGGGACAAAGCATCCAGAGCTGTGCATTTATTAAATAAGGTGGTTATATAGTGAATGGCCCTTTAAGAAGCTCTTCTGTCCTTCTGAAGTTCTGTTTAAATAAACACCATGCCAAACTCCAAAGCAATTCTTCTAAAAATATTTCTTAGCAAAAGTTATTTCTCCCTAGAGTACCATAACTCTTTCAGCAAAGTTTCAGCTAACAGTTTTCCTTTCACTTCTCCAAAAATAGCATGTTCTAGCCTTTTATATACAGAGTGGCACTGAAAATTAATTTAAAAAATTAAATGGGAGGTGGAGGGAGAATTTACTCTCTGTATATTGTTCCCATGAACAACTTGTGCAACCAACCAAAAAAACCCCACAGTCAATCCTGTTCACATACCAACAGTGATATATTTCATAAAGAAACACTTTATTCCCATTTTATTGCATTGGGAATTAGGGTACCCTGGAGTTAGCTTAAATAGGTACTACAGATTACAGCATGAGGAATTGAGACCCTTCAGACCTAAATATATATAGCTTTTTCACCAAGGTATTGTGATAGTGAATTTTGGATTTTGTAGTGAGCATGCAAATTACATTTAAATCAACTTCAGGCCACCTATGTACATCTGTGGAGTAAATCAGAGATACAACTGCACATTATAAGCTGTATTCCACCTAGCACTAAAGAGATTGCTCTGTCAGTACAAGCATTGCTGCTAGCCTGATGGAATGATCTCACCTCTCCTCCCCCAGCATGCTTTTCTGGGGGTTTTCCTGAACCTCCAGAGCAAATTTGGGGAGGAGAGGGGGGAAGTCCCATTGCACTACGAGGAATTAGTGTGCTGGCTTCCCCTAGCACAAAGAATTGGTTGAATTCAGCCCAAAGGCATTAACGGCCTTTATGTTATTGTGACAGGACCCATAATTAAAGAGACAAGACACAAATGTATGGGTTTTAAACTAGGGCCACTTTATTAACTACACTTTAACACTGCAAACTTTAACTGAATTGCATGGCAGAATGAGACCATGTAAGGAAATCCCATCAACCTCATTCAGGCTCCTAGGCTTATTCTTCCTGGATGAATTTAACCTGCAGGGGGATTCAAGATGGCCTTAATTCCCCCTGTTCCCTCCTGCCACACCCCTTAATATAAGGAGGGAAGTATTCCCAACCCCCTCCACCTCCAGCTTCAAGACCTTGAGTGAGTGGCACAGGCTAACTTCAACAGTGGTCCACACCCTGCCCCACCGGTCTCTCAGCCATATGTACAAGTTACTGGAATCACTATTCATCTCCAGCACCTCCCTATAGCCAACAGATATTTCTATCAAACTTTAAAAAGCAGGGAAATTGGGCAGCTATAGTGAATGCACCAGGGGAGAAGGAGACCTGACCTCCTCTCTGATATATTATACTGCCCTACTAATTTGTCAAAATGCAAACACCATTTGGGTTGGTGTTTCACAGTCCAATCCACTTCCTGTGTAGCTTGGAAGAATTTGGGAACATGTCCCTCTGAGCATATGGTGAGTGGTGGCAACACATGCCATCTCCAAGATGGAGAATTATATTTTTGTATGTTTGTTGGTGTTCTTACTTTGCTTCTTTCCTGTGTTACTAATGTTTCTACAGAGAATCTAATCTAGAAAATTTTATTTCCCTCATTATTCATCCCAGAAATCTGTGTCAAATTTATTTTCATTAATTTCAAAGCCTTTTTATTGGTCAATGTTATATGATGATGAAGACAGCCTTTTGTGTTTCAAATTGGAGGTTATGTTCTATTTCTATTTTGGGTGTGTTAACAGTTGGATCTGAAACTGCAGTTTGATGTAAAATCTCACTGATTACAATATTTATTATTTATTTATTGCATTTGTATACTACCCCATAGCCGAAACTCTCTGGGAGGTTTACAACAATTAAAAACCACAAACCTACAATATGTTGCTACTTAAGCAATGACTAGCTGTTGGAAGAAAACAAACTTGGCCTGCCCAAGATGCATGTTTTCAGCCTGCTATGTTTAAACCACTTCATTTAAGGAAAGGAGGGCATGGTCAATTAAAAACAGAGCACAACTAGAAATTTGCTAGGATATATTTCACCTCCCACTGTTTTATCTTGTGCAAACTGAGACACTCCTCATGTCCACTGGGACTATTCTGCAGATTAGTGAGTGCTATTACTCCACAATTGTTTTTGTAGTTTTTAGTGTATATTATGCTTCACATATTCACAGAAACAGAAGAAAAGGAAAATGATTTACTATAGATAAAAAATGTAAATATACTGCCTTCAAGTCGATTCCAACTTATGTCAACCCTATGAATAGGGTTTTCATGAGGCTGAGAGGCAGTGACTGGCCCAAGGTCACCCAGTGAGCTTCATTTCTGTGTGGGGATTCGAACCCTGGTCTCCCAGGTCATAGTCCAACACCTTAACCATCACACCACACTGGCTCGCTGAAAAAAGCTGAAAATGAAGAAAAGAAAAATAGCTTGGAAATAAAGCTTACCTTGAAATTCAAAACAATTCATATAGTATCCCTTTTAATACTAGCTATGGGAATTGTTCATATTAACCTCAAGCAAAACATAGAATACATAGTCCACTGTTCCTACATAAATACAAATACTGTATAAGAAGCTGCCTTTCTCCAGACTTGCCACAGAGCCAGGAAATTCCTTGACAACACTTGACACTCCATGCAAGATGTGGCTAGGATGTTGGATCCCTGCCTGAATATGCATTGGGACTAACAAAAGGGAAAATAACAACTAGAAGAAGAAGAGTACTCATCCAAGTTATTGTCCTCCAGAATTATTAACACCACTTCCTACATGACCACCACCACCCTGCACACTTATACAAATGTAGAAAAAAATAGCCATAGACCCAGATGTAAAATGACAAGTACAATGTGTATCCTACTGCATCCTGGTTAGCAAACTAAAACAGTTAATAGATTCCCATTCCAGAATACTCAGCATCAGCACCACCATGCAAAAAGTTCACTTCTCTAACTTTGAATTCTGTCCCAAGCAGTACTAGGTCAAATATTTATTCTGTACTTTCCCTCCTTAACATTCTCTGTCAGTTAATGGGAAAAGAAACTCCATTCTAAAATTATCAAAGGGAAGATAAAATTTCAGTGACATTCTCAGGGGTGGGATGCAGGTTTTTTGTTGCACTTGCCTTAACTTTTGAGATGTCTGAAGGGTTTTGTGAGTGTCCGTTCTTTCATTATACAAATCACCTCTCTAATGGTCTGCATTCTGCAGCCTCCCTAGGGAGAAGGGACTCGGGATTCCTGACCCTGAAAGACTTGGGAGGCAGCTGACCAAGAGAGGAGGAGGAGCTCTGGTGAGGCTCGGCAGCGCTCTCTGCAAGGGAGAAGGGACTCGGGATTCCTGACCCTGAAATACCTGAGAGACTTGGGAGGCAGCTGACCAAGAGAGGAGGAGGAGCTCTGGTGAGGCTCGGCAGCACTCTCTGCAAGGGAGAAGGGACTCGGGATTCCTGACCCTGAAAGACTTGGGAGGCAGCTGACCAAGAGAGGAGGAGGAGCTCTGGTGAGGCTCAGCAGCGCTCTCTGCGAGGGAGAAGGGACTCGGGATTCCTGACCCTGAAAGACTTGGGAGGCAGCTGACCAAGAGAGGAGGAGGAGCTCTGGTGAAATTCCTGGCACTGACAACAGAAACATCAAGACTGCCACTGAGAACAGAAATAGGAAACAACAAACATAAAATGGAGGGGGATCAAGCAGGTGTTGTCACATGCAACGTGTGCGCTATGTTCATCTTCTTAACGGAAACCAGACACGATTACACTTGCAGCAAGTGCAGATTGGTGGCGCTCCTAGAAGAAAAGGTTAGGGGGCTGCAGCAACGCATAGACACCCTGCGACTTATCAGAGAAGATGAGGACTTCCTCGTTAGAACACAAAAGGAATTAAGGGAGCGACACAAAGTACAGGAAGAAAGTGACAAGGAAGAACAGGACTGCAACAGCTACAAATCCCCGTGGAGGACTGTCACTGTATGGGCAAGGAAAAACAGGAGGGATTCAGAACTGCTGCAACTGACAAATCGCTTTCAGCGTCTCTCGGCAGACAGCACCCCTGAAGAGCCTCAACAAACTCACCTGCATCAAGAGACACTGACTGCAATGGAAGACTCCACACCCCAGAAGAAGGAAGCTGATGCAACCACCGCTCGCGGCAAAAAGAGGAGGGTGCTGGTGGTTGGAGACTCATTGCTCAGGGGGATAGAGGCACCGGTATGCCAGCCGGACAAAATGAATCGGGAAGTCTGTTGTCTCCCTGGGGCACGCATCCGGGACATCGCTGACAACCTGCCGAGGCTCATTGGGAAACAAGATAGGTACCCCTTTCTCCTCATCCATGTGGGCACGAACGACACGGCCAGAAACACCTTGGAACAGATCACCTCGGACTATGAGGCTCTGGGTAGGAAGGTCAAGGATTTGGGGGTGCAGGTGGTCTTCTCATCAATTCTTCCCAAGAAGGATAGAGGACTACAAAGGGAAAGGAAGATACTGCAGGTCAACGACTGGTTATGCAGATGGTGTCGACAGGAGAGGTTTGGATTCTGGGACCATGGTCTAAGCTTCTTGGAGGGGGGACTGTTGGCAAGAGATGGGCTGCACCTCACGAGGACTGGGAAGAATCTCTTTGGCAGAAGTATGGCAAAACTCATCAAGAGGGCTTTAAACTAAAGCCTCTGGGGAATGGAGATGATAGCTTAACTACCGATCCAAAGACAGCGGGTTGTAAACGCAAGGATTTGAAGGGTACAGCAGACACTGGGAGAGAAAAAGGGATGCATGGCAAAGCTCACGCTATATTAACGGAGGAATCCAATCAGGACAAAAGAGACTTCTGGTGTCTATATACCAATGCGCGGAACTTGGGCAACAAGCAAGGGGAGCCTGAAGTCTTAGTGCATCAAGGCAAATATGACATCATAGGGATAACAGAAACTTGGTGGGATGACTCCCATGATTGGAATATAGCCATTCAAGGATATAAACTCTACAGAAAGAATAGAAGCAACAGAAAAGGAGGGGGAGTAGCGTTATACGTCAAAGACAAATACACCTCTATAGAAATCCAAGAGAGCGAACAAAGGGGTCGGGTAGAGACCATTTGGGTAAAAATAAATGGAGAAACAAATAAAACCGACATGGTAGTAGGTGTCTACTACAGACCCCCTGGCCAAGAAGAGGTGGTAGACGAGGCCTTTCTCAAATAAATCTCTGAAATCTCAAAGAGGCAAGAAGTAGTAGTGATGGGGGACTTCAACTACCCGGATATCTGCTGGGAGACAAACTCTGCGAAGCACAAAGCCTCAAATTCCTGATGGGCCTTGCTGATAATTTCCTCTTTCAAAAAGTAGAAGAAGGAACAAGGGGATCGGCAATCCTGGACCTGATCTTAACTAACACGGACGAATTGGTCACGGCAATTAAAGCGCTCGGTACCTTGGGGGAAAGTAACCACATAATGCTGGAATTCGGGATTCTGGGGAAAGCCAAAGAAGAATATAGTCAAACATGGACCTTGGATTTCAGGAAAGCCGATTTTAGCAAGCTCAGGGAAATGATGGGTAGGATCCTGTGGCTAGATAGACTAAAGAAAAAAGGAGCCCAAGAAGCGTGGGAGTTTATGAAGAACGTATTACAAAAAGCGCAATCGCAAACAATTCCAAAGAGGAAGAAAAATGGAAGACATTGGAAAAAGCCAATGTGGCTACACGGAAGACTGGTGGAGGAGGTAAAAGTAAAAAAGAGCATGTATAAAGAATGGAAGGACGGATGCATCACCAAGGAAGAGTACCGACGAGCGGCTCGGGCTTGCAGGAATAGCGTAAGGAAAGCTAAAACCCAGAATGAGCTGAGGCTGGCGAGGGAAGCGAGGAACAACAAAAAGGGGTTTTTCAGATATGTTCGAAGCAAGAGAAAGACGAAGGAAACGGTGGGACTGCTGCTCAATGAGGATGGCAAAATGTTGACAGATAATGAGGAAAAAGCAGAACTGCTCAACGCCTATTTTGCCTCCGTTTTCTCCCAGAAAGGAACAGTGTGCAACCTTGCATCGGTAGCAATCTCAGTAAGGGGTCCGGATTGCACTTCAAGATTGATAAGGAGATAGTCAGGAAATACCTAGTTAACCTAAATGAGTTCAAATCTCCAGGGCCTGATGAACTGCATCCCAGAGTATTGAAGGAACTTGCTGATGTACTCTCGGAACCTCTTGCCATCATCTTTGAGAAATCCTGGAGAACGGGAGAGGTGCCGGAGGATTGGAGACGGGCAAACATCGTCCCGCTCTTTAAAAAGGGTAAAAAAGAAGATCCGTGGAATTACAGGCTGGTCAGTCTGACTTCAATACCGGGAAAGATATTAGAACAGATAATAAAAGAGTCCATTGGCAACTATCTAGATGACAATGCTGTGATTAGAAGGAGCCAGCATGGGTTTGTCAAGAAAAAATCCTGTCAAACTAATCTCATCTCTTTTTGATCTGGTCACTAGCTTAGTAGATGGTGGAAATGCTGTAGATGTCATCTATCTAGATTTCAGCAAGGTGTTTGACAAAGTCCCCCATGACCTTTTGATTAGCAAACTAGTCAAATGCGGACTACATGGAAATACTGTCAGGTGGATTCACAACTGGTTGGAAAACCGTACTCAAAGAGTGGTCGTCGGTGGCTCTGCTTCAGACTGGAAGGAGGTCTCGAGTGGAGTCCCACAGGGTTCTGTCCTGGGGCCGATACTCTTCAACATTTTTATCAATGACTTAGATGATGGAGTGGAGGGAAGCCTTATGAAGTTTGCGGATGATACGAAACTGGGAGGGATAGCTAACACAATGGAAGACAGGAATAAAATCCAAAGGGACCTGGATAGACTAGAAAATTGGGCTGAAATTAATAAAATGACATTCAATAAAGACAAATGCAGGATTCTGCATTTAGACCACAAAAACAAAATGCACGGGTACAGGATGGGAAATACCCGGCTTAGCAGTAGTGCGTGTGAGAAGGACCTTGGAATTGTAGTGGATCGCAAGTTGAACATGACCCAGCAGTGTGATGCTGGAGCAAAAAAGGCAAACGTGGTTTTGGGATGCATAAACAGAGCTATAGTTTCCAGGTCGAGGGAAGTAATAGTCCCACTATATTCTGCATTGGTCAGGCCTCATCTGGAATACTGCGTTCAGTTCTGGGCGCCTCATTTTAAGAAAGATATAGACAAGTTAGAGCGGGTTCAGAAGAGGGTGACGAGGATGATAGCCGGTATGGAGAACAAGCCTTATGAGGAAAGGTTGAAGGAACTTGGCATGTTCAGTCTGGTGAAGAGAAGGCTGAGGGGTGACATGATTGCACTCTTTAAGTACCTGAAGGGCTGTCACATAGAGGAGGGTACAGATTTGTTCACTGCTGCCCCGGAGGGTAGGACTAGGTCTAATGGTTTTAAGTTGCAGGAGCGTAGATTCAGATTGGACATTAGAAGGAGCTTCTTGACAGTAAGGGCAGTTCAGCAATGGAACCGACTGCCTAGGGAGGTGGTGGGATCCCCTTAGCTGGATGTCTTCAAGCAGAGGCTGGACAGCTATCTGCGGGAGATGCTCCAGCTGTGGATTTCCTGCTGTGAGCAGGGGGTTGGACTCGATGGCCTACAAGGCCCCTTCCAACTCTATGATTCTATGATTCTATTCTATGATTCTAAGAGGCATGTGTTTCCTGAGCTGGGATTGATGGAAATATGGGAAGCCAGAGATAGCTGCTGGATTTTTTAAAAAAATTCAAATAAATTAGTGCAGATTTTTAAAACAGAGTAAAAGGAAGGACTTCCTTAACAACACATTCAGCAAGCACTTCTATGTCAAGCAGTAACCATCTTCCCACACTTCAATTAAAGCTTAGGGGGTAACTCGTATAGAATCATAGAACTGTAGAGTTGGAAGGGGCCTTTAAAGCACTCTAATGCAACCCTCTGCTCAGTGCAGGAATCCAAATTAAAGCATACCCGACAGGTGCCTGACCAGTAGCCTCTCAATGCCTCCAGTGTTGGACAGCCCACCACCTCCCTAGGTAATTATTTCCATTGTTGTACCGCTGTAACAGTTAGGAGGGTTTTCCTGATGTTCAGTCGAAATTTGGCTTCCTGCAACTTGAGCCCATTACTCCATGTCCTGCACAATAGAGAAGAGATTCTGGCCCTCCTCTGTGTGGCAACCTTTCATGTACTTGAAGAGTGTTATCGTTATCTACTTTCAATCTTCTCTTCTCAAGGCTAAACATGCCCAGTTCTTTCAGTCTGTCCTCATAGGGCTTTGTTTCTAGTCCCCTGATAATCCTCATTGCCCTCCTCTGAACCAGTTCCAGTTTGTCTGAATCCATCTTAAAGTGTGGTGTCCAGAACTGGATGTAGTGCTCAAGAAGAGGCCTAACCAGTGCTGAATAGAGGGGAACCAATAGTTCACATGATTTGGAGACTATACTTCTATACTTCTGGTAATGCATCATAAAATAGCATTTACCTTTTTTGCAGCCACATCACACTGTTCGCTCATATTCAGTTTGTGATCAACAGCTATCTCAAGATCCTTCTCGCATGTAGAATTGTTGTTCCAAGTATCCCCCATCTTATAACTGTGCATTTGGTTTCTTTTTCCTAGGTGTAGAACTTTGTACTTATCCCTGTTCAATTTCATTCTGTTGTTTTCAGCTCAATGCTCCAGCCTATCAAGATACCTTTGAATTTCTGTCTTTCAGGGAATTAGCTATCCCTCCCAATTTTGTATCATCTGCAAATTCGATAGGCATTCCCTTCACCTCCTCATCCAAGTCATTAATAAAAATGTTGAAGAGCACTGGGCAAAGGACCAAACCCCACTTGTTACCTCCCCCAGTTTGAGAAGCAACCATTGAAAAGCACTCTTTGAATGCGATTCTGTAGCCAACTGTGGATCCACCTGATAGTTGTTCGATCCGCCCACATTTAGCTATCTTGCTAATGAGACTATCATGGGGCGCTTTGTCAAAAGCTTTGCTGTAGTCGAGATATATTATGTTCACAGCATTTCCACAGTCTACCAGGGAGGCTACCCAATCAAAAAATGAAATATGATTAGTCTGGTAGCATTTGTTCTTGATAAATCTGTGTTGGCTTTTAGTAATCACTGCATTGTTTTCCTCTTTCAACAAGCCTTTTAAGTTGAAACCTATCCCAGTCTGCATCTGTGTTAGAATTGCTTGTTAATAATGTTTTAAACCCTTTTTTAAAGATGTTTTTAAACTTTTTAAAATATGTTTTTAACGTTGTTTTGTTTTAATATATTTTAAGGTTTGTTTTTATGAATGTTTTAAAGTGTTTTTAGAGCTTCTGTTTGCCGCCCTGGGCTCCTGCTGGGAGGAAAGGCAGGATATAAATCTAATAAATAAATAAATAAGATGCTTACAGACTGATTGTTTTATAATCTGCTACAGAATTTTCCCAGGGATTGATGTCAGGCTGACTGGTCTGTAGTTCCCAGGCTCCTTCTTTTTGCCCTTTTTGAAGATAGGGACAACATTAGCTCTCTTCCAGTCATACAGCACTTCACCCAACCTCCACGATTTTCCAAAGATAATAGACAGTGGTTCCAGGAGTTCTTCAGCCAGTTCCTTCAATACTCTAGGATGCAGTTCTTTGGGCCCTGCAGATTTGAATTCATTCAAAGTGATTAAGGATTCCTTGCCCATTTGTCTATCAATTTCAAGCTGCAAACCTGCACCTTCAACTGCATGTTTCCCAAGAGGGTCATAGACCCTTTTTTGGGAGAAGACTGAGGCAAAGTAGGAACTGAGCACTTCTGCCTTTTCTTTGTCATCTGTTATCATTTTGCCATCCTCATTTAGTAGCTGTGTCACCATTTCTTTTCTCTGTCTTTTACTATGGATGTACCTGAAGAAAGCTTTTTTGTTGCTTTTGGCATCTCCCACTAACCTCAGCTCATTCTCAGCTTTAGCTTTCCTGACACCATCCCTGCAATTCCATGCTACCTTTCTGTAGTCTTCCTGTGTGGTCTGGCCTTCCTTTATGTGTCCTTTTTTTGTTTTCAAGTCATCTCTAAGCTTTCTGTGAAACCATATTGGCTTCTTCTGCTGTCTCCCCTCTTTTTTCCTTGATGGAATTGCTTCCCATTGTGCCTTTAGAATTTCCTTTTTTAGAAACTCCCACCCTTTTGGACTCCTTTTCTCATTAGGGTTGCGTGCAATGGAACCTTATATAGCATTGTTCTGAGTTTATTAAAATTATATTTCCTGAAGTCCAGGGTGCATGTATGGCTACTCTCAGCTTTTGCTTCCTTTAAAATCAAGAACTCAAGTATAACATGGCCACTTTTCCCAGAGTTCCCATAACTGCCAATTCATCCACCAAGTCATCTGTGTTGGTTAGAATCAAGTCAAGGATAACCGATCCTCTAGTTGCTTCCTCCACTTTCTGTAGGGGTAAGTTATCTCCAACACAAGTCAGGAATTTCTTTGAGGGACTGTGTTTGGCAGAATTTGTCTCCCAACAGATATTGGGGTAATTGAAGTCCCCCATTACTACTACATCATTCCTCTTTGAAAGATTGGCAATTTGCTTTTCAAAGGTTTCATCCTCATCTTCTCCTTGATTGAGTGGTTGGTACTAGACTCCAACCACCATGTTCCTTTTATCCCTTGCCCTGTTAATTTTAATCCAGATACTCTCAGTGGAGCTACCAAGCTCAGACTCCTGTATTTCTGTGGAGGAATATATATTTTTAACATATAGCATGACTCTGCATCCCTTTCTATTACTTCTGTTCTTTTTGAACAAGTTATATCCTTCATTTGCTATATTCCAGTCATGGGAGTCATCCCACCAAGTTTCAGTTATACCTATCAAGTCATATTTACTCTCCTGTATTAAGAATTAAAGTTCATCCTGTTTGTTTCCCATACTCTGGGTATTCGTATACAGCCACTGAAGACCATGTCACTACTACTAGAGTGTCCTTCCTGTCCGTAGTTTCTATTACCTTTTCTTTCTTTCTTTCTACTTGTATTGGAATGACCTGTTCTTTTTCCTGTCCTCCTTCAGGGTAAATAGGAGAGTCGCACTGGTGTGTGGTGCACTATACAAGAAAAAAAAATTCAGAGACCTTCCCTTTGACCTCCCCCTCAAATTCCTCTGCCAAACTCCTGTTAGCAATCCCTGTTCATTTGCTCTGTTTACTCTCTGTCTTGAGAGCTGGCTCGCTTGTATCTCCACAGCTACCTCTGCTCAGCTCAGTTAGGAGTCAGGAAACAGAATGAAGACTCCCAGCACACACAGCTGCTCCTAGTTATACTCAGCAGCTATAAAGCCATGCTCCTTCCAATCAAGCTGTTATGGAGCCCTTCAGAGCACATGGTCAGAGCACATGTCTTCAGAGTCCTCTTTGTGTCTTCCTCCCTACACCTCCTACACCAAACTCCTGTTCACTCTCCCTGTTTGCTCGCTCTCTGAGAGCTGGCTCGCTTGTATCTCCTCTGGACCAGCTGACACAGCTTCATCTGCTCTGCTCAGTTAGAAGTCAGGGAACAGTCATGTTTTGTTTTGTTTTTCAAATCAGGAGGCTTGGGCTGCCAGGGAAACTTCAGAGTGCTGGAGAAATGTTTAACAGAAAGAACAACACACCACCATTTTTGGCTGCTATGCAATGATAAGGTAAGTTCAAGGTTGCAGCCACCAAAATTCTTTTTTAAAAAAATCTGGAATGCCCTGCAAATGAGACAGAAAAGCAGAAACCTCTTTTGCAGGGGAAGAAAATGTTCAACACATGGAAGGGAGGAAAGGTTTTGGCACAGCACTAGCCCCAAGGAGTCGCTCTAGCAACTATATGGATTAGCCACCCACTAAAATAGCAGTTTGCTATGTTGTGTCCCATCTTTCAGCCTGACAGTTTATTAAATTTAATTGTCAGAACTTCAGATTCATGTAGCCATTGTACTTTATCTACTTTATTATCTGTTATATTCATTTCATTCATGATTACTCCATTATTCCATTTGTTAATCATTAATTATATATTGCATCTGGATTTTAATATTTCAATAAAATCATTTTAACTTTACACTGTTTTTGGTATGAAGTTCTTGGCATACCAATGAACACTTAGCTAAGCAATCCACAAGCAGTAATTTTGGAATGTTTATTTTGCATTATCCTCTGAAATCCAGAGCTCCATGTATGCTCCAGGACTCACACTGACTTCCATGTGTGTAGTTTCATAGGCTGCAAACTTGAGGCTGTTTTGACAATTGGGTAGAATATGAATAAGAGGAAGACTTTTCATCCTCATACACCATCAACACCTCTTCAGTTTCCCTGCTGCAATAGTGCTACCTTGTTGTATATATTGCATTGCCTGAAAATAGAATTTTGGCTCATTTTGATGCTTTCTCTGCAAAAAGAACCCTTAAGAACTGACCAAAGAAAATAATGGAGAAACACATTGAGAAAATAACAGAGAATACCATGAGTGGGCAGTAGCTTGCTTCTTTGCTACCTTGACAAAACAGTCAAAAACACACTGCAAAAGTTAGCAGCAAAGAGAGGCATTCATGCTGTTTTGAACTCTGGATTCTGAAATAGTGAAAAAAAATGTGTGTCAGGAAGGTGAATTAAATTCTCTACCCCGAGATATCCCTAATTTCAATCCACATTTCAACCCATGTTTAGCCCAGCTCTAGTTTTCATGGATTACTATAATCTTCATGACTAGTTATAGGTTAGCAGTGAAATAGGATTCTTCAAATTATTCACCAAAAGTCATAACAGACACAGGAAAGCTTCACTTGACATGTCTCTCATCCGTCACAAAATCAGAGAAAATAAAATTATGAGTGTGCAAGATAACTATCCAAACAAAGCAAGGGTATGGTTTAGTCACTGGAGCGCCAACCAAATCTTTGCTTCTGTTCCCCATGCAGCCAAATTTCTCAGATGAAGAGAAAGGGAGAATAACACCAATTTTGAGTGGAAATTTTTCCCTTAGGTATATACTGAATTCTGCAAGAAAATGTTTTGTTTGTTTAAAAACAAATGTTTTTATAGCAAATCCTCAGACAATAGCACTATAATCCTTTGCATTTTCATTTTCCTGTTATGTCTACATATGGCAAATCTCAGGGCTGATATATGATCAATTCCAATATTATTAATAATTTCTAAAATATATTGCAAACACCACAAGCAATAACATTTTGCAGAAGCATATAAATGTTACTTGCTGTTAGTTTTTTGTGTAAAGAGGAATCGGGTTATGTGGCACATTTGTAATTAAATCCAGTTATTAGAATGTAGAGAAAAAGCAATAACAAAACAACATGCCATCATATCTGCTCTGAAGGTTGCTATGTAGTAACAGGGTTCAAATCCCCACACAGCCATGAAACTCACTGGGTGATCTTGGGTCAGTCACTGCCTCTCAGCCTCAGAGGAAGGCAATGGTAAACCACTCTGAATACTGGTTACCATGAAAGCCCTATTCATAGGGTCGCCATAAGTCGGAATTGACTTGAAGGCAATCGATTTCATTTTCAAGCATGATTGCATGGGAGTAAATCCCACTGAACTCAGTATGCAAATGATCAGACCTGACCTCCCCTCCTCCCTGCCTCCCATCACCTCCCTTTTGCCCCTTCCCTCCCCCTTCTGTCACGCCTCCCCTCCCCTTCCAATTCCCTCCTTCCCCCTCCCACTCCTTCTGCTATCCTTTCCCCCTTCTTCCTTCCTTCTACTCTCCCCTCCCCCCCCTCCCCCCCATGGTCACTTTTACCTATCCTAGCCATGAGTGCAGAGGAGTAAATCCCATTGAACTCAATAAGCATGCAAATGATCAGATCTGCCTTTCCCCTCCTTCCCCTCTCATCTCCTTCCCCCCTCCCTTCTTCCTCTCCTCCTCTCTTCCTTCTTCCTCCTCCCCTGCCCATTCCAGGCTTCCCTCCCCATGGTCTGTTTTACCTAGCCTAGCCATGATTGCAGAGGAGAAAATCCCATTAAACTCAATAAGCATGCAAATGATCAGACCTGCCTTTCTTCTCCTTCCCCTCTCAGTTCCCTTCCTCCACCCTTCTTCCTTTCCTCCCCTCTTCCTTCTTCCTCCTCCCCTGCCCATTCCAGGCTTTCCTCCCCATGGTCTGTTTTACCTATCCTAAGCATGATTGCACAGGATTAAATCCCACTGAACTCAAACATGCAAATGATCAAACCTACCCTCATCCTCCTACTGCCTGCTCCCCTCCCCCCCTCCCCCTCCCCATTGGTCAGTTTCGCCTATCCTAACCATGATTGCAGGGGAGTAAATCCCACTGAACTCAATAAGCATGAAAATGATCGATCCATTCTCAGCAAACTTGCCCAGGATTACATTTCTTATCTCTTGGATTAAAAGTAGAGAAATTAACTAATAATAATAATAATAATAATAATAATAATAATAATAATAATAATAATAATAATAAAATTTATTTTTAGGCCGCCTATCTGGCCGAATAATCGGCCACTCTAGGCGGCATACATAATTAAAATTTAAGATATATCATATAAAAATACAATTTTAACATCAATCTTCAATTAACAACCCACCCACATCTGTATACTGTAAAAACTAAAACTAACTTGGGAGCCTATATGCCCGCTGAAATAGCCAAGTTTTTAGTCCTTGGCAGAAACCTACCAGGGAGGGGGCATGGTGAAGATCGTATGGCAAAGAATTCCAGAGGGTGGGGGCCACAACCGAGAATGCCCTCTCTCTGGTCTGCACCAGCCTAGCTGTTTTAACTGGTGGGACCGAGAGAAGGTCTTGTGAGGCAGATCTTGTTAGGCAGCATATTTGATGATGCTGGAGGCGCTCCTTTAGATAAACTGGACCGAAACCGTGTAGGGCTTTAAAGGTTAAAACCAACACCTTGAATTGGGCTCGGTAAACAACTGGTAGCCAGTGCAGATCTTTTAAGACTGGAATAATATGATCCCGGCGGTGGCTGTTCTTAATCAACCGTGCCGCCGCATTCTGTACCAGTTGTAATTTCCGGACAAAAAAACCTTGCAATTTAAAAATGTACCTATAGCCAAAAGATATTTCTATCAAACTTTAAAAAGTAGGCAAATTGCAAATTCCCAAATATATTTGGGAACATATACCTTTGAGCATATGGTGAGTGATGGCAACACCTGCAGTCAGCCCAAAGAACAGAAACAAGGCATGTGCTGTGCTGATCTTGTTTTAGCAAGGAGGAAGCAACATTATTAAAACAGTTGATATAGTTCAGATGTTGTTATGTGCCTTCAAGTCAATTACAACTTATGGCAACCGTATGAATCAGTGACCTCCAAGAGCATCTGTCATGAACCACCCTGTTCAGATCTTGTAAGTTCAGGTCTGTGGCTTCCTTTATGAAATCAATCCATCGCTTGTTTGGCCTTCCTCTTTTTCGACTCCCTTCTGTTTTTCCCAGCATTATGGTCTTTTCTAGTGAATCAGGTCTTCTCATGATGTGTCCAAAGTATGATAACCTTAGTCTCATCATTTTAGCTTCTAGTGACAGTTCTGGATTAATTTGTTCTAACATCCAATTATTTGTCTTTTTCGCAGTCCATGGTATGCGCAAAGCTTGCCTCCAACACCACATTTCAAATGAGCTGATTTTTCTCTTATCCGCTTTTTTCACTGTCCGTACATAGAGATCGGGAATACCATGGTCTGAATGATCCTGACTTTAGTGTTCAGTGATACATCTTTGCATTTGAGGACCTTTTCTAGTTCTCTCATACCTGCCCTCCCCAGTCCTAGTCTTCTTCTCATTTCTTGACTATTGTCTCCACTTTGGTTAATGACTGTGCAGAGGTATTGATAATCCTTGACAAGTTCAATGTCATTGTCAACTTTAAAGTTACATAAATCTTCTGTTGTCATTACTTTAGTTTTTTTGACGGTCAGCTGTAGTCCTGCTTTTGTCCTTTCCTCTTTAACTTTCATCAGCATTGGTTTCAAATCATTACTGGTTGCTGCTAGTGGTATGGTATCGTCTACATATATTATTGATATTTCTCCCTCCAATTTTCATACCTCCTTCATCTTAGTCTAATCCCGTTTTCCGTATGATATGTTCTGCGTCCAGATTAAACAAATAAAATGCACTCCTGTCTCACACCCTTTCCTAGTGGGAACCAATTGGTTTCTCCATATTCTGTCCTTACAGTAGCTTCTTGTCCAGAGTATAGGTTGTGCATCAGGACAATCAGATGCTGTGGCACCCCCATTTCTTTTAAAGTATTCCATAGTTTTTCATGATCTACACAGTCAAACACTTTGCTGTAATCTATAAAGCACAGGGTGATTTTCTTCTGAAATGCCTTGGTCTGTTCCATTATCCAATGTATGTTTGTGATATGATCTCTGGTGTCTCTTCCCTTTCTAAATCTAGCTTCAACGTCTGGCATTTCTCACTCCATATATGGTAAGAGCCTTTGTTGTAGAATCTTGAGCATTACTTTACTTGCATGGGATATTAAGGCAATAGTTTGATAATTACTGCATTCCCTGGGATCCCCTTTCTTTGGAATTGGGATGTATATCAAACGTTTTGAGTCTGCGGGCCATTGTTTAGTTTCCTATATTTCTTGACAGATTTTAGTCAAAATTTGGACAGATTCAGTCTCAGTAGCTTGTAGCAACTCTATTGCAATGCCATCTGTTCCTGGTGATTTGTTTCTTCCAAGTATTTTAAGAGCAGCTTTCAGCTCACAATCTAAAATTTCTGGTTCTTCATCATACGGTTCTTCCAAGAATGAATCTGTCATCCTGGCATCTCTTTTATAGAGTTCTTCAGTGTATTGCTTCCATCTTCCTTTTATTTCATCTCGGTCAGTCAGTGTGTTCCCCTGTTGATTATTCAACATCGCTACTCTTGGTTTAAATTTCCCTTTCATTTCTCTAATCTTTTGGAATAGGGCTCTTGTTCTTCCTTTTTTGTTCTATTTCTATGAAATAATTATTGTAATAGTTCTCTTTGTCCCTACATACTAGTCGCTGTATCGTTGCATTTAGGGTTCTAACCATGTTTCTATCTCCTTTTGCTTTTGCTTTCCTTCTCTCTTTAAACGTTTGAAGAGTTTCTTCAGTCATCCATTGAGGTCTTTCTCTCTTTTTAACTAGAGGTATTGTCTTTTTGCATTCTTCCCTGATAATGTCTCTGACTTCACTCCATAGTTCTTCTGGCTCTCTGTCAACTAAGTTTAAAGCCTCAAATCTGTTCTTTATTTGATGTTTATATTCTTCTCGGATGTTATTTAAATTGTATTTTGGTATTATGATTGCTTTGTTGTTGTTCTTTAGCTTTACTCTGATTTTCAGTATGACCAGTTCATAATCTGTACTGCAATCTGCTCCTGGTCTTGTTTTTACAGAAAGTATGGAACTTCTCCATTTTCTGTTACCAATTATATAATATAATCAATTTGATTCCTAGTTCAGATAGTCACTTTAAATATGTTTGATTTACTTTGCAATTTTAGTCAAGTTTCCTATAGTAAATCATTCCCTTTTGCTTCTGTTTCTGTGAATATGTGAAGTACAGCAACACTTTTCAACACTAAAAAAAAAGCTCCAAAAACAATTGTGGAATAATGGCACTGACTGTTCTGCACATTAGTTTCCAATGGACATGAGGAGTGTCTCACTTTGCACAAGATAAAACAGTAGGAGGTGAAATATATTCTAGCAAAATTCTAGGTGTGCTCCATGTTTTCAATTGATCTTTCCATGCCCCCCTTTCCTTAAGTGGAGTAGTTTAAGCAAGGCAGGCAGAAAAAACGGAATCTTGGGCAGGCCATGTTTGTTTTTCCAACAGCTAGAGTCATCCTAAAGTAGCAACATATTGTATCCATTGATTTTACATCAAACTGTAGTTTCAGATCCAACTGTTAATGCATCCAAAATAGAAATAGAACATAATCTCCAGTTTGAAACAAAAAGGGCTATCTTCACCATCCTATGACATCGACCAATAAAAAGGCTTTGAAATTAATAAAAATAAATTTGACACAGATTTATAGGATGAATGATGAGAGTAATATAATTTTCTAGGTTAAGTCTGTAGAAACAGTAGTAACACAGAAAAGAAGCAAAATAAGAGGAACACCAAAAAACATACAAAAATGTAATTCTCCATCTTTGGAGATGGCAGGTGTTGCCACCACTCACCATATGCTCAGAGGCCCATGTTCCCAAATTCTTCCAAGCTACACAGGAAGTGGATTGGACTATAAAAGACCAACCCAAATGGTGTTTGCATTTTTACAAATTTGTAGGGCAGTACAATATCTCAGAGAGGAGTTCAGGTTTCCTGCTCCCCTGGTGCATTCACTATAGCTACCCAATTTCCCTTCATTTTAACGTTTGATAGAAATATCTTTTGGCTGTAGGTAAGTTCTTAAACCACAAGCTTTTTTGCCTATTAGTTATTATCTACATTGACTGTCAGCAACTCTCCAAGCCTTCAGACTGGAGACACTCCCAGCCCTAGCTGGAGATGCCATGAAATAAACCTTGGACCTTCTGCCCTTCCCCAACTTTGTTGCAAAAATTCCCCAAACAGCATCCAATCATAGCTTTTTAAAAAATACAATAAGAAAAACCAACAAACAACAAAAGAGCGCTGAATTATAAAGGTACGAATCAAAAGCCACCAACTTCAACAGCTTTAAATGTGTTCAGACAAATTAATGTTTGTGGGGGATAAGATAATCAACTACTACTAGGCACAGTGGCTATGCTCCACTGTCAAGGGTGGTATGCCTCTGAATACCAGTTGCTGGGAATCATAAGTGGGGAAAGTGCAGTTGCACTCATGTCCTGATTGGAAGCTTCTCCCATATGGCCACTGTGAGAACAGGATGCTCAATTAGATGGGTCTTTGGCCTAAACCAGCAGGGCTGTTCTTGTGTTTAAGTGCCACTGAAATTAATGGGGGAAACTGTTTCAGACACAGTAGAGGCCTACTAGAAAAGTCACCGTGGAAATAGGATATGAGGAAGTGGAAAACAGAAAGCATTAGTATACAGGCTAATCACTGAGTTCTGATGCTGTTGTATGTCTCGGGGCTGGCATCGGGGGTTGGTATTGTGAAACACCTACTGAGGCTCATACTCTTGCATGGGACCCAGCTCTGACATCCCAGAGCTTCCTCCTTGCTGATGCTGCCTGTTTACCTGCCATGTCCAAGCACTGAAACAGTGACAAGAGCAAGGAAAAGAAGAAGGAATCTCCATTTGTCTAGCTGTCTCCTTCTGAGCAATGGTGACAGTGACTCCCTGCTCAAAAAAAACCCCACTCTGAAACCAGCACTGGTCTTTTGTTATACGTCAGAAAGTGTGGGTTTTCTATAGTGCATGGAAATTACTGAGTTTGGGCTCCTGCTGGGAGGAACGGCGGGATATAAATCAAATAATAAATAAATAAATAAATATTTAATGTTAGCATACATCATGCGTCATGTACAAATTCCTAGTTCTGGTTTACAAAGCAATTCCTTTTGAAAGCAATGAACAGAATTTAGCTGAAACTTCCTACAGTGCTTCATTAGTCATCTTAATTCAGACAAAGGATTACAAAATATTGGAAAATCAAGATCAATGATACAGACTAAGATGCGAAGCGTAGCAGGCAAAGGGAAGGCCGCCTTGTTGCCATTTCTCTGGTTGTAATTAAAGCTGTCATGGTCTGAATGAGCCTGTCTTGATCAAAGCTGAAGAAAACAACACTGGATTTTTAAATTGTGACAAGATAGACACATTTTGAAATTCAGGAAGACATGGAGAAAAATATACTAAATAAGATGAAAACATTTTTTTAAAAGAAGAGAGAGACTAATTTCAATGTATTTCTGCAGATTAGACCACTATGGAAGCATACAAAAGCTGACGTTTTTATAACAGGAATAGAAAAATAGTTTCATAAACAAGGAAGAGAAGGGATGCTCTAATTCTGAAAAATAAGAAAACAAATAAAGAAGCAGGTTAAAGATGAGAGAATTCAGCACCCTGAATTTAGTCTATCTATTCATAGAATCTTAGAATAATAGATCCAAACCCCTGCTCAATGCAGGAATCAGCATACCCAACAGATGGCTGTCCAGCTGCCTCTTGAATGCCTCCAGTGTTGGAGAGCCTACCACCTCCCTAGGAGCCCACAACCTCCTTCAACTACAGGTTTATATGATATTCACTCCTAACGATCTGGTTTGTTTAGAGATCAGTTCAAATTCCAGGCCACGGTTTAAACCACATAAAAAAAATAGGATATATTTTCCATATCCTATTTGAATCTGGGGCCTGAAAGCACAGCAGGTATAAATCAACCTGGGAACACTAATACTTTGCCCTCCTCCCCATCGGAATGAACACAAAACTTTATTTATTTATTTATTTATTATTTGATTTATATCCTGCCCTTCCTCCCACCAGGAGCAAACAAAATCACTAAAAACACTTTAAAACATCATAAAAACAGACATTAAGATACATTTAAAAACAACATTAAAAACATTAAAGCTTTGAAGGCATTTTTTTTAAAAAGAGGTTAGAAAACATATTGATTTTAAAAAAAGGTTTGAAAGCATATTAAAAAGCAGCTCCAACACAGAAGAATGTCTCAACTTAAGGCTTGTTGAAAGAGGAAGGTATTCAGTAGGCACCGAAAAGATAACAGAGATGGCTTCTGTCTAATATTTAAGGGGAGGGAATTCCAAAGGGTAGGTGCCACTACACTAAAGGTCCGCTTCCTATGTTGTGCAGAACGGACCTCCTGATAAGCTGGTATCTGCAGGAGGCCCTCACCTGTAGTTCAGTGATCGACTGGATATATTCACTAATAGGCAAAACACCTTGCGGTTTAAGAATGTACCTATAGCCACAGATATTTCTATCAAACTTTAAAAAGCAGGGAAATTGGGCAGCTATAGTGAATGCACCAGGGGAACAGGAGGCCTGACCTCTTCTCTGAGATATTGTACTGCCCTACAAATTTGTCAAAATACAAACACCATTTGGGTTGGTCTTTCACAGTCCAATCCACTTCATATGTAGCTTGGAAGAATTTGGTAACATGTGCCTTTGATAGAAATAGCTGTGGGCTATAGGTACGTTCCTAAACCGCAAGGTTTTTTGCCTATTAGTGAATTTCCCTGCTTTTTAATCCGGGAGGTAAGAAATGGGATTGCTGTGCAAGTTTGCTGAGAATGGATTGATCATTTGCATGCTTATTGAGGTCAGTGGGATTTTCTCCCCTGCAATCATGCTTAGGATAGGTGAAACTGACCACAGAGGATGGGGGGGAGGAGGAGGAGGAGGAGGAGGAAATGCAGAGGGGAGGACTGGGAGGGGAGCAGGCAGGAGGGGAGGGGAGGGGAGGGGTGGAGAGGGACAGGTTTGATCATTTGCATGTTTATAGAATTCAATAGGATTTACTCCCATGCAATCATGCTTAGGATAGGTAAAGCTGACCGGGGAGAAGGGAGGGAGGGCTGGAGTGGGTAGGGGAGGAGGAGGAAGGAAGAGGGGAGGGGAGGAGGAAGGGAGAGGGGAGGGGAGGAGGAAGGGAGAGGAGAGGGGAAGGAGGGGAAAGCAGGTCTGATCATACTCCTATGCAATCATGGTTAGGACAGGAAAAACTGACCATGGGGGAGGAGGAGTGGGAGTGGGAAGGGGAAGGAGCGTATTGGAGGGGGGCAAAGGAAGGGGGAGAGGAGGGCAGGTTTGATTATTTGCTTGCTTATAGAGTTCAGTAGAATTTACCTCCATGAAATCATTCTTAAGATAGGTAAAACTGACCATAGGGAGGAGGAAGAGGAGGGGGAAGAGGAAGAGGAAGGAGGGAATTGGAAGGGGATGGGGATGAAGGGGCAAAAGAAGGGGGAGGGAAGGGGCAAGAGGGAGGGGATAGGAAGGAGGAGAAGGGAGGGAGGATTTGATCATTTGCATACTTTTTGAGTTCAATGGGATTTATTTCTATGCAATCATGTTTAAAAATGGAAATGGACTGCCTTCAAGTTGATCCGCACCTATGGTGACCCTTTGAATAGGGTTTTCATGGTAAACAGTATTCAGAGGTGGTTTCACCATTGCCTTCCTCTGAGGCTGAGAGGCAGTGACTGGCCCAAGGTCACCCAGTGAGCTTCATGGCTGTGTGGGGATTCGAACCCTGGTCTCCCAGGTCATAGTCCAACACTGACCCAGGGAAAGGGCAGGGACGGGAGGAGGGATTGGGTGGGTGAGCACTGGGCAGAAGGGAAGCCCCTTTCTTTTCCAAGAGGAAAACATTGTGAACAGTATCATTCTTTTTCAGGCTTTCCCCCACCTTTTTATTCTACAGCAGGCACATGAAGTCTCCCACCCAAATTTAAACCAAAGCTGTCACTGGCCACATCCATGCCAGGCCTTTATTTCACATTGGACAGTCATGGCTTCTCTCAAAGGATCCTGGGAAGTGTAGTTAGTGAAGGGTGCTGAGAGTTGCTAGGAGACGCCCTGTTCCCCTCACATACCTTCAATCAGAGTGGCTGACTGTTAAACCAGTCTGGCCACTGAAGCTCTCTCAATGGAACGGGAGTCTCCTCTCAGCACCCTTCACAAACTACACTTCCCAGGATTCTCTGAGGAAAGCCATGACTGTCTCAAGTGAAATCAAAGTCTGGTGTGGGTGTGGCCCCCTAATTAGGCTGTTTAGAATTCTGACAGTTGGTTCTTACTGAGCGTTATCATAGGCTGCCAGCCAATATTTATTAAATTAATTAAAAATCAGTCAGGCATTTTTTAAACTTTTCAACTGCAGAAGATGAAGGTCAGAGTATGAGGCAAGGTCAGTATTAGGATTACAGGTACTCTGTGAATATGGCTGGTTTTTAATGAATTTCAACAGATTATGAGAACTCTCAAAGAAAAAAGTCCAAAAGGGCTCTGAGATTTTTTCTCTCTTTTTAGACTTTGAACGCTCTATTCTCTCTGACTGTTTTGTGTATCACCATGAAAATTGAGAGGGTTGTTAAGCAAGCGTTTCTGAGTTCAGAACTATATGTTTTGTAAGGTTTTGTTTTGAAATGAGCTTATGGGAAGCCTCAGAATGGCATGGGGGGTATTTTCAATTTAACATTGCGGAATGTGAAAAACCCACTCTGGCTATAGTATACAGCCATTCTCGTGGCTGTATAATAAGGGATGAGATGGTCTTTCAGGAATTCTGGTCCCAAGCTGTACAGGGTTTTGTACACCAGAACTAGAACCTTGAACCTGGCCTGATAGCAAAAGGGCAGCCAGTGCAATTCTTTCAGCAGTGGGGTGACATGTTGGCGATACCCTGTCCCAGTGAGCAGTCTCGCCACTGCATTTTCCACTAGCTGCACCTTCCAGACCAACCTCAACAGTAGCCCCACGTAGAGTGCATCCCAGTAATCCAGCCTGGAGGTTACCAGTGCATGGACAACAGTGGTCAGGCTATTCCGGTCCAGAAATGGCTGCAGCTGTCTTACCAGCCAAAGCTGGTAAAAGGCACTCCTAGCCACGGAGGTCACCTGGGCCTCTAGTGACAAAGATGGATCTAGGAGCACCCCCAGACTACAGATCTGCTCTTATGATCCCACCCAAAGCAGGCAATTAACCAATTATCTGAACTCGGGAACTACCAACCCATAGTGCCTCTGTCTTGCTAGGATTCAGACTCACTTTATTGGCCCTCATCCAACCCACCACCAAGTCCAGGAAGCGGTCCAGGACTTGCACGGCCTCTCCCAATTCAGATGTTACAGAGACATAGAGCTGGATATCATCAGCCTACCGCTGACACCTTGCCCCAAATCTCCTGATGATTGCTCCCCAGGGCTTCATACAGATGTTAAACAGAATGGGGGACAAAATGGTACTCTGCAGCACCCCACAGCACAACTGCCAGGGGGCTGAAAGATAATCACCCATGCTATTCTCTGAAAACAACCCTGGAGATAGGATCAAAACCACTGTAAAACAGTGCCTCCCATACCCATGTCACCAAGTCGGCCCAGAAGGATCCATGGTCAATGGTATCAAAAGCCTCCAAGAGATCAAGCAAGAGTAACAGGGTCTTACTCCCCCTGTCCTTCTCCTGATCAAGGACATCCATCAGGGCGACCATGGCCAATTCAGTCCCATGACCAGGCCTGAACCCAGACTGGGATGGGTCAAGATAATCTGTTTCATCCAAGAGTACTTGCAATTGCTGCGCCACAGCCCTCTCAATCACCTTCCCTAAAAGGGGGGTATTTGCGACCAGACAGTAATTGTCACAGACCAATAGGTCCAGGATGGGCCTTTTCAGGAGCAGTTGGATCACTTCCTCTTTCAGGGCAGCTGGAACCATTCCCTACTGCAATGATGCATTGACCACACCCTGGATCCACTCGGTCAAAGCCCCTCAGCAAGCTTTAATAAGCCAAGCAGGACAATGGTCTAGAGGACATGTTGCTGGCTGCATCATCGCAAGCACCTTGTCTACGTCATCAGGCTGCATCAACTGAAACAGTTCCCAAGAAATTGCAGAAGATGTTGCACTGGACACCTCATTGGGACTACTGTAGATGTGGAGGGGTATTCAAGACTGCTACGGAGGTGAGCAACTTTACCCTCAAAGTGCTTTGCAAAATATTCACATTGGGTCTCCGAAGGGTCTAAGACTCCATTTCCTAGAGTTGATGTCAAAAGACTCCCGACAATATGGAAATGCTTCACTGGATGGCTACTTGAGGATGCAATGGAGGCAGAGAAGTGGGCGTTCTTTGCCACCCTCACCGCCACACAGTAGGCACAATGTTTTACTCGTGCCTGATTAGCCTCACAGCACGTCTTTCAGCACTTGCACTCTAGCCGTTGTCCAGACTGTTTCATTGCCCTTAGCTCACTGGTGTACCAAGGTGCAAACTGGGCTCCACAATGCCAGACAGGGCACTTGGGGGCAACTGTGTCAAGACCCTGATGCACCTCACTGTCCCACAGCGTGACAAGGGCTTCAACAGGGTCACCTGCTCTATCTACTGGAAACTCCCCCAGGGCATTCAGGAATACAATGGATTCCATTAGTCTCCAGGGGTGGACCATCTTAATCTGTCCACCTCCCCTTCAGGGAAGGATTGGAGCTACAAGTCTAAACTTCACCAGGAAGTGGTCTGACCATGACAATGGAGTGACATCCACCACCCCTATCTCCAGACCACCCCTTCCTCCATCTGGAGCAAAAACCAAGTCGAGGGTGTGCTCTGCCCTATGAGTTGGGCTGGTAACAACTTGAGACAGCCCTATGGTCGTCATGGAGTTCCAAGCCCAAACACTAGAGGCAGGCTCAGCATGGGCATTGAAATCATGCAGGAGTATTGTTCTGGGCTCCTCCAACACCACAGCCAGTCAGTCAGAGAAGCTGCCGGGCAGCAAGCTGGATGGTACACCAGCAGCAACCCTATTTTCCTGTCTCCTTGGCCTGACAGCAGGTGCAGGCCCTCACAGCCAGCTCCAAGACAGAGTGGCTTCCTGGTCACAGAGATGGAAGTTCTGTAGACCACAGCAACTCCTCCCTCCCTCCCTGCAGCCTGTACTGGTGTTGCACCGAGTATCCAGGTGGGCGAAGCTGGGTCAGATCAACTCCTCCCAGCTCACTCACACAAGTCTTGGTAATGCACACCAAATCAGCACCTTATCCATGATCAAATCATGGATGAGTATGGTCTCATTGTGTACTGATCTGGTGTTAAACAACAACACACAGAGGCCAGTCGGCACAGCAGATGAGCAACGAGGAACCCATCCATGATATGAGTGGCAGCAAGGAATAAGGCATAGATAGCATTGCCTTCTTCTTCTATGGTAATTCACCATCCCCCCATGGCTATATTTCCCTCTTCCCATGATCACTGAAATTGGGATTGCATCACCCATGTCCCTCCTTATTAAGACTCCTCCTAAACACCTGATATGGACCCAACAAGAGCCCACCAACAAAACCTATCTGAGCCTATTATCCCAGTAGGCCTCTGCGAGAACTGGGAACAGTCATACCCATTCAAACTTTTTCACACAGGGCACATCTACTCCCCTTCTGTCTCACACCCAGGGAGGGCCAGCCTTCTGCCAGTTACAGACTCTCACTCTGAAGGCATCTGACAACTTTCTGCTATCATTCAGTTCACTGCACAGGCTCTGACCCTGTTATGAATTATGGACTTCAGGTTGGGATGGGGGAGAAATTTGATTCAGTTCACCTTTTAAAGCCAAATCTATAACATTCAGACTATGAGAAACATTCAGACTCTGAGAACCAAAACACAGCTATCCTTCCAAGCTGGAAGTTGCAAGGCTCTGCCACAGGCAATACGAAACACTAATTAAAGTGTGAGCAGGCTTATCAAGGAGGCAATAGTGAAAGAACTTCCCCAGCTATGTTGTTGGGCAAATCCACATGGGCTCCCAGCACTAGATCTAAATTATCTTTTGTCCATGCCCATCATTACTAGCAAAATGTAATACATGCTGAGAGGGCAACCTATCAGTGCTGGTCAGCAATCGGTGGTGCAGAGCCTGAAGTTACCAAGGGGCTAACCTTCCTGACATCCTCTAGAGCCAGCCAGCAATGACGGTAAGACTGGAAACTGGTCCTTTACCATACAGGTGCCTTACGGTGCTCACTAAAGTAATCTTTGATCCACAATTTCTGCCCACACATTCTGCCAACTAAAACAAGCCAAATTAGCCAAATCAAAAAGCAGACACCATCTCCTTATTGTACAGCATGGAGAAGGCCAAAAGCAACCCAAAGGCCAATCATGGGTGCAACCAAAAACAGAAGGAGCAACCTGCTAATCCTAGTGGAGATGGGTGGACAGGTAGCCATGTGAAGAGCCAAAGACACTGGGATTGGACAGTGTGGCCTTAAATAAGCACCACCTTCACCTGATTAGCATTCCCAAAAACATTCTTATGAAGACAACAGAGTTTATTTTATTTCTTTCTGTTTGCTCCCACATGTGAGTAAACTGAAAATGTCCTTGTGAAGCTACATTAGAAAATATACTTTACTTTGCATTTTAATTGGTGCTTCATTAAGGGGTGTTTTGAAAAACTTGTTCTCTCTTTGTCCTCATCATTGTCACATGAAAGACACTTACACTCACTTGAACTCTCCAATTACAAATGATTGTTCAGCTATATTCTTGACGCACTTTCAAACAAATATTTGTTTTCTTGTGGCATTTAATATGACAGCCAGTACCTCCTCTCCAATTAATTTAAAACTTCTGGATTTTCATAAAGCCACACAGAGACCAAATTTGATGAAAAATATTTTTGTATTATTCAAAAGGCATAACTAAGGCTTAACTCATGTTAGATAAAGTCTGTACTCCCATTCCCTACAAGAGGGTCAGGGGGCTAGGGCACTAAGCCTCTTCTGCATGAACTTGAGAAGAATGCTATCAAAGCTGACCGTGCCAACCATATTTCCCCATGAAAATACATCAAGATCCTCATGTGCAGTCAGATCACAGCAGCCAGTGATAGCAATTCTAATACAGCAAAAGAGGATTAGATCTGTTGTAAAAGGGGAACACAGGCATCTCATTTAAACCTGCAGAGTATTACAATTCCAGTGAAGTTCAGGATCATTCCGCATTGACAGTGAGATTAGTCCCAGGTTGGAAAGAATCAGGAAAAAATAAGTCACATTCTTCCTTTCTAGTCTGTGTTCTTTGAGGCATCCCAGAACCATGTCTTTCATAGCAACCTTTCTGTATTTGATGGTGTAAATCATTAAGAGAAATGTATTATGATGTGGGTGGGTGATTTTTTTCATTTTTACTGAACATTAATAATGATCAAGCAATTTGCCCTGTACTTTGAGACAGAAAAAACCTGAGTATTAGACCTCATCTTTAATAACTGAGCTCTTCATGCCATTGTCTCTACATGCTACTGGAGAGGCTTTATGGTGGTCTCTACAGGGGGAGAATGTTGGGAGGGATCCCCGTGGAAGCAGCTTCCTGCTTGTGCAGCCTTTGGATCCAACCCATAGACTTTAAGAGGTATAAATTTTGTATAAACTCTGTATAAAATAAAATGCCTTTTCCCTCTTTTCTTCTGTGTTGGCAGAATGAAATTGTTTTTATTCGATTTGATTTGTATTCTGTTGTGTTTTATATTTTTATTAATGTAAAACATTTTGGGGCCTATTGGCAAAGGGTAGTATATAGGGAAGGGGGTCAAATTTTATTCAGTTCATATTTGAAGGCTTTGCGCTTTCCAAAACAATATGCGAACTGAAACAAAATAATTGAAATTGAAGTAGAAAACTTTTAAATAAATAAAATGGTGATGGAAAATCATCTAAACTTTTTACAGTACATTGCTGTATCTGCCTTTTGAGTGACTGTGGCTTTTACAAACATTAAGGTTTCGGGAGGATTGGTGTTTTATTAAAAGAAAAAGTTTATTTAATTTTGCCAAGTATTTCATAAAAATCAAGAAAAGCTCTCCAGCAATACTTACCATGCAGAATGCACATGGAGACTGTTTCAAAAAAAGTTGTATATTATTAAGGGGAACTAAAACCTGGGCATATTGAAGGTTTAAGCAGTGAAGAAGACATCTACCTTGTAATATGTATTCAAAAGCAGTTTTCAATCACACCAGACAAATTTAAATGTGGTATGAATACATATGTTATCAATCCATATTCAGCCAGCAGTGGAACCTGTGTCAACACAGTCAGCAACTGCAAAATCATCACATTTAATCTTATTTTATTATTATATGAGACATAGCAGAAGACATAAAAACAAACACAACGTAACCGCTACTTTGTCTCAAAAGTCCACTTAATATGTTCTCATCTTAATGTAGAAGCCCAAAAGGTTTTGCTTTGCCATTTGTAAGCTGCCAGATGGCTTGTCTGGCTCTCAAGGGGTGGGTGGGTGGCCCACTCCCTCAATCCTGCATTTTAAGGAGCCAGCTGGTAGGCCTAATTCCACTAAAAACATTCCCAGTATGGCATTTTTTATGGAGGTAGCAGGATTTCATTGACATGACAGTGAGCTCTGCAGCATGCTAGGCCATAAGTATTTTAAATTCTTGAAAGGGTGGGAGCAGCTGCTGCTGCTGCGGAATGGCAGAGAGGAGAGAGAAAGCTATTAACGCCTCTCCTCAAAAAGAAACCCCCTACCACTGTACTTAAAATGAAGCAAGTACAGTGAAATGGAAGGAAATAGCTGGGTCAAGCTAAGAATCGAAAGGAAAGATTTGATCTGGTTCAGACTTAATGTAGTCTGGAGGCACATTGTGGGAAGGATATTCTAATTATATCCAAACCACATTCATCTGTCCCTAAAATGGATTGGGTTTTGAGGCATGAGCATTTATTTAAGTACTATTTATCTATAGCAACAGTGTTGGTGGCAGAGAGCTTATCAACAAAAACTGAAAAAGCCCATAGCCATGCAGTAGCCCTCGGGGCACAACTGAGAAAAACCATGAATAAACTATATCAAATACGGGTAAGAAAGGGTAAATCAAGAGAAAATCCAGATCCTTTTTGGACTTTTTTCTGTCAGTGGTCTCATAATTTGCTGAAATTAATTAAAAATCAGCTATGTTCACCTGAAATCCTGTTACTGAACTTGCCCCATACTCTGGCCTTCATCTTCTGCAGTTTAAAAGTTTTAAAAATGCCTGGCTGATTTTTAATTAATTTAAGAAATTTAACATTGAAGACTATTATAGCATTGGGCATGCTCAATAAGAACTCTCAGTGTTCTAAAAGCCAGAGTCAAAGCTGTTTGGCTTGAGTAATCAGGGGGCCTCACCACCCCAGACATTTATTTCACTTTGACAGTCATGGCTTTTCCCAAAGAATCCTGGGAAGTGTAGTCTGTGAACAGTGCTGAGAGTTGCTAAGAGACTCCTATTCCCCTGACAGAGCTGCAGTGGCCAGAGTGGTTTAACAGTCCAATCTGAAACACAAAAGGCTGTCGTCGCCATCATATGACATTGACCAATACAAAAGATTTGAAATTAATGAAAATAAAATTTGACACAGATTTCTAGGATGGATAATGAGAGAAATATAATTTTCTAGGTTAGATTCTCTGTAGAAACAGTAGTAACACAGTAAAGAAGCAAAATAAGAAGAACACCAACAAACATAAAAATGTAATTCTCCATCTTTGGAGATGGCAGGTGTTGCCACCACTCACCGTATGCTCAGAGGCACATGTTACCAAATTCTTCCAGGCTACACAGGAAGTGGATTGGACTGTGAAAGACCAGCCCAAACTGTGTTTGCATTTTGACAAATTTGTAGGGCAGTACAATATCTCAGAGAGGAGGTCAGGTCTCCTGTTCCCCTTATGCATTCACTGTAGCTGCACAATTTCCCTGCTTTTTAAAGTTTGATAGAAATATCTGTTGGCTATAGGTATGTTCTTAAACTGCAAGGGTTTTTTTTGCCTGTTAGTGCATTTAAAATTATTTGCTTTTGGACTAGCCTAGAGCTAATTGTAATGAGCAAGCCTCTGCAGTACTAGAAATGCTGAAAGGAATTTCAACCAACCAAAGACTATAAGGCAAGAATAATTTGCTTCCTTAGAAAAAGTCAGAGAAAAACTCAAAAACAGTGGAAACTATTGCTTAAACCATGAGTCTGCTATTGTGCAAGCATAAGTGTGTTTACTCAGAATCAAAGTCCATTATATTCCATCAGCATTGTTCTTAATAAGTTTGCAGCCCAAATCTTCCCAAAATTCATGAATGCTTTCTGAATGTTCCACCTTAATGTCCCAACACACTTCTCAGCTGAAAAAAAATGTAAACATATGTTTAAAATGCATATTTAGTGAACAAATACATTTAGAAGTTTGTGTTTATCCATGCAGAATTTGAAAACTCTACAGACCTCATTCATGGATGAACACAAGTAAAAGTGACACAATCATATTAATCCATAGATGAATCAGTAAATACAACTGAACTTAATCATGATTCTAGGCTAGCTGTGCTTGACCCAGAACCAAGATCTGATAAATCACATTTACCAATCACATATTTTACTTCCTGTCAGTCAGTTCCATGAGTTCACTCAAAAATCGTATAGTCAACAAGTCCTGTGGGTTGGATCCAAAGAACTGTGAGAAGAACTCTGCTTGTGCAACAGGGCATCCCCAACAATCATCCTCACTACAGCCACTCTACAGCTACTCCTGGGGTGTGGCACAGGGAAAGGGGGGGGCAGCACAGGGAAGCAAAAATCAGCAGATATATGTGGGGTACTTTGAATGAACCAATATGCTTCTGTTTATGCAGTAGCACATGTAGATCCAAGTCTACATGTCTTTTAGCTAACTGTTTGGTTTATTACTCCAGCTACATGTAAATTGTATAACAGAATGGTATGAAGGGATGCACAGAGAGATGGTATGGGGAAGAAAAAACTGAGCTGTAGTGGAATATTCCTTTAATCCTTGCTCACAGCTGTTCCTTTGTCTAGTATGCTTACTGATCTCCATGAGATAATCTGACAAAACATTGGCTTAGTCTTCTCTTTTTAGATTAAAACTGTGAAAATACTATAGTAAACAGCTCAATAAACAAAGCTGCTAAGTGTTAAGACCTTGATTTGTGAGTTGCAATGTGGCAACAGAGTTTAGAAATCTACCTAGCATTTTCCTGATAAAACAGTTAATTGTGCTAGGGAAAGAAATGTTGTGAGCCATGCTAGCAGGGGGTGTACCGGCAAGCAGGAGGAGGGCGGAGGACTTGGACTAGGATGGTCCAGTGAAGGACCCAGTGAGGGGAGGGATAATGAAGTGGCCCCTGCTCAGGGCATTGATGGGTCATCTCCAGCAGTCCCAGACAACCCCCTGGAGAGAGCACCAGACCTGCTGGTCACTGCCTGATGAGGCACCTCTCCTAATGCCCATGCAGCCGCCAGACAGCCCTCCCCCTGCAAAGGTAGAGGATCGGACAGAGACTGAGGCCTGCCTTCACCACAGTCCAGGAGGCAAATGCAGTGGGAGATTTAACAATTCCAGCTCAAGAGTCATCTGCGCTTATGTGCACATCTCCAACAGTGACTCAGGGTACACACAAGCAGGGAGCCCGCCCAGCCCTACTTAAACTGGGTGAGGGGAAACTGTTAGGACTGGTTCACATATGAGCCAAGATCCGCATTAAAAATGCTGCTTTCCCCATCACGACTGATTTTGAGAGTTGACATACGTCTGCCCTCGCTATGAATAAATTGGCGGTTTTTCTTTTTAGCATTCACACTCGTGTGTGTTTATTGCTATCAGTGTTTCCTTGTTGCCACGCCCACACATTAGCATGTTAACTGCAGAGGCAGGGAAGGGGCAGTGTTTCCCTAAATGAAGGGAGGAATATGCACTTGAAAGAAGGGGAATTGACTACAGCCTCCCCCCTTCACTGCGGTGCAGGCTTTCTCCCATCCCCCCTGCTCCCACCCATGGCTGTTAGGCTGTCCCTGCGTGAGATTGGTGTGCCTTTGGCACCCCAGGACAAGCCTCAGCATGCGTTCTGGGAAACATAAAAAACCCCCAAGCAATTATCTTTAGAGAGACATTAAAAGCAGCTACTAAAGGAAGCATCGGCCGTTTAATATTATCGCTCTCCGTGAGTGGGATGAATGGAGCAGATGCTGGGATGAGATGCCAAGGCAGCTTCCCTTTCCCCTGCACTTTTGGGTGCTTATAAATTACCCCAGCGGTGCCTTCGCCAGCCTCCTCTCACTGTGGCTGCACACGGTCCAAGCCTGGGTGTAGCTCCAGTGAGCAGCACATAGAGGCTTGCGGACCCCCCCCCACAGCTCAAGTGAGAGAGCCAGCCAATGCTGAAGAGGAGTCTCCCTCTCTGGCAGCCAGGAAGGAATTTCCCAATCTCCCCCTCGGGGAGTTGAGCATAACGGAGACCTGGTGGAATGGAGAAAACCAGTGGGATACGGTTATCCCTGGATATAAACTATATCGGAAGGACAGGGAAGGACGTATTGGTGGCGGAGTCGCTCTATACTTGAAAGAAGGCATTGAATCCAGCAAGCTTGAAACCCCAAAAGAGGCGGACTCCTCCACAGAATCGTTGTGGGTGGTGATACCATGCCCCAGGAGGGATTTAATACTGGGAACGATCTATCGTCCCCCTGATCAAATTGCTCAGGGAGACCTTGAGATGAGATATGAAATTGAGGAAGCATCCAAACTAGGAAATGTGGTAGTAATGGGTGACTTCAACTACCCAGACACAGACTGGCCGCATATGTGTTCCAGTCATGACAAAGAAGCGAAATTTCTAGATATTCTAAATGACTATGCCCTAGACCAGTTGGTCATGGAACCGACCAGAGGGATGGCAACCCTGGACTTAATCCTCAGTGGGGACCGGGACCTGGTGCGAGATGTAAGTGTTGTTGAACCGATTGGGAGCAGTGACCATAGTGCTATTAAATTAAACATACATGTAAATGGCCAATTGCCAAGAAAATCCAACACGGTCACATTTGACTTCAAAAGAGGAAACTTCACAAAAATGAGGGGATTGGTAAAAAGAAAGCTGAAAAACAAAGTCCAGAGGGTCACATCACTCGAAAATGCTTGGAAGTTGTTTAAAAACACTATATTAGAAGCTCAACTGGAGTGCATACCACAGATCAGAAAAGGTACCGCCAGGGCCAAGAAGATGCCAGCATGGTTAACGAGCAAAGTCAAGGGAGCTCTCAGAGGCAAAAGTCTTCCTTCAGAAAATGGAAGTCTTGTCCGAATGAAGAAAATAAAAAAGAACACAAACTCTGGCAAAAGAAATGCAAGAAGACAATAAGGGATGCTAAAAAAGAATTTGAGGAGCACATTGCTAACAACATAAAAACCAACAACAAAAAATTCTATAAATACATTCAAAGCAGGAGACCATCTAGGGAGGCTATTGGACCCTTGGATGATAAGGGAGTCAAAGGTGTACTAAAGAACGATAAGGAGATTGCAGAGAAGCTAAATGAATTCTTTGCATCTGTCTTCACAGTGGAAGATATAGGGCAGATCCCTGAACCTGAACTAACATTTGCAGGAAGGGATTCTGAGGAACTGAGACAAATAGTGATAACGAGAGAGGAAGTTCTAGGCTTAATGGACAATATAAAAACTGACAAATCACCAGGCCCGGATGGCATCCACCCGAGAGTTCTCAAAGAACTCAAATGTGAAATTGCTGATCTGCTAACTAAAATATGTAACTTGTCCCTCGGGTCTTCCTCCGTGCCTGAGGACTGGAAAGTGGCAAATGTAATGCCAATATTCAAAAAGGGATCCAGAGGGGATCCCGGAAATTACAGGCCAGTTAGCTTAACTTCTGTCCCTGGAAAACTGGTAGAAAGTATTATTAAAGCTAGATTAACTAAGCACATAGAAGAACAAGCCTTGCTGAAGCAGAGCCAGCATGGCTTCTGCAAGGGAAAGTCCTGTCTCAGTAACCTATTAGAATTCTTTGAGAGTGTCAACAAGCATATAGATAGCACCTACTGGAGGTGATCCAGTAGACGTAGTGTACTTAGACTTTCAAAAAACGTTTGACAAGGTACCTCACCAAAGACTTCTGAGGAAGCTTAGCAGTCATGGAATAAGAGGAGAGGTCCTCTTGTGGATAAGGAATTGGTTAAGAAGCAGAAAGCAGAGAGTAGGGATATACGGACAGTTCTCCCAATGGAGGGCTGTCGAAAGTGGAGTCCCTCAAGGATCGGTATTGGGACCTGTACTTTTCAACTTTTTCATTAATGACCTAGAATTAGGAGTGAGCTGTGAAGTGGCCAAGTTTGCTGACGATACTAAATTGTTCAGGGTTGTTAAAACAAAAAGGGATTGCGAAGAGCTCCAAAAAGACCTCTCCAAACTGAGGGAATGGGCAGAAAAATGGCAAATGCAATTCAATATAAACAAGTGTAAAATTATGCATATTGGAGCAAAAAATCTGAATTTCACATATACGCTCATGGGGTCTGAACTGGCGGTGACCGACCAGGAGAGAGACCTCGGGGTTGTAGTGGACAGCACGATGAAAATGTCGACCCAGTGTGCGGCAGCTGTGAAAAAGGCAAATTCCATGCTAGCGATAATTAGGAAAGGTATTGAAAATAAAACAGCCGATATCATAATGCCGTTGTATAAATCTATGGTGCGGCCGCATTTGGAATACTGTGTACAGTTCTGGTCGCCTCATCTCAAAAAGGATATTCTAGAGTTGGAAAAGGTTCAGAAGAGGGCAACCAGAATGATCAAGGGGATGGAGCGACTCCCTTATGAGGAAAGGTTGCAGCATTTGGGGCTTTTTAGTTTAGAGGAAAAGCGGGTCAGAGGAGACATGATAGAAGTGTATAAAATTATGCATGGCCTTGAGAAAGTGGATAGAGAAAAGTTCTTCTCCCTCTCTCATAATACTAGAACTCGTGGACATTCAAAGAAGCTGAATGTTGGAAGATTCAGGACAGACAAAAGGAAGTACTTCTTTACTCAGCGCATAGTTAAACTATGGAATTTGCTCCCACAGAATGCAGTAATGGCCACCAGCTTTGATGGCTTTAAAAGAAAATTAGACAAATTCATGGAGGACAGGGCTATCAATGGCTACTAGCCGTGATGGCTGTGGTGTGCCACCCTAGTCAGAGGCAGCATGTTTCTGAAAACCAGTTGCCAGATGCCTCAGGAGGGGAGAGTGTTCTTGCACTCGGGTCCTGCTTGCAGGCTTCCCCCAGGCACCTGGTTGGCCACTGTGAGAACAGGATGCTGGACTAGATGGGCCACTGGCCTGATCCAGCAGGCTCTTCTTACGTTCTTATGTTGGTGTCGCTGGAGAAGAGAGAGAATGAAGGGGTGGGGGGGAACCGCTCACATCACATGCAGAGATCTTTCACAGCATTAGACATTCTAGGGTGAATAATTTGGATGAATGTGATTTTGTTTAAAGGAGCGGGAGAAGAAATGTGTTAGGGGGAGAAGTAGGAGAAAGCGGGAGAAAGGAAGGCAAGAGCGACCGGAAGTTGCTTAGTCAACAGCAGGAAATAAAATGACACCCAGAGACAGTTAAAGGGGTGGAGAAAAGGGAGGATCTCATGGTGAAGAAACTGTGCAGCCAAAAAAAAGGCGCTTAAAAGGTAATACACGGTAGAAACACACCGAAGCAGATGCAGATTTTAAAAGCAATTTCGGGTTTTGTCGCATTGATTTAATCCGGAGTTAAAGGCAAAAGCAGCTGAATGTACTTGCGTTGGCAAAAACGTCGTGCAAATGGTCCAAATTAAAAGGATCTGCAAAAAACATCAGATCCACATTATACTGGCATCTGATCAGGCCCTTAGTTACTGAGTCAACATCTTAATGTTGCCAAGTTGTGCCTAGTTAGTTACAGAGGGATGCTGAGTTCTGAGTAAGTTGTATGTAGATTCATGAAGCATACTGAACTGAAACTTCTATTACTTTAATAAAAGAAAAAATACAGCTGTGTCTGAGTCTGAATTCTTCGAGTTCGGGCAGGACAAGAAAGAAAATTAACATACTTCATCTAATCTTACCTTTAAAATCAAAGATAAAATCCCCATATTTCCAACAAGATGTTGCTTTAAAGCTATACTTCCAGCAGGTTACATTCATGTTATCAATGAATTCTGACCAGAAGCCTACACTATTGACATTCTCATCTTACTGCTATTTCTTTATCGTGTACCATTTCTAATACATTGATTCCAAGAATATTGGAAGCATTATAAATCCTGTGGATCATCTAGTCCAACTTTCTCCTACCCAAAATGCATCCCCAGATATCCAAACTATTCCCTAATAGATGCATATTCTGTTTTCCATTGAGAACTTGTCAAAGAAAGAAATTCCAGAATCTGATGTTGCCCTTTGGTACTTTCCTTATATTTAACATACATTTTAACCTGATTTCACTTTGCTTTTCCACAGGAAAAAAAGGAAATGATTATTCTGTCTCTTCATGACATTTATTTGCACATTTGAAAACAGTCTATATGTCCTCCTCAACCATACCTTTTTTAAGACCATGCACATGTAAACCTAGTTTCAGAAATCACATCCACAGTTCCAGTACTTCTGATCTCCACAGTCCAAGTGTGTAGGTCAGGGATTGCTAACATTGTGCCTATGGGTGCCAATGTGCCCTCCATTACCTCCTATCATGCCTGCAACAGTTCCCAGTACATATCTCTTCAAAAAGCCCCAATGAATGAGAGACTGTTTGCTCTTCCTGCTCAGTTCCTGTTAGCACTGGCTTGGCTTCTCCTACATCAACATCATCATCAATAGTAATAATATTTATTAGTCGCTTGACCCCCGAAGGTCCACAAGCAACTGAAACAATGTTAAAACAAAAACAAATAAAACACACTATAAATCATAACAATAAACAACAAAAAACAATAGCAATAGCATTGAGCATACCCCCTTAAACATGCTCACATTCACAGGATGCCATGACTGCACATCCCATCCCTTCCATTCTGAACAGTGAAGACATGCAAATAACTTCCGTCTGTGAGCAAGTGCAGCAGTGGCTGATGTTAATAGGTGTGGTTGATGGGAGGAGATTTTGTGGTCCTGTCTCTTTTTCTACTCTTTTGATGTGGCAAACATTATGCCATACACCCCATGACAACCACTTTTTGACTGGTGCCTATGGCACTTTCTCAAAATTCCAAATGCCCAAAAAGGTTGTGATCCCTGGTGTAGGTCATAGACCAGGTGTGAGAAACCTTTGGGCCTCCAGATGTTGTAACTGACATCACCTCTAGTTATTGGCCGTGTTTGCTGGAGTTGATGTGAGTTGTAGTTCAATGCCATCCAGAGGGCCAAAGGTTTCCCATTCCTGTCATAGACCCACAATGGGAGTTCTGTGGCTTCCTTTGGCTTCCTTGGGGTGGAATGAACATGCCATCTAGAGGCAGTACTTGCACTGCTGTTTGGTTGATTGTAGGGCTGTATACCAGATTCAGCTGAGGCTGATGGCCTGAGCCAAATATGTCCAATTTGAAATATTTGGGCCAAGGCTAAGTCAGGTTCTGACAACCATGGATTGCTATGGGTCAGATTGGATGACCCAGGGTGACCCGGGGCTGTTGGGGTAGGCATCAGGCAGGAAGACTAGGCAGCCGCAGCTCTCCTTCCTCCCTGTTGAGCAGAGGGAGTGATCCTCCAGGTGTGAGGTGCTATTTAGCAAACAGCTTTCCTGAAGACCCTTGCAAAGCAGCTCATGAGCCGAGCTAGCACTGCTGGGGGTGCTGTTTTGCAAGGGGCTCTTGAAGGGAGCCTACAGACATGTTGAACTTTTGCATATTTTTTCTCTCACTGAAATGGGTTTCTGCCTACCTTAGCTAATAGCTAAGTCTCCTATAGACTCAAATTACTATGCAAATGTTTTCTTGGTTGAGGAGCCTGGAAGTACTGGGAATATATCTAAAATTCAGGCATAAGCAGACAAAGGAAGCATGGTCCATGATGTTTTGGTATAGTCCAACCCATTAATCCCTAATTTAATCCTGTTAGTACATTGCTGGTGATTTTCTTCCTGGCACATTTACTTTTGATTATGCCAAATATGTATGTGTGAATGGTAAATGTGTGTGTTATGTGCCTTCAAATCGATTACGACTTATGGCGACCCTATGAATCAGCAACTTCCAGTAGCATTTGTTATAAACCACCCTGTTCAGATCTTGTAAATTCAGATCTGTGGCTTCCTTTATGGACTCAATCCATCTCTTGTTTGGTCTTCCTCTTTTCTACTCCCTTCTGTTTTTCCCAGCATTATGGTCTTTTCTAGTGAATCATGTCTTCTCATTATGTGTTCAAAGTATGATAACCTCAGTTTCATCATTTTAGCTCCTAGTGCTAATTCTGGTTTAGTTTGTGCTAACACCCAATTATTTGTCTTTTTCACGGTCCATGGTATCTACAAGGCTCTCTTCCAACACCGCATTTCAAATGAGTTGATTTTTCTCTTATCTGCTTTTTTCATTGTCCAGCTTTCACATCCATACATAGAGATCAGGAATACCATGGTCTGAATGATCCTGACTTTAGTGTTCAGTGATACATCTTTGCATTTGAGGACCTTTTCTAGTTCTCTCATAGCTGTCCTCCCCTGTCATAGCCTTCTTCTGATTTCTTACTATTGTCTCCATTTTGGTTAATGACTGTGCCAAGGTATTGATAATCCTTGACAAGTTCAATGTCCTCATTGTCAACTTTAAAGTTACATAAATCTTCTGTTGCCATTACTTTAGTCTTTTTGACATTTAGCTGTAGTCCTGCTTTTGTGCTTTCCTCTTTAACTTGCTTTCTTTTCAAATCATTACCGGTTTCCACTAGTAGTATGGTATCATCTGCATATCTCAAGTTATTGGTATTTCTCCCTCCAATTTTCACACCTCCTTTATAGATTAAATATAGATTAAACAAATAGGGTGATAAAATACACCCGTCTCGCACCCTTTCCAATGGGAACCAATTGGTTTCTCTATATTCTGTCCTTACAGTAGCCTCTTGTCCAAAGAATAGGTTGCTCATCAGATGCTGTGGCACTCCCATAATGGCATAATGGTAAATATGCAGGTAGAATTCATGAGCTGAAGTAATTATATAGAATGTGATGTTGGAGTAATTCTTAATTAATCTTTCTTAAAGCATATATATTCCCCAAGGACAAAGTCCCCTTGTTCCACACACTGCCACAGCCACACTGTGTCCATGCTGAGTCCAAATCTCTCTTCCTTAGTATGGTGAAGCAAGTACCTAGTCATTTGTGTTTTCTGTCTCTGGGACATTAAGACTTGAATTTCAAGACTTGTATTTTGGTTGAAAACACTCAAGCTTTAGAGATCACATTCTGTTAGCAATACTCCTCTGTAGACACGTGTTTCACATTCACACATTCTGCAAGTCTTGTGAATTAGGATCTTTAGACATTGGCAACAGTGTGTCTTGGCAGATTTACCCAGTAACTTACACTCACACAGATCTTAAACATGGGGATATCTATTGAGCATATACACACAGAATTAAAATATATACATTTAACACTTCAGTGGGGAATAGCTCAGCATCTTTACATATCTATTGACATCAATGGGGATAGCTCAGTAACAATGTGTGTGGGAATTAGCTACATAAACCTAATCATAACTAAACTCACAGACACACTCAGCACGCAAACACATGAAGGAGCAAGCACACAAGGCATAAGAGAAGTTGGGGGGAGTTGAGTTCAGCACAACTGAGGAAGATACACTAGCCTGCCCTTCTCTCTCTCTCTCTCTCTCTCTCTCTCTCTCTGTGGGCTTACTTTGCAGGCTAGGACTCAGTCACACATAACTGGGCAGGGAGGACCAGAATATAGCTTTTGAAACACAGTCATAAACAGTCAAATATACCTTTTCCAGCCCTGGTGCGCAATTTGGAAGTAGAGCTAGAGCACGTTGAAACTCCTGGATGAGCCAGGGAAACAGCAAAGGCAGCAGGCAGGCCCTGAAATGACTTCTTGGATCTCTAATTTGCAAAGATCCAGAGCAAAGCAGGAAAAGTAGTGGAGCCCTGAAAAGAACTTTTGAAGCAGCTTCAGCAAGCAGGGACCTCTGTTTCAGCAGGCAGGGGTCTAGAGATAGTGAATGAAAAGCAGGGGAAAGTCAGACTCCTGGGTTCTGGCTGGCTAAGTGATTCAGCAGGCAATTTCAGGTAGAGTGATATTCAGAAGGTTGGTTGACCAAGACCCAGAGACCAGAACAGTGATTTAGCAGGTGATTTCATAGTGGAACTGAGCAACCAGAACCCCCAAACCTGGCACTAGGAGTCCAGTTTTTATACTTTTCTGGACAAAAGTCTCAAAGGAGAACGACGGATGGCAACAAGGGAGAGGGCCTTCTCAGTGGTGGCCCCCAAATTATGGAATGATATGACTGATGAGGTGCGCCTGGCGCCAACACTGTTATCTTTTAGGTGCCAGGTCAAGACTTTCCTCTTCTCCCAAGCATTTTAGCATGTGTTTTTAAATTGCTTTTTAAAGATGAGTTTTTAAATTTGTATATTTGTTTTTAATGTTTTTAATTGTTGTAAACCGCCCAGAGAGCTTCAGCTATGGGGCGGTATACAAATGCAATTAAATAAATAAAATACAGAATTTATTGGATCAGGCAGGTATCGTTCCTCAATTTCCATACATATGATGAGTTGTATGGTCAGGGTAATGGGCTGTTCTTATGTGAAGACAGGTGGTGGCATTCACCTTTTAGCTAGCTTGATAAGATTTGAACAATGGGCTTCTCTCTTGAGGGCCAAACTTTTACAATTACTTTTGGAATTACATTGATTAGATTGCCAACATGATATGTGTATATGACTGGCATCATCCTCTCGGTTGAAATGATAGATTTAACTCTTTCAGCTACTTTTTCTATCAGGTCTCAATCAGCCTTTTTGCAAAATGAACCAAACTGAAGCCATTTTAAAAATCATATAGGCCATGTTGGGGTGGAGTATCTCTCAGGTTTATAGGCTCTTAGCCAGCCTGCCAACAACTCTGGATGCAATCCTATACACATTTACCTGGGAGTAAGTCCCATTTAAGTCTATTACTTCTAAATAAACATGAACAGGATTGCACTGATTCCTGGTCTTCATACCCTGAAACAGAGGATATCAGTTCTTTTTCTCCACCACATCCCCATCTTCCGAATTAGAACTCTCAGTAGTCTGCTAAAATAAAATAGCCTAACTGATTTCTCTACATACAGAAACATTCCACTTAGAAAAGAGAAAATAAAATGAGCAATAGTTTCAGATCACTGTGAACAAATGTGAAGATTTTTATAATACCATACAGAGACATTCTGCATTTTTACTGCGGATACCTAAAATGCCAGAGCATATTATATTGGAACCTGAGCTATATTTATTTATTTAACTGAGATAAAGAAGATGGAGACCAAAAATTCTGCTATCAGGAAATAGAAATACCAAACATCAGAAACCGGGTAACCCTAAATCTTGACTCTTTCAAAATGAGTCTCTCTCTCTCTCTCTCTCTCTCTCTGTGTGTGTGTGTGATTCCAAAGTCTCTTGTAATCTAAGGCTTCTGAAATTTGTTAGTTACAATAAAGAAGGATATACTGCTTTGATGTTATTCATGCAAAGTGTTATTTTGCAAAAGATTAGGCTTCCATTGGCAGCTCTGCTATCAATTTATAGAATGTATTTGTCCCCATAACAAATGAGCAAAAGAAGAACAAGCTACTGTGTGGCTAAATTAGGGGGCAAGAGTACAAAGATTAATACAAGTTCAGTATCATTGTGCTCTGTATACTTCAGCAACATCACTCTCAAAATATTCTATTAATATAGAATATGTTGCCTACCCATCTTAAAATCTCTTGTGCTATGCAAAGTCTTCATATGTACAGTAATCTTAATTAGCACAGGAACAACAAAGAAACTACATTTTCTATTAATAATGGGGCATAATGTGAATGGCATAATAAATGTTTACCAAGCATCCATCTCATCAAAGGTATGTTTTGTTGGAAGAATAAATTGTCAGAAAAGTAACACTTCTTCAAATGAATCAATAAATATTAAATCATTTTATTTATTTATTTTATTTTATTTATTTTATTTATTTCATTTATAGACCGCCCATAGCGAGTGGCTCTCTGGGCGGTGTACAAAAAGGTTAAAATACAAAATATCAACAATAAAATCAGACAACAAACAATAAACACAAGCAGCAACAAAAGAAAAAAAGAAAAAAGAAAAAAATTAAATTATAACATAAACGCTTAAAATGCCTGGGAGCATAGCCAGGTCTTAACCTGGTGCCGAAAAGATAGAAGCGTAGGCGCCAGGCGTACTTCTTCGGGGAGGCTGTTCCACAGTTCGGGGGCCACTACAGAAAAGGCCCTAGATCGAGTAACTGTCCTCCGGGCTTCTCGATGGGTTGGTACCCGGAGGAGGGCCTTAGATGCTGAGCGAAGTGACCGGGTAGGTTCATAGTGGGAGAGGCGTTCCACAAGATATTGCGGTCCCACGCCGTGTAAGGCTTTATAGGTCAAAACCAGCACCTTGAATCTGGCTCAGAAACAAATAGGTAGCCAGTGCAAACGGGCCAGAACAGGTGTTATATGTGCTGACCATTACCCACTCTATATACTGTCCACCATAATAAGATACTGTCTGTTAGTAAAACTGGATGGTGAGAGTATGATTTAATTTATTTGGGGGGTTTTCTATTCCTGATTTACTGTTTTAATATAAGTGGACATAAAGCCAATTATGCCTCTGAATCAATCCCTTGCATTGTATTGATATGTTTTCAATAAGTTTGGTGATAACTGGCAAATATATAGTAGTTCCTTGAAATGAGATACTAGATACTGGAGAATTGTTTTACAACTAACATTCAGAATCCATGAAAGCCAAATTGATTCATATCCCTAAGCACTGAATCCATACAAACTAATCTTGAACTGAATTCCCTGGGATTACAGACCAAGCCATTCATGCCTATTTACGTTTTTTAATGTAAATAACGCGTATGAGGATCCTGAACTGGATCAGGACCCTGGAAAGATAGGGGGCTTTAACCTTTTGTTCCTTGCTGCAGTCCCAATCTAGACTGTTCTCCACCATGCTGCAATTTAGTTGTATGACTAGCATGTTGCCTGATTTGGCCCCTTAGAAGAAAGAATACTGTAGGGCCCCACTCATATAGCAGGTTAGGTTCCAGAACCCTGCCGAAAAGCAAAAACCGCCGAAAAGCAGATCAACTGTAGTGCGGGGGTCTGGAACCTAACCTGATGATCGCACCAGAGGAGGAGAAGATCAGATCTTCCCCTCCTCAGGCATGATCAGCTCGAGCAGGAGTCTGATCACGCCAGAAGAGAAGGAGATCAGCTGTAGCACACTACAGCTGATCTTCCCCTCCTCCGGCGTGATCAGCTGAAGTGCAGGGAGCTCCAGCCCCCCTCCAGCTGATCTTCCCCTGGTGCTGTATTAGCAGAACGCCAAAAAGCGGGGCGCCAAGAAGCAGGGCCCTACTGTATTGGAGTGAGGTACAACATGGAATCAAGTCCTCAGCTGTAAAACCACTTTGCATTTTTACACGTGCAACATTAAAACATACATGGGACTTCATAAAGAAATAATAAATATTATATAGCAAGTTTTTTCCCCTCTATCTTGGAAATTGTTTATATTTCTTCTCTCTTGGTTATTAAGTAAACTATTAATAATTTCAACAATCATTTTGTTATATGCACACTACGAATAACAGTTTACTATCTTGAAGAAGCTTGTTAGTCCATGATGAACAACAACGGACAAAGAACTATAGAATCACTCTCTGGTTCAAAACATTCCACCAGACATTAATGTGGTACAAAAATTAAGCTTCCTAATAAAATGTGTCACAGCATAAATGAGAATAAAGGCCATAGTGCCATAGGTTCCTGCTAAACAGACACTGATGAAACAGGAAGAGGAAGTGATGAAAGCAAGTGCAGCTAAGTACATGCTCTGAATGAACGACAAAAATACACAATGTTCTAGGCAACATTATTCTTAAATAATTTATAACTGATATATAATCCCCCCGCTCAATAGGACATTTGATTATGTCATATTTTGATCCTCACAAAAGGGAAGGTCTTACACTGTCCAGTAACAAGCTCATGAAGGGCTCTGCCATAAACTGACAGCCTGGAAGCTATCATGTGGTAAAAAAAATGTTATATCACTTAATGATTTAACTGTTCAAATGTGTCCAACTCTATATTAAAAGCAGTATGCTCACTTGCTCCCATTATTGCTGTAGACTATTGCATTGTTTACCCCTCAGTATTTTGAAGCATATTGTTGCGCGCCTCCCCCAATCTCCGAGCGGTAAGATTTCAGGGGGGTCCCTGTGCCCATCCAGGGTTTGGTTTCCTTTGGGAAGAAGGCCAGCGGAGACTGCGGTGTCTTTATGAAATATGGTTTATTTATGTACACACATTCCAACCTGAGCTTAGGATGGAGGGGTTCAAGGCATCAGCAGTCTAATATCCAGCTTTTCCATGTGGGTGCAGGGGCATCCTATCACCATGATGCAGAGGGATAGCCTCTCTGCATGCCTGCAGCCCCAGGCATTCTCTAGAACACCCACTTCCAGTTCCAAACACACTTCTGCCCGCCCAGGAGTGGGGGGGAGACTCTCCTCCAGTAGAGTTTAAAATGACAAAAGGATCTTCCCAGCCCCTTTCACCAGTTGCTGGGGCAATTAACAGGCCCATTAACTACCTGGCCACTCTATTTGATTAACAAAGGAGATTCATCTGGCTAGCAGAGCCAGCCTCCTAGGCATAGGATTCTAAATCAGAGGCTGGAAAGGTGACCCACAGAAATCATCCATTCCAGCCCCCCCCATGCTCATAACAATATAATGAATAAGCTACATTCCAATAGCACAGCATAAAACAAAATAAAATGCAGACAAACCTCCAAACGTCTGCAAGTTCACCCCTATCCCCAAACACACACCCCTAAACAGACAGCTTGCACAATGCCTAATTGATAGAATCTACTTTCTTCTCTAGCCTTTTCAGGTAGAAGGGAAGTTCTATAGGTTAAAGGAGTCTGTTGTATGAAAGTGTATGGCATATGGATAACAAATGTCTTAGTCTTTAAGGTGCCACAAAACTAAAAACTAGGTTCTGCTACAAGAGACAAATATGGCTAGTCTTCCAGAAGGAGATTTACCTTGGAAGCTTTGGGACAATCTGAATGTTTTGTATTGTGCAGAAGGGGTCAGTACTATGGCAAGTGGGGCAAGAGCAACTCCTGTTTGGGTTCTTTTGTTTGTATTCCAGAAGGAAGATAGAGTTAGGGTCCTCCAGCTGGCTAGGCTTGCCTACCTTTACCTGTGCTGTTCTCTGCCTCCCTTCCATTATAAACTGATATGCTCAGGGAAGCTGACCTGCCCCTCCTTCCTTTGTTTTTTTTTCTTCAACTGCCCAAGGAGAGAGGAGACATCCTTGTCTTTGCTCTCTCTCCTGAGCCATGAGGGCAATACCCAAGTCTGGGCATTGCACCTCCCACTTAGTTAATTAGTTAGAACTAGATATGCCTTTCCTATCTACTATGTATTTCTATAATAAAGTAGCTTTTCTTATTTTACTGAGTCTTAAGTCTCAGTGATCTAAATGCAGGGTAAAAGCCTGCTTCTAAGGTAAATATACACACTGGCACACACAGCTCAGACTGCTGACTATCTCTGCATATACATACATATTTCCATAACAAGTACACTAGGGTCCTCCCCATGAATCTGCTCTAGCAAGTGCTGAGCCACTTCAAAAATGCTCCCTGGTCATCCATTGCCTAAATCTCTAATAGCATTGTCAAGTGGAACATTTTTTCCTATCAGTCCCCCTCTCTCTTGGTGGCCATTTAATTCTCTGTCAAGAGAATGACATAAGGAAGCAGCCTTCCATTATTCTAAGAGAGTTAGAATACCTCTTCAGGTGTTTGGTATCAAAGCACGTGAAGGAGCTCTCTAGAATGGACTGGCTAAGCCAGTGGCTAGCCATGCCTCCCAGATGCTTCCATGTGTATTGGCTGTGCCTCCTGACTGACTCATACATAGCTCAGTGGAAGAGCATCTGCTTTGCATGTAGAAGGTCCTAGGTTCAATCCCTAGCATCTCCAGGTAAGGCTGGAAGTGTCCTCTATCTGTCAGTGCAGACAATGCTATGCTGGATGGACCAATGGTCTGACTCAGTATAAGGTAGCTTCCTATGTTTGTCTGTTCCCTTTGGTCAATGTATGACTGGTGCCCATGTGAAAGGGGGCTATATGTGTAGAGCTCCTTTCACAGAGCCAACGGCTACCAGAGAGCCTCTTCACATGCTTACTACCCACAGGTACTGAACACTGAAGAGGGCTATTTTGTCCACCGCATCCCAAAAGGGCAACAATGTAAGCATATGATTCATGAGAACTCACTGTCATGATACGGTGCAATGGCCACTAAACAGAACTCTGGTCTGACCCGGCAATTCCCCATCATTTCCAACTTTTCTGTAATGACCACCCTGATGTAGCAGAGTCTCATCAGTTGGTGCATAGTAAATAGGTCATTAGTTGTCTGTAGGGTTTTAAATACGTAATTAGGGAATATGTAATTAGTTGTCTGTATTGTCTTTACAAATAATACCTTTCACCACACTAAATATGGAAAGACAGCAAGCAGAGATATGAGGGGAGACAGTTCCACAATAAATACGTCTGAAATTTGAACATCTAGACTCGAGCTTTAAAAACAAAATTTTTTATTGTGCCCTTAAAGAAATAAAAATGTAGACTCCACTTAAAATATTGAACCCTGCAGAAATCATAGTACTAAGGTTCAGTGTTAACAGATCCACACAATTCCGTTGACAGAGAACATTTCAACCCATTCAGGAAATAGCCCCCACTCTCCCTACCCACCTACATCTTTCTTAAGATGACTCAGACTACAGAATCATGGGAACCAAAGTCTGCAAGTAAAAAGATGGTGACCGATGGCAACATATCTGCCTCAGCTGGCTCACAATCAAACGGGACCTCTGTAGAAAAGGGACACCTTTAGCTAACAATCATGGATCTGTAACAAAATGATGCATTCACAGGAAGGCATCAATCTGCACTTTATGCCAAGATCACACAATGTCCTCCTTGAGAACTTCTTTAACAGGACGGGAGAAAGCTTTGCAACATAGAAATATATTCTGCTCCCCAACCCAAGTTCAACAAAGAGGTTTAGGCATTTATACAAAGAATGAAGATAAAGTAAAGCCAAGCTAGATTTGAAAAGCTTGCTGCCAAGATGCAAAAAGCATACAGAGGATGCGACAAAACAAATGGAAACTTACTGGGAAAGCCACTGTGGAAGCATAAACAAGCTAATGTAGAAAAAAAGGAAAGGGTTCCTTCTGGATAAGAGTCTGTTGCCCTGAAAAAAAAACTTGCAAGCTGACAAAAGCTCTCAAAACAATGCATGTTTCTTTGTCAGACCTGTTCATTTTAACTCACATGCACTTCTGTTATAACCTTTTTCCTAGCTGAAGGGAAAGGAAAGCTAAAGGAAACAATTGTCCTTGATCTGGATGAATCATTGTAGATTATTCGGGCATCCCCATGTGATTGTTGCTGCCCTTTGCATCTGCAGAGATGCTGGAGGAAAAAGGAAGCTTCAAACCAGCATAAAAACTTGAATTTGTTCAAAATATAAAAGGACTTCAATCAGACTGTATTTCTAAAGTGCTATGTCCGTGCAGACATCACATGTGCCCAAAAGAGGGGCAAGGTAAGAAAGAGAGTATTGTTGCATGCCACCCCAATCTCCGAGCGGTGAGATTTCCAGGGGTCCCTGTGCTTACCCAGGGTTTGGTTTCCTTGGAAAGAAGGTCAGTGGAGACTGTGGTGTCTTTATGAAATATGGTTTGTTTATTTACACACTTTCCAACCTGAGCTTAGGATGGAGGGGTTCAAGGCATCAGCAGTTCAATATCCAGCTTTTCCATCAGGGTTACAGGAGGTACCCCAAAGCTATGGTGCAGAGAGCCAGTCTCTCCGCCTGCCTCCAGTCCCCAGACTTTCTCAGACAAAACTCAAACCACAAGCCTCTCCTCGGCCCCAGGAGGGGGGGAGGCTCTCCTGTAGAGTTTCAATGACAAAAGGGTCTCCCTGACACATTCACCAGTTGTTGGGCACCTGAAAGACCCATTAACCCACCTGGCCACTCTATTAGATTAACAAAAGAAACTCATCTGACCAGTAGAGGAGTTTCTCACCCCCAGGCACAGGATTCCAAATCAGAGGCTGAAAGGGGACTCAGAGAAATTATCCATCTCAACTCCAAATCCATAATGGCATCTACTGATGATCATGCCCATCTAACCTTGCATTCAAATTGCAGGTAGTGAGAAGGAAGTATACACACACACACTGTTTCTCAAAGCTGTTCTGGGCAAGGCTTGTACATGTGTGTTTCCCTCATACTGTGGAGGAATATCCCTGGCAGCAGAAAGCTTTGCACTCTCGCTAGCCATAGTGAATGGGTGAGCAGGGTTATTGTGTTGGTTGATACAAAATGAATGCAGCTCACTTGCCCATTGCCAGCTTAAGAAACTATTGGCTAAAATTTTACTCACGTTCCAAAATCTCTAAGGTTCTAGCTTTCCCAGGGATGACACATCTATTGGTTCTCTGGAACTGTCAGGCAGGACTCTCTGGGAAGGCCATTGCCAATAATACTCAGGCCATGGTGACAATTTCTCCGGACTCCAATAATAGACTCCAGATGAAAAGATTCTAGAGATGCCAAATCTACATGTATCCTCTTGGTCTTCTGCCTCCCCAAATCCCTTATCATCCATCAGTTTGCCAGCAGGAGAAAGTTCTCTGGGAAAGCCAAAGCCATATCCCTAGAACCAGGAGTGACACACCTGGTAGGGTGGAGCTGCAACAACAGTGGCTGACCTTGCCACCACCTCACCTCTCCCATGCCCATAACTGGCAGTGAAACCACTGCCGGAAGGCTATTGCTGCAGCTCTGCCCCATTTGGTGACCCACTCCTGCTCTTAGTGATGGCACCCTTAGTGATGGCACCAATGCTTTCACATACCCTTCTACCATCTGGCAAGAGACCACTGAGGAGGTCAGCCCCAGCTTCCCCCATATCCTGTTACCTGATTCCCACCGCACCCCCATCTAACAATGTTAAATATGCTAATTCCCATCTAGAAAGATCACAATAATCTTGATTTCATAGATTTTTTTAGATTGTAGCTTCTCCCAGAAAAGGACAATTTTCTAGTAATTAAAGTGTTCGAGTAATTTAAAATTAACGTTTAGTCTCAAGTGCTACCATCTCCTGCACATTTTTTTAAAACAAAAACTTTTTACCTCCAGCAGTTTGAATAAATTTTATAGATTAAAGAAACTGTTTAGTTTTAGGACTCACTATTTGTTTTCTTTTTCACTTGATGAGAAACACTAAAGTATATCTGTAAATGCTAGCTTCAATTATCAGGGAATGTAATTGATGGCGTTTTGGGAAATTAAAAACATTTGTCTTCTGTGCATTGGCAAACCTATTGGTGTATTTTCATCTGTGAGAAAGAAACATGATTAAATTCTTTCAGCTTGCCATTTTTCCTATGGTGCACACAGAGCTTAAATCCCACAGTGTGACTCAGTCTTGCAAACACAGTCTGAAAGGGCAGTCACCTAGTCTCTGTTCTGACTTCAGCACATCAGTCACATTTTTTTAGGTTCAGGAAAACCAAACGGACTCATTTGTCTGATAGTGTGCCACTAATATATTAACAATATAAATGCCCTTGTTTCTACAGGCCTAGATTTTGAGATATATTCTGGATAGCAAAATCAACTTTATGAATATAGTGACATTTGACAATAGATAGATATCCAATTAATTTACTTTACTAATTATTGTGATTTATATAAAGGCTCTTCCAAACGAAAGGGGCCATGCAGTTTTTGAAACCTTTAAGCAATTCTAGATTGATGTCACTGCAAGAGAATCTGGTTGCATTAATTTGCTGCTAAATAAACCAGCTTTACTTAATTAGTAAGGGAATGCCAGTGATAACGCTGAGGTCTAAGAAAGGGACATCTAGCTTCTACATTAAACTCCATTGAAAAATAGAGCTCTTTGTCCAAGAAAATAAATACAATCACTCAGAAAGAAATAATTTGAACTTCAGAAGGCTTTTTATTCACTTCTCTTTTACATGATGGCACAGCACAATGGAAGATGCTATGCCACTGACATTTTTATAATGAAATGGACGAATTCTTGTGTATCTGTCAGCTAAGCATGCCTCTGGAGACCAAAACAAAAGCAGCAGGTTTACTTATAAAATTATATGGTACTCAAGAAAGTGCAATTGCATTAATATTATCAGAATAAAATGTAAGCATAAAATCACTGCTCCTCCTTTGTAATTCTTGTCAAACTGACAAGTGTCTAATATTAGCTCAACTCTCCCATGTGAAGATCACTTCCTATTAGCAGAATGCATTGGATCTGATGAATCCTGAATCTCAAGGCAAAGCAGGAGGCCTTGGTGGTATTTTGGGCTTGATGGAGGCAAAGTGAGATCTCTGCAAGCTGATACAAGTCTAAGCAGAAACTCTTGAAGTGATTTGTGATCTAGACATCAACAATATGCTGCAGACAAGTGTCAGCTGAAAGCAAAAGTAATATTTCTAAGTTTACCCTATTACCAAGATGGGATGATGGGGGGCGGGAGAGCTAACACCAGAGTGGGTTAAGTGCCTGGAGTAAGAGCTCCATTGTGACTGACAGGTTCAGCCTGTAAGGAATTAATTTACCAGTGCTCTCTAATACCAGTGCTTTAGGGGAGGGAGCAGCTTTGCAAGAGCATTGCTTTACATATTTTTGTAAATAATTTTCCCTACTATAAGAAATTTCTGTATGATATTTTCACTAATATATGCATTTTTGCACACATTTCTTTGGTTGGAAGACTGCATTGCAAAATTTGGAAAAGTACAAATGTCAAAGTACAGTTATATTTTGGTTTGCATATTGTTTCAGGAAGTGCAAATCATGTAGGTTGGCATTAAAATACAAACTGAACTGATTTTTCCTCTATCTCTTAATGGAGCTAAGACACTGTGGCAATAGCCTTCCAAAATTATGCCATTTGGCACAACTGCTGAATTGGACAATTTTTGCCAGTTTGGCCTGAAGGTTACTTTGTACAGACTTGTTTTTTGTTGTTATGTGCCTCCAAGTCGACTGTGACTTATGGTGACCCTATGAATCAGCGACCTCCAAGAGCATCTGTCATGAATCATCCTGTTCAGATCTTGTAAGTTCAGATCTGTGGCTTCCTTTATGGAATCAATCCATCTCTTGTTTGGCCTTCCGCTTTTTCGACTCCCTTCTATTTTTCCCAGCATTATGGTCTTTTCTAGTGAATCATGTCTTCTCATTATGTGTCCAAAGTATGATAACCTCAGTTTCATCATTTTAGCTTCTAGTGATAGTTCTGGGTTAATTTGTTCTAACACCCAATTATTTGTCTTTTTCGCAGTCCATGGTATCCGCAAAGCTCTCCTCCAACACCACATTTCAAATGAGTTGATTTTTCTCTTATTCTCTTTTTTCACTGTCCAACTTTCACATCCATACATAGAGATCGGAAATACCATGGTCTGAATGATCCTGACTTTAGTGTTCAATGATACATCTTGGCATTTCAGGACCTTTTCTAGTTCTCTCACAGCTGCCCTCTCCAGTCCTAGCCTTCTTCTGATTTCTTGACTGTTGTCTCCATTTTGGTTAATGACTGTGCCGAGGTATTGATAATCCTTGACAAGTTCAGAGTCTTCATTGTCAACTGTAAAGTTGCATAAACCTTCTGTTGTCATTACTTTAGTCTTTTTGACGTTCAGCTGTAGTCCTGCTTTTGTGCTTTCCTCTTTAACTTTCATCAGCATTAGTTTCAAATCATTACTGGTTTCTGCTAGTATTATGGTATCGTCTGCATTATACTAATATTTGTTAGCTTTTTCACATATTCATTTCATGGGCTGGCACTGAAAAGGACCCTCATAAGACAAACCCTCTTATGGAAAAGGAATAATACAAACATCATCATAAAACAATACCTGTAGGTATCAAGGAGAAGCTGTACAGGCCTTGAGACGCAAGAGGGGGAAATTGGAAATGTGAACTATGCAAAAGAGAAAGAATAAAATGAGATCTCTGAGGTAAAAGGAATGAAAGAAATGGAAATGAAGTAAACCTAGAAATAGAAAGGAAGAGAAAATAAGGGTCATGAAAATTTAATAGGAAGAACAAATACAAACGTGTATGATCTGAAAGTGGTGTTCTGTAAGGCATTAAAGGGCTAGGAAGGAGAAAACACACATACAATAGTACAAGCCATATATACAGTGGGAACCCAAGCAATATTGGGGGCTTTAAAAATATTGTGTCTTGCATGCCAACAGCCATTTGCTTAATTGTCTCTGGAGAGTAAGAACCATCTTCAGATGGGCAGACAGGGAAGCTTTTATAAATTGGAAATGAATTAATTCTTTCTTTCTTTGTTCCACTTCTTTTCTTTTCTTTCCTGGTCTTTCAGGATGTCAAAATGCTGCAGATGGTTGACATAAGTAAGTGTGAGCAATCTGGGTTAATCATTCTTGTGGACTTAGTTGCAATGCTGCATTAAGTAAAGAAATAAGGTATGGAGGAAGGAAGAGCAGTTCCATTACATTACTTTTACCACTGGTCCAATACCTTTCCCAGCCCAACCACAAAGCCTAACATACATGCTGCAATGTGCACATGAAGCCCCACAATTTTGGAGATGGAATCTGCCCATGCCCAATGTTATTGCTGGAACACCTAAACTATACTAAACTTGCCACCCTGGGCTCCTGCAGGGAGGAAGGGCAGGATATTAATAAAATAATAAATAAATAAATAAATAAAAACAAGGACTGCACTGTTGTTGCATGTTTTGCAGGAGCGTAGTTACTATTTTTACTTATTTATTTAGGCTACATCTGCACTTTACATTTAAAGCAGTTTTATACCAATTTTATAGTGATGGTTTACTTCTAATTGTGTGGATTGTTTAAAGCTATGTCAGCTCCTGTCAACACAGCCACTGAATGAACTATCTAAAGTCAAAGGCAATTTTTTTTAAAGAGGAGCACAGTGGAATTTGATGGCAGCTCTGTTCAGTACACAGGACAGAAACCGACACAGTGACTGTTTTCATCTCTAGTGCAGATCATGCAAACAACTGCACCATCTAAACCGCAGAATGTTGTGGTTTGCACATCTATATCAAATACAATATATATGTGTGTTTGTTTGTATGTACCGTGGTCTTTAGCCAGAAAGACTCTCAGAGCAGTTTACAAAGTCAGTTCTAATATAATTTTTATTTTATTATTTATTATTTGCTTTATCTCCTGCCCTTCCTCCCAGTAGGAGCTCAGGGCGCCAAACAAAAGCACGAAAAACACTTTAAAAAATCATAAAAACAGACATTAAAATACATTAAAACAAAACAACTTTAAAAACTTTTTTTTAAAAGCTTTGAAGATATTTTTTAAAAGGTTAAAAAACCTTTGAAAAACATATTGTTTAAAAAAAGTTTTAAAAGCATATTAAAAAGTGATTCCAACACAGAAGCAGACTGGGATAAGGCCTTAACTTAAAAGGCTTTTTGAAAGAGAAAGGTCTTCAATAGGTGCTGAAAAGATAACGGAGATGGCACTATAGAGCACAGTACAGTAATTGAGCCTAGAGGTTACCAGTGTGTGGACAATAGTCATCAGGCTATCCCGGTCCAGAAATGGCTGCAGCTGTCTTACCAGCCAAAGCTGGTAAAAGGCACTCCTAGCCACTGAGGTCACCTGGGCCCCTAGTGACAAAGATGGATCCAGAAGCACCCCCAGACTATGGACCTGCTCTTTCAGAGGAAGTACAACCCCATCCAAAGCAAGCAACTGACCAATTACCTGAACTTGGGAACTACCAACCCACGATGCCTCCGTCTTGCTAGGATTCAGACTCAGTTTACTGGCTCTCATCCAGCCCACCACCAAGTCCAGGAAGCGGTCCAGGGCTTGCACGGCCTCTCCCAATTCAGATGTTACAGAAAAATAGAGCTGGGTATCATCAGCGTACTGCTGACACCTTGCCCCAGATCTCCTGATGACTGCTCCCAAGGGCTTCATATAGATGTTAAATAGCATGGAGGACAAGATGGTACCCTGTGGCACTCCACAACACAACTGACAAGGGGCCGAAACACAATCACCCAATGCTATTCTCCGAAAATAACCCTGGAAATAGGATCGGAACCACTGTAAAACAGTGCCTCCAATACTCATCTCACCAAGTTGGCCCAGAAGGATACCATGGTCAATGGTATCAAAAGCCGCTGAGAGATCAAGTAAGAGTAGCAAGGTCGCACTCCCCCCGTCCTTCTCCCAATAAAGGTCATCCATCAGGGCGACCAAGGCCAATTCAGTTCCATAACCAAGCCTGACCCCAGACTGGAATGGGTCAAGATAATCTATTTCATCCAAGAGTACTTGCAATTGCTGCACCACAACCCTCTCAATCACCTTTCCTAAAAAGGGGGTATTTGCAACCATTCGGTAATTGTCACAGACCAATGGGTCCAGGGTGGGCTTTTTCAGGAGTTGTCGAATCACCACCTCTTTCAGGCAGTGCTCACATTTTTGGGGCTCACAATCTAAGAAGTCATGACACAAGAGGAAAATGGAATGGAAGGGAGGAGGGGAAAGCAAGCTCAAGCATAAGTTCTTTAAGTTACAGTTCTTCAAGTCATTGCTGCTATCAGTGGTGGTTCTCATAGCCTTGCTCTTGATAAAGAGCAGTCCATTCCCTAAAGCACTCGTCCCCACAGATCAGTTCCAGAGCAGAGCAGGTAACAGTGTCCAAGCCAGGAGGACAGGCCGGTTCTTACTTCACACAGCTGACTTGATAGCAGTTTTAATCCTCTCTTGAGGGAGTTTGATGGAGTTACAGGACAGAGGTGTATGAAGTCATACCTTGTGTGGAGAGTGGAAATATAAGGAGTGCCGCTGCCTTATCAACAGTAGCTCTTTTCAGACAATCATTATGGATACTGTGAACATGCATAAAAGGGATAAGAGGTGAGAGAGGTTAGGTAAGAGTTGGGAGACAAGGAATATCCTCGACCCATGTATGCTCACGAGGCCATGTGTATGGTCCATGAATGTGTCCAAATGTCCTGTGCATAGGCTCTGTAAACTTGGCTGTGGACTATCCTTTCACAGGGTTTCCAACCACTGAGTACAAAGGCTATGTGTGTACAGTTTGTCCACATGGGGAACATAGTTTGTCTTGTGGATGCATGTAGGCCAGAATTTGCCTCCACGATCCCATTACACACACACACACACACACACAGAGAGAGATGCACGCTGATCATCAGAAAAATGCTAGCGCTATTTTATGTGCAGAAATCTGGGGAATGAAAGACTGTTTTACTATCAGCTTTCCATTAATTACTTCAACATTTTTTAAATAATTATACCAAGTACATTACAGCCAGGGAAATGAAAAACTAGAAGTGGAATGACATGTATAGTTTCCTATGCTGCACAGCTTGCTATTTATTACCAAAAGGGAATTAAGTCAATCAGCTAGAGCTTGATCAGGGTTTGCTGGATAATATTAGCTGCGTAGTTACAGCCTCTAAGGAGCAGGATCTAGTTTTCTTTACTTGTGTAATTCATGTATTAGTTTAAATTTACAGCTGTCAGCATAGATTTAGCACAAAGAACAGGCAGCCATTTTGTCGGTTTCAAGGGCAAATAGTTAAGAAACTAAGTGACTGAAATTTACTCATTTGTTGCTAATTTCAGTCACATCACAAGAAAAATAGGAAAATATCCTAGCTAACAACTGTGAATTTGTTGTTAATTTACCAGTCCTGCCATATTATCTCTCACACAGTGGAAGAAACAGAGCATATTTTGCTTTGAATCTAGAAGTTCAAAACAAGATTGTTTGAGAAAACAAAACTTGAGGATGTCTGGATAATTTTTAGTATAGAAATTAGGGCTGTGCACAGCCCCTCCCAATCCACCCCGTGGCTCCATTCCAGGGAGGCCATTAGGCCAACTTGCCTTGGATTGATCCAGGGACCACACACCCAACCTCAGAGCCACTCCCAAATAAGTTTGAGAGTGTGACTAACGTCAACATTCAGCCGGGAGGGGAGGAGGGGGAAAGGAGTTGTTGCTTCTCCTTCCCCCCATCTGGACAGATAGGGGATCAATTATGTGGGTTGCTGCAAAGTAGCACCCACACCCTATAGATCACTTCTCCAGTCATCAGCTGCACCTTCATCCCACAGGATCTGTCTGGAGGGCATCAGGCCGACCTGCCCTAGGTTGGCCCAGGAACCACCACCAAACCTTGGAGGCACTCCCATTGATCCTGTGAGGTAGTGCTCAAGAAGGAAGGAGAGGCACAGCAGTGTGCCCACTTTCTTGGTCTCAGCCTTTTCATAGGTTTTCTGCCTGATGGCTACCTCTTTTTCCTGCCTGATGCCCCTCCCCTTCACAGCCCTGGATCACTTTGGGTTATTCAGTCCAATTGGGCTGTTTCAACCCAACTCAAATGAGGCCCCAAACCCTCCAAATATGCCTTATTTGATTTGGGCCTCAGCCGAATCTGGTGCACAACACGGAGGAGCCCCTGGTGACGGTGAGAGCGCCGCAGGGGAACGCCCGACGCCAAGTGCAGCAGCGAACATCGACTCCGCGGCGGTGAGAGCGCCGCGGGGGAACGCCCGACGCCGAGTGCAGCCGCGAACCACCCGACGCCGAGTGCAGCCGCGAACATCGACTCCGCGGCAGTTAGAGCGCCGCGGGGAACGCCCGATGCCGAGTGCAGCCACGAACATCGACTCCGCGGCGGTGAGAGCGCCGCGGGGGAACGCCCGACGCCGAGTGCAGCTGCGAACATTGTGAAGAACGACTCCGTGGCGGTGAGAGCACTGCGGAGGAGTGTACGACGCCAAGTGTGGCTGTGAGAGAGCACTGCGAAGGAGCACTTTGGCGGCGGTGAGAGCGCCACGGGACGGGAGTGCTCGACAACGAGAAAGTGCTGTGAGGGAATGATGTGGTAGTGGGGAGTGCACTGCAGAGGAGTGCCCGGTGGCGGTGAGAGAGCTGCGGGAGAGTGGCGGCAAGAGAGCACCGTGTAGGAGCAACTCCGTAGCGGTGAGAGCGCCACGGAGGAGCCCCTGGTGGCGGTGAGAGTGGGAGTCGTGTTCCATCTTTGGCATCTTTGACCTCGGGCGCCACGGCTCCAAGCTGTTTCTAGATCCGGCACTGCTTTCCGGGTTGGCTCCATTCAGTGCATCCATTGTTTTTGGACCCTTTACCATCTTTGGGCCCTTGTTGTGACGACTACTGCTATTGTTGTTTGCTAACTATCGTCATTGTTGTTGTTTGGTGGTATGAGTGGTTGTATGAGTGTGGGTGTGATTGTATATAGATTATGAGTTTTGTTGTTTATTTTATTTTTATTATGTGCCTGGGCGGGAGGATAGGGTATGGGGAGGGAGGACCAGAGGGGGCCCCTATTAGCGTAGTGATGGGCAATGGGAGGTATGGTGTTGTGAGGAGGACATGCCAGTTTAGGGGAACTCGGCCCAGACAATTGGTGGCTGTACCGTGTTCCGGTCCTCCCCACACCCACAGGATTGCTGGTAGTTCTATCAGCCAACCCTCGGATCTCCAGTTGCTGCTTCTTAATGCCAGATCAGTAAATAATAAAACCCCCCTCATCCATGATTTAATTGTGGATGAGGTGGCCGATCTGGCGTTTATTACTGAAACCTGGGTGAGCGATCTGGGAGGCATTAATCTCTCCCAGCTATGCCCACCTGGGTATTCGGTTCAGCATCTGGGAAGGTCCGAGGGTCGGGGAGGGGGAATCGCTGTGGTCTATAGAAGTTCAATCCCTCTTGTTAGGCACCCTATCCAGGTGACTAATGGTCTGGAGTGCCTTCATATTGTGTTGGGTCCACGAGACAGACTGGGAATACTGTTGGTGTACCGTCCACCCTGCTGCCCAACAGCCTCCCTAACTGAGCTGACGGAGGTGGTCGCGGGTTTGGTGTTGTGATCCCCCAAACTTTTGGTATTGGGGGATCTCAACATTCATGCCGAGACCACTTTGTCCAGGGCGGCTCAGGACTTCATGGCCTCCATGACAACCATGGGGCTGTCTCAATTTGCTATTGGCCCTACGCATATTTCGGGGCATACTCTAGACTTGATTTTTGCCACTGGATTAGGGGATGGTGATCTGGGAGTGAGGGATTTTACATCTATTCCTTTGTCATGGTCAGACCACCGCCTATTGAGGTTTAGACTCACAATGTGTTCTTCCCTCTGCAAGGGTGGAGGACCAATTAAGATGGTCCGTCCCCGGAGACTAATGAATCCTGAGGGTTTTCAGAAGGCTCTAGGGAGTTTTCCGGCTGATAAAACTGACGCTCCTGTCAAAACCCTGGTCAATCTGTGGAATACGGAAATGACCCGGGCAGCTGACATGATCGCCCCAGTGCGCCCTCTCCTTTGCAGAGCTCAAGTGGCTCCGTGGTTTACCCCGGAGCTAAGAGTGATGAAGCAAGAAAGGAGACGGCTTGAGTGCAAATGGAGACGAACTCCCGACGGCTGTGGTCTTGTACTTGTGAAGGTCTCTACCAGGCTCTATGTGAAGGCAGTGAGGGCAGCAAAGAAGCAGTACTTTGCTGCCACCATTCAGTCATCTTCTAACTGCCCAGCGGAGCTTTATAAAGTTGTTCAGGGACTTTTACATTCTGGTCCCCAGAACGCAATAACATCATCAATAGCCCGCTGCAATGAGTTTGCGAGACACTTCCAAGATAAGATCACGAACATCCGCCGGGACCTTGACTCCAATATTGTAGCAGTTGATCCTAATAAGGTGTCCAGAGCACAGTCGTGTCCTGTTTTATTGGATGAGTTTCAGTTGGTACAGCTCGAGGATGTGGACAAGGTGCTTGGACAGGTGCGGGCGACCACGTCTGCCCTGGACCCTTGCCCCTCGTGGCTAATAAAAGCTGGCAGGAACGAAACAGCTGGATGGGCCAAGGAGGTGATTAATGCCTCTCTACGAGAGGGAGTGGTACCACTTAGTCTGAAACAGGCGGTGGTGAAACCACTCCTAAAAAAACCCTCCTTGGACCCTGAAAATTTTGACAACTATAGACCGGTAGCAAATATTCCATTCCTGGGCAAGGTTTTAGAGCATGTGGTCGCTCGCCAGCTCCAGGCTCTCTTGGATGAAACTGATTGTCTGGATCCATTTCAATTGGGCTTTCGGCCGGGATTTGGTACAGAAACAGCCTTGGTCGCCCTGTATGATGACCTCTGTCGGGAGAGAGACAGAGGGAGTGTAACTCTATTGGTTCTCCTAGATCTCTCAGCGGCTTTTGATACCATCGACCATGGTATCCTTCTGGGGCAGCTTGCGGATTTGGGAGTTGGAGGCACTGCCTGGCAGTGGCTGTGCTCCTACCTCGAGAATCGTCTCCAGAAGCTGGTGCTTGGGGACCATTACTCGAATCCCTGGGTACTCCAATATGGGGTCCCGCAGGGTTCGGTTCTGTCCCCCATGCTTTTTAATATCTATATGAAGCCGCTGGGTGAGGTCATTAGGAGATTTGGAGTGCGTTTCCAGCAATATGCTGATGATACACAGCTCTACTTCTCCTTTTCATCATCTTCAGGTGAGGCTGTTGATGTACTAAATCACTGCCTAGCCGCGATAATGGACTGGATGAGAGCTAATAAACTGAGACTCAATCCTGACAAGACTGAGATGCTGTTGGTGGGGGAGCTCTCTGCCCAGATGGCTGATGTCCGACCTGCCCTAGATGGGGTTACACTCCCCCTAAAGGAGCAGGTCCGTAGTTTGGGGGTCTTATTAGATCCGCTCCTGTCTCTGGAGGCTCAGGTAGCCTCGGTGGCATGGAACGCGTTCTACCAGCTTCAGCTGGTAGCCCAACTACGACCCTATCTGGACAGGGAGAACCTTGCCACAGTTATCCATGCTCTGGTAACCTCTAGATTGGACTACTGTAATGCACTCTACGTAGGGTTACCTCTGAAGACGGTTCGGAAACTTCAGCTGGTGCAGAATGCTGCGGCCAGAGTTCTTACTGGGATTAAAAAATATGATCATATAACCCCTGTCCTGGCCCAGCTGCACTGGCTACCAATATGTTTCCGGGCCAGATTCAAAGTGTTGGTTCTTACCTATAAAGCCCTTAACGGCATTGGACCGCAATACCTGGTGGAACGCCTCTCCCGCTGTATACCTGCCCGTTCACTACGTTTGACATCGAAGGCCCTTCTCCGGGTTCCAACACATATGGAGGCCCGGAGAGTAATAACCAGAGCTAGGGCCTTCTCAGTGGTGGCCCCCCGACTTATGGAACGCCCTCCCTGATGAGATACGCTTGGCGCCTTCTTTATTATCTTTTCGGCGCCAGGTAAAGACCTACCTCTTTGCCCAGGCATTTTAATTTAATTTTATTTTAATTTGTCTTTGTCTTGATTTTGTTTCTATATTTTACAGTGTATTGTTATCATGTTTACTGTATTTTAATCTGTTTTTACCTTTTGTACACCGCCCTGAGAGCTAGAAAGCTATAGGGCGGTTTAAAAATCTAATAAATAAAAATAAAAAATAAAAAATATAAATGTTTGATCAAATAAAATCACTCTGAGCTTCATAATGGTGATAGGATTGAATTAATCAGATTGGGGATGAACCAGTCTTTACACATTGGGGTGAACAGTGATGTTAACATGCTTGCACAGGACACATGTCTTTATACACATCTGAAACCTACTTTTCAACATCCATGTGGCAAACCCTTCCAAAACATGAATGTCTGGGAGGAATTACTCTCCTATTAGAAGAAGCTTTTCCCTCTGTGGTCTTGGCTCTTTTCTGCTGGAGGAGAGGCTCCTGTTGGTCTAGTAGAGTTAGCCCACTCACCAAAATACACTGGACCACAATGCACATAAATTTAGAAACTTTAATCTAGTTATCAGAGTGTCCTCAGGAGGAAGCAACAAAGACCAGAGCTCTTTTTTAAAAGGTTTTTATTGACAAAGTTAAACAAAAAGCAATTCATGAGTTAACTACTAAAGGCTGTCCTTTAGAATGGAGGGGGGAGTGAAAAGTGAGACTGCAACAAGCCAAAGGAGTGATGCTTCTGTGTCAGAGGAAAAGGATGGCAATGAAGTGTTCAAGGCTGGAATTCCAGAGAGTGAGAGAGTGTGTGTGTGTGAGAGAGAGAGAGAGAGAGAGAGAGAGATGTGCCTGTCCTGAATTATAATCTGTCTAAGAACCACATCAAAGGGAGAAGAAACAAGGGCCCTTGTGGTAACGCAGATGGAGTCCAGAGAGAAGTCCTCATAACACTTTACTGAGCAAACTGAACAAAAACAATGTATAATTTAAGGAGAAAGGAACAGAGAAATTTTATCTTTTAGTTCAGGCCTTGTACATAGCAGGAAGACATACAACCAAACATACAGAGGAAAACTCCCTCATAACTACACAGAGCACATGCTACCTCAGTGAAAATCATGCTATTCTGCCTGGTTGCTAAGCAACACTTTCACACACACACACACACACACACACACACACACACACACACACCTTGATTAGCTGAGTTACTAACAACAGAATTAACCCTTAGTTTACAAACCAAATTATCCCTGCTGTTGCACTTCCAACTCTTAGTACGAGGAGAAATCCAAAAGAAAGACAGAAAAAAAAAGATTTCTTGGGCCATGGCAAGGCTTTACTGGTCAAGGATTGCTGGATGAAGAGGTGCAGAGATGGGCTCCTCAACTCCAGGCTTTCAAGTCAGGCTGAATTTATCACCCACCAGTACCTTTCCTTCAAAGTCCAGGTGAGCCTCCAATTGCATTCCCTGTTCGGATTCAGATGTGTGAAAACTATCTGCTTGCAGCTATAGAGATAGAAATCTCTGAAGGAAGGAAATGGGCATTGCTTATCTACTGTTTGGGAGTTGACAGACAGCGTATATTTTATACACTCCTTGGTGATGATAAATACGCATGCATGGCTTTAAAGAAACTTTTTGTACCCAAAGGTGAATGTAGTAGCTGATCGCTCCAAATTCCATCACCGTGAACAGAAACCGGGGGAGTCTGCAGTACTATATTGCTGTTCTAAGAGATTTAATGAACTCCTATAATTTTGGAGATATGGCAGACGAGATGATTAGAGACAATTTGGTGCTTTTCCCCTGATTTTTAAGGTTTGATAGAAATATCTGTGGGCTATAGGTACGTTCTTAAACTGCAAGGTTTTTTGCCTATTAGTGAATAGAAGTGAGGCAGATGAGCAGTCTGTGTTAGATGATCTTTCCATGTTGCCAGCATTGCAGACTGTATCAGAAGCTGTCACAGATCAACCACAGAGTGAACCAGAAAGACGGCCTGTTCGAGTTAGACGACCACCTACTTGGACTAAGGATTATATGGGATTTGAGAGTATGTGGGTTTTTTGTGAGAAGGAGAAATGTGGAGTTTCCCTCTAAGACCTCTTTGAGTCAGCTGAGAGTAATGGCCAGCTGAAGGAATGCAGGTCATTAAAAAGAGGTGGGAAGTAGAGTTACCAGATCTCTGGTTTTTGGCTGGAGTCTCTGATTTTTTGGGGGGCCCTCCAGCTCTCTGGCTAGCACCCCTTAATCTCCGGACTCTCAGCTTCAATTTTAAAAAAAATTAAGTTTCTAGGTGGTCTGGTTCCTGAGATATACACCAAAACGTCAGCCACTGCCACCACAACTGTTTAATCTATTTAACTGATACGACGCTGACATTGTTTCCTAGTTCCCAGTTCCTTATTTGCCTGAAAGTTCAAAACACTAAAAAAAGAAGAGTGGACAACTACAGCAACTTCAAACTTAACATATCTCTGAACCCCAAAATATATGTTGGGGTACCCTGTATGATATATCACTGTGATCGGGGTACTCTTCCCATCAAGAATAACAATACATTTATGCAATCAAAATCATCAGGCTTCTGATATTATCATAAATACATAATGATGTCATAAAATCATAAAAAAATAAGTAACTGGGGGTGCCCACCCCAAACCCTGCTCTGGGACAGGACAAATCATATACCGCAGGAAAGGGGAGGGTGTCCTCTATGAGATGCCACTGTGTCCCACCTGGCCCAGAGCTTCTGCTGGGCACAGGGCACGGAGGAGTGCATCTATGCAAAATCAAAGCAGACCAAAACATACAGGAAAAAATAAGTAACTGGGGGTGCCCACCCCAAAATCTACTCTGGGACAGCACAAATCATATACCCCAGGAAAGGGGAGGGTGGCCTCTATGAGATGCTAGTGCATCCCATCCGGCCCAGAGCTTCTGCTGGGCACTGGGCACGCACGGGTGCATCAATGCAAAATCAAAATGGACAAAAACACATAGAAAAAAATAAGTAACTGGGGGTACCCACCCCAAAATCTGCTCTGGGACAGCACAAATCATATACCCCAGGAAAGGGGAGGGTGTCCTCTACGAGATGCCACTGCATCCCGCCTGGCCCAGAGCTTCTGCTGGGCGCAGGGTACAGAAGAGTGCATCTATACAAAATCAAAGCAGAAAAAGACATACAGGAAAAATAACTAATTGGGGATGCCCACCCCAACATCTGCTCTGGGCCAGGACAAATCATACACCCCATGAAAGGGGAGGGTGTCCCCTATGAGATGTCACTGCATCCCGCCTGGCCCAGAGCTTCTGCTGGGCGCAGGGGAAGGATGAGGGCATTTATGCAGACAGAAAGGGTAGAGAATCTTCTTACTCTTACTCATTTCTCAGACCTCTTTCTGAAGTGAAGTCTGTAAAGAAGTTTGCAGCAGCCACATTAAAAGATAAGGGCAGGGAATTCCAGCCAGGGGGTTGCCAACCCTGCTTGGATATGGATGTCTTTGCAGAGGATCCCTAGTCAAGCTTTACCAACAGCACAATCCAAACTATATCTACTCAGAAGTAAGTCCTGTTTAGTTCTATGGGAGCTTAGTCCCTTCGTATGTGTGTTTAGAATTGCAGCCTTCAGGGGCATCCATCTTTACTCCCGAATGCTCCCATCTAACATCTCCACAACACTAGGCTCCTTTCTTCCTACAGTGACCTTCTGGTGACTGGCCTGGCCTGGCGGCACTTAAACCCTTCTTGCCGAAAGCAAGTAGGCTAGATTAAATGTTCCCTACCCAGGCTCCATCTTTTAGCTAAGATGTCTAGCTTAATTTCCAGTCAGATTTTTTTTTAATTGTACGCTCCAAGCAGCTGTGATTGATGCTTAATGTATCATGTTTAATGACATCACTTGGGCCAGCCCCGTGACATCACTCAGGCCCACCCCGTGACATCACTCGGGCCCACCCCATGACATCACTCGGGCCCACCCCATGACATCACTCGGGCCCGCCCCTAAAATCTCAGGTTTTGGGATGCTTCTGACCTGGCAACCCTAGTGGGAAGCATAATGAATTATGTCTAGGCCTAGGTATACTCATTATGCTTGTTTTGCTTGTACTTAGAATAAAGTTTTTTATTACCTACTTCTGGCCTCGCCTCTTAGACACAAAAAAGGTCACGTGAGAATTCTCAATAGCCAACTGATAAATAAAATAGTTTTGACTTGATTGAATTAGGGAGTGAAGGACATTAGGCTATAGTGAGTTCAAGAGTTTCCAACCAGTGTATAAAAGACCAAGGCACTCCCTTTTTTATTTCAGTAGAGAGTTTCAACAGGACCTGAAAAGTCATTTTATCCTGGCTTGTTAAACTTTGCCAGCAACATTCCCAGACAAAAAAGAGACTTTGGGGCCAAAGTGACAGTGAAGGGACCTAAAATGGTGCTCCATTTCAACAGTAGAATAGATGCATATCTGCACCATGGCCTCTGTGCTATCACAGCTCATGGGATGCTGACATCTCAAAGGTAAGGGGCAAGCAGAGGAATGAAATGAGCCAGTGTGGATGACATACTCTGCTCATCCTGGATGCAGTCATCTAAGGATCGATGGGTCTGAATATGCTGCTTTAGCCAGTTCCTAACTCCTCCATCCCAGCCTCCTAATCCTGGCCATTGAGAAGCTGGAGAGTTATGGTGGGGCAGTTTTCAAAGGAAGCGTGCACACGTGGGTCCCAAAAGCTGACAAAATAGCTTAACGCTAACAGAGTTAATAGGGTTTATGCTGGAAACTGGGCAGGTGTTAGAATTCATGTGCCAAAAAAAAAAAAAAGAGCCATACAATTCATGTTTTCAATATACTAGCACACTAATTCAGTCATGTGAACTGGCCCAGATTCTAGCAGCATAAGGAGCACTGAAATCTTTCTCTTCCCATACAAACTGAAGCCAAGCAGAAAATTGCCTCCAAAGGGTATTTCTTGGCATGGTTTCCTACAATTTCTTTTATCCTTCCAATTTTCTGCTTTAAAAACAACCATATATATTATTCATTCTCCCGCCCAATTAATTTAGCACCCCTGATCCTGCTCCCACTGAAATCGATGGAACATTTCCATTACTCCAAGAGAGCAGAGCTTTCTCTTTTTAACTTAATTCTAGGTGCATGATAATGGTTAGCAATGAAATAGAGCATAAACCCATGACCAATTTTTGGGGAGAGGAGAGAGAAGCTTGTTCCTTACATCTGGAAGAAACAGAATATATTTGATTTTTCATACACACAACATATTCCTTTGAAAGCATGATGTTATGTAATTCACTACCCAGTATATTCCAACCTTACATTGCTTCCTCCCTGCTAAAACAAAATCAAGCACAGCACATGTCTTGTTTTTGTTATTGGGGCTGATTGCAGGTGTTGCCACAACTCACCATATGTTCAGAGGCCCATGTTACCAAATTCTTCCAAGCTATAGAGGAAGTGGATTGAACTGTGAAAGACCAACCCAAATTGTGTTTGCATTTCCCCCACCTTTTTATTCTACAGCAGGCATATGGAGTCTCCCACCCAAATTTAAATTGAAGTTGTCACTGGTCACATCCACAACATACCTTTATTTTACTTTAGACCGTTATGGCTTCCCCCAAAGAATCCTGGGAAGTGTCATTTGTGAAGGGTGCTGAGAGTTGCTAGGAGATGTCCTGTTCTCCTCACAGAGCTTCAGTCAGAGTGGCCGACTGTTAAACCACTCTCGCCACTGGAGCTCTGTCAAGGGAATAGGGGCCTCCTGTCAGCACCCTTCACAAACTACACTTCCCAGGATTCTCTGGGGAAAGCCATGACTGTCTCATGTGAAATCAAAGTCTCATGTGGGTGTGGCCCCCTGATTAGTAAGGCCCAGCAGCTGTGAGTCTGGCTTTTAGAACTGTTGGTTGAGCATGCCCAACATTATCATTGAGTTCAATGCAAAATTTCTTAAATTACTTAAAAATCAGCCAGGCATTTTTAAAAAAACTTTTAAACTGCAGATGATGAAGGTCAGAGCATGGGCAAGGTCAGTACTAGGATTACAAGTATTCTTTGAACATGGCTGACTTTTAATTAATTTCAACAGATTATCTGCTCCACGAGCTAGAGGGAGCCCCAGCTGACGAAGCGTCAAGGCCCCAGCTGACAAAGCGTCAAGGCGAGTTAAGCAGCAGAGCGAAAAGAGGGTAAGTAGCTCCCATTTAGTCCATTATTTAATTGAAGTAAAACAGCTCAGAGCAATAACTAATAAGGGCAGCCCAAGGTCACCCTGAGCTAGGAGCCAAATCCTGAAAGAACCTATATCTTACGAGACAGATCCTAGGAGAAGGAAGCCCATAGAAAGCTAGTTTTCAACACCACCCTAGCAGGAAAGCTTCAGGGGACACTGTAAACAAGGCTAAATTCCAGTCGGAGAGAAGGGGGAAAAGGAAACTCCACCGATACATACAGGGAGAGAGTCAGCTCAGTCCTTGCTAAAAAGGGCAGCTTCAGCCTTCCTGAAACACAACCACAAGCTCTGTTTCCCTAGGTTAAAGAAAGGTCAGGCTGTTCTAGGTGGGAAAACAACAAACACAAAAGACTTGCCTGGAAGGCACAGCCCCTTGCTGAGATTAAAAGCAGCCAAAAGCTTAAACAGCCCCGCCCCTCGCTCAGGAAGGAAGCCTGAGAGAATACTAAAGAGTTAAGCCCCAGCTGATAGCCATCAGCCTCAAGTAACACATCATTGGCTGGCAGCAGTAGCTGGGAGGAACCAGCCACACACATAAAGTCAGCGCACCCTAGCGAGGGAGCCTGCTCCACGAGCTAGAGGGAGCCCCAGCTGACGAAGCATCAAGGCCCCAGCTGACGAAGCATCAAGGCGAGTTAAGCAGCAGAGCGAAAAGAGGGTAAGTAGCTCCCATTTATCCCATTATTTAATTGAAGTAAAACAGCTCAGAGCAATAACTAATAAGGGCAGCCCAAGGTCACCCTGAGCTAGGAGCCAAATCCTGAAAGAACCTATATCTTAGGAGTCAGATCCTAGGAGAAGGAAGCGTCAAGGCCCCAGCTGACAAAGCGTCAAGGCGAGTTAAGCAGCAGAGCGATTTCGGCAGCAGGGCGAGGAGGCCAGGGCCCCCACTCTGCCCATCTGTTCCCTGACCTCAACTAAACCGCAGTCTCCAACCAATTGACGTAATAAACCTTAAACAAAACTATGCAGGTAAGAAGCCAGCAGGGGTGTGGGGGCTTTCCAGTGTTTTGCACCGCCTGCAGCATGTACGACTATCTGCCTGTTGGACAGAAGTCGTGGGTATGCTCTCGGTGCAATGAGCTCCTGGCTCTCCGGGAATGACTTCATTTCCTTGAGGCCAAGGTGGCGGACCTGGAAAAGCTGAGAGAGGCAGAGAGGTGTGTGGAGGAGGCCTTCAGGGACGTTATAGCTGTGTCCCACTCCAACGATGATAGCTCTGCTGCTATCATGGAGAACGATGGTCTCGGGGAAGGAGAGCATCCAGCTGAGGAAGAGGGAAACGAACCCTTAGAAGGGACCCATTCCTTGGGGGATGAGCAGCTATCCTCTCGTGCCGAGGATATATCTCCAGGGGGTGGAGGGATCCTTGTAGTGGGTGATTCGATCATTAGGAACATAGACAGTGGGGTGTGTGATGGGCGTGTAGACTGCAAGGTGTTTTGCCTGCCTGGTGCGAAGGTTGCGGATATCGCCCGTCGTTTAGATAGTTTGGTAGACAGTGCTGGGAAGGAGTCAGTGGTCGTGGTGCACGTTGGCACCAACGACATGGGGAAATGCAGCCGTGAGGTCCTGGAAGCAAAATTTAGGTTGCTAGGTAGGATGCTGAAAGCCAGGACCTCCAAGGTGGCTTTCTCTGAAATGCTACTGGTTCCACGCGCAGGACCAGCCAGACAGGCCCAGCTTCGCAGTCTCAATGCGTGGATGAGACGATGGTGTCGGTGGAAGGGTTTGGATTTGTTAGGCACTGGGGAACATTTTGGGACAAGCCGGGCCTGTACAAAAGAGCCGGGCTCCACTTGAACCAGAATGGAACCAGACTGCTGGCACTTAAAATTAAAAAGGTGGCAGAGCAGCTTTTAAACTGACTGAGGGGGGAAACCTGACAGGAGCTGAGAAAGGTCCGGTTCAGAATAAACCTCCCCCCTGGGATAAAAACCAAAGAAATGATGAAATTTTAAAAGGGGTAGGCCTAGAAGTAGGCATTGTGAGAGCAGGGGCACAGGATATAAATTCAGAAGAGCAAAATTACCACAGGCCTAACCACAAGTGCCAAAGACACTTGAAGAGAGACACTGCTTACAAGTGCCTGTACGCTAATGCTAGGAGCCTCCGAACCAAGATGGGAGAACTGGAGTGCTTGGTCTTAGAGGAGAGCATTGATATAGTGAGCATAATGGAGACCTGGTGGAATGGAGAAAACCAGTGGGATATGGTTATCCCTGGATATAAACTATATCGGAAGGACAGGGCAGGATGTATTGGTGGCGGAGTCGCTCTATACGTGAAGAAGGCATTGAATCCAGCAAGCTCGAAACCCCAAAAGAGGCAGACTCCTCCACAGAATCGTTGTGGGTGGTGATACCGTGCCCCAGGAGGGACTTAATACTGGGAACGATCTATCGTCCCCCTGATCAAAATGCTCAGGGAGACCTTGAGATGAGATATGAAATTGAGGAAGCATCCAAACTAGGAAATGTGGTAGTAATGGGTGACTTCAACTACCCGGACATAGACTGGCTGCATATGTGTTCCAGTCATGACAAAGAAGCAAAGTTTCTAGATATTCTAAATGGCTATTCCCTAGACCAGTTGGTCATGGAACCGACCAGAGGGATGGCAACCCTGGACTTAATCCTCAGTGGGGACTGGGACCTGGTGCGAGATGTAAGTGTTGTTGAACCAATTGGGAGCAGTGACCACAGTGCTATTAAATTAAACATACATGTAACTGGCCAATTGCCACGAAAATCCAACACGGTCACATTTGACTTCAAAAGAGGAAACTTCACAAAAATGAGGGGATTGGTAAAAAGAAAGCTGAAAAACAAAGTCCAGAGGGTCACATCACTCAAAAATGCTTGGAAGTTGTTTAAAAACACTATATTAGAAGCTCAACTGGAGTGCATACTGCAGATCAGAAAAGGTACCGCCAGGGCCAAGAAGATGCCAGCATGGTTAACGAGCAAAGTCAAGGAAGCTCTTAGAGGCAAAAAGTCTTCCTTCAAAAAAAGAAATGCAAGAAGACAATAAGGGATGCTAAAAAAGAATTTGAGGAGCACATTGCTAAGAACATAAAAACCAACAACAAAAAATTCTATAAATACATTCAAAGCAAGAGACCATCTAGGGAGACAATTGGACCCTTGGATGATAAGGGAGTCAAAGGTGTACTAAAGAACGATAAGGAGATTGCAGAGAAGCTAAATGAATTCTTTGCATCTGTCTTCACAGTGGAAGATATAGGGCAGATCCCTGAACCTGAACTAACATTTGCAGGAAGGGATTCTGAGGAACTAAGACAAATAGTGGTAACGAGAGAGGAAGTTCTAAGCTTAATGGACAATATAAAAACTGACAAATCACCGGGCCCGGATGGCATCCACCGGAGAGTTCTCAAAGAACTCAAAGGTGAAATTGCTGATCTGCTAACTAAAATATGTAACTTGTCCCTTGGGTCCTCCTCCGTGCCTGAGGACTGGAAAGTGGCAAATGTAACGCCAATTTTCAAAAAGGGATCCAGAGGGGATCCCGGAAATTACAGGCCAGTTAGCTTAACTTCTGTCCCTGGAAAACTGGTAGAAAGTATTATTAAAGCTAGATTACCTAAGCACATAGAAGAACAAGCCTTGCTGAAGCAGAGCCAGCATGGCTTCTGCAAGGGAAAGTCCTGTCTCAGTAACCTATTAGAATTCTTTGAGAGTGTCAACAAGCATATAGATAGAGGTGATCCAGTGGACATAGTGTACTTAGACTTTCAAAAAGCGTTTGACAAGGTACCTCACCAAAGGCTTCTGAGGAAGCTTAGCAGTCATGGAATAAGAGGAGAGGTCCTCTTGTGGATAAGGAATTGGTTAAGAAGCAGAAAGCAGAGAGTAGGAATAAACGGACACTTCTCCCAATGGAGGGCTGTAGAAAGTGGAGTCCCTCAAGGATCGGTATTGGGACCTGTACTTTTCAACTTGTTCATTAATGACCTAGAATTAGGAGTGAGCTGTGAAGTGGCCAAGTTTGCTGAGGACACTAAATTGTTCAGGGTTGTTAAAACAAAAAGGGATTGCGAAGAGCTCCAAAAAGACCTCTCCAAACTGAGTGAATGGGCAGAAAAATGGCAAATGCAATTCAATATAAACAAGTGTAAAATTATGCATATTGGAGCAAAAAATCTTAATTTCACATATACGCTCATGGGGTCTGAACTGGCGGTGACCGACCAGGAGAGAGACCTCGGGGTTGTAGTGGACAGTATGATGAAAATGTCGACCCAGTGTGCGGCAGCTGTGAAAAAGGCAAATTCCATGCTAGCGATAATTAGGAAAGGTATTGAAAATAAAACAGCCGATATCATAATGCCGTTGTATAAATCTATGGTGCGGCCGCATTTGGAATACTGTGTACAGTTCTGGTCGCCTCATCTCAAAAAGGATATTATAGAGTTGGAAAAGGTTCATAAGAGGGCAACCAGAATGATCAAGGGGATGGAGCGACTCCCTTACAAGGAAAGGTTGCAGCATTTGGGGCTTTTTAGTTTAGAGAAAAGGCGGGTCAGAGGAGACATGATAGAAGTGTATAAAATTATGCATGGCATTGAGAAAGTGGATAGAGAAAAGTTCTTCTCCCTCTCTCATAATACTAGAACTTGTGGACATTCAAAGAAGCTGAATGTTGGAAGATTCAGGACAGACAAAAGGAAGTACTTCTTTACTCAGCGCATAGTTAAACTATGGAATTTGCTCCCACAAGATGCAGTAATGGCCACCAGCTTGGATGGCTTTAAAAGAAGATTAGACAAATTCATGGAGGACAGGGCTATCAATGGCTACTAGCTGTGATGGCTGTGCTCTGCCACCCTAGTCAGAGGCAGCATGCTTCTGAAAACCAGTTGCTGGAAGCCTCAGGAGGGGAGAGTGTTCTTGCACTCGGGTCCTGCTTGCGGGCTTCCCCCAGGCACCTGGTTGGCCACTGTGAGAACAGGATGCTGGACTAGATGGGCCACTGGCCTGATCCAGCAGGCTCTTCTTATGTTCTTATGAGACCACTGGGAGAAAAAAGTCCAACAGGGGTCTGAAGTTTTCTTCTCTTGTTTTACACTTTGAACTCTCAATTATTTCTGAATGTTTTGTGTATCACCATGAAAACTTAGACAGTTGTTAAGCAAGAGTTTCTGAGTTCATGACTATAGGTTTTAAGGTTTTGTTTTGACATGAGCTTATGGGAAGCAGTAGAATGGCATGGGGGGTATTTTCAGTTTAACATTGCAGAATGTCCATGCTGGCTATAGTATACAGGCACTCTCATGGCTGTATAATGTACACACACACATACTATAATGTGCAGTGTTTCTGCTGTTTCATGGGGAAAAAACTGTCAACTTTTAATAAGACCATGAAGGCTGCTAAGTGGTCAAGCTGCTTTCATTTAAGATTCACAGAGCAATCCTGCCCTTCAGTCACATGCATATAGGTGGGAATGCTGCTGCTTCTTACAGCTGTTTCTACTGTCCAGGTTCCTCCAATGTTGGAAGGAAAGTCTCTCTGGAGGCCTTTCTTTGTCCCAGACACCCTGAATTCTGCTACAGAAACATCTCAAGTGTCATGGACTGAGTCCTGTGAATGAAGATCAGATGGCCTGAAAACTACATGTCCCGACACACAAAGAAAACTGTATTTCCCAAGTTCTTAGTACACTGCCATAGAATACACCAGAGAGGGAGGGAGCCCTCCCCCTTCCACAGCTCCTTCAGTCACTGCTAGACCAGGGGATTCCAAGCTGCAGGGGCTCATGGTGGGAGATAGGATCACAGGAGGTTCAGGGTATTCAGATTCTATCGAGAATGTAGTAGGGTCCAAATGGAGCTCAGAATTAAGTTCAGAAACAATGAAGCTATTTTCTGGCCTTTTTTGGAAAATCTGCCACTCTGCCAACCTCCAGACTGAGACAGAAAGAGTTTGCCCATAACTGACCATCTTTAAATATTACTGCTCATACCTGATGGTGCTGTTCAATAATCTAGTCAGCCCGGTCCTACCATTAGGGAGAATGAGATGGCAACCTCAAGCAACAGACGTTTGATATAATGAAAGGGCAGAAAATGGACAGTTATTTAATTTATTTTTGTTGTATTTTTACTGTGGATTGTGGAGGGAGAGCCGCTTGTGCAATTTTCAAACTCATTTGGTGTTGCGATACTATGCACCTTGAGTTACTATGATGGAGGCAGCATATGCTGCTCCACCTCAAGCAGCAAAACACTTTGGTCTGGTATCTGGCTGTACAATCTTGCCAAATGTGTGAGATATCTACATCTGTTTCTATAATTTTTACATATATCAGAATAATTGGTTTTCGTTCATACTAATTCTCAGCTGCTCAGCAGCCATATGAGATAACTTACAAATGCCAGCAATCTTTGACAGTATTCACAAAAATGCATTGATGATGATGTTTTATATATTTGAAGCATGTTATGAACCAATGTGTTCAACAATTTATACTAGATTTACAGCAGTATAATAATAAAGGCTTTGTGATTATTCACAGAATAACAGGGGGACTATTTATCACTCTTGCATTACGATTGGTGCTAAGCATCCATTTATATGTATTATGTACAACCACTTTGCCAGCTTGGCTATAGAAAGTTAGAGCACATTAGAAAAAAATGTGTATTTTTGGTACAATAAAGCATTGATTGCATTTTATAACAGCAATAATTTCCTCATATAATTACCTCAGCTATTGTCCAACTTGTTCAGAGGTTGACTGAGCTGTAGGTACAAATCGATTTGCTGCAGATTGTTAATAATGGGCTATTTTTAAAAAGGTATAACAGTTTCATCCTCTCTAACCCCCACCCCACCACTATTTGTAAGCCTTAATTCCTTTCACAAATTGGCTAATTAATTAGAGATGAGTCGGGGCTTTGTTTTATTACTCGAAGTTTACCTCTGCATGCAAGTGTGCAAAGATTTACTGAGGGTATCTTGTCAATAGATAAATGAATTTCTAGGTTCTTTCACAGCTGTTTTAAACTGTAATTTGGGCAACCAGCATTGGGGCATTATGTTGGACAGAATTTGTAATGAGTTATGAAAACTTTATAATCTAATTCTATTTATATGTTTTTACTTTCAGTTCAAAAGGAATCCAAAGCTCCTAGCAGTGAAACCACAGGTTTCCACCAGGTGGACACTAATAGAATTAAAGAGGCCCTGGGCAAGGAACCAACCATGCTTCTCCAACACCTCTTCCACTGCCTCCCCCCCCCAAGGTTACCAGGGCAGATTGTCATGACCACTAAGTCCAGCAGCGACCAGAACACCCAATCAAAGGCTAGAATGGTGGACCAGATCCTCAACACAGAGACAGATCAGGATCCCACTGAACAGGCAGGCAGGCAGGCAGGTAGGTGCCCACTGAACCAGTTTCCATAGTGCCAGAGCCCAGAGAACCAGAGCCAGAACTCTCACTGGTACTGTCCCTCAACTTGAGGATCTGAGTGCCTTCTAAACTTCCTTACTAATCTAACAACATAGGAAATGCAAGGCATGCAGTGAAGGAAAAACACCCATCTTCAAGTTAAAGAGTTGACCCTTTAAGAGTCTGTAGGCACAGAATGGGTAGTGGGCAGTGGAGGAGATTTGGAGGGCAGAGATTTCCAGGTTGGCAGGATGCATGGTGGAGGGAGGATAGCCCCCTTAGATACTGTTTGTTAGGATAGAAGAGGCAAAAAAAATTGCTGCTGCTGCTGCTGCTGCTAATAATAATAATAATAATAATAATAATAATAATAAATGAGGAGGAGGAGGTTTCTTATCCATCCTTCACCATAAGATCCCAGGGTGGGCTACAATAATAGAATTATTATAAAAACAGATAAAACTGTTACAATTATAAAATTACATAAAACCATTCAAAATCAAATATATATAATTTCATATATAAAATAGTTTCAACTGTCTAATGAAAACAGTTTATATATAATATTTGCACTGATCTGTCATCATGCTGTGATGACAATCTGAGCCACCAGGGGGCGCAAGAGGTACACAAACTGAGCTGCAACTTGGAAGCTGGACCTTCAGGAGTTCACGTCAGAGCACATATGGGTCACCTTGGGAGGAGGAAGATGGAAGGGGGAGGCACTGCCATGACTTGCCAGGGGAGCTCCCCTCCCTCCCTGGCACCAAGGAAAGATTTCCTGCCAGGAGGAAGGGTAGGATATAAATCAAATAATAAATAAATAAATAATTTTTCTTGCATATTGGGTAAAGCTATGGGTGGGAGAGGGAGTGGTTGATGGTTGGGGAGATGTACTGTCCTTTTAAAGGGAAGCTGTGGATGGGAGAGAGGATGGTTTCAGGGGTCAAGGGGGAGATATTGTGACCCTTTTATGGGTTTGGAAGCTAAGGAAGAAAGAACACATTGTAAACAGACAGGAGAAAGGGAGATGTGATCCTGAGGTGAAACTGAGGCAGACAGGGAGCAGATTTTGTGGTCCTGGATAAAGGAAAATGAGGCAGGAAAAGTTGTGGTCCTGACGGTAAACTGAGGCAGGGAGAGGGGAGATGTCATCCTGGAGAGGGAAGCTCTGGGGAAGGAAGTAAGCAGAGTGAGCAGCAAAGCATCTTTTTGTTTTATATAAAAACAATTAAAACAATTTCATATATAAAACCAGTTTTTAAGCAAATACAGATGCAGACTAGGATAAAAATCTTCACTTACAAGGCTTGTTGACAATGGAAGTTCTCCAGTGGACACTGAAAAGGCAATAAAGACAGCACTGTTTAGATTTGCTCCTCAAATGAGCCTTCACACTTAATTCATAGTAGAGAGAAAGAAACCTGGGATTTTGCCGAGGTACTTCTGCCAGTGATGACAGGAGGGGGCAGAGCAGATCACCCACACTCTTTATAAGCACCTTCCCTGACCCTAGGAAATTGGAGATCCTGGATCTCTGAGGGGGCTCTAGCCCCAGAGAAGCTTCAAAGCCAGCATAACACAAATAGGACTGGTGGCAGAGGTATTGGGTGTGGGATTTACTTGTGGAACAACAAGGGTATTAACATTATGACACCAGGTCTCCTACATCCTAATCTCAATTTCCTATCCACTCAGCCATACTGGTTCTCCTATCTGACATAGGCAATACAGGAAGCTCACTTATAACAACTCAGACCTTTGATCCATCTAGTCTGGTCTTGTCAACACTGCCTGACAGAAACTCTCCAGAGTTTCAGGCAGGAGTCCTTCCCAGCCCTACCTGGAAACAAGCACCAAGGAATGAATCCAGGACCTTTCCCATGCAAAATGTGTGCTCTAATCTAGCTAAATGTCTTTGCCTTCCTCATGCTTTACCTCATCAGTAGCCATTTTACAAATGCACTTACAGAAAAAGGTAATAGTAACAGTTTTATTAAAAGCGAAAGAACCCATAAGAAAATCTTCAAACAATAACACAATGAAAGAGTGACACTATTTCTAAAATCAAGGTTATTTTGACTTTGATAACTGTGTCGCTCATAGTACAGTCACAATTGTGTGGAGTGTCGTGTGAGTTACAGCCTACTTTATCCTTTATTTGTGGAAAGGAGTCTGGAGCATCCCGATTGTAAATTTGTTTCCACTTGACAGTCTTGGTGATGCATAGTAAAACCAATAATACATCATATAGTATCACCTACACTGAAGTTTGTAAGAAAAGAGTGAATTACATGTGTGAAGTAACAAAAAAGGGCACTATTTTAACAGAACCAAACTTAGATGCGTTTCCCTTCCATGGCCTCTTTATGGAATATTGCCACCCAAACATTTTATGACAATAGAAATGTCTTCACCATCCTATTTCATATTGTTCATAGAATAATAAGAAACTCAAAATTTCATTTCTCAACAAAAATGGAAAGTGCATGCAGGTAAAGAACAAAGATATTGCCAAATGTCCAGTGAACATTTTCTTTTTGGAAAAGTAAACTGATAACTTTTTTTATCCATCAAGGAAGCTTTGTTCTAAAAGAAAAAAGAAAAGAAAAGAAAAGAAAGGGGGGGGGTCAGGGAAATGAAAGTGTAGCAGTAACTTTAATCTGAACCTAATTACTTAACAACAGTTCTGTTTTTAGTACTGGAAACATCTTAAACTCACGCTCCTCTCTCAACTGACATTGTCAGCCATTCCATTTTGGTGTAGGAGAGGATGACCGGTCTGTTGCCCCTTCAAATCTGTTACCTGAAGCAAGGGATTCCCCCTGGTTAATGAGAACACCAGTCCTGCCCAGCCTCATAAGTCACTGGAAATATTACCAGGGCTCATTCAAGCTCATTTAAATGTGTAGTGCAGATGGGGTCTATATCTAATCATACAGTCAAAGAAAACTCATTTCTATTTCAGGCAGGACCTATATGCATAGCAGTCAGGGGTCAAGATTACACAAAAGCCCTGACGAAGGCCAAGGAAGCAGCAGACCCTAGACATCTGGGAATTTCAGAATGGCTGGAAGCCTGTCTGAAAGGCATCTTAGGATAGGGAAACTTGGAATCCAGGAATCTGGATAAGCCCGTGAGCTCTGGACATTACACCTGCAGTATTCTGCCTATGCGTCAGCCAGAGAGACTGAGAATTTGAGGACTAAATACATGCAAGTAGCTTAGGGATAGAAGCATATACAGTATGTGATAAGGTAAACTGTGCAAAATACCATACCCTTGATATTCTTAGCATTATTCAGTGGCATTTAGAAAGAAAAGCTTAGTTTTTACACTTGTTAAGAAGGCAAATCGACATTGGCAGCAGATAACAAGATATGCTAGCACTGCCTCTCTGCTTCACTCAGACTGGAAATGCTGATAAGCACTGTGCATATTTCTCTGTGTGTGCACTAAAGCAAAGGAAAGGAGATTAATATTTGAACATCAGACTCTCAGCAAATGCTAAATTGTCAATAGGACTCATCATTTCTATTATTAACTTTAAATGAACCTGAAAAGAGCCAGCCATGAGAAAGTACCATAGTCCTACAACCAGTTTAAATTCATTAGGACTACAATGAACCCCTGAGATAAGGAGAGATGAAAATCATTTCCTATAAATGATCTAAGACAAAGGATTTTATTCTCCACTATTACCACAGCCAGTGTCCACCCCTCAAGGAAAAAAAGCAGTTCAAATCTCTAGAACTGTAATTGGGAAGAGCATCCCTTCAGGCACAGCAGTATTTTTTCTTCTACTACTTCTTTTTCAAAGAAAAGTTCAATGGGCAGGGGATGGGAATAGGGATGGAATGATCTGTCAATTTTGGTTCTCTCATATTCTCATTTTTCTAATCTTAGATTCACTTCTCCAAATTCCTGTAGAAATTTGCAATTTTTTTAAAAAAAACTCATGAAAATTCTTCATCATTTTAGTGAGATTTTTTCCTAATAAATACAGTTTTAAAAATTTATATTTATAATTTTATGATAACAAGAAAAACAATTAACCAGAGTAGCATACAGTTAAGTATGTTGCATGTGAGGCACAATATAGCTTTCAGGTTGCATATGCTCCCTTTTCACAATCATGGATTACCAATAGATAAATATGCATTATTCAAATATCCTCCCCAAACAGAAGCATGTGTCAGAGGAGGGTGAGAAGTCCCTTTATTCCCATTCATATAATTTAAGATAGGAAACCATACAGTGTGAAATGGGTCATGTTTAGTTTCGCCTCTCAATACCCTATGATGTTGCATAAGACATTCAAAAAAAGCTAAGTCCCATACTATAGACCACCAATCCTCCTTGGAAGATCCAGCAGGAGTTTACCATCTTTTAGTGACTGCCATCCTAGCTGCTGTCAGCAGAAAAGAGACCATTTATTTATGTACCAGAGAGGGATTCAGGTTGCCCCCCTAAATGAAAAGAGCTGACCCTGGGTCTGAATTTAAAGATTGGTGGGTAATAATAGAAATTTCAGCAAAAGCCCATTTCCAAAAGTATATTACCTTAGAGCAGTCCCACCATAAGTGCAATAATATTGCACGTTCCCCACATCCATGCCAGCACTGGAAAGATAGGGACTTGTTGATTCTAGAGAGCCAAACTGGAGTCCAGTGACAACGATGAAGAGTTTTAAGAGTGCACTCTTGTTCCCGAGCAGAAATGTTTTTTAAGGGGAGCTTAGTCAAAACCCCATCCCACAAGCCTCATCAATTAGTGTGCCCAGATTGGTCTCCCATTGTTCCCGTAAACTCTGTGCATCTCCCATTGTAGCATCTATCAGCATTTTAGATAGTTCAGATGCCACACTCTTATGCTGCTTCACTGGGTAAGTACACAAAGCCTCAAATGCTGCAAGTGATCTCTGGCCATCACCATTGTGCTGCAGCCCAGAAGCAAGCAGACAGGTCATTCCTGTAATACCGGTACCATGATAGGAAGGCCCTGTACAAAAATATATTTAATATACAAAGCATTCCCACCCCATCCCCTGAATTGTTGATATTTGTCTGGATGGCAGAAAGCGGGATTATCCAGAATGGAGGTAAGGGGAGAGACGTCCAGAGCCAGGGACTTACTTCAACTCTTCCACACTAGGAGGGTTGCTTTAATGAATGGGTTCAGAATTTTATACAAAGCAGCACAGGAAGATTGCAAAAAAAGCAGAGCTGACATCATTGGGATGGATGGATGAAGGGATCTCGATAGAGCCATTAATACTAAGCAATTGTTCGAGTTGGAAGGCTTTATAGTATAAGCACAGATTTGGCAAACCCAAGCCACCCTTTATTCTAGTCTACATAGCACAATATGCCTTATCCAACTCTGCTTTCTATGATGAGTGAAATTGATGAGTGGGTGCTGCCATTTATCAAAGTGCTTCCTAGGGATGCAGACTGGAAGAGTTTGGAAGAGATATAGGAATTTTGGGAGAACGGACATCTTCACTGCTGCAATCCTACCAAGCCAGCTTAAACAAAGGTGTCTCCAACTCCTTAATTCCTCCAGCTTGGATTTGTATATTGTCCCAAAGTTCCTATATCACAATTGTTTTAGATCTCTAGAAAGGATATCTAAATCCACCACAGCAGAAGAAGAAACCTGAGATCTGCAATAGTAAATCCTATTCCTGGCAGGACATATTTAATGGCATGACTACAGATTTTGCGCAGTTGACTTCCAGCCCTGCCACCTGATGAAAACAGCCCAGGATTTCCTGTAGGTACAAAATGGAACTATTTGCATTCATAACCATCAATAGCATGCCATCTGCAAGTAAGTTAACTGTATGCTCTGTTCCCCAAACCTTGACACTCTGTGTTGCTGTGTACTCCCTTATTTGCTTAATCAAGACTTCTATCACCAAGGCAAATAATAAAGGAGAGAGTGGGCAACCTTGTTTTGTGCCCCTAAATGTAAATGCACTGCCTTCAAGTCAATACTGACTTATGATGACCCTATGAATAAGGTTTTCATGGTAAGCGGTATTCAGAGGCGGTTTACCATTGCCTTCCTCTGAGGCTGAGAGGCAGTGACTGGCCCAGGGTCACCCAATGAGCTTCATGTGCCCCTAGCAAGTGGGAATCCACACCATTGACTACATTTTTTGCTCATGACTCTGAATACAGCTGACCTATTAAATGCAGAAACCTCCTTCATATTCTCCAATAATGCCTTAAGAAACCCCCACTCAATATGATCAAAGGTATCAAGGGAAATTAGAGCAACAGGTGACCCAGTTTGACAGACTTCATACATAACATTTAAAACTCTTCTGATGGAGACAGTGACGCTGTGGTTAGAAATAAAGCCTGTCTGATCTGGCACAACATACTGGCCAATAAAAGCATTTAACCTGGAAACCATAATACTAGATAATAATTTGGCATCATCGTTAATTAGGGCTATAGGTCTTGCACTGGATCCTTATCAGGTTTGGGAAGTAGCACTATTTTTGAAATCTGGGAATGTCTGCTCCATCAAGAATATTATTATATAGTTTAGTTAGCCACGGAATCAGGTCTTCCTTGTAGGCTTTATAAAACTCCCCCATGAAGCCATCTGAACCTGGGCAGTGCCTGATTTCAATGTTTAATTGCTTGCACCACCTCTGCCTCTGCGATTGGAGCATTCAGGAATTCCCTATGTTCACCTGACAAAGCATCAACATGTGCTGTGGCTAAGTATTCCCCTATAGACACCCTAGTGGGGTTGCCAGATTAATACAGGCAAGTGAAGAAATCTGTAAAAATCTTACTGATTTATCATGAATAGTCCCCCTGCTGTCCATCAGGCATTTAAGTAAGTTCCTTGATCGCTGTTTCTGCAAAGAATGTGCCAGACGTTTAGATGCCTTGTTTCCAAACTTGAAGTACTTGCTCGGTAGATGAGTCAGCACTGTGCTGATCCACTCCATCTCTAACATCTGTAGTTCTGCTCTCTTCCTTACAGAACCTGAAGCATAGTAAAAAGAAGTCAAGTGGGCTATATCCTCCAAAAGAACTTTGGAAGTTGCATCTCTTTCCTTTCTCCTTCTGCTCGCTTCACTTATGCAATGCACCCTGATTACTGGTTTCATCGCATCCCATAACAATTGCATACTAATTTCAAGGGAGACATTTTCTTTAAACTAACAGTCCATTGTTTGCTTCAAGGTAATAATAATAATAATAAACTTTAATTTATAGGCCGCCTATCTAGCCAATGGCCACTCTAGGCGGCGTACAATAAAACGTAATAAAATACAATAACAATATAGCCAGTACAGTACAGTAAGAATTACAGTATTTAGTAGTAGGTAGTCTTAGTTACCCCATCTGAAAGCAGGCTTGTGTGAAACTTATAAGATCTTTGGGGTAAATCCACAGACAATAGATCCAACATAACGGTCATGGTCTGAAACTGTTACCACACCTATTTCATCATTCAGTTATGATCATCCATTCTAGACATAGAATTGTACTTAGCAGATTGGAATGTATATTCTCTTGAAGTTGGAGATCTCTCTCTCTTATGCATGGCATTGAGAAAGTGGATAGAGAAAAGTTCTTCTCCCTCTCTCATAATACTAGAACTCGTGGACATTCAAAGAAGCTGAATGTTGGAAGATTCAGGACAGACAAAAGGAAGTACTTCTTTACTCAGCGCATAGTTAAACTATGGAATTTGCTCCCACAAGATGCAGTAATGGCCACCAGCTTGGATGGCTTTAAAAGAAGATTAGACAAATTCATGGAGGACAGGGCTATCAATGGCTACTAGCTGTGATGGCTGTGCTCTGCCACCCTAGTCAGAGGCAGCATGCTTCTGAAAACCAGTTGCTGGAAGCCTCAGGAGGGGAGAGTGTTCTTGCACTCGGGTCCTGCTTGCGGGCTTCCCCCAGGCACCTGGTTGGCCACTGTGAGAACAGGATGCTGGACTAGATGGGCCACTGGCCTGATCCAGCAGGCTCTTCTTATGTTCTTACCAGACATCCAACAAATCATAGTCACATAAAAGGACTGACATCTGATTCTCTGCAGTTACACCATGCCAGGAGCCAGACCAGTCTATAGACTTATTAAAGCACATGTTAATATCACCTCCTAGTTCTACATTGCTACACTTAAATTGCTATAGGGCCGCCAAAGGAAGTCATATTGACCTGTATTCGGAGCATACATGCAAGCCAAGGTAAGTAATTGGGAGCCTAGAGACCCCTTAGCAAAAAGAAATCTTCCATTCTTGTCTGCAAGGATCTCATCAACTGCAAAGGAACATTTTTTTGCTAAGACTGTAGCTACTCCTCTGGACTTTTATGTGCCTGGAGCACAATTTTCCTCCCCCAGCCTGGAACATTTCAGCAGACAGAACTTGGGATTCTTCCACTGGTGGGTTTCACATAAAACATGTCAACACAAACCAGAACCTGAGAAAAAGCCAACTACCAATTTGCAGGGCCTGAGGCATAAAAGAGATCTGCCACAGATTATTCAGGAACTTGGGGGGCAACAGGGGCAAAAACTGCATCTCAAGGCCCTCTCCACCACCACCACCCCGGGAATTAATTCCATCATCATTGCTGAATTGACTGGAAGAGTGTCAATGCTAATCAAATAATGTAATAAGGGACTGAGCACCCTCTAGAGTTCATGAAGGCATCGAAGAACAAACTTTCTTTATATCTTTCTTGGATCTCTGAATGCCCCATGGCAAGTTGGATCCCTGCCTGTGAAAGCTCTCCTCCACTCCCTCTCTTTCACCAGAAACAGGCAACTTCAAATCTCGCAAAAGATTTTCAGCTTGTTGTTTATCACTCACACTGAGAAATTTCCCTTCATATTGAACAACTAATTTAAATGAGAACACCCACTGATAAGGGATCCCAGCTGCATGAAAGGGCAGAAACCCCAACCGCGATGGAGGGTTTCAGGTAGGGTTACCAACCGTACTATTTTAAGAGTACATGTACTCTTCTCCCCATATTTCAGCTCCCTCTGATTGTGCAGCACTTGAAAGGCTGCATCCTTCATCTTATAACATTCAAATTGGAGGACAAAATCATGAGGCTGATCGGTATACTGCAGTCCTGGGCCTGCTACTCAGTGGGCTCTTTCTATGTCATTTAAAGTAAGTGTAAATATCCTAGATCCAGTCCATTCAGCCAATCTACAAGACATTGTGAGGGATTCCCCCCTTCCTCCTTTTTGGGGATCCCTCTAAGGTGAATGTTCTTCTTGCGATCTCTGTCTGACTCCTCCTCCAGTTTAAGCTCTAAGTCCTCTGTCGCCATTTTCAGTGACTGCAGTTTTGATTGATTCCCCAAGTTCAAGGCCTCATTAGCCATTTTAGAGATCCCTGGTAGCTGGTGTATCAGGGAGTCACTTGCATGATGAGCTGCTGCTTCCTTTCCTCCCCTTTTCCTGTCCTCCTGTACCTGCCAGGGCACATTTTATTCTTTATTTTTAGTATAGCTGTTTTGTGCAAGAGCACTCCTGTGCAAACGAGCTATTTTTAAAAATCCATGCATGCCTTCAGCAACAACTGGTAGGAAAAGGCAGGCTGCATCATTTTCTTTGGGAAGACAGAAACATTATAGATATATGGCACTAGAGATGGAATGACGTGTCAATTTCAGTTCTCTCGATTTCTCATTTTTCTAAGCTTAAATTTGGTTGTCCACTTTTCTGCACCAATTTATGATTTTTATTTTTAAAAAACCTCATGAAAAATTTTCAGCATTTTACTGCAAATCTCTCCTAATACATTTTTATATGTAGTTTTGATTAACGTACTCATTTTTTGCAAGCATTTATCCTAATATAATACATTTTGTATGCTATTTTTACTAATATATTCAGCCTGTGAACACTTTCCCTTTATATGTGCATTTTTAAAAACATTGCTTAGTTGGAGAACTGCATCACAAAATTCAGATAAGTGTAAATATGGAATGATGGCTGTGTTTCAGTTTTCATATTGTTTGAAAAAGTACAAATTTGATAAATTCCGCTTTAAATGCGAAGTTAATCAAATTTCTTCCCCATCCCTAAATAGGAGATAGTGAGTTACTACAGCCAGTTGCTGTGAGCCCTTGCTTTGCAACATGAGAGAGACCCTGGAAGTGATTATCATTGCAGCCAAGCCTCAAGTACCTGGAATTTCATGATGGCCAGCTCCTTGCAGGGGGCTCTGTTTGTAGGGTTGTCCATACTGTCTTTGGTAAAGTAAGCTAGCCTCAGCTGCAAGTTGGGTTAAGCCAAATGAACTAGGACTAGTACGGATGTGACACATGATGTATAGTATTGGTAGATGCCTGGATGGGACATATCATTTGAAAAATGGACATTCAGATAGGGAGTGATATTCAGAAAGCTAGTAAATGCATGAATGGGAATGCTGTCTATAATTCTGAAGGTATGGTATAATCTGTTGATGCTGGTAAAGACACCTCAAATAGGCAAAAAATCTGTCTCCCTACTTCAAAACTTTCTCTCCTTCAAGGGGACCATGATTCATCAAGTACAATAACATCTGAATTTGTTGAGCCCCAGCTCTCTCACGAGGCCCAGGGAGGAGAAAGGCATGAGTTTCAGGTTCCCCAGCAGTTAGAAGGCACGGAGGAGCCAGTAGTTGTTGAGTCTTCTCAAGATCTTGGGGAAGGGAGTGAGTTTGATGTCATGCCAGTTCCCACAGATGACGCTGCCTCCAAAGAGGACAACACGCAGCCCCCAGACATGCCAGTAGAGCTGTTGGGCAATGCTTCAGAGCACGTGGTAACCCCCCCTTTACCAAGCAGCTTTGGGGATGCTTCAGACGCTTTTCTGCCCCCTGACCTCGAGCCTGTCGCCAAGGAACCAGTTCTTTTGGATGAGCCGCTGGAAGCACGGCCCCCCTTCACCTCGCTCTCGACACCATGAGAAACGGACAGGGCAGAGGGAGAGCATGCGCAGGAGCCAGAGATTATGATCCAAGTCTTTCCCTATTTAAGGCTGTTGCTTTTTGATTAGGGCCCTGTGTCAACTTCCTTCATACATTGCAGAGCATGTGTAGAGTTTAGTTGGGGAATTGTAGTAAGCTGGCAAGGGGAATCCTATGAAGTGTGCTGCCTTCAGTGTATCCATTACTTTAAAAAAAACAAGAATTACTTGCACCCGTGTCTCAGTCTTGTGGCTCCCACTCTGAATGGGACAGAATTGTCAGGACATCTGGAATAGCTCTCCATGCAAGTGTCCTTGACCACAACAAAAGCATTATAACCACCACTCCCCTCCTCCACGCTGGCGTTAATATCTAGCAGAGTGTGTCATGTTCCTTTACTGAAGTTGTTGCCCGTTTAACACTAACTGTGTTTGCCTCTTATTTTCATCCCTCTGTAAGGATCCCAATGTACACCGGATGAATGGTCAGGATACTCCTAATTATTGTACAAGTAGCCAAAAGCTAAATAAATTAGTACCCCATGCAGTAGCTTTCAAAACAACTTTGTTAAAAAGATAAGAGTTACACCAGACAATAAAAAGAATGGTACAGTAAGGCTGGAAGAAGACTTGACAGGTAGAGTGAGCTCATGACAGTGATATGTCAGGAGACAGGCCAGAAGGAAGAGCAAATTATGCAAAACTGACCACACATCAGCTTGCTCACTCTCCATGCAGTAACATAATAAGGAACCAATGGATAGCTGACAAGAAAGAATTCTTCAGCTTCTTCTCCTCTTTTTTCTTTCCTTTTCTGCTTAAGGAGGATCAGTGTGGATGTTTCAGAGATTTATGATGAAAATTCCTTTTTCGGTTAGAGCTGAGGCAAAGTTTCTTAGAAGACATTTTCCTCCACATCCCGCCACCCCTCACCCTGAAAAAGATCGCTTTGCAGAACTTTCACTAAATATTATCCATAGGATTTGTGTGTGTGTGGCAGCTGTTCTGAAGAATATATTTCAAAAGAATCTTGGCCCATGGTATTGTGGAGGATACAAAATTGTTGCCAAAATAGTTACTGCTGCTATCACTTGCAGTGCAAACAAAAGGTGCCTTAAGAAAAAGAAAGATGTGCTACTTTCTACTGCTAATAGTGAGCCCCACCCCCAAGACACCTTTGGAAAATACCCCTTCTCCCTGGAGAAATTTAGTGAAATGCTGTCCTACCCCCCACACACACAAAATTCTCTGCCCACAAATAGGGTGGAGAATTTCAAGAAGCCATATTTGCACTTTTCCACTTTAAGTAGTCATTCACTATACAGAGAATCTCATCACATTTATTTTTATTTTGTCCAACTAAGGGTTTCTGTTTCCCCATATCTTTATATATATATAAAGGTGCTTAAGCCACCTATCACCAATCCAGGGTCTCATCCTTGTCACTCCAAACGCTGTATCACCTGTGTGTACCTCAGGGAGACAGCCACTTTTACAAGCACTAGGACAGGCAGGACATATTACATCAAACAGAACGTCACCTGCAGGTCCTGCAATATAGTTTACATCATTGAGTGCAAAAGACCAGGATGTCATATCCAATATGTAGGAAAGACCACAACTGACCTACGCACGCGCTTCAGGAACCACAAGTCGGCAATCTTGACAAAAAAAGTGGAGCAACCAGTTGCAAAGCATTTTAACATCGAGGGCCTGTTGGACTTTTCCATAACAGCGATAGAGACGCCAGCAGATCCAGCAGCATTGACCAAAAGGGAGAACTTTTGGATATACTCTCTGGACACATGGCCTGAACCTAGAGGACAGTACCACCACTACTTAGCTTCTGCAAATGAAGCCCCTCTGAGCATTCCATCCTCAAAGCTCTATAACTGCCACCTTGGTAACAGCTTTTGTATGTTAGCAGCTGATGAAGGCAGAAGCTGAAACGTTTTGTTAATATAATAAAAACCTCTGTTTGGTTAATCACAATTACGTTTATATATATATATATATTCCTTCCATATTATGTGCATTTGATTGCCTGCTTCATGTACTAATCAGTTTACTAAAAGATATTAGTCATAATTGTCCAGGGGTGTAGTGGTCCAGGGTCTCAGGGGGGCCTTAGACCCCTTAATTTTTTCAGAGTAGGGTCCCAGCAGGGCCCCTATGTCTCCAGTGTCCTATGAGCCAATCAGCATGAAAAGGGAGTGTGTTAGCTACTGAGAAGAGTCTTCTAACGTGCTTCCTTCTCCTTTCCTGTTGATTGGAGCCAATCGGAGTGAAAGGAAGTGAGTCAGCCACTGAGAAGGACTCTTCTCTGTAGTTAAAATACTCTAACACACTCCCCTTTCATGCTGATTGGTTGCTAGGGACATCTGTTGTTGTGGGAGAAATTGCAGGTGGGAAGAACTGAGGAGTGTGGAGATGACAATGGAGAGCAAGCAAGTGAGCGAGGGGGCGTGGCTATGAAGGGACGTGGCATGACTATCATGAAGGGACCCTGCACTTCTGAATTTGTAACTACACTACTGTAATTGTCTGCTGAGGTACAGTTTCCATTTCCTTCCATGGCCAAATATCAAGTAGGTTTTTTTGGGGGGGGGATCTAATTGGTGTCCTTGGACTCAGGGAAGGGCTGTTGTTCCAGCAGCTGTCTCCACTAGCAGAAGAAGAGAGGGGGCAATTCTTGATAATTCCGTCTCCTCCTTGAAGCCCCACAACTCCCCTGAAAACCAGCAGGGTGGAGGACCCTTCAGAAGAGATGGGGGAAGGGAATCAGCAAAAATGTCTTCCCAACCTTGTCCATTAGTGGATGCCTCCTCTGGATCAAAAACCCTTCCATAAGTACAACAACACTAAGTGGGTTTCACTCTCTGACTTTTTCTTTCTATCAAAACATCTCACTTTTTTTCAATCTGCAGGTATCTTATACTTAGTGATACCATCCTTCCTAATAGCTCAGCACTGGGATGGTACATTGTCAATACAAGGTAGATACTGAAAATATGAAATGCATTGACTTTAACCTTTAAAGTTCTAAATGAAAGTACTCAGACAGTTAAAAAAAAAAAGGGAACCCACAGGGGTTTCAGCATTTACAAATAAGATCACCTATACATGCATTTCTGAGAGTCAATCACATGCTAAGAGAATTAAGAGGATTTGAATGCAAAAAATAAGGTTCCTTACTGTCCAAAATATATAATCTGCTCTTTAAATAGGTACTGATCCCGCACAAATGAAAGAGTGCATGGTCCAGTGGGTACAAGATATAAGGAATAATATCTACATGGAGATTTGGGGGGAAATTTGCAACAAAGATCATACATTTTCTTAAATAAAGAGAAATTATTAAAAAATAATGATGAGGTGGTATATAACTCCAGTGGTTAAATAAATAACTAAAGAAAAAGGACAAATAAATAATTACAGGCTAAAAAAATGTTATCTGAAAATATGCTAGAAATGTCAGGGAAGGGGAGAAACGGGACTATTATAATATGTTGTAGGAATTACACCTTTCATAAGGAAATACTGAGACAAGATTAAATGTTTAATATTGAAAGTGTTAGGTTATAAAATCCCACTTGACCCTGTGGTATTATTGCTAAACTATACTGATCACTTAGTATAGAAAGAACATAAGGAGTTATTTTCTAATATAGCAACTGCAGCAAAGGGAGGTTACAGGCAACACTCACAACAAATGAGTAAATAAGTTAAGCTTTGGAAAGACAAGATCATGTTATAACTAAATGGACCCTACTTCTTGATTACTGTGGAAAGAATTCATTACTCCCCAATGTGGGTTTTCAGCGTTTGACATGGATGGACCGTGTCTGCTCTCTTTCCTTTTTTGTAATAATGATATATTATGTTCATTTTTATGATCACTTGGAGCCCCTGTTCATGACCTCATGAATTGGGCTCATGCATTGGGCTTTCTTTGTGCACAACTGTGTCAAACGCAGGGTTGTGGGGAAAAAGAGATACAGGACTTAAAGTATGGCCTTTTTCTTTCTCAACATCCTTATACCCTACAGGTGAATAGAGCCAAGTCCAGAGCTATATAAATAAGATTCTTTCTGAAGATGTCAGTGTTGGGCGTAAAGCACCAACAGTTGTAACAAGTAACTTGAACAGTGGGGGTCAATAGACAGAAAGGCAACCTATTCTTTCCTCCCTGGTTCCTTCTTTAAAATCCACTAGGAGAGAGGGGGGGGAGTGCTAGCCTCATGACTCTATAATAGCCACATGTGTGCCTGTACTCAGAATTTGCTTTGTTTCCCAATAAGTTTCTTTATTCTTTCAACCACTAGTCTTACCAGACTATTCATTTCTGCACTCCACTGCAATATATACCAAACTCCGATAGTCAGTTGACCAAGTTTTTCTACTTTCTTGAACTAATTCTTAAGAATGGATACAAATGTTTACTAACTAAACTTTTTCATTCATTGTATTTTGTATGTATCATCTGGAAGTGCATTCTTTATGAAAGGTGGGGGGACCGTAACATTGCATATCTTCATCAGCTGATTAATTACAAACTTTGTGACAGTCACAGTAGGCTTTGGTGACCTTAAAAACATGAGATTTGACACCATATTCACTTTTCCATTTACTATATTCCATGAGATATGGCACTTGAAAAAAGGGTGCCATCTGACACCACCCTTTGCAACTACCATGCATTGTGGGAATTTGGAGGGAGTACCTACTCATTGAAGATAACTTACCTGCCAAATATCATTCACAAACAGGAATTCATACTATTGTACTTATCATGTGGTTGACCAAGTACCTGGACATAACCTATAAAATACTCAATGCCAACTTGAAGAGTGTCGATAAGAGAAAAAATATGTGTAGGCAACAGCTCAAATTGCAGGATAAAAACTGAAGCAAGGCATCTGTTAAAAAAAAAATAAACAAACAAAAAGACAAAGCCAAGGTATTTTTTTTCAAATGAGTAAAGCATTTCCTAATGAAAAGTTTCAACTGCTATATCTTTTGCATAAAGTAATAATTGTAAACATTGCATATGTGAAAGGAAATTCCCTCCCACCTATGTGGTATTTCTATTTTTGCAGCTCCTATTCTGGACTCTTTTTGGCCAAGCACAAAATTAAGTGTCCAAAGAATCTGCCCAAATCTTAACCCAGTGCACCTGAGGACAGCCGGCTAGCTTATGGGGTTCAGGGCAGGCTGTGTCCATTCCTCCCCACCCCTAAGTATCTGCCACTTGAGGTAACTGCCTCACTCTGCCTAATGTTAGGGCCAGTCCTAGCAGGGCTAAAAGGTGTACCTTCTTAACTGCACTATAAAAAATCAGTTTTTTAAAAAGATAACGTGTCTTTTGGTTTCCTCCCCATGTCATAAAAATTTACACGTATGTAAAAACATATTAGGTGTTGTTTCTGATTTTAGTAGAGTCCTGTTTTTAACATCACAAAGTTAGTAAAACAAAAGTTATGTCTGGCTAAAGCTTATACAGCCCACACAACTTACACTTATCATAAACTTCTTGTCAATGTGACTTGGCAACTGTTGTTTACTAACCTGCATTTGACATGATTCAACCTATTTTAGAAAACTGTTCCTCTAATTTGTGATCCAGTCAAATAGGCTGCAGGGGATAGATAATCATTAAGTCAATCATTATAAAAAATCATCTGGTAGCCACACAGGCAACTATCCATCCAAATTAGCAGGAGACAGAAATACTTTGCAAAAGAACAATAGATTTAAGTGGCCAAGATTACACCCTGGTTGGGAAACAAAATATAATGTAGTACTTTTGCTCTACTTGCAAAAATATAATAATAATTGGAATGAGTAAAAGATGCCCTGTGTTTGCCTAGGATCATGTATGAGCATGTCTCTGATTTTTGTTTCTTTACAGTCTCCTTTTAGGTATGACATCCTGAATATCTGATGATTCCAAAGCATCATCCAACTTTGGTTTATACTCCTTCCCACAGATTGTGCTGTATCAGGTAGTCTTAAAAATGTAAATGTACTGCCTTCAAGTCGATTCCGACTTATGGCAACCCTAGTTATAGGGTTTTCATGGTAAGCGGTATTCAGAGGGGGTTTACCGTTGCCTTCCTCTGAGGCAGAGAGGCAGTGACTGGCCCAAGGTCACCCAGTGAGCTTCATGGCTGTGTGGGGTTTCGAACCCTGGTCTCCCAGGTCGAATCTTTCCTGACCACCTACTAGGCACCTGATGGCCATATTCTAACCAATTTCCTGGCCATAATAAAAGGTGAAGCCATCTGGTTATTTACTGAAAAATTAGCCTGATCATACGGGTATTAGCAAAGGACATGATATTTTGCTTTCTATAGCCAATTTCAAACATTTGTAGTGCTCTATCAATTAATATGCATGCAGTACCTATTTAATATTAGGGCTGGGCACAGCCCCCCTTATCAGCCTCATGACCCCAATCTGTGGGCCCCAAGGAGGGTCAATCCAACCTGTCCCAAAGATGAGAACATCTACTCCACCCCAGATCCATCCCCAAATTTATTCTGGAGTGGGGATAAGGTTTTTTAAAAATTCAATATATGGTCGGAAAGGGGGAAGAAGGAGATGCTACATCTCCTTATCCCTCCCCACCTGAGAGCAGGTGGGTGCAACCAGTGCAGGATGAAATAGTTTTGCTTACCAGCTGGTAAGCACAATTCTATCCTGAGCATTGTGCTTACTGGTGCTTTGCAAGCAGCTTCTCTGAATCCAGAGAAATCATCCACGAATGAGCAGTGAGCAGCACCATGCAGAATGAATTCTCCTGCTTATCAGCTAATAAGCAAGAGGATTTCCTACTGCAGGGTGGTGCTCCTTTGTGAGAGGCTTCCCTGCATGCAGGGAAACTGCTTATGAAGGGGAGTTAGTGCATGGGGCTTGAGGAGTCCTGGAAGGAAGGAGGAGAGATTGGGCAGAAAAGGCAGGTACCTATTTTCTCCTACAAAGAGATTCCTTTTCTGTGTAACCATCCTGCTTTATGCCCTGCCTCCTGATAGCCCTGAATCACTCTGGGCTGCCGCACCTGATCCATAGCCATCTGGGGCTATATCAACCCAACTCGGTCAAGGCCCACATGCCTCCAAAGAGACCTAATTCAGCTCAGACCTCAGGTCTCAACTGAATATGAAGCACAACCCTACTTAACATATTCTCTGCAGCTTCACAGCTTGTAATAATATTGCACAGTCTCAGTGAGAAGTCCCATTCCAAAAGTTCAGGGCCAGTGCCAGAGGGTGGCCAGGTCGGGCCCTGGCTGAGGGCCCCTGGGTCCCAAGAGGCCCCTGGAGGGCCCCTCCTTAGGGTGGGTACCACTCCCTTCCATGATCTGCAGCAGCATCGGCTCCCAACCCTGCCGCGGATCATGAGAGGGAGCTCCCAGGCACCCACCACCACTGCGACACCCACCTGCATGCCTCACCTACCTCTCCCTTAACATAAATGCTGGTCATGCTGCAGGAGCAAGCCTGCCATCAACCAAGATGACAGCTGAGCTTTCCCTAAGGGGCTGATGCCCCTGCTGCCATCTTGGTTGATGGCAGGGATGTGCGCACGCAGCACGCACATGTGCCATCAATCAAAATGGTGGCAGAGGCATCATCCCCTTAGGGAAGCCTCGGTCGCCAACTTGGTTGATAGCAGGCATGTGCACACAGCGCAGGCAGCGTTCACCAAGGGAAAGATAGGTAGGTGGGGCATGCATGCATGTGTGTGCCAGAGCCTGGGGCAGGCTGGTGCCCAAGCACTGTGGCATGCCTGGTGCCTGTCCTGCAAAAATTTATTTGTTACTGCAGCAAATCTTAAAATCAGGCCCTTATATTCCAAATTGCAATTTAAGCTTCCAAGTTGCTCGTGCATGATTCAGTGCTTTATTCTTTAAACTTGTGTAACCATTAGTGTTATACTAAATGTTCTCAAGTGGAGCAGCTTATATTCTAAATTACCCTTGAGCCTCTGCCAGAATACTAAAAAAGATGAAATAAAGGGATATTAATACTTTATGCAGATGTGGTCACTAAAATGGTAGTGGGCCTGAAACAGCCTTGAACATTTCTGCTCCCATGCCTATTTATTTACATGGCTTTGTACTGTGTGATGGTATGTGTGTGTAATAAATAAATAAATCATTTTTATTTTTTTCTACAAATAGAGGTCTAAGATTATGTAATGAACTAGTGAACTGCTGAGTAAAGCATCCCAGAAATGCATTTCATTAAGCAAAGCATGACTGCAGCTGAATGAGACCCTCAGCCCTCAAACTGTAAAACCAATGTTTAAGTATATGACTTCCCTCTAGGCATGAACTCCTCCTCAAATCCCTAACTGCACAATTTGTAACCAACTGCTTGGTTGAGGTAGCCCCAGTTGGACAAAGAAGGGGGAAAGCTTCAAGGGCAATTTATCACCGTTAACATTAGCTCATATGGAAACAGGCACATAACTTCCAGTTGTGAGAAATAAAATGGAGTAAAAACATTGACATTTACATTGGTTTTAGTAACAGTGCATCCATTTGAGCATGCAGCATAAATAAAACTAAACAGAAGATTCACAGTCATCTAAAAATGCTGATGTGTCCAGACCCAGTTCTAGTGATTTCCTTGATATGATTTCTCCTTGCTACCACAACTGGCGTTTTGGATGGGGACTTAGCCATAGAGGGTAATTGGGTTGGTGCAGCCCAACTTTATCCTTTGGTGGGTCCATTTAATAGGTCTCAGGGGCTTCACACATAGTAACAAGGTCAGCACCTCGGTTGATATTCTGCTAAATGGCTATGTCCATGTTAATGCGAACATGAGCCAATTTTTACATGTGTGGATATCTACACCTTCATCCACACTTGAATCCTTTCAATTATATGCCTCAAACTATTTTTAAGTGTTTCCCATCCTCACTATTGGGCGGGACTTTTGGATGCATTCACAAAGTGTAGTGTTATCCCTTCCCTTCAATTAGTACTGTCCTGTCCACCATAAGTTCCAGAAACCCAAGGTCACTTGTGGGCATATGTGCAGGTTAAATGTGTGCACCTAAAAAAAAAAATACAACCTGTCCAGTATACCAGGTTTGCAAAAAGAGCAGTCAAACATAAAAACAACACCAACATGTGAGTGCTCTAGTCAAGGAATCCTGAGAACCATTGTGGGCACGACCACAAGTGTTTGTTTTTTACCTGTGCCCACACACTTTTTAAAAAAATTAAAAAATTAAGATGCAAGTTTTCTGAAATAGCAGATTTGCACAGAAGAGTACCCAAAGAGTTTTTCAAAGTGTGTATCAGGGAGTCACTTGATTGAAGAGCTGCTGCTTCCTTTCCTCCCCTTTTCCTGTCCTCCTGTACCTGCCAGGACACATTTTATTCTTTATTTTTAACATAGCTGTTTTGTGCAAGAGCACTCCTGTACAAAATCCATGCATGCCTTCTGCAACAACGGTGGAAAAAGGCAGGCTGCACCATTTTCTTTGGGCAGACAGAAACATTATGAAAGTAGGGGGTGTGGCTATATATGGCACTAGAGATGGAATGACCTGTCAATTTCAGTTCTCTCAGTTTCTCATTTTTCTAATCTTAAATTTGGTTCTTCACATTTCTGCACCAATTTGTGATTTTTTAAAGAAAAACTCATGAAAATTCTTCAGCATTTTAGTGCGAATTTCTCCTAATACATACATTTTTTGTATGTAGCTTTAAATATGTACTTATTTTTGCAAACAATTTATCCTAATAGAATGCATTTTTGTATGTTATTCTAACAAATATATTCACTCTGTGAACTTTCCCCTAATATATGCATTTTTGTAGGCATTGCTTGGTTGGAGAACTGCATTGTAAAATTCGGATAAGTGCGTGTTTTAAGGGGTGGCTGTGTTTCAGTTCTCATACTGTTTTATAAAGTGCAAATCTGATAAATTCAGCTTTAAATGCTAAGTGAATCAAATTTCTCCTCCATCTCTAGATGGCACATGGAGAAATATACCACTGGCTGCTATTTTCAGTAAAAATTGTGATCCTCTCCCAGTTCCATGTGTTAAACTCCTTTTCCCCCTCTTCTTCCTATCCCTTTCTTCCACTTTAGGTACAAATCTTACTATATCTATAACAACTGTTCATACTAGGGTTGCCAGGTCAGAAGCATCCCAAACCCTGAGATTTCAAGGGAGGGCCCTAATGATGTCACAGGGGTGGGCCCTAGTGATGTCATTACACATGATACATTAAGCATCACCTACAGCTGCTTGGAACATACCACTCAAACAAACAAAAATTCCCTGATTGGAAATTAAGATAGAAATCTTAGCTAAATAAGGGTGTTCCCATGTCCAGTTGAAGTGACAGGATCATTCCTTCTCACCTACTTAGGGAGCCTGGGTAGGGAACATTTAATCAAGCCTAACTGCTTCTGGCAAGAAGGATTTAAGTGCCCTCAGGCCAGGCCAGTCACCAGAAGGCCGTTGTAGGAAGAAGGAGCCTAGTGTTGTGGAGATGTTAGATAGGAGCACTTAGGAATAAAGATGGATGCCCCTGAAGGCTGAAATTCTAAGCACACTTACTAAGGGGCTAAGCCCCATAGAACTCAACAGGACTTACTTCTAAGTAGATATGGTTAGGATTGTGCTATAGGTAAAGCTTGACTAGATGCTCTGCAAATGTGTGGCTATCAAAGCAGGGTTGGCAACCTCCTCCCTGGAATGCCCTGCCTGCCTTTTGTGGAGATGTTATATGGGAGCACTCAAGAGTAAAGATGGATGCCCCTGAAGGCTGCAAATCTAAACACACGAAGAGACTAAGCCCCATAGAACAGGATTTACTTCTGAGTATATATAGTTAGGATTGTGCTGTTGGTGAGGCTTGACTAGGGATTTTCTGCAAAGATGTTGATATCAAAACAGGGTTGGCAACCCCCTGCCTGGAATGCTTGCTTTTTAACATGGCTGCTCCAAACTTCTTTACAGACTTGACTTTTCACAGCAGAGAGAGGTTTGAGAAATGAGTAAGAGTTAAGAAGATTCACTACTCTTTCCTGCCTACTCTCCTATAAATTCACTTTGACAGCCAGCCCAATTCCAGTGAGTAAGAATTGACAGAGGGAAAACACATATGGTTTGGTCTACCTTCACAGGCAGTGGCTTGGGAACCACTGCAACTGAAGCCACACTTCCCAGATTGTGAATTCTCTTTTACAACTATTGAGCAAGAAACAAACCATCATTCAAACAACGTGCATCATCAATGGGTTTAAGGGGGTTGAGCTGAGTGCATGGAACCACTGTTGTTGCTTCTAAGGATATAAGGGGGTGAGGTCAGAGATAAATGAAACACAAATAGAACAAGAAAAAGAGAAGATAGTGATGATTTCCTAAATGCAATACCATACCAACCACAACATGATTCCTATGAGTAAGAAACAAAACTCAGCATCCCACAACCAGTTAGGGTCCCTAACAAAAAAACAAAGCTAAAAAAAACCTGGGTGCCAGTTTGCCTTATACCAACTCAGGCCATTTGGTACTATCTGGCTCAGTACTAACGATATGGACTAACATTGGCTCTCCAGGACTCCAAGCAATAGTCTTTTCCAGACACTGAATTTTGGGTCTTTGCATGCAAGGCATGTGCCCTAACAGTGAGCTACAGTCCTTCCCCTGTTTAAAAAGTATCTTTTAAAATTGTTCTTTTCAATTCACTAATGAATGCACAGCATACTAGGGCAGATCCACAACATGCATTTAAAGCACATTCAACATATATTTGAAGCACATGAATCCCACCACAGAATCATGGAAACTGTAATTTGTTAAGGATGGTGGAACTATAACTGTGAGGGGGAAACTACACTTCCCAGGATTCTTTAGGGTAAGTCATGCACCTTAAATGCAAGTTGGATGTGCTTTAAATGTATTATGTGGATCTGCATTACTTCATAAACTTTGCCTGCATATAAATCATTTTAATTAATTTTTAAAATGGAAATCAGCTGTGAAGTTTACTGGGTGACCATGGGCTACTCACTATCTCAGCCTAATCTGCCCCTCAGGGCAAAAACAACAGAGGGGGACCATGACCACCTCAAGCAAGAAAGGCACAGTTAAAATGTAGAGGAAATAATAATTTACAACCATAGTGTAAAATCGGATACATATCAAGACATAGTATGAAGAAATATTTACATAAAAATGAATGTAAAAATGTTTATTATTTACACAACCTGTAAAGACATTTATAATGCAATCCTATGCATGTTTACTCAGAAGCAAGTCCCAATGTATTCAATGGGGCTTACTCAAACAGGGAAGCGTGTACAGGACTGCAACCTTATATGATAAGGAACTTCACTCATCCAACCCAAAATTCAGAATTATGACACTTTCAGCTGTTTTGCAACTGTTTTATACTGTTTCATGATTATTGGATTTTAAATTGATTTATTTCTTATTGTGAGCTGCCTTGATTTCCAACCCTACCTCACAGGATTGTTGGAAAGATTTCATATATACACACTGGAGATGTAAAAAATACATACTCCTCATATAATAGTTTATTGTCAAAACCAGTTGGTCATTGCAGAACTTTTTTTAAAAAAAAAATCAGTATTAGTTTCCTACCAAATAAAAGCAATGACACCTAAGCAAGCCCTGCCTAACAAAAAAAAAAGGATTGGAGGGGGAGAGAAAGATTTCCATCACAATCCTTTGCTATGTTCACTCATAAGTCCCATTAATTTACAGCACAGTCCTAACCAAGTTTACTCAAACGTAAGTCCTACTGAATTCAATGCAGTTTACTCCCAGGTATGTGGAATTAGCATTGCAGCTTTCCTCCCAGAAAAGTGATTAGGATTAAAGCTTCATATTGGGAAGGTTTTCACAACAGGCTATGAATTAGACAAACAAACTGTCCTCTTCAACAGTCCAGGAAAATTTAAACTTGTTCGACTCCTTATAATTAGCAAAGTATAACACATTATAATGGTGTCATGTGCTGTTATTGTAGAAAGGCAATATTGCTACTGCTGAAAGTTATACACTAATTCAACTTCTGATGTGCAGACAACAAGGAAAAGCAAACTGTTTTCAAGATTTGCAATGGCTTCTAGCTATTGCCTGGAGGTCAGCAAATTTCTCATCAACCACAACCCTGACTTCATTTATTGGCTAAAAACCTGAAAGGGCGGGGATTTGAACAGCCAGTACTAACATGTTGTAGAGTTGGGATGGCTGACATTTTGGTGTATATCTCTTGAGCCAGACCATCTAGAAATTTACTTTTTTTAGAAAGAAAGAAAGCTAAGGGTCTGGAGATTGTGGTGACTCACCCAGAGACCCAGAGAGGACTCCCAAAAACTGGAGTCTTCAGGCTAAAACCAGAGAGTTGGCAACCCTAGTTCATACAATGATCAGGACAGCAATTTTTAAAGGTGCATATTCTGGTTTGTCTCTTTTACAGCTACAAGCAAGCCACTAATTATTTTTTTAAAAATATGGGTCAGCAGTTCACTGGTAAGCTAATTGGATTATTGACAGAAGTCTTATTCATGAATAAAACAATAGTTGTTGCATGGATTAATCTTTTAAAAATCATAACACATAGCTCTGTTGGAATTTTCCCCAGCAGGCCACTCATTCTTCCCCCTCCCTTCTCTCTTGTAATCATTCAAAATGCACACAAGAGTAATACTATCACTTCTCATCTACTACTGCTATACCCATAATGATGCAAACCTGGAATGGAAGAAGAAACAGAAAGTTGTTCATAAACCAACAGTTTTGCATGTTATATATCTGATGTGACACCACCAACTTGCAAAACATTTTGAACAAACGGAAGGGAATTTAAATAATTCAAGTCTCACAATAGCAATCCAAGGGCAGATTGTTTAGATAACAATTTAGAAACAATCAGTGTTTTGTTGAAAACCTATGATAGACAATGCCATGGAACCCAAAGGGCATGAGGACCTTTCCAATTCATGATTCCTTGAGGGGGGGAACTTCTCATAGCCTAAGGTGATCAAAGGAATTTTCACTACAACAGCCCAGTGATGTTTATTCGTGCACTCTTATTCTATTTTTCTGAAAGCAACAGAGTAGATAGAGATGGAGATGGTGAAAAAAGTGATATAAATGTATTCATCAAAGTATTATGATACACAATTCACTAAAGCCCCAGCTGCACTTTACTTTTAAAGAAGTATCATATCTCTCTAAACAGTTATTTCCCCCAAAACTCCTGGGAACTTTAGTTTGTTAAGGGTGCTGAGAAAGGTTAGAAGCCTCCTATTCCCCTCACAGAGCTGCAATTCACAGAGTGGTTTAACAATCCCTCCCTTTCCTCAGGGAACTCTGGGAGCCAAAACAAAACAGTGAATGTCAAAGTGGGTGAAACAGCTTAGAAATGAGCCTTTTCAATTCAGTGTGGTTCAATTCATGGTTTTATGATCTTCAAAAGATCTGTTCACTTGGATCCAGTGGTTCAGCTAGGGCTGGACTTTGGGGCATGAGTGCCCAAAGAGTAACCAATGATGAGGGCAGTGGCAAACAGGCACCTTTGGGGGATGTGGAACCCTACCTAGAGGACCTGATCTGCCTGATTCCCTTACACAAACTACCACCCATAATGCCTTGTTCTTGTCAAGATTCAGTTTATTTTGGCCCTGAACCAGTGTGGTGTAGTGGTTTTGTTGGACTACGACCTGTGAGACCAAGGTTCGAATCCGCACACAGTCATGAAGCTCACTGGGTGACCTTGGGCCAGTCACTGCCTCTCAGCCTCAGAGGAAGGCAATGGTAAACCCCCTCTGAATACCGCTTACCATGAAAACCCTATTCATAGGGTCACCATAAGTCAGAATCAACTTAAAGGCAGTACATTTACATTAACTTCTAGTTTTGCAAACACTTAAGAATGAAAACAGAAATTATTGGAATAGTGGTTATGTATTCCTGGCATCTAATATCACAAGATCTTCAAGAAAATATACTTACTTTGTATTATTTTCTTACATTTTCATTTTGTCTTTATTCTAAAGCAGTGAGCATAATGTAACCCTGTGAGGTCAGTTAGATGAGAGATGCCAATGTGCATCATGGCAGAGCAGAGATTAAACCAGAATTTTCCACTTTCAAACCATATAGCAAGTGTAGCCAACATAGTGCCTTCCTGATGTTGTTGGATTTCAATGCAGGGATAATAAGCGTTCTAACCCACAAATATCTAGAGTCCATCCTGTTGGCTATCCATGTTATATGCTGTAAGCATAGCATCACAGTAAAATGCACATCAGACTTCTGGATGGGCCACTCACAGACATTGTCTTTTCAATTGTTTTGGACAAATCAGAGAGATGTGTAGCAGAGGATCAGAGGCACACCGCTGCCTATGCTCTCAAAAGATAAATTTCTAGTTCTTATGACTAGAATTTGCCATGGCTGACCTTGACCAATTGTTGGCAGGCTGCTCACTACAAGAGCCTGGGAGGCACCCTACTCCACTATTGCTTAAAACATTTTAAAGGGCTCAGTATGGTTTCCTTTGCAAACAAAGCAGAGAGGCTAGAAGCATCATGAAAAAGATGTTGGCTAAGGCAAGGCTATCCAAGGATGATGCCTTCCTACATCCAGTCAATTTTGGAATTTCCTTTGAAACTTTTGTCCAGTAAGGAATATAACCTGAGCTTTAGAGCTCACTTGTTCTGCTGTTTGGTCCTATTCTGGTGCTCGGTTCTACTTGCTGCTGAAGTTACTCTTGCTGACCATCAGTTTGCTGCCTGAATGTCTAAGCTCCAGCATGGAACCTGGGATGTGACACTGTAATTTCCCCCTTCTTTTCTTTTATTGCCTCCAGTTTCCTGCCTGCATAGATCTCTGCTGAAACAAAGATCTTTGCTCCAGCTGCTCAAAAGTCCTTTTCAGGGCTCTACCTATGGTTCCCTCCTTGCTGCCTTCAGTTCCTGCTCCTCTGGATCTCCACTTGCTGAAGCAGAAATCTTTCTTTCAGCTGCTTAAAAGTCCACTTCAGGGCTCCTTTCCTGCTTTTCTCATTGTTCCAGCTTAACCCAGGAGTTTCAATGCACCCCAATTCTACCTCTCTGGAATTTCCCATTAGGACTAGGAAACCTATCTTTTGCTCCCTTTCTTATCTTCTGGAACTCCTTTCCCTGCCCATTTTAGCCCCCACATCTGCACCTGTTCCTACCTTTTAATGTTTTAGAAGCCAACTCCTGGTCCTTCCTGAACCCAGCCTTCCACTGAGTTTATGTCAACTGTGCATGGCTGAAGCCTAGCCTGCAACTTGAGCCCAGAGAGACAGACAGAGAGAGCAGTGAGGCTAGCATTTCTCTCTGAACAGTGCTGAGCACGTATTTCCTCCCAAACCCTGCACTGCCTTAGAGCTACCCCTCCAGTTATTCTTACCCCTCCTCCTATGTCTCATGGTTTTGCGTCTTCTTGTGTATGTGTCATGCATGTGTTAGTTTAGTCATTGTTATAATTATTTCATTTATTCTCTCAATCCAAAGGGGTGTGTGTGTATATATATATGTAATACATCAAACAGCACTTCACACAAGCTCAAGTTGAACCTGGAGAATAATTTACTAATAGGCAAAAAACCGTTGCTGTTTAAGAACGTACCTATAGCCACAGATATTTCTATCATACTTTAAAAAGCAGGGAAATTGGGCAGCTATAGTGAATGCACCAGGGGAGCAGGAGACCTGACCTCCTCTCTGAGATATTGTACTGCCCTACAAATTGGTCAAAATGCAAACCCAATTTGGGTTGGTCAATCACAGTCCAATCCATTTCCTGTGTAGCTTAGAAGAATTTGGTAGCATGTGCCTCTGAGCATATGGTGAGTGGTGGCAACACTTGCAAGCAGCCCAAATAACAGAAACAAGACATGTGCTGTGCTGATCTTATTTTAGCAGGGAGGAAGCAACAATATTAAAATGATATTGTTCAGATAGTTACTTTAAATATGTTTGATTTACTTTGCAATTTTAGTGAAGTTTCCTATAGTAAATCATTTTCTTTTTCTTCTATTTCTGTGAATATGTGAAGTATAGCAACACTTTGCATAATTTACACTAAAAAAACCCCTTCAAAAACAATTGTGGAACAGTGGCACTGACTGTTCTTCAGAATAGTTTCCAATGGACATGAGGAGTGTCTCAGTTTGCACAAGTTAAAACAGTGGGAGGTGAAATATATTCTAACAAATTTCTAGGTGTACTCTATGTTTTTAATTGACCATGCCCACCCTTCCTTAAGTGGAATGGTTTAAGCATAGCAGGCTGAACACATGCATCTTGAGTGGGCCAAGTTTTTTTCCCCCAACAGCTAGATTCATTGCTTAAGTAGTAACATATTGTAATCAGTCTAATTTTACATCAAACTGCAGTTTCAGATTCAACTGTTAAAGCACCCAAAATAGAAATAGAATATATATGAAACATAGAAGTCTGTCTTCACCATCATGTGACATCGACCAATAAAAAGGCTGTGTATATTTTGATTTTGTGTGTGTGTTCAATAAACATTACCCTCATTTTAAGACCTGTGCGAGTGTAAGTTACTGAATAAAACTGCCAAAATGTGCGTTTGCCACTGTCTAAAGATCCTTATTCACAAGACTCTTTGAGTGTCGTCACATCCACACCATCCATTTAAAGCACATGGCAGCCCTCAAAGAATCCTGAAAACTGTAATTTGCTAAAGGTGCTGGGAATGGTAGCTCTGTGACAGGTAAACCACAGCTTCCGGTATTCTTTAGGGAAAGCCATTTGCTTTAAATGTATAGTATGGATGTGATCTGTGTATATGCTGAGATGATAATATTTATCTGTTCTAAGATAAGAGGAAACTAGGATCGCCAAGAACTGTGTTAATAATTACCTAAAAATGCACCATCACAAAAGGACCAGGATCCATAGCTGAGCTGATTGTGACTTATTGGTTCTGGCAAACCCTGGCATTCCTGCACACAAATAGAAATATTCCCAGCTCTCTCTCACCCGACCGATATGCCAGGACCTCAGAGAAGTTCGTCAAAATGCTGCCTTCTCTATCATTTGTCTCTATTTTATTCTCGGTTCTTTCAGAACCTTTCTATCTAGTTAAAGACAGAAAAGGAAAGACACTGGTGGGAGCCTCTCCATATCAGTGCTGAAATTCTTTGGACATGTGCAGAGTTCCAGTTATACCAAACTACTTGGTAGCAGAATGTATAGCAGTGTATTGCTTCTTCCTGTCTCTTTATCACATGCTATGCCTGTCTTTCATACTACCATTCTGAGATAGAATACTTGTCACCCCTGATGTTTGGAGCACCCATTCAAATGTATTTTTCAGGCCTCCATTTCTTTTAGGTATTTATATGTGCTTTTTCAGATAAATGGCACAAAGTGGTTCACACAAACAATAATTCATTCATTCATTCATTTATATCCTGCCCTTTCTCCCAGTAGGAGCCCAGGTCAGAGTGGTTTCCTGGTAATGTAGATTAAAGTACTGTAGACCACAGCAACTCCTGTCCCCTGTTCCTGCAGCCTGTGCTGGTGTTGCACCGAGTATCCAGGTGGGCAAAGCTGGGTCAGATTAACTGTTCCCAGCTCGCCCAGTCAGGCTTCAGTAAAGCACACCAAATTGGCACCTTCATCCACAATCAAATCATAGATTTATTTATTTTATTTATTAGATTTATTAGTCGCCCATCTGGCTGGTTGTCTAGCCACTCTGGGCGATGTACAGAATAAAAACATACAAATATTTGTATGCGCTGGGGGATTTGGAACCTGCTGAAGGTCGTCCGGTCGAAACCCTGGTGACGGAGTGGAACGAGGGAATCACCAGGGCATTAGACCGGGTGGCTCCGAAACGTCCTCTCCCCCTGAACAGAACTCAAACAGCACCGTGGTATACACCTCGTTTGCGAAGTCTGAGACAGGAGGTGAGACGACTAGAACGCCGGTGGCGGAAAGCCCGCTCTGAAGATGCTCGAACACAGGTTAGAGCAGCAATAGCTGCCTACCAGGTGGCAATAAAGGCAACAAAGAAAGATTTCTTTGCTGCCTCTATTGCATCCGCAGAGTGCTGTCCCAGGAAGCTGTTCCAAGTGGTCTGAAGCCTGGTCGGTCCAGTCACTCAGGAACCCTTGGAGCATTCAAAGGCTTCCTGTGACAAATTGGCAAGGCACTTTGCCGATAAAGTCGAACACCTGAAGAACTCGATTCCGTATGCTGTGGATGCAGTAGAGGATCCAGAGTTAACCAGTTGCAATCCGGTTCAGTGGGATCGGTTCCGGCCTCTTCCTTCTGAGGATGTGGACAAGGTACTTTCAACGGTGAAGCCTACCACCTGTCTGACTGATCCTTGCCCATCATGGTTCCTTATGAACTGCAAGGAGAAATTGGGCGAAGGGATCAGGGTGGTGGTAAATGCATCCTTGAAGGAGGGTGTAATGCCACCGGCCCTCAAGGAGGCAATTATAAAACCCATTCTAAAAAAGTCCTCCTTGGATCCCCAAGTTTTGAACAACTTTCGCCCCATTTCGAATTTGCCATTTTTGGGCAAGATCATTGAGCGAGTGGTGGCTAACCAGTTGTCAGCACACTTGGATGAAACGGATTATTTAGATCCATACCAATTGGGTTTCAGGACTGGACATGGTACTGAAACAGCCTTGGTCGCTCTGGTAGATGATATGAGGAGGGCATTAGACAGGGGAGAATTCACCTTTCTTGTCCTCCTGGATCTCTCAGCAGCTTTTGATACCGTCGACCACGGTATCCTGTTAGATCGCCTGGGGAGATTAGGAATAGGAGGCACTGTTTTGCAGTGGTTCCGTTCCTTTCTCTCTGACAGGCATCAACAGGTAGCATTGGGAGATGAGGTTTCAGACCCTTGGCCCCTCACTTGTGGAGTACCACAGGGTTCTATCCTCTCTCCCATGCTATTTAACATCTATGTAAAACCGCTGGGAGCTATCATCAGGGGTTTTGGGCTGCGGTGTCACCAATATGCTGATGACACGCAGCTCTATCTCTCCTTTAAATCTTCACCGGAGTTGGCTGTAGAGACCTTGTGCAAGTGCCTGGAATCCGTGAGTGGGTGGATGGGAAGAAACAGGCTGAAGCTCAATCCTGATAAGACCGAGGTGTTACTTGTGGGTGACAGGGGAAGGTTGGGTGTTGCTGACCTGAATCTTAATGGGGTAAAATTGCCCCTGAAGGATCAGGTCCGCAGCCTCGGGGTTGTTCTTGATTCCAAGCTGTCCATGGAGGCTCAGATTTCGGCAGTGAGCCGGGCAGCTTGGTATCAACTACACCTCATACGGAGGTTGCAACCCTACCTTCCTATTCATCAGCTCCCACTGGTGGTACATGCCTTGGTCACCTCTCAATTAGACTACTGCAATGCGCTCTACGTGGGGTTACCCTTGAAAATGGTCTGGAAACTACAACTGGTGCAGAATGCGGCGGCACGCCTGCTTACAAACAGCCGCCGCCGTGATCACATCACGCCGGTGTTATTTCATCTACATTGGCTTCCAGTTGTTTTCCGGGCCCAATTCAAGGTGTTGGTCTTAACCTTTAAATCCCTATACGGTCTCGGCCCAGTTTACCTGAAGGAGCACCTCCAGTACCACCAACTAAGCCGCCCGACCAGATCAGCCACACAGGGCCTTCTCTCCGTCCCACCAACGAAAACAGCTAGGTTGGTGGGGACTAGAGAGAGGGCATTCTCAGTGGCGGCCCCCACTCTCTGGAACTCCCTCCCGTTCGATCTTCGCCATGCCCCTTGCCTAGATACATTTCGCCGAGCCTTAAAAACATGGCTCTTTGGACAGGCCTTTGGGGTCCCCGGGGTGGGCTAATTTCTTTATATTGTTTTAAAATTGTCTATTGATGGCCCTGTACTGCCGCTTTTTAAAATGGTTATTGTTGACTGCATTGTATTTTATTATGTATTGTATTATTATGTATTGTTGAATTTAATGTTGTACGTCGCCTAGAGTGGTTTCGGCCAGATAGGCGTCACAAAAATTAAATTTATTATTATTATAATTATTATTATTATTATAAATACATTAAAACATTAAAATCTCAACAGTAGTAATAAACCTAATGAAAGTGGTCTTATTGTGTCCCGATGTGGTGTTAAACAACAACACACACAGGCCAGTGGGCACAGCAGATGAGCAATGAGGAACCCATCCATGAGAGGAGTGGCAGCAAGGAACAAGGTGTAGATGGTGTTGACCCTGCCTTCTATGGTAATGCACCACCTCCCCATGGCTATACTTCCCTCTACCCGTGATCACTGAAATTCGGTTGGCATCACCCATGTTCCTCCTTACTAAGGCTCCTCCTTAACACCTGATATGGACCCAACAACAGCCCACCAACAAAATCTACCTGAACCAGTTATCCTAGTAGGCCTCTGACAGAATTGGGAACAGTCAGACCCACTCAATATCTTTCACACAGGGCCCATCTACTCCCCCATGTCTCACACCCAGGGAGGGCCAGCCTTCTGCCAGTTGCAGACTCTCACTCTGAAGGCATTTGGCGACTTTCTCCTATCATTCAGTTCACTGCACAGGCTCTTACCCTACACAGGAACTACACGTGCGCCATACGTCCTCTCCACCACCAATCTCCTCTGGAGATGTTAAAGTATTAATGAAAGAAGTGGTAGAAAAACATATTGAAAGCCAAATTCTTTCTCCCCTCAGGGCAAGATGGTCCTTGAGTACTTCTGTGGTGGCAGCAGGTGAGCGAAGTAAATTGCAGGAGCTTGATGGTGGGCAGCCAACCTGGTTCTTCTGTCTTGCCCTCAGAGCAATATGATCACTGAATAATCCTGTGTTGGTAGTTCAGAAGGGGAAGGTAATAGAATTACTACTAGATTCCCTCTCAATAAGCCAGTGTGCAATGAGTATGATATCAATAGATTGTTCCTTGCTATCTGCACAGCAGATAAAACATCTTTTATGGTGTGCAACATTTAATATCTTTGGTAAGGCCAATGGTGTCTCCACCAATGGAAGGCACTGTGACCCAGTGAGACTGCCATCAACAAAACAGGGAGGGAGACCATTTTTATCCATTTCCCCACCCCCTCTGCAGCCCCTCATATCCCCCAGATCTTCTCCAGTGGGTTGGAAGACTGTTCTGAATAGTGTGGGAGGTGGCTCCAGAACTGCAAGAGATGGGGAATCAGTGAAAATCTTCCCTTTCCCTGTTCTACTGATAGAAGACTCTAGTGGATCAAAAAGCCTTCTGTCTGCAGAGGGACACCATTGAATACAGCTAAAAGGAGGTGATTCTGCACAGCTGCTTTGAGACTCAGATGTGGGGGGAAACAGGCTATATATTTGTTTAAAAAAAGTAATGGGGCAGTTCACACTTTCCTTTCTTGTACACATATTTGGATGTTCAAAGTCATGTGTCAATGTGAATAATCTGTGTGCATTTAAATGGCCAGTATTCCTTGAAACAGGCACACACAAAGGATTCGGAAAATGATCATGCCTCTGTTTCCATGAATATTGTGGGGCAACTCTGCCACTGAGATGCTCACACCACTGAATTGTGCATGTAGCTTATGTGTCTCCTCTCTCCTTGGACTCCTGAACCAAGCCCTTTCACCTTTTGTGTCTTTTTTTCTCAGATCATAAAAAGAAAAAGAGGGAATTCTTCACAGATATCTCCACCTTCTCAGGTTTCCGCTAGAGACAGACAAGCACTCCAGTTTTACATGATCTTAAGGCTCTGAATAGACTTTGCTCTCCCAATAGATGGCTGTTGAAATATATGTTCCACCCTGACTGGATATTTGAAGCCTGCATAGTATTGAATGTCTTGGCTTCTGCTGTTGAGAAAAAGCTTGCAATCTTGGATAAATGGTGCTAGAATATAAATACTTAGTTACTTCTTTTATTTTCCTTCAATGCTGATTCATAATTTACTTTTTGTGTTTGGGTATGCAACCTTTTTTTAATGGGTGCGCACATTTTAGGTACACCTGTAAAAGTATATTGCAGGTCAAAACACAACAGACTGCACTTTTTATATCAATGTGACACATGATCATCTAGTATTCTTTCCTAGGACTGAATAACACAGATTAAAGCCTGTTATCATGATCTCATTTGATGTTAGCCTAAGGGGAGGAGCAACCCATGAACAACTCTAACTTCTCAACTCTTCACCCTCCATAAGTGAATGGTTTCTTCATGGGCTCCTGCTGGGAGGAAGGGCGGGATACAAATTAAATTAATAAATAAATTGTTTGCACAGTAAATTATGCTCTGAATAGTGGTGACTTATGCCCATTGGGACTGATGGAGTGGATGGCAGAGAGATCAACAGTAGGTGAAACCGGAGCCAATGATAGGTAGAACCAACTATTTCTAGTTTTGCCCCATCCTCTTCCCTGTTGAGTTCTGCAATGGCAACACTAATGCTGAGGAGGAGAAAGCTGACAGCCAATGCTACCCCTGAAGTAGACATAAGTAAGAGGGCAAGGAGGTAGCAGCTATCTGAGGGCTGCCTAAGATTGGTGGTGTGGTGCCCCATTTGCCCTAATGGACCAACCTCTACTGACTGTGAGAAGCATCACATTTATACACACACACTCACATAAAGATGATTGGGTGTCATGACATAGGCTGTACCTAAGTCACACAGGAGTCTGAAAACACTAAAAAGTAAGAAACCTGTTTCAATGAAAGAGATTGAAGGGTGTGGCAGAGCACTAGTCATTTACAAATCTACACATCTCCAAGTAAGTTCTTAGATATATCCTAACAAGTGAGATCTGTAACAAACCATTGTAGTGTCAAGAATTCCTGTTCATGTTTCTGGCAAGCAAGCCAGTCACACCCTCTTTCAGGGCTCCATTACATTCCTCAACCACAACAGTTTTATATTTAATATACTTCATTTTGCTGTTTTTTGGGGGGGTGATGCCTTCCTCTTGTTTCTCAGTGGCCCATTTTGCCTACAATGCTGTCAGCACTCACCAGCTGAATTCATTATCAGAGGGAGTGATACCTGACAGTCATGTTATAAAGGCAAGTTATGCTGACACCATCTACAACATTCTGAGTAATATGTGTTATATTAAAGAACATGAACTACAACATTGAAGCAATCCAAAGGACAATATCCCATGGCTGTAGTTCAGAAATCTTCTGTTTGAGGCAGCTGTGTTACATGACACAAAGAACTTTATTGTTTCACAAAATAGCTTATGGAAGCACCCAGAGTAATGGTAGTTGTAGTCATCATAATCATAATCCATTACCCAGATTTTTTTCTCTCACATGAACAGGCTTTTCTTGATCAAAATTATTTATTCCATTGCTTTATATATGACTAACTTTCTAGCACATCCATGTGTAGAACTATAAGTGAGCAATGCTTTTCTACAGAGAACATTATTATTGTTGTTGTTGTTATTATTGTTGTTGTTGTTATTGTTGTTGTTGTTGTTATTGTTGTTGTTGTTGTTGTTGTTGTTATTTGGTCTTGGTGCTTGAAGCATAACATAGCCATGCAATAATCTTTTAGTATTAATCTTTAGAAATGCACTGTTGGCTCTGCTTTTCTTGATTTTTAAAAGGATTCTCTATTTTCATATTTAAAATCAACCCCTATGTTAATTTCCTGAATGCCTAAATCCCACATGTTCCCTGTCACAGTCCTTTTAATATGCATTTTTCTTTACAAGCCATATATAGAATGTGCATCCCACTACACACATAAACAATTTGCAAACAGCATGTTGAACTACCATCATTTTACTAATAGAGCTATTACTATTCAACTGTAAAAATTAACTCTGCCCAAAACACACACACACACACGGTTCAACATAATGGACATGTGCGTAATTCGTGGTCAAATGCATTATGCAAAAATCATTCATCACTACTGCATATATGTTATCAAGCCCAATAAGGCAGAACATTTAAAATGCAATACAACACTTTCCAGATTTTTATGAGCTTGTTATATCACATGCAGAGCAAAACATATCAGTATTTTTTATCTTCTCCCACAATAACGTCATAGGCTAAGATCAAGTCTAGTGTCTGTTATCAGTGTAATAATATTTGTCCTCTGTCTGGAATCTATATCCTGCATGACTTAGCAATGAACTGAACAATAGTGAATATTGAATAATACAATATATTCTTGTCATGTTGGTACTGTATGAATGCAACCACCTTGGCAGACTTACAAACCTTGGTTGGAAAAATGCCAAACCAACCACTGAGACAAAGATGCTGATTGACCAGACCCAGATCCTCAGTATCCTGATATATGGACCACTTCAAGCTTTTTCCCCAAGCAAAAGTTGTTGTTGTTGTTGGGGAACTAATACATTAGTGGAAGACCAGTCAAAAGGAGATTGCAATAGTCAAGGCGAGAAATGACTAAAGCATGAACTAGAGTCTTTGCAGAAGAAACGGACAAGAAAGATATGATTCTGGCAATATTATAAAAGAAAAAACAACATGACTTTGATACAAACTCAATTTGAGAAACAAAAGAGAGAAGAGTCAAAAATGAAACCAAGATTGCATGCTTCCTCCACAGGATGGAGAGTGGCATTATTAACAGTAATAGAAAATGTATTTTGGGAAGAGGGCTTGGGAGGAAAAATAAGCAGTTCTGTCTTCGCCATATTAAGTTTCAGGTGCCAATAAAGCATCATGTTGAGCTGTCCAAGAAACATGCTGTAATGCAATATTGAACATCAGAGGAATGTTCTGGGGTTGAGAAATATAAATGTGTATCATTGGCATACAGATGATACTGAAGGCCATGAGATTGAATAGAATTACTTATAGACAGTGTATAAAGGACCAAGCCCTGCAGAACCCCAACTGAGAGGGGAAAAGAAGATGATGCACAACCTCCAGCCAACATATTAAATGAATGGCCCACAGATAAGAAGCAAACCAACTAAGGACAGAGTCAGAAAACTCCAGATCATGAAGGAGATCTAGCAGAAGATCATGGTCAACCATGTCAAATGCCACAGAAAGATCAAGAAGAATAAGAACCGAATAAAGACTGTTTAACTTGGCAATGAAAAGATTATTTGTGATTTTCATAAGGGCCATCACAGTGGAATGCAAAGGACGGAATCCGGAATCCGGAAGTATGAGCGAAAAAGTTGAGGCACCGTGAATAAACAGCATGTTTCAAGACTTTTGAGACAAAGGGCAACAAAGAAACATGGCAGTATTTTGAGAGGGGGGTGAGTCAAGGGGAGGCTTGTTGAGAATAAGAGTAGCATGCTTAAATGCAGAAGGGAACAAGCCACAAGAAAGGGACAGATTAATAATGTGAAGGACAGCAAGAACAACAGTGATTAAAAGACGGGAAGGAACAGGATCAAGAGAACACGTAGAGGGATTTGAAGATGACAGCAATCTGGACAGTTCATCTGATAAAGCCTGGGAAAAGGTAAAGAAAGTAGAAGAGGAAACACACATTTGAAGAGCTGGTAACAGAAGATCAGTAGCAAGAAGATCAGAATGGATAGTTTCAGATATTTGAGCTGCCATGGGCTCCTGCTGGGAGGAAGAGCAGAATATAAATAAAATAATAAATAAATAAATAAATATTTTTAAAAGGTGGCAAAGTCATTGGCAGAGAGTGAAGGGGGAAGAGATATGGAGCAGGCTTAAAGAGAGAATCAAAACAGATCCTGAGGATGCCTAGCATTAGCATGAATTAATGGTGTATAGTACTGCTGTTTGGCCCAAAAAATAGTGGAGGAAATAGAAGAAAGGCTGAATCTGCAATGAATATAGTCTGCCCACTCCCTGGTCCTCCTCTAAAGGTGTTCAGTCATCCAGGCACAAGAAAGAAGATAACAAATAAAGGGAGTGAGCCAGGGCTGGGGTCAAGCTGGACGAACCATACGTGTTGACAATGTGGCAAAATTGTCAAGATAAAGTAGAATTAAATGAAGAAACCGTTGAGTCCTGTCCAGTCCAGAGCTGGAACCATGAGACTGAAACGCTGGTGCAATTAAATCTTGCTTTATTAAAGAAATGGATACATCAAGAACATTACGCTTCATATAGAAACCTGCCTTACTCACTAGAAACCCCTAACTATACTCTAGACATGCTCTGTGGCGTGTGAAGGAAGTTGACTCAGCGACTCCCCTCTGTGAGAGGCCAGCTTATGTAGGGAACGTCCTCAATCATAATCTCTGACACCTTCGTAAGTCCTGTCTCTGCCCTGTCCGCTTCTCTCAGCAGCGGGCACGAGGCGAAGGGGGTGCGTCTCCAATGGCTCATCAAAAGACACCTGCTCTTGGACTGCAGGCTCGAGGTCAGGAGGCGGCGTCACGCTGGAAGTGTCCTGGGAACTGCTTGGGAAGGGAGGAGCTGGCAAAACCTCTGGGGCGTCCCCCGATGAGCCCTCGGGAACAACTGGGGGCAGCGCCCTCTCTTCTACAGAGCTCGCGTCACCCGTGGGAACTGGCTGGAATTCAAGTTCACTGACCCCCTTGAGATCCCTAGCAGACTCAACAACTCCCTGGTCTTCCACGCCTTCTGGCAGCTGAGGCGCCTGAAACTCATGCCTCTCCCCTCCTTGCTCCTTCAGGGAGAGCCGAGGCTCAACAAGTCCAAGGAACCTGCAGAGATAACCGAGGAGGCCAGTGCTTGAGAAAAAGCCTCAATATTCACAGAATGCAGGTCCTGAGAGGAACGAGAAACAGAATGCAAAGAAGGTGGATTACAAACGACCATAAAAAAGACTAAATGATGATCTGACAGAGAGAATTCAGTAACAGAAAAGCCAGAAACAGAACAATTCTTAGCAAAGACAAAATCAAGACAATGACCCAGAGAATGTGTAGATGAGTCAGACCACAGCTTGAGATCGAATGAGGTAGATAAAGAGAGAAAGCATAAAGCAGCAGAATGAAGGGGGATCATCCACATGAATAGTAAGATCACCCAGAATAAGAGTAGGGATATTATGTGAAAGAAAGTCAGCCATGAATCAAAATCAGAAATAAGAGTAGGCCAGGTGGACAATAAATAACTGTGACCCATAAGTGCAAAGGGAAGAAAAGCCTCAAAAGAAGAAAAACAAGGTGATGCCAGAATAGAAAAGGACTGAAACCAGTACAAACTGGATAATAAAAGGCCCATCCTACCCCCTCAACCCTCAGGATGACTGAAGGAGAGTCCTCTGAAGGAGAGGCCAGCTGAAATAGCAGTATCATGGGCAGGAAACCAGGTTTCAGCGAGGGCAACGAGTTGAAAAATCTAAAAAAGAAACACAACTTCCCATGTCCGCTGTTTGCATTGCATCCTGATAAGATGAGATAATCAGTCTAGATATTCTTAGTCAGGCCAATATACTGGGTCTCTCAAATAGGTATAACTGGGCTGGTTTAGATGACCTCGTGGGATGAAAGACAATATGATAGCCTGGCATGACCTTGTATCCAGCAATGATCTGGAAACAGAGTCAGAGGCTGCAGGGGCACCAGGTGCGGAGCTGGGTCAGGGCTCTGAGCTGACTACTAAATATAGTGAGACTCATTGCACTTGAGGCTGTTGGATAGGAACTCCTGGGGAAACCTCCCAGGCCCCCAAGGCCCATAGAGCCATAGCCTCGACCCTCCTGGGCACCTTCCCCTGAGCCTGAAGAACCAGTTGTCTCCCACTGCACATCACCAGTCCGGCAGCACAGGGAGCACATCACGGAGGAGGCCATGGAACTGAAGAGGACTGCCTGTCTTCAGGCCAGAGAACTGTCCTTTTAAATCTCAGAAATTCTCTGAAGGGGTGGAGCCTAGAGGAGGAGTCTGGAGGCATAAACGGCCTCAGTCTGCTCCCATTATTTTGTGTAGTCAAGCAACCTTCAACCAGCCTCACCTCCAGCCTCGCCACTTTCTCCATTGGATCTGGTATCAGACCAGAACACAACATAGCCAGTGCTAAGTCACCTAAAGCTACAATATACAGATGCTTCCAAACATGGCCTAAAAGGGGAGTTCGCAAGGGATAGCAAGCCTGGCATAATCGAGCTAGGCCGACACACAAATCTATGACAAAATGTGACCCTTTGCAGTTCTAGAACAAGTAAAAGAAGCATAAGAACAGTGGCAACCTACTCTCTGGTGATTACAAATGTGACATGTACCTACAGATCTAGGATTAGGCTCTGCAGCTATCAGAATATAATCTAATTTTAATCAAATTGATCTATTGATTTACAAAGATGAATAGTTGCCATTCCATTTTAACATTAAGAGTATGTTCACGTGTATGTCTCCCTGCTGTGTATAACGGCTAAACTAAGGAAGGCAAAACCTCTCTGTTCCTTTCTTCTCAGATCATACTGTTTGTTCAGTAAAGTGCTATCAGAACTTTTCTCTCTGGTCTCCTGAGGGTCTCTCTGTGGACTTCTAAGTGGCTTGGCAAACAGCTTTAACACTCTCTCCTCCCCTAACACAATCCCACAATCCCCCCATGCAGTGCCCCCACAATTTGCAAGCCCTACCAGGTTAGGGTCCTAACCTGTATCAGATCCCTTGTGCTGGCAATTTCTTTGGGGGGGGCACTGTACTTAAGGGAAAGAATTACACAGTTACAGCCATGTGTGGTTTGGCCTTCAGATGCATCACTTTTGGTAATGAAGCTTGGCTGGAGAGAAATCTCTCAAAACAATGCAGCAGAGGGAAGTAAGGCATGGAAGGGGCAGGTTTTGCTCCTATCCTTGCCAACTCGTCACTTTACAGCCAGAACAGCCAGTGTGTTTTATCAACATGAGCTCATCCGGTTGGACTCACATTTTCCTTCTGTGATTCTATGTGTTTTTATTTTAATATTTTGTAATTGTTACTGTAATCTGCCTTGAGCTATGGAAAGAAATATTTCAAGGTATTAATGTTTAATGTATTTAATGTAATATACCCCATACGTTTAAAGCACATTTTCACCCAAAGAATCTTAAGCACTGTAATTTATCCCTCATAGACCTACAACTTCCAGCACCCTTAACAAACTACAGTTCCCCATATTCTTGTGGGGGGAGGTGTGCTTTAAATGTATGATGTGTATGCAGCCACTCAGCCATCTAGTTGATTGCTATATTTTAAATTATCACTAGTTTTCTCACTAAAAGGCCCACGCTTGTACAAAAGAGCCATATTGGAAAGAGGTGAAAAATATCCCCCATGTGGAGAATGAGGAGGTACAAATAGCATTATGACCCAGAGAGCAGGCATCAGAAGTCTGATTCCTATCGAGGGAGTTATTATTTGGATCTAGAGAAAAAACATCTCCCACTGTGCAAGCAGGTGGAATTGGTTTAAAAAGACCAGGGGAAGCCTGCCACGCTGGCCTCGCAGAACAAAGAGGCATGGAGCAGGCTAGGACAACCAAGGTCTCCTTTTATGTCAACCTTATTTATTTCAATAAGACGAAGAGCAACAACCTCTAATAGGTTGCATGGGCCATCTAGTGCAAAGCAAGTAGGGGTGTCCCACAAAGAGTGAGAGCAAACAACCTATTTTCTTTGCCTATTTCAGAACAGCAAATCTGAGGCTTTCCTAAAGCAATGAATAGTCTGACTCAGTTGACTGCGTTTACAATCTGCAAGGATTTACAGTAAAGTCATTTTGTATGTTGATTTGCAGAAATCATTACAACATGAAAGTTTTCTCTCCAGATTGGAGCTGAAGCCATTTAATAGCTTGTTATGCATGCCCATGAGGCCTGCGAGGTGGATTTACAAAGGCAAAGTACAAATAATGCCTCCAACTTTTAATAAATAATTGAGCAGCTGTGCTGGAGGTAGCGAGAGTTCATTTTTTAATAATAAAGCACTGCTCCCCTTACTCTGTCACAGTTTTTACCTATAATTGTGCCTACTGTGCCAAAGTTCTTGGGGGGGGAGTCTTTATAAGGTGATTATAAGTAAAGAGAAGCATACTACAAAAAATGAAATGAAAGATGAGGAAGAAACATAAACTTGTATCCAAAATCTTGCAGACTGTTCACATATAGCTTTTGCATGTAAGGTGATTAATGTCAAAATTAGAAGTCCATAATGGCAAGCACAACAATACAATAATTTGCTATCATTTATTTTGACTGTCTCATGGTAAGTATGATATAGTGTGCTGACTCTTAAGTCCTTGCCTTCTGGAGCTAGCCTTTAAGGAGACAGGAGTACTATGTACCTAATAAGCAAAGCCAATGTAAATAATGGGCTGCTAGGTCCTAATGTACTTTTATGCTCTGAAACAGCACCACCTTGTGGTCATTTGGAAACAGCACAGACAATGGCATCTACTCTCGATGATCAGAAAACACTGGCATGTTCAGCAGAAAAGATTTAAATACAGTGGTGCCCCAAGGTGTGTTTCATCACAGCTTAGTGTTCTGAAGCTGTTGTAGCTTTATCTGTGCAAGCAGCCTAAACTTGGCAAGCGTAGAAAACTTCCTACCTGATCTTTTGGTATGGCAATAACTGTCTTTACTTGATATCACATACAAGGGTTTCTCCCAAGGCCTCATCTCCTCTCAGCCCTCTTCCTTCACTGTCAGTCCCATGGAAAAAACAGTTGCATCATACCAAGTCAATGCTCATCTGTTCCTGCCAACAGTGCAATGTCTTGGTTTTTGGTGCTGCAACTAGAAAAAAAAACGAGCATTTAGATCTGAGTGCTGCTATGCCAAGGATATAATTGTGTTTTTTGACCGTCTCAGAGCCAGTGCAGTTAGCTATAGGAGAAGCTCTACACTGGGAAAGAAAATTAGATGATGCACCATAAATAGGACAGTTTCTTACCTATAGTAAAGAAGACAGAAATTGATTGAGAATAGATGCATGACTAAAGATAATTAAAGACAAAGCATATTTCATGTGAAGTCACTGTAAATTGTGCACCGATAAGCCCTGTCAATTAGGGGGTTTTCTCCATGCCACAAACAGCCTACTATGATGAGAGTGCCACCACAGGGAATGATTTAAAGTAGCTTCCATGCGGCTGCTGTTTCATGTGTGCAGGCCCCTAGTAACTCCCCACAGGCTCAAAGAGCCATGGGAAGACTTGAGACAGTGCCCAAAGACTAGATCAACATGGGGCATTTTGTCCCACAGCAGTTCCCAGCTTAACTGAAACAGAAAGAATTATTGCTGTATGGAGAACCAGGTCAATGGATAGCCTAGAATTCCTGACTTGGACTTGAGTGATCTGGGTTCACATTAGGGATTGGGGAGAAATTCAATTCAATTTGCATTTAAAAGCAAACCTACAGTATCTCATTCACACTTTCCAAAATAATACCCGAACTGAAACACAGCAATCTTTCAAAATTCACACTTCTCTGAATTTTACAGTGCAGTTCTCCAGTTACGTAATGTGTACAAAAATGCATGTACTGGGGTAAAGTGTGCATATAAATATATATAAATTGAAAATAACATAAAAATGCATTGCATGAAGGAAAATTCCTTTGAAATCCCTTCCTCTTTCGTGCTACCAGTCTTGGTATCAGGACACAGGGTGTAATACTTGGCTATCAAGGTCCTGTATGGCAAACTCCAAAAGGAAACACTCCAGTCGCAGATACGGGAAGCAGGTTTAATGAAAAGCTCAAAAACATACATTTAAATAAGGAATGCTAGACAAAGCACTTGGCTGATTGAATACTTCTCACTTGTGCTTAGCAAGCAATTCATGGATCTTAAAAAGACATTGTACCACATCTCTGTTTCATAACAAAAACACACATAGATAAGAACATAAGAACATAAGAAGAGCCTGCTGGATCAGGCCAGTGGCCCATCTGCCTCTGACTAGGGTGGCAGAGCACAGCCATCATGGCTAGTAGCCATTGATAGCCCTGTCCTCCATGAATTTGTCTAATCTTCTTTTAAAGCCATCCAAGCTGGTGGCCATTACTGCATCTTGTGGGAGCAAATTCCATAGTTCAACTATGCGCTGAGTAAAGAAGTACTTCCTTTTGTCTGTCCTGAATCTTCCAACATTCAGCTTCTTTGAATGTCCACGAGTTCTAGTATTATGAGAGAGGGAGAAGAACTTTTCTCTATCCACTTTCTCAATGCCGTGCATAATTTTATACACTTCTATCATGTCTCCTCTGACCCGCCTTTTCTCTAAACTAAAAAGCCCCAAATGCTGCAACCTTTCCTCGTAAGAGAGTCGCTCCATCCCCTTGATCATTCTGGTTGCCCTCTTCTGAACCTTTTCCAACTCTATAATATCCTTTCTGAGATGAGTCGACCAGAACTGTACACAGTATTCCAAATGCGGCCGCACCATAGATTTATACAACGGCATTATGATATCGGCTGTTTTATTTTCAATACCTTTCCTAATTATCCCTAGTATGGAATTTGCCTTTTTCACAGCTGCCGCACACTGGGTCGACATTTTCATTGTGCTGTCCACCACAACCCCGAGGTCTCTCTCCTGGTCGGTCACCGCCAGTTCAGACCCCATGAGCGTATATGTGAAATTAAGATTTTTTGCTCCAATATGCATAATTTTACACTTGTTTATATTGAATTGCATTTGCCATTTTTCCGCCCATTCACTCAGTTTGGAGAGATCTTTTTGGAGCTCTTCGCAATCCCTTTTTGTTTTAACAACCCTGAACAATTTAGTGTCATCAGCAAACTTGGCCACTTCACTGCTCACTCCTAATTCTAGGTCATTAATGAACAAGTTGAAAAGTACAGGTCCCAATACCGATCCTTGAGGGACTCCACTTTCTACAGCCCTCCACTGGGAGAAGTGTCCGTTTATTCCTACTCTCTGCTTTCTGCTTCTTAACCAATTCCTTATCCACAAGAGGACCTCTCCTCTTATTCCATGACTGCTAAGCTTCCTCAGAAGCCTTTGGTGAGGTACCTTGTCAAACGCTTTTTGAAAGTCTAAGTACACTATGTCCACTGGATCACCTCTATCTATATGCTTGTTGACACTCTCAAAGAATTCTAATAGGTTACTGAGACAGGACTTTCCCTTGCAGAAGCCATGCTGGCTCTGCTTCAGCAAGGCTTGTTCTTCTATGTGCTTAGTTAATCTAGCTTTAACAATACTTTCTACCAGTTTTCCAGGGACAGAAGTTAAGCTAACTGGCCTGTAATTTCCGGGATCCCCTCTGGATCCCTTTTTGAAGATTGGCGTTACATTTGCTACTTTCCAGTCCTCAGGCACGGAGGAGGACCCAAGGGACAAGTTACATATTTTAGTTAGCAGATCAGTAATTTCACCTTTGAGTTCTTTGAGAACTCTCGGGTGGATGCCATCCGGGCCCGGTGATTTGTCAGTTTTTATATTGTCCATTAAGCTTAGAACTTCCTCTCTCGTTACCACTATTTGTCTTAGTTCCTCAGAATCCCTTCCTGCAAATGTTAGTTCAGGTTCAGGGATCTGCCCTATATCTTCCACTGTGAAGACAGATGCAAAGAATTCATTTAGCTTCTCTGCAATCTCCTTATCGTTCTTTAGTACACCTTTGACTCCCTTATCATCCAAGGGTCCAATTGTCTCCCTAGATGGTCTCTTGCTTTGAATGTATTTATAGAATTTTTTGTTGTTGGTTTTTATGTTCTTAGCAATGTGCTCCTCAAATTCTTTTTTAGCATCCCTTATTGTCTTCTTGCATTTCTTTTGCCAGAGTTTGTGTTCTTTTTTATTTTCTTCATTTGGACAAGACTTCCATTTTCTGAAGGAAGACTTTTTGCCTCTAAGAGCTTCCTTGACTTTGCTCGTTAACCATGCTGGCATCTTCTTGGCCCTGGCGGTACCTTTTCTGATCTGCGGTATGCACTCCAGTTGAGCTTCTAATATAGTGTTTTTAAACAACTTCCAAGCATTTTCGAGTGATGTGACCCTCTGGACTTTGTTTTTCAGCTTTCTTTTTACCAATCCCCTCATTTTTGTGAAGTTTCCTCTTTTGAAGTCAAATGTGACCGTGTTGGATTTTCTTGGCAATTGGCCAGTTACATGTATGTTTAATTTAATAGCACTGTGGTCACTGCTCCCAATTGGTTCAACAACACTTACATCTCGCACCAGGTTCCGGTCCCCACTGAGGATTAAGTCCAGGGTTGCCGTCCCTCTGGTCGGTTCCATGACCAACTGATCTAGGGAATAGTCATTTAGGATATCTAGAAACTTTGCTTCTTTGTCATGACTGGAACACATATGCAGCCAGTCTATGTCCGGGTAGTTGAAGTCACCCATTACTACCACATTTCCTAGTTTGGATGCTTCCTCAATTTCATATCTCATCTCAAGGTCTCCCTGAGCATTTTGATCAGGGGGACGATAGATCGTTCCCAGTATTAAGTCCCTCCTGGGGCACGGTATCACCACCCACAACGATTCTGTGGAGGAGTCTGCCTCTTTTGGGGTTTCGAGCTTGCTGGATTCAATGCCTTCTTTCACGTATAGAGCGACTCCGCCACCAATACGTCCTTCCCTGTCCTTCCGATATAGTTTATATCCAGGGATAACCGTATCCCACTGGTTTTCTCCATTCCACCAGGTCTCCATTATGCTCACTATATCAATGCTCTTCTCTAAGACCAAGCACTCCAGTTCTCCCATCTTGGTTCGGAGGCTCCTAGCATTAGCGTACAGGCACTTGTAAGCAGTGTCTCTCTTCAAGTGTCTTTGGCACTTGTGGTTAGGCCTGTGGTAATTTTGCTCTTCTGAATTTATATCCTGTGCCCCTGCTCTCACAATGCCTACTTCTAGGCCTACCCCTTTTAAAATTTCATCATTTCTTTGGTTTTTATCCCAGGGGGGAGGTTTATTCCGAACCGGACCTTTCTCAGCTCCTGTCGGGTTTCCCCCCTCAGTCAGTTTAAAAGCTGCTCTGCTACCTTTTTAATTTTAAGTGCCAGCAGTCTGGTTCCATTCTGGTTCAAGTGGAGCCCGTCCCTTTTGTACAGGCCCGGCTTGTCCCAAAATGTTCCCCAGTGCCTAACAAATCCAAGCCCTTCCACCCGACACCATCGTCTCATCCACGCATTGAGACTGCGAAGCTGGGCCTGTCTGGCTGGTCCTGCGCGTGGAACCGGTAGCATTTCAGAGAAAGCCACCTTGGAGGTCCTGGCTTTCAGCATCCTACCTAGCAACCTAAATTTTGCTTCCAGGACCTCACGGCTGCATTTCCCCATGTCGTTGGTGCCAACGTGCACCACGACCACTGACTCCTTCCCAGCACTGTCTACCAAACTATCTAAACGACGGGCGATATCCGCAACCTTCGCACCAGGCAGGCAAAACACCTTGCGGTCTACACGCCCATCACACACCCCACTGTCTATGTTCCTAATGATCGAATCACCCACTACAAGGATCCCTCCACCCCCTGGAGATATATCCTCGGCACGAGAGGATAGCTGCTCATCCCCCAAGGAATGGGTCCCTTCTAAGGGATCGTTTCCCTCTTCCTCAGCTGGATGCTGTCCTTCCCCGAGACCATCGTTCTCCATGATAGCAGGAGAGCTATCATCGTTGGAGTGGGACACAGCTATAACAATAAAATCATATTTGACATATCAACACAAAAGTAAAACTCAAGAAAATCATTATAATGGGGCCAGATGTCACCAGTACTTAGCCCAGCACTGAGGATGGTCTTTACCACCATCCTTTCTCAAGGGACATAGTCCCTAAATCTTGCTGGTAAAATGACAGGTCTGCCTCAAGATGTTACGTGTACAGGAAGCCTTTCTTTAACATGGGAGGCACTTGTCTCGTGAGGTACAATGTTTTCCTCATTAGTGTCTTTAGCATCACTTACAACATTGTCAAGAGGATTGTCCAGTTGAGTATTCTGTTCCATGGCAAGAAATTCATCCTGCCCTAAATATATATCGTCACACTTTTCAGATGTCTGCTGTTGAAGCTTTAAATGGAGTCTATTGCGCCAATACCTGCGACCATCTGGTGTCATTACTCGATACGAACGAGGCTGCTCACATTTCTCTGTAATAGTAGCAGGGAGCCAGCCTTCGTTAGACTCTATCAATACTGAATCTCCTTCTTCTAGGGCCTTAAGGTGCTTTGCTGTACGGTCATAGAAATGTTTTTGTCTATCCTGTATTTTCTGAAGGTCTCTGCATACACCAATGGGTATCTTGGGGTATAATACATTAGTTGTTACTGGAAGTTTACTCCTAAGCATCCTGTCCATTAACATTTGAGCAGGTGAATATAGCATTCCAGTAACTGGTGTATTGCGATATTCCAGCAATGCCAAATGTCAAATGCCAAATGCCACATGAGCGTCCTCTGCCTTTTTGATAAGCTGTTTAATAGACTGGATTGCTCTTTCAATCATTCCATTGGATTGCAGATACCCTGGGCTGCTAAAACATTGTTCAAACCCTCAATCACAAGCAAACCGTTGAAACTCTTTACTGGCAAAGGGCATATTATCGCTCACAACTATCCTTGGAATTCCATGATGAGCAAACACAATTTTAAGCTTAACAATCACAGTTCTTGTTTATTTATTTAATTTATTTAATTTAATTTATATACCGCCCTAAGCCCGAAGGCTCTCTGGGCGGTGTACATAAAAGATAAAACAAGCACAGTGTATAAGTACAATAAATACAATAAATCAAGAACCCAAAACAAACAAACAATAAAAGAACCAAACAACGTCCAAAATACAAGATAATAGTGAAATACTGTTAAAATACACATTAAAATGCCTGGGAGTATAAAAAGGTTTTCACCTGGCGCTGAAAAGATAGTAGCATCGGCGCCAGGCACACCTCATCGGGAAGACTGTTCCACAGTTCGGGGGCCACCACTGAAAAGGCCCTAGTTCTAGTCACCACCCTCCGAGCTTCTTGATGGGATGGCACTCGGAGGAGGGCCTTAGATGTTGAGCACAGTGTACTGGTAGGTTCATATTGCGAGAGAGGCGTTCAACCAGGTATTGCGGTCCCATGCCGTGTAGGGCTTTATAGGTCAAAACCAGCACTTTGAATCTAGCCCGGAAACAAATAGGAAGCCAGTGCAGACGGGCCAGAACAGGTGTTATATGAGCGGACCTTCTGGTCCACGTCAGCAATCTGGCCACTGCATTCTGGACTAGTTGTAGTTTCCGAACAGTCTTCAAGGGCAGCCCAAAGTAGAGCGCATTCCAGTAGTCCAATCTAGAAGTTACCAGAGCATGAACAACAGAGGTGAAGTCATCACTGTCCAGATAGGGACGTAGCTGGGCTACCAATCGAAGATGGTAAAAAGCATTCCGTGTCACCGAGGCCACCTGGGCCTCAAGAGACAAGGAAGGATCGAAAAGAACTCCCAAGCTATGAACCTGTTCCTTCAAGGGGAGTGTAACCCCATCAAGAACAGGATGAACATCCACCATCTGGGCAGAGAAGGCACTCACCAACAGCGTCTCAGTCTTGTCTGGATTGAGCTTCAGTCTGTTAGCTCCCATCCAGTCCATTATCGCGGCCAGGCAACGGTTTAGCACGTTAACAGCCTCACCTGAAGAAGATGCAAAGGAGAAATAGAGCTGCATGTTATCAGCGTACTGATGACAACGCACCCCAAAACTCCTGATGACCGCACCCAGCGGCTTCATGTAGATGTTAAAAAGCATGGGGGACAGTACCTATCCCTGCAGGACTCCACAATGGAGAGTCCAGGGTATCAAGCAATGTTCCCCAAGCACTACCTTCTGGTGGTGACCCACCAAGTAGGAGCAGAGCCACTGCCAAGCAGTACCCCCAACTCCCAACTCCGTGAGTCTTCCCAGAAGGATACCATGGTCAATGGTATCAAAAGCAGCTGAGAGATCAAGGAGAATCAACAGTCACACTCCCCCTGTCCCTCTCCCGACAAAGGTCATCATACAGGGCGACCAAGGCTGTTTCAGTGCCAAAACCGGGCCTAAAACCGGATTGAAATGGATCAAGATAATCATTGTCATCCAAGAGCCCCTGGAGCTGGCCGGCAACCACCCGTTCTAGCACCTTGCCCAAGAACGGAACATTCGCCACAGGTCTATAGTTGTTCAGGTTATCTGGGTCCAAAGAGGGTTTCTTCAGGAGCGGTCTCACTACCGCCTCTTTTAGGCAGTCAGGGACCACTCCCTCTCTCAAAGAGGCGTTTATTATCTCCTTGGCCCAGCCAGCGGTTCCGGTCCTGCCAGCTTTCACCAGCTAAGAGGGGCAAGGGTCCAGCACAGATGTGGTCGCCCGCACCAGTCCAAGGATCTTGTCAACATCCTCAAGCTGCACAGACTGAAACTCATCCAATAAATAAGGACAAGACCGTGTTCTGGATGCTTCATTAGATCCCACTGCCATAATATTGGAGTCTAAGTCCCGGCGAATGCATGCGATCTTATCCTGGAAGTGCCTCGCGAACTCATCACAGCGGGCTACAGATGAATCTATAATATCCCGAGGGCCAGAATGTAAAAGCCCTCGTACAATTTTAAAGAGCTCCGCTGGGCGGGAGAGAGATGCCTTAATTGTGGCAGCAAAATATCTCTTTTTTGCTGCCCTCACCGCTACTATATACCGCTTAGAACAGGCACTTACCAAGGCATAATTACATTCATCGGGAGTTCGCCTCCATCTGCACTCAAGCCTCCTCCTCTCTTGCTTCATCACTCTCAGCTCCGAGGTATACCATGGAGCTGTATGAGCTCTACATAGGAGGGGGCGCATGGGAGCGATCGTGTCAACTGCCCGGGTCATCTCCGTATTCCACAATTCAACCAGGGCTTCAACAGCAGCGCCAGTCTTCTCAGTCGGAAAATCCCCCAGAGCCCTTTGGAAACCCTCAGGATCCATTAGTCTCCGGGGGCGGACCAATTTAATAGGTCCCCCACCCTTGCAGAGGGAAAGGGTCGCTGTGAGCCTAAACTTCAGCAAGTGGTGATCTGTCCATGACAATGGGGTAGATGAAAAAGCCCCATGCAAGCTCAATACTTCTGGATACTTTGAAAAATAATCAATCACAAGAAGAAAAGAAGAACCATATTCAAAAATATCTACACCCAACTTCTGCCATGGTAATTCAGGAATCTCATATGGTTTAAGCGGCTCCTTTTGATTACGTGGAGCATACCGAGCACAAACAGAACAATTTCCAACCACCTTCTCAATATCATTAGACATGCCGGGCCAATACATCAATCCTCTTGCCCTAGCTTTAGTTCTCTGAATACCTTGATGAGAATCATGAAGTTGCGAGAGGACACCTTGTCTTTGAGACACAGGAATAACTAACCTGTCCCCCAAATAAACAGTATCATCTTGACAATGTAAAAAGTCTTTTACAGACCAAAAAGGCTTTGCAACAGGAGAAACATCTCTCAGATACTGTGGCCATCCATTCTTTATGAAGACTGCCACTACTTGAAATTGAGGATTTTGTTTTGTGGTTTCCTGTATAGTAGCCACCCCCCCTTGGATGCATGGCCAGTGTGCCCAATCCATGTATTACTCTGTCACCAGCCATGGGATCCTCATCACTTACAGGAAGATTCACAGTAGCTCGAGACAATGTATCAGCAAGATGCATGAGCTTACCTGGGGTGTACACTACATTAAGTTGATACCTCTGAAGCTGTAAAAGCATATGCTGCAAACGAGCAGGAGCACTACCGATTGGCTTTTTAAAAATTGCTTCTAAGGGTTTATGATCAGTCTGAACTAAAACAACTTTACCAAACACATTGCATACAAAACTGCAAGCAATTCTTTCTCTGTCTGAGCAAAATTTTGCTCTAATGATCTAAGTGATCTCGAATCATAAGACACTGGTCTATTCTCCTGAAGCAAACATGCTCCAAGACCATCTTTTGATGCATCAGCTTGCACAGTAACTGGTTTGGTAGTATCAAAGTATTGGAGTACAGGTGCCTGGCACAATTGCTGTTTAATCAGTTCAAAAGCTTTCTGATGTTCTGGCATCCATTGAAACATTACATCCTTTCTCAACAAGTTTTGCAAAGGTGCTGTCAGTTCTGCCTCCCGTGGAATATATTTTGACAGATATTGCACAGATCCCAAAAATCTGAGCACACCTTGTGTATCTTGCGGATTGACTTTGTCATCATCTGGTCAAACTCCCTGAGCTGTCACTATTTGACCCATGTATTTCACTGAGTCGACCTTAAACTGAATCTTATCCTTATTAAACTTAATATTCTTAGCACACGCTGTCTCCATAACTTGATTAAGAATCTGATCATGCTGTTCTGATGTCTCTGCTGCAATGATCAACTATCATGTACACCCCTCTTATATGACCAAAGGTTTCCTCATTTTTCTGTGGGAACACCTCACTAGAGGATTTAAGTCCAAATGGCAGGCGATGGAAACAATACCTTCCCCAGGGTGTATTAAATGTACATAAACATGGTGAAGGTCCATCCAGCTTACCTGCCAATATCCATCTTTCTCATATAAGATGGTAAAAAATTTCATACCAGCTAAATGGCTCAAGACATCCTCTGTTGTAGGAATGGTATAATGCTGTCTATGAAATGCTTTATTCAAATCACGAGGGTCAAGACATATATGCGACTTCCCATTCTTTTTTTCTGTAATGACCAAACTACTGACCCACTCTGTAGGACCCTTAACTCTAGATATTACTCCTGCACTCTCCATCTGTCCCAAAGTCTCCTTTAATCTGTCCAATATTGCAAAAGGTACCTTCTGACAGCCATGAATAACAGGAGCCACTGCTGGATCAATATGGATATGGTGAGCATCCTCAAATTCGCCAAGACCTTCAAAAAATATATAGCAAGTAGCCGTTCCTGTGTTAAAGGTTCAACTGTATGCACACTATCAACCCGACGAACCAAATCCAGAGTCTCACAGGCTACCCTGCCCAGTAATGGAAGAGAAGAACTATCTGTTACATAAAACAGTAATCGAGTTGCTCCTCTCGGGGTATGACAATTAAGGACAAAAGCTCCCAAAGGCTTTATGTGCGCTCCAGCATAAGCCACAAGACTTACATCACTTTTAGTTAGCACTTTCTTGCCTGGTAACTCACGAAATATATGCAGTGGCAAAACATTCGCCTCAGCTCCTGAATCCAGTTTAAATTTTACTGAAAGTCCTCACAGAATTATATCAACATACCATCCACCCACTTGGCTTGCAACTACACCAGTGGTCTCATGAGCTAATTCTCCTATAAAAAACTATTTAAATCAAGCTCATGGATTTGATATCCCTGTTGTTCTTTGTTGAAACTTAATGGTTTTACTTTACATACTCTGGCATAATGATTTTTCATGCCACATTTATGACAAATCTTTCCAAATGCTGGACAATTTCGAGGCTTGTGCACTGTACCACAAGAGCACTTAGTATTTCTAGTTTGTTCGTATCTGCATTTAGATTGTGACCTCTCAGGTCCAAGAGTCTGAACTGGAATCCCCTCACAGTCTTTATCAGTTACATGTACTGCATGCAACTCCTTGCCATACGTTGAGGAAATTGACGTAGTCTGTAGTTGAGCTCGTTATTTCTTCTACATGACATATTTCAATTGCTTTTTCCAGAGTAAGATCAGGGTGCCTCAGCAATCTTTCCTTTAGTTTCTCCTCCTTCACACTAAGCATGATCTTATCCCTTACCATATCATTAAATGCCGAACCAAATTCACAGTTACTAGCTTTAAGTTCAGTAACAAACTGTTCACTGGTTTCTCCATGTGTCTGTGAATGATTCCAGAAAGAATATCGTTCAAATACCACATTCTTACGAGGAGTGCAATATATCCTAAATTGTTCAAGAACTTCTGCTATATCTTTTGGTCCCTCTTCAGAGAAAGCAAAAGTATTATAAACTGCCAGCGCTTCTTCTCCCACACAGTGCAACAAAATAGCTACTTGCCGTTTCTTAGAGACATTATAAACTCCAGCAGCAGTAAGATATAGCTGAAAAGCTTGCTCCCAGCGTTTCCAGTTCTCAGCCAAATTACCTTGCAAAGAAAGTGGATGTGGAGGCCAGAATGAGTCCATGTTTATAGCTACTTAAGCTGAAAAATGTGTGCAAGAACACACCAACAAACCCTCAATTCCAAAGAAGGAGGAGGAAAAATCCAGATCGACTTCAGACATCATGTAATGCCTGGCTATCAAGGTCCTGTATGGCAAACTCCAAAAGGAAACACTCCAGTCGCAGATACGGGAAGCAGGTTTAATGAAAAGCTCAAAAACATACATTTAAATAAGGAATGCTAGACAAAGCACTTAGCTGATTGAATATTTCTCACCTGTGCTTAGCAAGCAGTTCATGGCTCTTAAGACATTACACCACACAGGGTTTGTTTGTGGCTTGGGACTGAAACCTCTGGCCACCAAATGTGTATATTAGGGGAAATTGCATACAAAAGTTTGCATATTAGGAGAAATTCACACTTAAACACTGATGGATTTTCAGTAATTTTTTTTTAAAAAAATAAGCTGATGTGTGAAAGGTGGAAAACTAAACTTCAGACTGGAAAATTTAAAAACTGAGAAAAACCAAAACTGACATATTCACTCATCCCTAGTTCAAATCTACATTCAGCCTTGAGGCTCCCTGGCTACCACTGGGCATCCCTATCTCTCAGCTTAACCTCATACAGTTAATATAAAAATTAAAAGGGATAATCTCATTACTCCCTCACCCTAATCTCATTGGAGAAATTTGAAGAAAAGACAGGGTAGGTACAAACATGATAAATGTGGAAATGAAAATGATTTTCTAAAAAAAAATGTCAGTGGTAAGCACACCAAGAATACACATTCCCTGGGGCCATTGAAGCTTCATAGAGCTTGTTTGTAAGGCACATGAAGGCAACAGCTCTTGATCCAAGTGCCAAAACTTATTTTGGCTTGTTTTCATTTTGTTTCCAAATTTCTGGCATATGTATAAGATGGAACTCCCTTTTCCTGAAGCAATAAAGAAGGTGTGGGGAAACCTTTGGCCCTCCAGATGTTGCTGAACTATAACTCTGAACATCCCTGGCCATTGGCCATGCTTGCTATGGCTGAAAAGAGTTGTAGTTCTGCAACATCTGGAGGGTCAAAGGTTCCCCACCCCTTTAATAAAGTATGCAGTTACTTAGAATTAAGAATCTGAAGCAAGAGTTGTCTAGTTCTTTCTCTCTGAAATTTTACCAAAAGGATTTCCTCATTTTGCCACATTAATGTGAAATGTCAAGATTCCTTTTGCACAGAGTTGGGAAACCTGTGGCTCTTCAAATGTTGTTTGACTCCAAATCCTATCAGCCCCTGGTAACATGGCCAGTGATCAGAGATGACGAAAACTGGAGTCCAACAATATTTGGAGGACCACAGGTTCCCTATCTCTGATATCCTTGCTGATACACTGTGAGAAAACTATTTGAAAAGTATCATGAAGGAAGAGGCAACATAGAGGATCTAAACAACAATAAGAACTTTACTATAACTAATCATATACAGAGAACCACAGTATGGTGCTGCTTGTAAGGCAGGCCTGGAACTGAAGCTGCCACAGCCTGGGGCTGACTCAGCAGTTCCTGGTATGGCAAGCCTGGAGGACCAATACTAGGGTTGCCATATTGCCCGGTTAGCTGTGTTTTACCCGGATTCTATGCATGCCACCTGGCGCCCAGCTAGCCCTTTAGGTGGCCCGGATTCTCAGCTTTAATTTAAAAAAAAAATTAAGTTTCTAGGTGGTCCGGTTCTCGAGATATACATAAAAACGTCAGCCCCCCCGACTGTTAAATCTTTCTTTAAACAGTACTGTATAGCACTTCGTAGCTTTAAACCCGCCCGTTCAGGATTGCAGCCAATCAGGGATTGTGTTTCAGTTTCATTGACCTTAGGCAGTGTCTAGAAAACAAAATGGTGGTTTCACCCACCCACCCCTGTTTATCTGAAAATCTCATAAATTGGGTAAGTATATACATTTCAGTTTTTTTTTCCTCTTGTGTGCAGGAGTCAGATCTTGGGCAGTGTTTTGAAAACCTTCCCAATACTTGCTTTTTGTAAAAGCAATGCTAATCCCATATGCCCAGAGTAAATCCCATTGAATTCAATAGGACTTACTTTTGAGTAGACATGGTTATGAATGTGCTGAAAATCAATGGGACTTTGGAGTGAATGTAAAAAAGAATTGTGTTTGTGCCCTCCAGTCCTATTTTAAAGCAAGTAGGCAGGGCTTACTTAGGTATTACAGTTTTTATTCTGTAGGAAAGTATTACTGGGTTTTTTTAAAACTAATACTGATTTTTCTGCAATGACCAACTGGTTTGACAATAAACTATTATATGGGCTGTATGTATTTATACATCTGCAGTGTGTGCGTGTGCGTGTATGGAGTCTTTCCAACACCCCTGTGAGGTAGGGTTGGAAACCAAGGCAGCTCACAACAAGAAATAAAGCCATTTAAAATCCAATAACCATAAAAACAAGTATAAACAGTTGCAAAACAGCGTAAAGTGGCATGATTCGGAATTTTGGGTTGTGTGAATGAAGTTGCTTATCACTTGAAGTTGCATTTCTGTCCCTGTTTGAGTAAGCCCCACTGAATACGCTGGGACTTGCTTCTGAATAAATAAACCTAGGATTGCACTATAAATATCTTTACAGTTTGTGTAAATAATAAATATATTTGATAGTCATGCTTTTATATAAATATTTCTTCATTTATCATATTTTTGGTTTTTGGTTAGGAATCCTGACTGGTTGTGAGATGCTTAGTTTTCTTTCTTACTCATAGAAATCTTGTTGTGGTTGGTATGGTATTACATTTAGGAAAGTGTTACTGCCTTTTGTGTTGTTTTTTTCCTGTTTGCATTTCACTTATCTTTAACCTCACTCCGTTACAGCCATAGAAGCAACAGCAGCATATGCAAGATAATTAACTCCCATTAGTGATAAGAACAAGAATTTATAATTATTATTTCAATTAAAACAAGAGGCTTATCAATACTTTGAAGAGGACCAGATATTTATTTTCTTTCTGAGCCCAGGACTGGGTCTTTCATGATGCCTGGGGGGGGGGGGGGGAGCTGGAGAGTAGTCGATAAGACAGACATCCTGGCATTGGTAATCTAATTAGCAAGGTATGTGTGGGGTTGTTGCACACTTCCAGGCCCAGTTCATTTTGAGTATGGAGGTGGAATCTGTGTAGATGTGGTTGATCAAAGGGAGAAGAAATTTTGTGTTAAGCAAAGCTCTGCTTTTATAAAACCTAAGAAACATACAGATACTTTGAATGTCTGAGTGCCTGCACCAGTGGAATACTGGAGGAACTTGTAAAGCTTGCTGCAACAGTATTTACAACTGAGCATGTTGGCTGAAAGACTCCTTTTCCTAACATTTTGGCTTCTTGTTTTTCTCCACCCACCACATCTTTGAAATATATCGTATATGGTTAACCGTACTGCTGCCCTGACTTACTTTATGTTTGTTGCTATTTTGTGTTTTTATTATGTTTTTATATTGATTGTGTATTTTTATTGTTTTTATTATATTTGTAAGCTGTGCTGAGCTCTGTTTTTAACAGCAAAAGGGCAGGATATAAATTCTCTTAATCAATAAATACTCCATAGTGTTGGAAACTAGAGTCTAGGCATTTAATGTTGCTTTAAAAAAAAAGATTTCTCACATCTTTCCCCAGTTTTTGGTGGTAATTCCTAGGCACAAAAACAAAACAACTGGACAATCCAAATATTAATATGCAAATATTTGCATAATATGCAAATAATATGCAAATACTTTGCATAATATGCAAATTAACCTGCCCGGATTTGTGGAACTGGAATATGGCAACCCTAACCAATACACTACATCATTAATATTTAATATTTACTCATAAGTAACAAGTGAACTTGGAAATTAAAGGTTTTAACTGTTTCTTGTTCAAAAACAGAGAATAAAGCAGGAATCAATGGTGAAGAGAACAGATCCAGCTACAGACAAAGCTATAAGGTGTTGTCAGGTTTTACCAGGGCCGGTTCTAAAGGGTGGCCAGGTGGGGCACTGGCAGAGGGCCCCTTCACTGCCCTTTGGCAATCCGCGGCTGCAATCCTGCCATGCATAGCAGGGCAGGAGCTTCAGAGATGCCCGCCATTCCCCCGCTTCACCTACCTTTCTCTGTGCTGTTTTTTGTGGCTGTGCACACTGAGCATGCAGGTTTGCCATCAATCAAGATGGCGGCCGAGGCTTCCCTAAGGGGCTGAAGCCTCTGCCGTCATCTTGGTTGATGGCAGCAATGCACGCGTGTAGCACTCATGCGTGCCATCAACCAAGATGGTGGCAGGCTTCAGCCCCTTAGGGAAACCTCGACCACCATCTTGATTGATGGCAAACCTGTGCATGCAGTGTGCGCTGCCAAAAAAACAGCACAGAGAAAGGTAAGTAGAACGGGGGAATGGCAGGCGGCTCGGGATCTCCCACCCTGCGATCCATGGTACTAATCCTGGGTTTTACATTTTGAAATCTCTGAGGTGATTCTTCAGCTTTTGGGGAAATTCATTTTTGAAGAGGAAATCAAGAATAATTTGATAATGTTTGAAGTCACTGTGCCTTTATTTTGTTTATAATGAAGTTTGACAGATCATCTTTCATCTACAGCGCAATCTACAGTCTTGTTGAGCTTTGATCATACACATAATGGACTTGTTCTTTATCAGGGTAAAGCGCATCTTAAAACAGTGTAGATAGTCTGGTGGTTAATTAGCAAATGCAGAAACCTTACCTCATACAAAAACAAGGCGACATATGGATTGTCTATCATCACTATGAGACTAAAGAACAGGAAAGCAGACCACAAGATGTGGACGCAAATGCATGTTTTCACAGGATGAAAACAAGCAGTCTCTTGGGGTGTTTCTCTGTATATATGTGTACATGTATAGAATCTTATCTTGCAATGTCACATTTCTGGGGAGCTCACTGTGGTTTGCTCGCAAGCAATTCATTAGAGAGAATACGCTACAAGATAGATGATTGCTACTTCCTCTAGGGCTGGTTTACTCATGTGAGCCAGTGATTTATTTTTACCACATGATTCTTCCCATTTAGGGCCAAGCTAGACATAAGATTAATATGTAGCATGCTATTACATACCTTATTTTTCTTTAATGAATTACAGGTGTGGAGTTGCGCTTCTTACTGAGAAGGCATTGCTTATCTCTTCCCCTCCCTGATCTCCATCGGAATAGAGAACTCCCACACACACCTTGGCATGGCTAGAAGCTTTAGGGAGGGATAAGATAAGCTTTCCCTTGCAGCACACAGTGCCTTCCCTGCAAGAATCACATACCTCTGTAGTTCATTAAGGAAAAACAAAGTATGTAGCAGCAAGCTGCATGTTGAGCACATGTCTAGTTTAGCCAGTCAAGAGAACTATGATCACAGCAGAAATTTTTCCACCTCCCATAAACACAGAAATGGATGCTACATGAGCTTTGAGCCTTTCTAGAGCCTCTCACCTATGCTCAAGCATGAGACGGATGTGGGGTTGTGTTGGCTGCCCACACCCCCAGACGTCCACACTTTTGATGTACATGTGAAAGGTGCCTATGCATTTAGGCCCCATTTACACTGATGCCAAATATATAAAGGGCACAGGCCTACAGGCATGAATCTGCTCCACATGCACACATTCAGTATGTGTGAGAAAGTATCATTTGTACACATGTATAATGGACAAAACCCACACAGAAACCTTCATAACTGAGTGGAGATTTGAACCCAGAATTCTATTTTTGAAGGACAACAATTTGGCTCCAAAGTAGAGGTGACAAGGGACGAGAAATTCAATTTGGTTTGCATTTCAAGCCAAATCTATCAAATCCACATTTTCCAAAACAATATGAAAACCAAACACAGAAATCCTTTGAAATTTGCACTTAATTGAATTTTGCAATGTAGCTTGCTAACCAAATAATGTTTACACAAATGTATATGTAAGGGGAAAGTGTGCATAAAAATGAATATATGAGTGAAAATATACAAAAATGCACTATTATGACAAGAAATTGCTTGCAAAAATGTGTATATCAGTCAAAACTGCCTACAAAATGTGTTTCATTAGGAGAAATTTGCACTAAACTAGAGAATTTTCATGAAGTTTTTTTTAAAAAGTGCAAATTGCTACAGAAATGTGGAGAACTGAAAATTAAGATTGGAAAAATGAGAAACTGAGAGAACCAATACTGACCCATGCTTCCATCCCTAGAGGTGACAGGGGGCAGCTGTTTATGCTTCTGCCCCATGCATCTATAAATCAGGACTGAGAGGTCTGCCCTGTATATGAAAAGGTGGGGGGAGATAGAAGTGACATGGATCCCTGGCCTGACATCAGCTACCAAGTTGCTGCCAGACCTGTGCTCCAGACACAAGGCAGTAGGCAACTACAAGTCATAATTTTAAATTTCCCATAATGCCTTATGGAAAATTTTAAATGGCAACTTGTCAGTGCAGCTGGTGCTGCTAGTAAAGCTTTCAGCTGGGGTGACAACACAGTGTAGGAGCAGGGCCACAATAGGCATCTTCAGATTGGATCTGGCCCTTCAGTCCCCACCCTTCACTTTGCTCCACTGTTTTAAGTAGTTTTCTCCCAGCCTTGCTCAGATATCATAATGAGCCATGCAGTAAGAAAACTGCTTAAAGCATTCTTGCACAGGGAGCAAAGGTATGAACAGATTTTGTTCCACGCTCCACGCCCCATGGTCCTTTTCATGTAAAGACTAGACCTTCACACACCCTTTTTATGTGAATGGTGCAGACATTGGGCTATGTATACACCACACATTTAAAGCACATTTAAAGCACATTCCCTCCCACCCACCCACCCAAAAAAAAGACTCTTGAGAACTGCAGCTTGTTAAATGTTCTGGAAAGGTTAAAGTGCAGTTCCCAGGCTTCTTGGTGGTGGTGGGGATGTGCTTTACATGTGTGGTGTGTACACAGCCACGGATTAAATAGTTAAATGGCTGTCCCATCACATCTAGTTTGGTGCTTAGCCACTATGCTGCCAGAGTGATGGGCCGAAGGAAATTCTTAATAAAGCAAAGCAAAGCAAAGAAGTAAAGAGGGTGGAATCCACTCAGGCTGTGACTCTGTGCTATGGCTGTCTTTGCACAGTGGCATCTTTAGTGCCATCTGGCCAGACATGAATACAGGGATCATTCTTCCTGGACATGAGCTTTGTAAAACAAGTGTAATCACGAATACAGGGCCATTTTGTATTATGTCTGCAAAGCACAATAACAGACATTATAATGGAATAAAGTTCTAGTATTATTAGGGTTGTGTGGAGTTTTTTGTTTTTGTTTTAAAGAAATATGAAGTCCAATTTAACAATGAAGGTTAAAAACATACACTGTGCACTTAGTCTGATAGCTGGACGCATAATCTATATCTGTCACTAGGACAGTGCCTCACTGACTTACATTCAAGTCATTAGATATGTCTACAGTTCAAACCTAAGGAGTTAGAGTAGCAGTAATGTCTGCAAGAACAGCTTTGAAGGACATTTCACTAATATGTCATAGTTCTGGGTGCTGATTAAAACTTCTCCAAATATAATGGACAACTTCATGTCAGGCTAAGGAGTAAAAGTCATGTCAACTAACCGTTAAGAGGCAAAGCTGTCACAGATATGGCAGCCTGAGATGAAGAAAGCCATTGTAAATAATGTCTTGTAGACATTCCTTTCTCGGCTTTAAATCCATACTTTGCGATAGCCTTTTCAACAGCTTTTCAAAAAGGAGAGATCTTTTGTGTGCACAAGCACACAAAAAAACAAGTAAGCTATTGAAACTCAGGCTAATGTTAAATTTCTGATTATAATTTGGAGACATGTCTATAGAGAAGGGACTGGATTACATGTTGAAGGGAACTCCCTAAGCATTCTGGAACCCTAATTTTCCAGGGTACTAAAATTGCAGAGAGCCTCCACAAGTACAGGAAGTACCATGGACACCAGTCACAAAATGGCTGCCATGGTGTGTGTAGCATAACACAAGATGGGTGCCTTGGGGTGTGATACAATACAAAATGACTGTCACATCTAAAAGAGCAAAAAAGAGACAAAACCATAAAATTGTGTGGGCATGCTCCCCCCCTAAACAATGGAGAAAAGGCACCCACTTCAGCCACCATCACACTCAATCAAGGAGAGAAACTCTACACCTTTCCTCTGTTCAGAATGGAAAGCAGGGAGGTTGTCTAATCCTGGCATCCAATGAAATGTAGGCATATTTAAAGGGGCGTGTTCAATATAGGAGAGACTGAGCCAGTGCAAATAGGAAGAGCATTGTGGATTTTTGAGGGGATATTTACTGAGATCTTTTGGAGGTGCCGCATGAGGTACTGGTAGGCACACTTGTGCCTCCAGGCATCACGTTGGCAACCTCTTCTTTAAAGGCTAAAACAAGCACCTTGAATTGAACTCAGAAGCATATTGTCAACCAGTACAGCTGGTGCAAAACAAGGTGAATGTGAGTCTATCTCCCAACACCCATTAGAAGACATGCAGCAGCATTCTGTACCAAATGAAGCTTCTAAGTAATCTTATAGCCTGGAACATACAGAAACTCAGATCACTGTAGCAAAATCTGACATGTCTATAAGGGGGGGAAATCCCTAATTAGCTAAAGATGGAAGAAGTTAACTCCAACCTACTTTACAACCTACAGTGGAAACTTGTTATAATGTGGGGATCAGGGGCTAAAGGATGCAACCACTTTATAGGGGTTCCACGTTACAGCAAAAACCATGGTACTGCATACAGCATTGCACTCTGGGACATCGTCATATCTGCAGTATATCTGAATCCACAGAAATGCATAATAACGAGATTCCACTGTACTTGTAAAGAAACAGCACTAAAGACTCAGTCTTTTTATCTGAACAGATAGGGTTACTAAGACTTCATCATTCACAGGCAAGTTTATTGCCTCCCAACTAAGATTTGGAATTTATCCATGCAAGCAGTTCTCTTTGCACATGCAGTTTTGGCTTGTCCTTGGTTATATGAGGAAATGCATGAACCAGACTGCACAGACTGAAGGCAAAGTGCTTCCAGTGTTATCCTTGTACAGTCTCATGGATACGAACATCTCTATAAAATCATGGTGCCATGGCTGCTTAGAGAAAGCTACTTGTGTGAACAGGTGCTTAGCCCATGGGTAGCCAAAATAGTGTCCTCAAGATATTGTTGGACTACAACTCCCATCAGTCCCAGACAAGCATGACCAATGGTCAGGATTTATAGGACCTGTAGTCCAACAACATCTGGAGGGAACCATATCAGTTACCACTGACTTATCCTATCAGTCCTAGGGAACTGATTTTGAATTCAATGGGGCTTACTCCCAGATAAATGTGTATAGAACTGCAGCCTGAACCTACTTATTCACTAATCTTCTAGTAGGACAACTCATCGTACTGGATGCCTACTGGAAAGGCAGTGTGGTGCTGTGGTTAGAATATCAGATTAGGATTTATGAGGTCAGGGTTCAAATTCCTACTCAGCCATGAAGCTCACTGGGTGACCTTGAGCCAGTCACTCTTTCTCAACCACCTGCTTCACAGGGTTGTTGTGAGGACCAATTAAGGAGGGGAAAACCACATATGTCACCTCTTAGAGGAAAGGTGGGAGATAAATGTGTTAAATAAATAAATATCTTCTGTGGGATAACTCAGGAGAAAAATGCCTTCAGGCCTTCAGTCTTACCTTGCCTTTCAAATCCATCACTTGATAATTGCTTTAGTATCCAGTACCTGGTAGAAAGCAAGATGGTTCTTCAATCTAAGCTCCATTTATTCATGAGAAAGGTTTTTTTTAATCCTTTATCTAGAAGTTTCATTAATGAGCCAGCTGTTTGAGGATTTCTCTTGCACATCCCTGCCAATGTATACAAGTGGATTAGTAGCCAGTTAAGTGGCACCTACTAGTAAAGCAATTCACCAACAAGTGTGCAGGGTAGATAAGCAGATTAGGAAAGGATTCAGCCATTCGCTCCAGGCTGCTTCTTTCTTCTCTCTGCCCCTCAGGTCTCCTTTGCACTCAGCACTTAGAACATATGTCCACAAAAAGAAATAAAACGCAAGTCTTTATAAGTTGTGACAAGAATATTTAGTTGCACGCAACTGCAGTCCCTTCAGGTTTCAACTGGGTTCATAGATTGTAAATTTATCCTCTGTTATTTCTGAATAATTTCTCCTCCATCAGCCATTTAAACGCTGCCTGGAATCAGACAGCAAAGCACCAAAAAAAGTGAATCAGAGAAAGCAAGCACTGAATGCAGACATTGGCTGCTGTGCCTGTTTCTTGTTCCCTCCAGTCATTCTATCTCCATAATTTTTAAACAGATAAGTAATTATATTTGCATAAGGTTTTTTTGGGGGGGGAGTTTTAAAGGCTTTTTTTAAAAAAGCAGTTTCTGTAGCTATACTAAACTCACTCTTCTTTGCGATCCTTACTATTCTTTCCTGGTCCTACTAAAGCTGTACTTTGATATCACAAGTTTGGTAGGCTACACCTTTACAACTTTGAGCAAGTAAGAATAATATGGAATGTCAGCGTCTGAGCTTACATACCTATCAAGAAGAAATCTTCCTCTCTCATCCAGACTGTCATTCCATTTTCAGGGAAGGATGCCCCTTACAAAGCACTAACTCATGGAAAAAGGAATAAATCCACAAGAACCTTGCCAGATCAGGACAGTGGCCCATCTAGTCCAGTAACCTGTTCCCATAGTGGCCAATCAGATGCCTATGGGAAGCCCGCAAGCAAGACATGAGCACAACAGCATAATCCAATCTAAGAGCAAAGTAACTCTACTAGCATCATCTAAGCATGACTGTGCAGCACAATCTAATACTTGTATATTCAGAAGTAGACAATGTACTACTATGCTCAGTCATGCTTATTCTCACTTATTCTTACTTTTAAAAAGTAATGTTACAATTACATGGCCCAAAAAAGTAGTAATTACTGTTACAATTACAATTGCTCTGAAAGTAACTGATTACTTTACTTTTCCTCCAAAGTAATCACTACAATTACATTTCAGCTACTTTAAAAAAATGCCTACAAGATGCTGGCCTTGGCTGCTGCACATCTAAGTAGCCTAAAACAACATTAAAATAAACACACACATACAGATGTAGTAGAATAATTCTTTATATCCATAAGATAGCAGTGGTGGTCTCTCTACTGGTAAGGGAGGTGGAGAGGGAGGCAAAGGCCACTACGCAGATCTTTGCACATCAAACCAAGCGCAACACAAACACCCCACTCAGCCAGCAAGTATAATCTCTCTCACTTAACCACCTCCTGGACCCTGCCCTGCCACCAACTAAGGGACACTCACCCAAGCAAACTTTTTTCCCTGAGACGCAAAAAAGTTAAATACTGCAAATGCAGCACAGTAGCCAGAGAGGGTGGTGGAGGCCACTTTGTGTGCCAAGTGCAAACACAGTATTCACACACACACTCACTCACACACACACACACACACACACACACACAAGTTGTCATATTTCACCTCCACAGTTCTTTATCTCCATTCTGCTGCTGCCTCCTTGTCCTCCTTCATCCATGTTCTTGACCTCTGGATCCTTTCCTCCTCCACTCCATTCTTCACCACCACTATCCATTTTTTTAAATAATTGTTTTCTCCACTCCACCCCATCTCACTCTCCGCCTCCTCCCTCGTTGCCTCCTACCCATCCACAGAGCATGAGGGAAGAACGACGCTGTACAGAAGCACAGTTTGAGACACATGTTTTTCATCCACAAACCAGAGGAGCAGAAGACTTCCCCTGCTCCCCCCCCCCGAGTAATGCCCAAAAGTAATTCTGGAAACGTTATAATTACTCCACAAAAGTAGTAAAATTACTCCTATTACAATCAAAATGTAAAGGAATTACCCACTCATTACTCAAAAAAGTAATGAATTACAGGTAATTCATTACTTGTAACTAGTTACTTCCAAGCTCTGCTCGTTATGAGCTGTTCTATGGCTTCCATGCCTGAAAGATGGTGAGTCACATAGCCAAACATTAAGCTCTTTAGGCTGCTCCAGAGTTGTGTCTAATACTTTTTAAAAATAAATTTCTTTTTTTGTTGCAGTTTTGTACCTTTTTGCTATTAGGTCCCTTGACCTATTTCATTGTGCAGAAAGCTATAACATATGACATCATAAATTTCTGTTCTGCATTGCCTGTTAAGCAAATACATCAATCAGAATGCTGAAAGTCTTTGGTGTATAAAATCATTGGTGCCCAGCTCGTTACTCAAAAAAGTAATGAATTACAAGTAATTCGTTACTTGTGACGAATTACTTCCAAGCTCTGATAGGATGGTAGCATTAGTCTCTTTTTGTCCATCTGCCCTTGAGGTAACTAAAAACATCTCAATGCATTCTTCAGTCTGTACTGTACCTGGTTTTTGAAGTGAGCAACAAAGAGAGAGACAAGGGTCTTTCTACTCTCCTCCATTTTTTTCTTTGTGCACTTAATTATGAATGACCCAAACCAGAGTCCCATAACAAAATTAGTGTGTGAGAACATTGTACTGAATGAACCTATGAAACATCCACTGCACATGCTGACATGGTTATGTGATCAATTCATCATGAACTCAGCTTATAATTCGCCCCACAATCACCTTGCCAGTTCAAAGCTGCCAAATATACTCTGAGCAAAGGCACAGCCAACATGTGTACTGTGGCAAATTGGCTGTGTGGCAAAGTAATCAGACAGTTCCTTCTCTCAAACCACATTCTGAAATTATCCCTAAGTCTTGCTTTTGTGGATCATCTCCTTACTAATGAGGGGAAAAACTGTTCTGTTAACATGGAAACAAAGTAAAATAACTGGTGAAAAATCAAAAAGAAAAACATTATATACCTTTTTAGAACTTAATATTGGTTAGTTCATAATCATCACTCAAGCATCTATGGAGTGCCATTAATGTATATGACAGCACTTCACAAAGTAACCTAAGCACGTGTGCACACATACAGTGGACCTTAACCTCAAGGAGTTTATATTCTAGTCGAGCAAGACCACCTACTGACTTATTTACTTATTTATTTCTTCATTCATTCATTATATTTATATCCACCCTTATATCTATCTAGTAGGAGCCCAGGGAGGCAAACAAAAGCATTAAAATATTTTAGAAATCATAAAAATATACTTTAAAATATATTAAAACAAAATATCTTTAAAAACATTTTTAAAAAGCTTTAAAAACATATTTTAAAAAGAAAGAAAGAAAGAAAAGGTTTTAAAACATATTAAAAAGCAATTCCAACACAGATGAAGACTGGGATAAGGTCTCAACTTAAAAAGCTTGATGAAAGAGGAAGGTCTTCAGTAGGCACCGAAAAGATAACAGAGATGGTGCCTGTCTAATATTTAAGGGGAGGGAATTCCACAGGGTAGGTGCCACTACACTAAGGGTCCATTGCCTATGTTGTACGGAACGGACCTCCTGATAAGATGATATCTGCAGGAGGCCCTCACCTGCAGAGCACAGTGATCAACTGGGTATATAAGGGATAATACGGTCTTTCAGGTATCCTGGTCCCAAGCTGTATAGGGATTTGTACACCAAAATTAGAACATTGAACTTAGCCCGGTAGCTAATAAGTAGCCAGTGCAATTCTTTCAGCAGTAGGGTGGATGTTGGTGATACCCTGCCCCAGTGAGCAGTCTTGCCAGTGCATTTTCCACCAGCTGCAGCTTCTGGACCAACCTCAAGAGTAGCCCCACATAGAGCACATTACAGTAATCCAGCCTTTAGGTTACCAGTGCATGGACAATAGTGGTCAGGTTACCCAGGTTCAGAAACGGCCTCAGCTGTCTTACCAGCCAAAGCTGGTAAGAAGCATTTCTAGCCTCTGAGATCACCTGGTCCTCTAGCAAAGATGGATCCAGGAGCATCCTCAGACTATAGACCTGCTCTTTCAGAGGGAGTACAACCCCATCCAAAGCAGACAACTGACCAATTGTCTGAACTCGGGAACCACCAACCCACAGTGTCTCCGTCTTGCTTGGATTTAGACTCAGTTTATTGGCCCTCATCCAGCCTACCACAGAGTCCATGAAGTGGTCTAGGGCTTGCACACCCTCTCCCAATTCAGATGTTACAAAGAAATAGAGCTGGGTATTGTCAGCATACTACTGACACCTCACCCCAAATCTCCTGATGATTGCTCCCAGGGCTTTATAGAGGTGTTAAGCCTACGGCACCCGGTATTCCCAGGTGGACTCCCATCCAAGTACTAACCAGGCCTGACCCTGCTTACCTTCCGAGATCAGACGAGATCGGGCGTGTTCAGGCTAATATGGCCATAGACGGGAGAGTCAGAGATGGCTGCTTTCCTTCGAGCTCCGTGGTTTGTCTGTTAGATTTTCTCAATTTTAAACTGTTTTAACTTGTTTCTCAATGCTGCGGCTGATTTATGGGACCGACTGCTGCATATAGGCACTGGGAACATTTGTCTTACTTTTCATCTACGGACTCTAAAGGTTTTAATCTTTTATTGCCGCAAGCTGCTGGGGTGGAGGCTGTGCTATATATCTTGGTTCTTGGAAAGCCTAACACGCAAGGAGCAGAGCCTGAATTATAAATTTCCCCTTGATAACTTAGCTAATTAGAATCTCTGGCTTAAGCTCAATATAACAACGTCATTTAGAAACCATGCACAATATCTGTATGAATGTTTAATTAAGCCTAACAATGGAGGGAATATGGCACTGAGCTAGTAGCGGCGTTTGTTAGTGGGTTTGTTTTGCTGGACTCTTTCAGATTCTCCAGACTGCTACCCTTGCCAGATTTCCCGGCTTGTTCCAGATGGATCTCAAAGCACTGAGTATAAGGCGAGAACGGAGGAGGGAGAACAAAGTTTGAAAGAAGACACCTAGAAAACCTTGAAGTTACATCTACAGCTGGAGTACTGATATCAGTAAGAGGAGTAATCCAGACGCAGAGAAGATTCTCCTATATGTTAATAGTGTTTTCCTTGGACTCTGATTTCGGATTCACCATTTAATGGACTAGAGTGAGGCAAAGGTGAGAGAGTAAGATCGATGAACTTTCCCTGCCCCGCTCTCCCACTCGTTTTGCAAACCATCAGCTGTTGGCCAGGTATCTCCTAGACGACCAGTAAGTGCAAACTCCAGAGCTGAACTTGGTGGAGTAACGCTGTCTGGCTCCGGTGTACAATCCCAGATTTAATAAGGTGGGATGAAGTGATTCCTTCACCCGTAACTCCATCCCAGCAGGACGTGGAGAAGAAAAAAAATCTATTCCCTTGAAATTCCAATCTGTATCTCAGACTAGTAACAACCCATGGGAGGCAGACGAGCACCATCTGTCAGGCTTAGGTGGGCAACACAGCCATTTCCAGACATGACAGTAGGAGTTAAGGGAAGAGTGAAGCCGTTAATTAACAGCACTTGGCAGAAACGCCCAAGGTCAGGCTGCAGCTGCAACGGATCAAAGAAGCAGCAATAAAAGGCTTGAGTGATCACACAGAGGTGTGGGGGTAATAGGAATGTATTGTAGTTGGTTGGAGAGAGAGAGCGAAGGAGCACGGTGTGACAAACCTATTGAAACAAGTAAAGTTTCTCTTCCTGAACGTCTTGTCTGGTGGTCTATTATTTCATCCTGCAGCAGGCATAACAAAGCACGCTAAAACGCTACTGGTTCTTCTGGTTCTGCTGGTTAATTGAAGCTGTACACTCTACAAAGGGTTATGGGCCCAGCTCCACACCAGTAACAACCCCCTGCTCAATGCAAGAATCCAAATCAAAGCATTCCCAACAGATGCCTGTCCAGCTGCCTCTTGAATTCCAGTGTCGGAGACCCCACTACCTCTCTAGGTTTGGTTCCATTGTCATATGGCTCTAGCAGTTAGGAAGTTTTTCCTGATGACTTCCGGGAAGGGTGACTTCGCTTGTGCCTGCTTTTCAGACGGGCTCCCGCCTCAAAAGAAGCTTATTCAGATATAAATCAGTCAGAACATTTTTTTTTTGACTGATGAAATTTCTCCCGGGCAGGGAGAAACGTAGAGATCAACCTCAAAAACCTGTTTTTGTTGGGAGGACTGGATTTCATTAATTTATGAGAAAAGGTCCAGCCAGCAATGCCGGACGGACTTCCGAACAAGCTCTATCTGATTAATGCGATACGTTTATCTTTTCTTCAAAGAGAAAACAGACTAACAGGCAAGCACCCTTCTTTCTATTATTTTTTTTACTTGGTTTAAATTGTTGCAGCAAAAAGAGATTTGTCAAATGAATCAGCTTTAAAGAACTTCTGGGTGGGCTATAACTCTTCTCTGTTATTCACGAAATTAACAGCTTATCTCTGTTTCTATTGCAAAAAGCTGTCCTGGAAGTGCATTCTAAAGATATAAACAGAAGAGGGATTTCTATTCCGAGGAACATTATATTGTCTGGGACTATTCTCTTTTTGGTCTATTTTATTTTGACGAATCTTCTTCTTCACGACGCCACTAACTGTTTTGATGCTGGGAACTAAATTTGTTTTGTGTTCTTGAACATAGAGAGATAAGGCAGGCTGCTCTGTTTATACTGTGATGTCATCAAGCCTGGAATATTAACCCAATTGTTGCTGAAATAAGAAGTGGTTCTTTATTTTTGTTTTGTTTTGTTTTCGTGGTTTTAAAAATGGCAATCAAGAAAGTGGCTGAGAATCTGGAAGTAATTATGTTTCAGAAAATAATGGATGAGATTGAGATAACGAAACAAACCCTGCGACAGGGCAGTAAGGAGCTGAAAATTGAACTGAGCAAAATGACGCAGGAGCTTAAAGAAATAGGGGATCCTGTGAGAGAGGAGAATGAGATCAGAGATGAGAAAAGAAAAAATAAAGGGAAGATACAAGCCCTGGAGATTGGAACAAATGTGGAATTGGAAAAAGATCTGGAGTTTATGGATATTAGAAATAAAATCTACTGTTTGGAATTTAACGTTATCTCTGAAGAAATTAATGAAGATATTAGAGATAAAGTTATCAATGGCTTGGATAACCTTCTGGACTGGAATGATGTGATGGAGCTTGATATAGAGAAAATCTATGGAATTAACTGCAGCCATGTGACAATGGAAAAAGTCTCAAGAGATGAGCCAGTGCATTTTGTAAAAAAGAAGAACACAGATATGACTTTACAACAATATTTCAGCAACTTATTCAGAATTGATGGCAAGAAAATATTTGGGATAGAGGAAATTCCCATCAGACTCTTATTATATGACTATGGCTATGACAGCAAGATTATTATGGAATACTGATAATGGAAGATTGGACACTGAAATTACTGGACTTAACAGGACTATTGAAGATGGAAGATGGAATTAATATGGATAATGGAATAATGGCTATTGAAATTATTGGACCTAACAGATTTTGATGAGATGGATTAATCGATATGTTTATTTAGACTATGGTTATGACAATAAGATTATTATTATTATTAACGAGATGGATTAATCGACATGTTTATTTGGAGAAAAATTGATAGATATATTTCTTAAAGAATTGAAACCTCTCTTTGACTTTTTGTGGAAAGAATAAAGTAATGTTTATGAGATTTGATGATTAATTAAGATAACTACTGGAGGAAAGTGATTTTATAATATAATTTAAGAGACAGGATTGTTATATATTGTAGACCTACAACTGATTTGATGTGCGACAAATGGGAAGTCAACATTTTATTTTTTTGTTTAATCATTTTTGTTTTGTTTTGTTTTTTGTCTTTGAATGTTTTATGATTTTGTTTTGTATGTTTTACGAAAATTTGAATAAAAATTATTGTAAAAAAAAAAAAGGAAGTTTTTCCTGATGACCAGTCGAAATCTGGTTCCTGCAACTTGAGCCCATCATTCCATGTCCTGCACTCTGGGACAATCGAGAAGAGATCCCGGCCCTCTTCTATGCGACAACCTTTCATGTACTTGAAGAGTGCTATCATATCTCCCCTCAGTCTTCTCTTCTTCAGGCTAAACATGCCCAGTTCTTTCAGTCTCTCCTCATAGAGCTTGGTTTCCAGTCTCCTGATCATCTTTGTTGCCCTCCTCTGAACCCGTTCCAGTTTGTCTGCATCCTTCTTGAAGTGCAGAGACCAGAACTGGACGCAGTATTCAAGATGAGACCTAACCAGTGCTGACTAGAGGGGAACTAGTACTTCACGCGATTTGGAAACTATACTTCTGTTAATGCAGCCTACTATAGCATTTCCCTTTTTTGCAGCCACATCACACTATTGGCTCATATTCAGCTTGTGATCAATGACAATTCCAAGATCCCTCTCACATGTCGTACTGCTGAGCCAAGTATCCCCCATCTTATAACTGTGCATTTGGTTTCTTTTTCCTAAGTGTAGAACTTTGCATTTATTCCTGTTGAATTTCATTCTGTTGTTTTCAGCCCAATGCTCCAGCCTATCAAGGTCCCTTTGAATTTTCTTTCTGTCTTCCATGGTATTAGCTGTGCCCCCCAATTTTGTATCATCTGCAAATTTGATAAGCATGCTTTGTACCTCCTCATCCAAGTCATTAATAAAAATGTTAAAGAGCACTGGGCCCAGGACCGAGCCCTGTGGTACCCCACTCGTTACTTCTGCCCAGTTTGAGAAGGAACCATTGATAAGCAGTCTTTGAGTACGATTCTGGAGCTAACTGTGGATCCATCTAATAGTTGTTCCATCCAGCCCACATTTAGCTGGCTTGCTAATCAGAATATCGTGGGGCACGTTGTCAAAAGCTTTGCTGAAATTGAGATATATTATGTCCACAGCATTCCCACAGTCTACAAGGGAGGTTACCCAATCAAAAAATGAGATGAGATTAGTTTGGCAGGATTTGTTCTTCATAAATCCATGTTGGCTCCTAGTAATCACTGCATTGCTTTCAAGGTGCTTACAGATTGACTTCTTTATAATCTGCTCCAGAATTTTTCCAGGGATTGATGTTAGACTGACTGGTCTGTAGTTCCCCGGTTCCTCCTTCTTGCCCTTTTTGAAGATAGGGACAACATTAGCTCTCCTCCAGTCCTCCGGCATTTCACCGGTCCTCCATGATTTCACAAAGATAATAGACAGCGGTTCTGAGAGTTCTTCAGGCAATTCCTTCAATACTCTAGGATGCAGTTTATCGGGCCCTGCCGATTTAAACTCATTCAACTTGATTAGGTATTCCTTGACCATTTATCTATCAATCTCCAATCCTGCCCCTTCTACTTCATGTTTCCTGGGAGGGTCATAGGCCCTTTTTTGGGAGAAGACTGAGCCAAAGTAGGAATTGAGCACTTCTGCCTTTTCTTTGTCATCTGTTATCATTTTGCCATTCTCATTGAGTAGCTGTGCCACTCTTTCTTTTTTCTGTCTTCTACTATGGTGTGCCCAAGGATGGTGACCTCCACACACAGTCCTGATCCTTGTAAGCAGGATAGGACTGCTAAGCAAAGTACTTGGATTGACAAAGGAGTATGGCACCATGGGATGTCCACTTCTGGTGCTTGTACCCTGTCCAGGCTAGGAAGAGGAGAAGGTGGAACTACAGAGGACAACTGTCCACGAACACTCTTGTCCAAAAAGGAATGCCAGTCAAAGTAAACAAAACGACTTCATTTATTTATTAAGTTTATATCCCAGAGGACTCTGTTGCAGATCTTCCTTTTTTCCATGCTTGTGTGGAGGGGGACACTGGGGAGTGTCTTGGGCACTTGTTAGTTGCATTTACTAGACTTCTCTGAAGCATTGGGGTCATAAGCAAGACCACATAGGATTGCTCCTTATAGACAATACTGAGAAACACTTGACAAACTGCTTGTCACTTAAAAACACAATGCAAACATGACACAAAACTGGAAGCAGGATAACATCCCTTATTGGAATGAGTTCCTTGCCCTTTAATTCTATGTGGGACTCCATATCATGGATCTTTCAAAAACACCACATGATTCATAAGTGAAATAAATCCTGTTTACTGCAAGCCCCCAAGAAAAGCTATGAGAACCATTAAATAGTTATGGATCATAGATATATATAGATCATTAAGCTGTCAGAAGAAACATTTTTGGCCTTTAATTTACTCCCATTCATCTTTTCATTGGTATTTTCTACCTTTAAAACAACAGGAAGACAGCATTTGAGTTCATCTCATTCATTTGGCTAATAGCTAATGAAAAGAGCCAGTATAGCCTGGGACTGAATTTAGAGTTGGAAGCTCTTCAGATTTCTGCTCAGCTTCATACTCAATTGAATTGTTTTTCCTTGGGCAAGTCCTCACTTCCAGCATAAATTCTTCCTTCCAGAGTGCCAATTGTTGTTGCAGTAGTTACTTTTAAAAAGGAGTAATCATAATTCGCATATATCACTTTTTAGAGAGTTCATGTGCTTCACATACGTTATCTTGTAATTGCAAAGTAGATCATCATTGTTATTCTCATATTGCTGTGGCAGAATTGAACCTGAGAACTTCCAGATTAAAGCCATTTAGGTTACCATTCTATACATACTGACCTGCCAGTAAGTCCCATTGGACTCAGTGGTGCTTATTTCTGAATAAACATGTGTAGGACTGCACTGCATGTAAATTCATAGGAAAGGTGAACACAGGAATCTGCCTTACACCAGATCTGGCTATTTGTCCATCTGCCCAGCAGTAGCTTTCCAGGGTCTCAGCCAGATATATTTCACATCATTTGCTACTAGGGATGAGAGAGAAATTTGTTTCAGTTTGCATTTAAATGTGAACTGACCTAATTCATGCTTTCTGAAACAATATGAGAACTGAAACACAGCCATCCTTTGATATTCACACTTATCTGAATTTTGGGGTGTTGCTCTCTAGCCAAGTAATGTGTCCAAAAATGTCTATACTACAATAAATTATGCATATACATTCATAGTGAAAATTACCCACCAAAATGCATTATATTGGGGAAAATTGCATATGAAATGTGTATAGCAGGAGAAAGTTGCATAACAATGTGGGAAGTGATGTCTGATAAATGTTTGGCTGGAAAAGAACATGGCTGAGGAAGCTGGTAAAGGGTGGTTTGAGCTATCCTCCAAATGCTAGAGCTCCACTCCCAGAAAGAAAGAAACCCATGGACTAAAGAATCACACCAGCCCAGGAGGTTTGCTGCCAATCATGATAGGAATGCTGGCAGTAGCTGATGGTGAAGTGGAGTTGTGCTGCTTACCTGACCCACCTCTGGCCGAGTTGTTGCTGGGAAGGAGAGGGGGAGGCGAGGTGGCAGCAAGGTCAGCACAATGCAAACAAGCCAGTGGAGATGATCTGGTGCTCCTACACAACGTTTGCACCATGCCTACTTGTCCTACCCCTCCTCCATCTTACAATGCATGGTGGCTCCGCTGGTGGGAGGTTAGGTAAACAGTTCAGCACCATTGCTATCCGCTACTGAGTGCTGGCTGTCTAGACCAGTGCCAGCTAGACCAGAGTTCTGGTCTCTGAGGCAGGCACGCCTGAGTAAAAGGCCCTCAGCACACAACAGTTCTTATACTGATATCCAGATTGACAACAATCTTCAAGAAATTTCTTTAGCAAGGCTGGATGATTCCATATTCCTTCATTGGTGTTGCACACACATCAGGCCAGATTTTATATTCAAAGAACAGAGTCTGTTCCCTTGTTGGAACTTCTCATGAAAATATGTCTCTACAAAAGTCTTCTGCACCTAAACTGGTGCTCTTGTATTGGTTTATTTTCAAAATACCATCTGTCATCTCCTTTCATGAAGTCCTCAACTCTAGCTCCCTGCTTGGGTAAGAGTATATTGAAATTTGCTTAGTCTTGATTTTTATAACTGTTCCTAATGCAAGGTGCATTCTGTTGCTAAATAGTGGCAACTATCCAGAGAAACGCCAGCAGTTTGCATTCATCAATACCAAGGAGAGCAGACCCCTAACCTAATGACCATGCCATTCTATTAGACAGAAACGAAATGAACGAAACACCCTCTTAGGAGACAATGTTCTTGTGTTGCACAGCATGCTAGTTAACACAAGGACATGCTTTTGATTAATAAAAGACATCCTGATGCCACACCAGGGATTTCTGGAAACACCTGGACCAGTAAAACGGCTTCCAATGAGAAACTTTTGTCAGGTTTTTCTGTACATGAAACTTTGACTCAACAGACAGTGAATATAAATAAAGTCAAGGACAATGCTGAATCTGCCTTTATGCAGAATCTTTGCAACTGCAACAAAAAAAGCTGAAGCTATCGGGTAAGAACAGTCACATGGCCCCTTTGTGGGCCAAAACAGCACATGTTGTCACTTCAGGCTCTGTATAAAAAATGCAAATGCTGCTTTATCTTCTCATACAATTTGCCCGACGTGGCTCTTCCCAGGAGAAAGTAATGGTGGGAAACTTCTCTAGTATCTTTGACTCCTGGGCACGTGAAGAAAGAGAGCAACATGCCTCTGGAATTATCTTGAAAGCACCAGATGTTTAAATAGGAGATTTCACAAACAAGGAACTCTGTCTATTTTGGGAGGCAGTCTGTAGGCAGCACATGACAGATGTGTTCTGTATAGCAAACAACAGAAAGCAGCTCTTTGCAAAATGCCTTTAAAATATTCCTAATGAGTCTTGGCTGGAACATGTAATCACAATAACTATGGGGTGGGTCTCCTTTTCGTTAGCTTGAAGTTAATACAGGTCTATAAAGTGCCTAAAATATTTTGGCACTGTAAATATTTTAGTTAGTTGGTTGTTACATTTATAGCCTGCCTTTCTTCCATAGAACTTGTTGATGTGCAGGTCCACAAGAAAAAATATATTGGAAACATTTCTGCTGGGGAGCCAGTTGATAATTATACAAATAATAAAATACAAATATCTCAGAAATACCCTAACCTCCTCAGTCTGTCTCTGGGCATTGTGAGTGAAACCATTCATTAATGTGCCTGTTACCCATTTCAAATAAAATAGCTACCTAGATGATGGTACCTCAAAGAAATCATCTGAGAACATATTTATTTTATTTATTTTTATTTTATTTAAACACTTGGAAACTGCATTTTTGTATAAAATACAGGGTGGTGTCCACCATATAAAAATTGCAGCAACAATAAAACCATCAGTAAAACCATGCATAAATACTGATTGGTTAAAAGAAAATTCACACATCTTTTATGCCAGTGATACCTTTTCAGCTCATTATGAGATGCAGACAATAACCTATTATGATATATATTTAAGGCTACCACTGGCAGCTCTTCTGTGGATTATAGCCCTGAAAGAGGAAATGGTATAAGGACTGGGCATAGACTGGCCAGTATCCTTCCAGCTCTGCCTGCCTCTCTGAATAATGGCAGCTTGCGCCAATGCCACAGTCCACCATACCAATCATTGGTATCCTTATGTAGAAAACTGCCTAAATGGCCAAGTCCACAGTTGACCTCAGCTTGAATGGAGTTGTAGCCCAGTGACACAACACCTGCTTTGCATGTAAAGACTCAGGTTCTATCCCTGGCATCACAAATAAAAGCAGTATCAGGTAGAACAGTAGGAAAGACTCACACTTTGTTAAGCTACAGTCAGTCAAAGTAGACAGTACTCTAGAGCAGGTATGGGGAATCTGTGGTCCTCCAGATGTTGGTTGATTACAACTCCCATAATCTATCAACCATGCTGGCTAAGGCTGAAGGGAGTTGGAGTCTGACCACAACTGGAAAGCCACAGGTTTCCTAGCCTTGCTCTAGAGGGTCAAATGCTCTAACTCAACCAGCATAAGGCGGAAAAATAAGGAAGGCAGCCATGTGGATCCATAAGGGGAGAAAAACCCATCCAAAACCCACAGTTGTGCAATGTCTTTATTAGGACCAATCAAAATATCAGAAAATAGTGCTCAAACTTTCCTTATCTGGAACCGTTAATTAGGCAAGATATTACACAAAGCAGGGGGATGGAAGTGACCACAAAGTCGAAAAATTAGGCTGGCTGTTGAAGCCTTGATGTCTGCATTTAGACTCAGTGTGAATATGGAGACTACAGACTAGATTCATCTCTACAGTCTTCCTGAGACAGATTTTTTAGTGGGCCTTCCTTTCCAGTGGATTTTGCTGGCTAATACAAATCCTTATTGGACTCCAACTGCACACCAAATTCTAATGCAACCATCACACTGCTAAGTGGGCCTATGAAAATCAGGTCTGTATCACTCCATGCACATGAAAAGAAATGGCTGTGATCACTTCTCTGCCCCACCTATTTATTTTTGGTGGTTGAAAGCAAGTCAGAGAGCAAAACAATTATATGACACCTTTGACCGAAAATATGGAATCAATATGCATTCCTCCTGAGCAATCAATGTAATGGCGATTGTTTTCCTGGCCACATTGCTTTTATTTACAGCTTAGACAATTAATCCTGAAAATGCCCTCAGGCAGTAGTGTTACTTGAGATGCCAAATTGCTCTTATAAAGAGAGGAAAAGGAGTCTTTGTGTTTGAATACTAGTGCACTACATCACTTCTGGCGAAAACATTAAAGTGACCTTGAGAATCCTCCTTCCGGGAGACTCTGCTGAAGGAATTGGCTGCCAAGCTCTCACCATTTGGCAGCACAGGTGCTGTTTATAGTGCTTGAGTCCTTTGCAACTTTCTGGCATGCTCTTTTTCACACTGCAAGCCTTTGCATGTGCTCACTGGGCTTCATTTACAATCAGTGAGATGTGCTAAATCTATCAGGGTCTGTCTCTGACTTGGCTACAACTGCTGTCTACTGGCAAATGCTGATACCCAATGCCTCAATGGAGGTCTCTTGTCTGCTCCACCCAGATCAGATTTCTTCTGTTGATGAGATATGAAATGGGCTCTCACAGGAACTACAAGAATTATCATATTACTAGAGACAGCAGTCTCTGTTGAGTGCAGGCTCCAGAGAATGGATCTATAAAAGAATCAGTCAGCAAACTGACCTGTTTCTCCCCATAAACATTGTCCCTTGGCCATTCCCAGCAAACACTCAGCAAACCAGACAGACTCTCATATACCTAACTCTACACATTTCCAAGAAATGAAAAAAAAAATAAGTAGAAGAATCCATCTTGAAATAGTCTTGTTGTGGCTGATATCATCCTAAAAACAACCAGATTGAAACTGCATGGCAATGCTGCGCACAGTGTTTGTTGTAGAATGACTCCCTCTTTCTGCAGCTATCAAGCATGGCTTTTATCTATTTCTGAAGTCATTTGTTTGCCAAGCAAAAGTAATACCGTTCCTCTGAAGCTACCAAGGCTTATAAAAAGGCACTTTATTGTTTTTCCTAGATTTTGTGCTCAATCAGTAAAAACTGAATGGAAATAAAAATGAGAAAGGGAAGGTATAAACCCAGCAAATTAACTTTTGTTTTGAGAATCTTCCCCGTATATGCTTTCCCTCCTCCACTTAAAATTTTAATAGTGCAGTAGCAGTCAAGAGAAGTGATTATCTTTGTGAGATGTATACATTAATTAAGATATACTGTATATTCCTTATATGAAGCATGCTACTAGCTGCTGGTGCCTGCGAGTACCTTTTTCCAAAAAATAAAAGCCATCGTTGTAAAAATGGGACACACTTTTAAAGCAAATGAGAAGAGCTGATTGCAGCAGCTGGGCACCAATGATTTTATACACCAAAGACTTTCAGCATTCTGATCGATGTATTTGCTTAATAGGCAATGCAGAACAGAAATTTATGATGTCATATGTTATAGCTTTCTGCACAATGAAATAGGTCAAGGGACCTAATTGCAAAAAGGTACAAAACTGCAACAAAAGAAGAAATTCATTTTTAAAAAGCATTAGACACAACTCTGGAGCAGTCTAAAGAGCTTAATGTTTGGCTATGTGACTCACCATCTTTCAGGCATGGAAGCCATAGAACAGCTCATAACGAGCAGAGCTTGGAAGTAACTAGTTACAAGTAATGAATTACTTGTAATTCATTACTTTTTTGAGTAATGAGTGGGTAATTCCTTTACATTTTGATTGTAATAGGAGTAATTTTACTACTTTTGTGGAGTAATTATAACGTTTCCAGAATTACTTTTGGGCATTACTCGGGGGGGGGGGAGCAGGGGAAGTCTTCTGCTCCTCTGGTTTGTGGATGAAAAACATGTGTCTCAAACTGTGCTTCTGTACAGCGTCGTTCTTCTCTTATGCTCTGTGGATGGGTAGGAGGCAACGAGGGAGGAGGCGGAGAGTGAGATGGGGTGGAGTGGAGAAAACAATTATTTAAAAAAACGGATAGTGGTGGTGAAGAATGGAGTGGAGGAGGAAAGGATCCAGAGGTCAAGAACATGGATGAAGGAGGAGAAGGAAGCAGCAGCAGAATGGAGATAAAGAACTGTGGAGGTGAAAGATGACAACATGTTTTGGCACACAAAGTGGCCTCCACCACCCTCTCTGGCTACTGTGCTGCATTTGTAGTATTTTAACTTTTTTGCATCTCAGGGGAAAATGTTTGCTTGAGTGAGTGTCCCTTGGTTGGTGGCAGGGCAGGGTCCGGGATGTGGTTAAGTGAGAGAGATTATGCTTGCTGGCTGGGGGGGGGGGGGGTTGCAATTGGTTTGACATGCAAAGATCTGAGTAGTGGCCTCAGCCTCCCTCCCCACCTCCCTTACCAGCGGAGAGACCACCATTGCTATCTTATGAATAAAAATAATTATTCTACTACCTCTATATGTGTGTGTTTATTTTTAATGTTGTTTTAGGGTACTTAGATGTGCAGCAGCCAAGGCCAGCACCTTGTAGGTGTTTTTTTAAAGTAACTGAAATGTAATTGTAGTGATTACTTTGGAGGAAAAGTAAAGTAATCAGTTACTTTCAGAGCAATTGTAATTGTAACGGTAATTACTACTTTTTTGGGCCATGTAACTGTAACTGTAGTTTATTACTTTTTTAAAGTAATCTTCCAAGCTCTGATAATGAGCCATGTTAATGCACACAATTTTGCTATCAAGCGTTTATTTAGAGAAAGAATGCTAATATGCCTGGCAATAACACCACCTTGAAATATAATGAAATCAGTGGAAAATGTAATTAGGATAATGACAAACCAACACATGATTTAGATCACCAGATATTGTATCAGCTCTTTATTTTACCAAGTTTCACATTATTGTTTCATGGACCTTTATAACTTCCCCAACACCTTCATTATGAAAGAAGCCAAAAAGGCTCAGGTCCACTTCCTCTCTCTAACTGCTTCCTGTCACTAGGCCTCTTTATCCATAAGATTGATCCAGGAAGATATTCTTAAAATGAAAGACCCTATAACCTACTGTCTCAATGTTATTATAATAATACTTTCATGGATACCTGTTTTAAAAAAACCTGCATCTGCACAATATGTTGACCACTTGGGAAAGTGTCTATACTGGACATTGCTCTGTGTGACTGCTACTAACTTCCAGGTCAATTATAATGAGGAAAAGGAGAAGAGCACATTTATTCATGCCATTCAGAGGACATGTTACCTCATTGAACATCATGCAACTCTGCCTGATTGCTAGGCAACACCTCAACCCATCTACCTCTTGGTTAGTTGACTTTAACAGTGACATAATCCTTCAGTTACAAACTGAATGATCCCTGCTGTTTCATTTCCAATCCACAATCTTACTATGAATATTTTGTTTTGAGGTGGATGCCGTAGGATTTTATTTTTAAGGGATTAATGAGTTGGGACCAGTAGTTACTTTGGAGGTATCCTACAACTTCCTCATTCCTCATTTAGGTCTGGTCCATGGGACTCACTGATCCACTAAATTCATGTTGGCAGAGTCAAGACAACTGAGCTGCAGGTTAACAATTTATTTAAAGAACACACACAGGTTGTTCACATACTTCTCACAGGCAGACAACAAAAATATGATATCTGTCCTGCCCATACTCAAAGAACTCAGACTCAGACACAGCTGTAGTTTTTTCTTTTATTGAAGTAAGAAAAAGTTTCAGTTCAGTGTGCTTCATGAATCTATGTACTGCCTTCAAATCGATTCCGACTTATGGCAACCCTATGAATAGGGTTTTCGTGGTAAGCGGTATTCAGAGGTGGTTTACCATTGCCTTCCTCTGAGGCTGAGAGGCAGTGACTGAGAGGCAGTGAGCTTCACGGCTATATGGGGATTCGAACCCTGGTCTCCCAGGTCATAGTCCAACACTCTACCCACTATGCCACACTACAACTTACTCAGAACTCAGCATCCCTCTCTAGCTAACTAGGCATAACTTGGCCGCATTAAGATGTTGATTTAGCAACTAATCCTTCCCCCTCGTTCAGCTTAAGTAGGGTTGGGCGGGGTCCCTGCTTGCATGTACCCCAAGGCATGGCTGGAGGCGTGCGTGTAAGTGCAGACTCCTCCTGAGCTGGGTTTGTTGAATCTTCTGCTGCATTCACCTCTTGGCCAGGGTGAAGGCGGGGCTTCGGTTTCTGTCCTGTCCTCTCCCTCTATGGGGAAAGAGCTGTCTGGCAGTGGAGCTGGTGCGGGGAGAGGCGCTGTGTGAGGTGGGGGAGTGAGGGGCCATTCTGGTGGTCTCTCCAGAGTGGGTGTCTGGGACTGCTGGAGGGGACCCACCATTGTCCAGAGCTTCAACATCCCTTCCCTTGCTGGGTCCTTACCTGACTGGAATGTCCCAGTCCAAGTCTTCCTCACACACCCCACTTGCCAGTCCACCCCCTGCTAGCATGGCTCACGACAACATTGCTTACATTTCCAGACACAAATCTGACAGAGGTGTCCTGCCAGCCCAAATTCAATATGTCCACCAAGTAATGCAAGCAAATAATCCAAATGAGAAAATCAAGCAAGTAATCCAATAGAACCCAAGTTCAAGAGGTCTAATTTTCCAACCCTTTTTATACAGGTCCTTGTCTCTCAATGCTGGGCTTCTCTTTTAGCTATAGTTCTGTGTTAGATCTTAGGGCATATCCATACCTAACCACAAAATCCACATTTTCCATATTCAGTTGGTGGCCTCAAGATTCATACATGTCCTGCTTGTGGTCGGATTATTGTGAAAACCCGATTATCAAGCATCCATATGGGTGGACTTCCCCCCCAAAAAAAATTGTTTTAGCATAGGTCATTTCCCTGAGTCCACCCTTTTCAGTGATTGGTCCACAATGGTCATTTGCTTTTCATGTGCTTTTTCGGAAGAGTGCAGATATGTGTGTCTTTTTTAAAAATTCCCATGCATGCACAGGTTTGTGGATGTGCAAAAGAGCAAAGTTAATGGACCCCCCCCCTCAAGGTCAAGCAAAATAAAGTCTGGGCTATTACATATGACATAGTGCATACTAAGGGTTGGAGCCACTGGTTACTCCCAATTCCATTGAATTTGTGGAACAGGGAGGGAAATCCCCTTCTGTGTTCGATTGTTTCCTGCTGTTAATATTTTGAAAGGGCTTTCCTTCTGCCGAGTGCACCCACCAAATCTCCTCTTCATGCCTCCTCAACCCAGATTGTATTAGATCCTCCACCACCCGCCATGGGAGAAAGCAAGAGATTGTCTGTCATTCAGTTTCAAGTTAGAAAAGGGAAGATCCAGATAAATCAATATCATGGCTTCTCCCAAAGAATCCTGGGAAATGTAGTTAGTGAAGGGTGCTGAGAGTTGTTAGGAGATGCCCTGTTCCCCTCACAGAGCTTCAATCAAAGTGGCTGAGTGTTCAACCACTCTGGCCACTGGAGCTCTGTCGGGGGAATAGGAGTCTCCTCTCAGCACCCTTCACAAACTACACTTCCCAGGATTCTCTGGGAGAAGCCCTGACTGTCTAAAGTGAAATAAAGGTCTGGTGTGGGTGTAGCCCCCTGATTAGGCAAGCCAAGCAGCTGTGAGTTGCTTTTAGAACACTGACAGTTAGAACACTGACAGTTCTTACTGAGCATGCCCGACATTATCATTCATTTCAATGCTAAATTTCTTAAATTAATTAAAAATCAGCCAGGCATTTTTTTTAACTTTTTAACTGCAGAGGATGAAGGTCAGCATATGGTGCAAGGTCAGTAACAGGGTTACAGGTCCTCTGTGGACATGGCTGATTTTTAATTAATTTTAACAAATTATGAGAACTCTGACAGAAAAAAGTCCAAATGGGGTCTGATTTTTCTCTCTTTTTACATTTTGAACCCTCGATTCTCTCTGACTGTTTTGTGTATCACCATGAAAATGTAGAGGGTTGTTAAGCCAGCATTTCTGAGTTCAGTACTATAAGTTTTGTAAGGTGTTGTTTTGAAATGAGCTTATGGGAAACATCAGAATGGGCTCCTGCTGGGAGGAAGGGCGGGATATAAATCAAATAATAAATAAATAAATAAAGTGAGGGTATTTTCAATTTAACATTGCAGAATGCGAAAAAGCCATGCTGACTATAGTATACAGCCACTCTTGTGACACCTTCAAACACTAAGAAATGTATTGTCCATAAGCTTTTCATGTGCAAATAGTTATCTGTTCACAATCATTTATATACATTGCTTAGGGGGGGGAAATATAGTTTTTGCTTTATTTTTGCAAACAATGGAGCCAAAAGGCCACAAAAATGCAAGGAGCTAGCTAGCAGTAGGTCTGTGATATTTCTATGCAGAGCCAAATATATACAATAAGAACAGAGTGACTCATTCACGACAGCAGTCACTGGTGATAATAACATCTTTCTAGCTATGCAATGTTATTTTGACACCTATTACTGGGAAAGAAACCCAGTTGGGAGAGGGACTATTGAACTGACTGTAGCAGCAACACAGGGGGGGGGCGTGATCAATTGCTGTCCCACCCATGGGGAGGGGATAGGGGGATTCTTGAGGGTGAGTTGTTGCTGCTGGTGTAAACACTAAAATTGGCTTTTTCTTATCAAAGGCTCAAAGCCTTTTTGCTCAAAAGAAATAGGGAGGGAGTAGCTGTTTGACCTGTACTGATAACATTAATTATTATAAGGTATAAAATAAATAACCACAACAAATGTTCTTGTAAGACATTTCTTGCTTTGTTTAACAATTTAATCTTGAATTTATCAACGCATAGAGATCTGAACTTTAGTTGCTGTAAATCTTAAATTTCTTTTGACAACCTATCACCTCACCATATGAAATATTGCACCTGCTCTTCATTGAGTGTTGTGTTGCCAATCTTAGAGAAGTTGATGAAAGGTATACAGTACCATTGCTACTTTACAGCTCATGAAATCTGACTTCTTTGCATGATTTAGCATTGGCACTGAGGTAGACAAGGCTGTGGATCAGGCAGAAATGCAACAGGTTCATCCTTTCCTAGTACAGAAAAACAATCATGGGGAAAGCTATTGCCATAGAATCATAGAATAGTAGAGTTGGAAGGGTCCTATAAGGCCATCAGGTCCAACCCCCTGCTCAATGCAAGAATCCAAATCAAAGCATTCCCAACAGATGCCCGTCCAGCTGCCTCTTGAATGCCTCCAGTGTCGGAGAGCCCACTACCTCTCTAGGTAATTGGTTCCATTGTCATATGGCTCTAACAGTTAGGAATTTTTTCCTGATGTTCAGTCAAAATCTGGCTTCCTGCAACTTGAGCCCATCATTCTGTGTCCTGCACTCTGGAATTATTATTATTATTTATTATTATTTATTAAATTTATATACCGCCCGACTAGCAATAGCTCTCTGGGCGGTGAACATAGAAATACAATAACATAAGAAATACAATAAATGACACAATATAATACAAAATAATACAGTCTAAAATCAATACAATAACATTTTAAAAATTAAATCAATTTAAACTAAAATGCTTCAGAGAATAGGAAGGTTTTAACCTGGCGCCGAAAAGAAAGCAGAGTCGGCGCCAGGCGCACTTCCTCGGGGAGACTGTTCCATAGTTCGGGGGCCACCACTGAGAAGGCCCTAGATCTTGTCACCACCCTCCGGGCCTCCCTATGGGTTGGAACCCGGAGGAGGGCCTTCGTAGTAGAACGTAGTGTATGGGCCGGTTCATATCGGAAGAGGCGTTCCGCAAGGTATCGTGGTCCCGCACCATATAAGGCTTTATAGGTTAATACCAACACTTTGAATCTGGCCCGGAAACATATTGGCAGCCAGTGCAAGCGGGCCAGAACAGGTGTTATATGCTCGGACCGCTTGGTCCTTGTTAGCAGTCTGGCTGCCGCATTTTGCACTAGCTGTAGCTTCTGAACTGTCTTCAGAGGTAGCCCTACGTAGAGCACATTGCAGTAATCCAAACGCGAGGTTACCAGAGCATGTACAACTGATGTAAGGTCCTCTTTACTCAAATAGGGACATAGCTGGGCTACCAACCGAAGTTGGTAAAACGCATTCCTTGCCACCGAGGCTACTTGAGCCTCAAGTGAGAGGGAAGAGACTAAAAAGACTCCCAGACTACGAACCCGCTCCTTTAGGGGGAGTGTAACCCTGTACAGGACAGGGTATATATCCACCATCTGATCAGAGAACCCGTCCACCAACAGCATCTCAGTCTTGTCTGGATTGAGCTTCAGTTTGTTAACTCTCATCCAGTCCATTGTCGCCAGGCAATGGTTCAGCACATCGACAGCCTCACCTGAGGAAGATGAGAAGGAGAAGTAGAGCTGCGTGTCATCAGCATACTGATTATCAAGAAGAGATCCCGGCCCTCCTCTATGTGACAACCTTTCGTGTACTTGAAGAGTGCCATCATATCTCCCCTCAGTCTTCTCTTCTCCAGGCTAAACATGCCCAGTTCTTTCAGTCTCTCCTCATAGGGCTTTGTTTCCAGTCCCCTGATCATCCTTGTTGCCCTCCTCTGAACCCGTTCCAGTTTGTCTGCATCCTTCTTGAAGTGCGGGGACCAGAACTGGATGCAGTACTCAAGATGAGGCCTAACCAGTGCTGAATAGAGGGGAACTAATACTTCACGCGATTTGGAAACTATACTTCTGTTAATGCAGCCTACTATAGCATTTGCCTTTTTGCAGCCACATCACACTGTTGGCTCATATTCAGCTTGTGATCAACGACAATTCCAAGATCCTTCTCACATGTCGTACTGCTAAGCCAAGTATCCCCCATCTTATAACTGTGCATTTGGTTTCTTTTTCCTAAGTGTAGAACTTTGCATTTATCCCTGTTCACTTTCATTCTGTTGTTTTCAGCCCAATGCTCCAGCCCATCAATGTCCCTTTGAATTTTCTTTCTGTCTTCCATGGTATTAGCTGTGACCCCCAATTTTGTATCATCTGCAAATTTGATAAGCATGCTCTTACCTCTTCATCCAAGTCATTAACAAAAATGTTGAAGACCACTGGGCCCAGAACCAAGCCCTGTGGTACCCCACTCGTTACTTCCGCCCAGTTTGAGAAGGAACCATTGATAAGCACACTTTGAGTACGATTCTGGAGCCAACTGTGGATCCAGTCAAAATATATTTTGTCCACAACTTTCCCACAGTCTACAAGGGAGGTTACCCGATCAAAAAATGAGATAAGATTAGTTTGGCAGGATTTGTTCTTCATAAATCCATGTTGGCTCCTAGTAATCACTGCATTGTTTTCAAGGTGCTTACAGATTGACTACTTTATAATCTGCTCCAGAATTTTTCCAGGGATTGGTGTCAGGCTGACTGGTCTATAGTTCCCCAGTTCCTCCTTTTTGCCCTTTTTGAAGATAGGGACAACATTAGCTCTCCTCCAGTCCTCCGGCACTCCACCAGTCCTCCATGATTTTGCAAAGATAATAGACAGCAGTTCTGAGAATTCTTCAGCCAGTTCTTTCAATACTCTAGGATGCAGTTTATCAGGCCCTGCTGATTTGAACTCATTCAACTTGATTAGGTATTCCTTGACCATTTATCTATCAATCTCAATCTCCAATCCTGCCCCTTCTACTTCATGTTTCCCAGGAGGGTCATAGGCCCTTTTTGGGGAGAAGACTGAGCCAAAGTAAGAATTGAGCACTTCTGCCTTTTCTTTGTCATCTGTTATCATTTTGCCATCCTCATTGAGTAGCTGTGCCACCCTTTCTTTTTTTTCTGTCTTTTACTTTGGATGTACCTGAAGAAAGCTTTTTTGTTGCTTTTAGCATCTCTCATTAACCGTAGCTCATTCTCAGCTTTAGCCTTCCTGATGCCATCCCTGCAATTCTGTGATACCTGCCTGTATTCTTCCTTTGTGGCCTGGCCTTCTTTCCGCTTCCTGTATGTGTCCTTTTTTGCTTTCAGGTCATCTCTAAGCTTTTTGTGAAACCACATTGGCTTCTTCTGCTGTTTCCCCCCCTTTTTCCTTGTTGGTATTACTTGCCATTGTGCTTTTAGAATTTCCTTTTTTAGAAACTCCCACCCATCTTGGACTCCTCTCATTAGGGTCACTTGCCATGGAACCCCATTTACAATTGTTCTGAGTTTATTAGAATCAGCTTTACTGAAGTCCAGGGTGCGCGTATGGCTACTCTCAGCTTTTGCTTCTGTTAAAATCAAGAATTCAAATATGGTGTGGTCACTTTCCCCCAGAGTTCCCATAACTGTCACTTCATCCACCAAATCATCTCGGTTGGCTAGAATCAAGTCCAGGATAGATGATCCTCTGGTTGCTTCCTCCACTTTCTGTAGGAGAAAGTTATCTCCAACACAAGCCAGAAATTTCTTGGAGGGGCCATGTTTGCAGAATTTGTCTCCCAACAGATATCGGGATAATTGAAGTCCCCCATTACTACTACATCATGCCTCCTCGAAACATTGGCAATTTGCTTTTTAAAGTTACATTCTCGTCTTCTCCCTGATGAGGTGGTTGGTAGTAGACTCCAAGCACCACATTCCTTTTATTACTTGCCCCATTAATTTTAATCCAGATACTCTCGGTGGAGCTACCAAGCTCATCTTCCTGTATTTCTGTGCAGGGATATATATTTTTAACATATAGCACAACTCCACGTCCCTTTTTATTCCTTCTGTTCTTTTTGAACAAATTATATCCTTCAATTGCTGTATTCCAGTCATGGGAGTCATCCCACCAAGTTTCAGTTATACCTATCAAGTCGTTGCCAGTCTGTCTGTCAGTCATCAGACCCATTTTGCCTTTCACTGCCTCCTCAAAACTTTCCGGAATGCTGAGACTATAGTTGCCACTGATATTTGTGTATTGTACTGGGTTTATTTTTACTGTATTTTATATTATATATGTCTTTAGTTTGTGTATTCTGCTACAAGATTTTTCAAAAGATAGAGTGGTTTATTAGCATTCTAAATAGATAAATAGTACCCCGGTTAGGATTAAGGTGCCATAGACTTCTCAGCTGCTTTTCCTGCAACAGACTAATATAGCTACACCTCTATTTATTACTATATTATATTATTTTATTTTTAATTATTATTATTGCCAACAGATACTTGGATGTCTGGTAAGTTACTAGTGTATCATAGATATCTATATCTACATGGAGAGAGAGATTCTCAGAGCATGGAGAAAGGGCCTTGTGGTAGGTTACTTCTAGGAATACAGCTCTATGGTGTTTCAGACATCTGAGGGGACCTCAGCCGATTCCAAGACAAGTATTTAAATGTTCAGATTGCTTCAGCTTTATTTTTATTTCTGTGATCTCTTTCAGCTTTTGACTTGGAATGAAGTGAAATGTTAGTATGTCCAAAAGGAGAATGCCTAGTGTTTAACAGCATTTGGAGTAGATAAAAGAATTCCTTTGTTTCACAGAGGGGAAGTTTAATTTAGAGTTCCTGAGGGGCCTCTGTTGAATCAGATTCTTCAGAGCTATGCGTTTCATTTCACATGCCCCCTAAAGCTGTCTCGGCTTTTGGGAAATATGCTGCCATTTCAAACTCTCCTAATAGTTGAAATTAAACACTGATCATGTCACACAACTGGAATTGGATAGAGCAGGGGCAGCTGTGTAAAAATAAATTACTTTCTTTCTTGATTTTTCACACAAAATTTGGCATGATGTGTTAGCTTAACACTGTGGAGAGCTCAGAGTTTCAAGGACAGAGTTTCATGAATGTACAATGGCAGAATTATATCAAATAATTCTGCCATTGGCATCAAATAGTATACCTCTCTGATTCCTTCCCAGGAAAACTTTGGGGGAAGCACTCTTACCTCTTCATCAGGCAGGTGTGCAGCAATGAGGAGTCAGACTGGAAGGGCCCATTGCCCCCCTGGGGGTGCAAATGGTACTTAGCTACAAACACACAAGGCCATTTTTATGGCCATATTTCACAGGAATAAGGCCAAAGCCCTCTTCTCATAGGGTTGCCCGGTTCATGGCCTGAGACTGATCCTGTATCTGACAAGATCAGCCACACAGGACCTTCTCTCGGTCCCACCAGTCAGAACAGCTAGGCTGGTGCGGACCGTAGAGAGGGCATTCTCGGTTGTGGCCCCCAATCTCTGGAACTCTCTCCCTTTTGGTCTCCGACATGCCTCCTCCTTAATGGGTTTTTGCCGAGCCTTAAAAACCTGGCTATTCAGGCAGGCCTACAGAATCCTTGGGGTGGATGAGCTTTTATAATGTATTAATTGATGTTTGGATTATTTTTGTACTTTTTGATTGTATATTGTATTTTATCCTGGTTGTTGTAAGTCGCCTAGAGTGTCCGTTAACTTGGACAGATAGGCGACTAACTAACTAAAATTTATTATTTATTATTTATTTTAGGAGAAGAGAAAGTCAGCCAAGTACAGGTGTTCTTGCAACAGTGTAATGAGAAAACCCACAAGGTGGAATTCTCCCTTCCCCCTGCACATCCTTTAAAGATACAGAAGACCTCTTGGTTGCCAGGCCCAGCCTCCAAGAGGTCTTCTGTATCTTTAAAAGTTGTACAGAGGGAAGGGAGAATTCCACCTTGTGATTTTTCTCATTACAGGGTTGCAAGAACACCTGCACTTGGCTGACTTTCTCTTCTCCTAAAGATACAGGATCAGTCTCAGGCCGTGAACCTGGCAACCCTACTCTTCTGTGAAGATTCAAAATGCCATCAAGTCAGCTGTTTGAAGGAAGTACTGTGTGGCAGGAGCTGCCCTGTCCTCCTGGCCTGGACCTTGTCACTTTGTCTGCTCCTGGATCTGATCTGGGGAGGAAGAGTGCTTTTGGGAAGGGACTGTTCTTTATCAAGGACAAGACTGCCAGAACCACCACCAAGTGGTTGTTGCTCTTCTAGATGGCCAGAATCTGCACAGACAGAACAATATGACTATGTTATAAGAACTGCAACTTGTGCCTGAGTTTGCTTTTTCCTCTTCCTTCCCAGTCTTTCTTCCTTGTTTGTCATGTCCTTTTAGATTGTGAGCATGAGGGCGGGGACTATCTTAGTACTGATTTTTGAAGGCCTCTCTGACAGTCTTTTTTTTTTTTGTAAAGGTGGGGCATTGGAACAAGACCATTCTTAAACATTACACAGGGCATTCCACTGCAATTTTACTCTGTTTCCTTGCCATAGTGGTCCATACTCCTGTAATCTCACATTTTGACTACTGTTATGTATTCTACATAGGACTGCCCTCGAAGGCAGTCTGGCAATTGCAGTTAGTGTGGAATGCTGCCACAAGACACTTGACAGGTGCATCTGCACATCATAATAATAATAATAAATTTTATTTCTGTGTCACCTATCTGTCCGAGTTAACGGACACTCTAGGCGACGTACAACAATATAAAAACATAATATACATATCAAAACAGCAATCAAAAACAGACTAAAACCAACCAATTTAACATCATAAAAACTAATCCACCCCAATCCCATAGGCCTGCCTGAATAGCCAGGTCTTTAAGGCTTGGCGGAAACCTATCAGGGAGGGGACATGACGAAGGTCAAAAGGAAGGGAATTCCAGAGGGTGGGGGCCACAATCGAGAATGCCCTCTCTCTGGTCCGCACCAGCCTAGCTGTTTTCACTGGTGGGACCGAGAGAAGGTCTTGCGAGGCTGATCTTGTCAGGCGGCATAATTGGTGATGCTGGAGGTGCTCCTTCAGATAAACTGGGCCGAAACCGTATAGGGTTTTGAAGGTCAACACCAACACCTTGAATTGGGCCTGGTAGACAACTGGTAGCCAGTGAAGATCTATTAACACTGGAGTGCTATGATCACGGCGACGGCTGTGCTTAATCAAGCGCGCCGCCGCATTCTGTACCAGCTGTAACTTCCGGACCGTTTTCAAGGGTAACCCCACGTAGAGCGCATTACAGTAGTCTAAGCGAGAGGAGACCAGGGCATGTATCACTCGTGGGAGTAGATGAACAGGAAGGTAGGGTCGCAGCCTCTGTATCAGATGTAATTGATACCAAGCTGCCCGGCTCACTGCCAAAATCTGAGCCTCCATGGACAGTTGGGAGTCAAAAATGACCCTGAGGCTGCGGACTTGGTCTTTCAGGGGTAATCGTACCCCATTCAGCATCAAGTCTGTAATTCCCAACCTTCTTTTATCTCCCACGAGCAACACCTCGGTCTTGTCAGGGTTTAGCTTCAGCCTATTCTCACCCATCCATTCACTTATGGTCTCCAGGCACTTGGACATGGTATTCACAGCCAACTCTGGTGAGGACTTAAATGAGAGGTAGAGCTGAGTGTCATCCGCATATTGGTGACACTGCAGCCCAAAACTCCTGATGATGGCCCCCAGCGGTTTCACATAGATGTTGAATAGCATGGGGGAGAGGATAGAACCCTGTGGCACTCCACAATTGAAAGGCCAAGGGTCTGAAACGTCATCCCCCAATGCCACCTGTTGATGCCTATCTGAGAGATAGGAGTGGAACCACTGTAAAACAGTGCCCCCCATTCCTAATCCCTTTAGGCGATTTAAAAGGATACCATGGTCAACGGTATCGAAAGCCACTGAGAGATCGAGGAGGAGGAGGAAGGTATATTCTCCCCTATCCAACGCCCTCCTCATATCATCCACCAGGGGGACCAAGGCTGTTTCAGTTCCATGACCAGTCCTGAAGCCCAATTGGAATGGATCTAAAAAATCCGTTTCATCCAAGTGTGTCTGTAACTGTTTGGCCATCACTCGCTCAATCACCTTGTAATCATAATCATGTAACACCCATTTTGTGGGGTCTGCATTGGCTACCTGTTTGTTACTGGAGCCAGTTTAAAGTCTTTGAAAGCCCTGCAGACCTGCCATCTATTTTCCAAAGCAGCTTCTCCTATGGCAACCATCCCAGGCTCTATGATTGACGGGGAAGGGGTCCCTTTTCATCTCAGTGGTTTTAGCCCACTGGGTGGTTACATGGGATAGGGTCTTCTATGTAGTGGCTCCCAAGCTTTGGAATCCCCTTCCAATGGAGGTGCAGATCCCCCTTTTTGACTCCGGGTCCAGGTAAGATGTACCCCCTGCACCCCCCTCTCATGAGCCCTGCCTGCAATCTCCATCATCAGATTAAATCTAAATGTTGTAAATGTTATTTGTCATGTATAGGCATAGGCATCACACTGCAACACTAACATATGAGTTGAACTTTGGATACAAAGGTTTGTGTGGCACATGTCACTTTATTTTACTGCCATCCATAAATGAAAGGGTAGTAGTAGTTGTAGTAGTGCTGCTGCTGTTGTTAATGTGTTAATCCTTCCACACATATATATTCAAACCAATTTACATCTTAGAAAAACATCTAAAATAAACTTTAAAACGGTACAAAAACAATTTAGTATAGATATATAAAAAAACACAAAATGAACACCTAAGACAGACCATTTCATTTAGCTGGAAAAACTTGTCCAAATAATGATAACTTGTTTATCCTGCAGTCCTATAGTCCCTGGGAGGGCATCCCAGGTGCAAAAGGATACATCAGATCTTCCTCTCCAAGATCAGAGACAGAGCTCTGATCTCAGAGAGGGGAATCTGATGTTTCCAATGTGAGGGGAAATTGTTCAAAAATAACAATAATAATAAGGCAGAAAAAGGACAGAGGAGTACAAGAGAACTTGTGCACCCTCACATCCTCACTTGTGCCCTTGTGCCAAAACCCCAACATGGCATTGGATAAGTAGAAAGAGCCACCTTAATTTCTCCACTCTACCCTCACCCCAAGGCAAGCCTAATAATTGCAGCCATAAGGTATATATGGAATAACAGAATTATTTTACTGTCTTTCAGGATTGAAATAAACCAAAGATTTGGCAATATTAATACCCTGAGTGACAGAAATGTTATTACATATATTCAGTCACCCTCTCTCAGATGTATAAAACATTCCTTGGGTCTATAACTGCACCTGGACAAAACAACAACAACAATAAACAAAACAAAAAGCCTAATTATAAGCAAAGTGAGCCATTAAAATAATATTACATTCCAGAAGAAAAGCAGTCATGTTAGTCAAAGGAATATATATTGCTTAAAACTAGTGAATTTTCTCTTGTTTTAATGTGCCTTGGGCCTTTTAGAATATGAAATAAATATTAAAGAACAATATGTCATTCATTTATAAAACTATGACAAATTATTTAAATACTTTACGGTAATCTGGATTGTTAACAAAAAGCTAGCCATTCCAAACACATTGTGTTTTTTATAAGGAGTTTTTCTGGGCAAAGTGACATGCTGGTTTCCCTTGTGACTCCCTTGGAGCCTTCTGGTGGAGCTTCTGATGATGAACAAGTTTATTAATAAAACAAAATATGTATTCTGTTTATTTGAAAGGAGAACCATTGTCAAAGAGATGAAATCACAATTTTTTTACAAAGTCAATATTTCTTAAAACAGATATCACTAGCTCCTTTTTTTCTTGATCCTAAAGTTATGCAAACTTCACCTGTCCCAATCTCAAAATAGCATGAAATTGCTGTTCATTCTACAGCAATTTCCATCCAGTAACAACTGTTCCAAAAAGAGCTAAGTCCTTGGAGACCTTCATTGAGTCATTCATTGTTAAATATATGTCCAGTTGTTACTGGTCAAATTAGCTGCAGCTTATAAAAATATTGTTATTATTTATATCCTGCCCTTCCTCCCTGTAGGAGCCCAGGGCGGCAAACAAAAACACTAAAACAGTCGAAAACATCATTATTAATAATGATATTATTAGTAATAATAATGATTAATATTATCACATATCATTTAAAATAAATTAAAACAAAACATCTTTAAAAACATGTTTTTTAAAAAGCTTTAAAAACATCTTAAAAAGCAATTCCAGTTCTGCTGCTCAAGTATTCGTTCCTAGGGTAGTCTCTACATTTTACCAACTAACATTTCCCCCCGTTCCTCATTTTAAAAAAAAATCCTTCTGGAGCAAGACTCCTGTATAACACAAAAGCTCACATACTGCATTGTGAATATTTGTTGAGTTCAAGGAAAGCATTATCGTAGTGTGGAAGGTCACTAGCTGGTCAACATTGAAGGAAGCTGTTTGTTCTTCATTGATAGGCTACAACTTATTTGGCAACCATTAATAAATGCTTAGTTAGTTCAGGCCCTTTTGAGCTCTGACTAAATTTCCCAAAAAGGACTTAAGTGCCAAAGGCAGAGATATATTCTGAATTCCTTTGTCAAGATAAATTGACATCCCCCCAAAAGAGGGGCATGTGTACAATATTGGTGCACATCTTCAGGGTTGCTGCTGCTGCTGCTGCTGTTTTAGAGCTTTCCATTTATTGGCAGTTCATGAGTGTAGCTCATGAAGGAACTGTCAAAAATTAGATGACAATAATAAACTACTAATAATATAAATTTTTATTATTGAACTTTTATTCCACTTTTCAAACCCAAAGGTCCTCCCAAAGTGGCCCACAATCAAAAGGTTATAAACAAAAAATATAACCCCTCCATCAAAATCCCTCTGGATTCAGGCATATGAATTCACAATATGATATGAACATGAATGATCCAGTATAGTGCAGTGAACTGAATGTTGGAGTTGGACTGGAAATGTGAATTCACACAGCTGCATTTCCATCAGGGCCGGCTCTGCCATTAGGTAGAGTGACACAGCTGCCATAGGCAACAGATACTGGGGGCAAGGAATGGTGGTGAGGTGTTGGAGGACAAAACTGCTTGGATTGCCCTGTGTCCCCTAAGCTAGCCTGATGCCCTCAGGCATCACCACTGTTGAAGTAAGATTCAACTTCCAGTTCAGTTTGCTTCTGTGGAATGGAATGGAGGGGTGCCATTGTCTTCTTTCCCTCAGTAGCAAAATGCCTTGGGCTGGCCCTGTTGCCCACACAAGGGCAAAATATATATGTAATAATCAATTTAAAAAAAATTAAAATATGCACCAAGTTCTCGTTGAAGCTGGTTAAGTACAGACGTAAGTGGATACTGTGAAGACTTCATTTCCAAACTGCAACCTTTGTTTTATTTATTTATTTAGTGGCTCACATTACGTTTGAAAATGATATTAAATTAATCATATTAACATAAAATGGAGCAAATGGGCAGATGTTGCTGGTAAGATCGCTAATCATACACAGCCTGCACAATGCATTCCATGCCTAGCTAGCTGGGAAGTAATTACTATAGCATTAGCTTTACAGTGTTTAAACAAGCATTTCATTATATATTTTTTCCTAGACTGATTACATTTTCCCAGAGTTTATAATGCACCATTACATCTGCTTTATGAACAGATACTGCACAACATAACTACTTATTAAAAATTCCCTGCTCTTTCATCATTTTAATAAATCTAATTTGACTATATTTGCATAAAGTTTTATAAAGAGTGATTAGTTATTTATTAACACAGTACCTTGGGTGTAAAGTGACTAAGCCACTCTTTGCCAAAATCAGTTGTTTACATTGTGCTAGACCAAACTGCTTCTTTGGGAATTGTCTGTGTGCTGCAGGTAATTAAGGGTAAATATTTGTCATAAGCCATAGATAAATCAGCTATCCTCATGTTCCCCTGACATTCAGCAATAAGAACCATTTACATAACAGCTAAAACCATCTTGCTTCCTAATGCAAGATTAACCAGCCCAGCTCAAGGAACTGCAAAGTTATGTCAGGAACAGTCAGCATTGGCATGTACAATCCAATGGACAGCAGATAAAGGACCCATCCAGACTGGGGGTTTTGTTTGTTTGATTGTTTTTGCAGGTATATTCTGCAACATGTCATTGAAGCAATAGTGGTAAGTTTATATTGGACCACCATACATCATTCAACTTTATTAGTTTTTCTGCAATGCTTCCTCAGTGTTAACAGTGTTATTGCCGTCTGGAGGGGCACTCTTGTGCTATAGCCTAACAAAAGTGTGGGGTGGTGGAAGGACCCCAAAACATTTGTGGTATGAAAAGTTACATGATTTTAGCAGGAAGCAATGGGACATGCACCAATTGGAAATGAAGCAGTATGTCCACCCCAGAACATTTGCAGGTGCTGCATATAATGGGCTTGACACCAACATAAGAACAAATTATCATGAATACACAATGAAAAGGATGCGTGGAGGGGCCTAAGACTGTTCTAAGTGATGTTATACATCGCCTGAAAATTTAGAGATTTGAAGAGAATTCTGTCTCAAACTGTCTTCTACACATGTAGAACAATGAGACAATACATCTGAACATTCCTCTAGTAATATTATATTTAATCCTCCCTGTGGTAGGGAGGGGGCTGGGTTTGTGTCTACGTTCCTTTTCTTCTTGCAAGAAACTTCTACGTGGAGAAGGACTTTTAAATAAAAAAACTGATCGCCATCTATAGTCTGAGGTTGTACCAGGGTGGCATCATTAAAAAGCAGCTACTGGGGGTCGCTAGCTGATGCCTGCATTTCCTGCTTCCCCCACCCCCTGCAACCACTATTAAACACCGTGCAAGGACTCTGATTTGGTTCAGGGCCCAGATCTGGGTCAGATCAGCTTTGAATCATCTCTGGTTGGATTGGGCCTCAAATTGGATCAGTGGGACCATGCACAACCCTAGTAGCCAGACACCACTGGGTGAGGAGAACCCTGTACCTTACCTTGGTTCCATGTATTGTTGATGTAGTAGTAGTAATAGTATAGTTTATTAATATAAGGCTTTTGGCCACAAGATCCCCCCAAAATGAACATCAATATACATTGCAAAAGAAATAAGCAATAGAAATACAATACATACAATAGAACAATCAAAACAATACTAAAATAAATAGCAGATGGAGTTTGTTGCTGGTAACAGGAGGGTTCAGATACATTCTGGAGACATTACTTGTCCCAACACATAAACGGAACGAAATAAGGTGGTTTAATTTGCTGAGAAAACTTGCTCTCTTGCTGTCGAATCATTGTGCTATTATCAGGGGAAATGGAGGGTGCCAGACTGCTCTCACCACTGCTGCAGCAATTTGGCTGGCCCTTCATATGGGTAGCACTTGTGCAGAATGGCTGCTTAACTATGCTGAGATGCACCCACATGGTTGGGCAATTAGGAGCTTGTGTGCTATTGGGCAAATTGTTGTTTGAGTTGGACCTCAATCTGCAGCCAGCATGGTGGGTACAGGATTACATAACTGCTCAGCCAATTCAAGCACAGGCCTGCATCAGCCATTTATGTTCCAGTAAAACAGTGATGTTCTGTAATATGCAAATAGCTCTTCAGGACTAAAAGCCATTCTAAGAAGAGCACACATTAATGTCCCCTCAAAACATGATTTTGTTCTCTCTATAAAACATATTTGATTTATTACTTTTGAAGTCCTTTGTCCCTGATGGAAATTGAACAACAGAAACAGAGCATCAGACAAACTGATGCTATACTAACTAGGCAGGAAGTGGGAGCCGTTTCCCCCCACCAGATATTAGTCTAACATCTATCTTGCCCTCAGGAAACACCAGTCCTTCCTCCTCACCCATCACTGGGTGCAAAGAGAGACCTTTAGCCTTTTTAGTATATTTATACAACATAGCCTTTGAAAAGATATACTCGGACTTTGATCAACAAACTGAGAGCACCTCCCAAGATGTACAGTATTTGAAATTTCCCCTAAGAGTCTGTTTCAACAGCTGGATGCCACAACAGCGAGACAGTAAAAAAATGGACACTCCCAAGAATATCGTCAGCAACATTGGCTTCCAAATAAATAAATAACACAGGAACAGGAAACCTGTGGCTACAGCTCCCATTATCTTTGAACACTGGCCATGCTGGCTGGGGCTGATGGGAGTTTTATTTTTGTTCTAGTTGTTATTACATTTACTGTATATTCTGCCTATCCTCCAAGGAGCAAATGGAAATTCATTGTTTGTTTATAATGTATACCACTATTTCGTTAAAAACTTCAGTGCTGTTTACAAGTTAAAAACAAAGCAAACAACAACCATACAACAAAAACAAATACAATAAAAACAGCTTTTTATCCTCACAACAACACTGTGAGGTAAGTTTACGCCAACAGACAGTACTCCCAGGGATCTTCATAGCTGAGTAGGGTTTTGAACCCTGGTCTCCCAGGTCCCAGTCCAACACTCTAACCATAATGTCACACTGGATCTCCAGAGCTGAAATCCAACAACATCTGAAGGGTCACAGGTTCTTCACCTGTGTTTTAAGCAACACTGTGGGATCCCATATGGCCTCATGGTTACCCTTGTAACCTTCCTTTGTCCTTCCTGAGCACATCTGACTTATATCTTCAGGGCTGTGGTTGATCCTGGCTGGCGTGCCAGCCCACTAGGCAATCTAGCTTCTAGGGCATCCCACTGAGGTAAGTCAGAGGCAGGAGCCTGGCTATTATCAGAGCTGTTGCAGGAGGAGGTGGGAGGTAGGGGATAATAGCATTTGCACACTTTTTCCGTGAAGCCTTTTGCTTCATCTTGCAGTCCTCATTTCCAGGTGAAACAAAGCATACATACCTGTCATGGTATTTGCTCCCATCCCTTGTTAGCCTTTGCCTTTCCTCCCTTACCATTGTTGTCTCCCTGGTGCTGAAATATAGATTGTTAAATTTCCTTTTCAGCCTGGCTTAGCAGCTGTGCTTTTTTTATTTATTTATTTTATTACATTTATATACCTCCCCTTAGCCAAAGCTCTCTGGGCGGTTTACGGCAATTAAAAACAATAAAAACAAATATACAAATTTAAAAACACAAAAAAACAATTTAAAAACACAATTTAAAAAAAATTAAAAACAATTTGAAAGCACATGCTAAAATGCCTGGGAGAAGAGGAAAGTCTTTACCTGGCGCCAAAAAGATAACAGTGTTGGCGCCAGGTGTACCTCGTCAGAAAGATCATTCCATAATTTGGGGGGCACCACTGAGAAAGCCCTCTCCCTTGTTGCCAGACTCTCAGCTTCCCTCGGAGTAGGCACCTGGAGGAGGACCTTAGATGTTGAGCGTAGTGCAAGGGTGGGTTCATGTCGGGAGAGGCAGTCCATCAGATTGTGGTCCCAAGCCGTGTAAGGCTTTATAGGTTAAAACCAGCACCTTGAATCAAGCTCAGAAACATACAGGCAGCCAATGCAAGTGGGCCAGAATCGGTTTTATATAGTCAAACCGTCTGGTCCCTGTTACCAATCTGGCCGCTGCATTTTGCACAAGCTGCAGCTTCTGAACCGTCTTCAAAGGCAGCCCCATGTAGAGCGCATTGCAGTAATCTACCTTGGAGGTTACCAGAGCATGGACAACTGAAGCCAGGTTATCACTGTCCAGATAGGGGCATAGCTGGGCCACCAACCGAAGTTGGTAGAAGGCACTCCGTGCCAACAAGGCTACCTGAGCCTCAAGTGACAGAGATGGTTCTAGGAGAACCCCCAAGCTGAGTAAAGGCAGCTGCCGGCGAGATCATATCACTCCAGTGCTAAAAGAGTTGCACTGGTTACCAGTTGCTTACCAGGCCCAATTCAAGGTGTTGGTTTTGACCTTTAAATCCCTATACGGTTTCGGCCCAGTTTATCTAAAGGAGCGCCTCCAGCATCATCAGCTATGCCGCCCAACAAGATCAGCCTCAAAAGACCTTCTCTCCATCCCATCAGTCAAAACAGCCAAACTGGTGAGGACTAGAGAGAGGGCTTTTTCAGTTGTGGCCCCCACCCTGTGGAACTCCCTCCCAAATGATCTCCGCCATGCCCCTTCCATTATGAGTTTCCGCCGGGCCTTGAAGACTTGGCTCTTCAGGCAGGCTTTTGGGGTGGGCTAGATTTTATCTTCATTGTTTTTAGATTTTTAATGTCTAGGTATTGTATGCCTATTTTATACGTCGCCCAGAGTGGCTGGACAGCCAGCCAGATGGCGACTAATAAATTCAATAAATAATAATAATAACAACAACAACAACAATAATAAGATATAAATTAGGGGGGGACAAAATCTTGGGCAGGCATAGCCAGGCTTCCTTTCTGCAAGGATATTCATTCTTTTCTTTTTCTGAAGGATAAGAGTAATCTTTCAAGATCTCCTCACAAGGGCATAGTGCCTTGTCCCTGCACATCCTCTTCCTCATATTTAAGTGGAAAGGATCAGAGGAAGATTTGTGGGAGACTGAGGAACAGCTTTTCTATCCTCATTTCTTATGGGAGCATAAACAACAACAACAAAAAGGTTAGAAGGCTTAAGAAGAAGAAAAGGGGGTGGGGCAGGCTATGAATAAAAGAGAACCCTGAATGTTGGCCAGGAACATTTGCAGCAGCAACACTTAGCGACACCCCTTGTGAAGGCCAGCAGGAGCAAATGAAGGCAAAGCTATGTAATGAGGTGTGTTTACAACAATTCCCTTTATGTAGATGTTAGGAAGAGCAGCAAAATGGAGAGCTGTGGGTACTGACTATTATAAGGCTGTCTTAAATTATTACCAGTTTGAAAGAAATCCAGTGTTAGAAATCTCAGCATAATCTTGATTCTACTAGTAAATGGTAAAGCTGTCCATAGGGAGAACTATTACCAACATCTGTAAATTGCTCTGTCAGTCAGGGCTTTTATTCCATCTCTCCAGGCTCTAACCAGGCTTTTTGGTTGGTTGAGCTACATCGTCTGGCTCAGCAGCACCAGTGTCTGTTCATATCCACAGATGTGTAGAAAATCTGGGGAAAACAGTGAAAATCAGAAAAACAGCTACAGAATGGGGAAAGGAGTTAAACAAGGATGGGGAGAGGGGACATAACCCAAGTTCCACTTCCATGTTGCCACACATACAGTACATGTTTTGCAGGGAAAAGATCCCACATTCAGTCCCTGACATCTCCAGTTAAATCGATTTCTGGTTGCAGGAGTTGTGAAAGGCATCTATTAGAGCCACTGCCAGTTGGAGTAGACTGAGGTGGGGACCCTTGTTCAGTCCAAAGACTGCATTCTCTCATAGCTAAACTTCCAGGGGCTGCATGCCAGGTAATAGCAAAAGCAGGCAGGGCCAGTGGTGGCACAGACACAAACACATGTGTTCATATAGAACATCTCTCTCTCACACACACATGCATATCTGTATACAGAAAGAACATATACAGTACACTCCACACAAATACATATTTACCTGCACATGCATATACATACAATATACAGAGAGAGAGATGCCCAGTCTCCCTTCCTCCAGCAATTAGGCTTGAAAAAAATAATTACAGCTTTTTTATGCCTAATTGGTGGATGGGGGAAGGAGGTTGTTTTCATGGAGACGGAAGCTAGGGATGAAAGGGTTAACCTTGCACTCCCTACAAAAATTGCTTCTATTGGCAACAACAGAAGGCTATTCCCAAGCATAATTGCTTCCTATTTCCTTGCTGGAAGAATAACCTGTATATTATCCGTTCTTGACCAGATAATTACTTTTTAATCAGCTTGGAGATTCAGTCAATGAAGTTATGTATGTATGCACAATCTTGCCCCTCTTCCATGTGTAGCAACAGAGGCAGCAGAGCCCTGCCACATGCATGCAATTTTAAGAGGCAAATATCACAGCCGTGACACAACCCCATTCCTGCCACAGTTTAATGATAGCAAGTGGTTTATGACAGGAGCACTCTAAGATAATGAAGGGGTTTATTCCTACAGTATAAAATCTGTCCTAAAGGCTGTTCACAGAGTCCTTCTCCCATTTCTGTTATCACATACATGAGCATTATAGAATTGTCGTCAGGTACAAACTTGTGTGCGTATATTGTGTGGGGGGAAGAGAAATCACCTTGAAGTAGTGATGGAAAGATCTGTCAATTTTGTCTTGCTCAGTTTCTCAGTTTTCTAATCTTAAATTCACCTCTCCACATTTCTGCAGCAATCTGTGGGTGGTTGTTTTTAAAATCCTTATGAAAATTCTCCAGCATTTTAGCGTGAATTTGTCCTAATAAACACATTTTTGTATGCAGTTTTGACAAACATAAACATTGTTGCAAACAATTTCTCATCATATGATGTGTTTGTTATTTTCACACATATATTCATTTCTATACACACTTGCCCCTAACAGATAATGTTTTGTAAACATTGTTTGGTTGGAGAACTGCATTGCAAAATTCAAATAAGTGTGAATTTCAAAGGATGGCAGGATAGAAATATTTTAAATAAAATAAAATAAAATAAATTTGAAAGATTTGGCTTGAAATGTGAATCTAATTTCTCAACGCATCCCTACCTTGAAGCAATCTCTATGTAGCCAGAATAATTCCCATTTTTCTTCTGGCTAACAAAATACTGTTGCAGTTGTGGAAAATACATTTAATTATATCCAAGTACATCCTAGATCCCAGTTTTTCTTCATGTGACCATGCATGCGTGTGATCAAGGTGGACGTCTCTTGACTGCAATCATGTAGTGGGAAAGTACTCTGTTAACTGGTCCTAATTTGAGGGAAAAGCCTTTCGAGATCAATATTATTTGTTTGTTTGTTTATGCAGTGTTGCAGCAGAAGGCCATCACTGGGCTAGGACATGAGCAGCAGAGTGCCAGGCGTCTCTGAAAGGAAGCCCCCAGAGATTTACTGAGGTTCTGTAGCATTTAGCTGCTTAAACTGATTAAGTGCCAAGTTAAATCAGCCCAATTAATTGGCTTCTAGGACTTTAATTAGTTGACAATTCTAATTATAAGATAAGCAGAAAAAAATGGGGAGACTAAGGCAGAATCAAAAGCATTAGGTAAAGGCTCCAATATTTGGGACCTCATATGAAGATTTCAACTAGCTTCATGCAGGAAGTACCTACCACTACAGTGTCATATGATTCCAGGAAGAAGCAGGGAGAAATCCTTGCAAATCCCCAAATAGTTATGAATTATTCATACAGTGCTTTCATGGGAAGCAATCGCAGGCTAGTAAATATCCCCACATTGCCACAGAGCTGCCACAAGTGATATAGCAAGCGACTGTGTTTCCTCTTTGCTTCTCATTCCAGCAGCTTTGTTTATGAGCTGCAACATGTTTCAGATCTCACATGTCTGCTGCTCAAACCTGTTACTTTTGGCAAGGCATTCAGCTGATCCCTAAGAGAGTCGTTTTGGACAAGTAGATGTATTGTCTATTAAGTTGACCAGGGGTCACTCTTGTTACAAAGCCTATGCTACAGCACTGTGTGCATTTCACTCACATAGCACAGTCTCTTAGGGAGTGGCACTGAAAAAAGATCTGCCTAGTGCAAAGACATGGATTGACAGATGGATTGATTAATTAATATATATTAGCTCTTGTGAATTTGGTTCTTGATTCCTCAAATATTTGGAGAAGTAGCAAACAATAGCCTTTTCATAAAGGGAAAATTATTCCGTTACTATTTATTAGTAATTTCACTGAGTTTGTCCTGAGGAAGGACGCAAACCTTACAAATAAAAAAAATCAGATATTGTAGTACTCAAGAGTTAGTAGCTTAATTCATGTGAGGTATGGCATATTGAAAGAGAAGTTGAATGCCGCACAAGGAACCAAAAGCTGACAGGTCAACTTCTTTCAGCACCTTTCTGCAAAGAAGTGTGGAAAAGGAGTACAATAGAATATTGTTTAAAACACAAGACTTTGCACTGTTCTGCTGATATTACAGCATGGATATTCCACATGACTGATTCTGTCATGGTGTATGTAAGAGATATTCACACCTTGAGGGGGAACATATGCTTTTGACTTATATGTCAGTAAGCACTTCTCTCCTCAAGCACAGAGATTACAGTTGCTAGATTGGAAAAGCTTTACAAGACATTAAAACACACAGACAGACAAACCATGCTGGAACAATTCACAATTCACCATTATACCAAGTACTCAACAAACAACTACCTGGTATAAACATACAGCTGTCATCCAGTATGACTTTTGTTTGGCCTGCAGTGAAAACAAACAATGAATTCTGATATCTTTACTTATTTGGAACATAATTCTGCCTTGTGTCTACAAGCAACATGGTAGATATATTTCCATACATATGAGAATGCATATTTATTTATTTATTTATTCAAGTATTTATAAGCTGCACTTTTCATAAAGGTACAAGGCAGCTTACAACATACAAAGACATTATAAAATTAAAAATCAATTCAAACAATTAAAAACAATAATAAAAGCATCATGAAATATTGCATTGGTTGGAAGAAAAAAAAATCGTATTACAAGGCTTGTCTAAAATGTTTGGTTTTCAAGAGATGCCTGCAAGGAAGAAGGGATGTTCCTGCCAAACCTCTGTTGGGAGTTCCATGGGGCAGGGCCAGCCGCACTAAAGTCTTGGTCCCTGGTGGAGGCCAACCGAACCTCAGGGGGATGGAGAGGGAACCGCCAAAAGTGCCCATCAGAAGATCTTAGTGATCAAGATGGAACATAGGAAATCAGGTGGTCCTTAAGGTACTTTGGGCCCAAGTTGTTTAGGGCTTTGTAAATTTACACCAGTACCTTGAACCTGGCCTGGTAACAAATTGGCAATTAGTGCAGCTCTTCCAGCAGCGGGATAACATGTTGCCAGTAATCTGCTCCTGTAAGCAGTCTGTCTGCTGCATTCTGCACTAGTTGCAGCTTCCAGACCAAACACAAAGGCAGCCCCACATAAAGCACATTACAATTCACTAATAGGCAAAAAAACCTTGAGGTTTAAGAATGTACCTATAGCCCACAGCTATTCTATCAAACTTTAAAAAGCAAGGAAATTGGGCAGCTATAGTGAATGCACCAGGGGAGCAGGAGACCTGAACTCCTCTCTGAGATAATGTACTGCCCTACAAATTGGTCAAAATGCAAACACCATTTCGGTTGGTCTTTCACAGTCCAATCCACTTCCTGTGTAGCTTGGAAGAATTTGGTAACATGTGCCTCTGAGCATATGGTGAGTGGTGGCAACACTTGCCATCTCCAAAGATAGAAAATTATATTTTTGTATGTTTGCTGGTGTTCTTCTTACTTTGCTTCTTTCCTGTGTTATTAATGTTTCTACAGAGAATCTACATTAGAACATTTTATTTCCCTCATTATTCATCCCAGATATCTGTGTCAAATTTATTTTTATTAACTTCAAAGCCTTTTTATTGGTCAGTGTCATATAGTGGTGAAGACAGCCTTTTGTGTATCAAATTGGAGGTTATGTTCTATTTCTATTTGGGGTGCATTAACAGTGGAATCTGGACCTGCAGTTTGATGAAAAATCAGACTGATTCCAATATGCTGCTACTTCAGCAATCACTCTAGCTGTTGGAAAAAAGAGGATGCATGTTTTCAGCCTGCTATGTTTAAACCACTTCATTTAAGGCAAGGTGGGCACGGTCAATTAAAAACATAGAGCACACCTAGCCTTTTGCTGGAATATTTTTCACCTCCCACTGTTTTATCTTGTGCAAATTGAGACACTCCTGAGGTCCACTGGAGACTATTCTGCAGAAGTCAGTGCTATTATTCCACAATTATGTTTGGAGTTTTTTTAGTATAAATTTTGCAAAGAGTTGCTGTACTTCACATATTCACAGAAATAGAAACAAAAGAAAATGATTTCCTATAGGAAACTTCACTAAAATTGCAAAGGAAATCAGACATATTTAAAGTGACCATCTGAACTATATCAACTTTCTTAATAATGTTGCTTCCTCCCTGCTCAGCACAGCACATGTCTTCTTTCTATTATTTGGACTGATTGCAGGTGTTGCCACCACTCGCCATATGCCCAGAGGCATATGTTACCAAATTCTTCCAAGCTACACAGGAAGTGGATTGGACTGTGAAAGACCAACCCAAATTGGATTTGCATTTTGACCAATTTGTAGGGCAGTAGAATATCACAGAGAGGAGTTCAGGTCTCCTGCTCCCCTGGTGCATTCACTATAGCTGCCCAATTTCCCTGCTTTTTAAAGTTTGATAGAATAGCTGTGGGCTATAGGTACGTTCTTAAACCGCAATTTTTTTTGCCTATTACTGAATTTCCCTGCTTTTTAATCCGGGAGGTAAGAAATGGGATCCTGTGCAAGTTTGCTGAGAATGGATGGATCATTTGCATGCTTATTGAGTTCAATAGGATTTACTGCCCTGCAATCATGCTTAGGATAGGTGAAACTGACCACAGAGGATGTGGAGGGGAGGAGGAGGAGGAGGAGGGAGGGGAGGAAATGCAGAGGGGAGGACTGGGAGGGGAGCAGGCAGGATGGGGAGGGAAGGAGAAGGACAGGTTTGATCATTTGCATGTTTATTAAATTCAGTATGATTTACTCCCGTGCAATCATGCTTAGGATAGGTAAAACTGACCGGGGTGGTGGTGGAGGGAGGGCTGGAATGGGCAGGGGAGGAGGAAGAGAGAGCAGAGGAGAGGAGGAAAGCAGGTCTGATCATTTGCATGCTTATTTTCAATGGGATTTACGCCTATGCAATCTTGGTTAGGATAGGAAAAACTGACCATGGGGGAGGAGGAGTGGGAGTGGGAAGGAGCATATTGGAGGGGGGCAAAGGAAGGGGGAGGAGAGGGCAGGTTTGATCATTTGCATGCTTATAGAGTTCAATGGTATTTACTTCTGTGCAATCGTGTTTAAGATAGGTAAAACTGACCATGGGGAGGAGGGGGAAGGGGGAGGGGCAAGAGGGGATTGGAAGGGGATGGGGAGGGAGGGGTAAAGGAAGGGGGAGGGAAGGGGCGAAAGGAGAGGAGAGGAGGGAGGAGAAGGGAGGGTGGGATTGATCATTTGCATATTTTTTTAGTTCAATGGGATTTATTTCTATGCAATCATGTTTGAAAATGGAAATGGACTGCCTTCAAGTCAATCCCCACCTATGGCGACCCTTTGAATAGGGTTTTCATGGTAAACGGTATTCAGAGGTGATTTCACCATTGCCTTCCTCTGAGGCTGAGAGGCAGTGCCCAAGGTCACCTAGTCAGCTTCATGGCTGTGTGGGGATTCGAACCCTGGTCTTCCAGGTCGTAGTCCAACACTGACGCACGGAAGGGGCAGGGAGTGGGAGGGGAGGAGATTGGGTGGGTGGGCACTGGGCAGAAGGGAATCCCCTTTCCTTTCCAAAAGGAAAACATTGTAAACAGAATCATTCTTTTTCAGGCTTTCCCCCACCTTTTTATTCTACAGCAGGCACATGTAGCCTCCGACACAAATTTCAACGAAAGCTGTCCCTGGCCACATCCACACCAGGCCTTTATTTCACTTTGGACAGTCATGGTTTCTCTCAAAGAATCCTGGGAAGTGTAGTTAGTGAAGGGTGCTGAGAGTTGCTAGGAGACGCCCTGTTCCCCTCACAGAGCTTCAATCAGAGTGTCTGACTGTCAGGGCTGGCTCCAGACATGCGGGGGCCCTTGGGCATCAGCTTGCCCTGGCCCCCCGGTAGGTGGGTGGGTGTGCATGTGTGTGCATACGCACGCATGTGTGGTCCCCCCAAGCGCCCCCCATGGCCCCCTACCTGTCTAGTCTTTACCATTACCCTTAATGAAGATGGTGGCCACAGTTTCCCTAAGGGGAATGAAGCCTCCACCGCCATCTTTGTTGATGGCACACGTGCGTGCTCCGCGCGCACATCTCTGCTATCAACTAAGATGGCAGCAGCAGCTTCAGTACCTTAGGGAAGCTGCAGCCGCCATCTTCATTAAGGGCAATCCTAAAAAGCCAGCTGACAGGTAAGTGGGGGCGTAGGGGGTGTGGATCATGGAAGGGGAGCAGAGGGCCCCTCAGGGGCTCCTATAGCTCCCCCGACCTGGCCGCCCTTTAGAACCGGCCCTGCTGACTGTTAAACCATTCTCTCAGGGGAATAGGAGTCTCAGCACCCTTCACAAACTACACTTCCCAGGATTCTTTGAGGGAAGCCATGACTGTCTCACATGAAATCAAAGTCTGGTATGGGTGTGGCCCCCTGATTAACCAAGCCCAGCAGCTGTGAGGCTTTTAGAACTCTGACAGTTGGTTCTTACTGAGCATGCTCTGCATTATCATTGGGTTCCAGCCTAATTTTATTAAATTAATTAAAAATTAGCCAGGCATTTTTTCAACTTTTAAACTGCAGAAGATGAAGGTCAGTGTATGGGGCAAGGTCAGTATTAGGATTACAGGTACTCTGTGAATATGGCTGATTTTTAATGAATTTCAACAGATTATGAGAACTCAGAAATAAGTCCAAAAGGGCTCTGAGTTTTTTTCTCTCTTTTTAGACTTTGAACTGTCTATTCTCTGTGACTGTTTTGTGTATCACCATGAAAATTGAGAGGGTTGTTAAGCAAGCATTTCTGAGTTCAGGACTATAAGCTTTGTAAGGTTTTGTTTTGAAATGAGCTTATGGGAAGCATCAGAATGGCATGGGGGTATTTTCAATTTAACATTGTGGAATGTGAAAAATCCCCACTGGCTATAGTATACAGCCACTCTTGTGGCTGTATAATAACTGAGTCTTTGGATTACCAATGCATGGACTGTAGATTTGTAACGTGATTTGCAAACTTATTCATCATCATCATCAAATTTATTGTGTGGTCATGGACCCAATACAAGTAATTTTGCAAGAAGTAAAATCTATGGTTATAAAATATATAAAATATATCAAACAAAGCTCGTGAGGATTAAAACAACGTTAATTTGCTAAGAAGATGGGGGAATCTTCATACGGATATGTTGAGTGGCAGAGATAAACTTAGCAACTGATAGAGTTGTTCGTTTGTCATAACCAACCAGAAGATGTTGCAGTTGTATGATTTTAAGTCTGCTGGGGAGATTTTTTAAAATTGGATTTAAGTATTTGAAATGTTCGACTGTGTAGTAGGGGCAGTCAAAGAGGACATGCAGCAAGATCTCGACGTCTGTGTTCTCACAGGGACATAAATGAGATTCAAAAGGGATGCCCTGAAAATGGCCTACTGAAAATGAGGAGAAGATGCAATTAGATCAGGCCCTAGAGAAAACTTGACGGAATTTAGGCATGGTCAGATGTTCTAGATAGGTTTAGGGAATGTGAAATTTAGATCAGAGTAAAGGGGGGAGCAGGTTTTGGCAGCATTAGTCATCGAGCTCTGAAGATACATGTCCTTAGTCCGAGTCCCGATGATTCGTCTGGCTTTCACGGGATCCAGCAAAGCTAGATATTCCACTGAGAAACCCAGTGTGGCCAACTTGGCAAGGAGAGCTTTGGACCAAGAGCTGGAGAAGGAATCATGCCAGAGGAAATATAAATATCCAGAGGAAGGACTTGTATACGCTAGTTTAACCCAGTATCTGAACGTTAGAGTCCAGGCAATAGATTCTAGTGAAGGCAGGCCTGCTTTGCAAACTTATTGATATACCAGGGGTTGGTGCACACTTTGCACACCAACCTCACCATCTAACTCCCCAAGTACCCCCTCACCACCACCACCAGGACCCCCAGGTGTTGTTGTGCAGCACCCACCACCACCTCATTTGCATAACACTTGTCCACTCATGCTTCTTGCTCAGTCTCCAAGCCTCTCCCTCTCCCCCCTCTACACGGGTCCCCAAGCCACCTCCTCTCTTCACCCCCACAGGTGACCAAGCTTCCTCCTTTCCTCCTCCATGGGTCATTAAGCCTCCTCCTCTCTTCACCCCTCTATGGGTTTCCAAGCCTCTCCTCCTCCTCCTCTTTAGACCTTCTCCCATGAGGAGGAGGGAGGCAGATAGCTGAGGCGAGCTGCACAGGAACAGTCAAGGATGGCTGGGGCAGCGCTTCAGCAACCATTTTGACATCCCGCTGCTTCCCTCCTCCTTGTCTTCCACTGCTGAGGCTGAAACAGCAATGTCAGTGATGTGGAGGGCAGCAGCAGCAGAGCAGGACAGTTGCTGAGAAGCTGCCCCAGCCTGTCCTTTCTGTTCTTCTGCTTGCCCACCTTGCTTGCTTGCTTCACGCCTGCCATCCTCACTTGCCTCACACTCTCACCTCACTTGCCACATGCCCACCAGCACCTCCCCGCCAATGGAATACTGTCATCACACTGTGTGACAGCTTACAAAAATATTATAGACTTAGATAAATAGATTAGACATTTTTTAAAGACCTCTCATAGCATCAGAAGCAATGCTATGCCTAAATAAACTCCTTCCTAGAGGTCTTGAAACATAATTTTTCTGTGAGGGATTCTGGGCCATATGTCCTATTATACAGATTACAAAAACAGATTATTTTTTCAGATCCCATACAACAGAAATGTCACATGACGGGATTAAAAGACAGAGGCCAATAAATTGCACCCATGTCTATTTCGGATGGTTCATTATAGGGTGCAGTTCAAGGTGCCAGTTATTTAAATTCAGAAATGTCCCTTTGAAGCTCAAAGCAGCTTGGGACTAACCTACTTGAGGGAATGTCTTCTTCCATATGAATCTGGCTGTCCTTCAAGATCACCTGGTATAGCCCTTTTATACATGCCAAAGCCTTCTGAGATGGAATTGGTGGCAATATACAAGAGAACCTTTTCTGTGGCGGCAGCATGTAAGTGGAACTCCCTGCCCCAAGAACTTAAGAGTGTTCTCTTCTTTGTTGGTGTTTTGATTACATTTGAAAACTTCTCTCTTTCAGCAACAATTTGATTCTGCTGCCCTTTAAGTTGTTGTTAGTGGGCTCCCTGAGTTCTTTGCTCCTTTTATTGTGCTATTTATTTCATGATTTTAATGATACAGCTTGTTGCTTTTTATTTTTGATGTTGTTTATTGGGTTTTGTTAGTGGTTTTGAGCACCTCTGTTGGAAGGGGAAAGTGGGGTTGACATTGTTAGTTGAAATGTAAAAATAAAACGTTTGTTTATAAAATTGTTTAATTCTGTTTTTCTATCAAGAGATGCCCAATGGGGCTAACAATATCATAACACAGAATATAAATTATATGCATGTTTCCAATGGCATTGTCATATCAGGCAGGAGACAGTTAAAGTGAAGGAGGTATAAGAAGAAAAACCAGACATATATGAAGCACTGCAGCGAGCACAGCATGTTCTTAACTAACACAGATGGCTTAACAGATGCTTACCAATAGCCTTACGCCAGATAGTATTACACTCTTATGCAAGCTTTGGAAACTGGTAACACTAAGTTCTGTAAGTAAATATGCCTAAGACATAAATGTGTTGGTCCATTGAATGAAATGTCTCCCCAGAAAAGTCCCTTTTTTACTTACAGGAGTCACTATTTATATTCCATAGCACTTATATTCTGTGTTTTTATGGCTTTGAATCTATGTTTGGCTTCTCCAGAGGATGCATGGAGACACCATGTACAGATTATGAGCCATTCCTTACTAAAATGTTTCAGGTTAGTGGGTAATGGATAAGATGTTCCTATGTTGATGGTGTGATGTAACTTCCTCTGCCAGAGAATCATGCCCCAGTACTGGTTCACTTCATAAATCAGCTCAGTCCAACTGCACTCAGAGAAAATAAGGATGAAAACTCCAGGTAGACCAAAATTCAGCAGCAGCTCTAGCTGTAGATTCAACTTTCTCCCATCCTCCTAATATGTGACTTTAGGTACATTTTGAGCTTTCTTAGCAAAAAGAACAGCCTGTAGGCATATCTTATCAAGTGTCATGTCCTCTGCCTCAGGATCCCAATGTCAGCCTGAGGAGGTCTCCAATATAGATGATGCACCACTTGACCCATTGAAGGCAGAGCCCTCAGTAATGTCTTATATACTACTCTGGTGTGAGGGCATGGCTGTCCCATCATCCTTAGAGTTGAGAATTACTTCCCTGCGGCCTCTCCTGATCCACAACCATACAAGAGCATACGAGTAGAGAATAGGCTACAGGCCTTTAAAATTGCTTGCTGCTCTTCCAATGGGGTGGAGTCATGGAAGAGAAAGCCCTGCCATCCTTCTTAAGGCCGCAGCTGACACTGGTCCCTGGCAGAGACTTTCCCCCTAACTTAGCTAGCAGGGCATTCTAGAAGCTGCCCAGGGTCCCGATCTGCTTCGCCTGGAAGAAGCCCTGGTGATCATTACTATTTCAGCAGCAAGCCCCAGGCCCCAGTAGAAGAGAAATCAAGGTCCAAGTCTATGAAAAGAGAAACATTCTGAGTAATGGAAATGGTACATCAAGTGTTTCTATTAAAAAAATATACCCTCCCTTTTAAACTAGGTGCTTTCTCTGTTTGTGGTTTTATCTATTTTCTAGACCATGAGACTCCAACAGACTGTCAGTAATTTGTTGCCTAATCACAGTGGGTGAAACAGCAGGTTAACATGCAGCCATTAAAACAATTGCAGGCAGTATCTTTCTGCTGAACCTTTTCAGCAGTCAACAAAAATTTCACAATAGAAGAATTGTGCAGACAGAGTTGAGTAGAATTCTGGCTGGATTTCTCATTCTTATCTGTGTTGATTGACAGCTTCACGGGGAAGGGGGGATGGATACAGATTTGCCTATTTATGGGCAACTTTATTAGTAATGGGGTAACAGTGCTGACACAATTTAAGCCAAGCTGGATAGACATATCTTAAAATCACTGCCAAGGAAAACTGTAATGAGAAATAGCAATCACATTACTCTCAAGAAACAAGCCTGAATGTCTGGTTCAAAAAAAGAAATCATGGTAAAAACAAAAAAACAGCAGACATGGCTGCTGCTGTGCTCTATCCCAAGATATTTAAAGGGATGTTCTTCAAAGCCTTAAAGAAGAGAAAGTAGCGGTAACTTGTGCATCACATTTCAAACATATGAAACCCACTGACCTTTGAATTCATTATGAGTAGAACCACAGCATTACAGGAATGAATGCTTGAGATGGTTTGAGTAAAAACACATATCCATTAAGACATTTCCTTTCAGCTGCTTAAAGTATCTCTTTTTCATATCTATAACAAGTCCAAGGTGAAAACGAGCAGCAACATTTAACTAATGGTTTCTGGGTTTTGTCACTCCATAGAAATTCTATAACTGCCACCTTCTGGGTGTTTGGCTGCATTACATTGCACCCACTGTTACTTACCACCTTTCCTCAAGTAATGGCAATACAGAAATTGGTTACACCACAACAAGTTTCAGAAGTTTCAAAAACTTACACAAGTAATTTAAGTCAAAAACACTCGTTTTCGGATGAGATGGTTCAATAGGCTCCTTAAAGCTAGAACTTCCATAGGTTAATGTGTGATTTCTTGCACACCTTACCCTATAGCTTAAAAGAAAACATACAAGAGGTAAAGAATCAAGATTCCTCTGCCCAATTTTGGGTACTTTCTCTCTTTCACACACACATACACACTATAGACCTTTATAACAAAGCCCACAGTAATCAGAAGCCCCCACCCCAACCCTCTGCAGTGGCTTTTCAGGGTACAGAGAGCTGTAGAGAAAAAGGAGGGAAGGAAAGGGAAGATTGATTGTGTGAGCAGCCTTTCACATGTGCAGCTATTGGATACAACACCTAGGATGGGTCCCTCAGTGGCTATTAGCTACAGCAGCTAAATGAAACCTTCATATTTGTTTTTTTCTTTATTTCTAAGTGAGGGGCTCCATCCTTGCTCACAATGCTTGCCACTCCCACCTACAGTCACACCTCTTGCCAATCCCCCCACCCTTTAGGCCTTGCCAAATTCCCCATACAAACCGATTAGACTAGGGGCGGGGAACCCTTTTGGCTCCCATCCTGTGGGCCAACTTTGACAGGTGGGTAGGGCAAGCCATATGTCAATGTTATGACAATGTCACATGATTGATAGGAGGGTTGCCCCATTCATCTGTCAAAATAACAGCATCAGTGGTTGACAGGGAAAGCGTGGGAAGGGTTGCAAAACATGCCTGAAAGAGTATTGTCCAAGAGGCAGGCAGCAGTGGCACAGCAGAGCTGGAAGAATGCTGAGGATGTTGCAGAGTAGCGAAATTAGGTATTTGAGCATCTGAGTGAGCTTTGTGTGTTTGAATCTTTGCTAAAGATTACACCTTCCCTGGAATTAGTCAGACAGAGACTTTAAACTTTAAAATAAGAAATAACTATTTATTCTAGAAGTACATACTTGATAGGAAAGAGTTCTACATCTAGCTAACTAGCTAAGTTGGAGATGCAAACACTAAGCGTAGTGTTTGCCTTCATGCTTGGAGGAGAGGGAGAGACAAAGGGAAGATGTCTGCTCTCCCTCTCAAAAGAAAGAAGAAGGAAGGAAGGAGACCGAAAGATGTGGTCAACATCCTAAGCATATCAATCTAGCAGGAAGGGAGAGTCAGCAGGAGATCAAAGGACAGGCATTAGCCTAGCAATCTGGAAGTCTCCTCTCTAGCTACCCTTTTTAACCCAACCCACCAGTTCGAGTTGAACCACATATTCCAACAGAGGAGCTGTCATGACTGTTCCTCTCTGGTTCGCTTGTGCCATCTGCCACCACCTCCCTCCTCCACAACTGCGATGGACCAGCAGCTCAAAGAAACTGTTGTCACATTGTAGTTCGCAGCGCTATCTGTCAATAGATGGTGCTGCACACCACAGCATGACAGGCTTGAAAAATATGTAATATGAAGAAAATATTTGTATACTGCTATTCATTAAAAATCAAAGCAGTTTACAACATTCATATACAATAAAACCGTGTAAAAATTTAAAATCAATCTTAAAAAAATGTTCAGATGGTATCTACTTCTAAATGCCAGTTGAGGGACTGGGACAAGCAGTTGTTTCCCACTCACCGTTAGAAGCTGGACACTTCATTAGATGGACTCCTCGGTCTCATCTAGCAGGAATTTTTCTATGTAATGCACTCTATGTTGGACTATCCTTGAGGTTGGTCTGGAAGCTTCAGCTGGTGCAAAATGTGGCACCAAGACTGCTAGCTGAGGCAGGGTATTGCCAACATGTCATCCTGCTGCTGAAAGAATTACACTGGCTGCCCATTAGCTACCAGGCCAAGTTCAAGGTTCTGGTTTTGGTGCACAAAGACCTATACAGTTCAGGACTAGGATACTTGAAAGATCGTCTTAGCCCTTATATGCTCAGTCAATTACTGCACTCTGCAGGTGAGGGCCTCCTGCAGATACTATCTTATCAGGAAGTCCGTTCCACACAACATAGGAAGTAGACTTTTAGTGTTGTGGCACCTACCCTTTGGAATTCCATCCCCTTAAATATTAGACAGGCACCATCTCTGTTATCCTTTCAGTGTCTACTGAACACCTTCCTCTTTCAGCAAGCCTTTTAAATAGAGACCTTATCCCAGTCTGCTTCTGTGCTGGAATTGCTTTTAAAGTTGTTTTTTAAAGATGTTTTTAAGATGTTTTGTTTTAATGTTTTTAAAACTGTTTTGTTTTAATATATTTTGAAGTCTGTTTTTAAGATGTTTTAGAGTGTTTTTAGTGTTTTGTTTGCTACCCTGGGCTACTTCTGGGAAGAAGGGCGGAATATAAATTTAATCAATCAATCAATGTTTTACCTTCATCTCTTTTCTACCCAATCCACTCCTAGCTGATGCATGGGTGTTATATCCCAACTGCAGACTGTGATATGTGAACATTTTCAGGAGTTAAAAATCCCACGTTTTAGCAGCAATCTATGAACATGTTACCTTTAGAAATAAGGGATGCTTTTATGTTAGGAGGAATACAAAAAGGCCATAGAAACCCATTGCAAACCGTTCTGCATGCACACAATTATAACAAGGCCTATTGCTTTAGAGTCAAAGATGCAATTGTGCAAAAAGACTTAAATCCAATACATTCGGTAAACCAAGCCAAAATAACACTACAGTACAGTATAGGGAATTTCTACAACAGACTCCACTATGCAAACCCCAATGATCAGCTGATTTGGGGGGCTTGCATAGATCTATGCATGACACTTTACAAGTCCTGGTGATCAGCTCATCATCCGCAAAAATCATTGTTACATCATGTTATTGAGGGATAAATCAAGAAGTCATCTTTACTCTGGCCTTCGACACCTGAGATGTATATTTTTAGGACCCACCCTATTTTCTGTGATGTTGTTTAGGTTGTTTTTAACTGCTTTAAATATGTGTTTTAAAACTGTTGTAACCCGCCTTGGGATCTCTGGGTGAAGGGGGTTAACAATAACAACAACAACAACAATAATGAATATCATGTGCCTTATAGGGTCAGATGTTTATTTATTTATTTATTGGATTTATTAGTCGCCCATCTGGCTGGTTATCCAGCCACTCTGGGCGACGTACAACATAAAAACATACAAATTACATTAGAGCATTAAGAATCTCAAACAATAATAATAAAACCTAAGATGTGTTGTACAAATATATCTTAACCCCCACTGCCGACAACCAAAACCGAGTTAACATGTCCTAACTCTGTTATTGTTCCCCACAGTTATTCACATAGATATGTGATCAGGTAAAGCTGTTGCTAAATGGAAAAATGCTTTGAATGCTTTGAAAATGCTTCTGAATGGCTTTCAAACTCCTCCTGAAACCAAGCATGTGTTTTTTGGGTCTCATCCTGCTTTTAATTCCTCTAGCTAGCTCCTCCATAGAACCTTCCTTGAACTGTGCAGCTGAGAATGTGGGAAGTGTCATCTAGTCAAGTTTAGAGGAATCAAGATCTGATGCATTTGCACACAAGAACCCCCTATAACAAATATCACTGCCCCTGTCTCCTTTTTTCTTCAACAGGGTGGAGAAAGGGAAGGGACAACAACACCTTGTATTACTGATGTCACCTGGTCTTCTCACCCTGCTGAGAATGCCAGGATGCTCTGTTTCTCTTAACATACTTATAATGTGGAAATTGTATCTGGGAGTTGAGTATTTCACAGCAGCTTTTCGAATAGGCATATTGTTATCACTTGAAACTCAGCTTGAGCTGAAGATTCTCTTGCCTGTTAACCTAAGTACCAATTTCTCATTCTAGTAGGTTCTTGTGTAGGGCTTCCACCATCACAGTAGGCCCCAGGAGTGCTTTGTCATATCCGACAAGCAGTATTAGCCTTATATCCCTGACACTATCCATAAATATTAGTGCTTACCTGCAGCAATCTTGATAAGGGAGCGGAGAGTAACAGATGGTGTAAGTTAGGGGGAACAAAGTGTAACAATACAATTTGAGGGTTAAATACAGTATGTATACTGCTTGTTTTACTGTCTCTTCAGCCCCATCCTTAAAGTAAGACTGTTGGGAATTTATGTCCTCTCACCTGGAATAATTTGCAGTTCTACAACATCACTCAAAGCAGGATCAAAGTTCTGAGGATAGAAGCAATAACATTCTTGTCTCTGCCTGACTACCTTCCCAAATGCAGTTGCTTCAGAAGAAGCCAGCCTCTTTAACCTAAGCATTTATCAAACTGTTTCTACTAATTTAGTCATCGTGATGCAAAATGATACTAACAATAACAACAACAATAAAATCCAGTATCTTTCTAGCATCCACTGTGGTTTTTAAGGCATTCCTATCCTAAGATTTTGTTAGTTTTGCACAGAGAAATCTGAAAAGAAAATGAATTAGGTTGAATAATGTTATTAAATAGAGTTACATTGGCTCTTAACTGTCAAAGGGAACATTGCTTTTTGTTAATTCCACCTAGTATCTCTACCTACATTAGCACTGATAGGACAAATAGCCACAACAAAACAGCACAAAAATGAGAATTTCCCCTCCCCTCATCTGAGTATAACACAAGTTCCTTACTCTACTTACTTAATTAGAGAATGCAAATCATAGTATTATTTCTCTATCTCCATTAATGAGCTGGAAATAGAATCAAATGGGGTGTTAATTAAATGTGCTGATGATGCTACATTATATGTGTAGAATTCCAGAGGGAAGACAGAATAAAATATTCAATGACTTCAGAAAGTCCAGCAAGCTGTAAGGGGGGAGCGATATTGCATGTTTAACTAAAAGAACATAGCTTTTCCTTTAAAATGGTAAGAGGCTGATAGAATTAAATTTTAAAGAAAAAGCAAAACTTTTTTAAAAAAAGCATAAAGAAGAATTGCATAATAGATTTGAAAAGGGTAGCCAAAGAATGTAATATTGCCCCTTCCTCTGTTATGCCAGTGGAGGCAAGCTCCAAGGAGTAAAACAAGGCAAAGCCAGGCTGGGGCGTTGGGGAAAGCCAGGCTGGGTGGATGGAAAAGCAAGACCCAGACCATAGCAAAGAGAAATATTGAGCCAAGTCCCCTTATTATTCAGAATAAAAAGCAATCCAGGTCTGGAAGCTACCATATGACCTGTTCTGACTAAGGTTTCCAGGTCAGAAGGAGAGCTTGCAAAAGTTACTTTTTAAAACTACAACTCCCATCAGCTCCAGCCAGCGTAGCCACTGGATTGGGCTGATGGGAGTTGTAGTTCAAAAAAAATAACTTTTCCATTCTCTGGTCAGAAGCATCCCAAACCTTGAGATTTCAGGGGTGGGCCCTAGTGATGTCATTAAGCATGATACGTTAAGCAATGGCCACAATTGCTTAGAGCATACCACTCAAACAAACAAAAAATCTCTGATTGGAAATTAAAATAGAAATCTTAGCTAAATGAGGGTATTCCCCAGGTCCAGCTGAAGTGACAGGATCATTCCTTCTCATCTGCTTAGGGAGCCTGGATAGGGAACATTTAATCTAGCCTACTTGCTTCTAAGTGCCCTCAGGCTAGGCCAGTCACCAGAAGGCCGTCGTAAGCAGGGCTGTGGGGTCGGTACTCCAAACCTTCGACTCCAACTCCTCTATTTTTCTACTGTCCGACTCCAACTCCGACTCCACCCAAAATTGCTTCCAACTCCACAGCCCTGGAAAGGGCTGTAAATGTCTTTTTAAATTGGAAGCACTCATAGGAGCATTTTTATCGCTGCCTGAATATGCGCTGATCTTGGCATCACATTGTTGGGTTCAAATTTAAACCCCCTCCCCTCCCAGGAAGGGTGAGCTAGTGCACACCTCAGCCCTGAATAGGAGCGCAAGCTCAGTAATTTAATTTACCTGCTAGTGGTCCAGCCAGATACCAAACATAAAGCAACACACAAAATACTGCTTGATCAAGAGGGATCTCTGCTCTGCACAGACAGGAGTCCGTCAGGGCAAAGAGCATCGTTTATTCAGTAAAGCCTCATTATATAGTTTCATAAGCAAAACAAAGTATAATATCATAACAAAGGAAATACAACATTACAGAGATGAGCAAGCGCGTCTGTTTATCCTTGTTACATTTCTCATAATTCTTAAGAAGCGAGAACTTGATAAAGAGCTTATACAATTGTCAATCAAAGAAGCTTAATGTGAGATAAGAACTAAGAAAAGATGAGGAAAAGAGTTGGATTGACACCAAAAGAGATAACTATGGGGCTTAGTATGCTTATGAAAGTTACCCACTCAGCAGTATGACGTAAAACTATGGATACATTCTAGCAAGGTGTTTTGGGAACGCTTGTTCTTTTGAGCTGAACAAGCTACAGTTGCAGGGTGTGTATAATAAAACAAGACAGATAGAAACAGCCACAAATCATAGAGGATACATTTTATCTCCTTTCTCAGGATGTTATAGCCTTCCAGGCGCCTCTGGGTGTTCCTTCTCACAAGAGGAGAAACCAAACGTTCTATCATTTATTGCATCACTGGCTCTGAAAGCAATTTTAGTATTTCTGAACAACTCTTGGGGCCTGGCAATAAAATATTTCCTAACAATTCCCCCATTTCAGCGCTGATTGAGCCCACGGATCAATCAGCAAGCTGCATTTAACTACAGATTGTCCTAAGGGAGTTTACTTGAACGTAAGGTTAGGGGGGAAAGAGGGACAGGTATTGGTCTGAGGCAGTGAGGTTCAGTAGAGCCCACTATGGTAAGTACCATGTGTGTCCTATTGCAGAGATCCCAGCTGCTCTGACGTGTAGGGTAAATGGTGTGTGTGTATCTGCATGTGTGTTTCTAATTGACACTAAAACACTAAAGATCTTTCTAAAGAACAATGGAATTCACGGTGGGTGGGGTGTATCTGCCAAGGAATAAGATAACATTTATGCAACAGCGTTTAACTTTGCCCTTGCTTTTCCTGCGCACAAACCTCTAGAATGCATTACCAGCCATACCAACAGGTGGGGGGTATGTGAGAATGGGGGTGGGAGTTATAGCTCTTGGCCTTGCACCTCCTGGGTTCCACTTGAACCAAAGTGGGGTTAGCCAAGCCGTATCACTCCCCCCTGTTATAGCTAGAAGGCAGATATACACAGCCGTCCTTTCACAGATCTGCCCCCGGGCTCCAATGCTGACTTCCAGGGTGTAACTGTGCCATATGAGATGGATCCATATTACAAGGGCCAGCTAGGCAAAGATCAGAATTTTCTGAAATACCAAAATCACCACAATGGGGTGCATTATAGGGTTAAACCTCCTTTGGCATCCTTACCCCAGCCAAACAGGGAATTCAAAATCATCCATGTGCCTATATCTGTGAGTGCTTATCTATAATGTAAGTGACTGTATGGCAATCATGTAACATAGGATGAGAAAGCAACTTCTGGAGATGAAACAAATCTGGATTAACTAATATTCTCTGGATGGTCCATACAGGGACTTTAAATGAAAAATCACATCCTACTATTTCCTTAATACCCAAAGGCATCTATTGGAATATGTTAGCATAGGTTGTATATAGTACTTATCAATAACAACATAATCACAAAATGTTCTAAGGCACCCGCACGCATAGCATGAAAGAGCAATAAGATACAGTAATTATGCAATCTTGATGGGATTATAGCTGCATCATGGTGTCCTAGCCATTTGGAGTCACTCAAAGAAGTAAAAGGTCGGCGTTGGAGGGGAAATTCGCTGGGGCAAGGGGACCTCCTTGGACACTGATGTCCAAGAGTGGAAAAGAGGGAAAATAAATTGGGTAGGCATTGTATACAGCAACATAAGAAAATAAAACCGGAAATTCCCAGAAAAATGTAAAGAAAAAGCTGGCGCCAGATGTCTTCATCTGGGTCCTGTGTCATACACTGACACACAAAATGTTTTCCATCTTGAGTTATGGTGAAATGCTCAACTACAGCTGACTTCATGGGAAGCTTCTTTGACATTTTGAATTTATATTTTTTTTAAATTGTCAATCAAAATTTATTTTGAAGCTGGAGTCGGAGTCGGTACATTTCTACCGACTCCGACTCCACCCAAAATTGCTTCCGACTCCAACTCAGACTCCACGACTCCAACTCCAACTCCACAGCCCTGGTTGTAAGAAGAAAGGAGCCTAGTGTTGTGGAGATGTTAGATGAGAGCACTTAGGAATAAAGATGGATGCCCCTGAAGGTTGCAATTCTAAGCACTAATGGGATAAGTCCCATAGAACTCAACAGGACTTACTTCTGAGTAGATATGGTTAGGATTGTGCTATAGGTAAAGCTTGACTAGATGCTCTGCAAAGATATTGCTACCAAAGCAGGTACCCCTCCCTGGAATGTCCTGCCTGCCTTTTAACATGGCTACTCCAAACTTCTTAATAGATTTGACCCTTCACTGCAGAGAGAGGTTTGAGAAATGAGTAAGAGTTAAGAAGATTCTCTACCCTGCCTACTCTGTGGGCTGCTGTGAGCTTGCTTTGAAAGTCAACCCAATTCCAGTGAGTAATAGCTGACAGAGAGAAAACATACATAGTTTGGTCTACTTTTACAGGCAGTAGCTTGGGAACAACAGCAACTGAAGCCACACTTCCCAGTATGTGAATTCTCTTTTACCACCATTGGGCAAGAAACAAACCATCATCAAACAATAAGGTGCATCATCAGTGGGTTTTAAGGGGGTTGAGCTGAGTGCATGGAACACTGTTATTGCTTCTATGGATGTAAGGGAGTGATGTCAGAGGTGAATGAAATGCAAATAGAAAAAGAAAAGACAGTAATGATTTTCTGAATGCAATACCATATCAACCACAACAACATTCCTATGAGTAAGGCAAAAAACTCAGCATTCCACAACCAGTCAGGGTGCCTAATCAAAACTAAAAAAATCCTGGCAGCCAGTCAGCCAAAGCCACAAAAAACCCCATGCAACACAACCTGCCCCAGGGGCTGCAGTTACCACAGAATGCTGTGGCACAAATGCTGGCGTGAGTGAGACCCTATCAGCACATAATACCTCTCCTCTGAAATCTGCACTGCTTGCCGATTTGCTACCAGGCCAAGTTCATGGTGTGATTTCTATGTTATGGTTGCCACATAGTACTTGTTTTGCTCTTGTAAGAACCTTTAGTGTGGCAGCACCTATGGTTTGGAACTCCCTGCCTATTGACATTAGGCAGGCACCTTCATTGTACTCTTTTTGGCACCTGTTAAAAAAAATGTTCAGGCAAGCCTTCCCAGGCATGTAGAAACTATTATGTTTTTCATCTTGTTTTTAACTCATTGTTGGTTTTATTATTCTGAATGTTTTAAATACCTGTGTTTAACTGTTTTTGTCAATATTTTTATTGTTTTAATTCCGTCTGTAACTCTCTTTAAGGTTTTTTTTACAGTGAAGCAGTATATAAATTTGTAAATAAAATACATACATAAATTTTGGAGTCACTGTGGCCCTTGGGGTTCTTTCCTCTTTTAGGAACAAAGAAATCTGCCTTATACAGACTCAGGCCATTCGGCACCATCTAGCTCAGTACTGATGACATGGACTAGCATTAGCTCTCCAGGATTCCAGGCAATAGTCTTTTCCAAGATTGGATTTGGAACTTTTGCATGCAAAGCATGTGCCATACCACTGAGCAACAGCCCTTACCCTGTTTTAAAAATATCTTTTAAAAATTGTCTTTTCAATTCACTAATGAATGCACAGCATACCTAGGGCAGATCCACACCATTCATTTAAAAAACATTCAACACACATTTGAAGCACATGAATCCTACCACAGAATCGTGGAAGCTTGTCATTTGTTAAGTGTGGAGAAAACTATAACTATGAGGGAAACTACACTCCCCAGGATTCTATGGGAGAAGTCATGGGCTTTAAATGCAAGTTGGATGTGCTTTAAATGTATTTTATGGCTCTATGTAATAAACTTTGCCTGCATGTAAATCATTTTAATTTTTTTTAAAAATGGAAATCAGCTACAAAGTTTATTGGGTGACCATGGGCTACTCACCATCTCTCAGCCTAATCTGCCCCTCAGAGTGAAAACAACAGAGGGGACCATGACCACCCCAAGGAAGAAGGGCACACTAAAAATGAAGAGGAAATAATAAAGTACAACCATAGTGTGAAATCCAGACACTTATCGGGACATAATATGAAGAAATATTTATATAAGCATGACTGTCAAAGGTGTTTATTATTTACACAACCTGTAAAGATATCTATAGTGCAATCCTATGTTTCTTTACTCAAAAGCAAGTCCCAATGTATTCAATGGAGCTTACTCAAACAGGGAAGCATACACAGGTTTGCAACCTCAAGTGATAAGGAACTTCATTCACTCAACCCAATATTCAGAATCATGCCACTTTCAGCTGTTTTGCATCTGTTTTATACTTGTTTTACAGGTTATTGGATTTTAAATGGATTTATTTCTTGTTGTGAGCTGCCTTGGTTTCCAACTCCACCTCACAGCGTTGTTGGAAAGACTCCATATATACACACACTGGAGATGTAAAAATACATACACTCTATATAATAGTTTATTGTCAAAACTAGTTGGTCATTGCAGAACATTTTTTTAAAAAATAAAATCAGTATTAGTTTCCAAGAAAATAAAAGCAGTGGCACATAAGTAAGCCTTGCAATATTGCTTTAAAAATAGTACTGGATGGGGAAAGATTTACAACACAAACACAATCCTTTGCTGTTCTCTCAAAAGTCCTGTTGATGTACAGCACAATCCTAATCATGTCTACTCAAAAGTAAGTTCTATTGAATTTAATTGGGTTTACTTCCAGTACGTGGGATTAGTATTGTAGCTTTACTCCCAGAAAAGTGAGTATAGGATTAAAGCTTCATATTGGGAAGGTTTTCGGAACAGGCTATGAATTAGACAAACAAACTGCCCTCTTCAACTGCCCAGGAAAATTTAAACTTGTTTGAATCCTCATGATTAGAAAAGTATAACACATTGTAATGGCATCATAAGCTGCATGCACACTTTGTTTTAAATTTTTGTTCAAAAATTATTTGAAAGATAAAATGTATAATATGCTATTTTTGCAAGTAATTAAAAAACCCTACATGTACACTTTTATAATAATTATAACTGAAATTGTTTACAGTAAACAATTGCCTACCAAGATACTGCTATGTTTTTTTTTTCTTCTACATCTCCTGTACACAGAGAGTAAGGCACTTTTGCTACCGCTGAAAGCTATAAACTTACTTAATTTATGAGATTTTCAGACAAGTAGAAAAAGACAAGTTTTCTGGGCTTACAATGGGTTCTAGCTATTGCCAGGAGGTTAACAAATCCCTTGTCAATCACAATCCTGACTTCACTTATTGGCTACAAACCTCAAAGGGTTAGAGCAGCCAGCTACGACCTCATTTAACAGAATGTGGGGGGCAGCAACTGATGTTTTGATGTATTTCTCTTGAATCAGACCACCTAGAAACTTTTTTTTACAAAAAGGAAAACTGAGAATCCAGAGATTGAGTTGACTCACCTAGAGACCTGGAGATGACCCCAAAAACCCAGAGTCTCCAGGCAAAAACCAGAGATCTAGCAATCCTACTTCTGACCTATAGGAAACCTCTTGTTGGCTAGACTAGCCATTCTGCAGTTCACTCCTCTGGCTAACACGCAGTAGTAGTAAACGAACTAATTCTTTGTCTGACATTTCCAAAACTCCAGGTTCCTGATCCGCAGGGACTTTAAGCCCTAACACATTGATGCATTCTATTTTATGTAAACTCTCTGAATGATACATGCAGCTGTGTTGGTCCATTAAAAAAAATCCCAACAAGAACTATTATCATATTGTATTAATTAGCACCATTTAACATTCACTAGCTTTCAGGTTTCACAAGTGCATCCTCAGTCTAGCAAAGCTAGAGATTAATTTCAGATTGAATCATAGAAGAAATATTGGATAGTGTTGACTAGTACTTGGAGAACAAATTTCTCCCTTAGAAAAAGCCCCATCATCAGAGGATGGAAGGTAATATCCAGTTCTAGGATTTCTTTCCTGGATGGCTAAATATGGTCTTCTCTGAAGCAGACAAAAAATCAGTCTGTTAAAAAAATCCAAATGGGAACAGTATCAATTAACCTTGTGATGGGACTAGATGTAAATGGCTTAGAGCAGCCTTTCCCAACCAGTGTGCCTCCAGATGTTGTTGGACCACAACTCCCATCTTTCCTGACCATTGGCAATGCTGGCTGAGGCTGATGGGAGTTGTGGTCCAACAACATCTGAAGGCACACTGATTGGGAAAGGCTGGCTTAGAAAGACTGAATTATGAAATACAGTTGCAAAACCAAAATGAGTACACGACCAGGCAAATAAATTTTAAAAAGATGGTTCAAATAAAGATCAATAGTATTTATTGGATGTGCAGGAATTTCAAAGATAGAGACAATTTGTGAATCATGGTACAATAGGTTATTTAAGCTGAGGAAAGACTATTACCAATAACTTATTCCTCAGTCTTCTTCCAATATGGTTGATATGAGATAGCATTGAGCTGCAGCTGTATAATCAATGTATACTTCCCTTTTTAAGTAAGAGTACAAAAATGTGTATCAAGTGGTTATGTTTACCTAAATTAAACAAGGAAGCAGTGATCCAAAAGGGATCAGGCATAGGGTTGCCAGGTTCTTGGCCTGAGACTGATCCTGTATCTTTAGGAGAAGAGAAAGTCAGCCAAGTGCAGGTGTTCTTGCAACTCAGTAATGGGGAAAACTACAAGGTGGAATTCTCCCTTCTCCCTGCACAACTTTTAAAGACACAGAAGTCCTCCTGGAGGCCGGGCCTGGCAACCAAGAGGTCTTCTGTATCTTTAAAAGTTGTGCAAGGGGAAGGGAGAAGTCCACCTTGTGGTTTTTCCCATTACAGAGTTGCAAGAACACCTGCACTTGGCTGACTTTCTCTTCTCCTAAAGATACAGGATCAGTCTCAGGCCAAGAACCTGGTAACCCTAATCAGGCACCTTCTGTATTGGTTGCAGGGAAATGTAAATGAATGTGCATGTTGCTGCATGTGAATTTAAATGTACATATGCATGCTGCATGTGAATTTTCCTGTATAGCTTAAACTATAAATGTGAATCAGCTCCACTGAAAGGATGTAGCAAGTAGAGCCACAGTATTTTACTGTGCACCCTGTCAGCAGATCCAATACGTGATGGAAGAAAAAGGGATAAATCCAGTCTTCTCCCATATTCAGGAATCAGCGCAGTACACAAAACTAGATCTAGTAGAACATTATTCATTCCAAGCAAGCATCCTATGCCCAGTTCACAGTGAGTGACTTTGGATGTGATGCTGTTGCAGAAGAACAAGTAAGATGCAATTGAACTTTTGCCATAAGAATTGCAGTGGATGGGAAGCCACAAGACTTCTGGAGACACTGAAGGAGATGGGAGTTGGAGGTACTGTATTGCATTAGTTCCGCTCCTACCTACAGGGCTGCTACCAGAAAGTAGTACTAGGAGAATGCTGCTCAGCTCCATGGCTCTTGGGCTGTACGGTCCCACAAGAGTCCATTCTGTCCCCTATGCTATTTAGCATCTATATGAAGCAATTGGAAGCTGTTGGTATGCTGATGACATGAAGCTCTATCTCTCTATTCTATCTGAATCAGGAGAGTCTGTAAAGATGTTAAAGAGCTGTCTGGAGACAGTGATGGACTGGATGGGAGCCAATAACCTGAGGCTGAATCCTGATAAGACAGAAGTGCTATGGGTGGGTGGTTTCTGTGTCCAAGAATTAAGTGTACAACTTGTTCTGGGAGGGATTGTGTTCCCCCTGAAGGAACAGGTCTGTAATCTTGGAGTATTTCTGGATTCCAAATTGTCACTAGAATCCCAAGTGACTAGGAGTGCTTAGGCTGATTCACTAGCTACAGCTGTTCCTGGACCAGGATAGCCTGGCCTCAGTTGTCCATGTTCTGGTGACCTCCATCTGGACTATTATAATGTGCTTTATGTGGGGCTGCATTTGAAGATGGTGTGGAGGCTGCAGCTAGTGCAGAATGTGGCTGTTATAAAGTCCTAAATGGCTTGGGACCCAAGTACCTAAAAGAGCCCCTTCTCCAGTATCAACCATCCTATGATCAGCAGATGAGGTCTTGTTGGTGGTGCTGCCACCGGGGCTGCCCAGCTGGTGTTGACCTGTGACAGGGCTTTTCCTGTGGTGGCTCCCCATTTGTGGAATGCCCTTCTCGGATAGATGCATATGTCTCTATCACCAATGACTTTTAGGAGGAATTTGAAAACATTCCTGTTTACCCAGACATTTGATGGCTGAAAGAAACTGTTCTGGGAAACCGGAGACTGATGGATGAAAGGATGTTTTTAATTGTAACTGTTTTTAGAATGCTTGCTTGCTTGCTTGTGTGTTGAAATGTTTTGTTGATGTTTTTGCCACTCTGTGTTCCTTCAGGAGGAAGGGTGAGATATAAATTCAATAAATAAATGAATTGTCCCCTCCTTCCCCGCTATCCCATTGCACATGGATATATTGGAAATTTGACTGGAGATTATGGGAGGGGGCCTAACTCTGTGGTATAACATGGTCTTTGTCAGCAGAAAGTGCAGGGTTCAGTCTTTGGTGTTTGCAGTTAAAAGGCTCTCAAGTCTGTTATGGAAATTTGTATATGCAGAGATTGTCAGCAGCCTGAGATGCATGTGTGCCAGTGTGTGTATTTACCTAAGTAGCAGGCTTTTACCCTGCATTTAGATCACTGAGACTTAAGACTTAATAAAATAAGAAAAGCTACTTCATTTATAGAAATACATAGTAAACAGGAAAGACATACCTAGTTCTAACTAACTAAGTTGGAGGTGCTATGCCCAGACTTGGGTATTGCCCTCATGGCTCAGGAGAGAGAACGAAGACAAATATGTCTCCTCTCTCTCCTTGGACAGTTGAAGAAGAAGACAAAGGAAGGAGAGGTAGATAAGTTTCCCTGAGCATATCAGTTTACAACGGAAGTAAGTTAGGTAGAGAAGAGCACAGATAAAGGTAGGCAAACCTAGCCAGCTGGAAGACCCTAACACTATCTTCCTTCTGGAATACAAACAAAAGAATCCAAACAGGAGTTGCTCTTGCCCCACTTCCAACAAAGTCATTGTTGAGAGACCTGCATGGCTTGCCGATTTACTAATTGATTGGGTTCAAGGTTTTTGTGTTAATTCCTAAACAAAGTACCCTAAGAATTGCCTGATTCCTTATGTTCCACCTTGATCACTGAGATCTTCTAATGGAGCACTTTTGGTGAGCCCCCATGCCCCCAAGATTTGGTTACCCTTTACCAGGGACTGAGCCCTTAGTGCTTACAGAGTTTTGAAATATTAAGTTGTATATAAATGCTTTTAAATAAATAACTAGCATGGCAGGCCCTGCTCTGTGGAACTCCTTGCTAATAGAAGTTCGGCAGGAGACATCTCTATTTTCTTTCAAACACCATTTTAAAGATGAACTGTTCAGGTCTTTGGGACATGAAATCTTTTTCTATCCAGTCTTTATTGATATGTTACTGATGTTTTTACTGTTGTTACTGTAATATGTATTTTTATGTTGTACACTGCCTTGTTATATTTTCTATGAAAGTAAAGTTCATAAATATTTAAATAAATAAATAATATAAGTTGCAGGGCTGGGAATGTTCTCTGAGACGCTGGGAAACTGGTGTCAGTTTAGATCAGGAATAGGGGGCCTGTGACCCTCCCAATGTTGTTACAGTCCAACTTCTATCATTCGCTGTTAGCTTGGCCAATGGTCAAGGATGACAGGAGTTGTAGTGCAACAACATCTGGAGGACCACAGGTTCCCTATCCCTGATCTGGATGAACCAATGGTCTAAGAGAAGAAAACAGCTTCATCTGAGATTATACAGCCACAAGAGATTTTTCGCATTCCTCAATGTTAAATTGAAAATAACCCTTCATGCCATTCTGATAAGCTCATTTCAAAGCTATTCCCATAAGCTCATTTCAAAACAAAATCTTACAAAACTTATAGTCCTGAACTCAGAAAAGCTTGCTTAACAAACATCTAAATTTTCATGGCAATACACAAAACAGTCAGAGAATCGAGGGGTCAAAGTGTAAAAAGAGAGAGATAAAAACCAGACCCCTTTTGGACTTATTTCTGTCAGAGTTCTCATAATTTGTTGAAATTGTTTAAAAATCAGCCGTGTTCATTGAGTACATGTAATCCTATTACTGACCTTGCCCCATACACTGACCTTCATCTTCTGCAGTTTAAAAGTTTAAAAAAATGCCTGGCTGATTTTTAATTAATTTAAGAAATTTAGCATTGAAGTCAATGATAAGGCCAGGCATGCTGTGTCAGAACCAACTGTCAGTGTTCTAAAAGCCAGACTCAGTCACGGCTTCCCCCAAAGAATCCTGGGAAGTGTAGTTTGTGAAGGGTCCTGAGAGGAGACTCTTATTCCCCTGACAGAGCTCCAGCAGCCAGAATAGTTTAGCAGTCAGCCACTCTGACTCAAGCTCTGTGAGGGGAACAGGGCGTCTCCTAGCAACTCTCAGCACCCTTCACTAACTACACTTCCCAGCATTCTTTGGGAGAAGCCATGAACTCAATGAGCATGCAAATGATCAATCCATTCTCAGCAAACTTGCACAGGATCCCATTTCTTACCTCCTGGATTAAAAAGCCGGGAAATTCACTAATAGGCAAAAAACCTTGCAGTTTAAGAATGTACCTATAGCCTACAGATATTTCTATCGAACTTTAAAAATCAGGGGAATTGGGCAGCTATAGTGAATGCACCAGGGGAGCAGGAGACCTGACCTCCTCTCTGAGATATGGTACTGCCCTACACATTTGTAAAAATGCACACACAATTTGGGTTGATGTTTCACAGTCCAATCCACTTGCTGTGTAGCTTGGAAGAATTTGGTAACGTGCCTCTGAGCATATGGTGAGTGGTGGCAACACCTGCCATCAGCCCAAATGACAGAAACAAGACATGTGCTGTGCTGATCTTGTTTTAGCAGGGAGGAAGCAATAATGTTAGAACAGTTGATATAGTTCAGATAGTCATTTTAAATATGTTTGATTTACTTTGCAATTTTAGTGAAGTTTCCTATAGTAAATCATTTTCTTTTGATTCTGTTTCTGTGAATATGTGAAGTACACCAACACTTTACAACACTTAAAAAAAAGCTTCAAAAACTATTGTGGAATAATGGCACTGACTATTCAGTAGAATAGTTTCCAATGGACACGAGGAGTGTCTCAGTTTGCACAAGATAAAACAGTGGGAGGTGAAATACAATCTAGCAAAAATCTAGGTGTGCTCTATGTTTTTAATTGACCATGCCCACCTTTCCTTAAGTGGAGTAGTTTAAGCATAGCAGGCTGAATACATGCATCTTGGGCAGGCCAGAGTTGTTTTTTCCAACAGCTAGAGTCATTGCTTAAGTGGCAGTATGTTACAATATGTTGTCATCAGTCTGATTTTACATCGAACTCCAGTTTCAGATTCAACTGTTAATGCACCCAATATAGAAATAGAGCATAACCTCCAATTTGAAACACAAAATGCTGTCTTCACCATCATATGACATTGACCAATAAAAAGCCTTTGAAATTAATAAAAATAAATTTGACACAGATTTCTAGGATGAATAATGAGAGAAATATAATTTTCTAGATTAGATTCTCTGTAGAAACAGTAGTAACAGAAAACAAGTAAAGTAAGAACACCAGCAAACATACAAAACATACAAAAATGTAATTGTCCATCTGCTCAGATGCACATGTTACCAAATTCTTCCAACCTACACAGGAAGTGGATTGGGCTGTGAAAGACCAACCCAAATTGTGTTTGCATTTTGACAAATTTGTAGGGCAGTACAAAGGAAGAGAGTCAGGTCTCCTGCTCCTCTGGTGCATTCACTATAGCTTCCCAATATCCCTGCTTTTAAAGTTTGATAGAAATATCTGTTGTGTATAGGTACATTCTTAAACTGCAGGGGTTTTTTTTGCCTATTAGTGAATTATCTTTAATAGTGTCCTAGCTTTATCATTGGGATAGTACTTTTTCCTGTAGACACAGCATATTTCTAACATTTATGTACTTTTTTTAAAGTGGGGAATGTGTATGCAAGTTTAAGAGTCTATAGGGGAATTGTTAACCAATGCTTTTAGAAACTTCTTCATTTGAGGTCCACATTTACAGCAAGCCTAAAAACAAAAACATAGTGTATTATGAGAAGCAATCTTCTGGAACAAGGAAGCCAGTTAATCAATTGCAGCTAATTTGTCCTGTGGAATGTGTCCGCACCTCAGCACATTTTGTCTGAGTTCTAGCGTGCCACATGTTTTCTAAACTAATGATGGTCCTAGGCTAGAAATGGTGGGTTATGGGAATAGGATGGCAGTCTTTCTTCTACATTTGTACATTGAATATGCTCTTTTAGTTACTACGCAAACAAAAAGGCCACCAGAAATTGCTCCTGCATAAACTTCACTGGAAAAAAAGAATAGCAATGTGGCAGTTTCCCTGCCCTCTTTATGCCATGCTTGTGGAAGTGGTTTGCGATAAAAGTTGTGGCCTGTTTCACACCACTCCAGCATGCATTTTTCCTTTTCTTCCCCTGTGCTTCCAGCTACAGGCATAAGCTTCTGTGCATGAAATAGTAACAGTATAACAGTGATTTCCACAAGAAAGTCTGACTACACATACAATTAAAATTAACAAACTCCAGAGACAGCTGAAGTTCCCCTCTGACTTTACTAATGTGGATGTTTACCTAAAAATCCTCTCCACACAGCACAAGATAAGGAATGACAGACAATACAACAAACTAGTGAAGGTCGATAGAGTTGATGGCAGCAGTTAATCAATTACAAGAGCAAACCCTCCCTTAAAGTAACTAGTCCTGTTTTTTCTCCATATAATCAACTGACTGAGTCTTGTAGTCTTAATAACATTGACTTGTTTTTTTCTTTGTTTGTCTAATTGATTGATGCCTGGATTTGCACAAACTTTAGGTGCCCTAGAATTTAAGACTTAATATCTCCCCACCAAAAGACAGACATCTAATTAGCTTGTCTCCAAACCTAATGGATACCACGGTAAAGTGGAATTCCATCCAGCCATGACAAACCTTCTTGCTTTGAAGAAGGGATTTACATGTTGTGCATTAACTTGATTGGGTGCTAGGAAGTCATGACAGGGAAGTGGCTCTCCATTTGTGAGCAGCAGGAACTAAATTACAGTATAATCACAGAAGACTTCATTAGGTTGACATATTTGTGATTGGCTTCTTACCCCACCCCCATGAAAAGTCATTACAACATTACTTCTTGCTCATGTTGCAGGAAGGTTTTCTGTACAAAAGGGCCCCTTAGAAGTTATTATTAAAAAGTGGAATGGAAAGAGTTCCCATTAAAGTTCATAGTGAATTTCATTAAAGTTAAGCTGTTAAGAAACTACATTTATTAGTACCCTGACTATAAAGGCCATTTTACAGTGCTGGAAGAATGCAAAATAGAACTATGTGTGTGCTTTAAAGGCATGATAAATAAAAGATGATTATAATAAACGAGAAACAGGCATAAGGTACCCTGTTTCTCCTGGTTGATCACCCATTAAGTCCTTGAGAAAATGTCAAGCAGTTTAACATCAGGTAAAGATTCCTGTGGTGACCAGAGTTTAAAGACTGCAACTTAAACCTGGTGCACCTAGCCATGTCCTCAGGATATATTAAAGGGAGTGTAGGGGGGATGGAATGGCATACCAGCTGGAGGCCTGGCACACAAACTAGTACGGCCAAATAGAGCAAACCAAAAACAAAACCTAGCTTTGCTGAAGACCTGTTGGATAGCTTTGGCCAAGTCTCTTGCTCAAGTCTCAGACTGCAATCCTAAGCATGCATATTTTCAACAAAGCCCTACTAAATTAATGGGACTTCAGAGTAAACATGATTAGGAGGAGATCTGTACATATAAGTAAGTAGTATCTCCCTTACAGGATTATTGTACTGATGGATGAGACAAAGAATGTAAAGCACTTTGAATATTTAAAATGGCATATCAATGAATATTAACTTTTAAATCCACCCTGACCCACATTAACTAGATTCTCAAACTATGATTTTTGTTTTGCCAGTATGCTTCCTTCTTCCTTCTATCAAACCTGTTCAATCATCCATTGAATGAGGGGGCAAATATTAGAAAGGTGGCTGACGCTCAAAAGGTCAGTCCTTATCAGGATGCAGGAAATACAGGGCAAGTATATAAGAAGGTAAAGAAATGTGAGTTAAGTGTGAGCCTGAGCTGAAAATGTCAGAGGACAAAGTGGAAACATACTGCTAATGAGCTTCCAAGAAGCATCTGATTGGCTAATACAATATGAGAAACAGGATGCTGGAATAGATGAGCTATTGGTCTTATTCAGGAGGAATCTTCTTATGATCTAAACTTGTAGAAAGAAAAAAACACAAAACTACCTCTGCCCCCCAACCCAACCAAGCATTCTAAGGCAAATTGGGTGCCTATTGCATTGAGCAGATCATCCAGCATCCATGGAAGACTTACGTGAATGCACAGAAACAGGTCAAGGGTGCAAATAAATAGGAAATGTGTAATATTTTGTCAAGTCAAGGAACCACATATGAAATGGAGGCTCATAAAAATGTAATAGACAATAAAACTAACAACAGCCAGTTAATCAAACAGGCAGAAAAGGTGGCTTGTTGACTAGTTTCACTGGTTGTAGGATATCAGCGTTTGATCCTGGCTCTCCTTCATCTTAGTTATATAGAAGATGGGGCCTTAGCCAGGACAGACTGAGAAATTATTTGTTTACAGCAGCAAGAATGAAACTTGGTAAAAGTCCAGAGACATTCAATCTCAATATCAATGTTCTCTCAATATTATGACAAGCGATTTTTAGGAATAATTTGAGAACTTGTGTGTTTGTTCTGTCAATAACAGTCTGCTTCTTATTTAGATCAGTCCTTGTGATCTGTAGCTTTTTTTTTTTTTTTTAACCAGAAGTCAGTTATGGAAACAATATAAACTTTCAAAGAACTGGGTTGACTTCTTGGAGACCTTCAAAGTGAACTCTGAGACACTGATCATTATACCTCAGACATAACATATCCTTCTTTTAGCCTGGATGATAGCCATAGTAATTCCTAATGTGATGTCCTTGGACAGATATCCTATGAAGTGGACTAATTCATTTGTATGAGTTTCACTATAGATTTGCTCCTTTATGTATTAATTTATTTTTACCCATCTGTACATCTGGTAATACCATATGCATTCATCTTAATTACATCATGTAACTTTTCCTCTGGACAAGTCAATTGTGGTTAATTACTAATTACATTTTCTAAGAAGGGAAGGGAATAACGCACCTCAACCACACACTTGGAGACTGTTAATATCACTTGAGGGGTTGCTGCAGCATCAGGAAGTTTCAGAAACAGCTTGAATCCTCTGTTTTTGTCACCAGAAACCCAGATGGAATTATAGTCCTAATTTATAGTCCTATTAGAGGAGTGCTGTGCAGTGCATAGTAATATAAGCAGAGGAAGGGATAGATAGGACAGCTGTGATCATGTCACAAATCACAGACACTACCCGGGAATTGATTATAACACCAAACAAAATACATATTTACATCTTTCTTTTTCTTTTTTGTGGTACAGGAGAGCTTGAAAAGGCAGACACCCTCAGCCTCAGAATAAACTAGGGTTAAAACTATTTAAAACAGGATATTCAATATGACCAGCCAGCTCCATCAATCCTTAACTAATCTACTGAACAGGAATAGGGGAGCTATAGTCCAGATGTTGCTGGAAATTCCCATTATCCACAGCCAGCATGATCAAAACTCAATAGATGGTGGGAGTTGTAGTCCAACAACATCTGGAAGGCCACAGGTTCCCCACTCTGGCTCCTGAGAGTCAACCAGCTCCCTCCTAGAGAGGCAACACACCCGTTTCATCCCTAGACTGAGTATTCCTAACCTGGGTGAGAGCCTCTCTACCCCCAAAATACAGTCAAAACTCTCCTGACAGCCTCAGGCCATAAAGCATAGGATGGATGGAAACTCTGAAGACTGGGTGGCTAACCAAGTAACATTACTGGAACTTTGGGCTGGCAATACTGGTATTGTACAAAGACTCTCAAGGCAACACCATGCTATTCTAGCCATCTGGAATGTGCTATGGTAAGCTCAAGAAATGTCCTCAGAGCATTAACCTTTCTAGTTCTTGTACTGTTCTCTTTGGCCTGCCCAAAGTTGGGACAAACTTATTCACTCACTCCTCTCTCACACAATCCCATCAATCAGAGATGATTCATTCAGCCGGTCTCAAGGCAGGAACCCCAGAAGAGTTTTTAAGATTTCAAGGGGGGGGGACTCAAAATGCTTCACTATTAAATAAAAAAAATAAAAAAAGGATTTAGTAGTTTGTTCCACTGGGACTGGCTACACTTTGGAATTTTTGATGAGAAACTCTGGACTGTAGTCAATCCCTGCTAAAAGTAGAGTTTCAAGACAGCTCCAGTCAGTTGATCGGCAGTGACCTCAGGTTCTACTGAGACTGGCTACAGAGTTTCTGATTGGAAAATCTCAAGCCCCCGTTAACTGAGATGTTCCTTTCTAGAAGTAGGATGTGCCTCCTGGCCTCACCTCACTCAGGGCATGGGCAAGTAGCCGATTCGTTACAGATATCTGCATTCAGCAAATGGCTGTTGGGAGCAGGATGCACAAGGCTGAGAACAGAGCTTGAGGCATAGCCCCATACCCCTCCAAATGTTAGCTCTATGCATGGAGGCAAACTTTTGAAGGGAGCACTAGATTAGATATAGCCTAGCTGGAATTTCTATAACTGCATGGCTCTTTATTTCACATACCTTTCATCCCCCTTCAGGCCCAGACCCATTTCCATATATACCTATGGTGATATGGCTGGTTCAAAGAGATCCTTTGGGAGGTGAGGGAGGGCCAAAGCAAGTTGTCACCACCACCAATTAAATTACATTATTCCCGATGCTAGAGCTTCACCCTTTTTACTGGCCCAGCTCGTGCATCTTTAAAGGCAGCCTGATACACAGCAACTTAGCAACTTCTTTTCCCTATCACTGCATAATTTCTGTGTCAGGGTGCTGTTAAAAAGCACATTAGGGGCATTAAGGGCAGGGGAAGTGGGCAACCCACCTGCTGCATCAACCATTTCTAGCATAATCTGAAGGATACAGGAAAAAAGATAATTCCTGCTACCTCTATAAAAGCACCTTCTTCTGATGCTGTAGTGCAGCCTCCAACAACCTGGCGCTCTCCAAATGGTTTGGTCTACAGCTCTCATCAGCGCCAGCCAGCACTTGCAAAGGTTAGCTGTAGCGCTATCCTATAATTAGGGGGGGAAAGTCTAGTGCTGAAGTTCTCTAGTGTTCAATGAGTCTTGAACACAATTTCCTCAAGGTTGTAACGAATATGTCAAATCTGCCTCTTTTCTGAGCCTTCCTCTTGCTAACCAATGGTACAATCAGGCTGTTTCCTTTAAGTTGTGGCTTTGTTGTTCGTCAAAATGATTTTACATTTTGATGTATATTTGCTAGTAAATCTCTCTTTGAATGGGATACATTGGGGCCACATGGCATCGTTATCATATGAAACTAGAAGAATAAAAATTGCAGGACAGTTGTGAGCACCTTACATTTAGTCTCTGGCATGACACTGATACATTCACAACTTGACACAGTTATAAGAACTGTACTGGCAGGTAAGGAACAAGGGGAGATGAGAAGCCTCTGAATCTTGTGTCGAGCATCGTAAGGGCTTTGTATGACCCCATTAAACTTACTGCTTTGTGCTGACACTTCTTAAGATGGTTTAATGAACTTTTTAAAAAAAGGAAGTTTCTTCAGTGTGAACTCCCATATATTTCTTTAATGCCAGTTTCTGACAGGCATTGCTATCGTAGCAATGCTACATGGACAGTACCTCTGCTTAAATACTCCCAGGCCTAACCCAAAGCTGCAAGCGGTGGCTAAAATAACTAATGAAAAAGTAGCAGCAAATTTCAGGAGCCTGAGTCCTGGAAGGTACAATCTTCATACGTATACTTTCAACAGGATATTGTTAAAAAAACTGCTGGATTCTGGAATTTGCACAATATCTCAGTCCAGTGAAGTGTATTCATGATAACTCAGGACCTATCACACTTGCCTTTGGTAACCACAAATAAGCCATCTTGGTAGGAGAGAATTTCAGAACACTTCTACTATTAAACTTCCCTTAAAGCATGCCAACCTCTCCATTATAACTTTAATAATTGTCATAAAGACTGACTTGTGGAAGCTTTCAGTATTGCTCACCAACCACCCCCTGGTTGCTGTTCAGAGGCAGCACTGGACTAGGAATCTAGGAATAGGGGTGTAGTCTTCTCAGGTCTCGGGGTGTGTGTGTGTCTTAGATCCCTTACCTTTTTGGGAGCAGGATCCCAGCCATGTCCCTATGTCTCCAGCATCCTATGAGCCAATCAGCCTGAAAGTGGAATGTATTAGCCACTGAGAAGAACCTAACATGTTTCCTTGTCCTTTCCTGCTGATTGGAACCAATCAGAGTGAAAGGAAGTGAGTTGGCCAGTGAGAAGACTTTGCTCAGTGGCGAACACATTCCCCTTTAAGGCTGATTGGCTCCTAGGGATGTCTGCTATTGTGGGAGAAGGTGTGTGGGGAAGGACTGAGGAGCGTGGAGATAAAAGAGAGCAAGTAACTGAGTGAGGAGGCATGGCTGTGAGGGGGCATGGCATGACTATCGTGAAGGGAGTCCGCACTTCTGAATTTGCCACTACACTGCTGGCTAGGAAACTCTCATCTTGAAGGAATCTGATCAGTACTAGTTTTGTCTCTAAGACTAGTGATGAACCATTCTTGGGAGTGGCCCGATTGTCACTATATTCAGTCTTCCAGTCAGTAAGCTGCCTTCTTCCAGGATAGTTAGTTTTGAACACAGACATCCAGCAGCCTGTCAGCATTCCATGGTCACTGAGTATGCTCAGTCATTGGGATGTTTTGGGGGTTCCTCCTTCATGCTCCCCGTCTAAATGATTGTTTGTACTTCTGCAAATTTTGGGGTTTCTCCAGGTTGCTGATATGTGCCACACACAAGAAGGATGTAAGTTATCTATGCTCACCTCTGAACTTTGGAAGTAGAAAGATTTTAATTTTTTTTCTTTTTTAAAAAGCTCAGAAGATGCCATTATATCATGTGATTCAAAATAATTTAGTATTGTCTCATCATTGCTTGTCTGATTTTAAATATACCTATATACGTACAGTATATTATTAATTCAAAAGTAAATAGGAGTAATCAGGCAACTTAGCAAATAGATGTGGACATTCCAGACAAACGTGCAATTTTTTCCCTGCATGCTACCTATTGCCATAGCTTTCCATTTTTGGTAGGAACAACTTCTTCCAGATACATCATGGTGGCCATCTTGAAAATTCATGTAAAAACCTGTATCTACCAATCACTTTGCTTCTATGTCACTCACAATCTTGGTGTCTAAATATATATATTCCAGTCCCAATGCCCCAGTCACTACTGATGCAATCATAGGGTTGGGTGTGCTTCGGAGTATACACAGGCAGCAGAATGTGGAAATGAGCTGTTAATATCAATTGTTCATATTCAGGCAATTAGTGGGGCACACCACTTTGGACTGGTTCACTAAATAAAAGAGACACCTCCTTGCAAATAGAGAGCTAGCACACCAAGGATATGTGCTGTCATCGAGCCTTTTGCCTTCTGCGCTAGTTTTTTATTTGAAGGAATTTATAGAGAAGATTCAAAATATGGTTACTCACTTGCAGTTTGACTGGCCATTATTTTTCTCTCTCTTTCCTCTGCATGCTAACACCCCATTCTGCTTCATGCAAAATTAATGCATCAAATTATAGAGGGTGATGGTTTGTGCCCAGGGTCTTCTGTGAACTGGAACATACTGCAAAATTCTTTGCAATCCAGGAGTATCTGTTGGCAGATAAGCAAGGGTTCCTTGGCAGACAAGCAAAGGTTCTCTCATGGCAGGAAGTTTGAAAATGACTGCCTTCTACCAACAATACTCAGGGTAACACCATCAAATCCAAAACAATGTTCTAAAAATGTATTTCAATAGCACTGATTCCAATTTTGTTTATTTTGTTTGTCGAGGTTTGGTAGTTTCTGAAAAAACTTCCGTACTTATTTCTGCGACCAGTGAGCGGCCTAAACGAAGGCTGCTATCCTCCAGTCACAATATCATATGGTGTTTGCGCTTTCTTTAACTCTCCTTTATACACATGGGGAGAAGGTGCGTGTATAAAAGAGGGAGTTGAGAGGCCCAAGCGCCGTTCTGCATACCCAGAGTTTTAGGCTGCAAATCCTATGCGCGGTTTCTCGGGAGAAAGTCTTCATTGCACTCAGTCGGAGAGATGTACGCGATGACGTTTGCTGTCTAAAGGTTGCTACGGCTGATGTTCCTTGTCGCGGCCGGTGCTTTCTCGTTGCCGTTGCGGTCCTGCAGTTCTGCTTCCATCTCAGCGTGGGCTGGCTCCTTCAGCATTGCGGTTGCTGTGGCCCGGGGTTTTGCTGCGGCCTACGGCTGCGTTCTCTGCTGTGGCTCGCCGCCCCTCTGTCGCTGCTGCGGTGGTTGGGATGCCGTTGTCATCGCGTGTGACTTGCGTCATCCTGTGTTGCCGCGGCCCCTGCTTGCTTGCTGCTGTTGGGGGTTGTGCTGCCCCTGGGGCCTGTTATTTCTCTTTCGCCGCGGCTGCACCCTGCTGCACCCTGCCTGTCTGCTTGTTTGGACTTGTTTGGACTTCCTGCTTGCGCGCTGTGGCTGCCGTTGCGGGCTGGCCACTGCTGGGGTATTGGGACGTTACGGCCCTGTGTTGCTGTCGTCGTGCTGCTTGCCTGTTGCTTGGCATCATCGTTGCTGCTGTGGGTCGTCCTGATCGCGGGGTGCGTTGCTGTTTGGGACGCTGTCTACATCGCCATCGTGCTCTCATCGCTGCCGTTATTTGCCCGCCCATGTTGGCTAGGACCTTATTGCCGTGACCCGGACCAAGTATTCTACAGACCTGTTACTGTGGCCGGCTGCGACTACCATTCTCGCCGGCTATCACAACCCGGTTTCTGTTTTAAATTGGTGTATGTATGGATGTATGGATGTGTAGCTGTATGAATGGATGTATGGATGTATAGCTGTATGAATGTGTGAATGTGTATGAATGTGAATTGGATTGATTTGTATTGACTTAGTTAATTTAATTTAATTTAATGTAATTTAATTAGTTTAATTAATTAATTATTGGTTTAATTAATTTAATTTAAATTAGTAATACTGCTGCTACAGGGTACGGAGGCGGGTCTCCAGACTAATTTTATTAGGGTGGGTGGCCTGCTGAGAAGCAGATAGGGATAGAGGCATGTGTAAGCTGGAGAGGGAGGTGGGGGGCCAAGTCATAGGAAGTGTGGGCGGCAGGCGCTGGAAGGGTGCTGCTAGCAGACCATGCCGGAATAGGGGAACACGGGACAGATGCATTATATCTATCCCATGTTCCGGGTCTGCTCAGAACCAGACGGAAACTGCGGGACGCAAGGTTCCTGCCAACCTTCGACTGCTGTTATGTAATGCCAGGTCTGTGGCTCAGAAAACCTCGCTCATTCATGATATGATCTTGGATGGGCGCGCAGACCTGGCATGTATTACGGAGACTTGGCTGGACGAAGCCTCTGCTCCAATTCTTGAGGCCATGTGTCCGCCAGGTTTCCGTTATGCACAGCAGCCGAGGGTGGGAAGGCGGGGAGGGGGTGTGGCAGTCATCTATCGAGAGTCCTTGGTTTTTGCCAGACCTCCCCTCCATAGGACTCAAATTGTTGATTGCATGTACTGGAGGTTGGGCCCGAAGGGCAGTTTAGGGATCTTGCTGGTGTACCGCCCACCCCGCTGCACGGCAGATTCCCTGGCTGAGGTGCTAGAGGTGGTCTCGGCTGTACGGGCATTGTCCCCAGAGCTGGTAGTGCTGGGTGACTTTAATGTGCATGCCGAGGCCGCTCTCATAGGAGCCCCTTGGGATTTTCTGGAAACCATGGCTTCCTGGGAACTGTACCTAAGTAATACTGGGCCCACCCATGTAGCCGGTCATGCTCTCGACCTTGTGTTTGTCCTGGGAGAGGAGAGAAGTGGTCTGAAGTTGGGAGTGATTCATGCCACTCCTGTGTCATGGTCAGACCACTACCTGGTAAATATGGACTTCTCGTTGCCATGCCCCCTCCGCAGGGGTGAAGGACCTATTAAAATGGTCCGCCCCAGACGCCTGATGGATCCGGATGGATTCCTGACTGCGCTTGGAGAATTGGAACCTGCTGAAGGTCGCCCGGTCAAAACCCTGGTGAAGGAGTGGAATGTGGGGATCACCAGGGCATTAGACCGGGTGGCTCCGAAACGTCCTCTCCCCCTGAACAGAACTCAGCTAGCTCCATGGTATACACCATGGTTGCGTGGCTTGAGACAGGAGGTGAGATGACTAGAGCGCCGGTGGCGGAAATCCCGCTCCGAAGATGTCCGGACACAGGTTAGAACAGCAGTAGCTGCCTACCAAGTGGCAATAAAGGTAGGAAAGAAGGCTTTCTTTGCTGCCTCCATTGCGTCTGCAGAGTGCTGTCCCAGGAGGCTGTTCCAGGTGGTCCGAAGCCTGGTCGGTCCAGTTGCTCAGGAACCCTTGGAACAGTCAAAGGCCTCCTGTGACCTATTAGCAAAACACTTCGCTGATAAAATCGAACACTTACGGAGCTCTATCCCGCGCGCCGTGGACACAGTCGATGAACCAGAGTTGGCCAGTTGCAAGCCGGTAAATTGGGATCGGTTTCGGCTTCTCCCTTCTGAGGAAGTGGACAAGGTGCTTTCATCTGTGAAGCCAACCACTTGTCTTACTGATCCTTGCCCTTCGTGGCTCCTTGTGAGCTGCAGAGAGAAATTGGGAGAGGGGATCAAAGCGGTGGTAAACGTATCCTTGAAAGAGGGTGTGATGCCATCAGCCTTCAAGGAGGCAATTGTAAAGCCCATCTTAAAGAAGCCCTCCTTGGATCCCCAAGTGTTCGATAACTTCCGCCCAATTTCGAATCTACCATTTCTGGGCAAGGTCATTGAGCGAGTGGTGGCCAACCAGTTGTCAGCACACTTGGATGAAACGGATTATTTGGATCCATACCAATCGGGTTTCAGGACTGGTCACGGAACTGAAACAGCCCTGGTCGCTCTGGTTGATGATTTGAGGAGGGCATTAGATAGGGGAGAATCCACCTTTCTTGTCCTCCTCGATCTTTCAGCGGCTTTTGATACTGTCGACCACAGTATCCTTCTGCTTCGCCTGGAGGGATTGGGAATTGGAGGCACTGTATTACAGTGGTTCCATTCCTTTCTCTCCGACAGGTACCAACAGGTAGCGTTGGGGGAGGAGGTATCAGACCCTTGGCCTCTCAATTGTGGTGTGCCACAGGGCTCTATCCTCTCTCCCATGCTATTTAACATCTATATGAAGCTGCTGGGAGCAATCATCAGGAGATTTGGGCTGCAGTGTCATCAATATGCGGATGACACTCAGCTCTATCTCTCGTTTAAATCTTCACCAGAGTTGGCTGTGGAGACCTTGTCCAACTGCCTGGAATCCGTGAGTGGATGGATGGGAAGGAACAAGCTGAAGTTGAACCCTGATAAAACCAAGGTACTACTTGTGGGGGACAAGAGAAGGTTGGGTGACATTGACCTGAAGTTCAATGGGGTGAGTTTACCCCTAAAGGACCAGGTCCACAGCCTTGGGGTTGTGCTTGATTCCAGGCTGTCCATGGAGGCTCAGATTTCGGCAGTGAGCCGGGCAGCCTGGTACCAACTACACCTCATACGAAGGCTGCAACCCTACCTTCCTGTTCATCAGCTCCCACTGGTGGTACACGCCCTGATCACCTCTCGTTTCGACTACTGTAATGTGCTCTACGTGGGGTTACCCTTGAAAACGGTCCGGAAATTACAACTGATACAAAATGCGGCGGCTCGACTACTTATGAATAGTCGCCGCCGAGATCACATCACACCAGTGTTGTTTGACCTACACTGGCTTCCAGTTGTTTTCCGAGCCCAATTCAAGGTGTTGGTATTGACCTTTAAATCCCTATACGGTTTCGGCCCAGTTTATCTCATGGAGCGCCTTCAACGCCACCAATTATGCCGCCCGACAAGATCGGCGACACAGGGCCTTCTCTCAATCCCGCCAACAAAAACAGCCAGATTGGCGGGTACAAGAGAGAGGGCATTCTCAGTGGTGGCCCCCACTCTTTGGAACGCCCTCCCACAAGATCTCCGGCATGCCTCTTCCCTAAATGTATTTCGGAAAGCCTTAAAGACCTGGCTTTTTCAGCAGGCCTTCGGGGTATCCGGGGAGGGTTAATCGATATAATTGTAATGCCTCCTACCCAGTTTTAATATTGTTGTTGCAGATCTATTGTTTTTATTGTATTACTGTATTTTATTAATTGTATTTTAATAATTTTGTAAGTCGCCTAGAGTGGCCATTGGCCAGATAGGCGATGAAGAAATTAAATTTATTATTATTATTATTATTATTATTATTATTATTATTATTATTATTATTATTATTAACATTATAAATGAAGGTTTGCTACCTTTGTCTATTCACGTCAAGCTATCACTTGTACCACTTCAGACTAACTGATGAGCTTCTTTCAATTCTTTTTCACACCGAACTACTCACAACACTTAGATGGTATGTCAAAAGCTGTTTGGGAATTTGCTTTAACTGTACCTCTGCCTGTCTTATGAGATCACAGGCAATTAAAATTTAAAGTGAGCAATAAGTCTTATCATGCATTTTACATAATAAGTTTGGGTTCCAACATGATTTTCTCATTGGAGTCATTGGCCACTCAGGCACATGCATCTCCCTTCTCTAAATTATGTATTCAATATTTTCATGTAGAAATCATCACCATATCAGGAACCACTCTGCAAGAATATTGTCAGCATGCTTCAGTTTGAACTGGTGTTAATCAAGCACACCTAATAAAGAAAATAACATTAATGTCCTCAATCACACACACACACACATACAAATATGAGAATTCAAATTTTCTTCTAAAATGCTGGAGACCAAATTGCTCGGTCAAAAGATGTATTAATTGCAATGAGATTTTTACCAGAATGTGTTTTGAAGCAAGTATGGAGTTAATTGTTTAAATGGCAAGCTGTGTAATGAATATCTGGGTACATACAGCAGGATGTGGACCTGGCTAGATGAAACTTTTGAGAAGGTCAGATTGGTATCTAGGAATAACTTACTGCAGGATAGGTGCAGAAAATCAAGTGATAAATAATCTGTTCTGCTTATCTACTGCTAAAACTTCTCAAGAGATCTCACAGGCTATATAACATCAATCCTCAAAATATTACTTTTTTAAAAACATCATGCTTCTCTCCAGGAGTTTCAGGTGACAAACATGGTAATCTTGTCACCCCTTTCTCCTCAAAACTAGACTGGGAAGTAGAGAGAGAATGACTGGCCCAAGATCCCCTGGTGGATTTCATGACTGCACAGGAATTTGAACCTAGGTATCCAAGGTCCAAGCCCAGAAGTTGATAGTTTCATGGGTCAAATCCAGAGCTTGGAAAAGTTACTTTTTTGAACTACAACTCCCATCAGCTCAATCCAGTGACTGTGCTGGCTGGGGCTGATGGGAGTTGTAGTTCAAAAAAGTAACTTTTCCAAGCTCTGGAAATCCTTCCTCAGGAAACTTAGAACTGAAAAATCAAATTTCTACAGCCATGTTTTCCAACCAGAGCAAACACAATAGTGACTGTGTTCTGTGTATGTAAAGCCAATAGGCTAAAACTGACTTCTAGTAACACACATGAATAATATATTCTAATTACAAATTTGACAAAATAATGCCTAGTATTGTGGTGGTGGTGGCAATCAAGTGGTATAGACTTTTTCCTGCTTGAAGAAGGGTCATAAATCAGAGGAAGAGCATCTACTTTACATGCAGAAGAGCCCAGGTTCAATCCACAGCATCTCCAGATAGGGCTGGGAATGACTCCTGCCTGAAACACTGGATAGTCACTGCCACAGTACTGAGCTGGACAGTCCAATGGTCTGACCCTGAATAAGACAGCTTCCTTTGTTCCTTTACATCCTTGTATTTATTTAAGCCAAAACCTTTGGCATACTGTTTAATGTATATCTACTGATTTTTCTCAATCCTGCTCATTAGATAAACAGTAATTCTACTATCAAATGTTCCAGGCACTATACATTACTGAGCGGCCTTGTGTGAGGGTAAACACACAAATAGCATGATGCTAATTGACTAATGTGACATACTTGTAAATATTTTGCCCAATTCCAAATTTAATTCAAAAGCCAAATGGCCACCAAGTAAAAGCTCATTTCAAAACAAAGCCTTACAAACCTTAGCTAGTCCTGAACTCAGAAATGCTTGCTTAACAACCCTCTAAGCTTTCATGGCGATAAACAAAACAGTCAGAGAGTCTCAGAAGTTCAAAATTTCCCCCCTCTTAATAATGTTATTTGTTATTTAGTTTAATTTTTGTAAATTGTATTGCTTTCATTATTGTATTTTATACTTGTGATCATTTTTCTTTGTAAGCTGCCTTGAGGGCCTTTGGCCAAAAGTCGGGGTATAAATAAATTTATTACTAAATAATAGTATTATTATTATTAATAATAATAATAAAAGAAAAAATCCAGACCCATATTGGACTTTTTTCTATCAGTGGTCTCATAATTTGTTGAAATTAATTAAAAATCAGCCATGTTTAAAGAGGACCTGTAATCCTATTACTGACCTTGCCCCATACTCTGACCTTCATCTTCTGCAGTTTAAAAATTTAAAAAATGCCTGGGTGATTTTTAATTAATTTAAGAAATTTAACATTGGAGTCAATGATAAGTACAGGCATGTTCAAAAAGCCAGACTAACAGCTCTGTGGCTTGGCTAATCAGGTGGCCACAACCATGCCAGACATTTATTCCACGTTAAACAGTCATGGCTTTCGCCAAAGAATCTGGGAAGGCTGCTGTGAGTTGTTAGGAGACTCCTATTCCCCTGAGAGAGCTCCAGTGGCCAGAGTGGTTTAATAGTCAGCCCCTCTTCTGGAGATTGTAGCTCTGTGAAGGGAACAGGGCATCTCCTAGCAACTCTCAGCACCCTTCACAAACTACACTTCCCAGGATTCTTTGGGGGAAGCCATAACTATTTAAAGTGAAATATGTTGGATATGTATGTGTGTGCCTCACATGAGTAGATGAGCAAAACTGTAATTATGGGGTTAATCCAGCCGGGGTGAGCACCAAGGATGTTGGCAGGCCGCTGTGCCCAGCGAGGCCATCCTTATCTACAAAAGGCTGGAGAGAAACCGAAAGAAGCTCAGTGGAGGGAGAAGTTCTTGTACGAATGTTTTGTAGCTGTGAAGAGAAAAGTCTTGTGAGCTCTGAGTTTTTGCTGTCCCTAATGTCCATAGTAAAGGACTCTTATTCAAGTTATCTGCTTGTGCTTGGATCTCTTACTCCTCTCGCTGCTCACCTGTAAAGAGCCGGACACGCAATTCCTACACACGCTAACAGGTCAGGTGTGGATTGTGGGCAGGGACAGCATTGGTTTAAATTTGGGTGGGAGGCTACATGTGCCTGCTGTAGAATGAAAAGGTGGGGGAAACCCTGAAAAATAATAATAGTGTTCACAATGTTTTCCTTTTTGAAAGGAAACTTTCCTTCTGCCCAGTGCCCACCTACCCAATCTCCTCCTCTCCCGTCCCCCTCCTCTGCCAGGTCAATTTCACTTATCCTAAGCATCATTGTACAGGAGTAAATCTGACTGAACTCAAAAAGCATGCAAATGATCAAACCTATCCTACCCTCCTGTCTTGACCCTTCCCTCCCCATTCTCTGCCCCTCCCACCTCTCCAAATCCCTCCTCCTTCCCTCTCCTCTCCCATGCCCCCCTTCTGCTTCTCCTTCATGGTCAGTTTCACCTATGCTAATCATGATTGCACAGGAGTAAATGTCAGTGAACACATAAGCATGCAAATGATCACACCTTCCTTTCCTCTCCCCTCCCCACTCCAGCCCACTCTTCCTCCCTCTTTTCATCCTCCTCCATGGTCAGGTTCACCTAAGCATGATTGCATGGGAGTAAATCCCAGTGAACTCAGTAAGCATGCAAATGATCAAACCTACCCTCTTCCTCTCCTCCACCTCCTGCCTGCTCTCATCCCCCTCCTCCCTTCCCTCTCTCCCGTGGTCAGTTTCATCTGTCCTAAGCATGATTGCAGGGGAGTAAATCCCATTGAACTCAATAAACATGCAAATAATCAATCCATTCTCAGCAAACTTGCACAGGTTTCCATTTCTTACCTCATGGATTAAAAAGCACAGAAATTCACTAATACGCAGTTTTAAACTCTTGCAGTTTAAGAACATACCTGTAGCCAACAGATATTTCTATCAAACGTTAAAAGCAGGGAAATTGGACAGCTATAGTGAATGCACCGGGGAGCAGGAAACCTGACTTCCTCTCTGAGATATTATACTGACCTACAAATTTGTAAAAATGCAAACACAATTTGGGTTGGTCTTTCACAGTCCAATCCATTTCCTGTGTAGCTTAGAAGAATTTGGTAACATGTGCCTCTGAGCATATGGTGAGTGGTTGCAACACCTGAAATCAGGACTGCATCTCCGAAGATGGAGAATTATATTTTTTGTGTTTGTTGGTATTCTTCTTACTTTGCTTCTTTTCTGTTACTACTGTTTCTGCACAGAATCTAACTTAGAAAATTGTATTTCTCTCATTATTCATCCAAGAAACCTGTCAAATTTATTTTTATTAATTTCAGATCTTTTTTTATTGGTCAATGTCATATGACAGTGAAGACAGCCTTTTATGTTTCAAACTGGAGGTTATGCTGTTTCTCGAGCCCGGCCTGGGTCGTGCCGGTGTCATTCCTCTCCGCAGCTGGATGTGGGGGCGTCTTGCGTGGCGGCTCGTTCGCCCAGCTTGGTCCGTGCCATGCCGTGCCGAAGCCGTCCCTCTCTGCAGCGCTGAGGCGCCTTGCTCGGTTGCCCACCCGCCCTGCTGCTGCTGCCGCTGGCCTGGAGGGGGTGGAGGAGGTGGAGAGGCACTCTCACCTGGCCTGGACTGTGCCGATGCCGTCCCCCCCTCTGCAACATCAAGTGTGGGGACGTCTTGCACACCACGCTGCTTCTGACGTTGCGCGCCACCAAAGAGTTGCCATATGGGGAGATCCCCGCTTCCTGCTTTTTCACCCCACCTCATACAATACAGCCTGCGAGCAAAAACGGACCCTCCTTATGACCAACGCCATCTGCTGCTGGACCTTTCAACACCGCTTTTACGTAGTCCTGACTACTGCTACAGCTCAGTGTCCTACCAATCCTGTCGAGCTTGGGATCTATAAGCAAGAGCTGTAGTGGACTTACAGCACCCCACCACCTCTGCCTACACTTCCTCTCACCCTACGTGGTTGAATGAGGACAACGGCCGGGTCACCGTCAACAAAATAGCTGAGATTGGAGTGCCTGTTGGATTTAAGGCAAATTGTGCAGTTATGGGTGAGGGCCTGCCTGTTTGGCAGACAGGGAGTGGGGGATGTGCAGACCAGAGGAGGGTACCGTGGAGGGAGTGGGGAGCCATGATATTAAAAGGCTAGGTGGCAGATCCTGGAGAGGTGCGGGTGGCAGGCCATGCCAGTTTAGGGGAACAAGGGATAGATGCATAATATCCATTCCCTGTTCCGGGCCTGTCCATAACCAGAAGATAACTGGGGGACGCAGGACTCCATCCAACCTTCGACTGCTGTTGTGTAATGCCAGGTCTGTGGTACAAAAAACAACAATCATCCATGATATGATTCTGGATGAGAACGCGGACCTGGTGTGCATTACGGAGACCTGGCTGGACGAGGCCTCAGCTCCTACACTTGAGGCCATGTGTCCGGCCGGTTTCCGATACGCACAACAGCCGAGGGTTGGTAGGCGGGGAGGGGGAGTGGCAGTCATCTATCGGGGGTCCTTGGTTTTCGCCAGACCCCCTCTCCATGAGACCAAGTTTGTTGATTGCATGTACTGGAGGTTGGGCCCAAAGGGCAGTTTCGGGATTCTACTTGTGTACCGCCCACCCCGCTGCACAGCAGACTCCCTGACCGAGGTGCTCAAGGTGATTTCAAGTGTACGGATGCTCTCCACCAACCTGTTGGTTTTGGGGGACTTCAACGTGCACGCCGAGACCGTCCTCACTGGAGCCCCTCGGGATTTCATGGAAACCATGACTTCCTGGGAACTGCACCTTAGTAATATAGGGCCCACCCATGTAGCCGGTCATGCTCTTGACCTTGTATTTGTCTCGGGAGGGGAGGGAAGTGCTCTGAAAATGGGGGCTGTTCCTTCCAACCCTGTGTCATGGTCAGATCACTATCTGGTGAATATAGACCTCATAATGCTGCACACCCTCCGCAGGGGACAAGGACCTATTAGGATGGTCCGCCCCAGACGCCTGATGGATCCTAAAGGATTCCTGAATGCGCTGGGAGACTTGGAGCCAGCTGAAGGATGCCCAATCGAAACCCTGGTGATGGAGTGGAATAAGAAGATCACTAGGGCGGTAGACCGGGTGGCTCCGAAACGTCCTCTCCCCCTGAATAGAGCTCAGACAGCACCCTGGTACACTCCACGGTTGCGGGGTCTGAGACAGGAGGTGAGGCGACTACAGCGCCGGTGGCAGAAATCTCACACTGAAGACGACCGGACACTGGTTAGAACAGCAATAGCCACCTACCAAGTGGCAACAAAGGCAACAAAGAGGGACTTCTTTGCTGCCTCTATTGCATTGGCGGAGTGTTGTCCCAGGAGGTCGGTCCAGTTGCTCAGGAACCCATGGAACATTCTAAAGCCTCCTGTGACACATTTGCTAAACACTTTGCTGATAAAATCAAGCGCCTGAAGAGCACGATTCCGTACGCTGTGGACACAGGAAGTGAGCCGGAGGTGGCCAGTAGCATTCCGGTCCAATGGGATTGGTTTCAGCCTCTTCCTTCTGAGGATGTGGACAAGGTGCTTGTGATGTTCCTATATATTAGTGTATATATGGTAAGTGCTGGTTGTTTAGAGTATACATGGTAAGTAGTGAAAGAGGAGGGGGAGTGAATGGGCAATAGAATGCTTGATGATTGGCTGAATGTTTAAAATGGCTGACAGTATAAATGAAAGGATGACAGGTAAATCTGGGTGAATGTGAGGTGGTAAATTGTGGAATAGGGGGGAGAAGAGAAAGAGTGGATTGCTTGGTGGGGTTTGAGAGAGTTGTTTGCCAGGAGAGCGTGAAGAAGGAGGGAGGTGGAGTTCGGATTAGTATTGAGTAAAACCATATGCTTATGTGCCTTAAGAAGAAATCTTGTTAATCTTGTTAGCTTTGTTATCTTTAATAAATACTTAATTTGGTTTACCAAAGGCCTGATCCTTGGCTGGGGTTTCACAGACCAGAAGGGAGGGTAAGGTAATGACCAAGGCTGAAGGGGAACTGTAACAAATGGTGGCAGCGGTGAAGAGAATAACAATACCAGTATTCAGAGTCTCTGGGAATACTAGTATTGGGACGTTACTGGTGGTTGCCTAGCAGGGGGATCTGTTGAGATCTGTGCTAGAGCAGGGAGAGAAATCATAAGAGAGAGCGGTCCGGACTGGTGGAGTCCCTTGTGGTGCCTAGAGACAGGCAGTAACCACGAGCAGGTAGGAACCTGACAGGGAGAGCCAGAGAAGGACGCATCACATGTAGTGGCAGCAGTGGGATACGAACAACAGAGAATCCAGATACGAACAACAGAGAATCCAGATACAGTGGTGTGGCAAACAGAAATAACAAAACAAGATTTCTTGTGAGAGTGACTGACAAAGAGTGTGTGGCAAAGAGTGAGTGACCATGGCTGAATACATAAAAATGAAAAGAGAGGAGCTGGTGGAGAAGTGCATAACATTCAATTTACCTCACAAGGGTAAAGGGGTAGATGAATTGAGGGTAGCACTTATAGGATTTGCAACTGCCCAGCAAAAACAACCTGTCAGGGAAGAGACCCCAGAAGGATATTTAAGCAATCCCGCTTATATAGAGTACTTGAGAGAGAAGTTAAGATGGGAGGCTGAGGAAAAAGACAAGCAGAGGGAGTTGGAAGCTGAGAGATTGAAGAGGGAGGCTGAGGAAAAAGACAAGCAGAGGGAGTTGGAAGCTGAGAGATTGAAGATGGAAGCTGAGAGACTGAGGATGGAAGCTGAGGAAAAAGACAAGCAGAGGGAGTTGGAAGCTGAGAGAATGAGATTGGGGTTTGAGGAGAGGGAGAAGCAACGAGCATTGGATGCTGAATTACAAGTAGAAAAGTTAAAATTTGATAGAGAGAAATTTCACTCTGAGGAGACAAGGAAAGACAGAGATGGAGCAAAAATAAAAATTACTCCAAAGGACTTTGCTGTCTATGAGCCTGGTCAACATCCTCAAATTTACCTCAGCACCTTTGAAAAAGCAGCTCAGTTGTGGGGGCTACCTGAAGATAAATACATGCAGTATTTATCAAATCTGATTAAAGGGGAATTGGCTGAGGTATACCAATATTTCCCCTCAGACAGGCCCATCACCTATGCTGAATTCAAAGAAGCAGTGTTTAAAAGATTCAGACTGGGGCCTGATTATTTTAGAAAGCTTTTCAGAAACTGCCAGATACAGACAGGGAGGTCTTTTGTGGAACTGGGAGCAAAGTTGATGGATATATTTGGAAAGTGGATGAGTAGTGCCAAAGCTCAGTCAGTGGAAGAGGTGAAAAGCCTCATGATACTGGATCAATTATACCATCAGTTACCACCAGAAATAAGGCTCCTGGTCAAAGACCGTTCCCCTACATCTGTGCAGGAGGCCACAGAGTTGGCGGATCACTTCGCCTCCAATAGAACTGGCTGGGTGGGGAAAACATCAAGAGAGTTTAAACCCAGACCATATAGTGCTGGCAGAAGGGATGTGGTACCACAGCGAGTGAGTCCTCCATTAAAATCTGAAGGGCACAGGACACCCCAGAGTGGATCTGTGTACCCTAAAAGTGAGGAGAAATTATGCTACAAATGTGGTAGACCGGGGCACCTACATTTTCAATGTGAGGTTGCCAACCCCATTAGTAATCCTGCTCAGACAAGGGCAGTGAAAACAGAGCCCAAGGCTTTAGAAGCAGCGAAAAAGGTTCAGTTCTGCCAGATAAACTGGACAGAAGTAACAGACCTGGATTCAAGTCTGAGAGAGGAAGTGTGTGTACAAGGGGCAACTTATTGGGCATTGCTTGACACTGGTGCCGCTCAGACGTTACTGAGGCCAGATTTAATAAAATCTGAAGAAATATTACCTCAGGAAACAGTGACTATCCAAGGAGTGAGGGGTCAACCAGAGAGTTTGCCTGTGGCCCTAGTGAAAATGGAATGGAGAGGCCAAAAGGGCCAATATAAAGTTGGTATTAATGCCCAGCAACAAGAACCAGTAATACTGGGAAGAGATGTTATGGGGGCACAGGGGAAAATATATGTAGTGACCAGACAGCAAATTGGCAGAGAAAAAGAAGCCATATTAAGGGGGGCTGAAACAAACAGGGTGGAATCTGTTAACCAGCCTCAGGTCACCATAGCAACCACTAGCAGGCCTGCTGAAGAAGACAAACTGTATCAAGTGGTCTCTGGGGAAGAAGCAGATCAATTCAGGGAAGAGCTGCATAACGATACCAGTTTGAATCAAATAAAGGAACAGGCTCTGGCCCAACAGATTCCTTTCACTGACAAACTGAGGAATCAAGTTGTGTGTGAGAATGGGATTTTATATAGACTGTGGATGCCTGCTGAGAGAAAGGATGAATGTGAACCAGTGAAACAAATGATGGAGGTGGTGAAAACGAATCTCAGTCAAGCACAGCAGAAGCAAAGTTACTGGTATGACAGAACAGCCAGGGAACGTGTGTATAATGTGGGAGATATGGTTATGGCGTTCATACCCAGGAAACATGACAAATTACAGGCTAACTGGGAAGGACCATATACCATCAGAGAAAGGCTTGACACAGTGACATATGTAATCACCACAGACCAATTAAACAAAAGCAAAGTGGTTCATGTAAATATGTTGAAGCCTTACCATACCAGGGATGCAAAGGTGTTGCAAGTTACCTTATTCCCTGAGGGAAGTGGGCCTGAACTTCCAGATTTGGTACAGGAAAGCAAAGACAAAGGAGGGGTAGATCAAGTGGAATGGTCAGAGGAGGTGAAGGAGGAAGTAAAAGAGGAGATTCTGAGAGTTTTGAAAACCTATAGGAATCTCTTTAGCAACAAACCTGGCCGAACCAGTATAGTTATACATTCCATTGATACTGGAGATCATGCCCCAATCAGATCTGTTCCGTACCGTGTGAATGGGAAAGTTTTGAATGAGATCAAAAAGGAGGTGGAAGAGATGCTGGAATTAGGAGTGATCAGGGAATCCATCAGTCCCTGGGCCTCAAGTATTGTCCTGGTTCCGAAAAAAGATGGAACGACAAGGTTTTGCATTGATTATCGGCTAATCAATAAAATTACTGTCCCAGATGCGTATCCTATGCCTAGGGTAGATGCAATGTTAGAGTTATTGGGGGCAGCAACCATTATCTCTACACTAGATCTCTGTAAAGGATTTTGGCAAATGGAACTAGACGAGCAATCCAGAGCCAAAACTGCCTTCAGTACACCAGATGGGTTATATGAGTTTGTGACCTTACCCATGGGACTAAGGAACTCACCAAGTTCATTTCAGAGGCTAATCAATACTGTGTTGCGAGGCATGTCAGATTTTGCAGTGGCCTATATCGATGACGTGGCCATTTTTAGCAAGTCGGTGCCTGAGCATGTCCAACACCTGACAACAGTATTGGAGGCCTTAAGAAAAGCAGGCCTCACAATAAAAGCTAAGAAATGCCAGTTTGGACTAAAGGAAGTAATCTATTTAGGACATAAGGTGGGGAGTGGGAAAATCACCCCCTTATGGAGCAAGGTGGAGGCAATACAAGCGTGGCCGATCCCCTTAACCAAAAAACGAGTAAGGACATTTCTGGGTGTGGCTGGATTTTATAGGAAGTTTGTGAGAAATTTTGGGGAAATAGCAACCCCCTTGCATGAATTAACAAAGAAGTGTTCTGAGCGTGTGGTATGGACGGATGAATGTCAGAAGGCTTTTGATCTGCTGAAGCAAGCCTTGTGCCAAGGACCCATATTAATAGCACCAGACTATGAGCAACCATTCATCGTGGCTACAGATGCGTCAGACCTCGCGCTGGGAGTTGTCTTGCTGCAGGAGAGAGAAGGCACCAGACATCCAGTGGCGTACCTGACGTACCTGACGCCGAGGGAGAAAAACTATTCGTCGGTCCAGAAGGAGTGCCTAGCAGTCGTGTGGGGACTGAACAAGTTGCGCCCATACGTGTGGGGACGAAGATTCACAGTGACTACGGATCATCGGGCCTTGTTATGGTTGCAGACTATGAAAAACCATAACACTATGCTGCAGAGGTGGTCCTGGGCCCTACAGGACTATCAAGTGGACTTCCAGTTCATCAAAGGCAAGGACAATGTACTGGCCGATGGACTTTCCAGGCAAGTGGCTGGGACTGCAGTGACGTGACCAGACAGAGGAACAAAGAAAGACATTTTCCCCATAGAGACTTTTATTTGTTAACGCGACGTATAAATCCTGGAATAGGAATAATACTCTGCCGTTGTTTAAGGGGGGGGGAAATGTCCCTGGTGGTGCCTAGAGACAGGCAGTAACCATGAGCAGGTAGAAACCTGACAGGGAGATCCAGAGAAGGACGCATCACAGTGCTCTCTACTGTGAAGCCAACCACCTGTCTGCTGGATCCTTGCCCTTCGTGGCTCATTATAAGCTGCAAAGAGAGGCTGAGCGTATGGATCCAGGCAATGGTAAATGCATCCTTGGAAGAGGGTGCAATGCCATCAGCCCTCAAGGAGGCAATAATAAAGCCCATCTTGAAAAAATCCTCCTTGGATCCTCAAGAGCTGAATAACTTCCGCCCAGTCTCTAATCTACCATTCTTGGGCAAGGTGATTGAGCGAGTGGTGGCCAAACAGCTACAGACACACTTGGATGAAGCAGATTATTTAGATCCATTCCAATCGGGCTTCAGGACGGGACATGGAACTGAAACGGCCTTGGTTGCTCTGGTAGATGATATGAGGAGGGCATTGGATAGGGGAGAATATACCTTCCTTGTCCTCCTGGATCTCTCAGCGGCTTTTGATACCGTCGACTACGGTATCCTATTAAATCGCCTGGAGGGATTGGGAATAGGGGGCACTGTTTTACAGTGGCTCTGTTCCTATCTCTCAGACAAGCGTCAATGGGTAGCATTGGGGGATGAAGTGTCAGACCCTTGGCCTCTCAATTGTGGAGTGCCACAGGGTTCTATCCTCTCCCCCATGCTATTCAACATCTACGTAAAGCCGCTGGGGGCCATCATCAGGAGATTTGGGCTGAAATGTCACCAATATGCGGATGACACTCAGCTCTATCTCTCGTTTAAGTCCTCACCAGAGTTGGCTGTGGAGACCATGTCCAAGTGCCTGGAATTTGTAAGTGGATGGATGGGAAGGAATAGGCTGCAACTAAACCCCGACAAGACCGAGGTGTTGCTTGTGGGAGACAAGGGAAGGTTGGGAGATATAGACCTGGTGTTTGATGGAGTAAGATTACCCCTGAAAGACCAGGTCCGCAGCCTTGGGGTCATTCTTGACTCCCAGCTGTCCATGGAGGCTCAGGTTTCGGCAGTGAGCCGGGCAGCTTGGTATCAATTACATCTGATACAAAGGCTGCAACCCTACCTTCCTGCTCATTTGCTCCCACGGGTGATACATGCCCTGGTTTCCTCCCGCTTAGACTACTGTAATGCGATCTACGTGGGGTTACCCTTGAAAACGGTCCAGAAACTACAGCTGGTACAGAACGCGGCGGCACGTTTGAGTAAAAACAGCCGTCGCCGTGTTCATATTACTCCAGTGTTAATAGATCTACACTGGCTACCAGTTGTTCACCAGGCCCAATTCAAGGTGTTGGTGTTGACCTTTAAAACCCTATACGGTTTCGGCCCAGTTTATCTGAAGGAACGCCTCCAGCATCACCAAACATGCCGCCTGACAAGATCAGCCACACAAGACCTTCTCTCGGTCCCACCAGTTAAAGTGGCTAGGCTGGTGCGGACCAGAGAGAGGGCATTTTCGATCGTGGCTCCCACCCTCTGGAATTCCCTCCCATTCGATCTTCGCCATGCCCCCTCCCTGTTAAGTTTCCGCCGGACCTTGAAAACCTGGTTGTTCAGGCAGGCCTATGGGACTTCTGGGGTGGGTTAGTCTTTTAACTGTTATTAACTGGTGTTTAAATTAATTATTGATTACGGTCCTTATTGGTTTTTATATTGTATTTTACTGTATTATGTACGTCGCCTAGAGTGGCCGTTCATTCGGCCAGATAGGCGACTCAAAAATAAAATTTTATTATTATTTATTTATTTCTATTTTGGGTACATTAACAGCTGAATCTGAAACTGCAATTTGATGTAAAATCAGACGGATTACAATATGTTGCTACTTAAACAATGACTCTAGCTGTTGGGAAAAACAAAGTTGGCCTACCCACGGTGCATGTGTTTAGCTTGCTATGCTTAAACCACCGAAGGGTGGACATGATCAATTAAAAACATAGAGAACACCTAGAAATTTGCTAGAATGTGTTTGACCTCCCATTGTTTTATCTTGTGAAGACTGAGACACTCCTCATGTCCACTGGAGACTAGTCAGTGCCATTTTTCCTCAAGTTTTTGGGGGGGTTGTTTGTAAATTATGCAAATTTTTGCTGTACACATATTCACAGAAACAGAAGCAAAAGAAAATAATTTACTATAGGAAACTTCACTAAAATTGCAAATCAAATCAAACATATTTGAAGTGGCTATCTGAACTATATCAACTGTCTTAATATTGTTGCTTCCTCCCTGCTACAACAAGATCAGCATGTCTTGTTTCTGTTATTTGGGCTGATGGCAGGTGTTGCCACCACTCACCCTATGCTCAGAGGAACGTTATGAATTTCTTCCAAGCTACACAGGAAGTGCATTGGACTGTGAAAGACCAACCCAAATTGTGTTTGCATTTTTACAAATTTGTAGGGCAGTCCAATATCTCAGAGAGGTCAGGTCTCCTGCTACCTTGGTGAATTCACTAAAGCTGCCCAATCCCCCTGCTTTTTAAAGTTTGATAGAAATATCTGTTGGGTATAGGTATGCACTTAAAACCACAAGGGTTTTTTTTTTGCCTATTAGTGAATAATGATGACTACATTAATGCAGGCATGTAGCTGATTTGTGTGGAGATACTAAGAAACAAAAAAGTTATTTCTATTACAGTTGAAAGGTCTACAAAGTGATGTATTACTCTTTCTAAGTCGTGCCCAATTTCTGCCATGCCTTCTATTTGGCACACAAAGGATTTACCCAGTATTCCAATGTCATAGCTGCAGATGATGCTACTTGTTTCCATTTGGCAACAAATCCACACAGCTACTCCAGAGTGATGAACAGCAGTCATACTGTTCTTCTGATGTTGAAGTAAATTATACATTTATGCCAGTGCCATTTTATATATGACAGTTCAGAATGAAGTTCCATTGAATTCAGTGGGGCTTGCTCCTAGGATAGTAGACTGCAGCTCCTTTTGCTAATACAATTTTATTTTACATTTTCTATGAATGTGTGATAAAGTTGTTGTGTCTCCCTAAAGATACTTGGAAGTAGGTAGTTCCTTGATTGCTAAATAAAATGTAAATGTACTGCCTTCAAGCCGATTCCGACTTATGGCGACCCTATTAATAGGTTTTTCATGAGGCTGAGAGGCAGTGACTGGCCCAAGGTCACCCAGTGAACTTCAAAGCTATGTGGGGATTTGAACCCTAGTCTCCCAGGTCGTAGTCCAACACCTTAACCACTACGCCACACTGGTACTGAACATTATAAAGGAACATGTCCACTCTTCATTTGACAAACGTTTCATGCGTTCTGTACTCACAAGAACAAAACTCATCCATGTTATACAGAACTGGAAAATATTTTTTGAATATTCAAACATAACTTACTAATTCATTTTAAGTTCTCTCATTATGGATAATTAGTAATGATGAGAAACACAGAAAATGTGAAATTAAGGTCTCAATTCTTATTCAGAAAAGGTATACAAACCACAAACTCTAAAACTATTAAAATCAGTACAAAGTCCAGACTTTCTCTTTTAATAAAAATTCTGAATACTTCAAAATCTGTTTGTTCTGTGTACTAAAATAAGACAGGTGCAAATTTAGTATCAAATTAAGTATCTGAAATCAGAACAGTCATCAATAATTAAAAAATAGAAATAATAAAATGAGATATTGCAAAACCAAAGACCAAGTTGTATAGCAAATAAATTGTTTAATGCAATTGCATACTGAATGGGCATAATCCCTGCTATGCATGGAGCAGAACCTAGATTTACCCTTCTTCCCATGTATGCACAGGCACCGCACTGGGCTGTTACAGGAAACAGGAGGCTTCTGCATGCCTCCCAGATGCCCATTCGGCCTAACCTGTCAAGGGACACAAGCTCTGTAGTAAATGATGAAGACCGTATGTTGACAATACAACCAGCCATTAAGCACTGTCCCACTGATTTCAACAGAACTAAATGTGTTTTATCTGTGTCTTCTGTGTTAAATGGTTTTAAGGGTCCTCCAGAATGCTACAGCAAGCACCTAAGACCACCATTGCTGTTTTGCAGTCATGAGAAACATGGAGAGCAAAATAAAAGCAAATACAAAAATTTGTTTTAAAAAAATGTAAGAAGTTTGGATATAAAACCATCTGAAATGGAACAGATACAGTTTCAACCAATATTTTATTTGAACCAGAACTACCGATTGATTCATTTGTGGAACAAAATGAATTCTAGTTAACTCCTTGCTGTTAATATTTGTAGGTTCAAGTATTTGTGATAACAAAGGAGATTACTAGATTGAATCTGACCTGAAAAATTTGGATCTTTTCAACAGATTTCTTTTTAAGAAATTATTGTACACCAAAGACAATAATAGAAATATCATGTTACATTCAGCAAAATTACACAATATTCTGCTGGAGTAAGGGGAGGTGATTTTCACCCATTTCTCAGCCTCCCCCCCCTGCAGCCCTCCAAAAGCTACTCCAGAGAATTGGGGGATCCTCCAGAACAGCAGATGATGCTGGGGTCTACAACAGGAAGGGTGAATTGGAAAGAATTGTCTGCTCCCCTTCCTATAGCACAAGGATGGGGAACCTCAGACCTGGGACCAAATGTGGCCTTTCAGGCCTTCCTACCAGACCCTTGTGACTGTCATTAGTGACATCCCTCACTAATCCTGATCCATATTCTTCTGGAGTGCTTTTGTCCTTCATCTGTGATGATGCCTCTTGCTTGCCTAGAGGAAAGATGTTTGCGTATATTGATGATGATGATAATAATAATAATAGCATGGCTGGAATGTAGCCACTGTACAAAGGTAAGAGTCACATCCATTGCTCACCCACTCTTGCCTCTGGCTCTGACTACACGGGAATGTGGCCCTTTGGCTGAAAAAGGTTCTCCTCTGGTGGTCTGTGATGTTCCTATATATTAGTGTATATATGGTAAGTGCTGGTTGTTTAGAGCATACATGGTAAGTAGTGAAAGAGGAGGGGGAGTGAATGGGCAATAGAATGCTGGATGATTGGCTGAATGTTTAAAATGGCTGACAGTATATGAAAGGATGACAGGTAAATCTGGGTGAATGTGAGGTGGTGAATTGTGGAATCTGGGGGGGAAGAAGAGTGGATTGCTTGGTGGGGTTTAGAGAGTTGTTTACCAGGAGGGAGGTGGAGTTCGGATTAGTATTGAGTAAAACCATATTCTTATGTGCCTTAAGAAGAAATCTTGTTAATCTTGTTAGCTTTGTTATCTTTAATAAATACTTAATTTGGTTTACCAAAGGCCTGATCCTTGGCTGGGGTTTCACAGACCAGAAGGGAGGGTAAGGTAATGACCAAGGCTGAAGGGAAACTGTAACAAATGGTGGCAGCGGTGAAGAGAATAACAATACCAGTATTCAGAGTCTCTGGGAATACTAGTATTGGGACGTTACTGGTGGTTGCCTAGCAGGGGGATCTGTTGAGATCTGTGCTAGAGCGGGGAGAGAAATCATAAGAGAGAGCGGTCCAGACTGGTGGAGTCCCTGGTGGTGCCTAGAGACAGGCAGTAACCACGAGCAGGTAGGAACCTGACAGGGAGAGCCAGGGAAGGACGCATCACATGGTCTACCAGAAGTCTCCACTGGATCAGAGTTCCAACTGTAAATGGAAGAAGCCTTCTGTGCACTGAACAGTAACTCTTGATGCAAACAAGAGTTCGAAATTGAAAAACAGTACTCGTAATTTTCTGAAAATAGTAGCAACAAGTGAGGTATATTGCTAACACACATAAACATAAGACTGAGTCAACAAAATTAAGCATTAGAGTCCTAGGTTAACTGAAGAAAACTGATCCAACTATATATGTAGCAAATGAAGGATAAGCACCACTTCTAAATTTACAAAATACTCAACAAAACATTAATCCAGATTTAATACAAATTCACATTGTTGTACTGTAAATGAAAGAATTTTTTGACAATGAATACTAAGACTTTTTCAACTGTTTGTGAATTCAGGTATTAGATTTTCCTGTTCTTCAGAACTGGAAGGACATATATATAAATAGTCTTTGTGGTAGAGAAGATAATCCCCATACTATTATTGATAGGATTATACTACTATATTAGGGAGTTTGAAATAAAGAGAAATTAATCAAGGGAAGTGAGAGTATCCACCATCAAGATTGCTATGGTGGTGGACAACTTTACCCTTGAAGTGCCTTGCACACAATTCATAGTGGGCTTCTGCAGGGTCTAAAGCTCCATTTACTGGAGTTGATATTAGCAGACCCTGGACAATATGAAAAAGCTCCACTGGATGGCTACTTGAGGATGTGATGGAGGCAGAGAAGTGGGCCTTCTTCACTGCCCTCACTGTCAAACGATAGGCACGGTTATGTTTTTTTACTTGTGTCCAATCAGCCTCATAGCACGTACTTTGCCACTTGCACTCTAGCTGTTGTCCAGCCTGTTCCATTGCCCTTAGTTCACTCAGCCCACATCTCATTTCATCTGCTTAGTGGGAGCTGTTCTGCTTAGTTGGTTGCTGGACTGGAGTAGATTGTGACCGTGCCTCTTCTGAGCTTCTGGTTTTTGAGCCTGGACATTTGCAGTTGTAGTTATGGGGTTTTTTTCCCGTGTGTTTGGTGCATTGCTTTTGTGTAAGGGGTTGAGGAGTCATCTTGCTCTGCCAGTTATTCTGGTGAGAGGGATGGCTCCAACTCCTGGAGAGGAGGCAGACGATTGGAATAGACCCTGCCTGTCACTCTCAGAGGGAGGATCATCCCTGTCAATACATTGTCCCCCACTCCAGTCTGGCAAATGAAGGAGACAAAGTTTTCCCCTCCTTTGTGCTGCTGTCACTGCTGCTGCTGCTGCCACCACAGGGAGGGGGGAACATCTTTACCCCCTTCATCCCCCCTCTCATGCGGCTGCAGGAAGGGCAAGAAGCAGACTTCTTTCTTAGGCTTTCTTCAGTGGCAACAGGCACCTGGGAACCCCACAAGGGATTTTGATAGGTGGGCAAGACAACCCACCTATCAATCTTGTCAACAGATAGCGGTGAGGTCTAAGGGGAGAGTATTTTGTGAGGTCTAAGGGGAAGGTTTTTTTGGTGAGGTCTAATTTTTATTTTGCAAGATCTGAGGGAAGCGGGGTGGTAGTGAGGTTTACAGAGACAGGAATTTGGCGAGAACTAAGGGGAGGTTTTTTTGTGAAGTCTAAGTGGAGAGGGTTGGCAGGGTTGTATGTTTTGGAGATGCAATCTTCGTTCACAATATAGATGCCAATCCAATACTAGTGTATTCCCATGAAATGTGTAATGGCTCTCATTAATGACCGAGCTGTACTGAGGACAAAAAGCCTTGTTTCCCCTGATAACAGTTACTAATCTGTTCTCACTGACATCTTCCAACATGAACTCAACATAAAGATTTATATATCTCCACTATGTTTAATCAAAGCAAGAAGTTAAATGGAAAAGGTGAAGTTATAGTTTCATTCCCACTTTCATTACAAGTCAAATCAAAATCCTTGAACCAGAATTTTCTCTTCTAACCACTGTCTTGTAAAATTTATGTTCCTGGTGCAGTAATGCCAAAAACCTCCCACAACAAAAATCAAAGAACCCATATTAAAGATCACAGACTGATAAACAAGGGGTGGGAGTGGGGTGTAGGGAAAGAACACCTCTTGTTTATGTCCTGTTGTAATGCAAAGCTCCAAGCATTCTGTTTTTATTACTATTATGTTTGAACTCCTTGGCAAGCTGCCACCTGAACTTGGTCCATTATTGAAAGAGATGGCTGTTTGGATTAAATCCATATCAAATTCCACTTCGTTAGTTAAAAGGAACATTTTTTTAAATACTAAACCTACACAGCACTGCTATATTTTAACATTATTCACTAAGAGTTCCATTCTCCTGAGCTTGCGTTTATTTTTTGGCATTGGCTTGTCATATAAACCATTTTTAAGAAGGTGTTCCTTGCTGTGGTGAACTTGGGCACCATGCTGAAGCTGGAAAGAGCACAGGGCTTGAAGAGGACGGAGGATAGCCTGCAAAACAGGAGAGAGAGAAAAAACTTTTATACATAGGACCCACAAATTATTTTATCTTGAGTTCATATAGAGTTGTCATTGCACCAAGTAAATGACTGATATCCCGCTCCCAAGCACACACAAACTAGAAGTCACATTGATTTCAAAGGAAGTTGCATTTAAGTAAGTATGCTCAAGTCTGCAGACTGGGTTTTATCACATGTTAGAATGACATATTAAATGAGGTATGAAAAGTGTATGCTTGATATAAAAAGGACAGCAAAAGAATTCCAAGCACATTGTTTAAAATAGTTACAGATCTTCATTCCATGCTTTTCTCTGTGGCATGATCCAAGCTTCCTGAAATGGGGAGGGGATATCTCATCTTTTTGTGTACTGCTGAAGAGCTAGCTTTGGCTCACTCAATAGCCTACGGTGCTGGTGCTAGAGATGTGAAGGCCCAGAAAAAAAACAGGAAAATACCATCCCCGCCCCCCAGAACCTTCACTTCTTTAGCTGATGCTAGGTAAAAGTGGGTTGGGTAAAGGGGAGGTGGGGGGAAACATGATACATGACTACAAGTCTATCTTGCAAAGCTAAAATAGTAGTATTGAATTGCATGTAACTATATCAATCCTGAAGGTGCAAAGAGTCCCTAAACAGCATATAGTGGTCTTACTTATTGGACCAGAGGTAGCCAATGAGGTGCCCTCCTGAGGTTGTTGTATTGACCACTAGCCATGCTGGCTATGGTTGATGGGGTTGTAGTCCAACAACAGCTGGAGGGCACAAGAGAAGGCCTTCAAATTCTAAATACATACATACATATTTCATTCCATAAAATTTGGGGAAAAGAAACACAAAAATACATTTTCACTGTTAAAAATATAAACACGATTAATACAAGTTTAAAACAGCTTGTACCCAATAACTATTCAGTAAAATTATTATTATTATTATTATTATTATTATTAAGAATAAGATTTATATTCTGCCTTTCCTCCCAGTAGGAGCCCAGGGCGGCAAACAAACACACTAAAAACACACTAAAACATCATAACAACAAACTTTAAAATATATTAAAATAAAACATCCTTAAAAACATCTTAAGACAAAACATCTTTACAAATATATTTTTTAAAAAGCTTTAAAAGCATATTAAAAAGCAATTCCAACACAGATGCAGACTGGGACAAGGTCTCTACTTAAAAGGCTTGTTGAAGTGCCTGTCTTCAGTAGGCACTGAAAAGATAATAGACCTCAAGGGCAGCCCCACATAGAGTGCACTACAGTAATTCAGCCTGGAGGTTACCAGTGCATTGACAACAGTGGTCAAAAGTTGCTTACAAATCTTAATAGCTTGAAATACATGCACATAATTTGGTTACACAAGATTGGGCATCCATGGCCAGAAAGGCCATGAACCACTCGAAAAAGATCAGAGGTGAACAACTGGATCTGACTGCGGAGGGGCAGATCCTTATCTCCCCCACCCCTTGGGCCATGTTTATTAATCACCTGACATCACAATATCATCAGGTGACATATTTTCCTTTGTCAGCATGGTATGAAACCAAGCAAATTTCACGGTACGAAATCAAGGCACTGATCAGCTGAGGCTACAACCTCCCCTTCTGGCCAAGCCTGTTCCACACCTATTCCACACCTGACAATCAGCTGGTTGCTGTTGCCTGCACACCCCACTTTTGGCTGAGCTGCACCTTTACCTGCCTCACATCTGATGTCATCTATAATGTCAGTTGAAGGCCCAGTGGGTGTGACATGGTTGAAACAGTTCATGGGCTAAATGGGGAAGTCTGGCGGGCCTAATCAGGTTTATTTATTTATTTATTACATTTATTAATTGCCTATCTGGCTGGCCATCAGCCACTCTAGGCGATGTACAAAGCAAAATGATACAGAAATGACAGGCTTGCGGGTGGAAGCTACCCACCTCTTGTCAACATTTTCCTGGGAAGTCGATATAAAGGACAAATAAGTCTGGTTCTTTCATCTCTATAAAAATTACACAAAAGCAATATGTAAAGTACAGTCTCAAATTCTTCACTACCACACAAAGATACACAATTGCATTTATAGTGTCATTAAATCTTCCTTCGAATAGCTAACAACAATGAAGCAAATTAATGTAAATTATTTCCTATAATTTGGAGCATGGAGCATATGTCAAATTCAAGTTTCTCACCTTGATCATTATCTGATACATCTACTTGTGACAGTAAGCGGAGGGTGGCCATAGTTTCCTGCTATGGGTACCCCAATAGCAAACCTGGGTTTGTCATGTCACATGGCCCTTAGGTTCCAAAGGTTCTAAACAGGTTTTAAATACATTTTCACAGTTATCCTAAAGCCGCCCTGGGCTCCTACTGGGAGGAAGGGCAGGATATAAATCTAATAATAAATAAATAAAAGCATGAATGCAGAACATGTGGCTAGTTGATGCTGGATGAGAACTCCCATCATACCTGACCATTGAGCATGATCACAGGGGGCTGACTGGAGATGGAGCCAAACAACAAATGGAGAACCAGAGGTTCCCTAGCCCTGTCCCAAAGCCGATTCATTTAAAAAACCCACAATGAGAAATGGATATTATAGTACACTGCTAGTTGTTAGCATTCTCTTTTGAGGTGATGACTGTGACGTTCCCTCCTTTGGCTCCACCTGTCAGGTTCCCACCTGCTTGTGGCTACCGCCTTTCACTAGGCACCACCTCAGGATCGTCGTTTGTATTTTTTCTCACTCCGCTCTAGCACAGATCTCTCAAGATCCCACTGCTAGGCAGCACCACCAGCCACTTCCTGTAAACAATACTGCTGGAGACTTACTGCTGAGTCTCCCTATGACTTATTGTTACTTTGTGTCTGAGTGCCCATGTTGTCCACAACCCCCCTGTATCTTTCTCTATAAAGCTGGGTTGCTCTGGATACCTGACGGTTACAATTTCTTCCTTCACCGCTGCCACCATTAGATACAGTTTCCCTTCAGCCTTGGTAATTACCCTGCCCTCCCTTCTGGTCTGTATACCCCCAGCCAAGGATCAGGCTTTTGGTAAACCAATAAAAGTATTTATTTGATAACACCAGGAAATAACAAGATTACTTTAGGAATGTTTAACAAGCGTATGGTTTCATAGAGTGTCACTCTTATGTTTCCAGTTATATATATTCTGTCCAAATATCAGTCTAATAGAATCCAAACCTCCCTCAAAACTCTGTCAACTCAATCCCAACTGCCTCCCACTTCAACTCCTTTCCAATCACTCTCCTCTCAACTCCCCCCAACAACCTCCCTGACTCAACTGTCATCCTCTCATTTATACCTTCAGCCATTCACTCAACCAATCATCATCCAACATTCTCCAGCATTCCAGCCCATGTACTCCCCCCTCTTACTCAATTCACTTACCATATATCCCTATATAAACCCGCACTTACCATATTTACAGTTTTTAACCTATAAGGACATCACAATGACCACCATAAACCTTTCCATTTGGTGTTAAGTACCGAAGATACAGTGCACTGAAGACATTTTAGAATCTTGGCAGAGTCTTCCATCATAGGCCCATGAGATCGCTTGCAAAGCAAGGCTAATGTCTTATCATTGTTCTCTGACCTAGTAGAAAAAACTTAGACTCCAAAGCTGTCGTGTTCCAAATTCTTATAATGGCATTTGACAGTTTTAAACTGATTAGAAGATTGAAATAACCCGGTAGGTCATGTGTTGAGGCTAGAAGAATGCTTCAAGTCCTTGGGATGAGTTTACAAATATATTTTAATCTTCAAGCTCACTTCAAAGGTTGTTCAGGTCATCTTTGCAGAGTAGCTCATGCAGGAATGATTCCCATGTAGGATTATTAACTGCTCAGTTGAAATTGGATCGGCAGTGCCTTATTATTCTACAGAGTTTACAAATGATGTCTTTGGACCATACAATAACTGTTTAGCCTATTTATAAACATTAATGTATTTCAGTACCATGAAAGAAGATAATTGCTTAATTTGACTTCAGTGACCTTTTGTTAGGTATGAAATGTTACAATATAGAAGAAAAGGAGATTTATGTGACCTCAGAGGGGAAAGAGGAGATGCATACTTTACAAGTCTAGCAACACTAACACCTTTATTGTACTTTTGTAAATAGCCTTTGCCAGAGGATCAAGTAATCAAGGACTGACATTTGGTACAAAACATATGTTTAAGATTCATTTTAAAACATATAAATATTTTCACTGACTGAAAATTAAAAGATTTTCTTTAGATAGCACAGTATAATCCCCAACATGTCTATTTCCAAATCAGTCCTACTGAATTTAGTCAGACTTACTTCCAGGTAAGTGGGATTAGGATTACTTACTATAATGATATGACGGATGGGATGAAGCATATCATAATAGAAGAAAGTACTTATGTAGCTACCTTTGACAGATATAGAGATAAGGTACATAGGAAAATGCAGCAAACTTATGAGGACTTTTGCTAAATCTCTGAAGTTAACAAATTGCATTTATTAACATGCATTTTTTTTAAAAAAAATTAGTCCTTGGCTAATAAATACAGTCTTGTTTGTTAAATAATATTCTTCTCACCTTATTATTACATTAGTGACATAAAATTACCTACCTCTTTAATACCATCATTTTTCTCCATGATGGCAAGAGAAATAGCTGCACATTCAAGTGTGGACAGGCATGCATTTGTAGGCTGTGTACGAATTACATACTGACTTGAAAGGCTAGTTCTCAGTTGGACCTGAAAACAACAACATTTCCATGTTAAAGAAATGTTACTACAAGTTTTCTGCTTCTAAACACTTTCCTGAAAATAAATTTTACTTTTTAGTAGTTGAGAATCATCATAAGCATATAGTCCAATGCCATATTTTGTTGTTTATAATACAAATACAAACTTGCACTAAAAGTCTTTTAAAATATAAATACAACAAGGCAAGCAGTCTTTAGAATGAATTTGGTCTTTATACGCATAGCTCTTTATAAAGCTTTGCTGAACAGTGGTATAGCAATATTTAATACATATTTAAACAAAGTCAGTATAATAATGTTTTTGAAAGAAATGATTATGAAACTCTGGTTCAAAATTACAATATCATTATCATTTACTGATTTATGTCCTGCCATTCTACTTAGGTATTGTGTTGTATTTCACAATAAAAACGTTTTTTTCAAATCTAAACAATCCCAAATTTGTAGTAGAGAGCTACAAACTACAGTTAAGCATATTTCTGATCCATTTCCAATACTATTGGGCTGTTGCTGTTGTTAGTAATTGTAATTGCAAAGTATTTTATAAATGAAAATGAATATGTATCTACAAAAAGATACAATACAAAAAGAACTAATGTCATTTATTGGAGAGCTTTAATACTTCTTTGCAGACGTTATATATGTGGGAAGTTGATTAATTAGTTCTAACTAAAGTGATAAGCACTTGACACTATCACACGTTAAAACATTTTTCATCCTACCATTAAGCTATGTGTTTTATCAGCTGCAAAGGCTTTTATTGTATTTATAAAACAGCTGCTCAAAAATGACACAGTAGCCTTTGTGATAGTATTCAGACATTATTCATTATGTTCCTTCAACTACAGAGCCTGAATAGTGTTGAATGGCTTTGAATGCAAAGACAAAACAGCACACTCTCCTAATACTCACATTAGCAATTACAAAAGAACTGATACAGAGAGAGAGGCTCTGACGTGTCAGACACATGCAAAATCACTTGCCTCTGAAACTGTTTCTTGTATTACAGCATGGAGAGGTTTTGCATTTTATGAATACTTCCTTAGTATGTTTAACCGAAACCCAACAGGAAAGCAATACATACACGTACACGGCCTTTCCAAAACCAAATATGGAGGGAAAAGAGGGTGATGCACATGTGGAGACTGGATTGCTGATTTAGACACCATAGAGTAGATCCACTGAAATTAAGGTACATGACTAATTTAGGTCAATTAATCCCAATGGGTCAACTTTGAATAGAACTTAGTTGAATACAACCATATCTGTTAAATCACTATTTATTTATTTATTTGATTTTTATCCCGCCCTTACTTCCAGCAGGAGCCCAGGGCGGCAAACAAAAGCACTAAAACCACTTTAAAACATCATAAAAACAAACATTAAAATACATTAAAACAAAACATCTTTTAAAACATGCTTTTAAAAAAGCTTTCAAAAGATCTTATTTTTGAAAAAAGGTTAAAATCTTTTTTGAAAAAAGGTTTAAAACATATTAAAAAGCAATTTTAACACAGAAGCAGACTGGGATAAGGTCTCAAAAGGTTTGCTGAAAGAGGAAGGTCTTCAATAGGCACCAAAAAGATAACAGAGATGGTGCCTGTCTAATACTTAAGGGGAGGGAATACTACATGGCAGATGCTGCCACACTAAAGGTCCGTTTCCTATGTTTTGCAGAACGGACCTCCTGATAAGATGGTATCTGCAGGGGGAGGACCCCACCTGCAGAGCACAGTGATCAACTGGGTATATAAGATATAAGATGGTCTTGCAGGTATCCTGGTCCCAAGCTGTATAGGGCTTTGTACACCAAAACTAGAACCTTGAACTTGGCCCTGTAGCAAATGGGCAGTCAGTGCAATTCTTTCAGCAGAAGTGTGACATGTTGGCAATAGCCTGCCCCACTGAGCAGTCTTACAGCTGCATCTTGCACCAGCTGCATCTTCTGGACCAACATCAAGGGCAGCCCCACCTGGAGCACATTACAGTAATCGAACCTAGAGATTACAACAGTGGTCTGGCTGTCTCGGTCCAGAAACAGCCACATCTGTCTTACCAGCTGACGCAGGTAAAAGGCACTCCTAACCACTGAGGTCACCTGGGCCTCTAGTGACAAAGATGGATCCAGGAGCACCCCCAGAAAACGGACCTGCTCTTTCAGAGGGAGTACGACCCCACCCAAAGCAGGCAACTGACCAATTATCTGAAGTCGGGAACCACCAACCCACAGCACCTCCATCTTGCTAGGATTCAGACTCAGTTTACTGGCCTTCATCCAGCCCAGCATGGAGTCCAGGCAGCGGTCCAGGGCTTGCACGGCCTCTCCCGATTCAGATGTTACAGAGAAACAGAGCTGGATATCGTCGGCATACTGCTGACACCTCCCCCCAAATCTCCTGATGACTGCTCCCAAGGGATTCATATAGATGTTAAACAGCAAGAGGGACAAGTTGGTACTCTGAGGCACCCCACAGCATCTGCCAGGGGGCTGAAAGACAATCACCCAGATGCTATTCTCTGAAAATGACCTTGGAGATAGGATTGGAACCACTGTAAAACAGTGCCTCCGATACCCATCTCACCAAGTTGGCCCAGAAGGATAACATGGTCAATGGTATCAACAGCCGCCAAGAGATCATGTAAGAGTAACAGGGTCGCACTCCCCCTATCCTTCTCCCAATAAAGGTCATCCATCTGGGCGACCAAGGTCAATTCAGTCCCATAACCAGGCCTGAACCCAGACTAGAATGCTATAACCCTCTCAGTCACCTTCCCTGAGAAGGGGGTATTTGCAACTGGTCAGTAATTGTCACAAACCAATGGGTCCAGGGTGGGCTTTTTCAGAAGTGGTCAGATCACTGCCTCTTTCAAGGTGGCTGGAACTACTTCCTCCCACAATGATGCGTTGACCACACCCTGGATCCACTCAGTCAAACCCCCTTGGCAAGCTTAAATAAGCCAAGGGCAAGGGTCGAGAGGACACGTTGCTGGTCGCATCATCATGAGGGACCAGGACAAGCAATGGGTAGCCCATGACGGGAAGTGCAACATGTGTGTTTTGAAGGTTGGACAGAACTAGGAGGAGAGAAGAGGGGAGGCCGAGGAACATCCGGGGAGAGACCTGAGAGCGTAAAGATGATTTACAATTGTTGGCTAAGTTCCCTACAGGAATTCAGAGATGGTCATAGGAGGATCCAGAAGCCGAGAGAGGCTTCGGGGGGGGCGTTTGGAAGAGGAGGAAGGAAGAATCGGAAGAATTCAGCCTGTAAGTACAGAACCTCCAAATGTTTTTATTGCAAAAAGAAAAAGAAAAGAAAATGGCCACAGAAATGAGATAGCTGGCACTTTTATCAGCAAGGTCCGGACCAGAAGAATTTACAGTTTCCACAGCCCCCACAACAAATCCAGCAGTTTTCAGCTACCTCCACCCTGGATGAGTATGTCACGTCAACATGCAGGGAAGAGGAGGACTCACAGGCATAAAGGAGGGGGGGGTGATGGTTTAAATGTTATAAGCTGCCTGTGTTCTAATAGAAATTGTTTACCATTGCCTTTTAGATACTGAATGTGTTGCCAAAGGAATTAAAGTGTAAAAACACAAGGAAAAACCACATAAAAGGAGTGGGGGGGGAGACTTCATTGTAAATATCTGATGAATTATGTGTAACTGTCTAACTGACCAGTCTCTTGTTAGTATTTTAGGATGTACTCTTCTCTGTAAACTGAGGGCCACCATCCGTTGCACTCCTGATATTTATTTTATTGGACATTCCAAATTCTCAAATTCATAATTTGACCATGTTTTTAGATGCAGCACCAGTGCCTTCACCTTTGCCATCAGAACTGTACAGCGTCCCTCCTAGCTTATGTGGATGGTCCTCCACTGATGTGGGACTATTGAAATCAACCACCCCAGTTGTGATCCATGTAAAACATTCCACAGTATCCTGCATTCCACAGTATCCTATCCCATTCAGAAACAAATTGATGCCTATTTGGCACAAGGAATTCTTAGCCCAAGGCTTCACCTGCAAAACTGCAGTTTGCAAATACAAAGGTAAAGTAATTGAGATATGTTATTATTGCCCCTGGACAATGAGAATTGCCTGAACGTATTCAAGCGATCTTGCAGATTCTGCTGCCTACTTCAAAACACCAAGTTCAGGCCCTACTAAGAATCTGAGCTTCTGCAGACCATGGAGTCCAGTGTTGGGTGAGTTAACCAAATTTTTGGTGGAACTGACTGTGAAAGATGCCCCCTGACAAGATTGTACCACACCAGAGCTCACCCAGCTCTCACAAACTATTAAATGTATTCTGACCAAAGCTCCAGCCCTGGGCCTGCCTAATTATGAAAAACCCTTCAGACTGTATGTGCATGAGTGCCTGGGATTGGCCTCTGGGGTTCTCAGCCAAGAGTTTGGTGGAAGGCAATGCCCTGTGGCTTATCCAGTACAACTTGATCCTATAGCCAGAGGAGCTGTGGGCTGCTCAAGGGCACTTGCAGCTACTGTTCTACTGGTCCAGAAGTCTAAAGACCTAGTCATGGGCTACCCATTGCTTGTCCTGGTCCCTCATGAGGTGTCAGCCGTCTTACTTAAGTGTCAAACCCAAGCCTGTTAAACCAGCGTCTAGCTAATTATGAAGCTGGATTACTGACTGCATTACTGGCTGCCTCCTGTCTAAAGCTGGAATGACACTCCACCCGGAATCCTGCTACTCTACTCCCAGATGTGGATTCAGCTCCTACTGCTGAGCATGACTGTCTTCAGGTCATTCAACAGACTGAGACTCCTACTGATGTCCCTGGAAAATGCAGACTCTGAGTATTTTACTAATGGTTCCTCTGACATGCTTGAGGGCCATAAATATACTGGTACAGCAGTTGTGACTTTGTATACATCGTGTGGGCGGCTCCATTGGCTCTCGCACCAGGGGGCGCAAGCGGCAGAGCTTGTTGCTCTGACAGAAACCTGCTATACAGCAAAAGTTTGACTGTGAATATTTACACTGACTCAAAACATGCTTTTGACATATGCCATGCCACTGGAGCATTGTGGAAGCAAAGAGACTACTTAACAGCAAATGGCCAGCGCATTGCTCATGTTGGCCCTCTTAGATGCTACCACAAATAGCTGTTATGCATTGTTCAGCCCCTCAGAAGGATTCTTCTGCAATCACGAAAGGTAATACCAATGCTGAGCACCCACTTCACACTTATGTTTGAAATGATACCCTTAAGCAATATGCAGATTTTCTCTCCCCACAGGAAATTAAAGACTGAGAGCAAAGACATGAAGCACAGTGAAGTGAGGGCATTTGGTAAGTCCCTGATAGACGCCCTATAGCACCACAAAGACTTCTGCACCTGTTATGTTCACAACTCCATGATAAAGGACATTGTGGTACTCAAGTACTGGTGGATGCTATTCAAGCACATTGGTTCGCACCAGGTGTATACCAGGAAGCTCTATGTGTCAAGCCTTCAATACTGCGTCTAAGCCTAAAAGACACAAAGGGGGGCGCCCTGGGCTACTTTGCCATTTGAGAAGCTACAAATTGATTTCATTTCCTTGCCTCCCTCGTAGGGCTACAAGTTCATCCTAGTTATGCATATCCTTATGCATATTGGAGCAAAAAATCTTAATTTCACATATACGCTCATGGGATCTGAACTGGCGGTGACCGACCAGGAGACAGACCTCGGGGTTGTAGTGGACAGCACGATGAAAATGTTGACCCAGTGTGCGGCAGCTGTGAAAAAGGCAAATTCCATGCTAGCGATAATTAGGAAAGGTATTGAAAATAAAACAGCCGATATCATAATGCTGTTGTATAAATCTATGGTGCGGCCGCATTTGGAATACTGTGTACAGTTCTGGTCGCCTCATCTCAAAAAGGATATTCTAGAGTTGGAAAAGGTTCAGAAGAGGGCAACCAGAATGATCAAGGGGATGGAGCGACTCCCTTATGAGGAAAGGTTGCAGCATTTGGGGCTTTTTAGTTTAGAGAAAAGGCGGGTCAGAGGAGACATGATAGAAGTGTATAAAATTATGCATGGCATTGAGAAAGTGGATAGAGAAAAGTTCTTTTCCCTCTCTCATAATACTAGAACTCGTGGACATTCAAAGAAGCTGAAGGTTGGAAGATTCAGGACAGACAAAAGGAAGTACTTCTTTACTCAGCACATAGTTAAACTATGGAATTTGCTCCCACAAGATGCAGTAATGGCCACCAGCTTGGATGGCTTTAAAAGAAGATTAGACAAATTCATGGAGGACAGGGCTATCAATGGCTACTAGCCGTGATGGCTGTGCTCTGCCACCCTAGTCAGAGGCAGCATGCTTCTGAAAACCAGTTGCCGGAAGCCTCAGGAGGGGAGAGTGTTCTTGCACTCGGGTCCTGCTTGCGGGCTTCCCCCAGGCACCTGGTTGGCCACTGTGAGAACAGGATGCTGGACTAGATGGGCCACTGGACTGATCCAGCAGGCTCTTCTTATGTTCTTAGTCTGTCATGATCAGCTTACACATTGGATCGAAGCCTGTTCTGCTGCTCACACCTCTGCTGCTGTTGTCCTGGGATTCCTGATGAAAGATATTGTCCTTGGATTTGGTCCACTTTTTGTCATTGACTCTGATCAAGGCACACACTTCACAGCTGATGTGTTGGCGTATTTATACTCTTATTTTGGTATTGCACGTAATTTGCATCAACCCCAAAGTTTGGAGGGTAGTGGTAAGAGAAATTAAGTACTTTTGGGGTAAGTTACGTCAGAAGACACACTGAGGTGGCCTCAGGTACTACCAGACCACATGCTGACTGTGAGTTGTCACTATATGAGATGCTGTTTGGGCACCCACTGCCCACCACGAAAGGATTAAATCCAAGGTTCCTAGTGGGAGGGGGTGATTCCTTACATGGCTATTTGATTTTTCTTTCTAGAAGCTTTAAGTGTCTGTGGACTGCTGCAGCCCTTACTCAGACGTTGCCACTGGAGGAACAGCTTCATCCCTTTCAGCCTGGTGATTGGATCTGGATCAAGTCGTTTTCCAAGACTTCGCCGCTGGCTCCTTCCTAGTTGGGCCCACTCCAGATTCTTCTTATGACCCACATAGCGGTCAAGGTTGCTGAGTGCAGAACTTGGATTCATCACAGCCACATCAAACCTGCAGTTGTTGACCACAGCCAAGATGTTGCCAGTCCTATTCCAGCTCCCAAGTTAAGGAGAGACCCAGAAAACAAGTGGTTCATTGCCAACCTGTTCCAGGAGGTCTGATGAACACCATCCAAGAACAGTGTGAATCACACATTGCTTGCTATTCAGTATTATTAATTTGTTGCCTTATTTTTGTTATTTTGCTGTGTCTCTGCTGTGCAAAACCTTTGTATCAGAAATATTGGTGTGGCCAACCTAAAGAAGTACAATGGTGGGCTTCCTACGATCCATGTCAACTGTTTTCCAAGGGACCATGGCCAATCTAATGTTCATCCTATTGCTTGCCTATCCTACACTTACATTTGCCTAAACCTTTCTGGCAGTACATTGTAAACTCTATAAGGGCAATCAAACTGTGTGCTATCCATGGGGACCAGATTTAACTGTTTGTTCCTTATGGACTGCTATTCCACTTGACTATATGGGTACCTATAGTTATACAAAACCTGCAAATGACTTAGTTAATGATACATGCATGGACATCACTGAATCCACATACATAAATGTTACAGCACCTACAGAAGTCCATTCCAACTGTATGAAGGGATGGGAGCTTACCTGTGGAACAATTTATACTGTTACAATGGACAGCCTCACTTGGGGGGTCCTGGCTTCCTAATCTTGGTTGGTTAAGATGTCTTGTTGTTAGTTTGTTAAGCCTCATCTTCTGTCTTGTTCTAATATACTGCATGTATTGTGATAGTATTAATAATGCTTTCCTGTTGTTTGCAATGTGTACAAAATCTTATTCACATATGTGGAAACTGGATAAAAAAAACCGTGAAAAATCCAATGAGCTTTCACGAAAGGAAGATGATGATTCAACAAGAAATTTAACATGAAATTATGTTAAAAAAGGGGAGAATGTAGTAAAAACAGAATGTAGTAAAAACAGAAATGTAGAAATGTAGACCAAGGCTGTATCCCAGGACAACAGGAGACTTGCAAACGCTTGAGTTAGAAAGCTACAACCACATACGCAACTGTGTATGTCTTGTTCTGCTGATTACATGCATTCCTTCTTGCCTGGTTAGATAAGCTTTTCTGCACCTCTCTGTGTAAGCCTTGGTGATAAAAGGGCAAAGCAGGAAAAGGGGGGGCCACTCATGCTTCACCCATTGAGTGTAATGTATCTGTGTCAGCCCTACTGCAGTAGTTTTGAAATAAATGCTTTGAACTCGTTGCTACTTGGTGGCCTTCTTTCTCTACCCGAGAGAACCCCTAAGTTTTTACAACACCAAGAAGTTGCAGCAGACGTTGCACTGGACACTTCATTGGGGACTACAGTATATGTGGATGGGGCATCAAGACTGCTACTGAGAGGAGCAACATTACCCTCCGAGTGCCTTGCAAACAATTCCCAGTGGGCCTCTGAAGGGTCTAAAACTCCATTTCCTGGAGTTGATGTCAACAGACCCCTGACAATACTGAAAAACTTCACTGGATGGATAACTTGAGGATACGATGGAAGCAGAGAAACAGGCCTTCTTTGCTGCCCTCACTGCCATAATGTAGGCATGGTTATGTTTTACTTGTGCCCGATCAGCCTCACAGCACGTCCATTTGCCACTTGCACTCTACCTGTCATCTAGCTTGTTTCAGTGCCCTTAGCTCACTGGTGTACCGAGGTACATACTGGGCTCCGCAATGCTGGAGAGGGCACTCAGGGGCAACCATGTGAAGAGCTCGACACATCTTGCTGTTTCACAGCATGACAAGGGCTTCAACAAGGTCACCCGCTCTATCTACTGGGAACTCCCCCAGAGTATTCAGGAATCCAGTAGATTCCATTAGTCTCTGGGGGTGGACCATCTTAGTCTGTCCACCACCCCTGCAGGGAAGGATCAGAGCCGTTAAGTCTAAACTTTACCAGGAAGTGATCTGACTATGACAATTGGGTGACATCCACCCCCCCATCTCCAGACCACCCCTTCCTTCATCTGGAGCAAAATCCAAGTCGAGGGTGTGCCCTGCCTTATGTGTCGGGCTGTTGACAACTTGAAACAGCCCCATCATTGTCATGGAAACCATGGAGACCCAAGTTAGAACACTAGAGGCAGCTTCCGCATGGACACTGAAATAACCCAGCAGCATGGTGGACGGTACACCAGCAGCAACCCTAGTTTATTGTCTGCTTGGCCCCACACCAGGCACAGGCCCTCACAGCCAGCTCTAAGACAGAGTGGTTTCCTGGTGAAAGAAATGGATGTTCTGTAGACCAGAGCAACTCCCCCCCCCGTCCCTGCAGCCTGTCCTGGTGTTGCACTGAGTATCCAGGTGGGTGAAGCAGGATCAGATCAAATCCTCCCAGGTCTCGGTAATGCATACCAAATTGGCACCTTCATCCACGATCAAATTGTTCAGGGAGCCTACACATGTAGAGCAGGCTCCCTCCTGTAGACATTCACCCTCCAATTAATGGAGAAGGGTGCAGCTAGGCATGAAGACGTGGTAGAGAGGAAGACACCAGCCAGTGAGTTCCCACTCTCCCTTATGCAATCCTAATCACATAGGGGAATTGAATGCTCAAATATAGCTTAGTCTGACCAGAAATCTAGTTTCTAGTTACACTGTGGTGTTGTGTTTCAGGACATATGTCTGACCATTTTGATAATTGGCTTAGCAGCATTTATTTATTAATGGTATTTATATGCCACTCAATAACGAAGTTCCCTGGGCAGCTTACAATAACAATTCTGCCGACCGTTTTTAAGTCCTCTAAGAACACTAATAGTAAGCCTCCTCTGATTTCACTGATTTACTAATTTAATTTCTAGCTCTACAGAGATATAAAATATTCCTCCTCAGAGATTACCTTATTATTTCCCCTTGGTTGTACTTTGTAACATGAAAAAATAACCATAATACCTTCCTCAAGCTATATTATGAGGATCACTTTCTGAGCATGATCAATGTTATGAAGTGAACAGGGGTGATAAAATCTCTCTGTTTCAATTTTCAATTTCAAACAGAACAAAATGGAAATAATACTTAAACAACAATCTTCTCAGTTCCCTTTAGTTGTTTGGCAAGGTTAAAAGCTTGGCAGGCAAAATCGATGGCTATTTTTCAGTTAAAATGATTACAGAGGCTGGTAGCCACATTCACACCATACATTTATTCCACTATTATTCCACTTGAAAAAGTCATGGCTTCCCCTAAGGAATCCTAGGAAGTGTAGTTTAAGGGTGCTGAGAGTTGTTAAGAGACTCCTATTCCCCTCACAAAACTACAATTTCCAGAATTCTCTGGGAAGAAGGACTGACTGTTAAACCACTCTGGCAACTGTAGCTCTGTGAGGGGAATAGGGGTCTCCTAACTCCTCTCAGCACCCTTCACAAACTTTCCCAGGATTCTTTTGCGGAAGCCATGACTGTTTAAAGTGGAATAAATGTATCATTTGAATGTGGCCAATGATAAAAATATCCGAGGTGAAGCGAGTGTTCACCAGAGAGCAAAGAAAGCCAAAGACTACACCACAGTTCACACTTATAGATGAAAAACACCAGAAATACTGAAGGCATAGAAAATACACTTTTAAAATCAGTAACACGAGAGGTATGTTGGATGTGTCAGCTTTGGGTAAATCAGCCAGTCATTGCCAACACTGGAAGGTGAATTTATGAACTATTCTTAAACTAGGGAAGTTAGCCATGATTAAGTGTTCAATGCTTATACCTTATTAATGATGCTTGATTGATGTTAAGAGTGATAGGTAGACTCTTTTGATGATTGGGAGAATTAGTGGTGTCATGCCCGCCCGACCCTCAGGGTCCCGGGAACATGCATCAGGCTCAGACCCCCACCCTTAGGGAAATGAGACTGGAACCGAAAAGCTATTACTTCACCCTTGCCAAGGCTGTGTACGCTCACAACAACCCTGCAAGGTAGAAGGTAGGCTGCCACCACCCCTGTATACTGGTCCACTCAGAGCCAGGGGATCTCTGAGCCCAGAAGGTATATAAAACCAAGGTCCTAAAAGGCAAGAGTCACAGTTACACTCCTTGCCAGGCACCTCTGGTTTAACACTTAAAATCCAAGCTTTTAACTTCTTAACCCTCTTTGGTAGTGAGTGACTGAGGTTGGGTCAAAACACTGAATTTAGAACCACCCCTTCTCTCAAATGAACACACCAGGTTAAATAGAAGTAGCTTTATTAAAATATATAAGTGCACATATCATATAGCAGCAAGTAATCCTTTAAGACCATTCACCCAACAGGGGTTTAGGTTCTTACAGAGAATTCATACACACAACAAAAAAATAATAAACTAGCTCACCTAACTACTTACATACGAGGTAGTTGGTTGCGTGGCACCTCTCCTAAGAGAGATGGATGTTCAACATAAAGCAATGGAACCAGACATAGGTTGCCTTCCCATAAGCAACCCCAGGAACCATAAGGCAGAAAAGGTTTGGAACTCTGGTGCCAGTCAGCATAGGCAGAAAACAGAGAACAAAGGCTGTGGGTCCCTAGCCCTATACTTAAGGGAAAAAGATCCTAACGGTCCAAGATTAATTGACCAATCAGGAATTGACTGATGTAACTTTCTTCTCGATGTTTCTCACATTTTCGCGCCTTCAGGCCCCCCTCCCAACGGTGTTTTCCAACTGCATAGGCCAAGGATGACCTTGGGTGCCAGGCACTGGCTAATCAACAAAGATAAACAGGTGCAGCTCGTTAAGGCTTCTTCTAACCGTCTTCAGCTGGGAAAATGAAACTTAACTTTGCAAATTGGCAAGGCCTGTCCTTTCTGACTATAACCATCTCCCAGAGTCCCTTACTGGAACCAAAGTGTTATCATCAGATTTCTAATAACTCATGACCATTACAGGTTCATGACACGCCCCTTTTTGGGAAGATGATGTCAGAACTCTAAATAGTTCTGCGTCATCGCCACAGCAACCAGGAATAAGGGAACAATCAGAAAAAAAAGAAATTCCATCAACATTACAATACAGCATATAAAAAAAAGAAAAGAAAAAACAATTTAATACATTTTAAGCAAGTGAGCTACTTCTTGTCTTATGCCTTCTAATTAAGTTCAAAGTTACAAAATAACAACAATAAAGGAGAAAAAAAAAAAGAAATAAGGGACCCCTAAAACACCCAAAAAAAAAAGAAAACTTTATTATCAAAAAAAAAAATAATAATAAAAAAAAATAGAATAAAAAATGGGGTGATCCAAAACTGGTCCAAGTTCAAAAAAAAAAGGTCATAAGCCGTGAAATCTTTAAAAAGTCCATAAAACATGTTAAAAGCGTAAAAGAGTAAAACAAGGTCTAAAAACGGTCCAGAGGTCATCAGAGCCGGGAAATCAGTCCGTGGAATGAGCATGAATCAAATATCAGTCAACTGGAACAGGTAACCGAGATAAAGCATCTTCAGCAACCTCCACAGCAGGAGTGCAAGTCAAAACCAGGTATTTCCTAGAAATCGGGGACACTTGTAAGGGTGCCTTGGGGTGATCACGTGCATCCCCAAGCCGTTGACAAATATCACAGGACTTTACATATTCTTTAACAGTCTTAGCCACTAAGGGCCAATAAAATTGTTGGGTAACAAAAAACAAAGTCCGTTCCACACCTAGGTGCCCCGCAGTCACAGCATCATGGGCCAGCTGCAATACATCCCGGCGAAAAGATTTTGGCACGACTAATTGTCTGACTGGTTGCCAGTCCGTGAAATTCCCCCCAGGAACATGTTCTCGATAAAGCAAGCCTTTGTCCCAATAAAATCTCACTTTCACAGTCTCTGATAAGGCAGGAGGGCTTCTCCCGGCTTCTTCCCTGCAGTTTTGCAAACTCTCATCCTTCAATAAAGCTGCCCTAAAGGCTTGAGAGCTGGCTGCCGGTAATTTACATTCCTCTGTCTCCCCCACACTGGGTTGCAAGGAGTTTTTTTCCTGTTGTTCGGGCAGGCTCTCAGCTCTCCCCTCTGCAAAGTCACACACTTTAGCACAAGCCACAATTAAATGTTCATTAAGAGAATCAGATTTCTCCGCTTGTAACAAAACGGCCGAATTGGCTTCCTCTTTGCTTTTACAACTGTGGAGGCTTCCCTTCTTTATTAGAGCTGTCTTAGTTCTTTGAGAGCCAACAGGCGGCACTTTGCATTCCATCAGCCCCCCTCTCTGGGCTGCAAAGGCAAACTTTTTTTTCTGTGGTTCAGACAAGCGCACGGCCCGTTCCTTTGAAGCCTTGGCTTCTCTCCCACTACATTTCAAGGTGTCTAACAAAACTTGAGACTTAGCAAGGGCATCCCTCTCCGCCCTACGTTCAGTCTCTCTATGGTGCAGGAAGAGCAGGTCTGTTCCTATCAAAACGTCCCACAAACTATTGGTTGAATGAACTAGAACTCTATGGCGCCCAGTCCAATTCTTGTATGAAAGCACTAGCTCGGCCACACGAGCTTGCACGGCCCTGGGTCCATACGCCGTGACAGTCACTTGTAAGTCAGGGACATATTGCTCTGGCTTCACCAAGTGTTCAGCAACACTGGAGAGCTCTGCGCCCGAATCTACCCGTCCCATGACCTGAATACAGTTAACATATATGGGTTCCGAAAACTGCGTTTGAACCCATTCCCTGCATTCCGATGAAAGAGGTTCTGGACAGTCCTTCCCTTGCAGCAAACCATCCTTTTCTTCTCCCTCTTTGCCCCCGGATATATTTTGTACAACACTCACCGACAGGGCTTTAACAACTGGTCCACGAGGGGTCTCAGGACGGTCTTGTGAATTTGGGGCAGAAAATACAAAATCCGATTCTGCTCCTTCATTCTCCTCGGCTGACGACCATGAAGAAAGTTCAGGAGGTTCCGCTCCAGGGGACGTTAAGTCTCTCACACGTGCAACTGGAGCAACCTTTGGGTTCTTCCTTCCAGCAGGATTGGGCTTAGACAAGGTTTTAGAACAGGAGTTAGCTTTATGGCCAATTTGCCCACATTTAAAACAAATTATTTCTCCACGGGGCTTCTCTTGCAATGCAGCCTCGGGCCGGGCGGAAGACACTTTGAAGTAGCCAGCAGGCCCCCCTTCCTCTTCCTTCGCCGGTTGCCCTGGTTTCTGCATACCTGCGGTCTCTCGCCTCGGCGGTTTCACAGGAACGTACTCCGGTCTCCGAAACAAAGTATACTTTTCTTCAGCTCTGTTTTTAAACATACGATCGGCTAGCATGCCTGCTTCAGTCAGAGAACGGGGCTGCTGGTCTCTGACCAGAGCCATCAAATCTCGAGGGAGGCGTCTGTAAAACAGTTCTTTTGCAAACAGATCTAAAACCTCCTCTCGGGTTACAGCCTCGGCTGTGTCAGCCCAACGTTCCACATTTCTGCCCATCCGTGCAGCAAAGGCTGAGAAGCTTTCCCGAGACTTCTTCTGGTCTGTTTCTAAATGCCGAAAACAATCCTCTGAAGTTAGCGCAAAGTGAGACTTGGCTACAGCATAAAAGTAGTCAAAATCATCGGCATACTCCAGTGGCAAGGAGTTCAACAGTTCTCTCAACTCGCCTTCAGCATTAATGCGTAAAGCACTCATCCAGTACTTTTTAGGCACACCTTGATCCCTACAAGAGTGAGCAAAAACTTGGAAGAAGGTAAAAATGTCATCTGTCTCACGAAAAGTCGGAAAGGATTTTTTATGGAGGTCTGGTCTTCCTCCTCGCGGTTGTTGCATCTCACGAGCAAAGCTTTCCCTACTCCGGCGATCTTCCTCCATAGCCTTGAACTGCAGGGACAACAGCTTCATTTGCTTAGCCAGGTAGCGCTGCATGCTCCTAGGCAGCTCTTCCTCATCCAAATCTGATTCCTCCTCATCTTCGCTATCCTCAGTTTGCTTAGACACGAACTCCTTTTCATCTACAGAAGGCTGAGGTATAAACGACAGAGCAGCAGCGCCTTCTTCCAGATGAACAAGCTGACTAGGCAACGCAGTGTCTGCCAGGAGCACATCCTCGGCTCCATTCTTTTGAGATCTGGTTTTTATCTTTTGCGACATTCTGCACTAACCTTACTACCCAAAGTAACAAACAATTGTGTCAGAAGTCTCTTTAAAATTTACAACTTGCTGCAATGCACTTATCTCACACAGCGTGTTCACTTAAGAGCAGGAATGGCTTCGATCCCACCGCTGCCACCATGTCATGCCCGCCCGACCCTCAGGGTCCCGGGAACATGCATCAGGCTCAGACCCCCACCCTTAGGGAAATGAGACTGGAACCGAAAAGCTATTACTTCACCCTTGCCAAGGCTGTGTACGCTCACAACAACCCTGCAAGGTAGAAGGTAGGCTGCCACCACCCCTGTATACTGGTCCACTCAGAGCCAGGGGATCTCTGAGCCCAGAAGGTATATAAAACCAAGGTCCTAAAAGGCAAGAGTCACAGTTACACTCCTTGCCAGGCACCTCTGGTTTAACACTTAAAATCCAAGCTTTTAACTTCTTAACCCTCTTTGGTAGTGAGTGACTGAGGTTGGGTCAAAACACTGAATTTAGAACCACCCCTTCTCTCAAATGAACACACCAGGTTAAATAGAAGTAGCTTTATTAAAATATATAAGTGCACATATCATATAGCAGCAAGTAATCCTTTAAGACCATTCACCCAACAGGGGTTTAGGTTCTTACAGAGAATTCATACACACAACAAAAAAATAATAAACTAGCTCACCTAACTACTTACATACGAGGTAGTTGGTTGCGTGGCACCTCTCCTAAGAGAGATGGATGTTCAACATAAAGCAATGGAACCAGACATAGGTTGCCTTCCCATAAGCAACCCCAGGAACCATAAGGCAGAAAAGGTTTGGAACTCTGGTGCCAGTCAGCATAGGCAGAAAACAGAGAACAAAGGCTGTGGGTCCCTAGCCCTATACTTAAGGGAAAAAGATCCTAACGGTCCAAGATTAATTGACCAATCAGGAATTGACTGATGTAACTTTCTTCTCGATGTTTCTCACATTTTCGCGCCTTCAGGCCCCCCTCCCAACGGTGTTTTCCAACTGCATAGGCCAAGGATGACCTTGGGTGCCAGGCACTGGCTAATCAACAAAGATAAACAGGTGCAGCTCGTTAAGGCTTCTTCTAACCGTCTTCAGCTGGGAAAATGAAACTTAACTTTGCAAATTGGCAAGGCCTGTCCTTTCTGACTATAACCATCTCCCAGAGTCCCTTACTGGAACCAAAGTGTTATCATCAGATTTCTAATAACTCATGACCATTACAGGTTCATGACAAGTGGTACTGCTAGGACTCTACTATGAGGCCCAGGACCAGGGGCCCATAGCATGTGCAGGCCTTGCAGTTGAAGTAATGACTTTCCTCTTTTTTCATTTATAGAGCGGCATGCTGCAGAAAAGCTTCAAACAGTTGTGCCTGCCATTTCCCCAGAGTGCTCTGCCTCTGGGTTTCATGTGGGCATTTGCTGCACAACCCACCTGCTCTGTTAAAATATGAAAAAATATGAAAAAGCTTTTGTGGCACTGGAGATAAGAGATAGAGACAGACAGACTGGCCAGTTGTGGTATAAGACCAAATGGGTCCCTTTCTCTTTCTTCAAATTTTTTTTAGAGATAGTCAAGCAAGCTTGGCTATAGCTTACCAGGTCATGCTAACCAATGGTGGGAAGGGACTTGTTCCTTTTAATGAAGAAAAATTGATGTGTTTGTTACTCTCTCCCTCTCCCCTTACCAGGCACTGGGAAAAAAAGAGCAGGTCCCTTTGCTTACTTACCCCCCTCCCATAACAAAGAAAAGAAAAATGGATTTGTTTGTTCACTCCCTACTGTATGGTAAGCAGGGAGTGAGTGACTAGTACACTAGGTGTATTAGGACTGTGAAGAAAAATAGGTCAAATGGATCTAAATTATTAGTGAGCTATTAGAATACATAAGAAGGACTCACAAATATATCTGCATGTTACTTTAATACATTTTATGAATGGAGGAAAAAGCATAACATTTCTTGTTGCAGATTCATTATTTTCTTTCTTAAACATCATCTTCATCTACAGCTGCTACTCAGAACATTTTTGCCAATGGATCAAAGCATATGGCTGATATTTTAGTTAATGCACACATTACAATTTTATAGTTAGCCAGTAAGAGATATATTACTAGTAAGTGACTGATTATCTTGAGAACAGTATATTTCATTTCTGTAAAATCAGGACCAGAGTGTCAGTCTTTGTACTAAATCTTATCTTCACAAAGGGGCTTATTGCCTAAAGATTCATTAACAGATTATGTTTGCTGTTATGCTATGCTCAGTAGCTCATTGTAATGTATTAAAATATGTTTCTACACAATGACAACTATGTGTCAATTAAAGTGAAAGAACATTTTAAAAAGTGAATTGCTTACATGGGGAGAAATCCAGCCTTTCCTTAATCACATGTCTGATTGTAATATAAAATACAGCTAGTCAAAATGTTCACTTTCCTGACCTGAATGGAACCACTTAATGAGAGCAGTATCAAAGTAAATAAAGATAGTAAAATCCAATTCTCAACTACTGCTTATAAAGAAATGCATCTGAATGTTCCTAAGTATAAAACCTGTACTCCTCTTTCTGTAGCCCACACAAGAACTAAAAGCACTCTCAGTTTCATCCCTATAAATAACTTTTAGGTGGACCAGCAAGTTCAAGCTGAGTAGCTAAGAAAATCAGTTAGCTTTAAACCACCTTTAACTGCTATTCTTTGTGGTCATCTGTGCAGTCACACATATGAATTCAACTAACTTTCTAAAGCAGTGGTGAGGAACCTTTGACCTCCTCAGATGTTGCTGAACTGCAAGTTCCATCAGCCCTAGCAAGCATGACCAATAGAGATGATGGGAGTTATTGTTCAGCAACATCTGGAGGGCCAAAAGTTCCCCACACCTATTCTAGAGGTAGGTGAAAGAGTTTTGGTGGGAAGCCCACAGTTGATCCTTAGTACACGTGGTCAAAGGGGTGTAACAATGGTCACTTTTTCACTGAGAGAGTGTAAGGTAGGTCCTTCCTTTCTTCATTTATGTCTCTCTGTCATGTACCCCATAGATAGGGCATGGGATGGCGAGAACAATGAAGAGTCAGACTTTGAATGGGAAAAAGGCACCAGTGGCGTGTTTATAGGTGTGCTGGAGTATGAGAGTTCCCATGCTGTAGCCAGTGACAGCTCTGCCCCATAAATTCCGTTATCAGTGAGGAAGCCCAACCCAGTCAGGAAGATGACTCTCCGCCTACCTTCCACCCCCTTCCTTTGCCCACTTTGCTGTTGCCTCTGTGCAGCTCCGCTCGTCCTGTTGGGGAGGACCCTGCTAAGGCAGTCCAGCTGCCCTCGCCTCAAATTTATACGTTGTAGCGCCAGAATCTCAACCGTCCTGCTGAGGAGGAGGGGTCGCTTGTGCATGCACTCTCCACAGTAACAGTCAGTCCATGCAAGTAAGGACCCTGCACATCCTCACTTAAGATCAGTAAGTCTACTGAGAGGCATGTCTAGTTGCTGCACAAGTCTTAGTGCAGTGTAGTCATGCCTTGCTAGGTCTAGTAATGATGCTGAATTCTGTGTAACCAGTAAGCTGATTCATGAAGCGCTTTGAACTGAAACTTTTCATTAAATTTTCTAAAGAAAAACACACCTCTACATTTGTGTCTGACTGCAATGGGTTCAGGCAGGACACTTCTTTTTCTATTTTTCTCTCTATCTGGAGGTCACTGATTCATAGGGTCGCCATAAGTTGTAATTGACTTGAAGGCACATAACACACAGTGTTGTTGTTCTATGTATATTTGTATTTTTTTCAGTCCATTCAGTGCCAGTGGCACCTTCGTTCATGGTGCAAAACCACCTTTATGAAATTGTTCTGTTTTTGCTGGTAAGCTACACACAACGCTTGCTTGCTCTGCATTGGTGAAGGGCATGTAGTAGATACGTGCCTTCATTGCCAGCATTTCACTAGGAAGGCATGCTCAAACTCAGCTACAAGCAACATTGTGGGAGCAGGCCATCTTGGCAGCGGACACTGAGGCCAAAGTACTCAAAGATCCACAAAGCCCCAGCTTTGAGCATGCATACTGCAGGCCGAAGGTAGGCTTCCACCAAAAGTCTTTTGCCTCCTCTATTAATTTGCCAATGTTACTGTGTGTAGGCACAGAATCCCTATGTGGGACTGCACAGGGACCATGAAAAATCCAGACTTAACACTGTAAATCCTAAGCATACTTACTTCGTAGTAAGACTGAAATCAATGTCTTATTCTGAATAAATATGATTATGAGCAAGTTTTTATTGTGACAAAGGAAATGTCAAACATAGTTTGCATGCTCTATTATATATCACATACATCCAAAACCAGGATCTACCTATAATGCCTACTTTTCATTCACTATTCTCTTAATGGGATACTCACCAGCTCTAGGACTTCCTATTCTGTGGTTGTTTGCCAAAGTTTTAGTCTGACCATATTCCAGAATAGATTTAAGAGTTCACTTTGTGGCTGTTTTGTTAGAGGTAATATTTTAACAATATATTTTATTCTATTGTTATAATAGTAGTAGCAGTCATGGCTGTGTGAAGGAGAGAGACAGGAGATAGCCAAACAGAGGTGGAATGCTGAGATCACAGAATGGATGTGTACAGGTGAATGACCTGTCATCAACCTTGATTCCAGATATTCAAGAATTAGGTATTACTTAGACATAAAGGCCACTCCTAAAACAGAATAGTGGAATGCCACCTAGGAAATAAGCTCTGTCTGAGCGCTTAACCCATCACCGTAGGGTCTTAAACATGATCATTTTGATGCAATGTGGTTCCCCTTTCTAAGCTACATGAATGGGTGTCAGGACACTGTAGGTTCCCCTTCCGCTCAGATCTCTATGTGGAGAGGTTATATATTTATATGAATTCGTGGCTTTCACTTGTCATCTCATGGTGGAACAGCGTACCTTGTTCACTGAATTTTATGCTCTTATGTGACTGTTACTTTATTGTATTTTTAAAATAAAAACAATACAAATTTATACAAAAAAGAGAAATACAGAAGAACAAAGTTGTCTTTATTTAAGATGAAGAAAATGGTTCTTTTGCCATAGTCATGTTCAACAACATTTCATGTTGAGATTTTAATAGAATTAATATTAAAACCAAGGTAATATAATGAACAATGTATTTTTGGTGATTAAATGGAATGCAAAAGCAGAGAAACACAAGGAATCAAAAAGACCTTGCATTATGAAATATTGTGCAGGTGTTACTTTTTTGTCAATATGGCCCAAATCTTTAAAAAGGGATAGCTGTGCATGGGGAAAAAAATCTTATATCTTCTTTAAGGCAGACAGGAATGCACATTTCCTCTTGTTTTTATATTCTATAGATATAACCTCTCTCTGCTTGCTGCTAAATAAAGTTCCACCAGTTACCTTCTTGACAGAAAAAGAATGAATAGTTAAAGTAAGCCTCAGCCCACTGCTGAAATTTACATCAGGAGCATAAATAAGTTAGCCATTTCAAACATCTTGGCTTTAATTTAAAGTGACATTTTAAGAGCTCCATGTTTCTATATTCTACAGATAATAGCTGCCATGCAACTGTTGGGAAAGGATAACCAGAAAAAGTAAATTGATGTCACGAAACCTTTCTGCCTTTTACATATTCTTATGCTTCCATATGCATATGTAATCACACTACCTATAAGATAATTACAGAAATGTTGGGAAAATAAGTGAATTTTATGCATTATCTGAAACACACTTACAGAACTCTGTGACTTTTCAGTGGCCATGATGAAAGCCTCTTATTAAATTTCCATCTCCACTTAGGTCATAAATCCTTTTCCCTATAATTTCCTACATGATTGCTGCTATCAAGGTATGGCATCTCATCTTATTAAATGCATTTCTTTACAGCTAGATGTTGGTATTTAGACAAATCCATGTATTAGGCTTGATGCACAGCACAAGAGAATCAATGAGAAGTATTCTGCTCCAAAAGTTTGGAAGAGAGAATTATCAGTAAGCAGCTGGGCAACAGGAGATTGCTTATTATATGAAACTTAAATTAGACTAAGTAATTCTAAGCAAAGGAATAAGAGAACATGGGTAGGATGGTCATATGATCCCTTTATGCTGAGTGGTTGCAGTGCTAGGGCTAACTAATGTAATCATGATCCTACGTATGCACAGCAGAAGACTCTAAAGCACAACAGTAGCTATAGAAATAAAAGCCAGCTTACTTCCCATAGTGTCCCTGGAAAGTCTGTTGCTACTTACTAATCAAAACATCACTTACTGACACCCCTATATTGGCCATGCACAAAAGGCACCAATCAACATGCAACAATGTGGTGAAATAATTACACAACCATGCAGTCATAAAGAGGCTACAGTGCCTCACTCTTTGTATAAACTAACTTGGAACTGCAGGGAGGAGGCCTGTATGGACAACCCAAAGGTTTCCCAAGAGAAGGGTTTGGGTCCCACTTTGCGAAAACTGTTTCCATGCATACAAATTCCATAACACCAAACACAACATGTTTGTATGGCTATAAAACCAACATTTTGCAGGGGTATGGCTACAAGCACAAGGAAGAACATAAGCTTCAAGAGAAAGCTTACATCTATTGTGAGCTACCTTTTATTTATTTTATTTATAAAAGCACTTATATACTGCCCTCTTGCAAAACATCATAAACATAACATAAAAATATTTAAAAGAAATACAAAACAGTAATTAAGAATGACCGGCTACTCAGAAGAAAAGGACAATGCAACAAGAACTAGATAATAACTTCAAGTCCCATCCAGTGAGATGCACATGTTAATTTCCACACGGCAAAGGCCACCATTTTTTTGGGGGGGGGGAGCAGGGGATTCTGATAGCAATAATAATGGGGAAAAGGAAAATGCAAAATGATGAGGAAGTATGTCTCTTGCTCAGAAAGTAATTCTCTGAACACACAGTCATGTGAAGAAGTAGAAGAGATATGGGATCCTGAAATCAATAAATGGTTGTGGTGCCATACAGAAAATGGCCATAAAGGAACACATACCTGTGACCCATCAATCAATGGCTGACAAATAGATCAAAAGCCTCAACCAAGGTCTTTGGAGTGTATTTGTGTGTTGAGTCCTAAGGCAACACGTCTGTAAGACAGGTATTCTTCACCTGCATTAAGTGTCTTTCTGTTCTCCCTGGCTGTTTGGTATGTATTGTTTGTGCAAATTGTTCTGTAATTGTGGATTCCTAACACTGAAATCCCAACTTGTGTGCTCATTGGGGCAGAGTGATATAGCTCCATCTCAGTACTGGAAATGAGTGATCTGTGTTTGAGGCTGTTTCAGAAAAGGTCTGCAAGTGTGATACTTTAGCTCTATTCCTAGAAACAGAGTCGATGAATACTTTTCTGCATGAGCACAGTATCCAGTATCTTTGAAAACTGATGCCAAATGTTTGGAATCTATTCCTTTGCCAAGGTGGTGCCATTAATGTTTTATTGCTATCAAGTGAGGTAAATTTGTCTTCATATTATCTCAGAGGTATCATCTACACTGAAAAGGGTTAATAGTAGTTAAGTTTGTCTATGACATATTCTGGATCTTAAGCCCTCCTCTTTGCTGAAAAACATACTTTTACTATCAAGCATCACCATTATGTGGATAAGTAGTCTCTTTTCAATAATTTAGACTGCACAGGACTCTTTTGTAGGGCATCAAATACCACTAAAATGATGTTCCTTTACAGAGACTGGTATGTTTTTGACTGGTTAAAATGTCAATTTTTAACAAAAATAGCACACTACTGAAAAATAGTGATACTGAATAGTTATGGAATACATAATTAATCACTAGAAAAGTAGAATTAACATTTTTAAAGTCTCTGTTCATGCATCAGAAAAGTGGGAAAGCAAGCTCTTGAAAAGGCTCCTCATATTACCTTTTTGCTCTGCATATATTTCTGAAATGAATGTCAGGCAACAGATCAATATTTTATGCAGCGCTATTCTTTTAATAATTAATGGACAAGAAAAGTGCTGCAAGGAAATGCAGGCACAGAGCAGAATAAGGATCTCAAGACAGGGCCATGAAACAAAGAAAGGAAATGTAATTATGCAGATTGTCAGAGCTATTTAACTTTAAATTAACTGTAAATATCAGACATGCTGAAAAACAAAAGCAATACCTGTGCACAGAATGCTTTGAAGGGTACTAATTACCTACACTCCCATTTCTTTGTTTGTTAATGGTACTGAGTATTTATTGACCTATGAAAGGGATGTGAAAGAAGTTATATAGGACAACATTTATAAAACAATCTCTAAGAAGAGTGCATGAATAAAAAATTCAGAATTATGGATAAAATCTAACTGGGAGGGGTGGCAAATGTTTCAGCAGATAGAATTAGATTGCCAAGTAATATTGAATGTGTTCCTTTTGCTCTAAATAAATAGGAAGAGTAGACCAAAAGCATTAAATGAAATTCAGTGAACCCAGCTGTGATTTTAGAAAAGCAATCAAGACACACATACAAAACAGAAGAAGTGGAGCCTGCAACAAAATGTTTTTCCAGTCACACTACATTCTTTGGCTACTAAGTTCACTTTAATTGTTTCTGGTGGGATTGCCTCCATAGGTTTTTGATTTTTTTCCTGTTTTTCCCAGCATTATTGTCTTTTCTAGTGAATCATGTCTTCTCATTATGTGTCCAAAGTATGATAACCTCAGTTTCATCATTTTAGCTTCTAGTGACAGTTCTGGTTTAATTTGTTCTAACACCCAATTATTTGTCTTTTTCGCAGTCCATGGTATCCGCAAAGCTCTCCTCCAGCACCGCATTTCAAATGCGTTGATTTTTCTTTTATCTGCCTTTTTCACTGTCCAACTTTCACATCCATACATAGAGATTGTGAATACCATGGTCTGAATGATCCTGACTTTGGTGTTCAGTGATACATCTTTGCATTTGAGGACCTTTTCTAGTTCTCTCACAACTGCCCTCCCCAATCCTAACCTTCTTCTGATTTCTTGACTATTGTCTCCATTTTGGTTAACGACTGTGCCGAGGTACTGATAATCCTTGACAAGTTCAATGGCCTCATTGTCAACTTTAAATTTACATAAATCTTCTGTTGCCATTACTTTAGTCTTTTTGACGTTCAGCTGTAGTCCTGCTTTTGTGCTTTCCTCTTTAACTTTCATCAGCATTCATTTCAAATCATTACTGGTTTCTGCTAAGAGTTGGTATCATCTGCATATCTTAAATTAATGATGTTTCTCCCTCCAGTTTTCACACCTGCTTCATCTTGATCCAATCCCGCTTTCTGTATGATATGTTCTGCGTACAGATTAAACAAATAGGGTGATAAAATACACCAGTCTCACACCCTTTTCTATTGGCAACCAATCGGTTTCTCCATATTCTGTCCTTACAGTAGCCTCTTGTACAGAGTATAGGTTGAGCATCAGGACAATCAGATGCTGTGGCACCCCCATTTCTATTAAAGCATTCCATAGTTTTTCAAGATCTACGCAGTCAAAGGCTTTGCTGTAGTCTATAAAGCACAGGGTGATTTTCTTCTGAAATTCCTTGGTCCGTTCCATTATCCAACGTATGTTTGCGATATGATCTCTGGTACCTCTTCCCTTTCTAAATCCAGCTTGGATGTCTGGCATTTCTCGCTTCATATATGGTAAGAGCCTTTGTTGTAGAATCTTGAGCATTACTTTACTTGCATGGGATATTAAGGCAAAAGTTAATTACTGCATTCTCTGGGATCCCCTTTCTTTGGAATTGGGATATATATTGAACACTTCCAGCCTGTGGGCCACTGTTTGGTTTTCCATATTTCTTGACAATTTTTTGTAAAAATTTGGACAGATTCAGTCTCAGTAGCTTGTAGCAACTCTATTGGTATGCCATCTGTTCCTGGTGATTTGTTTCTTCCAAGAATTTTAAGAGCAGCTTTCACCTCGCATTCTAAAATTTCTGGTTCTTCATCATATGGTTCCTCCATGAATGAATATGTCATCCTTGCATCTCTTTTATAGAGTTCTTCAGTGTATTGCTTCCATCTTCCTTTTATTTCATCTCGGTCAGTCAGTGTGTTCCCCTGTTGATTATTCAACATCCCTACTCTTGGTTTAATTTTCCCTTTCATTTCTCTAATCTTTTGGAATAGGGCTCTTATTCTTCCCATTTTATTGTCCTTTTCTATTTCTATACAATAACTATTGTAATAGTTTTCTTTGTCCCTATGTACTGGTCGTTGTATAGTTGCATTCTGACACTCTTCCCTGATAAAGTCCCTGACTTCAGTCCATAGTTCTTCTGGTTTTCTGTCAACTAAGTTTAAAGCCTCAAATCTGTTCCTTATATGATCTTTATATTCTTCTGGGATGTTATTTAAATTGCCTTTTGCCATTATGATTGCTTTGTTCTTCTTCTTTAGCTTTACTCTGATTTTCGATACTATCAGTTCATGATCTGTACTACAGTCTGCTCCTGGTCTTGTTTTTGCACAAAGTATGCAACTTCTCCATCTTCTGTTTCCAATTATATAATCAATTTGATTCCTATATTGACCATTTGCTGATGTCCACGTGTACAGTCATCTTTTTGGTTGCTCAAAAAATGTGTTTGCAAGAAACAAATCATTGGCTTCACAGAATTCAATGTCTTTCTCCTGCTTCATTTCTGTCTCCTAAGTCCCATTTGCCCACAATTCCTAGTTCTTCTCTGTTCCCTACTTTTGCATTCAAGTCCCCCATGATTATCATCATATCTTGTTTTGGTGTGTGATCAATTTCCTCCTGTACTTCTGCGTAAAGTCTCTCCAATTATTCTTCTTTTGCGTTTGACGTTGGAGCGTAGACTTGGATGATGGTTATGTTGATAGGTTTCCTGTTTAATCTCATTGATATCGCTCACTCAGACCTTGCGTTGTAGCTCCTAATTGCTTTTGCGACATCACTTCTCACTATTGAAGCAAACCCATTGCTTCTTGATTTCTCATTTCCTGCGTAAAATATTTTGTAGTTCCCTGATTGAAAATGTCCATTCCTGTCCATTTTAATTCACTCACGCTAAGTATGGTAAAGCTGATATGCTCCATTCCTTGCTTGACAATTTCTAACTTTTCCTGGTTCATGCTTCTCACGTTCTATGTTTCTATTATGTACATTGTACAACTCCAGACTCTCCTTTCGCATCTGTGTGCATCAGCCTCTGAGCTTCATTTCGGCTTTGACCCAGTGGCGTCATTAGTCACAGCGCTACTCGTACTTGTCCTTTGTTCTTCCCCAGTAGCTCGGTGAGTGCCTTCTGACCTGGAGGTCTCATCTTTCAGCACTATCTCATGTTGCATTCTGGATACTCCGTTCATAGGGTTTTCGTGGTAAGAGATATTCAGAGGTGGTTTACCATTGCCTTCCTCTGAGTTTGGATGCACCTTAGTCTGGTGTCTCAGCTTTCACCATTCCACCATGGGTGCCCCTGCTAGGAGTCTAGCCTCTTGGTCTAGACTCCTGACGGCATTGTTATGTTATGTTGCCCAAACTGTATTGTTTTTACTCTTAACTTGACTTCTTTACATGGTTTAGGGATAGTATTAGGAGACAGCAGGGCTCTTGTGCCTTTAACTGCTGTGTGGCAGGCAGAAATTAAACAGAAATTAAATCAAACTTTTTCTAGTATGTAAATACAATTATGGAGAAAGCTTCACCTGTTGACATTCTGTCTGTTAGACACAGTATTGTTATTGTCATATGGAGCTTCCTGAGCCGAGTGCTGAAGAGGAGGCATCATTGTATACAGGTGAAATGCTTAAAACCAGAGTCCAAATGCCCTGGCATCAACTAGGAGGACTGGTGAAGTGCTGGATGAACTAATGTTGTCCCTATCTTCAAAAAGCACAAAGAGGAAGAACCAGGGAACTACAAACCAGCCAGTCTAACACCAATCCCTGGCAAAACTCTGGAGCAGATTATAACGCAGTCAGTCTGTAAGGATCTTGAAAACAATGCAGTCATTACTAGGAGCCAACATGGATTTATGAAGAACAAATCCTGCCAAGCTAATCTTATCTCCTTTTTTGATTGGGTAACCTCCCTTGTAGACTGTGGGAATGCTGTGGACATAATATATCTCGACTGGATCTCGACTGAATCCACAGTTGGCTCCAGAATCGTACTCAAAGTGTGCTTATCAATGGTTCCTTCTCAAACTGGGCGGAAGTAACGAGTGGGGTACCACAGGGCTCGGTCCTCAACCCAGTGCTCTTCAACATTTTTATTAACGACTTGGATGAGGAGGCACAGAACATGCTTATAAAATTTGCAGATGATACAAAATTATGCGGCACAGGTAATACTGTGGAAGACAGAAACAAAATTCAAAGGGAGCTTGATAGGCTGGAGCATTGGGCTGAAAACAACAGAATGAAATTCAACAGGGATAAATGCAAAGTTCTACACTTAGGGAAAAAAAACCAAATGCACAGTTATAATGAATACTTGGCTCAGCAATATGACATGTGAGAAGGATCTTGGAATTGTCGTTGATCACAAGCTGAATATAAGCCAACAGTGCAATGTGGCTGCAAAAAAGGTAAATGCCATATTAGGCTGCATTAACAGAAGTATAGTTTCCAAATCGCGGGAAGTATTAGTTCCCCTTTATTCAGCATCGGTTAGGCCTCATCTTGAGTACTGCGTCCAGTTCTGGTCTCCGCACTTCAAGAAGGATGCAGACAAACTGGAACAGGTTCAGAGGAGGTTAACAAGGATGATCAGGGGACTGGAAACAAAGCCCTATGTGGAGAGACTGAAAGAACTGGGCATGTTTAGCCTGAAGAAGAGAAGACTGAGGGGAGATATGATAGCACTCTTCAAGTACGTGAAAGGTTGTCACACAGAGGAGGGCCAGGATCTCTTCCCAATCATCCCAGAGTGCAGGACATGGAATAATGGGCTCAAGTTGCAGGAAGCCAGATTTCGACTGGACATCAGGAAAAACGTCCTAACTGTTAGAGCCATACAACAATGGAACCAATTACCTAGAGAGGTAGTGGGCTCTCTGACACTGGAGGCGTTCAAGAGGCAGCTGGACAGCCAACTGTCAGGAATGCTTTAATTTGGATTCCTGCATTGAGCAGGGGGATGGACTTGATGGCCTTATAGGCCCCTTCCAACTCTACTATTCTGTGATTCTAGGCTGTGTTTGCCACTCTGGGTGGTTTACTTTTATCTTCTTTCTCTCATTTCCTTCAAAATCTGTTAAAAGTTGTTGCTATTGTAACCTGCCCTGGGACCTTCTGGTGAAGGGCAGGTAATAAATATCATCACCATCATATTTGTTTTTGTGATGAATAAAAAGTGACATTATTTAATGCTTCATAATTTTTTTTTCAATTCACAGAGACTAAAATTAGCATGTGGGGGTCATGAAAAATTTTGAGGTTACAAAGGGGGTCCCATACTCATAAAGGTTGGGAAGCACTGTCCTAAGGAGTGACACTCTCGATTCATGACCAGATTTCCCTTTATCTGAAAATGACTAAGAACCCAACTGTGGTATAAACTACCTAAATTGGCCTGCAACCTAAATTGCCTTTGTGCAGGCTGGGGCAAAGGGTTTGGACTGGGTGAAGCTATCCCTCCACCCAGTACTGTTGGTCTCGGGCTGCAGATTGATGCCAGCATTAATCAACCCTGCCGCTCCCTGCCTTATGTTTGGATTCAATGTAATGCTCCTATCCTCACTTACTGCAGAAGAACATATATTTTGGCCACTTTCACTATGGAGTCATTTCTCATTGTTCTGAGAAACTAAAATTAATAGAAAAGAACAATGTTTGCAGGGTATTTGCTGCATGTCTCAAGTTATTAGCTGTGTGATGTCTTTATCATATGCTTTTCATCAATGTTATTTATTTGTATATGCCAGATGGTTTAGCTATACAAATTTGTTTTTTAATAGAGCAGCTCAGAAGGAAGGTAAAAGACATTACCCATGTGAACTAGGAATTTCTGTCTCTAGGCCTTATACACAATTGATTTTTTAAAATCCACAATAATATTGTAGTGTTTATATCATACACAACTCTATGTCATTTCGAAGAGAGTGAGTAATTAGCCTAAGGACTAATTCATTAAGATGGCAAATAATATGTTGCACTGTAAGAAAAAACATTGTTATCTCTGCAGTGGGAAAATGTAGTTTACGTACATTGACTATACCCCTGTAGCTTGACAGGATAAAAATCAGAATCTTTTCAGAGACAGCTGGTAAAACAGCAGGCTTCAAAGACTAGTGTTAACCCACTTATATTTTGTCTGAATTTTTTTTAAAGCAGCCTCTAAAATATAGAAAGATCCCTTGTCTCTGTTCCTGAATGGCTTTTACTTATTTTATCAGCACTGTCATTATCATTTACAACATACCAACATTATTTACAATTAGCACAATGTAGCTGACACAAACCTTTCTTCCAAAAATAATCACAATCTAAATTTGATAAGACATAGAGAGACAGAGATGGAAAGCCACTAAATAATAACAATAATAATGAAATGCTTTAGAAAATGCAAGCTCCTGAAGTCCGTGACAAGGCTGCTGCATCTTTTTTTTTTTTACCTTTTTTCCTTATAGAGACAACATACATGACTATTGAGGAAAGCCACCAAAATCACCACAGACGATGGTGACTGACAATTTCCTGTTAATCCAGGAGGAAGCAGAAAGATTAAGAAGATTAAAGGATTCTTGCAAACATTGCATAGCCAGTTCTACAAGAAAATGGCACTCACTTCCAATTATTGTACATTGTGCTATTAATTTTAAAGGTTTTTTTTTAAAGCATCATCAAGGGAAATAAAAAAACTTCTTGAGGAAATTCTGTAGAACACAGCTCCACAAAAAAAGATTGCAAGGATGAAAATTATGTACTCCCAATGACTACCACTTCTGTTTGGAGCCAGATAATAATTTGATATCCACAAGCTGAAACAGGAGTAAAATGTCTCAAAGGATAGCCCTCCTTCTGCAATAACAGAACATATCCCTTTTAAAATTCTGTATCATTTATATCTATAAATACACTACAAAATTACAAGAACCCTTAAAATAAAATGAATCCATTTTATCACCTGAGAAGACACAGGCAGTTGTAAAATATATTTATGGTAAAAATGGATGACCTTTCTGATCAAAGCCACATGAGGCAATGCATAACTTTAGCCCTGCAGTCCTACACATAGTTACTTGGGAGTAACCGTCAGTGAAACATATCTGAGTAAACATGCATAGGATTGTACAGCGGCAGTCAGTGCAGCAGCACAGGCTGGGTGGCATAGCTCACCTGTCTTTCCAAAGCTGAGCATTGCTGCTGGCTCCTGAGAGGGGGAAAGCCCAGGGAGCTCAGCACAATGTGGGCACAGTGGCAGGAGCATCAGATTGATTCTACAGCTGTGTCTGCACTGTGCTGAGGTCCCCATCTCTCTCAGGAACTGGCAGCAACACTTGCTGTTGGGGAGGCAGATGAGCAATGCCATTCTGCCTGTGCAACTCTACTGACTGCTACTGGGATTGTACTGTAAAAGCCTAAAACTACCAATTTAACCAATAGGAAAAATGAAAGAAATTCTCTTTTGCCTTATCTTCAGGAAGCAGGCCTGAGGTGAAGGACAAGATGGCACCCCTCTCCCCAGTTCCACATACAGCAGCTGACTGGACTGGTAGCTGAATCTTTCTTCAACACTGGAAACAGGGCAGCATTTTCCATTCCATCTAAGGACAGCAGGCTAGCTCAAGTGGCACAGTGCAGGCCCCTATGGCACATATAAGTCTGTCTGCATTCTGCCTCTCAGCATCTGCTATGTAAGGCAGCTCCTCATTCTGCCTAATGGCAGGGCTGACCCTGGCTGGAAGCATGCAATGCCAAGCGAAACCCATCTGTTGTATTGCTTAATTTACAATGCACACATTACGCACAAGCACACACATAATTTTGGATTCAATTAAAAAACCTTTTAACATGTTGTGTTAAGAGCTTTATATGTTAATTCAAGCTCCAAAATGTCAGGAAACTGCAGCTGTTAATGGTCATGCCGTTAACAGATGCATTATTTAAAAGTGCCTTTTATCAGCTTCACCTGGTGAGACAACTACAACCATTCCTGGACCCGGAGAGCTTGGCCACAGTATTCAGGCACTGGTAACTTCAAGACTGGATTAATACAATGTACTCTATGTGGCCTTCCTTGGAAACTGCAATTAGTGCAGAATGCTGCAGGCAGATTGCTGACAGGGTTGAGACCATGTCAACATATAACACCTCTGCTCAGAGATCTATAGTGGTTGCTAATTTGTTACTGTACATATGTGCATATGGCCTAACGATAGCCCCATATAATGTCACTGGATCACACAGTACAGGCAGACAATATAAAACAGTCAGGAGTTTTGGCAAGCATAAATAGACATGCTGCTTGCCTGATAGGCTTTCAGCCTTGACAGCATGGTGTACCTCTACTGGAAAAGAATCCCCTGAGTCTTCTCTTCGGATTGCTGCTCCATGTGCAACTTCATAGTAATATGGCTGGGGGACAGCTCACACAGAAGTAAACTGCCACAGTAGGAGTGCTGGAATGTTTGCTGAGTTGGGTCAGAGACCTTCCCAAAGCCCGGGCCTTGAAACTAGCCTTAGGGACTCTATTGCTTCCTTGTTTTCAAGATCAGGACCCTTGGGGCTAGCTCAGAAATGCAGGGCTCCTTGGACCATTAAAATCTTACAAAACTCCTAAGAGGAGTACTTTGACCTAGAATTTGGAGAACAATAAACACACAATTTTGATATTTGCATATTTGTTCAATGAAAATTACTCTCCAGTTTAAAATGCGTATTTCAGTGTGAAAATCACACGAAAACTTGGCTCAGTCCTAAACAACTAACAATAACCGAAGATGCCAGCCTTTTGCACACTTGCTGAATACAGGGAACGGATTGGATACATGAGCTGACAGCAGATGCTGATCCTTCTGGTTGCAGGGGAATTTTATTACTACATGCCTCATATCTGCTAGAAGCAGGAATATTCAAGTGGGATGAAGAGCAACAACAATAGAGAAAATTCTTATTGATGTGTTATCTTTCATAACTGTTCAGATTCACAGTGCAAAAAAAGAATTTCGGGTCTGAACTTTTGGGTTTTTTTGTTTGAAAAATGTGTTGTCTATAAAATGAATGGATGTGTACTTTCTGAAAAGGTCACTAAATATCTTCTATATGGACTCAGTGTTTAAAAAAGAAAATGTGAATATGTCAAAGGGTTAGGCTGTGAGCCATCCTTTCTTCTATGACTGAACAATTACTCACAAGCAGATCCCCAGTAAAGTGAAAAGAGCTTAACATACCCCCCCCGTGATTCCAACACACTGTAGAAAGAAATTGTTCTGGCAGTAGTCTAACACTAACTTTACAGTGTGGTCCTATATATTTGTGGGGCTCTGTTCCTTCTGGGATATTTTAGGCCCATTTATAGCATGTCTTAAGCAGGCATTGAAAATTTGTTTGCTGCTGCTTTCTCATCTGTAAGTTTGAATGTGCAATCTACTATATATTTGAGAAAGTGGTTTATCTATCTATCTTCTATGGCATGATGATTCCCAAGATGGAGGAGCTGGTTTTTGTCCACTTTTGGATGCCACCGGACTTCATCTTGAATCAATATAGCAGATTACAATCATTACAAAATGATTCAGACACCTCTGAAGATATGTCTCCCAATATGATGTGATAGCACCCAAGATGGAGAAGAGGGATTTGGTCTACGTTTGGACACTGGCGGATATCATTTTGAACAGAGATGCTACATCAGACCGTTCTGAACTGATTCAGATGCCTCCAAAGATAGAATGTGGATAGACCCAACATGGTGTGAGATGGAGGAGCCAGATTTATTTTGAATACATATGGCAGACCAAACCATTCCAATTTGCACCAATTCAGATGACTCTGAAGTAATTATCGTCCAATTTTGTGTAACAGTTCCAAATTGCGCCAATTTGAATGACTCTTAAGATATTATTTATTTATTTATTTATTTATTTAATTTGTATCCCTCCCTTCCTTCCAGCAGGAAACCAGGGCGGCAAATAAAGCGCTAAAAACACTTTAAAACATCATAAAAACAGATCTTAAAATACATTAAAACAAAACAGCGTTAAAAACATTTAAAAAACAACTTTAAAAAAGTTTAAAAAACATTATTAAAAAACATATTAAGCAATTCTAACACAGACCGAGATGGGATAGGTCTCAACCTAAAAGGCTTGTTGAAAGAGGAAAGTCTTCAAAAGGCGCCAAAAAGATAGCAGAGATGGCGCCTGCCTAATATTCAAAGGGATGGAATTCCACAGGGTAGGTGCCACCACACTAAAGGTCCGTTTCCTATATTGTGCAGAACGACCCTCCTGATAAGATGGTATCTCCAGGAGGCCCTCACCTGCAGAGCGCAGTGATCGGCTGGGTATATAAGGGGTAAGATGGTCTTTCAGGTATCCTGATCCCAAGTTGTATAGGGCTTTGTACACCAAAACTAGAACCTTGAACTTGGCCCGGTAGCAAATGGGCAGCCAGTGCAATTCTTTCAGCAGCGGGGTGACATGTTGGCGATACCCTGCCCCAGTGAGCAGACTTGCAGCCGCATTTGGCACCAGCTGCAGCTTCCAGACCAACTTCAAGGGCAGCCCAACATAGAGCGCATTACAGTAATCCAGCCCGGAGGTTACCAGTGCATGGACAACAATGGCCAGGCTATCGCAGACCAGAAACGGCCGCAGCTCTTACCAGCCGAAGCTGGTAAAAGGCACCCCTAGCCACGGAGATCACCTGGGCCTCTAGCGACAAAGATGGATCCAGGAGCACCCCCAGAATACGGACCTGCTCTTTCAGAGGGAGTACAACCCCATCCAAAGCAGGCAACTGACCAATTATCCGAACTCGGGAACCACCAACCCACAGAGCATCCATCTTACTAGGATTCAGACTCAGTTTATTGGACCTCATCCAGCCCACCACCGAGTCCAGGCAGCGGTCCAGGGCTTGCATGGCCTCCCCGGATCCAGATGTTATGGAGAAATAAGAGCTGGGTATCATCAGCATACTGCTGACACCTCACCCCAAAGCTCCTGATGACTGCTTCCAAGGGCTTCATATAGATGTTAAACAGAATGGGGGACAAGATGGTACCCTGCAGCACCCCACAGCATAACTGCCAGGGGGCTGAAAGACAGTCACCCAATGCTATTCTCTGAGAGAGACCCTGGAGATAGGATCAGAACCACTATTAAACAATGTCTCCAGTACCTAGCTCACCAAGTCAGTCCAGAAGGATACCATGGTCAATAGTATCAAAAGCCACTGAGAGATCAAGTAAGAATAACAGAGTTGCACTCCTCCTGTCCTTCTCCCAATAAAGGTCATCCATCTGGGCGACCAAGGCCAATTCAGTCCCATAACCAGGCCTGAACTCAGACTGGGATGGGTCAAGATAATCTGTTTCATCCAAGAGTACTTGCAGTTGCTGCGCCACAACCCTTTCAATCACCTTCCCTAGGAAGGGGGTATTTGCAACTGGTCGGTAGTTGTCACAAACCAATGGGTCCAGGGTGGGCTTTTTCAGGAGTGGTCGGATCACTGCCTCTTTCAAGGCGGCTGGAACCACTCCCTCCCACAATGATGCATTGACCACACCCTGGATCCACTCAGTCAAACCCCCTCGGCAAGCTTTAATAAGCCAAGAAGGGCAAGGGTCGAGAGCACATGTTGCTGGCCGCATCATTGCAAGCACCTTGTCCACGTCATCAGGCCGTATCAACTGAAACCGTTCCCAAGAAGTTGCAGCAGACGTTGCACTGGACACCGCATTGGGGACTACAGTAGATGTGGATGGGGCATCAAGATTGCTACAGAGGTGAGCAACTTTACCCTCAAAGTGCCTTGCAAACAATTCATAGTGGGCCTCCAAACGGTCTAAAACTCCATTTCCTGGAGTTGATATCAGCAGACCCCTAACAATACAGAAAAGCTCCATCCTCACCGTCACAGAGTAGGCACGGTTATGATGTTTTACTAGTGCCCAATCAGCCTCACACCACTCCTTTTGCCACTTGTACTCTAGCCAGCCTGTTTTATTGCCCTTAGCTCACTGATGTACCAAGGTGCAAACTGGGCTCCACAATGCCGGAGAGGGCGCTCGGGGGCAACCATGTCAAGAGCCTGACATGCCTCGCTTTTCCACAGCATGACGAAGGCTTCAACAGGGTCACCTGCTCTATCTACTAGAAACATCCCAGGGCATTCAGGAATCCTGTAGATTCCATTAGCCTCCTGGGGCAGACCATTTTAATCTGACCACCATTCCTGCAGCAGAGAATTGGAGCCATAAGTCTAAACCTCACCAGCAAGTGGTCTGACCATGACGATGGGGTGACATCTACCCACCCATCTCCAGACCACCCCTTTCTCCTTCTGGAGCAAAAACCAAGTTAAGGGTGTGCACTGCCCTGTGTCAGGCCAGTGACAACTTGAGACACTCCAAGGTCGTCATGGAGGCCATGAAGTCCTGAGCCAGAACACTAGAGGCAGCCTCATTATCTGTTTTTTAAAATTTTGTTTTTGTTTTCAAGGCTATTTTTGTTTTGCAAATATTTATTAGAAATAAGTAGATGAAAGGTGGAATGAATAAACTATTATTTATTTTATATATATCCTGCTTTGACACTAAGCTCCCACAGTAGCTCACATTAAAATCCATACAAAAGTACAATATAATTAGAAATATGTTGCTGTGTGGGGAGCAGTATATTTTGACTTCTGGCAGTTTTATTTGTCCTTATTAAATTAAGATACTTACAAACTAATAAATGCTACAAAATTCCATAGTGGTATATGATAGAGAGAAAAAATGTATTTTTGCTATAATTCACACATACAAATATAGGTTACTGTATAAGAAGGTACAGATTTATATAATAAAATTAACCAAAGGCCACAGGCCTGTGAATTTTGAAGTTCACAGCTCATGAGAAGCAGGTAGGCCTGGGTGTATGATTAACTTATGATTGATGACATATTGTTGATGAGCAAGCATGCATGCCTAGTAAGAAAAGCAACTAGTGCTGGGGAAGCTGGTTATTATTATTATTTATTATTATTTATTGGGTTTATTAGTCGCCCATCTGGGAGGTTGTCCAGCCACTCTGGGCGATGTACAACCAAAAATATACATGACATTAGACAATAAACGTAAAAACATTAGCACATTAAAATCACAACCAATAGCTACAGAACCTGGTAAAAATGAGGAGTTTAGTTAAGATTATGGAGAATTCATATATCCTTTTTGTTTATATGTTTGCTTTATATGAATATATAAAATTAAGAAATATATCCAGAGGATCATAAAATCCTAGAATCCTGTGAGGAAAAACCTGGTTAACAGGCAAGGGTCATGTTCACCTAACTGTGAGTGATTACCTTTAATGAGCATTTTTGTCCTAAGCAAAATGCGTACAATCTTTTGATTAATATAGTTTTTGCTATTTGATCTTGGAAAAGAGGTTTCTGGTCTCGTATGCTGCAGAGCAATGACCTCAGCTAAGGGAAGTCTTCATAACAGAATCAAGGTAGAAAGGAGATAAAATTTGAGCTTGATACTGATACTTGATACTGATTTTTACAATAGCATGATGTGTATAATTTCATTTCATAAATATAAGTGTGTTCTCGAGGTGAAAGGTATTCTGAGGTGGGCTACCTTCTTCATCCCTCTGTGTTTGATTGAGAGTGGCTGGCTCAGAATTACCACTTTTCTTTACTGCATTCCCTAATCACTCTTTATATTGTGTGGCTTTCAGCTATAATATTGTGATTTAAAAATAATATTTCTCTATAGCAGTGTAATTATAAGTGGAATTTCATATAGAACTTCTAGTCACTCTAAGGAGAACCAAACTTGGCCTTGCATCATGGTATCACTTAAAAGAACAGGTTGTAATGTCCTAGAGATGTCCCTGCCCAGCTTGGCTGATCAGAAACCATGATGAAATGGAGTGTATAGTACAAAATCATCAGTAACGTATGACAGTAGAATAGTGGTAATATCAGTCAAGGGGACAGATTGACATCAATCTGAGACGACGACAAGACAATAGGATGGGTGGTATCTGCAAAATTATGAATATGCATGTATTTATTTAAAAAAAGCTATCTGGTTGGCTGGAAATATTGCAAGAGGAAGAATTGTGATGTTATGTAGGAAGAAATCTTATGCGATTGGTAAACTAATGTCACATGTGTATTCAACAAGGTATAAAACATCTGTGCAGATTGTACCTCATTGCAGTCCTCTCCAGACTTTCTGGAGGACTGATCCTGCATATGCTTGTAAGAATAAAGGCCTACCTTTTTGCTTTAAGGCTGTGTCATAAATTACTTAAATGACCCCGAGAAAAGATCCCACAGGAGAAAATAGAAAAAAAATCCTTCATATACAACAATAGAATAATAATAAACTCAACAAGTAAAAACAGATATAGTTCTCAAAAAAGAACTAAACTTTTGCCCACAAAAACTCATCCTTCTGTGAAAGTTTGTTTTTAGCATTCAATCATATGGGTACAATATTTCCTCTACTTTCTTTATAGTCACTTATGAAAGTACCCCAAATTATTACTTATTATTTATCCCAAAGTAAAAAAAGTTGTAATCTTTTACGCGTAATATTTAAAAATGGATATGGTTGGCACTATATAAGTAATAAATCTTTTCGTTTTTCTAACCAATCTGGAGGAGATTGGGTAGTGGGGAGGGCATGTGGCTCATGTGTAGTTCCTGCACAGGGTGAGAGACTGTGCAGTGAAATGAATGATAGGAGAAAGTCACCAGATGCCTTTAGAATGAGAGTCTGTAACTGGCAGAAGGCTGGCCCTCCCTGGGTGTGAGACAGAAGGGGAGTAGATGTGCCCTGTGTGAAAAATATTGGCTGGGTCTTACTGTTCCTAATTCTCGCAGAGGCCTACAGGGATAATTGGCTCATGTAGGTTTTGTTGGTGGGCTCTTGTTGGGCCAATATCAGGTGTTTAGAAGGAGTCTTAGTAAGAAGGGACATGGGTGATGCCACCCCAATTTCAGTGATCACGGGTACAGGGAAATATAGCCATGGGGATGTGGTGCATTACCATAGAAGACGAGGGCAAGGCTATCTATGCCTTGTTCCTTTCTGCCACTCCTCTCATGGATGGGTTCCTCATTGCTCATCTGCTGTGCCCACTGGCCTGTGTGTGTTGTTGTTTAACGCCAGATAAATACACAATAAGACTGTGCTCATCCATGATTTGATCGTGGATGAAGATGCTGATTTGGTGTGCATTACCAAGACCTGGGTGACAAGCTTGAAGGAGTTGATCTGACCCAACTTTGCCCACCTGGATACTCGGTGCAACACAAGTACAGGCTGCGGGCAGTGGGGGGGGTGTGAGAGGAGGAGTTGCTGTGGTCTACAGAACTTCCATTTGTGTCACCAGGAAACCACTCTGTCTTGGAGCTGGCTGTGAGGCCTTGAAACTGGTGTCGGGCCAAGGAGACAGTAAACCAGGGTTGCTGCTGGTGTACCGTCCACCCTGCTGCCTGGCAGCTTTTCTGACTGAGCTGGTGGAGACCATCTTGGCTGTGGTATTGGAGGAGCCCAGAATGATAGTCCTGGGTGATTTCAATGTCCACGCTGAGGCTGCCTCTAGTATTCTGGCTCGGGACTTCATGGCCTCCATAACGACCATGGGGCTGTCTCATGTTGTCACCGGCCCAACGTATAGGGCAGGGCACACCTTTTGACTTGATTTTTGCTCCAGATGGAGGAAGGGGTGGTCTGGAGATAGCGGGTGTGTGGATGTCGCCCCATTGTCATGGTCAGATCACTTCCTGGTGAACTTTAGACTTATGGTTCCGATCCTTCCCTGCAGGGGTGGTGGACAGATTAAGATGTTCCGCCCACGGAGCCTAATGGAATCTACTGGATTTCTGAATGCCCTGGGAGCATTCCCAGTAGATAGGGCAGGTGACCCTGTTGAAGCCCTTGTCACGCTGTGGGACAGCAAGGCACATTGGGTTCTTGACATGGTTGCCCCCGAGCACCCCCTCCAGCATTGTGGAGCCCGGCTTGCACCTTGGTACACCAGTGAGTTAAGGGCAATGAAACAGGCTGGATGACAGCTAGAGCGCAAGTGGTGAAAGATGTGCTGAGAGGCTGATTGGGCATGAGTAAAACATCATGACCGTGCCTACTGTGTGGTGGTGAGGGCAATGAAGAAGGCCCACTTCTCTGCCTCCATCACATCCTCAAGTAGCCATCCAGTGGAGCTTTTCTGTATTGTCAGGGGTCTGTTGACATCAACTCTAGGAAATGGAGTTTTAGACCCTTCGGAGTTGAATTGTGAATTGTTTGCAAGGCACCTTGAGGGTAAAGTTGCTCGCCCCCATAGCAGTCTTGATGCCCCATCCACATCTACTGTAGTCCCCAATGAGGTGTCCAGTGCAACGTCTGCTGCAACGTCTTGGGAACGGTTTCAGTTGATGCAGCCTGATGACATAGACAAGATGCTTGCAATGATGCAGCCAGCAACGTGTCCTCTCGACCCTTGCCTTGGCTTATTTAAGCTTGCCAAGGGGGTTTGACTGAGTGGATCCAGGGTGTGGTCAATGTATCATTGTGGGAGGAAGTGGTTCCAGCCACCTTGAAAGAGGCAGTGACCTGACCGTTTCTGAAAAAGCCCACCCTGGACCCATTGGTTTGTGACAATTATTGACCAGTTGCAAATACCCCCTTCTTAGGGAAGGTGATTGAGAGGGTTGTGGCGCAGCAATTACAAGTACTCTTGGATGAAACAGATTATCTTGACCCATCCCAGTCTGAGTTCAGGCCTGGTATGGGACTGAATTGGCCTTGTTCACCCAGATGGATGACCTTTATCAGGAGAAGGACAGGGAGTGTGACCCTGCTACTCTTACTTGATCTCTCAGCAGCTTTTGATACCATTAACTATTATTTATTATTATTATTATTATTTATTAGACTTTTATACCGCCCGACTAGCAATAGCTCTCTGGGCGGTGAACACAAAGAATACAATAAAATACACAATATAACACAATAAGAACAGATACAATAAGAACAATCTAAAATCACTACAACAAATATGAAAATCAGGTTAACTTAAATTAAAATGCTTTGGAAAAGAGGAAGGTTTTAACCTGGCGCCGAAAGGATAACAATGTCGGTGCCAGGCGCACCTCCTCGGGGAGACTGTTCCACAGTTCGGGGGCCACCACTGAGAAGGCCCTAGATCTTGTCACCACCCTCCGGGCCTCTCTATGAGTCGGAACCCAGAGGAGGGCCTTCGTAGCAGAACGTAGTGTACGGGCTGGTTCGTATCGGGAGAGGTGTTCCGACAGGTATCGTGGTCCCGTGCCGTATAAGGCTTTATAGGTTAATACCAACACTTTGAATCTGGCCCGGAAGCATATTGGTAGCCAGTGCAAGCGGGCCAGAACAGGTGTTATGTGCTCGGACTGCTTGGTCCTTGTTAACAATCTGGCAGCCGCATTTTGCACTAGCTGTAGCTTCCGAACTGTCTTCAAAGGCAGCCCTATGTAGAGCGCATTGCAGTAATCCAAACGTGAGGTTACCAGAGCATGTACAACTGATGTGAGGTCCTCCTTACTCAGATAGGGACGTAGCTGGGCTACCAACCGAAGTTGGTATAACGCATTCCGTGCCACCGAGGCTACTTGAGCCTCAAGTGAAAGGGAAGAGTCTAGAACGACTCCCAAGCTATGAACCCGCTCCTTTAGGGGGAGTGTAACCCCATCCAGGATAGGGTATGAATCCACCATCCGATCAGAGAAACCATCCACCAACAGCATCTCAGTCTTGTCAGGATTGAGCCTCAGTTTGTTAGCTCTCATCCAGTCCATTGTCGCAGCCAGGCAACGGTTCAGCACATGGACAGCCTCACCTGAAGATGAAAAGGAGAAGTAGAGCTGCATGTCATCAGCATACTGATGACAACGCACTCCAAAGCTCCTGATGACCGCACCCAACGGCTTCATGTAGATGTTAAAAAGCATGGGAGACAGAACCGACCCCTGCGGAACTCCACATTGGAGAGCCCACGGTGTTGAGCAATGTTCCCCAAGCACTACCTTCTTGAGACGGCCGGCCAAGTAGGAGCAGAACCACTGCCAAGCAGTACCTCCAACTCCCAACTCTGCGAGCCTCCCCAGAAGGATACCATGGTCGATGGTATCGAAAGCCACTGAGAGATCAAGGAGAATCAACAGAGTTACACTCCCTCTGTCCCTCTCCCAACATAGGTCATCATACAGGGCGACCAAGGCCGTCTCAGTGCCAAAACCAGGCCTAAAACCCAATTGAAATGGATCTAGATAATCAGTTTCATCCAATAGCGCCTGGAGCTGGCTAGCAACCACTCGTTCCAGGATCTTGCCCAGGAATGGAACATTTGCTACTGGTCTGTAGCTGTTGAAATTTTCTGGGTCCAAGGAAGGTTTTTTCCAGAAGTGGTCTCACCACCGCCTCTTTCAGATGGCCAGGGACCACTCCCTCTCGTAAAGAGGCGTTTATCACTTCCTTGGCCCAGTCAACTGTTCCATCCCTGCTGGTTTTTATTAGCCAAGAGAGGCACGGATCCAGTACCGAAGTGGTTGCGCGTACCTGTCCAATCACCTTATCCACGTCCTCGAGCTGAACCAACTGAAACTCATCCAATAAAACATGACAAGACTGTGCTCCAGACACCTCATAAGGATCAGCTGCTATAAATTGGGAGTCTAAGTCCCAGCGGATGCATAACATCTTATGCTGGAAGTGCTATGGTATCCTTCTGGGCCAGCTTGGTGAGACATGGAGGCATTGTTTTACAGTTGTTCCGACCCTATCTCAAAGGTCGTTTTCAGAAATAGCATTGAGTGATTGTCTTTCAGCCACATGGCAGACGTTCTGTGGGGTGCTGCAGGGTACCATCTTGTCCCCCATTCTGTTTAACATCTATATGAAGCCCTTGGGAGTGGTCATCAGCAGATTTGGGGCAAGGTGTCAGCAGTAAGTTGATGATACCCAGCTCTATTTCTCTGTGACATCTGAATTGGGAGAGGCTATGCAAGCCCTAGACTGCTTCCTGGACTCGGTGATGGTCTGGATAAGGTCCAATAAACTGAGTCTGAATCCTAGTAAGATGGATGCTCTGTGAGTCGGTGGTTCCCAAGTTCAAATAATTGGTCAGTTGCCTGCTTTGGGTGGGGTTGTACTCCCTCTGAAAGAGCAGGTCCGTATTCTGGGGGTGCTCCTGGATCCATCTTTGTCACTAGAGGCCCAGGTGATCTCCGTGGCTAGGACTACCTTTTACCAGCTTCGGCTGGTAAGGCAGGTGTGGCCATTTCTGGACTGGGATGGCCTGACAACTGTTGTCCATGTACTGGTAACCTCCTGGCTGCATTACTGTAACGCGCTCTATGTTGGGCTGCCCTTGAGGTTGGTACGGAAGCTGCAGCTGGTGCCAAATGCGGTGACAAGACTGCTCACTGGGGCAGGGTATCGCCAACATGTCACCCCGCTGCTGAAAGAATTGCACTGGCTGCCCATGAGCTACCGGGCCAAGTTCAAGGCTCTAGTCTTGGTGTACAAAACCCTATAGAGCTTGCAACCAGGATACCTGAAAGACCGGCTTATTCCCTATACACCCAGTCGATCACTGCGCTCTGCAGGTGAGGGCTGTGACGCCCTTCCCTGGCTCTCCCTGTCAGGTTCCTACCTGCTCGTGGTTACTGCCTGTCTCTAGGCACCACCAGGGACTCCACCAGTCCGGACTGTCCTTTATTTTATTTTTTCTCTCCCCGCTCTAGCACAGATCTCAACAGATGCCCCTGCTAGGCAACCACCAGTCACGTCCTAATACTAGTATTCCCAGAGACTCTGAATACTGGTATTGTTATTCTCTTCACTGCTGCCATTTGTTACAGTTCCCCTTCATCCTTGGTCATTACCTTACCCTCCCTTCTGGTCTGTGAAACCCCAGCCAAGGATCAGGCCTTTGGTAAACCAAATTAAGTATTTATTAAAGATAACAAAGCTAACAAGATTAACAAGATTTCTTCTTAAGGCACATAAGCATATGGTTTTACTCAATACTAATCCGAACTCCACCCCCCTCCTTCTCCACTCTCTCCTGGCAAACAACTCTCTCAAACCCCACCAAGCAACCCACTCTTTCTCTTCTCCCCCCAGATTCCACTCTCACTCTTCCTTTTATACATTCAGCCATTTTAAACACTCAGCCAATCATCTAGCATTCTACTGCCCATTCACTCCCCCTCCTCTTTCACTCCACTTACCATGTATCTTCTAAACAACCAACACTTACCATATATACATTAATATAGGAACATCACAAGGACCTCCTGCAGATACCATCTTATCAGGAGATCCGTTCTGCACAATATAGGAAACAGACCTTTAGTGTGGCAGCACCTATCCTGTGGAAGTCCCCTTAAATATTAGACAGGCGCCATCTCTGTTTTCTTTTCGGCGCCTATTGAGGACGTTCCTCTTTTAACAAGCCTTTTAAGTTGAGACCTTATCCCATTCTGCCTCTGTGCTGAAATTGCTTTTTAATATGTTTTTAACCTTTTTTAAAAAAAGATGTCTTGAAAGCTTTTTAAAAATGTTTTTAAAACTTTTTAAATGTATTTTAAAGTCTGTTTTTATGATGTTTTAAAGTGTTTTAGTGCTTTGTTTAATGCCCTGGGCTCCTGCTGGGAGGAAGGGCAATATATAAATCAAATAATTAATTAATAAATAAAATATATATCTTGAAAGAGCATTGCCCATCATAAAGTGGAAAAAGAATGAAAGAATACAAAATTGAATGGAAGATAGATGGAGTGTGCAAACAACAATATAATGGGTTCAGCCCAAGCTTCCCATGAGCAGATGTCTGCTTGGAGGATGATCCACAGGAGGAAGGTATGTGTGTGATTTTCCAAAAGGTTGGAGAACAGGATGGAAGGTGAAACTGCAGGAAGAAGCAATCAGCAAAAATGGTGTCCTCACTTCCTCCAGCAGGAGCCTGTTAGATCAGACTCCCTTCCATAAATGGAAGGAGCTCTTCTACACAATCTTTCAAACATCTAACAACCAGATGGAACACAAAATGGAGTAATAAGACATGATTTATTAAACGTTTATAGGCAAGCAGTCTTACCATAAAATATCAAAGTGATTAGGTTAATCTGAGAATTAGTAAATAATTATGTCCCTAAAAAGAAAGCAGACACTATTCGTGAAGATCCCTTGCCTCTCAGGATTAACTTTGGGGGTGTGACAAAAGTGACTGCAGTGGAAAGTGAGGCTGGATAGCTATTTCTCTCACATTGTGTTGGATTGAGAACATTTGAGAACAGTAAAAGAAAAAAATTGAGAAACAGTACAAGATGACAAAGGCATACTTTACAGTGTAGCATTGTTTTGGATTATAGACGTTTCATTATTCTAACCAAATGCCATAGTAGATGAAGCAACTCAAAAGGTATCAGAAAGCATTTGGGGAGGGGGGGAAGACATTATGCCTACTGCTTTCATCCTTCATCCTCTTTCAAAGAAGCTTTTTATTTGCCAAGTTATCAGAGAATATCAAATCAAGCTGTAGATGATGTCCCTATTACTCACAGAAAGTTCTTAGATTATATATCAACGTACATTTAAAATACCATCAGATTCACTTTCTTGTTATACTAGCAAGAGTATGCTCTAAAACCCAAAGAGTAAAAGAATACTTTTCTGTTTATATTTAGGTTTGACATTACTGAAGAAAAAGCTTTTGCAGCTTTCTTTGTTTATATAATGGAGTATAATAAGGTCAAGTACTTTTCAGCCATCTGTTCCCCACTATGCCATGCATATCACCCTTCATAAAACACAATCTCTTTCACAGTGCAGAGTGATTTCTTCATGGAAAATACCAGTAGCCTAACTGTGCAACCATACCTGCTGTGCAAAGCAACTTGTTCTCTTCAGTGAACTAATTTGTATTTGTTGGTCCAGCTTAATGCAAGTGACAGCTGTTGTAAGGAGGCCTGCAGTGCGTTTGAGGCCCTTTGAAGCCTCTCTCAATTGTGCCAGTACAAAAACATTACTGGGTAATATACTCCAGAAAAGGGACACCAGAACACGTACATGCACACGGACACTAAAATGGGGTATAAGCTATGCTTTGCATATATATTCTTACTATGACAATTCTATTTCACCCTGTGAGTGAGGCTCACAGAATTTAATACTTACAGCAATAGAAAGATACCATTTTTCTGTTAGATATCGATTACAGTCACATAGTGAAATTGATGAGAAAAAAATTGATTAATAAGTGAGGAGCAGTTTAACTTAATGAGAGGCTTTGCCGGCAAATATATCCTCCACAGGATATCCTCCAAAATGTCAAGTGATTCATTAAAGTATTGTATCATTTGCTCCACGGTTCTCATTTGGTGGGATCAACATACCTACTGAGGTTCTGAGCTACATAAACAATGACAATATATCTTAGTTTTGTACCAACAGATGCAGAAAATACTGCAGGATTAAGAAACAAATTTGGTACTTTCCAGCATCTTGAATGCAAAGTGAAACAATTAGTCTTGAATATGATAAAACATGAGAGTGATAAAATTATCACTTTCAAAGATCTAGTTCTTAAATGGATAGTGTACATTTAACCCACAGCAAGGGCCTAAGATCTAGAAATCTTCTAGAAGTTGCAAGTCTCAACAACAGAAACACAAATGAGTCCCTGCTTCACATGTTATACCAGAAAAGAGAAAGCATAGTAGGAGTTATCCATACTTTTGCTTTCTCTGCTTGCCTAGGTAATACAAACTTTTTTTTAGATCAGCACAATAATGAAATAATATTATTCAGACAAAGTTAAATGAGTTTAGGACTCAAACTTAGATCAAAGTTTAGCATTTTCTAGATGTTATTAGACTATTCTTTCAAGCTCTATCAGCTTGGTTTTCTGAAATTTGGTCTACTTATGCAACACCTTAAGCACCTGCATTGATCTACTATAAAAATGTATTTGAAACTATAAGGAATCCAATCTTCCTCTGTATCTATATTCAAATGCCACTATTTAGAATCTGAGGGCAGAAGAGAGAGAAAAATAAACAAAAATTCAAAACATATTTGAATTCCTAGCATACTTTTTAGTAAGTAAATCCTGCTGAATTTAGTGGAACTAATTTCTGCGGAAATGTATTTGGGATTTGGCTGCAAAGATAGCAAAGGCGGCACACATTATATAAAATGTACTTTAACGGGCTAACCCCCCCTTCCTCCTGAAATATACAGTGGATACATTTGGAAACCTGTAATTTATGTGATTATCTGCAAGCAATGCTATTTGCAAAAATAGTATGCTAGAATTACTCCTATGCTGAAATACAAAATGCATATTCATAATTTACATGTAAAAGGCAAAAGATGGGGAAATTGCTTTGTTATGTTCCTAGAACATTCTTGATGCTTTTTTGAAGATATAATACTTACACTTTAGGACATGAAAAGAGGAGTCTTGCATTCTCTTTATTGGATATAGAATTAGGCTTCCCTATGGCTTTCTGAAAAAGCTTAAATCATAATTACAAATTCTTTAAGTCTATGGAAAGTTTACTTTTCTTATCAACATCTGCAAGATAAACAGCAATAATATGAAATAAGGACAACCATGCATTTAAAGTTAGCTTTTGTCACTGAATCAAAATTTTAACTCTTCACAATTGTTGTCTCTCCTCCATCTGCATCCTGATAATGGATCAGATCCACAACTACAAGGCTGTACAGCTCACAAAAACTGAGCTACACAGTCATCAGATTCACACAATGGATAAGTGGCTATACTATATCACTAGAAACTGAAGGTGGAGACTGAATGTTTAAATGGCCTCACATATCAAAAGCGCTCTCTCTCTCTCAAGCCAACACACCAGACAGAAGAGTTCATCTTGTCCTTCTCATTCCAGTTCATAAGAACAAAAGAATAGCCTTCCAGATCAGGCCAATGACCCACCTAATCCAGCATCCTGTACTCACAGTGGCCAACCAATTGCCCAAGGGAAACCCACAAGCAGGACCTGAGTGCAAAGAGTATTCTCCCCTCCTGCAGTTTCCAGCAACTGGTATTTAGAAACATACTGCTCCACCTATGGAGGCAGAGCATATCCATCATGGCTAGTAGCCACTGATAGCCTTTTCCTCCATGAATTTGTCTAATCCTTTTTTAAATCCATCCAAGTTGGTGGCCTTTACTACCTCCTGTGGGATCAAATTCCATAGTTTAACTATGCACTGTGTGAAGAAGTACATTCTTTTGTCTGTAAAGTTCTGCTACTTAAAAAAAAGATATGAGCAGGATCTAGGGTTTGCTGATTGGTAAAGGACATACATTCCTTCACTGTTAATATTCCCATATCCCTTTTCCTGGTTCAGTCATTCCCCTTCTCCTCTCCCCAGTAAATGAGAAAAGACCAAGAACTAGTGTCCCACAGTGGTAGGGGTGGTATCCAACTAAGTCATACATGTGAACAGGGCCTAGTGATCCTTATAAGAAACCTGTAGGAGAGGTAATTAATTATCTACATTGTTGATGGAGAGACTGAAGGTGACAAAAAGTAGCTTCCCATCACTTGCCATTGCATTTAGTGAATGTGAACCATAGAGTGGTGCCTAAGTCATACTCAAATCAAATCCACTGAAATCAATGGGCGGATGTTACATTCAACGAGTGTACAGTCTGTGTACCTGGGTACACAGGTAGTTGGGCTGTACACTCGTACAGTTATTCACATGTAACATTCAACGAGTGTATAGTCTCCATTATATACACATTTGCTGCCAGGAAAAGAAAATGGCTTCAATGACACTTATTAAATGCGCCACTGAAGCAATTCCCTTTTACTGGCAACAAGGCAAGGCATGCTGGGTCTGTTATACTCCCTGCAACTGCTTCCTGTCAAGGCGTACATTCAATAGAAAGTGTTTTGGCAGAAACGGGAATATAGTTTTACTCTTTTCATTTTTTCTGCAGATTCTTAAGTTTTTAAAATCAAAACATCAACTTTTAAAAAGAAAATACCAACTTCTGTAACTATCATAATTATAGCTATTAAAATATTGCATTTTCATTGCCTGTTATTTTTAACCAAAGTATCTATGGTTTTTGAAGCAGGCTTTCATGGAACAATCCTATACATGTCTACTGAGATATAAGTCCTATAGAGAACAACAGGACTTACAGATAAATCTGTGTAAGTGCAAACCTAAATATATTGAATATTTATATATGAAAATATTTTGAGGAGGAGGGGGCTGCAACAAAAACAAGCTGCTTAAAAGAATATGAACTGAAGTGATTCTTCCAACATGGTACACCTGTGAATTTCCTGAGAATATAATGTGTTTAAATATAAACGTTATCAATTATTTATCTATTGGGCTTTCCAGCCTCCTGCTCCCACTGTAACATACTCTGTCCCCCGGAAAGCCTTTCCTAGCATTGGGGAAACAGGAAAGCGGTTGGCTGTGGTTTTTATGGTTTTTCAGTGGAAATATTTGTAGCTCAGTATCAAAGATCAGTATCTCTTTTTATGATCTATGTCATAATGTTTAGCTTTTGGATAGCACTTTCAATTCAGGGTGGGCAGAAAGTAGATCGAAATGCATTGATATATCTCAGGGTGACTCGCAGAAGATCAGTGAGGATTTCAGACTTCTGTTTCACAATGAAAACAAGAAAATGACCACCCCACCGTTATACTGCTGAAAAGAAGAAAGCTGGGGATTGGTAATCAAGACTGGGTTTTTGTGTGGAAATACTGTGAGCTCAAGTTCAATTCTGGAACTCAAAACAAATCCCTGGGCTAAAAATTATTTAATTTTAAGTGTATATATTTTGTGGCTTGGTCTGGTTGGTGGTTTTTGTATAATAATAATAATGATTAAAAAGTCAATACCCAAAACCTGAAGTCTAACCATCCTGATCTAGAGTATTACAACCCTACAAGGCAGGTTTGTGTCACCATAAAACTGAGTGATGCAGCTACATCTGGCAGCAGTTTCTAATGGAGGCAGCCATCATCATGTGTTTGACCACCAAGTGTGTCTAATTTTGATGGATGAAACTTGATGCAGAAGGTGCTGCAAAGAGATAAGTAAATCCACAATTTTTTCTTCTCAGCTTCTGTGTACACAGCAGAAAGGTGACATTGCTTTTTTGAGAATGCCTTCTTTGGCAATGTTTTAAAGAGTCTTACCTCTGCTACTGTAGTTTCATTCTTGCAAGCACTCCTTTGAACCATGCTACAACAACCCTGAAAGGTAGACCTGTGCCCATACAAATGATTTAGTGCAGAAGTGGCCAGAAGGTAGACTGTAATCTATTGGTAGATCCCTGGGAGATTTGTAGTCAACTGGCAAGCACTTCTGGCTTCCAGCTGTTTAACAATAGCAACAAAAGGACACACATCCATTTGGAAATTGGACAACTGAAATTAAGAATACTTGTGTAAAGTAGGAATAGATCTTTTTGTGGAAAGATTGTGAGCTCATCTCAGTTCTGATAACCTTGTGCTCAGCAACATCTCAGAGACACCATGTTCTTTCATACTAGACCTCTGTTGTTTGCAGCTGGCTGTAGTTGGTGGTTCTTGGGGTTCTAGTAAAACACAGGGTAGATCCCAGACTCTGTAGCAGCAGTGCGCTCCCTGTAATGGCAGCATTGCCACTCACTTAATGGGGATGGGGGCAAGGTACCTGCCATTTCAAGGCTGGTGGCACCACCATCCAAGCAGCAGGCGGGCACACTCCTGCAGGCTTGTGCTACATTCTGCCAAAGTAGCCCCAACCTTGCCATCTTTGTGTCACTGCCATTCTGTCCCCCACCATGTGTTGTTGCTGAAGCTATGCCATCAAATTATTGAAAGAGTCCTGGTTATATTTCTATCTCTTGACGTTTAGGAGGAAATATAAAGCACACAACCGAATTTACATTACCATTGATTTCAATAGGTTTTAAAAGACCAAGGAAGAAAATTAGGTAATTTATATTGTGATTTAGAGGTACTGTAATGTACAGGTTCTGCAAAATCCAGTGTGGTGTAGTGATAAGACTACTGACCTAGGTTCAAATCCTCATTCAGCCATGAAACCCACTGGGTGACTTTTGGGCTAGTCGCCTTCTCAGCCTAAACCACTTATTGGGATATATTGGGGAGGTACAGGACTATGTATGCCACATTGAGCTCTTTGCAGGAAAGTTGATACATAAAAGAAATAAGACATTAAATAAGATTAAGGCTACAATCCTATGCACAATTACTTGAGAGTAAACTCCAGTGAACTTGAAAGTTACTTTTGATAAACCTGCTTGGTATTATGTTGTTAAGATACAAGAGATAACTATTACCCAAAGTTTCTACTATTTATTGATAACTATCATTTCTGAGCAATGTGTTACCTAGCAAGTTATTTTATTATTGCAGTTGTGACTGCAGCTATTATTCATTACATGCCATGGGGGGTTTGGAGCAAGTTTAAAGCAGACTTTTTGGAATCTATTTGTGGCACAGTCCTGAAGAGTAGCTGTGCTGCTCTGTAACAAGCAACAGTAAGAGTCACATGATGACACACTGAACATTTAACAATAAATTTTATAATATTTATTGATAAATCACCTAGTATTTAAAGGAAAGAATTGAATTTAGAAGTTAAAGCCTGTAATTCTGTGTTCACTTTCTCTTCAGCAGTAAGCCCCATTAAACTCAGTGGAACTTACTTCTGAATAAACATGGTTATGACTGCACTGTACCCTCAGATACCTAAGTGTTTCTCCCCACCCACTTACTAGATTACTGGTACATCCTCCTACCATCTCTCAAGATAGCCATTTTTACTAGTCAGAGCCCACAGGGGCCACACAAGTTATGCTTCATAGTCTTAGGGTTCCCCCCTAGCCTTTTCTCTCTTCATTTCCTCTCTGTTGTCCTTTCACCTCTTCCTACATTTCCCTCAAAGTGATGCTACAATCCTATCCCAACCCCACTTACCTGGGAGTAAGTTCCATTGAGCTCAGTGGGACTCACTTCTGAGTAAACATGGCTAGGATTGTACTGTGAGCACACACATAGACAAGCGCTTTCCCCTCCCTTTCTCTGACCCCCCAACTGTTTCTTCTAAGGGGATGGAATCCTAATCCTTCTTATGTGGGAGTAAGTACCACTGAACTGAGTGGGATTTACTTTAGAGTAGGCACGGGGTTAGGATTGTACTATGAATGTAATCAAACTTAATTTTGTAAAAATTAGTGCAAACAGTCCTTGCCTAGCTCTAGCTTCTCTGACAGAACTCTTGCTTTTTAAAGACAATCCTAACTCCACTTACTGGTGAGTAAGCCCCATTGAATTAAGTGAGACTTACTTCTGAGTAGACATTTTTCAAATTACAGTGCAAGCCCTCATGATCTCTTCCCCCTTCTCTTTCTTCTAGGGTTGCCAGGTTCAGGGCCTGAGACTGATCTTGTATCTTTAGGAGAAGAGAAAGTCAGCCAAGTGCTGCTGTTCTTGCATCCCTGTAATGGGAAAAACCACAAGGTGGAATTCTCCCTCCCCCCTGCACAACCTTTAAAGATATAGAGAAGACCTCGTGGAGGCTGGGGCTGACAACCAAGAGGTTTTCTGTATCTTTAAAAGTTGTTCAGGGGGAATGGAGAATTCCACCTTGTGGTTTTTCCCATTACAGTGTTGCAAGAACACCTGCACTTGGCTGACTTTTTCTTCTCCTAAAGATACAGGATCAGTTTCAGGTCCTGAACCTGGCAACCCTACTCTCTTCACTAGCTTTCTGATTACTGCTTCCTTCTGCCCTTCTCTCAAGATGGCAATTTTCACTTATCTGAGCCCACAAGAAGCTTAAAACCATTTAAATTTGTAAAAGAAACTTATTTTTTTTAAATCAACAATTTAAACAGTCCATTCCTAACTCTAGTTTCCTGACAAGTCTCTCTCACATGTTTTAGGCACTCAATTTACCTGGCAGTAAGCCCCACTGAACTCAGTGGGATTTACTTCTGAGTACACTTTTTCCTCCTTCCTTCCCTCACGCCCATTGCTAGCACACAGGAGCTCCGTTCTACTTAGCTGGGAGTAAGCCCACTGAACTCAGTGGGATTTACTTCTGAGTAGATACTTTCCTCCTTCCTTCCCTCAGGCTCATTGTTAGCACACAGAAGCTCAGCTCTACTTACCTAGGAGTAAGCCCCACTGCACTCAGTGGGATTTACTTCTGAGTGAACATTTTTAAAATTCAAATGTGAATCCTCAAAAGGTCTTTCCCCTCTCCCATTTTTATTTCCTTCCTTCCCTCAAACTCACTCATTGCCAGCAAACAGAAGCACTGAACTTAATGGGACTTACTTCTGAGTAGATGTTTTTAAAATTGCAGTGTGAGTCCTTCGAAGGTGTCCCTCCTCCCCCCTTCCCCCCATTTTCTGGCTCTTTTCTTCCCTCAAGCTCACTTATTGCCAGCATACAGAAGCTCTGCTTCAGGCTGGTTTTCTTTCCCTCTTTCTGGTCCTTGCCTCCATTTTAGCCTTATTCCTCTTTCCTGGTCAGCTCCGTGGCTCCTGCAATTGACTTTTCCTTGAGCTTGTTTCTGATTGGCTGCAGCAGCTACTGCTGCTAGAACAAAGCCTCAGGCTCTCTCTGGGGAGGAAAACTAATTGATCAACTCCATGAGGACAGCATGAAGGCAGAATCAACACGGGAACAAAAGACCTCTTTCTTCAGGGTACCACTACACATGGTGATTTTTCAAATATCATGAGTAGACTCTTTCTCAAGAGCAATTGAACCCAGTTACAGGGGGCTTCTACCTGGGTATAGAGTAACATGTGAATACCCCCCAAGATAATGTAGGTGAATAATTTTGAACATACTAGAGCACTAATTTCACTGATATGGATGATGTAGATAAATCACCACAGCTCTGAGATTTTCAATATTACTGATTACAATTCAAAATGTGTCCGCACACCTAGGTATATGAAAGTTCAATCTTCAGTTGAAACATCTCCTTAACTTCACTGTTAAGAAATAATGCAAGTGTCTAGATCTGGAAAGTTTTACAATGGAACTTCTTTTTCATTAAAAGCAAGAGCAATATATACATTCCAGGTATTACCTTGATAGCATTTCGTGCCATTAGGAGTGGCAGAAAAGTTGTCTTACAGCACAAGTTTGAGTTGAAATTCACAGAAATACACAGTAACTCCCACTAAATTTAATGAGACTTAGTTCCAGGTTAAGTGAATACAGGATTGCAATCTTAAACATTATGGAAGGAAATAATGGAATTAAATGCACAACTGTCATTTTAGAGATGGCCATGCATTTAATGGGACATATAGTAATAAAAAACTTGCTTCAATAACTGCTGCCAGAAAAAAAGAACTTATTTGAAATAATAAAAACTTAATTCTCTAGAGAAAAGAAGAAATATTGTATACTTTGTAAAGAAGCAAAACATGGATTGTGCTTTACTTTTGTGTTATACAGTTTACTCTCAAAGGGTTAGACAGCTTGATTATAAGAAAATAGTGTCATCATATAACCTCTGTATTAATGGAAGTAAAATATGGGAGATGCTTTTTAAACCTGTGTTGAGCTGATCTTTTGGGCTATAAAAGGAAGCTGCAGTTCATGCATCAATAACTTTTACAGAGAGCACCAGCAGAATGTTACGGTGCTTCTCAGATGTAAATTTTATGAAAAGGAACATTATCATGAACTTGCCAGTCTCTCTTTCAGTTGTTTAGTACAGCTCCTAAAATGTTTCAGAAAAGGAGTGCAGAATTAGATGTAAAGCTACTAGGAAAGGTGTTATTTTGAACTTAACACAGGCAGATTAGCAAATGCTTTTTAAAGGCACACATCTTTGATAGGCTACATCTAATGGTCAATTGTCATGACCAAATAGGTACAATGAAAATGAGAAGATAGTATGATACATGCTGAAGAAATTGTGAGATTGTTTCCCCTTACACCAAGACAACAAAACTTGTTTACCATGCCATGATTCAACCATTATAAGTAGTTTTGTAGTCCCATAAAAAAAAGGCTGAATTAGGAGTTGGGAGTGCAGCAAAGCAACTAAATGCCCATATCCCCACATGCCAATTTATTTATCTCTGCCCATATTCTCAGCACACCAATTTGATTGTGTTTACTGATTATTTCATAAATAGTCAGGTTCTATAATAACAGTGAACAGGTAAAATATTTTGTAGCTGTTGCTTCTTAACAGCACTTTTGGACTATTCATGCTAAATTGGCTAAGGGGGTGTTATAATTATTATTTCCTTACCCTATTTTTCTTTTCTATGTGACTTCAAGATTTCCCACTTTTAATGGTATATCAATAACAAAGCAATATAATGTCTTCCCCAAGTGGTGAAAAGTTCCAGTAGCATTGCTGTTTAGTTTTCTTTGGGTGACAGCATCAGGGACTTATGGTCTCTTTGTGACATTTGTTTTAATTTACAAATATATAGGCAGAGCTTGATGAAAGCAAACATGTATTCCTAGAGCAGGCAGCAGATTTTTAACTCTGCATCCAGAAACCCTGCATTCCAGTGTACTTCCTTACACAACATTAAACACACCAACACAGCCAACACAGGGCTTAAAACTCTGTCATCCTTTGTTGGATACTCTCTCCCTTCAAACTGCAGAAACCTGGCTCCAAACTTTTAGTGCCTCTCCCTCTACTCTGAAGGGTGTCACCTTTTGAAGACAAGATTCTACACCAGTGAGGAAAAAACAGCCCATACTCAGGCCCATTTGCAAGAGTCCTCAGCCACTCATTCATAGTGATCACAAAGTACTGATGGTTCCTGTTCATCACTTGGGCAAATCTTTAGCAAAAATTATTTAATGGAATGGTAATAGAAGAATAAAAAAGATCTACAGAAGGAACATGATAATAAATTGCACCAGAATTTTACAGTAGATAGGGACTAGCATAACTAACTGAGCTTGGAAGCTATGTACTGGATTAATGTATTAGTTCATTTTCATTTTTAAATGGTCCTATATAATGATTCAAGATGCATTAACTTCAGTTGCTCCTCTCTCAGGTTTTAGGCCATGAAAGCCACTCTAAAATTAATAAAACTAATAAACAAATGTAAAACAAACATATTAAACAGTAGATGAAAAAGATAACAGATCTGGCTTGCGGTAGATAATCTTTTCATTTTAACTGACTTGACTATCAGTATTCCAGCTCTATCAAATGAGATACAAAACATTCTATTCACAGGTCTTCATTCTAGTATCTCTTGAACCTCTGTAAGAGTACACATCTGCATTTATATCACTGCCATATTTTCTTTTTAGGAGGCAGTGCACTTTAGATAGAATTCCCCTTTCCGTGGTTATCTTTCTATTTGTGTTCCACTGACATTTGAAGGCTATTCACTAATAGGCAAAAAACCCTGCTGTTTAAGAACATACCTATGGCCAACAGATATTTCTATCAAACTTTAAAAAGCAGGGAAACTGGACAGCTATAGTGAATACATCAGGGAAGCAGGACACCTGGCTTCATCTCTGAGCTAGTGTACTGTCCTACAAATTTGTCAAAATGCAAGCACAATTTGGGTTGGTCTTCCACAGTCCAATCCACTTCCTGTGTAGCTTGGAAGAATTTGGTAACGTGCCTCTGAGCACATGGTGAGTGGTGGGTTTCCACCACATTTTATTCTACAGCAAGCACATGTAGCCTCCCATCCAAATTTAAACCAAAGCTGTCCCTGGCCACATACACACCAGACCTTTATTTCACTTTAGACAGTCATGGCTTCTCCCAAAGAGTCCTGGGAAGTGTAGTTAGTGAAGCGTACTGAGAGTTGCTAGGAGATGCCCTGTTCCCCTCACAGAGCTTCAGGCAGAGCAGCTGACTATTAAACCACTCTGGCCAATGGAGCTCTCTTAGGGAAATAGGAGTCTCCTCTCAGCACCCTTCACAAACTACACTTACCAGGATTCTTTGGGGGAAGCCATGACTGTCTCAAGTGAAATCAAAGTCTGGTGTGGATGTGGCCCCCTGATTAGTCCTGTGAGTCTGGCTTTTAGAACACTGACAGTTGGTTCTGACACAGTATGCCCGGGCTTATCATTAACTTTAATGTGAAATTTCTTAAATTTATTAAAAATCAGCTAGGCATTTTTTAAAAACTTTTAAACTGCAGAAGATGAAGGTCAGAGTATGGGGCAAGGTCAGTAATAGGATTATAAGTACTCTGTGAACATGGCTGAGTTTTAATTAATTTGAACAGATTATGAGAACTCTGACAGAAAAAGTCCAAAAGGGCTCTGGTTTTTCTGTCTCTCTTTACACTTTGAACTCTCGATTATCTCTGTTTTGGTTATCACCATGAAAATTTAGATAGTTGTTAAACATGCATTTCTGAGTTCAGGACTATAAAGGTTTTATAAAGGACTATAAAGGTTTTCTTTTGAAATGAGCTTATGGGAAGCAGAAGAATGGCATGGGGGGTATTTTCAATTTGACATTGTGGAATGCGAAAAATTCATGATGACTATAGTATACAGCCACTCTTGTGGTTGTACAATTTTCAAATAAACAAAACAACCACTTGTTTTGATGAAAGCAAGCATGTATTCCTAGTGCAGTTAGCAGATCTTCTAACTATGCATCCAGAGACCCTGCACCTGGGTGTACTTTTTTACACAGCACTAAACACATCAACACTGCTTTCCATGGTCTTTGTCACTACTAATTTTTTTTAAAAATGCTGCTTTTAGACTTAATTGATTTAATGATGGATTGTTTTGGTTTTTACTTTTGTAGTTTTCCATTTTGTTTGCAGCTTTGTAGCAACTTCTTAGGAGGGAAAAAGCAGGAGACAAATGTTTCTGTAAATAAAACAACTAAATAAATTCATATTATATTTGATATTAAAAGGTTTGTGATTTGGGGAAGGGCTACAGCACTGTGGGGAGGAGTGCCTGGCTGGGAGTCCCAAGTCTGTGAGTTCAAATCCCCGCTCTTGTCTCCTGGGTGTCAAGAGCCAGCTAAAGATCACCCCCACAGTGAGTGGCTCAGGGTTTATGTGCCCTACCACCACCGTGGGCAAGCTGCATAGTCCAAGGAGCCCAGTTGCTCCTCAGCTGGCAGTTGCATTCAAGGAAGGGACTGGCTTATGCAGCTGTGGCAAGCGGAGCAGGCCCTAGCCAGCTGGAGAGGACTAGCCGCAGAGGGAGGGAATGGTAAACCCCCTCTGAATACCACTTACCATGAACACCCTATTCACAGGGTTGCCATAAGTCAGGATCGACTTGAAGGCAGGCCATTTCCATTTTCACAGCTCAGTGGTACAGTAAATGTTTTTCAAGCAGATGGTCACAGGTTCAATCCCTGGCAGTTTCAGTAGGGGCTGGAAAGACTCCTAAAACTCCACAAAGCCACTGGTAATCAATATAAAGATAATTAATCAAGCTAGCTAGATTAACAGTCTGACTTGGTATAACGCAGCTTTCTATGTTCTTATGATTTGCTGACCTGGCAGTTCTGAGTCAGAAAGGCTTACAATATGCCAAATGTGGAATTTCTATCAAGCGTACAAGAGCTGCTGTCAGTGTAATCAAATACTATTTTAGCTGAGAATAGTTTTTGCTAACGATATATTATTCTGCTGCTGCAGAAGTCACTGTTGGGGAAAAACCAAGCATTTCCTTTAGGTCATGGTTCTGATTAAGTGCATATTTGGGTAAAAACAACATGGAACAGGAATATTTTCCATAAACTGGTATTTCAGCAGTAAAAAGAGTTGAGGACTTTCCCACTTCATTAACATGTTAACATGAGACGCTGCTGGTCAGCAACAAATGTTGTTCAAGCATCTCTCCCAGGAATATGCTTCTTATTTATTAAGTTGCAAAGCCTAAGGAAACCTAGATGATAAGAGAACATACTTGTAAATGTCTTATCTGACTGTCCTTATCAGGAATTAAAAATAAATAATGCAACAAGAGAACAAAGTTGTGGGAGTGTATTTGTCTATGAAGGTGTTAAAGAATCATAGATCTAACAACTGTGATTCCTCGGAAACGAAGCACCATGATCCTGGTTTCTGAAAGAACATGCATTTCCAAGCAACAGTCTATACACTTGGAACATCAAAAGGGTTAATTTTCCAGTACAAAGTGAATTTGTTACCACAACAGATTAGGAACAATAATTCAAAGTGCTAACAAAATGGTGATCCAGTCTTTGTCCTATATCTCACCTTCTTATTCTCAGTTTTCAACTATTGGATCCACATACTGTGTTGCTATCACTGCTACCTCTCAGACCAGATGAAAAATGTAGAGAAAAAATAACTGCTTAGGAGCCACACATATGGCTTGTGGTTATTGAGTAATGGCTTGGTCTTCCCTAAAAAGAGTTGATTCCTTATTCAGGGTTTAGTGTTAAGAAAAGTGAAACCAGTTCACGATCTTTAAAGCAATGGCAGTTCTTCATCTGCATTTTTGACTCATATTAATCTTGGTGAACATAATGATAATCTGAAATTGAAGAAAATTTCAGCCAATAAAACTAGCACCTAGTTTCATGAAGGTAAGAAGCACACTGCAAAGAACTCACATTCCAGTACACCGTTATTAAAAATGTCAAATTTAATCTTCATACACAATATCTTTCCAATAAAGCCACTATGTAGAAGAGATTTTATTGCTATAATGATGTAACTGTAATTATATTGCTATAATGATATAACTGTAGGATCCTTTGTGTACATATCAATCATGACAAGCCATTGACAAAAGGACCAACGGTACAGTACAGGCAGTGAAAATGCTGGCTTCCATCTGCCATTAAATATGAAATATGCACAGGCAAAACTTATAAAATAACCACAACAATAACCTTCCATCCTCCTCTAGGATACACACTTTAACTTGGTGAGGGGGTTTGAGAGTGTTGAAGAAGCTGAGAGCATTGCCATCAGGAGTCTAGACTAAGAGGCTAGAATCCTAGCAGGGGCACCCAAGGCGGAATGCTCAAAGCTGAAACACCAGACTAAGATGCATCCAAACTCAGAGGAAGGCAATGGTAAACCACCTCTGAATACCTCTTACCATGAAAACCCTATGAACAGAGTATCCAAAATGCAACATGAGATAGTGTTGGAAGATGAGACCCCCAGGTGAGATGGCACTCAGCGAGCTACTGGGGAAGAAAAATGGACAAGTACAAGTAGCACTGTGACTAATGACGCTACTGGGCCAAAGCCGAAAGGAAGCCCAGAGGCTGATGCACACAGATGCGAAAGGAGAGTCCGGAGTTGTACGAAGTACACAATAGGAATATGGAATGTGAGAAGCAGGGAAAGTTAGAAAATGTCAAGCAAGAAATGGAACACATCAACATTACAATACTTGGCATGAATGAATTAAAATGGATGGGAATGGGACATTTTCAGTTAGGCAACTACAAAATATTTTATGCCGGAAATGAGAAGTTAAGAAGAAATGGGGTTGCTTTAATGCTGAAAAGTGATGTAGCAAAAGCAATTAGGGGCTGTAACTCAAGGTATGAGTAAGTGATATCAATGAGATTTAACGGGAAACCTGTTAACATAACCATCATCCAAGTCTACGCTCCAATGGCAAACACAGAAGAACAGGAACTGGAGAGATTTTATGCAGACGTACAGGAGAAAATTGATCACACAGCAAAACAAGATGTGCTGATAATCATGGGGGATTGGAATGCGAAAGTAGGGAAAAGAGAAGAACAGAAATTGTGGGGAAATGGGGCTTAGGAGAAAGAAATGAAGCAGGAGAAAGACGTATTGAATTCTGTGAAGCCAATAATTTTTTTCTTGCATACATATTTTTTGAGTAACCGAAAAGATGACTGTACACGTGGACATCACCAAATAGTCAATATAGGAATCAAATTGATTATATAATTGGCAGCAGAAGATGGAAAAATTCCATACTTTCTGCGAAAACAAGACCAGGAGCAGATGGAGGTACAGATCATGAACTGGTTGTATTGAAAATCAGAGTAAAGCTAAAGAAGAACAACAAAGGAATCATAATGTCAAAATACAATTTAAATAACATCCCAGAAGAATACAAATAAGGTTTGAAACTTTACACTTAGTTGAAAGACAATCAGAAGAACTATGGGCTCCAGCTGGGAGGAAGGGTGGGATATAAATCAAATAATAAAAATAATAAATAAAAATACACTATGGAGTGAAGTCAGAGACATTATCAGGGAAGAATGCAAAAATACAATACCTCTAGTTAAAAAAAAGAGAAGGAAAGCAAGAGCAAAAGGAGGCAGAAACACGGTTAGAACCCTAAATGCAACAATACAGTGATTAGTACATAGGGACAAAGAGAACTATTACAATAGTTACTGTATAGAAATAGAAGAGGACAACAAAAAGGGAAGAACAAGAACAAGAATAGTGTTTAAAAACACTATATTAGAAGCTCAACTGGAGTGCATACTGCAGATCAGAAAAGGTACCGCCAGGGCCAAGAAGATGCCAGCATGGTTAACGAGCAAAGTCAAGGAAGCTCTTAGAGGCAAAAAGTCTTCCTTCAAAAAATGGAAGTCTTGTCCAAATGAAGAAGATAAAAAAGAACACAAACTCTGGCAAAAGAAATGCAAGAAGACAATAAGGGATGCTAAAAAAGAATTTGAGGAGCACATTGCTAAGAACATAAAAACCAACAACAAAAAATTCTATAAATACATTCAAAGCAGGAGACCATCTAGGGAGACAATTGGACCCTTGGATGATAAGGGAGTCAAAGGCGTACTAAAGAACGATAAGGAGATTGCAGAGAAGCTAAATGAATTCTTTGCATCTGTCTTCACAGTGGAAGATATAGGGCAGATCCCTGAACCTGAACTAACATTTGCAGGAAGGGATTCTGAGGAACTGAGACAAATAGTGGTAACGAGAGAGGAAGTTCTAGGCTTAATGGACAATATAAAAACTGACAAATCACCGGGCCCGGATGGCATCCACCCGAGAGTTCTCAAAGAACTCAAATGTGAAATTGCTGATCTGCTAACTAAAATATGTAACTTGTCCCTTGGGTCCTCCTCCGTGCCTGAGGACTGGAAAGTGGCAAATGTAACGCCAATTTTCAAAAAGGGATCCAGAGGGGATCCCGGAAATTACAGGCCAGTTAGCTTAACTTCTGTCCCTGGAAAACTGGTAGAAAGTATTATTAAAACTAGATTAACTAAGCACATAGAAGAACAAGCCTTGCTGAAGCAGAGCCAGATGGCTTCTGCAAGGGAAAGTCCTGTCTCAGTAACCTATTAGAATTTTTTGAGAGTGTCAACAAGCATATAGATAGAGGTGATCCAGTGGACATAGTGTACTTAGACTTTCAAAAAGCGTTTGACAAGGTACCTCACCAAAGGCTTCTGAGGAAGCTTAGCAGTCATGGAATAAGAGGAGAGGTCCTCTTGTGGATAAGAAATTGGTTAAGAAGCAGAAAGCAGAGAGTAGGAATAAACGGACAGTTCTCCCAATGGAGGGCTGTAGAAAGTGGAGTCCCTCAAGGATCGGTATTGGGACCTGTACTTTTCAACTTGTTCATTAATGACCTAGAATTAGGAGTGAGCAGTGAAGTGGCCAAGTTTGCTGATGACACTAAATTGTTCAGGGTTGTTAAAACAAAAAGGGATTGCGAAGAGCTCCAAAAAGACCTCTCCAAACTGAGTGAATGGGCAGAAAAATGGCGAATGCAATTCAATATAAACAAGTGTAAAATTATGCATATTGGAGCAAAAAATCTTAATTTCACATATACGCTCATGGGGTCTGAACTGGCGGTGACCGACCAGCAGAGAGACCTCGGGGTTGTAGTGGACAGCACGATGAAAATGTCGACCCAGTGTGCGGCAGCTGTGAAAAAGGCAAATTCCATGCTAGCAATAATTAGGAAAGGTATTGAAAATAAAACAGCCGATATCATAATGCCGTTGTATAAATCTATGGTGCGGCTGCATTTGGAATACTGTGTACAGTTCTGGTCGCCTCATCTCAAAAAGGATATTCTAGAGTTGGAAAAGGTTCAGAAGAGGGCAACCAGAATGATCAAGGGGATGGAGTGACTCCCTTACAAGGAAAGGTTGCAGCATTTGGGGCTTTTTAGTTTAGAGAAAAGGCGGGTCAGAGGAGACATGATAGAAGTGTATAAAATTATGCATGGCATTGAGAAAGTGGATAGAGAAAAGTTCTTCTCCCTCTCTCATAATACTAGAACTCGTGGACATTCAAAGAAGCTGAAGGTTGGAAGATTCAGGACAGACAAAAGGAAGTACTTCTTTACTCAGTGCATAGTTAAACTATGGAATTTGCTCCCACAAGATGCAGTAATGGCCACCAGCTCGGACGGCTTTAAAAGAAGATTAGACAAATTCATGGAGGACAGGGCTATCAATGGCTACTAGCCATGATGGCTGTGCTCTGCCACCCTAGTCAGAGGCAGCATGCTTCTGAAAACCAGTTGCCGGAGGCCTCAGGAGGGGAGAGTGTTCTTGCACTCGGGTCCTGCTTGCGGGCTTCCCCCAGGCACCTGGTTGGCCACTGTGAGAACGGGATGCTGGACTAGATGGGCCACTGGCCTGATCCAGCAGGCTCTTCTTATGTTCTTATGTTTAACAACAGCCCTATTCCAAAAGATTAGAGAAATGAAAGGGAAATTTAAACCAAGAGTAGGGATGTTGAATAATCAATAGGGAAACACACTGACTAACTGAGATGAAATAAAAGGAAGATGGAAACAATACACTGAAGAACTATATAAAAGAGGAGCAAGGATGACAGATTCATTCACGAAGGAACCGTATGATGAAGAACTAGAAATTTTAGAATGTGAGGTGAAAGCTGCTCTTAAAATATTTGGAAGAAAGAAATCACCAGGAACAGATGGCATACCGATAAGAGTTCCTACAAGATACTGAGACTGAATCTGTCCAAATTCTGACAAAAAATTGTCAAGAAATATGGAAAACTAAACAATGGCCCACAGGCTGGAAGCGTTCAATATATATCCCAATTCCAAAGAAAGGGGATCCCAGGGAACACAGTAATAATTGAACTATTGTCTTAATATCCCATGCAAGTAAACTAATGCTCAAGATTCTACAAGAAAGGCTCTTACCAGATATGGAGCAAAAAATGCCAGATGTCCAAGCTGGATTTAGAAAAGGAAGAGGTACGGATAATGGAACGGACCAAGGAATTTCAGACGAAAATCACCCTGTGCTTACAGCAAAGCCCTTGATTGTGTAGATCATGGAAAACTATGGAATGCTTTGAAAGAAATGGGGGTGCCACAGCATCTGATTGTCCTGTTGCACCACCTATACTCTGGACAAGAGGCTACTGTAAGGACAGAATATGGAGAAACCAATTGGTTCCCAATCGGAAAGAGTGTGAGATGGGTTATTTTATCACCCTGTTTGTTTAATGTATATGCAGAACATATCATATGGAAAGCGGGATTGGACCAAGATGAAGGAGGTATGAAAATTGGAGGGAGAAATATCAATAATTTAAGATAATCAGATGATACCATACTACTGGCAGAAACCAATAATGATTTGAAACGAATGTCAATGAAAGTTAAAGAGGAAAGCACACAAGCAAAACTACAGGTGAACATCAAGAAGAATAAAGTAATGACAACAGAAGATTTATGTAACTTTAAACAATGAGGACATTGAACTTGTCAAGGATTATCAATACCTTGGCACAGATATTAACCAAAATGGAAACAATAGTCAAGAAATTAGAAGAAGGCTAGGACTGGCGAGGGCAGCTATGAGAGAACTAGAAAAGGTCCTCAGATGCAAAGATGTATCACTGAACACTAAAGTCAGGATCATTCAGACCATGGTATTCCCGATCTCTATGTATGGATGTGAAAGTTGGACAGTGAAAAAAGTGGATAAGAGAAAAATCAACTCATCCTGGTTTATCTAAAGGACCGCCTCCAGTATCACCAATTGAGCCGCCTTACAAGATCAGCCACGCAGGATCTCCTCTCGGTCCCACCGGCCAAAACAGCTCGGCTGGTGCAGACCAGAGAGAGGGCGTTCTCAGTAGTGGCTCCCACCCTCTGGAATTCCCTCCCCTATGATCTTCGACATGCCTCCTCCCTGATGAGCATTCCACGAGCATTAAAGACCTGGCTCTTCAGGCAGGCCTACAGGAATTCGAGCTAAATTAGTTGTAATGTTTTAACTGATGTTTTGATGCTAGTTTTAAATTGATGAATATCGTTATTTATTGTAGTGTGTAATGTATTTATTGAATTGTATATTGTATTTGTTGCTGCTGTAAGTCGCCAAGAGTGTCCAAAAATTGGACAGATAGGCGACTAACAAATTAAAGTTTATTATTATTATATTATTATTATTATCTGAAATGTGGTGTTGGAGGAGAGCTTGCACATACCATGGACTGCAAAAAAGACAAATAATTGGGTGTTGGAACAAATTAAACCAGAACTACCACTAGAAGCTAAAATGATGAAACTGAGGTTATCATACTTTGGACACGTCATGAGAAGAAATGATTAACTAGAAAAGACAATAATGCTGGGAAAAACAGAAGGGAGTAGAAAAAGAGGAAGGCTAAATAAGAGATGGATTGATTACATAAAGGAAGCCATAAACTTGAACTTACAAGATCTGAACAGGGTGTTTTATAACAGATGCTACTGGAGGTTGCTGACTTGAAGGCATGTAACAACAACAAATTACCTTCCATGTGCACATTACACTAAAATTTCTGATTCTTCTGTTTTGCTCCTAACTGAACATTATATTTTCCTAGCTGAACATTGTGGATTGCTTCAGCTTGGATGTGGAAATGTAAACAATAGAAATTTGCTTTTCACCAATAGCATTAGCCCCATTGAGCCATCCACAAATAAAGCTAACACACATAATGCTCCCTTACGGGTCTCGTCAGCACTATACATTTAAAGTAGTACCAAACCACTTTAAACAGTCATGGCTGTCCCAAAGAATCCTGGGAACTGTAGTTTATTAAGGATCCCGGGAGTTGATACGAACCTGCCCGTACACTGCGTTCTACATCGAAGGCCCTCCTCTGAGTTCCGACTCATAGAGAAGCTCAGAGGGTGGTAACAAGAACTAGGGCCTTCTCAGTGGTGGCCCCCGAACTGTGGAACAGTCTCCCCGATGAGGTGCGCTTGGCGCTGACATTGTTATCCTTTCGGCACCAAGTTAAAACCTTCCTCTTTTCTGAGGCTTTTAATCTAACTTAATTCAGTTTTAAAATGTGTTGTAATTGTTTTTAGCTTTTTGTATTTTTTTTGTATGTTATTATTGGATTTTATTGTATATATTTGTATTGCTTTGTTGTACACCGCCCAGAGAGCTATGCTAGTGGGGCGGTATAAAAATGTAATAAATAATAATAATAATAATAGGAGAAGCCTCACAGTACTGCAATTCTCAGAGTGGTTTAACAATCAGTCTCTTTTCCCAGGGAACAGTCTTCTTCAATGCAAAACTTGTGTAAGGAACATGTTATGAAAATTACTATGAAATTAGCATTTATTCATATGTCACTTCTCAGGAAGAAAGATACAATTCCCAGATATTTTCTTTCTAAGAAAACAGAAACAGTAACTCTGTTATCTTCCATATTCTGGAAACGTTCACAAAGGTTCCCTTCAAGGACGGTGGGCACTAGTGAAAGATTTTATTTAAACAAAAGAAACTGATTTAAAATAACAAGGAAAGAAACTAATAGATGCCCCATACAAACACTATGTGGATGAGTACTTGAGGGTGCCATTTCCCACACTGAATATGTAATAAAAAGTATGTGCAAATGCTGTGTTGCAAGTGTTTGCAAGTTTACACAGGAAGCTGACTCAAACACACACACACACACACACTTTAATGTCAGAGTGTTAAATCTTACCTGTTTAGGTATTCGAAAAAGGGGGTTCTTAAAGAATATATCTTTGGCCTGACTCCATGTCCCATCAATAATAATTATCACGTAAGGATCAGGTGAGCTCAAGTCGACTTCTTCCAAATTTGTTGCTCCAGCTCCCGGATATAATATTAATGCATTTGAATGTCTGCACACAGATGCTAACTCAGGGTACCTACATAAACATTGAGAAAGTGACTTCTGTTAGTTTGTGGGGCTGTTTTTGTGTGAGTAAAAATGTTTAAGTGGCTCATCTTTTTCCATCCTGCTATTCCATTTCACCTCAGGACACATGGATTCTAAGAATCCACATTGATAAAATCTGGATAACATACATATTAACACGTGGCTTAGGAATCTGCAGTTGTTTTTCATCCAGCTGAATGAAACTACTTATCTATAATCAAAATTAATTCCACCTTTTCCCATCCAACACCATTTACTCTCAAGGAAATGCATGGGAAAAGAATATGGTGGGTGGGTTGTGCTCTCGTTTACTTGGTAGATGACATTACAGAGAACTGTTAGCTTATGGACGCAAGACAATGGTGGTGTGTTGTGGACAGCATGATGGCACAGGCCTCTAGGCAAGGGAGGCAAGCAAAACAGCTAACCAAAACCCTCCTTTTTATTGTCTTCACTGCTGCAGCAAGCAGATATATTTTTTCCTTGGCTGCCTTCACTAAAGAGCCCTTTAATCTTAGGAATGTTTCATAATTGCCCTAGCCAACTCTCCATACTGGCTAGAGTCAGAAGACAATTAGGCATGGAGCGTGGCAATTTAAATCCAAATATAGTTTTTACTTAAGGTTTTTTAAGGTAACAACTTTTGGGAAAAGATGGGGAAGGATCACAGCTCAGTGGCAGAACATCTGCCTTGCTTGCAGAACATCCCAGGCATCTCCAGATAGGGTTGGGAGAGACTCCCAGAGGGAGAGACGCTGTCAGTTAGTGTAGACAATACTGAACTAGAAGGACCAATGGTCTGACTCAGTAGAAGGCAGCTCCATAGAATCATATAACAGCACAGTTGGAAGGGGCCTATAAGGCCATCAAATCCAACCCTGACTCAATGCAGAAATCCAACTTAAAGCATACCCTACAGGTATGCTCTTAAAGAAACATGTATTTTAAAAACATTCTGAACAATTCTCTATTTGAGCTTAATAAAAATAAGAGTCAAACTCATCCAGCCAAACCTAAATTAGACTGTATTTTTCAATGTCCAGCAGGTTCCATTTGCAGAGAAGCAAAACCCTGGTTTAATTTCAATTTCTCCTAACATCTTCCCCTGCCCCAAATCTTCAAGTTTCATATACTTTTAACTACCAAATTCCTGGGCTGAACTTTCAACCCTGTTGTAAAGTTTAAACCTTTTCGGTTAGAAAAGTCCCTTTAAAAAAGAAGAAACCAACCAAAATGGTAGAACAGTTTCATTCCTTCAGAAACAGCAAGAACCATGTATGGACATTGCGGGGTGATTCCTATAAAGGGACCACACGGCTTCATTCAGCTCTTAGATTTAGGAACAATGGACAGTTTAATGTTGAATTGTTAATTCATATCAATGCCAGGATGTCTGTTTTCTCATCAACACTGCTTTGTGAAAGTTTACGATGCCTATTTTACATGCATTTATGCTTGAACACAATGGCTGCAATCTGTTTCCCCACCCCTGCATTTTCACCCCCTGACCTTGCTGTTTACATTTTTTTGTCTACACCATGTATGTATCTGTCAACTCTGGATAATCTTCAAGTATCTGATGAAACAGACCACAAAGCTTTGCTGCCACAGACCAACATGGCTTGATGACTCCACTTCCAGCTACAGGAGAGGAGGAGAAAGGCATGCCTTGCCTTACCTTCTAGAAGTGTCTCTAGCAATTCAGGTTCTGTAGCAATTTATAGCCCTTGCCAGTAGCAGATGGAGTGGCAGGTGGAGTGATCAGCTGAACTCCTGACACCTGAGTTGCTGTTGCTTACTGGGAGGGAGAGGGGCAAGGCACCGGAGAGGTCAGAGTAGTACAAATGCAGCAGCTGAAGCCCCAGTTTGGCCCAACTGGTGTACATGCACTATGCTGACTTCCCCACCACCTCGCGCCTCCCAAAAAGCAGCAGCAACTTTCCTGTTTGGAGGTCAGGTGAGCACTGCTGCCCCACCATGCTGTCTGCTGCTGACCCTAGCTTACATTAGAAAGAGATACATAACAGAACTGGCCAGGGCTACTTACTTAACAAAAGAAACTGGTTTGATCATTTTAGCAGTTGTCCTCTGCTGCAGATCCCATTCTTATAGCTATAGAATCACTGAGTTGGGAGAGATTCCAAAAGAACAACCAGCCCAGATTCAATCAAACAAAAATATTAAACATAAAATCAAAGAAAGTATTTGCCTGACTTGCGTGAGCCTAACATATAGGTTACTTAATTCAACCCAATTTCTGTCCTGCAGTATCAGTTTATGGAGGACTGAATCTGCAGGAGACTACCATTCAGTTCTGAAACAAAGCTTAAAATAAGGATACTGCTGTACCAAAGAGCAGCAGGCACTTTAATAGTATCTTCCATTTCAGAGTAGCTGCATCCTCTTTGAAGCCCCCAAGACTCAAGGAATCATGAGGGGAAACCCTCAAAACTCAACATTCCCCTCTCCTCCAGATCAGAGTCAGATCTTTAAAGATCATACATCTTGGTGTCAATCATGAAAAAAATAAAAGTTGCATTCTATATACAAATATGTTTTTCTTATGAAGAACTACCTTTCCTACTGAGCCTTAGCTGCTTCAAAGAGGCTGGGGGAAAAAGACTGGCAGCTGCGTCAATGCAAACTGAGAGCAAAATGAAAGCTTTGACTCAGGTAAAAGTACTTCAGTTCCAACATTTTCAAGCCTCTCAGGATTCAGCATTACTAAAAATAAATGGTTTTGAAAAGGTATTGTGACTTTTCATAATTGTTAGCAGATATAAAAAGCTAAAAAGAAATTCCCTCACGGAACTGGTGCTTACTTGGTCTCCATATACAGACACACACTTCATTCTTTTGTATTTTCAATCTCCAAAGGTACATATTTTCATAGCAAAAAAAGTTAAATTAACAAGATTTTTTTAAAATTTATTCCCTCTCAAAGCCATAAATCTCGGCTTCTGATATCTGACACGTGCATGAGCCCTGGCCATTGTCTGCTAGGACAAAGGAAACAATCATGAGGGTTGGGACAACTGAGCTCAGAGCACATGTGCCCTCTTGTTTCATGCTCTCAGGGCCCAAATCACCCCACCCCAAAATCCAGGGGTTGGGAACCTCTGGCTCATAGGCAGGGATCCCAATCGGGTCTGCAAGGCTGTTTACCCCAAGCCACCCACCTGCCCCACATCTGATACCATATGGTGTGGGGCAGGTAGAGCTGCAGCTGGATAGGATGCTCAGCTGAGTTACCCATGGGGAACTTGATTGCACAGCAGATCCCTGCAGAAAGCAGCTCTGCCAGCAATATACTCAATGCTAGCAAACAGGGCTGGCAAAGCCCCTTGTGCTGTGGTTCCCAGGCCCCTGACAACCAGCTGGCTGTGGTGCACTTGGGAAGCAAGTGGGAAGGACTTTGACAGGTGGGTTATCCCTATCCGCCAGTCAAAGTCAGCCTACAGTGGTGGGGACAGATAAGGGTCAGGTCTGTCGAGGCAAAAAGGCTCCTACCCCTGCCAAAATTCTTCCAATGGCAAAATGAGGTTTTGCTTCTCTGCTAAAACAATCCCCAAACAAGTGGAAATTGTAGCTGGATATTCATCCTTGGAACTCAATTCCCCAACCTCATAATCAAGATAGTGGTTGCCCCTTCGCAGCCAAAAAATGGGAAAAATTGGGCATCCTTGGAGCCCGACTGCCCCAACTGTTTCAGCTACAAAGGGAAGTAAACTCTCAATGGTCAAAGAAAGGATTGCAAGATGGGTAGCCCCTGTGAATTTTCACACATCCCCATTTTGTTTTGAATGGATTTTCAGGGTGGTTCACACACACACACAAAAGATATAAAACAATAAATATATAACAGAACATCAATCAACAATGGAGCAAGATTTTTTGTAAAAAAAACCCACACCAAACATAGTAGGATACAATTTCTTATGATAAAAAGCCCATAAAATAAAAAAAGGTATTTCCTGGGTGCCAAAACCACATCTCTATAAGTGGGAGGCCAGATGAGCCTCCTGGGGGAAAGAATCCCATATGCAGGATGCCACAAGTAATAAGACATTTCCCCATTTGCCACGTGTCCTGCCTTAGACAGTACCAACACCTGTAGGATGGAATCTTAAGATGATCTTGGTGCAAAGGCCATGGGTATAGATGGTCCTTTTCTGGATGGTATCTTGTGGCAAAATTGATAAGAAACCAGATCATTTTGCTGACAAATCAGCAGAAGAGTTATTTAAAAATGCATACAGTCGTTTGTACGCAGTCTAGGGATTTTTTGAAAAGGAACTTGACAGGTTAAATTTTAAATTTTTTCCCTTTTGGAAGCCATATTTTTATTATATAGAATCACATGTTTCCCTGTAGCTTAGAATGCCACATAGAATGCATTTATCAAGGAGAACCTGTGGCAGGAATGCGAGGAAGAAGAGTGAGGTACAGAATTTAGACAGGGGATTGATTGTCAGTTCTGCTGAAGGGAATCAGGACACAAAGGGGAAGGATTTTCAGAGTTCTCTGAGCCTGCTATTTGAATAGTTGAGAACAGCCCAGAAGCCCCTCCCACTCCTGTTGGAGCCATCCAAAGATAAAGATACCTTGGCATCCCGTTCAAATCTAGCTAAGGAGCAAAGCGAAAGTGGCCAGTCGGAGTTACTGGCTTCTTTTCCCCCAAGGTCATGAATGAAGGGCAGATGGCAGCTTCAGCTCAAGAAGTTACTATCAGCTCCTTAAAAGAGCTTACGCTTAGCAAAAACTGCTAGAAAGACAGAAAATTTATCCGAAGAGTGCAGTCCCTGTCCTTCTCTGATATATAAGCTTCACAGTGCTTGTGATTCTCCATTGTGACAATTGGTATTTACCACTGCCACCGTGGTATCCTGAGTTAAGCCCAGTGCGTTCCTGTATCCTGATATATGCCTAGAGTATGATGCTGCATTCCTGTACTGATTTCTTTCATGCAGAAAAATCCAGTTTCCGGAATCCTTTCTGCTTCTTGGTTGGGAGCCAGGACAGAGACAATACAACTCAATCCATATATCTTTCAAGGTTCCACAGCAAATGATGTTTAACCTTGCTCTCAATGCATCCTGAAGTTCAAAAGTTTGTTTCACTACACACCTGTGGTGAGCAGAAAGTTAGCCAGGCTTGCAGATTATATAAAAATGTTCAGGGTGCTTAAAACAAAGAGAGATTGTGCGGAGCTCCAAAATGATTTCTTCAGATTGGAAGAATGGTCATTAAAATGACAAATGTGATTCAATGTAAGCAAGTATACAGTAATGCACATGGGGGTAAAAAAAATCCTAACTTCACATACACACTAATGAGGTCTGAACTGATGCTGACTGACCAGAAAGAGACCTTGGGACTGTAGTGGATACCTTGATGAAGACGATGACCCAGTGCGAAGCAGCTGTGAAAAACGTGGATTTCATGTTAGGGATCATTAGGAATGGAACTGAAAATAAAACCATGAATATGAGATAATGCCATTATTTAAATCTATGGTGTGGCTACACTTGGAATACTGTATAGTTCTGGTTGCATAATGTCAAAAAGGATATTGCAGAGCTGAAAAAAATTCAAAAAAGGCCAACCAAAATGATCAAAGGGGTGGAGCAACTCCCCTATGAAGAAAGGTTGCAACAGTTTGGTCTTTTTAATTTAGAAAAAAGGCGAGTAAGAGAAGGCATGATAGAGGTGTGTAAGATGCAGTGTGGAGAAAGTGCATAGACAAAGTTTTTCTCTTTCTCTTGTAATTCAAGAACTAGGGGCTGTCTGATTAAACTTAATATTAAAATATTCAGGAGGGACAAAAGAAAGTACTTTGTTACTCAGCACATAGTTAATCTATGGAATTTGCTGCCTTGAGGCTAGTGACAGCGACTTGAATGGCTTTAAAAAGACATTAGACAAATTCATAGGGATAAAGCTATCAGTGGCTACTAGCCTCCAGCATCAGATGGAATGCCCCTCTCACTACTGAGTTGCTAGGAAGGAATCACAAGTGGGGAGAGTAGTGTTGCATTCAGATCCTGCTTGTGGGCTTCTCACATGCATCTGCTTGGCTACTATAAGAACAGGATAATGGGCTAGATGGGTCTTTGGTCTGATCCAGTATGGCTCCCTTTGTGTTCTTATGTACTGTACAATCCTAAGCAAATTTATTTAGATCCACGCTCCACTGTGATCAATGGGTCTTGCTCCCTAGGAAGTATGTTTGGAGATTGTAGCCTTCATCTCATATTGGACACTACGTCAACTGTTTGAGCTAGGAATCTTTACAAAGATTTTGTTCTATTTTTCTAAATATTTGATGTCCACCTGATTTTCTTGATACACCAACAATGACCCTAAGAACTAGTCAGAGAGATCTCTGCCACAGTGGCACACAATACTGAGATGTTGATTCTATAAGGGTATGCTTATTATGGTGTCTCTCCCCCCCCCATTTTCTATGCGGGAAGGGGATAAAAAGGCAAAAATTGTGTTGCTGCTCTGAGCCTTGGCAAGCTCTTAGAAGTTAATCTTCACTATTTATTTAAACTAGGACTTGAGAACTGGCACCCCATGGACTGGATCAAGCCCACCAGGTAATTTGCCATGCCCTCCAGCCCCAGTTCCAAATTGCCTGTGGCAAAATAGGTGGTGGCAACACTGGGGCTGAACAAGGCATCTCTCCTCTCTCTTTCATCCATACTGCCATTGATGGCAAGTTGGTAGCTTTTCAGATCACCATGAATTGACAGATGAGCAGTTGGGAGGGGTGTCTATGCGTGTCTGTGTCCAAGAGAGAGAACAGGCACACATATGGCCATATATTTTGCTTTGGTCATACCCAACACTGGCATGTGGCCCTGTGACGGTTGGCCAACAGCAAATATGGCAGTGTGTGAGTGTATGTGTGTGACGTTAGCCACTCCAATAAGCTCTGTTTTACTGATATGGTTATTTGGAACCCAGCTGTCTCAAAACCGTCACTCCTAAGATTTTTTAGTGGGGATGGCTATAAGATTTTCATGTCTGCAATGCAGAAGTGCTTAATTTCAGTGTGACTGAACAAACTGGACTATCACAATGCAAATGATACATATAACAGTTAATAAAAGTAAGCTTACACCACACTTTAAACAGTAATACCTCACTTAACAAATCCTCCAGGAAAGGGGTGCACACTCTGACAAGGTCAGAATATAGCTCCTTGCCTGCTGGATTGCGGTGGCGGTTGCTGCTGCTGCAGGCATCTCCCTCACACGTGGCTGGAATCGCATTCCTTGCCAAATGGTGCAGGCACCTCTGCAGTAAACTGTGCTTCTGATGCCCCAGAAGTGCTGTTTACTGCGGACAAGCCTGCCTGACCCAGGAGGACCGCAATTCCAGCCACGCGTGAGAGGCGCCTAGAACAGCCACAGTCAATCAGTCCTCCTTTGTGGTAGCTGAGAGACAGACAGACAGACAGACAAAGAGAGGGAGGGAGGGAAAGGAATGGGATGAGTATGTTGCAACCATGGTTAGCAAAGAGACCAGGCTGGTTAATTTCTCCTCCTCCTCCTCCTCCTCCTCCTCCTCCTCTGATGAATGCATCCTTCTTTTGCCTCCCCCTCAGCCCAGTGCAATGAAGCTCCAAACCCTCTCCCCCTTTCTGTCTCAGTTCCCCTCTCTCCATGAGTGTGTGTATGTGTGTGTATGTGTAGAAGCAGCTCAACTGCTGTGCTGGAAGAAAAATAGTTGCCAGTGACCACAGTTTGATTGAGATTTACACACACACACACACCCATACTTCATGGAAGAGAAATAAGCAGGGGGAGGGAAGAAAGAGAAATGGCTACGAAGAAGCCTTTATATGAGCAATGCACAGTTCTTTCTCAGTTCCTGACTATCCCAAGACCTGCAGCAACTTGAAGTCAGGCTGCAGCAACTTGAAGTCAGGCTGCTACATTCTCATTTTCCCCTACTACATACTCAAATCAGCATCCCCATCCTCCTCCATTTCCTGTTTATGTATAGGGGAGGATAGCGCGTGCGGGGGGGAGAGAGAGAGAGAGAGAGAGAGAGAGAGAGAGAGCACAAGGTGGTGAGGGTGTGTGTGGATGATTGCTCAAGTGTAGGGGAGGATGGCACAGAGAGAGAGAGAGAGAGCGCACAAGGTGGTGAGGGTGTGTGTGGATGATTGCTCAAGTGTAGGGGAGGATGGCACAGAGAGAGAGAGAGAGAGAGAGCACCACTTAAATGTCTAAGGTTCTATCAGTAAAAGATCCTGAGTTTGAGCAAAGCTGTACAGGGAGGAGAACTGTGATCAAAGGTTTATATTGTTGCTGTAAGATGCTACATGATAAAAGAAAAAAGGCAAGGCGGGCATCCCTGGATGCAATTTGGAAGAAGCCTTCAAGTGGTCTGTAGAAGGTTCAAAATGTTTTTGTTTACTTATGCAAGGTTTACTTGACTGATTGTTTCATTTCACACATGGATATTGCTAGTTCTGAATAAACAGTTTGTTGAAACATGTTGATCTGCTCTTTTTTTTGTGATGTAGGAACCTATCCCTATTCTTTTCATGTTATTCCTACATGCTTCTGTTAAAGAAGTAATGTCCAGGAAAGCATGTACTTCATTAACTGAGGTATTACTGTATTTACTTGAAGGAGGAGTAGGTTTCCCATAGCTACTAATGCATTTTTGTTTTATTTCAGCTGATCACTGACCTGTCACAGTGCTGAAAGTTTATAGGTAATTCCTCAGATTGGTTTTACATAAGTTTCTGCTTCCAAAAACACTTCTTAATTATCCATTACATTTTAATATATATTTATATTTAATATATATATCTTTACATTTAAATTAAAACTGAAGGTGTTTGAAAAAAGCTAAAAAAAGAAAGAGCTAAAATAACATGGGAGTGGAATAAAGGTAAAGGTGTCCCCGCACTTATAGTGCGAGTCGTTTCCGACTCTTAGGGTGATGTATTGCAACGTTTACTAGGCAGACCGTATATATGGGGTGGGATTGCCAGTTCCTTCCCCGGCCTTTCTTTACCCCCCAGCATATGCCGGGTACTCATTTTACTGACCATGGATGGATGGAAGGCTGAGTGGACCTTGACCCCTTTTACCAGAGATTCGACTTCCTCCTTCCGTTGGAATCGAACTCTGGCTGTGAGCAGAGCTTCGGCTGCGTTACCGCCACTTACCACTCTGCGCCACGGAGGATCTTAGGGAGTGGAATACAGATCAGTAAAAGAGATCACTAAACAAAAAGCAGCCTGGGCTTATTTTAGCTATGTTTAAAAACAACTGCATAACTTTGATAGAATTAAGAAATGAATGTCAAAGAGTTAACACAAAAGAATGCTCAAGCAAGTGCAAAACCATCCTAAAAATTCCAATAAAATAACTTTTTGGCTGGCAAAATTGATTATTTTTTTTACTAATTTGCTGGTAATATTTGTTTTAGAGTATTAGGATCTTCTACTGTTGAACTGAAATAGTATTAATAATTAAAGAATAGATTGTAAAAAAATTCTTAAAAGAGAATAAATCCCAGAGTAAGAGTTTCATTACTTCATTAGAACATTCATGATGATTAGTAGAACAAGCACTTAGCCAAAAATACATAACAATGATTAAATAAAGCATTATACATTACAGGCTATAGCTTTATTTATTTACGGCATACTTTAAATTAAGATGACGGTAAATAGATAAATTGCTTGTTCCCCCTCCTGTGTTATGAATTTAATAGCATTTCTTTGAAAAGATTTCTGCCAGGATATTATACTGAGCAATAGCAGACATGCTATGAAATCTGAGACTTGATCTCTAGATGCATTTTATGCTACTTTACTATCCCTTTGGGCTGAGGTGTATTTTATTTCATTTCTCTGTACTTCTAAAAATATCTTATTTCCCCCCTCATGCCATCATATTTATCATCTCCAATCCTTGAACACACATATCCAATCCTTAAGCAATTCAGTGGTTATGACTCAGAGTGGCAGAATCCCTGAGGTGGCAATTCGCTCAATAGTGACTGACTAGGGAGTGTGAGTAGCTGGATGGAAGTAGAATAAACTGAGCTGGAACTTCACTAAAGACAGAATGCCAGCAAATGACAAAAGAGACTAGTGCAAAGCCCAGGCTGTTCTGAAGATGGCTAAGAGGGCCAATTACCAAGGAGCCAGAAAGGAGGTATAAAGTACAGATACCAAACTGGTGGAGAACCCAATAGACACAATGGCAAGACACAATGTAAGGTCTCTTATGAGGTAATAGCTAGACACTTGAGAGTCCGCATAGTAGTTTCAAAAAAAGGTTTGAGATGCCTTTACATCGAGTTTAGAAGTTACTAATACTAATTCTTGTATTTATAGTTCCTTCAACATAAATCATGTGCTAGGTCCTAGAGAAAAGAGAAATGATGAGCATCCTGCACAGAAGACTACCAGATGATAACAGATAGACCAGAGTAAGGGAAGATGTGACTAGAAGATTGGAATTGACACAGAATTGACAGAAAGCCAGTTAAGACTTATGCTAGATGCAAACACAGAAGATGGAAGAGAAACCCACATTTACATGAGGCACCATTAATTGCCTGGACAGAGAAGATACAGTGCCTTGCAAAAGTAATCAGACCCCTGACCAATGCTCATATTCCTGAATTACAAATGGTACATTGTCATTTCATTCTGTATGATATTTTATTTTGAAACATTGAAACTCAAAATCAATTATTGTAAGGTGACATTGGTTTTATGTTGGGAAATGTTTGTAAGAAACATAAACAACTGAAAGATGTTGCTGACGTAAGTATTCAACCCCTGTGCTGTGGAAGCTCCCAGTTTACAGATGAAAGAAATTGCCCTATCGAGGGTACAAATGCCTTACCATTGGCCTCCATCTGTGAACCATTAAAGTTGTTGTCACATTGTCAGGATAAATACCCCACTGTTGAAGGATCATTGGTTAGGCTGTGGAAAATGAAGACCAAAGAGAATTCTACAGAAGTGAGAGATGACATAATACAAATGCATAGATACATGCATAGGGTACAAAATAGTATCCAAGTGTTTGGATATCCCAGTGAGTACAGTTGGATCAATAATCAGGAAGTGGAAGCTGCATCACACCACGCAGGCACTGCCAAGAAAAGGCCATCCCTCAAAACTCAGCACTCGGACAAGAAGGAGACTTGTGAGAGAAGCCACAGCAAGACCAACAATCCCTTTGAAGGAGCTACAGAGTTCAGTGGCTGGGAGTGGAGTAACAGTGCACCAGTCAACCACATCAAGAGCTCTGCATAACACTGGCCTGTATGGGAGGGTGGCAAGAAAGAAGCCATTACTCAAAAAGTACCATCTGAAAGTATGTCTGGAGTCTGCCAGAAAACATGAGTGCTACAGCTGCGATGTGGGAAAAGGTTTTGTAGTCAGATGAAACCAAGATAGACTTTTTTGGCTACGTGTGGCACAAACCTAACACTGCCCATGCCTCAAGACACACCTTCCCTACAGTGAAGTATGGTGGTGGCAGCATCATGCTGTGGGGATGCTTCTCATCAGCAGGGACTGGGCATCTTGTTAAAATCGAAGGACGAATGGATGGAGCAAAAGACAGGGAAATACTGCAAGAGAACCTGCTTCAGTCCACTAAAAAACTGAAGCTTTGGCGGACATTCATTTTTCAGCAGGACAATGATCCCAAGCACAAGGCCAAAGCAACACTGGAGTGCCTCAAGAACAAAAAGATGAATGTCCTACAGTGAACCAGTCAAAGTCCTGATCTCAATCCCATTGGGAATATGTGGTGCTCTTTGAAAATTGCTGTACACAAGTGACGTCCAACCAATCTGAACGACCTGAAGAGAATCTCCCAAGAAGAATGGGCCAAAATCCCTCCAACACTGTGTGCAAAGCTGGTACATACCTACCCCAAAAGATTTAAAACTGTTATTGCAGCGAAAGCTGGCTCTACTAAATATTAATGGGTTGAATACTTATGCAAGCAACATGTTTCAGTTGTTTATGTTTCTTACAAACATTTCCCAACATAAAACCAAGATCACCTTGCAATAATTGATTTTGAGTTTCAGTATTTCAAAATAAAATATCATACAGAACAAAATTACAGTGTACCATTTGTAATTCAGTAATATGAGAGCATTGGTCAGGGGTCTGACTACTTTTGCAAAGCGCTGTATATAGCAAAGTAGATTTGAAGAAATTCATATAGTAGATAAATAGGTATGGAGAGAGAGGTAGATTTATGGATCTGGGATACGTAAAAAGAAGCAATGCGAATTGCTATTTGCTTGGGTCTGTTTAGAATTTGTTTTGTGTTTTGGCAGGTTGGAACATTAGCCTATTTCACCTTAATTGTGAATGTGTGCACTGTAAAACACTGAACCAGTTAACACAAAGCATTCAGTGGTTTTGAATAACTGCTCATATGAGAAATGGAAATTAATGCTCCTTACCTGTCTTCACTGAAGCGTCGACCAATCAAGACTTTACATTTGTCTTCAGGTAGACAAGCAGCCAGAAGAGGTACTGTCCGTAGTACTCTACTTTCCTTTAATTCATATGGTTATAAAAACAAAAAAATATTTCTTATGTCATAATAGTTCACCATTTGCTTTGAAATTCTTACTATTAGGAAACAAAGTACATAATCCCAGTCAAAAACATACATACACAATATATGTCCAGATGCAGGGCTTAGGAATGATCAACCAACATAATTACAGTAATGAATGACTGGTGAAACCACCACCACTACCGTAATAAAAGAAATCTTGAAATCACTGCACGAAGTTCAAAAGTGAGATGCACTGCAAGTATTATAAACCTGAAAACAACTTTTGGGATCATGAAAAAAGGAAGCAAACTTACAGAAACCAATATCCCTTGACAAAATAATGATACACCTATCCCCAAACAATTCTGTTCAACCGATTACCAAGCAAAGATATACCTGAACTTGAAAATTTGCAAAGTAAGAAAACAAAGGTAATCAGAAAAGAAACTAATACATATTTGACTGGGAGGAAGGGTGGGATATAAATAAATAAATAAACAAACAAATATTTCTATATCTATATCATTCATGTATAGCAGTGGTTCCCAACCTTTATGAGCACGGGACCCCCTTTATAAGCTGGAAAAAAATTGTGACCCCCTCCCCCCAGGGAGGTAGGCTGGCTGCCAGGAAGGAAGGGGCAAAGCAGCCTTTCTTTGCAGGCTTGCTTCTTTTTGCTTCACAAAAAGCCCTCTCCTCTCATTCTAAGTAAGGGTGTTGCCAGTAGCGGCAATGCAAGGAGATGGGAATCAGTGATAGTAATCCCCTCTTCTTCCTGGTAGCTCCACCCTCAGCCTCCTTTGGCATCTGCCATGTATTTTATAGGCAGATGCCTGCCCTTAGTGCGCCTGAAAGAAGCTCTGGCGCTTCAGCAAAAGGCCTCCCCTCTCGTTTGGAGCAAGGGGGAGGTGTCATCTGCAGCGGCAGTGGAATGCAGACAATGTAGAAGGAGTGACGACTTTTTAAAAAAATTAATAAATAATTCATTTCTTTACTGTTCACGGGCCCCTCTGGATTACTTCTTTACTGGTCCGGGCCCCCAGGTTGGGAACCACTGATTTATAGTATTTGCATGTATACTCTTCATAGCTTGCAGCAGTCAATGTGTGTCAATTAGGAGATATGGTAGACATACAAAATGATGAATGACTGAAAATATATGGACAGCTATGCATTCTACCATGGTTTGAATAGATGTGGCTTTTCTCCTGAAAAACTGTTCCAAGAAAGGATTATTAGACTTTCTGAAATTTAATAACTAAATTAAAGCCCTAATCCTAATCACACATGTTCATGTCCCAGAACTACTGAGGAAACTTGCAGTGCAACTTGTACACATGTAGTTTTATGAAAGATTCAGCACATGGTATGGCTGCCATGTAGAAGCCGCATTAAAATAGCACTATGTAGCTGAGGTCTGCAGTCATGAGCTATTTGTATGCAGCAGTTCACAATGTAGATGTGCAGTTTCCTCCATGCCATTTCAGACTCTTTTCTGGACATGTGCAGTGGGGTGGAGAAAATTGCCCGATTCACATGGTGAGTTGTTGCACATGAACGGCTCATCATGCAGAAATAGCCACTATACCGAGCAATTTAAAATCACTATAGTACTGTGTATTGGCTGCAATGCACTGAAAGCAACTGTCAGCTCAGGTCTAGTTAAAGAAAAAAAATAGTCTCTAAAAACTAATTCAGAATAACATTACCAATATCTACTTTGAGAGATAGGAAGAAGAACCTAGAAGACCTCTGATATGAATGTGACATAATAATCAGATGTCATTATATTACATAGGTATTTCCAGCTGTTGGGAAGGAAAGTTACCTCTAAATTTCACACTTAAGTTCTGAAATATCTCAAAACAAGCAATCAAAAAACCTACAATGAAGCAAAGTTTGTAGTAAACTACACTGTTTTTCCTGTCACAGAAGCAAAGAGCAATCACAAGAAAATTGCTTCAGACACATCTATGGTCTCAGGGCATGGTATGGTCTAAAGGCACGTGAGGCCATCAACTTGCAGAAGCTAAGCAGCTCTGGGTCTAGTCAACACCTGGATGAGAGGCTGGCTGAGAACTATACATGCGCTGCTTCCTACCAGCTTGACCTAGTTGTTATGACTTCACTGAATCAGGCAATGCAATCCAAACTCCCAATCCACTGCACTGGAGGGGGTTTGGATAAGGCAGACGTTTCCCTTTGGCCAGGTTTACCCAGTGGGTGCTGCAAAAATACATGATTGTCCTACTCCCCCTTCCATCCTGGCCAGTGCGAGTGGCAGGGCTCCAGATGCGGCAGTGACTCTGCTGCTATATTAACCCCACAGCTGCCCACCAGGGGGTTGTATTGCTCCCTAAAAAATCCTGAAGTACTTTCAAAAGGAGAGAGAGAGATTGTCACAAAGTGTCCTTTTAAACTGGTCCTCACTTGATCTGGCATCTGAAGAATCTAGTTTGAAAAGCATATATATTTATTTATATGTGCAGTCAGCAAAAGCTCTTTGATACAGATCCTTAGACAGAGCAAAATTTCCCCTTGACATTTGTGGAAAGAACCAAATTATTAAAAAGGTTATATTAACAGAGCCAGTAAGAACTTTCATACTTGCAAGGAGAAAAAAATTACATTAGCAAGTAAGAATGGGAAGCTGAGAAACGGAGAATGCAAGATGTACATTGTGAGATGTGTAACTCAGAGCTGTGTGAAAACTTAGAGAGGCATCTTAATGCTTTGATTGTCACACCACTGTATGATGCAATTACATCACGAATCTGGTAGCCAAATAGCCCAGTTGCCTGATCTTTGTCCAGATTCTGAGGATGCCCATTTCACCCAGTTCAGATTTCTAGCTTGCTTTTTTAAAAAAATTAAGTCTCTAGCCCTTGTAGAATCAGAGATAAATGGTAAAATGTGAAGGCAGTGTTCTACCTTAGACTTTCAAAAAGCTTTTGACAAGGTACCTCACCAAAGACTTCTGAGGAAGCTTAGCAGTCATGGAATAAGAGGAGAGGTCCTCTTGTGGATAAGGAATTGGTTAAGAAGCAGAAAGCAGAGAGTAGGAATAAACGGACAGTCCTCCCAATGGAGGGCTGTAGAAAGTGGAGTCCCTCAAGGATCGATATTCGGACCTGTACTTTTCAACTTGTTTATTAATGAGCTAGAATTAGGAGTGAGCAGTGAAGTGGCCAAGTTTGCTGACAACACTAAATTGTTCAGGGTTGTTAAAACAAAAAGGGATTGCGAAGAGCTCCAAAAAGACCTCTCCAAACTGAGTGAATGGGCGGAAAAATGGCAAATGCAATTCAATATAAACAAGTGTAAAATTATGCATATTGGAGAAAAAAATCTGAATTTCACATATATGCTCATGGGGTCTGAACTGGCGGTGACCGACCAGGAGAGAGACCTCGGGGTTGTAGTGGACAGCACGATGAAAATGTCGACCCAGTGTGCGGCAGCTGTGAAAAAGGCAAATTCCATGCTAGCGATAATTAGGAAAGGTATTGAAAATAAAACAGCCGATATCATAATGCCGTTGTATAAATCTATGGTGCGGCTGCATTTGGAATACTGTGTACAGTTCTGGTCGCCTCATCTCAAAAAGGATATTATAGAGTTGGAAAAGGTTCAGAAGAGGGCAAACAGAATGATCAAGGGGATGGAGCGACTCCCTTATGAGGAAAGGTTGCAGCATTTGGGGCTTTTTGGTTTAGAGAAAAGGCGGGTCAGAGGAGACATGATAGAAGTGTATAAAATTATGCATGGCATTGAGAAAGTGGATAGAGAAAAGTTCTTCTCCCTCTCTCATAATACTAGAACTCGTGGACATTCAAAGAAACTGAATGTTGGAAGATTCAGGACAGACAAAAGGAAGTACTTTTTTACTCAGCGCATAGTTAAACTATGGAATTTGCTCCCACAAGATGCAGTAATGGCCACCAGCTTGGATGGCTTTAAAAGAAGATTAGACAAATTCATGGAGGACAGGGCTATCAATGGCTACTAGCCATGACGGCTGTGCTCTGCCACCCTAGTCAGAGGCAGCATGCTTCTGAAAACCAGTTGCCGGAAGCCTCAGGAGGGGAGAGTGTTCTTGCACTCGGGTCCTGCTTGCGGGCTTCCCCCAGGCACCTGGTTGGCCACTGTGAGAACAGGATGCTGGACTAGATGGGCCACTGGCCTGATCCAGCAGGCTCTTCTTATGTTCTTATGTTCTTACCCAATTGCTTTGTGAGAAACAAGCCCACCTTTCATTTGAAAAGAAAATCACAGTTAGGATTGACATGTAAGTGGACTTCATAAATATAGAAGACAATTCAATTCTCCAAAGAAAGAGCTTCCTGGTTCCTTTTGAAGTGTTTTTAAAATCACCTAGGGAAAAGTGAGAGCTGTCTATAGAAAAAATGGGAACATTCAATATTTCAGCTTGCCTATGACATGTTTCCTGAAAGTGATATGGTACTACTGTACCATGGAAAGTACCACTGGAATTCTGACCACTTTTTGGCTACAACCCTCCATGCTCTAGGCAGAAAGTTGCAGCAGAAAGTAAGCAGGTATACAGTACACATGGAAATGCCTAGTAAAATGATGAAATTATCTAACACAGGATGAAACTAGCTATCAAATGGCTTATGGCTTTTCTTGGTTTTGGTTTTGACAGAGCAATCATACTAAATTAATATGAGCATTGTTCAAATGCCATGCCTGCTCTGTAAAATATGAAACCTATTTCACTCAATAGACAAAGGACCCAGACCTAGAAATAACTGCATTTGAGTTGCTATCATCACAGATGACAATATGCATATAGTTTACAAAAGAAGTTTATGAAGCTTTGAAATGTCCCCCAAATAAATGGCGAATAAGGTGGGTGGAGGGGCAGTAGTAACTTTCTAAATTGCTTTTGAATTTCTATGTAATCAAATTCTTGATTTTCTCTGAAATGGATAATATGCAACATAAAACCTTTTACTACTTAATCTTCATTGCTCGATAGGGAATTCTATAGACAATAAATGAAGTTCATTATTGACACAAGAATATGACAATCCAAAGACATTCTATGGTCTTAAATTTCCTTCATAGATTTTAAAATAGCACTATTTTTGTCTTGTTATCATGAAATTCCCCCACCCTCCATTCTAGAATGGTAAATGATAGTTCAGATTCTCTAACTCCACTCACATTCTGCTACCTTCATGTTGAAAAAAGAACACATGACTACCATATGAATTCACATGAACACCAACATTTTTCTGAGGGTCACTCTCTACAGCTGCATCCAAAGAACCCTCAAATTGTTTCTTAAATATTCAGCAATCTAAAATATTCCCATTATCTTGGGAATCTGGTCCAAGAATATAGTTTGCACACCAAAAGCAATTTTCTTTTTAACACCCTTGCCTCAAATTTGAATATTTCTTTTCAAAACTTGGCTGCAAGTGACCTGCTGCAATACAACTCTAAGCACAGCACACACTTGGCTTCTCCTTTACAGGATAATGAGACACACTACCTTAACTCTTACTTAGAATCAATGCCAATCTCAAACCACTCTAAAATATTGATATTACTAGGGACTGCCAGCCCTGCTTGCTTTGCTCGCCATTTATAATACAGTAATACCTCAGTTAACAAAGTAGATGCATTCCTTGACATTACTTCATTAACAGAATCTTTGGTATCAGAGGTAGGAATAACATGGAAAGAATAGGAACAAGTTCCTACACCTGCACATAGATGGTGGGGGCAGCTGAAACAGGGGCTTTAAAGGGTGCCTACCTGGCACATACCCACACTCCCTCCTTCCCCCTCCTCTGAATCATATTGGATCCTTCCTTCCCAGGCCTGACAGAAGAGACATTTGGTCTTACCATGAAACGGTCTTCTCTGTGCAAGCAAAGGATCGTATCAGGTGGGTAGCTAGCTCCACCTAGTGGTTGAAGGCAGAAGAGCACTGTTGAATTTTGCAGGCACCTCCTGCTCTGCGGTGCTCCTTGCCTCGGTTCTCAATGATGAGCCAATAAAGGAGGAAAGAATGATAGAAATTACACCAATAAGACAAAAGACAACAGCACTTACACTCTCTGCCAGAGGCCTATTTTGTGATAAGAAGGCAGCTCAGCCCTCCTAGGGAGTGGCCCTGATGTCATCCTTTGACAAGCACAGAGAAGACCATTTCACGGTAAGACCAAATGTCTCTTCTCCTGTACACATAAATGATGATATCAGGTGGGCCATACCAAGGCTGACCCATGTAGGGTGGGAACATCACTGGGCTGAAAATACTATTGGTCTCAGAGAATACGCTGTATCACTCTCCTCCCAAAGGCCACCTCAGCGGACACATAGGTGTCTATCTTGTAATGCTTAAGAAATGTATTAGGAATGGTCCATGTAGCCGCTCTACAAATCTCTACCAGAGGCATTGTGGGAGAACACTACTGACATGGCTGCCACTTTCATGGAGTCAGCCACTATCCTGGCCGGGTGGACCAGTCTCAGAGAGGCATAAGCCAAAGTAATACAGCCTTTGATCCACCTAGCTAACATAGAAGTGGAAACCTTATTCCCTAGCGACACTGGGTGAAATGATACAAACAAACTATCTGTTTTGTGTATTAATTTTGTCTTAGAAATATACACTTTAAGGGCTCTCCTCACATCAAGTGAGTGTCATGCTTTCTCTGTGGGGTGAACAGGATTAGGACAGAAGGAGGGAAGCACCAGCTCTTGTTGACAGTGGAAGGTAGACAGAACTTTGGGCCAAAAGGAAGGGACAGTGCAGAGAACTACTCTATCCTTGTGGAACACACAGAAATGTCTATCCACAGAGAGGGCATTCAACTCAGACACTCTACAGGCTGAAGTAATGGCCACTAGAAACAAGACCTTAAATGATAGTAGACAAAGAGATATTTGACTTAAAGGTTCAAATGGGGGCTTTTTGTAGGGCAGTTAACACTGTGCAGGACCCAGGTCGGGTAGCAATGAACCATAGGTGGCACTGATAATGTTGCCTCCCTTAGAAAGTGCTTGAGAAAAAGATGAGAACCCAATAGGTTGTCTGGAGACCTGGAGAGGATAGTTGATAACGTCAAGGCCTGGAGCTATAGGATGTTAGGCCTGAGACCCAATGATAAACCATCTTACAGGAAGGAAAATATCTCGTTGATACCCACTTTCCTTGGAAGTATCCCTTTTTTCTGCGACCAGGTTGAGAAGGCCTTCCATGTACCCTCATATATTCTAATGGTGGAAGGACGTCTAGAGACCATAATTGTTTCCAGCACCTGGGGTGGAATGCCTTTCTTTAAGAGCTGTCGTCTCTCAAACTCCAGACATGAAGTGCCAATCACCCTGGGCCTGGGTGGAGAAGCTGTCCCTGATACACCAGGTCTTTCCTTAGGGAATCTGTCATGCAGGGTTGACCGATAGATCGAGGAGTTCGGGAAACCAAGGTCTCCTTGGCCACCAGAGTGCTACTAGTAGAACTGCTGCCCTTTCGGCTGGGATCTTTTGGATTACTCTGGGAATGATTGGAAGTGGTGAGGAGCACAATCAGCCTGGAGGTCATTGGGATATCAGGGCATCTATTCTTTTAGCCTCTGGTGTTGCATACCTGGAAAATAATCTCTTCACCTGGCAGTTGTGAGGGATGGCAAAAAGGTCCACTTTGACTCTGCCAAAGAGCTTCACTATCTCCTGAAACATGCTTGGGTGAACTTTCCATTCTCCCTAATTCAGTTTCTGGCAGTCAGCCAGTCCACTTGATCATTGTCTTCCCCCCTAAAATAGTCTGCCAGGATAGCGCCCACTGGAACTTCTGGCAATTTGTCTTGCCACATTGTTCTCCACCCACTGGAAAAGAGCTTCCTTCTGGAGATGGGTTTGGCTGATACAATGTCTGTTCTGACCATTTGAACCATCAGGGAAGCACACTGTCTCCCCATCTCCAGAAGGAAGCTCTTTTCCAGTGGGTGGAGAACAATGTGGGCGAAGTGCATCAGGGCAAGACAAATTGCCAGAAGTTCCAGGAGCTAGGCAGTGTGGATTCCTGTGATGTCCATGTTCCTTGAACTATTTGGCCATTGCAGATGGCTCTCCAGCCTGTCAAGCTGGCATCTGATGTGATCAGGGTTCGAGGAGGATTGTGATTGGGTTTGTGAGTCCACCATAGCAGAGACTGATGGACCAGTGGTGACAGTGCCACTCTGTGGTGATGCCTGGCAGCTATGTAGCTTTGGAAGGGCAGTAGCGCCTACTGGAAGGTGTGGGAGTGATGACATGCCCACAGAGTAGTTTGGAAGGTAGAAACCATCAACCCCAGAACTGCCACCATTTGCATTAGGTCTGCTGAAGTGGAAGACAGAAGACTTGACACTGCATTGCGTATCTTGTTTACTCTTTCTTGTGCCAATCTCAGGGTTCCCTGCTGCGAGGCAATTGTGGCTTCCAGATGTATAATGCAGCGGGATGGAAGTAACTGGCTCTTGGCTTGGTTGATTAGAAAGCCATGGTCCTTCAGGCAGGCCAAGGTGACACGTAGATCTTTCCAGGCCTTGTGTAACGATGGGGAACGAATCAGGAAGCCATCCAAGTAGGGGAAGACATGGACTCCATGCATCCTGAGGCATGCCACTAGGGCAACCACAATCTTCATGAATACCCTGGGGGCAGACAACAGGCCAAAGGGCATAGCCCTGAACTGGAAGTGGTCGTCCCCCACCACTAACCTGAGGTAGTGCCTGTGGGGCAGAAAGATAGGCACGTGGAGGTAGGCCTCCTTCAGGTCGATTGAAGTGAGGAAATCTCCCCTTCTCAAGGCTTCCTTGATTGAAATTAAGGCATCCATACGAAACTTGCGGTATCTGACATATTCGTTCAGTATTTTTAGGTCGAGTACCTCTCTGTATGAGATGTCTTTTTTCACGACAGTGAAGAAGAGTGAGTAATTTCCCAAAACTTTCTCCCTGGTCAGGACGGGTTCTATAGCTGCAATTTGAAGTAGATGGGAAATCACTTACAACACTCTTTCCCTTTTGACTGGGGACGCCGATAGGGGAGATGGGATGAATCTCACTGGAGGGGGGAGAGTGAGTTCCAACCTTAGACTGTACCAGAGGGTGTGCAGTACCCATTGATCTGATGATGTCTCCCTCCACTGGTGAGCAAAGAGTTGGAGGCGTCCTCCCGCCGGAGGGCTGTTGGCATCAGAACTGATGCTTATTTCCTCGTGACTGCGATCCGAATCCCAAACAGTTGGGGAAGTGTTGTTGGCATCCTTTAGACTGGTTGCATTGCCAGTTCCAGAAGGGGTGGCTAGCCCTGGCATCCTTTGCCCTTCCGGATGTCCTAGAGCCTTGAAAGAACTGTGATGTCAGATATGAGTGGAATGATCTCCGAAAGGATCTTCTGTCATCCTTTTTCCTGGAGGAAGGCACTGACTTCTTATCCTTGGATTTCAAGAAGCTGGCTAAGGCGTCATCACCAAATAACACTCTTCCTACATAGGGATCTGAGGCAAAATTTGAGCGGGCTGTGGTGTTGGCCTCCCAGTGGTGCAGCCATAGGGTTCATCGAGTGAAGACACCTGCCACTGCAAACTGTATGGCATCCATGGATGCATCCACCATGAAGGTTACTGCCTGAGAGATCTTTAGCAGAGACTTGCAGGTTCGGGCCGGGTCCTGCTGTTGTGGGTCATTCAGCAGGTCTTCCAACCACAGAAGGGAATCTTTAGCGAACACTGAGGATGCTGCCACTGCCCAGATGGAAAATGCACTAGCCTCATGGATCCTCCTGAGGCCCTGATCCAATTTGTGCTCTGTTGTGTCTTTGAGATGAGGAATCGAGTCCTTTGGGTTCAAGGATGAGTTCAGCAGATTTACAATGGGAGTGTCTATGTGTGGGACTTTCAGCTGGTCCATGACATGTTGTTACAGCCTGTTGTACTTGTTAGCAATCGGAACTGATTTCTTGAATTGTAATGGGATGTCAAATTCAGATTTGAGCACTTTAGGAAGTAGGGTTAGGGTTTCAGTACTCTAGACTTGGGTTTCGGGTCTGGACACACCACTGAAACCCTTGATATCGATGGGGCAGGAGGTTCCTCTGGGGAATTTAAGAGTAAGGGCTTCCATTGCCTTGCACAGGAGGGGGAGGAAGTGCGCCTCCTGAAATATCCTATTGATCAAAATCTCTTCCAATTCTGAGTCTTCACTCCATTCTTCTTCATCCAGGACAAGTAGGTCATTGTCTGGGTCGAGCGATGTATCTTCTGGAGGTTGGGTATGACTGCTCTGGGCAGTGGTATAAGGGTCTGGTGATATACAGTTCAGTGGAGGCTGCCAGTGCGCTGAAGCGAGGCTTGTAGTGGAACCCTGTACCACTTGCACTCCAGAAGTTGTCTGAGCAGGTGGTGGTGCTGATGTGTCCTGTGCTTGGAGCCGTGTGGGAATGGAAGAGGCAGACAGGTCTCTGGCCAGATCGATCAGGAGAGAATCCCCGAGCTGGTCCCTTAATTGTTGAATCAAGTGACCTGACAGATGTAACTGGATAGGCTGAACTTCAGAGCCACCAGGCTGGAGCCTCCCCACCTGTAACTGATGAGTATGTGGAGAAAGGGGAGTTGCAGCATTCCCCACTCCCCAGTCTCTTGGAAGAGGTGAAGAGACATTGGCACCTCCAGAAATCCTGCAAAGACCTCAGGGGAGGATCTTGCAGAAAAGATGGAATCCAGGGAAGGGTTAGGCTGATTGCCTTCTTCCTCTGATAAGGATTCTTGGTCCCTCTGCATTCTGCAGGTGGTGCTGTGAGAGGCCTTCCCTATGGTTCCTCAACCCCTATTGGCTTTCCTGGTATTTTTAGACCACATGCCTTCTGGAGCCACCCTGCCCACCAAAACATGTGCCTCAGCCACCTCCTGCCTGTTGGTAGAAGGGTGGGCCATCGCTGTTTCCATCTGTGTCTCCATAATACACAAAGGTCCTAAAGCCTGACTTGGTACAGGTGCTGACACTGCATCTGGTCTGGGGGTAGGCGGGAGCAGTTTCAGCTTCGTGGGATGCTCAGGCTTGCAGGTTGCTTTCCCCATGGGAGCAACGTGCAGTGGGGCTTACGGGGGCTAAGGGCTGCAGTGATGGTATGCGGCGGCGCTAGAGTTGTTGGAGGAGGAGGCCAAAGGCAGTCCCGAGCTGGCGAATATCCATCGAGGTCCTCCTTGATGGGGCGCAAGAATGTAGCTGGCCACGTGAGGGAAGCCAGTTTGTTGCAGTGCACTCTAATTGCCATGGCCACTTGCAAGGGAAGACGCCACGGCCATGCCGGTGACTGCCACTGAAGCTCCAGTAAGGCTGGAAGCAGTTGTGAGACTGGTGGGGGTGGGCTTGCCAGCTAGTTGAAATGATGCTGATGCTGAGGTGGGGGGCACCCCTTCACTGGTGGTGTTGCACTGCGGTTAGAACTCCGGAGGTGGGAAAACAAGACAAAACCTTTTTTTTAACAGGGAAGCAGTGAAAAGGAACCAACAATAACAAAGTGAAAAACAATAACTAACCCAGACACACTATGCAGACTTGAACCAACGGAGCAGAGAGAGAACTCAACTGTGTTTGGTGAAGGCAGAAGAGAACTGAGGCAAGGAGTGGCACAGAGTGGGAGGTGCCTGCAAAATTCAACAGTGCTCTTCTGCCTTCAACCGGTAGGTGAAACTAGCTACCCAGCTGATATCATCCTTTACATGCACAGGAGAAAGCAAGAGATCTCTTTAATGCAAAGCAAACACACAGGCTTGTCAGGTTCACCCTAGCAAAGCAAAGACACAGGCTAATCAGGTTCACCTTAAAGCAAAGGCATAGGCTTGTCAGTTTATTGATAGCAAAGACACAGGCTGATTAGTTTCACCTTAAAGCAAAGACACGGGCTTGAAAGTTTATCCATAGCAAAGCAAATCTGGTCAGTTTCATCTTTTAAAAAGGCTTAGTTAAAAGGAGCTTATTCCTGGAGGATTCCTTAACTGAGGTATTACTGTACTTTAATACTATACAATAGGGCCTCATTTTACGGCATTCCATTTTCCGGTGTTCCGCTGATGTGGCGGCTTTCAATTAGGGGAAACTCCCCGTTTTAAAGCCGATTTTGCAGCATTTTCGTGCAGCGCAATGCAACCCACTCTAGTCAATGGGTTCCGCTTTACGGCGGGGGCCTGGTCCCTAACCCGTCATATAAGCAGGGCCCTACTGTAATACTTTAAGTGCCTTAGGCTGCAACCTAACCCCCCCCTACACACACCTTATGTCAAGATGCAGGGAGTTGGATTGAGTGAAGGCGCCCCTCTGCCTGCTTTTGCTGGCACTGGCCTCTGGTGCAGACCCCTTCCACCCACCAAATGCTTGGACAGGCACAGCAGATGGCCCTCAAAATTGGGTGATCTAAGGGCAGGGTTGTGGCTGAGCTGGCCCAAGACCTGCTGGATCCCAAGCCATCAGTTAGCTGACGTAGGTCCCAATTTGCTGGCATAGGAATTGGGCCCAACTGGCCGCCCCTGCCCTCATGTGAGTGGCCAGGCTATAGATGTGGTGATAGCTTCATAGAGCCTTGGCAACCACTGGTTTAGATAGATCTGCCCAACTGCAATCCTAACCATGTCTACTCAGAAGGAAGTGGGGTTTAGGATTGCAGCTTTTGTTTGTTACTTGTAGTGATATTGGTAACTTTTGTCTGCTGGGGACTAGGCATGCATTACAGACAGAGCACTCCATCTCTCCTCTGTCAGTCCACTCACTCAACTGCATGCAATTCTTAAATACAAGGCTGCTTTATATGAACTTGTATGCAACAGTTGTAAGTAGAATACGCAAGATGCACATTTAGCACATTTTACCATTACCTTGAAGTTTAAGACCTGGAGTTTTTTTGTTTTTGTTTTAACCGGCATGGTGTTTAGACTTTGATAAGTTTAGAGTTCAAATGGAAGGTTTGTTGTTTCATGCTACATTGAATTTGTAATTGTTTTTCAATTTTGTAACATATTTAAATGTGAATTATATATTTATAAATAAGGACTGAATTTTAAAATAAGCATAAAAATAATCTTTAGCAGAAAAGGTCAGATAGTTAGCGATGTTGGTAACAGCTTTAAAAGTAAAAATAAGAACATAAGAACAGCCTGCTGGATCGGGTCAGTGACTCATCAAGGCCAGCATTCTGTTCTCACAGTCGCCAACCAGATGGCCATGGGAAGCCCGCAAGCAGGACCGTAGCACAAGAGCACTCCCCCCCCCGCGGTTTCCAGCAACTGGTATTCAGAAGCATACTGTCTCCAACTGTGGAGGTAGGGCATAGCTATTGCGGAAAGTAGCCTTTGATACTGTTATCCTCCATGAATTTGTCTAATCCTCTTTTAAAGCCATCAGAGTTGGTGGCCTCCTCTCAAACCTAGTTCCATAGCTTAACCACGTGCTGCGTGAAGAAGTACTTTCTTTCATCTGTCCTGAATCTTCCAGCAATCAGCTTCATTGGATGTCCACGAGTTCTAGTGTTATGAGGGAGAAAAACATCTCTCTATCCACTCTCTCCATGCCATGCATAATTTTATAAACTTCTATCATGTGACCCCTTACTAGCCTTTTCTCTAAACTAAAAAGCCTCAAATGCTGCAACCTTTCCTCATAGGGAAGTTGCTCTATACCCTTGATCATCTTGGTTGCCCCTTTATTAAACCTCTTCCGATTCTATATTCTTTTTGAAATGAGGCAACCAGAACTGTACAGAGCATACCAAATGCGGCTGCATCATAGATTTGTATAATGGAATTATGATATCAGCTGTTTTATTTTCAAAGCAATCACATTAATGATCCCTAGCATAGAATTTGCCTTTTTCACAGCTGTTGCACAATGGGTCGATATCTTCACATAACTTTAGACACTTTTCACTTGTGTTCTTTTCTATTGCTGGCTGAGTAAAATTGCTAGTTGAACTTTGTCATTTCCTATAACCTTACTCACCTCTGCTGGATGCTGGATGATATACAAACAGGTGGAGACTTTCAAGGGATGGACTGGCAAGAATGGACACAAACACACCTTCTGAGGACGGCTACAGAGCAGAAAGAAGTAGAAAAATATGTATCAAGAGTTAATTTATAATGCAGTTTTATTATGTAACATGCGAGAGCTTTTTTTGCTACATTTTTAAAATATCCAAACAATTGTGTGGTTCTGTAGGCATTCTAAAACAAATAAACAAACATAGAGAGTCTTAGGTAGAAATTCAGGAGCATGAAAGAGCACCATTGGAAATACTGGACTTATACCACTGGTATCACATCCTGCAACACAGGAATATTGTCATGACTTGTGATACTGTGTGCTTACAGTGATGGATACTTAATTACTTGTTTGCTGGCATGGCATATTTAAAATATATAATACACTATTTTTTAACTTCCGCTCAAGAGCCCACTTTCTTTCTTTTGTTGGAGTATAGACCATTTATTCCTGATACAAATTAAGAACTTGTATGTGTTAGGTATTTTAATTGGTGGTTTCATAAACCGTACGTTCAGTAAAACTCAGTCTCAGGGCGATATCCAAGATTTCAGCAGTGGACACAATGAGGCTTTCCCTTCCTCTCCAGCCCCTCGTGCACTCCCTCGTGTGGGACCTCTGGAGCAGATTTTGGGGATGCATGTAGGGCAGCTCTGTTATGCAAGTAAAAGTCCACTGGACAAGTGTTGGATGTCATGCTCAAATACTAATGTACCAATATATTACTTGCACCATATACTCCAACAACACTTACTTCCCAGGATGTGTGCTTCTTATAACAACCTGTACTCAATTTTCAATTTCTCTGCCCTCATCTAACATGTTCTCTCTTTAAGCCTAAGAATGTTAAAACCTGCCTGAACACACCCACTTCCACAGACATAAGAGCATGTACTCAGAACTCATACTTATCATTCAGGATTATTTTTAAATCTATGGAGCACTGCTTCTGCCTTTATGGTTTTCATTGGGGACTGTGCAGGAGAAGAGATCAGAGGTCTGTACTTACCATTCATTTATTAATCAAGCTACAGAAACTAAATGAGGATAAATGACTCTAGCAATACGTTTAAATCCTTGGCACAAAGCTCACTAGGTAGCCTTGAAAAAATCACTATCATTCAGGAGGACATAGATGTCAGAACTAGACCAGCACACTTAGCTGCCTGTGGTGGAATAGCAAACAGCATTCCTTCTTATGAATTCTTATCTTTTCCCAGCCACACATTTTCTATTCAAATACAGTCACATTAAATAAACATGCAAATGGCGTTAACTATTTATGCTGATACATTAGACAATTAAAATTATATTTGTTTACAATTCTAAGAGTACAAGCAATCTCAGCTTGCTATTAGGGCAATGGGCAATTATTGTATGTTTATAAGTTAGCCACCCAGCTGCCCTCCCAGAAAACATATAGTATTCAAACTCAAAAGATCTAGGATGAAAATTTGCAAGAAGTGTCAATTCATTGTTTTACTAATATATAGAATATATGAGGAAATGGTATATAATGTCTCTCTCTCTCTTAAATAACATGATTTAATAAACAGCGTTGATAAATAATGCATTAATAAAATAGCAGTACAAATCAAACTTTCTGCTTTCCTCAGATACTTGGCAGAATAGGAAAGTTTTCATGATTTTCTATAAAAAAGAGTGAGCCATCACTAATCCACAGTGGTGAGTGACAGAAAGCAGAGAAGAAAAAATGTCTTCACCATTATAATTTCCACCATATACCTACTAGTGAAAGCAAACTTGGATCCTAATAGTACACATACTTGGATTTCCTCCAAGTACTGTAGATCATTCTCCCCCTAGATCTCTTACCCTTTCTTCGGTAGACTCATCTCCCTAGATAGCTTAACCTTTAAGAATGCTTTCCCCTCAGATCTCTGTGCTCAATCTTTGTGGGATCTCTCTTCGGAAGATTCCTCCAACCTTAGTTCAGGTTGGCTTCGCTCTTATCCTTCTCCACAGTATTCCTCTCCCTTTCCTGTTTTTGTTGTTTTGCACTCTATTCAGTTAAAGACTCCAGGGAAAAGTCAATCACAGTGCCTAAATCCCTCTCTCTACATCAAAGGAAGCCACTTAATGGCTCTGAAAAGGCTACACTTGCCTCCTGCTTTCCACCACTGAAATAACCTCTGGAACAGCCCTGTAAAGACTTTTCTTCACTCACTCTAGAAGAGGTAATAGCTGTGCTCAAATCTTTACCACTTGCTTAGGTGTAATCCCAAAGCTACCAGTCCAGTTTGAATGTTGCCTGCATAGACAATGTTTTATTTCTGTAACAACTTGCATACCAATCTCTTTCGCTCTTTTGGTAATATATAACCCTAAATGTAAAGTCTTTGATTCTAAGCTTTCATTTGTTGACTAATACTTCCAGTATAAATGTAACTAAGGGTGCAATCCAATACATGTCTATTCAGAAGCAAGCTCCTTTGGGTTCAATGGGACTTCCAGGTAAGTGTCTATTGGATTGCAGCCTTAGTGTAACTTGCCCTGAGGCAACTGAGCTCAGGAACAAAAAATATACATGTCAGTTGGGTTCATGAGTACATGTACACACACATAAACAAGGACACACAGTGATGTTTGTCATATTCTCTGTTTTGCTCTGTTTGTAGCCCTTGCTGAATTCAATATCACTAGCACATAAAGCTTTCAAACTCCCGGAAATTAATGTGAGGGAGTTTCAGATGCAAACAGACTGTAACATGGGCAGCTGACATAGTCTAGAAAAACTAACACTGTGTGCATCTAAATTTCAGGAAAAGTAAGAAATATGCAATGGGCTTGGGTTGCTGCAGATGTTCCCACAAAGAGGCAGGAAATGGACAGAAACAGTGGGCATTAGGAATTCCTCTAAAGTGGTACAAGTTATCAGGAAGTAGGCCACAGTCAGCCAATGAGCTTTATGTTCTGGAGGCCTGTTTAATAAAATTGAGCTCCATTTCCTTCACAGTGCAGTAAATATTGATTAACGCTCTTTAAGTTATATAGCTTTCAGTTGAGTCAGTCCTAGTTGGTAACAGTCAGGCATGATGACATACATATAAGATTTTGATATTCTTCCCCAACCCTGAAAGATTTTTCTTCTATATAATGTGAATGTCAAACAATGATAAAAAGTGCATCCTCTGGTGTCCAACTGGTTTCCATCTTTTCTTTCCTCTCAAGTGAAGCCAAAAGGCTGCCTGTTGTGAAGATTCAACCTCAGATCAGCATAACAGCAACATCCAACTCTATTGTTTCTTTCCTTTCAACCCTCATCCTGCACGTTTGATATATACAGAATGCCTAGCTGGTTTTGGCAACAACATGCAAGCAAGTAAAACTGAATCCAGGAGATAATTTTGAGATATAATCTATGCAAGGCTGGCTTCGGTTGAAGGCTACAGCCAATTCCTAATGGTTATGAGCCAACTGTTTTAATTGGCTGCTTTATTGCATTCGTTTCTATCTGTTCAATTTGTGATATTGAAAATTTAACTCTGTAAGCTACCTTGGTCCTTGAATGACAGAAATGTGGGGTATAAATGTAATAATACTTCAACTAAGACCCATAATGAATTCTTTGTATCTGCCTACACAGCAGAAGAGATAGGGCAGATCCCCAAGCCTAAACTAACTTTCTCAGAAAAGGAATCTGAGGAACTGAGGCAAATAGTGGTGACAGGAGACAAAGTTCTAGGCTTATTAACGAATTAAAAATGGACAAATCACCAAGCCTAGATGGAATTCTCCTGAGAGGTCTTAAAGAACTCAAATGTGAAATTGATGATCTTCTAACAAAAATGTGTACCTTATCCCTAAGACCAGCTTCCATATCCAAGGACTGGAAAATGGTCAAAGTAACATCAGTTTTTAAAAAGAAATCTGGTGGGGATCTGGGAAACAACAGGATGGTTAGCTTAATGCCTGTTCCAATAAAACCATGGAAAAGCATTATTAAAGATAACATTATCAAGCATGTAGAAGAATGAGACCTTCTGAAGCAAAACCAGCATAGTTTTTATAAGAGTAAATCTGGTTTTATTAACCTTTTACAGCTTTTGACAAGTACCTCACCAAAGGCTCCTGAGGAACCTTAATACTCAGTAACTTGTTAAGGAACAGGAAGCAAAAAGTGGGAATAAATGGACAGTTCTCCCAATAAAGGGGTGTAGAAAGTGGAGTCCCCCAAGGATCAGTATTGGAACCTGTGCTTTTAAACTTTTTCATAAATGATATGGAGTAAGAGGTAACCAAGTTTCCTGATGATATCAAATTTAGGGTGCTTAAAGTAAACAAAAAAATGGTAGGAACTCGAAAAAGATCTCTCCAAAATGGAAGAATGGGCATTAAAATGGCAAATGTGATATAATGTAAGCAAGTGTAAAGTGATTCACATTGGGGTAAAAAAATTCTAACTTCACATATATGCTAATGGGGTTTGAACTGGCACTGACTAATCAAGAACTAGATCTTGGGGGTCACACAAGGACACCCTGATGAAGATATCAACCAAGCACATGGCAGCTGTGGGAAAAAAGGATAATTCCATGTTAGGGATCATTGGGAATGGGACTGAAAATAAAAAACATCACATAATTTCATTATACAAATCTATGGTCAACTGCACTTTGAATGCTGTACACAGTTCTAGTCACCTCACCTCAAAATGGAAATTGTTGAGTTGGAAAAGATTCAGAGAAGGACAAAAAAATGATCAAAGGGCTGAGGCAGATCCCCTATATAGAAAAATTACACATTTGGGGCTTACTTACCAACAGCCGCCGCCGGGACCACATCACGCCAGTATTACTTGATCTACACTGGCTGCCGGTTGTCTTCCGGGCCCGATTCAAGGTGTTGGTATTAACCTTTAAAACCCTAAACGGTTTCGGCCCTGCTTACCTGAAAGAGCGCCTCCACCGCCACCAACTATGCCGCCCTACTAGATCAGCCACACAAGGCCTTCTCTCAATCCCGCCAACCAAAACAGTTAGGTTGGTGGGTACTAGGGAGAGAGCCTTTTCTGTGTTGGCCCCCACTCTCTGGAACTCCCTCCCATGTGATCTCCGACATGCCCCTTCCCTAGACGTATTCCACAAGGCCCTGAAGACGTGGCTATTCCAACAGGCCTATGAGGTCCTTGGGATGGGTAAATCTCCATGATTTTGTCATTGTCGTATGCTGCTATTATAACTGTTTTTATATGTACCGATGACTGTCCAATATTTTATTTATTGTTATTATGTGATTGCATTTGAATTTTTGTATTTATCTCATTTTAATGTACGTCGCCTAGAGTGGCTAATTGCCAGATAGGCGACAAACAAATTAAATATTATTATTATTATTATTAATTTAGAGTAAAGACAAGTAAGGTGAAAACATGATGGAGGTGTATAAAATTAGGCATGGTGAGAAGAAAGCAGATAAAGAATTTTTCTCCCTCTCTCATAATACTAGAACCTGGGGCCATCCAATGAAGCTGAATGTTGGAGGATTCAGGACAGACAAAATAAAGCACTTTTCACACAACACATAGTTAAAACTATGGAGTTTGTTCCCACAAGATATAATGACAGCCACCAACCTGGATGGCTTTAAAAGTAGATATGACAAATTCATGGAGGTTAAGACTCCTTAACCAGGATGGTTATGTTCCTCTCCAGTGTTGGAGGTGATGTGACTCTCAATACTGAGCTGCTGGGAATCACAAGTGGGGAGAGAATGCTCTTGCATTCAGGTCCTACTTGCAGACTTCCCACTGGCATCGGTTTGGCCACTGAGAGAACAGGATGATGAACGATATAGTTCTTCAGTCTGATCCAGAAAGACTATTCCTTTGTTCTTATAATGCAGGAGTGAAAAATATTTTCCAGCCAGAAGAGCACATTCCCTCACGGTAACCTTCTAGGGGCCATACACCAGTGGTGGGTGAGGCTGGACGCGAAATGGAAATGAGACAATAGATATGACTCTTACCTTCCTACAGTAGATTACAGTTGTGATGCAACACAGAAGTTTCTATATACACACACATACCCCTCCATCCAGGCAAGCAAGAGCCATCATCACAATTCAATGACACAGTACAGCCAGGCTGATAAGGGGTGTGGTTTGGGGAGGAACTGTGGGCAGAGGAGAGTTCTGAGGGCAGAATGAAGAGTTCTGGAGGGTGACATTTGGCCCCGGCCTGAGGTTCCCCACCCTTGTTTATAATTAATATAAAGTGTTTTCAGCAGCTGTTTTGAGGCTTTAGAATTCTCTCCCTCAGAAAGTATACAAACATTGGAGCATAGAATTTTTGGAAGTTATGAGTGACTTATTTATATGAGCTTTCAGTGGCTTGGTGTTAGGAAATTGGGGTTGTATATGTTTGCTAATCTCTCAGTATAGTTAAATGGTCTAGATCAGCCTTTCCCAACCAGTGTGCCTCCAGATGTTGTTGGACCACAACTCCCATCAGCCTCAGCCAGCATTGCCAATGGCTGAGGCTGATGGGAGTTGTGGTCCAACAACATCTGGAGGCACACCGGTTGGGAAAGGCTTGTCTAGATTGTAAAATGGTTTTAAGCATCTAAACACCGGGGGATAATCCTGGTTAGAAAATCAGTAAATTAAAAAGAAGTTTACTAATTTCCATCTTCATATAAATATTTTCCAATTGAAAAACTTTCATTAGGACACTTTTCAAACACTGTATAGGCTTCTGTTGCATATGGTTTTTTGAAGTTGGCAGTAAAATAATATGATCACAGGTGTACAGAGCAACAGAATACTAAGGAGAAATAATTCAAAACATGTCTTGTTTTTAATGTAATAACCATTGAAATATTGTATGAAAGGAATGGAGGAAATCAGAATTACTGGATGATGCCCTTTGTAAAAATTAAAACAGACAAAGAAAAACACTGAAACAGGTGCTCATAATCTTCAGTTCAGTCTATTCACAGAGCCATAATATGCATCTAATTTCCTACAGAAGAAAAGATTGTAGACCAGTTTTTCTCTTAAATGAATGTTTCAACAATTATATTTGAAAGTGAGTAGGGAATTCTCTAGAGAAAGTCATCCATATTTAATAATCCAATTGCCCCAAACAAGAGACTTCCATGTTTCAAACGCTGAGTGTGAGTCACAGTCAAAGGCAAGCATGAGAACAAATTAACTTGTCAAAAGTTCTTTTATATTACATCGAGTTCACATAGTCAAAACTTTGCACGCACCTAATGCATTGCAGTTTGCCTATGTCAGTCTGCCACCTCTATTATATCTATTCCCAAATTGCCATTTTGTTCCACTTTGTTCCCAATAGATTTGGAATCACTTTAAATATCACTCTAGTCATCTTTGAGAGAGAGAGAGAGAGAGAGAGAGAGAGAGAGAGAGAGAGAGAGAGAGAGAGAGAGAGATCTTGGGTGAAGCTGCAGGGAGGCACAATGCCTGATAACAAAAGCCCTATTTGGGCATTCATACTGACACAACTACCAGTACATGAGGGGTTGATTAGGGTTGCCCTAGCTAGTTCTGTTCTCACATTCCCTACTGTCTCCACGCCCACATACATTTGGACAATGATGCAGAGAGACTGTTCTATGTACATAGGCTTCCCGCCTGACTTAGTAATCCGCCTGATTTGGTTCTAAATTATGAGGGGAGCCTACAAATCTAGAATAGGCTCCTCAATTCAGACATTTACCCCAATGCATGGGCGGGGCCAGTAGGGGACACAGCAGTAGGGGTGGGCCAGGGAGCACAGCCCCGCTGTCTCCTCATGTGGTGAGAATCGTGTAAGTATGAGTGACTGGATAGGGCCAGAGACACTCATATAAACATACGAGAAAGGCTTATCATACATATACATAGAATATTTGAGGGAGACTGATTTATGGAAGACAGTTTAGTAGTCAAGACTCATGGTAGAGCAGGGTAACTACGCGTAAGGTTTTCTGCAAATGAAAAAAATCCCTTTGATGTCTAATGAAAATATAAAAGGATTTCACATCTTGAAGTTCAAAGAAAGGAACCGCTTGCTTTCATTCAGGATTTAATGCCCATTTAAACTTTGGTTTGCTTTTAAACAAAGCCGACAAATGGTGGCAATGAATGCCAGCTTTGATTCTAACTCCTCTCTTGTCTGACATCACCAATTCACTGTATGTTACTCCCTAAGAGCCATCAGATTGCAATGATTTTCAGTCACAACTCAACAAGTCCAAATTAGAACAAATGTGGCAAAATGTTTGAAAGACACACATCACAATTAAAAAACAAAGTTAAAACAGGCCAGACACATAAAAGTGCATCCCCATTGGTAAGGGCTTTAAAACAACCATTATATTTCCTAATGAGTTTAAGATTAGTGCTCAATTTTTAGGACATCAAAGTCAGCTAATGAGCTCTTGGGGAGGAAGAATAGTGCTAAATCACTTGAGCCGCTACATTAACTATCTCTGCCAGGCAGAGAGTACTGGTTGCAGGACAACAGGGTGAAGCAAACATACTAAGACTTACACATAACTCAGACTTGGGATGGACCCTGGAAATCTGGCTACAGCTATTCCCCTTATTTCAATAATTATAATGTAGTAGGGAAAACTTATAATATCAAGGAAGAGCACTTCTTCAGTGTTCCTACTGGGTAAATGAGGGATCTGTACAACACATAATTACAGACCCTTGAAAGGGGAAGCCAGGATTGTTCTATTTCACCCTTCGACATATTTTATGAATGTCAGATAGAACAACAACAACAAAAAGGTATCAATCTCAAATTATGAGCCCTTCCTAGTTACATATGGGTAAGTAGCTCTAAGGCTGTTGGAGACAGAACCCTCCATGGATATAAGTGGAGCCTCTTTCCTCACAGTAGAATACAGAAGAATAACATTTCAAATTCATGTTTAAATAAAAGACACACTAGATGGATCATCTCTAAACAACTGGAGACTAAGCAGTTGGAGAACAAAAATATGTATCTTTGGGCTGTGTTTTAAAATGTAATGAGGGAGAAACAGAGACAGATGTCTGGAGGAAGCAAGATCCACACTGAAGAGCAAGCCACAGCCAACGAAGGCCAAAGTGTCTATTAACTGAGGCTTGCCACAGATAGATTGCCATCAGTGACTGGGACTGGCTCAAGGCAACCAGGTGGTGACTCAGAGCCTCTGATTTGCATCACAATAGGCCATGAGTCTAGCTCTTTTAAAAAGTAAAAAAGGCTCAGTTCTGTCCTCAATGAACTCATCAGTTATCAAGTCAATACTTTTATGCCAGAAATCTCTTACTTTGTTTTGTGAAGAACTCTGCTTTGTTTTTGCATTGGTCAAAAATCAGTAAATTGTGGTAGGGAACCTGCATCCCTCTAGTTGGTCTCAAACACACACCAGCCCCAGCCACCACAGTCAATGGTCAGGATTGATTGGAGTTGTAGTCCAAAAACATCTGGAGGGCCACAGGTTCCATATCCTTGTAGTAAATAAAGCTAACAGAAGAATCAGAGGATTGATTTTTGAGTGTGGTCTTTATCTTTGGAAGGATATTTCCTCTCCTTCTATCTATCTTTTTTTGCTCTAAGGCAGTCATAGAAAAAAGTAAAGTGAATCCTAATTAGTTGTTTACATTTGCTGCAGAAGTGGTTCATACTGCCTTAACCTGCTGTCAACCAGTGGGGTCAAATGTATTCCAACAGCACTGGGGTGGGAGGGGTGGGGGAGAGAATAGAATTACTAAAATTTGTGTCAGCCAAGACTCCATGCGGTCTTCAACCATGTAAACCACACCTTTAGTGCCACAGCCATATTTTGGAGACAAAGAAAAAAGATTGTCAGAAAGAGAAAGTGAGGGATATAGATAGCAAGTATAAGGTTAAAACAATGTCTGGAAAGGATAAAACTTGGTTGCTTGTTAAAGATTAAATAGCAAACATTGGATCTTGAAGTGTTGAAGGCCACTGCTACAAAAGGCAAGGAAAAACAGACATTAAAATATAACTCTATATCCACATTTATATCCTGCCACCACAAGATACAAGTTTTTTAAAAATGACAAATCTAATGTGCATGTATGCATATAACTGGTTTATATGTAGAATCCACACGCCAAATGTGAAGAGAAACTTTCTTCTCCTGGGATCAGTAGCCAATTTGACTATATGCATAGTGCTAGATTGAGTTTGACTGCCTGAATACGTGGATATTATTAACCATCTCAAACATTTTTTTCTTCCCTAAGTACTAGATCACACTGCACAAATGATGCTTCCACAAGTTTCTAATCCCTGCAAAATGCAATAAGAATAAGAAATTTAAAACTAAGATATAGAATAGCATGACAAGTGGCTATTTGCCTGAACTACTTGCAAAGAACTAGTGGTGGTACCCAATTTAGATACTGATGGGGTTCAAAAGCCAAATTTCAGCTATTCACTCCCCCAACCATGAACCCTTTCAAAATGTTTTCTATTTTAACTAAGCTGCCAGTCATCCCTCCCTCCCTTTCCCCAACCTTACTCAGGCAGTAGCAGTAAGAGCTTGCAGCATCTCTGGGTCTCCTGATTAAGGCCAAGATTATGCTGATAGCAAGAACATAATCATCTATTGGTACAGGGAGACATGGTAAATGGTTCCTGGGAACAACAATTTCTGCTGTGCACACTCAAAACAGCATTTAGGCCATAATCCTGAGGATTTGGAATGCCATGACAACACTCCACCCCCTTTTGCAAAGGTAAATTTGGGAAATGGTGGCTGATTTTGACAATTTGAAGCAGTAAGATGAGGGGTCCCAATTAAAATTTAAAACAAGTCTAGGCCCAATAAAAAATGATTAGTATATCTCAGTCAGGCCCTGGGGAAACTTGCAGATCCATCACTACAAATAACAATTAATGACACACTATTTGCTTGATTACTATTATCACAGAATATCTAAGCATTTTTACTCTTCCATTTCAATGACAATTTGATGAAAAGGGAACTGAGAGCAAAAACGGGGAGAAAATTATAATGAAAACAGAAAAGGACTGGGCATTATGGCTCCTATTAGTTCATTTAAAAAGAAAGGTTATATGTGAGTAGATTCCATTAACAAATTGTAATGAAAATTGCCTACAAGTAAGAAGGGAACAGGGTAATGATTACTTGAATTATGTCTATATATAACTGAATGGTATTGGACGACAAAAAACCAAACTCATGCCAGGGACATTGCAGAAGTTTTTTGTGTTTGATTTAACTTAGTAGGAAAAGCCAAGAACTAATGAACCAGATTGTTGGCATTTTAATGCATCTTCCTTAGTGGCGTAGATTGGCTTTGTGGGGAGCATGACATTAGTTGCTTCTTAACAGTGCATTCATTTTGCTGAACAAGGTATAGAACTAATGGTATTTAAATTTAGTCATTAAGAACAATTCATTAAGATGAAGACTTTTGAGGGTGTTTCTGTTCTACATATCACCACCAACATCTGTATTTCTAAGAGCAGTGCGGACGTATGAGTCAGCAGTCTGTGAATTTTGGTGGCAGCAACATGCATACTCTCAGGCATCTTTTTCAGAGCACCAAAAAATAAAATGAAGGCGAAGAGGCTGAAATTCTCAAGCTCTCCTTTGGTCCCTTGGACCAAGTGTTCAATTTCCATTCCAAACCACTGCCAGTCTCTGAAAGCAGAGTCTGTATCTCCTCATTTGCCTCCATACTCAGAAGTATACTGCTCATGAACATGGAATGTTCCATATTGGTATCAAATCTCTTAGCTCTCTCTTCCTTCTATGTTTTATGCTGCAATCTTATATACACTTACTTTGGAGTAAGTGCATTTGAACTCACTGAGACTTACTTCTGAGTAGACATAGAAAACAGTCTTTCCCATTGTGGTGCCCTCCTAATGTTGTTGGGATCCAATTCCCATCAGGCCCAGCCAACATGGCCAATGGCCAAGGATGATGGCAGCTGTAACCCAACGACATCTGATGTATAGGGTTTTACTGGCACCACTTCCTCACTCCCACCCACCCACCCAGATGTGCAAGTTCCTTTCTTGCACATTATAAGTAACACCCTTTAGAGATGTTTCAAACCTGCAAAACTACTGCTGATACTGCAGTTTTAATTCAAAATAGCCAATGCTTCCTGCTAAAGAATAATGTTAATCAGGGCTACAAACTTACCATGCATTACATATGAAATAACAAGAGCTTGGAAAAGTTACTTTTTTGAACTACAACTCCCATCAGCCCCAGCCAGCATGGCCACTGAATTGGGCTGATGGGCGTTGTAGTTCAAAAAAGTAACTTTTCCAAGTTCTGAAACATAACTATGTCCCCATCTTCACTATATGTTTAAAGAAGTGCCATACCATTTTAAGCAGCCATGACTTCTCTCAGACAATCCTGGGCAGAGCAGTTTGTGAAGGATGCTGAGAGTTGTTAGGAAACCCCATTCCCCTCACAGAGCTCAATTTCCAGAGTGGTTCAACAGTCAATCCCTCTTCCCAGGGAACTTTGGGAATTGTAGCTCTGTGAGGGGAATAGAGGTCTCCTAACAACTCCCAGCACCCTTTTTATTTATTTCCTTATTTCATTTGTTAGTCGCCTCTGGGCCACTTACAACACATTTTAAAAACATACAATATAAAATGAATTTAAAAACATGAAATATACAAAATTTAAAATCCAAACAAAAAGGATTAAGACAGTATACAAAAGGCCTGAGTAAAAAGGGTGGTCTTTGTCTGGCACCTAAAGATGGACAGAGAAGGTGCCAGGAGTGCCCCCTTGGCGATAGCATTCCAAAGCCAGGGGTGGGGGTAACACTGAAAAGGCCCGTTCTCATGTTGCTACTTCTGAGCTTCCTGCGGAGGGAGCACATGAAGAAGGCCTCAGATGACAAACATAGTCCGGGTTGGTTCATACAGGGAGAAGCTGTCCTCAAGATATTAAGGTCCTGAGCTACATGAGGCTTTATAGGTCAAAACCAGCACTTTGAATTGAGCTCCAAAATTAACTGGTAGCCAGTGCAGCCATGCCAGAATTGGTGTTAGATGTGTGGACCAACCTGACAAAAATTAAAGTATATTTGCTGTATATTTCCTCTTTCCTGTATGTATCAATGCCTGAACACCTCTATGCACTTGTACATTCATGCCATTTATTATTGATACTACTACTGGAATACTTCTATGTTTCTGCTCTGCTAGGCAGTTACTATAAATATTATTCTATCGTATTCACATTTATAACTGTATCTTTAAAAATATGTAAGAAATGCTCTTAGTACTGAAAAATGTCAGAGAAACAGTGTTTGAGATAAAGCCAGGAATGCTTATAACTTTCTCCATCTTGTTTCCAAACAAAGTGCAGTGTCTGATACATTGCTTGTATATACTACTGAAAAAGGTAGCTACCCAAGGCCACCAATGACAGAGTGGTCTATGTTATGATAACATGTAGAGGATGTGTGGGTGTGAATGACTTTTTCTTTCTAGGGCTTTTGGCTGAAACTGGAGGCTTGGAGGCACTGAAGGGTATTAAGGCGACAACAGCTGGAGGGTGTCTAGAATACATCAACTATAAACAAATGTTATAATTCTTAGGTAAGTCTGAGTATCCTAAAAGAGATCCCATGACCAACACCCTTGATAGGCACCAAGCTGGTATGAGAAAGAAGAAATGCAGTCCTGAGAACACAGAGGTGTCTAGAGACTGCCATCACTATAAGGGCCAGCTGACCGAGTTATCAGGGCTCAGTGAAGATATCAAAAGAACATCAAAACATTATATGACTATAAAGACACCCCAACTTTATCAGAAGATTTGAGAAGTTTTCTACTACACTCTACCACCTGAAATTCCATGAGCTTGCCTCCTTCTCCAAATCTCTTCTTCCTCACTACAGTACTGTTGGCTATGAGTTAATTGCATGAGTAAGTATGAGAACATATGAGAGCATGAGTAAGTATGTGTGAGTATGAAAGATCAGGACTATTGGGCATATCTAATTTTGCCCTTTATCATTCCTGCAAAGAGTTACTCACAATGGGTTACTGGCTATGTCACTTGGACATCTTTCAATAAATCTTTTATTATTTATTTATCTGATTTATATCCCACCCTTCCTCCCAGTAGGAGCCCAGTGCAGCAAACAAAAGCACTAAAAACACTCTAAAACATCATAAAAACTTTAAAATATATGAAACCAAAACATCCTTAAAAATATATTAAATCAAAACATCTTTTTTAAAAAAGCTTTAAAAACATATTAAAAAGCAATTCCAGCACAGATTGCAGGCTTTAAAAAACTTTTAGGGTTTCTTCTGCTCGTCCCGCTATCTCCTGGCTTCATCACCCAGGAGTAGCTTTGGGTTCATTGGTAAGACCTAATTCCCTGACACTACATGTCAGACCTACCCCAGTCAGCAATCTGGCCGCAACATTCTGCACTAGCTGGAGGCTCTAAACTGTCTTCAAAGGAAGCCTCACATATAACACATTGCAATAGTCTAATCTAGAGGTTGTCAGAGCTTAGACAACAGAAGTTAGGCTATCCCTGTCCAGATATGAACTCATCTGGGCCACCACTCGAAGCTGGTGGAAGACACTCTGCGCCACCTGAGGCTTAAGCAATAGTAATGGATCCAGGTGTACCTCCAATACCTGCTCCTTCAGAGGGAGTGTAACCCCATCCAGAGAAGGCACAAACCATCCATTTGGTCTAGAGAACCACCCACTAATAGTGTCTCAGTCTTGTCTGGATTAAGCTTCAGTTTATTGACTCTCATTCAGTCCATTACTGAGGCAAAACATCAATTTAGGTCATCCGCTGCCACACCTGCAGATGTAAAGAAAAAGCAGTTCTTGTGTCATCAGCATAAGGCTGACAAGATACTCCAAAACTCCGGATGACCCCACTCAGCGGTTTCATGTAGATACAGTTCCCAGGATTCTTTTCAGGAAGCCATAACTGTTTAAAGTGGTATAATATTGATTTAAATGTATAGCGCAGATGGAACCTACATCTATAAGCTTTAGTGAGCTGATGGAATAAATATTGTGATAGGCCTCCTGAAATAATTAGAACTCCAGTAGTTCCCTAATTAGTATGTCTGCTAAATTTAGAAATGTATGCCTTTGTGCCACTTTCCAGTCAGCATTAACTCCTTTGAACTATGACACATATGATCTTCACTAAAACTGATACAACAGGTATAGCTAAAAATTGGTCCTTCAGATGTTGTTGGACTAAAACTTTCACTGCAACTGACCATTGGCCAAGTTGGCTGGGCTGATGAGAACTGGAATTTAAGAACATCCAATATCTGGAGGGCCACAGGTTAGCCACATCTCTGATACAGCAGCACAGATGGGAAAAAAGTCTGAATATGGCTTTTCAGACGGCATCAACTAAAACGCAACAGAAGGTGATCAATTATAGAAGAGACTAGGAAAACCATTTTTATCCTGACTGCACAATATGAGGAATACCTACACAAAAATTGCTTCCTACTACAGAGGACATTTTATTTACATAAGACTGCCCTACAGAGAACTCTCAGTAAAGTATGCCCTCTAGTGGTAACAGTAATTTGGGATTTGTCACTATACTTCTATAATACACCTTACTGTATTCAGGGCCGGTTCCAGGCATGCCGGGGCCCTTGGGCACTAGCCTGCCCCAGGCCCCTCTGCTCCCCTTCTGTGATCTGCAGCAGGAGCGCGGATCACAGGACAGGAGCTTCTGAGCCGCCCGCCATCCCCCCCGCTATACCTACCTTTCTCTGCTGTTTTTTGCAGCTGTGCACACCGGGTTGCCATCAATCAAGATGGCGGCTGAGGTTTCCGTAAGGGGCTGAAGCCTCTGCCGCCATCTTGGTTGACGGCACACACACACGCATTGCTGCCATCAACCAAGATGGCGGCACAGGCTTCAGCCCCTTATGGAAACCTTGGCCACCATCTTGATTGATGGCAACCCTGCGCGCACTGCATAAAACAGCAGAGAGAAAGGTAGGTGAAGTGGGGGGGGTGGCTTGGAAGCTCCTCCTGTCCTTCGATCCGCGGCTCCTGCCGCGGATCACGGAAGGGGAGCAAAGGGACCCCTCAGGGGCCTCTGTAGCTCCAGGGGCCCTTGGGCCAGTGCCCCACCTGGCTGCCCTTTAAAACTGGCCCTGACTGTATTACAGCTGTGCAATTTTTTATTTTATTTGATAGGGGGAAACGTCTCATGAGCAACTTCAGGTTCAGTATTAGGTTAACATCAGTTCACTTCGTGTATTTCCCACTTTCCTCAAAAGCATATGTATTTAAAACAGTGCTATCTACTGTACTTTCATTGTACTTTCAAAGGCCCTCCTCCGGGTGTCTACTCCTAGGGAAGCTCAGAGGGTGGCAACAAGGGAGAAGGCCTTCCCAGTGGTGCCCCCTAAATTATGGAATGATCTCTTTGACAAGGTGTGTCTGGCGCCAACACTGTTATCTTTTTGGTGCCAGGTCAGGACTTTCCTCTTCTCCCAGGCATTTTAGCATGTGTTTTAAATTGTTTTTATATTGTTTTAAATTTTAAAATTGTGTTTTAAATTGTTTTTAAAATACGTGTTTTAAATTGTATATTTGTTTTAATGTTTTTGATTGCTGTAAACCGCCCAGAGAGCTTCAGCTATGGGGCGGTATACAAGTGCAATAAATAAATATGCTCTTTGTTCCCCAAAACTGAAACACAAAAACCAACAAAGCATGACTTGTAGCTCATATATTTTTCTCTGCAAGACAGAACGGAATCTTTAAATATTGAATAAAATATACTCTGAAACCTCCAGGAAAATATACACTAAGTCCTGCCGAGTTCAGGGACCCAAGAAAGGGTGCATAGGATCCCTGTATTAAAGGATAAGAACAACAGTACATAACTTTGGATTAAAAAACACTGCGTTTCATGATGCCGGAACTAGAATTGCCAACTTTTAAAATGTCCTGCACCTTTAATAGCAGCTTGTTTGCAGAAATTAAGCTTGTGGAGTTTTTTTTTTTTCTTTGAACAGATATAAAATATTGGAAAAGCTGTAGCTGCTTAATTTCTGCATGTTAAGCTGCTATTAACTGTAAACCGCCCAGAGAGCTTCAGCTATGGGGCGGTATATAAATGTAATAAATTAAATATTTAATGAATTAAAAGGTACAGGACTAAGGCCAGAAAAAAAACACAGCTGTGGTTGTAGAGAATAACTACTTGTAGCACATTTGCATGCATCTTACATATACTGTAAGATGTTGGAAAATCTTGTAACATATTAAAAGTTGAATGTTTATACAGTATATGCTCTGAAATTTCATTAAATATTGAACGTGCACAAACTTATAATACAATAGACCTACTTAAGTGATGGAAAAATATGCAGAAATACATCTTCAGTGCCAGATTTTATTTATACTTGAATTTATTTATTTATTTGACTTCTTACTCACCCATCACTGTGAGGTCCCAGGGCAGGTTACAACAATTTTAAAATACAATATTAAAATCAGTTAAAATAAATTACAATAAAAAAAACAGAACCGGTCCTAAAATATGCACTTCAGGTGTCAAAGACTAGGGTAAACGGATACATCTTTGGCACATAAAGAAAACTACATAATGAAATTTCCAGATGTACTTTTATAGACTGTTTCTTTCCCCAAGGGCTACCAAAGTGGCTTAAAACCACTCAAAATTATTTAGCCAAGCAACCAATCAATGTGTAACAACAGTTACCACAAACAGCAACAATATGACCAAGAAAAGCATAGTAAAAATAAACAGGACCAAAAGATCTAGGGAAAATGAAAGGCATTTCCCCTGGCACCTAAAGATTACAGACCTTATCCCTGGACACCATTCACCTGCCTTCCCCTGGCAGTGAGAAACTTGTAGAAGGGCATCCAAGGATTACATTAATACACATATGGGCTTCTGTGGAAGAAGGTGGTCTTTAAGGTACTGATTGGGCTTGACTGTCTCCACTGATGGTTCTTTTACTAATAGGCATTACACACCAAGAGGGAGGTCTGTTAAATGGAATTTATATTATAGCATCGACTCCTCTTCATCACCATTCATCAAGTTATAGCTGCACAATACAGTCTGCCAATAAGCGTAAGATTCTATTTATATATTAATATCACACTTCCACTACCCTCTAGTAGGCTTAGAATGAAACAGAGATGGCTGACAATGACTAAAAAACAAATGTAAGACATCCGGAATGCACATACCCCACATAGCTTAAACATATCGACATGACACAAACAGTAGTACTACAAAAATATTAAAAACACTCCCCAAAAGATAATGTCACTCACAGCAGCACCATCCTAGCAAATAAAAGCTTAACAAAATGGCTCTTGCGTGATTCCTGAAAACCTTAGAGGGAGAAAGAAAGAGATTGACACAGCACACTGAGAATTTCATTAGTTAGCTTGTGGTGGTGATGGTGGGGGGCTGCAGAATCAGCTACTTCAGAGTAGGCATGCACTGAATTGATCTGCAATGTACCTTAATCTTTACTGGGGGAGGTTAACAGAAAATCAAGGAGGGGTGGGTAGGGAGGTGGGATAGTTTCCGAGAGACATTAGTCCCAGGTCATGAAAAGCTTTAAATGCCAAAGTGATCACCTTGAATTGAGGCCAATCGCTAACAAGATGACAATTGGTAGAACGTGTCCTCATCTTCTCTCATGTCTTACAGTAAGTTATAAAATAGGGCAGTCTGCACAGAAATTATTTCAACTACTTCACTACTGCTGCATAGTTAAAAGCACAGAAGAGGTTAAAGTGAAGAAGCACGTCTTAAAAGCCTGGCAGTCTTCATGTCATGTTTTGGCTGAATGGATGCAGGTTAGGCTAATATGTCCATGTGCTAAAAGGATAGCCTTTTGTTTATCTAGTGAATCCTATAATTTATTGCACAACTGATGCAAAATGAAATGGAGAAATCTCTGCAGGGGATTGCCTGAGAATAATGTAAGGAAACAGCATGTAACAGAGACTGTTGTTCCCAAACCAAGTCCACACACCCCACACCTGATGTCATACATGACAGATGTGTGTGTGAGGGGAGTACAGACATGGCTTCAAAAGCAGCATTCAGAAGTTCAAAGTGAGTTCCTGATTGTCCGTTTATTTGGAGCAATGTGCGCTCCTACCACCCATCAGCTGATGGACAATGAATGTCTGCCTTGTTCTAGGAGGGAGGAGCGGTTTCCACTGAAAGCACTGCTAAAACAGAGGAGATGGTGGGAGGGGAGAACCTGCTTTTTGTAGGCATTGGCTTTGCAAAGAAGTCCCTTACACAGCCAGTGCCAGCAAAAAGCAGTCTTATTTCTCCCCTCTAATTCAGAGGAGAGAAAAAAGCTGCTTTTGCAGGTATCAGTGGTGTGAGAAAGAAGAGCTTTGCCAGACCTATGCTTGGTGCTTCCCAAAGTACTGAGCATAAGGCTGGCAACACCCCTTGTGCTATGGTTCTCAAGTGCCTGAAAGCCAGGTGGCTGTTGGGTGCTTGGGAACCCAACCCAAGGGATTTTGTCCGGTGTGACAGGCAATCCACATGCCAATCACATGCAGAAAACCCCCATACCACCTGTTAAAGTTTGGGTGCCAAAAGGTTTTCCCACCTATTTTATACATCTGGAAAGCCAGGACTCTGGGACTCTCACTATAACGCATTAGTGTAGATTCATAAACATAACCCTAATAATTGGGGAAATGAAATGGGAACTTTGGTTTCATTATGCACAACATTGTGTTAATGCCTTTGGAGAAACTAGTGGAGTTTATGCAAGTCCGTAGTCTGGGGGTGCTCCTGGATCTATCTTTGTCGCTAGAGGCCCAGGTGACCTCTGTGGCTAGGAGTGCCTTTTACCAGCTTCGGCTGATAAGACAGCTGCAGCCGTTTCTGGACCTGGACAGCCTGACCACTGTTGTCCATGCACTGGTAATCTCCAGGCTGGAATATTGTAATGCGCTCTATGTGGGGCTGCCCTTGAGGTTGGTCCGGAAGCTGCAGCTAGTGCAAAATGTGGCGGCGAGGCTGCTCACTGGGGCAGGGTATTGCCAACATGTCACCCCACTGCTGAAAGAACTGCACTGGCTGCCCATTCGCCACCGGGCCTAGTTCAAGGTTCTAGTTTTGGTGTACAAAGCCCTATACAGCTCGAGACCAGGATACCTGAAAGACCGTCTTACCCCTTATATACCCAACCGATCACTGCACTCTGCAGGTGAGGGCCTCCTGCAGGTACCATCTTATCAGGAGGTTTGTTCTGTACAATATAGGAAACGGACCTTTAGTGTGGCAGCACCTACCCTGTGGAATTCCCTCCCCTTAAATATTAGGCAGGCACCATCTCTGCTATATTTTCGGTGCTTTTTGAAGACTTTCCTCTTCCAACAAGCCTTTTAAGTTGAGACCTATCCCAGTCTGCATCTGTGTTAGAATTGCTTTAATATGTCTTTTAATATCTTTAACACTTTTTTAAAAAAAGATGTTTTAAAAGTTTTTAAATTGTTTTTAACGTTGTTTTGTTTTAATGTATTTTAAGGTCTTTTTATGATGTTTTAAAGTGTTTTTAGTGTTTTTGTTTGCCACCCTTGGGCTCCTGCTGGAAGGAAGGGCAGGGTATAAATAAAATAATAAATAAATGTACATAATAGTCCTCGACTGACAGTTATCTTCACTGACTGTAAGTGGATCATGCTGCCTCCTGCCTCAGATGAATTAAGAATCCAGTTCTGAACCAAATACTGCAAGATAGAATTATCATTAAAAATATTATGTAATACATTTTACTAGATTATGTTTCTTTTAAGAAAAAGATGAATCAATTTTCTGCATGATTTTTTTACAAAGATCTAATGCACATTTTAATATAGGATCTATTTTGCCTATAAGTTCATGCCTGCAAGGGAATCTGTCATTTTCATATATTCTAGAACAAAGAAATTAGACAATACATGGAATAAATACACTTCTTTTAATATTGTATTATAGCAAATATATAAATATTTTTAATATGTGTAAAATTGGGTTCAAAATTTATAATGTTTTGTGTTTGTTCGCACAGTTTCTGTACTACTTACTGTATGGACTTTTTCTACTAGTATATAAGATACAGAATGCATATATTGTAGATCAAATGTGTGGGATTACATTGCTTGAAATATTGTTAAAATAAATTAAACAGAGAAGTATTCAGCATTCTTGTGACATATACATGCATAAAGAAACTGCTTTAAAGAGAGTGAGAATTTTTTGTGTTAACATTTTTAAGCAGGAAAAATATGCAAGAGTGAAATACACTACTGCCCTCTACAGTCCAGTTTTAAACCTGAGAGCTCAATTTTTATCTAAACTTTTAACATAAAAAATAGGTCTTAATGAAGATGCAAACCACACAGTACAAAACCACAACTGAATGAACATTTGCACTCATTGCACTCATTACATATTAAAATATAGACCAAAATACCTCACTTACTTCTTATTTGTATCTTTACAATGCTCTAAGGGAAGAGACAATAATGCCACGTCAGAATGGTCCAGTGCAAGTATGAGATCCTGAATTTGCAAACCAGTTGTGGAAGCTTCACATGCTTAATGAACAAACTTTTGTCAGACCAGGAGATGAAAATGCGTGCTATCATCTATTTTTATCCATTTTAAATGTCAAATGCCCGAACAATGGCCCAGTTTGCATGAAACGCTAAACCATGATTTGGCTTTATGTGCACAAAGCCTCTGCAAGCCAAGATGAAACTTCAGACCAAAGCACTCTGCTCCTCTCCTCCTGCATGGCTGGGAGAAGAAATAAGCTAGGATTCAGTTTAACTTTCTCAGATGCTCAGCTTATTACGTACTAATCAGGAATGATGGTTTAAAATTAACTCAAATTTGTTAAATTAACAACCCTTATAATCTATGGTTTAAACTAACTTGTTTTGCAACCAGAGTTTATTTTAAACCAAGGTTCCTGGTTTGTACATAAGGAGAAGGCAGAAATTGGGGATAGTGAAACTGAATCATGGTTTATTCCTCCTGGCTGTGAGGGAGGAGGAGGAGGAGGAGTGCTCGAGTCCAAGGCTTTACAGAGGGTTGTAGAAGCTCATGTGCAACACTAATCATGGTGTAGCTTTAGGCCAACCGAACTGCTTTTTACAATCTCCTGTTCGAGAACTGTTCTATGGTCACCCACAATCATCGATGGTAAATTTCAATCCCAGAAAAGCTGTGATATAAATACAGTTTGATGTTACTACTTTCCTTGGGGAATCGTACAGTATTACATGTATATTTTTAAAACTCCTGACTTCAGGTTAAGTATAATGAGCACTGGGTAGCTTAGAACAAATTGTTCTGCTGTCATTATTCAACACCGAAGAGAGCCAAGGAGTGCCCCTGCCATACATCAATACCTTGCCTTGGTCTGAACTAGAGATGTGAAGGCCTGGAAAAAATGGGAAAAAAATGGGGGAAACCTGTTTCCCCCCAATTTTTCAGAAAAAAACAAAATAAAACTTCAGAAAAACAACAACAGTATTTTCCCCCTGGGCCTTCACATCTCTAGTCTGGAAGCATTGGAGTTACATGCATTTGCCTTGAAGAAAATTCAATATTGTGTACAACACAAGAAGGAGCCTTCAGAAGCCTCAACGCTGAGAACCTAAGTGTTTTGAAATGAAACTCTAAAATGTACAAATAATTATGTCCTTTCAGCAGAAAGCACACACTTGGCTTTAAACATACAGCTACTTTCATCATCCTATAAAGACTTGAGCTACTGAAGCCTATAATTAACCTGCTGTTCTATTAAGAAAGCTAACAAGACAGCTTGCTTGTCAGAGGTATGCCCTTTATGAAGTCAAACTTCAAAAAAGTTCACTGAAAAACAATATTAAAAACCAAGTCTTCTAAATAAAATGCTTATTATTTCTAACGAGAGAAACATTTAGATAAATATGTTTTGCAATGAGTGCTTGGTTGGAGAAGATTCAATGTGATTTCTGGTCCCTTGACAATGGTTCTATCTAGGTAAGAGACCAATGTTATTTTATAGCATCTCTGCCAAACACTTGATTGCAGAGCATTTTAATGCTTTAGAGAAGGTAGAAGCTTCTGAGGGTTGTTCTTGTTTGTTTTTTGTTAAGTCTTTTGAATTGTTATCTGTATATTTTAGTACACACACATCCCTTTGTGTCTATAATAATTCATCAAGAGGGCTTTGAAGAGATTTATTTTGTAAGCATGTCAAAATGAAAAGATGTAGAAAAGGACCGAGCAGACTACTTGTTCAATGAAGCTTAAAAGGGCACTCATCTCTATTTATTTACTCTATTGATTTGTGTTCTTGAGAACCACAAACAGCTGTCCATATCACTCTAAGTGCTCAGGGTAATTATTTCAAAAGACAATAAAAACCTTTCACAAAAGGAGAAACATGCAGTATGAATCTGAGCCAGTATCTACTTTGCTTATGCATTTCTAACAGCCTTCACTGGAGATCATGTTTATTCCTTTAAACTTTCAAAGCACCAAGACAGGACCATTAAGACTTCTCCCACATTGTCTTTGCTCAAGCATTTATGCCTTAGAGTAAGTAGAAAAGAATGACAGGCAATGGATCTGGAACAATCGTGCACAATGCACAACAGCTTTATCCTTTCTCATTTCTCTTTTAAAGGGGTAAACACCATCTATAGTAGAGACCTGAGAAGCCTCACGATACAATCTAACAGAATGCATGTCCACAGCCAAAAACCTACTCTGTGCGCCCAACAACATTTTGGACCTCTCTCTCTCTCTCTCTCTCTCTCTCTCACACACACACACACACACACACACACACATTTCAGCTGACAACTAATTTTGGTGTTTCTTCCATTTTTTCAATTCTCCAAATAACAAAGTAACAGGCAAATAAAACATCAAAGAAAAGAAAGAGAATACAGTTCATACATGTCCATCACAATATTGGAGTTTAACTGAAATCAGATAAAGTGCACTGAAGCCTTAACACAGTCCATCTTCCAGATGGACGGTGTTGCCATGTTATGCTTATCTCTATTAACTGTATCACATTTTCTCAGATTCACCCCTGCTCCAAGATCTATAGGACCATCTTGGAGAGATTATGATACACTCTTCTGATTTGTGTATTTATAAAGTCATATCATGTGACATGGCTGGTTCTGCTGTTCTGCATAGAATCACAGAGTTGGAAGGGGCCTATAAGGCCATCGAGTCTAACCCCCTGCTCAATGCTGCAATCCAAATTAAAACATACCCGACAGGTGGCGGCCCAGCTGCCTCTTCAATGCCTCCAGTGTTGGAGAGCCTCCCTCCCTGGGTAATTGGTTCCACTGTCATACTGCTCTAACAGTATGTTAGAAAGTTTTTCCTGATGTTCAGTTGAAATCTGGCTCCATGTAACTTAAGTCCATTATTCTGTGTCCTGCACTCTGGGATGATTGACAAGAGATCCTGGCCCTCCTCTGTGTGGCAACCTTTCAAGTACTTGAAGACTCCTATTATATCTCTCCTCAGTTTTCTCTTCTTAAGGCTACACATGCCGAGTTCTTTTAGTCTCTCTTCATAGGGCTTTGTTTCCAATACCCTGATCATCCTTGTTGCCCTGCTCTGAACCCGTTTCAGTTTGTCTGCATCCTCCTCAAAGTGTAGTGTTCAGAGCTGGATGCAGTACTCAAGATGAGGCCTAACCACTGCCGAATACAGGGGAACCAATACCTCATGTGATTTGGAAACTATACTTCTGTTAATGAAGCCTAAAATAGCATTTGCCTTTTTTGCAGCCACATCACTGTTTGCTCATACTCAGCTTGTAATCAACAACAATTCCAAGATCCTTCTCACATGTAGTATTGCTGAGCCACGTATCCCTCATCTTATAATTGTGCATTTGGTTTCTTTTCCCTAGATGTAGAACTTTGCACTTATTCATGTTAAATTTCATTCTGTTGTTTTCAGCCCAGGCTCCAGCCTATCAAGATCCCTTTGAATTTTGTTTCAGTCTTCCAAGGTATTAGCTATCCCTCCAAATTTTATACCATCTGCACATTTGATAAGCATTCCCTGAACCTCCTCATCCAAGTCATTAATAAAAATGTTGAAGAGCACTGAGCTCAGGACCGAGCCCTGCGATATCCCGCTTGTTACCTTCCCCCCACTCTTTGATAACAATTCTGTAGCCAACTGTGGACCCACGTGATAGTTGTTCCATCCAGCCCACATTTAGCTAGCTTGCTAATCAGAATATCATGGGGCACTTTGTCAAAAGCTTTGCTGCAGTCAAGATATATTACATCCACAGCATTCCCAGAGTCTACCAGGATCTACCTGATCAAAAAATGAGAAGATTTGTCTTGCAGGATTTGTTCTTGATAAATCCATGTTGGCTTCTAGTAATCACTGCATTGTTTTCAAAGTACTTACAGACTGACCACTTTATATTCTGCTCAAGAATTTTCCCAGGGATCGATCTCAGGCTGACTGGTCTGAAGTTCCCAGGTTCTTCCTTTTTGCTCTTTAATGAAGATAGGAACAACATTAGCCCTCCTCCAGTCATCCGGCACTTCACCCATCCTCCAAGATTTAACGAAGATTGGAGACAGTGGTTCAGAGAGTTCTTTAGCCAGTTCCTTCAATACTCTAGGATGCAGTTCATCCAATACATGAAATTGAAATGGTCTGCAAATGCACAGAGGACACTGGGGTACATTTCAGTTTTACACATGACAGTAGCACTGGCCAGCACACTTTGTGAAAGGGTCCTTGCATTACTCCAGTGCAGAGCTTGGAAGTAACTCATAAATATAATGAGTTACTTGTAATTTATTACTTTTTTGAGCAACGAGTGGGTAACTTCATTACATTTTGCTGGTAACAGAACAAGTAGTAACTTCATTACTTTTGAGCTGTAACTGTAACATTTCCGAGTTACTTTTGGGTGTTACTTGGGGGGGTGCAGGGGAAGTCTTCTACTCCTCTGATTTGTAGATGAAAATCATGTACTTCAAATTGGGCTTCTGTGCAGCGTCGCACTTCCCTTGTGCTCTATGGGTGGGTAGGAGGCGACGAGGGAGGAGGTAGAGAGTCAGATGAGGTGGAGAAAACAATTGTTTACAAATGGACAGGAGTAGAGGGAGAAAAGAGCCGGAGGTCAAGAAGGCAGCAGAAAAAAGGACATGAAGAACTGGCTGCGGAGATGACAGATGAGGCGGCTTCTGCTTCCCTCCCCACCTCTCCTCTCTTACCAGCAGAGAGAGACGGGAGCCAAAAGCCATGGCTTCAGGGTGAGCGAGGGGCAGGCAGAAGTTGCAGCAGCAAGCAGCCTGGGTCCTAAAGAGCTGTTGTTTCCAGTTTGCTTTCCTGCCCTTCCTTTCTTGTGAGGCAGATATTCCCTGGAATCTCTTTTTGCAAATCCTCGCCATGGCAAATGCAAAGAGTTTCAAACAGGCACTTGTCCAGGCACTTGTCAAAAATGATTGTATAGCTGACTTACAGTACAATATATACAAGTCTACTCAGAAGAAAGTATCCTTATGTTTAATGGAGCTTACTCCCATTTGCGGTGGGGAAGGAGAGAAAAAATATGACCCTTTATAGTACAAAGATGCATCAATCTGGTTAAGGCAAGTAAAATTTGATGCATGTAATACAAGGACTAACCTGCAATCCAGTACTTGTCTACTCAGATGTAAGTCCCATTGGGTTTAATGGGACTTACTCCTAGGCAAGTGTGTATTGTGTATTACCTAGGAGTAAGTCCCACTGAACCCAATAGAGCTTACTTCTGAGTAGACATGTATTGCATTGCAGCCTTCGTTTCCTTCTTTCCCATTTTAATTCTGCCTTCTATATCTTCACAACAGCCCTATGAGGTAGGTTAGGCTGAGAGTTAGGGATGGGCCCAAGGCAACATATAAGCAAAAACAATGATGAGTAAAAATGTAAAATGTGAAAATGCTCATGCTCAGAGTATTTTGTCGCTCTTTGTCAAGGCTTTGTGTGTGGGTTTTTATGTCTACTGTCTCATAACTACTTTTTGCCTGAGAATGTCGTATTTCATACTGTTACAGATGTTCTTTTTTTAAAAAAATTGCCCAAATTCTGTGATTTTTTTTTTTTTACTTGAGTTCTTTGCATGGCTTAGGGGTGGCACTGCAGGAGATCAGGCTCTTATGGACAGCTGTGGGGCAAGTAGAAATTAAATGGAGTAAGCCTTTTTTGTATGAAGATACAATTATGGGGAAAGCTTCACCTGTTAACATCCTATCTGTCAGACATCTTATTACTTGTGTGTGCCCCCCTCACCAGATTTTCAATTTGTGAATGCCATGACCATTGCCATTCCCTCCCCTGTTTATGTTTGCAACAACCCTGTGAGGTAGCTTAGGCTGAGACAATATATGTTCATAAGCAGCAGTTAGTAGTTGTAGTTGGTACAACAAAAATAAAGTATAGCTCCTGAAATGCTGAAATGTATTCTGGTGGAGTCCAGTCCTATATATGTCTACTTCAAATTAAGCCTCATTGAGTTAAATGGATAAGAATATAGGATTGCAGATTAATTTTTACCTCTGAAAGGAACACACAGTCAGACATAGAATTTAAGAGACATACTTTTCTGGATGTGTTTGAAACAGATGGGTAGGTGGGAAGGAAGTAGTGTTAATCTAATTGGGTCTTCAACCTAGTGCCCTCCAGATGTTGCTGGACTACAACTCCCATAAGTCTCAGATAACATAATGACGCTGAAGTTGGTTCCTAGTTCCCATTTTCTTATTTGCTTCAAAGTTAAAAACACTAAAAAAAGACAAGTTCACAGCTACAATAATTCCAAGCCAAAGTTAACATGCCTCTGAACCCCTAAATATATGTTGGGGTACCCCATATCATATATTGCTGTGATATGGGGACTCTCCCTGTCAAGAATAACAACAAATTCATTCAATCAAAATTATCAGGCTTCTGAAATGCTCATAAATGCATAATGATGTCATAAAATCATAAAAAATAAGTAACTGGGTGTGCCCACCCCACAATCTGTTCTAAGCCAGGACAACTCACCCCAGGGAAGGGGAGGGTGTCCTCTACAAGATGCCAGTGTGTCCTGCCTGGCCAGAGCTTTTGCTGGGTGCAGGGCAGGGATAAGTCATCTATGCACAACTCAAAGCAACAAAAATATGCAGAAACAATAAGAAACTGGGGTGCCCATCCAAAAATCTGCACTGTGTCAGGCAGTAGTGTAGCGCCAAATTCAGAAGTGCATGATAGTCTCAGGCACAGCTACACCCCCCTACCTCCTTATTTTGCTCCTGGGTTGAGAATGAGGTCCTTCTTAATGCCTTCTCCCACAACAACTGATGTCCCTAGGAGACGATCAGTATGAAAGGGGAGATATGAAAAGAGTCTTCTCAGTGGGTGACTCACCTCCTTTCACTCTGATTGGTTCCAATCAGCAGGAAAGGAAAAGTAAGCATATTAGAAGACTCTTCTCAGTGACTAACACACTCCCCTTTCATGCCGATCAGCTCATATGATGCTGAAGACATAGGGACCCTGCTCCCCCAAATGTAAGGGGTCTAGGACTCCCTGAGCCCCTGGACAACTACATCCTTGCTGCCAGGCCAAATCATACATCCCAGGAAGGGGGAGGGTGGCCTCTACAAGATGCCAGTACTTCCCACCTGGCCTAAAGTTTCTGTTGGGAGCAGGGCACTCATAATGTCATCTGTGCAGAACTAAAATAATGAAGAGTAAGTAGAGAAAAATACATGATTTGGGGTGAACACTCCAAAATCTGCTGTGGGCCATGAAACATCATTCACCTGAGCAAAGGGGAGAGTGTCCTCAATGAGATGCCACTACATCCTGCCTGGAATGGATTTTCTTGTGGACACATGAAACAGATATGTGCATCTATGCACAACAAGCAATGTAGAATGTATATAAGGAACTGTGGGTTCCCACTCCAAAACATGCTTTGGGCACTGTCATACATCCATGCATGCAGGAGAGGGTTCCTACCCTGTTCAGAGCTTCTTTTGTAGGTATGCTACAGACAAGGGCATATAGGTATTAGAAAAATAGCGAATATGTTGAGGAAAGAAAATAAGAAACTGGAGTACCCATCCTAAAGATGATTTGGGGCACCACATATCATATTTCCATGCATCTGGGAAAGTGTGTTCTATGAGATGCCATCCATACATACTTTAGAGTGTCATCTATGAAATTACATTTTCTTCAAGAAATCATTGTTTGTTGACCCTACCACAAGTCCTTCTGTCACCAACATCAATGGCTGTTAAAAATAATTGAGCTATAACAAAGCAACAGGGAAGACCAATACATTTTTTTAAATCCACATAGATCATAAGCACTGGCTGTAAACACTGGCATAGCATAGAAGACACCCTATCATTTTCTGGGGTGTCTGATTTATCTTGGCCCAGAGAAGATTTTGTGGTGAACACCCCCAGATATTTATTCTTTGCTTTTTGTCTCTTTTGGTTGTGCATAGATGCTCTTATACATTCCCTGAATCCAACAGAAACTCTGGGCCAGGTGGGAAGCATTGGCATCTTGTAGAAGATATCTTCCTCTTTCCTTGGGTGTATGATTTGTCCCGGCCCAGAGCAGACTGTGGGGTGGGCACCCTCAGTTTCTTATTTTTTTCCGCATCCTTTTGTCCATTTTGGTTGTGCATTGGTGCTCTTATCCCTGCCCTGCGCCCAGCAAAAGTTGTGGGCCAGGCAGGAAGTATGAGCATCTTGTAGAGGACATCCTCCCCTTTCCAGGGGTGTATAATTTGTCCTGGCCCAGAGCATATTTAGGGGTGGGCACCCTCAGTTATTTTTTATGATTTTATGACATCATTATGCATTTATGAGCATTTCAGAAGCCTGATAATTTTGAATGAATAAGTTTGTTGTTATTCTTGACGGGGAGAGTCCCCAGATCATAGCGATATATGATATGGGGTACCCCAACATGTCTTTTGGGGTTCAGAGGCATGTTAACTTTGGCTTGGAGTTACTGTAGCTGTGAACTTTTCTTTTTTTTAGTTTTTTTAACTTTGAAGCAAATAAGGAACTGGGAACTAGGAACCAACTTCAGCATCGTGAGAACATAACCAATTGTCAGAGATGATGGAAATTGTAGTCCTATAATATCTGGAGAGCACCACATTGGCTATCCCTGATCTGTAAGGCCCCATAAGTAACTTTTGTTGTTTGTTGCAATACATACAAGAACATAAGAAGAGCCTGCTGGATCCAACCAGTGGCCATCTAGCCTAGCATCCTGTTCTCACAGTGGCCAATCAGATGCCCTAAAGGGAAGCCCATAAGGAGGACCTGAGTGCACGAGCAGCACTCTCCTCACTTGTATTCACAGCAACTGATATTCAGAAGCATACTGTCTCTGACAGTGGAAGTAGAACAAAGCCATCATTGCTCGGTGCTGCTGATAGCTTTATCCTCCATGAATTTGTCTAATCCTCTTTTAAAGCCATCCAAGTTGGTGCCCATCACTGCTTCTTGTGGTAGTAAATTCCATAGTTTCACTATATGCTTGGCAAGACCACATTTTTAATTGCAGGAGAAGGGATAACGTTTATGCTGGTGGATTACTTTTGATATGTGCATTTTCTGTTTACCTACATTATGTCTCCTAAGTTCTGCTTCTGCCAGTTCAATTGTGCATACATGTCTACCCAGTGAGTTCAATGGGATTTACTTCCTGGTAAGTATGTACAGGATTAAGTTACCTCTAAGTTATACTGTTGACAAAAAAAAATTACAAAGGCAACTAGTAAAGTACTAAAGTTTGCATTTTTCTTTGATGATAGGGGATTGCCATATTGATCAAAATGTTTTAGTTGAAAAGGGTGCTGCGTTGTTTTTTGCAGCACAACACAGGCATGCTAGCACCGCAGTAGAACACCTGTTCAGTACTGGTGGCAACATAATCTGTAAAAAGACATTTCTTGTCTAACATGCTCTTTGAGCAACCTGTTCTTTTGAGACATAACAGAAACGTATTGTAAAAGCAGCATTTCGAGTGTAAAATTTGATTTCAAGTGAATTATGTGTGTGTTGGGGTATCATCATTGCTTGGGGTGGGGTGGGGAATGTGAGATTCTGTTATGCCATTCTGTTAATCTTACAGATAAAAAAATATATTCTACTACCCTCTCTCTCTCTGTGTGCTTATTTTTAATGTTGTTTTAGGCTACTTAGATGTGCAGCAGACAAGGCCAGCACCTTGTAGGCATTTTTTTAAAAAAGTAACTAAAATGTAATTGTAGTGATTACTTTTGAGTAAAAGTAAAGTAATCAGTTACTTTCAGAGCAATTGTAATTGTAATGGTAATTACTACTTTTTTGGGCCATGTAACTGTAATTTATTACTTTTTAAAAGTAATCTTCCAAGCTCTGCTCCAGTGGCATGAGAGCTGCCACAGTGTTGTTCCTTCCCACAATACCAGGACAAGACGAAAAGACCTAAAATGTATGAAAGGAACTTATGCTGTAGCTTCTTCCTATGCCTGCACTACTTTAGTCTGTTGATGTTAACACATGCAAGGGAAGGAGGTATGCTGATGACATGCAGCTCTACCTCTCCATAGCATCTTAATGAGGAGAGGCTGTGAACACTCTGTATCACTGTCTGAATGCTGTAGTGGACTGGATGAGGGGGCCAATGAACTGTGCTTGAATCCTGGGAAGACTGAGGCTCTTTGGGTAGGTGGTTCCCATGTCTGGGAAATAGGCAAGTTACCTACCTATCTATTTATTTGATTTATATCCCGCCCTTCCTCCCAGCAGGAGCCCAGGGTGGCAAACAAAAGCATTAAAAACCCTCTAAAACATCATAAAAACAGACTTTAAAACATATTACAATTAAACATCTTTAAAAACATCTTTTTAGAAAAGCTTTAAATACATCTTTAAAAACAATTCTGGATGGGGCTGCATTCTCTCTGAAGGAGCAGGTCTGTAGCTTAGGGGTACTCCTGGATTCATCTTTGTGACTAAGTATCCTAGGAGTGCCTTTTACCAGCTTTGTCTGGTTCGTCAGCTACAGCCATTTATGGACAGGGATAGCCTGACCACTGTAGTCCATGCATTGGTAACCTCAAGGCTGAATTACTGCAATGCACTCTATGTGGGGCTGCCCTTGTCCCTGGTTTAAAAGCTTCAGCTGGTGCAAAATGCGGCAGCCAGACTGCTGATGGGGGCACATAGCTGATAACATGTGACACCACTCTTACAACATCTGCACTGGCTGCCCATCTACTACTGAGCCAGGTTCAAGGTCCTTTATTAATTTACATAGGCCTGAACAATCTAGGTCCAGAGTGTTTTAGGGACCACCTTAACCCTCTTGTCCCAGCTTTATCACTGAGATCATCGGAAGGAGTGGTGTTGATCATCCCTAGAGTTGGCAAGGCTCGTTTAACACTGACACAAAATCAAGTCTTCAGTGTCATCGGCCCACTTCTCTGGAATGTTCTGCCAACAGTCTCCCCGAGGAAGTACGCCTGGCGCCGACTCTGCTCTCCTTCCGGTGCGAGGTCAAAACCTTCCTATTCTCTGAAGCATTTTAAGTTACACTGATTTACTTTTTAAAATGTTTATTGTATTGGATTGTTGATTGTATTTTAGTATTATTTTGTTATTCATTGTATTTTTATGCTATTTTATGTTCACCGCCCAGAGAGCTATTGCTAGTTGGGCGGTATATAAATTTAATAAATAATAAAATAATAATAAATAACAGAGATTCAGCAGGCACCTTCTATTTTAACCTTTAAACACCTGCTGAAAACCTTTCTGTTCCACCAGGCAGTTAAAAAGATAGCTTTTTACAACAGATGTCCTTTTTTAAAACAGTATTTTTAATGGTTTTACTTTTTGTTATAAACTACTTTGATGTTTTTTTAAAAAAATGAAATAGTAGTATACAAATATGTTTATAAATAAATAAGGTGTCATAGTCTTGTATGGGGCTTCTCACATTACCCTAGTAGCAGTATAAGGAGTGGTGATGTTTTGTCTCTAGAATCAATAACATAATGCATGTGCCCATTCATAATTGTTTTTAACACTGAATTTTAAACTGTTGTGACCTGCCCTGGGACCTACTGGTGAAGGGCAGGCAATATTCATTCATTGGCAATCACTCGTGGCCGAGTAAGATTGTCTTCCAAGATAAGGTCTTTAACGGTGGGTCCGTAAGTGACAGCCTCCCACAGTGAGGACATAGGTTTCCAGGTGGAAGATGGTCACGATGAGGATTTGCTTGACGTGCATTCTGCTTAGCTTGTTCATCCCTTTCGCCCTGTACTTGTGCTTCTTCAAAGTCTATAGCACCTTTGATAATGGCCAACCTCCAATTGGGACACTCATGGGCCAAGGCTTCCCAGTTCTTGATGCTTATGTTACATTTTTTTAGATTAGCTTTGAGAACATCTTTAAACCTCTTTTGCTGTCCACCAATATTTTGTTTTCCATCCTTAAGTTGGGAGTAAAGGAACTGCTTTGGAAGACGGTGATCAGGCATTCGAACAACATGGCCGGTCCAGCAAAGTTGATGTTGGAGGATCATTGTTTCAACACTGGTGGTCTTTGCTTCTTCCAATACGCTAACATTAGTCCGCCTATCTTCCCAAGTAATTTGCAGAATTTTCCGGAGGCAGCGTTGGTGAAGGGCAGGCAACAACACCAAATAGAACTTGGCTGCAGGCTTGCAAGGCTGCAAAAGTCCGACTGATAAAAGGGTTGGAATCTCCTGTAACTCAGATTCACTGATAGCTATGGCATACTGAGTACCTTTAGAGATACAACCACACCATTTTAGAAAAAGAACTTTGTCAAAATCAGATTTTGGAATAATGACAGTCAAGATGCAGTAGCTCCTCACTGCTATTCCTTAGGGATCCTTCTTAAGAGAGAGATCTCCATTTTAGAGCAGGCATGTTGCTGCAAGCCTATCCGCTGCAAGATGCATTTGGTTCACTGCTCCCTTTTTCTCTTTCTAGCTCTCCACTTTGTAAATTGGAGAACATTGCCAAGAATTTCCAAGACAAAGAAAATGCAGCCAATAGAGCAAAACACCTACACTGACTGTGAGAGCAGCAGAGGAATTATCAAAGAGCCTTTTTCCTCTTGAAAACTATTCACTATATTCCACTGAATAAATAATCTGATACTTAAGACATATCTTTGTGGCGTGCCAAGAATATAAACTGAAAAGTATCATGAAGGAAGACGCCACACAGAGGATCTAAACAACAATAAGAACTTTACTATAACTAATTATATCCAGAGAACAAGGCCCACAGCATGGTGCTGCTTGTAAGGCAGGCCTGGAACTGAAACTGCCAGAGCCTGAGGCTGACTCAGCAGTTACTGGTATGGCAAGCATGGAGGACCAATACACTACACCCCTCCCCCCTAGATCTCATAGTCCTGAAGATACTTGGGACGAGCCCTGGTGCAGGTCGATTGATGACAATTTTGCTTCAGTGTCCAGGTGCAACTGCTCTTGTCCGGCATCAGGAGCAGCCACTGGCTCATTTTCTCTTTCCACTTGAGTATTTCCAGCACTCTCAGAGAACTGATGGAGCTGGGCTTCATCCTCTCATCTGGTCCACATGTCGACGTAACACATGGCCATTTGGTGTTTGAGCCCTGCAGGACAATGGGCTCGTGGCCTGGGTCACAGTGGCAGGAATCCATGTTTCACCAGCACCGTAGTTCTCAACATACACAGGGTCACCTGGGGTGAACAGCTGTGCAGGTGCTTGAACTGCAACAGACTTCCTTGGTCAGTCCTTGGTCAAGTCAGTTTGCAACCGATCAAGCAGAGTCATGAGTCGTCTGTTCATTAATAGCTCAGCTGGGCTCCTTCCAGTTGTCGCACAAGGTGTGATATGTTGTGTCAGGAGAAAACTTGCAAGGCGACAGTCCCCGTCACCTTCTACAATCCGTTTCAATGCATCCTTTGTTGTCCTGACCATCCTCTTGGCCTGGCTATTGGTTGATCGATGAAAAGGGGCTGAAGTGACATGCTGAATCAGCCCATTATTCAGGAATGTGCGGAATTCTGCAGATGTGGCACCATTATCTGAGACAATGGTTTTTGGCAACCCATGTGTTGTGAAAAGCCTGCATAAGGTCTTGATAACAATACGAGATGTCATTGACAATACCGGAACCACTTCTAACCATTTGGAGTATGAATCAACAACAATCAAGGATGTTTGTCCCTGGAAGTGGCCTACAAAGTCAATATGAAGCCGTGACCACAGTGTTTTTGTCGATCCCCATGGGTGCACTGGGGCATGTGGTGGAGCTGGTCTTGAAACCTGACACTTCTCACATCTCTTGATGCATTCTTCAATCTCGCTGTCCATCTTGGACCACCATACATAGCTGCACCCCAAAGCCTTCATTCGCACTAAACCAGGGTGTCCCACATGTAGGGTCTTCAACACCCAATGTCTCAACACAGTAGGAATGACAACTCTATTTCCCCATAGAAAGCATCCCTTGTGCACTGATAGTTCATGTTTGGATACAAATGGTCTGAATTTCTCCTCAAGCTTCCCTAATGGCCATCACACCCAGTTGAGAACACGGACAAGAACTGGGTCCTTGGATGATGCAGTGGCAATATTCCCAGCATGGAGGAGTGGTTCCGGTAATGACTCTAATAACAGCATGTCCAGTGGAGGGGTTTCATCAACCCCAGCAGAAGAGAGAGAGAGGTGGATCAAAGCATCAGCATGGGCAATGCTCCTGCGAGACCGATGTTGCAATGTGTAATCGTATGCATTCAGGAAAATCACCCACTGCAATATGCGTGCAGATAATATTTGAGGCGTCTGCTGGTTAGGGGCAAACAATCCCAATAATGGCTTGTGGTCAGTAGCAATAGTGAATGGTCGACCATAGACATAGTCATGGAAATGTTTTACCTAGCCACAATAGCCAGGGCCTCCTTATCAATCTGGGCATAATTCCATTCTGTTGAAGACATTGTTCTGGAGTAGAAAGCGATAGGCACCTCATGAGAGTCCTCAAGTTGGTGGCTCAGGACAGCTCCGATACCATATGGAGATGTATCACACGTGAGAATCAAAGGCTTCCATTCATCATAGTGCACCAAGACGCTGTCAGATGATAACAGGTGTTGTACAGCACGGAAAGCTTCATCATGCCGGGCTGTCCACTGCCATGCAGCATGCTTGTCAAGAAGGCGATGCAATGGTTCTGCCACTGTAGCCTTATGTTTCAAGATGGCATGACAGAAATTCAATTGTCCCAAGAAGGCTTGGAATTCCTGTTTATTACAGGGCACTGGAGCTTCATGAATTGCTTTACATTTTTCCGGGGTAGGCCAAACGCTAGTAGCATCAATACTGTAGCCAAGGAATTCAAATTGAGAAACACCAAATACACATTTCTGATGCTTGACATGGAGATCAGCAACAGCAAAACCGTGCAGTACATCCCACACCCATGAGGCAAGTTCAGCAATGGATTTGCCAGTAACTAAGACATCATCAAAATATGGTATGGCACCTGGTACTCCTTCAAGAAAGTCCTCCATTAAGCTCTGAAAAATTCCAGGGGCCACAGACACACCAAACTGGAGGCGTTTTACTCAGAATACTCCACGATGAGTAGCGATCAGCAGTAGCATCATCCACAGTTGCTGATAGGCCTGGGCAAGGTCAAACTTCGCAAAAACTTTTCCTTGTGAAAGTGATGCCAAAAGATGACTCACCACTGGGATTGTATATGGATGCTGATGCAGGGCTTTATTGATAGTGCACTTGTAGTCACCACAAATGCGGATGTTGCCATTGGCCTTCAATGGAGTGACAATGGGTGTCTCCCATGTAGGGTGTGTCACTGGCTCCAAGATGCCTCGCTCTATGAGGCAATCAAGTTCAGCATCAATCTTTGCTTGCAGTGTGAACAGAACACGACGGGGTTTCATACAGATGGGGGCCACAGTAGGATCCAAGAACAACTAAAGAGGAGGCTCCTTATATTTCCCAAGACCTTTATCGAAAACAGCTTTGAAATCATTTAGGATGCTATCCCATGATTCACCAATCTGGTGGACACCTGTGAGAGCAATGCCCAACGGCTCAAACCAGTCTAAGCCAAGGAGACTGGTGCAATGCTCTTGAGCAACCAATAACTGTAAAGTTCCATGGAACGTTTGGTAATGCACCTCAACTTCACAGACACCCTTTATTGGAACCTGATTTTCCTGGTAATCTGTAAATTTGGAGTAGAAAGGGACAATTTGTGGCCCCCACAAGGAAATATTTGCTGGTAGGTTTCCGATGAGATGATAGTATAACCTGAGCCTGAATCAACTTCCATGGTGCATGGAGTGCCCTGGATGGTGACTGTCACCTTCACCTTCCTCACATTGGCGGAGTACTGCAACCCTGGCTTGATGTGGTTAATCACCTCCTCTGCATTGTCATATGTGGAAAACTACTGTACAGTGTGTGTGGTACTGCTTTGCATCCTTGATTGTGTTTTCCCTTCCACCGCACTTCTGGGGGTGGCTGCTTCTGCTTTGGCTTGGCATGCTCACTCAATATGCCCAACTTTTTGACAATACTGACACTGTGCACCTCTGAAATGGCAGGCACACCATTCATGGGATCTGCCACATCTCTTACATTTCACTGGAGAAACTTGTCTGGATCTTGGAGGTCCTATAGCACCTACTCTGGTTGATGAGCATTTGCACTGCAGCCTGTGGATCTCTAGAAGTTGTTGATTGGAATCTTTAGCCAGCTGGGTTTCTGAACAGGGTGAGTTTCTTGCCAAGCACGCTTCTCGGGTGCTTGCTGCTGCTGCTGCTGCTGCTTCTGTAGCCAGAGCTTCCTCTAATGCAGTCTTGAACATGAGCTGTCCTTTTGCAAACAGACGCTTTTGCAGGCCCTCATCATGCAACCCACAGATCAGGCGATCACGCTGCATCTCCTCACGGTTTGGGAAATTGCAGTGTTTCGCTATGTGTCTAAGTTCAGCAACATACAGTGACACACTCTCTGTTGGGCCTTGATTTCATTTGTAGAAAGAATTACATTGTGCTATTTCAGACAGTTTTGAAAACATTCAGGATATCCTCATAGGGTGCATTAGCAAGTTTTGCTGGTGCTAGGAAGGCCTGTGCTAGGTCAAAGGTGTCTGGCCCACAGACACTGAATAACATAGCACGCTTCTTCTCTGACTCTGTAATGCCATTTGCTGCCAAGCAAAACTCCAGCCTGGCTGTATACCTTTCCCACTTGCTGGGACATGCAGGGTTAAATTCTTCAAGATGCCCTTGGGTGGCCATATTCCACAAGATACACACTGACCTGGAGTGCTTTGCAGTGGTTTCCACAAGGCCCAAGCTGATGTCCTAATCCAGTCTAAGAAGAAATGTTCTCTCCCTTTCAGCCTCTAAAAAACCACTCGGTGTGCCTCAATAAATCCCATCCTCGTCGCCAGTGAAAACTATCATGAAGGAAGAGGCCACACAGAGGATCTAAACAACAATAAGAACTTTACTATAACTAATCATATACAGAGAACAATGACCACAGCATCGTGCTGCTTGTAAGGCAGGCCCGGAACTGAAACTGCCACAGCCTGGAGCTGACTCAGCAGTTACTGGTATGGCAAGCCTGGACAGCCAATACACTACATCAGCTACAGGCATACCCCACTTAAAGTAGCTTCACTTAAAGTAGCCTCGCTATAAAGTACATGCTCCATACCCTACCATACCCCGCTTAAAGTATGCGTGCTTTGCAATAACGGACACTTTATTGGCATGACGCCACTGCCATCTAGTGGTGATTGCGTGCAGTACAAGTGAAGATAATTGCTTCACTTTAAGTACATTTTCACTTAAAGTACTCTCTCCAGTCCCATTGCGTACGTTAAAGCGGGGTATGCCTGTATTTGACATTGTTTGCTGCTTTATACAAAAGTCTCTTGAACATTCAGTATCATGAAATCACATTATTCTCAGCAACATTTAATTACTACAGTTGGCTAGATGTCCTATACTCACAGCCTTCAGTCAGAATCTTCGCTAAAACTTGGCAGAAGCAATTAAGATCAAAGAGATATCAAGCATGATGTAAATGCTGATAAAGACAGATATATTTGCTTAAAGAATAGCAAGTGGCAACTTACCTTTATTAGGATTATTACATCCAGGTACCGATTGGCATATATGTCAATCACATTTTTTCAGAATTTTTCAAGATGCAAAATCAAATATATTTGCTCCAATGATGTTAATAGATTTGCTTACAATTAAATTTCTTTTGCTTTTTTTTTTGTAGATTTTAGGAACTATAATGCTGAAAAGGTGTTTTACCAATGCCAATACTGTGTGAACCTGCTTCAGCACTCAAAAACTGAAGCTTGGGAAGAAATCCACTTTTCAGCCAAAGCAACATTGGAGTGGTTCAAGAACAAAAAGGTGAATGTCCTACAGTGAACCAATCAAAGTCATGATCTCAATTCCATTGAGAATCTGCGTCGCTCTTTGAAAATTGCTGTCCACAAGTGACGTTCAACCAATCTGAACGGCCTGGAGAGAATCTCTCAAGAAGAATGGGCCAAAATCCCTCCAACACTGTGTACAAAGCTGGTACATACCTACCCCAAAAGATTTAAAACTGTTATTGCAGCGAAAACTGGCTTTACTAAATATTAATGCAAGCAACGTGTTTCAGTTTTTTGTTTCTTACAAACATTTCCCAACATAAAACCAAGATCACCTTACAATAATTGATTTTGAGTTTCAGTATTTTAAAATAAAGTATCACACAGAACAAAATTACAATGTACAATTTGTAATTCAGTAATATGAGAGCATTGGTCAGGGGTCTGACTACTTTTGCAAGGCACTGTACTTTTCGAAGAAAATGAAATCTTGGTACCTTCTAACATGTTGCAAAGACACTTCCAATCTATGATGTAAGCATCCTGTTACAAATCTTGGGAACAGAAGTATTTTTACAAGTTTTTCATTAAATAAACTATTATTAGAAAAAGTAAATTGATACACCTCATAAGTAGACAATTTCTGGGTACAGCTTTCTTTTTTCCCACTACCACAATATACAAAATATGTTGAAAGAGAAAAAAATTAATGATTTGTTTTTCAAATAGGTAATCTTTTCACTGAAGTTTCTATTTATACTGCTTATGATGTTTCAATTTGCACTGAAATGTCTTTCTTTTCTCAATCACATCAAATAAAACACACTCCTCATGACAAGATTGCAGTTAATATAATTACAGAAGACAAAACTGATCAAAAAGGTATTGACATTAATTAACAAGATTAGTCACTGCTATAGTCAGAGGCTCTTGTTCTCATCAACCAAAGGACATGGTCATCCAATGATGTCTAATTTTGTGTGTGTGTGTGTGTGTTTCAATGTCAACAGATCAGAACAGGTTGCAGCCAAATGGAGTGAGCACAACATGAATGGCCTGAAAAGATCAGAATTCATCATGTAACCCACAACAAAATCTTTAAAAAGTTATTTTAACTTACTGTGCTACCGCATTTAAGAATTGAACATACAGCGTACCAACACTGTTGAAAACACATTGTCACCAAATGAGATTGCAACGCAAACAAATATGCTGGTTCAGATTTCCCTGGTGTCAGAGAGTTACTGAGCGTGGGTGGCATACAAGTAATGTTCTGGTTACTAGATTCTAGTAATCAAGCAGATATTCAAGTATTGGCAACAATCCTTATTGTTAAACATAAGCTAAATAAACCAAAAGGTATGTGAAACCAACTTCTTCTATTAAACCCAGTTCCCAATATTCTATCCCAGCCTACCAATGCTGCATTACACTCTAGGCAAGACTAAGCTGCAGTTCTGCACACACTTACCTAGGAGTTAAGTCCTGGTGAACCCTGAACACCATGTGACAAATCAAAGACATCTAAGTAAATATGCATAAGACTGCACTTTTTCAAAACAGAACACATGACAGGGTTCAGGAGTAGGCTTAATTGGTGTCGTTAGAGGCAGGGAACTGCTTGTTCTCTTCCTCCAATGGTGCATCCGTCTGGACTTCTTTACATTCTGTCATACAAGTGAATGGTTGCTATGAGAAAAGTAAAACATTCCACTTGGGAGATACAGTATAAGCATAATCAGTCAGTTCTCCATTCCTGGCAAGAGGTGGCCTGGAATATGGGACGAGGGTCCAATGTATCTTGGCATGCAATGCATCTAGACAAGATGAACTTAACGTGCATACATTCATACTAGATTCCTTACAATATACAAGTTTTCCTTCACATACATCACCCATAATAATGATGGGCGTTCTGCATTAGCACATAATACCTGAAATTATTTAATCTAGTATTTATTTAACTAGAAAAACTAAAGTGAAAATCTGCTAAACAATGTGACAGCACCCCAGCTGCACTCTAGGTCCCATGCTGTGTGGGCAAGGGAGTTCCTTGCCAAACAGAGTATACCCCTCTGCTTGTTTCCCCGTTAGACCAAGAAACCTATAGTCCATGGACCTCTAGGGGGTCCACGGATGGGCTTCAGAGAGTCTGTGAACTGGGCACACACACACAAAATCAATTTCCAATGCAATAAAATAAACTGTATGCAAAATTTGGCTTGCATGTGTTTATGTACATTTTTCTGTAGAGCTGGCCCACAACTTTCATCAGATTTTCAAAAGGACCTGCAACTCCCCAAAAGGTTAAGAACTACTGCGTCTGACCTTTCCAGGTGAAAAAGTTTATTTTACCCCAGCTGCTTCCCACCACACAGCCTAAAACCTTCTGTTGAGTCTCCAGCAACCACCTCAAAGCAGCATGGAAGTTGGCTACGACATGGGATGGTATATTAAATTAATAAGACTTCAAGGTTTTGAAGTGTACAAATTTTCTAAAAAGAAAAAAGTTCTTAGAAAAAATGATTTTCGACCTAGTTACAGAAAACCAGCATATCCCACCAATGGAGTTAAAATATAGTCAAATTAAAGTAGGTTTTAAATGTGATTCTTCTGTCCCTCCTCTAGACAATCCCTAGAATTAAAAACTTACGATGGACCTGGCATGTACTTCCTTTGTATTCTGAGATTTCACCATGAAAAAAGACAGACACTGGCACATATTGGTCAGGTTACATCACCTTCTAGCTAAAGCCATGGACGGGTCAGGTATAGCAGATTAACCCCATAATCCCCAAACAAATTTACATACAAGATTATAGTACAATTCTGTACAATACAAAGCAGTCCATTTCCCCCACAAACTTTAAAAGGAACATCCTGCTAGTACAGACTCATGGACATGAAGTGAAGAATATGTGCATATGTGCACAACCCAGCAACCACGTCAGTGAAGAATACAGAATGGAATACAGTCCAGATGGCTTACATTGATATAAAAAATCTTAGTTATTGAAATGTGTAAGTGTACATTGTTCCCTCAAATACAGTCAATATAACTAATCCCCCACAAGTCCCAAACCAGTTTACTTAAATGCATCATGATTTCTTTGGATACAAAAAATCCAAGACCCCAACAAAGCACATTACAGAAAGGCCTGTGAATAAAACATCCCCCACAAATCAGCCACTTTGTATCTCTATGGCACATGGAATTGAACAAATTCCAAATAATTCACAAGTCAAAGACAATTCTCGAAAATCTAGGGTGAGACTTCAGAAGGGCACAAGTGCTGGACATGTGGAAAAGATCCATAGCTAGCACTGCTATTGCACAGTATTGCTTACTCCTAGGAGCTAAACAGCTTTGATTCTAGTACACAGAAGATAGGGCGAAGAGTGAGACGCAGCAGCTGAACACTTCTGACAGCGGTAGGAGAATGTCACTTTCTTTTAAGAAATATTATTCCTTTATCTCATCTACACATCCTCATACAGAAAAGCAGACTTATCTGCACTCTGCTGCATATAAGGATCCCCATACATTTGCCAAACAACAGATTCACATGTTACACTGAGTCATACCACTGATCCATCTAGCTTAGTACCCTCTACACCAGGGGTTGCCAATCTGTTACTTGAGAGCACCAGAAGGACTTCAGGAATGCCCCAACAGGTGGCCCAGAACCCGCTCTCTTTCTTTTTTAAAAAAATCTCTAGCTCTCCTAGAAAGAAAGTTATGGAGCAAAATGTGCAGGTACCTTCATAGGCACTTTCTGTTAAATGAGCCAGCTTGACTGCTCCTGCCTGTCAGTATTATTAGGCAATGATTGAAGTCAGAGCTGTTTGGACACCAGGCTCCAAAAGAGCTTCTGTTTTCCCCTATTCTTTAGTACACCTTTCCTGCTTCTGTTTTATTTTCTAATGGTCTTTGGATTCTCCATAGTTTGCCCAACCTTTTCCCTTAGCAACGAGGATGCATCTTTCCTGTGCTGAGTTTGCCCAAGATCAAATACTTCCCAGAAGTTATTTTCTGCAAATACTATTACACAATAAGTGTGGGTGAATGTTAAAAAACCCCACTTCCCTCAAAACACAAATGTGAACACTTTGCAAAGAGGCTTAAGCATGTTTCCTGCTTTGCAGGAGCTAAAGACCAGGGACTCATTAAGAATTCACTGTATAATTAACTAACGGTTAACTATACATACCTACTGAGAAGCAAGTATCTTTGTGTTTAATGGGGCTTTCTTCCTGTTAAGTAGGTATAGAATAGGCTTTGGTTGAGGGTCAGCATTGGGGAAAAACAAGGTTCTTGTGCCTTTAACAGCTGCATGGCAGGCAGAAATTCAACTGGTCAAGTCTTTCCTAGTATGGATAAGCAATTATGAAAAAACCTTCACCATGACTACTCTCTAATGTTGTGTTATGCCACACACCCTGTGGCAGCCATTTTGTGGCTGCTGCCCCCAGCATTCCCAAAATTTGAAATGTGCCCCCTGGTCCATAAAAGTTGGTGACTCCAGTTCTACACTGCCTGGTAGGTTTCAAATTGGGATCTTTCACAACTTGGAAAAGATGCCAAGGACTGAACCTGGGACCTTCTGCATGCAAAGCATGTGCATTACCACATGATCATAGTCGGGGGAAGGTAGAGTGGGTTTTAGAAGAGACAGGGGGATTGAAGAAGTTTGGGAACATTGCTCTAGTTCAATATACAGCCACACTGTCACCAGACTTGCACACATATGACCAAAATGTGCACATGGTTACCACAAATCAAGGATATTACTAAACAAACACAAAGGGGTATTTGCTAGGATGTCTGAAAGAGGACTGGGGACTAAAAACTGTTTCTCAAATATGTAGTCATAAGGACTTCTTAAAATTGCAGGGACTTTCACAGAACTGAGGGATTACATAATCAGACCATTGGTCCGTCTAGCTCAGTACTATCTACACTGAGTGGCAGTAGCTCTTCAGGGTTACAGGCAGGGTTCTCTCCCAGCCCTACCTGACGATGCCGGGGATCAAACCTGCAATTTTCGGAATGCAAGGCAGGTGCTCTACCATTCAGCTATGGCCCTTCCCCAGCCTGTGGCTACTTGAGTAAACAAACACGTCTATCCCAACAGCTTATTCCTTTGCTCTGAATCAATATAGTTGGCCTGAGAGATGTGGCCAGAGCAAGGGTGGGCAGATTTGCTTGATGGATCTACTTCCTTCTTATTAGAACGTCAAAGTCTATCAACTGGAAGCTGAAACAAAATGGAGGTCACTGGGAAGGCAGGACTGCCTAGACTTTTGTATACTTAGAAGTAAGGGCCGGGACTGAGATCACAGTTGCACACAAGGATTCACACCTGGTTACCCCTCAAGCTTTCTTCATTAGAACAGCCTAATGGGGGGGGCATTTCCGCTGTTGTGATTGTTAAACAAACCACTGGGAGGCAGAGACTTTTGCCTACTGGGGAGACCCAGTGCCTGCAGGAGGAAGGGGACCACCATCACCCAGGGAAGGAGAGCCGTTTGCTGCCGGCCTGCCGGCCTGCCGGCCGCCGCTGCTGGGCTACCACCACCGCCCTCTCCCTTATGGACTTCAGCTCAGCAGGTGTCACACCTTGCAGGACCAGGCCCCAGATACTCAGCCAGCTGTTGCTGATTTCTTCCACCTGTCCCTTCTCTGGAGGGGATACATACGCTGGCTGGCTGAGGTGGCTCCTGCTTTGCCTGCCTTTTTATGGGGCTTGAGTCATGTGCCTGGGAGAGAGGACTCAGAGCCAAGTGGGGAGACTTGAGGGGCCCCCAATTAGTGTAGTGACGGGTAAAAGGAGATACAGGCATAGCCCACTTTAACATATGCAATGGGACCAGAGCATGTACTTTAAGTGAAAATCTACTTTAAGTGAAGCACTACTTTTTCCCCCACTTATCGATGCATGTACTGCACTGCAATCGTCATATATGGGCATAACTGATATAAATAACACATTTATAACTAAAATAAACAAAATAAAATAAAGTAAGGTTACCTTTAATGTCAGCTGGCAGATGTGAAATGGATGAATGAAGGAAGGAAGGATGAAGGAGAGGGCATATCTTCTACGTCATAAGTCGAGTCATCAAGGGCTAGACGCTTTCTTGCTGGTGACTTGGATGGACTACCTGAAGTAGGAGTAGGGCTTGGGGCTGATGTCGATGCTAGAGACGGATTTTCAGTGGATGTTGATGGTCTGGGAGATTGACTGGGTGCTGCTGCTGGCCTTTTGAGAAAGTAGGTGTCTATGGAGGTTTGAACTGTAGCTCTTTTCTTTTCCCTGTAGATTTCTTTGTAACAGGCATAAGCCCCCAAAATGTTAGCATTGACTTTGGAACTTCTTTCAAAGTCCCTATCATGCTTTTCAAAAAGAGCCATGGCACTATCAAGATGACGGAAAGCATCCAAGAGAACTTTTGAAGTTAGGCCTTCAGGCTGTTCCATGGTCTCATCCTCATCCGGCACATTTTCTTCTTCTCTCTCCTCTTCAAGGTCAATAAGATCTTCATTGCTGAGGGGTTCAGTATGGGATGCCAGAAGTTCAGCAACATCTTCTACCTCCACTTCAAGCTCTAACTCCCTTGCCATCTCTACAATATTTTCAGTAACATCAGCTACAGGATTTTCAAAGGCTTCGACATCATCAAATAACTGTTGGCATAATTTTTCCCAGGCCCCTTTCATTGTTGTCATTGATGTCATTCCAAGCATCTCTTATAGTTTTGATGCAATCCAAGATGTTGTAGCTTTTCCAGAATTTCTTTAGGATTTCTTGCCCTGTCCCCTCTTCATTTTCTATTGCTGCAATACACTTGCTGAAGGTTCTTTTCAAGTAGTTCAACTTGAAGGTAGCTATGACACATTGATCCATGGGCTGCATGAGTGAGGTGGTATTCGGTGGTAGGAATTCCACTCGAATGTTAGGGTTCAGTTCATCTAACGTTCGAGGGTGGCCAGGAGCATTTTCTACAAGGAGCAAAATTTTAAAAGGGATATTGTTGTCCCTGCAATAGGCTTTCACCTCTGGTACAAAGCAGGTGTCAAATCAATCTTCGAAAACGGCTGCAGTCACCCATGCTTTTCTGTTAGACCTCCGATGCACTGGAAGTCTAGTTTTAACGTTGTTCTTTAAAGCTCTAGGGTTTTCCCAATGATAAATTAGCATAGGCTTTAGTTTCAACGTACCAGAGGCATTGCCACCTAACAGAAGGGTTATTCTTTCTTTAGCTGGCTTGTAGCCTGGCATTGTTTTCTCCTCTCTGGCGATGAAGGTTCTTGCAGGCATCTTTTTCCAGAACAGCCCAGTCTCATCCACATTAAAAATTTGTTCTTTGGAGTAGCCCCCCTCTTCAATAATTTTGGCAAGGTCGCGTGGATAGCTTTCTGCAGCCTCAGTATTTGCAGCAGCTGCCTCTCCTTGCACTCTGATGTTATGTAGGTTAGACCTCTTCTTGAACCTGTCAAACCATCCACGGCTTGCAACAAATTCGGCATCCTTCGCTGCCTCGCCTTTCTTAGCCTTCAGGTCATTGAATAGGCTTAAGGCCTTACTTTGAATCATTGCCTGGCTTACAGGAACCTGGCATGCAGTCTGATTTTCTATCCAAAGTGTTAAGAGTCTCTCCATGTCTGCAACAAGGCTATCCCTTTTTCTAATTTTTGTTGTGTTCACTAGCGTAGCACTCTTAACTTCCGCAAGAATTTTTCTTTGCTCTTCATGACCGTGTTAACTGTCGTTGGAGTGAAGCCTAGCCTTCAGCCTATCTCAGCTTGAGAAACACCTTCATCAGACAGTTTAATCATTTTAAGCTTCATTACGACTTTTCTTATCTGCCATTATGTACTGTACTGTAATACAGTACTGAAGACAAGGGAAAACAATACCAATACAGTACACACACACACGCTAATGGGAGTCACAAGCCAGCAGTGGCAAAAGCCAGAACTAATGACAGACAGAGACAGAGAGAAAAAGCAGGAAAGGAAGATGGGACAATGGAGAGGTATAAAATGGGACAATGGAGAGGTATACAAATGAAATCAGGGTGATCTAAAGATTTTTTATTTTTTATCAATTACAGCAAAGCAGATGGGACAATGGAGAGGGAGAGGTATAAAATGGGACAGTAAAATGAAATCAGGGGGATCTAAAATGAAATCAGGGGGATCTAAAGAGCAAGAGGTGCCCCACTCTCTCTCTCTCTCTCTCTCTCTCTCTCTCTCTCTCTCTCTCTCTCTCTCTCTCTCTCTCTCTACCTCTCTACCTACCGACCTAGGCTGGGACAGGCAGAGCTCCGATCGCTCTTTACAGTACTGTATTGTAAAGTAAAGTACTACAGTATTACTTAAATGTAAAACAAAATACAGTACTGTAGCTTTAAATGTGTCTCCAAGGCAGCCGCCACCGCTCCGCTCGTTCAGATCGCTCTGCTCAACACTCCGCTCACTCAGATCGCTAAGACGACGACGCTTCGCAATGCATTGTGGCGCATCAGTGTCCGTTATTGCGAAGCGCGCTTATGTTACAGTGGGGTATGGTGGAGTATGGAACATGAACGTTATAGCGAGGCAACATTAAGCGAGGTAACGTTAAGCGGGGTATGCCTGTATGGTGTTGTGAGGAGGACTTGCCAGGTAAGGGGAATGCGGCTCAGGCAGATCCACTGTGCCTTGTTCCGGTCATTCCCACATCCGCAGATTTGTTGGTTGCCCTATCAGCCAGCTCTCAAATCTCTGGATGCCGCTCCTAAACACCAGATCGGTACATAATAAGATCTCCCTTATTCATGATTTGATTGTGGATGAGGCATCCAATCTGGCATGTATAACCGAGACCTGGGTGGGTGAGCAGGGAGGAGTCAGTCTCTCCAAGCTATGTCCACCAGGGTACCTGGTTCAGCATCAGGGTAGACCTGAGTGTCAGGAAGGGGGGGTTGCTGTGGTCTATAGCAGCTCCATCTCCCTTTGCCAGCACCCTGTCCATGTGACTACAGGTCTGGAGTGTTTGCACCTTGTGTTGGGTCAGCGGGACAGACTGGGGATTCTGTTGGTGTACCGCCCACCCCGCTGCCCAACAGACTCCCTAGCTGAGCTGATGGAGGTGGTCTCTGGTGTGCTGTTGAGATCCCCCAGACTGTTCGTTCTGGGGGATGTCAACATCCTTGCCAAGGCCACATAATCCGAGGCGGCTCAGGATTTCATGGTTTCCATGACAACCATGGGACTGTCCCAATATGCCATTGGCCCAACATATGTAGCAGGGCATACTCTAGACTTGGTTTTTGCAACTGGACATGGAGATGGTAATCTGAATGTGGGGGGCCTTACATCAGTCCCTCTGTCCTGGACAGACCACTGCTTGCTGAAGTTTAGACTTACAGCGCCTTTCCCCTCTGCAAGGGTGGAGGACCTATTAAGTTGGTCCGCCCCCAGAGACTAATGGATCCGGATGGTTTCCAAAGGGCTCTGGGGAATTTTCCAGCTGATAAGGCTGGTGCTCCTGTCGAAACCCTGGTTGAACTGTGGAATACAGAAATGACCTGGGCAGTTGGCATGATTGCTCCTGAGAGCCGTCTCCTGTGTAGAGCTCGTACAGCTCCATGGTATACTCCAGAGCTGAGAGCAATGAAACCATATAGGAAACGGCTTGAGTGCAGATGGAGACGAACTCCTGGTGGATGCAATTACACACTGGTAAGTGCCTGTGATAAGCTGCATTTAGGGGCAGTGAGGGCAGCAAAAAAACCAATATTTTGCTGCCACTATCAAATCATCAATCTGCCACCCAGCGGAGCTCTTCAGAATTGTCCAGGGGCTATTACACGCTGGCCCTAAGGACATGGTAGAACCATCTGAGGCTCGCTGTAATGAATTTGCTAGGCACTTCCAGGATAAAATCTTTAGCATCCGCCAGGACTTAGACTCCAGTGTTATAGCAGGTGAATCAAGCGGGGCATCCAGAGCACAGTCTTGTCCCGATTTCTTGAATGAGTTTCAGTTGGTACAGCTTGAGGACATTGACAAGGTGCTTGGACAGGTTCGTGCAATCACTTCTGTGCTGAATCCTTGCCCTTCCTAGCTAATAAAAGTTAGCAGGGATGGAACAGACAGCTAGGCCAGGGAAGTGATTAATGCCTCTCTGTGGGAGGGGGTGGTTCCTGGCTTCCTGAAAGAGGCGGTATTGAGACCACTCCTGAAGAGACCCTCCCTGGACCCAGAAAATCCTAATAACTATAGGCCAGTAACAAATGTTCCATTCCTGGGCAATGTCTTTGAACGAGTGGTGGCAGGCCAGCTCCAGACACTCTAGGATGAGACCGATTATCTGGATCCATTTCGGTCGGGTTTCAGGCCTGGTTTTGACACAGAAACAGCCTTGGTCACCCTGTATGATGACCTCTGTCGGGAGAGAGACAGGGGGAGTGTGACTCTGTTGATTCTCCTTGATCTCTCAGCGGCTTTCGATACCATCGACCATGGTATCCTTCTGGGAAGACTGGCTGAGTTGGAAGTAGGAGGGACTGCATGGTGGTGGTTTCGCTCCTACTTGGTGGGTCGTCTCCAGAAGGTGATGCTTGGAGAACATTGCTCGGCACCCTGGACTCTCCAGTATGGGGTTATGCAGGGGTCAGTTCTGTCCCCCATGCTGTTCAACATCTACATGAAACCGTTGGGTGCGGTCATCCGGAGCTTTGGAGTGCGTTGCCATCAGTATGCTGATGACACGCAGCTCTATTTCTCCTTTTCATCTTCTTCAGGTGAGGCTGGCAATGTGCTGAACCGGTGCCTGGCTGCGACAATGGACTGGATGAGGGCTAATAAACTGAGGCTCAGTCCAGACAAGACTGAGATGCTGCTAGTGGGTGGTTCTTCTGACTGGATGGTGGATGTCCAACCTGTCCTGGATGGGGTTGCACTCCCCCTGAAGGAGCAGTTTTATAGCTTGGGGGTTCTCCTAGAACAGCCTTTCCCAACTAGTGGGCCACCAGATGTTGTTGGACCACAATTCCCATCTTTCCTGACCATTGGCAATGCTGGCTGAGGCTGAAGGGAGTTGTGGTCCAACAACATCTGGTCCCCCACTAGTTGGGAAAACTGTCCTAGAACCTTCTCTGTCACTTGAGGTTCAGGTAACCTCGGTGGCACGGAGTGCCTTCTACCAACTTCAGTTGGTGGCCCAACTACGCCCCTATCTGGACAGGGATAACCTGGCTTCAGTTGTCCATACTCTGGTAACCTCCAAGTTAGATTACTGCAATGCGCTCTACGTGGGGCTGCCTTTGAAGACGGTTCAGAAGCTGCAGCGTGTGCAAAATGCAGCAGCCAAATTGGTAACAGGGACCAGACGGTTCAAACATATAAAACTGATTCTGGCCCGCTTGCATTGGCTGCCTGTATGTTTCCAAGCTCCATTCAAGGTGCTAGTGTTTAACCTATAAAGCTTAGGAGCACAATACCTGATGGAACACATCTCCCGACACAAACCCACCCGTACACTACGCTCAACATCCAAGGCCCTCCTCCAGGTGCCTACTCGGAGGGAAACTGGTAGTCTGGCAACAAGAGAGAGGGCCTTCTCAGTGGTGCCCCCCAAATTATGGAATGATCTTTCTGATGAGATGCACCTGGCGCCAACACTGTTATCTTTTCAGCGCCAGGTCAAGACTTTCCTCTTCTCTCAGGCGTTTTAGCATGTTTTTAAAATGCTTTTTAAAACTGTGTTTTTAAATTTGTATATTTGTTTTTAATGTTTTTAACTGTTGTAAACCGCCCAGAGAGCTTTGGCTATGGGGCAGTATATAAATGCAATAAATAAATAAAATAAATATCAATTCTGTAATGAAAATAATCTCAAAAGAACCACCTAACATTGTCATGTGACAATTTCCAGGTCAAATATATGGACTGTTAGAGAAAACAATGTAAGAAATATGTACTGGGCTCCTACTGGAAGAAAGGGTGGGATAGAAATCAATCAAACAAATAAATGGTATTATTCTATCCTGTTTGGCACAAGATTGACAGAAAGGCCCATCTTCTTCTAAGGAGCTTACTTGTGAAAAGCTCTGAAGGCTTGTAAACATACCCATTAGGGGTTTAATTGGGACAAACTAAAACATCCCTCACAACATGAAAAGCTTATCACTACCATCTAACACATTAGCCAGTGCATTAATTCTCTAAGTCAAAGCAGCCTTTCATCGAGAATGATGAATGAGCTATTTCAAATGCTTCTCTACTCGCCCTCTCTGACTGACAAATCTCAAAAGTTAAATTTAATAAACCTCTCTTAGCAATTATAGTCATGACTCACATGACAAAGAATATCAAGGCTACCAGATTATCTCTGAGGCACAGAAGAAGCATTAGCATGATTAGGATGGGAAGTTTACAGGTCACAAAGGGACTGTGGAATATTTTATATCAAAAGTCCTCTGATTCATTAAACTTCACAGGTTCTTTCACTTCATAGATATTGGGTACAAGGTGCTTAATTGCAAGACTCTGCTTTTAAAGTTCATCTGAATTCCCCACCTGGTCTGTGCAAACAGTAGTGGCTTGTTAGACTAAGAGATACATATGGTTCATAAATAATTTTAGACAGTGATTTTCTTGCTTTCATAAATGCAAACTGAGATTTCATAACCCAATTAGAATGTGAGGAGGCTGCAACAAAGTGTATAATGAAAAGAATATTGGGGGGCGGGGCGGAGAAGCAGGAATCTCTTCATGTCTAGTTCATACTTCATTCATATGAAGCCAGATTCAGCCCAAGGAGATATAAAATAGGTAAGAGGACTAACTTCTGTTGCCAAATATGTATTGATTTAATTCAATTTTTAGTCCACCTTTCCCACAATTCAAGTGGAAAAAAACCGAAAAATTAACCACCAGCACCAGCCTACCAGTGAAAGAAGAGAGACACATAACACAAATATAAAACAGTATTATTTCCATGTTCATTGTCCTTTCAGTTAGAATGCATCCCCCTTTTCTTTTTTTTGCAAAGCTATGGGGTCTCTTAAACTTAAGATAGTTTAGAGCCTTAGCATGTCTTGATCTGGATCTGGCCCAGAGAAAGAAAGGTGAACTTTGACATGAGACTGGCTGTATACTATAGCCAGCATGGATTTTTCACATTCCGCAATGTTAAATTGAAAATACCCCCATACCATTCCGATGCTTCCCATAAGCTCATTTCAAAACATAACCTTACAAAACTTATAGTCCTGAACTCAGAAACACTTGCTTAACAACCCTCTCAATTTTCATGGCGATACACAAAACAGTCAGAGAGAACAGAGAGTTCAAAGTGTAAAAAGAAAGAAAAAAAACCCAGAGCCCTTTTGGACTTTTTTCTCTGAGAACATAAGAACGTAAGAAGAGCCTGCTGGATCAGGCCAGTGGCCCATCTAGTCCAGCATCCTGTTCTCACAGTGGCCAACCAGGTGCCTGGGGGAAGCCCGCAAGCAGGACCCGAGTGCAAGAACACTCTCCCCTCCTGAGGCTTCCGGCAACTGGTTTTCAGAAGCATGCTGCCTCTGACTAGGGTGGCAGAGCACAGCCATCATGGCTAGTAGCCATTGATAGCCCTGTCCTCCATGAATTTGTCTAATCTTCTTTTAAAGCCATCCAAGCTGGTGGCCATTACTGCGTCTTGTGGGAGCAGATTCCATAGTTTAACTGTGCGATGAGTAAAGAAGTACTTTATGAGAGTTCTCATAATCTGTTGAAATTCATTAAAAATCAGCCATATTCACAGAGTATCTCTAATCCTAATAGTGACCTTGCCCCATACTCTGAACTTCATCTTCTGCAGTTTAAAAGTTAAAAAAATGCCTGGCTGATTTTTAATTAATTTAATAACTTTTGGCTGGAACCCAATTATATCATCGAGCATGCTCAGTAAGAACCAACTGTCAGTGTTCTAAAAGACTTACAGCTGCTGGGCTTGCCTAATCAGGGGGCCACACCCACACCAGACTTTGATTTCACTTGAGACAGTCATGGCTTCCCTCAGAGAATCCTGGGAAGTGTAGTTTGTGAAGGGTGCTGAGAGGAGACTCCTGTTCCACTGAGAGAGCTCCAGTGGCCAGACTGGTTTAAACAGTCAGCCACTCTGATGAAGGTCTGTGAAGAGAACAGGGCATCTCCTAGCAACTCTCAGCACCCTTCACTAACTACACTTCCAAGGATTCTTTGAGAGAACCCATGACTGCCCAAATGGAAATAAAGGTCTGATGTGGCCAGGGACAGCTTTGGTTAAAATCTGGGTGGAAGGCTACATGTGCCTGCTGTAGAATAAAAAGGTGGGGGAAACGCTGAAAAGCAACGATACTGTTCACAATGTTTTCCTTTTGGGAAGGAAAGGGGCTTCCCCTCTACCCAGTGCCCACCCACCCAATCTCCTCTCCTCCCCATCCTCCATCCCTCCCTGACCCTCCCCCGGGTCAGTGTTGGGACTACGACCTGGGAGATCAGGGTTCGAATCCCCACACACCCATGAAGCTCACTGGGTGACCTTGGGCCAGTCATTGCCTCTCAGCCTCAGAGAAAGGCAATGGTAAAACCACCTCTGAATACCGTTTACCATGAAAACCCTATTCAAAGGGTCGCCATAACTCCGGTCGACTTGAAGTCATTCCATTTCCATTTTCAAACATGACTGCACAGAAATAAATCCCACTAAACTAAAAAATATGCAAATGATCAAACCCACCCTCCCTTCTCCTCCCTCCTATCCACTCCCTCTTGCCCCTTCCTCCCCATCCCCATCCCCTTCCAAATCCTCCTTCCCCTTCCTCCTCCTCCTCCTCCCCTCTCCATCCCCTGTGGTCTCTTTCACCTATCCTAAGCATGATTGCAGGGGAGTAAATTCCACTGAACTCTATAAGTATGCAAATGATCAAACCTGCCCTCCCCCTTCCTTTGCCCCCTCCAATGCGCTCCTTCCCCCTCCTCCTCCCCCCATGGTCAGTTTTTCCTATCTTAACCAAGATGCTGGGAGACAAACTCTGCGAAGCACAAAGCCTCCAACAAATTCCTGATGGGCCTTGCTGATAATTTCCTCTTTCAAAAAGTAGAAGAAGGAACAAGGGGATCAGCAATCCTGTACCTGATCTTAACTAACACGGACGAATTGGTCATGGCAATTAAAGCGGTCGGTACTCTGGGGGAAAGTGACCACGTAATGCTGGAATTCGGGATTCTGGGGAAAGCCAAAGAAGAATATAGTCAAACATGGACCTTGGATTTCAGGAAAGCCGATTTTAGCAAGCTCAGGGCAATGATGGGTAGGATCCCGTGGCTAGATAGACTAAAGAAAAAAGGAGCCCAAGAAGCGTGGGAGTTCATGAAGAACGTATTACAAAAAGCGCAATCGCAAACAATTCCAAAGAGGAAGAAAAATGGAAGACATCGGAAAAAGGCAATGTGGCTACACGGAAGACTGGTGAAGGAGGTAAAAGTAAAAAAGATCATGTATAAAGAATGGAAGGAAGGACGCATCACCAAGGAAGAGTACCGACGAGTGGCTCAGGCTTGCAGGAATAGCATAAGGAAAGCTAAAACCCAGAACGAGCTGAGGCTGGCGAGGGAAGCGAGGAACAACAAAAAGGGGGGTTTCAGATATGTTCGAAGCAAGAGAAAGACCAAGGAAACGGTGGGACTGCTGCTCAATGAGGATGGCAAAATGTTGACAGATAACGAGGAAAAAGCAGAACTGCTCAACACCTATTTTGCCTCCGTCTTCTCCCAAAAAGGGAACAGTGTGCAACCTTGCATCGGTAGCAATCTCAGTAAGGGGTCGGGACTGCAGTTCGAGATTGATAAGGAGATAGTTAGGAAATACCTAGTTAACCTAAATGAGTTCAAATCTCCAGGGCCTGATGAACTGCATCCCAGAGTATTGAAGGAACTTGCGGATGTACTCTCGGAACCTCTAGCCATCATCTTTGAGAAATCCTGGAGAACGGGAGAGGTGCCGGAGGATTGGAGACGGGCAAACGTCGTCCCGCTCTTTAAAAAGGATAAAAAAGAAGATCCGGGGAATTACAGGCCGGTCAGTCTGACTTCAATACCGGGAAAGATATTAGAACGGATAATAAAAGAGTCCATTGGCAACTATCTAGATGACAATGCTGTGATTAGAAGGAGCCAGCATGGGTTTGTCAAGAAAAAATCCTGTCAAACTAATCTCATCTCTTTTTTTGATCGGGTCACTAGCTTAGTAGATGGTGGAAATGCTGTAGATGTCATCTGTCTAGATTTCAGCAAGGCATTTGACAAAGTCCCCCACGACCTTTTGATTAGCAAACTAGTCAAATGCGGACTACATGGAAATACTGTCAGGTGGATTCACAACTGGTTGGAAAACCATACTCAAAGAGTGGTCGTCGGTGGCTCTGCTTCGGACTGGAAGGAGGTTTCAAGTGGAGTGCCACAGGGTTCTGTCCTGGGGCCGATACTCTTGAACATTTTTATCAATGACTTAGATGATGGAGTGGAGGGAAGCCTTATGAAGTTTGCGGATGATACGAAACTGGTAGGGATAGCTAACAGAATGGAAGACAGGAATAAAATCCAAAGGGACCTGGATAGACTAGAAAATTGGGCTGAAATTAATAAAATGACATTCAATAAAGACAAATGCAGGATTCTGCATTTAGGCCACAAAAACAAAATGCACGGGTACAGGATGGGAAATACCCGGCTTAGCAGTAGTGCGTGTGAGAAGGACCTTGGAATTGTAGTGGATCGCAAGTTGAACATGAGCCAGCAGTGTGATGCTGCGGCAAAAAAGGCAAACGCAGTTTTGGGCTGCATAAACAGAGCTATAGTTTCCAGGTCGAGGGAAGTAATAGTCCCACTATATTCTGCATTGGTCAGGCCTCATCTGGAATACTGCGTTCAGTTCTGGGCGCCTCATTTTAAGAAAGATATAGACAAGTTAGAGCAGGTTGAGAAGAGGGCGACAAGGATGATAGCCGGTATGGAGAACAAGTCTTATGAGGAAAGGTTAAAGGAACTTGGCATGTTCAGTCTGGTGAAGAGAAGGCTGAGGGGTGATATGATTGCACTCTTTAAGTACCTGAAGGGCTGTCACATAGAGGAGGGTACAGATTTGTTCTCTGCTGCCCCAGAGGGTAGGACTAGGTCTAATGGTTTTAAGTTGCAGGAGCGTAGATTCAGATTGGATATTAGAAGGAACTTCTTGACAGTAAGGGCGGTTCGGCAATGGAACCGACTGCCTAGGGAGGTGGTGGGATCCCCTTCACTGGATGTCTTCAAGCAGAGGCTGAACAGCTATCTGCAGGAGATGCTCTAGCTGTGGATTTCCTGCTGTGAGCAGGAGATTGGACTCAATGGCCTACAAGGCCCCTTCCAACTCCATGATTCTATAATTCTATGATTGCATAGGAGTAAATCCCATTGAACTCAATAAGCATGCAAATGATCAGACCTGCTTTTCCCCTCCTTCTCGTCTCCTCTCCCTTCCTCCTCTCCCTCTTCCTTCTTCCTCCTCCCCTGCCCACTCCAGCCCTCCCTCCCTTCCTCCTGGTCAGTTTTACCTATCCTAAGCATGATTGCATGGGAGTAAATCGCACTGAACTCAATAAACATGCAAATGATCAAACCTATCCTTCTCCTCCCCTCCCCCTCCTGCCTGCTCCCATCCCAGTCCTCCCCTCTGCTTTCCTCCCCTCCCTTCTCCTCCTCCTCCCCTCCCCATCCTCTGTGGTCAGTTTCACCTATCCTAAGCATGATTGCAGGGCAGTAAATCCCACTGACCTCAATAAGCATACAAATGATCAATCCATTCTCAGCAAACTTGCACAGGATCCCATTTCTTACTTCCCAGATTAAAATGCAGGGGAATTCACTAATAGGCAAAAAACCTTGCGGTTTAAGAACATACCTATATAGCCCATGTTACCAAATTCTTTCAAGCTACACAGGAAGTGGTTTGGACTGTGAAAGACCAACCCAAATGGGTGTTTGCATTTTGACCAATTTGTAGGGCAGTACAATATCTCAGAGAGGAGGTCAGGTCTCCTGCTCCCCTGGTGCATTCACTATAGCTGCCCAATTTCCCTTCTTTTTAAAGTTTGATAGAAATATCTGTGGGCTATAGGTACGTTCTTAAACCACAAGGTTTTTTGCCTATTAGTGAATAAGTAATATAGCTCCTTCACCAGGAAAGCAGTTTAGTCAAGTGCTGGGTTTGAGAGCTTGTAAGTTGCATTGGGCCAGAGAGACAGTTTAGAGATTCTGCTGATATACTGACCACCCTCTTTCCCATCAATCTCTCTACCTAAGGTGCCTAAACTGGTCTGATCTGTGGTGTGGGAAAAATCCCAGGATGCTTGGGGATTTCAGTATGCATTCTTGCTATAAGGAATGTGCAACACATTGTGAGGATCAAGTTGCTTATATTCACTCTGACCTTGATTCCAGTATTGGTACAATTCTTGTGCATCTACTTTTGAGTTTATGGGATCAACTTCAGTTGATGTAACCAGATACACTTTAAAGGGCTCTCCCAACCACCTGCATTTTTTTACCCTTGCCTGTCTTTGCTAATTACATCTAGCCAAAGAGGATTGACTAGGTGGGTTCAGGAGGAAAGAAATGCTGGAGCAGTCCTGGCTGTCTTGAAATAAGCAGTTGTATGTCAACTCCTTAAGAAATGCTATTTGGATCTGGAAGAACTGCAAATACCCCTCTTTGGGGCAAGGTGATCAAGAAGGCGGTGGTCGTCCAGAATGAGGAACTCTTGGAAGAAACAGATTACAGATCTGGTAACGCAGCCGAAGGTCTGCTCACAGCTAGAGTTTGATTCCAACGAAAGGAGAAAGTTGAATCTCCGGTAAAAGGGGCTGAGGTCCACTCAGCCTTCCATCCATCCATGGTCAGTAAAATGAGTACCTGGCATATGCTGGGGGATAAAGAAAGGCCGGGGACGGAACTGGCAATCCCACCCCATATATATGGTCTGCCTAGTAAACGTCGCAAGACGTCACCCTAAGAGTCGGAAACGACTCACACTACAAGTGCGGGGACACCTTCACCTTCTTCAGCCAAGGGTTTGACACTGAAACAGTTTGGTCACCCTGGATGATCTTTGCTGGGAAAAATACAGGGAGAATACAGCCCTGTTGATTCTCCTTGATTTCTCAACCGTGTTTTATACCAGTCACCATGATATCCCACTGGACTGTGTCTGGGACACAGTGGTTCTGCTGCTATCTACAGGGTGAGTTCAGAAAGCAGTATTGGAGGATTTCTACCCAATCCCAATCTTTCCCCCCCAAGTTCTTTACCATCTATAAGAAGCTGCTTAGTGAGACTGTTTGAAGGTTTGGAGTGAGGTGTCATCAACATGTGGATGTTCAACTATATCTGAGTCACATGAGGCTATGCAAGTGCTCAATCAGTAATGAGCTACATGAGGGCCAATAAACTGAATCTGAATCTGCCAAAGAGGCACTGTGGTTTGGTAGTTCTCGTGTCCAGGAAATTGGATGTTCTGAAAAAACATGTATGCAGTTTGGGGGAATATTCCTTGATCCAGCATTGTTACTTGAGGACCAGGTAGCCTTGGAAGCCTTGAGTGCCAGCTTTGGTTTGCCAGCTGAAGCAGTAACTGGGAGAGAGAGTCTTGCCATGATGATTCATGCTACGATAACCTTCTAACTGAATAAATGGAATACATTATGCAAAGGTTGTCCTTAACAGTGACCTTGAAATTTCAGTTAGCGCAGAACTCAGCAGGCAAAATTTTGACTGATACAGCCAGAATTGCTCATATTATGAAAGAATGACATCAGCTGCATATTCACTTCCAAATCCTTTGATACCTGATATATATATATCTTTGGGCCCATCTTATTCTTTTGACTATAATTTATTTTAACTGATTTTCATACTGTATTTTAAAATTGTGGTAACCTGCCCTGAAACTTCATGGTGAAGAAATCTAATCAATGATGATGAAGATGATTGGGACCCAGAGACCTGATAGCAGACCCTTTACAATACTAGTTTCACAGTGTCTTAAGATTTTCTGTAGATTCCTTTCAAACAGAGGAATGTTACATAGTTACAAAGACTTTTCTGTGGAGGCACGTGCAATTTTGAAATGCCATCCCCAAGGACATACACCTTTGTTCTAAATTACAATTGTTCTGCTGCCAGGTTAAGACCTTCTTATTTTTCCCAACCATTTCAAATGATTTTTTGTTGGAACCCTAATCGGTACACTCCAAACTGCACATTTTGTTACAGATCCAATCACAGCGTGACAAATTGTCTCCTCCCTTCATCTCTAACAGTATCTTCAGCCTTTGAAGTGCTCTGCACAGATCCTATCAATCTGGAGCTGACAAAGAAACAGCACATACATGCACTTACACACATGTATGGGGTTGCCTACAACTAAATTCTACTCAGAGTAGACCCACTGAAATTAATGGACCTACATCAGTCATTCCCATTAATTTCAGCAGGTGTACTCTGAGGATGCAAGAAAAAGAGGTAAAAAACCAGAATGCTGAAAAGATATTTATTATTATGTACAAAAGTACTATTAAAAATATATGCCAATTTTTTTAAAAAAAAATATATGGAATGCTCTGTAGAAGCTCAAAGCCCAACGCGTTTCAGCTTGTGCAACCAAGCCTTCATCAGGGGACACATTGATTTTTCATCAAAATACTGTAGCCAGCTCTTACTAATAGTTTTGTAACTTTACAAAAGGAGCCCAAGAAGCGTGGGAGTTCATGAAGAACGTATTACAAAAAGCGCAATCGCAAACAATTCCAAAGAGGAAGAAAAATGGAAGACATCGGAAAAAGGCAATGTGGCTACACGGAAGACTGGTGAAGGAGGTAAAAGTAAAAAAGATCATGTATAAAGAATGGAAGGAAGGACGCATCACCAAGGAAGAGTACCGACGAGCGGCTCAGGCTTGCAGGAATAGCATAAGGAAAGCTAAAACCCAGAACGAGCTGAGGCTCGTAATACTTGTAATAGTTACAAAACTATTAGTAAGAGCTGGCTACAGTATTTTGATGAAAAATCAATGTGTCCCCTGATGAAGGCTTGGTTGCACAAGCTGAAACGCGTTGGGCTTTGAGCTTCTACAGAGCATTCCATATATTTTTTTTAAAAAAATTGGCATATATTTTTAATAGTACTTTTGTACATAATAATAAATATCTTTTCAGCATTCTGGTTTTTTACCTCTTTTTCTTGCATTTTGTGGATGCTAGACACCTTATTTTTCCTCCGTACTCTGAGGATGACAAACATTGGATTCAGCCCATTGTGTGCAAGTGGATGAGGTACATGCCTTGTTTGACAGAATGCACATGTGTGTTTTGGTCTGACCCACATACCAATTTTAAATTGGTTACAATAGTGAAGTAACTTCCACCACTCTTTAAATACATTATATTTACCACCATGTAATTGTATACCCTCAAGATACTATAATCTAAATATTTAATTGCTAAATGAGTAAAATGCAATACAAAGGTAAATGAGTAAAACAAAATGAGTAAAAAAAAAGGCAATACAAAATTTTATTCCAAGTACACAATTGTTCACTAGGTGGCAGTACAGTATCACTTATGCACACTGCTTCTTCTCTTAAACACAAAAGTAACTAACAGCAGAATCCCATAGTGTTTATGCAGAAGTCTTAGTATTCAGTGGTACTTGCTTCCAGGAGAGTGTGTGTAGGATTACAGCCCAAGGAATCTCTGTGTTCTTCTTCAGAGACTCCATGCCAGTGAAGACTGAACAGATGCAGTCCAGACCTGTTTAAATCAATGACAAATCCCCCCGCCACTAACGCTCAACCTGCAGATGGATACTTATGTGCATCCGTATTCAATTGTACTTCTTCAGGTGCAACCCCCCCCCGAACTTTACAATTATAACGTATCATCAGCTTTTGCTGGCATTGCTTATTCTCTCTAGCTGAATGGCGGGGCCAGAGCAGCCTCCTCCCCCTTTTTATTCATCAGGCTGCCTGTATTCTCCCACAATCCTTACCAAGCTGCCTTGCAGAGCAAGAGCTGAGGTAAATGACTGGAGTCAATCATTTCTTGCAACCATCCAGCTCTCACAGGAATGCAAGCAGCAGCTTCCGTGTGCAACTTGCCCTACAGGCATGAGTATAAGAGAGAAGAAGCAGGGAAGCATCATTGTTGTTATGCACAGCAGAGCAGGTGGGAAGGTGCCCAGTCCTCTCACTGCAGCTTTTGCCAACCTGGGGCCCTCCATATGTTTTAGATGACAAGCCATCTGCTCCAGCCAGCACATGCTAGTTGAGGCTGATGGGAGCTGTAGCTTTAAACATCTGGACGGGGCCAGATCGACAAAGGCTGTGTTACAGACTCCTGTCCCTCAGAGCAGCATGTGGTCAGTGAGCCTTCTTGAGCGGCTGTAATCTCAACAGACACCCCAGGGTGCTGACCCTTGGCACGGGGAGTGCAGATGCAAAAGAGAGCAGGGCTCCTGCATCTTAAATTAGGGAATTTCAGGAGATGTGGTTTGCCATACGACAGGTCTGCAGCTGGTGGGGCTAAAAAAATTCTGCTCCCCTATTTTTATTTTTTTTTTAGAAAAAACAAAAAATAAAATGTATTACAGAAAACATTTTTCTATCCCCCTTTTTTTGGTGCCCCTCTGAACATTAAAGCTGGTCACGGGCCTGCCACACAAGCTAGCCCTTGCTGAAATTCTCTCTTCTACACAACCATCAGAGATACAGGTGGCCTGTCCTCATTTGCACCTGGCCGGCCCACTGACACAGCCAAGAGGATGAGGAGAAATAAAAAAGGGGCAGGGGGAGGTCACCATACAGGGAGCTCTTGATCTTTAGATGTAAGAAATCATGCCAGCAAAAAAAAAAAATAGTAAGCTTTAATTATTCCTTTAACCATCCTTCCAACAAGCTGAGTATTTATCTCTCTTTTTAAAAGGTAATAATGGGAGGAAGAGACTGAAATTCTTCCTCAGAGCACCATCAAACTAAAGAGGAGTGCATGAGAAACAGTGTTGCCAACAGGAATTTTTTTCCCCTCCATACCCACCCAAAATCCACCAAAATCTGACCTTAACCTAATGCCATGTCTGATAACATTTTTGCATTATTATGAAACACTGTTATGAGGAATTGCTTAACAAGGTGGATAACAGAATATAAACGGTTCAAAAATGATCTGCACGCCTGTTTGTTGTATTTAAGTTTGGAACTGCAGAAATAAATATATGTCTGTGTGTCTTTTAGATCTAGGAGAAGTATGGAGATTTTGCATTCTTGTTTTTTTCCGGTTTAAAAATGCTTTGTGTGTATTTGTTTGTTTGGCTACTCTGAGAACAGGATGCTGGACTAGATGGACCTTTGGCCTGATCCAGCAGGCTCTTCCTGTGATAATAAGATGAAATGTTTATACAAAGGGTACCTGTTGTGGAATCACCTTATTAAATACAAACTGAGGTACCTCACTGGTGAGGCAGGTGCACTCCGTCCACGCTCACGCCATTTATTTCTGAGACATATAGTTCCTAATCATCATGTCTCCTCTGCATAAGTCTGTGGGAGCAGGCTGTGCTTTATGAGGAGTTGGTGTTTAGGCTGCTTCACACTTTGGGTACAATATTGCCTGCACATTTTCCTTCTCAGTAAGCCAATTGGCAAGAACCTTCTTGTCTTTATACCTTTAAAAAACAAACACACCATATGATCTGTTGACTTAACTTAAATCCTCCTCTCCGTCACTGGCTCATTGTGTGATGTTGGGCTGTGGTATCCTTTCAGTCAAAGAGGTAGCAAACTAACCATTGCTTATAGCAGAAGTGAAACAATAGTCAAGTAGCCCTTTAGACCGTGTACATAGGAACAGAAATGCAAACAATGGCTAGACAGTTTCATGAAATACGTAGAGGGAAAAAATAATGAAATGAAATATGTGTAAAACCCACCAGATTCTCACTATAAAATGTTTGACATCACCAGATTTCCTACTAACCACTAGACAGGAAAACTAGCCACTAGGCGCGTGCCTTACAACAATACATTTAGAGGTAAAATCATTAAATCGGCAACAGGGCGGGGGAAGGGATCCAGGAGGAATGCGCTGCAAGCCTCTCCACCAATAGAGAGCGCGAAAGTAGGTGACATGTGACCACCATACGGAAGGGCGGCCTGGCTTTTTTTCCCCACTTACCCACAGTGGCTGCATTCCGGTCTCCGTGCACTGAGCTCTACAGGAAGCTCCCAGAGGCCCTCGCAGCCTTCACTTTCTTCTTCCAGACGGCTCATAGTAACGGGAGGTGTAAGTCCCCTCCGCGGCTCTTCCTCCTCCTGCTGCTGCTTTTTGTCCGCCGTAGCATCCGTTGTCAGCGTCTCTTCCTCCATTGTCAGCGAAGGCGCTTCGAAATGTGCAGCAGGTGGCGCTAGGGCCTTGCCGTGAACCTACCAACCCCTGAAAGTCGAAACGTGCGCGGCAAATCTTTGTCATGTGATAGAAAGCTGCTCCCTGGCGTGCTCAGCCAATAAAAAATGAAACGTGAGCCAATCAGAAATCAACATACTCTTCAAGTATTTGCATTTGCCCTCTTGGTAACTGCGCTAGGATTCCTTGTACAGTATGTAGTACTTTTCTCTGTTACAGGGGAATTGTTGGTTGGTGTTCAAGTGTGGCGGATTTAATGTTCTTTCACTTTATAAACACCAAAAAAACAGTCTTTCTGTTTACTTAGCAGTGTCTATTCCTAAGTAAGCGTTTTGGGATTAGCAGCACAACGGACGAAACCATGTTGTTTGCCATTCTAGGGCTTCAATCCTATGCCAAATGCCAATATACAGGGTAAATCCCAATGGACACAGTAGGATTGGGCAATGCTGAAAGAGTTTGGATATGTGAAGCCTTAATCCTACTATAGCAAAAATTCTAGAACACGACTACAGATACTTAGTTACCACATGTGCCATATGCTTACACACAAGTAGTTCCATTGAATTTGATGGACTGCGATCCCACATAAATGTATATTGGATTATAGTCCTGTAATCCATTCCTCATTTCCGCAGGTTTAGTTGCAAAAAAAGCTGTGTTATGCCAAGCCAGACTATCATCTCCTGTAGCATTGTCTACTCTGACTAGCAGCAATTCTGCTGGGTTTCAGATAGTATTTCCCACCCTTCCCCAGAGATTCCAGGGGCAGAATCTGGGACCATTTGTGTGTAAAGTATGTGCTATACTGCTGAGATACAGCCCTTCCCCATTGTTGTAAACCACTTTGATGTTTTTAACAAAATAGTGGTATACAAATATTTTTATGAATAAAGATTCGGAACATAGAAAAGTTAACAGTTCACACAGTTAAACTATGGAATTCGCTCCCAGAAGATGCAGTAATGACCACTAATTTAGATAGTTTTAAAAAGTGGATTAGACAAATCCATAGAGGGTAAGGCTATCAGTGGCTACTAGCCATGATTGCTATAGTCTCCTTTCACTGTTGAAGGCAATATTCCTGTGAATACTAGTTACTGTAAATCACACACGGGGAGAGTGCTGCTGTGCTTATGTCCTGATTGTGGGCTTCCTATAGGCATCTGGTTGGTCATTGTGAGTACAGGATGCTGGAGAAAGTGGGTCATTGGCCTGATCCAGCAGGGTTATGCTCTTAAGTCCCATGTGAAGGTCATCTTAGCAGCATTAGGAGCTAAAGAATTAGGATGTACATGCCAGCAGGTTAGGTACTGCTAATATTAACAAGTAAACAGCCCCTTTGCCCAGAAATCCACAGTCTGGTTTCATATGACAGACTTTGGGTGCTGAAGTATAATGTGTCAACATAGCCAAGGAGGCACTAAAATGTTTTCAATACAAATACAAAACTGAAACTGAATAAAATTACTAAATTGCTTTATACCAGTCTGGGACAAAATGGGAAGTCAAGATCAATGCAAACACATGTCCAAGAGACATCCTAACTGTATATTTATACATGCTGTGTTGTACTCCTGGGAAAGGGGCACATCAAAGGAGCTGTTTCATGCCTTCCATGGGCCACACCTGGCAAAGAGGTCAAAGAAGGCACCAGCTCACATCTGGCCAGCTGTACGCAAGGCTTTATTTCAGAAATGTTGCTTCACATGTCTGCTTTCATCTATGGTCCAAATATTTTTCAGCAAGAAGCAAGTCAGATCTCTTCTTCCAGCTTGGCTGTTTCAGGTAGTTCTTTCTCCAGAGCTTCTGAATTTCCCTTTTCCTCTTCCGTCTCCCCAGGAATCATCCCAAGCTCCAGGGACAGTCAGCTTCTCCCAGAGTCATATCAGGGTTCCAGGGGAGGCTCTCACCAAAGAGGAGAGGGGTATCCTGTTTCAATGTGTTTTTGCCTAGACAGGCTGAAGTCCAGGACTACTTTGCCTGAAACACAGCAATGCTTATACCTCTGTAGTGGAATCTGATAGAGATGTTTTATAAGAGTTCATGAATACATTATTTACATGATTATTTTTTTTAAGCTTTAAAAAGTGCATGAATAATTTCTTACACAGTTTTGCACAGAAAGAAATTAGGGCAAAAATATTCTCGATGAGATCAGTTTGGTATTTTAGAACATGATTAATTTTGTTAGTACTGAAATTTCAAAATCATGATTTTAGAAAATGGTCTCCATGACTAGCTCTGCTAATATGTTATCAGATATTGCATTCATATTTCATCTGTTTTGCAGTTCAAATAGTATATGTAAATTTTCACTTAACACTTCTCTTTTCTGCAGACGTTTCTAAATAATAGTTTGAGAAATAATTGTTAAGTGGAACATTTGCTTATACAGTGGAAAGTCCCTGAGTTCAAAATACTTTTCTTCTGCATTTCCATTTAAGCCTTCTGATTTTCCCCATGAGTTTCAGTAGTCACTAACATATGATCACAAACAGCTGTACTGTTAATTGTTTGACAACCAAAAAGGGGAACTTTAAAATGAATTGGAGAGCTTCATTTTAAACAGATGAAAAGCAACAAAAACTAAAGTAGCAATTTATCTGAATTTCACAATAGCCATAAGAAACATACTCATTCTTCACATCAAGGCTTCAATCCAGTTAAAATTAAGTCAAAACCAAGGGCATTTCCACATGGGAGTTTATTATAATATTTGATTTATATCCTGCCCTTCCTCCCAGCAGGAGTTTACTATGGAGTTGGTGCTGGTCATGCATGCAAGTTTTGTATAGTGTCCACACGATATCATGCGGACACTATGCAAAACTTGGATGCATGAGCAAATCCACAGTAAGCTGCCATGTGGAAGCCCTCTAAGATTACAATCCTAACCACACTTACCTAGAAGTAAGTCCCATTGAAATCATTGGAACTTCCAAGTAAACTTAGGCTTTGATTATGCTCTATATAGCCAATGCTATGCACACTTCCATGGGAATAAATTTCAATCAACACAGTGGGGTATTTCCAAGTAAACCTTGCATAGGATTACAATTTCTGTCCCGGTGAAGTGATGGCATTTTAGTGACAACTATACATTGGTTTCACTGGTAGTTGCAACTACTTTTAGCTGGACTAGAACCCAGCTGAATTTCAGTTTAAATTGTGGCTAAAATTCTACACTTGGATACCTGGAAGTAAGCCCTATTGAACAGAGTGAGACTTATTTCCAAGTAGACACGAGGGTGCTCCAAGAATAGTTTTTATTACTGATTCATATTTCAAGCCAGATAACCGTTTTGAAAACCCAAATTTTTCTATTTAATATACATTAGTCACTGGTATAACCAGAAAACACACAAGACTGAATATATTACTAGGAGGAAGGTCCATATATTACATTACAACCCATAACTTCTTTGTCTTGTCTTCCTGCTTGAACTCAAAAACAATTGGTTTTTTTTAAAAAAAAAATCTCACCCCTATATGCTACTTTCTCACAACACCAAGCCTCAGTACCTTCTTGTCAGAATCACAAGGTCATGTCACAAAGCCAAGGGGCCTAGATAAATAATTATTTAGGAAAATAGAGTCTATTTAAAATATTTTTAACCAGCCTTTCCTTTAAATACAGGTGAAGGGAACCTTTAGCCCTCCAGATGTTGCTGAATTACAACTCCCATCATCTCTGGCCAACAGCCATGCTTGCTAGGCCAGAAAGGAGTGGTAGTTCAGCAACATCTGGAGAGCAAAGGAGTCCTCACACCTGCTTAAAAATGAACAGGACATATAGCACAATAATACTTCATATTTGTGTGCAGGCATACCCCACTTTAACATTCGCAATGGGACTGGAGAGTATACTTTAAGTGAAAATCTACTTAAAGTGAAGCAATTGTCTTCACTTGTACTGCACGCAATCACCACAAGATGGCAGCGGCGTCATGCCAATAAAGTGTACGTTATTGCAAAGTGCGCAAACGTTAAGCGGGATATGGAGCATGTACGTTATAGCGAGGCAACGTTAAGTGAAGCAATGTTAAGCGGGGCATGCCTGTAATATTTAAAGGGTTCAGGGCGCTTCACATGCAGTATCTAGTTATAATCCTTGAAAGAGCCCTGTAGGGCATGTCAGTGTTCTTTTCTCCCATACTGCAAATAAAGGGACTGAGGCTGAGAGAGAGGCTTTTAGAAAGTAGACATTTATATTCTTAGCAACAATTAGTATTATGAAATGGTTATCTGCAGAATACTAGAATATGGTCTGCCAGAAAACGATTCATGGTGTATGAAAATAAATGAAGAAAGCAGCCTCCTGTCCTTCAAGCAAAAAAAGAGAAAAAAAGTAATAACATGATACACAGATGCAATGGACAGTGTGCTTCTAGCCTCTTGTACTGGCTATCCAAGACGTGTGTGTGTGGGGAGAGATCTCACCCATTTATTTTACAGTGATCCAAGAAAGCCTCCAGTTCAGTTGGCTGCATGAGTACACTTGAAATGTGAATTCTATTTCAAATCAGCAGATCAGGCATGCCCGTATGTGTACATGTATATATTACACATTTTATAGTATTTTTAAAATTGGGAAAGGGAAGTACACACCAATTAGAAATTAAAATCCACCATTACATGCATGATTTCTCTTATATGAAAACCTCTGTGGCCAGGTTTTTTATGAAGTGATACAAGGTATTTCTTGAAATGGTTAATTGCTCATAAGCATTCTAGATCAGGTGGCTGTATCCACACCTCTGTCTTATATATTTAGTTGCAGGCACCTGACTGACCTTTTGTTTTACTAGCACATAGCAAGTTCAGCCCTCAAAAACACATTCCCTTTCCATAGGGGAGAGAAACTAAGATTGCATCGTGGTATGAATAGTTGATGACATCATATTTCGGGCCCAAACACAACTGTACAGTACAGCCATAGCCTTGCTAGTAGTGTAACTCAAGACACCTTATCTAGAACCATATGGTAGATGAAGCCATCAGTTTCTGATCCACAAGATATCCTCCAGCTAGTGCCACTTCCAATGTCCTCTCTCTCACCCTCTTATTAGTGAACGGTTGGGCAAGTGTAAACATGTCAGTCCTCAGCTGTGAATCAATGCCCAAGTGCAACCATAAACTTCTACCAGCCAGCTATGATTAATCCACCCAAGACAAAAGATTAGTAGAAGCAACATCTCTCCACATAATGCGAGAACCCGAGGGTGCCTCCAGACTAGTGTTTAATTGCACGTGTATTCTGCAACACAATAGTGCATCAGTGGTCTTAACACAATAATAATGCAATAGTGGTTATTTTTTCTGCTTTATTAGTTCTGTGATATTTTTGCTATGTTACCATATTATTGCTATCCACAAAAGTAGAACATTTGTGGTATGAGAAGTTACAGGATTTCAGCAGAAAGTTACAGTATATGCACTGTTTGGAAATGAAGCAGTATAAATGCCCCCAAACTTTTGTATGCACAAATAGTGTTGACATTGGCAGTCACATATGACTGCCCCAATAGCATAATGATGACAAATCAACATGAATACGCCAAAAAAAAAGACATCCGGAGGAGCCCTGAGTCTTTTGAAAAGAGTTGTTTTCAATAACTGCTCACTGCTATTTTTAAAAAGGCAAGGGTTTAGCATACTAGTCCTAAGGTCATTTTAGGGCCAAACTAGATGCAGTGCCATTCATGCAGTTACCAACTATGTGAATAGCATATCCACATAAGGCCCCCAGTAGAGAGGTAGGGGGAGTGTTTTAAGTATTGCCCCCCTGTTGCAATGGTGATCCAGACTGGGTCCTACATACCTGCTATTTTGCCCTATAAGGGAAGTTCCTATCGGCTGAATGTAAAATGTTCAAGTGAATCTAACAAAATATTTTCCCCACTCCTGAGAGCTACCCAGTAAAGGATAAAGTAGCTTAACAAACAAGGTCAGGGCCATACACACAGTAGCACTATATTTAATATATGTATTTGTACATATATCTCCCTTTTCAACTGCAATAGTTTACAAGGTAGCTAAAAGCAACTTTTAAAACCATCAAAGCTTTATCCCAAGTTAAGACAAGCCACCACCACAATCAGCTGAAAAGCAGTACTGCTACAAAAATGATTTCTTGCTTGGATGGCTTTAAAAGAGGAACAGTCACATTCATGAAGGGTAAGGCTATCAATGACTACTAGCCAAAGTGGTTATGTTCTACCTCAACTGTCAAAGGCACTTCTTTTTTGCTGTCCATAGTAGCTATTTCATGTTGGAACCTATGACACTTTTATCAAGATATGAGTACCAACATCTCTTTTTTTACCAAACAAAACCACCAAGCACTGCAGGGCAGTATACCTTTGAATAACAATTGATCGCTGTGAGAACAGGATTGTACACTGGATGGACAGTGGCCCGATCCAGCAGTCTGTTCTTTCGTTAAAATCAGAAATTTGCTTCCCCGACTACTCCATCCCCATTGATAAGCCGTTCTCTCGCACAAGGAAGTACTAAGGGAGAAAAAAAGGATGCTTTTCATTTTCCACGTGAGACATACAAAGCGTTAATAGTTGCAAACGACTATAACACTACACCACCATGTATCTGAAATCACATTGCCTTCACTTACTTACTTCTCCAGTATAACAGCTTTTATTTCTCAAGAGCGACACAGAACACCACGTGCATCACACGTACATCCTAATTTCCACAGATCCTCCTACACCTTTATTGGAGCCTTTGATCTACAACCGTGACTACATCCACCCTGCAGAAACAGAACGTACTGGCTCCTCTACCACACCTAGCCAGCCTAAAATAAATACCCACACATTCCTCCATCTCCTTACACCCTACATTTTTATTAAACCTTCTACAAAACCCAGCCCAAATGCGGCTGCGCACAGCTTTTCCTTAAAACGACATTTCTTCCATAGACGCAAAATCAGCGGTGCGCCTCTGCACGGCACCTCTCCTTCCGCATTCCCTTTGCTGTCTGCAGTTCTCTGAGCATGCGCTAAACTCTGTTCTCTCCTTTAAGAAAAAAAGTCTCAGCGCACGCGTACATATGAACACTGAGGAAGGGAGGGCGCTCGTGGAAAGTGGGGGAAGAAGTTGCTGGGTGAACGGGAATACGTCATTGTTGTATCGATCTCGCGATGGTTCGATTTCCGATGGGTTGGCCCGCTGTTGTAGGCTCAGAGAATCAGTAGAAAGCCGATTGGACTGACGAAGAGAAATCGCGTGCGCGCCTCGTCCGCCTGCCTCTTCGGTCGGGAGAGGACGTTGTCTCTGCCCACGAAAGGGAGGTGCCTCGAAGAGGGCCCCGCCCCACACTATGTGTAGCCGTCATCGTCGCCGCCTCCTCCTCCTGCGGGACTAGCAGCGGCCGAGTGCCTCTAGGTGCCTCAGCAGCCCTGCCCCGTTGGTGTTGGTTGCTGACCGGCCGGCCGGCTGGCCTGGAGCAGGAGGGAGTAGCCCCGTTATGAACCTGCACCAGGTGCTGACGGGGGCTGTCAACCCCGGGGACAATTGCTTCTCCGTGGGGAGCGTCGGCGGGCATCCCTTCACGGTGAGTCTTTTTCCCATCCTCAGCTCCGGGGGCAGCGGCTCCCTCGCAGCACGCTCCTTTTAACTCCCGCCCTCAGGTCCCCTCGTCGTCTGCCTTCGCCACGCTTTCCTGCATCTTGTCTCCGTTTCCTCCACCAGTGTTCCTTTCCTGGGCAGAGCTTGGCCTCGGCCAGCGAGGAGCCGTCGCGCAGGCAGGCAGGCAGCTTGCGTCAGGGACACAGGATGACATTGGTGGAGGTGGGACTGGTAGGCTCGCTCTGCAGGTGCCTTGTTAACACGCCTGAGACCCGCTGGTTCAACCGGAGCCGAGCCTTTATTGATGTTAGGAGGTGAGCGAGCATGAGATCGGGCCTCTGCTATGACAGGGCAGATCCGTTCTCTGCCGCCCCTTTATTTTTCCTCCCACCCCAAGCATTTTGCCATTGCTGATGGTGTCTCTACATTTTTACTACGCTACACTCTTATATGAAATGTGGTTAATTTCAGAAGGGGGAAATTATTGGGTTTGAGCTTGCTCCGGTTGCGTTAATCCCAGGGAGGCATTCCCCACATTGTCAAAGACATCTCTATATTATAACTGTACTTGTTTTAGAGGCTAATGATTCAAAACATGTTCAGAGGCAGAGTTTGGGAGATTAAAGGCGAAGGGATATAAAGGGTGAACACTTTACTTTCCAAGAGATAGAATAGATTCCTATATGACAACTTTTGTAGTCTCCAGAATCGTCTTCATCACCTTGTTTCAGAGGCTAGTAGTGGTAGTATTGACCAGCCTGCTTGTATAAAAAGAGAAAATGACTGAAAGTGATATTTGTGTGACTTGCATAGTGTGGTGCTTGTATATTCAGATTTGAAGTTTGAAATGCTTCCTTCTTGAGCAGTTGTAGTGACAAAAGTGTGCAACTGGACAATCGAAAGGGTCATCCTGAAAACAATTTGTGGGCATATATATTTCCTTATAACTTTAACACTAATGATAGTGAGAACAATGGGGCATATTTTGATGGTCCTGAGAAATAAGTTTGCTTTTTTTCTTAGTTAAGTTGCTTTATAGCGAGGCTTTCCCCCCCCTTGCATTTTAATGCTACCTAATGGGAAGACAAGGAAATATATTAGATCATCTATATTAATTGGGGCTGAACTTCTAAGCACTCTTGGTTTCCAGGATCTTTGTGCTGTTTCTTCTTGTTACAACATTTAATTATCTGATATTCTTTCTGTGTATTTATTGTAATTAAACGGTCAACCTGTATCAGTTTGGCTGCATAAGTACACAAGAAAAAGCAGATGAACCTTTCTAAAATTCTTTCAGAGTATTTGCAACACTTGTTCTAAGAAAGTGCTGGAAACTCTAAAAAGCTACTGTGTTGTATCCCGTTATGACACCATAATGAAAACATGGAACATGTCATTTTGGACCTTGTGTTGTAGACTTGCTGTGGTATATGTATTTGATCACCTTGGGAGCTTTGCTGTTTTGACACTACATTTTACAACAGCAGGAGAAAGCTTTACCTGGTTTCCAGGTTATTAACTGAAGTCTCCAGCCCTTCTGGCTGCTATCTTCAACTCTGAATTTACAAAACTCGTTTGATCTTTAAAAGTATATGCACACTGTAACCCTGTTAGACTGTTACCTTTTCATTCAAAGTAGTTGTAGCACGTGTCTTAGAAAATGTTAGACCTATTTCTTTTTGAAACACCATTTTTTCAGATGTGCGATTAGGTAACCATATCTGTGTCTATGTTTAGTGGCTGTAGTAATTTTAATTTGTAAAAGAAAATGACAACATGCACTGTACATGTTTGTTTCTTAAGCTTGACTGTATGGATTATTGCCTGTGTAGAATAGAGATTTTTTCAAAGGAAAAAAAAAGTTTAGTTCTCTTTCAGTTAGAATTACAGTATTTAATGTCACTTTAAGGAGTTGCTTGGGGCGGCACCTGTCCTTATTCAAGGAGTGCAGTTAGGCCCTGTATTGGTAAAGTCTTTTACAAGGCAGCTGCTCTTGCAAGTTGCTTTTGGAGTGGGGGGCACAAAGGTTCAGGAGAAGAATAGGTAGGTGAATAATATTCTAGGGTGTGTGTAAGCAACCCCGCTCCCATAGCTCAAGCAAGTATTGCACTGGAGAAATAGCAAGTAGTTCTTAAGAAATGTTAAGACATGTGGGTCAGAGCAACACAGACTAGGAGAGAAAACATATGGAGAATTAAATAAGAGGAGTGGAAACTTAAGTGTTCCTCACGAACAATTTCCTTACTACTGAAATGCTTTTACTTTCCCAATCTAGCCATATGAAGCTGTTTTATATGAGTCAGACCACTGGGTCAACTAGCCTAGTATTTTATCTGTCTGGTAGCTATTCTCTAAGGTAGGGGTTCCCAAACTCTGGTCCCTGGAGCTTCATTCATGTGGTCCGTGGTGGGTCTGCAGATTTGTGGTTGAAGATGAGAAATGATACATTTATCACATTAAATATTCATATTTATTTGTAATGGTATGTTATTGCTTATTTTATTATATTGTATTGTATTACTGTTTGAATTCTATGGATATATATACAATAGATATATAAGAAATAAAGAAGCAATAAAATATAATTAAAAACCATACAGCATCTAGCACAGCACATTACATTTGCTACAGCAGGCAGAAAATCATCAAGTGGTCTGCCAAACCCTCAGCAGTTTTCAAGTGGTCCATGGGCAGAAAGGTTTGGCAATCACTACACTAAGGTATCCCAGAGTGTTATTAATCCCTAGGCCGTGCTACCAGAAATCCTTAACTGGAGATGTCAGGAACGGAAATTAGGATTTTGTGTTTCCTAAGTGCTATGAGCCACCCTCAATATTATTGTGGCATCATCTAGTCAAATTCTAGTTCTTCAAGGTCTGACAGGTTCGTCTTTGTTTTAAAAATGAACATAAGCATTGTTTACCAAATAGTCCAAGAACATAGTAATGTCAACAGTAACTGCTTGTTGGTGTGAATGCAAGGAAGTGATTACATCACAAATAGCTTGGGACATTTTTATCTTAGAGGTGACCTGGAAGGCCTTTTCCTTGCTTGGGTGAAAGTTCAACTGTTTGTTAACAGGTTTTCTGTTGTGAAAAGTTTCTAAAAGTAGAAAAATACTGCTGGGATGGGGGATAAATTGACATTTTATTAAGATTATAATTTTTCTTGCAACAAAAATACAATCTAATATAAGACTGCAGTCCTGTACAAATTTAGGAGTAAATCTCATTGTTTTTAGTAGTAAGCAGAAACCAGTAAACATGCTTATGATCAGACCAGGCCACACACCTGGGTAACAAATTGTTTCTCTTTTCCCACTTCAGACTATTAAAAACTAAGACATGCTTTTTATTATATCCAGCAAAAAAGAAGTTCCATACACCCTTTTTTTGGATAAGATAGCCTGAAGAAGAGCTCTGGTAAACTCAACAGATTGCCCATTATTTTGTGATGTGTTACTTGGTACTTAAGAAAGTACTACTGTTCTTCTGCTTTCTGGATTTTTTTGTGCGGGACTAACGTAACTGCATGGATATTTTGATTGATTTCTATGATGTTTATTGCACTGAACAGTCTGTTAATTTGTGCAACCAATGTATTAAAAATACTGTGGATCAGCACTGGCAACACATTTAAATTCATAGGCACAAGAATCAATGTTTTAGGAGCTTCATATCAATTTGAGGTAAAAGGTCCATGGAGGAATAAACAGAACACCAGAATTTTTAAGTGCTAGCATCACATTTTAGTTGTTGACCAACAGTGCATACATCTTAAGTTCCCTCCCATGGGGACGGGCTCTAGAGTAGGGCTGAAGAGCCTGTAGCCCAGGGATTTAACTGTGACCCTAAGGCACCATTTCTCAAACTGTGTTCTGCTGAATCCTGGGATTCCATGAGGCATTTCAAGGGGTTCTGCTCAGAAAAAAGTAATGGTGGACAAGCACACGCAATGTGTGGTTTCCATTGGCCTGCAACCATGGGATGAAGTGCACTACTCAGGCAATTGGCCTCGGCATCCCTTTCCCTTCTTTCATTTCCTTCCCTTCCCTCACTTTACAAGGGTTAAATCAGTAGTGCCAGTGGAGCAGCTCAGGCAGGGTGCACTGCTTAAGGCATGCTCTGCGTCACTGCCAGTTACCTTGGGGGGGGAGGCAGCAGGCAGCTTGGCACAGTTCAGGTGCATCAGCAGAGCCAATCTGCTGCTCCTGCCCCTCCTTGTTGCCTTGGCCCTCACCCTCTCTGTAGGTTGCAGTAACACACAATGTTGGGAAGCAGGGTAGGTAATGCTACTCTTCCTACACCACTGCGCTACTGGGTTAAATGTGCTGTTCAAGCACTTGTCATGGGAGTCCCTCATTCCCCTCTTAGCACCTTCGCCTGAGCTGTAGTCCGGTGGCAAGGATTAAATATGCTGCTTCTTTAATGTTAACAGAGAGATAAGAACTCTCTTTGATAAGAGCGGAAGCCTTAAGGGATGGCAAACAAAACAAATGCTTCTCCTATCCGAGGAGATCAGGAGATGGACATCAAAGTTTTTCCAAGTCTCAGAGTTGCTGCTTGTGAAAGTTGCAGCTCTGGCTGGCTCTCCCTTGTTTGCACTTCCAATAATCAACTTTTCCCCTCCCCTTTTTAAAAATCCTTTAAAAAGATTTTATTGCAAGATTTCCACTGAAGTTTTGCTTAAAGTGAAGGGTTCTGCCACTGCAGAAAGATTGAGAACCACTCTCCTACCTGGTTGCTAAGCCTGAGGTGGAGATACTTTGGTTTTAATCAATCTGTGCTATTTATCTAATAATCAACTTACTTGAGCAACAGAGTTGATGTCCATTTTCTCATTTGGTGCGGCAGCTGCAAGTATTCTTGGATGACACAGATTATATGGGTTCAGGACTGACCATGGGACTGAGTTGGCTGTGGTCTGTGACGCCCTTCCCTGGCTCTCCCTGTCAGGTTCTTACCTGCTCGTGGCTACTGCCTTTCACTAGGCACCACCAGGGACTCCACCAGTCCGGACTGTCCTTTTTTATGGTTTCTCTCTCCGCTCTAGCACAGATCTCAATAGACCCCCCTGCTAGGCAGCACCACCAGTCACGTTCTACAACCAATGTTCCCAGAGACCTTGCCTGAGTCTCTCTATCCGGTTACATTCGTGACTGCGTGCCTATGCTGTTCCCAACCCCCTTGTATCACTGCAGATAACTCATAACTCGGGGTTGCTGTGGATACGTATAAAGTTATCTTCTCCTCTTCACCGCTGTCACCATTTGTTACTGTTTCCCTTCAGCCTTGGTTATTACCTTACCCTCCCTTCTGGTCTGTGAAACCACAGCCAAGGATCAGGCCTTCGGTAAACCAAAATAGTATTTATTAAATAACATTAATAACAAGATAACTTTGATAATGATCTACAAGCTTATGGTTTCATCTATTACTGTGATATTTGACTTATTACTAATCTGAACTCCACCTCCCTCTTTTTCCACACTCTCCTGACATAAACCAACTCACACCCACCTCCAAACTCCACCAAAACAACCCACTCACGTCCACCCAGATTCAACTGTCATCCTTCCGTTTATACTCTCAGCCATCCAAACACTCAGCCAATCATCCAGCATTCTACTGCTCATTTACTCCCCCCTCCTCTTTCATTCCACTTACCACATATCTTCTATACAAACAGCACTTACCATATATACATTAATACAGGAACATCACATGGTCACCCTGATGAATGACCTTTACAGAGAGCGGACAAGGGAAGTGTGACCTTGCTTCTGCTTCTTGATCTCTCTGTGGCTTTCCATACCATTGAACATGGTATCTACTGCTGGACCGACTCTGTGGAATGGGAATTGGGAGACCTGTGTTACAGTCCTACCTACAGGACCAAGTCCAGAGAATAGCTTTGGGAGAGTAATTTTTGGCCCCATGGCAGTTACACTATGGAATGCCACAGGACAATAATAATAATAAGAATCCTCAGTGCTATTTGATATCTATATGAAGCCACTGGAAGCAGTTATTAGGGGTTTGGGGGCAAGGTGCCATCAGTACACTGATGATGCTCAGCTTTATTTCTCAACATCTGAATCAAGAGAAGCTGTGCAGGCCCTGGACTGGTGCCTGGACACAGTGGTGGGATGGATGGGGGAAAATAAACTAAACTTGAATCCTGGCAAGATGGAGGCATTGTGTGTGAGTGGTTTCCGTGTCCAAAATATTGGTCAATTACCTGTTTTGGACAGGGTTGCATTCCCCGTGAAGGAGCAGGTATGCAGTCTGGGGATGCTTCTGAGTCCAGCTTTGTCATTTGAGCTTCAGGTAGCCTCAGTGGTTAGAGGTGCCTTTTACCAACTGTGCTTGGTATGACAGGTACAACCATTCCTGGACCAGGGGACTTGATTACAGTAGTTCAGGTATTGGTGACTTCAAGGTTGGATTGCCACAATGCACTCTATGTAGGGTTTCCCTTGCACTTGACCTTGAAGCTGCAGTTAGTGCAAAAGCTGCAGCATGATTGCTGACAGGAGTGAGAACCTGTCAGCATATAACGCCTCTGCTCAGAGATCTGTACTGGCTGCTGATTTGTTACCAGGCCAAGTTGAAGGTGTTACTATTGGTATATAAAGCCCTTAACAGCTTGATAGGACACTTTGCTTCATGTGTGCCCACTTGCCCACTTCAATCTGCGGAACTGGCATTGTTACAGGTGTCACATAATACTTGTTTCACACTTGCAAGAAATAATTATTTCAGTGTAGCAGCACCTACGCTTTGAAACTTCCTGCCTATTGACATAAGGCAGGCACCTTCACTGTATTGTTTTCAGTGCCTGCTTACAACATTTTTGTTTAGGCAAGCCTCTCCGGTCATTGATGCTGATGTGCTTTAATCTGTTTTTAGTTTACTGCTGATTTAAGATGCCTTTTAAATGTTTTAATCACTTGTTTTTAACTGTTTCTACTGAAAATTGTAATATTTCTTGCAAACCATTTGGGGTTTGTTACAGTCAAGTGGTATATAAAATTTGGGGGTCCCTGTGGAGGATGCCAACTTCAAACTGAGAATGTTGAGAAGTATATGGGTGCCAGAAACATTGCATTTGCCTTTTGAAAGGTTGATTTGTTTGGATACTGTGTTTAGCTAAGTTTTGTGTGAGTTATATTGATAGATTTGCATTACTAATATGTCTGAATAACTTCTTGATACAGTTCAGTATTCTGTTTGTCATAGGATGTTAATGTGTTTCTCTGCCTTGGAAAATGGCTTAGTTTGGATGAAACAATAATTGTTTAACATTATCTGCACAAGCCTCACATGCTCTCCTTTCTCCTCCAGCACAGCTGTAAGGAGGGAATCAGAGGCTTTCACTTCCAATTTCAATTAGCCACAGTTTATGAGCTGCATTCCTGAGAGCTGTTCTGTGTTCGTTATACAGTAGGGGGCCCCTTTTCGGCGTTCCACTGATACGACAGTTTTCAATTATAGTAAGGCCCCACTCATACGGTGCTTGTTCTGCTTTTACAGCGTTTTTTGGGCGTCGGGTGCCATTTTATTGATGGCGGGTTTCACTTTTTGGCGGGGGTCTAGAACGTAACCCACCGTATGAGTGGGGCCCTACTGTAGTGTGCAAATTCCCAAAATATCATCTTGTAGTTGCATTAATGCCTGACAAGGAAATAAGAGTTTTTTGTGAGTTTAGCAGTCTGCCTTTAGTAGAGACCAACCAGGTGCAGCTGGAAGCTTTCAGGAAGATCATGATGAATATAGACTCCCTTCTTGTCCATAGCATCCTGTAGTCAAAAGTATATTGTCTCCACACTTAGAAGTTCAATTTATTGGCCTACTTGAGCCTCTAACAATATCCTGAAGGGAGGATTTTGATCATGTGTATATGTGCCTTCAGATCACACTCTGCTCTCCACACTGTCAAGGGAGGTTTCAGGAGCTGGGAACAGAAAGAGGACACACATTTTCTTTCAGATCAGGCCAGATTTTCACACATCATTAGACCAGTGTTTAAACTATAGGTGTAGTGGTTAGAGTGTTGGACTACAACCTGGGAGACCAGGGTTTGATTCCCCACACAGCCATGAAGCTCACTGGGTGACCTTGGACCAGTCACTGCCTCTAAGCCTCAGACAAAGGCAATAATAAACCACCTCTGAATACCGCTTACCATGAAAACCCTATTCATAGGGTCGCCGTAAGTCAGAATCAACATGAAGGCAGTCCATAAGCTTAAACACATAAAAGTGGTTTGCTCCTGTTCTCCTGATACTGTTGTATGGAGGTAGAAACAAGCCTGATCTGAACGAACCTTATGGCTTATTTTTTTTGAAACAAATCACAAGCAGAAACGAAAGTATGTTCTTGGCTTTGACATAGATTTTATTTTGTATAAGTGTACAGACTCTTGCATTTGTTCACTAGAGTTGTGTTTTGATGATATTGTGTGAACGTAATAATTGGAATAACTTAGCTGTTATCCAATCGGAATAAGTACGTTCCTTAAAGTATACAGTGGCTCTTCTCATAGTAGCAACACAAAAGCTTTTATTTTTGTTAAGGATGGTGAAGTGGATTAAATATTTGGTGTCGCAAATCATGATTATTAGAGAAATGAGTTGTAAAGTTGTACTTGTGAATTGTACTTAAATACACTTTTCATTGAATTATGTCACAAAAAGTATAGAGGGGACATATATAAAATGTCTTTCTTTCTTTTCTCTAGGCATATGCATCAGGATGTGATATTGTGATACTGGGGACTGATTTTGAAAGATTACAAATAATTCCTGGAGCAAAACATGGAAATATACAAGTGGGATGTGTAGATTGCTCCATGCAACAAGGGAAGGTAGGTAGTAGTGGTACTCCTGTTAAACTCATCCATTTGATTTGTTATTGTAATAATGCATATTTTGTGATACTGTCCTGTCTATAAGCTCTTCAAATACTTTCTGTTCTGAGCCATGCACAAGGACCTGTATGTCAGGAGATTAAATTATTCTTGCAGCTATTCAATTCCTTTTGTTTATATTACATTCAGTCCTGCCTGTTTATATTGTAGACTGATATTATGTCTTGAAGAATAATATGGTCATTGTTATACTATGAGGTTCTATGTGAATGTGAGCCTCAACTCGCACAAAGACAGGTGCTTCAGCAGAGGCGGACACATAGCAAGTTAAGACATCATGTGGCTGAGGTAGTACAGTTATTTCACAAGACTATACTCTTGAGTTCTTTTGGCCCTGCCTTGTTATGCTGTCCAAACTTTGGGCAAGAAGCAAACCATCATAATGGGTTTGGATGGCATAACAAGGCAGGGCTTGTGCTTTGTTGCTCCTGGTTCAACTAAGTGAGGGGAAAGTGAAGCAGGGACTTTAGAACAGCATGCAGCAGCACTCTGCTCGTATGCATAGTTAATGTTTAACTGTGGTTTAATGTGATGTGCAACACATGCCATTGTTAAAACATAATACATGGAGAGAAGCCTTGAATGAGAAGTCATATGCTATTTCAAATGTCTGCAAGAGTAGCTTAGAAGGTTAAGAGATGGCTATATAGGAGGAGAGGCAAATCATTTTATACTAAAATGTATATTTTAAAATTTCAGCTGAGATTTAGTTACCTTAAAACAGATTTCTTTATTATCTCTCTTGCTCTCTCTTGATGTTTAGCACAGTTTGAAAAGTTCTGGCATTATTTCTTGAAAAGGAGACTGTTAAAAGAAAAGCATACAGCTCACCAAAATGAACTTCTGTTTTTCTATGTAATCTTGGTGCAGAGTAAAAACATTTTGTATCATTGCACTTTTCATTTGGTAAAACTTGTTTTAGTATCCTGTAGTTGCAGAACATTTCTTCTCCTATCAAATAATGATGGTCTTAGGACTCTCTGGATTTTCAGCCAATCATTGCTTTCTCCTTTGCTGATAAGGTTTGTTTGATTGTGCTCATATGTCTATCCTCTGAACTTTTTGCCTTTTTATTAATTGCTAAAACTCTATAAACATAGCTCCTGGAAGAAAAGAGGAACATTTTCTCTTGGAACAGGTGTGAATTAACTGCTGAATTGATAAACTTTTTTTCCCCACCATAAGATTACTCTTTGAAGTTGAGATACATGTGAAGCTGGCTGATTGAAAGAGCCCAATATACTTTGCAGTTACTAGTTCATATTGCCTAGAAGTCCAAAGCTTTGTTTCACTGTATCTGAAGTGCACCAAGGATCTTGACTGCGAATCCACTACTAAATGGTCACATGAAAATTGGAAAAGTGAGAGTGTATGATTCACTTTAACACGGTTGTGGAAAAGAGAAAGAGTTCTAATTTTATAACATTGGATGAGTAGTGTGTTACTTAGTATCAGTATAGATCAGGAGTGGCTGACCTGTGGTCCTCCAGATGAGCACATCATCCCTGACAATTGGCTGTGCTGGCTGAGGCCGATTCAAGTTGGAGTCTTACAACATCTGAAGGTCCACAGGTTAGCCATCCCTGATATAGATGAGTGATAACAGTTATGTACTCAGCACGTGAAAGAGGAATTTAACGTCACTTTTATGTAGCAGTTTTAATTTAGAATGCTTTGAGAAATATCCTTGTCATAGGAACGTAGGAAGCTGCATTATGCTGAGTCAAACCATTAGCCCATCTAGCTCAGTAATGTCTACACTGACTGGCAGCAGCTCTTGAGGGTTTTAGGCAGGAGGTTCTCCCAGCCCTGCCTGCAGATGCTGGGAATTGAACCTGGGACTGTCTGTATGTAAGGCAGATGTTCTGCCACTGAGCTACTGCCCTTATCAGTACATACTGGATGAGATCCAACTCCACACATGCACCCAGTGTAAAAGCAGTAACAATTTCTATTTGCATATGGGGCAAAGGCAAAAATTCCTTCTTGTGGCATTCTTTGAAATATTCTCATAAAGGGTCTTTCATACAGCCAGCAACTATTTCTGCTTGAGAGATTAAGAAGTGAAATAAAAGAACTTGTGCACAGAACAATTTTGACGTGTCTCCAATTATGCTTCTTGCAGCTTTATTCTGGCTTGGCCCAACCCTGCCATCACAAAAACAAAGTAGAAAACAAAAATTAAATGTCCGCACCTGATAGGTCAAAGCAACGTCTTATAGTTACCAAGCAGACAAGAGCAGCTTGTTTCCATTAGGTGAAAATGAAATGCCTATTGGTCATGTTAACATTAGCAGACTTTCCCTCCTTTGTTCTGGACAATCCCTGAACCCTCTGCAGCAAATCTTTGAGGTACACAGGAGGCTGGAGAGGAGAGCAAGGGGGAGCCTCGTATGAACTTGAAGTCCATTTCACTGCCAAATGGACACCATTGGATTTCACCTGATGTTTTGTAGATTGGGTGTAAAAATTCATATTTTAGAAGTGATGAGATTAGTTCTTCATTTTCATAGAAAAGCCTTTTTAAGCATAATGTATCTGTTAGACGCCATTATTTTTCATTTATTTATTAATGTCCCCATCCTTCCTTCCTTTATTTAAGTATAATTTTTATTGTGACTTTGAACCATAGGTCTTATGCACAAATACAGATACAGGTAGAAATACATACATGCTTTCCGTTAAACATTTATTACATTTTGTAAAATAATAAGTGGCTATATTGAGCTTGGAGAATTTATGACGAAAAATTCTCTTAGTTTTTGAGCGGCCAGAGCAAAATTGGCTACTGCAATAGTCACTGGGTTAAAATTATCGCATAAAAGCATACTGACCAATTCCTTATCTGGACAGGGTACTAAAACCTCTAAAAAAGTCGATAAGAACTTCCATCTAGGATTTTCATAGAGTGGGCAATAAAGTAAATAGTGAGCTAAATCCTCTATGGCCTTGCAGCCGTATATACAAACGCGTTGAGCCACAGGTATGCCACTATAACGGCCTTCTAAGTAAGCTGTTGGCATGGCCTGAAAACGGAGGGCAGTAAAAGCCCTTCTAATATTGGCTCTATCGAGCGTGCTCACGTAGTTTGTCAGAGAGTGGCAAGTAGTTTGTCAGAGAGTGGTTGAGTTTGAAATGGGGATACCAGGGCGAGAAGGGAGCTGACATTATGGATGCCCGGTCCTGGTGAGCATCACAGTCAAAAAAACCATTTGCAGAGGGCAACTTTGTTTAATTCCAGCAGTTTATCTTGGGAAAGTTCATATTTGAAGAGTATTGTGCTGCAATCTGATGCCCAACCACCAGATTGCAATTGTTCGTACCAGCACTGTTTGACCAAGGCAGAGTCATCCATTTTGAGGATTCTAAGCCAGTAGCGAATGTGGGCTAGATCGATACGTGCTGCGATTGAGGGGAGGCCTAGCTCCACTCTAAGGTGGGGAGTCTGAGTCCCCGATGGAAGGCCTAGCACTTGTTTCATGAATTGATTTTGAATTGGCTCTAAGGTGGTTCTAGCAGATGTTCCCCACAGCTCTGATCCATATAGGATCTTCGGGAGTATTTTAGTTTTGAGAATTTTGAGCATGGGAAGAATAAGTTGGCCACCATTGACTATTGATTCAGTTTAGAAATTAATTATGGGTGGGACTAACATTCTTCTGTTCAGATTATTTAAAATTCACCAAACTTATTATTTAGGAGGAACCTAGTATTTTTAAAAAAACCCTACCAAATCTAAATGTTAACAATTCTATTTATTTATTGGAAATTATGAATAATTGCTTTACCATACAATACTTTTATTTACCTGTTTATTATCTCTACTATTCTAGATTTTGTGCAATTCTGACAGGATTCCAGTTGGCATTTTTAGGTCATGTTCACATTTAGGTTGCTTGATCTGTAATTTGTTTTTGTAATAGATTTTCGACTCTTGAATCTGTATCCCACAGCATTTATACAGAGTTTCTGTGCAGAAGTAGCATTATGATGTTGTTACATTTTTCTTTTTTTAAAAAAGACCTATCCATGAAAATAATTATACACTAAGGTATAATTATGTTATATTGTGAATGGAAGTAGAATATGCTTCTGGATAGGTCAAGTTAAAATGTTTAACCCCCTTTTCTTCAGTTTGCCTTAATTTTTTAAGAACCACTTTAAGATCTGCTTTGCAACCTTCAATATCTATCTCTGTATAAAAAGGTAAACCCCCATGCTGTCATGACATCACAGCTTGATGGCGGGGGTGGAATGTTCCAGCAAACTATGTGGCTACCATGGCCTGGGCCTCAGCAGCACCCAGGCCTGTGCCTTGGTGGCCTGGATGGGAGGCTGGCAACAGCAGTTGCAGCCTGGGCAGGAGGCTGAGCAAGAAGCCAGGTGGGAGGTCAGTGGTGACAGTAGCAGCATGGAAGCCAGGCAGCAGGTTTAGCAACCCCTGGAAGAGGCAGGGGGAGCTTTTGTGGTCTATGGGGTGAGGGAAATATTTGGCAGTCTGTGGGTTTTTTTGATGGCCTGTGGGGAGGCGGGGAAGGGGGAAGCTTCAGCAGGGCAAGTGAAGCAAGTGGGGCGTGGCCCCTAGTAAGATATAAAATAACACAGCATGCTGTACTGTTGATTCAGATATACCACAGGTATGATGATGATGTCCCCATGTACAATACTGTATACCGTACCACAGTTTTTGTTATAACACCGAAACCCATAGCATGGGTGCATCCTTTGTTCCTGACCCCCGAGTTATAGCACAGTTCTACTGTACCATTATAAATTAATGCCTCTGTTATTGCCTTCCATTACAGATTCACTAATAGGCAAAAAACTTTGCAGTTTAAGAACATAGCTATAGCCCACAGATATTTCTATCAAACTTTAAAAAGCAGGGAAATTGGGCAACTTTAGCGAATGAACCAGGGGAGCAGGAGGCCTGAACTCCTCTCTGAGATATTGGACTGCCCTACAAATTTGTCAAAATGCAAATACGATTTGGGTTGGTCTTTCACAGTCCAATCCACTTCCTGTGTAGCTTGGAAGAATTTGGTAACATGTGCCTCTGAGCATATGGTGAGTGTTGGCAACCCTTGCCATCTCCAAAGGTGGAGAATTATATTTTTGTATGTTTGTTGGTGTTCTTCTTACTTTGCTTCTTTCCTATGATTTGCATATTTTTTTGAGTTTAGTGGGATTTATTTCTGTGCAATCATGTTTGAAAATGGACTGCCTTCAAGTTGATTCTGACTTATGGCGACCCTTTGAACAGGGTTTTCATGGTAAATGGTATTCAGAGGTGGTTTACTATTGCGTTCCTCTGAGGCTGAGAGGTAATGACAGGCCCAAGGTCACCCAGTGAGCTTCATGGCTGTGTGGGGATTCGAACCCTGATCTCCTAGGTCATAGTCCAACACTGCCCCGGGGGAGGGTCAGGGAGGGATGGAGGATGGGGCAGGGAGGGATGGTGGATGGGGAGGGGAGGAGATTGGGTGGGTGGGCACTGGGCAGAGGAGAAGCCCCTTTCTTTCCAAAAAGGAAAACATTGTGAACAGTATCATTGCTTTTCAGCGTTTTCCTCACCTTTTTATTCTACAGCAGGCACATGTAGCCTCCCACTCAAATTTATTTTTTATTTTATTTATTATTTATTATTTGATTTATATCCTGCCCTTCCTCCCAGCAGGAGCCCAGGGCGGTAAACAGAAACGCTAAAAACACTTTGAAACATCATAAAAAGACCTTAAAATACATTAAAACAAAACAGTGTTAAAAACATATTTAAAAGCTTTAAAAACATCCTTTTTTTTTAAAAAAAAAGGGTTAAAAACATATTATTAAAGAAAACATATTATTTAAAACAAAGCTGTCCCTGGCCACATCCACACCTGGCCTTTATTTCACTTTGGACAGTCATGGCTTCTCTCAAAGAATCCCTGGAAGTGTAGTAAGTGAAGGGTGCTGAGAGTTGTTAGGAGACACCCTGTTTCTCTCACAGACCTTTAATCAGAGTGGCTGACTGTTAAACCATTCTCTCAGGGGGATAGCAGTCTCCTCTCAGCACCCTTCACAAACTACACTTCCCAGTATTCTTTGAGGGAAGCCATGACTGTCTCAAGTGAAATCAGTCTGGTGTGGGTGTGGCCCCTGATTAGGCAAGCCATCAGCTATGAGTCTGGCTTTTAGAACACTGATAGTTGGTACTTACAGTACTGAGCATGCCCCATGTTATCATTGGATTCAAGCCAAAATTTCTTAAATTAATTAAAAATCAGCCAGGCATTTTTTAAACTTTTAAACTGCAGAAGATGAAGGTCAGAGTATTCGGCAAGGTCAGTATTAGGATTACAGGTACTCTGTGAACATGACTGATTTTAAATGAATTTCAACAGATTATGAGAACTTTGACAGAAAAAAGTCCAAAAGGGCTCCAGGTTTTTTTCTTTTTCTTTTTACACTTTGAACTCTCAATTCTCTCTGACTGTTTTGTGTATCGCCATGAAAATTGTGAGGGTTGTTAAGCAAGGGTTTCTTAGTTCAGAACTATAAGTTTTGTAAGGTTTTGTTTTGAAATGAGCTTATGGGAAGCATCAGAATGGCATGGGTGGTATTTTCAATTTAACATTGCGGAATGTGGAAAATCCACACTGGCTATAGTATACAGCCACTCTTGTGGCTGTATAATATCCATTTTTGGTTTTTCCTTGTTTTTTCCATTCCTTTTCCTTAATCTTCTTATCCCAAATTGAGCTTTCATTATTTTTTTTTTCTGATTTTGACTTTTGTAAATGTTCCTTACATGTTAAACTCTCATATGTAATTTTCCCCCAAGGAACTTTTAACACCCAGGATTGATTAATCCCAGTCTGTATTGCATATTCTTACTATTCTTACTGGAGTACGAGGTGATCTTTTTCATGCACACCACTTTCTTACCACTTTTAAAATCCTGGTGCCATATGAATTGAACAATTATAATTATATATTTTGATTCTTAGCCTAAGGATTTTTAGCAGTATCTGGGTCTTCTCAGAGCTGTGTGTGACTGTCTCTAAACAAATTAGTCTTGTGCAGCTTTGGGGTAATCTGAAAAGTTGTCATTTCTCTTAGATGGTGATTCTTTGGATGACAGTACAAACAATCTTATGGGTATGACAGGAAGGTAACACAATCTGAGAGTAAATACATGTTTTATAATTACCTTAAACAGAGTGTTAAGCGGCGGTAACACAGCCGAAAGCTCTGCTCATGGCCGGAATTCGATTCCAACGGAAGGAGGAAGTCGAATCTCCGGTAAAAGGGGTCGAGGTCCACTCAGCCTTCCGTCCATCCGTGGTCGGTAAAATGAGTACCTGGCATATGCTGGGGGGCAAAGAAAGGCCGGGGAAGGAACTGGCAATCCCACCTCATATATACGGTCTGGCTAGTAAACATTGCAAGACGTCACCCTAAGAGTCGGAAATGACTCGCACTACAAGTGCGGGGACACCTTTACCTTTTTTAAACTAATTTTAAAATGCTATTTGCTTTAGATTGCAGCTTCTTATGGGAATGTGATTTGTATCTTTGAGCCAGTTCAGCACCTAAAACAGAAGAATACTCATCATACTGTAAGTGATTATGTTTTCTGTCTTCGCTAATTATTTGCATAGTAGTTGTTGATTTGCTTTTGTTCCTTTAGGGACACAATAAACTTTCAATCAGTGTGTTATTTAATTATTTAATACATTTAGATCACACCTTTTCCCCTTGGAACTCAAGTTGCTCTATGTGGGGTTACCAGGTTGTCTTCCACTCAACCACCGACCAGATCCAAGGTTTCAGCGAAGTTGCTGTATCATGTGCTGAGACATGTGAAAAACACAAATCCCACTGCAGTGGATGAGTCAACAATTTAGAAGCTATATTATTTTTGCGGAAGAAGTCTGTGCTTTTCATGTAGTAATGTGAAAAAGGCATAATCAATACTCTGTTTCTGAACCCTTCCCAGGGATATTTTAAGGGAGTGGAGGAGGTCACAATAGCAATGCTTAGAGACCTTCTAGCCTTGTCAAAACAAATGATGAAGTGGTAACTGTCCCCCTCACAAAGAGTTTAATAATTCTCATATGTATGCTAGCATCAAGCCACTTAGACAGTTCTGTTACTGATGACTGATGGAAAGCAGAGGCTAAATAGATTCGGCTGTGAGGCTGTCCCCACAAAAGTCATATTGTCAGCACCTGGCATGATCTGCCTTCAAGCTGCTTTTTTGGCTGGGAAAAAATATGTCCTCACACACATCCCAGCACCAGTCCTTTAATCTCTGAACTCAAGGTGGACTTCTACTGCTGGCCCAGAAACTAATGCACTGAATCAGAAAGCATCACTCAATGATTTTCCACAGGAGGACTGCCATCAAGTGGTAACATAGCTCCACCTATCGTCCAAAGGCAAGAATGTTTTGAAGTCAAGACTAGGGGCATCAAGCCCCTCCCACTCTCCAGTTCATTCTTGCCTTTCGTCCGTGCAAGTTGGAGTATAAGATAGCGTAGATAAGTTTTGTGTATCTGTTAATTAATTTAGTGTGTGTGGGACTGATTGTTCTTTTTCTGTCTTTGTTTTTTATTGTCCTGGAGAATTTCTTTGGGGGGTTGCTCTTCGCCCTTGTTTCCTCAGTCCCTGCCTGAACGGCGACCTACTGGGAGACCGCAGCTGCGGCTCTCCGTTCCTCAGGCGGCGGATGCAGCCTTAATCCAGGAGCTTGCGGCTGCAGCTTCCTGCTCTGCGCCTCCGCTGTCTCGTGTATTTTATAGATTGCCGCCTACTTTCGCGGCGGCTCCCTTGGTCCTTCCTCCCCAGGAGCCTGCGGCTGCGGCTCTTTTTGCCTTTCCAGTGGCCCTTTATTTAGTTGGGCTGCTCCGTCTCCCTCCCTCCCCGGTTCGTTCCGCGGCATTTTAAATCTCGCCGCAACTGACCTCAGGAGCCTGCAGCTGCGGCTCCTTCCCGTTTTGCAGCTTTCTTTGCCGATCGCCCCCCCCCCCCGCTAGCTGCAACTGTCTCAACGACTGTAGGGATTTCGCAGGCCGTTCTGCCTCCTCGGCAGTGATTTTCACGGCTGGCCCTTAAAGCTGCGATTGCGTCCTTCAGCCCTACGGCTGTGGAGCTTATTTTGACGCCACTCTGCTGCAGCAGTGTTTTCGGGCGGCCCTGTTTCAGCTCACTGGTGTTCTTCAGTGACCGCCATTGCTTCTTCCTCATCCCTATGCTTTTCTGATTGGCTTATTTTCCCGCTCTTTTAGCGGGCGCCATTTTATTTGTTCCCCCTTTTCCCGCCCTTTCTGTTTAGCCCTTACAACAGTAAAGGATTCTTTTCAAGGCCTTTTTTGTCAGTTTCTGTGTGTGTGCTGCAGAGTACAATAATAGAGGATTCTTTTCAAAGCCTTTTTTGTCAGTGTGTGCTGCAGAGTAGAACACAGGTCTCTCAATTCAAACTGCTGACTGAGACTGACTACTGAAGCTGTTTGGAACTGTACATTCTACCCCATCCGTGGCCGTGTACCAAGCCTGTTTGGAACTGTACATTCTGCCCCATCCGTGGCCGTGTACCAAGCCTGTTTGAAATTGTACATTCTGCCCCATCCGTGGCCGTGTACCAAGCCTGTTTGGAACTGTACATTCTGCCCCATCCGTGGCCGTGTACCAAGGCTGTTCGAAATTATACATTCTGCCCCATCCGTGGCCGTGTACTAAGGCTGTTTGGAACTGTATATTCTCCCCCATCTGCTGGCGTATACTTAGCCATCTGAGCCGGTGCATTCTGCTCCATCCGTGGCCGTGTACTGAGCCTGTTGGGTCTGTACATTCTGCCCCATCCTTGGACGTGTACTGAACCCCCTCGAAATTATATGATGGCGGAACAGCCAGTGACAGCTCAGGCAACCAAGCCTAAACAATCTAAGGCAACCAAGCACAAGCACACTAAAGCGGTTGCCAAAACCAAGCATATATCCAGCCACAGCACAACCAAGCGGGCACGCTATGTCTCTGTCCCGGTTTCTGAGGAGGCAGGCCAAGAACCATTAACAAATCCCTTTAATTCTCTGGCCGCATCCTCCGAGGAGGACTTTGCAGGGTTTCCTGACCAGCCAGCAGCCAGCTATCCTCCTCCCATATTACCACCTAGGGCTCATTCATCTTCTCAGCCTGCTGAACCGCCCATATCTTTGCCTCTACAAGTGCAACCATCTCCCACACCGGGGCTGCAGCTGTCTCAGGAGTTCATATCACAACTACAAGACATGCTGTTGTTCTTCTCTCAAACGCAGTCACAGGTCACTGCCATGCCTCAGCGGAGTGTTTGCAGACAACCCAATGATATGAGCCACTATGCACGCAACGAGGCAGATCCATCATGCTCTCCAAACCCTTTTGACATTGCCAGGGGCAGGTTTGTTGATGACGTTTCTTGTGGGGAGGATCCATCATTTGCTATGTAAGCCGAAGGAGACAAGTGGAGTGATCAGTCAGAACAAGAGGAGGATACATCTTATTGCCTGTTTGATGCCTCCAATTATCAGCCCCTTGCTTGCAGAGTATTGAACAACCTTGGTCTCCAATCTACACAACCTGCAGCTACCACTCCCGCTATTAAAGGGGCCAGGGTCCTGAAATCCCCCACACAGCAGAGCACTACCTTCCTGTGCCAGATCCTATTGCCAAACTGGCCAAGGACGAATGGTCTCACCCATTACAAACACGCCGTTTTAATGCCCTTGCGGACAAGCTTTACTCTTTGGCTCCGAATTTTACAAGTAGACTGGCCGTCCCCGGCATAGACGAGCCGATTTCCAGTCTAGTCTCTAGACCCCTTTTGCCGAGGGAAGGGGACTCACATTTAAAGGACGCCACTGAGCGGAGGCTGGACTTTGCCTTACGCAAAAACCATGAGGCCACCGCTTTCTCCATGCGAGCCTCGGCATCAGCCTCCATCTTTTCCAGGGCAGCGATGATTTGGTTGGATGACCTCTTAGATGATCCTAATCCCGATCCTGTCTCTCTGAGGAGGTCACTGGTGAAATTACGCAAGATGGCGTCGTTTGTGGCTGATGCCACCTTGGACGCAAATCAGCTGGGAGCAAGAGCTATGGCAGCTCAGGTAGTCGCTCGGCGGACCCTCTGGCTTCGTCACTGGCAAGCAGACTCTACAGCCAGGGTTAACTTATCAAGGGCACCTTATTCGGGCTCATTACTCTTTGGCGAGGAAGCCCTAAAGGCAGTACTTGTTGACCCCAAGGATGCTTGGAAGCCTGTCTTGGCCACTGTCAGGAACATTGATCGCAGGCCCTTCAGACGTTTCACCTCATACCGCACGACCCAGCCCTTTCAAGGAGCGCGGCCCGGGGGACGAGGCTGCAATTTCTGAACCAATGATTTCCGTTCCTCCAGGGGAGCCTGGAACAGACGTTTCCCAGGCAGAGGTCAGTACCAGGGACGCAGAGGTACCTCAACGTCCTCATATCGGGGAGGGTCTTGCCAGCACAGACAGTACTGATGCGATACCGGTCAGGGGCAGACTGCTTCTGTTTGGAGACCATTGGCTGCGTCTGACTCAGGTCACCTGGATCAGAGATCTTTTTTGTTATGGCTATACACTAGAGTTTTGGGCAACCCCTCCAGACAGATTTCATCCCTCTCCTTGTCCCAAGGCACCATCCAAGCACTGCATCATGCAGACAGCCATACATCACCTCTTGGACACAGCAGCAGTAGAGCCAGTCCCTACAACAGAGAGGTCGGAAGGGGTGTACTCCCTCCTATTTACTGTGCCCGAACGAGATCTGTCATGGAGGGCAGTGTTGGACCTCAAGTTCATCAGCCGTTGCATAAAGTATTGCAGATTCAAAATGGAATCCCTCCACTCCATTATAGAAAGCCTTCACGAAGGAGACTTCCTGGCTTCTATCGACCTAAAGGAAGCGTATCTCCATGTGCCTATTTGCATAGCCCACAGAAAATTCCTTCGGTTTGCCTTCGGCCCCCAGCATTTTCAATATTGAGCAATGCCGTTCGGTCTCTCGTCTGCCCCAAGAGTATTTACCAAGGTGCTACTCATCCTAGTGGCTTACCTCCGGCTTCAAGGGGTGCATATCTACCCCTACTTGGACGATCTTTTAATACGGGCGAGTTCCAGGGAGCTCGCTCATCGCCATCTAAAGCTCACGCTCCATGTCTTGCAGACCTAAGGCTGGCTAGTCAATTTCGACAAAAGCCATCTCCAACCAACCCAACACCTACAACATCTAGGGGCGATGTTAGACACCCTGCAGGTGACGGTGTTCTTGTCTCCAGACCGCATAACCACTATCATAGACATCACATGGTCTCTGATGCACCACGCAACCGCGGACGTCATGCTTCTAGCAAGGGCTCTCGGAATGTTGGTGTCCACCATCCATATTGTGCCATGGGCTCGAGCCCATACTCGCCAACTTCAGTGGGCTTTGTTACCGTTTCAGCAGAACATTGCCAGGTCCAATCATCAAACAATCCCCTTGAACCCCGCACTGCGTCTTTCATTCCGCTGGTGGACGAGGGTCCAACATCTCACCTAGGGCACTCCATTCAGAGAACCCCACAGGACTGTTATCACCACAGATGCCAGTCTCCTCGGCTGGGGAGCCCACTGCAACTCCCAGTTTGTTCAGGGGGTTTGGACCGAAGCAGAGCAGACTCAGAGCATCAATTGGCTGGAACTAAAGGCTCTCCACTTAGCTCTGCTCCATTTTCAGTCTCTGTTCCCCTTGGACCATGTTCTCATTCGAACGGACAACACGTGTGCGAAATCTCATTTAAACAGACAAGGGGGAACCAGGTCCTGTTCTCTGCAGAACCTAGCTTACCTCATATTCGACTGGGCAGAACAGCATCTACAATCCTTGAAAGCAGAACATCTCAGAGGAATTTGGAATGTGACAGCAGACTGGCTCAGCAGACAACAGGTTTTTCTGGGAGAATGGAAACTTCATCCGACCATTTTCCATCTTCTCCAGCGTCGGTTCGGTGTCTTCTCAGTCGATCTGTTTGCCTCCAGTCACAATTGCCAGCTACCCAGGTACTTCACACGATACCTGGACACGACAGCGGAAGCGGTGGATGCTGTGTCGCTACCGTGGCCGGACGGGGACATTTGAGGTCTGCTGGCCTGTCCGACGCTGTTATTGACATTATATTGGCCTCGAGACGACCATCTACCACTCGTATATATCAACATATTTGGGTGGCATTCTCCAGCTGGTGTCAGTCCCAGCACCTCGATCTTTCCCAGGCCACAATACAACAGGTGCTGCAATTCCTTTATAGGGGCCTCATGATGGGACTTAGACCCTACACCTTACATCGACATGCGTCCACTCTGTCGTCCATTCTCTCAGTGTCCTCCGCTGGTGCTACTATTGCCTCGCATCCGTTCCTCAAACATTTTCTGAGGGGAACCGCTCTACGCTCACCGGCTGTATTCCACTGCTTTCCCTCATGGAGTTTGTCGAAGGTTCTGCAGGCTTTACAACGCCCTCCATTTGAACCCCTTAGGACTGTGCCTTTACGTCTGTTGTCATTCAAGATCCTGTTCCTGATCGCGATCACCTCTGCGAGACGAGTTTCGGAACTGGGCGCATTGTCTTCTGCCCGCCATCTCTGTGTTTTTCACAAGGACTCTGTTGTGCTGAAGACTGATCCTTCCTTCCGTCCCAAGGTCAATTCAGTTTTCCATTGCAACCAGGACATTGTTCTTCCTTCCTTTTGCCCGAATCCTACCCATCCTCTAGAGAAGGCTTGGCATTCGTTGGATGTTCGGACCCAGGATATATGACGAACTGAGTCTTTGTATCCTTTCATCCACGTTCTATGGGGCATAAAGTAGCTAATTCCACCTTATCCTGCTGGTTGCGCGCATGTATTACCTTAGCTTATGAGTCCCTTAAGCTTCCTGTTCCATCTAAAATAACGGCTCATTCCACTAGATCAGCAGCCACTACGGCTGCTTTTGCTACCAACACTCCTGTTGCTGATATTTGCAGAGCTGCTGTTTGGTCTACCCCACATTCGTTTATAAGGCATTACAAAATAGATCGTTATGCCTCTGCCGATGCCTCTTTTGGCAGGCGAGTTTTGCAACAGGTTCTTAATGATGATTAGGATGTGGGTGGTCCCTCCTTGTTATGGGCTGCTTTGGTACATCCCGCTTGATGGCAGTCCTGTGGAAAATGGACCATTGGTCTCACCTGAAGGGTGATTTTCATAGGAGGACTGCCATCACGACCCTCCCAGTTGGAGGATACCTAGATATTTTTCTGGGGTTTTTATATATTCCTGTTACGCTATTATATTTAGATTTACTAGTGAAGTCAAGACTGCTGTTACTGTTATATCGCTATGTTAGAGTCATATTATTATGAATATTGCTATTGTGTTATGTTCTTGCTGGTAGGCCCGTTGGCCTTTTTCCCTGCATTTTTAGATATCTCTCTTTGGACTCACTGCAAATGAACCGGAGAGTGGGAGGGGCCTGATGCCCCTAGTCTTGACTTCAAAACATTCTTGCCTTTGGATGATAGGTGGAGCTATGTTACCGCTTGATGGCAGTCCTCCTATGAAAATCACCCTTCAGGTGAGACCAATGGTCCAATTCCCTGCTTGCTGTCTCCATGGAAAAGACTTTCAGAGAAAGGAGTATTGATACTTCAGCTGAACCATTCACCTGAGAAGTTCTCAGGTTGGTACCTAGTAGAGGGACCTACTGCTGTCCCAAGCTGACTATACACTGTGGTCTCCCAGGACAAAATCACCTTGTGGTAGTTTGATTGAGTCAAACTACTGCAAGCCACTTGATTCATCTGTCTGCAGACAGTGGCTCAATTTGCCTGTCACACTTAGCCATTGTTTATTGCTTACTATGATGTGCAAACAGGGCCAGGATGAAGCTGTTTCACAGAGGCTCCTGTTCCCACAACTTTACATTGGCTCTAGACCCTTATAAGACTAAACAGCCAAATAGCCTTATAATAGCAATGGAATGAACACCAAGTCCTTCTGTAAGCAAGCTCCAAAGAGACAGCTTGCAAAATTAGTATGGCAGATGGTGGCTAAAGAGCAAAGGAAGAATGGGAACAGTTTTTTCCTTCCATATTTTCCCTTCATCTGTGTTCCTAGTTCTTCTCCATGCAATATAGCACGTTCTTGGTAATTAAGTTATTTAGAACGCCATCTATTACACTTTATAAATATTTCCATGCCTATTTCTCCAGATCTTGTATTACTGAACAAAAAGTAAGGAATAAATTCATGTTGACAAGTTCTGACTATAAAACTCAAATTTCATGTTCTTGAGCAATCTTGAAGTATTTATTGGAGTCATGTTGTTTGAAAGTATGTGAATTACAGGCAATGCTCTAATGAGAAGAAACATTAATATTATATCTAGGTCAGTCCTGGCATAATTTTCTTAAGGACCATTGAGTTCATCTGAACTCTTGATCCAGATTGTTTTTAGTAAAATGGATTATGAACTGATGTCACTTGTGTCTGAGGACTGAGAACAGTGAATTTGAAGGGCAGAACACTTTTTGTTCAGCCTACTGTGTGTTCCACTAGATTGTGTTGCTTGTGGGGATGTAGTATCTTTGAAAGAGAATAGACAGCGAAATCTGGTAGGCTGAACTGTTTACCTTATGCAGGTTCTTCAGTCAAGAATTTAGATGGAATAGTTCATACGTTAGATCAGTCTTCCCAACTTTATGTCCAGGTGTTCAGATTTCAACTCCCATCTATCATGGCTAATGGTCAGGGACGATAGTAATTGTATTCAACATCTAGACAGTTAGACCTTTCATAGCCAATTTTACAGGGTACCAGTTGTTGCATTGCCTTATTGCATTTATTTTTAGTGTTTTTCTTTATATAACCATGATCAGTAAGAATATGCCTTTGATTCTGTATTTAATGAAGTTTCAATTTAAGCTTGTAGAATTCATTTAGACTTGTCATTGAAATGTCAATTACTTGGAAATACTCTTATGGTTAGTGAAAAAAGTTTGTTAAATCTATCTTCTGAATTCCTTGTGTTTTAACTGAATATTTTTTAGAAGTTTGCAGAAACATTCCATATTGCATTTGTGTTTGGCTTTAGGGATTACATTATCAGTGGCAGAAGTCAGATCAAATTTCATTGGAAGATGCCGTACTTAATTTAACATGGGATCCTACAGGTAAAATTCAGAAACAACTTAACATTTTCTTCTCCCCACCTTTCAATGAATTCACTTGTGGATAGTATAATCAAAATACAATAAAATATGAAATTAATAAAAAAGGGCTTTTGATTTTTGCCTGTTTCTGTGGATGGAAGAGTAATGATGATCAAAGCTACCCTGTGAGACAGAGGAAGGAGTATTGGTGTCAGAAAAACAGTAGATCCTGACCCCTGCTGCTCTTATATTGTCTACAGTGACTAGTAGTGGCTCTCCAGACAGGGGTCTCTCTGAGTCCTACCTGGATATGCCAAGACTTGAACCTAGAACTTCCTGCATGTAAAGCAGATGCTCTGCCACTGATCTGCAGCCCTTCCATATTCCAATAGTAGATTTGGTTTGATTATTATTCCGCTTGATCTATATGTCCTTCTAACTTCCTAAATTTTTCTTCATGTTTATCCTCATGAAGATAATTCTTTATGCAACCAACCCGCATCTGTGCATAAGGCACTTGATGGTTGAAATAGAATTTTACTAGCCGAGTTGGTGTAGTTCGAACAGTTGCTGAAGTATCTTGCTGGTGGATGAAGCGAGATCAGTCTTTTCCTCCAGGCAACAAATAATAAAGATGGAATTCATTTGGCTAGATTGGGATGTATATCTGTGCTAATTGACTTCTGCCAGAAGCCGTACATTTTCACAATCTACAGGGCAGTCATTATTTCTAGTCTTTATATAAATGGTGTCGAAAGTTGTGTCATGAGTAATTCAGATTGATCATCTAAAAGTTTATAGTTTCAGGCATACATTTCAGTGTACATAATTTGATTTTATCTACTAATTTTAATTATGTGTACAAATTTGCAAACTCTAGGTTCACGTCTACTGACTGGTTCCAGTTGTTTGCAGCTTTGGTCTAATATCAGTTTTGAAAACGCATCAGAAGATGAAAATCTTGAAAAAACAGAAGCTTGGAATTGGAGAATCATTTGGCAGTGCAAGTAAGAAATATATAAAGACTAGCTTACATATTCTTTTGAACTTCAGTGGACTGGTGCCTTAGTCTGAGTAGTGTGTTTAATTGAGAAAAATGTTATAATTCAATTCACTTGGTTTGTTCAGTGGATATAGCGAGCAAATCAATCATTTTATGTTCTTCTCCAGATTAAGAGGTGGTATGTATAAGATACTTGCTTCAGTCCACACTGCTGTTGCCTTCCCTTCACCACGAATACAATATGAACCAGATTTTCCATTCATTTTTCATACTCTGTCCTCCCTCCACCCAAGATTCTGTTGCTTTGTTTGCTGCACACTGACAGCACTGGCAGTAGCAGCAAAAGGAAATCCTGATTTAGGCTGCAATCCAGTGCACGTTTACCTTGGAGTAAGTCCTGTTGAACCCAATGGAACTTACTTCTGAGTAGACATGTAGAGTAGACATGTAGCCTTAGAGCTGGTACTTCTCTGCTGCAGCATGATTGGATTGCCTAGTGTAAATCTAGCCTGTGCACTGCCTTTAGACACATTCATAGTATGTGCTGTGACTATTTAAGATTTTTTTTTAAAAAAAATAGACCTAAAGTTCTCAAATATGTTCCATCTCTACAATGCAGAGCATGTGAAAATGCCTATAAATATTTGGCACTCTTCTACTCCAAGAAATCACTGTGTCATTCAACATAAATAAATCAGAAAATACAAATACTAGAGCTAAGAAGTACTCTACAGATTCCACAGTGGGGACTAGGACACCCCCAAGTGGGCAATTTGTTCCTGCTGTTGCTTGAGGCAGAAAAACCTTAACACTCCACAAGAAACTCTCTGGTACCCCTCCCCGAGAGTGTCAGTTCGTTTTTCCTGCTTTACTTGAGCAGTATTGATTCACTAGAAAAGACAATAATGCCGGGGAAAACAAGGGAATAGAAAAAGAGGAAGACGAAACAAGAGATGGATTGATTCCGTAAAGGAAGCCAGAGACCTGAACTTACAAGATATGAGTAGGGTGGTTCATGACAGATGCTATTGGAGGTTGCTGATTCATAGGGTCGCCATAAGTCGTAATCGACTTGAAAACACATAACAATTGCTTTCACCGAGCTCTTCACTTCTGGCCTGTTCTAATTAATTGATCTTGCTTTCCTTGCTGGCTTTTGACTTGTTCATGTTTGACATGCTATGTTCATTGTGTTGGGGCATGAGTGGATGTGATTAGGGATTAAACCAATTAACTGATTTTCCAAAACTTTACCTTTGTAAAATATTTATTAATGTTGTAACTTTGTTTTTGGTAGGTGAGTTCCTGAGTAAACCACATAAACTGGATCATTTGTTTTGAGATTAATCATCTGCAACAAAAACAATATTAAAATTTCAAATAAGCTATTTTTCTAACTCAGCTTTTAACTCAAGTTGAGTTTTAGTAAGCTTTTGAGATTTCAAGTAATGTTTAACATCCTGCTTTTCCCCTCTTTTTTTCTTACTGTTTCACAGAACTGCTTCAGAAGTTCACCTAATGAAGTTTTCACCAGATGGAGAATTTTTTGCTACTGCAGGAAAGGTAAACCAGTTTATTAGGATTTGAAATTTATTTATTTCATGTAAATTTATATCTAGCCTTTCTGCATATAGCATTATGGTGACAAACAGTAATAACAATAAAAATATAATAAAATATCTTTTTTTAAAAATCCATAACATGAAAAGAATAGGTAAAACCAAAGACACTACATTGGTATTCTTACATCCACATACATTTAAAGTCTTCTCCCATCTCATGTGACTGCTGTTAGGATTGTAGATGAGGGTAGGGCAGTTCATGGCTGCTCTCAACTGTATAGGCTGGGGTAAAGGCTTATGTAGTATACTCAGATCAGGGGGACTTCCCAAGCTTAACCAGACAAGATCAAATATCCTTGCTCTCAAGACAGTAACTTTCCTGAGCTGTCCCCTATGTATTACCTTAGGAACTGCATAGTTCCCTGGAGCTTCTGCACAGCTCTGGATTGTGATTAGTGTCAGGTCTTAGACTTGCTGTTTGGTGGAATGGTCTGGTCAATACAGTTCACAGCAGTCATTGAGGGTAAGAGTTTAATGTTAAAAACTTAGGATAAAGATAAAGAGACTGGTCAGCTTGGACATGGGTCACACATGTGCAAGTTTATTTTTTCATTCCACATCAGAAAAGAACATCTGTACAAAATGTCATGCAATATGCAATACATCCAAGCATTATGAACTGGAGAACTTCATATTCTGAATCAAGTAATAGGAAACTTTGGTAACATCTCTGGAGTCAGAATCTTTTTGTTACTAGTTGTCTTCCTTTATGTGACATTATGGTTTCTTTCTTAAAGGCTTCTTACTGTAGATATTTTCTCTAGCCTTTGACAATATTTTCTCTAGTCTTTGATGATTCATACATGATGCATTTTTCTTCTATTTGATTTTTAAAATTTGCTTCTAACTATGGCATATTCATCGTGGGTTATGGTGTCTTCCATGAAGCACATATACCTAATAGATGTATTCACTGCCTAAGCAATGCTGCATCTGTATAAATAGTAACTAGAAAGAATATCTGATATATCAAATTGTGGCACTGGTTTAGTAGATGTTTTTCCACAGCAGATAACTCAATAAGATGTGATCTAATGGTTCAAAAGCTACTAAGTTCCTATGATGCCCAAAATCTGACGTGCTTAAAGGAAGAGATTCTAGTACAGGCCACTTATGATTATGAGTGATTAAGTGGCTACAGACTGATTATGAATATTCCACCTGCTCCCTTAGATATGCAAGTCTGTGGTTCAGTGAACTTCCCAAACTCCCCAACCACAGAACTATTGTGATGTTACAACAGTATCCGAGTTGTTTGGAAGAGCAAATTACATATTTAACAAACCATAATTTATTGTTCTCCAAGAATATTAAAAGTAAGTCATACAGTACAATTTCCCATTGTTCAATAAAGTAAGTCATCCTAATAAAATAAAATATTGGCAAAAGATCAACTAATTTAAAATTCAGTGTGATGTTTTTCTCTCAACATATTGATGTCATATTTCTTGTGCTTTTCAAATGAATGATGACCGGTACAGAAGCATAATATTGCAATGCCATAGTGATCTATTTGAAGCAGCTAACAGTTCCCCTAAGGTTTATGGTGCATTCATGTGATAATGCATGTTTTTCAGAGAAAGTTACATTGCGTGAATTGAAGTTTGTACTGCTTCTGCAAGGACAGTGGTGTATACAACCCTATGGATGTATTGTTTCCAGTAAAGGATAAAATGACATAAATGCTCCCTAAAAAATTATTGACCATTGTACTTATGCCAAAAATATTCTGTCCAGATGGTCTCTTATCCATTCTACATATTTTTGAGGTTAAATCTTCAACAGTAATCGCTACCCCATATTTATCTTATCTGAGCTCAGTGCAAAGACTTCCCCAATTTTAAGAGATCCAAATATTTTTAATAGATTTTCTTATGGTGCAGTCCAACTCCTATTTACGCTGGGCTGAGGGGAGTTGGAAAAGGTGGACCTCTGGCTGAGCCAGCAGAAGTCACTCATCCAGCCTCAGCCAGAGGACCTCTGGAGAAGCCCAGCCTGGGACAAGGGGAGCTGGCAGAAACTGATGAAAGTCCTGAAAAAGGGGTGTTCTGGGGGTGTGATGGGGGAATGACTGAGGGGGGACTTACACTACATCCATGTCGGCTCCCTCCCGCGGTCCTCCATCCTGGTAGCTGGTGTGCCAGGAAAAGGGATGGTGGAAGGAAACGTGCATATTGTTTCCTTCTGTTGTGCCCTGCCAGCATAGGTTGCATCCTCCCCTGTCATCGGCTCCTGGATGGCACTTGGATATGGTGACCCCTTCCACTTCTGCCAACCTCTCCTCTGTTGGATTGCTCTCTTAATGTTTATTTCTTGGAGGAGAATTATTGTAAGTTTTTTTTTCATTGACACAATGTTTTTATAATTTTATTACGTTTCCATACACTAACAGAAGCTAATCTTAAATGATCCATTATTCAGTTAACAATTTTTCTCCTTCCCATCATTATTTTATTTGTTTCACTTACCCTTCTCCCTTTCCTTTTCTTCCCTTCCTTCTTCAACAAACTGTGACCTTTTCCATTTGAAGAGAAAAGAGGGTTAATAACAGCCACCTAGTATTAAGTGGCTAGGTATTCTTTGCCTGCGGGACAGAACTATTGATTATTTCTAACAAGTGTTGACCTTCAGTAGCCTGTACCATAATATATTCTTTTTCTAACAAAACAAAGACTAAAAGTAGTTCCCCATCTGTACCTTATTTTCTTTTCTTTTAAGCAAATGATCCAAAATTGCAGGGCTTTTCTCTTTTTAAAAATATTTCCATATGCTTGTCTACTAAAACATCAACCTCTGTGTTGTCTGTTTTGAGTGGATATCCTGCCCAATCATTGCTCTGAATTGCTTATTTTACTCTGTAACCAATGAATTTTATATTTAAAAAATTCCTGGTATTTTTTTCTTATAGCTTAAATTTGTTTTAAAAGCATCATCTGTGCCCAAGCACGCTCTTGATCCAACTCCAAATAATCCTTTAACAGCTCTTCAAAATAACATACTAAATCTTGTCCTTTAACTTCCTCTTTAGTGCCTCTTTGATATCCGCTTTATGCTCATAATGCTTCTCTATTGTTATCTCATGTAGTCATAACTTTTGTTTATCTTTTTCTGTTTTCAGTAATTCAAGATCTTTTTGACAGTTCTGGACTATAGATTTTTATAGCCTTTTAATTCTGTAATTTTTTACAACATCTCTTTCTTGAATTAGTTTATTTAATCTTTCTTCATTCCCTTTTCATTTCCCCTCATTACTTCCAATTACAATTTTTTTCTGTTAGATATTTCAGTGAACTGTGATTATGGTTCAAATATTTTCTTGTCTAATTTCCTATGTTTTTTATGTTGTTATGTGCCCAGGTGACCTCAGTGGCTAGGAGTGCCTTTTACTAGCTGCGGCTGGTGAGACAGCTGCTGCCGTTTCTGGTCTGGGAAAGCCTGGCCATTGTTGTCCACGCACTGGTAATCTGCAGGCTGGATTACCGTAATGCGCTCTATGTGGGGCTGCCCTTGAGGTTGGTCCGGAAGCTGCAGGTGGTGCAAAATGAGGCGGCGAGACTGCTCACTGGGGCAGGGTATCACCAACATGTCACCCCGCTACTGAAAGAATTGCACTGGCTTCCCATTTGCTACTGGGCCAAGTTAAAAGTTCTAGTCTTGGTGTACAAAGCCCTATACAGCTCAGGACCAGGATACCTGAAAGACTGTCTTATCCCTTACATACCCAGTCAATCACTGCACTCTGCAGGTTAGGGCCTGCTGCAGATACCGTCTTATCAGGAGGTTTGTTCTGTACAATATAGGAAACGGACCTTTAGTGTGGCGGCACCTACCCTGTGGAATTCCCTCCCTTTGAATATTAGACAGGCGCCATCTCTGCTATCTTTTCGATGCCTTTGAAGACTTTTCTTTTTCAACAAGCCTTTTAAGTTGAGAGCTATCCCAGTATTTGTCTGTGTCAGAATTGCTTAATATGTTTTTTAATAATGTTTTAACCCTTTTTAAAAAGTGTTTTTAATGTTTTTAATGCTGTTTTGTCTTAATGTATTTTAAGATTTGTTTTTATGATGTTTTAAAACGTTTTTAGTGCCTTGTTTGCCGCTCTGGGCTCCTGCTGGGAGGAAGGGCGGGATACAAATTAAACAAATAAATAATTTATATTTCTATACTCACAGTCCTGGTGAAGAAAGTCTGGTCCAACTGGAAGTAGAGGCAATAACTAATATAATCTCTTGAGATGGTCATGCATAGTTTGCTAAATAGTCCACATAAGATTAACACAGGGCAGCAATCTTGCAATTGAATTTACTTTTTGAAAGATTGCGGAGAATACAATCTTACATTTATACATGTCAAAGAACTTGGAGGAGTAGGACTATCACAGGAGTCAAATGCACAAACACCAGTCAGAAGGGGACAGAGTCTCCTCTCTCACTTCTTGCTGGGATTTCGGGGAAAAGCAGGAAGTGTGAGGTTTTTTCCCCTGCTTCTTATTTCTTCCAGCACAAAGAGGCTCTGGTGAGGGATGGAGTTGATTAAAAATAATTGCCAATGTTTATGGACCAGTTTAAGAAGAATTTTAAAAAAAATGTTTTTAAGGAGATGTCATCATAAGGTGGCTTCATCCTCAATTTTACGTGATTAAAAAATCCTAGGGAAACGTTAAAATCATATTGAAAAGTCTCTTTACAGGTGAACAAAAGTGGAGGAATGAGTTCTACATGGCAATTATGGAAATACCATATTAATGTATGTCACTCTTTCTTTGCCAGGATGATTGTCTTGTAAAGGTGTGGTATAATATTGATTGCTGGAAATCAGCAGTTGCGCCTCCAGATACAGCACCAGAAACAACCACACAGGAAGTAGGTTTTTCATTTGTTTACTTGGTCCATCCTCGGTCTGTTAATGGGTTTTCGTGGCGAAAGACAAGTAACTACATGCCACGGTGAGCATTCTCAACTGCTTCATGTTTGAATTACTAGAAATTATGAATGCTTTCAGAATTTGCACTCTGCTTTCAAGTTTGAGAAAATATTTTTTAATTAGCCATGACTGGTTAATTATTGGCCTGAATCTAAGCAGATCTTCACTGGCAGTGATCCGAAAATGAATAAGATTATATGTTCATTGACCTGTTAAACTGAAGTCTTTATAACTTGAAGGGAATATCAAAGTGGCTGCAGAGTGATATTTCCTGGAGCCATGTATACCAGGACAGAGAAGGGGAAGAGTGAGGTTAACGCAGTGTAAACATGCTGGTGGAGCCGGTTTGGCGCTCCTGCCAGCAAGCATGCACCTTGCTGATCTCACTGCTGCCTCCTCCTCCATCCCAGTATGTAGCAGCAAATCAGCCAGAGATTGGTGAGGTGTGCAGCACACTCCCACCACACCATCTGCTACTGTATCTAGTGTGGTTCTGAAAAATGCCACAAGTAACATGTGAAATCTCTTCATGAACAAGCCCATCCTCTGACATACTGAAGGTCTGTCATGCAGCACTCTGACAACATTGAAAATTAGTCCCATAACCTTGTTTGACACTAAATGAAAACTATCTTAAGCCACCTGATTACACACAATTGTAGTTAATGTATATACATGTAATATTTGGAGTTGTGTTTGTATTTCTGTCCCCACCAGTATTGCACAAAAAATAACATCAAAATGTACTTGGTTCTAGGAAAACAAAAAGCAGGGACCTAGTACATCCAAGTTCACCATGGTACAAGTTGCCCTAACATGCATCATACTGCTTCAGTAGATGCATAGTAAAGAATTAAGATCATGTCTTGCATTTGAAAATAAAATAAAATGCAGAGTTAATATAGTGACTTCTGCATAATGCTGTTTCTAAGCATTCATCCTCATGCATGTGTAGTCTAAAAGTATTGACTTCCAACCAGAAAAATGTGACCTGTTATAGGATAGGTAACAGAATGTTGTCAGTATTTGAAAGCCCTATCTCTGGGAAGTTGAAAAAAAAACCTTTTTTTCCCCCTAGTGGTGCTGTATGTAACGTGCTGTTAACATGCTGCAAAGATAATATATGTCGTCTCTGGGCAGAGACTTTGTTGCCAAATGATAGTCTGCTGTATGGAGGTGGATACAACCATTGGCCTGAACCAGTGAAGTTAGCTAATAACTTTAAGAGGAATGCTTCTAATAAGGAGAGCATGAAAAATGCTTTAGAGGTAAGAAGATGATTATCTGATGTTGAATAAACCTACCCGATATGAATAATTTCTCTTCATGCTGAAAGCCAGATTAAAATAGTAATCCTAACTATATCGCTGTAACTTTAGTTAGTTTTGCTAATGTGAACTAATGTATTAGGAAGTATGTCTTTGCATAAATACTTCATTTTTTATAAAATATATTGGCTATAGTCATGCACTCCCATTTAGATGAATGCTTCATTTGAAATTGGGCGGAAGATCATTTATGAAAAAGGATTTTTCTGCATTTGAATAATATGTCATACTCTGAACAGTTAAATCTAAGACCCTTTCGTCGAGGGAGAAGAAGATCAATAGCACTTGCACATACTGGATACTTGCCACATCAACAAGATCCTCATGAAGTTCATCGAAACACTCCATTGCAATCAAATGCACTTTGCCACTTTCACATTGCTGCCAGCATCAACCCAGCCACAGGTTATTGTGAATGCAAATTTTTATTATATAAGTGGATGGTACTCATTTTAAAACTCTGCTGCAAAAGGAACATAGTTATACCATTAGAATATGAAGAATTATGATATTAGGCATAGCATAGCTTCAGTTCAAGGCTTTGGCTTCCACTGAAGATGATTAACAGAAGATAATTTATATTAACTGGATCATGTCAATAGCGGCAACATGAATTAGCCAAAAATTAGTTAGGCTGCAATCCAATACATATCCACTCAGCTCTATTGGCTTCAATAAGACTTACTCCCAGGTAAGTGTGTAATGCATTGCAGCCTTAATCTGATTCAAATCGGGGTGGAGCGGGGAAGAGAAATAACACAACTGATCCCCTCTTGCTGAAACTAGGCCATATAATCTATTCAATTTTGCCTGGTAGTAATTAAAAATTCCGAAGTTTTAGATAATATTTCCCTTTTCAAATACCAGGACTTTGACAGGCTACATGGCAAACATCTTTTGAAACTGATAGGACTTGAAGCAGTTGCTTCAAGGTATAAAATTCTGTTATTCAAATAAAAGAAAATCAGAAATCCCAGTGGGCATCCCCCAAATCCTCAGGTGTACTTTAAAGCGTTCTTTGGGTTTCAGCTATGGATCTTTGAGATGTTTATAATCTGCTCTGAAGCATCATGTTTGTGTTACCTTTTGGGAGGGGTGTCTGTGTTTAATTCTGGGTGTGCTTTATTAAAGAAAGCTTTTTAGCTTGATTCTATGTTTTGCTGCAAAGAAGTCTAATTACCGCAACCTCTTATATTTCATTTAAAGGGTTATTGGAGTAATTCACTGCCACTGGAGTTTTGCACAGCAAACTTCTATGGCAAGGGTGGTCTTAGGGTAGTTATATAAGCAAACTTGATAGTCCCATAGACAGCTGTACTATACTAAATAGAGGTAGGGTGATATTATGTCATTGTGGCACAAGTCTCTTCTTGTGTTCCTGCTGTTTATCCTGTGATTCCATGTCTCTGTGTTAATGTCCATCTTCTAATATAGTTAAGCTTGACTGATTAAAAAGAAAATAATTTAAATGTACGTTACTTCCTGATTATAAATTTATTTATTTTTCTTACAGACATTCCTTTGCTCCCTTCTATCATGTCTCTGAGTCTTAATGAAAATGAAGACAAAAGTGGGCCTTTTGTAGTACACTGGCTAAATAATAAAGAATTGCATTTTACCCTATCAATGGAAGTCTTTTTACAGCAGCTTAAAAAGAGTTTTGAGCATATTTCTTCAGAGGCCAGCACTGAAGAATCTAATCAGACAGATATAAAATCTGATGAAGGTAAAGTGCATATTACTGGTTTGCTTGCCTCTCTCTTTTTCGAAAGTGTGTAGAGTTGTTAATCTAATATTTAGTTTGTATGTCTTAACAGATTTTTTTATTTTTATTTTATTTTAATTTGGAGTGTTCACACAGAAATTAAATATACCTTAGGGTTGTTTTCCAGTGCTGTCCATCCATGAGTAGAGTCAGCTTCTTCCTCAACAGGGCTTCATCTTCCTTCCTTTCCCCAGTGCAGCCCTCTACAACAACCCTCCCAAATCTGCTCCGTAGGGTTGAGGGATCTTCTAGAGCTGATTGGGGGCATGTGGAGGGCTACAAGGCTAAAGTCCTGTTGTGTGAGCTGAGGCCTGCTCATGTAGTGTTAGATTCTTCCTCTAACTGGGCTAGAGTTCGTTGTGTGTGCAACTCTTATCCCTTGAAGCTATAAAACCTCTGAATTTTGAATATTTCCTCCAAAGCTTTCTAAATGGGACATTAGTTACCCACAGAGGAAGGAATATATACCTCATGTGGCCATTGCTTTGTTCGAAAAGCCATATACAAAATCTTTAAAACAACACTGTAAGAACTATTGGGAGCACAGTTCAAAACAGAAGGATGTTCTCATGTCATAGCTAACATAATTCAAAAGATTCTTATAGAGGTGAGACTAAACAATCTTGAATTACTCTAAATAGAAAAGTAGTTTATTGGCAGTGGGCTGAACAGAAATTGGGACTCTTGATGGCAGATGTGTTACACTATTTCTATGCCGTCTTTGGCCAAAAAAGGCCCCCAAGACTGCTCACAAAGAATGTGCACAAATACAAAATACAAGTAAAAGAAAAAATACAAGTTACAAAAATTTAAGACAATAAAAACTTAACATTAAAACACACACACACACCTAAAACCCAAATACATTTATCTTTCTAGCAAAGGGCAGTCCCCAGAAATATGTCAGAAAGAGCAGGGGTGAGGGGGCAAGGCATGTGGAAAGCTTGCCCCTTGATGGTCCCAGCAGTCTCACCCCTGCAGCAACACCTCTCAAACACCTTATAAGTAGTTCTTCCTTGTAAGGGTCCAGGCAGAGGGGGCGGGCAAGACAGGTGGAAAACACTTGTGTCCGTGCACACACACACACATGCACCACAATCATTTAGCTGTCTAAAGTGCTTTAAAAATTTGTATGGATCTACAGCTTGTCTTAAGAACTGGTTTCTCCTGTAGCAAGTGAGTGGTTTTTTAAAACTTCTGAATTAGAAAATGTTTTTCTTTCCCAAAGTTGTCTCCTGATCTTTTCTCTCAGGAACTCAAAAGTGCCTTTTTTTTTTAGTTTCGCAAAACTCTGAGGGAAGTTCAGCTAATGTTGGATGACTTCAGGTAAACCAACAAAAGTCACTTCATACCTTATGCTGGTTATACCAGTGTTCTGTATAAGCCATGGACGAAGAGTTGTATGTTTGCAAAAAAGGAGCCTGAGTGGATTTAGCTTCCTGGCACAGATTATTAGGAACATGGATTTCTCTTTCACACTTCACCTTCTAAATTGAGATACTGAACACAGATGTTTGACACGGTGACCACATTCAAAGTTAAGCTTAACTGTGGTTTAAAGGTGAATGTGCAGTGCCTGGTGTACAGGGCAAAAATAGTGGCCACTTTGCTTCTCCTAATCCTACTGCTGCCATGGTATCAGGAGCTAAGCCATGGTTTGGCTTAGCATTACATTTGAACGTGAGGTCATGGTATGTCTTTGCCAAACAAAGGCCAAGCAGTAAGCCAAGGACAAGTTTTGCTTACAGTTCATGGTTTGATTGGAGAGAGACAAATCTTTTTTTAGTTATTTTATTAAGATGTTTATAATAAACATGTAAAAGGACAACAAACAGCAATAAAGATCACTAACATAACCCTGAGGTTTCAGTGTTACATTTCGGGGGGGGGGCAAGCAAGGTGGGAGCAAGGGGATACCAGTATGCAGTCAAAGGGACTCCCACCAGCAATCTTATTGGATAAATCCTTTCCAAGACTGTCTCTGGGTTACAGGTGGTCTAGTGCTCCCAGCCAAATCATTTACAAATGTGAAGAAAGGGAACCATGTTTCTTTGAGGGAGCCCAGTTTGGGATGACCCCTAGCTTGTCAAACCAATTGTTTCAGCTTCTCAGACAGAGCCAGGGACTAGACGGGCATACCAGTTACTCAGCGTAAAGTCTGAGGAAGTTTTCCAAACCCCCTGCAATCATCTTCTGTGCTTCCACAAGCAGGGCAACAAGATCCATATGCATTAATTTGGGTCCCAGTTGTACAAAGAGAAGTGCCAAAGATGGTGATTTGGAAACTGTCTGGTTAATAATTTTTGAGATGCGATCAAACACCAAATCCCAAAAACCTGCTACATAGTAATATTGCCACCACATATGGAAAAGGGATCTCCTTTGTGCACAGCCTCTCCAACAATTGGGAGACATGGTCAGATTCATATAACTTAGACGAGCAGGTGTCACGTGCCACTGATGAACCACCTTAAGTGCAGTTTCCCTTACTGCAGCTGAGATAGTTTTGAAGGGGGGTTTGGTCCAAATAGATTTCCATGCTGCATCAGGTATAGTTTCTCCTTTATCTCCCTGCCATGCCAGTTTAAGCATTTCCAAATCCTTAAAAGAGGTAGAAATTAACATATTATAGAAAAGAGAAATGGTGGAGACGAATTTTGATTAAAACATAACACTAAGCCAAACCTTGGCTTAACTCTCCTTATCACAGCAGGAGTGAAGGGAGGAATAAAACAGTTGCTTCCCCCCCCCCTTTTCACTTGCACACTGCACTTCATCTTTAAACCATAGTAGGGCTTAACTGTGATTTAAAGTGACGTGTGAACCAAGCCAATGTATGGACATGGAGCATGTCTGTTTTAACTTGCTAGAATTGTTTTGAGTTCTAGAAAATGCTCCAAAAAGGCATGTTACTCATAACTCTTAAGTATGGTTTTAATGTGTGAATCGTTTGACAGTATCATTTCTTCCCACCAGAAACTGATGGCAATAGAGAAGATCAGACAGGAAATCAAGAACTTACTGGTGAAAAACAAGTTCCAAATTCAAGCTATGTTCCCTTGTCGTCTTCTGTTGTTGACCATGAGATTGAAGTACAACTATCTGAATGGAATAAAAATGCAGACATGTTGTTTAGTATTCATCCTATGGATGGGTCATTGCTAATATGGCATGTAGATTGGCTAGATGAATACCAACCAGGCATGTTTCGCCAAGTACAGGTACTGTGGCTTTTCTGAATAAAATATTAAGATAGATTTGAGGTGTTTAGCTTGATTCTAATGTTTCTCTTTTCCATTTATGTTTTTAGGTGTCATTTGTTTCAAGGATCCCTGTCGCCTTTCCTGCTGGTGATGCAAATTCACTTTGCAGAAGTATAGTGATGTATGCATGTACCAAGAATGTTGATCTTGCTCTTCAACAAGGCAAACAGAAACAATCTAGCCTTGGACGTTCCTGCTCTATGTTAATCTCTTCAGGCCATAGTAAATCATCTAACAGTTTAAAATTAAGCATCTTCACCCCAAATGTTATGATGATTTCCAAACATGCAGATGGGTCTCTAAACCAATGGCTAGTCAGCTTTGCAGAGGAATCTGCTTTTTCAGTTGTACTCAGTATTTCCCACAAATCACGATATTGTGGTCATCGTTTCCATCTTAATGACTTGGCTTGTCATTCAGTACTTCCATTGCTACTTACAACCTCTCATCATAATGCAATAAGGACACTGGCTGTTGACAGCACAAAAGAGATATGTGACGTTTCACCATCAAGGCTTCAAAATAAAGGCACAGCAACCACATCACAGGATCTCCCTACTGTTTACAGTGAACTCATCCTTTGGAGAGTTGATCCAGTTGGGCCATTATCTTTTTCTGGTGGAGTTTCTGAACTTGCACGAATCAATTCTCTTCATGTGTCTGCCTTTTCAAATGTAGCATGGCTACCTACCCTTATACCTAGTTATTGCCTAGGTAAGTTCTCCCCACCCCTCATAAACAGCTGCAGCACTAGGAGACTGAAGAAGACCTGCCCTGGGAGTGAGTATCTGGCATCTGGGTGCTTGCTACTAGCTCCTTTGGGCTGCTGTCTGTCCAGACAGCTGAAGTCCCTGGTAAGTGCTGCAAGGACTGGGACCCCCTGCCTGGCCCTTGCTCCTGAGAGAGACTGCAGTTAATCTTGCAGCCTCTTGCAACAGCTGCTGGCTGGGCCAGGAGGCATAAAAGCCCAGCTGCACTTGGGTGGCAGGTGTGCCGCCGCCGGGGTCGCCACTGAAGGGGCAACACCAAAGGGAGTTGCCCCTTGGGGAGTCCTTGGGGCAAGGGTGCTACCCCCCTTCTATTTTCCTTGTTTTTTTTTAATGTGTTCTTTGTTAAACCAGTCTAGAGGAGACTGGTGGTGGGGAGGGTGTGTGGTGCATGTGTAGTTCCTGCACAGGGTGGGAGCCTTTGCAGTGAAATGAAGCATAGGAGAAAGTCACCAGATGCCTTCAGAGGGAGAGTCTGTAACTGGCAGCAGGCTGGCCCTCCCTGGGTGTGAGACAGGAGGGGGAGTAGATAGGCCCTGTGTAGAAAAGTTTGAATGGGTGTGACTGTTCCTAATCCTCGCAGAGCTCTACTGGGATAGTTAGCTACGGCAGGCTTTGTTGGTGGGCTCGCGCCCATATTAGGTGTTTAGGAGGAGTCTTAGTACGGAGGAACATGGGTGATGCCACCCCAATTTCAGTGATTACGGGCAGAGGAAATATAGCCATGGGGATGTGGTGAATTACCATAGAAGGCGAAGGCAAGGCTATCTGCTCCTTGTTCCTTGCTGCCACTCCTCTCATGGATGGGTTCCTCGTTGCTCATCTGCTGTGCCCACTGGCCTGTGTGTGGTGTTGTTTAATGCCAGATCAGTACATACTAAGACCACTCTCATCCATGACTTGATTGTGGATGAAGGTGCTGATTTGGTGTGCATTACCGAGACCTGGGTGGGTGAGCTTGGAGGATTTATCTGACCCAACTTTGCCCAGCTGGATACTCCGTGCAGCACCAGCACAGGCTGCAGGGACAAGGGGGGGAGGAGTTGTTGTGGTCTACAGAACTTCCATCTCTGTCACCAGGAAACCACTCTGTCTTGGAGCTGGCTGTGAGGGCCTGCACCTGGTGTTGGGCCGAGGAGACAGCAAACTAGGGTTGTTGCTGGTGTACCGTCCACCCTGCTGCCCGGCAGCTTCTCTGACCGAGCTGGTGGAGGTCATCTCACCTGTGGCGTTGGAGGAGCCCAGAACAATAGTGCTGGGTGATTTCAATGTCCATGCGGAGGCTACCTCTACTGTTCCGGCTCGGGACTTCATGGCCTCCATGATGACCATGGGGCTGTCTCAAGTTGTTACTGGCCCAACACATAGGGCAGGGCATAGCCTCAACTTGTTCTTTGCTCCAGATGAAGGAAGGGGTGGTCTGGGGATAGGGTGTGTGTGGATGTCACCCCATTGTCATGGTCAGATCACTTCCTGTTGAAGTTTAGACTTATGGCTCCGATCCTTCCCTGCAGGGGTGGTGGACAGATTAAGATGTTCCGCCCCTGGAGCCTAATGGAATCCACTGGGTTCCTGAATGCCCTGTGGGAGTTCTCAGTAGACAGAGCAGGTGACCCTGTTGAAGCCCTTGTCACACTGTGGAACAGCGAAGCATGTGGACAAGGTGCTTGCGATGATGCAGCCAGCAACGTGTCCTCTTGACCCTTGCCCTTCTTGGCTTATTAAACCTTGCCGAGAGGGTCTGACCGAGTGGATCCAGGTTGTGGTCAATGCATCATTGCAGGAGGGAGTGGTTCCAGCCACCTTGAAAGAGGCGGTGATCCGACCACTCCTGAAAACCCCACCCTGGACCCATTGGTTTATGACAACTACTGACCAGTCACAAATACCCCCCTTTTAGGGAAGGTGATTGAGAGGGTTGTGGCGCAGCAACTACAAGTACTCTTGGATGAAACAGAGTATCTTGACCCATCCCAGTCTGGGTTCAGGCTTGGTTATGGGACTGAATCGGCCTTGGTCGCCCTGATGGATGACCTTTATTGGGAGAAGGACAGGGGGAGTGCGACCCTGTTATTCTTATTTGATCTCTCAGCAGCTTTTGATACCGTTGGCCATGGTATCCTTCTGAGCCGACTTGGTGAACTGGGTATTGGAGGCACTGTTTTACCGTGGTTCTGATCCTATCTCCAAGGTTGCTCTCAGAGAATAGCATTGGGTGACTGTCTTTCAGACCCTTGGCAGTTGTGCTGTGGGTTGCCGCAGGGTACCATCTTGTCCCCCATGCTGTTTAACATCTGTATGATGTAGGTGCCATCTCTGCTATCTTTTCGGCGCCTTTTGAAGACTTTCCTCTTTCAACAAGCCTTTTAGGTTGAGACCTATCCCGGTCTGCGTCTGTGTTAGAATTGCTTAATATATTTTTTAATAATGCTTTTAACCCTTTTTAAAAGTTTTTTGAAATGTTTTTAACGCTGCTTTGTTTCAATGTATTTTAAGATCTGTTTTTATGATGTTTTAAAGTGGGCTCCTGCTGGGAGGAAGGGCGGGATACAAATTAAATAATAAATAAATAAGAAATCTGAAGGTTGCAGCATCACCACAACTCATAATAATATCTGAATAAAAATTGTGTGTAAATGTATTGGCTTTGTTCTTTTCATTTAAATTGCACTGTTCATAATTGCCTTTAGGTGCATACTGTAATTCACCAAGTGCTTGCTTTGTTGCAAGTGATGGACAATATTTGAGACTTTATCAAGCTATAATAGATGCCAAAAAGCTTCTCTGTGAACTATCAAATCCAGGAATTTCTGTAAGTAAAGGCCAATGGGATTGTTCATTACCTAATTTCTAGCAAAAAGATCACAGGACTAAGACCACCACCAGTATCCCTGCCACTGCTGCTCTGCTCAGATTCATAGTCCTGCTGGATAGCAGCCACATGCATCAGGTCTAGTTTGCCCTGAAGTTTATAAGTGATGACTAATTTTTTCCATATTTAATTTATCTTTGGTCCTGAAAATATATAGCACTTTTGGTTCTTTTGAGCACTGCTTAGATGAAGGATAGGTAATCTGTGGCTCTCTAAATATTGTTGGAATCCAGCACCCATCAATCCTAGCTGGTGTGTTATGTCCAGTGATCAGGAATGATGGGAGTTGGAATCACACAACATCTGCAGGGCCACAGGTTTCCCATCCCTGACTCAGATTTTTTTAAAACAACAACAACAAAACTTCAGCGTATTCAGTTTTGTTAACATAAGTAGTTCACCAATAAATTAAAAAATCAGTAAATCCCCTCTTTCGTGGAGCAGGGTGTGTAGGGGTAGCAGAGAAAGTAGAAACACCTTCCCTGTAAAATTCCAACCAATTACATTAAGATTCAGATAATGGTTTATGAAATACGAGATGATTAAAATGAATTTTACAATTTCAAAAATTGTAACTACTGGCCTTTACATCTCTACAGAAATACGTTGGTGAAGTTTTTAACATCATAAGTCAACAATCTACAGCTAGACCAGGATGCATTGTAGAGCTGAATTCCATTACAGAGCTGGTAAGGCTTTTGCAATTTTGGGGTGGAAATATAATTGTTTTACCTTAAGCTAGAAACAATATGTTCTTCAACAAATCTAGCAAAATATTTTGTTCTCTCCCTGGATGATAGGACATTGCAAGACCTTCAAGGTTAACCCTTTGCAGTGGATGGCAGGCTTGGTCCAATCATGATGTTTCCTTCCGTGAGAAGCAGAGGTGTCAGCCTTGCAAAGCCAGACAGGGCCAGTGTGTAAGAGCACAGAAACAATTGCAGTGCCCAACAGAGCTCAGCCAATAGTCTTGGCTAAGCAGTGTTGGACTCTGCAGTTGTTTCTTTCTCTCTCTCTCTCTCTCCCTCTCCGTGTCTGTGTGTGTGTGTGTGTGTCTCACTCACTCATACACACACATACACACACACACTTGATTTTCTCCCATCTGATAGAGATGGGGAGTGGGTTCACAAGGTGGATTTCTTGTTTATTTTTTGTTGCTAACTCTCCTTCTTACCACTGAATTGGGCACAAGCACACTACTTCCTACCCCTTGGAACCATCCAAGAAATCACAGTACCCTAATCAGGTTTGATGAGTTTCCCAGGCACTGGCAACAGGGCTAGTGGAAACTGGAGTCTGTTTACCTCCCTAACTGGGTTGGGGCTGTTCAGTGGTGTGAGCTGCCTACTAGTGTAAGTAGATTCCCAGTACCCCACCGTTCTCCACCCCAGGTCTGGGGATGCCAGTGACCAGATGCTATTACAAGTAAAGTTGTTGCAGCCTTCATCTAATTGGTGGTTGAGGGAGGCTTTTACACAACTTGGGAAGTTGCAAAGAGGAGAAGGAGCTTGCAGTGATGCTGGGGAAAGCCTCTTGTGAGTCATTCTCTCCAGACACTTGGTGGCCCAGGGACGAGCCATGCAGAGTGGCCTGTGTCATCTATCCTTGTGACTCCTGACCTTAGTGGGGAACAAGCCAGCACCATTTTTCTCTAATGGCAGCAACAGTTCATCATCCAAGAGGTTTGGGCACTGTATCCCTCTAGATGAGGAGAGCTTTGTTGCCATTCCTGCTTTTTATTCTAAGGCTTTGGGGGGGGCACAAAGGAAATAAAAGGAGGTATTATTACATAGTGGGGCAGGTCACATCATAGGACCGAGAGAACCTGCAGGTTTCCCTCTTCTAGTTCCTCTTCACATAGGTTCTCTTCTTCCCCCAAATTCTCCGTCAACCTCTCAGGAGTAGTAACCTCCCCCAGTGAATACATCTAACAAAATATTGCACATTTTCAACATTTTCTATTTGAAACTATTTAATATTAATTTAGGTGGAGTGTTGTATTTAAATATGTGTTTCTTTAATTTAGCATGGTGGGAAAATGCAGTTACTTCATGTTTTTCAAGAAGATTTCATTCTGAATAACCATGAGAATAGAGTGTCTGAAAAAAACACCATGTTACCGGACTCTGGTAAAGCATGTATATATTTAGTAAATTCTGAATATAATGAAATTACGATTGTGTAATAAGCAGTTTGTGTGATTTGTAACATTCCATTTCAATCATTGAGTAACCTGGGTTTTACTAAAATATGAAACCTAAAGCAATTATTGTATTTTAGATTGAAGTAAAGAAATGGGATTCCTGTCCAATAAGCAACAGGCTTACACTAACATACTGTTAACCTTTTAGAGACAAATAAAACGTGCCCTTTTGTGTTGGTTGGCATGGGAAATGTTTGACAGATATGCCTTGTGGATAGGAACATCTGTAGGACTATTACGCTTTTAAAAACTAAAAAAGGATTTTAGGAAATAATATAAAGACTAATTATATATTAGGTATGTTTTTCAAAAAACATTTAGGATTGGTGGTACCTATAGTCTGGTATGGTAACAATCACTTCAGAACTCTGTCACTTCATTCTCATCTCACTCTGATGCATGTATAAACCAAGTCTAGTACAGACTTCAGTCTAGAAAAGCATAAGCTAAAGATCTGAACACATGGTCTTCTTGTACAGAAACTACTATTCAACAACATGCCACGGCATGTGTAATAATTTATATATGCACAAAGGGAATCACTGGATCCTTGTGTTTAGAGTTGCATCTAGTTTAGTCCTTATTTCCAAGAAAATATGCATAATTAGAAACCATATCAGTTTAAAGTAAACAATAACAACAGGAGCAAGGGCATTTTCAACAGAACCGCAGGGAAGAGGAGGCTTAAATCTTCCCTAGCCAAGATCCCAATGAAATAATCTTTCCCATGTATGGCCTAAGGGGGGGGGAAGCTCCCAGTGTTACAAGTGGGAGCTTTTTTCTCAGAGCTAATATCCAGTTTAAGTGTGTGTGTGTGATGTTAATTAGAACTGGGCTGGGTAAAAGTTAAATCTCCCCTGCTTGCACACTGCGGTCTGAATGAAAATCACCCATATTCTTGCTGTTAATTTTAAAAAGAACCATTTCCCCCCCCTAATTACATGCTTAATGTCATGTGTAGTTTGGGTCTTAGCCCCACTGAAATCAGTATGACTTATTCTGAACTAGGTGTGCATAGAATTGTGGCCTAAGGCTACAGTCTTATGCACTCTTATGAGGGAATAAATCCCATTGAAATTGGTGGGACTTCTGAGCAAACATGCTACAGTGTCTAGGTTGTCAAATTTGTGTGTGAATGGCCACTGTTAATAACATCATGAACACCGTCTTGTACTTTTCTGCACTCCATTTCCTCCCTTCCTTCCTTCACTGTTTACCATTCCCTTCCCACGCCACCATCCCAAACGTATATATGTACCAGCACTTCAGGGTAACATTTCATGCATCTGATATAGTGGACCAGAGTCCATGGAAGCTTATGCCATAATTACATTTGTTAGCTTTTAAGGAACCTTTTAAATACAAACTGTTTTTTATCCATATGATTGTACTTCATGTATATAAGTTTAATGCATATCATGGAACAGAGGGACTAAGATTATACAGTCAGTTAACAACTGCTCAAACTATGTTGTACTGAAAACTTAAACTATTTGCTTTTTTGCAGGCTATCAGAAAAATGGATTTTCTGAAAAATTCTATTTAATTGTAATTGAATATACTCAAAACTGCTCAGTGTTACATATGTGGAAATTACATTTGAAGTCCATTCCAGTTTCAGTGGGTAGGTTATTAATATTTGTAATGTAAATTTTATGGTTATAAAACACATTTATTTCTTGGATGCTTGCTTACATGTTTAATGATAGGGTTTAGTATTTTAATTATTATTGCAATGCCATCATTCTATAACATGCTTATTCTTTTTCATATGTTCATGACTATGGGATTTTTTTGTCCTTGCCTCAGAATTTGGTCTGGGGGCATTTTTAACAGAAAATGGCCCAGTTTTCACATCACATTAAACCATAATTTAAAATAAACAATCATTGAATATGAACGAACAGTGTTCTAGTGAACACTGCTCAGACGTTTCTACAATGCTCCTTCTCCGCTGCTGCACCACAGACAAACCATTATTTATTTGGAAGGGAAAAATGAGCCTGGGTTTGGATGACATGCCGAGCCAGACTCTAGAGCCTGTTTTGTTTCTCTAGAGCCTGTTTTGTCTTCAACCTGGCAGTAGCAAGGGAGGAGTGCCCTGGGAATTTTTGTGACGTGAACCAGGCCAATATTTAAAAAAAGGTTTTTTTAACTTTGCTATCTCTTTGTGCCTGCCTAAGAAGCAGTGTGTAGTATCCAGCTAAAGTTACACATTTATATCCCTTTAATTTTGAGGCAATTAAGCAGATGATTAACACTGTATCGAAACTAATGGTACTCAAAAGTGCATAACTTTGGCTGAAACATGTCCAATCTTTGAACAGAGCCTAATATAAAAAAGAACCTTAACATGCTTAATAATGCTAATTTAATCAAAGCAGGTATGACAGTTTGCCTTGTTGTGACTAATTTAATGCAAGATACTGTATCGTAGACAGCATAACATTTTCAGTGCAAGAAATACTTTACAGTTTTAAAACATTTATCTTCAGACTATCATGTGAGGTATGTTGTTCTGAAACAACAACTTCCCTGAGGTCACCAGTTTCCCATATCTGAAAGAAGCACTCTCAACAGTACCACTTCATCATTTGATATTATTACTAGATGCAACTTTGCAGAATCAAGCTCACTGTCTCCGTGGTTTGCCTATGATGTTAAAGTAAACAGTTAGCCATACTGGGAAGCTTAAGGAGGTAGAATGTTACTGTTGTTCCTTGCCAATGTATTTCAGTAATAAAAAAGTAGGATACAGACTAGTACATTGTTAAACAGTTTTAATAGTTTAATCTTATGACTTCCTTTATCAACAGAGTGTTGTTCATGTTGGCTGTCACATGACCCCTAACTCAAACATATTAAACCAGTTGAAGGAATATAGGTCAGCATAAGTGCCATGATTGGGCTACGTTTTTATAAAACTTCTTTTATAGTACTGATTAGTAAAATGCCCATTTTCTTTAGATGACAAAATCAACTCCAAGGCATCTGAAGCAACATCACAAGAAGAGTTTTACTCTTCTCCAGATCAAGACAAGCTCCAATGTTCCTTTACCCAGAAATTTCAAGCGTGCAGAGAGAACCTTCTAAGTACCAGCCAACTTACTCTCTCTTCAGAAATGGTCTATAGTCAAGAACTGAATTTACCAGGAGGAGTAGAGATAATAAGTATTAAACCATCAGCAGGTTTGTAACTTTTGAAAAAGTATACGTTGGGGGATTTATTGGATTTATTTGTACTTCCTAACATTATCCTATCCATGTTTTCATCATGTCTTAATAATTTGAAATCATGTGATTGTTTGATTTACACAGCAAGAATAGATCTAAAGATCTGAATACTAAAATTAGTTTTAAAATCGTACCATGAATTATAGCAAACACTGAAATGCAGGATATGCAGAATTTTTTTGTAGGCAGATATTCTTAATTTATGAAAAAATCAGCTTGGAAATCTGTGTATTTTTAGTATTGTTACTGTTTATTGAACTTGTTGATCACCTAATACTGACCGCCTCTAGGTGATTTATAATACAGTTTTTTTTAAAAAAATGGTATCCTTAGGGGGTTTTTTTCTCCTTAATTTTAGGTCATCTGAGTTCTTCTTCCATTTATCCAGTCTGTCGCGCTCCTTATCTTCTTGCAACTTTATGCTCAGATGGTAAGGTTAGGTTTTGGAGGTGTAGCATATCAATGGAGCCAGGTGTAACTTATGTACCAGAGAGTACTACAAACAGTGGTATGTATATATGGGACGAATGGCCATTACTTATAGAAGATGGACTTCTTAGCAGCAATGCTCTTAATGTTCCAGGCCGGCCTCTTGAAATTAGCTGTGCACATACAAATCGTTTAGCTGTGGCATATAAGCGAACACCACCTAAAAACAGTCGGTCTTCTCAAGACTTTTTGGTGACTGTTGGAGTTTTTGAATGTGAATCTACAGGAGGCTCTTGTTGGATCTTGGAACAAACACTTCACTTAGATGAACTAAACCCAATGTTGGATTCTTTGGATGTTGACATTAATTCAGCGGTAGATGAGAATCTAACACCTAGAACAAATCGTTTGGTTCAGTTAGACTGGATGTCTAGGGAAGATGGCTCACATATCTTAACAGTAGGTATTGGGTCAAAGTTCTACATGTTTGGTCAGCTGTCTGGAAAGATGCAAGAACAAAGTGGTAAGGAGGTGCTTGTACTTCCAGTGTGGGAAAATGCTAAAATATCATGCTCTTCTAGATTTATATTGTTAAGATGTGTGGATTTAGTTTCATCAGTAGAAGGCTCGCCCCCTTTACCCGTTTCTTTATCTTGGGTTCGTGATGGCATCCTTGTAGTTGGGATGGATTGTGAAATGCATGTTTATTCTCAGTGGCAGCCCCCTACAAAGCAAGAGCCCATTACTCTAGACTCTTACAGTGGGAGTACACCATCCGTAATAAGCTTAATGAAACAAAGCCAGTCATCTGGTGTTCACCCACCAAAGCGAACATTAACCAGATCCATGACAAGTCTTGCACAGAAACTTAGTGGAAAACGAACTGTATATGATCTATCCCTAGAGATGGAAGATTCTGGTCTCTTTGAAGCAGCTCATACATTATGCCCTACATTACCTCAGTACCATCCTCTTCAGCTTTTGGAACTCATGGATCTAGGAAAAGTGCGTAGAGCAAAAGCAATCCTCTCTCATCTTGTTAAATGCATTGCTGGAGAAGTTATTGCCATAGATGATTCCTACCATGAAAAGCGGTACCGTTCTCTCTCAATCTGTGCTAGTGGGAGCAGTACACGGGATCCAATGACGTTTAGCAGATGTACAGTTACAGACTATACAGAAATAGACTCTGTTCCACCACTTCCTTTATATGCATTGCTTGCTGCAGATGAGGAATGCTCATATACTTGTACAGAGAAATCTAATAACCAAAGAACCTTTAAGAAATATGATGTGGCAGATGAAAATTATGAAGATCTTTTTCAGAATTCCAGTCTACATACAGATGATCTCACTATGTTTGAAGTAGATGAAGAAGATAAAAAACCAAAAGTTATTGATCTTTCTCAGTACAGTCCAACTTACTTTGGACCAGAGCATGCCCAAGTTCTTTCTCAACACTTGCTTCACTCAAGCTTACCAGGTCTCACTGGGATGGAACAGATGTCATTGATGGCCTTGGTTGATACAATTGCCATTACCAGTACTGACATAGGCGAAAGCAGAGACAAAAGCAAAGGTACGCTTTCTTATGATGTGTTTATAATCTTCAGCTTCTCAAAACTGTTTCAGATTTTTTTATATATGTACTTGTTTAGATGCTAATGTGACAATCCATAGTTGAACCAAAGCTTTAGAAATCCATTGATGTTCATTTGCCAGTGGAATAGACACCACTGGCAGAGTGGATTCCTCCTCCCTCTGTGTTTCTCCAAGATCAGTTATGGGGTTTTGGGGGAGCCCCCTGGAGCAGATCTGGGGGCATGTAGAGGGCTGCAGGGGAAGTAGAGGAAGGTAAAATCCAGTTGTGTAAGTGTGCTTGTGCAATGTTGGGTGTTGCTCTTAGGCTGAAATCTTATGAACACTTTCCTGGAATACTATGGAACTTGGTTCTGAGTAAGTATGTTTCGATTGCATTTTTAAGACAGGCTAATACTTCTAAAATTCATTAGATAGTGTTGCTAGTAGTCACAGAGTATATCTGTTAATTATGAAAAGGTTTTGGGGTCTATGAAATTTGATGACCCAAAGTTAGCTGAATCTTACTCCAGGGATGTCGTAGAAAGCATTTAATTTGATTGAAGTATGCAGTGATTTAGCATCATATTGGAATGTGGTTCAGTTATGGCACTCCATGTAAGCTTCAGCTCTTTATCAACCTTGTACACTTATTTGTTGTGCAGGTATTCATTTTTTATTTGTCAGGGCTTATAGATGGTTGGTTGATTTCAGAAGATGGCTGCCACTGGAACTCCTGGTCAAGCATGTTGCATAACAGCTGCTCTCTGAGGAGGTGCCTCACTCTATGTATCAAATAGAGCAGCTATAGCTTTTGCTTTGGTTCTTGGTACTTAGAAATGAGGAAGGGAGAGAGTCACTCAGCTACCTACTGTTGTTCCTGGACTGTACAGTAGTAAATGTCTTATGCTGCAGTGGTGATAGTCCAACCTTCAGCTCCTTAGTTGAAGAATATATTTCTTCTTGATGTTATATATAACACAAATATGCACTGAAAAATAGCAACATCTAATTATGTAGGATTTTAACTGTACCTGTTGCCTAGTAGCATATTAATGAATACTGTAACGTTACACAATATTCATTCCCAAGAGTACTTGACTAAATCAGTTTTTACTGCACACACTTAGTTTAGCTCAATTTAGATTTTTTCCATTGTGAAATTTTCCAACCAAGTGTTCTTAATACAATTTAAATAATGTAAAATAAGATGATAGAAAGAATGAAGTGATATGATTTTCTTTGGAGAATTAAATTATATAAACTGAACTTTTATTCATAGGAGGAGAAACACTTGACGAATGTGGTTTAAAATTTCTTTTGGCTGTCCGTCTTCACTCTTTTATGACAACTTCACTGCCACCAGTTCACAGAGCCCAGCTCCTTCACCAAGGTAATGCTCATCCCTCTGTCTTTATGAATTTTATATGGTGTTGGGCAACATTTTTTAGTTGATCATAGTCGCGGATAGGATTTTTTAGGAAATGTGAGCTTCTGGGATTAGGAAGATCTGGCATTGTGCTGATGTAGTCTTACAAAGTTTTCCACTGAGCAGCTGCATTTCCTTTATGTGATTAGGCAACTTGGGTTTTGAACAGTGATTGTTTTGGTTTTGGGCTGGGCTCATCATGTAAGGCAGAAGTGCATAACCTCAGATCCAGAGGCCAAATGCAATCCCCTAGGCCTCTCTGTTTGGCCCCATGGGATTCTCCCTAGGTTATCCACCCACTTCAGTCCACTGCTTCTGCTCCACATTCTTGTCAACTAGAATGGGTTTTTGAATTGTACACCTGGATGGAGATATGTGGTCTGACTTAGGGGTGGCTAAAATATAGCCTACTCCACAAAGATAAGAGTTGCTTTTATTGCTTCATCTACTTTTGCCTCTGGCCCCACCCACCACTGGCATGTGGCCCTGGGAAGGTTGACCACAATGCAACATGGCCCTCAGGCTGAAAAAGTTCCCCACTCCTGACATAAGACTTAAGAGGGCTTCATAGAGATTGGGTATTTCTGTGCTTACTCTAACAGCTAATCAAATACCCACATAGTATATTTAATGACTTATAAATCTGATGTGCCCATTTATGAGAAGTTAAGTTACACATCCAAATTATAATCGGTGATGTGGGTTCTTAGATGTTATCCCGTGGTCTCCAAAGCCTTTCAAAACATTTACTACAAGAAACAAAAACCTAAGCATTTAACAGGTCAGCATATTGTAAACTAAATAGCTGTAAATATATCCTCTTTTTCAATAATTCAGGTTTATCTTCTAGTCATTTTGCCTGGGCATTTCATTCAGTAGCAGGAGAAGAACTGCTAAGCATGCTGCCTGCAATGCAAAAAGGTGATCCAACTTGGTCAGAACTCAGAGCTATGGGTATAGGATGGTGGGTTCGAAATACCCATAGTTTGCGCAGATGCATTGAAAAGGTAAATGCCATTTCTAAATATACTGGTTTATAACAGATTATTTCTACAGTCCTCATTCAGCTATAGTAGAGTTGATTTTGGAAAGATTTTTAAGAAAATAGAAAGAAAGCTCTCTGTATGGGTAACAGTATGGATAAAGAATACATGTACTTCTTTTATATTTCACCTTTTTTAAAGAGAAAAAGTGAAATAGTTAAGAAAAGAAACATAAAAGACAAAGGAGTCAATATAGGCAAATGGAAAGGAGGCTCTCTCACTCTTCCTTTCCTGCTGAGTGGCTGGCCATTGATAGTCTAAGAGGACAGGGTTGTGACATCAACCAAGCTAATGAAAGGGGCTTTGTACTCTCACAATTCCCTGCTAAACTGGGGATGGGGAACTGGATCCACTGGTGAGCTGCATCCAGAACTTTAGATAGGTGGGTGGAGTACATGTCAGTCACCTAGCATGGTATGATTCCACTTCAAAGGTGATTGGGTTGTGAGCGCGCTCACAAGTGTGCTCACAAGTCTTCCCTTCTACTGTAATTTAAACTGGGGCTGCAAAAAAAGAATTTTTGCAACTGTGTTTTGAATTCAAGCCACATCTGCAAAGATACCTGCTGAAAAGTGGGGCTTGTATTTGGCACAGACTTTAAATCCATGGAAATGCCTTGTATCAGTACTTTCAGAAAAAAAGGAATAATGAGAATGTGAAAGTAACACCTCAAAATATGAAAATAATAGTTATGTTTGGAAGGCAACGCATGTATACTCACATGCTATAAGTGAAAGACCAGGAGAAGGCCTTGAGCTCAGCTGCTCCCTCTTTAAAAAGGGATTAATCTTCTAGTGTGAGGGAAGATTCCATATTGCAAACAACCATGGATTGTGTAGTTCAGTTATTCCATACAGTGAGGAAACTGGGAAACGTAAGTATGAGAATCTTAGCCTGCTCCTAGTCTCTCCCCCTGGACAATTCCAAGGGGGGGGGAAAGTAACTTAAGAATCTCAGTGAAACAAAATTTATTGGACAGAATCCATTGTTGCCACTCATGCAATAGGACTTCTTTCCTCCTCCTCTACAGCCCCTGTGTACTCCAAAAATCTACTCTGGAAGTTCTCTCAATCCTACAGAACAGATTTTGAAAGTGCATGAGGGACTGCAGGAAAGGAGGTGAAGTCAGATTGCAGAAACAAAAGATTTTGTTCATAGATGGACAGTGTTGGGTACAACTCATTAATGCTAATTAACCATATTCATTGTACTACATGCGTTAGGTTTGATTTTTTCTAGTTGGAAGACATCATTGTAGGAATTTAAACTAATTTTAGTAAGTAAGCTCATATTGTCTTTTTAAAAAAGCATCAGTGTCCTGTCCACCAAGTATGATGTACTCAGTAAGTTTAATGTAATTACAAGATGCAGCTTACCAGGGCTGGCCCCAGGCATGCCGGGGCCCTTGGGCACCAGCCTGCACTAGGCTCCAGTGCTTCCCTTCTGCGATTCATGACAGGATTGGTACCGCAGATCGCAGGGTGGGAGCTCCCAAGCCGCCTGCCACTCCCCCGCTCTACTTACCTTTCTCTGTGCTGTTTTTTCAGTTGTGCGCACTGCATGTGCAGGGTTGCCATCAATGAAGATGGCGGCAAAGGTTTCCCTATGGGGCTGAAGCCTCTGCCGCCATCTTGGTTGATAGCATGCATGCGTGCTACATGCGCACATTGCTGCCATCAACCAAGGTGGCGCCACGGCAGGAGCTTCAGCCCCTTAGGGAAACTTCGGCCACCATCTTGATTGATGGCAACCCTGTACACACAGTGCGCGTAGCTGCAAAAAACAGCAGAGAGAAAGGTAGGTGAAGTGGGGGGATGGTGGGCGGCTTGGAAGCTCCTGTCCTGCGATCTGCTGCAGCAATCCTGCTCTAGATTGCGGAAGGGGAGCACAGGGGCCCTCAGCCAGGGCCAAACCTGGCCGCCGTTTAGATCCGGCCCTGCAGCTTACCATTACTGGTTTTCAAAGTTGCCTAGCCTTGAGGCAGATAAGCAGCATTTTATTTTACTGATGATTATGGCATGCTATATAATGCATGTGTAGTAATGAACAGCATTGGCAAGACTTTTTTCTGTCCATTAAATCTAAGACAACCGAAAATATCTTTTCTCAACTACTTAATGCTTGCAGACATCTGTATGAAAATATATGAAATCTATAATGATTAGGTACACCGTTATCTTTACAGGTCGCTAAAGCAGCCTTTCAAAGAAACAATGACCCATTAGATGCAGCCATTTTTTACCTTGCAATGAAAAAGAAGGCTGTGATTTGGGGATTATACAGGTACAGTTGTGTAATAGGATTTAATTCAGTACATACGGACAGTTAACTTTGCTGCAATTTACTTTTTTTACTATCAATTTTTGAAACTTATATAATTTCAAATAGCTATTCATTACTGATGTCATAGAGTGAGCATATCTGGTCTCTTCAGTGTTTGTGCCAGTAGCATTATAAATGCCAACCTGAAAGCAGGAAAGGAGTCAAATGCAGGTGCCAGCAATTGTATGGGGTATCACAGAACTTTAATTATGGTGGCCCAAAAAGTGAAATATTTTTTCCAGTTCTGCCTACAAGGCATTGAGAAAGGTGCAGTTCTACCCAACCTGAAGATGGTTGTAGTATTGACAACGTTTCTCTGGACCTTACTGTGTGGCGTAATCTCTGATCAATCTTAGTGTGGACAAGAATTCCTGTTTGACACCGTAGCTGTTCGTTCAAGGCACCCGTCAGCGATTGGTTTTCTCCTCCATGTTCAACATCTCTTCATGGAACTGCTGGGAGCGGTCATCTGAGTATTTGGAGTGCAGATTGTCATCATTATGCAAATTATGTGCAGCTCTATTTCTTTTTACCCATCTACTACTAAGAAATTAGTTGTAGTTTTGAAGCAGGGCATGGAGGAAATATGGACTAGATGATGTTAACAAATTGAAGCTCAGTCCAGATAATACAGATGTATTCTGGGGCAGGAATCCCTGAAACTGGGATTCAACTGGTTTTAGATGTGGCCCCCCACCATCAGAGGCCAGGGCTGTGGGCAGAAAGGATCCCGATTCCTCTTTCTGTAACAGCGGACACCAGTTGGGAGTGATCCACAGCACAATGTTAAAGGAGCAAGCACATTGACTCCATTCTTATTACTGTGGAAGAGGCGTTGAGAGCAAGGGCCACCAGAAGGAAGTGCAGGGAATGACTGTACTCTAATGTGAGCCAGGATGGCAGAAGAAACATTGGATGAGGAGGAAGAACAAAATAGGATGGCATCTGGGACCTCATTAGGGACTGATTCTTTCTCAGATGAAAAATTTCTAGACTTTGAGGGATCACTGCAAGAACCTATGAGGAATTTACCTTGTGCCCCATCTCATGTTTCTGACTCTGCAATTTCATCTGAATGCGTGTCTGGCCCTCAGTTTGCCTGTATTCCTGGGGCTTCTACTATTCTCTCACAAGGCATGTCTGCAACACAGTCTGTCAGTGTTCCCATGGCAGCTTCTCAATTTCAACTTCAATTCTGACATATTTCAATAAATTAAGGAGGCTTTGCTTTCTCATTTATGTAAAGAATTTGCTGACAGTATGCAGAAAGTTTAGTAGCCTGGCTCTGGTGCAGTGATTGCAGGGGTTCAGATTCCTACTTCTGTTCAGCCTATGCTACAGATGGTAAATATGACATCAGTCAATCTGAATCTGACTCCTTGCCATGCCAGCAAAGACTACTCAGAGATAATGCTTCCGATCCTCACACAGTTGCTAGAGGTTCAGCAAGTAGGAAGTGTAACACAATATCAGCAGTGGAATAGTTGCAGGGTGCAGATTTGGCCCCTTCAGACCTCCAACAGGTTGCAGTATATTTCCTCGGGCCGTTAGGTACTTTAAATAGGATTATGTCTGGAACTACAGTCGCAGCCTCTTCACCAGTTTCTGCATTCTCCAACGTCCTCCAAATCAGAGAAGAAAGAGTTCAGGAGCCAGTACAATATCTGCTAGGCATTATAGCTGTTGAACCAGTTGTGGTAGGGGAGACATCCTCTGGCATCTGTTCAGTGTTCTTTACAGTGTTGAAGATGGACTGATACTACTTGGTGGTGCTAGATTTGAAACATCTGAACCAATTTATTGTGTGCTTCAAGTTCAGGATGGAGAACATAGTGTCCATAAAGGGGGCCCTGCAATATCGGGATTTTTTTGTTCATCAGCCAGATGGAGGCATATTTCCATATTGCCATACATCAGAATCATAGGAGATACCTCAGATTTTCATACAACAGAAAGCATTTTCATTACAGAGCAGTGGTCTTTGTACAGGCATCAACTCCCCCAAAGTGTTGACAAAGATAGTGGTCACCTTTGTGGCTCATCTCCATCTGCAATGGATTGTCATATAACCCTATTTAGATTTTTCATTAGTATGTTCTTTGTCCTTCTCCCAGATTATGCAGCACCTCCATATAACTTTGGCTTGCATCAAGAATCTTGGTTTTTTTTATTAATGACAGCAAGAGTAATTTTGTTTTATTTTATTATTAGATTTGTATCCCTCCCTTTCTTCCAGTAGGAGCCCAGGGAGGCAAACAAAAGCACTAAAAGTGCTCTAAAACATCATAAAAAAGACTTTATAATTTATAAAAACAAATCATCTTTTTAAAAAATCTTTTTTAAAGAAAGCTTTAAAAACATCTTTTTTAAAAAAAGCTTTAAAAATATGTTAAAAAGCAATTCCACCATAGATGCCGACTGCTTCAACTTGCTGGATCCAACATCCAGAAGACCTTATCAACACTGAGACAGGAACCGTGTATTTCCAAGAGATAGGTGGTGATGAGATCTATCAAGATGTAGAAGGCTGTGGACATCATGAAACTGGTTCGAGTCCTTGGCTTGATGTTGTCTACCATTCAGGACACCCCATGGGCAGGTCGTCATTCCCAGCCTCTTCAGTGGGCCCTACTGACTCATTAGTTTGACATTGTAAACAGATGGCATCTGTATGTTCGCCTCTTGAGGGCAGTGTGGGAATCCCTGAAGTGGTGGCTCCAGAAGGATATCTTGGTGAAAGGAGTGCTTCTGGTGGATCTGCCATGGATAGCAATCACATCAAATATGAGTCTCAATTGTTGCGGAGCTCACTGTGATGGATTGACAGTCTACAGGGTTGGATTTTTTGTATATACTGCAGCGGAGTGCAGGAACAACTAGTCTGTTAAGACTGATAGTTTGAAAGATTAAAGAGACTTAACGTTTATTAATACAGTGAAATAAAATCATACATGTTGTTGCAGCCATTGTGGAGCCATGAGGCTTGCACTCCCAGGCACTATGTCTGACTGACTAGACAGGAAGAGAAGGGAGGAAGGAGAGGAGCAAAGTCTGAATAAACAAGTAGTTCCTTTAAAAGGAGGAATCAGACAGAAAGGCAATCTATTCTTCCTCTGCTGTTGCCTCCCCCTGTACTGGTTCAAGATACTTGTAACATGTGTTGGTTCTTTACTCCCAACACAGGGAGTGTGGTCACCAAGTTTTGTCTGACAATCAGTCTGCTAGAATTATGAGCTACTTGGTAGACCATTCAACACTTTGCAGGGGTACTTCCTTTGCAGTGGTTTTGTTGAAGACAGGCAGCGCCACAGTGGAAGATGTTCTACTACTATTTATTTATTTATATTCTGCCCTTCCTTCCAGTAGGAGCTCAGGACAGCAAACAAAAGCACTAAAAACACTTGAAAACATCATAAAAACAGACTTTAAAATATATATATTTAAAAAATTTAAAGCATTTTTTAAAATGCTTTGGGCAGAGGCCCTCTTGAATTCACTGATGGCAGAACACCTCTGTGGAGACAATATACAGGTGGACTGGCTCAGCAGAAAGTCTGCTGTAGGGAGAATGATGACTGAACATGTCTGTTTTCCATCAGATTCAACTCTGTTTTGGACCTCTGCAGGTAGACCTGTTTGCATCCAGTCATAACTGCCAGCTAATATGGTTCTTCTCCTGGTTCTCAGGTCAGAGTGTGGAGGCAATAGATGCACTGAACTGTCCATGGCTGCTGTTGACTCTAGGCCTTCCCACTGCCTTCTCTTATATCAGAAGTATTAAAGGTCTGGAAGAAGCAAGCCTTGGTGGTTCTGATGGTATCATATTTGCTTTTAAGACTGTGGTTTTCAGAGATTGTCAACTTCACATGTCTCTGCTGTGGCTCTGCCAATCTGGGCAAATCTACTGTCTCAAGGGCCAATTTGGCACCCAAATCCAGCCTGGCTGAGTCGTCATGTATGGAACTTAAGAGGAAGCGTTTCCTAAAAGCCAGTCTTCCCAAGTCAGTAGTAGATATTATGATGGCATCTCAGCATCCATCACCAGTTCTCCTTTGTCAGAGAACATAGGCAATATGTTCCAGGTGGTGTGTGCAGAACCGTATCCATCCAAGAAAAGCTGGACTCTGAATTGTCCTTTCTGCAAAACAGCTTAAGCATGGGTCTTCACAGATAGGCTTCCACTTCGTCTTCTGTCAAGAATACTGGACAAAGGTCTCATCCTTTTCTCAAGTGTTTCCTCCGTGGAACAGCTTTAGCAGTCGTCCAGTTCAGCATTGCTTCCCTATGAGGGATTTATACAAAGTGCTCACAGCCCTGCCAAAACCTTAGTTTGGACCTCTAAGATCTGTTTCACTGATGCCTGAGGTCTCTCAGGGTCTTGTTTGTAGTGCCCATCAGATCAGTTAAGAGTCCTGTAACAGAACACTTTACTTACTAGTGGGTAAGCGCTTACATGCTTTTCATAGAGAGTTGTTCTTTGAACAGATCCATTTGTCTTGAAGGTGAACACCCTTTTTCACGGTTTGCAGGAGATGATTATACTCACTTCCAACTGAAAAAGCATTCTTAGGATATGTACAGGGCACTGAAAGTACACATTGCAAGGATGAAGCCTTTCAGGCAGTCTCACATCTTGTATCTTTTCACCCCAGTAGTTTGGGAAATAAATTTTTTTAGCTCCATGTTAGTGATATGGATAAAAGTATGTATCACTTTATACTTTACATGTCTTTATACTTACCTCCACTGACAAGGATAATAGCTCATTCAACCAGGTCAGCAGCTTTTCCCCCTGCATGCTCCTCTTTACAAGGTGAGTCAAGCTGTGACATGGGCTATCCCTAACATTTACTAAGCATTGCAAAGACTATGTATATACATCTCTAGAGGTGGCCTTTGGGAGACAAATGTTACACGTTCTCCTGAGACATTAGGCAGCTTGTTACCTACCCTACATGGATCAGCTTTTGAACATCCCACCTGAGGGTATCTTACATTGATGAGAGAAGGGGTCATTGGTTATACCTGAAAGATATTTCTATATGCATATAAAGATGTCCTCAGGACACACCCTAGTTTATAGAGGCTACCTATAATTTTCTGAGTTTAATTTTCTCATACATAGCATACATTGCAATAATTCAGAGAGTGCTTTGCTTTTGCCTAGTTGGTGTCTTTCTGGTCATTTACGTTCTATGGTGTCTACTATTATGTCTTCTTAGTTTGCTGTGAGTGAACTGATGGTTGCTTCAGAGGGAATGAGATCTAGAAACTTCCTTTGAAGCAAATCAGTGTTCCTGTCTTCATCCACCAGGGGGGATTGAGTATCCATCTGAGGAAATGTAGAAATGCCTTTCTGATAAAAGCAATGGTCCCATCTTTTCCTATTGCGTTTGGAAATTTTCAGAATCAAGTTGATCCTATAGAACTTGCTTAAGCTTTGAGTAGGACCTACCTTGTGATATTTGTGTAATATGCATACCAGATTTTTTTCTGGATACCCATTAACAAATCATGTAATTATTGGGATACTTTCTGATCTAATGAGGTGTATTACATAATTACATTTCAGGTCTCTAAAAGACACTAAGATGACACAGTTCTTTGGACACAATTTTACTGAAGACAGGTGGCGTAAAGCAGCATTGAAGAATGCTTTTTCTCTGCTAGGAAAACAGCGATTTGAACATTCTGCAGCATTTTTCTTGTTGGCTGGTCACCTCAAAGATGCAGTTGAGGTAACTAGAATGAAACTACTTCTTGAAACTGATGAAAAACGTTTAGAACGGGCTATAATTATTAATATAATTAGGTAATATGCTGTTAACAGAAAAATGTTAGATTTGAATTTTTTAAAAAATGTAATTGGCTTATGGTTATATATTTTAAATGCATCTGTGTGTGGGAATCAAAGAAGGGACCATGGTGTCATTTCTCTTAATCCCTAGTTGTATGTTGATACAAGCCATCCCTGAGCTCTCCACAATTCATCCTAAAAAATCTGGACTATAATAGCCCAGTGCAGATGTAACGTACCCATAATCTTCTGTATTTTTGATTGGACTGGTGCAAACATAATATTCCTAACAGGATTCTTAAAAGTTTGCTTTCTTCCTCCATGCCCAAACCTTGTTCATGAATTTCCCTTTTTCTTCATTCCAATGACCATAGCTAAGGGTGACTATTTGAGGCAAGTTTAACTTTGGTTCATGCTATCCAAGTTCACTGTTAACTAGGTTTTTCCAATCAACGTCAAACTCTGGCTTGCATGGGAATGCTTTCTATTAAGTGAAACATATTTAAGGCTGTTGAGGAGAGGGATACAGATTTTTGCATATAAAACTGGAGGGGTTTTAAGAAAGACCATGTGGTCCTGTGGCCAGCTCCCATTCCCTTGAATATGGTAACACTGGAAGCATTACATCTGTATTATACCAATGTGTCACAATCGAAGAAAAATTGTACTGAAGAAATGTGTTTACTGAGCAAATAGAAGTGTCCACAGGGTGTGTGTGTGCAGAGATGAAGCATGCTGTGAACCAAGTTACATGTTGCGGTGAAGATTTTAAAAATACACAACACCCTGGGGTAGCTCTTACAAACATGAGAAAATTTCTTCCTGACAGTAAATACGATGCTGCCAGACCATGAATAAAATCTGTCTACCAGAAGGGAAGATAATTTGGATATATTTTCATGCTACGAAGTAAAACATTTTTTGAAGAAAAGTGTGCCACAACCAGGACATTTAAAGAACTGATATGTGAATTTTCATAAATCCATTCAACTCTTAAACCTAGGAATAGTATTTTCCTTCTACTAGAGCATTGTACACAAATTTACACATTTAATTTCATAATCCCACTCTTGCGGGCTAAACTAAATTTGTTAATATAGCTGTGACTCTTGTTCACCCACAAACTTCTTTAACCTAAATAGCTTCTTTCCCTCTTAGTTGTTACTGTCTCTAATATATTTGTAGGATCGTTCTTCCTTTTCAATTTTTCATTTTTTCCTAACCTGAACAGGTAGTGTTAGGATCATTGCTCATGATAAAACTTTCACTGTGAGAATTTTTATTGAACCAACTCATCCTGTCAGCACAATGATTTTCGCTTGTGCAACTCCCCCCTCCTTCTGCACACCCCCAGTCTGTTCTGGGGGTTTCCCAATCCTTTGGAGCAGATATTTATTTATTTATTATTTATTTATTATTTGATTTATATCCAGCCCTTCCTCCCAGCAGGAGCCCAGGGCGACAAATAAAAGCACTAAAAACACTTTAAAACATCATAAAAACAGACATTAAAATACATTAAACAAAACAACTTTAAAAACATTTTTTTAAAAAGCTTTGAAGACATTTTTTAAAAAAAGATTAAAAAACATATATATATTTTTAAAAAAGGTTTAAAAGCATATTAAAAAGCAATTCCAACACAGAAGCAGAGTGGGATAAGGTCTCAACTTAAAAGGCTTGTTGAAAGTCTTCAATAGGCGCCAAAAAGATAATAGAGATGGTGCCTGTCTAATATTTAAGGGTAGGGAATTCCACAGGGTAGGTGCCACCATACTAAAGGTCTGTTTCCTACGTCATTCAGAACACACCTTCTGATAAGATGGTATCTGCTGGAGGCCCTCGCCTCCAGAGCGCAGTGATTGACTGGGTATATAAGGGATAAGACGGTCTCCTGTGCATGGAAAGATGATATCAGATGGGTAACTAGCTCCACCTAGTGGTTGAAGGCAAAAGAGTACTGCTGACGTTTTACTGTAGCTCCGTCCCTGGTCTGCGCCTGCCCCGTGCTCAGTTTCTCTTTTGCCTCACAGAAAAGTGGTTGGATTCTCTCTGACTCCGTGATTCAGGCTTGTAGCGTTTTTGTTGTTTGGATCTTCTGTGTGAGTTCGTTCTTGTTCTTTCCCTCCAAGTTTTCTTATTCCTTCTGTAATAGTTTAAACAAACAAACAAACAAAGGGGTTCCTTCTGTCTCTTTCCTTCTGACCTTCCCCCGTGGCAAGGAACATCCAGCCCCTCCCCGCGGCTCTGGCAGCCGTCGACCTATTCAGACTCCCTCTTTAACTAATTTCGCTGACGTTCCTCCTCGTTCACCAGGCTGCAGCGTCGGCGGTTTTCAACCTTGGCAGCAGCCTTCCCAGGGCTCGATACCCAGGCTTACACCCAGTTATTTCTCGCTCTTTGCGAGCGGCTTTCGTTTTTACCCGCTCTGTAGCGGGAGAGGAGGTAGACGCGCAGAAGCAATAGAGGGGAAAACGCCGGCCGCTGTTAAATTGCAAGCTTCGCCCGGTCGTTTACTAGCAGCATTTATTAACCCTATAAGTCCCGCAGTGTGTGCCCGCGATGGGGAAAGCCACGCACAAAATGAAACACCTCTCAAAGGGGTTAAAGCCGCCTCCCCGCATGGCATCAACAGGCGCAGTATCAGAGCCCCTTCCCACCCTGGGATTGGAGCAGTCTCATTCCTCGGGGGATCATTCTGAAGTAGCGGCAGCCCGCCCCTCTACCGTCAGGCACGAGGTGGCTGAGGCTCAGATTCTGGCGGGCAGGGTGACTACAGAAGGCAGGATATCTGCCCCACATAAGTGAACTTGTAGAGATGGTCAAGCTTCTGTACACCATACAAGGGACCAGAGAGACCTGGAACCCCTCTCTGATGACGAAGGCAGCCAGCTCCAGCCTCCCTTAGATGCTATTTTTTCTACTACCTCCTCTCCTGATGCATTTGCTGGGTTTTTGGATGAACCAATCCCTGTTCAACAGGTTCAATCTGCTGAAGGGCATAGGCTCTACTCTTCTCATACTCAGGCTTGCCCTGTTCAGTTACATCTGTCAGCGCATTCAATTCAACAGCTTAAGGAGCAGCTTAGAGAGGCTCTCTTATTGGATCTAGCCAGGGACTTGTCTTCTCAAAATACTTCAGGCTCCCACCCCTCGAGGTATCCACTTACAGATCACTCGAGGACAGATCTTCACCCTCCTCCTGGCCGCTTATCTCCAGATCCCCATGCGGCATCTCAAGGCAGACATCTACAGCTCCCTGACCAGGAGCCTATGGACGCAGAAAATGAATTGATTGTCTTGGATGAGGAGGAATGGAGTGGGGAGTCGGAATCTGAGGAGATTCTATCTACCAGGATATTTCAAGAGGCTCATTTTCTTCCTCTGCTGTGCAAGGCGATGGAAGCCCTTACCCTCACCTCTACAGAGGATCCTCCTACTCCATCCACCTCGAGAGTGTCAGCAGTATGTCCGGATCCAAAACCTAGGTCGAGAGTGTTGAAGCTTCCTTCTCTTCTTCCGAAGGTGCTCAAATCAGAATTCGACCTTCCTGTACAATTCAAAAAGTCAGTTTCCATCGCCAACAAGTATTATACACTAGAACAACCGCTCATGGATCAGTTGAAGGTCCCGCTCATAGACGCGCCTATAGTCAATCTCCTGAACCCATCTTTGAACCCGAAAGACTCAGATGCTCACCTCAAGGATGCCACTGAGCGTAAGATGGACCAGGGGCTTAGAAGAGTTCACGAGGCTAGTGCGGTTTCCATCAGGGCAGCAGCAGCATCCTCGGTGTTTGCTCGAGCTTCCCTTCTCTGGTTGGAGGACCTGCCGGATGACCCACAGCAAGATCCAACCCGAGTGCGCAAATCTCTGCTGAAGGTCTCTCGGGCGGTTACCTTCATGGCGGACGCGTCCATGGATGCTATGCAGTTCGCAGCAAGGTCACTGACGGCAGGGGTCTTCACGAGAAGAACCCTTTGGCTTCATCACTGGGAAGCAGACCCTGTAGCTCGCTCGAACCTTGCCTCGGAACCCTATGTGGGAGGCAAATTATTCGGGGACACTGCCCTCGCGCATGTCTTGGAAACTAAGGAAAAGAAAAAGTCCATGCCATCCACCAGGAAAAGGGATGACGGCAGAGCCTTTCGTCAGTCATTCCATCCATATTTCCCGTCGCACTCCTTTCGGGGCTCACGTTCCTTTGGAAGACAGAAGGATGCCCGCTCCAGCCGTCCCTTCTGGAACAGACAGCGCAGCCAGCTTAAGTCCCAACAACACCTTTCGGGTCGCTATGGATTCACATCCCAGTCACGTGGAAACAGAGGTCAGTTCTGACGCCTCCGCCTCGCCGGTGGGTGGCCGTCTCCAACAGTTTACTCACCGATGGAAGGACTTGTCCTCCGATCAGTGGGTCCTACACACTCTTCGATACGGCCTTCGCCTGGAATTTTCTTCCAACCCTCCGGCGAGATTCATTCCATCCCCTCTATCAACGAATCCACACAAGAGAGACAAAGTTTTGCGGTCAGTTTCCCATCTTCTGCACATAGCAGCCATCGAGAAAGTTCCTCCAGGAGAGAGGTTCCTGGGAAGTTACTCTCTGTTCTTCACCGTCGGGGAAAAAAGACGGTTCGTCCAGGCCTGTGTTAGACCTCAAGGGTCTAAACCGCTTCATAAAATACCACAAGTTTCGTATGGACACCTTGCTTTCAATCAAGGAAGCGCTGAGGATAGGGGACTTCCTCTCCTCTATCGACCTGAAGGAGGCATACCTACACATACCAATCTTTCCCCCTCACAGACGGTACCTCCGCTTCACGGTGGGACAAGAACATTATCAATTCAAGGCCATGCCCTTTGGCCTGTCGTCTGCTTCCAGGGTATTCACAAAGGTCGTGGTTGTCCTGGTGGCACACCTCAGGGCTCTGGGGATTCATATATTTCCTTATCTGGACAACTTTCTGATTCGCTCACCATCATTGCACAAGGCATGGGAAGACCTCCATGTCACCCTGGCCTGTCTAAAGGACCATGGCTTCCTGATCAACGAGGCCAAAAGCCATCTCTTTCCGTCCAACCGCATTACACATTTGGGAGTGACTATAGACTCTCTACATGGCCTCCTCACTTTGTCCCAAGACAGAGTCAGCAAGATTCGACAAGTAACATTGGATATCCTATCATCCCCCTCGCCGGACCTGATGAAATTGGCAACGCTTCTCGGCTTGATGGTGTCCACGTTCCAGACGACGCCTTGGGCACGTCATCACTCCCGCACACTTCAGTGGGCACTTCTGCCCTTTCAATCCGACATAGCGTCCAGACATCACCGCAGGATAACTCTGTCACCACAGGTTCGACAGTCACTGTTTTGGTGGACCCACAAATTCAATCTAACGAGAGGCGTTCCCTTCCAGGTTCCACCACACACCCTGATAACATCAGATGCCAGCTTATCAGGTTGGGGAGCCATATGCAACAGGCAGGTGGTTCAAGGCACATGGTCTCCTCTGGAGTCCACTCTGCCGATCAATTTCCTCGAACTGCGTGCAGTTCGTCTGGCCCTCAGGCACTTCACGACCTCCAGACAGTTGGGAGCGGTGCTGGTCAGAACAGACAACGTGTCGGCCAAATCTTATTTGAACTGTCAGGGGAGCACACACTCCCTCCTTCTTCAGAAGGAGGCCTTTCTCCTCTTCCAGTGGGCAGAGAACAATGTCGACTCGATAGCGGCAGAATATCTCAAGGGAGAGGACAACAGCCAAGCGGACTGGCTCAGTCGGGAAAAGCTACTTCAAGGGGAATGGACTCTTCACCCAGAGGCTTTTCATCAGATAGTGAAACGTTTTGGCCACATTCATGTGGACCTCTTTGCCACCAGGCACAATCGACAGGTGAAGAGATTCTTCTCCCGGTATGTGACACCAGGCACGGAAGGGACGGATGCCTTAACTTCCCGGTGGCCTCCGGGCAGACTGTATGCCTTTCCTCCGATTCCAGTTATTCCCAGGGTGATCAAAAAGCTTCGGACCGAGAGATCAGCACTCCTATTAGTGGCTCCATGGTGGCCACGGAGACCTTGGTTTCCAGCCCTTCTCGACCTGTCGGTGGAACCACCATGGCAGATTCCAGTACGAAGGGACCTACTCTCTCACGGACAGCTCCACCACCCGGCTCCAGAGTGGTGGGCGCTTCATGTATGGAACTTGAATGGAGGAGACTCTTGAAAAAAGGCATCTCTCCCCAAGTGTTGGAAACTATGATGGCTTCTAGACGCCCTTCCACACTCAGAATTTATGAGAGCACATGGAAGGCATTCTCATCCTGGTCACAGAAGAAAGGAATTCTTCCTCGGAAGGCGGGGGTCAACCAGATCTTGTCTTTTCTACAAGACGGATTATCTTTGGGCCTCAGACCAAATACCCTGAAGCGCCAAGTTTCGGCCTTGTCGGCAATCCTCTCCAGATCTCTGCATAATCCAATCGGATCTCACCCTTTCGTCAAACGTTTCCTCAGGGGTGCGACAGTAACAGCACCACCTACGGTGCACCGCTACCCAACTTGGGATTTACATAAAGTTTTATCAGCCCTTCAAAGACCTCCATTTGAACCTCTGAGTCAGGTTTCCCTCCGTCTTCTCTCCTTTAAAGTCTTGTTTCTCGTGGCCATCACTTTGGCCCGTAGAGTGTCTGAGTTGAATGCCCTATCTGTCCATAAAAATTTTTGTATGATTCATAAGGATAGAGTAGTCCTACGTACTGTTCCTTCCTTCCGTCCCAAAGTGTTGTCTACTTTCCATTGCCAGCAAGAGCTGGTATTGCCGTCCTTTTGTCCGAATACTGTCCACCCTTTAGAGAAAGCCTGGCACTCTCTTGATGTGCGAAGAGCGCTTAAAGTTTATATTTCCAAGACAAAGCCAATTCGGAAAACAGATAATTTGTTTGTCTCTTTCCACCCTACCTCCCTAGGGAATAAGGTGTCCACGTCCACACTAGCCAGGTGGATTAAGGCATGCATATCATTAGCTTATGCCTCTCTAAGATTAGCTCACCCTACCGGAGTAGTAGCTCACTCTACCAGAGCAGCGGCCACATCAGCAGCCTTTTCCCATAATGCCCCTCTAGCGGAGATTTGTAGAGCAGCCACATGGTCCACTCCCAATACGTTCATTAAGCATTGTAAAATAGACTCCTATGCTTCATCGGAGGCAGCCTTTGGGAGGAGGGTGCTACAGCACGTCCTCAAGGATCATTCGTGACCACAGCCCAGCAGTATTCCCACCCTACATGGGTCAGCTTTGGTATGTCCCATCTGATATCATCTTTCCATGCACAGGAGAAGAGACATTTGGTCTTACCGTGAAATCGGTCTTCTCTGTGCATGTCAAAGATGATATCGGCCACTCCCAATGAGTGCTGGGCTGCCTTTATAAGCACGGTTAGCCCTGGAGCAGAGAGTGTATGAGTACTGTTGTCTTGTCTTGTTTGTGGCGTCTATTGGCCTGATTTCGTGGGCTTGTGTCGGGAGGATGAGCTGGACTCCTGGGGGGTTGTTAGAAGAGGATTCAAATGGCTGGCAGAGGGAGGAGGGAGGAACTTACCCTCTGTGGAGCGAAGCCGAAACAGAGGACATGCCAGAGATAGGGTCGCCTAGCAACGGGGAGCCTGAGAGCCTTGAAGTTTTAGAATCCCCCCCAGACATTCCCAGGCCCTCCCTTCTCCGCAGCTCAGAGCAAGAGGGAGGGCTGATCACAGCAGAAAGGCGGCGAGATGGTTTACCCTCAGCCCCTTCTTTATCACCCATAGGGGAATCGGACACTTCAGAAGAGGAGGAGGTGATGCCTCCCCCCTCACCACGCACACGCAGACGGTTGAAAAGACAGGAGAGAAGGGGGGGAAGGCGGGCAGTACCTGAGGGGGAGTTAAGGAGGAGCAAAAGGTTGCGTGCCCGTTTAGCCCCTTCTTAAAGAACAGGCGGGAAGCAGCCCCTTGCTCTGTCAACTTTCTCCCAATGTCGCAGGACCTGTATCCCTGTATTGCTTCATGAGAAAGCGCAGTCTTTGTTGGACATTACTCTAATAAAACACGAATTAACTACAACCTCTGGTCTGGTTCCTGAGTCGCATCCTGGGCCTGACAGCTTGACAGAGCCACCTAAATCACCCTCAACGCTCTCTTCACTTGGCTGGGACAAGATGTCAAAGGGAGCAGCGGGGGGGACGAACCCCACTTCTGAGACGGAAGAAGTGAAACTCTTGAGGACTAAGGTAGCTGAATTGCAGACGGATGTCCAAGCCCTGCTAGCAGCAGTCAAGGCGCTGAAGACGGATAATCAAACCTTGAAGGCCACAATAGACCAGATGCAAACAGCCCCTCCAGCTGCCGCAGTAAAGGTTCCCATTGGATTGCCCCCAAAATACGCGGGACAAAGTGATCAGCTGGCAACTTTCGTGGCTCAATGTGAGTTATATCTGGATGTCAGGCACATGGAGTTTCCAGACGATGGGGCTAAAGTGGCCTTCGTGATTAGCCTCCTGGAGGGAGAAACTGCAAAATGGGTGACTCCGTATCTCGTGAGAAAAGATACTGTCTTAAGAAGGTACAGAGGATTTATACAGGAGATGACCGAGATGTTCCAAGACCCGCAAAGAGCTGAAACAGTAGCGCGGCAACTAGGCGCTCTGAAGCAAGCTAAAGGGACTGTTTCCGAGTACACTAACGCTTTTAAAATTCTGTCCCAGGAAACTGGTTACAATGACGCCGCCCTGATGTTTATGTACCGGAGTGGATTAAATGCTGAAATCCTGGATGAGTTGGCCAGGACCTCCCCCCCCGCTGACCTACCAGGGCTCATCCCGCTATGCCTACAGATAGATCACCGGATGGAAGGAAGGCGCCTGGAAAGGAAGCAGGAGGTCCCGAGATACTCAGCCTCGGCATCTCGCAGCAAGACCCTTCCCTCTGCAGGAATGGCAGGTAATGCAACTGAGGGACAGGGAGGGGCTAGTCCAAGACTGTCGGAAGAAGAAAAGGAAAGACGCCGCCGAGAACGTTTATGCTTTTATTGTTCAAAGCCGGGCCACGTGGCCAGAGACTGTGGACTAAAAGGGGGGAAAGCTGAGCCGTCGGGAAACTAGAACACCCAGTCCACGTGCAGGCCGGTGGACTGGCGGCAGCGTTGTGTAAAGGCCCCCCAATGATCCAACCTCCCTCAAAGGGGGTGTTGGTCTTGCCTATTCGGATTACAACTTCCAGAGGAGTGGTGTTTAATTCCACTGCCTTAATTGACAGTGGAGCCTCCACAAATTTTATTGATGTAAAGTTAGTCAAGCATCATGGAATTTCCCGGTGGAAACTGAACGCTCCCCTAGCTGTGGAGACTATCGATGGGAGACCCCTGAAGTCAGGAGGGGTGACACAAGCCACGGAGGAAGTGAAACTTCAAATCCCCGGGCACGAAGAGTTCATTTCGCTATACGTGTCAGATCTCTCGAACTTTGAGGTGATTCTGGGAATGCCCTGGCTAGCAAAGCATGAACCCACAATAAGTTGGAAGGAGGCGGTGGTGTGGTTCACCTCACAGTATTGCCAGGAGAACTGTCAACCTGAAGGAATCAAGAACACCTTAGCAGGGGCAGTGCAAGAGATCGAGCAAGTGCCCCTGCCACCAAAGTATGAAGAATTCAAAGATGTGTTTGATGAAAAGGAGGCAGAGACTTTACCCCCCCACCGCCCTTACGACTGTGCGATTGATCTAGTGCCAGGAGCCAGCATTCCATCAGGGAGAATCTACTCTCTCACAGAGATTGAGAGGGAGGCCCTGAAGGAATTGCTGGATAAAAACCTGAGACGAGGATTCATACGCCCCTCACAATCCCCTGCCGGAGCGCCACTATTGTTTGTGAAAAAGAAGGGGGGGGACTCAGACCCTGTAACGACTATCGCGCATTGAACCAGATCACCATCCCCAACAGCTACCCGCTGCCCCTGATCTCAGAGTTGTTGGACCGACTGCGCTCTGCAAAAATCTTCACGAAGTTGGATTTGAGAGGAGCGTACAATCTGATCAGGATGAAGCAGGGAGATGAATGGAAAACAGGGTTCTTGACCGCTTACGGACAGTATGAATACCTGGTCATGCCGTTCGGACTTTGTGGAAGTCCAGGAATTTTTCAAAAATTCATGAACGACGTGTTTAGAGACTTGTTGGACACATATGTAATCTGTTACTTAGATGATATCCTGGTGTTCTCAAAGAACCAGGAAGACCACGACCAGCATGTGAAGACGGTGTTGCAGAGACTGAGAGAAAATCACCTGTATGCTAAATTAGAGAAATGTGGATTTGACCTCAAGTCTCTAGACTTCCTTGGATATCGAATCTCAGCGGAAGGCGTGGAGATGGACCCAGGGAAAGTAAGCTGTATATTGGACTGGGGCCAACCTGTCACCAAAAAGGATGTACAACGGTTTTTGGGGTTTGCCAATTATTACAGAAAGTTCATTCCAGGGTTTTCCAAATTGACAGCTCCTCTGACTGACTGTTTAAGGGGAAAGAAGAAGTTTCAATGGACAGAGAATGCCACCCAGGCCTTTGAGGAGCTGAAGAGAAGGTTCGCTTCCGAGCCCATTCTGCACTTTGCTGACCCGACCCGCCCTTTCATCGTGGAAGCAGATGCTTCAGATTTTGCTATCGGGGGGGTCCTTCTGCAATTAGACCAAGAAGGAAAGGAGCTGCACCCCTGTGCGTACTTCTCTCGGAAGTTAAAGCCTGCAGAGAAGAATTACACAGTTTGGGAGAAGGAGCTGCTGGCCATCAAGGACTCTTTTGAAAACTGGAGACAATACCTAGAGGGGGCCCCTCATCAGATCGAAGTGCGCTCCGACCACAAGAACCTGGAAAGCCTCCAAACTGCCAGAAAGCTGAACCAGAGACAAATAAGATGGTCCCAGTTCTTCACCAGGTTTAACTTCAAGATCACTTACCAAGCCCAAGCCAAAAACCAGAGAGCTGATGCCTTATCCAGACAGCCACAGTACAAAGAAAGTGAATCCGAGGACCAGCCTCAGTACGTGATCCCGCCAGAGAAATTAATGTTGGGATCATGCCAGTCTTCGTGGGAAGAGGAACTCAAAAAGGCACAAGAAGAAGATGCAGACGTACTAAAATATGGGCAGGAGACGGGACAAAGTCAAGACTCAGAAGTAACCTTTCACTGGAGGAATGGACTATTATGGTTCAAAACAGCCAGATATGTGCCAGAAGGAGAATTAAGGCTCAGAATCCTACGCCAGTGCCATGATTCCATCACAGCGGGACACTTTGGGATTTACAAGACCATTCAGAACGTGGCCAAGGACTTCTGGTGGCCTAAAATGCGTAGGGATATTGAAAGCTATGTAAAGTCCTGTTCTGTCTGTCTGCGGACAAAAACACAAACAGGAAAACCAGCAGGACTGTTACAACCGCTACCTGTCCCACATGAACCCTGGAAGGATCTCTCCATGGATTTTATAACTGATCTACCCAAATCCCAAGGAATGACAGCCGTTTTAGTCGTGGTAGATCTACTCACCAAAATGGCGCATTTCCTCCCTTGTGCAGGGGCCTTAGAGGCTAAGGAAATGGCCAAGTTATTCATCAAAGAAGTCTACCAACTGCATGGGTTGCCAAACAGTGTAGTCTCAGACCGAGGAACTCAGTTCACAGCCAAATTTTGGAGAGCAATGTGGAAACAGTTGCAGACGGAATTAAAACTCTCCTCCGCCCATCACCCCCAGACAGATGGGCAAACGGAACGCTTGAACGCCGTTTTGGAAAGATATTTAAGAAGTTATGTGTCCTATCAACAGACTGACTGGGTATCATATTTGCATTTTGCAGAGTTCGCCTACAACAATTCTCTACACTCCAGCACTCAACAAACCCCATTCTTCGCGAATTATGGATTCCATCCTAAAGTCTTTCCAAGCAGCTCAGAAGGAATGCTGGTACCGGCAGCTGAGGACTTCCTAAAAGAATTGCAAGCGGCGCAACAAACACTGAAACAGCAGTTAAACGAAGCCAAAACAGAGTACAAGCGAGTTGCTGACCTGCACAGGAAGGAGGGCCCCCCCCTTCAACCAGGAGACCAGGTATGGCTGTCCACCCGTTTCCTCCAGATGCCGGGCAAATGTAGAAAATTACAAGACAAAAGGGTGGGTCCTTTTGAAATAGAAACTCAAATTAATCCCGTGGCGTACCGGCTGAAGCTACCTGACACGTTTAAAATACATCCTGTGTTTCATCGATCCCTCCTGACGAAAGCTGCCCCTCCCAGTGAGCTGCGGCCGGAGGAGCCTCCTGGGTCCCCACTCCTGATAAATGAGCAGCTTGAGTTTGAAGTTGAGGAGATCTTAGATTCCAGGATCAGATGCCACAAGCTGCAGTATTTGATTCACTGGAAGGGCTATGGAGTGGCTGACAGATCATGGGAAAATGCAGATGATGTGCATGCTCCAGAGTTAGTAAAACTTTTCCATCAACGTTTTCCTCACCGCCCCAAGACAGACAGGGGGAGGGGGGCACAGCTTGAGAAGGGGGATGGTGTCGGGAGGATGAGCTGGGCTCCTGGGGGGTTGTCAGAAGAGGATTCAAATGGCTGGCAGAGGGAGGAGGGAGGAACTTACCCTCTGTGGAGCAAAGCCGAAACAGAGGACATGCCAGAGATAGGGTCGCCTAGCAACGGGGAGCCTGAGAGCCTTGAAGTTTTAGAATCCCCCCCAGACATTCCCAGGCCCTCCCTTCTCCGCAGCTCAGAGCAAGAGGGAGGGCTGATCACAGCAGAAAGGCGGCGAGATGGTTTACCCTCAGCCCCTTCTTTATCACCCATAGGGGAATCGGACACTTCAGAAGAGGAGGAGGTGATGCCTCCCCCCTCACCACGCACACGCAGACGGTTGAAAAGACAGGAGAGAAGGGGGGGAAGGCGGGCAGTACCTGAGGGGGAGTTAAGGAGGAGCAAAAGGTTGCGCGCCCGTTTAGCCCCTTCTTAAAGAACAGGCGGGAAGCAGCCCCTTGCTCTGTCAACTTTCTCCCAATGTCGCAGGACCTGTATCCCTGTATTGCTTCATGAGAAAGCGCAGTCTTTGTTGGACATTACTCTAATAAAACACGAATTAACTACAACCTCTGGTCTGGTTCCTGAGTCGCATCCTGGGCCTGACAGCTTGTCATTGGAAACTGAGCACGGGGCAGGCGCAGACCAGGGACGGAGCTACAGTAAAACGTCAGCAGTACTCTTTTGCCTTCAACCACTAGGTGGAGCTAGTTACCCATCTGATATCATCTTTGACATGCACAGAGAAGACCGATTTCACGGTAAGACCAAATGTCTCTTTCACGTATCCTGGTCCCAAGCTGTATAGGGCTTTGTATACCAAAGCTAGAACCTTGAACTTGGCCCTGTAGGAAATGGATAGCCAGTGCAATTCTTTCAGTAGCGGGGTGACATGTTGGTGATACTCTGCCCCAATGAGCAGTCTCACCACTGCATTTTGCACCAGCTGCAGCTTCCAGACCAACCTCAAGGGCAGCCCCATATAGAGCGCATTACAGTAATCCAGCCTGGAGATTACCAGTGCGTGCACAACAGTGGTCAGGCTATCCCGGTCCAGAAACGGCCACAGCTGTCTTACTAGCTGAAGCTAGTAAAAGGCATTCCTAGCCACTGAAGTTATCTGGGCCTCTAGCAACAAAGATGGATCTAGGATCACCCCCCAGACTACTCTTTCTGAGGGAGTACAACCCCATCCAAAGCAGGCAACTGACCAGTTATCTAAACTCAGGAACCACCAACCTGCAGCACCTCCATCTTGCTAGGATTCAGACTCAGTTTACTGGCTCTCATCCAGCCTACTGCCGAGTCCAGGCAGCGGTCCAGAGTTTGCACAGCCTCTCCCAATTCAGATGTTACAGAAAAATAGAGCTGGGTATCATCAGACCTGTGGCGAATGTTCCGTTCCTGGGCAAGGTTCTGGAACGGGTGGTGGCCGGCCAGCTCCAGGGGCTCTTGGATGACACTGATTATCTCGATCCGTTTCAATCCGGTTTTAGGCCTGGGTTTGGTACCGAAACAGCCTTGGTCGCCCTGTATGATGACCTTTGTAGGGAGAGGGACAGGGGGAGTGTAACCCTGTTGATTCTCCTCGATCTCTCAGCTGCTTTTGATACCATCGACCTTGGTATCCTTCTGGGAAGGCTCACGGAGTTGGGAGTTGGGGGTAGTGCTTGGCACTGGCTCCGCTCCTACTTGGTGGGTCTTCAACAAAAGATAGTGCTTGGGGAACACTGCTTGACACCCTGGACTCTCCATTGTGGAGTCCCACAGGGATCGGTACTGTCCCCCATGCTTTTTAACATCTATATGAAGCTGCTGGGTGCGGTCATCAGGAGTTTTGGAGTGCGTTGTCACCAGTACGCTGATGACACGCAACTTTATTTCTCCTTTTCATCTTCCTCAGGTGAGGCTGTTAACGTACTAAACCGTTGCCTGGCCGCGATAATGGATTGGATGGGAGCTAACAGACTGAAGCTTAATCCAGACAAGACCAAGACGCTGTTAGTGAGTGCCTTCTCTGCCCAGATGGTGGATGTTCACCCTGTTCTGGACGGGGTTACACTCCCCTTGAAAGAACAGGTTCGTAGCTTGGGAGTTCTTTTCGACTCTTCCCTGTCTTTTGAGGCTCAGGTAGCCTCAGTGGCACGGAATGCTTTTTACCATCTTCGATTGGTAGCCCAGCTACGTCCCTATCTGGACAGTGACAACCTCGCCTCAGTCGTTCATGCTCTGGTAACTTCTAGATTGGACTACTGCAATGCGCTCTACGTTGGGCTGCCCTTGAAGACAGTTCGGAAACTACAGTTAGTCCAGAATGCAGTGGCCAGATTGTTGACGCGGACCAGAAGGTCCGCTCATATAACACCTGTTCTGGCCCGTCTGCACTGGCTTCCTATTTGTTTCCGGGCTAAATTCAAAGTGCTGGTTTTGACCTATAAAGCCTTACACGGCATGGGACTGCAATACCTGGTGGAGCGCCTCTCCCAATATGAAACTACCCATACACTGCGCTCAACATCTAAGGCCCTCCTCCGAGTACCATCCCATCGAGAAGCTCGGAGGGTTGTGACTAGAAATAGGGCCTTTTCAGTTGTGGCCCCCGAACTGTGGAATGGTCTTCCCGATGAGGTGCGCCTGGCGCCGACGCTGCAATCTTTTCGGCGCCAGGTAAAAACCTTTTTATATTCCCAGGCATTTTAATGTGTACTATTAATATTTATTGTTGTATTTTGCTGCTATTTTGATTATTTTTGTTTGATTCCATTGTATTATTATATTTATATATTCTCTGATTGTTTTATTATTATGTACACCGCCCAGAGAGCCCTTGGGCTTAGGGCGGTATATAAATTAAATTAAATAAAAATAAATAAATAAATGGTACCCTGCAGCACCCGACAGCACAACTGCCAGAGGGCCGAAAGACAACCACACAATGCTATTATCTGAAAACGACCCTGGAGATAGGATCGGAACCACTGTAAAACAGTGCCTCCGATACCCATCTCACCAAGTTGGCCCAGAAGGATCCCATGGTCAATGGTATCAAAAGCCTCTGAGAGATCAAGTAAGAGTAACAGGGTCGCACTCCCCCTGTCCTCCCAATAAAGGTCACCCATCAGGGTGACCAAGGCCGATTCAGTCCCATAACCAGGCCTGAACCCAAATTTGAGGAGGAGAGTGTGGGTATGTGCAGGGAGAGGAGGGGGAAATTCTGTTGTGCAAGCATACATCCTTGTGCTGACAGGAAAAGTTAGTGCTACATTGGATGCATTCCTTGTGTTCACATGCTCCTATTTTAATCCATCTTTTTGTGTCTGAGGAAAACAATACTAGATGCAGTATTCTAGATTTTGCCTATTGCTACAAAGGTACCAATACTTACCTAGGTATGTTTTCTTAGAAAAAAGTCCCACTGTACTCAAGAATTTACTTCCTAAGAAGTGTGTTTATGATTGTAGCCTTAGCTGCCTAACGCATATATTGAACTACATTTGTCACTTTTATAGCTGTACTACATAGATGCTTCATAGTCCATCTTGTAATTTACTAGTACCACAAAGTATTTTTCCTACTCAGTTCTTTCAGCTGATTAATTATTCTGAAATAATAAAATGTACGCCTTTAATAAATTTGGCAACAGTTTCATTCCATTTCTATTACTCCAGTTTGTGAGATCAATTAATTGTACTTTAAATTCCTAATCATTCTTTGTATTACCTCCAAATTTAGTCATTTGCAGATTTCTCCACAGTGCAGTGTAGGTCCCTAATTAAAACTGAATAAAACTGGTTACTTCTCCATAATTAATTTTTTTCATCAAAGCATTTTTTCTCTTTAACCCATTGTTCGGCTAATTTCAAAATGTATGCATTAATATTCATATTTTCCAATTAGTGCACAATGGAACATTCTTCCCCCTCCTCCCCCCATCTCTTAAATCCATTAAATGTGTTCTGTGGTTTTCCCCAACCCTCCGAAGCAGATTTGGAGTGTGTGGGGGGGGGGAAGGAGGAAATCCCATTGTACTAGCTAGCATTAATCTTAACACTAGTGCAATTATTTAATTGAATAGTGCCTATTTTACTGCTTCTTATGTAGTACTGTAATTAATGTGTTGCTGAAGTTGAAGTAGAATAGATCTACACTTCCTTTCTTTGAAAAACCACTCACCTCCTCTGAAATGATACTTAATTGTATGCTACCTTTCTTCCATGATCCAACTCCAAGGTTTAGTGTGCTAGGGTTCCCAGGTCGTCTCCTGTATAGGCACCACCCCAGATACATCTTTGCTTAGAGGTAACAAGTTTTCCTGTGCATTCAGACCATTCCCTTGAATATTTGAATTAATCTGGCATTATCTGGTGCCTTACATCCCATATGCTTTTTTAAACTGCTTTTATTACAAGGCCTTTGCTGCTACTGTTGCTAAGGTAACGGGTCTGTAATTGCATTTTTCTTTTACTCCCCTTTTTGTATATCACTTTGATACTTGGCATTCACCATTCTCTAGGCATCATGTACAATATACGTGATAAATAATGGCTGCATTTAGATGTAACACGGAACCATAGTTCAGTGCTAAGTAAATGAGCTTCTGGCTTGTGGATTTCTCACTCCTCCACCAGCAGGAATTTTTGAAGCATCCCCTTCCATTTTCAACAAATAATATGTGGTCGTTTCTTTTAACTATGGTTTCTCAGAACAAGCTGATGTCAAGGCCTGGTTTATTATTCTGGCTTGTTTAGGTAAACCATAGCTAAAACTAATTGCAGTTCCCAGTTCAGACTAAACAACAAAATACAGTTAATTGAAAATGGAAGCTGTAGGATATAACAGTACTTATTGGAAACAATGAGCTTCTTAAACCTGATTTTCTCGTATTTAACTTGATGGGTATTAGGTTGCACACTTTTCTGAGACATTACTGCAAAACATCAGCAGGTAGACTGTTGAGAAATCTGTCCAAATAATGAGCTGTTATCAAGCCAATGCTTGTTTTCCTTTAACATTTTAAGTACAAAATCCAGTGGAGATGCATATTGATTGTTTACAGCAATTTTTGAAAACATTTCTATGTTTGTTTCAATTAGGTCTGCCTAGAGAAATTAAATGATATTCAACTGGCTCTTATAATAGCAAGACTTTATGAGCCAGAGTTTGAAATATCTGGGACTTACAAATCAATTCTACAGAAGAGAATTCTTGGAAGTAGACCTCATTCTAAAGAGAGCCCATCAAGCACACATGCTGATCCTTTTCTTCGGAGTATGGCTTATTGGATTTTGGAGGATTATGGCCATGCTCTTGATACTCTTATAAGCCAACCCATTTTGGATGAGGAAGGTAAGCTAAGGCACTTTAAATATATTCTTTATTAGAAATACATATCAAGAAGCAGTCCTCTGTATATCAATAAGAGATAATAAAGAATTGCTATGCTGCTTCAGACTGATAGCACAGATGGACATTACTATCCACAAGAGTGGCTGTATATTATAGCCAGCATGGATTTTTCACATTCTGCAAAGTTAAATTGAAAATACCCCCATGCCGTTCTGAGGCTTCCCATAAGCTAATTTCAAAACAAAACCTTACAAAACATATAGTTCTGAATTCAGCAAAGCTTGCTTAACAACCCTCTAAATTTTCATGGTGATACACAAAACAGAGTTCAAAGTGTAAAACGGAAAAAAATCCACTTTTTTCTGTCACTGGTCTCATAATTTGTTGAAAGAAATTAAAAATCACCCATGTCCACAGAGTCACTGTAATCCTGTTACTGACCTTGCCCCATACGCTGACCTTCATCTTCTGAGGTTTAAAAGTTACAAAAAAATTAATTTAAGAAATATAACATTGAAGTCTATTATAGCGTCAGGCATGCTCATTAAGAACCAACCATCAGTGTTCTAAAAGCCAGACTCACAGCTATTTGACTTGGCTGATCAAGAGGCCACACTCATACCAGACCTTTATTTCACTTCAGACAGTCATGGCTTCCCCCAAAGAATCCTGGAAAGTGTAGTTTGTGAAGGGTGCTAAGACTTGATAGAAGGCTTCTGTTCCCCTTACAGAGCTCCACTGGCCAAATTGGTTCAACAGTCAGCCCCTCTTCTGGGGATTGTAGGTCTGTGAGGGCAATAGGGTGTCTGTGGATGTGGCCAGGGACAGCTTTGGTTTGAATTTGGGTGGGAAGCTACATGTGTCTGCTGTAGAATAAAAAGGTGGGGCAAACCCTGAAAAACAATGATATTGTTAATATATTCCTTTTGGAAAAGAAAGGGGCTTTACCTCTACTCAGTGCCTACCGACCCAATCTCCTTCCCCTCCCCTTCTCTCTCCCTGCCCCTCCTCCAGGTCAATTTCACCTATTCTAAGCATGATTGTACAGGAGTAAATCCCACTGAATTCAAAAAGTATACAAATGATCAAACCTGCTCTCTCCTTCTCCCTCCTATCCCCTCCCACCCCTCCCCCTTCTCAGTTTCACTTATCCTAAGCATGATTGCACGGGAGTAAATTCCATTGAAGTCAGTAAGCATGCAAATGATCATCAGACTTGCCTTTCCCCTCCCCTCCTCCTCTCTTCTCCCCTCTCTGCCTCCCTCCTTCCCTCTCCCCTCCTCCTTCCTTATTTCTCCCCTCCCCTCTTACTACTTCGTCCTCCCCTGCCCACTCTATCTCTCTCTCCCTCTTCTCCTTCCCCATGGTCAGTTCCACCTATGTTAAGAATGATTGCAGAGGAGTAAATCCCATTGAACTCAGTAAGCATGCAAATGATAAATCCATTCTCAGCAAACTTGCACAGGATCCCATTTCCTACCTCCCAGATTAAAAAGCAGAAATATTCACTAATCGGCAAAAAACCTTGTGGTTTAAGAAAACCTGATCTCCTTTCTGAGATATTGTACTGCCCTACAAATTTGTCAAAATGCAAACCCAATTTGGGTTGATCTTTCACAGTCTAATCCACTTCCTGTGTAGTTTGGAAGAATTTGATAACATGTGCCTCTGAGCATATTGTGAGTGGTGGCAGCATCTGCAATCAGGACTACATCCAGAGGCACATTTTACCAAATTCTTCCAAGCTCCACACAAAATGGATTGGACTGTTGAAGACCAACCCGAATTGGGTTTGCATTTTAACATATTTGTAGGGCAGTACAATATCTCAGAGGAGGTCTCCAGCTCCCCTGGTGCATTGACTATAGCTGCCTAATTTCCCTGCTTTTTATAATGTGATAGAAATATCTGTTGGCTATAGGTACATTCTTAAACCGCAAGGCTTTTTTGCCTATTAGTGAATTTATAATAATGAATTTTCAACTAGATAAGACATACACAAGATGAGGAGGGTGATCAATATCTATCCCTGAATGTTCACATCCAGTATCTGATAATGTCCTGAAAAGTAAAACTTTCAATCTCTTAAGGTGATTGTTTCTTCAATATTGTACATAGGATAAAATTAGAAATGCTCCTTTTCTCATTTTGTCCATATTCTGTTCATGTTCCCTTTATGGAGATAAATGGATTCTCTCTTCACTGGAATAAGTGGGAAACAGTACTGATTTGACACTGGAATGATTATTCTTGAACCTATGCTTATATTGTACTCATTGTTTCTCTCCGAGTTCTGACGTATGGTGTATCCACAGGTATTAGGTTAGCTTAGTCACAGAACACATACTTTATGTGCAAAAGGTCAAAGGTTCAGTCTCTGGCATCTCAATGTATGGGTGGGAAAGACTACTGTCTGAAATGCTGAGAGCCACTGCCAATTACAGTGGCTCTGTTCAGTTGGCTCTGTTCGGATGTAACTGTTAACCATGGTTTTTCATAGGAATGAGCTGTAAAGAGTCTTTGAATGGTGCACTCCCCCCTCTGGTGTGGCTGGGAGTAGTAATTTAGAAACTTCTCTTCCATTTTAAATGAATTCCAATTAATCATTATGTCTACACCTGGACAAACTGTGTTTATCATTAACCACTGTTTATGAAGCTGGCTTGTTCTATCCGACCATAGTTAAGATTAACCATGATTGAAAGTTTGGGCGCAATGCTAAATGGTAGTCAGTCAAATTCAGAAACAAAAATGTCAGATCTCCTAATGGTTACACAGGAAGATGAGTACAAGGCTCATGCACATATCTATAAACCATTGTTTATAATTATGTTTGAAACAGCATTGAGGTACAGTATATGAACCCACAGTGTGACTCTTTTTTAAGGCAGATTCCTATGTTTTGAATATAAAATCTGGGTAGTCTGTCTTGATGTACATTGTCAATGTAGTGTTATGGCACTATTACATATAATTGGATCATTCAGGGATTTATTGTATTAGAACTAGAACAAATTCTTAACGATAGTTTCTGGTATGATGTCTTTACAGATGAAGGAAATGTGTCAAGCTGTAATCCTTCAGTGTTCAATTTTTATAATTACCTAAGGACACATCCTCTCTTGTTGAGACGTCATTTTGGGTCTTCTGATTTATCTTCCACAAGGATTTGTGTAACAGGAGAAAATGGACTGGCAGATGAAATCAATTTAAGGGAAAGAAGATTATTTTTTACTACTGCTTATGCTCACTTAAAAGCTGGCTGTCCCATGTTGGCTTTAGAAGTGTTAACGAAGATGCCCAAAGTGGTCAAAAAGTTGAAGACTTTAGGAAGGGCATCTAGTATAATGGATACTAGTAAAGGATGTTCACCCTCTTCTCCAATACTGGTAGAATCAAAAGATGACAAATCTTTCAGCATTGACTGGTCACAACCAGTCGTAAATGGTTTAGAATCGTCTTCAGATGGGTCATCAGACAAACACTCAAATTCTGCACTTTCATTTGACTGGAGTCAACCAACTACGGTCTTTCAGGATGAGCCTTTTGAGTTGAAGTGGGACAGTGACAAAGATGAGGAAAGTGAAGATTCTTGTCTTATAATGAAACCTTTACAGAAGATAGTGAGTGAGAAACCAAATGAAGTTAGTTCTAGCTACACAGAAACTTACAGCTCAGGTACTGAAAATGATGTTTTAACATCATCAGAAGACATCATTTCTGCACAGCTGAAATTTCGGGCATGCTTGAAGATACTTACAATGGAGCTTCGTACGTTATCCACTGGCTATGAAGTAGATGGTGGAAAATTGAGATACCAGTTGTACCATTGGCTTGAAAGAGAAGTTGTAGCTCTTCAAAAAACCTGTGACTATAGCGTTGAAACAGAAGATGCTCAACCAGGAATTAGCCCAATAATGGATGAAGCTTCATTAAGTGAAATGACAACTGAAGAATTGTCAGACGCACAACAAAATGCACAGCAGCGAGAGAATTTTCAGAGAAGACAGTGGCTTGTAAAATATCAATCACTTTTGCGTATGTTTCTAAGTTACTGTATCCTCCATGGATCTCATGGTGGAGGCTTGGCATCTGTACGTATGGAATTGATTTTACTGCTACAAGAATCTCAGCAGGTATGCAGTTTCTCCTTATTGTGTAGACCTAGTATTAAAATATGAATAATTAAGGGGAAAAGGTATATTACTGATAAAATATAATTATATAGTCTATATTACTTAGTTAATTTATTTCTGGTTCAGTTTATAAAAATGTAACCTGCATAATTTCCTCTTCAAACAACACACATTTAAATAGTCTCTCATCCATACAAATTTCTAATTTATCACATCTAGTATTCCTGACAGTTCTTTTAGGAAAATGATGGTTGTGGTTTGACATGCTGAAGCTCACCAAAATGTAACTGGGCTTGTGCTTTATGTGAGGTCTATCCACACTAATAATTTTCATTGCTCCAATGTCCTGCTCACTTGCACGCCACATGACACAGTAATCAACTCATTCTCCAGTGGGCAGTAGGACACCCTCAAGTGGGTTATACATTTCTCCTATTGTTTGAGGTAGGACTCATTTTTCTGTTTGTTACACTTTGCTAGTTTTGACAATGTAGACAAAGCAACACCTTATTCTAGCTCTGTACTGGGGTTAGTGTCTTCAGCTCACTGAACTAGTTCAGCAAACTTTCTGCCCCATCTTCACCTTCCCTTTGGTGTGTGTACGTGTGTAATGTGGAGCAAGAATTTTGTCCTCCACTTTTTGACCTCCATCAGTGACATTAGGTGATTAGCTTTTGGGGGCAACAAACTTTTCAGTGTGCCATCTACATAGCAGCAAAGCTGAAATAACTTTAAAGGTTTTCTGTATAATAATGCACCTGTGTTGCTGCATTTAGAATAAGGTAAAATTTATATCTGTATAAAAATATATTCTCTTGGATTAGCATAATGTTTGTAAAGTATTCCTCTCCTCCCCCAAATCCATCATCATCTTGCATATCACATCTGTGCCCAGATACTACATTATTAAAATCCTGGATTTAGTGCTTTCCAATGCTGTCATGTAAATATATGGATCAGAGGCACTGATCCTCATGTTCTTAACGCAGGCTGACTTCAGAAGTACCATTAAATCACACATTGCGTCCATGCATATGGACTGAACCATAAAATCATCCTGTGGGGAAAAATCCTGTGATTTCCAGAGGATCTATTATGATTCTCCTCCCTATTTATTCCTCTCCTCTCTCATTCTCCTTCCTGAATAAAACTGCTACAGCATAATTCTGTACATGTCCATTGACAAGTCAGTTCCTTTGCTTTCAATTGGACTTACTCCCAAGTATATGGATTGCAGCCTAAAAGAGTGATACGGAGGACTGCTTTACCAAAAACAAATTAGCAACCCCGTGGTAGAAGATGATACAGAAGAAGGGAAAGGTGTGCTTGAGATATGGCAGTGGGATTGTCATAGGAGAGGAAAGGAAGATCATATTAATATTAAATGCAAGAAGGAACTCCAGCTGTTCCCATACTGTGGCAGAGGAAAGTAAGGCAGCTGGAAAAGTGATGTAGCTCCAAAGGGAGTAGCCAAGGCAGTCACAGCAGAGCTGCATAATCAAGATACATTAACTGTTAAAGAGAGATGAACCACTGAAAGATACTTCAACAAAACCACTCCCAAAATACTCTTATGCAGATAACCATAGGCACATGTGTGCATGCATTTATACAAGAGAGAAAAGGATGTGCCATGGAACAGCCCCCATGACTGTGAAATTACTACCCCCTTAATGCTGTTCCTCCCTCTTTATTCATTGCTATGTGGCACAGACTTGCAGAAGAGAAACTTAATTCAGGTCTATATTCATTGCTATGTGGACACAAACTAACAACTTAGCTTAACACAATTACCAGTGTTGTGATGCCTCAAGCTAAATAGGAGTCAGGTTGAGACAGAAATTTCTACAATCAGATCTAGAGCAAGAGCTCTCCAGCTCAGGTCCCAGTAGGCATTTGTTGAAACTGGGGGTTGAATTGGAACTCTGAGTACAGCAGATGAAAGCTTTAGTGATCAGATAAGGATCATAAATTAGCCTGGCCAATTCAGAAACCTCATGCTCAGTGCCAGTCACAGGATCAGTGTTTCAAGAGGGCAGGTAGTTTGCCAGACCACACCACAGCTTTTACAGTAATGTTACTTGTTCAAGTCTTGGATTCTTGTTTTCTTCTGCCTTTGGGAAATTCTTGAGAGGGAAGAGACAGGTTTTATCACTTCAAGTTTGAATATGTATCATTAGTAGAAATTCTGTAAGAAGGAAACAATGACAGTTACTAACCTTTGTAATTATATACAGAAGTTCAGCTATCAAAAATGCTTTCTGTTATTTCCTCTCACCCTCTGCTATAAAGGAACTATCGGTTCACTTGCCTACTAATACTGTATCTGATCAGAGTTCAATACCACTTCTGTTTGCCTGTACTGCAAGTGCCAAAACTGTGGTGGCCAATCCGTTACTGCATCTTAGTAACCTGACACATGACATATTACATGCTATAGTAAACCTTCATTCGCCACCCCATCCAGATGTACAGAATAATAAGGCAAGTATTATAAGAAGTATAACAAGTTGTCATAATTTTGTGGTCTTTGAATAAATTTTCTAAAAGATTGAAAAGTTATATTTTGCACGTTTTATTTGCCACAAAATTCTGCCGTTTGAACTATTTTAATTAAGACCATGTTAGTGCATGTATGTAAATTGGGGAAACAGTTTTGCTCAATTTGAAATAAATGTTGGCATATAATGTCATGTGACACATTGTGTTTGACTTGGTAAATTGGTAAATGGTTTATGGAAACAGGTAATTCCAATATTATCTCAACAGCAATTCTGTCTGATATGTAATGTGCCCTCCAAACCTTTCTTCCAGATCCATGTAATGCATACGTTAGCAGCATCTCTGTCAGCTTGCATATACCAGTCTCTCTGTGGAGGTCACAGCTATGGGTAATGATCTTTAAAAATGTGTTTTGATGCATAGCAGGAGAAATAACTCCCTATATAACTACAATTTGAAGTCCTAGTAGGGGTATAAAAATACATAAAAACCTTTTTCCTGACCTGTGCGATTGTATGTATTCTGTAATAAAGGGTTAGGTTGTTCTGTGGTGTTTCAAAGTATTAGGATCTAAATGGCCCGAACATAATGACAACTCTCATTTAACCACACTATAGATACTTATGATAACTGTTCAGGTTTTTTTATACATACCTTCAGGAGATTTGAGGTACAGACCTCAGAATCCACTCTTTTGTATTTCATACTTCTGTAATGTGAACTATAATCATGAACACTAATCACAGCCTTATTGAATTAAGAGAAATTATCAAATATATTTGTCTTTAAACTGTGACTTTATTTGTGTGTATTGATCAAGTGTCAGATTAGCTAGGTATATTTTACAACTACAGGGAAGTTTAAAAGTCCTAGTTCATATGTAATGCTAAGCCATGGTTTGTTGAACAATCCAGGATCTCGCTTTCATATATTCATTATGGTTTGTTTCTCCTATTGTTGGCTCCCCACGTCATCTGCATATATTAGGCTACTATACTAAAGCCTTTGCTGCACCTGAGTACTGGCAAGGTGTTACCAGTTCTCTTATTCTCTCCTCCTCTGATATTTTTGACCAATCTTGGCACACTATCCCTCAGTCCCCCATTCCAAGACACACTATCTTTAACTCTTTCCTCCCAAACCTCCCAAACAATTGCACTTCAGACTGTGGCTACTTTCCCAATAAAGACACAAGATTTTTCAGTATTCAAACTTCACTGGTGAGCAACCAGAAGAACAGTTTTTAGTAATAACTTGGTTTGTTAGGTTGTAAGGGGGGGTTGTTTAGCAGAAAGTGAGTGGATGATGGTTGGGGAAGCTGTTAAGTCAAACTGCAATTATATCTGTTAAACTGTTGGTATAAACTGCTAAAGAGGAAAGGTTTACGTTTAACAAGTATGCATTATTAGATATTTTAAAAGTGCCTGTAGTTGTTTTGATGTTTTCCCCCCATCCTTGCAAGGTTATTGTAGAACTAGGCAACAGGGATAGAGAAAGGGAGCTTGTCAGTGGGGGGGTTTGAGAGAATGACATAGAAAAGTCCTTAGGAATGTGAGTGATTTCATTTTCAAGCCATATTTCTCTTGCATCTCTATGGTCAGGTGGGCAGTAGGGGCAGAGTGGGGCAACAAACATGGATTAAACTAGGATTCCAGATTTGAGCATAACTACCAGCCACAGTACAAGACAAGATTCACAAACCAATTTCAACCCATGGTTTATATTCCTGCTTTGTAAACCATGGTTAGTAATCCTGGTTGGATTTTATGTATTATTTATTTATTTTATTTTATTTCTATACCGCCCCATAGCCGAAGCTCTCTGGGCAGTTTACAGTACCTAAAAACACATATACAAATTTAAAACACATCTTTTAAAAACAATTTATACACAAATTAAACATTTAAAACAATATAAACAATGTAAAAGGAAACTAGAGTTAAGCTAACCACACTTTAGTTTAGCATTATGTCTGACCCAAGGCTGTAGGTTGAAAGACACCTGAAAGAATAATAGAGATGTTCCACAATCAGTAGAAGTTCTGGCTTTATTTAATTTTAACTTTCTTTAAAAATAGCTCGTTGCAAGCAAACCAATTTACTGGAACAGTTTACCAGACGCTATTGCTCTCTCGACGGCATTCTCTAAGAACAGCAAGCTTAGATGAAACAGTAACTCCCAATACTACACCAGCTCAGTGGCCAGGTAGTAATGATTTAATTTTCTTCTTTCCCTTCACAGAGAATGAGAGTTTATCTAACTCTCTGACAATAATCAATGTTGTTTGTCAATTTTCTTTTTCTCTTGACTGTTGTGGTGGGCAAACTGTAGTCTTCCTAAATGTTGTTATCTGTACACCTCCTTTTTCTCTCCTCTCCCCCTCCGTCTGTGTAAACTAATAATTATTTAGGGTAGTTCACACACTTTCAAACTTCAGTGTGCATGTTACATGAATACCCATGGCCCATGTATAGTTGTCAGACAGGAGTGATAAAAATGAATTTACATGCATTCATGTCCTCCTTACTTTACATGTTTTCTGTAATGGATTTTTAGCACACTTGCTATATAATAGTCTGCTGTGTACAGTGCTCCCATTCTAGGGAACAGGGCTATTCCTGAGGATATGTTGATGTAGTTTCTTCCAAAAAAGTATACATTTTTAGATTACAGTGCTCTATTAGTTTGGGTGGGTTGCAGCAGTTTTGGCACAAATAATGAGTGAATCAACAGCCTGAAAGAGCTCACAGTGAGTTTACTATAGCTTCTGAGGAGACTTTTTTGTGTTTTCTGTGTTTAAAAACTAGATAGTATTTTTTCTCTTTCTAGGTGTAATGGCTTTAATACAATTATTGAATCATTCTGGAGAAGAAGCTCAGTCTGGGATCACAGTTTTGCTGTGTGAAATTTTGACAGCAATCTACCTTAGTCTCTTCATCCATGGGCTAGCAACACATTCTAGCAATGAGTTGTACAGGATTGTGGCCCATCCTCTTAATGACAAGATGTGGTTTGCTGTCTTTGGTGGAGGAGCGAAGATTCCAAAGAAAGGACAGATTCAACAAACAACAAAGACGGGTTTGTACACTCTTTATTGTCCATAGATATAAACTTTTGTGAATTCCTTCCTGTTGTATAAACTGGGTAGGTGGTCAGACACTGTCTTTTTTCATATGTGTTATAGTTGGCATAAGTAAATAACAGCATTAAGGCTGCAGTCCTATGTATACTTACATGAAAGAAGGCAGAGCTTGGTTCTGAAGTAAACATGAATAGGTCTGTGCTGTAAATTGTTCTCATGTAATGTGAAATACCCACTATTATATTACATATGAAATATAATTGAAGAGTTTAAAAGTATAGACTTAATATTTAAATAATGGGTGAAAAATTAATTTCTCCTGTGTTTGACATATCCATATTCCATCACTAAGAGCAGCCTATGTTTTCTCTCTTTGGCAGGTAGGCACTTCCCTATGCCTAGCCCACATCAGGTAGTAGTATTCTCCATGGAATGTGTGGGGTTTACCAAATCTCTAACAGCCATCAGTACTCATAGTCCTACCAAACCTGCAGGCAAGATACTAGCTTCAGTTTTAGGCTTTTAAATCCAATGCTGATATGTGATCTTGCATATGTAGGAATAAAAATACAAAGAAAAATTTCTGTTTGTAAGTCATTACCTTGGGTTTCAAATTCAATTGTGCATTATTTCTATAATCTATATTAATTGGAGTTTGGAAGAAAAATACATTGACCGTTCATGCATTTGGAATACTCCCTGCTAAATCAGTTTTAAATACCTTAATTATTGAAGGAAAAACATGGCTTGCAATTACCAGAAATATTTCCAATACTTTTTTTGTTAACTACGACTGCTTGTTTTGTGTCACATGACCATGCATATGGCTGTGGATTTCTAAGTGTTGATTTAGCTTATAAAAGTTGCCTTTTTTCATAGTGAAAATGAATTTGGTAACCATCAAAAATTATTGTAGAAGAGCAAATAATGTAAATGTAAAAACCTGGTATTTCCAAATTACCTGGTAATGTGACCTGCTTAACATTTTATTTTGGCTGATTTTTAATTTGATTTATGGCTGGCATAGGTGACAAAATGGTCTTGGCAGAGAGGAACTTGTATAAGCATCAGCGTTCATATATCCTGTTTTTAACTACAACAAAATGTCCTCTGTATTCAGGTGGCCGCACATAATAAATTATAGATAATTTTTAACACCATCAAATAAATGGTAAACTTTCAGGAGACTTGTGTATTATGCAGATTAGATATACAGTGCCTTGCAAAATTAGTCAGACCCCTGACCACTGCTCTCATGTTAGTGAATTACAAATGGTACATAATTTCCTTCTGTATGATATTTTATTTTGAAACAAACTCAACATCAATTATTGTAAGGTGACATAGGGCACAGTTGGATCAATAATCAGGAAATGGAAGCTGCACACCACCCAGGCACTGCCAAGAAAAGGCCATCCCTCAAAAGTCAGTGCTCAAACAAGAAGGAGATTTGTGAGAAAAGCCACAGAGAGGTGAACAATCACTTTGAAGGAGCTACAGAGTTCAGTGGCTGGGAGTGGAGTAAGGGTGCACCAGTCAACCCTATCAAGAGCTCCGCATAACACTGGCCTGTATGAGAGGATGGCTAGAAAGAAGCCATTACTCAAAAAGTACCATCTGAAAACAAGTCTGGAGTTGCCAGAAAGCTTCAGAGTGCTCCATCTGTGATGTGGGAAAAAGTTTTTTGGACAGATGAGTCCAAGAAGAATGAGCCAAAATCCCTACGACACTGTGTGCAAAGCTGCTACATACCTACCCCAAAAGACTTAAAGCTATTATTGCAGTGAAAGGTGGCTCTACCAAATATTAATGTGTGGGGGTTGAATACTTATGCAAGCAACATGTTTCAGTTATTTATGTTTCTTACAAACATTTCCCAACATAAAACCAAGGTCACCATACAATTGATTGATTTTGAATTTCAGTGTTTCAGAATAAAATATCATACAGAACGAAATTACAATGTACCATTTGTAATTCAGTAATATGAGAGCATCGGTCAGGGGTCTGATTACTTTTCCAAGCCACTGTATGTAGTGTCAAAAATGATAATCTGAATGTTGATTCTGACAGCAGATACCTTTGTGGCTTTAGGTCCAGATGCATAGCTGTTGTTATCTCTCATCTACTTATACTTGGAAGTAAGTAAAATCGATTTCAATAAAACTTGCATCCAAGTATGTAGTTTAGGATTAACAGCTTTTCATTGGACAACTCACTTCAGAGAAGAGGAAGTGTGGTTGTTCAGTGTGTATACTTCACCTGGAATACAGTGGAAATTTCAGTGATAAATTTGTGTTTCTCAGCTTGATTTGTCTGATTAGAGAGAACTTGAAAGGATTGTGGAAAACATTAATAAAATGAATCTGCCCTGAACTGAGTGCATTAATATTGAACAATGTAAAGTGGGACCACATCAGAAAGCTATCCTTTTAACATTGGTTTGTCTCAGTTTGGATTACAAGAGCTTGCTTCTATTAATGTCTTCAAGCTGCTGTAAAACCCACAATAACTAATGTTACCATACAGGAGTGAAGCACATAACATCAGTTCCCTTTCATAGGGAAACAGCTCTCTCTCTATAATATAGCTCCCTTTCAAGGGTACAATTGATGGTCATACATATGGCAAATGCATAGACACATGGCAGAGAAAATCCCTGCTTTTTGAGCAATTAATGTGTTTACTACACAGTCAGAAATGTACATAGTTCATATGTACATATTGCAATTCTATAGTTATGCAAAATCTTTTGCATTTATACATAAGAAATGTAATGTGTGTGAGGGAAGTGGCCAATCGTGTTCTCATGGTAGGAATCAATATCCATCAGTGATCAAGGGCTATTAATGTTGATATACAAGTTATATAAGGGATTTAAGATCATATGTATGTCATGGGGAGTGAAAGGAGAAGTTGTAGCTCAATGTCAGAGCACATGCTTTACATGTGGAATGCCACAGGTATAATCAATCTTCATTTAAAAAAATATCCATAGCAGAGCAGAGCTACCCAACACTGGAAAGCCACTGAGTGTCTGAGTAAACGTGGACTAGATGGACCAATTAGTCTGACTTGGTATAAAGCAAGTTCATTTTCATAGTGTCCTGGGCATCTTTGGGAAGGATGGCAGAATATAAATCTAATTAATAGCAATGTGTCTTCTATTATTACAATTCTGAAGTGCTGCAGCTCTAACACTTTAAAAAGTCATTGTATTTGTGAATTGGAATGTCCATAAACCCAGGGGCCTAAGTGGAGGAGGCCAGGGTGAGAGAGACTCCTGGGGGGAAAAATTGCTAAAACTCCAAAATCCAGCCCAGTATGACCAAGCACACTTATTTTATTTATATAAAGAATTTATGTACTGCCTTTCATCTAATTCAGATTTCAGAGTGCAGTGCAACCAAATATACACAATTATTTATATAATAATACAACAACAATAAACATGAAAAAAGACAGCAATTAAGACCATTTTGCTTGGAGAGTTTTAAAATTCCTGGGGGAATAAAAAGGTTTTCACCTGGCACCAAAAGGGCTGTAATGTGGGCATTAGGTTTGCCTCTTCAGGGACAGCGTTCCAAAGCTAGAATGGCACCACTGGTAAAAACCCTCTCCCTTGAGATTGAATAACATACTTCTGACAGAAAAGTCAGAAGGCTTCAATAGAACATAAGGTAGTGTGCAAGTACTGCCTATGGAAAATGAGGGATTGTTCTCCCTTCACCAACTTTCACATGCTCCCCCCCCCCCGGTAGTTAGTTTTTTGTGAAAATTGGGCACAAAGGAAGTTTCTTTTGAATTCTACTGCCCTGGTCCATGAAGTGATTTGTTACGAGTGCTTTCTGTGATACTAATCTTCACCTGCTCTCCAGTGATTCCCTTTGAGTTTCCTTGCAGTTTCCACTTACTTTTCCTCCTTTTCTAAATTTAACTGTAGCAATTCTCCCGTGCGTGTAAGATGATCTTAAGTGGGCCATTCAGACGTTATAGATTGAGTACCACCCTGAGGGAGACATCTCTTTCGGAACTGTAAAGAAGATTGAATAAACCCACCTAAGATCATCTTTACATGCACCTAAAAGACTGTTTCAGCGGTCTCATTTTGGCTGCTTGTTTTTATGTCCTCACTTTTCTTTGATCGTAATGTCTACCTCTGCAATGTTATTCCCTCCAAAATATTTGTGCAGGAGTATTGTTAGTCATTCATTGTAATTTTTAAGTGAATTATCTTATTGTTAATTACTGAAGTTACACACGCATAAACCTGTGTGCTGAATTCTTTTCCATAGTCTCCATAGTCATAGTATAGCTTGTGCATGATAGCACATTAGAGGTAGACAAGAAACCTAGGAAACGTTGTCAGCATAAGCAGAGTCTTCATGTTTGCACCAGTTCTGCAGGTTTCCTATTAAGCTAGGGTTTAAAAGATAATGGTGGAGTTATGGTTGCTATTTGTATCCTTGGTAAACAATACACAAAAAAGGAGCTTCCGGATGCCAGTAGCACATATGTTGAGTACTTATTAGAATCTTGCACTTATCCCAGCGATAGCTCCATGGGGTGTATGGTCTTACATGTGCTTGCATAGAAAAATAAAGCCTTGAGAACAGCATGTTACCTAGTAAGAGCACCTTTTCAATGACGATTTCATCTCTGATCTATTTATCCTTCTCTTATAGGAAAACCTGTATAACTTCTTTAAGACATGCCTGAGAATTAACACAGTAACATAAGAATAATAAATTCTGGGGGTGCTCCTGGATCCATCTTTGTTGCTGGAGGCCCAGGTGACCTCAGTAGCTAGGAGTGCTTTTTACCAGCTTTGACTGGCAAGACAGCTGCGGCAGTTTCTGAACCAGGATAGCTTGACCACTGTTGTCCATGCCCTAGTAACAGTCAGGCTGGATTACTGAAATGTGCTCTATGTGGGGCTGTCCTTGAGGTTGATCTGGAAGTTGCAGCTGGTGCAAAATGCAGCAGTGAGACTGCTCCTTGGGGCAGGGTATCACCAATATGTCACCACGCTGCTGAAAGAATTGCACTGGCTATCTATTAGCTACCAGGCTACTTTCAAGGTATTGGTTTTGGTGTACAAAGCGCTCTACAGCTTGCGACCAGAACACCTGAAAGACCTCTTACCCCTTATATACCCAGTCAATCACTACGGTCTGTAGATGAGGGCCTCCTGCAGATATCATCTTATCAGGCGGTTCGTTCTACACAATATAGGAAATGAACCTTTAGTGTAGTGGCTCCTACCCTTTGGAATTCTCTCCTCTTAGACAGGTACCATCTGTTATCTTTTCGGCACCTACTGAAGACCTTCCTCTTTCAACAAGCCTTTTAAGAAGTGACTTTATCCCAGTCTGCATCTGTGTTTGAATTGCTTTTTAATGTTTTAAAGCTTTTTTAAAAAAAGATGTTCTGTTTTAATATGTCTTTAATGATGTTTTGTTGTAATATATTTTAAAGTCTGTTTTTATGCTGTTTAGAATGTTTTGAGTCCTTTTGTTTGCTGCCCTGGCCTCCTACTGGGATGAAGGGCGGGATATAAATCTAATAAGTAAATAAATTGATGAGATAATAAGAAATCTCCTTTTCTTTTGGCATGTTAGCATTTTCATTTGAATTGAAAACAATTTCTGATTATTTAACTCATTGGACTATAAGTGTTCACAATAGTACTTTTGGAAGAGAAATTTGATGGGGAATGATTGACAGTTTTCCATAAATTGATCAGTATTCCTGAAATTTCTAAAGTGAGGATGCAGAGTACAGGAGGAGGTGGCTACTAAGAAATGGGTGTTGCCCTGCGTACTGGAAGTAGGAGCAAAAAGGTAATAGGTAGACAAAAGAAAGCTTTATTCCAGAACATTTCAGATCCTACTGGTCCTTCATGGAATTTCAGAGAAATAAATATTTAATATATAGATGTTCTGTTTGTCTTTTTCTTATGATAACACACTGATTAGTCCTGACTCCTGAACACTGCAGGGAGATTTTACAGAGTAGATTGGCAACCTTTAGAAATAACAACTAGAAGTCTGTACTTCACTTAGCGTGCGTGGTTGCTTGCTAGTACAAAAGAACAGTGAAACAAAAATATGTCATAACAAAGTAGTTCTGTGGCAGCAACCTACTAAAGTGATTTCAAGCTGTTTTGAACTTCATATAGCAAACGGAATGCAAATTGGCTGTGCTGATTGTTGCAGTTTTCCATTGTAAGCTAAGGAATGCATAAAACTTGCTGCTTGTGTAAAACATGATACAGTTTGTGGTGGTTGTTAGTAAGAAATGGGTAATTTAGAATGTGGTTTCAATATTTGCTGAATTCATATTATGCATTTAAATAGACCATAATTTAAGACTTGTCATTTTTTGAAAACAGAATAATTTGAATGTTCAATGATGATTAGATTAAATTTGTTCACAAGTACTTCATAAAAAGCCAAAACTGTTTGTCTTTATGGAAGTATATTGTTGCTTATTTATGTGCTTTCCTTAGTCTTGATATATAAATGTTTTATGAATATTGTGTTCCTTTGCCAAATATAAAAGCATGTCATACTGCAAGAATATTTCTAACAATTTAAGATAGCAATCCTAAACCATTTTAAAGAAAAAAATCATTTGTAGATAAAGTTCCTTAATCAGTAAGACTTCATTCCCTGTGATATGTTTGGCATTTGTTTATAGTCTCACAGCTATTCGATTACTAGTGTTACAGGGATAAACAGTAAAACCTACATTAGGAAAGGAGTTATGTATAGTGGTTACTGCTTAGAGTAGGTGTGGGGAAGCAGAAATTGAAAAGATCCACTATTTTTCAAGCTCTATCATGTAACACTTTCTGTAAGCTTATTATTCTGTGCCTTTATTTCAAACATAAGTAATGCTCCATATTAAACAATGCATGTGCATGTTTGATGTGCTGGCTAAAACCCAAAATTTAAACAAATTGTAAAGTACTTTTTATTTTAACAGAGAATTTTTTATCTTTAAGGTGAGTTGCATCTTTAAGGAGGATCTTAGGAATATTTTGAAACTTTATGTGCTGAAAAAATAAATCTGAAATAATGAATTTTGTGTTAACATGAGCTTCCATCTATAGATTCTGTACTCTTAAACCAGAGAAGTGAAAAGGACAAAATCTGCATACCACTAAGGCTTTTATTTACTACTACTGAATAACAGTACCACATGCTGCTTTTACAGGGAATTTAAAAGACAATATGCGCTGTAATATCATTGTTGAAGAACTAAAAATGTTAGGTTTTTATTAAGAAATGCAGCATAATCATACTTCTTTGGTGCTGTACTGCTGATATAGCTAGTTTTGGAGATTTTTTAAATTGCTAGCATTGAATTAACAGAGAATTGTGTTTCATAGTTGGTGTTGCAATTAAGTCATTAATTTTCAACATTTTTCCTCAGTAGTGTAGTGAAGAGTGTAGCGTAGAGTAGTGTAGTAAAATTTTAGAATTTTAGAATGTGAGGTGAAAGCTACTCTTAAAATACTTGGAAGAAGTAAATCACCAGGAACAGATGTCATACCAATAGAGTTGCTACAAGCTACTGAGACTGAATCTGCAAATTTTGACAAAACATTTGTCAAGAAATATGGAAAACTAAACAATGGCCCACAGACTAGAAGCATTCAATATACATCCCAATTCCAAAGAAAGGGGATCCCAGGGAATGCAGTAATTATAGAACTATTACCTTAATATCCCATGCAAGTAAAGTAATGCTCATAATTCTACAACAAAGGCTCTTAACATATATGGAGCAAGAAATACCAGATGTCCAAGCTGGATTTAGAAAGGGAAGAGGCATGAGAGATCATATCGCAAACATACGTTGGACAATGGAACAGACCAAGGAATTTCAGAAGAAAATCACCCTGCGCTTTATAGATTACAGCAAAGCCTTTCACTGTGTAGATCATGAAAAATTATGGAATGCTTTAAAAGAAATGGGGGTGCCACAGCATCTGATTGTCCTGATGTGCAACCTATACTCTGGACCAAGAGGCTATTGTAAGGACAGAATATGGAGAAACCGATTGGTTCCCCATCGGAAAGGGTATGAGACAGGGGTGTATTTTATCACCCTACTTGTTTAATCTATATACAGCACATATACGGAAAGCAGAATTGGACCAAGGTGAAGGAGGTGTGAAAATTGGAGGAAGAAACATCAATAATTTAAGATATGCAAATGATACCATACTGTTAGCAGAAATCAGTAATTATTTGAAACAAATGCTGATGAAAGTTCAAGAGGAAAGCACAAAAGCAGGACTACAGGGTGTGAGACAGGGGTGTATTTTATCACCCTATTTATTTAATCTATATGCAGAACATATCATACAGAAAGCAGGATGACCAAGATGAAGGAGGTGTGAAAATTGTAGGGAGAAATATAAAAAAGATGCAGATGATACCACAATACTAGCAGAAACTAGTAATGATTTGAAACGAATGCTGATGAAAGTTAGAGGAAAGCACAAAAGCAGGACTACAGCTAAACGTCAAAAAGACAAAAATAATGACAACAGAAGATTTATGTAACTTTAAAGTTGACAATGAGGACATTGAACTTGTCAAGGATTATCAATACCTCGGCACAGTCATTAACCAAAATGGAGACCATAGTCAAGAAATCAGAAGAAGGCTGGGACTGGGGAAGACAGCTATGAGAGAACTAGAAAAGGTCCTCAAATGTAAAGATGTATCACTGAACACTAAAGTCAGGATCATTCAGGCCATGGTATTCCCAATCTCTATGTATGGATGTGAAAGTTGGACAGTCAAAAAAGTGGATAAGAGAAAAATCCACTCATTTGAAATGTGGTGTTGGAGGAGAGCTTTGCAGATACCATGGACCATGAAAAAGACGAACAATTGTGTGTCAGAACAAATTAAACCAAAAGTATCACTAGAAGCTAAAATGATGAAACTGAGATTATCATACTTTGGACACATAATGAGAAGGCATGATTCACTATAAAAGACCATAATGCTGGGGAAAACAGAAGGGAGTAGAAAAAGAGGAAGACCAAACAATAGATGAATTGATTCCATAAAGGAAGCCACAGACCTGAACGTACAAGATCTGAATAGGGTGGTTCACGACAGGTGCTACTGGAGGTCGCTGATCATACGGTCGCCAAAAGTCATAGTCGAGTTGAAGGCACATAGCAACAAAGTGTAGTGGTAAACTCAGAAGTGCAGGGTCCCTTCATGTTAGTTACAGCCATGCCCCCTAACCCCCTTTTTTGCTGTGGGGTTGAGAAAGGGATCCTTGTTAATGCCTTCTCCAACAACAACAGACATCTCTAGGAGCCAATAAGCATGAAAGATGAGAATGTTTGTGACTGAGACGAGTCTTCTTGTTGTTTGACTCATCTCCTTTTACTCTAATTGGCTTCAATCAGCAGGAAAAGACAAGGAAGCATATTAGAAGGCTTTTCTCAGTGGCTAACTCCCCTTTTGTGCTGACTGGGTTGTAGGATGCTGGAGACATTGGGACCCTGTACTCAGAAAAGGAACCTTTCCAAGACCCCAGACAACTACACACCTGTTTCAGCTTTGTTTGACTATAAAGGTGATATCTGTAAGTGGTTTCCAAAAGTTTACTTAAAATGTGCATCTTCTTATCTTTGCAGCCTCTTCTCCTATAGAAGATGGTGAGAAGCAACACAGACGGTTTAGACAGTCCTCAAAATCTTCTCCAAAAGAGAGTTCACAGACTACTTTACCCTTAATAGAACAAGACTCGCCAAATTACAAAGAGAAGTTTATTCCTCCTGAACTTAGTATCTGGGACTTCTTCATAGCAAAGGTAATTTTTTTTTTTAGTTCACTTCTGAAATATTTGTCATAACCAAAAATGCTTCTCATTCTGCCACAAGCTGGTGAATGATGATGAATGAGTTTTTCTTGATGGAAAAGCAGAATGCAATTTCAAGAAAAAGCACAATCTCCTGCTGATAACTGATGCCCTCAAAAATGACTTATACAAAGAATATTTGAAGCAGGGAATTTTCTATTTGGATGGGGAATGTAAGTAGTGTGTGTGTGTTGCGGGGGGATTAACTTGCCTGGGCATTTTAGGAAACAAGAGGAGTATTATCTCTGTTTCTCCTGAATCTTCCTCAGGCTCTGAACAATCTTAGTAAATTCCTCCCATTTCATGTACACACCTACAGATAAGGACTCCCAGCTACAGCCACAATAGAAATAAATACGCAAGGAGGAAAGAAAGATGTGACATTCTGGAGCTGCAGACGCTCTAATAGGCCAAGTTCTCCTTTCACGGAGATAGCAGCTACATACAATAGAAGTGTGCAGTTCCTGAACATTTGGCCTGAACATACATGAAACTGGATGATGTCCCATTAGTTAGCCTTTAGAGGCATCCAGATGACCAACTTTGCCAGGCTATCTGAAGTAGCTTTAACAACTGATATCAGTGATGGAGTACCTGTGGCCGTTATGCATGTTGTTGGACTACTGCTCCCATCATCTCTGAACATTGGCCATGCTGGCTGTGCTGATGAGAGTTGCAGTCTAATAATATCTGTAATGGCCACAAGTTTCCCATCCGTGCCTTTCCTAGCCCATTCTCTCTAACTTCAGGAAGAAAATAAAGTGTGGGGTGGAGGAGAACACCTAACAAGCTTCCAGTATTGTTGCCTTTGAGAGAAGCAGGCTAAGGTATCTCTTTACTGAGAACCTTCTGCCATTTGTTAAAGGCTGCCTTATACTGAGTCAGAATACTGGGCCATCTAGCTCAGTATTGTCTGCACTGACTGGCAGCCAGGGTTCACTGTGTGATGGATGCTCATCTCATATGGCAGCTGCATCCATAGAACCTGGTCATGCAATAAAGTCAACTTGCCACCTCATAACAAGAGTTTCAGGCAATTGTCTCTCCCAGGCCCGCCTGGATATGCTGACGATTGAACCTGGGACCTGCTGCATGGAAAGCAACTGTTCTACCACTGAGCTGTATCACTTCCCCAAAGATCAGTTCTGTTCTGAGTCTCATTGCCTGTTAGCCCTATTTAATAATATCCCTCTGAGTATATGGTGTGTGGTGGCAACACCTGCAATCAGGACTGCATCTCCAAAGATAGAGAATTACATTTTTGGTATGTAGGCTGGTGTTCTTATTTTGCTTCTTTCCTGTGTTGCTACTGTTTCTACAGAGAATCTAACCTAGAAAATTATATTTCACTCATTTTTCGTCCTAGAAATCTGTGGCAACTTTATTTTTATTAATTTGAAAGCCTTTTTATTGGTCAATGTCATATGATGGTGTAGGCAGACTTTTTTGTGTTTCAAACTAGAGGTTATATTCTATTTCTATTTTGGGTGCTTTAACAGTTTAATCTGAAACTGCAGCTTTGATGCAAAATTATACTGATTACAATATGTTGCTACTTAAGCAATGAATCTAGCTATTGGGGGGGAAATCTTGGCCTGCCCAAGATGCATATTTTCAGCCTACTATGCTTAAACCACTCTACTTAAGGAAGGGTGGGCATGGTCAATGAAAAACATAGAGCACACCTAGAATTTTGCTAGAATATATTTTGCCTTCCTCTGTTTTATCTTGTGCAATCTGAGACACTCCCCATGTCCACAATTTTTTCGGAGGTTTTTTTTGTGGAAAATGTGCAAGTGTTGCTGTACTTCACATATTCACAGAAAGAGAAGCAAAAGAAAATAATTTACCATAGGAAACTTCACTAAAATTGCAAAGTAAATCAAACATTTTTAAATGACTGTCTGAACTATATCAACTGTCTCAATATTGTTGCTTCCTGCCTGCTAAAACAAAATCAGCACAGCACATGACTTGTTTCTGTGATTTGGCTGATTACAGGTGTTGCCACCACTCACCATATGCTCAGAGGCAGATGTTCCCAAATTCTTCCAAGCTACACAGGAAGTGGATTGGACTGTGAAAGACCAACCCAAATTGTGTTTGCATTTTTACAAATTTGTAGGACAGTACAATATCTCAGAGAGGTCAGGTCTCTTGCTCCCCTGGTGCTTTTACTATAGCCCAATTCCCCTGCTTTTTAACATTCGATAGAAATATCTGCTGGCTATAGGTATGTTCTTAAACTGCAAGTGTTTCTGCATATTAGTGAATTTCTCTGCTTTTTAATCCGGGAGGTAAGAATGGGATCCTGTGCAAGCTTGCTGAGAATGGATTATTTGCATCCTTATTGAATTTAGTGGGATTTACTTGCTTGCAGTCATGCTTAGGATAGGTGAAACTGACCACAGAGGGAAGGCAGGGGAAAAGGGAAGGGAGGGCAGAGGGGGAAAGTTGTGGGGAGGAGAGGGAAGGAGGAGGGCAGGTTTGATCCATTTGCATGCTTCTTGAATTCAGTGGGTTTTACTCCTGTGCAATCATGGTTAGGATATGTGAAACTGAGGAGGGGGGAAGAGGAAGGGAGGGGAGAGGGGGAGGGAGGCAAAGAGATTGGGTGGGCACTTTGCAGAGGAAAAGCCCCTTTCTAAAAGTAAATTGTTAACTGTTCCTTTTCTAAAAGTAAATTGTTAACAAAAGTATTGTTAACAGTATCATTTTTGGGGGGGAGGGGTTCCCCTACCTTTTTATTCTGCAGCAGACATATGTAGAAATTAGCTTATATGAAGCAGCAGAATAGCATGGGGGTATTTTCAATGTAACATGGTGGAATGTGAAAAATCCATGTTGGCTCCAGTATACAGCCACTCTTGTGACTGTAAAATTAATTTTAATAAATAAATATTATGAACCCGTTGACTTGAATGACTCAGAGAAAAAAGAACAGTACTGAAGCCCGAACCAGCTGTCTTCAGGACGGCTTCCTATTTCCATGTGATGGCAAGTTGACTTTATTGCATGGCCAGGTTCTGTGGATCAGCTGCCATGTGAGATGAGCACCCATCACATAGTGAACTGGTTCATAAGTCATGCTTAACTGTAGTTTGTTATGAATATGCATCCCCCCCCCGCATCTCACTACTGTGCTGGTCCCCTGTGTGGCATGTACAAACCAGAGTATGGGTTGTCATTTCATGTGAAACTGGATTGTGATTTGTTTTGTTTCAGACAAACCACAATCTGGGTTTGCATGGCACAGCAAGCCTGAAAATGATGTTATTTTTTCACACTTTCTAGTTTTACTTCTTTAGTTCCCTTTTAATATCACTTCCCTTGAATTGTTATCTGTATTTTATGTATTTGTGTGTGTGTGTGTTTTATATATTATGGCATTGTGAACCCCCCTGAATGCCCCATTATAGAGTGGAAGAGAGGGATAGAATTTTTTTAATTAATTAATACTATGTCTTGTTTGTGCCATGTGCAGCACTTGTGGAGAGGGTGTGTATGTAAGGAGCATGGCATGCAAATAGAGCTGATGATGTCACAAAAAATTAATCCAATTAATGTGTCTGAAAAACAGGATAATTGTAATATATGTTATATATAGGTTAAGCAAATGGGGAGAAATACCCACATCAGAATAGCTGTGGGCTGATCTCATTTGTAAAAGCTAGGTAAAAAGTAAACTAGGTTAGATTGCAATCCAGTACATGTCTACTCAGAAGTAAGCTCCATTGGGTTCAATGGGACTTACTTCCAGGTAAGTATGTTTTAGATTGCAGCTGTAATGACTAAACATAGGAAACAAGCCTAAAAGGACATGGAAAAAGATATAAAAAATAAGTAGAAGCATTTAAGATGTATAGAAAATGTGAGCTAAGCATAAAGGAAATAGGAAGTCTGGCATTTTTCCTGCCTGCATTTCTAAGGTTAAAATACATTTTTTTAAAAGTTCTTGTAAACAAAGTCATGATAAAAGTAATCTGAATTTGAAATGATATCCAAATCATCTTAAGTATTAAAGCAAGTGTGTTGTAGCATGTGCCCATCTTTTTGTTTAGTTTTTTGGCTTAGATTCAGACTTTGTTCTTTTAATCTCCATTCTTCTTTTAGCCATTTCTTCCATCATCACAAACTAGACTTGAATATGACTCAGAGGAGAGTCACGAAAGTAGTGATGATGAAGATGATGATGCATTCTCATCAGACTTAAAGGGTCAGGAACATTCTAATTCAAATTCATATAGGTATGCAATAATTTGATTTATGTATTTTCCTTTATTGTTTCTTCAGTTTTTGTGTCTATGAAATGGGAGACATCTAGGTAAAGCTTAAGGCAGGTTAAAAGTCTAGGTAAAGAGGTAAAGCTTCCCATCTAAAACATTTCACACACTCAAAATGCTTCTGTGTGCACACTCTTCACTGTAGAATTTAGTTCTTCATAAGATAGCAGATTGCAGTAGAAAGGAAACACTTAAAGGCCTCAGTGTTCTGGAACTTTTCTTCCTCCCTTTTGAATTGCACAAACATAACCAGAATGGTGCAGGTTTTAAACGAAGCAAGTTCATAAATTGTCAGTGCTCCTTCACCAATCAATAGTGGTTAGCAAAAGCAAGTGATTTGCTTATAGGAAAAAGAAAAAGAAATTTAGGACCCCAAACCCTGCACAGTGTTGACAAAGAGTTTGAAAATATATTCCATGATAATTGGATTTTTTTTCAAATTATGTGATTATTAAGTTATGACATGCAAAGTCAGTTAAAGCAGAGATAGCATTTTTTTTAACCTGAGGGATAATCTGAGCAACCTTCCGTGGGGCCCTCTCATGGGTCACCTTGGCCAGCCCGTGTTTCAGACTACATCTGTAATATAGGAAGATATTTTATAGGGTGCTTTAAGCATTACCAAGGTTTGAGCCTGTGAAAAACACTGACATTGATACTATATTTGGAGAAATCTTGGGTGAGGTACAACTCCAAACCAGTGTCTCCTTCATGGTGATTTTAGACTGGCATTTAGCTATAATATGAGAAGATTGCTTGCTTGTAACATTTTCTCTATATGTAATATTTGTACTGGCCTGTCTTCATGCTGTAATGACAATCTGAACTGTTAGGAGGTGCAAGAGGCATACAGACTGAGCTGAGACTTGAAAGCCAGCCCTTACAGGAATTCACCTCAGAGCCTGAATGGGTTATCTCAGGAAGAAGAGGATGGGACAGGGAGGTGCCACCATGACCTACCAGTGGGGCTCTCCTCCCTCTCTCCCTGACACAGAGGGAGGCTTTTTCTGGTAGATGAGAGAAAGAAAGGGAAACTGGAGATTTCGCCTTTTTAGTGGGAAGCTGTGGGTGGGAGAGAGGGTGGTCTTGGGAGGGTTGGTGGTAGGGAGATATTATGACTCTTCTGTGAGTTTGAAAGTTGAGGAAGAAAGAATACATTGTGATCTTGGGGAGGGCAACTGAGGCAGGCGGGGGGAGATATTGTGGCCCTCGGGGGAGGAACTGAGGCAAGGAAAGTTGGTTGACGAGTGGAGCAAGTGGGAGAACACCTCCTAGTTAACAACAAAAAGAAAAGGAAAACCATTATTAGCTTTTCACAGCTTATTCTTGCTTGCATATTCTGTTTAGTTGGTCTCTGATGCGGTTGGCCATGGTTCAGCTGATACTTTATAACTTGAAGACTTTCTACCCATTGGCTGGGCATGATCTTTCAGGTAAAAGTCTGCCTTTGAGGGTTTTTTTATTTGTTTATATAGAATTGTCATACTTCCTAGTGAACCTCTTTTAACAATACTTTTTATGTGTTTTATATGTACCGTGTATCATTGCATTCGCTTACAAACCTAGATTTATTTTAGTTGGTGTAAAAGGCAAGGTCATTTTCCTGAAAGAAAATGGAATGGGGTTGTTTAAGATAACCCGAATGAAAGAAAGGGCCAAGATAATTAATTAGCCTTCTTAATTAGATAAGAAGCTAATATAATATCTCGCTGCTGAAGCAATCATCCCTCTTGAACTCTCTGAGAGTGAATATTCAAAAGGGAGTGAGTGAGAGGGTTTTAAAGGGTAATAGTTAACTGCAGGCACTTAAGTTGAAAACAGATGCCTCCCTTTACAGAGCCTTTTAAAAGAATCTTCTTTTTGACCTCATTTCAGGAAACCAGCCAGCTGAAATATGAAGTACAGCTAAATGAGAAATCCTGTTGAACAAGCATATCTCTATCTTACATACCAAGTCACATTCTGGCAGTAATATTTTTAAACTGCCTTTAAAACTCTGTCTCTCTCTCCTCCGTCACCCCCCAGCCAATAAGCTAGCATCTGTGTGACTTTGGACTTGTTTTGTGTTTAATCATGAAAAATATTTACAAATGGAGTCATCCTAAGCATACTTCTGAGGAATTAAAACTGCTTAGGAAGACCAAGATACAAATTGTCATTCATTCATGAAGCTCATTGGGTTACTTTTGGCCAGTCATTATCTCTTGGTCTAATCCACTTTACAGAGATTAAAAAGTATGAAAGAAGCATGTATGCCATTTCATAATCAGTTGGCAAACACCAGTTTTGCTATCATAGCTACTCCTGCAGTCCATTAGCACATATAAATGCATGTCTAAATTTAGCATATGTAAATGTGCATGTCCAGTTGATTATGGTTTTACATTCTGGTTGACCATGAAGTTTATATATATCTTGACAGTGAAACATTTATGCTCTGTCTGTAAGGTAATATATGTTATTGATATCGTGACAGCAGCACTGTAGCAGAAAATAGTGTGTAATGTTTCTTAATGAAAATATTGTAATTAAGGAAAAAGTTGTTTCTGCTTTAGAGCTTCCAGTTAGCTCCCCGCTGTGTCATGCTGTTCTTAAGATACTTCAGCGCTGGGAGCAAGTTCTTCTTAGACGACTTGAGATGCATGGTGGCCCACCAGAAAACTACATTTCGGTTCATACTTCTCAAGATGCATCCTCTTCAGGCCCTGCACTACTTCGCCACAAAGCTCTGCTGGAACCAACAAACACCCCTTTCAAGTAAGTATATGTGCAGTAACTATTAGAATGTATTTTCCATGAACTTTATTATGATATAGTTGCTGAAATCTCTCAGAAATGCATGTTTTTCACTCAGGCATTTTAATAGCTTTCATGCTATGTTATTGGGATATCATTTAACTTAATGTTTCCATTAGTGATACACATTCAGATTAGAAACATATATGAAACACATGGATGTTACAAGTGTATCGTGCTCAAGCACAATGATGAGTTTAACTCATATTTATAGCATAACATGGATGGTTACCTCAAAGCATACATCCACTGCAGAGAGTACTTAAGGACAATGCATTCACTATTTATTTATTTATTTGTGTAGAGTGTCTTTTAATGTACACTTAAAATTGTAAAGTAAAACTGGAAAAAACATAAGCTATACCTTCACTGAAGCTCCCTCAAGTGTATCCTTGGTGGCAAACACTTCTTTACACACCTTCCTCTTGGTATTCCATTTCTTCTCTTCTATCTTACCTTATTTTGTTTAACTTTTACCCTTTTTATTATTTATCTTATTCTTTCTGTAGCTTTTCCCTTTTATTGTTTCCTTTTCTTTGTTGTTTTCTTTGCTAAGGCATTGCAGACAGTTGCTGCTGCTTTTCCATACCCTTCACCTTCCTATCTTTTGTAGACATCGGCACCCCTGGCTTGTTTCAAACGTAGCTTCCTTGGAACAAAAGGAAGCAAAAGCTTGACCTCTGTATGAATATGTTAAAATTATTACTTTGGTGCAGGCAAGGTTGATCTTGGCAATCACCTGGATCCTGCCTGACATTGATTTGAACAGTAGGCAAATCTGGAGTCCCCTCTGCCAGACTTGTTCAGATCCACATGCTCCTGATTTTTTTTTGGTAGTATCCCTATCAAATGCTGTTCCATGGCTTGCTTTCCAGGGTTGAGCGTGACAGAATATATCCTGGTTGGGATTCTTCCCCTCCCCTCAGTCATTCCTCTCCCACCCTCCACTACCAGCTTCCTTCTGGGCATACACCTCTGTGTTAAAAAAAACAAGCAAACATAAAAGAGGAAGTGCACAATAGCAAATATTACCAGAATGTTGCACAATGCACAACATGGAGAGTTTTTATTTTGTGGGGAATGGAAGTAGGAGAGAAGGATGGTGGTAGTAGTAATAATAAACATTTGCCCCCACGTTTGTGCATGACCTCTCTTTTGTGTAGATGTGTGTGTGCGTGCACACACACACACACACCAGAAAGAGGGAAGAGGCAGGGGTATCTCCTACACTAGCTCCTTTCACCTGGCTATTCCTCCACTCCCTCCCTTGCCACAGCTGTAGCCATTTTCCTCAGGTAGCCTGCCGTCATGTGGGAGATAGCGCCATCTAGCGTCTGAAGGCAAGAATGGATCAAAGTCAAGACCTGGGGCATCAAGCCCCTCCCACTCCAGTTCATTCTTGCCTTCGTTTGAGGCGTTTGGATCTCTAGTATAGCGTTTTGTAGCTAAGAGTTTTTGTGTGAGTGATAGTGTGGGACTGATTGCGTCTTTGTCTTCTCATTCCCTTCCCTCTTTCACTGTTATTTTATTTTTGACTGGGTCGTTCGTTGAGGGGGCTTTTTCCTTAGTTGTTCTCCCCCCCCCAGTACCTTTGTTGGGAGTTCTGGTGGCTGCCGTTCTCCCGTTGGGGGTGTTTTATCTCCCGTGAGATGACCCCTGGCTGGGAACCGCAGCGGCTGTTCCCTTTTTCAACTTATATCGCCTCTCCCCAGGCACCGGTGGTTTTTATTTGCTCCCTTTTTCCTTTAGCTGTTTGTTGGGAGCCTTGGCTGCGACTCCAAGTTAAGCCTTTTCCCCTTGCCTTAGCCCGCTCTGGGGCTCTGGCGGCTGCCATTTGGTTTCCCCTTTTTCAGTTCAGGCGTTTTGCCCAAGACGTGCCTTGGCTGTGAGCACGCGGCTGCGGCTCCCCCTTGGTATTTTGCCGCTGGCTTTGTTTTTCTCCGGGCTTGGGTGGCGCTTGCAGGCTTAGCTGCCTGTCCGGGAACCTGCGGCTGTGGCTCCTCTTCTTGCTTCTAGTTCCTACCGCCACCTTAGCTTCTTAGGCGGCGGTGATGGCAGCGCTTTATTTTTACTGGCAGTGCTTGGAGCTCGCTTTGCACCTCCTCTCCTAACTATCTGCCTGGCACCCACCGTGGCCGTTACAGATCTGTCCCGACCGTTTGAAGCACGCAGAGCACGCTATTGCTGCTTCTCCTTCCTGGCCGCCATTTTGTTTTCAAGTTTCCCGCCCTATTTGTGGGCGCCAGTTTGTTTTGCCCACTTTTCCCACCTTTTCTGTTCCTCCTTGATTGCATTGACTGGACATTTATTTAGTCAGGCTCTCCAAGTTTTTAAACATAATTTATAGAGAAATCCTGCAAGGCTCATCTCTACAACAGTCTGAGCTCTTTCCCCACACGACTTATCTGCATTGGGACTTATCTGCACAGCAGCTGCATATTTGGGATGTACATTCTCCCCCATCTGTGGGCGTGTACAGAAGTTGAACTGGCCACATCACTGCTGCACTGTGCATTTGGGACTGTACATCTTCCCCCACCTGTGGGCGTGTACTGAAATACCTCGCCACACCGCACCCCTCACCTCTGTGTGTGTGTCAGTGATAGTTCCTCGCCACACCACACACACACACCTCTGTGCGTGTGTTGGTGATAGTCCCTCGCCACACCGCACCTCCCACTTCTGTGTGTGTGTTGGTGATATCAATACTGCAACTCTGGGCGTGTATAATGGCAGATCAACACCCAGAGGCACATTTGTCTGGGGCAAAGCAACCCTGTAAGGCCTCGCATCACAAGTCTGCTACACAAAAACACCCCAGACTTCACTCCAAGGCCATGGCTAAAACCAAACACCTGTCTAGCCACAGTGCCAACAAGCGAGTATGTTACATTTCTGTTCCGCGTTCTGAGGCTGCTGGCCAAGAAAGATTGACAGCCCTCTTTCATTCCCCAGCTGGATCATCTGAGGATGACTTTGAGGGTTTTCCTGACCAACCTGTGGTCTGTCCCTCTCAATCCATTTTGCCACACCAGTCCAGTGAGCCCCCTGCAGCTGTACCTCAACAAGGGCAACCGCCTGCTGTGCCTCAACAAGGGCAACCGCCTGCCTCTTTACTAGGACTGCAGTTACTTCCTGAGTTCCTTTTGCAGTTAAAGGATATGCTGAACTTTTTATCACATGAGCAGTTGAGAGCCCAAACAGCTCCATTACTCCAGCACAGTGAGCAACGACTTTCCTGTGCCCCAGCTCCATGTGGCTGTACTGATGCGGTACCTCCTCCCTCACCCAACCCATTCAATGTTGTTAGAGGCAGGATTGGAGATGAGATTCCTGGTTTGGAGGATCTAGAGTATTCTCTTCAGGACGAGGGAGATGAGTGGAGCGATGATGCAGAACTCAAGGAGGACATGTCCTATTGCCTATTTAATATGGCCAACTTCCTTCCCCTCGCTTGTAGAGTTCTGGGCACGCTAGGTCTTCAGACTCCACTGCCCAAATCTACCGCCAAAGTCCTCAGATCTCCCAAATCAGCGGATCACTACCTTCCTGTGCCAGACTCCATCGGCAAACTAGCCAAGGAAGAGTTGGATCACCCACTGCAGGCACACTGCTTTTCTGTTATAGCTAAAAGACTCTATGCTTTGGCCCCAGACTTCATGAATTGCTTGAATGTCCCAGGCATCGATGAGCCGGTCTCTAGTTTGATTTCAAGATCCCTCCTACCAAAACAAGGGGTCTCAGAACTAAAGGGCCCCTTTGAACGCTGCATGGACTACCCTCTGCGTAAAAATCACGAAGCTGCAGCCTTCACTATTCAGGCATCCTCTGCAGCTTCCATCTTTTCAAGAGCGTCTATGATGTGGCTGGACGAACTCTTGGATGATCCCAATCCAGACCCTGTGAAGCTTAGAAAGGGCCTGATAAAGTTACATAAGACTGCAGCATTCGTGGCCTATGCCACTCAGCTGGGAGCGCGAGCCCTAGCTTCACAAGTGGTAGCTCGGCATATGCTTTGGCTCAGGCACTGGGACACTGATTCTACGGCCAAGGGCAACTTGTCAAGGGCACCTTTCTCTGGGTCATTACTTTTCAGAGAGGAAGCCCTCAAGGCAGTCTTAGTAGACCCTAAGGACAGCCGAAGACCAGTGATGACCACATCCAAGAGGAAGGATCGTAGGCCGTTTAGACGTTTCAACCCATACCACTCCTTCCAGCCCTTTCGAGGAGCTAGGTCTGGGGGATGGGGCCGCGATTTTCAATCCTCCGATTTCCGTCCTTCCAGAGGAACCTGGAACAGACAACGATTCCAAGGCAGAATCCAGAACCAAGCAAGTCAAGGGGCCTCAGCTTCATCATATGGCAGAGGATCTCGTCAGCGTAGACAATACTGACGTTTTCCCGGTTGGGGGCGATTGCTACAGTTTGCAAGTCACTGGTTGCATCTGACAGAGGTCGCTTGGGTCAGAGATCTCTTCACTCATGGTTACGAACTGGAATTTTGGCTAAGTCCTCCAGACAGATTCATCCCCTCCCTCCTACCCAGAGTTCGAGACAGGCGCCGGATCATGCGGGAAGCCATCACCCATCTTCTCGACATAGCTGCAATAGAACCAGTACCATTGGTGGAGAGAGTGCAGGGGGTTTACTCTCTCCTATTTGCGGTTCCCAAGCGAGATCTATCATGGAGGGCTGTGTTAGACCTCAAATTTGACAATCATTTCGTGAAATATCGACGGTTGAAGATGGAGTCCCTGGCGTCAATTATAGAGGCTCTACACGAAGGAGACTTTCTGGCTTCCATAGACCTGAAAGAAGCATACCTCCATGTGCCCATCTGCCCGGCCCACAGACGTTTCCTGCGATTTGCCTTCGGCCCCCACCACTTTCAATATCGGGCAATGCCTTTCGGACTCTCGTCGGCCCCGAAAGTCTTCCCCAAAATACTGCTCATCCTGGTGGCTTCCCTCCGCCTCCAGGGTGTTCACATTTATCCTTATTTGGACGATTTGTTGATTCGGGCAGGTTCCAGAGATCTGGCCCTCTCTCACGTTCACTCTGCCCTCACTGTTCTGCGCACCCCTGGTTGGCTTGTCAACCTCGACAAAAGTCAGCTTCAGCCAACTCAGCGTCTACAACACCTGGGCGCTCTTTTAGACACCGCAAAGGCCATGGTCTTTTTATCACCAGATTGGATTTCTGTCATCAAAGAGATGGCTTTGTACTTCGTGTGTCGATCAAGGGTGGACATAATGCTTCTGGCAAGGGCTCTAGGGATGTTTGTCTCAACCATCCACATCGTATCATGGGCTTGACACCACACTTGACCCTTACAGTGGGCTTTACTCCCTTTCCAACAGGACATTGCCACGTCCAACCACCGGACAATCCGCCTGCATCTGTCTCTGTGGGCTTCCTTCCATTGGTGGGTGACAGTCAAAAATCTCAGAAAGGGTTCTGAGAACCAGACAGAACTGTAATAATGACAGATGCCAGTCTGTCCGGATGGGGGGCCCACTGCAATTCCCAATATGTTCAGGGTGTTTGGTCCAGCGCAGAAGCAAGTCAGAATATCAACTGGCTGGAACTGAGAGCAGTCCATCTGGCTCTTCGGCATTTTCAACCTATATTCCTTCTGGGTCATGTACTGATTCACACGGGCAATACCTTCAGGTGAGACCAATGGTCCATTCTTGAGGTTGGCCATCCAGATTATATCCTGAGGAGCCAACAATTTTTAAAACGTGACCATTATGCACAGGAGTGAGTTTGTGCACAAGTGCTTTATTAAAAATAAAAATGTATATGCATTGTGAACATACTGACTTGGCATTAAAGGAACCAGTGAGAAGTAACCTAAGATAATTTATTCCAGCAAAGCAGTTCTCAACTCCTTCTTCCTTTTGCTTGGTGGGCAGGGTCTGAGAGCCAGCTTTCAGCCCCTGCATCCCCTTTTCCCTATGTAATCAGTAACCTTTCTGTCCTTAACTGTCCTTCATTTGGTTGCTGTTTTCTACCCCTCCTCTCAAATCCTCAACTGCTGGCCTACCCATATCACCTCCACAACATTTACTAAAAATCATTCGTTTAAAAAAGATTTTATTATGTATAAATTATTGGAGGTAATTCTTATTGTATAAAGCATGGTGTTTTTATTTTATTTCCTGATGCAGAGGTCTCGCACCTTAACTTTTTAAAATTGTTTTGGCTTCTAGTTCCATTCTGATTTCATTCAGTGATAGCTTCTGAAATGGTAGCATGCTTTAAAAAATAAACATTTATTTCTTTCATTTTTAGGTCTAAAAGTAGTAATGCGCTATCTGTGAAGAGACTTTGGCAATATCTTGTTAAACAAGAAATGGTCCAGGAAACCTTTATCAGAAACATATTTACAAAGAAAAGGTGCTCAAATGAGGTATGTATTGTATATTTTTATATAAAAATTTAATGCCATTAACTTAGTTTTTCTTAAGCCAGTGTTTTTCAGATTTTTAAAACTCAGGGTCTTCCCCCACCTCACAAAGCTTATTTCCAAGGCACTGCATCCACCAGCCGCAAAGGTTGCATACACTTAAGGTTTTAATGTAGTAAAGTTCCCTGGGTGGAAAACAACATAGTGTGAGCATTATTTGTTTCGTATAAGCATATTGACCGTAGTTTGTTCATTTCTTCTTTCTGAACTGAGAATTCAGTCTTCACTATCTATAGTATCTTAGGACTATTTTTGATGTACTTCTGAGAATGTACTTCGTATAAGTTATCCAGCACAACAGACTTGTTGCACTAAGTTAAATATTGCATGTTCATAAAATTACCATATAATTGTTTACCTTGCCACATAGTGAATGTTGATCTCATCTTTTCTTTTGCCATGTGATTTATTCTTTTCTGGTGTAGTCATTAGAAGACCAAAATGAATATATCAAAAATGCTTCCGTGGAAGAACCTGGAATCAATAAGGTATATATGTAGTAACAGAAATGGAGATGTGGGAAGAAATACATATGCTACATTCAAAACATATTGTGTGTTTTTTTAAAAAATGTATAGAGTTTTAAACATTAAGGGGTTTATTAGTACTGTTTAGAAGTGATAAGGTACAGAATGGACTGATAACAATAATCTCATCTCCCTTGTATGTACATTTTTTCAGGATCAACTGTGTCAGTCTTGCAGATTTGTAGATTAGCTTTATTTCTATGTGATAGATTATGCAGACCTTAATTATAATTAACTTCATCCACATCTACTGTAGTCCCCAATGAAGTGTCCAGTACAATGTCTGCTGCAACTTCTTGGGAACGGTTTCAGTTGATGTGGCCTGATGACGTGGACAAGGTGCTTGCGATGATGCAGCCAGCAACACGTCCTCTCGATCCTTGCCCTTCCTGGCTTATTAAAACTTGCAGAGGGGTGTTGACTGAGTGGATCCAGGGTGTGGTCAACGCATCGTAGCAGGAGGGAGTGGTTTCACCCTCCCTGAAAGAGGCAGTGATTGGACCACTCCTGAAGAAGCCCACCCTGGACCCATTGGTTTGCAACAGTTACCGCCTGGATGCAAATACCCCTTTCTTAAGGAAGGTGATTGAGAGGGTTGTGGCGCAGCAATTGCAAGTACTCTTGGATGAAACAGATTATCTTGACCCATTCCAGTCTGGGTTCAGGCCTGGTTATGGGACTGAATTGGCCTTGGTTGCCCTGATAGATGGCCTTTTATGGGAGAAGGACAGGGGGAGTGCGACTCTGTTATTATTATTTGATCTCTTGGCGGCTTTTGATACCATTGACCATGGTATCCTTCTGGGCCAACTTGGTGAGCTGGGTATTGTTTTCCAGTGGTTCTGATCCTATCTCCAGGGTCATTTTCAGAGAATAGAATTGGGTGATTGTCTTTCGGACCCCTGGCAGTTGTGCTGTTTAATAACTAAATGAAGCCCTTGGGTTCAGTCATCAGGAGATTTGGGGCAAGGTGTCAGTAGTACACTGATCATACCCAGGTCTATTTCTCTGTAACATCTGAATCAGGACAGGCCATGCAAGCCTGGACTCTGTGGTGGGCTGGTTGAGGGCCAATAAACTGAGTCTGAATCCTAGCAAGATGGAGGCACTGTAGGTTGGTGGTTCCCAAGTTCAGGTAATTCGTCAGTTGCCTGCTTTGGATGGGGTTGTACTCCTTCTGAAAGAGCAGGTCCATAGTCTGGGGGTGCTCCTGGATCCATCTTTGTTGCTAGAGGCCCAGGTGACCTCCTTGGTTAGGAGTGCCTTTCACCAGCTTTGGAGGGTGAGATAGCTGTGGCTGTTTCTGGACCTGGATAGCCTGACCACTGTTGTCCATGCACTGGTAACCTCCAGATTGGATTAGTGTAATGCGCTCTATATGGGGTTACCCTTGACGTTGGTCTGGAAGCTGCAGCTGGTGCAAAATGTAGCAGCGAGACTGCTCACTGGGGTAGGTTATCACAAACATGTCACCCCGCTACTGACAGAATTGCACTGGCTACCTATTAGCTACTGGGCTAAGTTCAAGGTTCTAGTTTTGGTTTATAAAGCCCTATACAGCTGGCAGCCAGGATACCTGAAAGACTGTCTTATCTCTTATATGCCCAGTCAATCACTGCACTATGCAGGTGAGGGCCTTCTGCAGATACCATCTTATCAGGAGGTCCATTCCGCACAACATAGGAAATGGACCTTTAGTGTAGTGGCACCTACCCTTTAGAATCCCCTCCCCTTAAATATTAGACAGGTGCCATCTCTGTTATCTTTTCGGCACCTACTGAAGACCTTCCTCTTTCAACAAGCCTTTTAAGTTGAGACTTTATCCCAGTCTGCGTCTGTGTTGGAATTGCTTTTTAATATATTTTTAAACCTTCTTTTTATAAATGTTTTTAAAGTTTTTTAAAAAAATGTTTTTAAAGATGTTTTGTTTTAATATGTTTTTAGTGGTTGTTGTGTTTGATATATATTTGAAGCCTGTTTTTATGGTGTTTTAAAATGTTTTTAGTGCTTTTGTTTGCCCCTCCTGGGCTCCTCCTGGGAGAAAGGGTGGGATATAAATCAAATAAATAAATAAATCTTTGAAGGATACATCCAACAACATGTAAAACCCTCAGAGATACTTCTAGTGGGCTGTAGTGTCAGACAGTGCATAGTAATATCTATACTGGTGTTTTGTGCTTGATAAGAGGCACAGCATACAGAATTACACAGGAACACTAGAAAATTGCACCTCATACTTTTCTGGCTTGTGGAATTGTTTATATGGGTATTGATGACCATTGGCCAATTGCACATTACTAGTAACTTGTTTCTAGGCCATTATATGGCCGATACTGAATAATTTTAAATATTTCATAGGTAGGCATGGTTCAGTGAAATTGCTCTTCTTTCTCTAGTTCTCAGACTAATTATGAATTAAATGTGTAACACTCTCTCCCTTTTTTATCTTTAAATGTGACAATGAAGAAGTGATTATATATGTAGGATACAAAATTGTTATACTTCCTTTTTAAAAAAGTATTACATTTTATAACAATTATTATATTACCTTTCTTACTTTCATTAGTTCAAGATAGTTCAGTAACATGCTTTCAGGTAGTGCAGATCTATTCCTGGTTAATATTTAGCCTTTATATTCCAGCATGATCTAAAAAGACTCCTACTGATTTAATGTGTAACACTTTCCCTTTTTTTAATCTTTAAATACAGATGGAGACTGATATGGGATATCCTGGAGGTAAAGCAAGAATTATCCATAAAGAGTCTGACATTATTACTGCTTTTGCTGTCAACAAGGTATGCACACTAATGTGGAAGGAGTGTTTTTATAGTTCTCTGAATGTTTTAGAATGCTGTAACTGAGGCTCATTAAAAAGGAAGATTTTCAGTTAGTGGAAAAATGCAATTTTGTTTTTCCTGCAGTAAAAGTTTTGTTGTGTTCTCCATGCACAAAATGCACTCGAGTCCCCTTGCAGTAATCTCTGATCTTCAAGAAATGTTGATCTACCACCAGCGTAAATAGATATGTGGGGGAGCAACATAAATGGGAAGTCATTTATGTGAGCAGTTTCCCATGCAGTTGAGCCTTTTAAACCCATCAATACTTACTCAAAAGTGAGTAGCTGACAGGAGATGGCTATTTCATATCCTGCTAATAGTTTTCCTGGGGCATCTGGCTGGTCAATTTTGGAAGCAAGCATGCTGGACTAGATGGACCTGACTCCAGCGTGGATATTATACTTTTAACCTCCTGTACTTTTCACCCAAAAAAGACTAGCTGATTTGTGTGGTTGGGGACCCAAATCATATACACTGCCTGCTATGTGGGACACTGCCAATGCAGATTCATTTAAACACCCTGTCACACTCATAGCTGTATGTTTGAACTGGCCTTCATCTGCACCACTGAAGAGGCAACAGTGGAATTAAATGTATTTTTAACCAGTAATGTCGTGAGCTTTTTTATTCTTATTATAATTGTGTCGTTTAGGCCAACAGGAATTGCATTGCGATAGCTTCAAGTCATGACATTCAGGAACTAGACGTGTCTGGAATTCTTGCTACACAGATCTATACTTGGGTTGATGATGACTTGGAAGTGGAAGCTAAAGGGTACTGTTTACTTTCATCTTTATAATTTGGCTATATCTCCTGAAATGGACTCCTATACATTAAAATTATATACTGTAATTTTCTTAATCCAACTAGTTTAACAAAAAAACTGTTGAAATACTGATCTGAGAGTTATATTGGAACTCTTTCCTCATTTTCTTTATCTCTTCGGTCTTGGGCTTTCCTCCTTCCAACTCTGTTCTTTTCAGCTCCTAGACTACCTTTTCCTCAAAGTTGGCACTGCCTCTCTCATGTCCGTAACTTATTTGCTGTGGTATAACAGTGCACTTATGATGACAATCATTCTTCCTTGGCAGCTGTTGGCTTCATTGCCCTGATGTCCCAAAAGATTGGCCTGCTTTGACCCATTCCCCGAGTGATTTTATGGTCATTGAAGACTTTAGATTGGAATTCTAAGAGCCAAGTACATCCTACATGAGCCTAAATATGATAATTTGTAGATGCAGGCCGGTTGAGCAACTGCCATTCCTTTCACTGAAAAAGAGAGATGGCACTTGCTGTATGGAATGTAAGGTTCTTGTTTTCCTTTATAGAGCTGATGACTTCTTGGTTATTCATGCTCGTGATGACTTGGGAAACATTCAGGGAACTACGCCTTATAGTCACAGCAATCCTGGCACTCCAATCAACATGCCTTGGCTTGGTAGTACCCAGACTGGCAGAGGTGCTGCTGTGGTGAGTCACTTGTAATGGAATAATTCTTTAATTACACACTTAATATTGAATATTAAAGTTTTCATGGACTTTATAAATAACAATATATATACTTCTAAGTAATAATGCTATTAAGGGACTTTAGAAGCTCTCAGCACTTCTGTCCGTTTGTGAATCCATAGCTTTTAAAAGTTTTCTTCAGTGTAGATAATCCAGATGCTGTTAGAAACAAAATCAAAGCCTACTAATAGTGCGTTGACTAAGAGCATGGTGCATTGGTTAAGAAGCTCCTGGTTCAGTTCTCAATCCCTAACTAAAGTTTAGGGTTTATAAAACTAGTCTATCCATACACAGTGGTTGAAAATATGACCAATATCCATGAAGTATTTCAAACATTTCAAAAGGTACCTTATAAACACTAAGTTTCCTCAGCTTGGCTCTTTTACCATCTGTGCCTTTCAGAGGGCAGAGATGCTACTACAGATGGAGATGGGAGATGAAGCCAAAGGCTGGTGCTAATGCCTCTTATGCAGAGGTTGCTCATGCTGTGCAAAGGAAAAATTGTCAGACCCACGTTCAACCCAGCATATATGTTTCCTTCCTATCTCTGCAATAGACTTGGGCATTTGGTTCTAATTTTACAAATGACTGATCTCTCATTTTTGCTGTTGGTTGAGCTTCACTGGTTTTCAAGTCCAGATCTTGAGAGGACCTTTGTACTTGTGTGAAAATTCACTAGCTGTGGTTCTTCTCATTGTGGTGTTACTATGGTGTGAAAAGCTATACCTTATGGAATTTGCCCTTTCATGCTTTTCTTAAATTACAGGAGCCTCCTTAGTTTTAGATTATATGTTTCCTGTGGCTCCCTTACTACAGTCTTCTGGCTTCAAAAGCTCCCTTGTCTGTAAAATTGCCACTTTTTTGTGGTCCTGAATTAAGAAATGAAGCAAGTAAAGCTCTTTCAGTTATTTTTCCCCTATTGTGGAGGAGGATATACTCAATCGAGTTGATTGATTATTGAGTTTATTTATATGCCACCTGCCCAAAGTGGCTTACAACAGATTCAAAATACAAAGCACTGGGGTAAGGGAGTGAAGTCAGATTACAAAAAGGAACAATAAATTCAAATAACACAAAAATCAATAATTTGGCAAACATAGAATAAAGCATGTTACAAAAGAAACGGTCTAGACTTAAATACAAAGCAAGAAAGTGAACAGACAATAGGTCTAGGTCTTATTGCATTTGAAGGAGACTCAGCAGGTGCTAGCTTAAATACAGTTCAGAAAAGAGGGGTCCTCTCACCAGGCTGGATAGCTTTAAGCAGCTCTTTCTCTCCTCTGGAGGACAAACAGCAGCAAAAAGGGAAATGCTGGGGAGTTCCTCCCACTCACTCCAGAAAGCAGGGCTATTCAACAGGCAACGAGTAAGCCCCTAAGCCCTGCCCCAGTTTTCAAACCTGCCAACTCCAAGAGATGGGCTCAGGCTGAGGGTCTGCTTTGTAGAGGGGAGGCCAGCCAGGGGGCTATACTGTTCTCTCTATCCATGGAAAATGCCCAGAGGGAAAAATGCCAGTGCACTACCCAGGACTCTGTCGGGGCTTGGAGGATGGAAACACAAGAACGGGCCTTTTCAGTGGTGGCCCCCTGGCTGCAGAATGCTCTTCCCAGAGAGGCATGCCTGGTGCCTTCTCTATCCACCTTTGGGTGCCAAGCAAAGACCTTCCTTTTCACTTAGGCCTTTGTGTTTGGGTTTAAAATTTTGTGTGTTGTACTTTTAAAAAATATGTTTTAAGTTGCCTAGAGACCACTGGGTGTGAGGCAACTAGCAAATTAAATATAGTAATTCAATGTAAACAAATATAAAGTGATGCATGTTGGGCCAAAACTTAATTTCACATATATGTTCATGGGGTCTGAACTGGCAGTTACTGACCAGGAATGAGACTTTGGGGCATCATCGATAGCTCAGTGAAAATGTCGACCCAAGGGGTGGCAGCTGTGAAAAAGGCAAAATCGATTCTAGGGATCATTAGGAAAGGAACTGAAAATAAAACTGCCAATATCATAATGTTATACAACTCTATGGTGTGACTGCATTTGGAATACTGTGTACAGTTCTTGTTGCTATACCTCAAAAAAGATACTGTAGAGTTGGAAAAAGTTCAGAAAAGAGCAACCAACATGATCAAGGGAATGGAGCAACCCCCCATGAGAAAAGGCTGCAATTTTCGGGGCTTTTTAGTTTAGAGAACAGGCAAGTAATAGGAGACATGATAGAAGTGTATCAAGTAATGCATGGCATGGAGAAAGTGGATAAAGAAATTTTTTTCTCTTCTCATAACACTAGAAGTCGTGGACATACAATGAAGCTAAATGTTGGAAGGTTCAGGACAGACAAGAGAAAGTACTTCTTCACACAGCACATAGTTAAACTACAGAATTCACTCCCAGAAGAGGTAGCTGTAGTCACCAACCTGGATGGTTTAAAAGACAACTTCATGAAGCATAAAGCTATCAATGGCTACTAGCCATGATAGCTACGCTGTCCTCCCACAGTCAGAGGCAGTAAGCTTCTGAATACCAGTGCTGGAAACCACAGGAGGGGATAGTGCTCCTTGCACTCACGTCCTGCTTGTGTGCTTCCCATAGGCATCTGGTTGGCCACTGTGAGAACAAGATGCTGGACTAGATTGGACATTGGCCTGATGCAGCAGGCTCTTCTTATTAGTAGTTTGGGAACTCTGGGGTGGATGCCATCCGAACCCAGTGATTTGTCGGTTGTTATTTTGTCTATAAGGCCTAGAACTTTTAATGATTAGTTTGTATTGTTATGGTGGTTTGTTTTATTGTACTTACATATATTGTTGTACTCCACCTTGTATGAGTTGGCAATATATCTATTTTTATACATATATACCCACCTAGGGTTGGTATGGTGCTGTGAGGTGTATTCCTGCTGTGCATGTGTTTTTCTCTTCTTACTCTATTATTAATAGTCTGGTTTTTTCCTTTATGTTCCCCATTTTTAGTTGTAGGGGATTCATTTTTTTTCTAGTTGAGGTTCTGTCTGGAGCTTTTACATACCTCGGACTGGGAAAGGTTGCTGTCCCATTGTGGAGGGGGGGCTTACCAGCTGCCTGATTTGAGCAGCCCTGACTTCTGGAGTGAGTGGGAGGAGCAACACAATTTAGGATATCCTCCTGTCACTAGGAAATGAGTTTACCACAGGTAACCAATGCTCTTTTGTCACTGTTAAGTAAAGATACGCTTGCTTAATTTATTTGTGTCAGGTTGACATTGGAGTAGCACAAGAAAAGGTGGCAACCCTACTTGCTTGCCTGCAGTTTCTCAAATTCCTAGGCCCTAGATTCAGAGCTACTTTGCATTTATTTTTGCCTGACAGGCAAGAATGAAATAACTATAGCTTTTCTCAACTTAAAGATGCAATGGTGTATCTTCCATTTCTGACAATTCAAGCTTTTATTAATCCTTTGCCAGGAAAAGATAATCCTGCCTTCTGAGGCATTTCTCTCACTTTTTCAGTGACTCCTCCTTGCTTCATCTTTGTGTGCCTGCCATTCGCTGCTTTTCCTCCCGCTGCATCATCAGCCCTGCTCTCTACAGCCATTGTAACTCCCATCTAATATTTTTGTTGCCTAATACACAGTCTCCTTTCAACAATATAACAATAAAGCTTAGCATTTATATACTGCTTTTAGAGCTTTCAGAATGCTGTACATACACTGCATAATTGTAATCCTACAACAACTCTGTATGGTAGATAAGTATTATGCTCATATTGTGGCGCAGGAGCACTGAAACTGAGTGTGGCTTACCTAAGAGTACCCAATGAGTTTATGACAGAGATGAGACTGGAGGCAATAAACAGACACTGACTCTAGTTCATATTGGCCTCTCCTTAGTTCTGTGTTTTCTGCTTGCCTTTTCTTCCGGCCTCTTTCTCCACCTGCACCTTACTCAGTCCAGTGTATCTCAGTGCACTTGCTGACTCCATCAACATCTCCTTAGTTTCTCCAGCCTCCTGGAACCTTTTCTCCCTTAGCCTTGGCTGTCAGTTCATGCTATCCTTAAAGTCATTGCAAGATTTTAGTTCAAGTTCAACTGCTCTGATGCTTTCCTCAAAAGAGAATGCTCCCCCTCCAAAAAAAGTTCCCTGTTTTTTTCTATCCAGCATTCACAAATTCTGAGTTATCACATCAGCTCTGCCATAGGAACCAGAGGTTTCAGTGCCAGCGCAAACTGCTGGCTGCAGTCCTGTTACATTAGGAGTGCTCCAAAATGCTTTTGTATTTTAACTTTTTAATTACATTCTTTAGTTTTACTTCTTTTCAAAAAAGAAACATTCATGATCCAACATGTATATACTGGCCCAAAAGACTTTGGGCACTGGATGTTTTAGAAATCTCGATCATCCTCTTCGTTTATTGATGGAGGAAAAAATGACAAATTTATCTTTAGTGAATTATGGTTACCAAACAAAAAGCAAAATAAATAAAACTTGATACAATTGTAGAGACTAGCTTCACCTTATAAAAATAATAGAATTAGTTATTTAGAATGACTACTTAAAAGGTTTAGTTGTATATACTCAATGGTTTTATTTTTATATCTCTGCTGGGTTATTTTTTCCTTTTCAGTGTGGTATAGTGGTTAAGGTGTTGGACTACGACCTGGGAGACCAGGGTTCGAATCCCCACATAGCCACGAAGCTCACTGGGTAACCTTGGGGAAGTCACTGCCTCTCAGTCTCAGAGGGAGGCAATGGTAAACCCCCTCTGAATACCGCTTACCTTGAAAACCCTATTTCTAGGGTTGCCATAAGTCGGAATCGACTTGAAGGCAGTCCATTTCCATTTCAAAATAAAACAAAAGTAAGATGGTTTACACTACGTTCCCACTCAGTCTTTAAGCTGTGTATCTGAGCCCAATTGCTAATACTGTAGGAAGACAATAGTTGCTCAGACAGTAGCAGGCTATATGTCAACTCTGGTTGTGATCCTATTCATAGTGATTACCGTATATCTTTTCTTGCATCAAATGTAGATATGATGAGTCTGCAAGACTGAATTCTCACTTCTGATTTTATGTTTTTATGCAAGTAATATCCAAAGGGGGAATTTTGGCATCTTGCCATGCTAAAATGTTGGGACAACTTACACATCTCTGTGTAGAAGGAATTTTGAGTTCTCTCTTCAGATATTGTACAAGGAAGGCAAAAGCAGGTGCATATACTGAACAACGTTGGTTTTTCACATATTTTATATCTTTTATCTAGAAATGAGTACTACTAGGTATAGAAAATATTGCCTGGTTCACCTGACATTGGCAGATTTAACACATTGCTTGATACATGTGTCTGCCTTTTTTTACATAATTTAAACCGGTTTTGTTCTATTGCAGTGTTTCTCAGACTTCGGGCAAGAGACCACCAGTGGGTCTCAGCCTTCTTGCAGGTGGGCCTCAGTGCCACACCCCATCCCCCAGCTACATCATAGCCTTTTGGTGGGACTACCAACCCCAGCGGCTTCCCACATGTGCAGTACATAGGCATACATGGAAGCAGCAGATGTTTAGCGAGTGAGACTATATCATGAAGAATTGGGGGGGGGGGGGGGAAGAAAGAAGAGAAAGACCGAATGGCCAGCCAAGTATTTATTATTTATTTTATTTATTTAAAGTATTTGTACCCCGCCCTATTTCCAAGGAACTCAGGGCGGCTTACAAATAAAAACCATAATCAATTAAAAACAAATAATATACAGTTTAAAACAATTAAAAATAGATTAAATCAGTAAAAGTTAAAAAATGACAATATTAGTTAAAAGCCCGTCTGAATAAAATAGTCTTCACCTGGGCACGAAAGGATGAAAGTGAGGCAGCCAGTCGAACCTCGCTAGGGAGGGAATTCCACAATCTAGGGGCAGCCACTGAAAAGGCCCTATTCTGTGTTTTTACACAGCAAGCTTGTGAGAAAGATGGAATAGTGAGCAGGGCCTCACCAGATGATCTCAAAGCTCGGACAGGGTCATAGAGGGAGACACGATCTAACAGATAGCCTGGACCTAAGCCGTATAGGGCTTTATAGGTTAAAACCAGCACTTTGAATTGTGCTCGGAAACAGATTGGAAGCCAGTGGAGCTGGTACAACAGCAGGGTTGTATGTTCTCTGAGCCCAGCTCCAGTTAACATCCTGGCTGCAGCTCTTTGTACCAGTTTAAGTTTCCGAGCAGTCTTCAAAGGCAGCCCTACGTAGAGCGCATTACAGTAGTCCAATCGGGATGTAACTAAGGCATGTGTCACTGTAGTCAAGTCTGACAGGTCAAGGAATGGGCGCAGTTGGCGTACCAATCTTAGTTGAGCAAAGACACTCCTTGCCACAGCCGAGACCTGTGCCTCCAGGTTCAAGGCCGAGTCCACGAGCACTCCCAAACTGCGAACTTGTGATTTCAGGGGGAGTGTAACCCTGTCCAGCACAAGTTGGATCCCTATTCCCTGATCCATCCTTTGACTGACAAGGAGCACCTCTGTCTTGTCAGGATTTAATTTCAGCTTGTTTGCTCCCATCCAATCCATCCCTGATACCAGGCAACGGTTCAGAACCTTGACGGCTTCCTTAGTTTCGTTAGATGGAAAAGAAAAGTAGAGTTGGGTGTCATCCGCATATTGGTGACATCGAACCCCAAAACTACGGATAACCTTTCCCAGCGGCTTCATATATATATTGAATAACAAGGGGGACAGAACAGAACCCTGGGGGACTCCATAGGTCAATGGCCAAGGGGTCGAACAGACATCCCCCGTAATCACCTTCTGGGTTCGTCCCTCTAGGAAGGACCGGAGCCACCGTAAAACCATGCCTCCAAGTCCCATCCCAGCTAGGCGACCCAAAAGGATACCATGGTCGATGGTATCAAAAGCAGCTGAGAGGTCCAGCAAAATTAACAGGGACACACTCCCCCTGTCCATTTCCCTGCATAGGTCATCCACCAAGGCGACCAAAGCCGTCTCAGTCCCATAGCCGGGCCTGAAACCAGATTGAAAGGGATCTAGATAATCCGTGTCATCCAAAAATCTCTGGAGTTGGGTCGCCACCACCCGCTCTATTATCTTGCCCAAAAAAGGTATATTAGAAACTGGGCAATAATTACCTAATAATGAGGGGTCCAGGGAGGATTTTTTCAACAAGGGTCTTATTACTGCCTCCTTTAGGCAGGACGGTATTCTGCCCTGAAGTAAGGAGGCATTAATCACTTCCCTGACCCATTCAATTGGTCCTCCTCGGGCATTTTTTATAAGCCAGGAGGGACAAGGGTCTAATATGCAGGTGGTAGGATGCGCCTCTCCAAGGAGTTTGTCCACATCCTCGGATTGAACAAGCTGAAAAGAGTCCATTCTAATCGAGCAAGTAGAGGCCAAAGTTACATCCACAGAGACTGTATTAACGTTGGTGTCTAAGTCAGAGCGAATTTGAGTGACTTTATCTGCAAAATGTCGTGCGAATTCATCACAGCGGACTGTTGCATGGTCACCATCATATTCACAGGGGTCAGAATTTAAGAGGCCCCTGACCACTCGAAATAGTTCCGCTGGATGAGACTTGGCAGACGCAATGGAGGCGGAAAAGAAAACTTTCTTTTGAGCCCGCACTGCCATGGAATAAGTCCTTAAATAGGTTCTAGCCCGTGTTCGATCAGATTCGCTCCGAGTTTTCCGCCAACAGCGCTCTAGCCTTCGTCTTTCGCGTTTCATCACCCCCAGCTCCTTCGTAAACCAAGGAGCAGATTTGGTTCCAATCCGCGAGAGGAGGCGCTTAGGAGTGATTGTGTCCACCGCCCTGGCCATTTCCTCATTCCAGAGGTCAACCAGGGCTTCGACAGTATGTGAAAAGGAGGAAGAGAAGGACAGGACAGATGGACTTGAGGGGGAGGAAAAGCAGACACATTTAGGGCTGCTGCAGTATCTTCCATCACTTTGGCTTCACAGTCCCACACCACAGTCCCCCTTCCTGCCTGCCTGATATCCTGCCAAATTAGAAAGCCTCTCCTCCCTCCTCTGCAGGCTAGAAGAGACAGAGTGGACAATGAAGGAAAATGGAGAGTGATAAGGTTAATATTTAAAAAATAATAATAGACTGGGAATAGAGAGAAAGAGGATAGGAAAGGAAAGCTGCTATAAGAGGAGGAATTGAATGTAAAAGTGGAACCAAGAAGGGCTGAAAGAATCTGGCACTTTGTGAGAGAGGAACAAATTAAGTGTGAAAGGAGAAAGGGAGGAGAAATTGCAGGAGATGAGTAACATACATTGGTTTGCATGTCATGGTAACCAAATTATGGCTTACCAGGACCACACAAACGTGTTGGCTCCTAGAGACTAACTTGGAGCTGCTTTAGCCATCCCTGGTCCTTACAACTCAGTATGGCAGCTAAGACAAGGTTTGGCTTAGTGTGTCATCCAAACTCAGTATTGTGATTAAACTATCTCCTCCTTAAAACAGTGAACAAATCATGATGCTTTGTTCTTGGTACAGCTCGTGGTCGAGGAGAGAGTTTAACCAGGATCTCGGGTTCACTAAATTAAACCTTAAGGAAATCAAAATCTTGGCTTTGCTGCCATGCTACACTGAGCTAAAAGGACTAAGGAGGAGCAAAGCAGCTGTAGTCTCCTCGGGAGGCTTCACATTTCTACAGTCTCGGTAAACCATAGTTTGGTTTACTGTGATGTGCAGACATGGCCAATGAGAGACACGTTGGGGGGAAGGGTGAAAAGGAAATATAAAAGTCTTCTCCACATAGAACCTGGAGAGGTTGATCACAGTACTGCCAGAACCAATGCCTGCAGTTTGCTTCAGGAAAGCTAAACTATGAAACTCCCTGCCACAAGGAAATTGTTGTCACAAAATATTTAGCAATTTCCAATTAGGGATTTCATATCAATAAACAATGTTGATATTTGTCAGCTGATTATGCCAAACTCTGCCTTCATCCACCGCCATTTTGTGACTGGCTTAGTCCCTTACTACCATTTTGCGACTGGTGGGTTTCAGTAATTTTCAGCCCTCTCAAGTGGGCCCTTGGGATAGAAAGTTTGAGAATCCTTGCTCTATTGCATTAACTATGTTCTATTCCATATGTGTAATAATAGAATTCCAGACAGTTGGGGTTTTGGTCATTTTTTAATTCAATAAATCTCTGGTAACAGAGTCCGGAAGCAGTGATTAAGTGACCCAAGTAGATTGAATAGTAATAATATTATTAGCATCTTTTTGAGCAGTTAGATGTTACCTGGTACAGATGAGCTGCTGCTTAGTAACTGTACCCCAGCATTTCATTCACATGTGATACAGCTTTTCTGTACTGGTAAGCCTAAGAATATTCAAATAAGTAATATTCTGAATATTTTTATTTGTACAAAGACTATTTAGGAGACTTCTTAAAAAATACAGGGTTTATCAACATGTCCCATAGCTATGTCAGTACCTTACTGCTTACTGTAGGTTGTGCTCTTTATCTGAGGGCTACTTAGATAAATATTTTTTCAATTAATGTAAATAATTCACAACTAAATTATCTGTGATTGATTAAATGCAAAACATTATCTCTTCACTCCTAGTTAACTTTTGTAAAAGTTTGTTTGCCTCTCTCTTACATGCTTCTGCTTCTGCCTCTCTCTTACTTACCTTACAATATACAGGAATATTCCAATAAATTTAATGGAATCAGAAAGGAATTGACAAGAAAAGACGTAAGATTGTAGTCTAGGGTGTCTCTATTGGGACTCTTAGACCTGTGGAACAAAAGCTTCCACATGCCTGGGTTGTTCTATTGATATCAATATGTGCTAATGCTGAGAGAATTATTTAGAGAATTATTTAGCTTTCATTGGCATCCATCCACATTTCAACCCCAAATTCATGAAACAAAGCAAACATGGTAGCATTTGCATTTTACTGAACTAATTCCTTTAATTTAATAGGCTTCTGATCAATTTTGTAGCTTATCTATTTAATTTTGCACATTTAACAGATGATCAAGAAGACTATCAATAATGTCCGAAGAATGGCTTCCCACCCAACACTACCTTATTGTAAGTTTTATATTTCCAGGCTGTATTAATGTTTGCATTAGTGTAGTGTATTATATAAGAAAAAAAGTTTGAAATTTCATACAAGGGAAAACAGCCCTTCTTTAAAAAGATGAAGAAAGAACAATAAAATAATAAAATATTTCCTGAAGGTAAATGTTAACATGAGGGGTGTGCTATAAACATTGTGCAGATCTGATGGATTTTCAGCATGATGTCATAGTAATTAAATGGTGGTTGGAAATGTGGTTCGTGTACCTTTCAGCATCTTCCACAACACTAGATGCAGAGTAAGGTGAAAGATGTTTGAGTCACATTCACAAATTAGAAAAATAGAAAATGCTTTCTAAAAATACATATAATGGAACATTTTTATGTTTGGCTAAGCTGATGATAAATTGTGGAGTATATAGTTTAAGTCTGTTAAACTATTAAAGGCATTTGTCCACTGACAATCTATCATTGGAATATGTGAGGGAGGCAATTTTCAGTAATTCCCCATTCCCTCTGCAGCCCCCCCTCCAGTGTCCCCTAAATATGCTCTGGAGGCAAACTGTGTGTGTATGTGTGTGTTTTCCCTTTATAGCTTCCTATAAAGGATGCTTTTTCAGTAGGATTTTGAACTGTTCTTAACTCAGACAAATTGATAGTTGGCTCCTGTAAGTTTTTCACAGTGCAGATAACAAATTAGGATGGGATGCTAATTACCTGGAGTCTCTTTCCTCATCCTCTCGAACACCTATTAACTATTGTCAATGCTAATTGCATTTGCCATCTCACACAAGGATCTCTGGGTATAGAGCCTTTGTCCTTTTTCAAAAGGATTATTGTTAAAAGGGGCATGATGTAAATTGGTCTTCTTCACAGTGGGTGCATAGTTAGATCCAAACTTTGGGTTCTTAAAGTAACCAACCCTTCGGTTCTCCAAGTAATGTTCTAAAGAGTGAAAGTCCTATTCGAAATGTAGAGTGGCGGCAAATGATTACAAATGCAATTTGGATTTTACAAGGCCTGAATGAATTAGTAAATTTCAGTACTCTCGTAAACATTTTAAAATTGCAAGTTAATCAGCAAACACACACAATTGCAAATACACTGCTATTACTCTTTGCAATACTATGCATTCATTGGATTAGTCATGAGTGCATATGACTTTCTATCAACGTCAAAACTTGTGTTCATGCTAAAAATCTATGGTGGTTATTCTTATTTCAGATTGAAACTAGTTCTTAGAGTCATTTTAAATATACCCTAGATTTAAGGAAGTGTTATATGGGTTTTTTTATGCAGATTTGACAGGTGCTCAGGATGGCAGTGTGAGAATGTTTGAGTGGGGCCATTCTCAGCAAATTACATGTTTCCGGTCTGGTGGCAACTCTAGGATTACACGGATGAGATTCAATTATCAAGGCAATAAGGTAGCTTCCTTTTTGTGTCTCAGATTTTTTAAAAATAGTTGTTACAAACGTCACTATAATTCTACAATTCACTTAACTGAAGTTCTCACAAATATTTACAAATATGAGTTGTTTTTTTAAAAAAATAACCTTTTGTGTTTCTTGTGTGGTTGTATATTGTAGTCAGTGGACATCTCTATACCTAGTTAGCCTCCTCATCAATGCATGTCTTGCTCTAAATCTACAAACACCCTGTGTGTCTGGTAGGAAGAAGGGACTGAAGCAATATCTGTTTTACTTAAATGTGCAGCACAAGACTTCCTTTTGCTTGTTTGATACATTGAACAAAGACTGGTGATAATGCATGAGTTGGGAAAAGTGTTATCACTTCCATTCTGACACAACAGCAGATTAAACTGAGCTGGAACAAGGCTTCCTGCTAGGTTTTGACTTTAGATTGAATCCTGTCCATGAATGCAATTATCTGTCACATAACTGCATACATAGGTCTATTATTATTATTCAGAATATATCAGCTAGCCTTAGAAGTACTGTTCCACAGATGGGCACTAAAAATGTCAGTGGGCAGTATCCAATTCTACTCCTAAGAGTAGACCCACTGAAATGAACTGACATATTAATTTCATTGGGTCTACTCTGCGTAAGACTAGTATTGGAAACAACTCAGCATTTATGATGGAGTATTACATACACAAAGTTGAAAGTAACAATAGTGGATTTTTATACAAGAGGGATGTGTTAAAGTAGTTGGTCTGGGGAGTGTCTCCAAACACTGCTTTGCTGGCAAACATGAGCAAAAGGTATTAGTACTTTTAAGTCTTGCTTGATTTCCTATAAGCATCTGGTTGGGGGGGAAAAGCTAAACTGAATAGGCCTTAATTCTGATCTAGCAGGGCTCTTAGGTTCTTAATTCAGAACTGAAAACATGTTAAAGTTTCTAGAAAGATGAAATTGCTTCAAGTTATTCTAATACCATGTGTGTAAACAGACATAGCCAAATCTTAAACTCTGTGAGAGCTCAGACATGGGCACGAAATTTCTACATAAGCGAGGGCATTTCCATTTACTTCAATGCTGGCAAAAATTCCATTTGCACAAATGGAACAAATGCTTAATGCTGACCTTGACTTGGAAGTGAATGGGGCTCCCTTTGCTGGCTTAAATTTTAGTTCAACGCTCCAGGATAGATTAGATTTTTAAAGAAATGTGTCTATGAAATAGTGTAGTTGTCCTTCTAGTAACTTAGGATATAATAGGTTTAAATGTATGGACAAGCCTTTTGAATTGGGGATCCAGAATTTGTGTGTGTGTGTGTGTGTGTGAATTGAATATATGATTATATCCTTAATATTTTCCCCCAGTTTGGGATCGTTGATGGTGATGGATTTATAAGTCTGTATCAAACAAACTGGAAAAGTAGTCTACATAATGGAAGCACGCCCAAACCATATTTGGTGAGCCTAATTTTTTTCAAACATTGTTTTTCATAGCACTATGACATTTAAAATTCATATTTTAATTATTATCAGCTGCTTATATTATGGGGTGACTATGGTTCCCTCCTACACTATGCACATACATACTTTTAAGTTGTAAGACTATAAACATCTGCTTCTGTTACAATATAGTTGGTTGGAAATTTGCAGGCTTTAACTATTCTCTTGGAGATTCTTGGTTCAAACATTGTTCCATATTTTAATAGGCTTGAGTAACCATCGGAAATTTGTCAGCTAATCAGGATTCAAAGACTCTCACAGCTTCATGCAGCTTAGGAGGCATTGTGCTTGTGCTTCTCTAATAGCAACCCCCAAGCCAAATGGCAAACTACTTCTGAAACAGAAGAACTTTCAAAAATAGTTTATGATATCATTTGAGATTTGCTGTTCAATAAGTAAAAAAAGGTTTATCAGCTTTGGCTGGTACAGCTGCAACCATTCCAAGACTGGGAGAGCTTGACTACAGTAGTCCAGGCATTGGTGACTTCAAGGATGGATTGCTGCATTGCACTCTGTGTGGGTCTTCCCTTGCACCTGGTCTGGAAACTGCAGCATGATTGGTGACAAGAATGAGATCCTGTCAACATATTACACCCTTGCTCAGCGATCTACACTGGCTGCCAATTCTTTAACTAGGCCAAATTCAAGTTGTTATTAGTAGATAAAGCCCTTAGCAGCTTGGGGCTAATTTATGTGAGGGATTGCTTTACCCCATACATGACTTCTCAGTCACTTCGATCTTCAGAACTGGCACTTTTACAAGCACACATAACATTTCATTCCACATTTCTAAGGAATCAATATTTCACTGTGGCTGCAGCTGCACTCTGGAACTTCCTGTCCATTGATATTAGGCAGGTGTGTTTGCTGTATTGTTTTCAGTGCCTGCTAAAAACGTTTTTGTTGAGGCAAGCCTTGCCAGATACACAAGGTTGACATGCATTTTTATATAATATATATTCTAAAATATACTGATATAAAATATACTGATTTTATTTATACTTGAATTTTTTGGTCAACTTATTTTTAACTGCTGACTTTAATTGATAATTTTAATGTATATTTTGTGTTCTGTGTAAACCTCTTAGAGCTTCCAACAGCTAAGCAGTACCCAGACTTTGAAAATAAAATATACAATAAAGAAAAAAGGTTATTGGGAATACATAAAGTTTGGTCCTGGGTATTCATGGAGCTGAAATCCTAAACCACCTCATGCAAATGATTATTCATAAAATAAAATTTTATATTAATCTTCTTTCCAACCTTTATTTACTAATGTCCATTGTAATTTTCAGACATGGCAATGCCATAATAAAACAGCCAGTGATTTTGTTTTCATAAGTTCTTCATCTTTGATCGCCACAGCTGGGCAGTCTACTGACAACAGGTACTAAAATTTGTTCCAAGATCATAGTAGTAAACTGAGTGCAAATGAAGAATTGTTACACTGGGTATACTGATAGTGTTTTTGCACTAGGGGAAAGTGCTTCTGCTCATGGAAGGTGGGACACTTGATTTTCACCAATCCTCATCACACCTTCTGCAGTCCTCAACAGCATAGCCCACAATATTTAGAAGGGCCCTCCAGTCTTTAGGAACAGTTTTTCAGAGTGCACAGGGGGCTACAGTAGGTAGGAAAGAATAAACAAAAATAAAATTCTCCATCTTGCACAAGCAGAAGTTACTTTTGCTAGCATAAAACCACTGTTGGATATAATCTGTAGAGTTATATCCAATTAAGTTCTCCTCAGAGGAGACCCATTAAAATCAATGGACCTTAATAACACTTTTGCATGCACTGTAATGGATGAAGATGGAAATCATGCTAAGGTCTCTGTATTCAGTTTTTGTACGCAAGATGATCCGACAACTCTATTTCAGTATATTGCATAGTTTCTTCAGCAAGTTAAGAATGAGCTGTAACATCTGTATACGCTATTTTCCACAGGTAGCCTGCCATCAGATTGGGTAGTACTGCCATCTAGCGTCTGAAGGCAAGAATGCACTAGAGTTAAAACCTGGGGCTCGAGCCCCTCCCACTCTTCATTCTTGCCTCCGTCCGAGGCAGATCTGAATTTAGACAGAGCGTAGCTAAGTCTTATTTCCATTCTGTTACTCTTCTTATCTTTTTACCTCTTGATTTCTTCGGGGTTCTTCCCTGAGGCTTTACCAGCAGCGGCTGCTGCTTTTACATTTAGCGGGGACTCCGCGGCTGCGATCCTCCCCCCCCCTTTTTTCTTTGCCGTTTGTTACTCAGCTTTCAGAACTTCCTCCAGCAGTGGCTGCTGTTCTTTCCCATTTAGCGGGGGCTCCGCGGCTGCGGTCCCCCCCTCCCCCTTTTTTGCCGTTTATTACTCAGCCTTCTCAACCTCCTCCAGCAGCGGCTGCTGCTCTCTCGTGTTTGCGGGGGCTCCGCGGCTGTTAGGCTGTTAGGCCTGTTTGACCCGGCGGATTTCTCTCGTCTGTCACGTAGAGTCATGGACACTCTTGGCATTCAACCAGAACTTATTCAACCGGTTGTCCCTCCTGTCAACGGTGCCAGAGTTCTCAAGTCCCCCAGATCAGTGCAGCACTTCATTCCCGTGCCAGACCCCATTAAAAAACTGACCAGAGAAGAATGGGCCCGTCCCCTTCGTCCACGTCGTTCCTCCTCCTTAGCCAACAAGCTCTATACCCTGGACCCGGAATCCATGTCCTTTCTGAACGTCCCGGGGGTGGACCAACCTATTTCCAATCTTGTATCCCGTTCTCTCCTTCCAAAGGAAGGCGAATCACTGTTCAAGGACCCCTATGAGAGGAGGCTTGACTTTGTCTTCCGTAAGATCCATGAGGCCTCCGCTCATTCCATCCAGGCCTCTTCTACTGCCTCTATCTTCTCACGGGCTTCCATGATGTGGTTAGAGGATATCCTTGACGAACCCAACCCAGATCCGCCAAACTAAGGAAAGGTATCCTCAAGATACACAAGGCTGCTGCCTTTGTGGCCGACGCCACATTAGACGCTTCCCATCATGGTGCACGCGCCCTTGCAGCCGAAATTGTAGCTCGTCGTACTCTATGGCTCCAACATTGGGACGCCGACTCGACTGCCAGAACCAACTTATCCTTAGCTCCATACTCGGGAAATATGCTCTTCGGCGAGGACGCTCTCAAAGCAGTCCTTGTCGACCCCAAGGACAATCGTAAACCTGCACTAGCTACGGCCAAAAGAGACGACCGCAGACCCGTACGACGGTTTACCCCTTACCGTTCCTTCCAACCCTTTCGGAGAGGACGACCCGGTGGACGTGGACGGGACACCAGGCCTACAAATTTCCGTCCCTTCAAGGCACCCTGGTCCAGACAACGATCACAATACAGGGGCCAATACCAGAGCAGGCAGGCATATGGCAGAGGAAACCGTCAACGCAGGCAGTTCTGACTCCATCCCCATTGGAGGCAGACTCTCCTTCTTCTCCAGCATCTGGCTAAACTTGACAAACATCTCCTGGGTCAGACTTCTCTTCACCCAGGGCTACAATATAGAATTTTGGCGGACACCACCGGACAAATTTTGCATCTCCCCCGTCTCCAGGGCACGCAAAAAGATCATGCAGGACACACTACGACATCTACTAGAGATAGCCGCTATAGAGCCTGTTCCCCCATCCGAACGGCTACAAGGCGTGTACTCCGTCCTCTTTACGGTCCCCAAGCGAGACTCCTCATGGAGGGCGGTCTTAGACCTCAAGGGCCTCAACCGCTTCGTCAAATACTGCCACTTCAAGATGGAATCTCTGGCGTCTATTGTAAAGGCTCTACAACAAGGGGACTTTATCGCATCCATCGACCTGAAGGACGCTTACTTACACATCCCAATTTGCCCGGGTCACAGACGGTTCCTGAGATTTGCACTAGGCCACCTCCATTTTCAATACCGGGCCCTTCCATTCGGCCTCTCCTCGGCCCCCCGAGTCTTCACCAAAGTGATGGCCACCGTGCTGGCGTATCTCCGCCTCCAGGGGGTCCATATTTATGCTTATCTCGACGACCTCCTCCTCCGAGCAGGCTCCCGGGACTTGGCCAACAGGCAGATCCAGTTCACCCTAGAGGCACTACACTCTCACGGCTGGCTGATCAATGCCGAAAAGAGTCATCTACAACCAACTCAGCGCCTCCAGCACTTAGGGGCAATACTGGACACATCCCTAGCCATGTCCTTTCTGTCCCCAGACCGTATTGCTTCCATCACAGCCATGGCAAACTTACTTCTACATCGCCCCACAGCAGATGTCATGTTTCTGGCCCAGTTTCTCGGGGCAATGATCTCCACCATCTACATTGTTCCGTGGGCCCGACATCATTCCAGACCTTTACAATGGGCTCTCCTACCCTTTCAAGCGGACATCTCCAAGTCCAACCATCGCGTAATTCCTCTGGGCCAATCTCTGACGCAATCATTCCGCTGGTGGGTATCCACAACTTCCCTTACCAAGGGGACACCGTTCCGGGACCCAACCAGAGTCCTAATCACCACGGATGCCAGTCTGTCCGGCTGGGGAGCCCACTGCAACTCCACCTTTGTCCAAGGCGTGTGGTCAACCCAGGAACTAAGTTACAACATCAACTGGCTGGAGCTCAGGGCTGCTCATCTCGCTCTAAGACACTTCCAGCCACTATTTGCTCTACAACACGTCCTAATTCGCACGGACAATGTTTGCGTGAAATCTCACATCAACAGACAAGGAGGCACAAGGTCCAGGGCTCTACAGGAGGAAGCGACACGACTCTTCGACTGGGCCGAGTCCCACCTCCTGTCATTACGAGCAGAACACCTCAGCGGCACGCTAAACGTTACGGCCGACTGGCTCAGCAGGCAAACGATCCATCCGGGAGAATGGAAACTTCATCCAGCTGTGTTCACCCTCCTTCAGCGGCGGTTCGGCCCCCTCTCACTGGATCTCTTCGCCTCCAGCCAAAACTGCCAACTGCCTCGTTACTTCTCAAGGTACCTAGAGACAACGGCGGAAGCAGTGGATGCGCTGACGACACCATGGCCACACGGGCTCCTGTATGCCTTCCCGCCTATATCACTCCTAGGCAGGACATTGACAAAACTCCGACTCGAACGGACAGATTTTACTCATAGCACCCTACTGGCCTCGCAGACCCTGGTTTTCGCACCTCCTCTCGATGTCAATGGCGGCTCCCTGGACTCTTCCAATCAGGCCGGATCTTCTCTCCCAAGGACCAGTTTGGCATCCGGACCCGAACTGGCTGAGACTGACAGCCTGGCTTTTGAGCGGACACAGTTGATCTCTGCTGGTCTGTCTCAAGGGGTCATAAACACTATTTTAGCATCTCGGCGTCCGTCAACTACTCGAATCTATCAGAGTACTTGGCGTACTTTTTCCAGCTGGTGCACTTCTAAAGGTTTTTCAGCACCCCAAGCCACTGTACAGCACGTTCTACAGTTCCTATACAGAGGCATGACATTGGGACTCAGACCGAACACCCTGCGTAGACAGGCCTCCACCATCTCCTCAATTCTGTCTGTTTCTTCATCGGCAGCACCCCTAGGCACTCACCCGCTCATCAAACGCTTCTTAAGAGGAGCTACCCACCTCTCTCCAGCGGTACGTCACCACTTTCCATCCTGGAACCTCTCCAAAGTTTTGCAGGCATTACAGTGACCTCCATTTGAGCCTCTTGCCTCAGTGCCTCTAAGACTGTTGTCTTTTAAAGTCCTTTTCCTCGTGGCTATCACTTCAGCGAGGCAGATTTCGGATGACAGGCCCTGTCATCGGCCCGTCATCTCTGCGTATTCCATAAGGACTCTGTAGTCCTGAGGCTGGATCCATCGTTTTCTCCTAAGGTCAACTCAGTCTTCCACAGTAGCCAGGACATTGTACTTCCATCCTTTTGTCCAAAGCCAGTCCATCCCCTCGAAAAGGCCTGGCATTCGCTGGATGTTAGGAGAGTGCTCAAAGTTTACCTCTCTCGCACCCAGGATATTAGACAGACAGACGCATTATTTGTATCCTTTCATCCGAGATCTTTGGGAAAAAAGGTGTCCAAATCCACTTTGTCCTGTTGGCTTCGAGCCTGTATTTCTATTGCATATCAGTCACTTAATTTGCCAGTGCCGTCTAACATCACGGCCCATTCGACCAGGTCTGCTGCCACTACGGCGGCTTTCCTAACTAATGCTCCTCTTACAGACATATGCAGAGCGGCGGTATGGGCTACCCCTAACTCCTTTGTGAAGCATTATAAGATTGATCGCTATGCTTCAGCTGACGCCTCTTTTGGGAGACGTGTCCTGCAACACGTTATTTCTGATTTGTAACTTCCTAGGAATCCCTCCCTATTAGGGGGCTACGTTGGTACATCCCAATCTGATGGCAGGCTACCTGTGGAAAATGGTCCCTTGGACCCACCTGAAGGGTGATTTTCACAGGTACGCCTGCCATCACGTCCCTCCCTTGTGGGGGATTTCTGGGGAAATTCGTTCAGTATTTCGTATATAGTTCAATCTATGTGCTTCGTGCTCTGTCTGATTTTCTTTAGTTAAAACCTGTTCTTATGTTGCAAGTTCTATGATATTTGCTATGTATATTTTCTTTGCTGCTGGGGCTTTTGCCCTTTGGTTACTTTCAGATTACCACTTCGGACTCATCATCATGAAGACTGGAGTGGGAGGGGCTCGAGCCCCAGGTTTTAACTCTAGTGCATTCTTGCCTTCGGACGCTAGATGGCAGTACTACCCAATCACCCTGTGAAAATCACCCTTCAGGTGGGTCCAAGGGACCATTTTACCCTTTACAGCAAGGGTGGGCTGTCTTCTTTTCTGTTGAGGGCTTCATTCCCTCAGAGGTAATCTGTCAAGAATTGCATGTGGGCAAGGCGGAACCAAAGGGGAGGGAGGCCACTCTTTTACTTGCTCTTTCTGCCACCCCTTGTCCTCACTCTTTTTCCCTTGTCATCTACATGAAATTAGATGAAGAGCCACATGCAATTAGGCTGAGGGTCACAGGTTGCCCTCCTCTGTTTTACAGGAATTGTAATGTCATTTGTAGCTAGCATGTTAGATAGTACAAATTGGCTATTGTTCACCTTGGAGGAAAGGAAAGAGGAGAGGGGCTATTAAGTCAAGGACACTTAAACTTAAAAACAAAACTAGCAAAAGTCAAACTCAAATGAGTTGGAGGGCTGTACTTGCCAGTCAACAGAAGTCCAGAGTTTGGGCCTTCCAGTTGTATAGCAAGAGCTGTTCTTCTTAGTGGCTGCAGGAGAGAAGAGGGAGAAAACAGTCCTGTTTGAGCAACTAGTTGTATTGTTGTCTTATGTTTTTAAAAAAGTCTGATAAGTCATTTCTTCTATTGAAATCTAGTACATATTTTTACAATAACTATCGCAATACGTTTGCTCATTACATTTATGTAAGATCCTATGTCTTTCACACAATCAGGGTGTAAGGGCATGATTTAAAGACCAATGCTGACAGGGGTGCTGAACCTTCTGGTATCTTGCCCTCTGCAGCTTCTCCCCCAGGTGCTTTTCTCCCAGCCACACTCGATCACGGTACTGGAGAAAAGACCCTGGGAACGACTGCAGGGGCAAGAGCACCAGGTGAAGGGAGGGGAGTCAACATCTCTATGACACTTTAAGTTCCACTCAAAATGCAATTGTGAACACATGGGATTGGATCCAGAGTTGTCTTTCCATGAACAGAAGGAACTCCAATTCACTGGAGACTTCCACTGGCTGGGGTGGCGGGGAGGCTATTTTTGCCAATTCTCCCTTCCTTCTGCAGCCCGTAGCACCACCTCCCATGCTTTTTTGATGGGTCCCCCAACTATCCTGAGCAAATTTGCAGTGGGCACAAGAAGCTACAGGGTAAAAGGGAGTCAGTGAAAGTTAGATCTCCCCACTGCTGCCAGGAAGAAGACTAAAACATGAGTGGAGTTCCCACTCACAAGAACTTAAGATTCCACCCAAACGTAGTAAGAGCCTCATGGTATGCATTTTGATTTCACAATAGTAGATTGCTTAAGGCATCTGAATACTTAGAATCAGTCTTTTTATCAGCAAAATATGTGCATGTGTATATATGTATATAAATCACTTAGTTGGGGGGTGTAAAAAGTGAGGTCAGAAGGAAATGAAATTCAGAGAAGTGATTTCCTTGGTGATTTTTATCTTCTTTTTTTTAGAAATATTTGTCTGTGGGACACTTTGGTTGCACATTCCAGTAGCTTAGTACATGGTAAGCTTAAACGTGTATATATACAAACAACTTAAAACTATAGATATATATGTGGATAAAGTTTTAAGATTTCAAATTATCATGTTTCCCATACAATTCACTACATTCTTCAGCTGGGAAATAAAATATAATCTAAAGCTACATTATTTTTGCTTATTTAGGGTGGTTCTAACAAATCACTTTTCATTGTACATGAGTACTGATGAGATAAAGATGAGAATCTTGCCAGATTGATTTAGCTCATTCAGGGAAGTATTGAAAAGTGATATGAAATTGATGCGGTCAAATGATCAATTCATTGTTGAAATTTGTGCTGGAGATTAGTGGCAGCATCTTGTTAAATATATGTATTAATAACAGTACAACAAATATCTTTAAGTGGTTCTTTGTATGGATACGCTATAATGCAAACAAACACAAAGCCGTTTTTAAAACCTTGCTTTAGTATTTCAGTTCATGTGCTATATTATTATTGTTACACTCCACATCACACCCTGAAAATAAAATAGTAACAAAGTATTATTTAATTTTCTTGATTTGGATTTCAGCCTTTACTTGTCATGATACTGGAGCAACTGTCTTGGCATATGCTCCCAAACACCAGTTATTAATTTCTGGTGGCAGAAAAGGCTATACCTGTTTAATAGATCTTCGGCAAAAGCAGCAACGACAGTTTTTCCAGAGTCACGATTCTCCAATTAAAGCAATTGCTGTGGATCCTACAGAAGAATATTTTGTCACGGGATCTGCTGAAGGAAATATAAAGGTAACACATTATATAATTCCGTTTTATTGTTGTTGTTGTTACGTGCCTTCAAGTCGATTATGACTTATGGCGACCCTATGAATCAGCGACCTCCAAGAGCATCCGTCATGAACCACCCTGCTCATATCTTGTAAATTCAGGTCTGTGGCTTCCTTTATGGAATCAATCCATCTCTTGTTTGGCCTTCCTCTTTTTCTACTCCCTGCTGTTTTCCCCAGCATTATTGTCTTTTCTAGTGAATCATGTCTTCTCATTATGTGTCCAAAGTATGATAACCTCAGTTTCATCATTTTAGCTTCTAGTGACAGTTCTGGTTTAATTTGTTCTAACACCCAATTATTTGTGTTTTTCGCAGTCCATGGTATGTGCAAAGCTCTCCTCCAACACCACATTTCAAATGAGTTGATTTTTCTCTTATCTGCCTTTTTCACTGTCCAACTTTCACATCCATACATAGAGATCGGGAATACCATGGTCTGAATGATCCTGACTTTGGTGTTCAGTGATACATCTTTGCATTTGAGGACCTTTTCTAGTTCTCTCACAACTGCCCTACCCAGTCCTAGCCTTCTTCTGATTTCTTGACTATGGTCTCCATTTTGGTTAATGACTGTGCCGAGGTATTGATAATCCTTGACAAGTTCAATGTCCTCATTGTCAACTGTAAAGTTACATAAATCTTCTGTTGTCATTACTTTAGTCTTCTTGACATTCAGCTGTAGTCCTGCTTTTGTGCTTTCCTCTTGAACTTTCATCAGCATTTGTTTCAAATCATTACTGATTTCTGCTAACAGTATGGTATCGTCTGCATATCTTAAATTATTGATGTTTCTCCCTCCAATTTTCACACCTCCTTCATCTAGGTCCAATCCCACTTTCCGTATTATAGCATTGCCTGAGAATGATCTTGAGTGCTTCATATTCTTCTGCTTTTTTCCTTAGCCCTAGCTCTTTTTAGTATTGCCTTAATTATATATTTATTGTTTATTTAATGTATTTATACCCTTTCTTAAAAAAGTTCAAGGAGTCTCACAATAGGAACCATAAAATAAAATAAATACTGTAACCAAAGTTACATTCTTGATGAAATAATTTTAATACAACAGCACAGATATCAGATATTGCCTTAATATCCCATCCAAGTAAAGTAATGCTCTGGATTCTACAACAAAGGCTCTTGCCATATATGGAGCAAGAAAGCGGGATTTAGAAAGGGAAGAGGTACCAGAGATTATATCATAAACATACGTTAGATAATGGAACAGGACCAAGGAATTTCAGAAGGAAATCACCCTGTGCTTTATAGATTTCAGCAAAGCCTTTCACTGTGTAGATCATGAAAAATTATGGAATGCTTTAAAAGAAATGGGGGTGCCACAGCATCTGATTGTCCTGATGTGCAACCTATACTCTGGACAAGAGGCTATTGTAAGGACAGAATATGGAGAAACCGATTGGTTCCCCATCGGAAAGGGTATGAGACAGGGGTGTATTTTATCACCCTATTTGTTTAATCTATATACAGCACATATACGGAAAGCAGGATTGGACCAAGGTGAAGGAGGTGTGAAAATTGGAGGAAGAAACATCAATAATTTAAGATATGCAAACGATACCATACTGTTAGCAGAAATCAGTAATGATTTGAAACAAATGCTGATGAAAGTTCAAGAGGAAAGCACAAAAGCAGGACTACAGCTGAACATCAAGAAGACTAAAGTAATGACAACAGAAGATTTATGTAACTTTAAAGGTGACAATGAGGACATTGAATTTGTCCAGGATTATCAATACCTTGGCACAATCATTAACCAAAATAGAGACCATAGTCAAGAAATCAGAAGAAGGCTAGGACTGGGGAGGACAGCTTTGAGAGAACTAGAAAAGGTCCTCAAATGCAAAGATGTATCACTGAACACTAAAGTCAGGATCATTCAGACCATGGTATTCCCAATCTCTATGAATGGATGTGAAAGTTGGACAGTGAAAAAAGCAGATAAGAAAAATCCACTCATTTGAAATGTGGTGTTGGAGGAGAGCTTTGCGGATACCATGGACTGCGAAAAAGACAAATAATTGGGTGTTAGAACACATTAAACCAGAACTGTCACTAGAAGCTAAAATGATGAAACTGAGGTTAACATACCTTGGACGCACCGAGAGAAGATCTGATTCACTAGAAAAGACAATAATGCTTGGAAAAACAGAAGGGAGTAGGAAAAGAGGAAGGCCATAACAAGAGATGGATTGATTTCATAAAGGAAGCCACAGACCTGAACTTACAAGATCTGAACAGGGTGGTTTATAACAGATGCTCTTGAAGGTCGCCAATTCATAGGGTCGCCATAAGTCAAAATGACTTGAAGGCACATAACAACAAAACAGATATCAGATAAACAGTATTTATGTAACACTCTAGCAAAAACAAACAAACCCACATACTGAATTTACTTTTGTTCGTGTTTTTAGGTATGGAGTCTGTCTAACTTTGGTCTTCTTCATACTTTCATCAATGAACATTCTCGACAGTCTATTTTCAGAAATCTTGGGACAGGTGTCATGCAGATTGAGACAGGACCAGCAAATCACATATTCTCATGCGGAGCTGATGGGACAGTAAAGATGAGAATCTTGCCAGATCGATTTAGCTCATTCAGTGAAGTATTGAAAAGTGATGTGAAATTCATGCTCTAATGTGGTGTTAATAATGAAAAATATGTGACAAGTGGGTAACAATTGTATATAAAGTATGTTGATGATTGTACAGGTAACACCACGATAACATTTTTGATGTTTATATTTATTCCTTGGCGCTTCAGTCCTTGATGCTCTGATGCCTTAAAGATTTAGTAAGTTCTTTCTGATTTTGCCTAAACCATCCTAGATGATTCAGTAAATATTTAAAATATGTATGTTGCTCAAGTGTTCTGTGTTTTTTAAGTTTTGATAATGCTTCATCCCCTGCTAGTAAGCATGGTCTCTTTCATTTATTCTTCTGTAAATACCATACCATAAGGAAGCCTTATGATATTAGCTTGATAAATAGAACTGTCTGTTGCCAAATTCATTTTTCTAGCTAGCCATGATTATGGGTTGTCCTTGTGTAAAATAAGCAACTCACCTCTTAAGTAGATGCCCATGCAATACTGAGACTTGCTGTAGGAAAGCATTCTAACAGTTGAGCCACCCTAATTCCTGGAATCGAAGTTGATCATTGTTGCAATTTGAACTCAGTATGCAGAGCGAAGAATTGAAGGATAGCCCTTATGTTAGAATTTTCCATGCTTGAATGACTGCTATCAGGTTGGCAGTCTTTTCCTTAAACCAAGAGATACACAGCATATATATTTTTATCTGAGCCCTGTTAAATATGCAAATATTATGTGAATATCTCCCTCATAAAACTGTTTCATAATAATATTTAAAAAATAGTACATGAAGCTTTAGTGATGATGGAATGAACTATAGGAATGTGCTGCATAGGATACTGAATGAGAATCTTTCTTTTGTAAAATGCTATGTGTTTTCTGGAAATAGACAAATAATGTTCTTTACTCTTTTTCCAGTGAATTTGTTTTCATTTATCCCAAAGATGCTAGTTTTTCCAGCACTTAGATTGTACTGTTTAGCTTTGTAATTACCTTTCTGACACAAGCAAATTTAGAAAATATTGCAAAAGAGAATGACTGTTCTAGGGTATGAAATATAGCATAGATTCATAACAGAAAAAAGCATATTCAAATAGGATTAACACATTTCTTTTGCCAAAATGTAAAAATTGTACACACTGTTTAGACCAAAATATAAAAATGCACAAAGCCTTCAACATTTTCTATGTGCTTAAAACAGTTCATGCAACAACTATTCTGGGTTAATTTTTCACTTGAAGTGTAGAAATGAAAAATATGTAAACTAGATAAGAGACTGGTTACTCAAATACAAATGATATACCTTTTGCTAAAGTATTTTGTCAGGTGGGGGGAACAGTGTTAGTACAATGTTTCATGTAAATAAATTGTCTGGGAATGGATGCTGTAAATAAAACAAAAATGAAGGGCTTGTATAATGATTTTTGTAATATTCTCAGGACACTTTAATATTTTAATTTTAATATTTTGTAACATTTTATATGATTTAAATGTAATTTTTGCAGATTCCAGTGCAAGGAGCACAGAGATGGTTTTAAGCACTCAGCCTGCATATAAATTTGTGCAATAACATATGCTACTGTTTTAGAGAAGAAATGCACAACAGCATTTCAAAGAGCTAGTACAGTTGTTTGGTACAATGAATTTTACTTATTTTCCTCTGAAAATGTATAACATGACATTTAAAGTTTTAGGACACAATGATAAGGCCACAAGGGTGACTCAGTGACAATAGTCCTATCAAGTGCAATAGTCTATTGGTCATGTGTTTGGAAGACATCCATTTAATATTGCAATCATGATGTTGCACCAGCAAATAAGTGCTTAGAGTGGCCTGTGCCTTTTGTGGGGCTTGTATAAAGTCATTAACAATGATGTGCTAGGGTTATGGGAAGTTATGCTGGCATTAGGCAGAAAGACTGCACAAATATTTGGGAGTGGATTGTGAGTTTGAGCGCTGTGACCATTTTATTCCATGTATATGTATTAAAGCATTTATTCTGTAAACATTGTCGCCCTTCACATTTGAATTCAAAAGACAAACATGGGAAGATGATGTCAATGTTAAGAGAGAGACCCTAATTTTTCAATTTCTGAATTTTATATTTGAATTGCAAGGCAGCCAAGTATACTGAAAGCCTACAGTTCAGGATAACAGCAATTCAGTCTTTTTTATGCTATAGTAAATATATTTAAGGTGGAAATTTATATTTTGACAAGTAGTATCATTTTAGTAAACTTTTTGACAAGTTGCACTTTAAGTATGCCAGTGTTCCAATATTGTGTACAATGCTGCACTTCTGCAAGAAAAATGGGTGAATGAGTGTGTTTATGGAGACTACTCTTAAGCTATTAACTACACTTTTGTAATATTGTCATGTATTTAGTACACACCCTTAATACCTAAATAAACAGTTATGCAGAGACTCACTGCTCCAAAATGCCATAGTTGCGATGGACATTTTGCTATGAAAACACTTTATACAGCATGATCATTTTAAGGATAGTCATAATTTTCCATCTGTCTTCCCCCTGATTTAACATCTACCCTCCTCTCTCTCTTTTGGGCTCCAAGTGAAGAGATTGAAGCATTCCACTTCCAAATTTAAAACTAACCCTAGTTCCCTGTTATATCTGAACTCCATAAACTGTGTTTTGTTTAAAATAATCAAAAAACAAGCCAGGATATGAAACCATAATTTAAACACATTATATGAGGGGGGGATGAAAAAAATGCCAGCATGGTCATGTACTTTTCTTTCTCCCCCCCCCCCAAAAAAAGCTTATTGCCATTTTAGTGTTAATAAAAAGAAGTCTCAGAAGCAACCAGGATTGTTTGCCAGCCAATTAAATCTATGTCTAATCAGCTATGGTACCTACACTGAAAACATTGAACATCTGTTTGATGTGGTATTAGATGTGCTCATTTGCATCCACCCTAGCTGTGTTATATTTTTGCTTCGTGTGATTCACACACTTTACTTGATAACCCATAGCTTTCCATTATGGGGAATAACCTAGGAAATTTAAGATTAATATTTAAAATGAATGTGATTAGGCTATATGAATGTTTAGAGTTTATCTAAAAATGTTTAACATTTCATCAGGGAACTGAACTTACTTCACACAATCACTTGTTGCTTCACACTATCACTAGATACCCTTTAAGACAGTGCTATACATTAATATGCTATCAGTGTGCAAAAGAGTCAATATATATTGTCTTGATATTCAGGGGAGCACGATACATGTATGTTAGTAAACCCCTTCCCTTCCAAACCACTCTTTTTCTTCACAATGAGAATCACTGTTTATTGCAAGTCAAATGGCACATTGGAAACTTGAGCCCAGTCAATGTGCAGCAGGAATGGGGAACCTGTGGCCCTCCAGATCTTGTTGAGTTTCCATCAGCTCCAGCCAAAAGGGCCAACAGTCAGGAATCAACAGTTGTAGCCCAGCAACATCTGAATGGCTATAGGTTCTCCATCACACCTTACACAGATGTCCATGCTCAACATGTGGCTGTCAGGGCGAAGGACCCTCATTGACCAGGCCAGAACTGTGGCCCCTGGCCAGTTTGTACTGATAGCGCCCTTTCAGGTGATTCAACACATCAGAGATGCTATGGTATCTCCTTATTCAAATGAAGGTGAGAGCAGTGGAAGTAATTTCCTCCAAAGTCTTCTAGCCAACATTTAAAGCTGTTTTTGAGCTTTTGTTGTGCCTCATGTATAAAATATTTGGATTTTAATTTTGTCTCCTATGTCAGCCAGGAAGACTGCTTTTGCTTCAAACTATTCAGCTCTATGACTGCCAGAAGCTTGTCATCTGAAGCAGACTAATATGCTTTAATTATTATGTAATAGTAAGAAGTTCATGAGGTGAGAGCTACCATATTGCAAAACTAGACACATAAGAGGCCACACCTGTGACAACAATTTGACTGCATTTTTCAGAAAGATGAAGAGTCTCCTTTTTTTCTTGGGAATAGGTAGGTCTATTTAGGCTTTCCTAAAAGGTGAAGTTGAAGACTGTGGAGCTAAATGAAGGGCTTAAAATAGGTGTAGTTGATCAGTAAGGGAAGCTATTGAGTCTGAGAATCGTAAAAATGGTCAAAGAACTGCAATTGCAAGAAAAGGAGGACTCTCGATGTATTAAATTCCTAAAGCTTCAAAAACTAGGTGTTTGCTTTTACTGTGAAGAATAGCATTTAAACTTGTCTTACTCATTTTCTGCCTTTTACATGTATCTTCTTAATATTTTGTATACTACTTGGCATATTTGAATAGAAAAAGCAGTGTGCTTTAATTAGTTAAAACCCAAAATCTGTAACTATTGCCTACCACTTCCATAGCACTTGAGGTGGTATGCTACTATTCTGCTTTAAGAGATAGAACCAAAGCTGCATTAATGGCAAATCTGGGGGTCCTACAATTAATGCAGCAAAGTCAGAACTTGCCTGCTTCTTACATAACTCTATTATAAACTAAACATTTCTAGCCTGCTTCCTTCAAAGGCTGATATCTATTCCTCAAATCAGCAGAGGTTCCCTTTTCAGCACTTCAGCCTCAGAGGAAGGCAATGAAACCTCCTCTGAATACCAAACCCCCTCTGAATACCACTTACCATGAAAACCCTATTCATAGGGTCGCCCATAAGTCATTTTTCAACTTTGGAACAAGAGGTGCCAATAACTTTTTGTTGTTTCAAGCTTGGTTAAGGCCATACATTTTCAAAGCAAACCTCAAGCCTAGCACCTCTTTATAAATACTACGCGCACAGGAAGTGGGAGTTGCAACAAATTGTTCCAGTATAACATCCCCAGAAAAGGCAGTGTGACGAGGGGGGGTTAGCTAAGTGGGAGGTTGAGATGTTAGCTACGTTAATTTCTCGGCCACCCATAACAGTCAATATATGCCCGCGGAGTACGCTCAATCCTGAGCTGTTATGGGAGGTTATTTTCTCCCCTTTGGGGGCTTTGCCCTACCTAAAGACATTTTGTACTTTTGTAAATATTGGGTGTTCGTCTGCTGGTATCTTCCATTTGGGCGTGGGTGCTGCTGTTTTCAGTACACAAGCGCAGGCACTCTACCCTGCAGATTGGTGAGTATAAATAGGTGTGCACGTATCTATCTTTTTGCACGTACGCATAAAATGCGGGGGGGGGAAGAGTATACAGAAAATGGGGTTAGAAGGCCCAGTAATGCGAGAGCGGTGCTCCTCATTACTAATGCTCAAATGCAAACGCGATCATGCAAAAACAATGAAGAAGTCTAGCGGTGGCTCCACGCTGATAAAAGAATTGGTAAAGCAACAGCAGCGGCGAACACCCACAGATGACGCATTTCTGAAGGGGCTGCACATGTTTTATCTCCATTTCTTTATAAAGAAAACCATCGAGAAACGCCTCGACTCCTAACTCCCTGTTGGGTGCCCGAAAAAGAACAACGCCCCTCTCGGCGAGGTCGGCAGAGAGCGTTTGCCAGTGCCGTCCCCCGCCAGTAGTAAGCGCCAACCAGAAGAAAAGCCCACACAGCGCACCTTTCAAACTACTAGCGGCGCCCCTCTCTGAGACCCCGCCCGCCCCGCCTCTTTTGTTCTCTTCAAACTTCTTATTGGTCCAAAGTTTCAAACCCCACCTCCTATTTTCCCTGGAGGACAGCCTCCTCTCCCAGCCTTTCTCGTATCTCTGGGATAGAGAGAGTGAGTTGTTAAGGAGTCTCCAAGGTGTTGTGGTGTTCGTTTTTCTGTTTCTCGCCAGGATATACAGTGAGTCACTTTAGTTCTACGCGGCCTTTGAGGAGTGGGGGCAAGATAGGCCTTCTATGAGTTACGTGGGAAGAGAAGCCGCCTTTATGAGGAATGTGTTTAGGAAGGGGGGGAAGGGTTTGTTTATTTTTTAAATATTTATAGTGGGCGGGGGTCTATCCCCTAGACAAGTTTTTACTCCCATCGGCTTGGCTGAGGTGAGAGAAACGTGCTAAATCTTGCCAAGAAGTCTGCTTTACAGCTTCAGTAGGTGGAAGCAGCGCTTCATTTGACCCAGAGCGAGAACTTGTCTTTATATATTGGGACATAGTTATAGATGTATGTTTCAAGAGCCAGGTCTGAACCTTCGAATTCGTGAGAATGAGAAGACAAAAATTACAGGTAGCCATGTTGGCCCATTCGAAAACCACCCCCAAACGACAAGAACTTCATAGTCTTCTTGGTTGTTGGGACGAAGAACAACTTCACGAATGTGGTGTAGTGGTTAAGAGTGTTGGACTGGGACCTGGGAGACAAGGGTTCAAATCCCTGCTCGGCCATGAAGCTCACTGGGTGACCTTGTGCCAGTCACTGTCTCTCAGCCTAACCTACTTCACAGGGTTGTTGTGTGGATAAAATTGGGAGGGGAAGAACCATATCTATACACCACCTTGAGTAATTGGGATATCTAAGTAAGGAGAAATCAGATGATGCCTTTTATTTAAGTGAATCTGCAAAGTGGGGAGATGGTCTAGTGAGAACTGCTGGGTCAGCTTGTGTAGATGTGAAGACATACAGCTGCCCTGGCATTGCCAGAGACTGGTAGCCCAGAGCCTTTTCTATCCCCTGCTCTTCCTTTTCCAAGTCCTCTCCTGGGTTCATGCCCACCTGAACTGTACTGTGCTTCTAGCCTGTTATTTGTCTTGCTTGAAGAGGCTTATCATTGTGGCTATGGTTGTCACTAGGATCAGTGCCAGGGATGGGACTCACTTAATCCCTGGCCATTGCTGGGGCTGATGAAGTTGTAGTTCAGCAATATCTGGAAAGCCAAAGGACCCGTCCCCCCCCCCAATTTAAGCAACTGAACTGTGATTAGGATTGTAGTCTTAAATATATAAATGTTACATATATGTTAAAGCTACATTGTAATGTTCATTTTAGGTAGCCAAATGAAAACTTAACACTTCATGGGTGTTACTTTCTGCTTTAACTTGCTCCATTATCTGCTTTATTTATAACCAGGCAAGCAGTTCAAACTGCTGTTGCCCTTCAGAAATAAATTTAACCCATCAACAATAAATTTAACCCATAACCCTAGCCTTCCCCAGCCTTGTGATCTCAAGATTTTTGAACTACAGCTCCCATCATACCTGACTATTCTTTGCTGGCTGGGGCTGATGTTATTGTAGTGCAAAACATCTGGAGGGTACCAATTTGGGGAAGGCTGCTGTAGCCAATGTAGTAGGGATGAGGAACCTGTGGCTCTTCAGAAGTTGTTAGACTCCCAACTTGCATAAGCCCCAGCTAGCATGGCCAGTGGGCAGGGATGGTGGAAATTATAGTCCAGTGACTTCTGGAGAGCCGCAGGTTCCCCATCTCTGTTGTATACAAAAGGTGTGTGAGAAGTTGCAAACAGGTGTCTTGTTTTTCTCTTTGATGGGTACAACTGCAGATGAATTGACTTACTCTGTCAAAATGAGCTATATTGCTGTTGTTGTTGTTATGTGCCTCCAAGTCGATTATGACTTATGGCGACCCTATAAATCAGTGACCTCCAAGAGTATCTGTCCTGAGTATTGCTAATAGCTAGAACAATTTAAGTAAGCTAAAATCAGGAAGGAATATCTACCAATTTGGAGAATTAAACAAAAGTGTTCATTATTGATTAATCTCTTGAGAGTAATGACTGTTCAAACAAAATTTCTGACATTAAATTGTAAATAAAAACATTCATAATGCTTGGCAGCATATGATGGTGTTTTAGTGATAACAGTCTGTCATAATCTGAGTGTTGATTTCATGGGCTTCTGCCATGGTGTAATTGGGGGTAATTGGGATAGAATACACCCATGTGAATACTTCATTTACCTTACATTTGCTTGAAGAGTTCAGAAAGTATAGAAGAACTGAGTGAAACTCTTGAAATCATTTTGTGTGTGTGCGCATGCACCCATACACACCTGTTATACATTGTATAACATGTTTTGGATTAGATGGCCATACCAGGTTTCTCCTGTCACTGTTTCACATATTAAAATAAGACTTTAATTTGTACGTAACTAGAATGAGCAACGCAGTCATTCTCTTCCTTTTCTTGTCATCTAAAGCAAATATTTGATTTTTAAAAAGCATAGTTACATGAATTTAGTATGTATAATTCATATTTGAGTAGGTATAGTGCAGGAAGTATAGGACATGCATCCTGATCTTTGCCATGAATTAAGTTTATTCTGTTGGATAGTTCAGAGCAATCTTTTGCACCTTGTACTAGACTCCTGCCTCAAACTTCAGTGAAAGTACTCACCTTAAAAGCAAAAATGCTGTCTAGGCCATAGATACATTTGCCTGCCTGCCAATAATCCAGAGCTCTGTGTTCTCTTCACTTAAAAAAGGAAATAAAAGAAAATGAATATGCACTGGTAATCCATAAATTCTGTCAAGAAAAGCTGGATTCTGCAGTTTGTATGAATTGGCAAAAAAATGATTTTTTAATATATTTGTGCATATTATCGGTGGTGCCACTAGTCAACGGAGGGGCAAAGTGTTATTTAAGGTGTCTCCTGATAACTCATTGCTCTGTAATGTCTCAAATTTCACTAGGCTTTACTCTTTCAAAGACTCACTTTTTAAAAGAAAAAAAAAGATTTTCAGGATGCTGAATTGTGTATTACAGTGCTTGTCTCTGTACTTGTGAAGCATGGTTTGTGAAATACCTAGATCTCTCAAGAACACTTCAAGGGGGAAAAAAACTTGGAGCATCTTAACAGGTGACAATTGTAAGACAGGCAACTATTCAAGTAATACAGCAAGCGGAGGAGTTTCTGGCTCACTACTCAGTGAAGAAGAAACGCCTGGCAGGACTGAACAGTTTGATATCTGAGATACAGGGTAACATTTGTTCAGAGATCAGATCAAAAGTTCTGCAAGGTTCAGATAAAATTGAATGACTTCTGGAATAGGACTGTGACAGGAGAAAGTTAAACAGCAGGCTCTGGTTGTATGTTTAGCAACCACTAAGGGCACTGTGATCCTCACTATTGAAGCCCTATTCTGGCTTTATTCATCATATGATTAACATCCCTACCAGCTCAGCTCCTCTGCCATTGACAGGTTAGATAGATAGATAGAGAGAAGGCACATGAGTGGACTCCCTCTGTGGCTTAGAACCCTGATTATACAGGTGTCCTGTACATGTGAAGCTTCCCTTTACTAGCACATCACGGCAACAAATGGATGATGGCGGCTAGGCTGGCGGGAATGCTGGTGCAGGACCAGTAGGTGCAGCTCCCTCATCCAGTGGTTTTTCTGATGAGGAACAATGCCGAATAGGGCTGCAGTTCTTTTTACTTACCAGGATGGGGTGATGTCCATGCCTGTCCAGCAAGTCTGTCACTAAGTCTCAAATTGCTGGAGAACTTGTTCTTGTCCATCTAAATTTCCAGTGACTTTCTATACAGCCATCTTATAGACTGGTGATGGAAGTCGGTAGCATATTTTCCTATGTTTGTATACTCTCCAAAATAAGACTTTCAGTTACTGTGGGGTTTGCTACCTTTGCTAGGACAGAAATTAATTTGAAGACACTGTAGCAAATGTGTATAGCATACATCTGTCATGGAACTTGGCTCTCGTATATATGCCACAAATGTTTATATCATGTACATGTAAATTTTTTGTGTACTTGTAAAACAATTTAGTATGTAAAGCAGCCCTCAAGAGGCCCAGTTTATTTCTGTGTCTGTTATCCTTACTGAATGAGATGTCAGGCATAATTCTATACTGCTACTGCCCAAAATGTGGTAAAGGGGAAAAAGTAAAGAGTGCAGCAATAGATAATATAACAGTAGGTGATGAACCTGGGAGCATCAGGTAAAGGAGTAAATTGTAAAAAAGGGAAACACTCCTACATAAAGGCTTCATATCAAACAAAGGCTACATTGCAATCGCTCAGTGATGTAAACACAAAATAATATTGTGATAAAGACTAAGATTTATTATGGCAAAAGCCTTCATTACTACAAAAACTTGTTGGCCTTCATCCTGGGGTCCATTTGGACTGCCAGGTGCACTTTTTGTTGTTCAATTTACACATGAGTAGATCTACAGGATTGTTGTCCTAGGTCATTGTCACAAACTGTCAGCCTTACAATGTTGCCAAATTTCAGCCTCTTATCACTTATCGTTTTCCTTCTGGAAACAAAAAATCACTGGGGCCCAACAAATATCCCAACAAAAAGCTCTGGGGTCAAATTTCTGCCTTTTATTGTGTAATTTACACATGAGTAGACCTATGGGGTTGGCCTTCTAGGATATTGTTATAAACTGTCACTCATACAACGTCCTCAAATTTCAGCCACTTACCACTTACCGTTTTCCTTCTGGAAACAGAAAAAACCACTGGGGGCCAAAAATAACCCAGTTTACTCAATATACACAGAGAAGGAGCCAATGTATACTGCTCAGAAAAATTCTACCTCCTCTGAATAAGTGGTTTGGGGGCTCTAGGTGCTTCCGTAGTGTCAAGTAACTTGTGGTGACAAAGAAAAAGGTCTCTGGGGTACAAAGTGACCCCATCCTTCCATTAGAAATCTCATTGGGGTCCAAACATACCCCAAACTCAGGCAGTGTGATTTTTTGTCTAACAGTCTGGATTAAGGTTAAAGTGCCACAAGGCTCTTCTGCATCTGATGTATACACAGCTACCCCTAGAAAATGAATATAAAGACTGCATAGAAACCATTTCTAAATAAAACTGAGAGTGGTCGATAGCTCGTTACTCTCTGACAATCACTTTCAGCAAAACGTTAGCTGTGTGCTTTGTAATGATCAGAAGATTCTGAAAACTATACAACTTGCATTGCCAGTGTGTATTTGTCTACTCAGAAGTAAATCCACTGAGTTCAGTGGGACTTAACCCCAGGTAAATGCATAATTTTGCAGCCTTAGTGGTGATTTTACATTGTTGGATTAGTAGAATGGTCTTTCTGGTAGCATGTGTATGTACAGTAAATGCTTTTCAGTGGCAGGTTTAATTCAGTTTTTTTTTCTAGTGTTGGCTTAAATTAGGCAATTGCTTCGAAATGCAGTCAAACATATTGCTGGATGCTTTTAGCTCTGAAGGGGAGAGAGTAAGCCTAACCTAAAGAGTTAGAATACTTTTTCACAAGTCTTTGTTATCCAAACCAATCCCTGTGAGCATCATCAAATTAGAGCTTCCTGTATTTACCAGAAGTGCTCAGCAAGTTCTAAAGTAATGGATATTTTAAATCATTTTAAATTTGTGTTGATATTTGCCATTGCTGAGCCCCTAGGGATGATGGGAATATGTGCCACCCTGGGCTCCTTCTTCTGAGAGAAAGTATGGGATATAAATTAAATAAATAAATGTGTTAGTTTATAATAATGTTTGTGCATCACAGATCCTGTATGTTAAAGTTTATACTGAAGTCCTTCTCCAGGTCCCTCCTCTGAGGGCCCTTTCAGTTGTGGCTCCCCATCTGTGGAATACACTCCCCGGTAAAATCTGACTGGCACCTTTATTGACATCTTTTCGGTGCCAGGTAAAGATTTATAGACTTGTATAGACTGATATGATTGTTAGTATGCTGCTAAAACTTCCTGTGGCTGTCTGGGGGTGTTGTTTTTTATTGTTTTGTTTTTATAGTATGATATATTGTTTTTGTTGGCAATATTGTCCGTAAGTAGCTTAGAGACCTTCAAGCATCAATTGACAAATAAACATTATTATTATTATTATTATTGAAATACAAAATTAGTACAAAATAAATTTAAATTAAGAGTATGCTGTTCTTATTTTAAACCAGTGGTAGGCCCTCCAGATATTGGACGATTGAATGAGAAAGTGGGAAAGAGTGTCATTCAAGGGAGTACATGGTAACCACCCTTGCTAGCTCATGACCAGTGAGTTTGCTCAGAGGCTTCTTGAGAGCCAGGGAAAGAACTCAAGGACACCATGATACCCCCAGGCACCACACCGGCAATATTGCAGGTGTGGGGAACCTTTGGGTCTCCAGATGCTGCTGAATACAGCTCCCATCACCCCTGGCAATTGGCCATGCTTGCTAGGGCTAATGGAATTGTAGTTCAGCAACGTCTGGAGGGCCAGAGGTTCTCCACACCTAATATATTACTTTCAGAACAGGGTGACTCCTCTTCTTTTTTATCACTGCTTTTTTTGAGCTACAGTTTTCAATGCTGAATGTTCTAGTTTAGTTTGCATAACTAGATGTTACAAGCACGTATAGCTGAACTTGCTGCATACATAAGGCTCTTTGCACATGAGTAAACGTGTGTGATTTTTAACCTTTATTTGGGTTGGAGGCTCTGCCTGGGAAGAATCCTGAGGGCTAGGTACAGAAGCCTGGAAGGCTGATTTTGGCCCAAGGTTGCTCATCCTTGTCCTAATGGATCTTAGCCACCTTCCTTGATATTTGTGGGAGGGGCTTCATTGAATACTTGAATTCATTGAATGATTAAATAATAATAATAATAAACTTTAATTTATAGGCTGCCTATCTAGCCAGTGGCCACTCTAGGCGGCATACAATAAAACATGATAAAATACAATAAACAATATAGCCAGTACAGTACAATGTAAAAATTACAGTATTTAGTAGATTGTTCATATTACAGTTCTAGAACTAGTTCACCTTGGAAGTCTCAAAGGTCGTAAAGGCCTGAAGGAAAAGCCAAGTTTTCAGGCCCCGGCGAAATATATCTAGGGAAGGGGCATGTCGAATATCCATTGGGAGGGAGTTCCAAATCGTGGGGGCTGCCACAGAAAAAGCCCTCTCTCGAGTCCTCACCAACCTAGCCACTTTAGTCGGCGGAACCGAGAGAAGGCCCTGAGTGGCAGATCTTGTAGGGCGGCACACTTTATGACGTTGGAGGCACTCCTTCAGGTATACTGGGCCGAAACCGTATAGGGATTTAAAGGTTAATACCAACACCTTGAATTGAGCCCAGAAAATAACTGGAAGCCAGTGAAGATTGTATAACACTGGGGTAATATGATCATAACGGCGGCTATTCGTAAGTAAACGAGCCGCTGTGTTTTGTACCAGTTGTAATTTCCGGACTGTTTTCAAGGGTAACCCCACGTAGAGCGCATTGCAGTAGTCTAAACGAGAGGTGACCAGAGCATGTACTACGAGTGGGAGCTGGTGGACAGGAAGGTAGGGTTGCAGCCTTCGAATGAGACGCAATTGACCCCAAGCTGCCCGGCATACCGATGAAACCTGAGCCTCCATGGTCAGCCCGGAATCAAGGATCACCCCAAGGCTGCGGACCTGGTCCTTCAGGGGAAGTTTTACCCCATTAAACACCAGGTCAATATTTCCCAACCCTCCTTTGTCTCCCACGAGCAGTACCTCCGTTTTATCAGGATTCAGCTTTAGCCTGTTTCTTCCCATCCATCCACTCACGGAGTCCAGGCACTTGGACATGGTCTCCACAGCCAACTCTGGTGAGGACTTAAATGAGAGGTAGAGCTGAGTGTCATCCGCATATTGGTGGCACTGCAGCCCAAACCTCCTGATGATAGCTCCCAGCGGTTTTACATAAATGTTAAATAGCATGGGAGAAAGGATAGAGCCCTGTGGCACACCGCAGTTGAGGGGCCAAGGGTCTGAAACCTCATCTCCCAATGCCACCTGCTGGTGTCTATCGGAGAGAAAGGAACGGAACCAGTTTAATACTGTGCCTCCTATTCCCAATCCCTCCAGACGATACAGTAAGATACCGTGGTCGACGGTATCGAAAGCCGCTGAGAGATCAAGGAGGACCAGAAAGGTGAATTCTCCCCTATCTAGTGCCATCCTCATATCATCCACCAGAGCGACCAAGGCTGTTTCAGTTCCATGTCCAGTCCTGAAACCCGATTGGTATGGATCTAAATAATCCGTTTCATCCAAGTGCGCTGACAGCTGATTAGCCACCACTCGTTCAATGACCTTGCCCAAGAATGGTAAATTTGAAATTGAGCGAAAGTTGTTTAGATCTTGGGGATCCAAGGAGGGCTTTTTCAAGATGGGCTTTATAATTGCCTCCTTGAGGGCTAATGGCAATACACCCTCATTCAAGGATGCATTTACCACCGCCTTGATCCCTTCGCCCAATCTCTCTTTACAGCTCATCACGAGCCATGATGGGCATGGATCAAGGAGACAGGTGGTAGGCTTCACAGTTGACAACACCTTGTCCACATCCTCAGAAGGAAGAGGCTGAAACCGATCCCATTGGATCACATTATGACTGGTAAACATGTAGCTGCATTGGTTTTTGCCAATTGTTGACTTGTACATTAAATTTCAATTTGTCATACAAATCTTGACTTGCTGGTGTTTTGTTTTTACAAGCTGATTGGGTCAGGTGCGGTGTGGTATATAATACACAGGAAAAGGGATAGTATAAGTTTCATTATAGAAACATTCACTATAGGAACACGTGGAAGGTATTTCAATACAGTAGGGCCCTGCTTGTCGGCGCCCTCCTTTTTGGCGTTCCACTAATACCTGGGGCCTGGAATGGAACCTGCTGTATGAGTGGGGCCCTACTGTAATGGCATTTGTATTGCACATTGTCATCTAATTGGGTGTTAACTCTTGCTGCAAAGGGCCTTGTCTAGAAACTGAACATTGTGTGACAGTAGCAAAAGAAGAAAGGATGGCATTTTATGAATAAGAAATTACTGAGCATTAAGGTTTGACTTTACTACAGTAGATCACTTCATTTTCATCTTCTGATACTGGCAAGAAGCGGGACCGACCTTTAAAAAGGCCCCAGGTTTGCACATAATACTAAGCCATGGTTTACTAAACTGTCATTTATTTGATCACCTGAACTGTGCTCAGAGCCTTAATTATAGTTTATTAACACCCAACAAACCATAGTACAAAGCAGTGGTTTGTTGGCCTGAGAATTTTGGTTTGTTTTAACAATGGCTTAGCATTGCATGTGAACCAGAATGTAACCCGTCCTTAACCATGGTTGGTTTGGCTGCTGTGCCAAGTCATTCACCAAGCTACAGAATTGTAAGGCAAGAGCTGCTGGAAAGCAAAACCATCTCCAAGACTAAGTTGCTTTCAATGGTGCTTTTCCTGATGAAGACCTGGTTCCTAATTCTGCTTGAGAATATACTGTCTTCCCACTCCATGACAAGCTACTGCACTATGAGGCGAGGAAAATTTAAAAGACCACTCTGCTAAGCCAACCTCTCTAAAGAGATGCAAAGGAAAGCAGCAATGTACAATGGAAAAGTGCACGCTGCTAGTCAAAATCCTTTTACTAAAATTGCTTTTGCCACTTGAAGGGGGCAGAATAGCTTTTGGGAGGAAAATAGTTGAGACTGCTGTAGTTACCTGCTAAGACAGAAAAAGTTTGCACTTCTAAAGATAGTCCCCTAGGGTTTCATGGCGTTAAGAAGGAGCTCAATCTACAGTTTGTAATTTCAGGGTAATTAGCAGATTTTGCTTAAACGCCTACATTCACATGCTTGGAAGTCTTTTGACTTGTCCCAGCCTTACCCCTCTGCCTGACTTTAGCAAGAATGTGTGTATGTGCCTTGAGAAGTTTTTTAAGAGACATTCTTTCAGTGCTACAGATCCAGATATTTTTCTTAAAAGGTTGCATTCTAGAACGTTCCCTCGCATTGGTGACCCTCAGCTATGATTTTCAAATTTCTTGCATCACAAAACATATTATGTGACTGATGAAGAGACCCAACATACTCAGCCCCTTGTATCCTTTACTGCCAGCAAATATTTTTTCACAGGAAAGAGAATGAGGAGGTGGGGATCTTCATCTATCTCTAGACATCTTCATACATCCAGGAGGGACTCATTCATCAGTTTAGGAAGGATGCCATGTTCACCTACCTCTCAGAGGACATGTGCCAGTGGAGTTACCACCTCATTACCTCCCAGTGTAGGGAGAAAATGAATGCCTTGAAAAAGAAACTCAAGTAAATCACCATCCACAAGAAACACTCAGGTGTGGCAACAAGTGTGATGCCTTTCTATAATAAGCTGGCAACCATCCTTCCAGGGCAGAGAAATGTAACTCCAGGCTTCACTGCAGGGAGTGGCATCGGTATTCCTGACCAGCATTAGAGGACTCTCTCCAGAACACAGAAGCAGCAACATTCAGACAAACCTCATCATCTGGGAATCTTTGGCCATATGAGGCACATTTCTCTCAGGACCCTGTGAGCAGGAACAGGTTCCAACTATCCAAAGACCAAAACAATGCATGTGGGTTGCTCCACTTGTGCCCCCCCTCCCAAGAAAACACAAGTGGAAGTGGTTTTTCTACCATTCATTTGTTTGTGAGAAACAAACAACAAGAACTTTTTAAATTGGAAGCTCTCATAGGAGCATTTTTATCGCTTTCTGAATATGCGCTGATCTTGTCATCACAGCATTTGTCTTCATCTGGGTCCTGTGTCATACACTGACACACAAAATGTTTTCCATCTTGAGTTATGGTGAAATGCTCAACTACAGCTGACTTCATGGGAAGCTTCTTTAACATTTTGAATTTATATTTTAAAACATTTGTCAATCAAAATTTATTTTGAAGTCGGAGTCAGTACATTTCTTCCGACTCCACCCAAAATCACTTCTGATTCCGACTCCACAGCCCTGGCTAGAATTCTGAATGTGGTATTTAATCAATGCCCATATAAGGTAAAATACAAAAAGCAGAATACAACGTAAAATTCTGCAGATGTAATAAATCAATGCTTATGCAAGATAAAATACAAAAACAAAGTGCATCCAAACACGTTTCAACAAAGAGTCTTCTTCAGTGGCCTTGTGGCTTATCAGGCATACACTATAAAGAGCAAAAGATAAAAAAAGTGTTAAGACACTAGTTACTAATGGTGAGTATCTCTGAATTTTTTTTAAAAACCAAACAGCTGATTGTTGGAAGAGGATACTGTAAACCCACTTACCCTTACCCTTAATAATATTAATAAAGCCAAGATTTCACCATTGGCACATACCATCTTCTCCTGTTGGTATATTTCTAAAAATAATAAGGTTTCACCAACATTATGCATCCATCCTGCTATTGAAACCATTGCGGGATTGATGCATAATGTTGGTGAAACCTTGTTACTATTTTTAGAAATATACCAACAGGAGAAAATGGTATGCACTAATGGTGAAATCTTAGCTTTATTAATTATTATTATTGCATTTTATTAAATTCTAATTTTAAATTATTTTTATGCAGAGATTTTGACTTTTTAATTGCCAGTGTATCAGCCGTTATCAATGAGAGTAATAAATAAGGGTAAGTGGGTTTACAGTATCCTCTTCCAACAATCAGCTGTTTGGTTTGTTTAAAAAATCCAGAGACACCATTAGTAATTAATTAGTAATACTTTTATCTTTTGCCTTTTATATTGTATTCCTGATAAGTCACAAGGCCACTGAAGCTCTTTGTTGAAACGTGTTTGGCTGCACTTTGTTTTTGTATTTTATCTTGCATAAGCATTGATTTATTACATCTGTAGAATTTTATGGCTGTATTCTGTTTTTTATATTTTACCTTATATGGGCATTGATTCAATACCACATGCAGAATTCTAGCAGTGATTTTATGAAGTTTTTACAATATATATGCATTAAATTTTTATATTTTGTGTTTTATATGAACACCTTAACTCCTCTTTGATCATTGTGTTTCTTGTTAAGTTAGAGTTTAACTTTCCAGTCCTTGTAGAATGTAGAGAGCAACATTCTCAAGCTAGCTAGCTTTTGTGTCATCGTTAAATGATACCTTTAGTTACGTGAGTTCAAATCTCCATTCGTGTCTCCTGGGTGTGAAGGGCCAGCTAAAGATCACCCCCACAGTGAGTGGCTGAAGGGTTATGTGCCCTGCCAACTGTGCAGCCATGGACAAGCTGCATAGTCCCAAGGACCCCAGTTACCACCCCCCCGCTGGCAGTTGCGGACAAGGAAGGGGCTGGCTTGTGCAGCTGTGGCAAGCTGAGCAGGCCCTAGCCAGCTGGGGAGGACTAGCTTCAGAGGGAGGCAATGGTAAACTCCCTCTGAATACTGCTTACCATGAAAACCCTATTCGTTGGGTAGCCATAAGTCGGAATCAACTTGAAGGCAGTCCATTTCCATTTTTCATTTTTTAGTTACATCAGTTTCCTAATTGTGGGGCTCCAATGTATGCTAACAATAATTTGTTTTCCATTGCTCTGCAAAAGCAAGGTGCAGTCTAATTCTAAAATCTTAATATATGTTTGTTTATTACAACGTATGGTCAAACCCCAAATGTGTTGGGATATGCACTTCTACTTACTACAACAAATACTTGGGCATTTGCCCTAGACCAGAGACACATGAGTACTCTAGAGTTCATGCATTACCCATGTGCATTTGTGCCTATTCAAGTACACTTTTCATATTTTGCAACTTGCAGTGGAAAGCAACAGCACAAGTGCACTGAAGGATCCAGCTTTCACAGAGAGCTGTAACTTGTGAAGTACCTTTTTGCTGTATTAGGGAAGAGGCAGAACTGGAGAAGCATGAGGAAACAAATATGGCCTGAGAGTTTCTGGCTGAACTTGTGTCTACCAGACATACATTGTATTAAAAAGAAAATGAAAACCAACATTTATGTTTCTATATCAAATATTATTCTCTAGAAGACCAATAGAAGACACTGAGGAATACTGAAATTCTAGGGCTGTCATGCATAATTAAAATGTTGTACAACCATCATTTTCACATAAATGCTAGTAAATTTTATTGTACATGCTTTGCTAAAATATGCCCAAGGTCATGTTTTGCATATTACAACTGGTAGTAGTAAGCAGAATAACATATTCCCCAGATCATTTTGTTTTTGACCACAAGTTGTAATGCACAAAAATATATTAAGATTTTAGGACTAGACCTCCCAGAGATCCTGGTCCAGACTTAGCTAGCCTGGTGCCCTTCAGATGTTTTAGCCTACAACTTTCATCAGCCCCAGCCATGTCGGCCAAGCATCTGGATGGCACCAGGTTGGTGAAGCCATCCTCCATTCCCCATAAGTGGATATTTCTTATAAGCCACTTTGACACAGCTCACTGTGGAAAGATGCCATATAAATAAATTCAATCAATCTCAGAGAATGAGCATGGGAAGCTGCATTGTTTCCTGTTTTCTCCTGTGTTAGGTTCCCAGGGATGCTGGGCACCAAATAGGCAGTGTACCGAAGAGTGGGGGCAGAGCAAGGCTGGTGATCTAGTCACGGTCAATGTTGCCAGATCCCAACCCTGGTGGAAAGGCTAGGCAGAACAAAATGACACTTGTAAGTGCTCTGGAGAGCTCACAGTGGCCAATGCTGGCTAGGACTCGGTCTGGGAGAGCTGTTGCCTCATCAGCATACTGATGCCTTCTGGGATCTTATGAGGGCTGGCATAAACCACCTCCTAGCCCTGCCCTCTCTGAGGAACTACTTATTATCTTAAATGACCATTGCCTTTTTCTATAACCACTGGCTCCTATGGCACGGAGATGGTGATGGATGAATTATAAAGGGGTGTCCTCTGACCTGGAGAAGTCCAGTAAGGCCACATCCTTTGGACTGGTTAGTCCAGGAAGAGAAGTAATGCTTTTCCAGGTGATGCCTGCTCTCCCTCCAAGTCCACTTCTGACCCAGACAGAGCCTGGCCAGAAAACATGACACATAACTGGGAGGCTACAGTAAGACTGTGGTGTGGGCTCACCCTATGCCAAAATAGTTTGTTCTCGGGCTGATAGAAAAGGGTGTGTGAAGAAAACTTTCACATGATCCAAAATAATTGGTTAAATAGTTCTGACCCTTAAAGGACAATGAACACTTTCATGTGCCTTCTCCCAGGCATTTTAGCATGTGTTTTATATATTTTTTAGCAATTTTTAATTGTTTTTAAATTGTTTTTTGTGTTTTAAAATTTGTATATTTGTTTTTAATGTTTTTAATTGCTGTAAACCTCCAGGAGAGCTTTGGCTATGGGGCGGTATATAAATGTAATAAATATGTTCTTGTATTTTATTATTTGATGTATATCATATATATTTCATAAAATAATATATAAAATATATAATTTAAAATAAGTCTGTCAAAGAATCAGGAAGGAAGTGATGGGCCATGGCAAAAGGACATGTTTCATATCTTTGCCTTCCTTTCCTCTCTGCCAAAACTAATCTCTTATCAACTCACTTCTTTGAATAGTTGGTAGGGAAATAGCTTTGTGCTTAGAAATCAAGCTATTTGAATACTCTGTTAACAAATAATCTAAAAATCATGATAGCTTGACTGCTAGAAAGGTTTGCTGGAATAAAAGTATGAATAAGTAATAAAGTTGTTGAAACAATGGCAAGAATAGTATGCTAAATATCCTTTTGTCTCATAGTCAAAAGTTTACAAAATGAATGGTAAAAATCACCATGGGTTGTATGCCATACTGTCCCTCCACTGGTGGAAGGCTCTTTGATTCCAGCAGAGGTTTCTGTCAGCCAAACAGGAAGGGAAACTATCTTCATCAATTTGCATTTCCCATGGTGTTCTGAAGGAACCCTCAAACATCTGGAGAAGATTTTGGGAGAAGATGGGGGCTGCTACGGGAAGGATGAATCTGTGAATATTGCCTTCCTTATTCCACTGGCAGACGCTTTTGCTGGATCAAAGAGCCTTCTACTATTGAAGAGTCACTACTGGATACTCTTAAGCTTATTTTATGGGGCAGAGAACGTTACCATTTGTCTACCAGTGATTCAGTTTATACTTAACACATGAAGGAACTATGTGATTGGTTCTCTGTCTGACCACCTAATAGTTTTTATTCCCATGTGAAATCTCATAAAATGCAGGAGGCCAAGTGTGTCCTATAGAGGTAATGTTGGTGGGTAACACGTCTGCTTAAAGCATTAATAGCATAATAACTAAAAAAAAGGTACACAAATAAAGTGACTATATCCCATTTCACTAAATCATGGTTTAGTGTGTTGTGCATGAGCTGCAGTGAACCCCAGGCTCATTTCCTTTCTGCCTCTCTTCCATGTGGTTCAGAGGAGGAATTTGGAAGCTTTCACTTCTGCTTTTAGTAGACCATGCTTCTCACTTCATCCAGACTTGGGAGTCTTGATTTACACTAAACTATGGTTAGTTTAAACAAGCCAGCTTCACAATCTATGGCTTGTTAAGCCAGGCTCCCTTGTTTGAAAGGCATGTGAAGCCATGATTTAGTGAATGTAAAAGCTTAACATAAATCTTCGTTTTGTCCATGCAAGCCAAAGACTCAGTGAGACACGTGTGGTTTATTGTGATGTGCAAATGTGGCCTATGGACTACCTTTTATTCAGGGTAACATTTTAGTTGATACTAACAAAAGTAGGACCAAGTTTTTATGTATTCCCTGCTGACTTCAGATTAAGCTCAACATAAATGAAAATGTGCAGTGAGAAATGTTTGGAAAGTAAATCTTACAGATTATTATTTCTAAACAATAACATATCTTCAAAAAGGGCAAGATCCTATCTTCAAAAAGGGCAAGAAGGAGGAACCGGGGAACTACAGACCAGTCAGTCTAACATCAATCCCTGGAAAAATTCTGGAGCAGATTATAAAGAAGTCAATCTGTAAGCACCTTGAAAGCAATGCAGTGATTACTAGGAGCCAACATGGATTTATGAAGAACAAATCCTGCCAAACTAATCTCATCTCATTTTTTTGATCGGGTAACCTCCCTTGTAGACTGTGGGAATGCTGTGGACATAATATATCTTGACTTCAGCAAAGCTTTTGACAAAGTGCCCCATGATATTCTGATTAGCAAGTTAGCTAAATGTGGGCTGGATGGAACAACTATCAGGTGGATCCACAGTTGGCTCCAGAACCGTACTCAAAGAGTGCTTATCAATGGTTCCTTCTCAAACTGGGCAGAAGTAACAAGTGGGGTACCACAGGGCTCGGTCCTGGGCCCAGTGCTCTTTAACATTTTTATTAACGACTTGGATGAGGAGGTACAAAGCATGCTTATCAAATTTGCAGATGATACAAAGTTGGTGGCATAGCTAATACCATGGAAGACAGAAAGAAAATTCAAAGGGACCTTGATAGGCTGGAGCATTGGGCTGAAAACAACAGAATGAAATTCAACAGGGATAAATGCAAAGTTCTACACTTAGGAAAAAGAAACCAAATGCACAGTTATAAGATGGGGGATACTTGGCTTAGCAGTATGACATGTGAGAAGGATCTTGGAATTGTTGTTGATCACAAGCTGAATATGAGCCAACAGTGTGATGTGGCTGCAATAAAGGGAAATGCTATATTAGGCTGCATTAACAGAAGTATAGTTTCCAAATCACGTGAAGTACTAGTTGCCCTCTATTCAGCACTGGTTAGGCCTCATCTTGAGTACTGTGTCCAGTTCTGGTCTCTGCACTTCAAGAAGGATGCAGACAAACTGGAATGCGTTCAGAGGAGGGCAACAAGGATGATCAGGGGACTGGAAACAAAGCCCTATGAGGAGAGACTGAAAGAACTGGGCATTTTTAGCCTGGAGAAGAGAAGACTGAGGGTAGATATGATAGCACTCTTCAAGTACATGAAAGGTTGTCACATAGAGGAGGGCTGGGATCTCTTCTTGATCGTCCCAGAGTGCAGGACACGGAATCATGGGCTCAAGTTGCAGGAAGCCAGATTTCGACTGGACATCAGGAAAAACTGCCTAACAGAGCCATACGACAATGGAACCAATTACCTAGAGGGCTCTCCGACATTGAAGGCATTCAAGAGGCAGCTGGACAGCCGTCAGGAATGCTTTGACTTGGATTCCTGCATTGAGCAGGGGGTTGGACTTGATGGCCTTATAGGCCCCTTCCAACTCTACTATTCTGTGATTCTATAACACATGGGTAGACTACTTATGTGGTTTGCATCTGTGGACAAAGTATAAAAGTGAAGAACTAATAGCTCATTTGTATAGATATGATCTCCACAACACAACTATATACGTTCCAGTATTAATTAATAAATTATCTTTCCAAATGCTGTGTAACCAAAATGTCCCTCCTCAAATGTTAATGGGCCAGTTGAAAGTATGTGTTAGTGCTCATTGTAGGATAGCTACAATCCAAAGATTATAATGCAGCAATTTTCGTCTCATCCATTTGTGTAGTTGAGAATCATCATATTTTAAGGAGCTCTTTTTAAGCAGGATCCTTGAAATCATTAAATGAGCTTGTTTTCACTCTTCTCTTCCCTGTATTCCTAGACTCTTTATAACACTCTCTTAATATTTTCAGTATTAACTCTGTGGCTGTTAGATGTTTGAGCAGTAATAAAATGGAACACCCGTGTTGTAACATGACTCATATTTGTTTTTCTAATTGCAAGGAAGCATAAATTCAGTTGTTTCCTTCCTCCTACTTGGGATGCATTTGCTTATTGATCTTTGGCTGAGCAAGAACTGTGTCAGCATGCCAGCTCACTACATCAGTTTCCACTGCAGATAACTGCTGTGGGCATAGGTTCATCAATGCTTGTGCTATCTTCTAATTGGGAATAATCAAATGTTGTATCTAATTACTAGATTTTTTTTTTTTCCAGAATAATTCAGAAGAATATAGGAAACTGATTTAAACTAAATCCAGATAATACGGTAATGTTGGTGTTGAGGGATCCATTGGATCCAAATAACCGGTTTGCCTGTGCTGGGTAAGGTCACACTCCCTCAACTTTTAATCATAAGGTATGCAACTTGGGTTTTCTTGTAGACCTAGAATTGCTTTTGGATTTTCAGGTAGCAGCTAAAACAGAAGTGTCTTAACTACGTTTGACTAGTACACCCAGACGTCCAGAAAACAGGTCTGGCCTCTGTCGCATGTGCCTTGGTCCCCTACCCCACCCCATGTTTAAATGATCAGTAGAAAGGAGGAATGAACAGTAATGTTAGGACCCAACTAGTAAGTGTCACTTGAAGGTATCTGTGTTTTTCTCTCTCTCTGTTACACGCATGCACATGCGCACACACACCCTGGAGACCTGCTGCCACTCAATGTTGACAAGACTAACTAGATCAGTGGTTCTTAACCTGGAGTGCACACACCCCCAGGGGTGTGAGACACTTTTTCTAGGGGTGCAAGTCGTCGTTCAAAAGTTTTTAAAATTCATTTAATCTTAGCTAAGTTAGGCTAAAACACACATTAAAATAAAAAAAATGAACAGTATTTTTTCAGGGGGTGCGAGAGCATATTTTGGAAATCCAAGGGGTGCTGGCAGTGGAAAAGGGTAAGAACTACTGAACTAGATGGACTGATGACTGACTCAGTATAAGACAGCTCCCTAAGCCTTTCTTAAATTGGCTAAAAATGTCACAATATATATTTCATAAGCGGGCAAAGAGCTTGGAATACTTCTTTCTAAGCTAGCACTCCATATGAGGTAGAATGTCTTGGATGCTTACAGACTGAGAGAAAATAGAAAATGCTATATTATTTTCAACTGGCTAAGAAAATGTCCTGTGCTAAAACAGGAATCTGCCAACTGAAGACAATCCAATGAAAGCAATAAATTTCTAAAAACCAATATATTCCCATGTGTATTTGTGCCCTCTGGCTAATAAAATAGGGAACAGATTATTTAGCAGGAATATATGAATGAAGTCATTCAAAGATAAATTCATTTGTGTTTTGGATTTTTGGATCTTTTATCTGATGCAGAAATACCTGTCAGCTGTGGTGTTACAAGATATGTTATGTCCTATCAGAATACAGTGAGAAAATAAATATTTTCCATTGTATTGTATCCAAATAATCTTTGAAGGAATAAGAAAAGACTGCAGTCAAGTTAGATGATTAATGTCAACTTTGATTTCTTCTAGAGCAAAGTGGTCACTCTTGAGTCCCATTGAAATCAGTGTGACTATTAGTTGCAACTAACTTTTACACATTGATTCCCATGGGACCTTTGGATTCAACTTAGTGTACATTGCTTACTTGCAAGCTGATAATCTCTCCTTTCACAGAATCCATTTACTCAAATCATGTTAGCCTATTTTAATCTATTATAAATTAGTAGATTTCATAACCTGAGTTTCATAGATGTCTTGTCAGTGTTTTTCTAAGAACTTGTTGAATCTACTCATCTTTCCATTTAATGGAAGTACAACTACACTCAGAGCAGGCTGAACACCATCTCTAAACAGACAAGCCACCCACCAACAGCACTACTGAGTTCAAGCATCATGCTTGCAAAATAGTGAAATGTATCAAAGTTGTGGTGAATGCAAATTACAGTAAGTCTTGTGTACCTGTGATGAATCAGATTCCACTCAGCTTTTGAAATGTTTGTGATCAGTTATACATCTAGTGTTGGTAAATGGCTGTGTCTGGTTTGGAATGGAACTGTTCAAAACTCTGCTTCTGCTCAATATTTGAAATAAATCAGTTCTTTTTAACAGACCATAGTGAACTGATAATAAGCCTCATTGTCATCAGGAGCACATCACTGAGAATAGGATAGGCCAATAGCACAGATAGGTCCTTCTTGAAGTCCTGTATGTGTCTGGAGCAGCATCCAGAGATACTGGAAACGGTGGCAACTGCAATTCCCATGGTTTTCAACATTCTTCAATTGCTGCACATGTTTGTTATTGCTACATTTGAGAGAAGCTCTTTACAAGCCCTTCTCACTGTTCCCCACCGTGGCAAGTTTGGGAAAGTAGAAAGTCTGCATGTCAAGTTGACTGATCTGGATTGCATTGGCCCTCAACACTGGGGAAGTCTTAGACTTGTCTAAAATGGATTGTGTGCAGGAGGAAGGGAATTCTCAAAAATGTAATATCCAGATTGCAACACTTCAGGTTGTTTTGGGTTACCAGAGATGAGATGCAGACAAGAGGTTTGCTTACAAAGAGTTAAAATTTATTGAGTAACTTACAGCATACAGCCAAGTATTCCCAATAAAAGTGGAACAGCCGCACAGCTCTGCAGTAGCTGGCTCGGACTGAACACCCCATTGAGGCACACTTTTATAGTATTGAAGCTAGCATGTGGCATTGGCATGATTACATACAATATTGGCAGGGTTACATACACAAATAATATTTTTCATGCATTAAACGTTACAGCATAACACCAATAATAGGGTTTTTGACCTTCTCACAGAACATCTTCAAAAGCCATTTAATTGCTAGAAAATTATATGAAAACTCCCTGGCACTTCTTTGGCAAACTATATGTCGGCTGTATCTTCACTCCCATCTCTGCTAACGAGCAGGTGCTATACTATTTTGCTATTTGACCGTCCTTGGACTCATCCATCTAGCTGTGGCCCCCGAGTTATAGAACGCCCTCCCTGATGAGATACGCCTGGCGCCTTCTTTGTTATCTTTTCGGTGCCAGGTAAAGACCTACCTCTTTGCCCAGGCATTTTAAATTTTAAATTTAATTTGTTTTTGTCTTAGTTTTGTTTATATTTTCTTTATAGCGCACTGTTCTTATGTTTACTTGTATTTTAATCTGTTTTTACTTTTTTTGTACACCGCCCTGAGAGCTTGTTGCTATAGGGTGGTTTAGAAATGTAATTAAATAAATAAATAAATAAATTAGCCGTCCCTTATTGACCTCCTTTGGGAATCTAAGCCAACTATGAAACACCTTATCCTTGAATATATGCCTAATTGGGCTCCTTTGATGCCTCTCTAACTAACAAGGTGCATTCCCAGCATTATACTGGGCAGGTCATCATGCCCTTTCCTAACTTAGGTTTTCAGATGATTATGGGATGCAGGGGCCTGAAAGGGGAATACAAGCCTTCAGGCTCACTAGCATTCTAAATCTATGCTTAACATAAGGCTATTATATCTTGCTATAGGCCTTTACTTGCTTGCTGGAAATAACAAACTGGTACAGGGTATACATTCCACCCCTGGATGATCAAAGGACGTGTCAATTCTCTTCGCGTCACATTGCTCTTCTTACCCCCGAGGGGGGCCGGTTCTTCGTTGCCCTAATCGTTTGATCACCCGGGGTCCCATACATTTTTACCCATTAAAACTACGCCAGCAAGACAAACATATGCATATCAATATAACACCACAAATAAGAGTGAGCCCAATGGAGAATAACTGTTTCCACCAGCCTCCTATTCCTTGAAACCACTCTAAGATAGGATTTAAGAAGGAATCTTCTTCTAAATGCTTTATTTTACTGCTTTGTCTATATAGAGCAGCTACACTATGATTCACTACACTTTGTTTATCTGGGATATACACACAGCATTCTTGCTGTAGCATCGCGCATGTTCTACCCATGCTCGAAGTTAGGGCGAGTTTATTCTGCAGGACTGCTGCTCTCATGCTTGTCATTTCTATCCCTATTGCTTCTAGGGCAGAGCTGTGGCATTTAAAACTACTTCCATTGCTCTTCCAAAGATGTTTACTTTGTACATTATGTTAGCCACCCTTCCACTGGGAAACAGGGCCCAGGCATACTCAGCTGAGCTGAAAATGTCTCTTTGCCATCTGATTTTCCAGGCCCTATAATTTCCCACAAAAGGGCTTTCTAGGGTTTTCTCAAATCTATGTGGACCCTATAACAATCCCAGTCTCCACATATCCAATAACTCCCATTAGGGGCTACCCAGTTAATGCCAGGTCGTAGGGTCCAACTAGTACATACCCAGCCCTGCTCACTATTAACTGGGATTGGGACATTTGTACACTGTCTGACACCCCCTATTGAAGCCCACTCGCCTCTGGAACCTAGCTTCTGTTCTATTATGCTTTACTTGTTCCCAACAGACTTCAGGCTGTGGTGGGGCATTTACTCTCAAGGGGGTGATCCATCCTAATCCGTCATGTAACTGCTCAAATCCTCCCCTAATCCGAACAGTGGAGTTGGACTTCTGGGTATCTATCCTGACTGCTCTGGCTTGGGTGGCCCTCACATCAAACCATTTGGGTCCTCCCTCAGTATCATGTGGGGTGACTACTGACTGTAAGGATTTCTGCAATTGTTTGGTCTCATTTAGAAAATCATAAAACGCACACAATAAGCTTTTATTAAAATCCACCACCATTAAAGGAAAACCAGCAGCATGATGAGGCATCACTGAGCAAATCCAGCAGTCATATTGATCTTCCAGCTTGGCCAGGCTATAGCTGAGTTCTACATTAACTTCAGACGCTGTCCAGACCAATGGAATGCAGCATAACATCCACAAGCATGCAGTGAGCTTTATCATAACTGAAAAAGGAAGAACAAAGAACTTAATTCTCTCCCTCCCCCCAACCAACTATACACACTCCCACATACTAACAGACACACCATAATAAATCTTAAGCATTCAGCAGCCTTTTTTTTTAAAAAGGCAATGCTAAAATCATCGAGGAAGTGCTCTTATCGCACACAGTTACATATGCATAGCAACACTGCCAGCATTAAGAAAATTCTTACTCACAAACCAGCATACAGTTTCATGTGCATAACTTTGCCCACATGGCTCTTCCCCATCGTGGGTTTCAGGAGGTTCCAGTTCAAGCTGATTTCTTCGGCCGCAGGCAGGGTGCCAGGATTCCTCTCCAGGAACAGCGGTATTTCCTTGGCAGCACGCAACAGGTCTTCTGTTGAAGAGGCCATCCAGGAATCTCTTCTGCTGCTAAGCCAACAATTTCCAGCAGCTGTGCCCACATGTGCCCCCCTGCTTCCTGAAGCGAAGGAGGATTCACAAGCCGCTCCATGGGTGACCCTCCCCCCAGGAGCCCTCTCTGACTGAGTAGATGGCTGGCTTCTTCCAGGTTTCTTCCTTTCCAGTGCTTCCAATCCAACCTGACTGTCAGAAGTTTGATTTGCTGTTTCAGACCACTGGTTCTTTCCATTAGGGTGGCCGCTCTTGGAGGGTAGATCCAAGCCACCCCTTCCTCTTCTGCCCATTTCTTTACTTCTTTACTCTTTGCCCAGGGGCTTATGTAGACATGCAGGGACACTCTTGTCTCACCTGTGATCACTGCCCAAACAGCACACCATTCGGCCCCCTGACTTGGCTGACCTTGCTCTTCTTCCCAAGAGAGGTTTTGGTCTTCCAGCTGGTAGGCAACGGCTGCTCCCTGCTGCAAGCCAGCGTCCCCCCATAAATTTTTGTCGGGGGGAATCTTCTTTGCAATTAGCTGGCCCAACCCTCCCAGGTTGGCGGCGAGAAATTGCTTTTGTCCTTTTCCACAATAACTCAGGGGCTCAAACAAATGTAGACAACCCTCCCTGTGCCTTTTAACCTTCACAGGGCGCGGGGTGCTTGTTACAGCTTGAATGCGCCCATATGCTTATGCGGAGCTCTAGCTGTAAAATCTCTTATGCATTGATAGGTAGTGTGAACCCACTCAAAAAAAATGATGGTTGGGCTGAGTTTTAAATACATACTATAAGGTAGTTTCCTTGAGGAGTTGGAAGTTAAACATCTAAAAAAATAAGTGACACCTTTTATTTCTTTGTTGACTAAATATATACTGTTTGCTGCTCAGATGTCTTTGTTTGCACTATGGATAAACTTGGTTACATGGGTGTTGGTATAATCTGGTTTGACTGAAGAAAAAAGTGGAATCCTGAGGTCAAACATAATGCCTACAAAATACGTTTGGTAGTATACTGCTGAGTCTTACCTCTGGTTTTCAGCACATCTGATGTAAGCCATTTGGGGTGGGGTACTGAAACTAATACATTTTACTTAGAAAAGCTCACAAACTATAGGAAGGACTCTGTGGTAACTTGAGTTACATTCTAGACTTTCCTCCTAAATAGATCCATAGAAACGTATGTCAGAATTAACGAGTTTTTGTTCTCTCTCTGTTTTAGAGGATGTGACCATTTTTAAAAAATGTTTTTTCATTATGCTCATGGATAGGTGTGATTTGTGGATTGCCTCCCATAGCCTTGTTGAAAATAAATCTTTTTCATTGATACGGTAAGAAAAAAACATTAAAAGGACAACTTCATTAAAAAATATATACTTTTATGAAATTCAAATTATTGTGAATACCTCTAGTGTACCAACCAACCAACCACAAACCTGTTCCTGTGTAAAAGGATATGGTTTTTAGTGATGCAGTGCCACCTAGTGGCATGTTGATACAGCTACATTTTCTAAAGCTGGAACAAGTCTCTGATACAAACAGTTTTGAGTTCAAACATTTTAATCTGCGCCACATTTACTGAATTATACATTTTTATCTAGGGGAAGAGAACTAGGTCAAAACTTGTAACAGTAGCTAATTCTGTCTAATTTCATCCAGGATTCATACACAGATACTGTTGTATGTCAAAACTCTTTTGAAGCTAAAGTTGTATCGCACAGGGATTGTTTAAAATATTCATGTGTTCGGGGTTCCCACATGAATTATTCTGAGATTGTAGATCTGTGTTATCTGATGTAATGCTCTTTTGTGTGTGTGTGTGTGTGTGTGTGTGTGTGAGAGAGAGAGAGACAGAGAGAGACAGAGAGAGAGAGAGATTGTACTGCCCTACAAATTTGTAAAACTACAAACCCAATTTGGGTTGGTCTTTCACAGTCCAATCCACTTCCCATGTAGCTTGGAAGAATTTGGTAACGTGCTGCTGAGCATATGGTGAGCAGTGGCAACACCTGCAATCAGGACTGCATCTTCACAGATGGAGAATTATATTTTTGGTATGTTTGTTGGTGTTCTTCTTACTTTGCTTCTTTCCTATTTTACTACTGTTTCTACAGTATCTGGGAGGTAAGAAATGGGATCCTGTGCAAGTTTGCTGAGAATGGATTGATCGTTTGCATATTTATTGAGGTCAGTGGGATTTACACCCCTGCAATCATGCTTAGGATAGGTGAAACTGACCATGGGGGAGGAGGAGAAGGTGGAAGGCTGGAGAGAAGAGGGGGAGGGGAGGGGAAAGACAGGTTTGCTCATTTGCATGCTTATTGAAATCAGTCAGATTTACTCCACTGCAATAATGCTTAGAATAGGTGAAACTGACCATGTGGGGGGATGGCTGGAGTGGAGGGATAAGAGGGGGAGGGCAGGGCGTGGTTAGTGAGTTCAATGGGATTTACTTCTGTGCAGTCATGGTTAGGATATGTGAAACTGACCTGCCCTGGGGGCAGGGGAGGGAAGGAAGGGGAGGAATAGGGAGGAAGGAGGAGTGGGGAGGAGATTGGGCAGGTGGGCACTGCTCAGACGGAAAGCCCCTTTCCTTTCCAAACGGAAAACATTGTTTAAAGTACCATTATTTTTCAGGGTTTTCCCCACCTTTTTATTCTACAGTAGAGACATGTAGTCTCCCTCCAAATTTAAACCGAAGCTGTCCCTGGCCACATCCACAGCAGACATTTATTCCACTTTTAAACAGTCATGGCTTCCCCAGATAATCCTGGGAAATGTAGTTTGTGAAAGGTTTTAAGAGTTGTTAGGAGATGCCCTATTCTCCTCACAGAGCTACAATCCCCAGAAGAGGGGGTAACTGTTAAACCACTCTGGCCACTGGAGTTTTGATAGGGGAATAGGAGTCTCCTAAGAACTCTCAGCACCTTTCACAAACTACCCTTCCCAGGATTATCTATGGGAAGCCATGAGTGTTTAAAGTGGAATAAATGTCTGGCTTGAATGTGGCCCCCTGATTAGTGAAGCCAAACAGCAGTGAGTGTGGTTTTTAGAGCACTGACAGTTGGTACTTACTGAACATGCCCGTTCTTATCATAGACTCCAGTGAAACAAGGTGCCACAATAGAAAAGGCCCCTGTCTTCTGAAGGTGACTATCAAGAGGTTCAGGTGGGAAAAGTTACAGAGTGATCCTCAGTGTTGCGGTCTATCTCCTGATCATTCAGTAGCCTTTCAGTTGGACAGTTGCTGGCAGCTACCTGCACGTGCGGTTCATAGGCATATGTAGGAGCAGGGGCTGGTAAGAAAGCAAAGCAAGAGTGAGGATGTAGCAGGAAAAGTGAAGTTGGAGGGACGAAAGAAAGGAAATGGACACTGATTGACTGGTTGTGATGGAAGAAGGAGGGAGGCAGAAGGGAAAGAGGGAATGAGTCGAAGGAGAAACCTCCAGTGCTGCTGCTGACCCTTCGGTTTCCTTGGCTCCCACACTCCTTCCAGGGCCAGCACCAGAGGGCGGCCAGGTTGGGCCCTGGCTGAGGGCCCCTGGGGCTCAACAGACCCCTGAAGGGCCCTCCTTATGGTGGGTGGGTAGGTAGCGCTCCCTTCGGCAATCCGTGGCAGCATCGGCTCCTGACCTTGCCGCAGATTGCAGAGAGGGAGTTCCCAGATACCCCCCTACTATCATGCAGGCCTGCAATGCCCACCTGCATGCCCCACCTACCTCTCCCTTGAAGGAAATGCTGACTGCGCTGCAGGTGCAAGCCTGCCATCAACCAAGATGGCAGCTGAGGTTTCCCTAAGAGGCTGATACCCCTGCTGCCATCTTGGTTGGTGGCAGGTATGTGCGCGCATAGCACTGATGTGTGCCATCAACCAAGATAGCGGTGGAGGCATCAGCCCCATAGGGAAGCCTTGACCACCATCATGGTTGATGGCAGGCATGCACACACAGTGCAGGCAGCATTCACTTCAAGGTAGGTAGGTGGGGAGTGTGTCCGTGCAGGTGCTGGGGCCCGGGGCAGGCTGGGACCCAAGGGTCCCGGCATGCCTGGCACTGACTCTGACTCCTTCCTTTCCTTCTTGTCTGCTTCCAATCCTTTCTTATTTATTTATTTATGTTATTTATTTATTATTTTATTTATACCCCGCCCTTCCTTCCTGCCGGAGCCCAGGGGGGCAAACAGAAACACTAAAAAATACTTTAAAACATCATAAAAAGACCTTAAAATACATTTAAACAAAACATTTAAAGCATTTTTTAAAAAACTTTAAAAACATCTTTTTAAAAAGGGTTAAAGATATTAAAAAATATTAAAAGCAATTCTAACACAGACTGGGATAGGTCTCAACTTAAAAGGCTTGTTGGAAGAGGAAAGTCTTCAAAAGGTGCCGAAAATATAGCAGAGATGGTGCCTGCCTAATATTTAAGGGGAGGGAATTCCACAGGGTAGGTGCTGCCACACTAAAGGTCCGTTTCCTATATTGTACAGAACAAACCTCCTGATAAGATGGTACCTGCAGGAGACCCTCACCTGCAGAGCGCAGTGATCGGTTGGGTATATAAGGGGTAAGATGGTCTTTCAGGTATCCTGGTCCTGAGCTGTATAGGGCTTTGTACACCAAGACTAGAACCTTGAACTTGGCCCAGTAGCAAGTGGGCAGCCAGTGCAGTTCTTTCAGCAGTGGGGTGACATGTTGGCGATACCCTTCCCCAGTGAGCAGTCTCACTGCTGCATTTTGCACTAGCTGCAGCTTCCGGACCAACCTCAAGGGCAGCCCCACATAGAGCGCATTACAGTAATCCAGCCTAGAGGTTACCAGTGCATGGACAACAGTGGTCAGGCCATCCCAGTCCAGATACAGCCGCAGCTGTCTTATCAGCCGAACCTGGTAAAAGGCACTCCTAGCCACGGAGGTCACCTGGACCTCTAGCAACAAAGATGGATCCAGGAGCACCCCCAGACTAGGGACCTGCTCTTTCAGAAGAAGTACAACCCCATCCAAAGCAGGCAACTGACTAATTATCCGAACTCAGGAACCACCAACCCACAGTGCCTCCTTCTTGCTAGGATTCAGACTCAGTTTATTGGCCCTCATCCAGCCTACCACTGAGTCCAGGCACCGGTCCATGGCTTGCACTGCCTCTCCCAATTCAAATGTTACAGAGGAATAGAGCTGGATATTGTCAGCATACTGCTGACACTTTGCCCCAAATCTCCTGATGACTGCTCCCAAGGTTTTCATATAGATGTTAAACAGCATGGGGAACAAGATGGTACCCTGTGGCACCCCACAGCACAACTGCCAGGGGGCTGAAAGACAGTCACCCAATGCTATTCTCTGAGAGCAACCTTGGAGATAGGATCGGAACCACTGTAAAACAGTTCCTCCAATACCCAGCTCACCAAGTCAGCCCAGAAGGATACCATGGTCAATGGTATCAAAAGCCGCTGAGAGATCAAGTAAGAATAACGGTCGCACTCCCCCTGTCCGCCTTCTGATAAAGGTCATCTATTTATTTTTATTTATTTATTTAGTTGCATTTCTAAACCGCCCTATAGCTATCAGGGCAACCAAGGCTGATTCAGTCCCGTAACCAGGCCTGAACCCAGACTGGAATGGGTCAAGATAATCTGTTTCATCCAAGAATACTTGCAATTGCTGCGCCACAACCCTCTCAATCACCTTCCCTGAAAAGGGAGTATTTGCAACCAGTTGGTAGTTGTCATAAACCAATGGCTCCAGGGTGGGCTTTTTCAGGAGTGGTCGGATCACCGCCTCCTTCAAGGTGCCTGGAACCACTCCCTCCCGCAATGATGCGTTGACCACACTCTGGATCCACTTTCTTCCTCTTTAGAAGAGGGGGCATTGAGAGAAATTAGAAAGAGGAAAGGTTAATATTTTTAAAAGTAATACTAGTAAAGTTTCAAGAGAAGGGAAGAAGAAATGGCAGGACAGGGATAAAACTACTTTGAGACACATGTGGGCTGGAGGCAGAAGGGAAAATATAAAAGCCTTTTCTATTTCAACCCTATGGATCCAGAAATTCTGCCTAAAATGAAATGTAAGCCACCCTTGGCTGTACCCGAAAAGAGAGCCTACAAAATAAAAAATGAATTAATAAAATGAAATGGGGAGGCTGAGGCATGATGCCTCCAAAGTTAATGTCTCTACTTAACTATGGAATTGCCTGCCATAAAGAAACTGCTGTCGCAAAGAATTTAGCAATTTCCAAAGAGAGATTAAATAGAAATGTCAGTAATTGCCAGCCAGTTATGCCAATGTGGGGTTACCCTTGAAAACGGTCCGGAAGCTGCAACTGGTACAGAATGCGGCGGCTCGTCTGATTAAAGGCAGCCGCCGGCAAGATCACATCACTCCAGTGCTGAAGGAGTTGCACTGGCTACCGGTTGTTTACCGGGCCCAATTCAAGGTGTTGGTTTTGACCTTTAAAACCCTACACGGTTTTAGCCCAGTCTATCTGAAGGAGCGCCTCCAGCATCGTCAGAGATACCGCTCAACAAGATCAGCCTCAGAAGACCTTCTCTCGATCCCACTGGTTAAAACAGCTAGACTGGTGAGGACTAGAGAGAGGGCTTTTTCAATAGTGGCCCCCACCCTGTGGAACTCTCTCCCAAATGACCTCCACCATGCCCCTTCTGTGATGAGCTTCCGCCGGGCCTTGAAGACCTGGCTCTTCAGGCAGGCTTTTCGGGTGTGTTAGGTTTTTACTCTTATGGTTTTAAATTTTAACGTTTTAATGTATTGTTTTTTATCTTGTACGTCGCCCAGAGTGGCTGGACAACCAGCCAGATGGGCGACTAATAAATTTAATAAATAAATAAATAAATGTCCACTTCCACTGGTGATAGGTTTGTTACTCATGGGCCCCAGGGGGTAGAAAATTTTGAGGACTCCTGGGTCTTGTAGGTCAAAAACAGAACTTTGAACTGAGCTAGGAAATGTACTAGAAACCAGTATACATCTTTCAATACCTGTAAAATGTTCATTGCGGAAAACCCCTGTTAATATCTTACAGTATTCTGATCCAGCTGAAAGGAGCCCTGTGTATCATGAATTAAAGCTATTGAATCTGGATGCTGCCAAAGCAAGACAAGGCCAGATTTAAAAGAATCCCCAAGCTGTGAACCTCCTCTTTTAGGAAGAATATAGCAGTCTTTCAAAATTGTTGTTTCCTTACCTCAAGTAAATTCTACACCAACAGAACCTTCCTTTTTTCTGCATTGAACTGTAGTTAATTTCATGAACAGTTTCCATATTCTCAGGAGATTGGTAACTAGCCAGTATCTATTTGCGTTGACAGAGTCGAGGGAGGGCTTCTTCAGAAGAGATCTAACATTCACCTTCAAAGTCATCTCATGTTGGTTTCAACAGAGCCTCTTGCACAAGAGACCAGCACATCTAGTGGCATGATTGGCACAATTGCAGCAGCCCTTGGGAGACGCTGCAGTTGTGTATCTGTCAAGGTAGGCTACAGCAGTATAAAAAAGCCCAATCTTAATTAACTTGTGAAGCATCACTTATTCTTTGTCAGTCATAAGGCCTATAAATAAAAATAAATGATTTTTCAGACATAGCAGCTTTGTATGTAGGTACTCTGACCTGACTACTGTATACTGTATGGCACCTTTTTAGTTCAGAGTTTCACTTAAAGTCTGACAAAACGGCACTAAAGCCTATTGAACAAGACACATGAATGGAGTTGTTCCTAGAGAAAGCACAACATTAATATCTTTAGCACCAATATTCTAATCTTCAACTGTGAATGCTAAAACAGTTTACTTGGATCGTTCTTCATAGAAGCAGTTTCTTTGCTCACATGAAAACAAAAATGTCATTTTAAATAACTTAAGAACAGGCTAGTACAGAGCTATGTCACTATCAGAATAGTAGGTATTTCATTGAAAAAGAAAATATTCAGTCAGATGTCACCCCAAACCATGATTAAGGAAGCCTTTATGGTTTTTTGTAATGTCTGACCTGACAAGCTAGCTTGCCATAGTTGGAAGTCAGTTTGCAAAGTATGGGTTATGCTGACTATGAGCCAGTTGATACAATGCCCCATACCCCTGGATCCGTCTAATTCATAGAGTGGATTGTGAGCACACCTGCCTATCCAGAGTGCTGGGTCCACTTGCATAGGCTTCATATGGCCATGTAGGGACAAAACATGAGTGCAGCGCATATGTTGTTGTTATGTGCCTTCAAGTCGACTACAACTTATGGCGACCCTATGAATCAGTGACCTCCAACAGCATCTGTCATGAACCACCCTGTTCAGATCTTGTAAGTTCAGATCTGTGGCTTCCTTTATGGAATCAATCCATCTCTTGTTTGGCCTTCCTCTTTTTCTACTTCCTTCTGTTTTTCCCAACATTATCATCTTTTCTAATTAATCATGTCTTCTCACTATGTGTCCAAAGTATGATAACCTCAGTGTCATCATTTTAGCTTCTAGCGATAGTTCTGGTTTGATTGTTAGAACAACCCAATTATTTGTCTTTTTTGCAGTCCATGGTATCCGCAAAGCTCTTCTCCAACACCACATTTCAAATGCATTTATTTTTCTCTTATCAGCTTTTTTCACTGTCCAGCTTTCACATCCATACATAGAGATCAGGAATACCATGGTCTGAATGATCCTGACTTTAGTGTTCAGTGATACATATTTGCATTTGAGAACCTTTTCTAGTTCTCTCAAAGCTGTCCTCCCCAGTCCTAGCCTTCTTCTGATTTCTTGACTTCTGATTTCTTGACAAGTTCAATGTCCTCATTGTCAACTGTGAAGTCACATAAATCCTCTGTTGTCATTACTTTAGTCTTTTTGACGTTCAGCTTTCCTCTTTAACTTTCATCAGCATTCGTTTCAAATCATTACTGGTTTCTGCTAGTAGTATGGTATCATCTGCATATCTTCAATTATTGATATTTCTCCCTCCAATCTTCATACCTCCTTCATCTTGGTCCAATCCTGCTTTCCGTATGATATGTTCTGCGTACAGATTAAAGAAATAGGGTGATAAAATACACCCCTGTCTCACACCCTTTCCCATGGGGAACCAATCGGTTTCCCCATATTCTGTCCTTACAGTAGCCTCTTGTCCAGAGTATAAATTGCTCATCAGGGCAATCAGATGCTATGGCACCCCCATTTGTTTTAAAGCATCCCATAGTTTTTCATGATCTACACAGTGAAAGGCTTTGCTGTAATCTATAAAGCACAGGGTGATTTTGTTCTGAAATTCCTTGGTCCATTCCATTATCCAACGTATGTTTGCGATATGGTCTCTGGTATCTCTTCCCTTCTAAATCCAGCTTGGATGTCTGGCATTTCTCACTCCATATATGGTAAGAGCCTTTGTTGTAGAATCTTGAGCATTACTTTACTTGCATGGGATATTAAGGTAATAGTTTGATAATTACTGCATTCCCTGGGATCCCCTTTCTTTGGAATTGGGATGTATATGGAACGCTTCCAGTCTGTGGGCCGTTGTTTAGTTTTCCATATTTCTTGACAGATTTTAGTCAAAATTTGGACAGATTCAGTCTCAGTAGCTTGTAGCAACTCTATTAGTATGCCATCTGTTCCTGGTGATTTGTTTCTTCCAAGAATTTTAAGAGCAGCTTTCACCTCGCATTCTAAAATTTCTGGTTCTTCATCATATGGTTCCTCCATGAATGAATATGTCATCCTTGCATCTCTTTTATAGAGTTCTTCAGTGTATTGCTTCCATCTTCCTTTTATTTCATCTCGGTCAGTCAGTGTGTTCCCTTGTTAGTTATTCAGCATCCCTACTCTTGGTTTAAATTTGCATACACTAAAATCTAGTTGATTCCTAAATAAAAACTGGTATATGCATAGGCAGCATTCACATGCCCTATCATCACATGAAGGGCTATGGAGCCGGAGTCGGAAGCAATTTTGGGTGGAGTCGGAGTCGGAAGCAATTTTGGGTGGAGTCGGAGTCAGTAGAAATGTACTGACTCCGACTTCAGAATAAAATTAATATTTTAATATTAATACATTTGCCATTTATGAAGGAGTCCGAGTCAGAGTCAGACAGTAGAAAAATTAATATACATTTGCCATTTATGAAGGAGTCTGAGTCGGACAGTAGAAAAATAGAGGAGTCGGAGTCGAAGGTTTGACATACCGACTCCTGGTCACATGATTGGTGGGGCTAGTGGAGGTGCGGCTTGCATGCTGCAAGCGTGAGGATGGCAGGCATGCTTGGTCTTTCCTCCACACAATAATTGGATCAGCCAGATATGCATAATCTAAACCAGGTATATGGTTTGGTATAATGTTTGAGAAACCATCCTTGCAGGCGTGGGTCTGCCTCCATATGCTTCTATCCCATTAAATTTAGGAAGCTGAAAGGGCAGAATGTAAAGAACAAAGTGCTACAAGGCATGATTCCCCTGTTGTACATTTGGAAGCCCAAACTGTAGTTTGGGTCCTAAACTCTGCTTACCACAAACTATGGATTAGTGTGAGATCTATCTGAACTGAGCCATAGCCATGAAATGCATAGATAATGAGCATGTACGGATAATGAGCAGGAATAAAAATATTTCATCAAAATCTCACCAGAAATTGCTCCTTTTTGTGAATGGCTAAAAAGACATAGGTTGAATTTTAAAATAAAGCCGGAAGAAACAATGCTTAAATCATATTGTTTGTTTTTTAAAAATGGTACCTTTTGCATCCTTGAATAACTTTTTTCTCTGTAAGGTAAATTCAGTCTCAGGTATCATATTAATTCCTAATAGCTCAAAATATTGTTTAGATTGGAGGTTGTAGGCCCAGGCTGCTTGTCAGCCTCTTAATGGGATAAGAAAAACTAGGCAGCTTTTCTGCTGCTTTGTCTTAGCTGCCATTCATGTTGTGCATATGTGTGCTGACGCTGCTCAACAGGCTCTAACAAGTAGAAGTCAATTAACTGAATGGCTAAAATAGGAGGACAACATGTATAAACTGTTGTTTCTTGCAAATAAAATGAGTGTCTGCAAAGGTGCTCCTTTTCAGAGAGTTGCTCAGATGCCATTCAGAAAGAGGCGGAATCTTTTAGAGCAGCTGAACTATGATTTGTTGATTTCACAGAATTTTTCCTCTCTTAATCCCAGCCCCCTTTTTTCTTTTGAGAAGTTGACTTTGTTGCTTCTCAGACACGCACGTCATCTGTAATCTCCAGAGGCTTAGTCTGATACCATGAGCTCCGAAACAGACGAGTCTAAAGAAGGTATGACTTTTAGCATTTTCAAAGGGTGGGGGGTTTTTTGTATTACAGAAAAAGTTAGTGTTTCCTTCAGAGCTACTTCTGGCAGCAATATGAGATGATGAATAGAGGTTTGTGCTGTGTAGCATTGAGCTGTTCATAGGGGAGGGGAGAAAGCAAAGGCATTTCAAGACTGCTGTTCAGATTTCACTGAAAATGCAACTAAAGCCTTGATGCCAAGAGTGTTTTGTTTGTGCAATGATAATTAAATATGATACAAATTATTAATAATGTGGAAGAGCTTGAGTGCCTGTGTATTCTCAAGCAACAGTGGCTTGAGTTGAAAGGGGAAGATACCTTTTTTTAAAAAAAATGTAGATGAACTGTTCCTTTTGAAAAAGGAAGTTGTGTAATATGGAGAACTGAAAGATCGTTATTTTTAAGAAGGAGCTTTCTTGGCATTAACAACTTTTCCCCCCAGTGTGAGCATATACTGCTTGATGTATGTGTGCTTTTAACTAGCACTTGGATTGAAACAAGGCTTTGACAGCAAGGAAAACTATTTCATTTACTTTTATAGTGTGAAAGAACATGTGGAAGAGCTGGAAATATTCTTAAGAATCCCCAATTATTTATCTGTCCTAAACATGGAAGGGGGTGTCTTGTGAAGGAAGGGAAGAAATGGCTTTCTGAAATTTTAAAGCCATTTGAACCAGAGGTTTGGAGAAGGGATGGGAGTGGGGTGAGAAGGATGACTTAGAAAATATGGGTATATTTAAAAGACTAGAATTTCCTGACTGGTTAAGAAGCCCAATAAAGTATATTAAATAAATAGGTGGTATAACCTAATCAAATTACCAATTTGTAGTAAATCAGGAAACTTTTCAAAACACTATAGAAAGCTTCTCCATTATCCCCACTGCTTATCTGACATCCCCACCTTGTGAATGTTTTCAACATAGATCTTATCCTTCTAATCAGAGTTGTAAGAGTATGTATTTCGTAGCACAGATAAAACACAGCCTACTAAATGAAATCCACTAAATGTGCCATAGCTAATTAATGTATACATTGATGTAATAGCACATTGCAGTGCTCAGAGCTTCCATGTGCTCCCCTTTCCTTATCAAACAAGGGGATAAATGTGAATCCAAATCCACTGAACAACTGTGAGCTGCACTAAACCTTTCTCCTATGGCAACTCCTGAGTATAGCATTCTTCTGGCAGCATGCTCATTCCGACCCTTTTATATGGTAGATGAGTAAGCAGCATGCGTGCTATGACATGACACAAGGTTTGCAGAGAAACCTTTTTAAAAAGTGGCCTTCATTTCACATCCACATGCAGTTGTTTTAAGATAAAGCTTCCAGATTGCCCCTGCTATCTTTGTTACAGCAAGATTGTGTTTCTAGTAACATCTTGAGATGACAGTCTGTGCTTTTTTTCTACAAAATAGAAAGTTTATATGAGGCAGGATGTAGCTTATTTTGAGAGAGCAATGGAGGAAAATAATAGAACACGTGCTGGCACCAGTAAAAATTGTGTTTATATTGTCTGGGTTTACAATTGCATTTTCCATTTTAAAAAAATATTAAAAATTATAGGGTGGTATCCAACACTTTCCATCCACTAACAGAAGGAATATGTTGGCAGAACAGGGAACAGGCAATTTTTGGCAATTTCTTGTTCATCCCTGCAGCTCCTCCCCCCCCCTTGTATCTGCCTAAATCTGTTCCAGTGGTTTAGGGGACCCTTCAGTGTATATTTAGAGGGTTGCATGGAGGAAGGGTAATAGCAGGAAATTGCCTCCCAACCTCATTCTGTTGATGGATTTCTTCTCTCAGTAGGTGGAAAGCACTGGATAACATCAGAATTTAGATTGCAGTATTTCATTAGGTTTAAGTGAGATTGATTGTTGTTGTATTTATAGCTTTCATCCTGAGATATACAACTAAGAAAAAGGGCAATAACGATGAAACCAAACCATTTCTTATAAAATAGGTGTATCTGGAGTTCCAATTTGATTTTTAAATTAAAGACCAGGAGCTTTTACTTATTGTGTTGCTGTATGTCTTTCCGACCCACAAAATCATTGTGATATGTTCAGGCCTGATGGTAACTCATATGTTCCCCCATGGATGCTGGAATTATAAGGGAGGCCCTCTTCCAGGTGTCACTCCTATGTTGCAGCGCAATCCTGTGCATTTTTACTCAGCAATAATTATTTTTACAATGGAGACTTGATTCCCAGTAAGTATGTGTAGAATTCCAGCCCTGAAGGAACAGTTTCCTAAAGAGACCCATCAGGCCCACTCATTTGCTATCTTTTGTTGGCCATCTTTGCCATCTCTGTTCAGACAGGCCTTTGGACAATGGTTGAAGCTTTTCCTGGTTCAATTATTCAATTACTTTGTGAGGTTTTTAATTTAAGTTATATTTTTAATGTTGTGGGTGTTTGTCTTGTAAGCTGCTTCGGAGCCCTTGAAGAGCTACAACGTGGGATGTAAAACTTTATTAATATATTAGATGTTAAATACAATTGAGTTGGGAGAATAGGGCTCTTAATATTTGTGTTGGCAACCATCCATTAATGAGAAATTGTTGTAAATTTGATTTTTCAGTGCTTTGCAACTTTCATGTGTTTTCACTGTGTTTCCCAGATGAAGATTGCTCAGATTCTGGCCTTTTAATAACCAGTGCCAAATGCAATAAAGTGGGGCTACTAAGGAACAATTACAGTGGAACATTGTAATTGATTTCTAAACCACAATGGATCAATAGAAATGCACTTTCCGTTATATATTGTATTAAATTTTAGACCACAAACTATTTGTGGAGGCCTCTGTACTGGACTAATGCACAGCACAACTAATTTAAGCTAAGTATTTGTAATACAATGTTCCTTCAAATACTTGGGGGGGGATATGAAAATCGCCATTTTGGCTAGAATAATTACTTTCTTAGTTGATCTGGGACAGATATATTTTCCCCTATTTTAGTAGTAGTAGTTTCCCTTTGGTGCACAGAAAGTGTTGTTGCAATAAGGCAAGCTTGGAATTAAGGCAGACAAATCTCAAGCTACTTCTTGGTTTTGGGTTAGGTGGGGTGGAGAAAGTTGGAGGGCATGCTTTGCTAAATAACTTATCCCAAGAGGCCTTTTAATGTGTTAGGTGTGTCGCCTCGCCTATTTAGTATGTGCTCTTTCACAATATACTTCTGGTTACAGTAGAAAACTGACACAAAATCACATTTCAGCAGCTTTTCTCCTTGTTGCACAATCCAGTGGTGTTTTAGTATAGTGTGGGCATTTGGGCTGCTAGGGTATAAAAGAAATACAAAGACTCTTTTAGTTGGTTGAAATTTATTAATGTTTGGATGGTGTTATAGTAGACACAAGAGTCTATATCATCAGTGCTAGCAGGGGTGAGAATTGGTCATTATTCATGTTTGCACTGTGATTTCATTTCATAGTTACTCTGTGTGCTAAAATGTTAAACAGGCATAACACAATGGCACATAAGAATTAGCATTAGAACTAATGGGGGCTAATAATAACAGAAGAAAGTTTTAGGCATGAACTGAATGGACACTTGGAGGACTGCTGCTTGGAACATAATGTAGATCATGGTACGATATAAGTTCTGGACAACTGGACCATGAAATCCCTGCTGTACCTATACACACCTGAAAACAAAATGAAGAATCAATTTGATATGTGCTGGTGTATAAGAATAGAGGTGTGAAGGCCTGGAAAAAAACCAGGAAAATTCAGGAACCGAAGCTTTTTTGTTTGTTTTTCTGAAAAATAAAAAAATTAAGAAAAAATGGATTATGGAATGTTTTATTTTAGCATGATGAATAAAATGTTTCGTTGAATTGGTCCCTCCCTTTTTGTCTCAGTTCTTTTTATGGGAATGGATGCTTTATGTCTGCTTGACACTTTGGAGGACTAGCGGAGACATAAATAATTTTCTTTGTTATTAATGTTGGTTTCTTTTTTTTAAATTGTTTTTTACCTGTTCCTCATAAACTGGCAAAACGAAAGAGGTTCCTTACAGTCCAGGTGTTCCTTACAGTTCAGGAGCTTGTAGTCTAGATCCATTTGTTACAAAAAAAAAAGTAAAAGTTTAAAAAAGTGAATTCAATTTGTAATAATTGTTTGAATAAAATGTACTTTTAATATACTAAATGTGATAATTTTATGCCAAACCAACTTGTACATAATTACATTTTCTGTTCCTGAAGTAACAATGTGACTTTCAATCTGTAAAAATTGCTAATACTGCATTTTTTCAATTTTTTCTAAAATTTCCATTTTTTTCTGGAAAAAATGGGGGGGGGGAACCCAGGTTTTTTTCCATGGCTTCAAAATTTCCAGAAATTTTACATCTCTGTATAAGAAAATGCTCTCTCATCCTTGGGGGCAAACTTTGCATTTGGGGCAGTCCCACAGTGTCTCCAACTGCTGTCACTCTTTCCTTCCCCTCTCTTTCCTTCCTAAAGCTGTTCCTTGGTTCAGCAGGAAGTGAAACAGTATTTGGTGGATAGAGAGGTAAATAGAATGGTTAGGGTGCTCCACAGCTCATTGGTTTCCTGAATAATAAAACAGTGCAACAGAAGCAACAACTGATGGTGTTACACTTATCAGGAAAAGAAATGTGGCACTTACCATTGGGCTCAGTCAAAATGCAAACATTAAACTACTTTGAGAGGAGGTTGGCATAGAGATGTTGATGCCTTTATGGAGATATATGGTCTGTGTTGTTGTTTTGAGAACTGTGGTTTTGCCGGAAGCCTTTTCTGTGCAGGATGGTTGAAGTCACAAGCTCTTCAGCCACAGTTTTATATGAGAATCAGTAACACTCTGTCATTCCTTTATCTCTGAGCTACTGAGACGGGGGGTGCATGCGATGCAAGAGAATTTCAAGAGACACATTTTGCAATAAATTACTACACCAGCCTGTGGTTTGAAATTGAAGACAAAGCCTTCGTTGGTTTATACTTTTAAAAACATCAAATTGTTGATAGCAGTCCTGTTACAGCATTCATACTGATACTCATGTTATTTATAGCTCTTCCTCGTGTTCCCCTGAAGGAGAGAAATCATGAAAGGAGATTTTGGAGAATTGATTTGTATTATGCAGGTTTGTTAGTGAAATGAAAGCTACATTCATTGTGAATCTGCTTTTATGTTCTGTAGATTGCAACTATGACTTGTATTGAAAATTGCATTTCAGCCATTAGATTTGTCTACAGAGTATGAACTGTAAGTACTCTTATCCATATTTCATACGTATTAGCTGTTTACCTGCCAGGACATTGTGCTCAGAGAACCACTAGAGTGCAGTGAGGATTTAATTAATACAAAAGAGGCTGCTTGACTAATGCGTCTTCACATTTTTCTGCTTTGTTGTTGCCTCCTTCCAGTCAGCGTCCACTACATCCTCGAGCAAGATAATTCTTTAATATATCTACATCAGTTGTGGTTGGATCATGCAGTCACTCCAGATGTAGAGATGCAGCAGAATTGCCTATCTTCAAAAAAGGCTGTCGATGGAGTCTCAGCATGTGTTACTGCTCTGGGCTAGGAGCCTTCCAGTCAAGAGACCAGGAGCGGCCAGTGGGGAGGGCTCCCTCCATGCACCTGGCCTCCCAGCAGTGGTGTTGCTGCTGCTGCTTGCTGGGAATTAGGCAACAGGGAGATCAGGTCTGTGTGGTCACACTGGCAGAAGTACTGGATTGGCTCTGCTGGTGTACCTGCACAACCCTGAACTCCCCAAACACCTTTTCTTTCCCCCTCTCAGTGAGTGGCAGAGACACCACTGCCGGGAGGCCAGGTGTGCATTGTACTTCTTCATGCTGGCCGCTTCTGCAGAAATCACAGGCATAATAGTTACAGTGTCTGAATAGGACCAGGGAAATCAAATCTTCATTAAGCTGAGAAGTTCACTGGATGACCTTGGACCAGTCACTATCTCTCGGCCTGATCCACTCTACAAGGTGCTGTGAAGATAAAATTAGGAGGAATGAAACCTGTACAGTGCCTTGAATTCCTTTGAGAAAAGGCAGAAAAAAGTATGCTTTGGTTATCAGAAACTTGAAAAACTTTCTTCACTATTCAGCTGCAACGGGACTGATAATATCATCTAACTTTTGCTTTAGTAAATTGGAATTATTACTCATTTCATGACCCCTGCTCATTTTGACACTGGTTCTCCCAGCATAATGGCAGTGTATATCATTCTGCAAGTTTAAGAATTTAATATTGTCAAATGCACTAGCTAGTAACTCTAGCACAGCAGTACCTGGGCAAATGCATTTACTGTTGCAGAAAGGCAAACGGGAAGGAAATGCATTGCACCACTTTTAAGAATAATGTGCTATTATGTTCCATCATATAGATAGAATCAGCATTCCATATTTCCAATGCCATATTCTTTGCATAGAATATGTAAATACCTAAACTAAGGTGCTTAAGGAGCCTTTTAGTTTTAGGTGGAGCAAGTTGTTGCAAGTCTGCACATAGATGAAAAGGAGCTGTTCTGATTATGGTGTTTGAATGCTAGCTACATTACTAGTTGTAGGTTTCAAACTAATCACTGACGTGTCTCACAACAATATTCTCCCCAAAAACCCTCTGTGCACCCACTCTCTGAGTAGATTCACATCATTCAGAGTGGTGAGAAGAGTTATAGTCACTTATATCTTGTGAATGTTTCCCCCATGCAATGTTTGTCCACACCATAATTGCAGAAATGAATGGACATCATGGTTGTAAGAGAAAATTGGGCTCTATCTAAAACTGCTGCAAGGCAAAAGTAGCAAATTTTTCAGTGGAATATACAATTCAGTCAGAATAATGCAAATGGCAATAATATACTCCAACTAATGTATTGAAAATTGAGACTAAGCTATATAAGCCCACAAGTTCACTTAACTTTTCTTGTTGCAGCTTAAGATAGCTTAATATATACTGTAGCTTTGTGATGAAAATAAAATACATACATTTCTGGCTTACATTATTCTCCATCCAAGCAGTTTTTAGATGTTCTAATACCTTGTATGATGAGGGAGAATAGAGGTGTGTGTGCTACTTTCTCTCCTCCTTTTCCAAAAAAAGATTGTACCCTCCACAAGTTGGAGGAATAACTTCTGAAGTAGGGAAACTTTTCTACTCGTGTGGGGTCCTTGTGCAGTTTAGCACCCAGATCTGCTCTGCATTGCAGAAGTTTCCCTCCAGCTCGGGGAGAGTGATCACAATGGCGACAGGGAGCAGAGCTAGTGTACCTGTTGCCACTCTTCATGTGCTTCTAATCATGTGGGGTAGTTGGAACACCCAAATAGTGCCCTAGCACTGGTTGTCACATAGAGGAGGGCCAGGATCTCTTCTCGATTGTCCCAGAGTGCAGGACACGAAATAATGGGCTCAAGTTGCAGGAAGCCAGATTTCGACTGGACATCAGGAAAAACTTCCTCACTGTTAGAGCCATACAACAATGGAATCAATTACCTAGCGAGGTATTGGGCTCTCCAACACTGGAGGCATTCAAGAGGCAGCCAGCCATCTGTCGGGAATGCTTTGATTTGGATTCCTGCATTGAGCAGTGGGTTGGACTTGATGGCCTTATAGGCCCCTTCCAACTCTGCTATTCTATGCTTCTATGAAGAAGTAAAACATGGGTGCTGTATTGTCATCACTACCAATGTTCTGGCAGCCAGAATTTTTCAGTTACTTCAGATATGATAATGAATTATCTTATTTCTGTTATGATTGCTTGAACTTATACAAATGGGGCCTTTGACAAAATGTTGCAGTGTGAAGTGTTTAAGGTGCCAGATAGCCAGTTGTGTCCTCTTCCAGGACAGTCTATTCCATTCTCCTACTACTACTTTTATCTCTCCCCCAACAGTTGGTCACCATTCCACACTAGCTGAGCATGCCTAGTTGTCATCGGCCTGTTTTGGGTTTTCCTCGCTCTCTCCATTTAAGTTGGGGTTTTTTTTTAAGGTTGTGGTTGTTCAGACCTCGGGGTTTCCTGAAGCCAGCTAGTAACTTCCTCATGCGTGGATGGAACCCTTTTGCCTATGTAAAGATTCATGCTCTGATGATGAGTTCACTATTAATATATGGAGTGGCACTGTCAAGATAATATGTGAATTTGCCTGGTCATTCTTGTGCCCAGTTGCATCTTTACCCGTATCCAGTGGCAAATGTCCTGCACAGTTTCTTATGTTTTTCAAATGGAGCAATAAAAGAGAAGCTTGAGCATGTCTGCCAGAAAAGAAGTGTGGTTAGTTGTTTCCAAATTGTGTTTGGAAAATAAATTCTCCAATATTCTGAGTTTGCTTGTATAGCATTCTGTGTTGCAATCCATATGTATCCTGCAGCAACAGCTATATAAATACTTGAGAAACTGTAACTTGAATGCAAAGAGGGTAACTCTCATTTGGAAACTCTGTACTAGTGACTGTATAGCAGAGGCATGGGGAAACCTGTGACCCTCAAGATATTGTCCAACTCCCATTAGCCCCAGCCAGCATAGCCAGTGGTCAGGGAGTTGCAACACATCATCATCTGGAGGGCCACAAGTTCCCCATCCCTGGTAGAGAACAGCAGTTTACTAAAGCTTCTTAACAGCCACTTGCCTATGGTGAGGAGTAGCGATCTGTAAGCAGCCAGGAACCAAGCATTAGAATTCTATACATTCTACTATACACAGACTATATAACTATATACAGAATTGATTTTTTTTTCCTTTGGGGGGTCATCTGTGTGCTGCAAATGTCTAATACAGTAATACCTCAGTTAACAGACGATCCAGAAAAGAAGCTCCTTTTAACAAAGTCTTTTTTGGGTGCAGGGGGCACACACTCTGACATAGAATATGGCTCCTTGTCTACTGGACTGCGGCAGCTGCAGGCAGCTCTCATGCATGGCTGGAATGGCACTCCTTGCCAGATGGTGTGGGCACCTTCACAATAAATAGTGCTTTGGGTGGCCTGGAAGCACTGTTTACTGCAAGCGCATCTGCTCGAGTGTAAGGGAAGATGGCAGAGAGACAGAGAGAAAGACCAAGCACAGGGTGGTGGTGATGGTGGTGGCGGCTGCTGCCCCTTTCCTGCCTGCTCAAGTGTACAGAGAGAACTGAGCTCAAACTATTGGATTGCTATAGCAAGATACTACATGATAAAAAAGGCAAGGCAGGCATCCCTCAATGCATTTTTGAAGAAGCCTTCAAGTGGTCTGTATGCAAGCCTTACCTGACCTGGTTGTTTAATTTCAGACATGCGTATTGTTAGTTTTGAATAAAAGGTTTGCAGAAATATGTTGAACTGCTCTTCTTTTTTGTGGATTAGGAACCTATCCCTATTCTTTCCATGTTATTCCTACCTCTGGTACCAAAGTTTCTGTTAAAGAAGTAATGTCCAGGAATACATGTACTTCACTAACTGAGGTGTTGCTCTATTAGTATATGTGGGTGGACACAGGCCCGCCCTTAGCATGTGCAGGGCCCGGGGCAAAAGAATAGTTGGGGGCCCCCCACATTCTTTCTCTCTATATATATACGCAGATCACCAAGCTTCTCTATATATGCAGATCGCCAAGCGCAGGGCCCCCCAAAGTGCGGGGCTGGGGGCAACTGCCCCACTTCCCGGTGCCTAGGGGCAGCTCTGGGTGGATAGACATGTATAATAATTGTAGAGTAATACGTTTTGCAGAGTTTTTGTCGAGACTGCAGATCAGGTCTATCACTGAAGCTGATATCTCTGTGTTGTACTAGTAATCTTCTAACAACAGAATCCACCGTCTGATTGTGTGGTATAATTGTCTGCCAGGGTCTTTTTGTTCTGTTTTGCTTTTAGACATGATCAGAATAGAGACAGACACCTGGGTTTGCTTGCTTTTTGAAGGTTGGAGTGCAGAATCAGACCATTTGATAAAGTAATAATTTGAGTAGTGGCCCTACTTAGCCAGTCAAAATGGAAATGGACCGCCTTCAAGTCGATTCCAACTTATGGCGACCCTATGAATAGGGTTTTCATGGTAAGCGATATTCAGAGGTGGTTTACCATTGCCTTCCCCTGAGGCTGAGAGGCAGTGACTGGCCCAAGGTCACCCAGTAAGCTTCATAGCTATGTGGGGATTTGAACCCTGGTCTCCCAGGTTGTAGTCCAGCACTCTAACCACTATGCCACACTGGCTCTCCAGTGCTACCATTAAACATAGTTTTCTATTTTTTATGTAAAAAAATGGCAAAGGGGTTGGACCATGAAATTGTGGCATAAAATAAGCCATTCATAGTTTTAGTCAGGCCCCAGCCATAATACAAAGGCAACACTGAATGTGTATTTTGAATGTTATGTTCTTGGTGAGTCTAACTTTGATAACCTTTGGGCACTATGATTCTGAAAACACTATGAACAGAGGTTTACATAGCCTGCTGCCAGGCTTTAGTAGAGCAAAAGAAGCTGAAATTTTCATCATATGTGTCACTTCATGTCAAATTAGATTGTAAAAATGCCAAAGCGAATAGTGGAAGGAAAGTGATCACTGTGAAAGTAATTTTATTGCCAGATATGAGTTGTGCAAGGGCCAGTGTTCTGAACCCTAAATGATTTTTTTAATGTCATCTTACATAATGAAGTGAATGTAACAGTTGGGGTCCTTTTATATTTGGTTTCCAGGTGATTAGATCTAGTTTATAAATATGTCCAAAGTGTTCTTTTACATCCTTGGAAACAAGAAATGTTCTTAAAACTGAAGGTTTATTACAAAATAAGGCTATTGGGTATTAGAAACCACCACTACCCCCAAATGCCAGAATGTGAAATTAGACATGGTTTAAATAAATAAGGTCTTGAACTCAGATTTAAAATATTACCCAGTGCCTGCTCAGGATCATTCTGGCGGCGGAGGGTAATGTCCAGCTGAATCTTTCTTTCTCTTCTGGCTGTTAATGTCATTGTTTTCACCATTGTGTTTTCCCAATTCTCTTCTGATTTCTTCTGTGCTCCCCGTCACTTCCTAATATTATACAGCCGTAAGAGTGGCTGTATGCTATAGTCAGCATGGATTTTTCACATTCTGCAATGTTGTTGAAAATACCCCCCATGCCATTCTGATGCTTCCCATAAGCTCATTTCAAAACAAAACCATGCAAAACCTACAGTCCTGAACGCTTGCTTAACAACCCTCTAATTTTTTATAGTGATACACAAAACAGTCAAAGAGAAAAGAGTTCAAAGTGTAAAAAGAGAGAGAGAGAAAACGCCCCTTTTGGACTTTTTTCTGTCAGAGTTCTCATAATCTGTTGAAATTCACTAAAAATCAGTCATGTTCACAGAGTACCTGTAATGATTTTAATGACCTTCCCCCATACTCTGACCTTCATCTTCTGCAGTTTAAAAGTTAAAAAAAATGCCTGGCTGATTATAATTAAAGAAATTTAGCATTGAAATTTGTTATAACATCAGGCATGCCCAGTAAGAACCAACTGTCAGTGTTCTAAATGCCAGACTCACAGCTGCTGGGCTTGCCTAATTGGGGCCACACCCAGACCAGAACTTTATTTCACTTTAGACACTCATGGCTTCCCTCAAAGAATCCTGGGAAGTGTAGTTTGTGAAGGGTGCTGAAAGGAGGGTCCTATTCCCCTGACAGAGCTCCAGTGGCCAGACTGGTTTAACAGTCAGCCACTCTGATTGAAGCTCTGTGAGGGGAACAGGGCATCTCCTAGCAACTCTCAGCACCCTTCACTAACTACACTTCCCAGGATTCTTTGAGAGATGCCATGACTGTCTAAAGTGAAATAAAGATCTGGTGTGGATGTGGCCTGGGACAGCTTTGATATACATTTGGGTGGGAGGCTACATGTGCCTGCTGTAGAATAAAAAGGTGGGGGAAATGCTGAAAAAGAATGATACTGTTCACAATGTTTTCCTTTTAGAAAGGAAAGGGGCTTTCTCTCTGCCCACTGCCCACCCATATAATCTCCTCCCCTCCCCCTTCCTGCCCCTCTTCCCCCTTGCCCCCCTCCCCCAGGTCAGTTTCACCTATCCTAAGCATGATTGCACAGGAGTAAATCCTACTGAACTCAAAAAGCATGCAAATGATCAAACCTGCCGTCCCCTCCTCCTCCCTCCTATCCCCTTCCTCTTGCCCCCTTCCCTCCCCTTCCTTCACGCTTCCCCTCCCAATCCCCTTCCAATTCCCTCCCTCCTCCTCCTCTCCCCCTCCCTTCCCCCATGCTCAGTTTTACCTATCCTAACCATGAATGCACAGGAGTAAATCCCATTGAACTCAATAAGCATGCAATTGATCAAACCTGCTCTCCTCCCTTTTGCCCCTTTCCCCTGCCTTCCTTCAGCCCTCCCCTTCCAGTCTCCTCCTTCCACCCACCCTTTCCAATCTCCTCCTTTGGACATTAAACTTGTCAAGGATTATCAATACCTTGGCACAGTCATTAACCAAAATGGAGACAATAGTCAAGAAATCAGAAGAAGACTAGGACTGGGGAGATCAGCTATGAGAGAATGAGAAAAGGTCCTCAAATGCAAAGATGTATCACTGAACACTAAAGTCAGGATCATTCAAACCATAGTATTCCCAGTCTCTGTATTGATGCGAAAGTTGCACAATGAAAATAGTGGACAGGAGAAAAATCAACTCATTTGAAATGTGGTGTTGGAGAACAGCTTTGCAGATACCATGGACTGAGAAAAAGACAAATCATTGAGTGTTAGAACAAATTAAACTATAACTATCACTAGAAGCTAAAATGATGAAATAGAGGTTATACTTTGGACAAATAATAATGCTGGGAAAAACAGAAGGGAGTAGAAAAAGAGGAAGACCAAAAAAGAGATGGATTGATTCCATAAAGGAAGCCACAGACCTGAACTTACAAGTTCTGAACAGGGTGGTTCATGACAGATGCTGTTGAAGGTCACTGATTCATAGGGTCGCCATACATTGCAATTGAACAACAAGAAGCCATCATTGCACAGGAGTAAATCCCACTGAACTCAGTAAGCATGCAAATGATCAGACCTGCCTTTCCGCTCCTTCCCCTCTCCCTCCTCCTTTTTCCTCCCCTCCCCTCTTCTTTTTTCTTCCTCCCCTGCCCACTCCAGGCCTCCCTCCCCATAGTCAGTTTTACCTATCCCAAGCATGATTGCAGGGAAATAAATCCCACTGAACTCAATAAACATGTAAATGATCACACCTGCCTCCCCCTCCTGCCTGCTCCCATCCCCCTCCTCTCCTCCCCAATAAGCATGCAAATGATCAAATCATTCTCAGCAAACTTGCACAGGATCCCATTTCTTACCTCCTGGATTAAAAATGAGAGAAATTCATTAATAAGCAAAAGACTTGTGATTTAAGAATATACCTATAGCCAATAGTTATTTCTATCAAACTTTAAAAAGCAGGGAAATTAGTCAGGTATAGTGAATGCACCAGGGGAGCAGGATAGGGGAGCAGATATTGTACTGCCCGACAGATTTGTCAAAATGCAAACACAATTTGGGTTGGTCTTTCACAGTCCAATCTACTTGCTGTGTAGCTTGGAAGAATTTGGTAACGTGCCATATTTGTCAAAATGCAAACAGTTTGGGTTCAACATCAGCACAGCACATCTTGTTTCTGGTTTTTGGGCTGATTGCAGGTGTTGCCACCACTCACCCTATGCTCAGAGGCACGTGTTACCAAATTCTTCAAAGCTGCCCAATTTTCCTGCTTTTTAACTTTTGGTAGAAATATCTGTTGACTATAGGTATGTTCTTAAACCACAAGGTTTTTGCCTATTAGCGTATTCTGTTTGTGTCTCGCCTAATTGTCCTTTTTTATCTTTCCCCTTTCTTTCCCATATCTATCTTCTTTCCCCTCATTTTCATCTGTAATTTTCTTCCTCTCCCTTAACCTGTTTCTGTCCAAATGCACTCTCATGTTTTTCATATTTTTGCTCTTATCCCAGAATATTACTTGCTTCCTTGACTTTGTTCATGTCCCTATAACTGCTTGTTTATACAAAAACATAGTGCTTATTCATTTAAATGTTTTAAAACTGCTCAACTACCATTGATACTTAAAATCTAGTCCTCTTCGATAGAAAGTTGAAATGTTAGCACGGAGCTTTTGTTGAGGCATCACCTGCACCAACAAACCCACAAATACCTTAAGCCTGAAGCAACTGTCATCCTGTCCACCCACATTTATTGGATTTATCCTTTTGGCCAGGCAGTAACCTTACATGTGTCTGTCTTGCAGGCTTGTTGATGTGGGACATGCGTTAGCAACGCCCTGCACTAAAAATTCAGATTACTGGCCAATAGTGTGGGGCATGCAGGTTTGACAGCGAAGAACTAGTAATGGATGCTTTCAAGGAAGGATGTGTGTGTAAAAGTGCCTCCTTTATCAGATCTTATTTTAATGACTGGTTTGCACATGCATGTGCCTCACTTGCTTCTCAGTATTCCATTGAAAAGTATTCTGCTTGAGGAAGTAATATGAGGCAGTAATGAAAATTCTGCCTTGCTTATTCGCAAGTGCAGGTTATCACTTGATCTTCAGTCCAACAATCACATTGAGTTTGGTTTAATATTTATATTTTTTTTTCTGCAAAATCAGTTTTCAGCAAATAGAAACATACATTAAAAATGAAAATCAAATAATAGCAAAATAACAGGAAATGTGAATCGTCTCAATGCTTATGTAAGCTTCATAAGATGGAATTTGACTTTTCCATAGCATTTTCTTAAATTTCCCTCTGCTTTCTATTTCACTGTCATATTTGTCAGCCATTATACTAATCTTAGATGTCATTGCTTTACTCAGCAGTGAAATTGCCTTTTAGTGTTTTCTTCAAGGAAGTAAAACTGCTAGATTCAAAAGGCAAAAGTTTAAAGTTTGGTTTTTTTGTTTTAAAACTAACATATGGAGTAAGAATAGGGGGAAATTCATCAAAGTGCATTTCCCTCACCAGTAAGTAATTGTGAGAGAAACTTCAATAAGATAAGTCCTGCTGGACCAAACCAAAGGCCTGTCTAATCCAGTATCCTGTTTCCCACAATGGCCAACCAAATGCCTATGGGAAGCCCACAAAGCATGGTATGGGAAGCACAGTAGTACACTTCTGCTGTTGTTCCTCAGCAACCAATGAGCTGGCTTGCATGTAACACTAAACCAAACCATAGTTTAACCCCCCCCCAGAGAGGATATCACAGCTGCTGCACTCCTACCCCAGTCCTCCTCCTGCTTTGCTGCTGTGAGCTAAGCTATGATTTGGCTTAGCATGTTGCCAAACCTGGACTTGTGGTTTATCTCCTCCAGACAAACTGTTAGCTGTAAATCCAAGAACAAACCGTAGTTACAGATTGCATTTTTGTCTGGCGCAAGGCCAGCCATGAGCCCAGTTAGGATGACATGCTAAGCCAAACCATGCCTCAAGCTCACAGCAGTGTAGCAGCAGGAGGACCAGAGGAGGAACAGAACAGCCACAATCTCCTCTCCAGGAGCCTGAGCATTGATGCTAAGCCATGAATTTGTTTAATCCCTTAGAACACATCAGACTTTAGCCCTGGAGTATTTTTTTTAAAAAAAGCAAACACTGTACAGTAGTGAAGCAATAGTGAAGGCTGAAACAAATTAGAAAAACTGTTCATAGGATTAGGTTCTGGACAACATTAAAGTTTAAATATGTTGACATATTGGAGAATGGAAGTAGTAGTAATTGTAGATAAATATATATATCCTCAATTATTTTTTTTAAAATAGCAATAGTTTGTCTTTGTACTTGAGGTCTAAATAGGTTGCCTAGGTTAATTCAGTAAAGTGCAATGTCAGCTTTTAAGGATCTGATGATGGTGGTAAAACTAAACAAAACAATTTCAAGCACAGGAAATGTCATTTATGAGTGTGTGCGTGCACATGGGCATGTTAAAGGAAAATATATTGGGTTAATATGAGCAAATCAAGATTTTTGATTTTTGCAAACTTAAACAAGTGAGAGTACCATAGAATCACAGAATAGTAGAGTTGGAAGGGGCCTATAAGGCCATCAAGTTCAACTCCTTGCTCAGTGCAGGAATCCAATATACCTGACGTGTGGCTGTCCTGCTGCCTCTTGAATGCCTCCAGTGTTGGAGAGCCCACCATCTCCCTGGGTAATTGGTTCCATTGTTGTATTGCTCTAACAGTTAGGACGTTTTTCTTGAGGTTCAGTTGAAATCTGGCTTCCTGTAACTTAAGCCCATTATTCGAAGAGATCCTGGCTCTCCTCTGTGTGGCAACCTTTCAAGTACTTGAAGAGTGCTATTATATTTCCTCTCTGTCTTCTTTTCTCAAGGTTAAACATGCCCGATTCTTTCTGTCTCCCCACATTGGGCTTTGGTTCCAGTTAGCCATAATTGTGTTTTCATTTGTGGCCTATTGCCAAAATAAAACACAAACACCATTCATTGGGTTGAATCATGGGCCACTTTATTAAACGGAATCAATTAGAATAATGAACCTGCAGAGGGGAAATCAAGTGCGGGAGCATTCTGATGATCCAGGCAAAGCCTGCTTGCAGCCATAGGGCGACTAAACCTTGCCTGAGCCCGGGGCTGCCCTATGCCAGACCCCAGCTCAAGCCACACCCTGAAGATGTGTAGGGGGTCCAACCCGCATCACCGCCCCCCGGAGCCGTGAAACTCTGAGCGGATGAGGCACATTGGCCCCAAAGGCGGCCCGTGTTCTGCCCCCTGGGCCGTATAGCCCTGAGCTGCAGGCCCCCGGACCGCCAATCGCCCCCAAAGGTGCCTAAAGGTGTCACCTAGCTGCCCTTTCCCTTTAAACCTTTTCCCGCACTTCTTTGCCACAAAAGGGGGACAAGCCTCTGCTTAGTCTCCCTTTACCCCACACCCGATAAGAATCTCGTGCAGACCCCTCTGCAGGTCCATCTGGAAGATGCCATCGTTGCCCCACGAACTGCATGTCCACGCATGCCTACTACTGAGGGCCTTGCCCTCCATGTCTGACCACAGCAGACGACCCAAGGCTACCGAGGCCTCAACTGCATGTCCTCACATGCCTGCCACTGAGGGCCTTGCCCTCCATGTCTGACCACAGCAGATGACCCGAGGCTACCGAGGCCTCAACTGCATGTCCTCACATGCCTGCCACTGAGGGCCTTGCCCTCCATGTCTGACCACAGCAAACGAACAGATGCTATTGTGGCCTCAACTGCATGTCGTCACATGTCTTGCCCTTCAGTAACCAAGGTAATTCCCACCCAGGGGAATGACCACCACCTGCAGAACCTTCCGCCCTGAACCCTGCTGGAACAACATGGGTAGGAGACCATTCCAGTGCATACTCTGTCGACCCAGCCACCAAACTGTGGCCCACCATCTGAGGCCCAGCTGTGAACCAATGTGCGTTTGCGGCCCCAAGGCCAGCCTATGAGATCATGCCATGGCTGCAGAGTAGGCTGCGTGTCTGCTCCATCCCCATCCAGCAACCTGCCAAAACAGAAACAATCGTGAACAGTTGGGTCGCGGACCTTCAGACTCACCCCCAGGGTGAATGTATTCCATGCGCCCCCTACTTCCACCTCCTAATGGCGTGCACCTGCATATACCAAAACCAAATGGACCGTCCCAGGTAGGCAATTCCACTGCCTGGTAGGCAAACCCCATTCTGGAGGAGCATGTCCCTCAAACCCCCATGGGTCTGCTCCCAGGCACTGCGACACTAGACTGAAACTTTATAAGGGAAGATCCCTCCCCCTGAATATCAGGCAACCAGGCCTGTAGCTTCAGGCCAAAAACACTATGACGCCGTCATGGGGAAATGTCCAGTCCAGGGGGAGGGTAAAATAATGTGGACTAACTCTTGCACCCCTGGTCTGCCTGGAAGTCTGACCTGGCCCCCAAACACCCTCGCCCCCCCATCCGGAAGGCTCCGAATTAAGTGTGAGGGCCGCTACCTGCAACTGCTGAGCTTTGAAGCATGATGGTCTCAGGGCACCTCCCTGATCAACCATCCCTGGCGGGTCAGGTGAACATGGAGGATGAGGATAAGGGGTATGGGGGTGTGCATGGGCCAGCTGGCCAGCACCTGACATATCCCAAGACATCTGAATAGTCCTAAAGGCCCCCTGCCAGCCTACCTTGCGACACACTGACAGACAAGCTAGACTCCTACCATGTGATGAATTCCAGCACGTGATTCATAGGAATAGGCCACACTTTGCATAGCCCCTGCCAGCCCCTAACTCCCAGGAATCCCCTCCTGCCCTCTGATAGCTGGTGAGCATGCTGGGGCAGCAGATAGGCATATGGCCATCTCTGACTCCCTTCCCCCATCTCCCAGTATGCGGTATGGGACTAGCTGAGTCGGTCCTTCCTCTAACTGAAACACCATTGACGCGCCGCAGGAAAGGAAGGGGCCACCAGAGGTTGGCGCACAAGGCAGCCAAAAACTTTGAACTTGTGGTAAGGCTGTGAAATCCCTGTTATGGCACCATCACCCCCACCGTAGAAGGCCCCCAACACCTGAAGGGGAGGAAGCAAACACCTTCCCCAGCCCCTGAAAACTGCAGGATCTTGATCTGCAGCAGTTCAAGCTTTTCCAGGGGAGCCTGCAGCCCTGGGTCCAAAAGTCAGTCTTCATACCCTGGAAGGTGAACACTGGGGCAGGATCTTCCCTTTCCCCAGCTGTCAAAGGAACCCCCCAGCTCATAGCTACGCTATAAACTGTGCCATCAGGTGCTAATATGCACCCAAAGTCTGCCCTACCCGTAAACTGTAAATCATGAAAGTAGTGCCCCACTGCTTCTGAGCCCTCTCGTCTCCAAGAAGGGGCTGAAGTGCTCCATGCAAGAATACAGCAGCCCCTAGGTAATGCTCTGCTGCATAGTTGACTTAACAGGCAAAACTCAGCAGCTCAAAATCCACCGTGTGTAACGGCCGGCAATGCAGGCAGATTAGCTGCCACACTTGCCCATAAGGCATCACTGAGTGACCCCACTTGTATGACAGATGGTGAATCAGGTAGACTTTGCCCACTGCCCCTGTGGGCACTATACGGGGGGGGCGCTGAGAGAGCAGAGGTAGGGGATGATGGGAAGGGGCCAATAACCCTGCCCAACTGTATGTCTTAATCAATTGTCCCCTGGACCAGTGCGTCCATAGGATCCGGAAAACCGCATAATAAAGAAAAACCACATCATAAAATGAGTCCCCCCATAACTGGGCAGTCTGCAAGCAAGGTCCATAGCCCTCGAGCGTAGCTGGGAAGGGACACTTTTTCCGAGCAGCCTCTGCTGGGGGCTGCCCTGGCCCCACATATCCTTCTGGGTTGTTGTTGTGCCTTTAATAGCAGGTTCGTATTCAGCAGTTATTAGATGGCATGGAGTTAAGCAATGTCATCTTCTAATGTCTGCAGATCAAATGACCCTTAAAGGCACAGGACTAGAGGCCTGTAAAAAAGTGGGCACCTTATCTACAGACCAGTTTGTAAACTAGCTAAAGTGAAGATGCAAGCAAATGTGCAGCCTGCGTGTGATTAATTCCATTATGTTTAAATAATTTACTCAGAGAAATATGAATTGGACCAATTCTATGCATACTTACTTGTGAGAAAATCCCCGAGTGTCTCGTTACTTCTTCCCCTGGAAGGGTGCATGTGATTGCACACATACAGCAGAATCCTATGTGTGTTTACTCAGAATATCACAGATTAAATGGGTTTTAGGACAGAGGTTTATGGGACTTAACTGATGGAAAGGTTCATATATTTTTACCTGGGTTTGAAGAACGTATTTGGGGGGGGGAGAAGCTTAACAGTGAAAAAAGGGGGGATGAGTTCCCTTTGCATTTTGGAGTTGAGGTAGTTATGGAGGTGAGGTTGCAGCACTAACTGGGGTCCCTACAGGCTCCTGCCGCCTCCCTTCTGTCTCCAGCTGCCCCCCACCCTCCTCAAAAAGCCCCTGCTCTTGTAATTACATTGCATTGCTCCAATCCAAATGGCCGCTACGTTATGACAGAGCATCTTTCTAGGTTATTCTGCAAAAGAAGTGGCGGCCACAGGCAGCAGGAGGCTGAAATTTGAAGGAGGATTAAATTTAAAAGAGGAAATCATTAAGTGGGCCACCAAGATCCTCAGCAATTTTCAAGGGGTCCATGAGAAAAAAAGTTTGGGAACCACTGCTTTATAGATATTAAATAAGCAATATTGTGTACCATTCTGTGAAATAGTAATAGTACCAACATACAAGTTCTTAAATATATAAAATATCCCTTGTAAGTAGTATAAAGATTTTAATTAATTACACATCATCAAATGTTAATGGTTATATGATGCAATTAATCAGTATTTTAATACAGGAAACATCTGAAGTAGAAAACTTTAATTTATATTGGTAATTTAAAAGGTGGTTTTTAACTGTTTGTGGAAGTTTTAATTGTAGTGTTTTAGTTTGCTGCCCTGGGCTCCTTTGGAGGAGGAAGAGGATATAAATTTAATTTAAAAAACCATTTCCTCCCTCGTGGTGCTTTAAATTGTTTTTACATTAAATTGCATCAGATGGACTGAAGTTACTAACATTTACTTATTTTCTTCCAGTGGCAACGGATGTCTTCAATTCCAAAAGTTTGGCCATTCAGGCCCAGAAGAAAATTCTTGGCAAAATGGCATCCAAATCAATAGCAACTGCTTTGATAGATGATACCAGCAGTGATGTGTTGGATGAACTCTACAGAGTGACAAGGCAATACATACAAAACAAAAAGGAAGCGGAGAAGATAATTAAAAATCTCATTAAGACTGTAATCAAGTTAGCAATCCTCTACAGGAATAACCAGTTTAATCAGGAAGAGATAATCCTTATGGAGAAGTTCAAGAAAAAGGTTCACCAGCTGGCCAAAACTGTGGTGAGTTTCCATCAAGTGGATTATACCTTTGACAGAAGTTTTTTGTCAAAACTGTTGAATGAGTGCAGAGACCTGCTTCACCAAATCATTCAGCGTCACCTAACTGCAAAATCTCATGGACGTGTCGACCACGTGTTTGATCACTTCTCAGATTGTGAATTTTTGGCTGTCTTGTACAATCCATTTGGATCTTACAAGTCTCACTTGCAGAGACTCTGTGATGGCGTCAACAAAATGTTAGATGAAGGGAATATATAAGTAACATCATCAGTGTTAACTGGTTGTATATTCATAGTCTGAGGACTGCTAATGGTCTCTTTGATTCAGTGAAGGAGGGCTGGAAAAACTGTGGTAGGTAATGAGGAAGGTGAATACCAAACAAAAGCTAAATATTTAGAAATTGCTTCATCAGATTGACCCATTTATTTGGAATCGCCTATTGCTATTTGTTTCTTTTTGCAATACTTTGCTTTAAAATGTGGAATAATAAAACAAGTAAAGAGGACTGCTCGTGAAGTAGGGCTTTTGTAAAATAGACAGGAAAAAATGTATAGGAAGATAATCAAAATCAAAATGCATATTTCTAGAGGTAGAAGAGTATTTATAATCCTACAAAGGATCAATATTTTTATATATACAAAACATGACTATGGCACATAAATGACAACTGGAGTTAGATTTAACAGAACCTATTGTAATTCATCTAAATTCATATATGCTATAAATAAATGCTTAGGTCAAATGGTCTTAGTTATACTGGTATAACAGTTCTATTTCTTAGGGCTGGTTCTCATGTAAAACAATAAGAGACCACACAGTTGACTTTGAAACATGCAAGGCTGCCGCCAGGCTCATCTGGAAATACTCCATTGGCATAAACTGACATCTGTACATGGCAGTCTCCATTCCCATAATAATCGTAGTTGTTCATCAAGCTGTTGTCCTGTGGTTATTGCATCTGCATATACTTTCCATATACTGGCACTGTTTCAAATAGCATACTTCCATGGAAGCCCAGTACATCCCACCTCTAAACCTCATGGCATGCATTTGCAAGTCATTCGCACAATGGCTGCCTCATATGAACCTGCCTTTAATCATTTCATCTAAGATTTTGGTTTGTTAATGTATAGTACAATAATTTTGCATTCCTTACCAGGTGATTGGTATGGATTTTATTGATTTATTGTTACTTTTAATAGGCTACTCTAATAAAATGTGGCCAGGAAAACTGTGTATTTGTAGTGTGTGGTTAAACGAAGCACCCATACACATTTTGCTCTTCTGCTCTTAATAGCCTTACACAAAACAAAAACTACTTTAATCCAAAATTACTGTCATTACTGAGGGGCTAGCTTTTAAATGCTGACTGTCTAAATACCTGTCCCACAGTGCAGATGTTCAGTCTGCAAATGCCTCCTCTCACTTCTGTAGAACAATGTACTTCCAGATCAAGGCACTCAAGAAAATGAAACAGACAGCATGCTTGACTCAGCCCTGTATGTGAGTGCATATGAATCTATAGACTGGAGTAGCAAGATGCAGCAATCCTTGGGAAAAGACATGGGTAGTATTGTGAATCTGGAAACTCATGAGTACCTGAACCAAATTCTTAATGATATAGTGTACATTGTTTGTAGAACAGAAGTCTGTATAACCTAGAATAACAAATATGGTGAGAAGCATCTTGTAAGTACAGCAGTGTGTATAACATTTTTATAATAACCTTGAGGCAAAAATAGGACCATCCAGTGGAATTTGCTGAAAATGTAATGCTTTTACATTTTACACAACTGAAAATAACTGGTTACATCTTTCTGAATGCCTAATTGCCAGGTTTTTTAAAAAAAAGATTAAACAAAATATATTCATTGTAAATGTTGTGCATGATTTCCTGTGGTATAGCAAATCCAAAAATGGATATACACTACTAAACAAGTTTCATTTCTACTACAGGTGGCTCTGTCCCCAGGTTTTTGCAAGATGTGTTTTAGTGCTGCCAGAAAAAAACTGATTTCCACTACTCATTAGCACAGCTTGACTTAATTCTATTAGGATTTATTCAGCTGCCTTAACACTACTACATTTGGACTGAGATGGCAGAATTCAGAGTATGGAGAATCCCTAATAAAGTTTATACTAGAAATTCAGATGCTATCAAATCCTGGAGAAAATATGACTCTTTGCTTATGTAAATGGCACATAATACTATAAGGCTGCAATTATATACATACCTTAACTGGAAGTGGCCTACCGCACTCACTGGGACATATTTCTGAGTAGACATGCATTGTGAGTGTACTATAATTGCATTTTAGCTGCAAAAACCATATGGGAATATCATAAGTTGTGCAGAGTGGATATATACCAAGCATCATCTAGCAAAAAAATCTGCTGAATAAATTACTAAAGTCATTTTTACGTTTGTCTACCTATTTCCTTGTTGTTTTATTTGTGTACTTTGTTCAATACTCTAAGGCTATTGTTTCTCCTTCTTTTGTCTCAAGAGGGTGATGAACCAGTATCCTATAACAGTTTATGTTTCAAGTATTGTAATAATTACTTATAAGTACCGGGGGGGGGGGCGGCATGGCAGCAGCAGCACATACACACACAAAAAGATTAGATACCTAAAGGAGAGTGCTCTCCCCCCACCCCAGCAAAAAAATCACCACACTGGCTTTAATCATTACTCCTTAATAAAAGCAGCTCCTCCAGGAAGTATAAATTGGGCAGAGGACAATACCCAAAGAACTGCACACTTTAAGGCAGTAGGTACCTAAGTTCCAGCAGACATGTAAGAAATCTCACACACAAAATAGTGTCCAAATCAATCAAAAGTGCACAAAAGGGGAAACTGACAGTTGCTGCAGAGCTCTTAGAAGAAATAGCAAAACACCTCCACAAAGGTTTTGTAGATAAGTGGCAAAACAAACATTGGTGAATTAGAGCAGAAAGCTAAAAAAAATGGAAGGCACAGTGTTGTGAACCTACCCTTCACCAGGGATTATCCCTCACACTCCATGCTTGGTTCAGGAAATCCCCATGCAGCAGGATGCTTACCTCAGCCTGGGTCATATATGCTCTCTGCACAAGCTTCAGCCCTGCCACCTTTTGTCCCACCCAAAAGGTGACCACTGGTGTGCCCTGTTAGCAGAACAGAATGTAGGTACAGGAACTGAATAGGACCCTGACAAGGTAGCACACATGACCAGGCAGAGGAATTTAAAGGAACAAAATAACTTTATTGAAATACAAGATGTTAAATAGCATATTGATGTATAGTCCCTATCTTCCCTACCTGTCTACCCTCTAACTAATATGTAATCCACCCTTTTCCACCCAGCTCACTCCTGTAACACAATCTCCATCCGCTCCAAATCCCAACAACCAAAACTAAATGTCCAAACCAACTGTCTTATTCAAACCTCCCTTAGAACTCTCACTCATGCACCCCCTCCCACCTGGCAGTCTTACATCACTCATATCTCCCAGCATTCCATTAACTCCTTCCAACCCGTAACACATTTAATAACAGTTCCTAACAAGTGGTTTCATTACACACAGCTATGGTAGCATTGAATATTAGAATTAAAAACGAAAAAAATATGAAAACTCACCAGGATTAATAAGGGCCCATTAAAACTGGGTGATTGGGGAAATTGTGGGTGCCATAGGAAAGGGGGAGTGAAGAAGGGGAACATGACTGCAGGTATGGGCTGCTGAAGTACCTGATATGGCAATATCTGCATTGAATATAGAGAAGGCTCATCACTGTTTAGCCCCAAAACCAAAGGAAAACTCATTCTGCTGGGACATGAGTGTAACTTTTTGTGGAGGGGAAATCAGTGAAAGACAAATGGATAAAAGCAATCGTGGCTAATGGTGAAATTAAATTTGAAAGGAAACCAGTTCCAATGCTTCAAAATCTGAGTGCTGAAACAGATACCGCAAGGCTCTTAGTTCAGCCACAGAAAGGCTCCAAGGCAGCCATTAAAATACAGTATCACTCTGTGTCTTCTTTCTGTCTAGTCGTTTGCATTGACAGAATAGCTCACTTTGCTAATACAAAAAATGCCGCACAAATCCAGATGCTGCTGAATATCAGTGTTTCTTGAAATGAAGGTGGGCTAGAGGAGGAAGAGTAAACACTGGAAAATGGGAGACAGCACCATCTAAGAGGAAGCGACTTCGGCAAGAATATGGTTGTTTCAGGATCAGCACATCTGGTTCAGTCTATCTGAAAAACTACTGTTAAAAATTGCAGGGACTGATATTTAGTGACCAGAGATAACATTGCTTTGCAATTCTCACCAGGATATTACATAGATGGGCATCTGAATAATCATGTAACACTGGGTGTTAGTTGCAGAATAAGGGGGAGGCAAGGGAAGAAAAAGAGGAAAAATGATGGAAAAAATGGAAGTGAGAGGAAAACAACAATGAAACAGAATTTGGAATAATGCTGAGGGATTGGAAGGAAAAGGGGAAGCACATACAGACACTTGATAGGCACAAATTTTAAAATGACATATCCCTTGTTGCCAAGTACTGTTGACTGGAATAAGCTCAAAAGTGAGGGAAAGCCACTGTCATTTTCTGTTAGTCTCAGCAAAAATGGATTTTTTTCCAAGCATCTTCTGTTTGCTTTTTTCCATTAGTATAGCTTTGGTGCTCCCTCACAAGATCTGAATAGGAGCCAGGTATTGATCAATGTATTGTTCATCTTTTGCCATAGGAAAATGTTTCTTGTCATTCAAGTACGAAGGTAGGTTGATTGTTACTGCCCCCCCAAATTACCACTTTTATACTTTGATCTTAGGTCTTCTGAATTCCATTTTTAAAACTAAGAATGACTGCTGAACTCATTAGAATAAAAGGTAAATAAATGTTTAGCAGCTGGGTTTCCCTTTGTTTCACAACTACTTCTATAAGTTATGTATTAAAAGATGAGAATTTCCTACTGGTCAAACTCAATGTATCCAACAAACAGAAATTCTCTCTTGGACTGCTGTACCTGAGAAGCTGCCAACATTAATCTGCATTTGCCCTATTATTTGGTAGTGAACAATGTTCAGTCTGAATATGCAAGCTGCATTTCTAGATAGCAACTACAAACACAGCTCAGGGAATTAACCTCATTGTCTCTCCTCTCTAGGTGTATCTGTTCTATTATACTTGAGCAATTCTACAGATTAATTCACTCAAGGACCAAATGATCTACTTTTGTTCACCTATGGCTGTAACTTCCCACCAGGAGGTTATATTCAACTAAATCCTACTTAGATTAGACCCACTGAAATTAATGAACCTACCTTACTCATGTCTATTAAAATTCGATGCTAGTCTTATTCAGAGATGACCCACTAAATACCACCCATTCTGTCTAATTGAGGATGCAATACTATATGCATTTACCTGGAAGTAAGTCCTAGTGAACTTGATGGGGCTTACTTCTGAGCACACATATATAGTAGATTGCTGAGGGTGGTATTCAAGTAATGTATCCGCTCAGTGCAAGGATGACCACTAGTACAGTCCCCCCCATGTGTGCCTTCCAGATGGTTGGGGAACCCCTAGAACAGATTTAGGGGGCACACAGAAGGAGAAGAGGGTGGAAAGTCCCACCGTGCTAGCTTTAATCCTTGTGCTGACAGGACACTGACTTAGCACTACATTAGATACAACCCTAAGAGTTCTCTATAATTCAGACTGCTATATCACTAATAGTAAGTAGCAAGCCACCTACTTGCCTTAACAATTTTTTGTTACATTGTTTGGGGCCAGCCTAACTAGTGAAACCAGTACTTTTGCAATATGAGATATTGGTGCCTCAGGCACAGCTAGTTCAATAACTAAACATTCTGCACTATAAAGGCAGAGTTTGGTTCTTGCAACTAAATAAGAGACTGCAGTTCTCTTATGAAAGAAGAGTTAAGTGCTTCTCAAAATGTTTATCCTCACCATTTTTTCCTCAAACTTCCCACTGTGTATTGCACAATATGGAGTTGCTTGCCATCAAATCCAGGAAGCAGCTTTCAGCTACTGTTGCTGACAGATGACCAACTGCTTGTATCTGGAAAGGGGTTGATTTTGCTGCTGTTGAAGCAAATAGGCAAAGGAAAGAACAGGCTTTCTGGTTAATCAATAAGGACACTACTGAATTAGCGACACAACACACCTGCTACAGGCATTAATAGTAGGGCAGGCATTTCAGAAAATACACTGTCAAGAGTCTGGAGAATTACACAACCACAAGAGTGACTGTATACTATAGCCAGCATGGATTTTTTGCATTCCACAATATTAAATTGAAAATACCCCCATGCCATTCTGATGCTTCCCATGAGCTCATTCAAAACAAAACCTTACAAATCTTATACTCCTGAACTCAGAAATCCTTGCTTAACAACCCTCTATATTTTCATGATGATACACAGAACAGTTGGAGAGAATCAAGAGTTCAAAGTGTAAAAAGAAGAAAACCGGACCTCTTTGGACTTTTTTCTGTCAGTGTTCTCATAATTTGTTGAAATTAATGAAAAATCAGCCATATTCACAGAGTACCTATAATCCTATTACTGACTTTGCCCCATACTCTGACCTTCATCTTCTGCAGTTTAAAAGTTAAAAAAATGCCTGGCTGATTTTTAATTAATTTAAGAAATTGAACTCAATGATAAGATTAGGCATGTTCATTAAGCACCAACTGTCAGTGTTCTAAACACCAGATTCACAGCTGCTTGGCTAAGGTAATCAGGTGGCCACACCCATACCAGACATTTTTTTCACTTTAGACAGTCATGGCTTCCCCCCAAAAAAATCCTAGGAAGTGTAGTTTGTGAAGGTTGCTGAAAGGAGACTCCTATTCCCCTGACAGAGCTCCAGTGGCCAGAGTGGTTTAACAGCCGCTCTGACTGATGCTCTGTCAGGGGAACAGGGCACCTTCTAGCAACTCTCAGCACCTTTCACTAACTTCCCAGGATTCTTTGAGAGAAGCCATAACTGTCTAAAGTGAAATGAAGGTCTGGTGTGGATGTGTCCAGGGACTGTGTTGGTTTAAATTTGGGTGGGAGGCTACATGTGCCTGCTGTAGAATAAAAAGGTGGGGGAAATGCTGAAAAAGAATGATACTGTTCACAATGTTTTCCTTTTAGAAAGGAAATGGGGCTTCCCTTCTACCCAGTACCCACCCACCCAACCTCCTCCCCTCCTGCTTCCTACCTCCTCCTGTCCCTCCCTCTTCCCCCCTTCCCCAGGTCACTTTCACCTATCTTAAACTTGTTTGCACAGTCCCATTAAAAAGCATGCAAATGATCAAACCTGCCATTCCCTCCTCCTCCCTCCTATCCCCTCCCCTTCGTTGCTTAACAACCCTCTATATTTTCATGATGATACACAGAACAGTCAGAGAGAATCAAGAGTTCAAAGTGTAGGACTTCCCAGGAGGATCCTTACGCCTGTGCAGCCTCTAAGACGAGCTCCGTCTTGGATGAAACTTATCCAGTTTTAAATTCAGTCAGAAGGGACTTTTCTGACTGGAGATGATTTCTTCCGGATAAGGAAGAAGTGTGAGATCTGCCACATAGTTTTGTTTTGATTGTTGGAGTCTGGAATTCGTCAGAATTGTCTGTCTTCCAGCAGTTCAAACAGAGCGAGGATTTTTATGCTAGCTCAGCTGGATAAGTGACCCGTTTTTTTTTTAACGGACTAGCAGGCAAATATTCTCCTGTCTACATTTATCATTTTCTTATCTATACAGCTAAAGAGATTTGTCAAAGTAACAGCAATTAGGTTAACCTAGATGAGGTAAGACTTTCCTTCTTTATTTACGGAACTAAGGGGGAAGAAAATATAAATAGCTTATCTTTTTTTTATTGCAAAAAGCTGACATGGAAAATTGCGTTTTAAAGTTTACAACGGATGAGAGATTTCTGATTGGGAGAGATAAGAAATCTTTTTGATTTATAAGGCTTTTGTGTAATATATGTAAGGGACTATTTTTTCTGATCTACTTTTTTTTTGACGAATCTGCTCATTCTCTCTGCTACTAGTTGTTTGGACGCTGTGAACTAAAAGCTGTTTTTGCACTTCTGGGCTTTTAAGAGATAAGGACTGTCTAGCGTGTGACGTTAGTTGGTTGGAAAGATTAACTCCTTTGTAACTGGATAAAGAAATAAACTGCTCTTTGCTTGGGACATTGAAAATTGAAGGAGTTTTGTTCTTTTGGTTTTAAGAATGACAATTAAGAAGATCATGGATATACAAGAAGGGACTTTATTTCTAGACATGCTTCAGAAAATAATGAATGGGATCAACTCAATAAAACAAGAACTGAGAAATAATAGACAAGCATGGAGAACTGAATTTCATGAAATGAGACAGGAGCTGAAAGAAACTCAGGATTCTATGAGAAAGGAGAATAAAGATAGATCTGGAAAACAAAAAAAGGATGAAAGAGAAATTAAAGGCAAGGTTCAATCTATGGAGATTGGCTTAAATATGGACATGAAAAAAGATTTGGATTTCCTGGTTGTGACGGATCCTGGAGATAAATATTACAGTTTGGAATACAGCGCTGTCTCTGAAGGAATTGAAGAGACTGGAGATAAAGATATTATCGGTTCAAAAAAATTCCTGGACTGGAAGGATTTGATGGAACTTGAAATGGAGAAAGTTAACAGAATTAATCCCTGTTTTGTGACAATGGAAAAACCTTCAAGAGATGTACTAGTGTATCATGTGGAAAAGAGGAGCAGAGATGCAGCTTTGAAACAATACTTCAGTGTTACATTTGGATTTGATGGTGAGAAAATATCTATGATGGAGGAAATTCCTATTAGACTTTTATTATATGACTATGACAGCAAGATTTTTGGGTGCGTAGAGATGAAAGATGGAAGACGGACCCAATATGGATAATGACAGAAGAGCGATTTGAAATTACTGGACTCAGTAGATTTGATGAGTTGAATTAATTGACATGTTTATTTAGAAAAAAAAATTGATTGACATATATCTCAAGGATTGGAAACTTCTCTTTGACTTTTTGTGGAAGATTAAAATGATATGATGTTAATGAGATTTGAAACCAACTAAGATAACTGTTGGAGGAAGGTGATTTTATAATCTATTAAGAGATAGGTCTATTATACATTACAGATTTATAGTTGAATTATAGTGTTTTGAAATTACTGGATTTAGTAGATTTGATGAGTTGGATTAATTGGCATGTTTATTTAGAAAAAAATTGATTGACATATATCTCAAGGATTGGAAACTTCTCTTTGACTTTTTGTGGAATATTAAAATGATATGATGTTAATGAGATTTGAAACCAACTAAGATAACCGCTGGAGGAAGGTGATTTTATAATCTATTAAGAGATAGGTTTGTTATATATTATAGATTTATAGCTGAACTATGACAAATCGGAAGTCAATATTATTTTTTTATATATATGTATATATTTTTTTGTATTGTATTAGTTATTGATTTGTGTTGTTTTCTTTTTGTATCATTTTGGTTTTGAAAATTAGAATAAAAATTAATTGAAAAAAAAAAGAGTTCAAAGTGTAAAAAGAAGAAAACCAGACCTCTTTGGACTTTTTTCTGTCAGTGTTCTCATAATTTGTTGAAATTAATGAAAAATCAGCCATGTTCACAGACTACCTGTAATCCTAATACTGACCTTGCCCCATACTCTGACCTTCATCGTCTGCAGTTTAAAAGTAAAAAAAAAAAATGCCTGGCTGATTTTTAATTAATTTAAGAAATTTTGGCTGGGACCCTATGATAAGCCCGGGCATGCTCAGTAAGAACCAACTATCAGTGTTCTAAAAGCCAGACTCACAGCTGCTGGGCTTGCCTAATCAGGGGGCAACACCCACACCAGATTTGATTTCACGTGAGACAGTCATGGCTTCTCTCAGAGAATCCTGGGAAGTGTAGTTTGTGAAGGGTGTTGAGAGGAGACTCCTGTTCCACTGAGAGAGCTTCAGTGGCCAGACTGGTTTAACAGTCAGCCACTCTGATTGAAGTCTGCGAGGAAAACAGGGCGTCTCCTAGGAACTCTCAGCACCCTTCACTAACTACACTTCCCAGGATTCTTTGGGAGAAGCCATGACTGTCCAAAGTGAAATAAAGGCCTGGTATGGATGTAGCCAGGGGCAGCTTTGGTTTAAATTTGGGTGGGAGGCTACATGTGCCTGTTGTAGAATAAAAATGTGGGGGAAAGGCTGAAAAACAGTGATACTGTTCACAATGTTTTCCTTTTAAAATGGAAAAGGGCTTCCCCTCTGCCCAGTGCCCACCCACGCAATCTCCTCCACTCCCCTCAGTGTTGGACTACGACCTGGGAGACCAGGATTCAAACATGATTGTACAGAAATAAATCCCCGTTTAGACTTCCGGGAAGTGGTGCTGGCTGGTGGTTGTCTCTGAGGGAGCTCTGCCTCAGAGGAAGCTTTTTTCAGGTTAAAAGCCAGCCAAGAGGAATCTTGGACTGGCTTAAATGTTCTCCAAGGTATAGGAGAACCGATCAGATCTTCCACAAGACTTCGTTGAGCTGTCGGCGGCTGGAATTGATCAGGAAATTCCTGAGATAAGAAGGCAAGCCGATCGGCTGAAGACGGAGTCAGGAATTCCACGCAAGCTGAACTGGAATAAAGCGAAGCGTTTTTTCTTCTCTCAAAAAAACGTTCTTAACCAGCGAGCCCACTTCTGCCTAAACCTTATCATTCGGCTTAAATTACTGCAATAAAAGGGATTTGTTTATGAATCAGCAATTGAGAAACCTGGGTGAGTCATACTTTTTCTCTTTTAAATATAATTAAGGAAGAAAGAAAATATAAACAACTTATATACTTTTTTTACGACAAAAAGCTGGCTTGAATTTGGACTTTTAAAGTTTAAAAACGGATGAGAGGTAATTATTATATTTTGGACTATTTTTCTCTTTGAACTATTTCTTGTTGGATGAATCCGCTGCTCGTATATGCTATTAATTGTTTAGTCTTGGCAACCAGAATTGTTTTGCATCCTTGGAAGCAGATAAGGACTGTGTTGTGCTGGCTGGATTTCAATAATAGGCCTGGAATATTAACTCTTCTTTTTGGTGGAGGGAAAAAAAGAAAAGAAATAGACTGCCCTTAGGTTTTGAAACAGTGATTAATATTAGAAATTAAAGGCCTCTTTTTGAAAATGACAACTAAAAAAACAACCAAGGCCCAGGGGCGAAGAGGTTCTATTGATACACAGGAAGAGGATATACCCCCAGAAATGTTTCAAAAAATAATGGAAGGGATTAATGCTATAAAACAGGAAATGAAACAGGAAATGAAAACTGAATTGACAGATATAAAAGACTATATTAAAACACAAGTGGATGAGATTAAAGGGACAATTGGGCAAATAAAGGAAGATGCAAAAAATACTAAAGAAAAGGTACAAACCTTGGAGAATAGAACAGATATACTAAATCTGGAACTAGAAAAAAATTTGGACTATTTAGCTGTGACTGAAATGAGAAATAAAGAGCATTGTTTGAGATTCCGTGCAATCCCTGAGGAAACAGGTGAAGACATTAGAGATAAAATTGTTAATGCTTTAGTAAAATTTCTGGACTTGAATGAAGATAGGATGGAATTTGAAATAGACAAAGTTTATAGAATTAACTCCAGATATGCAACAATGAAAAAAATTCCAAGAGATGTGCTTGTTCATTTCGTAAAGAAGACGACCAGAGATATGGTTTTACAGCAACACTTTAAATATACCTTTAAAATTGATGGTAAGGAAATACTGGTGATGAAGGAAATTCCTATTAGACTTTTACGTAAGAGAAAAGAATATGCTTTCCTTACAGAAAAACTTAAGCAATGCAAAATTCAATTTAGGTGGGACGTTCCAGAAGGAGTGATTTTTACATTCAGACAACAGAAATACAGACTGAATACTGTTCAAAAAGCAAGGGACTTCTTGAGAAAAGCTTCAAAAGATATGGAAGAAGATAAACTCAAAGATATGGATATAGTTCCTGGGAAACAAAGTCAACAAGGATATGCAGAGGAGGGGAAGGAAGATGATGGATCAAAAGGAGCATCAGGCAAATTTTAAAATACACGCTTAATGATGGATTACAAATACCTAACTTGGAATATAAATGGAGCCAACACGGCGCAGAAGAGAAAGAAAGTGTTTCATTATTTGAAAAAATTAAAATTGGATATAATTTGTCTACAAGAAACTCATATTCAGAAGAAAGATTCCAAATATTTGATTTGTAAAAATTTGGGTGAAGAATTTATTTCAGCTGGACCAAAAAAAAAAAATGGAGTTGTTCTCTATATTAACCCACAATTGCTTCCTAAATTGGTATTATTGGACGATAGTGGTAGATTTGTGGGGGTTGAAATTACTTTACAAGGTACAAACATTTTGATAGTGGGTATTTATGCCCCCAATGAAGATAAAACAAGGTTTTATACAGGACTTATGGAAAAATTGTCAGAGTTTTCATATGAGCATTGGTGTGTCATGGGTGACTGGAATGGGGTAATCTCACCAAAAATTGATAGGCTTTCTGAAAAAAATATCAAAGAGACACAAGGTAAATTACCGAAGATTTGTTTTGAACTCATGGAACATTTAGAATTGGTGGATACCTGGAGATATATAAATGATAATGCAAAGGAATTTACTTATTTTTCAGAAAGACATAAAACATTTTCGAGGATTGATATGATTTGGATGTCAAAAATTTTAGCGAAGGATATTTTTAAAATGGATATATTACCAAAAACTTTTTCGGACCACAATCCTGTGATATTAACTTTAAAAAAAAAAATCTTGGATTTAGATGGAGACTAAATGAATCTTTATTACAGAATGATAAAGTAGTACAAGAATGTAAGAAGAAATTAAAGGAGTTCTTTGAATATAATTTATATAAAGGAACAAGTGAAAATATTGTTTGGGATACTAGTAAGGCATTTATGAGGGGATACTTTATTAAATGTAATTCTGAATTAAAAAAAAAGAAACAACAGAAAATGCAATTAATTTTGGAAGAAATAAAACAAAAAGAGGAAGAATTGAAAAAGAATCCAGCTAAAGTTTCTATTGTAAATCAAATTAAAATGTTACAGAAGCAAGTATCAATGTTGACAGTTAGAGAAATTGAAAGGAAATTAAATTTTGCTAAACAAAGGACTTTTGAATTTGCAAATAAACCTGGGAAATGGTTAGCATATAAATTAAGAAAAGAACGTCAAAAAAATATTATTTTAAAGATACAAGAAGGAGATGAGACGCTGACAGATAATGTAAAAATCAAAAAGATTTTTCATCAATATTACTCAACATTGTATAAGTGTCAAGAAATTCCATCTGAAAAAATAGAAGAGTATTTATCTAAACAGAATTTGCCGAAAATTACAGATTTTCAGAGACAAGTTATTAATGGCCCTATTACGTCAAGAGAGATATCTGAAGCTATAAATAAAATTAAATTAGGAAAGGCGCCAGGACCAGATGGGCTATCTGCAATGTATTATAAATGTTTGGAGGAAGAACTCTTGCTACCCTTACAGTCTACAATGAATTCTATTTTGCAAGAGGGAAAGATACCGGATAGTTGGAAAAATGCTAATATAACATTAATACCTAAAGAGGACCAAGATTTAACTAAAACAAAAAATTATCGGCCAATATCTCTACTGAATAATGACTATAAAATTTTTACAATGATTTTGGCTGAAAGATTGAAAATAATATTGCAACAATTTATTCAGGAAGATCAATCAGGGTTTTTACCTAAAAGACAATTACGTGACAACGTCAGGAATGTTTTGAATGTGTTGGAATATTTAGAACAACGAAATGATAAACAAGCAGCTTTGATTTTTTTAGATGCTGAAAAAGCATTTGATAATTTGAATTGGAAATTTATGTTCCAGGTTTTGGAGCAAATGGATTTTGGAGACAACTTTATAAAATGGATCAGATCGACTTATACATCACAGAAGGCCCAGATAATTGTTAATGGAGACTTAACGGATTCATGTGAAATACAAAAGGGTACAAGACAGGGATGTCCATTATCTCCCCTTTTATTTATTCTGGTTTTAGAAGTGCTGCTTAGAGATATAAGGCAAGATAAAAGGATTTCGGGATTAAAAATAAAAAAAGAAGAATACAAATTGAGAGCATTTGCTGATGATTTGATAATTGTACTAGAAAACCCTTTGGAAGGAATTCATATATTGATGGACAAATTAAAAGAATTTGGACCGTTAGCAGGATTTAAGATCAACAATCAAAAAACAAAGATGTTGGTGAAAAATTTAACTTTAAGGGAACAGAAAGAGTTAATGAACAAGACAGATTTTACAATAGAAAAAAAGTTGAAATATCTAGGCATCATCATGACAAATAAAAACTCAAAGCTGTTTCATAATAATTACGAAAAATTATGGACAGAGATTAAGAAAGACTTGCTAAGATGGGATAAACTACAACTGTCATTAATGGGTAGAATATCTGTGATAAAAATGAATGTATTACCGAGAATGATGTTTTTGTTTCAAACAATACCTGTAATATCCTCTGATTTACCTTTTAAACAATGGCAAAAAGATATTTCTAAATTTGTATGGCAAGGAAAAAAACCAAGAGTTAAATTTAAATTACTTCAAGACGCTAAAGAAAGAGGAGGACTGGGATTACCAAATTTGAGACTTTATTTTGCTGCCTGCTGTTTAGTCTGGATAAAGGAATGGATCTTATTGAGGAATAAAAGACTATTGGATTTGGAGGGCCACAATCTGAAGTGGGGATGGCATGGATACCTATGGTATGACAAAGTAAAAGTAAACGTAGACTTTAACAATCATTTTATAAGACGTTCTCTGTTGAAAATATGGAATAGATACAAACCAAGGTTTTATTCGAAAATACCATTATGTGTCTCAAGTCAAGAAGCGTTTTATAGAAGAGAAATGTCTGGAAAAGAGAAATGGTTAACTTATCAAGAACTATTAGAAAATGTACATGGAGAATACACAATGAAAGAGAGAGAACAATTGATAAAGGAAGGATATAGTTTTCATTGGTTTGCCTATTTACAATTGTTAGAAAGATATAAAATGGACAAGAAAATGTATGGGTTTGAAATAAGTAAATCTGATTTTGAAATAGGTTTGTATACAAATGATGAAAACATAATTGCAAAAATGTATAAACTTTTATTGAAAATGGATATGGAGGAAGAACAAGTAAAAGAGTGCATGGTAAAGTGGGCAAAAAATTTTGGTCATAACATACAAATGGATCAATGGGAAAATATGTGGAAAAAAGGCTTGAAATTTACATTATGTTATAATCTTAAAGAAAATTTTTATAAAATGATGTACCGTTGGTACATGACTCCAGAAAAGCTGTCAAAAATGTATAGTAATGTCTCTAATGTTTGTTGGAAATGTAAACAACAAGAAGGATCTTTTTATCATATGTGGTGGTCATGTAAAAAGGCGAAATTATTCTGGGCACAGATAGGTAGGAAGATGCAAAAAATTTTAAAGATAAATATTCAGTCAAAACCAGAATTTTTTTTACTGGGTTTTATGGATAAACAAATAGAAAAGAAATATGGAAGAATATTATTATATATGATTACGGCAGCAAGATTATTATATGCACAAAAGTGGAAAATGGAATCAATACCAACAATGGAAGAATGGCTACTGAAATTAATGGACTTAGTAGAAATGGATAAATTGACGTGTTTACTTAGAGAAAAATCGACAGATACATTCCTTAAGGATTGGAAGCCTCTCTTAGACTTTTTGTCGAAAGATCAAAATAAAATGATGATACTGGGATTTGATGATTAATTAAGACAGCTTATGGAGAAAAGGGATTCTGTATGTACATATTAAGGGACAGGTTTGATGTATATTATATACTTATAGCTGATCTGTGACAAATCGGAAGTCAACCATTTTATTTTTATTTTTTGTTGTAGTATTGTTATGTTTTTTCTTACTTTGTTTTGTTTGTTTTTTGGAAAAATTTGAATAAAAACTATATAAAAAAAAAAAAGAAAAGAAATAAATCCCCGTTTAGACAAAGGAATATGCTTGCCCACTTATGCAGGATATTTTATACAGGCAAGGTCAAATTTAAGATTTTTCATATTCTCATCCATAGTGGCAATTTGCCTTTTACATGTGTAATTCATTGTTTAAGACTAAGTCATTTCTCTTCATTAAAAGACAACTTGCACAAGCTCCAATTCATTTATAGGGGGCTTTGAGGCATAAAACTGGGAAGGCTTTCAGAATGTGATGGCAAAATTATCCCATTTTCCAGGAGCATGTCTTACTATCAAAGATCATGAGAAAATAAAGATTGCTTCTCTGAATTAAAAATACTGAAACAAACATATACTAAGTTAGCACATATAAGCACAGCAATCAAAGGTTGGTGGGGGGCTATGACATTATTTTTAATGCTGGAGCCTGAGTCTGGGAGCAAAAAAAATGAGTCCTTCAGAGCATATACAGTGTTTCCCTCATTGCTAAGTTACCAGACACAGCTGATGGGAGCCTGTGCCACTGTACCATAGGCCATGATTTTGCAAACACAAGTTCTTTCAGCATTCGTTCTATAAATGAAGGATAGATTTACTACATCCCTTCCTAAATTCGCCTTGCAGTGAAGACTCTTCTTCAGGCTTGAAAAAATACATCGGTTTAAAGCCCTCCCCAAGTATCCCCCTGTGTACTACTGGGCCCTCTCCTGAACGTCACACATTTAGTGCAACAGTTTGAATGATGATTCTAACCACATTCAGTTGAACGTGATTATAATCCTCCCTGTGACTGGGAACCCTGCACAATCTGGGTTCCTGATCAGACTGAGGATGTTTTGCTGAACACAGAATCTTCTTGCAGACAACACTCAATGCATGAAGTGCAGATGAGTTGAGAGTGGTGGTGGTGATCATAGGAACATCAGGTAGGGCTTACACAGTTTGAGCCCTCATACATTCTTGTGAAAGCTGGAAGACAGCTAAGGAGTTGTAGCATTGGCTGGCATACTTGTCAGACTGTGTAATGGTGAGATGCGTAGAGCAATTGACACAATAGCTCCTGAGTGCCTTCTCTGCCAACATTATGCCTGCAAGTAGCTGTCCTGCAGAACTTTTCTGAGTAGTGAATGTGCTCTTGTCATCTGGCCAAGAGGGTGTTGTTCTGACACCTTTGGCAGCCTGCTGTTACAAATTTGTGAGGCATTTAAGGGTTAAAATTGGCTAGATGCAGGCAGAGTTGGATGGCACAGTTAGCGCAAGTCCAATGGAAGCATCCAGAACAGTATCTCTTCAATTTGGACTGGATCAGTTTAAACTTTTTTAGCCTGAGGATGTGGATGAAAAAAATGCTTGGAGGATTGTGGCTGACCATTAGCCTTCTTCACGCTTGTCCATCTTGGTTTCTTAGAGCTAGCCAAATGGGACTGACTGAGGGGGAGTGATTAATGCTTTATTGGAGAAGGGGGAGATACCACCCACCTTAAAGAAGGTGGGGGTGTTCCCCCTCCCTAAGAGGACCTTCCTGGACCAAAAATAGTTAAACAAGTATCACCCAGGAAAATATCTCCTTTTTGGGCTTAATAAGGGTGGCAGTGGCCCAGCTTCAGACATGCGTGGAGGAAACTAGGTATTTGGATCTGTCTGGTTTCAGGCTGGTGATGGCTCTGAAACCACCTTGGTTGATGACATTTGTTGGAAGGCAAACAGGAGAGGTTGTTCTCAACCTCTCAGCAGCTTTTGATGCTGTTGACCATGGTATCTTTCTGGAGCAGTGCAGGACGGTTGGGATTGGGGAACTATACTTCAGTGGTTGTGCTCCAAGCTCCAGAGCTTCCAGAAAGTAATAGGGGTGTCATAATTTAGTGTCATAGGAGTTGTCCTGTGGCATCCCATAGGGCTCCATCTTGTTCCACATACTATTTAATATCTATCTGAAATGGCTGAGAGTTTTGGAGTGAAGGGTCACCAATATGCAGATGATACCCAGTTCTATCTCTCTGTTTATAGTTACTTATAGCTGCCTTGGAAATATCTATATCCTGAAATGTGTTATTACACAGCCACAGAAGTGGCTGTATACTATAGCCAGCCTGGATTTTTCACATTCCACCATGTTAAATTGAAAATACTCCCTATGCCGTTCTGCTGCTTCCCATAAGCTCATTTCAAAACAAAATCTTACAAAACATACAGTCCTGAACTCAGAGACGCTTGCTTAACAACCCTCTACAATTTCATGGCGATGCACAGAACACTCAGACAGAATCTAGAGTTCAAAGTGTAAACCAAGAGGAAAAAAATCCAGAGACCTGTTGGACTTTTTTCTGTCAGAGTTCTCATAATTGGTTGAAATTAATTAAAAACCAGCCATGTTCACAGAGTACTTGTAAAGCTATTACTGAGTTTGCCCCATACTCTGACCTTTACCTTCTGTAGTTTAAAAAAACTGTCAGTGTTCTAAAAGCCAAATTCAATGCTGTTTGACTTGGCTAATCAGGGAGCCACAACCATGCCAGACATTTATTCCACTTTAAAAAGTCATGCCTTCCCCCAAATAATCTTGGGAAGTATAGTTTGTGAAGGGTGCTGAGAGTTGTTAGGAGACTGCTATTCCCCTGACAGACAGACCTCCAGTGGGCAAAGTGGTTTAACAGTCAGCCCCTCTACCCAGAAAATTCTGGGGTTATAGCTCCCCAATCCCCTCCCCCCACCTTCCTTCTCCCCCTCTCCCATTCTCCTCCCCTGTGGACAGTTTCACTCATCCTAAGCATGACTGCACAGGAGTAAATCCCACTGAACTCAGTAAGCATGCTCATGATCAGACCTGTATTTCCTCTCCCCCTCACACTTTCCCCCTCTCCACCCTTCTTCCTCTCCCCCCCTCTTCATGCTTCCTCCTCCCCTGCCCACTCCAACCATCCCTCCCCCTTCCCCTGAGGTCAGTTTCACCTATCCTAAGCATGACTACTCAGGAGTAAATTCCACTCAACTCAACCAGCAGGCAAATGATCAAACCTGCCCTCCTCCTCCCTGCACCACCACCCCCTGGTCAGTTTCACCTATCCTAAGCATGAATGCAGGGGAGTAAATCCCATTGAACTCCGTAAGTATGCATATCATCAATCCATTCTCAGCAAACTTGCACAGGATTCCATTTCTTACCTCCTGGATTGAAAAAGCAGAGAAATTCACCAATAAGCAAAAACAATCTTGTGGTTTAAGAATGTACCTATAGCCAACAGATATTTCTATCAAACTTTTAAAAGCAGGGAAATTGGGCAGCTGGTATAGCACAGTGGGGAGGAGAGCCTGGCTGGGAGTCCAGAGTCTGCGAGTTCAAATCCCTGCTCGTGTCTCCTGGGTGTCAAGGGCCAGCTAAAGTTCACCCACATAGTGAGTGGCTCAGGGGTTACGTGCCCTGCCACCTTTGGAGCCGTGGGCAAGCTGCATAGTCCCAAGGAGCCCAGTTTTCCCCCAGCTGTCAGTTGCGGACAAGGAAGGGGCTGGCTTGTGCAGCTGTGGCAAGCTGAGCAGGCCCTAGCCAGCTAGGGAGGACTAGCCTCAGAGGAAGGCAATGGTAAACCCCCTCTGAATACCGCTTACCATGAACACCCTATTCATAGTGTTGCCATAAGTCGGGATCGACTTGAAGGCAGTCCATTTTTTCCATAGTGAATGCACCAGGGGAGCAGGAGACCTAGCCTCCTCTCTGAGATATTGTACAGCTCTACTAATTTGTCAAAATGCAAACACAATGTGGGTTGGTCTTCCACACTCCAATCTACTTTCTGTGTAGCTTGGAAGAATTTGGTAATATCTGTCTCTGAGCATTTGGTGAGTGGTGGCAACAGCTGCAATCAACCCAAAGAACAGAAACAAGACATGTGCTATCCTGATCTTGTTTTAGCAGGGAATAAGCAACAATATTAGGACAGCTGATATAGTTCAGATAGTCACTTTAAATGTTTGATTTACTTTGCAATTTTAGTAAAGTTTCCTATAATGAATCATTTTCTTTTGCTTCTGTTTCTGTTAATATGTGAAGTACAGCAACACTTTGCATAATTTACACTAAAAAAACCTCCAAAATCAATTGTGGAATAATGGCACTGACTATTCTGCAGAATAGTCACCAGTAGACACGAGGAGTGTCTTAATTTGCACAAGATAAAAGAGTGGAAGGTGAAATATATTCTAGCAAATTTCTAGGTGTGCTCTATGTTTTTAATTGTCCATGCCAATCCTTCCTTAAATGGAGTGTTTTAAGCATAGCAAGCTGAATACATGCATCTTGGTTGGACAAGTTTGTTTTTCCAGCAGCTAGATTCAATGCTTAAGTAGGAACATATTGTTTACGTTATGGACTGCCTTCAAGTCGATCCCGACTTATGCTGACCCTATGAATAGGGTTTTCATGGTAAGCGGTATTCAAAGGGTGTTTACCATTGCTGTCCTCTGAGGTTGAGAGGCAGTGACTTGCCAAAGGTCACCCAGTGAGCTTCATGGCTGTGTGGGGATTCAAACCCTGGTCTCCCAGGTTGCAGTCCAACACTCTAACAACTACACCACACTGGCTCTCAGCAGTATATTGCAGTCAGTCTGATTTTACATCAAAGTTGCAGTTTCAGATTCAACTGTTAATGCACCCAAAACAGAAATAGAATATAACCTCCCATTTGAAACAAAAAAGGCTGTCTTCACCATCATATGGCATTGACCAATAAAAAGGCTTTGAAAATAATAAAAATAAATTTGACACAGAGTGAATATATATTTTTTAGGTTAGATTCCCTGTAGAAACAGTAGAAATATAGGAAAGAATCAAAGTAAGAACACCAACATACAAAAAAAGTAATTCTCCAGCTTTGAAGAGGCAGTCCTGATTTCAAGTGTTGCTATCACTCAGCATATGCTCAGAGGCGTATGTTATCAAATTATTCCAAGCTACACAAGATGTGGATTGGACTGTGAAAGACCAACCCAAATTGAGTTGCATTTTGACAAATGTGCAGGGGAGTACAATATCTCAAAATGGAGGTTAGGTCTCCTACTCCCCTGGTGCATTCACTATAGCTGCCCATTTCCCCTGCTTTTTAAAGTTTGATAGAAATATCTGTTGGCTATAGGCACATTCTTAAACTGTAAGGGGTTTTTGCCTATTAGTAAATATAAATAAGGATAACAAAGAAAAACAGAAATAAATCAGTAATACTTACTTAAGTCAAAATCTAGCTTACATCAGATGAAATTATATACTTATTCATTCAGCTTATTTTCCAGCTCTGCCTTCTTCTGCCATATTAGAAAAACTCAGCAGTTTTTCTATAATTTTATTTATTTATTAACATGCATAACATATTCCTGTGATCTGTGATCCAAGGCAACAGGATTTTATCCCCACTCACCAGCTGAGCAGGGATTGAAGCTTTGTGCAAAAGAGACCTTTGAAGCAGCTCACACATATGAGCTAATTCAAAGATGCTCTTGCAAAGGGTTTAAGACATCTCCTACACTCCCATTTGCTCAAATTGGAGCATGGGAGCTGTCTTAAAATCTTTTCCAAATCTCCCCATATTTCCCTGTTAATCATCCATGATCAAGGTCTTAAAGGGGGAGTGAGAAGAGGCTTTTGCAAGTCTCCCCCCTCTCCCTTTAAGTTCCTGATAATAGAGAATTAAGAGAAGGGCAAAGGAATTTGGCAGGTGGGCACCCCTACCTGCAATAATATGATGTCATAATGATGCCATGTGTTTGACAAGTGGGCAGCTCAGCCCACCTGTCTAATTTGGTCCACATGGCAGATCCTGATAAATATCTGTCCCATGGAACCCAAAAATCTCCTTACCCCTGCTCTAATGCTTATCTTCTTTAAAATCTTGAAACTAAAAAAGCAATGTTTCAGCTTTCAAAAGTTGAAAACATGCCAACATCCAGTTTTTTCTACAGTAATAAAACATGTTATATATTTATGAAGATACAGGAGAGATTATAGAGATGAAGATCTAATTATGAGGTTGGGGCAAATAACTGGAGAGAGGGTGCCCAATACAATAGCGGTGTGTGTAGTACAATACTCCCCCTAGTGGTGGAAAAGTGTGGTTTTAATTAATAATTTGAAGGTAGTTCTTATTAATTAATTAATTTATTTATTTATTTTATTTTATTTATATCCCGCCCTTCTTCCCAACAGGAGCCCAGGGTGGCAAACAAAAGCACTAAAAACACTTTAAAACATCATAAAAACAGACTTTAAACTACATTAAAACAAAACATCTTTAAAAACATTTTAAAAATCTTCCAAGACATCTTTAAAACAAAAAAGGTTAAAAACATATTGTTTTTTAAAAAAGGTTTAAAAACATATTAAAAAGCAATTCCAACACCGACGTAGACTGGGATAAGGTCTCAACTTAAAAGGCTTGTTGAAAGAAGGTCTTCCATAGGTGCCAAAAAGATAACAGAGATGGCGCCTGTCTAATATTTAAGGATAGGGAGTTCCACAGGGAACGTGCCACAACACTAAAGGTTTGTTTCCTATGTTGTGCAGAACGGACCTGCTGATAAGATGGTATCTGCAGGAGGCCCTCACCTTCAGAGCGCAGTGAAAGACTGGGTGTATAAGGAATAAGACGGTCTTTCATGTATCCTGGTCCTGAGCTGTATAGGGCTTTGTACACCAAGACTAGAACTTTGAAATTGGCCCGGTAGCAGATGGGCAGCCAGTGCAATTCGTTCAGCAGTTGGGTGTCATATTGGCAATACCCTGCCCCAGTGAGCAGTGTCGCCACCACATTTTGCACCAGCTGCAGCTTTGGGACCAACCTCAAGGGCAGCCCCACATAGAGCTCATTACAGTAATTGAGCCTAGAGGTTACCAGTGCGTGGACAATAATAGTCATGCTATCCCAGTCCAGAAACGGCTGTAGCTGTCTTACCAGCCGAAGCTGATAAAAGGCACTCCTAGCCACTGAGGTCACCTGGGCCTCTAGCAACAAAGATGGATCCAGGAGCACCCCCAGAGTACGGACCTGCTCTTTTAGAGGGAGTACAACCCTATCCAAAGCAGGCAACTGACCAATTATCTGGCGTCAGGAACCACCAACCCACAGCACCTCCATCTTGCTGGGATTCAGACTCAGTTTATTGGCCCTCATCCAGCCCACCAGGCAGTGGTCCAGGACTTGCACGGCCTCTCCCAATCCAGATGTTACAGAGAAATAGAGCTGGGTGTAATCAGCGTACTGCTGACACTTTGCCCCAAATCTCCTGATGACTGCTCCCAAGGGCTTCATATAGCATGGGGAAAAAGATGGTACCCTGCAGCACCCCATAGCACATCTGCCAGGGGGCCAAAAGAAAATCACCCAATGCTATTCTCTGAAAACAACCCTGGAGATAGGATTGGAACCACTGTAAAACAGTGCCTCCAATACCCATCTCACCAAGTCTGCCCAGGATACCATGGTCAATGGTATCAAAAGCCACCGACAGATCAAGTAAGAGTAACAGGATCGCACTCCCCAGTCCTTCTCCTGATAAAGTTCATCCATCAGGGCAACCAAGGCTGATTCAGTCCCATGACCAGGCCTGAACCCAGACTGGGATCCGTCAAGATAATCTGTTTCATTCAACAGTACTTGCAATTGCTGCACCACAACCCTCTCAATCACCTTCCCTAAAAAGGGGTATTTGCAACCAGGTGGTAATTGTCACAGACCAATGGGTCCAGGATGGGCTTTTTCAGGAGCGGTCGGATCCCCGCCTCTTTTAGGGCGGCTGGAACCACTCCCTCCCACAATGATGCGTTGACCACACGCTAGATCCACTTGGTCAAACCCCCTCGGCAAGCTTTAAGCCAAGAAGGGCAAGAGTTGAGAGGTCACATTGCTGGCCGCATCATCACAAGCACCTTGTCTATGTCATCAGGCAGCATCAACTGAAACCATTCCCAAGAAGTTGCAGCAGATGTTGCACTGGACACCTCATTGGGGACTACAGTAGATGTGGATGGGGCATCAAGACTGCTGTGGAGGCGAGCAACTTTACGCTCAAAGTGCCTTGCAAACAATTCACAGTGGGCCTCCGAAGGGTCTAAAACTCAGTTTCCTGGAGTTGATGTCATCAGACTCCTGACAGTATGGAAAACTACACTGGACGGCTACTTGAGGATGTGATGGAGGGAGACAAGTGGGCCTTCTTTGTCGCCCTCACCGCCACACAGTAGGCACGGTTATGATGTTTTACTTGTGCCCAGTCTCACAGCACATCTTTCGCCACTTGCGCTCTAAGCCATCTTCCAGCCTGTTTCATTGCCCTTAACCCACTGGTGTACGAAGGTGCAAACCAGGCTCCACAATGCCGGACAGGGCGCTCAAGGGCAGTTTTTCTAGCATACACATCTTGTAACTTCACAGGAAAACAGGCTTCAAACTGCAGATAAGATAATTGGGGTGATATGGATGTGAAATTAGTTGCTTTAATTTTGTGAAATTTAAATTCTTGTATTTATTTGTAAATTTGCACACATGCATATAAATTAGCACATGTGAATTTTCTGCAGTTTTGAGTCTCTGGGCCCAGGCCCTGGATATTGTGAGCACCTAGCAGTGCCCCTAGTGGTGTACTAGGATAAAAAATGCAAGCAAAATTTGGTAGCATTACCTAGTAGTTGGAGAGAATGCAACCTTTGAAAAAATTCCATATTCAGGTGATGAAACCCATTTTACTTGAGTTTTAGGATCCTTCTCCTCAGTGACTAAATTCAGCATTCTCTAAATTAGTCCAGTACCTAAAATTAATCTAGAGTTCTGTTAATAAAAATAGCGTAGTTTCTCTTACTTCTGCTTTCTGCCTACCAAGGAACCATTATTATTATTATTATTATTATTATTATTATCATCATTCATTCATTCATACATACCCCGCCTTTCGGCCAAAGTCCCTCAAGGCGGCTTACAAAAAACACAAATATAACAATACAATATAAAATAAAACAATACAATTTGCAAAATACAATTTACAAAAGTTGAATAACTGCTCTTAGGCTAACAATGAAAATGCACTACACATGAGGGAAAAGGGAAGAACAAGGAAAAAAGCATGCTCAGGCACCAGTTCTTAAATTACAGTTATCATGACCAGCTGGAATGGAAGCAGGTAGCCTGATAGCATGGTGGCTACTGGAGACGGCAAGGGCAGCTAGTCGCTCAGCAGAGGAGATGAAACAGCTCACAGATGGATCAGCTGCACTTTGACATGATGGCATCTGGTAAGTAAAACCCCACTAGATGTTTGTAGGGAATCATGAAAATTGCCTTGAAAGATGGATGCTTTCCAAGATGCTAAAAATGTTTTAAAAAGAAAAAAGAAAAAAAATACCCACACAAAACAATCTTGATACAATTATATGATCAGCTGTATCAAAGCAGAAAAATACACAATGTGAGATCCAAATTACACAATGTGAGATCCAAATTACACAATGTGAGATCCAAATTACACAATGTGAGATCCAAATCATGATATTACTGATCTCTATGTATGGATGTGAATGTTGGACAGTCAAAAAAGTGGATAAGAGAAAAATAAACTCATTTGAAATGTGGTGTTGGAGGAGAGCTTTGCGCTTACCATGGACTGCGAAAAAGACAAATAATTGGATGTTAGAACAAATTAAACCAGAACTATCACTAGAAGCTAAAATTATGAAACTGAGGTTATCATATTTTGGACACATCATGAGAAGACATGATTCACTAGAAAAGACAATAATGCTGGGAAAAACAGAAGGGAGTAGAAAAAGAGAAAGACCAAATGAGACTGATTGATTCCATAAAGGAAGCCACAGACCTGAACTTACAAGATCTGAACAGGGTGTTTATAACAGATGCTACTGGAGGTCACCGATTCATAGGGTCGCTATGTCATAATTGACTTGAAGACATATAACGAAAACAAGCCCCATTGTACTCAGTAGGATATACATCAGAGCAGACATATACCGGATAGTGTTGTGACGACGAGGCACAGGTACAACAGGGGCTTCTATCCACAGCATAGCCTGCACGTTCCTTGCTATTTCCATTATTTTCCCCTCCACTACCACTCTCTCTACTCCAGCCTTCCCCAATCTGGCGCCCTCCAGACGCTGTGGAACTCCAACGCCCCACCCAGCATGGCCAATGGTCAGTCATGATGGGAGCTCTGCAACATCTGGAGGAAACCACGTTGGCTCCATCTGCTCTACTTCCTCACGCAGCATCTTATTACAGGAGCAGGAGATTTCCTGGTTCCCATGGGCGCAGCCATTTTTAAATGTCTCCTGGGGCGGAAGTAAAAGTTGTCGCTTTCAAATCCTCTCATGTATTTTCCATTCGAAAAAACAGCATGAAGGGCTCTGCTTTTCATTAGCTTTTGTTTGGAAGCGGAGACGCTGGTGCTCAAGTGCAGCTGCATTAACATTACGAGATCACTCCACTGATTTCTGAGGGACGTTCTCAGTCCCGCCCTCGGGCTTCGGTTGAAACGGATCACGTGTGTATATCTAGAAAATCCATGCCTGGCTCCACAACGGACACTTTCAACAAATTACACTTCCCAAAATGCAACGAGCCAACTCACGCAGGCGCATTTTTCTCGCCCTTTGCTCGGCTTGTTTGTCACTTACCTTTTGCTCTGCGAAGAATCTGTGGAGGAGTGTCTGTTGAGTTACAGAAGCACCATGTCCTCTCCATTGAGGTTTGACGGGCGGGTGGTGCTGGTGACTGGTGCTGGGGGAGGTAAGCAGCGACCTCGATTGTTTCAAAGATTGCTTCTTAAGTGTGTGTTTTTGGGGGGGCAGTGCGCGTCGGGACTTTGTCCCGTTACTTTTTTCGTAGCTGGCCGCCTGCCAGCCCTCTCCAATCCGACACACACACAAAAGCAGAGAGAGAGAGAGAGAGAGGAGGAGGGGGGCTTCCTAGCCAAACCATACAGCAGAGGCTTCTGCAAAGCTGCCCCGAACATAGCGGGGCAAGAGACAGGCTGCGGGCAGAAGCAAGCGAAAAATCTGCTTAATTTGGAGGGGGGGTCGGAATTAAGGAGATGTTTGCCCACCGATCTGTAGCGGTGCAGTGTGAGGGAGGTGACGTGAAGGGACTCTGCACCTGAGAGAAGTTTACACCAGAGAACGGTGGCGAGGATGACGGAGGGTGAGAGGAGTTTACACATGGGGAGGGTGGAAGGCGATTAGGACCCCAGGAATGATTATTTTAACTTCAAATCACCCAGCCTAGGAAGGAATCGGGTGTTGTGCTTGCTTCTTGGCTTTTTCACCCTCTCCCAGAGGTGATAGATCAGTTCAGGTTTCAGAAGAGGAGGAGGGGCACATTAGTTGCAAAGCATTTGAAAGGGATGAAGAATTGTACCCTTTCTCTTTCTTAAAAAAACAGGCTTTAGAAGTTTGTGGGATCTTCTCGCCTTCCCTCCGATTCCCCCCCCACCCAATCTGAAAGTGTTCCGGATGCAAAGTATTATGATTTGCAAAGGCAGAAGGAAAATGGGTGCTTGTTGCTTCAGGTTGTTATATGAGCAACAGATTATTCAAAGCAATGTCTTCTCTGTCAAACTCAGCCCAGAAAACATCTCTCTCTCTCTCTCTAACAAATTTAGGCTACAATCCAGTACACACTTACCTGGGAGTAAATTCCATTGGACCCAATGAAGCTTACTTCTGAGTAGACATGTATTGGATTGCAGCCTTAATCTGCTCCCTGTGGGGAATGGATGCTGCTGCTGTGGGAGGAGCGAACAAGGAAACAATTTTCTCAGCTAGGAAGGCAGCTACACCAACATGTTAAAGCTAACTTAGTATACTTGGGAGTAAGCTTCATTATCACAGTGGGGCTTGCTTATGAGTAAACATGCATATGATTGGGTTGCATGATACTCTAGAAAAATTTTCTTGATAAAATAGGTTGTTAATTTCTTTCTTTGGCTGGATTTAATGACAATAATAGATATAAGAATGATAGTTAAAGAATGATAGTTAAATAATTCATGTGAGTTAAGGTCATTTTATTATTCTAGCAACATAATCTTGGGGTGGAGAAGGCATGTTCAAGAAATGAGTTTCTAAAACCACAATATGCTTTTTTAAAAATTTCTAGATGAAAATAGGCTTTAAATGAGGAAGGGCCGTAGTTCAGAGCACCTGCTTTCCTTCCAGAAGATCCCAGGTTGACTTCCTGGCATCTCCAGGTAGGGCTGGAAGAGACTCTTGCCTGTAATCTGGATTGCTGCTGTCAGTCAGTGTTGTAGACAATACTGAGCAAGATGGGCTCAATATAAGGCAGTTTCCTGTCTTCCTATCTATCTTCATAGACTTGCTTAACTTTTTTCTTTAATATACCAAGAAAGAGTTCTCTCCAAAAAACAACAACAATAAAAGTTACCTGTAGTAGTCTCATCTGACAAAGACAAGCAAGCCTATGAAGTCTGTGACCAAAAAGCCTATAAGCCATGCAGGGTGGTTTGTCAGAGTCTTGATAAAACTACTATTTGCTGTCTATATGAAATTACAAAAATGCAGGTTGCGAAGTACTTGCAGGCCACAGTACTTGGCTGGTGGTATTGTTTCGGGGCAGGGAGAGATGATTATCACTTCAACTGGGCAGAACATCAGAATATTGCCTAAATCCTTGAGGCTGTGGCTGGGAATACTTTCACTGCCTGCCCACTCGGGGATGAAGCAATTCCCAAGGAAGATGATAAACATGACTAACAAGCCTAGCCTGTGTTTTATAATATGTACTATTGCCACTAACTTGTTGATCCAGTCAAAGCCTTACTAAAATGAAGCATAAGGGCCCTGAATGCAAAGTATTATGATTCTAGGTTTAGGATCAGCATTTTGTCCTTTTATATAAATGGCTTTGCTGTCGTATCTTTTCAGTATTGATTAAAGATATCTATCTGAACAGCCATCTTTTGAGACTCAACAATTACCAGCTTCTAGTCACAAATAATTAAAGGGAGATACATTCCTGTTAAGGACAGAATATGGAGAAACCGATTGGTTCCCAATCGGAAAGGGTGTGAGACGGGTGTATTTTGTCACCCTATTTATTTAATCTATACACAGAACATATCATACTGAATTTTTATTGTTTATTTATTCGATGTATTAGTTGCCCATCTGGCTGGACACCCAGCCACTCTGAACGACGTACAAAAGCAAAAACAATAACAATATAAACAATGTAAAACATCAAAAGGCTAAACAATAAAACTAAACAATAGGTAGAGGCCAACTCAGTTTCAATAATAAGGCTTCTCGCCTGTATAGTTTGAAAGATGTATCTTCAAATGGAAGCTCCTGGCGTAAGTCTTCCCACACTGGCATAAAAACCAGTGTGGGTGATAGTCCGTCTGCAATATCAAAGGCAGCATCTCCTCTTGATCTTAACATCCAGCTGTTCCAACAGAGGGGACAGGATGGACAAGCCACTCGAAGTCGAAACTGACAGGGAAGTTCTTCTCAAAGAAGCCGAAAGCTAAAGCGCCGGAACGTAACGCCGCCTATGCCAAGGCAAAGTGGATGAAGGCCAAGATGAACAAAGGCCGGATGGCAAAACGACAACAGCTGCAGGGGCACTTCCCGGCCCCCAAAAGCCACCGAAAGATCATCACAGCAAGCGGCATCACCCGAGGACAGGCCGCAGTACCAGGCTCACCAAAAGGCCGCAGCCCATCTCCAGCTTCAGCCCGGCTTGGTCCCCTCCACCGCGAGAGGCAGTGGTGGCGGCAGCGGCCTGGTGTAGGTGGAGCATCAAGTCGCTGAAAGCAGGATTGGATCACGATGAAGGAGGTGTGAAAATTGGAGGGAGAAATATTAATAATTTAAGATATGCAGACGATACCATACTCTTAGCAGAAACTAGTAATGATTTAAAATGCTGTTCATGCTGATGAAAGTTAAAGAGGAAAGCACAAAAGCAGCTAAACATCAAAAAGACTAAAGTAATGACAACAGAAGATTTATGTAACTTTAAAGTTGACAGTGAGGACATTGAACTTGTCAAGGATCAATACCTTGGCTCAGTCATTAACCAAAATGGAGACAATAGTCAAGAAATCAGAAGAAGGCTAGGACTGGGGAGGGCAGTTGTGAGAGAAACTAGAAAAGGTCCTCAAATGCAAAGATGTATCACTGAACATTAAAGTCAGGATCATTCAGACCATGGTATTCTCGATCTCTATGTATGGATGTGAAAGTTGGACAGTGAAAAAAGTGGATAAGAGAAAAATCAATGCATTTGAAATGTGGTGTTGGAGGAGAGCTTTGTGCATACCATGCACTGCGAAAAAGACAAATAATTAGGTGTTAGAACAAATTAAACCAGAACTATCACTAGAAGCTAAAATGATGAAACTGAGGTTATCATACTTTGGACACATCATGAGAAGACCTGATTCAGTAGGAAAGACCATAATGCTGGGAAAAAGAGAAGGGAGTAGAAAAAGAGGAAGGCCAAACAAGAGATGGATTGATTCCATAAAGGAAGTGACAGACCTGAACTTACAAGATCTGAACAGGGTGGTTCATGACAGATGCTCTTGGAGGTCACTGATTCATAGGGTCGCCATAAGTCGTAGTTGAAGGCTCATAACAACAACAACATTCCTGTCAAGAATTGGGAAAGACTAGTCTCCATCATGGGGTGAATGAAATCCAGCTGCTCAGCCCCATTTCCTTATCTTAGAGGACATGGGTGGCAACTGCCAACAAGGGAAGGTTTGCCTCCATCATGTGCTTAGCCCAGTCGTTACCTCAGAGGACCTCTGCTCTGATGCCTAGTAGGTGGAGCAACATGAGGGAAGACCAAGGATGAGTGCAGGAAACACCATGTGAATAAACCTGGCAAAATATGGGTGCTATATTATTTCTGTACCTGAGCGGGGTTTTTATTGTGATAATCTTTTGGAAGCTGCTTTTAAGGGCTACAAAGTGGCTATAAAGCACCTATATCAATCAATAAATAATGGTTTTCTGATGTGTCAGATTTAATCATCCAGGCCAGAATCAAGCACACTGGGGCATTTGTTAGGACCCATGTGCCATGGCAGAGCCCACTAGGTCGGACACATTTCCAGGAGGATGCCCAGTCCTAGCGCCCACCACCCCTTAAGGGTGCCAAGTGGAGGCACTGCTGAAGCCGCAAGTCTCCTGCTTACCTTCACTTGTGGGCTTAACCAGAAGCAGTGGTGGCACTACTGTAGTGTGAATTCATTATTTATTTTAGATATCCCTAAGCTGCCCTTCATCTGCTGATACCAGGACAGGGTACAGAAATGACTCCCAGCCCATTTGAGTGCTATAGGTGCTAGGCAAATAAGTAAAAGGGAGGATGGTACATACAGCTGCACAGCTGCTGCTGGGAGCAAGAAAGGAGGTACTGGAGAGAGCTGGTCGGTCATACTGTGGGCTGCCTTGCAAGGGCCTCCCAAGATCTATAGCTGGCCCAATTAAATAGATTGCAGTTAATTCTATGAGTTTAGTAGAGTGATAAATAAACTAAATCAGAAAAAAGTGCTGCATAAAACTGCTGTGCAATTATTGTTATTTTCAGATGAGGTGTGTGGGAGTACAGATTCGGTACTAGGATTTTTGGCCAAATTGTTTAATTGGATTAGCCATGCAAAAGAAAAGTTAGAAACAGAGGGAGGGGACTGAATTCTTCATAATTAGTAACTGATTTGCAATGCAATCTTTATCAAAATAAAGTACATTTTGCCATTGCTTATTTAGATAAGAAAAAACAATTGTTAATGTAAGTTTTGGAAAACAGAATTCAAACCCAAGATCTAGAACGTGACTAACATTATAAATATAATTTTTCACCAGCTTCGGCATAGAGGTAAGTTGTTGGGAAAAGTATCCGTGTATTGAGCCACTTTGAGTTTGTTGGGGAGACATATTATCAAGTTATTGGATGCCTATAGACAGAATAAGCCATGGAATAACTGAGATTGAAAATATAACATCTCAGTATAGCAGCTTTAGCAAAAAGAGCAAAGAATCTTGTGGCACCTTAAAGTCTAACAAACTTATTGTGTCATAAGCTTTTGTGCCTTTCATTTTATATATTGCATTTAATTTCCCTCTGACCTCACTTTTTACAGTTCCTCTCACACTCACCATGTGTATCTTATCATGAGTTACAGGTATATAACACTTCATGCATCTGATGAAGTGGACTGTAGCCTTAAGGAACAGAGGAAGCTGCCTTATACTAAGTCAGATTATTGGTCCATCTAGCTTGGTATTGTCTATGATGATTAGCAGCAGTTTTCCAGGGTTTCAGATCCCTGTCTTTCCTAGCCCCACATGGAGATGCAGGGGATTGTACGTGGTACCTTCTGCATGCAAAGAAGATGCTTTACTGGCGAGCTATGGCCCTTCCTGTAATGCTCATAAAGTCCATGAAAGCTTATGCCATAATAAATTTGTTAGTCTTTAAGGTGCCACAAGACTCTTTGTTCTTCAAAATGTATATAAATGTGAAAGCTACCAGGATCACAGTGCACCTGATAACTGAACAATTCTAATCGCAGAAAACTTGTTTGAAAACAGGGTGCCACCGAAATGCTGCATTGGTCAGTGTATGACACTTGAGAATAAGTTATTGTGATTTCTAAATGTTTTTTAAAAAGACAATAACAACTTAGATTTGGGAACATTGCATTTCCAACTTATCTATGGGGGGATGGGGCACCTCAAGAGTGATGCCATGAATGAGTCAAATAGGTAGATATTGTTTGTTATTTTGAAAGCACTTCTCTGAATTGTACGTTACAACTTTTGCTTAGCCAAGTGTCCTGTTCAAGTGTTTTTGAGACCACTTCATTTGTATGAAAAAGGACTTGAAGTTCTCTTCTTGCATTTTAAAAACTTGTGTCAATTATCATTGAATAATTTCCCACTAAAATAGCTTTTGTAGCTAGATCGTCCATAGGATCAAGGTTGAAAGAGGAGGGGGGAGTAGCAAAACTGGATTGATTTATAGTGCTGTTGTGTGCCTATTAAACAAAAGGCCCCTCATTTTAGTGCAAAATGAGAGAGGCAATCTAAGGCTGCAGTGCAAACCTGGGAGCAAGCCCCAGAACTTCTGAGTAGCATGGTGAGGATTGCACTGTAAAGCTGCAATCTTATACTCACTTACCATTGAACTGACTGGCACTTACAGCTGTGTAGTAAGGCATAGGATTGCATTGTACGTTTATTACTACTACTGCTTTGTGTGAACATGGGCATACATTCTCAAGTGGTCTTTCTTAACAAGGGGGGCATACAAAGATCTCAGGATATGTGTGTGTTTCCAAAAAATATGTATAATATTAGTTAAAATTACCACTATTAAAATATAAGCATAGGAAATGTTATGTTCAGAAGGTGAGAAGATCATACGCAGCTTATTACATGATCTGCTCAGTAGTTCGGCATTATTACAGAAGCCAAGTTTGAAGGTGTGCGTGGGGGGGATTTTTGTAATAGCTAAAAGGGGACATGGGTTGAGAAACACTGTTCTAAAGTATGGTGGCTCAAATGGAACATACATTTGCTGCATTCTTCGTCCTGACAACATATGTATCAGAATGTGCATTCAAGCCACTTCCCCCATCAAGGGCTTTATTATCCTTCATGACAGAGGCATATTCTCAAATGGCTGCTGATGTTAAACTTAAACTTGCAAAACTACCATGTTAACTTGGAAAGTAGTATATTAATCTATAAAGTTTTTTCCTTCACTTCATCCCCCATAGAAGAATGAGCCAGGGCTGACTAATTTTCTTCTCCACTGCACAGTCTAGTTACGGAGATTATTCCAAGTATATTTGTAGATGAAAGGACTTAAGTAGTTAGCATTTTCTGGAATGGCCTTCCTGGCAACAGGACCAGCAAGTAAGCCAGGAGTACTGATGACAGTAGTTTCAGTTGTCTGTTTCTACTTAATCTTCCACAATACGGATGTGAAGCAACTTCAGAAATACATTTTGCTTTTTAGTTGGGTTATACACACACACACACACACACACACACACACACACATATTTGAATTCTTGTGCCATTTTTAAGTTGTTGGTTTGTAAAAGGTTTTTTTTAATCCATGGTAGGACTCGGCAGAGCATATGCACTGGCTTTTGCTGAAAGAGGAGCTTCTGTGGTTGGTAAGTTGTTTACTTTTGATCTTGCCAACAACCTTTGTATTTTGTGATTTAAAATGCTGCAGCTTGTTCTATCAACCTTTGTACTTTTTATTAATTGTTACATTCCTTACTCTTGAAGATCCACTATGGAGCTTCTTTTCTGTTTTAATTTCTTTGACCTAGTTTAGATGGCAAGACAGCTATGGGTTTTACATTGCATGTAGCATGCTGGCATTTTGGCAGTACATCTTGCCCACAGGCACTACACATTTAGGGGGAACCTAGTGCTAAGTTGGAGTGGTAGGTAATTATTGGGAAATTAATGTTTCCTGAAAACAAAGGCACTTGTGGTACTTAACTGATGAATTGGTTTATTTGGCACAAGGTTTTGACAGTAGCCATCCTTGATAGGTAGCATCTATTTAATGTGATGCATTTAAAGGGAACTGAGCAGTTACTGGGTGCACATGTATGTATATAGGTGTTAACATAATGGAAAATTAGTAACATACTGGAAATGCCTGAATATATAAGCCAAGTTAAGCTAGGGATTAAAGACAATGAGAATATAAAATACATATTATAGATTTAAGTGCTCTTAGGTTTTCAGAAGAATGAATATTCATCTCCTTCTGCCCATTAAAATACCAGCAGTCATTTCTAATTAGCAACACTTTTTAGGAAATAAATCCTAAGGAATTTTTAGGAAATAAATAAATTCAGAGGGGAATTATTTCTCACTGAAAGACCTAGGTTTGGCCTGATAGTCATGTTTATTTCAACTTGAGTTGCCAGTAGTTCCCTTCTACTTCTGCTTTGTGCAGCAACTGGTGCGACAATTTTTAGTTGCCTGTATGGACAAATTCTAAATGTGCGTTGAATTTTCATGTAGCTTTGCATAATTTGTAACCTTGATATTAGGAGCAAAGTGCTTATCACATGGCCAGAGAGCTCCTCCAATTGGTAGCTTGCTCTTGTTTTCTAGGATCTCACTTGTATACCATTGAAATATGCTTGTCTACCTATCCTGTTCCATTATGTCCAGATATTTTGTTTTAGCAGCGCTGGACAAAAATCAGCAGTTTATGCAACAAAATTTAGGGACTGTTCAAGTGGGGAGTGAATTGAGCATGTTCCATTTAATGTGCCACTTTGTGTATTAAATTTAGCACAACGAAAACTGGTTTGCAAAGTGTGTTGCAAAGTTCCACCATATACCTTCAACCTTCAATACCTTTAGAGTTCGCTTCAAACCTTTGTTTCTGATTTTGGTCTGGAATACAAGTGCTGACCATAGTTTGCCCACTTGAATATCACAGCAAACTATAGTTAGCGCTGAACAGGAAACTGAAAGGGAAAGGAAGTTGGAGGGGAACGAGGGAATGTTTAAGGAGATAACAGTCTGCTCGTGAATTGTACTAGTAAAAAAGTGTTGGCAAATCTGAATTAAGGCATGGAGAATATGTAGGTTGTTCAAAACCCAGCAGAATTGCAAGCTTCACTAGCAATATAGCCAGAAGTACCACTAGCAATGTAGCCAGAAGTGGCCTTACACTTTACAGAACAGCCATCTTATTGCTGATGGCAATGGGCAACCCTAGGAGTAGATAATTGCAAATAAAAAAAATTCTCTGTTACTTTTCTACCAAGCAGCTATTCAGACTTACAGATTGGAAATTTAGTTTGCAATCCAAGGGTGCTCTTTCACTTTGCAAACAGCATGTTGCAGTCATGTAAATGCTAGTACGGCAACCAGTGTAACAAGCTGTTTAAACAAAGCAGTAGTCAAAACAGGTCCAGCACAAATTACACTAAAAGCTTCAGCAATGCATGCAGTACTGTTTCATTTCAGTTAACAACTGTTTTGGATTACAGCTTTTATTCTGGAAGTGGTTAAAAATACTTGAAATGCTAGCCTCCATAATTTTTTAATGTAAGAACTTACAAAATATACTCAAAAACACAAATGTTTTATAGCAGTAGAACAGAAACCTACTGAATCAGACCTTATATTGTTCTTAAGTTGGCATCATATTCTAAACCTTTTTGTCCTTGTGAAGTGAAAGGCTTTCATTACATGGTTTCTAACTGCTTCAGTCTAGGTTAAAATGATACACTTTAAAACAATTGTTAGCCTTTGGCTTTTCTGACTTTTCTACTGAGGACTTTATTTATTTATTTATTTATTTCCATTTCTATACCGCCCTTAGCCAATGGCTCTCTGGGCGGTTCACAGCAAGGAATAAAATACAATACAGTAAAAAGAAATCAGATAAAATCCCTAAAACAAACAACTTAAGCATTTAACAACTTGGTATAAAATTAACTTAACATTAAGCAATTAAAATGCCTGGGAGAATAAAACGGTTTTAACCTGGCGCTGAAAAGATAGAAGAGTAGGCGCCAGGCACACCTCATCGGGGAGACTGTTCCATAATTCGGGGGCCACTACTGAAAAGGCCCTGGATCTAGTAACAGCCCTCCGAGCTTCCCTATGGGACGGGACTCGGAGGAGGGCCTTAGATGTTGAACGTAGTGAACGGGTAGGTTCATAGCGGGAGAGGCGTTCCGCAAGGTATTGTGGTCCCGCACCGTGTAAGGCTTTATAAGTCAAAACTAGCACTTTGAATCTGGCCCGGAAACAAATAGGTAGCCAGTGCAAACGCGCCAGAACAGGTGTTATATGTGCGGACCGTCTGGTCCTCGTCAGCAGTCTGGCTGCTGCTTTTTGCACTAGCTGTAGTTTCCGAATTGTCTTCAAAGGCAGCCCCACGTAGAGTGCATTGCAGTAGTCCAATCTCGAGGTTACCAGAGCATGGACGACTGAGGCGAGGTCAACATTATCCAGATAGGGGCGTAGCTGGGCTACCAACCGAAGATGGTAGAACGCATTCCGTGCCACTGAGGCCACTTGAGCCTCAAGAGACAGGAATGGATCGAAAAGGACCCCCAAGCTACGAACCTGTTCCTTCAGGGGGAGTGTAACCCCATCCTGGAGATCTACTCTTGTTACCTCATGTTCTGTGTGTAATTCCATATGGTTTATGCATATAACCATCAATGTTTTATAATTTACAATGGAAGACAACTGTAAACCTCTTGCTGATAACACTACAAATATCTACAGCAGGTAGTTGCTCTCTGTGGGTGGGTGGGTGGGTGAGTGAGTGAGTGAGTATTCTCCTAGTTTTGTGCTAGTCCCAGAGTATGGTTTGAAGGCACCTGAGGCCATTCCATTGCAGATGTTAAGCAAGTCTGATCTGGTCAGTGGCTGGATGGGTGACCATTTGGGAACTACATGTAGACCCCTTTGCTTACAGTGATGGAAGACAGGCATCATAATCAACACCCAAAAGTAAATAAATAAATTAAAAAGTCTTATGTTGTGGATTTCCAAAGATGGCAACTTGAAACTATCAAACAGAAATATAAATCTTCCTTGTCAGTTCATCAGTGGACTGAAGACCTTACTGCCCTCACAATTAATCAATATCTATTCTGATATTTAGACTGCTTACATGGATATGTATGCTGAAGCCTTACTTTAGACAAGCGGATACCCATCCCCTCCTTCATCCTCTGTTTTTGTTTTTAGAAGTGCTTGTAAAAACAGAAACAATCAATAAATGTATACATTAAAAAAACAGCCCCCACTTGCAAATGGTACCTTTCTGCTGTTAAGTCAAGGAAGACTTCCTAAATGAATTTGAACAGAAGCGAAGTGTGCCCAACACCCTTTGCTTTTCTTTTTTGTGAGCATGTATTGGGCTTTCCTATGACACCCAATTCCTTCTAAATTTCCACTGCAGAATTCTGCCCTTTTTTTGGGGGGGAACAGTGTGAAATCAAGAATTAAAACACAGAAGACTCTGTTTTGTGGAACAGAGAACATCTCAGTCTCTGGAACTGCTGTGATTTTTTTCAGTGCTTTGGAGCTGGCAGTATTGAAGGTTCTTTCATTATTCTTCATGGTTGAGCCATAGATAAGTAAGGTTGCAATCCGATAGCCTCTTAACTGGTATAACTGAACTAAACAGTATTAATAGAACTTCATGAGGCTTACTTCTAATTAGACATGTACAGGTTTGCAATGGAATTGTACATAGGATTCAAGCTGTTCTTTTCCACTCTGCCCTTCTGACTAGCAGTCACAACAGCAAAGAATGAAAGTCAGTAACCGAACATTAGCTTACTGTAACATTTCATTGGCTTCTCTTGCTTTCTTCATTTTATGCAATTCTAGCTGCTATTATCTGTGGAGATCTGCAGCTCCTTTACCCGCATATCTCATTAAAGATCTCAAAACTGTGATTTGTAATGTACACATGATTCTGCTTACTGTTGGGTCAAAGACCATTCTCTCTTCAGATAACTTGCTGGCAAATGCCTGAATTTAAGTTATGTCGTTGTGCTCCACTCCTGACTGGTGATCTGTATTATACAGCCACAAGAGTGGCTGTATACTACAGTCAGCATGGATTTTTCACATTCCACAATGTTAAATTGAAAATACCCCCCATGCCATTCTGATGCTTCCCATAAGCTCATTTCAAAACAACACCTTACAAAACTTATAGTCCTGAACTCAGAAACGCTTGCTTAACAATCCTCTATATTTTCATAGTGATACACAGAACAGTCAGAGAGAATCGAGAGTTCAAAGTGTAAAAAGAGGGGGGAAAGGACCCCTTTTGGACTTTTTTCTGTCAGAGTTCTCATCATTTCTTGAAATTAGTTAAAAAAACAGCCATATCCACAGAGTACCTGTAATCTTTTTACTGACCTTGCCCCATACTCTGATCATCTTCTGCAGTTTAAAAGTTAAAAAAAAAACTGCCTGATTTTTTAATTAATTTCAGAAATTTAGCGTTGAACTCAATGATAAGGCCGGATATGCTCAGTAAGAACCAACTGTCAGTGTTCTAAAAGCCAGACTCATGGCTGCTGGGCTTGCGTAATCGGGGCCACACCCACATCAGACCTTTATTTCACTTTAGACAGTTATCCACCAAAGAATCCTGGGAAGTGTAGTTTGTGAAGGGTGCTGAAGGGAGATTCCTATTCCCCTGAGAGTTCCAATGGCCAGACTGGTTTAACAGTCAGCCATGCTGACTGAAGCTCTGTGAGGGGAACAGGGCGTCTCCTAGCAACTCTCAGCACCTTTCATTAACTATACTTCCCAGGATTCTTTGGGGGAAGCCATGACTGTCTAAAGTGAAATAAAGGTCTGGTGTGGATGTGGCCAGGGACAGCTTTGGTTTAAATTTGGATGGGAGGCTACATTTGCCTGCTGTAGAATAAAAAGGTGGGGGAAATGCTGAAAAAGAAGGATTCTGTTCACAATGTTTTCCTTTTAGAAAGGAAAGGGGCTTCCCCTCTGCCCAGTGCCCACCCATCCAATCCAATGCTCAGAGGCACATGTTACCAAATTCTTCCAAGCTACACAGGAAGTGGATTGGACTGTGAAAGACGAACCCAAATTTTGTTTGCATTTTCACAAATTTGTAGGGCAGTACAATATCTCAGAGAAGTCAGGTCTCCTTCTCCCCTGGTGCATTCACTCTAGCTGCCCAATTTCCTGCTTTTTAAAATTTGATAGAAATATCTGTGGGCTATAGGTATGTTCTTAAACCACAAAGTTTTTTGCTATTAGTGAATTGTTTATTGGTTTGTAACATGGCCTAGTTCAGGCAAGGGCTGTACTTGCCAAATTGTGAATTTAAATGATTTTCTTTGTTGCTCAGAATGAATTCTTGCATTCACGGCCTATTCGACTCTTATAAGTAATCTTAAGAATAATCTCTTAATGTATATGTCAATATTACTTTTGTACAGGTATTTTTGATGAATTACAGTCAGTTCCATATTGACCTGGTTCATATTACCAAATCATGGCTTAATAAGCCAGGCAATTCATGACCTCCATGCACATTGCTGATTTGCTTCTGCTTTGCTCCTCTAGTCTGGTGATTGAGGAAACAAACTACAGCTCCTGGTGACATTCAGACTGGGAGCTATGGTTAATGTCTTCCAAACAAGCCAGGATTCATAATCCAATTTTTAAAGCACGGCTTTGTATCCTGGCTTCTTTGAAAGCCATTAGCCAGTGTTTCCCACTTGCACATAACATAAATTTACAGTTAACTGTGGGTTCCTGGCTTATTTCTCCGCTCACAAAAAAGGGAAGAGTGAAATGGGAGCAAAGGGGCAGAATGTGGGTACACAGAGTCATGCATATCCTGGCTTATTAAGCTGAGACTTAGTTGTCCAAACACAGCCAATCATTCTAGAGACACAGGGTTTTTTTTTTGGGGGGGGGGAGGAAAGTCAGTCAGTGTGTTCATCTTGGATCCTGACAATGAAGATGACAGGCAAGCCTTCCTTTCAATGTGATAGTTTTACATTTGACTGCTCTTGATGAAGACTTTTTAATGTCAACAGGCCTATTGGGTTGTTTAAACTTTTTCAAGATGAGCCAGTCATTTTTATGATTTTTTGTAGTGTTTTTATGGTATTTTATGTTTTCTTGTACTTGCATGTTTTGTAAACTGCCTTATTTTTTATGAGGGTGTGGTCTCTAAATATTGTTACAAATAATTAAAAAATTATTTTCACATGGGGAAAGGGCACATTCAAACTCACTATGACTTGTGTGCATGTTCAAGGTGCTGCAGTCAACGCACAAACTGTACCGCATGCCCTGCTAAATGTGTGGATAAACTCTTTGTGTTAAATAAAACTTGCAAGAGATCCATGCAGTTGGGGTGGGGGTGGAGCTCAGTTATCCCAGACACTCTTCACACAGTGGAATTGCATTAAATATATCAGTCTTAATTGCTCTTATTGTAGTCCTGGATATTTGTGGATACCTGGCACCTTTGAAATACTTTGTCCTATGGAGATGAATCTTGAGCCATCAACTAGGTTTGCCTCTGAAATTAACAAGAAGTTATCAATGCATGACAGCAGAGAAAAGATGCAAACTTAAAGTTTTGGCTATATTTGGAAGATTTAGCGACTTCCAAATTATGATACTGGGCCATGAGAGAGGCTCAATTATAATATGATAAGCAAATATTTTCCAAGGAATTGTAACAATGTGTCTGTGCAATCTGCCTGCTTAGCTGCCTAATCAGCCATGCCACAACAGTTGCCATTGCCAGAGCGACAAGGCACATTTGCAGGTGTCAAAACTGTCCTGTTTTGTTTAGCAGCGGGACCTGCAGTACAGAAATGCAGCCAGATTTTTGTTTGCTGTTGTGCAGGTTTCTCCGTGTATGCCACTTCTGCACTCTATAATTTCTTAGTTCTTGTGTGTTGCAAGTCTAATTTCTGATCACATTTGAGATACACAAGAGGGATTATTTACAGCTGTCTCCATCACCCTCGGCCAGATAACATGTAGCTTACAGCCCAATCCTAACCTTGTCTACTCAGAAGTAAGTCCTGTTGAATACAGTGGGGCTTACTTCCAGGTAAATGGGTTTAGGATTGCCGCCTTAGCCACTTTTACGACATTTGGGCTAGTTAGTAACATGATCTTAAACAAATAATTAGATTTCTGCATGAGGATGTTAATTTATTTTGCCCCGATTCAGTTTATTCGTCAGAATATTTTTTTATGGACACCTGTTTAATGCACTTCATTAACCATGAAGAAGGGTTGAACCTAGTCACAAAGTCAAACATTAAATTGCATTCTCTTGTTTGGCCACATGGGGGTAATGCTGCTTCATTTTAAAAATTAATAAATCTTCAAGTACAATTTTCTCTCCTTTTTGAACTTTTTTTGTAGATGAGCTGCTTTGCATTATTGTTATACAATCTGAATTGTCTGCATGCACTTGTTCCATGGCTGAAAACATACAAATAATCCATGCATATTTCTCACAGTTCAAAAGCACTGAATTGCAGTGATGAAAATAAAACTTTTTTTCTGCCTGACTATAAAGTATAATTAGTGCACTATAGATTTATTTTTTCTATTTTTATTTTGCAAAGTAACAGTTTACATCCACAATATTAGGGATTTATATTTAACTACTGAGTAAGATTTTTAAATGGGGACTGCTAACAGATGGTCTTCATATAACCCTAAAATACTTTAGTTCATCCTGCACTCTCTTGTCAGGACAGTATCAGCTTTAAGTTTTATGTATTTTTAAAAGTGTTTTAGCACTCCGTTTGCAAAGGTATCTGAGAGCAAAAACGCTCATAGGGCCAGAAACACTAATATAAAAATCCCAAATGCGCCTGCTCATGATTTTTCAGTCTAGATGGACCAATGGTGTGACTCAGTATAAGGCAGCTTCCTCTGTTCCTAAGCCTGTGGCCCTTCAGAAGTTGCAGGACTCCAGTTCCCATTATCTCTGACCACTGGTCATGCTGGCTGGAGGGACACAAGTTCTCTATCCCTCATTTAAAACGTATAATTTGAAAACTAAAGGCACACTTATTCTGGACATTTTGCCTTTACGTGTTAGGTCTGGTTCACATATCACAGTAAGTATGGCTTGCTGTGAGTGTGGAAACATACTCCAGACAAGAAGCCCTCGCCTGCTTTGCTCCTTCCCCTCCTTTTTAGCTCAGTGCGGGATGGCAGCTAGGTCAAAGTTTGGCTTAGCATGCCATCTGAACCCAGGATCAGTAACCACAATCTGTAACCTTGGGATGAAATTTGACCAGAGATTATGGTTAAGAAAGAAAGACCTTAACCACAATCCTGGGTTCAAATGATGCACTAAGCTAGACCTTGGCCTAGCTGCCACCTTGAGCTAAGAAGCCCAGGGAGGAGCAAAGCATCTGCAGTCTTCTCCTTGGGAGATTGCATAGTCATGCTAAGTCATCGTTTCACGTAGTGTGGTGTGTGAACATGTTTTTTTGAATGTCAACTCTGTAGGTCCTAAAAAAATGAGACCATGTTTTATGCAAATTAGTTTCAGCCTTCCACTTTGTTATACATTTCCAGTGTAGCCCAGTATGCTTGGTTCCCATCCCCTCTTTAGAATTAGATGTTGAAAATCTTGACCTGCAAATTCCAAAGTATACGTTGACTGGAATGGAACTGTTGGAATATACCTGCATTTCAAAGTAGGCCCATCAGGTAAACTGAAATGGGATTTGCTCTTTACTTTTGTTTTTCTGTCATATTCGACATTGCTTTTTTATTGTTTTGTGATAGTAGTAATTATTATTTATTAGATTTGATTAGATGCCCATCTGTCAGAGATCAGTCTGCCACTCTGGGCGACATACAACAAACTTTGGTGTAAAACTTTGGTGTAATCTGCTTGATGTAATTTCAACTCTGTTGCCACCCAACAAAGCCATCTTGAGCCTCTGTTGAAAGACCTTGTTGGTTTGACTGGGTCTAGTACACTTGCTATTGTTCCAGCTCCATAGATGTACAAAGAAAGGTGGTCCAGTTTGGCTGGTGGTTCTTTCCACTCTCTCTGCCCCTGAGGCAGGAAGATGAGAGGGGCAGTATACTGTAGGCCTGAAGCAGCCTCAGTGCTGCTTTCCCTGTCCATGGAAATGGGAAGGTCCTGAAAATCCTCCGGTCTTTTTCACCTTTGCTCTAGCTCTACTTCCAAGAGTTCACACTTTGAGTAGGGTGAAGAATAGTCAGCTGCAGGAGCATGTGCACAGACAACTCATTCCCCATTTCAGTCACTTTAACAGCTGCAAAGATATACCAGGATAAAGTTATCTGGGGTAATGATCAGTAGCTTCATTTCAGTGTGCTTGTAGTATAAAAATTACGTTTGCATAGCAAGGTTCAAGGCAGTTACAGTAAGATGTGAATCTGCCATACTGTATAGCAAGTATTGCATAGGAACCCAGTAGTATTGTTGCAGGTGTGTGCCAGGCCATTTGTCTCACCAACGTGATGAAAGGCATTCAGATGTTAGATCACCACCTGGGTCATCTCTTGAGACCAGAGAATCTGAAGAATGCTTTGCCTGTAAGTACCAGTCGGTTCTTACTTTTATCTAATTTTGTTACACAGTGAATGATCTTGGAGGTGACTTCAAAGGACATGGAAAGAGCTCCTCAGCTGCTGACAAAGTTGTTGCGGAAATAAGAGCCAAAGGTGGAAAAGCAGTGGCTAACTATGGTATGTTTCTCCCCTTCCTCTTTCCCCCATGTCATGTCTCTCCTCCCAGTGCACTGTGGTACACTGTGGTATACTGCCAAAACTGTTTGTAACTATTGGAATATGTAAACATGATTGAGGTTCTTGGAAGGATCTAATGCTTTGGCAAAATTATATATGATCATGAATGGGAGCCTAGACTACCTCAGGAGTTTCCATGAAATTTTACATGATGGTCGCATGATTAGTCATTTCAACCAATAGAATTTGGTCTGGGTTGAGCCTTGCCAAATGGTTCTAATCTCAGACCTGAAAACAAAATTCGATTTGTACAGTATCATCACCCAGCTGATAGGCTGAGTGTCATTCCATATTATTGGGGTGTGGTGCACCATCTGTGACTTTCTGCATTAGGAGCCATGAACCATGAACCCATGTATTTTGAAAGAATCTGAAATTGTGTGATTCATTTCCTACCAGATTTTATTTTTGTAGCCAGTGTTGTTCGGAAGCATGCTCTAAATTGTATTAAATGAAGAAGTTCAAGTTTACATTACCTGATGTTGATCATGAGAGATAATATTTCTGCTGAGTACTTAAATAGTAGCTCTGCTTCTTTATTTTTCAAACACTTGAGGGCTGCTTACATGTTTTGTAGAGAGCCAGTGTGTTAAGATGCTGGACTGCGACCCGGGAGACCAGGGTTCAAATCCCAACACAGCCATGAAGCTCACTGGGTGACCTTGGGCCAGTCACTGCCTCTCAGCCTCAGAGGAAGGCAATGGTAATCTCCCTCTGAATACCGCTTATCATGAAAACCCTATTCATAGGGTTGCCATAAGTCGGAATCGACTTGAAGGCAGTCCATTTCATATTTCATTAAATGTTTTCTGTCTGATAGTTTCTTAGTGGTTCCTGATCTTAGGCTGAGTGTACTGTTGTGCATTCACAGTGCTTTGCAGATGCCTTCTGAAAGTGGCTTCTGATGCATTTTACAAAACTTAAGTGTACCCATACAAACTTAATATGCACATGATAAACATGTGTAATTAGTTGCAGGTCCCATCTATTTGTGTAGGCTATGGCAAACACATGCTTGTTATGTGGTGGCACTGAGACACTCTTGTGTCAAAAGAATGTCAGAAAATATTTGCAATGTGTTATGTGAAACTGATCAATTACTTTCTTCTAGCTTCCATGTACACCCAGGAACTGAAGATCATGGGTTGGTGTTTTTTAATGAGTTTGGTGACACATGCAATAATCTTTACATACTAAAGCAATTTGTTGCTTCTTTGATTTTAAGTTGTGATGTCTGAAGCCCAGGCATCAAAAGTTACTTGATGCTTTAAAAACCACCCAAAATGTTGCTTGTTCCCATAGTGGGTATTTAAAACTTTAAAACCAGGGTTCATATCCCCACTCAGCTATGAAACTTCCTGGGTGATCTTGGGCCAGACAGTGTCTCAGCCTAACCTACCCCACAGGGTTGTTGTAAGGATAAAATGAAGAGGGAGGAGACCCACGTACACCCTCTTGAGCTTCTTGGAGGAAGGTGGGATATAAACGTAATAATAAATAGATAAATAATATATGTCTCCCAAGGACATATGCAATGGCTTGCATTCAGACAACAATAACACACAGTGTACCAGGGTTCTTGTGCTCCCTACCCTGACCCTACAGTCCATTGTGCCTATCTGCCTGTCCCGTCCAGAGCCGGAACCACGAGACTGAGACACGGGTGCAATTAAATCTCATTTTATTAAAGTAATGGATACATCAAAAGCATTTCACTTCATAAGAAACACCTATACTGGCTCACTTGAATCCCTAACTACACTCTACACATGCTCTACTACGTGTGAAGAAAGTTGACTCAGCAAGCCCCCCCCATATGCTGCCAGCTTAAGTAGGGAATGTTTTTGAGCATAATCTGACTCCTTCGCAAGTCCTGTCTCTGCCCTGTCCGCTTCTCATGGCGGCGGGAGCGAGGCGATGGGGGGCGTTGTTCCATCAGTTCATCGGAAGACACCTGCTCCAGAGTAGGCTCGAGGTCAGGAGGCTGCGTCATGCTGGTGGCATCCTGAGAACTGCTTGGCGAGGGAGGAGTTGGCACATTCTCCTGAGCTTCCCCCAACAGCTCCTCTGTGACAACTGGGGACGGCACGCTCCCTTCTTCTGAGAGCGCGCTATCAGTGGGAATTGGCTCAAATTCAGGCTCGCTTCCTCAAGGTCCTGCTCAGACTCAATAATTCCTGGGTCTTCTGCGCCCTCTGACAGCTGAGGCGCCTGCAACTCATGCCTCCCCCCTTCCTGCCCCTGAAGGGAAAGCCGAGGCTCAACACTGCCAAGGCATTTCTGAGAGCCAGCAGACCCTTCTGGAATGGCATGCATTGGAGCGGCTGCAGCTGGATGGGTATTGGCATCCACTTTCTGCTATGAACAAATCAAAGTATCTTCCACCCACACAAAAAACACCTAGGATCCAAGCCTGTGTTTTCTTCTTCATTTTGGCTTTTCTATCTAACCACCAGTATCTATTTGTGTGAATAATGTCTCTGGTAATCATGAATGTAGCTGGAAGAAATTGCAGTAGCTGCTGGAGTTACTGCTGTTTATATTGATGATAAACTTGTTCATGCAAATGCATAACTTGGAACAAAATTTGAGGTGTAATGGCCTTAGTGATAACATTAATGTTTTCTAGTGTTCCCCTGTCCACCACCATGTCTGTATTTTATAAAACTAATTTATGCTTAGTTATTTCTGTAACTTGTTTCTACAGATTCAGTGGAAGCTGGTGAGAAGCTTGTACAAACTGCACTGGAAGCTTTTGGAAGGATAGGTATGATTTTTGAGATTAATCTACATAACCAGTGGGATAAGATGTTTGGAGGCCATTGCCTTAGCCATGTTGCAATGCGCATCCTATTACTCCATTTTAAAAAAAGGTAATGGGTTGATCCAGACTTTCTGGATCCAGAAGAATCATGCTGGCAGAATGGGAACGGAAGTGATTTTCCTCTGTTCTGTCCCACACACACACACACACCTCTTCACTTGCAGGCCCCTGAAAATCCAGGTTTGGAGGGTTGGGAGTCCCATGCCAGAGCAGTGTGGTGGAACTGGGGGCTGCAGGTGAAAGGAAAATGGGTTAAGATGCCTTTCCCACCGAGGACTGGGTCCCCAATCAGGGGACACTAGCTGTGATGGTATCACGCTCTGACTCCAACCTAATGTTTGAAAGTAACTCTTGTCAGAACACTTTTAGATCCCTTTACAAATTAAATTTATTTGTAGAAAATCTGCACTTATTAGATATTGCTAGCAGTGGGCAAGACCTTTTCCAAAGTTTTTCACTCAACTGCCACCACTTTTCCAGTTTATTGACTGTTAGTAATATTTGACAGTGCAGACTTGTAACCATCATGTGATGAAGAGGTGAAAGCATTTAACATAGAATTAGAGAAAAAACAAATACTAGGGATTAAAAATGGCCACACATTGTCAATATGGCTTTGGAAGGCAGGTTCCTTCCAAGAACCTGTTTCATTCTGCTTTCTTTATTTGTGTAGCTACTGCAGTTGTAAAGCAGTAGGACGATTTATGTGCATTAGCACATACCTGTCTGAAAGAAATAAATGGTGCATAAAAGAGTCAATAAAGAAAAATAATTCTGTATGAATTCACAATATAAGAATAAATATGTCGCTCCAAAGAACGTCTTTAGTTTCCCACTACTTTTCAGTTCTTGTGAAAACATATTTTATGTTAACCAAAATAAGTTTCTAGTATTTGTTCACTAATTGTGGAAAGTTCTAAAACTGAAGTACATTTTGGATTATACCCCAGCAGTATATGGTGGTAGTTATGCTTCCATTAGCTGGAGTAAGGTGGTTTTTTTAACACTACTAGCTTACTACTGTGCAAAGTAGGGCTGGATGGAACAACTACCCGGTTGATCCATAGTTGGCTACTCTTTCTTACCAATGGTTCCTTCCCAAATGGCAGATGATACAAAATTGGGAGGGACAGCTAATACACTAGAGGATAGAAACAAAATTCAAAGTGATCTTGATAGGTTGGAGCATTGAGCTAAAAACAAAATAATGAAATTTAACAGGGATAAGTGCAAAGTTCTACACCTGAGAAAAAGAAACCAAATGCAAAGTTATAAAATGGGGGATGCTTAGCTTAGCAATGCTACATGCAAGAAGGATATTGAAATTGTTATTGATCACAAGCTGAATGTGAGCCAACAGTGTGATGTGGCTGCAAAAAAAGGCAAATGCTATTTTAGGCTGCATTAACAGAGTATAGTTTCCAAAGTATTGGTTCCCCTCTATTCAGCACTGGTTAGGCCTCATCTTGAGTACCGCGTCCAGTTCTGGACACCGCACTTTAAGAAGAATGCAGACAAATTGGAATGGGTTCAGAGGAGGTCAATGAGGATGATCAGGGGACTGGAATCAAAGCCCTGTGAGGAGAGACAGAAGGAACTGGTCATGTTTAGCCTTGAGAAGAGAAGACTGAGGAGAGATATGATAGCATTCTTCAAATACTTGAAAAATTGTCACACAAAGGACATCACTTCTCAGTCATTCTGGAGTGCAGGGCATGGAATAATGGGCTCAAGTTACAGGAAGCGAGATTTCAACTGAACTTCAGGAAAAACTGTTAGAGCAGTACAACAATGAAAGGAATTACCTAGGGAGGTGGTGGGCTGTCCAACACTTGTGGCATTCAAGAGGCATACTTGTCAGGTATCCTTTAAGATGGATTCCTGCACTGAGCATGGGGATGGCCTCAATGGCCTTAGTCTCCTTCCAACTCAGCTATTTCTATAAATGTGTAAAACTTTGCATTCTGTGGCACAGCATTTCTGTCCTAAATGCAAGTTTAAAATTCCACTGAAATTGAGGGACTTTGATTCTACATAACTGCGCTGATCTGCGGGATCCAGCTCATGAAAGAACTTCATAAAAAAACTTGAATGGCAGGCAGTCTCATGAAGGCATCCTTTTGTGTGTCTGGAGCCACCCATCCCATTGATGAGAAGAGGGATTCCAGCTCACGTGGAAGCTCCATATGTACATCAGGGCATTTGAGGAGCCCTGTATTGACGCTTCAGTGATCAGGGCAGGAATATTAATCTCTTATTCACTGGAATCCAATCATGCACACTTTTTAATGCTACTATATAGATGCATGAAATGGCAATGCAAAGTTTATGGGACCCCTTCAAAATACATAAAATATGTGGAATTTTAATAATCTCTCTTTTTTTCATAATATAGCAACTTCACATATTCATGCTAAGTTGTCTGGTGGCCTAAACCTTGGACTTCCTGTACCAGCAAATGCTTAGGATAGCATGCATCAGCATGTCCTTGACCTTTGTTTTAGAGGCATTACTTCATTTAGATGTGCAAGTGCACCTGAATTAGAATGAGTCTGTTAGGTCATTTATGTTGTGCGAAAAAGCAAGGGAATGAACATGCTCTGTATTTGTCCAAATTTCAGTAACTGTTGAATTCATTCCAAATAAAAATGTGGGATATTCCTTTCTCTCTGTTAGTCCATTACTACAGTTAAGTAGTTATTAGAAAGCCTGATCCCGTGTGCAGAAGCCAGTGACTGTTGCTTCCAGCCTTTGACAAGTACAAGCATTTTGCATTCCTGAAGTGCGTTCTCTCTTTGTCTCAGGACTGGCCAGTTTTGGTAAAGACAAAATTAAATGCAAATAAAGTAAAGATTTTATCACTCATGTCTGAACTACAGTAGATACACATTTTTATTAATATATTGTGTGCATTCATTTTGCAGATATACTTATCAACAATGCTGGGTAAGTAGATCTGAATGAAGAATCTTGTTTTCCCTCCACAAGTTCATTATATTGTGACCCTTGTGATAATTTTGCTTCTTTTTCTTCCATTTAGGATACTGAGGGACCGTTCATTCACTAGAATTAGTGATGAAGACTGGGGTGAGTTTATTAAATAGCAAAGTTCAATTGACTAGATCAGGGGTGGAGAACAGAATCTGGCCAGAGGGCCAGACCATTATCTCCCTACCCCTCCACATACACCCCACAGAAAAAGTTTGACAGTCAATCGCCTGATGTGGCAATGATGGCAGAGGACCCATTTTTGCCCATATCATTTCAAATGAAACTGTGCAGGTAAAGGCATAGCCTGCAAAGTGCCAAAGTTCTGCTGGTTTTTAGGTCTTGCAAAGCCCTATGTATAGTCTTCAGTAAGATTCAATGATCAGCTGATTGTTGGGTCTTGTGAAGCCTGGTGCACAGCCCTTCACAAGATGTGACAACCTGTTGGTGCTTATCACAGAGGTTTCCAGGTGCTCCCAGTCAGCTGATCAGTGGTGCTTACAAACCCCCTTTCAGCTGAGCTGTGTGTTTACCTCCCGCACAAGTGACATCATAAGTTATGTCAGGTGCCAGCCAAGTGTGTGCGGCTTGGCAGAAATGACCTTGTGGGCCCCATGGAGAGGCCTGGCAGGCCAAGGTTCCTACTAGTGGCTTAGATCCTAACTATGATTCCACTGGTGGGAGCATCCAGGGAGTAGAATTCCACAAATGGGATGCATCCTCCAGCAGAAGCAGGAGCAGAAGCTCCCCTTTCCTCTGCAAGCCCCTTGAATAGGGTTTTCGTGGTAAGTGGTATTCAGAGGTGGTTTACTATTGCCTTCCTCTGAGGCTAAGAGGCAGTGACTGGCCCAAGTTTGAGATCAGCAAATAATACCATCCTGCCCCCATACATCAGAAGCCTCCACTGGATCTTAGTTCCTTCTGCAAAAAGAAGGAACCCTTCCATTAATGAAGGGCTACTTAGCATCCAAGCCATTGTTCTATAGAAAATTGATTCATATTGTATTTTAAAACTATTTTACTTCTTCAAGAAAAGCACACATTCAACTGCTTGGATTCTTTCTAGATATAATTCATAAAGTTCATTTGAGGGGGTCCTTTCTGGTAACCCGAGCTGCATGGAGCCATATGAAAAACCAGAACTTTGGAAGGTAAATAGATTTGATTGGTCTTTGAACTTAGATTATGTTACATTATCTCTTTCTCTGTAAAATCCATGTTACTTACTTAATTTTTTTTTCTTTTGGAGATTAAAATGTCACATTTCTTTTTACAAAAAGAAAAACAAGCCCCAAGGCAATTCACAACAACCAGAACAATTATGAGATGGTTGTTAATTATCAACAATAATTGTTAATAATACTAAGAATAATACTTCATGTTCGTCTAGCATTTACAAGTGTTCAAAGTGCTTCATATGTGTTATCTAGTTGCACTTTGGACAACTCTTGAAGGCAGAGGTAACCAAGTAGCGCTCTCCAGTTTTTATTAAACTATAACTCCATCATCCCTGTCCATTTTGCCCATATCATTTCAAATGAAACCATGCGGATAAAGGCACAGCCTGCAAAGCGCCAGAGTTCTGCCGATTGTCAGGTAGTTTGTGGGAGTCCACCCTAAGATAGAATAGGAGAAGATATTGAGAATAAGGTATCTCCAGTTTGCTGGTGAATTACTGGCACTTCCAGACCTTGCTAAATAACCTAGCTGCTCTCTTACTAGATACTGTAAGTCTGAAAACCACTTTGCTGCTATATGAAAAGGCTGGTGCTGTTAGCCAGCTGTTCCTTCACATAATGGGATCCGATTCCATTGCTTCAACTGACATACTTTACTTACCGCCTTTCAGAGATTTTGCTGCTGTGATAGTTTTGACACAGGAGTTCATTACCTTTTGTTTTCAAGAATAATTATGACTTCCTCAGCTGCCGGGATATATGGCAACTTTGGTCAGGCAAACTACAGCGCTGCCAAACTTGGTCTTTTGGGTCTTGCAAACACGCTTGCAGTTGAAGGCAGGAAGTACAACATCCATTGCAACACCATTGCTCCCACTGCAGGATCCCGATTGACACAGACAATCATGCCTCAGGGTAAGCAACTTAAATATTATTAACAAACTGGCAGATTTAGTATTGTGAAACTGCCCATTTTTCTGCTTCTGAATTTTCTTTGTTTTGAATGTGCTTTGCATTAAATTACTGCAAAGATGGCAAAATGGTACTCATGGCTGAGTGAGGATTTGAACCCTGATCTCCGAAGACCTAATCTGAGACTCTAACCACTACTCTACACTCTGGTACCTTGAAGAAAGAAGAAAAGAGAACTTTAAATATTAAAAAGTTTCTTGCTTTTGCTAGTCATTGGCAAGTATAGATTAAAAAAAAGAAACAGGAAAGATAATGGGGAATAGATCTACCATTCACTATTGGCTATGCTATTTAAAGATCAAAACTCCAGACGGATCAGTTTACTTTTGATTACAAGAAACATTGCAGTAGCAGGATGGCTGTCCCTGTCACTCAGCGATAGATTTTTCTAGGACATTGGGCTGGCCATTGTTGGAGATATAGTGTGTGGGACTAAATGGAGCTCTAGACTAAATAAACCTTTGGTCTAGTCCATCAAGGAACTTGGAGATGAGCTGATCTGATCTACCTTCTCATAGATTTCAAAGAGAACTAATCTCTATAGCTCACTCAATTTAAGTTGTGGATCAGACTTTTAGAGAATATATGTATATTACAGGTATATATGTATATTTAAAAGAAAAAACCCTGAATAACTACTGAATACTAGTTTCACAGAGAATGCTGGAGATAAGTTGAGCCCAGGCTCGATGAGAGGCCTGAGAAATTGCCTGTCCATTCCTGGATATATTTCTCTTGACCACCTCTTGCCTGGGAGTGATGGATCTGACTGCTTCTGTACAAAACGATCAGTGCTGTTGATTTTGCAGTTTTCAAAGGGCCTTCTGTTCCATCACTTCCCTTTGTTTCACCTTGTGGTATTGGAATATATTCGCTTGTGTGTGAAGCTCATTTTAATTCTGTGAGCATCTTTAAAATGTTCTTCAGGTGTTTCAGAGATGCATGCAAACAGTTATGTTTTTGGCCTTTGATGTGTTATCATTTGAACACTCTGATTACACATAAAGTGGATCATTCTGTATGCAAAAGATAAGCTAGATAACTTTTCAAAATGCATTAAGAATTTGGAGCCCAATTCTTAACTGAGTGATTCAGCCAAATCTTGTGTTTCTATTTTTCAAAATGGAAAGAGTTTAATTTATTTACCCTTTGCATGTGTGTTTGTTTCACTGTTTTATCACTCTTCTTGGAAGCACATTCACCAATGCAGCATGCAGTGCTTTTTATGAACCATCTCAGCCTATTTAATAGTTGCAGGGTCTTTTAGAAGACAGCAGTTAAAACCTTTTTTACATTTGACACAAGTAGAGTTAATTGCTTTTAAATGGGGAGAAAAGGCTGTTTAGGACATACTAATGTTAGTATGTGAGAGAGATTCCTCCTCCTGAAATGTTGCGGACTACATTTGTATTTTTAATTGCATATGGATTTCCGCATGTTTATGGCTGTTGTTCTTATGTTAAGAAGAAATATGAGATATCGTGGGTTCCAGTTCCCTTTCCCCACTATTCCTCAATATATGCGTTTTGGAGTTACTTTGTCATCTTGTTCCATACATACAGATATTCTTTTTAATGTCTTCCACAGACTCCTATTTCATTTCTGATTAAGCTTAGAGTTGACATTTACTTGAGCATATCCGGAGTAGACATCAACCTCTTAAGTGCTCAGTGTCAGGGCAGAAATGCACTGTGCATGTTTTATAAAAAGTGGATGCCAAAGAGTTTGTTCTTGACTTAATGCCACATGGGTGACTTCTAATGCAAGCCTATAAGAGGAAGCGTGTTTTATATGAGCACTACATTACTGAGCTATTTAACCAAAATTTCAGTCTTCAGCATGCATTCTTCCAAAGTAAGAATTTAGTCTGTGCACATTGGACCACATTATTTATTTATTGCATTTGTATACCACCCCATAGCCAAAGCTCTCTGGGTGGCTTACAACAGTTAAAAACATTAAAAACAAATATACAAATTTAAAAACACATTTTTAAAAAGCAATTTAAAAACACATGCTAAAATGCCTGGGAGAAGAGGAAAGTCTTCACCTGGCACTGAAAAGATAACAGTGTTGGTGCCAGGCGCACCTCGTCAGAGAGATCATTCCATAATTTGGGGGCCACCACTGAGAAGGCCCTCTCCCTTGTTGTCAGACTACCAGCTTCCCGTGGAGTAGGCACCCGGAGGAGGGCCTTTGATGTTGAGCGTAGTATACGGGTGGGTTCATGTTGGGATACGCATTCCATCAGGTATTGTGGTCCTAAGCTGTGTAAGGCTTTATAGGTTAAAACCAGCACCTTGAATCAAGCTCGGAAACATACAGACAGCCAATGCAAGCAAGCCAGAATCGATTTTATACGTTTGAACCGTCTGGTCCCTGTTACCAATCTGGCCACTGCATTTTGCACACGCTGCAGCTTCCGAACCATCTTCAAAGGCAGCCCCACATAGAGCACATTGCAGTAATCTAACTTGGAGGTTACCAGAATGTGGACAACTGAAGCCAGGTTATCCCTGTCCAGGTAGGGGCGTAGCTGGGCCACCAACCAAAGTTGGTAGAAGGCACTCCGTGCCACCGAGGCTACCTGAGCCTCAAGTGACAGAGATGGTTCTAGGAGAACCCCCAAGGTACGAACCTGCTCCTTCAGGGGGAGTGCAACCCCATCCAGGACAGGTTGGACATCCTCCATCCGGTCAGAAGAACTACCCACTAGCATCATCTCAGTCTTGTCTGGATTGAGCCTCAGTTTATTAGCCCTCATCCAGTCCATTGTTGCAGCCAGACACTGGTTCAGCACATTGCCAGCCTCACCTGAAGAAGATGAAAAGGAGAAATAGAGCTGCATGTCATCAGCATAGTTATGGCAACGCACTCCAAAGCTCCGGATGACCGCACTCAACAGTTTCATGTAGATTTTGAACAGCATGGGGGACAGAACTGACCCCTGCGGAACCCCATACTGGAGAGTCCAGGGTGCTGAGCAATGTTGCCCAAGTACCACCTTCTGGAGCCGACCCGCCAAGTAGGAGCGGAACCACCGCCATGCAGTCCCTCCCACTTCCAACTCAGCCAGTCTTTCCAGAAGGATACCATGGTTGATGGTATCAAAAGCCGCTGAGATCAAGGAGAATCAGCAGAGTCACACTCCCCCTGTCTCTCTCCTGACAAAGATCATCATACAGGGCAACCAAGGCTGTTTCCATGCCAAAACCAGGCCTGAAACCCAACTGAAATGGATCCAGAAAATCGGTCTCATCCAAGAGTGTCTGGAGCTGGCCTGCCACCACTTGTTCAAGGACTTTGCCCAGGAATGGAACATTTGCTACTGACCTATAGTTATTAAATGTGTTTGCTCAGAATGATGTTTTCTTTGGGCAGTTAATTTTGCCTCACAAGGAGTAGAAAGAGGAAACTGCATGCTAGATTAAAGTTAGTATAGGCGGACCTAATTTGAAGTGTTTTTACATTTTGTACATGTGCTAGGACATCATCACATCAAAAAGATGTATTACTAATTTGTGATAACAGCCTTTAACCAATGTTGTGGTTGACTTTTGTTACTTAATCTCATTTCCAATGTAATGCTAAACCATAGTTTAGCACCATGTGAAGAAGTCTAGTCAAGACTCGGGCTCGCATGCCCTTCTCTCCTCTGGCATGGTGATTGGAAGCACCCTGTTTAACTTGGGTTTGTCATTACATCTGAACTAGGATTTTCAATTTAATGTAGCAAGGTGAGATCAAACCATGGTTTCTGATCCTGACTTGTTTAAATAAACCATTTTTTAAATAACCATAGTTCCAGATTTAGACAGAGCAACCAATTGCAGTTTATTTAAACCAGGAAGTGAATGCTTCCAATCTCCTCCTTGCAGCTGCACTAGAATAAGAGAGGAAAAGGAGTAAGCAAGCTCCATCTTGTTTTTTTGTGGATAAACAATAGTTTAGCACAGGGTAGCAGATATTGTACTCTCTAGATCAGCCTTTCCCAACCAGTGTCCTCTAGATGTTGTTGGACCACAACTCCCATTAGCCTCAGCCAGCATTGCCAATGGCTGAGGCTGATGGGAGTTGTGGTCCAACAACATCTGGAGGCACACCAGTTGGGAAAGGCTGCTCTAGATGTTTTGGACTTTATTTCCCGTCAGCCCCAGCCAGCATGGTCAAAGGTCAGGGATGATGGGAAATGTACTGTACAGTATCTTGAAGACACAATGTTGGCTACCTCTGGCTTCATGTATTATCTGAAATGGGCCAATGCTTAATTCTTGTACCATAGCTTGCAACATTTACACATTTAACACTGATTTTGTAAATTTTAATATGTTTTCTTATTTGGTTCTTATTTAATAAGGAGTTTTTGTTACTATTTTTTCCATGTCATATCTGAGTATGAAGTATTATTATATTTTCTCCAAAACCACCTGCATAAAATTTTCAGAAATAAGTCTTTAAAAACCCAAAGGATTAGAAAATAGATTATTTTGCTTTCTCTTCAGACACTAGTATTAGGGAATGATGGGGTTTTTTTGCATTTACTGCTTTCAAAAAAAAAATTCCTGACATTTTAGAATGTGTATCGGATGTCTCCTGAAGCCTATTTATGTCTGCTTAACAAGTTAAAAACCTAACTTGCATTTAGCCTTTTCTACTCCATATAAATAATTATGCGTGTAGTGGAATACTTTGGATTGTTCATTTGGAATGCTTCCAGGGGTAGACTATTGCAAGAGCTGGCAGTTGGATGGCTGGTGCCACAGTAACAATAGCACAGAAACAGCTGTTCTCGAGCTAGTCTTCACACATGGCCACGGACCAGAGCCATGGACCTCCCATTAACAGTGTTGATGGTTCTGATTGCATATCTTCCCTTCTCTCTATACAGATAATTCCAGTGATTTCTTTTGAGAAGAGGCTGTAGGGTTAAAGCTGGCAAAAGAAGCTGGAGCTAGAGGAGGGGAGGAGAGTGCAATCCCATAGCTCCCAATCTTCTGTTCTGTGACCTACTTTTAAAACTGCTGCAGTTGGATTAAACTGAATTATTCAGACCCATTCCAGTATGAGTTTAGGCCTGGCTTTGGGACAGAATCTAGCTTGGTTGCCCTGATGGAGAGGGATCGGAGAATGAATCCTGACAAGACAGAGATTCTACGGATGGGTGGTTCCGAAATCTGGAAATTGGGGTTATGTATTTGCACCTGCTTCTTCAGAGGGAATGCTAAGTTTCAGGGTGTTCTCAGAGCCATTGCTGTCACTAGAGGCCCAGGTGACCTCAGTGGGTAGGAGTACCCATTACCAACTTCGGTTCATGCACCAGCTACAACCATTTCTGGACTGGGATAGCCTTGCCATGGTAGTCCACACATTGGTAACCTCATGAATGGACTGCAATGTGTTGTATGCAGGGTTACCCTTGCATCTAGACTGAAAGTTTCATTTAGTGCAAATGCAGCTGTTAGGGTGCGTAGCAGGATACCCAGCTTTACACATACTACACCAGTGTTGAAAGAACTGCGCTGGCTGCCTCTTTGCTGTTGAACCAAGTTCAAGGTTTTTATTGTGATATTTAAAGTCCTAAACAACTTGGAACTTGCATGTATCACTTAAAATTGGTACTTGAGATTGAGAACCTGTTGCCCTCCAGATGTTGTAGGACTCCAATTCTCATCAGCCCCATGTCTGTTCTAGAACATGTAATACAATGACTATTCTAGAGCATGTAATGTGTAAACTTACACTATTTTAAATTTCATCTAACCTAGATATGCTGGATGCTTTCAAGCCAGAATATGTGGCTCCTCTGGTTCTTTGGCTTTGCCATGAAAGTTGTCAAGAGAATAGTGGACTCTTTGAGGTAATACCTTGATGTTTGCCCCTTCCTGGCGATTACTTGTTCACATTGTCAGTTGTGAATCTTTGAGAAATGATATTTCAAATGATGTACATTCATGTGTGAATTAGGGTGAAAAAGCAAATCAGCAGTAAGTGATACCTGAATGTACACAACCCAATATTGGGTTTGTCCACCCACTTAACTGCTTTTTTGATGATGAGAAAATAATGTGCTATGGTTAAAGATACAGTGTGTGCAAGAAATAAAATGCAAACATAAAGAGTATATAGAGCAGAGGTGAGGAACCTCCAGCCAGTTCCAATTATGGTCCACCAGGCTTTCCCAGCTGGTTGTGAGCAGCTTTTGAAGTACTGCACAAAGCAGGAACTCAGTGATAAGCAGGATCACCCTCCCCCCAGATAGGCTGATGCAAAGGGAAGGCTATCCTGCTTGGTTCAGGTGCACAAGCAAGCTTTTTCCTTGCTTTAAGCAGCATCTTGCTGTCTGCTACATGCTTTGAAGTCCTGACTTTGGGACTTTAAAGGGCAGAAAACCCTGACATCATTTGTGTAGTCAGATGACTGACAGGTAGGCTGCCCTGTCTATCTGTCAAATTTGGCCTGCGAGGCCTATCCTGATAAGGATCTAGCCCATGGAGCTGAAAAGGTTTGATGAATTGGCCACATTCTGATTATCATAACTTAATAAACAGATAATGAACAAATCCTTTGCCTAACCATTCAGCAGCCTAGCTCTTCCCTTCACAACAAACAAACCAACAAGCCTCTGATTAACCATAGTTTTCCACTTTGACTGAGCTGGGAAGTTGTGATTCCCTCTTTGGGTCAAGCCAAGAAGTAAACCATGGTTTGAAGCTGGTTTAATATTACAACGTGTTGTAAAGTGGGTAACCATAGTTTCAGACAAAGTGGGAAAGGATGGTTAATTAGAGGATCCTTGGTGTGATAGCTGGGAAAGGAGAACTGAAGACGTTGCATGGGTGGGCAAAAGGCTCATTCATATATCTGCTTATTAAGTCAAGATACTATAATTTGAATTGGCCTATTATTGTCATTCCTATTGAAGTGAAAGATATACTGTTCTCTCCAGTGTAGCTAGAAATACAATTCTTTTCAGTTATCAATTGCTTTTGAGGTTATGTTGACTTTTAAAATTTTATATCACAGGTCGGAGCTGGATGGATTGGAAAATGTAAGTCCTTTTACGCATCTGGTCTAATGGTTAGGAATGAATCTGAATTTAATACAAAATGTAATATTAATCTCATAATAGAATAGAATATAGAAAATACAATTTGTTTTCTATTAAGAGTAGTGGATATTTATGATAATTCTACTGACTTACAGGAATTGGTTTATTTCATTAGCTATGTTTAAACTGCCTTAGCAGTACCACATTTTTTGAAGTAAATTTGGACTGAGTGCCATGTTTATATTGCAGTGGCATATAGTGGTTCAGTTTGCAGTACATGCCACATCCATGAAACATCTCCTCAGAGACTCTGTCTTAGCATCCTAGTGTCTTAGGGGAATTTTGATCTATGTGAGCTTGCCTTTTGGTAACTGAATAGAGGGTTGTGTGGTTTTGTTTTATTTTATTCAAAACGGAAAATGGCACTTTTACACTTATCCTTTTAGCATTTAGAATAGTGCAGGCTATGAACCCAGATAAACATATGGCAAGAAGCCTCAAGTTCAGTAACATTGTCTTACTTAAAGGATTAAGCTAGAATTTCTGCTATACATTGGGTTCTAAAATATCCAAATGGCATGTTCCATTCTTGTTGTTGGCAGGGAGGGATAATCTAGATGTTTGGTTTTGATAGGAAAATACACTATTTTTAAAAGAAACTATTAATCCCTGCTGTTTCTGACTAGACATCATTTTCAGTTGTTGATTAATATCTCCTTTTATCGCTGCTTGCTTAGTACGCTGGGAACGATCCCTGGGAGCCATTGTCAGACAGAAGAACCAACCAATGACACCAGAAGATGTGCAGAATAAATGGGCAAAGATCTGCGACTTCAGTGATGCCAACAAACCTCAGACCATCCAGGGTATGGGCAACTTAAAATTCATAATGCTTTCTGAAATCATACTGTGATCTTCCTTTCACTGAAGAAGAAATAATATCCTTATTGTATTTTATTCTTAAAAAAAAATGACAGCTGCACATATTACATTATTCATGTAGCACTTTTCGTACTGTCAGGTTTTATCATAATGTGTATGAAGGAAAGATATTTAACTCTTTCCCAGGTGTTTGCTAGCTTGGTTGAAGAGCCATCTAGAAATTTGACTGTTGAGTTTGTATTCTCATGAAGAGGAATAGTCTAGTAGTGAGATTCTTAGCTGCTCAGTTACACCTGTGCTGAACAAATTGGTGGGGATAAAATAATCAGACATATCAATCTGAAGATGTAATACTTAGTATTTTAACATCATAAGCAGACTCTTCTCCATTTCAGAGCATATACTCCTGATTTAAGGAACTGAAAGCAATAGCAGACAAGTGAAACATCTAGAGGGGATTTTCCCCCCTCCCCCTTATATAAAAATTGTAGAATGCTAAGTCATAGCTGGAGAAGACTTGTTGGGCCTTTGAGTTTGTCAGAATCAGGAATTCTACCCTTTGTTCATGCCCTTTTCTAGTGAAGGGAATTCTTGATTATATGATCTGGAGTGATCTTCTAGTTGATCAGTTTCAAGAAAGTTTAGGTTTTAGGGTTTAACCTTGGGCATTATTAAATGCCTAATTATAGACAGTGTGCTGGGAATTGGCGGAAAAATTATCTCCTAATGGTAAAGAGTTAAAAAAAAAAGTGGAGTTCCAGCCACACACCCAAGCTCCTCTCAAAATAGCGTATATATACTGTATGCTTCATGCCCCTGGGATAGTCTTTACAGTTGATGTGAGCACATAGATGCCAACTACTGAAGGTTGAGGGAAGAGGAGCCCGATGGAAGGGGAAGGGGAGGAGGGTGCAGCTTCCCTATTGCTGTCTCCTCTCTGCCCCCCCCATAGGCATGGTGAAGTATATGATCCCCTAATACAGCATCAGATCTTTTACCAAGCACTGTTTTCTGAAACCAGGAGAAAGCAGGCTAAGCCCTTCTCCATCCCTGCAAAGCCAGGCTGGTCCCCAGATGTGGGAACTGGCCATAATGTTACCATTTCACATGTGGGCTTAGTTGCCAATTAAGAACATAAGAAGAGCCTGCTGGATCGGGCCAGTGGCCCATCTAGTCCAGCATCCTGTTCTCACAGTGGCCAACCAGGTGCCTGGGGGAAGCCCGCAAGCAGGACCCGAGTGCAAGAACACTCTCCCCTCCTGAGGCTTCCGGCAACTGCTTTTCAGAGCATGCTGCCTCTGACTAGGGTGGCAGAGCACAGCCATCACGGCTAGTAGCCATTGATAGCCCTGTCCTTCATGAATTTGTCTAATCTTCTTTTAAAGCCATCCAAGCTGGTGGCCATTACTGCATCTTGTGGGAGCAAATTCCATAGTTTAACTATGCGCTGAGTAAAGAAGTACTTCCTTTTGTCTGTCCTGAATCTTCCAACATTCAGCTTCTTTGAATGTCCACGAGTTCTAGTATTATGAGAGAGGGAGAAGAACTTTTCTCTATCCACTTTCTCAATGCCATGCATAATTTTATACACTTCTATCATGTCTCCTCTGACCCGCCTTTTCTCTAAACTAAAAAGCCCCAAATGCTGCAACCTTTCCTCAATTGCTTTTACATATAATGGTAAATATACACTGAATATTCTGATAGAATAAACTCCTGACGAGCTCATAGACAAAACCACTACATGTACTCTTATGTTTTGCTTGTCGAAAGTTAACATACCAAGAAGAATCTGGATCCTGCTGGATCTAGTGTGGTGTTACCTTTTATGCTAGCTCAAGAATTCACCTGTGTTTTTTCTGCAACGTAGCTGTGGTTTAGATGGGAGTATGTATTTGATTAATCTCTCATCTGGGAGAATTAGCAAAAGAAAAATGCTGCAAATCTCTGCCATCCTAATTCTTTTAATTTTTTGGTAGAACAACATTAGAAGGTTGCTCTTGGTAAGAAAGCCCCTCTCCTTAGTGCCTCAAGGCACTGAACTGTTAAGTAAGGAAAACTAATTAGAGTAGTCACATTAAAAATGAGAGCTATGTTACTTTATATCTGCAAGTTCAAGCTGTCCCAGAAGATTTCATTAAAAACTATTACCAGCATTAATGTAAGTAATTTAATGCTGTGAAAAGCTATTATATACTAAACCATCATATATAATTATGCAAAAATACCAGTTAGCATTTACCTATCATTTGCAAGAATAGGATAGAATTAGAACCATAAAGTGTGGCTTATAATGGTGTATGGCTATTTAGATGCTGAATGTGTGGCCTGATTTTCATTTACCCCAGATTAAAAAGCACTGAAATTTGAACAGTATCATTTTCAAAAGTGATTTCTACCTCTATAATGATTGTACTCTTAATTGGACTTAAGCCTTAGTAGGAGGACAAAATGAGAGGCTTTCTATGTATCCTTGCTGGAGTTGTAGCATCTTTGCCCCCAAACACTATTAAAGAAACTAATCATTAATGCTCAATTAATTTATACTTGACACCCACCATTCAGATTGAAGCTCATTTGGAGGCCAGTAAAAAGAGCCCTGTGATGTCTTAAAGACCTCACAAATTTATTGTAGCAGCATCTTGGGTGCCAGAATGGTATGCTGGCTTCTGCATGAGAAATTAAGGTTTAAAAATCTCTTCTTGGCTCTGAAATTCACTGTATAGCTTCTGACAAGCTGCTATAGGTGTATTCAGGCATTTACCTTAACATGTGAAGGGTTAAACTGGGGACAGAGATAGGGGCACACCTCCAAGCTCCGCCCCCAGTGTCCCCCACATGCTTTGCTCTTCAGATCTTTGCACAATTAGCATGAAGGTCTGAAGAGAGATTTTTAAGCATCTTTGATTGAGCACATTTGGAAACCTCCCTGTGAGTCAGAATCCTGGTTTATTGGGGTTTCCTACTGTAGGGAGAGTTCTAAGCATGAACATGCTTAAAGCACCCTTCAGACCTTTCCGCTAATTGTGGGAAGATGTAAAGAACACCTGCCATGCCTGGGGACGTTGGGGGTGAGACTTGCATGTGCGCCCTTGCTTTAGTCTCTGGATTAATGCTCAGTCTGCTGAATCACGAAGGGGTCAGGCCTTTGACATAACTTACAGAAATATACATCACATGGCCAAAGAGGCTCAGTGTTGTAAACTGTATTAAAAACTGCAGAAAACTTACATGTAAAAGTAGAAAAGCAGAATCACTACATGGAAGGCAGTATACTTAATTCTGTCCTTTGTAATCTTGTCCTTCATTGTCATGGTTTAGCCTCATAACTATTCTGTGAGGGAGGTTAAGAGAGAACACTCGTTGAGATTTGAACCTGAATTTCCCAAGGCAAGCTCAGTACTGTAGCCATCATAGCGCATATGGTGATTCTACCTGAGTTGTGCCACATACTAAATTCTATTGTATATCTCCTTTTGGGAAGAAAAGCAATTTAATAAATACTTTTTATGATGCTGATGCTGTGCTCTTTCCTTATCCACCAAGTTTGCTCATTGCAACTTTTCCAACACAGTGTGTGGGGTTTGGTTGTTTTTACTTTTAAAGTCCAAGCTGATAACCACCACAAGGCACTTAAATTTCAGGCAATTCATGTAATCCAATTTCCTTCAAATCTTCGTTAGAGACTGAAAGTTTGACCTTGCATAACACGAATGACTCAGCTTTTTCAATTACTAAAATACAATTGTAAATCTAATGCTGGAGGTGGGACTGTTGTTTCCTATGCCAGACAGCAGAAGGTCAATTCTCAGTGCTATAGCAGTCCTTTTATTATTTTTTCTTATTTGTATTCCTTGTGAAAATTCATATATAGTAGAAAATACTCACAAGAATCAGAGAACAAAATTGCCTACCAGGCAATCAGTGGGCCTAAAGAAATAGAATGGGTGACAAATCACTATTTATACCAGAAGCTACGCTTTTGAATAATACTAGGAGCCATAGCTTAATGATAGAGCACACACTTTGCATCCAGACGGTCCAAGGATAAGTCCTTGACATTTCCAGGTAGGGCTGGGAAAGACTCCTCTCTGAAAACCTGGTGAGTCACTGCCAGTTAATGGAGACAATACTAGACGAGCCAGTGGTCTCACTTCCGGTGCAAAGCAGATTCCTGTACTCATAAGTTATGCGTGAAAAAAGAATACAAGTTAATAGAGATACTAATCACAGCAAAAAAAACCTTAGGTAAAATACTGGAAGAATAAAAATATACCATCATTGGAAGATGGGTTCAGAAACGTTGTAATGCTAATCTGACCAGGAAGTATTTTTAATCTACCAAAGTACATTTTATTCCACCTCTCCACTACTAACTTAACACTGAATATTTCTGATTTTAATTTTAGCTTTCACAATTGCTGCATTTCTACTAAAATGAATAGCTCTAAGAAGAAAGACTTTTCTGGTTTTAAAATAAAAGGCCCATCTGTTTAAAAAGTAATCTTGTAATCCTTTGTGTATAATTTTAACTTTTGATTTTCTGCAGTGTTCATCTTTATTTATTTATTTGTGTGTGTGTGTGTGTGTATCCTGTCCTTCCTCCCAGTAGGAGTCCAGGGCAGCAAACAAAAGCACCGCAACAACTCTAAAACATCATAAAAACAGACTTTAAAACATATTAAAACAAAACATCCTTAAAAACATACTAAAACAAAATCTTTAAGAACTTTAAAAAAAATCTTTAAAAACGCATTAAAAAGCAATTCCAACGCAGACGCAAACTAGGATAAAGTCTCTACGTAAAAGGCTTGTTGAAAGGAAGGTCAGTTCCTTAATAAGTGCCGAAAAGATAACAGAGATAGTACCTGTCTAATATTTAAGAGGAGGGAATTTCAAAGGGTAGGTACCACAACATTAAAGGTCTGCTTCCTATGCATTGTGGAATGGACCTCCTGATAAAATGGTATCTGCAAGAGACCCTCACCTGCAGAGTGCAGAGATTGACTGGGTATATAAGAGGTAAGACCATCTTTCAGCTATCCTGGTCCCAAGCTGTGTAGACCAAAACCAGCACTTTAAACTTAGCCCAGTAGCTAACAGATAGCCAGTGCAATTCATTCAGCAGTGGGGTGACATGTTGGCAATACCCTGCCCCAGTTAGCAGTGTCACTGCTGCATTTTGCACCAGCTGCAGCTTTAGATCAACCTCAAGGGCAGTCCCACATAGAGCACATTACATTAATCCAGCCTGGAGGTTACCAGTGCGTGGACAACAGTGGTCAGGCTATCTCTGTCCAGAAACGGCCGCAGCTGTCTTACCAGCCGAAGCTGGTAAAAGGCACTCCTAGCCACTGAGGTCACCTGGGCCTCTTGCAAGAAAGATGGATCCAGGAGCACCCCCATACTACGGACCTGCTCTTTCAGAGTGAGTACTACCCCATCCAAAGCATTATCCGAACTCGGGAACCATCAACCCACAGCGTCTCCATCTTGTTAGGATTCAGAGTCAGTTTATCGGCCCTCATCCAGCCCACCACCGAGTCCAGACAACAGTTCAGGGCTTGCACAGCCTCTCCTTATTCAGATGTTACAGAGAAACAGAGCTGGATATTGTCAGCGTATTGCTGACACCTCGCCCCACTCTCCTGATGACTGCTCCCAATAGCTTCACATAGATATTAAACAGCATGGAGGACAAGATGGTACCCTGCGGCACCCCACAGCACAACTGCCAGGGGGCCGAAAGACAATCACCCAATGCTGTTCTCTGAAAACAACCCTGGAGATAGGATCGGAACCACTGTAAAACAGTGCCTCCAATACCCATCTCACCAAGTCGGCCCAGAAGGATACCATGGTCAAAGTTATCAAAAGCCTCTGAGAGATCAAGTAAGAATAACAGGGTCGCACTCCCCAGTCCTTCTCCCGATAAAGGTCACCCATCAGGGCAACCAAGGCTGATTCAGTCCCATAACCAAGCCTGAACCCAGACTGGAATGGGTCAAGATAATCTGTTTCATCCAAGAGTACTTGCAATTGCTGCTCCTCAACCCTCTCAATCAACTTCCCTAAGAAGGGGGTATTTGTAACCGGGCAGTAGTTGTCGCAAACCAATGGGTCCAGGGTGGGCTTTTTCAGGAGTGGTTGGATCACCACATCTTTCAGGGTGGCTGGAACCACTCCCTCCCACAATGATGTGTTGACCACACGCTGGATTCACTTGGTCAACCCCCCTCAGCAAGCTTTATTAAGCCAAGAAGGGCATGGGTCAAGAGGACACGTTGCTGGCCTCATTGTCGCAAGCACCTCATCCACATCATCAGGCTGCATCAACTGGAACCAATCCCAAGAAATTGCACTGGACATCTCATTGGGGACCACATTAGATATGCATGGCGTATCAAGGTTGCTACAAAGGCAAGCAACTTTACTCTCACAGTGCCTTGCAAACAATTCACAGTGGGCCTCCAAAGGGTCTAAAACTCAATTTCCTGGAGTTGATATCAACAGATCCCTGACAATATGGGAAAGCTGCACTGGATGGCTACTTCAGGATGCGATGGTGGCAGAGAATTGGGCCTTCTTCACCACCCTCACTGCCACACAGTAGGCATGGTTATGATGTTTTACTAGTGCCCGATTAGCCTCACAACACGTCTTTTGCCACTTAAGCTCTAGCCGTCATCCAGCCTATTTCATTGCCCTTAGCTCACTGGTGTACCAAGCTATTGAATCTCAGAGATGTCTCCAGTGATGGTTTAAGATGCATAATAGAATACATATATTCTGAGTGTAGAATATAACAGGCATGTGCAATTTATGTTTACAGTGAACTTAATCTATCCCCCATATCAGTGGTTCTCAATTTGTTTGCATTGTTAGAACCCTTCATTTTACACAAAACTTCAGTGGAACCTTTGCAGTAATTTTTTTGGGAAGGGCGGGAGTTGATTATTGGGAGAGCAACCAATGGAGAGCCAGCCAGACTGCCAACTTTTTAAAAAGCAGCAAGTTTGAGACTCTGAAGAACTTTGATGTCCATCTCTTTGATGGACTTTGTTTTGTTTGTCATCCTTAAGGTTTCAGCTCTTATCACTGGGTCAGCATTAAAGTCTGCAGCTCAATGGAAGATGCTGAGAAGGGGATGAGGGATTCCCATGACAAGTGCTTGAGCAGCACATTTAACCCAGAAACTGGGTGGCATAGGCAGAGTGGCACTCCTTAGCTGGCTTCCCAACACCACATGTTGCTGCTGGTTACCGAGAGGGATAGGCTCCACTGCTCTGGCCCTGCCAAGCTCCAGAAACCAGCAGCAATGTTGGCATTGGCTAATCTGGCATTGGGAAGCCAGGTAAACGAGGCATACTGCATGCACTTCTGGCTGCTACTGAAATTTAACCGTTGAAAAGCTCAGCAAGGGAAGGAAAGAAGGGGAAGGCATTCTCAGGACAACTGCTTTAATTTAATTTAATTAGCCATGCATTTAATACCCATGGCTGCAGCTCAATGGAAAATGCACATTGTGCATGTTTGTTCACCACTGAAACTTTTAGGTTCGTGAAACCCCTTGTACTGCTTTGCAGAACCTCAAACAGTTTGAGAAACACTGCCATGTATGATTATTATGGACAGCTTCTTAATCGTCCGCAGTCTGGAAACATTTCCACAATTTGTCAAAGCTACTGTATATAATCTCATAACAAAGGAATCACCAAACGTTTTGGGCCAGTGGGCACATTTGAAAATGGCAGTGGTGGGGTGTGTGGAATAACACAAAGTAATTGCCACATCTACAAGAGCAGAAAAAGAGACGGGACCATAAAATGGGGCTAGTGTGTTGCCCATCAGTGGGGAAAAAGGCTTCTCTATCTGCCACCACTGCAGTTTTTTATTTTATTTAATTATTTTATTTACGGCATGTATATACTCCCTCATAGCTGAAGCTCTCTGGGCAGTTTACAACAATTAAAAACATTAAAAACAAGTTTATAAATTTAAACCATATCAAATTAAAACCCATAAAAACCGATAGGCAAGTAAAAAAAAATGCTATTCAAACGCTGTTAAAAAATGCCTGGGAGAAGAGGAAAGTCTTGACCTAGTGCCGAAAAGATAACAGTGGTGGTGCCAGGCACACCTCGTCAGGGAGATAATTCCATAATTTGGGGGCCACCACTGAGGAGGCCCTGTCCCTTGTTGCCATCCTCTGAGCTTCCCTTGGAGTAGGCACCCGGAGGAGGACCTTTGATGTTGAGCGTAGTGTATGGGTGGATTCATGTTGGGATTCGTGTCTTTACACCTCTCCTCTGTTGAGAACTGAAGTTGGGTTGGTGTCCAATCTTGACATCCAATGAAATGCTGGCATGTTTAAAGGGTATGTGTGTTCAGTATTGAATAGGTCAATTCATTGCAAACAGGAACTAAGCAGAAGAGCAAATAGTCTTTTATGCATTGTATATTTTTGAGGGAATATTTACTGAGACCCTTAGTGGGGGGCATTGGAGGTACAAGATGCTGTAATGGCAACCCCTTCAACAGATAAGAGTTCATATTAACAACTACAATGCAAAACACAGGCATGCTAATAAGGCATTGTGTTAACTTCAAATTAAGAGACTTCTTCACAAGTGAGGTTGAAATGCCATGTTAGCAGTTTGTGATGGCTATATTTTTGCTCCAAATGGAGCTGTGTAAAGACTATTTCCTTTGTAATTGTTTCAAAACCATTTTTCCTCTCTATTTCCAGAATCAGTCAGCATGTTGAATGATGTGCTAAGTCGAATAGAATCTCAGGATGTCTCCCCAAATCCCACAAGCTATAGTGCATCAAGATCCTCTACAGGCTTTGAACCCGTAAGTAAAAAATGCTTCTGCAAGGTACTCTGCTTGAAGACATTCAGTCGCCTGAAGCCAGTGAAAAACTACTGTGACACATGAATCGGAAGATGGAGTGTAGTCTTGAAAGGTCAATTTTAAAATGTGAGCTAGAAGAAAGGGGGAAATGAGTGCTTTTCTCCTACTGTTCTGTTGTATACAGTTGTGTAAAATAACATTTAGGAGAACAGATTAGACTAGAGAATCTACTGTGTGTTTTCTAAAAACTTGGGACACTTGGGTCCTTCAGTTTTTCTAGTTGTAATTTCTCTAGGCATTGGCCTGTAAGACAAAGCAAGTTAAAAAATAAAATGATTCCTCTATTTCGTTTGGTATTGCAGGCTTCTAATGCAACACAAAATCTAGCATCATAACTTCATATTTCACTTTAAATATGTGTATTTATATTTAAGAGTTTAGTATAATTTGAGGAAACGAGATATATGTTGCCCTATGGTTATTTGTACCTAATAGGCTGTCTCGTTAACATTTTTCTCTACAAAAAATGTTTTTCAATATCAGTAACTATCTTATAGGATAATGTAGCATTATTAGTGTAGACATACAACAGCTGCCTTAAAAGTAATTTGAGAATCAGGACAAAATATTTAACTTGCTCTTCTCAGTGCGCCTTCATGATCTTGAAGATCAGTCAAGAGTGAGTTACTGGTTCTTGACTGGTATTCAGGTTTAGTATGTGTCTGCATATGATATAATAAGGAGGAACTAAATATATTTTCACATGTATGCCACTTGAACAAACCCTCCACTCTTTCCCAAGTTCTGGTATCAATTAGTGGTGTTAAGACTTCCTGCTTTGGCTGCCTTTTTAATGGTTGGATACCTTTCATATTTCAGCCTTCCATGCAAGCTAACAAAAGGAGCTACACTATAAAGCAAATTAGTAGTTTATAAGTTGATATCAGAGATGGGGAACATGGGCACTCCCTGATATTATTGGACAATGGCTAGTGGTCAGGGATGAATGGGATTATAGTCCAAAATCTTCTTTAGGGTTTTCAAGTCCCCTATGTATGGTTTACACACATCTGTGTTCATTGTTTGTACAATACTCATGACCTGAGTGAGAAGTTCCCTTTTGTAACAGGTTTCTCTAATCTCCTGGAGGTGGATCTCATTCACCAAACGTGAGTTGTTAGTCACTCTGAGCTTTTGATAGTAATTAAATATTTCAATTAATAATATTGATGTGTGCTCCTGTTTTCAATACCCACAGGCACAGAGTATTGGCCAGAAGCTACCTTCAATTACATATGAATACACTCATTTGCAGCCCATCTTGTATGCTCTTGGTGTGGGAATGTCAACAAAAGATCCAGACCACCTGAAATTCCTGTTTGAAGGAAGCGAAGGGTTTTGCTGTCTTCCGACCTTTGGGGTTATACCAGCTCAGTCCTCTATGCTTGATGGTGGATTGTCTAGCATTCCAGGACTTAATATTGATTTTACAAAGGTAAGTATGAACCACTACAATTGAATTGGTTTCATGTATCAAACTGTTAGTAAACAAAATAGCCTGCATAGCCAATACTGTGTATAGATTTAGCAATTGGGAAAAAGTTTTAGATGTTTTGGGATCTAACATATATTCATCAATAGTAAACATAGAGTCAATATAGCTTGGCTTCAGAATAAAACACCACGCTTTCGCCTTGTTTGTTCTTACCCCAGGCAAAGTATTCTGTTAAAAGCGTTGGTCAGTGATGGAATCTAGAACCTGGTAGATCCAGATGACTTTGCAACCCTGTCAGTTGTTGCAGTTGTAAATAAATACTTTAATATATCATAGAACCATAGAATAGTAGAGTTGGAAGGGGCCTATAAGACCATCAAGTCCAACCCCCTGCTCAATATAGAATCCAAGTTAAAGCATACCTGACAAGTAGCTGTCCAGCTGCCTCTTGAATGCATCTAGTGTTGGAGAGCCCACCACCTCCCTAGTAATAATAATAATAATAATAATTAATTTGTGTGTCGCCTATCTGGCAGATAGCCACTCTAGGCGACGTACATTAAAATGGGATAAAATACAATAGTATCAAATGCAGTCACATTAATCTCAATAATTAAAATACTGGACAGTCATCAGTACATTTATAAAAACATTTACATATACAGGATATAATAGATGACAAAATCATGGAGATTAACCCATCCCAAAGATCTCAAAGGCCTGTTGAAATAGCCACGTCTTCAGGGCCTTGCGGAATACATCCAGGGAAGGGGCATGTCGGAGATCAAACGGGAGGGAGTTCCAGAGAGTGGGGGCCACCACAGAAAAAGCCCTCTCCCTAGTACCCACCAACCTAGCTGTTTTGGTTGGTGGGATTGAGAGAAGGCCTTGCGTGGCTGATCTGGTCGGGCGGCATAATTGGTGGCGGTGGAGGCGCTCTTTCAGGTAAACTGGGCCGAAACCGTACAGGGTTTTAAAGGCTAATACCAACACCTTGAATCGGGCCCGGAAAACAACCGGCAGCCAGTGTAGATCAAATAACACCGGCGTAATGTGATCACGGCGGCGGCTGTTGGTAAGTAAGCACGCCGCTGCATTCTGTATAAGTTGCAATTTCCGGGTCGTTTTCAAGGGTAACCCCACGTAGAGCGCATTACAGTAGTCCAATCGAGAGGTGACCAGGGCATGTATTACGAGTGGGAGCTGTTGAACAGGGAGGTAGGGTTGTAGCCTACGTATAAGGTGTAACTGATACCAAGCTGCCCGGCTCACGGCCGAAATCTGAGCCTCCATGGACAGCTTGGAATCAAGAATGACCCCAAGGCTACGGACCTGGTCCTGTAGGGGCAGCCTCATCCCGCCAAACACCAGGTCAACATCTCCCAACCTTCCTTTGTCTCCCACAAGTAGTACCTCGGACTTGTCAGGGTTCAGCTTCAGCCTGTTCCTGCCCATCCATCCACTCACGGATTCCAGGCACTTGGATATGGTCTCCACAGCCCTCTCCGGTGAAGATTTGAATGAGAGATAGAGCTGAGTGTCATCCTCATATTGGTGGCACTGCAGCCCAAATCTTCTGATGATCGCTCCCAGCGGCTTTACATAGATGTTAAATAGCATGGGAGAGAGGATAGAACCCTGTGGCACACCACAATTGAGAGGCCAAGGGTCTGAAACCTCATCACCCAATGCTACCTGTTGATGCCTATCGGAGAGAAAGGAATGGAGCCACCGTAAAACCGTGCCTCCCAATCCCAAACTCTCCAGGCGATCTAAAAGGATACCGTGGTCGACGGTATCAAAAGCCGCTGAGAGATCTAGGAGGACAAGGAAGGTGAATTCTCCCCTATCCAATGCCCTCCTCATATCATCCACCAGAGCGACCAAGGCTGTTTCAGTTCCATGTCCAGTCCTGAAACCCGATTGGTATGGACCTAGATAATCCGTTTCATCCAAGTGTGTCTGCAGCTGATTAGCCACCACTCGCTCAATGACCTTGCCCAAGAATGGTAGATTCGAAATTGGGCGAAAGTTGTTTAATATTTGGGGATCCAAGGAGGACTTCTTTAAGATGGGCTTTATAATAGCCTCCTTGAGGGCTAGTGGCATAACACCCTCTTGCAAGGATGCATTGACCATTGCCTTGATCCCCTCGCCCAATCTCTCTTTGCAGCTCATGAGGAGCCAAGACGGGCAAGGATCAAGTAGACAAGTGGTAGGCCTTACAGATGAGAGCACCTTGTCCACATCCTCAGATGGAAGAGGCCGAAATTGATCCCATTTGACCGGTTTGCAACTGGCCAACTCTAGCTCACTCACTGTATCCACGGCGCACGGAATCAAGCTCCTCAGGTGCTCGATTTTATCAGCAAAGTGCTTTGCCAATTTGTCACAGGAGGCCTTGGACTGTTCCAAGGGTTCCTGAGCAACTGGACCGACCAGGCTTCGGACCACCTGGAACAACCTCCTGGGACAGCACTCTGCTGATGCAATAGAGGCAGCAAAGAATTCCCTCTTTGCTGCCCTTACCGCCACCTGGTAGGCAGCTATTGCTGCTCTAACCTGTGTCCGAGCATCTTCGGAGCGCGACTTCTGCCACCGGCGCTCTAGTCGTCTCACCTCCTGTCTCAAAGTACGCAACCGTGGTGTGTACCATGGTGCTACTTGAATTCTGTTCCGGGGGAGAGGACGTTTCGGAGCCACTCGGTCTAACGCCCCGGCGATCCTCTCGTTCCACTCCATCACCAGGGCTTCGACCGGGCGACCTTCAGCAGGTTTCAATTCCCCAAGCGCCGTCAGGAAACCATCTGGATCCATCAGGCGCCTGGGGCGGACCATTCTAATAGGACCTTTACCCCTGCGGAGGGCATGTGGCATCGAGAGATCCATCTTTACCAGATAGTGGCCTGACCATGACACGGGGGTAGAAGAAATAACCCCTAATTTCAGCACACTACCCTCCCCCCCGGGACAAACATAAGGTCAAGAGTATGACCGGCTACATGGGTGGGCTCAATATTACTAAGGCGCAGTTCCCAGGAAGCCATGGTTTCCAGGAAATCCCGAGGGGCTCCGATGAGAGTGGTTTCGGCGTGTATGTTAAAGTCACCCAGAACTAATAGCTCCGGGGACAACATTCTCACATCCGAGATCACCTCCAGCACCTCGGCCAGGGAGTCTGCCGTGCAGCGGGGTGGGCGGTACACGAGCAGGATCCCTAAACTGCCCTTCCATTGGTTCCATTGTCATTCTGCTCTAACAGTTAGGAAGTTTTTCCTGATGTTAAGTCAAAATCTAGCTTCCTGCAACTTGAGCCCATTGTTCCTTGTCCTGCACTCCGGATGATTGAGAAGAGCTCCTGTCCCTCCTCTGTGTATATCTCCCCTCAGTCTTCTCTTCTCAAGCCTAAACATGCCCAGTTCTTTCAGTCTCTCCTCATAGGGCTCTGTTTCCAGTCCCCTGATCATCCTTGTTGCCCTCCTTTGAACTTATTACTTCCTCAGTATCACAGATTCTAATGTCAATCAAGATACACAGAAGAAGCAAAGAAACTGAATTCATTGTGCTGTGTATTCCACTTGCATCAGGGATAGGGAACCTGTGGCCCTTCCAGATGTTATTGGATTACTATTCCTCACCATTGGCCACGCTGGCTAGGACTGATGGTAGTTTGAGTCCAACAGCATCTGAAGGGCCACAAGTTCTCCATCCATGACTTGCATATTTCTCCTATGACCCATAGGGGGCCCGGGGAAAGTATCCACAGGCTCCATTCATTCTGCCTAAGCCTATACCTTCAAAGTCAAAGGACAAAGACAGGAGAGGATAATGAAGTGTGTGGGTTTTTACCTAATCTGTTACAAGTTTAGCAAAAGGGAAGCAAGGAGTGAATTAAACAAAGAATTACTCTTTAAATGGGAGTCTAGAGAAATATGAGGGCTGAGAGCTCTGTAGCTCATAGTATATCTACCTCAGATTGTGAACATTTACAAGGCCATAAAATGTAGATAACAGTAATCCCTTATTACTTTCATTGTTTCTTACAGGCAAAGAGCAAACCCTTTTGGAAAAAAAAACTGATTTGAGCTATAACTTCAGGCCTCTGCTTTGATTCACATTTCCAGATAAAACGATACACTGTCTTTACTTGAGGGCCTAATTTCTCCCTACAGTAATTTTTAGAGAGGAGCAGTCCGACTTCTGTTGCAACAATATAATTGTGGTGGAGTTTTTATTTATTTATTAAATTTATATCTCACCCTCCCTCCCAGAAGGAGCCCAGGGCGGCAAACAAAAACACTAAAAGCTCTCTAAAACATCTTAATAGCAAAACACTTTAAAACATATTAAAACAAAACAAACATATTAAAACAAAACATATTGAATTAAATATATTTTAATTTTTTTTTTAAAAAAAAGCTTTAAATCCATCTAGAAAAATAATTGCAATACAGATGCAGACTGGGATATGGCTTGTTGAAAGAGGAAGGTCTTCAGTGGGCGCTGAAAAGATAACAGAGATGGTGCCTGTCTAATATTTAAGAGGAGGGAATTCCAAATAGTAGGTACCACAATATTAAAGGTCCCCTTCCTATGTTGTGCAGAACGGACCTCCTGATAAGATGGTATCTGCAGGAGGCCCTCACCTGCAGAGCACAGTGATTGACTGAGTATATAAGGGGTAAGATGATCTTTCAGGTATCCTGGTCCCAAGCTGCATTGGGCTTTGTACACCAAAAGCAGAATCTTGAACTTGGCCTGGTAGCTAATGGGCAGCCAGTGTAATGAAATGATGTTATCTTCTGTTGCCACGTGTTAACAAAGTAAAAGAAATAAACACACTTAATGTCTTTCTTACAGAAAAAAACCCAGTATAGCAGTATAGACTGAAGCAGTTTTGTGTTATTAATTTCTGTTATTGGTACTGCTGTTTTACTATAGGTGTTACACGGCGAGCAATATCTGGAGTTGTATAAGCTGCTACCAACATCAGGTAAGACTACTGCAGACCTGATTAATTCTTGGTGTTTTTTTTAAAAAAAATTGCACTCTCATAAATACAGTACATTACTCAATTGTTCTTTTGCCAACAGTAGTTAGTATTCTTCTTGATGCCTGTGCAGTTCCACACAGAGGTTCTGTGGCTGTAAAAAAGAAAATAATCCTCAAAAGATTCTAGAGCTGTACTCAGGGACAGGTCTGGTGCCAGGGGGCAGCCAGGTTGGGCCCTGGCTGAGGGCCCCTCCTTGGGTGAGAGGGTGGTGCTCCCGTTCCATGACCTGTGGCATCAGTCCTGCAATCCGACCCTATCGCAGAGAGGGAGTTCCCAGGCACCCCTCCCAGTACTAACAGTGCAGTCTTCAGTAAGTCTGTCCATCCCACCTGCCTCTCCCGTCAGTGTGAATGCCATTCATGCTGTGCACACTTGCCTGCCACCACCCAAGATGGCAACAGGGGCTTCCTTAAGGGGCTGATGCCCCTGACACCATCTTGGTTGATGGTAGGCATGTGCACTATGCGCACACATCATTCACATGATACAAGAGGAAGGGGTTGCATGGGTGGGCTTATTAGACCCATGTCAACTGTATAGGAGCGTGTGTGTTGGGCTATGGCAATGCGGTCCCGGGGAAGGCTAGTGCCCAAGGGCCCAATCATGTCTGGTGCCGGCCCTGTTCAGGGAACTGATTCTTATGTCTTCTCCCTTCATGGAGATGTTTTTAGTCTACTGTGGGTATATTAAGGGACAGGACAAGCGCCTTTCAGCTCAGTTTTCACTGTTTACTATGTTGTCCAATTGGACACTCGATCCAAAATTCTAATTGTGCCATACTACTTGGTGTGCATTTCTTCTTATGTTACATGTTTTAGCAGTGGTAGCTATTGATTTACTTTTGAGGTATGTAAAATCTCTCTTCTTGTTGATTACTTCTGTGCCATTTCCTTTTTTCTTTTTTTTAATTTTAGGAAAACTTACTTCAGAAGCCACTATTGCGGACATCCTTGATAAAGGCTCAGGAGCAGTTATAGTCTTAGATGGTAACTTCCTTGCTTTGTGTTAAGGGCAAATGGCAGAGAAAGGAATTAAAATGGAATTAACCTTCCTAACAGTACTGTGAAGCTACCTTGGAAGAAGGCTTTGTAATAGTTGCTGGAATCTTGTCTTGTCTTGAGGGCAATTTCAGTATTACTTGGGCTTCCCATACATCTAAAAATCTAATGCATGTGCAGTGGCCTTGATATTTTGTCAACCTAGGTTATAAGCCCGAAGAGCAGTTAGTATATGTATGTATGCTCTGCAATGCCTGTAGATTTAGAATGTAGGAGTTCTGGTTTTTAGAGTGAAGGCTTTCAGGGCCTAGTTTTCCCCACTCCCCCTTTATTTATTGTATTTTCTTGGTATTTATTGTTTGTTTGTTAGATTGATAACCTGCACCTTCCTCAAAAGGAGCCCAGGGTGGCAAGCATGTCAATACAATTGAAATTTCTAAAAACAGTTGAAAACAGCCTTCTAAAAATAGTAAAAAAACCCTAAAAGCAGTCGCCTACTCTCAAAGTAGCTCAAAGATGATTAATTTATTTAGAATATACTGTGCTACCCTTCAGTAAAAATTTCTAGGGCACCTTATAATGGAAAATAACAGAGTTCCAGGAAATAGAGGGACACAGCTGATGATCACCTCAGAGCCTCCTCCAGTGGGACTTCCTCTCTATGGGAAGGATCCTAATAGAGAGGATGGGAGGTGTAGACAGTGTGAGAGCCTGCTGTACTTGGACCCTCCCCTCCCAGGCCATTCTACCATCAACTGCTCTTTGAAAAAGATTCTGATAACATTTTATATGTTGATATTGCTTCTTGCGGTTTTAAAAAATGTGGTTTAATGCTAATCCTAATTTTATTTCTAAACTGTCTTGGTAGGATTTTTATCCTGAAACCAAGAGATAAATAATTGTAATAAATTATACAGCTACGAGAGTGGCTGTATACTATAGCCGGCATGGATTTTTTGCATTCTGCAATGTTAAATTGAAAATACCCCCATGCCATTCTAATGCCCCCATAAGCACATTCCAAAACAAGACCTTACAAAACTTACAGTTCTGAACTCAGAAACGCTTACTTAACAACCGTCTAAGTTTTCGTGGTGATACACAAAACAGTCAGAGAAAATCAAGAGTTCAAACTGCAAACAGAGAGAGGAAAAAAACCAAGACCCCTTTTGGACTTTTTTCTGTCAGAGTCCTCATAATCTGTTGAAATTAATTAAAAATCAACCATTTTCACAGAATACCTGTAATCCTATTACTGACCTTGCCCTATACTCTGACCTTCATCTTCTGCAGTTTAAAAGTTTAAAAAATGCCTGGCTGATTTTTAATTAATTTAAGAAATGTTGGCTTGAACTCAATGATAATGTCGGGCATGCTCAGTAAGAACCAACTGTCAATGTTCTAAAATCCAGACTCACAGCTGCTGGGCTTGCCTAATCAGGGGGCTACACCCACACCAGACTTTGATTTCATTTGAGACAGTCATGGCTTCCCCCAAAGAATCCTGGTAAATGTAGTTTGTGAAGGTGCTGAAAGGAGAGACTCCTATTCCCCTGACAGACCTCCAGTGGCCAGACTGGTTTAACAGTCAGACCCTCTTCTGGGGATTGTAGCTCTGTGAGCGGAATAGGGCCTCTCCTAGCAACTCTCAGCACCCTTCACTAACTACACTTCCCAGGATTCTTTGGGAGAAGCCATGACTGTCTAAAGTGAAATAAAAGTCTGGTGTGGATGTGGCCAGGGACAGCTTTGGTTTAAACTTGGGTGGGAGGCTACATGTGTCTGCTGTAGAATAAAAAGGTGGGGGAAAGCCTGAAAAAGAATGATACTGTTCACAATGTTTTCCTTTTGGAAAGGAAAGGGGCCCTCTGCCTAGTGCCCACCCACCCGATCTCCTCCCCCCTTTCCCCTGAGCATATGGTGAGTGGTAACAACACCTGCAATTAGCCCAAATGACAGAAACAAGACATGTGCTGTGCTGATGTTGTTTGAGCATGGAGAAAGCAACAATATTAAAACAGTTATTATCATTCAGATAGTCACTTTAAATAGGTTTGATTTACTTTGCAATTTTAGTGAGGTTTCCTGTAGAAAATCATTCTTTTAATTCTGTTTCTGTGAATATGTGAAGTACAGCAACACTTTGCAACACTAAAAAAAGCTCCAAAAACAATTGTGGAATAATGGCACTGACTGTTCTGCAGAATAGCTTCCAATAGACATGAGGAGTGTCTCAGTTTGCACAAGATAAAACAGGGGGAGGTGAAATATATTCTAGCAAAATACTAGATGTGCTCTGTTTTTAATTGACCATGTCCACCTTTCCTTAAGTGGAGTAGTTTAAGCATAGCAGGCTGAAAACATGAATCTTGGGCAGGCCAAGTTTGTTTTTTCCAACAACTAGAGTAATTGCGTAAGTAGCAACATATTGTAATCAGTCTGATTTTACATCAAACTCCAGTTTCAGAGTCAACTGTTAATGCACCCAAAATAGAAATAGAGCATAATCTCCAGTTTGAAACACAAAAGGCTGTCTTCACTATCATATGACATTGACCAATAAAAAAGCTTTAAAATTAATAAAAATAAATTTGACACAGATTTCTAGGATGAATGAGAGAAATATAATTTTCTGAGTTAGATTCTCTATAGAAATAGTAGTAATACAGAAAAGAAGCAAAGTAAGAAGAACACCAACAAACATACAAAAATGTAATTCTTCATCTTGGAGATGGCAGGTGTTGCCACCACTCATCATGTGCTCAGAGGCACATGTTCCCAAATTCTTCCAAGCTACACAGGAAGTGGATTGGACCATGAAAGACCAACCCAAATGGTGTTTTCATTTTGACAAATTTGTAGGGCAATACAATATCTCAGAGAGGAGGTCTGGTCTCCTGCTCCCCTTGTGCATTCACTATAGCTGCCCAATTTCCCTGCTTTTTAAAGTTTGATAGAAATATCTGTTGGCTATAGGTACGTTCTTAAACCGCAAAGTTTTTCCCCCTATTAGTGAATATATAATATGGATGGTAATGCCTTTTCTCTGCTGATGAAAGCAGTCAATTAGCAGAAGAGGGGTGGGAGGCAATTTTTGGAAACTCCTCTACCACCACCCGCTGTCTCCCACGCTCCCTCAAAATCTGGCCTGGAAGGTTGGGAAGTCATATCAGGAGCAAATTTGGGAGGGCTGTGGAGGGGGTGGCGAATGCCATGCATTGCCTTCCTCTCCTGTTCCCCTGACCATTGCTATCCATCCATGGAGAGGACGTATTGGATACCACCCAATAAATAAATCAGAATTCACAAAAACAGTTTTAAACAGCAACAAACAGATAGAATTGCTGAAAATAGCCATTAATAACAAACCATAAAATTCAACAAGGTAAGTAAAACAAGCCCTATAACCAGCTTACACTGAATGACAAAAGCTAGACAAATAAAAATATCTGTGCCTGGGGCCAGACTTGATTTCATAAGGTGGGGGAACATGGAAAAGAACCCCAGAAGATGACTGCAAAGGGGTCAGGCAGTTTCATGTGGTAAAGGCACCTGGGTGTGGGCAGTCAAAAGGAGGGACATCTCAATTTTTAGGCAGAAGAAATGGTGTAAAAGCAGTGAAAGGTTGCCACTGTGGAGCTCTTCTCACTCAGTTCCCTCAAAACTCAAGTCAAAAGTTCTCCATTGAATTGTTTTGACTGTATACTACATCAGCTATTACTTTAGCATCTTGTAAAACAGCCATAGTAAGTATCCTGCAGTTATAACATTGTAGCCTTTTTTCCCCCCTGAAAAGGAGGTATGTTGCTTCCACTTAAACTAAATGCTTCTCTCTTGGTTTTGTCTTCATGCCTAGTCCACACATACTCTGGAAAGGACCTTTTGTGCTATAATCAATTTTCTGTCTTTGTTGTTGGAGCTGGAGGTTTTGGTGGAAAACGATCTTCCGAGAAAGCCAAGGTAATCTGAACTTTATATTGAGCAACACATGTATGTATTAGTAAGTGAATTTAAAATTTATTGCTAATTGCTTTGGACCAAGAATAGGGAACCTCAGGCCCTACAGTTCTCTGTCTGTCCTTTGGAACTCTTCCCCAGGCCACACCCCTCAGGATGGGGGATAGAGAGGGTGTGTGTAGAAACTAGCCTACTGTACAAAGACAAATTTTAAATTGGTTGCTCCACCCACTTTTCTCTCTGGCCCCAGCCATAACTGGCATGTCCCCTTCAGAAGGATACCCAAAATGAAATGTAGCCCTCAAGCTGAAGAACATTCCCCATCCTGCTTTAGACTGTCCAAGGGGCGTGTCTTACAATACCAGCTATGAAGCTAGCAAGTGGCAAGCTCCCTCTGGCTTGGCTTTTTCCCTGCACTTTTTCTCCAGCTCCTCACAAGCTGTCTAACATCCAGCTCCTCCCTTTCCTAAAATCCTGTGAGGCAAGAGTGATTTGTGTTGGTCATAACAGCTGGCAGCAGAGGCCTCATGATATAAGGCACGAGATGTTCTCAAGCATCAAGAGTGACCATTTCCATGAAGGAATATAGGACTAGACTAGCAGACAGTGGAAACTATATTCCCTATGCCCCTTAATGTTGGTAGATCCTCTGTATAAGCATCCAGGCTGGCTGTACTGGTGTCAGTGCTTTTGGGTGGTGGTGCCCACTTTCTTTAGAGGATGAGGCCTGAAACTGAATAACATTCAAAATATCCAGTCATAACATGTGTTGTGGTATTAGTGTCACTAAGAATAGAGGCATACTATTTATTTCATTTTACTTCCAGATCACAGTAAACCCACCCAACAGACCACCAGATGCTACCATCACTGATGTCACTACCGTAGATCAGGTAAATATTTTACTCTTGCAAACACATTTTTTTAGCAACCGAAAAGACAACTGTACACGTGGACATCAGCAAATGGTCAGTATAGGAATCAAATTGATTATATAATTGGTAACAAAAGATGGAGAACTTCCATACTTTCTGCGAAAACAAGACCAGGAGCAGACTTCAGTACAGATCATGAACTGGTCATATCAAAAATCAGAGTGAAGCTAAAGAAGAAGAACAAAGCAATCATAATGCCAAAATACAATTTAAATAACATCCCAGAAGAGTATAAGGATCAAATAAGGAACAGATTTGAGGCTTTAAGCTTAGTTGACAGAGAACCAGAAGAACTATGGAGTGAAGTCAGAGACATTATCAGGGAAGAATGCAAAAAGACAGTACCTCTAATTAAAAAGAGAGAAAGACCTCAATGGATGACTGAAGAAACTCTTAAAATGGTTAAAGAGAGAAGGAAAGCAAAAGCAAAAGGAGATAGAAACATGGTTAGAACCCTAAATGCAACAATACAGCAACTAGTACATAGGGACAAAGAGAACTATTACAATTATTGTATAGAAATAGAAGGGAAAAACAAAAAGGTAGAACAAGAGCCCTATTCCAAGAGATTAGAGAAATGAAAGGGAAATTTAAACCAAGAGTAGGTATGGTGAATAATCAGTGGGAACACACTAGCTGACCGAGATTAAAGCAATACATTGAAGAACTCTATAAAAGAGATGCCAGGATGACAGATTCATTCCCAGAGTATAATGGAGAACCGGAGATTTTAGAATGTGAGGTGAAAGCTGCTCTTAAAATACTTGGAAGAAAAAAATCACCAGGAACAGCATACCAGTAGAGTTACTAAGACTGAATCTGTCCAAAGTTTGACCAAAATCTGTCAACAAATATGGAAAACTAAACAATGGCTCACAGACTCAAAACGTTCGATATACATCCCAATTCCAAACAAAGGGGATCCCAGGAAATTCAGTAATTATTGAACTATTGCTTTAATATCCCATGTGAGTAAAGTAATGCTCAAGATTCTACAACAAAGGCTCTTACCATATATGGAGCGAAAAATGCCAGACATCCAAGCTGGATTTAGAAAGGGAAGAGGCACCAGAGATCATATCACAAACATACGTGGGATAATGGAATGGACCAAGGAATTTCAGAAGGAAATCACCCTGTGCTTTATAGATTACAGCAAAGATTATACTTTGACTGTAAATCATGAAAAACTATGGAATAAAAGAAATGAGGGTGCCACAGCATCTGATTGTCCTGAAGCTCAACCTATAATCTGGACAAGAGGCTACTGTAAGGACAGAATATGGAGAAACCGATTGGTTTCCAATCGGAAAGGGTGTGAGATGAGTATATTTTATCACCCTATTTATTTAATCTATACGCAGAACATATCATACAGAAAGCCACAGATACCATGGACTGCAAACAAGACAAATAATTGGGTGTTAGAACAAATTAAACCAGAACTATCACTAGAAGCTAAAATGGTGAAACTGAGGTTGTCATACTTTTGACACATAATGAGAAGACATGATTCACTAGAAAAGACCATAATGCTGGGAAAAACAGAAGGGAGTAGAAAAAGAGGAAGGCCAAACAAGAGATGGATTGCTTCCATAAAGGAGACCACAGACCTGAACTTACAAGATCTGAACAGGGTGGTTTATGCTATTGGAAGTCACTGATTCATAGGGTTGTCAAAAGTCATAATTGACTCGAAGGCATATAAGAACAACAGCAAACCAAAAATATTTAAATATACCTATGGGGAGTCCCAGCTGGTTTTGTATTGAAGTTAGAGGTGTGGGATGTAGCTATGCATTTAACAGGTCACCTCAAAGCCATTGGCGACCAGGGTTTTCATATGCAGGCAAGTGACTAGCCTGATGGAGGGAGGATGGATCACTCTATCCTTCTTTAGCCCATTTGGTTTCCATACTAGTAGTGGAGGAAGGAAAGCCTTTTCCTCCTCAACCAGTATGGAAATAAAGGCTAATAGCCTCTTAGCAAGCTAATAGCATCTCATCTGACTAGAGTTTTTGTGGGCTTACTTACAAGGATGCAAGGTAAACTTCATGAATTGCCCCGTTTGGTAGCTTACTTTTTTTAAAAAAAATTAGTAATTTGGACTATGCCACAAAACATAGCAAACTGTAACACTGAGTTAGGAAGTACAATTCTGTGTTCCACCCCACCACCAAACCTCCGGCTTAAATTAACGGGTTTATATCCATAAGAAGTATCACACACTTCTAGGTGTTGCAAGATGGGACACTGGCCTGATCCATCAGGCTCTTCTTATCTTCTTATAAGGAACAAGTACACGCACTCCTTTCCTGTTCTTTCTCCTTCTCCAGTGAAGTGAGCACTGTTCTATTGTGTTTGCTTCCATAAATCTTTCAGTAAAAAGCGTGTGTTGACAGAAGATCAAAATCCAAGTCCAAAAGCATTTAAATTGTTAACAATTTGTGGAGAGATGAATCAATCAATTTCAGCCCCACAGGGAACTCTACCTGGCTATAGAGTTTAAAAGTATATCATCTCATTACTCTTTCCTGCCAATTATCAGATTGATGTTTTAAATCAATGAACAAAGAATTATTCTGCCACAGGATCAATCACACTATTGAAATATGCATTCTGTGATCCATATCCAATTGATTTCTTCCCATTAACCCTTTCCAAAATGTATATTAAGAAACATTTTTCACTGGAGACCAATGGAGAGAACCCTCAAATAGTGATTTACAATAAGAAGGGGGGGGGAGATGAAGCTATCACTATTTTGCACCCTCAGAGTACAGAAGGAAAGATTGTGCCACTGTAATACATGTCTTGTGTGATAGTCTGTTTCTCTCGTAGGAAATGGGTTTGAAGCTTAATGGAGTTTTCATTAACTTCAGTAGGGGACTTTCTTCAGAACTTGCAGTATTAGTGTTGGTTGTAATAGACAGTGATAAATTGAAATTTTCACGAATATCATGTTGGTAGTAGTCTGAATTTGTTGTCTTTGTTCCTTTTCGTTTCTGATTCTAATACTGCAATACTTTGCTCTTCTTTTGGTTCCAATCTGATCTAAGAAGCCCTAACTGACAGAATATATTTCTCCAGTGGGCCCCAGGACACCCCAAGTGGGTACTGTCTTCGTTTGCTAGTACTTGAGCAGGAAAGAGTTAACACTCCAACAGACCGTCACCACAGCCCCTCCCACTGAGTGCTAATTTGTTTTTCCTGCCTCACTTGAGCAATACTTATTTTCGCCTTGCTCTTCACTTTGGTTAGCTTATATCCTTATTTAAGTTTAAGTTATTCTTTGGTGTTGAAAATTGTGTGTGAATGTATATGGAAGATTTCAGACAGTTTTTTTTAATGAATTGGTGTGAGTGTCTAAGTGACTGTTGAGTGTCCATTGATTAATTAATTTATTCTAGAATTAATTATCTTATTTGAAACCCTGAATTAATTACCCAGGTGATTAACTGAGAAGTTTTAAGTTATTCCCCTTACAGTTAATGAATTTGCTGGGTTGATTCCTCCATTTTTTAAAGAGCAGTACTTTTGGCTTAAAAAAATTAAACGGCAGAATGCCTAAGGATCATAACGAAGTCTCTGCTGTAAAAGGTTAAAATCAGGTCACAAAGTGGCAGGAGCAGTTGGTGCGGTAGCGTCTACAGTCCGCTCAGGCAAGACGAAGGTTAGAAAGACAAACCGCAGCAACGCGCACAGGCAGCCGCCATTTTCATCAAAGCAAACAGCCTCACAGTCGGCATGTGGCCCAGTCACTCTAGCAGTAGCACAGAGAAAGGTCAGAGAGCTGTTAATGCTGTAAGCAATGCAGTAGCAGAGCAATCAGGGAGGAAACACGTTGCCAAAACCAAAAATGAAGTGAACCCTGTAAGTAGTGTGGTAGCAGAGCAATCAGGGAGGGATCATGCTGAGAAGAATAGAGAGAGTAATAATGGTGCCGTCTTACCAACGTTGTCGTTATAGTGCAGAAGGGCAACTTAAGTGGAAGAGCAAAGCCAGCAGTGGATGGTAGTAAATGAGGAAAGGCTCTCAGAGGAGGAAAGGTCTTCAGATCCCTCAGTCAGTTTTAGCTCAGATTCAAATGAGGAAGAGGAATTTACAGGATTTAATACACAGCAGCCTGAATTTGCACAGAAGTGCTTGGGCACAGTGCCTTTGTGTAATACTACCACCTCTGGTCAAAATCAGCAACAGCAGCACAGATGCTTACTTAATACGCATAAGCACCAGTGACACCATACAGATTTGGCACGCTCAGTTAATGTGGTCTCTGCTGCCACCTCTTGTTCCAATCAGGAACTCCAGCAGGTGGAATCTTTCATTTAAGTCCTGCTGAATTAAATCATATTGGAAGAGCTCTGTTGGATGGCATTTCAGGAGAACTAGCTGCTTTTCGCCAGTCTTTTGAAGTAGTTTCTGTACAAATCAATCAATTCTGTACAAAACAATCACATTATGCAACAGGGAATAGTCAGTTGCCACCCCATATGTTGCAGTGCAGTCCTCAGATGGTTCAGGGAAGTGTGCCTTCCGATGAGCACTGGGCTACAGAGAGAACGTGCAAATGACTCACCAGATCAACATGATGTGGTCAGAGGGAGAGCGTGGGGGTTCATAGCACACAGACCCGACAAGCCAGGTGGAAGAGCAGTCTACCTTGAGGCTTTTCCATAAAGGATGGCAAAGTCAACTCCTGATGTCTATGGAATTGTAAATTAACTGTTTGGTTTGAGTAACCCTGCTGCGTTCCCTCAATAGTCTTAGGTAGTCCTGTGGAGGGTGCAACATCCACCTCATTTAAGGGGCAATGATTGGGCAGCAACTAATGGCAGCTGAACTGCTGCAGACCAGGAAGACACGCTATATGAGTGGAGCGTGGCCTGGATGCCTTGGTCAGTTGAAGTACACTGAGCTTGGCAATCTGCAATCAAGCATGCAGCTGAGCTCCTGTCAAATCTGCAGCGCCCACCTCAAACGCAAGTACTAGGGGCTGCTTCATGTGTGTTATCTTCATCAAGTGATGAATTTGTGGGCACTAACAATAGACAAGACACTTCATTAATAATGAAAACAACACTGTGGTCTACAGAGAAAATGCAGGAGCTATATGTGCTAATTGCTTACATTCAGATCAGCTAAGCAGGACCAGGGCTTGGAAGATTACTTTTAAAAAGTAATAAATTAGTTACAATTACATGGCCAAAAAAATAGTAATTACAGTTACCATTACAATTGCTCTGAAAGTAACTGATTACTTTTTCTCAAAAGTAATCACTACAATTACATTTCAGTTACTTTTTAAAATAAACCTTCTACAAGGTGCTGGCCTTGGCTGCTGCACATCTAAGTAGCCTAAAACAACATTAAAAATAAACACACAGAAGTAGTAAAAGAATTATTTTGATCCATAAGATAGCAATGGTGGTCTCTTGGCTGGTAAGGAAGTGGGGAGGGAGGCAGAGGCCACCACTCAGATGTTTGCATGTCAAACCAAGTGCACCTCCCCCACACACACACTCAGCCAGCAGGCATAATCTCTCTCACTTAACCACCTCCCAGACCCTGCTCTGCCACCAACTAAGGGACACTCACCCAAGCAAACATTTTCCCCTGAGATGCAAAAAAGTTAAAATACTGTAAATGCAGCACAGTAGTCAGAGAAGATGGTGGAGGCCACTTTGTGTGCCAAGAGCAAACACAGTATTCACACACACACGCGTGCACACACAAACACATCATCTTTCACCTCCACAGTCTTTATCTCCATTCTGCTGCTGCCTCCTCCTTTATCAATATAATTTTTTTTATTCAAGGTTTCAAAAACATAACAAAAAGAAAAAAAACAAATTAATAACTAATACAATAAAAAAATTGACTTCCGATTTGTCGTAAATCAGCTATAGGTCTATAGTATGTAACAAACCTGTCCCTTAAAATAATACAGAATCACTTTCTTCCAGTGGTTATCTTGATTAACCATTAAATCTCATCATATCATTTTATTCTTTCCACACAAAGTCAAAGAGAGGTTTCCAGTCCTTGAGAAATATATCTATCGATTTTTCTCCAAATAGACATGTCAATTAATCCAAGTCTAGTAAATCCAGTAATTTCAACAGCTATTCTTCCATTATCAATGTTAGTTCCATCTTCCATCCATCATCCATCCTTGCACACATAATTCTGCTGTCATAGTCATATAGTAAGAGTCTGATAGGAATTTCCTTCATCACAAATATTTTCTTGCCATCAATTCTGACTGTGTTACTGAAATATTGTTGTAAAGTCATATCTCTGTTCCTCTTTTTTACAGAGTGCACTAGCACATCTCTTGAGAGTTTTTCCCTTGTCACATATCTGGAATTAATTCCATAAACTTTCTCTATTTCAGGTTCCATCAGATCATTCCAGTCCAGGGCTTTTTTTGAAACATTGATAAATTTATCTCTGATATCTTCACCAATTCCTTCAGAGACAGCGCTGAATTCCAAACAATAATCTTTGTCATTAGGATCCATCACAGCCATAAAATCCAAATCTTTTTCCAATTCCACATTTGATATATCTATTCCAATCTCCAGGACTTGCACCTTCCCTTTAATTTTTCTTTCATTTTCTGTTGCTTGTCCAGTTATATCTTCTTTTCTCATAGAATCCTTTATTTCTTTCAGCTCCCGTTTCATTTTGCCAAATTCAATTTTCATCTCTTGTCTGCCCTGTCTCAATTCTTGTTTCGTTATCTCAATCTCATCCATTATTTTCTGAAACATATTTAGAGAGAGAACCCCTTCCTGTACATCCAGGGTCTCAGCCACTTTCTTGATTGTCATACTTAAGACCGAAAAAAAACCCTTCAGTTTCCAATATAGCCACTGTTCCCAAGCAAAGAGCAATTTATTTCTTTTTCCAGCAACAAAGGAGTTAATATTCTGTTGACATCATCTTCTAGACAGCACAAACTGCCTTATCTCTTATGTTACCAGGAGTGCAAAACAAATTTAATTCACAGCGTCAAAATAGTTAGTGGCATAAAGAATAAGCAGATTCGTCAAAATAAAGTAAACCAGAAAAAATAGTCCCAGACATATAATACTCAAATGTTCATCTTGATCAGATTTTTCTCCTCAGATTAGATGCCCCTCATCCGTTTGTATCTTTATAATGCTCAATTCCATGCCAGCTTTTTGCAATAAAAACAAAGACAAACTATTTCGATTTTCTTCCTCCTTAATTCCGTGTATAAAAAAGAAAGTTATAACTCACCTAGGGATTCTTTGTTGTTGATTCTTTAACAAATCTCTTTTACTGTAACACTGATAAGAATGAATAAGAGTAGACAGAAGAATGCTTGCCTGTTAAAATCCGTTTTTCTTTAAAGAAAAAAAAAGTCTCGCTTAGTCAGTTTGAGCTTGCTTGAATTCCTTAACTCCGTCCGACGCTGCTGGTTACACCTTCGTTCATAGGTGATGAATTCCAGTCCCCAACAAACACAACAAAGCTTCTGTAGGTGATCTCTTCGTTTCTCCCTTGCCTGGGAGAAAGTTTTTACCAGTCAAAAAATTCTTCTGACTGGTTTTAAAACTGAAAAAGCTTCCTCTGAGACGGGAGCTCGTCTCAGAGGCAGTCACAGGCGGAGCGATCCTCCTGGGAAGTCGCCTCCTCCTCCTTTATCCATGTTCTTGTCTTCTGGCAACTTCACCACCACCATCCATTTTTTAAAACTGTCTCACTCTCTGCCTCCTCCCTCGTCGCCTCCTACCCACCCACAGAGCATGAAGGAAGAGCGATGCTGCACAGAAGCCCAGTTTGAGGCACATGATTTTCATCCACAAATAGAGGAGCAGAAGACTTCCCCTGCTCCCCCTCCCCAATTAATACCCCAAAGTAATGCTGGAAACATTTCAATTACTCCACAAAAGTAATAAAATTACTCCTAGTTCTATTACAATCAAAATGTAAAGGAATTACCCACTCGTTCCTCAAAGAAGTAATGAATTGCAAGTAATTTGTTACTTGTAACAAATTACTTCCAGGCTCTGAACAGGACATAACTGATCTGTGTCTGTTTTTGTAGCAGATAAGAGAAGTTTGACTGGAAGATGTTAAATCTCTCATTTGCTGAGATACAGTGGCTTGAGTGCACTCAACAGCGCCGTATAGTGGCACATTGGATGCACTGCAGTTTTCTAATTCACAGTGTGTAGTTTCTTAGTCGAGCAACAGACGGCCTTTTCAGCCTGGTTATCCACAGATTGTTGCTGCCAGGCCATGCAAAGATGATGATGATTATTATTATAACATAAATAAGTAAAATAAATTAGTCTGATACCTAGTCTGGTTAGGAAAAAGCAGAGCTTGGAAAAGTTACTTTTTTGAACTACAACTCCCATCAGCCCCAGCCAGCATGGCCACTGGATTGGGCTGATGGAAGTTGTAGTTCAAAAAAGTAACTTTTCCAAGCTCTGGGAAAAAGCCATATCATGGGCACAATTCCACTTCAGATGAGGAAGGGTTTAAGTTCCCAGACTGGCATGCAATTCCAAGGGGCCAGAGTTCAGGGTGGCTTCACAAGTTAGTAGGCAGCCAGATGCTGCTATGAACACTGATTCCCTTGATCCTGAGGTGTCGACAGATATTAAGAAGGAAGTAACTTCCTGCTACAGATTGAAAACAAAGTATCTGGCATGCTGTTAAGGATGAACATTTTATTCATTTGTTTTGTAGAATGTTAGCAGCATTGGATCATCCTGACAAATTAACTGATCAAGAGCACAGAGGTTCCAAAAGAACCTAGTACTAATCACAAGGTGATTCTGCTCCAGCTCCTAAATAAAAGACTTAAGATTGAATGTGAAACACTTCTTCAGACTGAAAGACTAATGGTTTTGGCAAATAAATACTACTATCCAGACCCAGAGTTTGTGCATAAACTGTGACTACCAGCAGTTAATTTGCCAGTGGTTAATTAATTAATTAATCAATTGATTTGGCCACTTTAGTGTCCAAAGCTCATTTACCAAAAGAGATAGCACAACCATCGGACATGACCGTTACAACAATAGCTTAGGTGCATGAAGTGCATCCTACTGTTCACTAACAGTCATCAATTCTGTTTTTAGGTTCATGCTATTCCACAGCAACATCTTACTACTTTCCATTCCACTGCATGGCCACAGTTGCCAAGTACTGTATATGGCACCGATTTGGGCACTTCCATGTAAGGAGGTGAAGAGTTACTGGGTTCCAACCTCCATGTTCAGTAATCAGAAGCTGCAGTCAGCCTCTCAAAGGCAGAGAGGCAACTCTGTTGTAATGTGAGTGGTAGTTTCCATAATGTCCCATACTGGAGAGTCCAGTTACTTATTGTCAAGGCAGCCTTTGCTGGCTTAATATAGCATTAGATCAGTTGGGGTTAGATATGGTATGTGTAACCTAGTATGGGGTTACATAGATATATATCAGAAACTGGTCAGGCCACAGTGGCATATTCTAATGCATTTCTTCTTCTCTGACAGACTGCCCTGATGGCCATTATTAGCTCCATGAGCCTAAGATGAAAATGATAAGGACAATGATGATGATAATAACCTTTAATAAGGTGATGCCACTCAGTAATTATAGGATTGTCACATCAGTCATTCAGGAGTGTTGCATAAGATCCAGCTACAAGGTCAACATCTTTAACGCTCCTAAAAGTTTCAGTTCAGAGTTATTAGGACCTGAGAATGTTCATACAGTGTTGAAGAGTTATAGAGACATGTCTGTAGAGACTGTTAGGGTTTTCCCCTCAGAACACACCAGAATATTGGCCCTTTGTGAAGAGTCTGTTGATTTCTCTAGAGGGCCAGAGGCATACAAGTAAATATCAGTTGCTTCATAAGCGTCATGAGAACGTGAAGGTTATTTCTAGCAGATGACCCTTTTGTTTGGAAGTATTTTCCAAGAGTAGCAGCACATAGTACAAGTTTGCTGCAGTCCTCAATAGCTGAAGGAATGGATAATTACATATATCTTATCGATTCTTGAGGAGTTTAAGGGTCCCTATAGGTTTATATTAATAGGTCAAGATCAATAGGGCAGACAGGTTCGTTATTTCTTTCTTATCACCTAACTGCTCTGGGTAAAAAGGCGTCATCTGCTACTCCAGCAAGATGGATTAAGGGGTATATAGCTTTAGCATGCGTTCTGTTGCACATGCCATTGCCACCAGGTATTGTGACACATTCAACGAGAGCAGCAGCTGCTACTGCAGCATATGCAACAAATGCACCTCTACGAGAGATTTGTCGGGCATCTACCTGGGCGAACCCAAATACTTTGACTAAACATAAATTAGACATTTACGCATCTGCAGAAGCAGCCTTTGGTAGGCGAATTATCTAACAGGTGCTGAAAAATCATTAAATGGTTATGGGCCCACCTATACAATAGATCAGCTCTGGAACATCCCACTTGAGGGTGTACTGGTGCCCACTGGAGAAGGAACCGTTTTACCCACCAGAAAGTTGTTTCTCAGTGGGCACCAGGACACCGCCAAGGCCCACCCTGGGATGTAAACACAATAAAGATTATAAAGAAAATAGATGGAGACTAAAGGGTCAGTGAACAAACCTAGCAGTGTACAACTTTTTAGTTTCACGTTACGGTTGATTTAATGTTTTCAGTGTTTCTATTTGTATTATGAGATTATATTTTTAAGATTGGCCAGACAGTGAACTAGCACTCCGTGGGATGGGCTGTGGTAACAGTCCGTTGGAGTGTTAACTCTTTCCTGTCTCAAGCACTAGCAAAGGAAGACAGTACCCACTTGGCGGTGTCCTGGTGCCCACAGAGAGACACCTTTATGGTGGGTAAAACGGTTCCATCTCTCCATGTTTACAAATTAACTATGCTTCATGCACTGTAGTTGTCCAATAGTCCTGTGAATGTACAGGAATATGCATAGTTGTACTGGATGAGTCTAATAAAAAAGACATCTTTAATAACTTGTACAACTTTTCTTAACGTTCAAAATAAACCACATCCAAGACTCTATAAACTACACAATTTACACCAGGTTTATCCTGAACTCTGACATAATCCACTGTTACTATCTACCTCCACCTTGTTGCTTTCATATCACCTTGTACTGCAGAATTTTTTCCCCAGATTTGATAATGTTGCAGTGCTGGATGTAAATAGGGTTGGTACTAAATGGATGCAAATATCACAGTTAAGACTGTGCACACAACTTTAACAGCCAAATTCCAGGATGTTCAGGAATGTTTTGATAAGGATCTAATGTTACTCCTATAGTGAATTTAAGCCTTTACAGATTACTTATAAAGCTCTCAACTACTTGTGATCTAAGTACTTGAGGAAGCACTTCTGCTTGTACCTGGGAGTTAAGATCAGCCGGAGAGGCTGTCCTTAATGTTCCTTCATTGGGAACTATACATTTTGTGTTTATCTTGATAATGCACAGGCAGACTTTTCCATGGTGATATCACAGCTTTGGCATTCCCTTCGTCTTTAAATTGGCTGGCATTTATGCTGCTCATATTTAGGTGCAAGGTTAAAACTTGGTTGTTCACCTTTAGAAGTTGTTGTTCAGCTGACATTGTGTTAAATGACATTTTTACAGTATTTTTCCTGTATTTTTGTGATTTTCCTGATTTGTGTTTTATTGAATTGCATTGTTACCTGCCCTTTGAATTAAGGGAGGGATATAAATAGTTTAAATAAATAAGCTGGTTCTTGATATAGAAATACTGAGGATGGTCAAGCAAATCTTCTCAAGTGTTTAACAACTTCTGAGGAAGGGAAAGGGAATGGTAATATGGCCACTAACCATATCCCCTCCACAATGATGCATGCACTAGCCACTACTCCACAGCAGCTGTAAGATCTGTGTCAGTATGAAGTGGTCTTGCGCTCATAGCCCCTCTCCTTCACACTGACATAAAATGCCTGCCTGCTAGGAGCATAGCCCAAGGAAAGTGGAAAGGGCCAGTGAGTCATGTGTGGATAGTCCTGCTGCATGCCTCCATGTATACATCCAACATGAGGAAGCAGCTCAACTATGTACTCTCCTTCTGCCACTTGAACCTTGCTGCCCCAGGATGCATTTATGATCCCTATAGGTCCTGCTAGACTGTTGTCACATTGGTGCTGCAATCATGCTGTATGAGGTTGCTCACGGGTTTGATTTTCACGTGATACTAAGCCATGGCTGTTTAACAAACCACTAGTAAACCATGAGTTGTCTGACAAACAGTCAAGCAAACCATGACTTGTTTTTCCAAAGTTTGTTTAGTTTTCCAGCTGTTGTTATACCAGTTGTTGAAAATCACAGGTGGGGAGAGTCTTCCTTCCGTGCTTCCCGTAGGCATCTGTTTGGTTACTGTGAATACAGGATGCTGGACTAGAGTTGCTGGTATGATCCAGCATCACTCTTCTTATGTTAAGTTCTTACTGCCTTTTATTTTATTTTTAAAACCCTGAAAGCATATTTTCTTTCATAGTGGTTTCCATAGTTATTTTTCAATAAAATATTTTTTTGGGGGGGGAAATCTAATGTATTGCTGTTATTTTTACCTCTGCCTTTCTGCCTCATCAACTCCAAGACTGTTGCCTTAGTTCTTGATAAACAGCAGCAATGATTAAAGGGCCATTTGTGACTAACAATCCCATTCAACATGACTGCATTTATCCCTGTTAGTATTGACTTCTGTGACAGCAAAAGGAATACTAGCACCAATAGAACCCAACTGAAAAAGCAGAAATGCCTCCAGTAGCACTGGGCTGTATGCAGAAATGAACAATTAATCTAATTTAGAATATTTTATACGATATCACAGCAAAAAAATTAAATGCATGCTTAACTTGAAACGATGATTGTTAATCTTACCCTTGTTGATAATTTAACCAAGTGTTGGATTACTTTGCTGTTTCTCTTTGTATTGCTACTCAGAATTGAGATGATAAGCTTATTTCTGGCTTGGGTTCAAGTGTTTGCATAGTAGAAAATAATGGGCACTTTGAATTGGGAATAGCAGATGCAAGAATCACTCAGACCTGGAATATACAAATCATAGATAAAAAGGTTTTACTCACATACAGAATTGTGCACTCAACGAGTTTATTTTTGGCATAAATGTTCTACCAGTGCTCAGGAATAAATCTTCAGCCAGTTAACTTATCTCAGACAGAGTTAACATGGGCATTAGGAGGACCTGCAGAGGAACTTGCTGGAGGACTGCTACTTCCTGCAACCCAAGGTAAAGTAAGAAATCCTGAACTATGTGGGAGGGGCCCATCTTGTAGCTCCTCCCAATGCCTATGTTAACTCTGTTTGAGATGAGTTGATGGGAAGCAGCCGCAAGGTGGACTCCTGTGTATTGCAGGGCTTCTCATTACCTGGCAGCACAGGTAGGTGTGCAATGGCTTCCATGCCTCCAGTACAATTTGAGCTGAGAGCCATCTTGTGCGTTGTGCAAAATAAATCTTTTGATGGAGGCGACATAATTCTGCATTTTACCACTTTAGACTGCCAGTAGTGGTGAGGTGTGTGTGTGTTGCATTTCCTACCCCTGCATATTGTAAATGAGTATATTGTAAAGAAAATAAAGATTTAGCATAGCCTACTCGCTATTGTGCTAATTTTACTACATGGTGAAGCCTCATTACGCAGGGAAGCATTCAGAGATATGACAGCTCCCCTACACTCTGAACTGGTACATTTTATCAGCTTATCTGTGCTTTGTTACCAAAGGTAGTGCTTGCTTTTTCAGAGATACATTATATTAGGTATGGGAACATATTTTAAAACACTTTATATTAATGACAAACCCTGCCTCCGCATTCGTAAAAGTATGTGTGATTGTATAGCTGGTTTCCATTTCCATTAGTTTTGCCAGTGACCTTTATTGTTGACAGCAGGCAATACTGAAAAATGGGTGCAGACAGGTTGAATATTGCCTTTCCTCTTTTGATCTGGCAGAACTCCGAAACTGTTACGAAATAAAACTTGTCAGTTTGTGTTATTAACTGGTGGACAATCCAACAATGTTATGATTGACTTCTGTCTAATGCTGCTAATCAATTGACTTTGTCATGGTCCAAAGATGGATCAGTTCTTGTATACTGTTGAAATAATGTCATTGTTGGAGGAGTGCAGAAGTCAGAGATTTTTGCAAATCTGCTTTTGCAAAATCTGCCTTTAGAATACTTACTTGTTTAATTAAAACATAATTCAGAAAATTTCATTCCCCATTTGGCATTATTGGCATAGTGATAGTAGCAGCACAAAGATTAACTAACCAATTGGGATATGCCTTGTTAACTTTAGCAAATACGTTAAATGCCTGTTGCCCTGGTTAGGGGCTTTGTGCATGCATACTCACACTGGTCCCATCTCAAGGGGTAAAGAAGGGTGGATTGCAATCTGCCCTCCAAATGCAGAGGTTGTTGCTTATGTCGATAGGCAAACTGAATTCAGGTTGAAAAACCAGGCTGTATTCACATGCCATACTAGTGCCACACCTGCATGAATCCTTCTTTGTGTGAATGCATATCAAAATCTGATGACATTAATTGGACATCAACATCTTCTGTGTGGGGGTTTCTAGACAGTTCTCCCAATGGAGGGCTGTAAAAAGTGGAGTCCCTCAAGGAACGGTATTGGGACCTGTACTTTTCAACTTGTTCATTAGTGACCTAGAATTAGGAGTGAGCAGTGAAGTGGCCAAGTTTGCTGATGACACTAAATTGTTCAGGGTTGTTAAAACAAAAAGGGATTGCGAAGAGCTCCAAAAAGACCTCTCCAAACTGAGTGAATGGGCAGAAAAATGGCGAATGCAATTCAATATAAACAAGTGTAAAATTATGCATATTGGAGCAAAAAATCTGAATTTCACATATACGCTCATGGGGTCTGAACTGGCGGTGACCGACCAGGAGAGAGACCTCGGGGTTGTAGTGAACAGCACGATGAAAATGTCGACCCAGTGTGCGGCAGCTGTGAAAAAGGCAAATTCCATGCTAGGGATAATTAGGAAAGGTATTGAAAATAAAACAGCCGATATCATAATGCCGTTGTATAAATCTATAGTGCGGCTGCATTTGGAATACTGTGTACAGTTCTGGTTGCCTCATCTCAAAAAGGATATTATAGAGTTGGAAAAGGTTCAGAAGAGGGCAACCAGAATGATCAAGGGGATGGAGTGACTCCCTTACGAGGAAAGGTTGCAGCATTTGGGGCTTTTTAGTTTAGAGAAAAGGTGGGTCACAGGAGACATGATAGAAGTGTATAAAATTATGCATGGCATTGAGAAAGTGGATAGAAAAAAGTTTTTCTCCCTCATAATACTAGAACTCGTGGACATTCAAAGAAGCTGAATGTTGGAAGATTCAGGACAGACAAAAGGAAGTACTTCTTTACTCAGCGCATAGTTAAACTATGGAATTTGCTCCCACAAGACACAGTAATGGCCACCAGCTTGGATGGCTTTAAAAGAAGATTAGACAAATTCATGGAGGACAGGGCTATCAATGGCTACTAGCCGTGAAGGCTGTGCTCTGCCACCCTAGTCAGAGGCAGCATGCTCTGAAAACCAGTTGCTGGAAGCCTCAGGAGGCGAGAGTGTTCTTGCACTGGGGTCCTGCTTGCAGGCTTCCCCCAGGCACCTGGTTGGCCACTGTGAGAACAGGATGCTGGACTAGATGGGCCACTGGCCTGATCCAGCAGGCTCTTCTTACATTCTTATGTTAGATTTGCTTCCTAACACAGGTAAAATACATGCGCCCAGTTTTTCTGATGATTGATACCAGGGATGGGGAGCCCTGGTATACACTGACTCTTGTGAAGAGGAGGAAAATGGGGTGAGGGGGATGGAATCCAGTGGCTGGGTGGAATCCTGACCAGGAGCACCCTGAACCACAACAATTTGTTGCAGATCCCACTCACAAAAATAAATATCTGTAACTCGATCTATGACAATTGTTCAAACTGGTGCAACAACATTTGGAGGGAGACAATGAATTAAGATTAACAAAAATGGCCATACTGCATTTGCTCACTAATAAATGTGGTTGGGAAGCTGAACTAAAATAAAAGTTCTGTAGAAACACTTTCTCCACCACCAGTCTGTGAATGCAATAGTTGAGCTTTGGCACATGCAGATGGACATCCATGCAGGCACTGTATTGGGCCATTATGGGGAAAGGAACTTCCATGTGCCCCTCTAAGAACTATCTTTGCCCTAGCCTTTCTACTTGGTAAAGGAAAACAGCTGTATTGAGCTCATTTTGTTTTATGGGGTGTCTTATGACAGGTATCGTCTATCTGTATTTTGTTTGTTGAAATTTGTTGTGAATTTTTTGGATGTTGATTATGATGTTAGCTATCCTGAACATTTCTAGTCAATGTGGAAAGAATGCTATTTTTTGTGTGAATAAATAAATGATAAATGAAATTGTGCTTTTGGTGACAAAAAATGTTACAACTGTGTTTATTCAATGATTCCTAATTTTTATCCATAGGCTGCTTTGTATCGGCTTAGTGGGGATTGGAATCCTTTACATATTGAACCTGGTTTTGCTGCCCTTGGAGGTAAGTGTGAAGGAACCCCTTTTGCTTTATTTCATTGATAGGAGTTACATTTGTGTTCAAGGTTTAAGAATAGACAACTGCTATCCTAAAAGTAACAATAACAAAGTCTTGAGTTCTCAGCCATTAACTGATATTTTTGAAGAATAGGTGGCTTTCTCATCATTTTGAGTTTTAAACAACTTATTTTATTCTCTCACTGTCCAGATGTCAAGATTGTAAGTTGTAGCTACCTTTTCATTTAAATTACAGTAGGGCCCCACTCATTCGGCAGGTTACGTTTCAGGCCCCTGCCATAAAGCGGGTCCCTACTGTAATTTAAATGCTGTAGCGTGCAATCAGGTGGAGTGCAGGGAGCTCGCGCACTCCAGCTGATTGCTGTCAGCTGGAGCGCGGTGGCTGGAGCTCCCCACGCTACAGCTGATTGCTCCGCTGGTGCCGCTGTATTAGCAGAATGCCAAAAAGCAGGGCGCTGAAAAGCGGGATCCTACTGTACTTCGGAATCTTGTTTCCATGTAGAATATATAACCAGGGTTTAAAAGAGCTGCTCTTAGGCACTGGGAATTTCTAATTTTATATTTCCATATATAAAAATTGAATGGCAGACCTCTGTGCTGCATCAGAAATAGCTTACGGGTGTTCACACATTACGTTCAATGAGTGTGCAATCTGTGAATGCAATAGTTGAGCTGTACACTCCTTTCACAGTTATTCATATCTAACGTTTTAACGAGTATGGCCTTTGTATCTGTGTACTCAATAGCTGAGCTGTACAAATCAACAAGTGTACAGTACACTCTTTCACACACGTGTAGTATCAGTGTAACGTGAACAAGGCTTCTCAAATGTGTTTTTCTGTGTAGCATAGAAAGGCTACAGGTCAAGAAAGAGAGGTTGACACAGTTCCCTTGGATATACTGAAATAGCTTTGCAAGTCTTTGGATGCCATACATCAAAAATTGACCACTTTGTTCTCTGCCTGACAACTATATGGAGAGTTGCCAATAGAGCACAGATAATTTTGGAGAATTTAAACATAAAACCAGTTGTATGGTGGCAGACTGTATGTTCTTGGTAGAATAATTTTAATATTTCTTTTAAAATCTTCTGTCCATTTTAGAATACAGTAGTGGTCATAGAGAATGATGTAAGAATATTTCCAATTCATAAGTGTGTCATATTTTGGTGCCAACTCAAAACTGAGAAAATAATTAAATTTGAAACAACAAAGTATCTTGTGGACCTTGAAATACTAAGGATGATATTCAACTAACATTTATTTATTTATTATTTGATTTATATCCATCCCTTCCTCCCAACAGAAGCCCATGTCCCATTAGCATAAGGATTTCCACTTGTGCAACAGGACTTACCCCATGTGATCCCTGTGTCCTCCCCATATCTGTTTCACAGGTTGGGGAAAGCCCTAGAACAGATTAAGGGGCATGCAGGGGGAGGAGAGGGGGAGAACATTCCATTGCTTATGCAGAAATTGTTGTGTTGATGGAACATTCATATAGCACTACACTGAATACAATTGTGACAAATTTATTATGATCTGCTAAGATGAACTGTGGTTCATGAAAGCTTACCCTAAAATAAATTTGTTACTCTTCAAGGGGCCACAAGATGCTTTACTGTTTTTGCTACAGCAGGCTTACAGCTACCCTTCTGGAAACTGATTAAACTTGAAGATACTAGCATGCTGTTCTATCACTTTGCTTTATATAGGTGCATAAAGTGTGAGCAAAAGATTATTCCTTCCCCCGCTGTTTGTGATCCATCAAAATGGCTGATAGGTACCTCAGCTATCTGAAACTCAGTTTTATCCACATTCAGTATCTTTTCCCCCAAGCCTTTGTTTATTGATGCGGCTCTGTATAATAATTACATTGGTTTGCTTGTTTTAAAATATTTATATTCCACCTTTCTATTGTAAGAGCACTAAAGGCCATTATCAATAATTAAGGCAAAACATATAATCCAGTAATAAAGCTAAACCAAGAAATTATCAGAATTGCCTAAAACAGCAGAAATAGCAAGAGTGATGAAATCAACCTTCAAGCACCTAAAACATGGGGAATTATTTTTTTTGGCAAAAAGGCTATAAAATTGGTGTCATACAAGTCTTTCTGGGAACAACATTCCATTAATGGAAAGTCACTAGGGTCTCTCCCTCCCCCTCCCTGCTGTATACTAATCTCCAAAGATGGGGATATCCAGAAAAAGACCTTGAAAGCTGATAAGAAGCAGGCAAGCTCATATAAGAGAGCGCGTTATGATACCGCAAGCTAACACAGATCAAGATCAGCACTGTTTGAATTGTATCTAGAATCAAGCTGTGAGCCAAGGAATGTCTTTTAACCCCAGCAATATAGCCCCTTGCTAATGACCAGTTTGCTGTGTTCTGAATGAGGTGAAGTTTCTGAGTGCTTTATAAAGGCAGCCCACAATCATTTTGGTAAACTAACACAGAGGGTATCAGAGCATGCAGCACTGTGGTAATTTTATCCGAGCACCTCTGCTTATCCTAATTTTTTTGGATAACACAAAGATTGCTGGATGAATACAAGCTCTGTGTATGTGTTACTGGCTAGAAGAGGCAACATGAGTCTGGCAGGGTTGTGGAGCCATGCATTTAGCCCCAGCCTTCAGGTCATGCCGTTTCTCCTAGCCCCTCACATGGTGAGGATGAAGTTCTGCAGTGAGGAGCCTTTTGTATCTGTGGGCGCAGCTGAGAGCCTTGGAATATCTGGTTTTTCTCATCATGAGAATGCTGGTAGGGTTGTGTGTCCTCTAGGGACCACCCAATGTATCCATGTTGCCTCTCCAAGCCAAGAACACCCAGAAAGGGCTACCACATAGTACAAGTTAGCACACATGAACTCAGGAGCAAGTGTCTAAATGCAGGCATGTTAAGTAGGAATGGAATGCTTATACTTTTATTCTCTTAATAGGATTTCAGAAGCCCATACTGCATGGACTTTGTTCTTTTGGATTTGCTGCCAGGCATGTTTTGAAACACTTTGCAAATAACGATGTGACCAAGTTCAAGGCAATTAAGGTCTGTTCATGCTTCTCTGGGGATATTTTGTGTTCATTGTGTGCTAAAGACTAGTTCTCTTAATTGCACTACCTGAAGTCTGGAGAAGTGTCGACACAAAATATAATTTGTTGTGCCACAGTGATGCTTGATTTGATGTTACCTGACACCTTTTATGTACACTGTATGTTTTTGTTTGCTATTAATGTACTTTAAAAAAACAAACACAACCCTCTAATGTAGCCTTATGGATTATGTTTTTCTTTTCCTTGTTTTTATTTATCTACAGTATTTATTGTTTTACAACAGAAAAGTTCTCTGAGTGGCTTACATAGTATAAGGTGGCTTACAAATATGTTTTAATAAAGTTTTTTTTACAGTCTCAGCAGGGGCAGACTTACGCATGTTGTTGTTTTCCCTTAAAATAAAGGAACAGACACCTCACCCTACATATGATGCTTCCTCAGGTTCTGACTACCTTGTCCTCTGCAGTGGGGCAAAGAGCAACACCCACCCCCTGCCAGATCTGGAAACGGTGTCTGCTCCTGCCCCACAGTTCTTCCCACAGCTCTCTTGATGGCAGCCAGAATCCTCAGGGGGTGAAGCTTGTCAACATCGGTGACAATGCTTGGATTGCGTCATCTGAACTTTGCAACTCTTCACAACTGAATGCTTACATTGAATGAGGGGTAGCAGTGGGGATAGCAAATGTTTCAAATATTTCTTAGGTTCCTTTTTCTCCCAGTTAAAGCATATCTAATCTTTCCTTGTGATAGATTCGTTTTGCGAAACCAGTTTTCCCAGGACAAACCTTGCAAACAGAGATGTGGAAGGAGGGAAACAGGATTCATATTCAAACTAAGGTCAGAATGGTGAAGCAAAGAATTGATGATGCACACTGCTACAGCTGCTGCAGTGCAGATTTTCTTTTCTTTTTTTAGAATGCAAAATGTCTTAGGCCAGCTCTAGAGAATCAGGTGCAGATTTTTGTGCAAATATGGCTATGGATTGAATTAGGTGCAGGATGGTATTCTGCTTAGGAGGCATTGTAGGTGGAGCCAGTGTGCTTTACCATTTAGAGTGTTTCACAAGAACTTGATTCAAATCCCCACTCAGCCATGAAGTACACTGGATGACCTTGGGTCAGTCACCTTCCCTCAACTTAATCTGTCTCACAGGATTGTTGTTAAGATAAAAGGGGAGCGGTATGGCACTTTGAACTCCTTTTACAAGAAATGCACGTAATAATAAATAGACTGTGTAGAAATAGTGCTGTGCGACTTCCGGGAAGGGTGACTTAGCCTGTGCCTGCTTTTGAGACGGGCTCCTGCCTCAAAAGAAGCTTATTCAGATATATCAGTCAGTTTTTTCTTTTTTTTTTGACTGATTAAACTTCTCCCGGGTAGGGAGAAACGAAGAGATTAACCTCAAAGCCTATTTTTGTTGGGACGACCAGATCTCATTAATTTATGGGACGAGGTCCAGCCGACGAAGGTGGGACGGATTTTTAACAGCAAGCTCTATCTGATAAAGCGAACGTTCACCTTATCTTCTAAGAGAGAACGCATTAACAGGCAAGCACCCTTCTTTCTATATTTTTCTTTTACTTGACTTAAATTGTTGCTGTTTAAAAGAGATTTGCCAGATTGATCAGTTTTTGACATCTCACTGGGGAGCCATAACTTCTCTCTGCTACGCACTAATTAATAGCTTATCTCTGTTTTTGTTGCAAAAAGCTGTCCTGGATTTGCATTCTAAAGATATACACAGAAGAGGGATTTCTATTCCAGATTTTTATTTTGAAAAATATTATACTGTTTTGAGACTACTCTCTTTTTGGTCTATTTTATTTTGACGAATCTGTTTCTTGACGATTGCCATTAATTGTTTCGATCCTGGGAACTGCATTTTGTTTACTTAACTATTGGAGAGATAAGGCTGTCTGCTCTGTTTATACTGTGATGTCACCAAGTTTGGAGTATTAACCCAATTGTTGCTGAAATAAGAAGTGGTTTTCCTATATTTTTCTTTTAAAATGGCAATTAAGAAAGTGGCTGAAAATCTGGAAATAACTATGTTTCAGAAAATAATGGATGAGATTGAGATAATGAAAATTGAATTGAGTAAAATGAAGCAGGAGATTAAAGATATAAGGGTCCCTGTGAGAGAGGTGACCCTGGAAGGGGTCCCTGTGAGAGAGGAGACCCCGGAGATTGGAACAGGGGTCCCTGTGAGAGAGGCGACCCTGGAGACTGGAATAGGGGTCCCTGTGAGAGAGGAGATCCCGGAGATTGGAACCAACGTGGAACAGGAACAAGATTTGGAGTCTATGGACTTTAGAAATAAAATCTATTGTTTGGAACTCAATGTTATCTCTGAAGAAATGAATGAAGATTCTAGAGATAAAGTTATCAATGGCATGGATAATCTTCTGGACTGGAATGATGTGATGGAGCCCAATATAGAGAAAATCTATGGAATTATCTGCAGCCATGTGACAATGGAAAAACTTTTAAGAGATGACCCAGTGTATTTTGAAAAAAAGAACAGAGATATGATTTTACAGCAGTATTTCAGCAACCTATTCAGAATGGATGGCAAGAAAATATTTGGGATAGAGGTAATCCCCATCAGACTCTTACTATATGACTATGGCTTTGACAGCAAGATTATTATGGAATACTGATAATGGAAGATTGGATATTGAAATTACTGGACTTAACAAGACTACTGAAGATGGAAGATGGAAAATGGAACTAATAGAGATAATAGAACAATGGCTACTGAAATTATTGAACCTAACAGATTCTGATGTGATGGATTAATTGAAATGTTTATTTTGACTATGGTTATGACAATAAGATTATCATAATTAGTAATGAGATGGATTAATCGATATGCTTATCTGGAAAAAAAAATTGATAGATATATTTCTTAAAGAATTGAAACCTCTCTTTGACTTTTTGTGGAAAGAATAAAGTAATGTTTATGAGATTTGATGATTAAGTAAGATAACTACTGGAGGAAAGTGATTTTATAATATGACTTAAGAGGCAGGATTGTTATATATTATAGACTTATAACTGATTTGATCTTTGACAAATGGGAAGTCAATATTTTACTCTTTATTTTTTATTTTTGTTTTTTTTTTTCTTTTTTTCTTTTTGTTTAACTATTTTTGATTTTGTTTTTTGTCTTTGAATGTTTTATGATTTTGTCTTGTATGTTTTATGAAAATCTGAATAAAAATTATTGAAAAAAAAAAAAAAAAAAAGAAATAGTGCTGTGCTAAAGATGTCTTGGAACACACACAGGTCAGGTGTAGTGACACAGGAAGCTGCCTTTTACCTCGTTGGACTATCTGTCTATCTAGTGCAGTATTATCTAATTGACTGCCAGCAAAGGGCTTTCCTATCATCTGCTCCCTGATACCTTTTGAACTAGAGAAGCCAAGGCTTGAACCTGGGACCTTCTTGCATGAAGTGCTTAGCCACTGAATTACAGTCCATAACTTGTTCTCACAGTACTTAAAATAGCTACCCCAATTTCTTTGCTCCAGAGAGTTTTATCCTGTCTCATAAGTTCTTGTTAGAAACAAGATTGGCAATCTGGAAGCTGAATTAGAATAGCTGTTCAAAACCTTGGATTCAGTGTGCTGCATCTTTTTCTGCCCACACACATACTTTTTCTTTTAAAAAGACTGACATTGTTGGCATCTTTGAAAATGCATGTAAATGGGGGGGTAATACTGCCCTTGGCCTTGAGTCTTTTTGAATCTCCCACACACACACTTTGTGGTTCTATCATCTATGTTTATTTTATAGTTTTCCTTCCCTTAATTTCATAAAAGACCCAGAGAGATACACAAAAAACAAATGCCCCAAAGCTTTAAAAGTAAAGATGTAAAAAAATTATTTTATAAAGCCAATTAAATAGCTGCATAGACACTGGCACCCTGCCCTTGATGTTTATTCATACACAGTATGAAAGTGAAAGAGTGGCATGGCTAAAACATGCTGCCCTTTCACTGACACATCTGTGTTTAATATTTGAAATGATTGGAGCTGATTTTTTTTTTTCTGTTCCTGTAGATATTTACCCGCTGGAACATTGTCATTGATTGTTCTTAGATTTTCTTTCATTAAATCATACTTGGTTTTTATTTATAAAAAGATGCACAAGCACAATTGTTCTGGTTTTAGAACTGTTTGCTTAATGATTTCTAATTATTTCAACCCTTCCTTTCCCATTAGCTGTTCCTTTGTTAGAGCCTTATATTTGGTTGATCTGAATTGTGTGATTTAAGATGCAAAGAGGATTTCTGAATTATTATTATTCTGGTTATAATTATCATGTTCACACTTTCTAAAAACCTACAGGTATATTTTTATTTTTTTTACAGGTCAAAGAGACTGGGGATATTGCGATTACAGGAGCATATGTGGATCTCACCCCATCTTCTGACCAGCCTTCAGCTAAGGTAGGGGAAGTATAAGTGGCTTCTTTGTATGACCAATTTAATAGTTGTGTATATGGTACATTAAATAATGATGTGAGTTGGATCCAAACTTAGTCATGCTTAGAGTATGCCCATTGAAACTACTGGGACTTAAGTTAGTCATGAAAATAACAACAACTTCTTTGTGACCCATGACAGCTGGTATAGCACAGTGGGAAGGAGAACCTGGCTGGGAGTCCAGAGTCTGTGAGTTCAAATCCCTGTTCGTGTCTCTTGGGTGTCAAGGGCCAGCTAAAGGTTACCCCCACAGTGAGTGGCTCAGGGTTACGTGCCCTGCCACCTGTGCAGCCATGGGGAATCTGCATAGTCCCAAGGAGCCCAGTTTCCCCCCAGCTGGCAGTTGTGAACAAGGAAGGGGCTGGCTTGTGCAGCTGTGGCAAGCTGAGCAGGCCCTAGCCAGCTGGGGAGGACTAGCCTCAGAGGGAGGCAACGGTAAACCCCCTCTGAATACCACTTACCGTGAAATCCCTATTCATAGGGTAGCCATAAGTCGGAATCGACTTGAACGCACTCCATTTCCATTTTTCTTTGTGACCCATATCCTTCGTCCTTCCAAAAGTCAATTTTTGTGACCTATTTAAGTTTGTCCAGTTTGCATGAATTTGCTTACTTTGCATAAATTTTGCCTTTGCAAGTCATCAGGAGAGGAAATTCACATGTGCAAGTCACTGAGGCCATTGCTCACTAGAAATTTTGCTGTGCAGCCACTCAGGCACCCCATCCAAACTTACCAGTTTTCAGCAGACATTGCTGCCACAAACTTTCAAATCCATGTTCCTAGCAGCCATCAGGGCTTGGAATGTGACGTCTTTTGTAAATGAAAGCAGAGTGTTCTCAGGATGTTGTATTTTGCCCCCAATAGCATTGGACTGCCTTGCACATGTTTATTATGTTGTTTGGATAGGAAGATGGGAGGGTTTGGGGTTTTTGTTGGGCAATAACTAAAAGATACCTAAAATATTGTCTCACCCCTTACATACCCAACCAAGCAATGTGTTCTGCAAGAGAGGGCATCCTGCAGATGCCATCTCATTGAGAGAGCCATCCCACACAGTGTAGGAATTGAGCCTTTACTGTGTCAGCTACCCTTGCAATCTCCCTCCTGTTACATGTCAGACAGGCAAGGACTCTCTCTGTCTTTTTGGTGCCTTCTGACGACCTTCTTTTTTCCAACAAGCCTTTTCAATGGAAGTTTTTATCCCAGTTTGTATTTGTCTTGGACTTGAAATTGTGTTTATATATTTATTTTATTGTTGATTTTTTATTGTTAAATCGCTTTGGGATGTTTTTGATAAATGGGACGTGATTGATAAGTGAAATTAAAAAATAAAATCTTGTTTGTAAAGTTCACCTGAATAAAGAGTTTAATTTTTGTAAAACATGCCATTGATGGTTGTGAAGTAGTTTTAGCAGCTGTGTGAGTGTGATGGACATGAAGTTCAACTGCAGAGTAGTTTCCCATAATCTTTCATCTAGAAATCTGTCACTTACCTTCAATCCTTTTCATATTTGTATCAAAAAGATGAGGAATATATTGATTTTTTTCCTGTGCTTATGACACCACAACAAGACACAAAATATAGGAAGCTAGAATACTATATGGCTGAGTATGCAGTAATGAATTGTAGGATGTGGGTTTTGGTGTGAAGCCCCTCAATATTCATTCACTTATATATTAGGCAGTAGGACTGAAGAGTGACCTTGTATTTGAAGAAATTGGTCGTCGCATCAAAGAGGTTGGAAATGAGCTGGTGAAGAAAGTAAATGCTGTATTTCAGTGGAACATCACTAAGGACAAAAAGACTGCCGTGCAGTGGAGTAAGTCACATGTTTAATTAAAACATGCTTTATTGCATCCTCTAATGAAGTGAGAGGTCTTATAGTTGTTCTAAGCCCTGCTAGTGCACACAATATAGGAAACGGACCTTTAGTGTGGCTGCACCTACTCTGTGGAACTCCCTCCCCTTAAATATTAGACAGGCACCATCTCTGTTATCTTTTTGGCAACTATTGAAGACCTTCCTCTTTCAACAAGCCTTTTAAGTTGAGACCTTATCCCAGTCTGCCTCTGTGCTGGAATTGCTTTTTAATATGCTTTTAAATCTTTTTGTTTTAAAAAATGTTTTTAACCTTTTTTTTTAAAGATGTCTTGAAAGCTTTTTAAAAATGTTTTTAAAGATGTTTTGTTTTAATGTATTTTAAAGTGTTTTTATGATGTTTTAAAGTGTTTTTAGTGCTTTTGTTTGCTGCCCTGGGCTCCTGCTGGGAGGAAGGGTGGAATATAAAACAAATAATAAATAAATAGTTGAAAGGAATACGGCAGCAACTACAGGTTTGATTTTCTAATCCAGTGAAGGTATATTTCATTACAGAGGACTTGGGGCATTAAAAGTAGGGCTTCAGCATTAAAGAATAGGCAGTCATCTTGACACCTTACAGCTGGTGTGCAGTGTGTTGGCTAAGGAAAGACTGAGAAGTTCTAGTTCAGATACCTTCAAATCACTAGGGTGTCCTTAGGCAGACCACTATCCCTCAGTGTCAGCATTAGCATTGCTACATGGGGATAATACTGGCTGCAGTGTACAGTTTTGTTGCAAATAATGACGTATAGATTATCTAGGACCAACTCCTCAGCATATTTTTTAACTTGTGTTTTTTAGATTTCAGTGAATTATAACCAGTGCAGATATTTAATAAACTCTACTAAATACTCCAAAAAAAGAAAATACATCAACCAAAAATGCCATTTATCAGCCATAAATGAAAGTTACCAAGGTTAATTTAAATACAGAAACAAAAAAAATCATGTAAGGAGTTAATTTAATTTTGTTGGTCGACCCAGAAATAAATGGAATCTCTCTCTTTCTCTTTCTCTCTCTCTCTCTGTATGTGTCTGAGAGATTTCAATTTAAGTTAGACTTTTTACCTAAAACCAGTCTGTATAAACTATACCAAAAAACCTTTTTTATAATAAAAAATAAACTTTAAGAATAATCAAAGTTTTTGGAAATCTCCTAGCAGAAAGCCATTAAAATATAGAGCATTGGGATTTCCCTTCTTTTAACACTAAGAACTAAGCAGAAAGATCCCTGTCTTCTGATATATTTCCTTCTGGTTTAAAACCCAAGGCCTCATATGCAGAAACTGTCTAGGTCAACAACTCTCATAGGATAGCGAAGAAAGCAGCTGCACTGACTGATTATTCGATTCTTTATCATATAAGCAAGCAGTGTAGGACAAATTTGGGCTTGATATCAGTCCTATCCAGGCATTCTGCTCATGTGTCAAACCTACCTGCAAGCAAGGACGAGCATGCTAAGCTCCAGTCCCATCACCATCTTGGTTGCCTTTCAGCTCGTGGAGAGTGGTGGTCAGAAGCATTTTGTACTAATGGAGGGTTCTAAATTGTTTGGGGAATGTCTCTACATGTAGAAGAGCCCTTCATCCTCCATGAGTTGAAAGGTGAGGGGTAGCCTGGACCTTAGTCTGCTCATCCATGCTGTCCGCTTGCATGTAGGTTTTACATGTGAGCATAATGTCTGACTAAGGGTGATAGTTTGTTCAAGATCTTTTATGTATCTGAGCTCCAGCCTGAATATCAATGAGTCTTCCTATACCAGCCATGTATTCCTATCATTCTCCCTTTCTCATAACCTTAAATATCCAAAAGTTTAAAATACACTGAGGCTTTGACGGATAAATGGCAGCTAACTCTACTTTATCTAACTTTATCCTTTAATTTTCCCTATGAGTCCGGCCATCACAGCGGGTATTAGCTCCACCTATCGTGCGAAGGCAAGAATGTCTTTGAAGTCAAGACTAGGGGCGTCAGGCCCCTCCCACTCTCCAGTTCATTCTTGCCTTCCTGCGAACAAGATTGAAATCCTATCATTGAGATCCTATAGCGTAGAATTTAGCTAAGTTGTTTTCGTATTTGTTTACTTTGTGTTTAAATGTCATTTATCTCTGTTGCTTGTTTGAGGTTCTTTCCTCAGAGACCGCGGCTGCGGTGTTCTGTGGTTTTCTGGCCGTTTTGAGCTTCGGGAGATCGCAGCTCTTTCTCTCCCGTAGCGGTTTTTCCCTGTCTCAAGCCGCGCTCTGTGGAGCCCTTGGAGAGACCGCGGCTGCGGTTCTCTCCCAGGAGGGAGCCTGCGGCTGCGGCTCCCTGCCTTTTTTCCAACCTTTTTTTTTTACCTGCCGGGGTTCTGCCTCCCTAGAGCCTGGTGATCCGGCTCTCTCTCCGCAACTTTAATTTCGCCGTGGAGAGCCCTGCTCCCGGCGGCAGCAGCGGCTTGCCTCCTGCTGCCTCATCCCTCACAGGCTTCTCTCGGCACTTTCATTTCGCCGCGGAGAGTCCTGTTCCCGGCGGCGGCAGCGGCTTGCCTACTGCTGCCTTATCCCGCACAGGCTTCTATCTGCTCTTTCTTCTTGGGGGTTTTCTTGGAGCCGCTAGTGCGGCCATCGGCCCCGCGGCTCCCCCTGCGAGGCTGTGCTGAGCTACCCTTCCCCCAGTTTGTTACCAGATGGCCGCCATTGCTCTGTCTTTCTCCTCCATTTTTAGATCATTTTTCCCCGCCATTTTTGTTGAATTCAAATTTCCCGCCTTTTTTGTTACCCCTTTATTAACCATCGGATACCTTCCCTGCAAGCTATCTGTATGTGTGTTGTCTGTGTGTTGTAGACAGAGTTACACAGGGCTTCCTCACACACAAAATTACTGTGACTGTATCATCAAGGCTGGAGTTTTAATACAGTGGCTGACTTGTACTAAATTTGAATTATATTCAGTACCATCAAGGCTGGAGCTTTAAATAAGTGGCTGACCTGTACTAAATCTGAATTATATTCAGTATTATCAAGACTGGAGCTTTAATATCAGTGGCTGACTCGTACTAAATCTGAATTATATTCAGTATTATCAAGGCTGGAGCTTTAAGATCAGTGGCTGACTTGTACTAAATTTGAATTATATTCAATATCATCAAGGCTGGAGCTTTAATATCAGTGGCTGACTTCCCCTAACTGAATTATATTCAGTATTATCAAGGCTAGAGCTTTAATATCAGTGGCTGACCTGTACTAAATCTGAATTATATTCAGTGTTATCAAGGCTGGAGCTTTAATATCAGTGACTGACTTGCACTAAATCTGAATCATATTCAGTATTATCACGGCTGGAGCTTTAATATCAGTGACTGACTTGTACTAAATCTGAATTATATTCAGTATTATCAAGGCTGAAGCTTTAATATCAGTGGCTGACTTGTACTAAATCTGAATTATATTCAGTATTATCAAGGCTGGAGCTTTAATTTCAGTGGCTGACTTGTACTGAATCTGAATTATATTCAGTATTATCAAGGCTGGAGCTTTAATATCAGTGGCTGACTGGTAATAAATTTGAATTATATTCAGTATCATCAAGGCTGGAGCCTTAATATCAGTGCTGACTTGTACTAAATCCGAATTATATTCAGTACATCCTGCTCCTTCTGTGGCCGTGTACCACGCCTGAAATCCAGCCTACAGCACTAATCTGAACTATATTTTGTACATCCTGCCCCCTCTGTGGCCGTGTACCAAACCTAAAATACAGCCTATATTATACTAACGCTGATACCACAGTGCATTCTGCCCCCTCTGTGGCAGTGCACTTAGCCATCTGCCAGTGTATTCTACCCCCTCCGTGGTCGTACGCTGTGCCAGTTCGGGTCTTTACATCCTGCCCCCTCCGTGGCAGTGTACTGCACCCAAGTTAATATAAGATGGCAGAACAGCCAGGCATGTCGCAATCAGCCAATATGATGCCAGATCAGCCAGGCATGTCACAAACAGCCCAGCCACAACACTCCAAGTTGACTAAGTCTAAGCATGTTAAAGTAATGGCTAAGACAAAACATAGTTCCAGCCATAACAAACCAAAGCGGCCACGCTATGCCTCTGTGCCAACCACCACCACTACCACAGCAACTCAGGCACACATAAACGATATACGTCATTCCCCTGCTGCTTTCTCTGACAAGGAGGTTTTTGCTGGCTTTTCCACTCAGCTTTCACCCTAACCAGCCTCCCTCCGTTTTACCGCCCCAAACATCTGCTCCAATACCGGCTCAGGCACAGACATCTGCCACAACCGGGCTGCAGCTGTCCCCTGATTTCTCCTCCCAACCTCAAGCCATGCTGGCATTTATCACCCAAATGCAGTCACTACCACAAGTTCCGGCCATACCTCAACTCAACATGGACCAACGTGCGTGTCATGAAGCTCATCCTTCCTGCTCACCAAATCCCTTCGATATAGCCAGAGGCAGATGTATTGATGAAGCCTCGTATGCGGAGGAGTCAACCTTCACTGACCACGTTGAAGGAGATGACTGGAGCGACGATTCAGATCATGAGGAGGATACATCGTATCGCTTGTTTAATGCCTCAGACTATCAGCCCCTGGCACGCAGGGTAGTTAATACCCTTGGTCTACAGACTGCGCCTTCAACTTCTTCCGCACCAGCCATCAAAGGGGCCAAGGTTCTCAAATCTCCTGCACTTATTGAACACTACATCCCGGTGCCGGACCCAATTGCCAAATTGGTATCTGAAGAATGGGCTCAACCATTTCAATCTCGCCACTTCCAGAACCTGGCTGACAGGCTTTATGCCCTAGCTCCGGACTTTGCCACCAAGTTACACGTCCCTGGCATAGACGAACCAATCGCTCGCCTCGTTTCACGATCCCTTTTGCCCAGGGAAGGGGGATCCCAACTAAAGGACACTACTGAGCGTCGAATAGACTTCACCCTCCGCAAAAACCACGAGGCCACTGCCCTATCCACGCGTGCCTCCGCTTCAGCCTCCATTTTCTACAGAGCAGCTATGATGTGGCTGGATGGTCTTCTAGAGGACACTAACCCTGATCCTGTCGCCCTCAGAAGGTCACTGGTACAGTTGCGTAAGACAGCAGCTTTTGTGCCCGATGCCACCTTGGATGCCACTCATTTGGGGGCACGAGCCATGACGGCTCAGATAGTCGCTCGAGGGACCCTCTGGCTTCGCCACTGGCAGACTGATTCAGCGGCCAGAATGAATCTGGCCAGGTCTCCTTACTCCGGATCGTTACTCTTCGGCGAGGAAGCTCTAAAGGCAGTGCTGGTTGATCCCAAAGACTCCCACAAACCGGTTCTGGCCATTGTCCAGAACATCGACCATAGGCCTTCCAGGCGCTTTCCTTCCTTCCGTACTAACCAGCCCTTTCGAGGAACGTGGCCAGGAGGACGAGGCCACAATGTCAGATTCTATGACCCCAATTCATCCAGGGGCTCCTGGAACCGACGCTTCCAGGGCAGAGACCTACAGCTGGCTTGTCAACGTCGACAAAAGCCATCTCTAACCAACCCAACGCCTACTACATCTAGGGGCAATGTTGGATACCCTGCAGGCAATGGTATTCCTGGCTCCAGATCGCATCACTGCCATCACAAGCATCGCAAGGTCCCTGATGTAACAAACATCAGCAGACGTCATGCTTCTAGCCAGGGCGCTCGGAATGTTCATTTCTACAATCCATATTGTGCCATGGGCTCGAGCCCACACTCGGCATCTGCAATGGACTTTACTGCCCTTTCAACAGGACATTGCCAGCTCCAACCATTGCAAAGTTCGCTTGATCCCCGCACTGCGCCTATCATTCCGCTGGTGGACGAGGTCCCAACACCTCTCCAAGGGCACGCCGTTCAGAGAACCACACAGATCTGTTGTAACCACAGATGCCAGCCTCATAGACTGGGGAGCCCACTGCAACTCCCAGTACGTTCAGGGGGTTTGGTCCACCACGGAGCAGACTCAAAGCATCAACTGGCTGGAGCTAAAAGCTGTACATTTAGCTCTAATTCATTTTCAGTCTCTGTTCCCTTTGGACCATGTCCTCATTCGAACGGACAACACGCGTGTAAAATCACATTTGAACAGACAGGGGGGCACCAGGTCTCGTCCTCTGCAGGACTTACCCTCCCTCACCTTCGTCTGTGCAGAACAACATCTACAGTCCCTGAAAGCAGAACATCTCAGACGGATTTGGAATGTGACAGCAGACTGGCTCAGCAGACAACAGGTGTTTCCGGGGGAATGGAAACTTCACTTAGCCATTTTCCATCGTCTTCAGAGTCGGTTCGGCGAATGCTCAATCGACCTGTTTGCCTCCAGTCGCAATTGCCAGCTTCCCAGGTACCTTGCCCGATACCTGGATTCAACAGCGGAAGCAATGGATGCTCTGACAATACCGTAGCCAGACGGTCTCTTGTACGCCTTTCCTCCCATACCATTGTTAGCCAAAACCTTGAGGAAGGCGTGAGCCGAGAGGGCACAGCTGGTTCTGATAGCACCATTTTGGCCTCGCCGACCTTGGTTCTCAGATCTCCTGGCAATGTCGATGATGGATCCTTGGACACTTCCAATCAGGCCAGACCTCCTATCCCAGGGTCCAGTACTGCACCAGGACCCTACTTGGCTCAATCTAACAGCGTGGCGTTTGAACGGGGACATTTGAGGTCAGCTGGACTGTCTGACGCTGTGATTGATATTATTTTGGCCTCGAGAAGACCATCCACTACTCGTATTTATCAACATACCTGGGTGGCTTTCTCCAAGTGGTGTCAGTCCCACCACCATGATCCATCCCAGGCCACTGTGCATCAGGTGCTGCAATTTCTCCATAGCGGCTTTATGATGGGACTTCGACCCAACACTCTACGTCGACATGCGTCCACTCTGTCGTCCATTCTCTCAGTGTCCTCCCCTGGAGCTCCTATTTCCTCACATCCATTCATCAAACGTTTTTTGAGGGGAGTCGCCCTTCGCTCTCCGGCTGTTGTCCATCGGCTTCCCTCATGGAGTTTGCCGAAAGTTCTGCAGGCTTTGCAACGCCCTCCGTTTGAACCCATCAGGACTGTGCCCCTACGTATGCTGTCCTTCAAGGTCTTGTTTCTGATCGCAATCACATCTGCCAGATGCGTTTTGGAGTTGGGCGCATTGTCTTCTGCTCGACACCTCTGCGTCTTCCATAAGGACTCTGTTGTGCTGAAGACTGATCCTTCCTTTCGTCCCAAGGTCGATTCAGTTTTTCATTGCAACCAGGACATTGTTTTGCCTTCCTTTTGCCCGAATCCTACCCATCCTCTCGAGAAGTCTTGGCATTCGTTAGATGTCTGGAGGGCTCTCAAGACCTACCTGTCTAGGACCCAAGAGATTCGACGAACGGAGTCTAAATGTTAGGACTCTTTCCACTGTTAAATTTGCATGGCAGATGTGCTTGCCTTGGCCCTTCATCTTTTGACTTGTCCCTTCTCCCCTGGCTTTCTGCTTTAGTGCAATCTGCTGCTGTTGACAGCACTAGCAGCCTTCTGGGCCCCTGCAGCTCATAGCTGTTGTGGGTGATGACTGAAACTCTGGCATCTTCATCTGATGTCCTTGGGCTGAATGTCAGAGGAAAAAATGATGAGAAGCAGCCCTTAAGGAAATGATTTGCAGTTCTGGTTGACACGGCCAATAATTTTATTCTTCCCAAATTCACAAGTGCCAAAAAAGCTTTTATTGCTTTGTGCAATTGACTATAACCTCCTCCCTTGTATCATTCTATATCAGGCCAACCTCTTCATTTCATTACTATTCCTCAGCGGCTGGGACATGTGAACTGGAATTAATGCTTGCAATGGAAATGGGAATTCTTCTACATAAATGTTTAACAGCTTATTATAATAACAATAAGATTTCCTTTTACATACTGCATTGAACGAATTTGAGATCATACCAAGGCAATTCATTGCTCCCCTCCCCCATTTAAATTAGGGACATCTTTCTCTAAAGGTAAACTTGTCTTGTGAAAAGGGCCCCCGTGTGGTAATGAAAGCAAGACTATTTAGCACTTATATAGCATGTTACATCCAAAGCACTGCCTATATAAACATAAACAGTGCAATCCTGTGCAGATTTATTCTGACTTAAGTCCTAGTGAAACTCACTCACGGGTAAGTAGGTATAGGATTGCAGATTCAGTTGCACAACAGCCCTGGATGCTTGGCAAGTGCTGTCTTATACTACAGATGACTGGCAGAGAGCAAAGTGGCTTGTCCGAGGCCACCTATTGAGTTTTTGGGTGAATTGAAATTTGAACCAAGCAGTTAGCCACTACACCATAAAATGGATACAGTATTTGTCTTGTACTGATTTTTCTCTGGGATAACTAGCAGTATTTCCACATGGGAACCTTTTTTGCAAATGTATCAATGAATAATTACTTCATTTTAAATAAATGAATATGGTGATATTGCACTGACAAAGTTCTCATCTCCGGAAAGGGTTGTGTGAAAAACCTTCCAAACTTTTACCCCAGGTTTATGCTGAAATAAAGGAAGTTTTTTTAAAATGAACTAAATTAATTGGAACCTGTTAGGTTCCTTAAACCAAATTCTAAAGTCTTCTGTATTAAATTTCCATGTAAAACTGCATCAGAGGTATGGTCTATTTTGTAGTGTATAGAGGACGTCTTGCAAAGGCAATTTTCCCCAGGTAGCATGCCATCAGGAGGGTATTAACACCACTTAGTGTCCAAAGGCAGGAATGCATGGGAGCCAAGACTTCTGATGCTCCTTCCGGTGTGATCCCAGTCCATTCCTGCCTTTGTCCTCCTCAGTTGCTTGTTATTTATAAAAAACAATTGTGTTAATACTGCTGACCTTCCTTCTGAGCCCTGGTCACTAGCCTTGCGGTTACTGGGGGTTCTCTCCTCCTAAACTGAATCAGAGGTACAGTCTATTGTGTAGTGTACGTCTTGCAAAGGCAATTCTTAAAACAGACACAAGCACAACCTGTTCTTTGTGAAGACACCCTACAAACAAAGCAAGCAGCTTCCAGCTTGTCTCATCAATGGTAAAATTGCTTAGATGTCATAATTAAAGATGTCAGGTCTTTATGGGAACATTAACTTGGCAATGGTTTTGTTTTTATACACTCTGACGGGGGCCAGGGAGAAGAGAGTGGCTCTGGAAATTTGCAAAATGTGAAAATGAATTGGCAAAGCAAAATCTTGTCATAACATTCTCCATTGCAAGCAACATGATACCTGACAGCTTATGTGCCCTGTAGTAGATCATTTTGGCAGTGCATTTTGTGCAGGAAATAGGACTTTGGGAAAACGGACATTTTGAGAAATTGTTGGTGTTCCATAAAGAAAGGAGAGATATTCGGCTAAGATTTAAGATAGTCTTGAAGTGGAACATTAAAAAAAGCACTAAACTACAAAGCACCATATCCATGTGTGTGTTAGCTCAGAAAGAAAAGCCTGTATGCTAAAGGAAACTAGGACACTTATTTTTTAAAAAAAGGTGGCCCTGAAATGTATCACAAAAATATTATATGTGAACTGTCATTTTTTGCAGTAACTATTGAGGGGAAAAATTCATACTAAATGCGCTGCCTTCATACACATAGGCAATTTCTTGTTCCTGTTGGTAACATTTTAACAGGGTGCAGAGGAAAGAATCTAGCATATTACTATGGAAATTGGTGATACTGAAGTACTTAATATTATCTTTACACTGTGACTTTTTCTAACACAAGAGTTCAGTAATAAGCAATCTGAGCAGATAACTTCCTGTACTGACGGAGAAATTTAGTATGTCTCTGTCTTCCTCTTCATTTTCTAATGTGATACTTCTTGAGAGTACCAATCAAAGATTACATCTTTCCTGCCAACTTCAGCAGTATAGTGCAAAAATGCTTAAGTGAGGAGAGACATGAAAAAACTGTACAACCGTTTTTTTGTATAGGCATTTATTTATTGTTGTTCTATCTACCCTGCCCTTCCTCCCAGAGGATCCCAGGATGGTGTACTCATAGTGCAAAAATACAGCCATACAAAATCGGGGAAACAGTTTAAATACCCAACAGAGCAGGTGAAGAATAACAAGAATTACTTTTCCTTGGCTAACAGAAGAGCCCTGCTGGATTAGTCCATCTTGTCCAGCATTCTGTTTCTTGCATTGGGCTCTGGGAATTCTAGAATCAGGACATGGAGGGAATAGCTTCCCACCACTGTTGCTTCTAAGCAGTTGGTGTTTAGTGGTATACTGCCTTTTAAACTTGATATGCTAGCTATTTAAATGTAGCTATTTAGCAGTAAGCCACTGATAGACAAATTTATGGAAGAAATGTCTTTTTCAGCCTTTCCCAACCTTTGGGTCCCCGGATGTTGCTGGACTACAACTCCCATCAGCGCCAGGCAGTATGGCCAATGGTGAAGAATTGTGGGAACTGTAGTCCAGCAATATCTGGGGACCCAAAGTTTAGGAAAGGCTGGTTTAATTATCTTACAAAGCCACTTAAGACAATTTCCATCTCTACATCTTGTGACAGTGAATTTCTTAAGTTTATTTATGTGTTAGTCCCTTTTAGAAATCAAGTTCTGCATGTCCAAAGAACACTGGGAGGGGAGGTGTGCATACTAGACACATCACTGTCCTCACTGGCTCCACCCAAGACCTTCTGCACATTAGTGGAAGATCTGATGGGGGAACCTTCCGTTGTTCAGATGAATGGACACAAGCTTGTGCAATTTGGGACTTCAGATCACATAGAGGAACCTATCATATACAGCTGAATGTGCCAAGGTTCCCCCTTCAGACCTTCTGCCTAATATATATTGTAGACGCCTGGGGGTGGAGCCAATGGGCAGTTGTGACTTTGGGAATGGGACCAGCGCAGATCCTAATTTCTTTAGAAGCCTGTTATGTGAAGAAATACTTAATTTTGTATGTCCTGAACCTACTATCTTCTTCAAACATCACCCTGATTCTCCCCTTAGCACCGCATCTCAAATGGTTTGAGAAATAAATCCTTTAAGACTACTGCAGAGGAATAAAGGCACGCTTCTCCGGATCAAGCCGACGGTTTTCAGTAGAAACAATTTCCCCCAGTAATTAGCTGTTAAAGCACATGTATAGCCTTTCACTCAGATACTTAATAAGAATAAGTTGCAGGATACCCTGGAAATCTACACAGACTGTCATATTGTGAACGAGCCCAAAGGACCCAAGTCCCTGGAGAAAACAAGCTTAGACAGGGGAGGTGTATTTGTCCCATAAATCTAGCCACTCTCTGGTAGAGTTTCACCACAGGATGCAGGTAATTAGGTAGACTTCATTACTTCTCTGTTAATAAATTAAAATAATTTAATTTAATTTACATTAATTTATATTGTTAGGAATCTTGGCATAGTGGTAAAATAAATGTTTATTTTTCATTGTCTTTTTCTATTTTAAGTGCATTGAGGTCTGGTGTATGTGTGTGCACATTTTTAAAGTGTTTGGACTAATTCAGAAATTACACTCATTGCTGTTAACCACTATTTTCTTGTATCTTTCTGTTTCCCAATGTTCTGTATCACTTGCATCTTGATGAAAAATTCTTAAGGGACCATATGACTTTTAATTTTTGCCTATAATTTGATTCCTTTATCCAAACAGCCAATATATAGACATAAGAGAGTAAGATATCACATAGCTGTTTCCATTTTCTTCACAAAAAAACTTTCTTTTCCCCAGCCATAGACTTAAAGAATGGCTCTGGAGAGTTGTATCAAGGACCTGCCCATGGAAAAGCTGACACTATTTTCACCCTGTCGGATGACGACTTCGTAGATTTGGTGCTAGGCAAGATCAATCCACAAAAGGTACAGACACAGAATGAATGCTGCCATAGCAAATTATCACCTGTTAACAGTAGAACGTTAGCATTAGTAATAACTTCTAATTCACAGATACTTGATATGCTAACAGAAGCTCAAAGATGGCTATGGCAAGAACAGCTTCTCATATTAAGAAAATTCCTAACTTGTTAGTTCTCTAGGACTGTATCGCTATAATTCTGACACTCATAAAAAGACCCATAAATCATATGTTAAAACAGCAGTGAGGAACATTCAGCATGCAGGCCTAAATAGGCCTTTCTGTTTGGCCTGTGACACTTTTGGCCACCTGCCAATTTCAAACCACTCCGGCAAAAATGAGCCACCTGATGTTATTGTGATGTCAGGTGATTGGTAGGTAAGTGACCTTGCTTATCTGTCAAATTTTCCCTGGGGTTGGGGGGGGGAGGGAGATAAAGGATATGTCCCTTAGGCTGGATCTGATTCCCACAACTTCACACATACTTGGATAACTGGGATGAGGTCACAAGACAGAAAGAGGATTCAAAGCAAAGAACAAGAGAGTTGATAACAGCCTCTAAAGCTTCATCCACTACAAGTGCTTTCCATTCTCTTCAACTGAAAAGGGACAGCTTTGCTTGTGCAAAAGGGGATGCAGGGCTGGTGCCAGGCATGACCGGGCCCTTGGGCACCAGCCTGCCTGAGGCCCACGGCACCCGCCCACACGTACCTCTCCCTTTGCGGCAAATGCTGCCCATGCTGTACGTGCATGACTACCATCAACAAAGATGGCGGCAGAGGTATCAGCCCCTTAGGGAAGCCTTGGTCGCCATATTGGTTGATGGCAGGCATGCACAAAACGCAGTCAACGTTGCAGACCTGCACGGTTGTAGGAGGGGTGCCTGGCAGCTCCCTCTCTGCGATCCACAGCAGGGTTGGGAGCTGACGCTGCCGGGGATCATGGAATGGGAGCGCTACCCACCCACCGTAAGGAGGTGCCCTTCAGGTGCCCTTGACCAAGGCCCAACCTAGCCATCCTCCGGCCCTGAGGGAATGTATATAGCTGTCCCCTTCACTAATGTGACTAGGTAGACCACGCGCGGAGGAGCTCCCTGCATGTGATGCATATCACACTTTTTCTTTTCTGGATCCTAATTTTGTTTACAGTGGGCATCAAATAGTGGAATTTAAATAGGGTACAGGATTTGATTTTCTATGCAGCAAGACTATAAAACATAATGCCTAAACTAACAGATTAAATGGATCTCGGATACTACACAATTGTAAATTCTTCTCTATCATTTTAATTATTAATGCTACAAAGCAATTGGGACCTGTGATCGGGAGCAGGGTTGAAGGAAGGAGGAGATACTTCTTCCCTCTGTTTGCTATCTTCATTAGGTTCCTTAGCAGATGACTTACTGGAGGTAATCTAGTTTGCCAGAAATGTCCCAGGTTAGGTGGGCTGGTGGTGGTGGTGGGCCTTTCTTAGACTAGGAGAGAAGAAACATCCTGCATTTAAGTTCAAAATGTGAAGATATGCCCAATCCCAAATGGTGAAAGAGAGAGCCAATTGTGGTGTAGTGGTTGGAGTGCTAGATTAGGACAAAAGAGATCCAGGTTTGTATTCACACGCAGCTGTGAAGCCCAGTGTGTGATCTTAGCCCTATCTCTCTCAGCCTAACTTACCTCACAGGATAAAATTGGGGAGGAAAAGAACAGCATACTCTCCTTGGAAAAAGGGTGGGATAAAGACATCATAAATGACAACAACAGAATGGTGTGCATCGAGCCATAATACATAACTAGGATAGTATATGTTAATCATATGCATTTTGTGCCCTCTAAAAGTGATAGATTGCTGAGAATTTGCCTCTTCATGTTCTACTTGCTGTTTAAGACTGATTTAGTTTAGCCTAAGGATTAAGCACTGATGATGTAGCCTTTTGTAACATTTTGCAGTGGGCAATATGAGACTTCGTCCAAAGTAGATTCTCTATCCCCGTTTAATTCCTGGTTAAGTCTTACTTTCTTTTTTTTTTTTTTTTTTCAATAATTTTTATTCAGATTTTCATAAAACATACAAGACAAAATCATAAAACATTCAAAGACAAAAAACAAAATCAAAAATAGTTAAACAAAAAGAAAAAAAGAAAAAAAAAAAACAAAAATAAAAAATAAAGAGTAAAATATTGACTTCCCATTTGTCAAAGATCAAATCAGTTATAAGTCTATAATATATAACAATCCTGTCTCTTAAGTCATATTATAAAATCACTTTCCTCCAGTAGTTATCTTACTTAATCATCAAATCTCATAAACATTACTTTATTCTTTCCACAAAAAGTCAAAGAGAGGTTTCAATTCTTTAAGAAATATATCTATCAATTTTTTTTTTTCCAGATAAGCATATCGATTAATCCATCTCATTACTAATTATGATAATCTTATTGTCATAACCATAGTCAAAATAAACATTTCAATTAATCCATCACATCAGAATCTGTTAGGTTCAATAATTTCAGTAGCCATTGTTCTATTATCTCTATTAGTTCCATTTTCCATCTTCCATCTTCAGTAGTCTTGTTAAGTCCAGTAATTTCAATATCCAATCTTCCATTATCAGTATTCCATAATAATCTTGCTGTCAAAGCCATAGTCATATAGTAAGAGTCTGATGGGGATTACCTCTATCCCAAATATTTTCTTGCCATCCATTCTGAATAGGTTGCTGAAATACTGCTGTAAAATCATATCTCTGTTCTTTTTTTCAAAATACACTGGGTCATCTCTTAAAAGTTTTTCCATTGTCACATGGCTGCAGTTAATTCCATAGATTTTCTCTATATTGGGCTCCATCACATCATTCCAGTCCAGAAGATTATCCATGCCATTGATAACTTTATCTCTAGAATCTTCATTCATTTCTTCAGAGATAACATTGAGTTCCAAACAATAGATTTTATTTCTAAAGTCCATAGACTCCAAATCTTGTTCCTGTTCCACGTTGGTTCCAATCTCCGGGATCTCCTCTCTCACAGGGACCCCTATTCCAGTCTCCAGGGTCACCTCTCTCACAGGGACCCCTGTTCCAATCTCTGGGGTCTCCTCTCTCACAGGGACCCCTTCCAGGGTCACCTCTCTCACAGGGACCCTTATATCTTTAATCTCCTGCTTCATTTTACTCAATTCAATTTTCATTATCTCAATCTCATCCATTATTTTCTGAAACATAGTTATTTCCAGATTTTCAGCCACTTTCTTAATTGCCATTTTAAAAGAAAAATATAGGAAAACCACTTCTTATTTCAGCAACAATTGGGTTAATACTCCAAACTTGGTGACATCACAGTATAAACAGAGCAGACAGCCTTATCTCTCCAATAGTTAAGTAAACAAAATGCAGTTCCCAGGATCGAAACAATTAATGGCAATCGTCAAGAAACAGATTCGTCAAAATAAAATAGACCAAAAAGAGAGTAGTCTCAAAACAATATAATATTTTTCAAAATAAAAATCTGGAATAGAAATCCCTCTTCTGTGTATATCTTTAGAATGCAAATCCAGGACAGCTTTTTGCAACAAAAACAGAGATAAGCTATTAATTAGTGCGTAGCAGAGAGAAGTTATGGCTCCCCAGTGAGATGTCAAAAACTGATCAATCTGGCAAATCTCTTTTAAACAGCAACAATTTAAGTCAAGTAAAAGAAAAATATAGAAAGAAGGGTGCTTGCCTGTTAGTGCGTTCTCTCTTAGAAGATAAGGTGAACGTTCGCTTTTCCAGATAGAGCTTGCTGTTGAAAATCCGTCCCACCTTCGTCGGCTGGACCTCGTCCCATAAATTAATGAGATCTGGTCGTCCCAACAAAAATAGGCTTTGAGGTTAATCTCTTCGTTTCTCCCTACCCGGGAGAAGTTTAATCAGTCAAAAAAAAAGAAAAAACTGACTGATATATCTGAATAAGCTTCTTTTGAGGCAGGAGCCCGTCTCAAAAGCAGGCACAGGCTAAGTCACCCTTCCCGGAAGTGTTAAGTCTTACTTTCTTGTAGCTGTTTTTAAACATGCAACTCTAGGAGAACAGACGAGACTACCTCGAAGTGTCTTTCCTCCCCCCCCCCCGTTTGCTGTAGGCATTCATCTCTGGTAAGCTAAAAGTTAAAGGCAACATTATGCTGAGCCAGAAGCTGAGAATGATCCTTCAACAATATGCAAAGCTGTGAGTTCCCTGCTGGACTGAGATTGCCTGGGAATGAAAAAGGAGCTGTTTCTTTTTTCAGATCAACAACCTGAAATCCTTATGCAAATCCTGTATTAGAGAACTTCTAATAGACTTTATTGCTAATACGCAAGTTGCATTGATTCTTGCAGGTACAGATAGCTGGTGTGAATGTGATGGGTTAACATGATCTCGCTCCTTTCTTCAACATTGCAAGCCTTTATACCTTCCTTTTACTTATTCCTCGGAGCTTCTTCTAATTAAAACATTCAGTTAATATATTTCTATATAAAATGTAAACATAATTCAATAAAACATACTTTGATACCATTCTCTTGATTCTGTGTCATGGTCTTTCAATGGCTTAAGCTATATTGATCCTGTTCTTTTTTTAAAAAAAAAAAAAGCCAAAGAATTTGAAAGGTTTTTGGGACTGTACTTGTTTCCAGGAACAATCAACCCTCTCCTCAACAGTTGGAGCTATTTATTATTAATCAGCCTTCCCCAACTTGATGTCATCTAGATGTTTTGGACTCTAGCTTCCATCAGCCCCAGCCAACATGTCCAATGGTCAGGGATGCTGGGAGCTCTTCTCTAAAACATCTGGAAGCTGTAGGTTGGGCTAGACCACTACTCTTCAACCTTGGGTCCCCAGATGTTGTTGGACTACAACTCTGATCAACCACATCCAGTGGTCAAGGATGATGGGAGTTGTAATCCAACAACATCTGAGGACCCAAGGTTGAAGAACAGTGGGCTGGATAATATGCAAAGGTTACAGTCACAAACCTGGTTCTGCCTGCAGGCTGATAATTAAAATAATGTTGCATGTGAGAGAAGAGGAAGGACATAAGGTACATCTTCCTTCTGGTCACTCCATATTTTTAGCTTGCCACATAGTTCTGCTTTTCTCCCTCCTCACTACTGAATCCAGGTTCTGACCTAATTTTTCTGTGAAATAGGACACTGAACCACCACTAGGAAAAACTTAGATCACTTATTTGTATAGTGTCATGGCACATCCAGAGCACAAACAGCAGCAAATGTGGGTTTCCTGGAATGGCTTCTGAGATGGGTTTCTGCTGATGACTTGCCCATCACAACTCAGTGTTAAACTTACTGGATTGGTTGCCAACCTTCTCTTCTGCTTCTTCCTCCCTGTTTGTTTCTTCCTTGTTTCCTTTGGAGAATTAAACACCTTGTCCAGCTTTTCATAAGCAGCACAAGCATAGGCACCAAACCAGCTCTGGAAAAACTGTTCATCTGCAGTATAATTGCCGACCTCTGGCATAGTCTGAATCAAACATTTGGGAACACAGGGAAATCATAATAGTATCTAGGATGGGGTAGGCAACATTATGCCCTTCAGATGTTATGGACCACAACTCCAATTGGCCCCCAGCTATTTGTTTCTTTATTGCATTTATATCCTGCCTTTTGTCCAAGAAGCTCAAGGTGGTGTACATGGTTTTCTGTCTCCTCATTTAATCCTGACTACTACCCTGTGAGATAGGTTAGGCTGACAGCATGTGACTGTCCCAAAGTCACCCAGTAAGCTTCATGGCTGAGTGGGGATTCGAACCCTGGTCTCTGAGCCCTAGTCCAACACTGTAGCTGCTACACTGAACTGGCTCTGGCATGGCCACAGCTAGCATGGCCAATGGTCAAGGGTGATGGAGTTGGAGTCCAAAATATCTGGAGTCCACCTTGTTGACTACCCCTGAACCAAGAAGTGTGAGTTTGTAAAAACAGTGTATCCAATTGATAAATCAATTGGGTTACTTAATTTTTCTATCATTTTTAAGGCTCAAGTCAGTTTTCATTGATTTACTGCCAATGCAATTCAGATTGCAAAGCAATTCTGGAGTTTGTGTCATTTTAGAATTGCTATAATTTTCTGTGATTAAAATACATTACATAAAAAATCCCATAAGTCTTCAAAATAGGCTCCATATTATTGTCATTAGGGAGTGTTAACTGTGTACCTCTGAAGGCTATGTTGTGTTGTAAAACATGTTGCTTTTTAGCAAATAAGAGTTTAAGGTATCTGAAGTCCATAGGAAATGGATAAACAAAAATTGCTCTTTTCCCCTTTTATTCTCTGAAAAACTGAATTACTTTAACAGTAGAACTACTAAGCCAACAAGAGCTATAATAACTTTAATAAGAGTAAGTGACTGACAGTGACTAGAGAAAGAATCTTTTTATTACTGGTGTGCAGATAGTGCTAAACCATGGGTTAGCATTACGTGGACAACTAGAGCAAACCAGAGTAAACTCTTTAGGCTTGTACACACATACTTGTTCTACTTAGGACGGGTAATACTGTGTTTACACTGTTTCCACAAATCCTGGATTACTGTTACTGAAAAATGGATTCTTCATTCCTTCTCTCTCTATATGTGCTCTAGTGAGCACATGGAGAGTGACCAAAAGATCCAGAACTACAGCAACAAGGCACTCAGGTCATAATTTATTTATATAATACACATGGTGAAAACTCATACAGCACATTGAGGTTTATTAATGTGCAGCCAGACACAATTTGTGCAGTGTCAAAAATTTTGTGCAATGTGAAATAAGTTTTTGTGCAGTTGAACATACTGGATTTAATAAGGAGCTAGGCAGTTTCTAAAAAAGAAATAGATGAGCCAACTTAAAAAGAAATAGAAAATGAAAATAGCTATTGGTTCCTTTCAAATCTTCACCTGTCAGTGCTTTTTTGGTAAAATAATGAGGTGCCAGTACTCATATTTATAAACGTACTATGGGTGCCAACACAAAATGGTTGGCCCAGGCAGCAAAAAAAGAGGTGCAGGTACTCCATACTAGTGAGTACTGTTACAAAACAACCCCACATCCTGTTAATAGTATATTATGGGACAAATTCTTTGACTAGTTTGGAGGTAGGCAGTGTGTTGGCTGCATGTGCAGTAGGGAAAAAAGCTTAGAATAAACCCTACAGCATATCATACTCTCCCATTCCACCTAACCCAAGCGCAAAGTATTATTATAAAGGAATAAATGAAGTACACTACCTGTACCTTAGTCCTAGCTTCCCAGCTGATTTATACTGAAATACTAAATAATTAACTTCATGACCGGCCAAGTACAATCTGTGAAATAAATCCTCATCTTTGAGTTTATTTTAAAAGTAAGGGGCATAACATCATACCTAGTGAGTATGTGGCAAAGAAATCACCCAACCGGTGAGTCTTCTAGCTTAGGAAGTATCTGCTTTGTATTACTCCATTCTTTCACACCTGTCTCCCATGTTTCATGAGATTTGGGCCCCTTTCCAGGATGGGGTTCATGTTTCTCAGCTTCTCCTAGCCTAGGCAGAGAACAATCCAAGATGGTTACCTTGACCAAACTTTTCAGTCATAAGGAATTTGGACTTTGTGGGGTTTCTGGCTTTCTCCCAGAACACCAAAGATTGTGGTTTAAAACAAACTGTTGTAAGCTTCAGAATAAACCAACTTCAAACCATGGGTCACCATGAAGCTGGATTGTTTAACTGTTAAACTAGAGTTAATTTTAAATCACAATCTCCATTTTGTATGTACCAACCCAGAATGTGTGGAAACTGAAAGTAAATATAGCAGAAGTTCTTTCGGTCACAAGACAGGAAGAGGCTAGGATTGCCAGGTCAGAAGCATTCCAAAGCCTGAGATTTCAGGCGGGCCTTAGTGATATCATGGAGCAGGTCATAGTGATGTCATGGGTATGGGTCGTTGTGATGTCACATGGGTGGGCCCAAGTGATGTCATTAAGCATGATACATTAAGCATCAACCACAGTTGCTTAGAGCATAGAATTCAACAAAAACATCTGATTAGAAATTAAGATAGAAATCGTAGCTGAAAGATACAGCTTTGGCAAGGAACATTTAATCTAGCCTTCTTTGATTCTAGCAAGAAGGATTTAACTGCCCTCAGGGCAGCCCGGTCACCAGAAGGCCGTTGTGGGAAGAAAGGAGCCTAGTGCTGTGGAGATGTTAGATGGGAGCACTCAGGAGTAGTGATGGATGCCCTGAAGGCTGCAGTTCTAAACACACTTACTAAGCTCCATAGAAGACAATAGGACTTACTTCTGAGTAAATATAGTTTGGATTGTGCTGCTGGTAAAGCTTGACTAGGGATCCTCTGCAACAATATCCATATCCAAGCAGGGTTGGCAACCCCCCTGCCTGCAATGCCCTGCCCATACCTTTCAACATGGCTGCTCCAAACTTCTTTACAGATTTGACCGTTCACTTCCGAAAGAGGTCTGAGAAATGAATAAGAGTAAGAAGATTATCTACCCTTTTCTGTCTACCTTGTGGGCTACTATAAACGCACTTTGACAGCCAATCCAATTCCAGTGAGAATAATTGACAGAGAGAAAACACACATAGTTTGATCTACCTTCACAGACAGCAGCTTGGGAACAACAACAATCGCAGCCACACTGCCCACTATTGGGCAAGAAACAAACCGTCATGCAGCCAACAAGGTGCATCCTCAGTGGGTTTAAGGGGGTTGAGCAGAGCGCATGGAACCACTGTTGTTGCTTCTATGGCTGTAAGGGAGTGAGGTTAAAGGTAAATGAAATGCAAAAAGAAAAAGAAATCAGTCCTTTAGTGTGGCAGCACTAATTGACATTAGGCAGACACCTTCATTGTATTGTTTTCAGCATCTGCTAAAAACATTCTTGTTTAGGCAAGCCTATTAGAAGCTATTGTGTTTTTTTCCTGTTTTTAACTTGTTGGTTTTATTATTTTGAATGTTTTTAACTACCTGTCTTTAACTGTTTTTGCCAATAATTTTATTGTTTTAATTTCTTCTATAAACCCCATTTAGGTGTTTTACAATCAAGTGGTATATAAATGTTGTAAATAAAATACATAAATTTTGGAGTCACTGTAGCCCTTGGGTCTCTTTCCCCTTTTAGGAACAAAGGAATCTGCCTTACACTGACACAGGCCATTTGAAACCATCTGGTTCAGTACTGATGACATGGACTACCATTGACTCTCCAGGATTCAAGGCAATCAACCTTTCCAGAAATTAAATTTTGGACCTTTGCATGCAAAGCACTAACACTGAGCTACAGCCCTTCCCCTGTTTAAAAAAGTATCTTTTAAAATTGTTCTTTTCAGTTCACTAATGAATGCATATCATACCTAGGGCAGATCAACACCATTCATTTAAAACACATTCAACACACATTTGAAGCACATGAATCACACCGCAAAGTGATGGGAACTGTAGTTTGTTAAGAATGGTGGGAACTATAACTGTGAGGGGGAAACTACACTTCTCAGCATTCTTTAGGGGAAGTCATGTGCTTTAAATGAAGAAATGTTTATATAAGCATGACTGTCAAATAAGTTTATTATTTACACAACCTGTAAATATATTTCTAGTGCAATCCTATGTTTACTCAGAAGCAAGTCCCAATGTAGTCAATGGGGCTTACTCAAACAGGAAAGCGTGCACAGAACTGTAGTCTCAAGTGATAAGGAACATTCACCCAACCCAAAATTCAGAATCATGCCACTTTAAACTGTTTTGCAACTGTTTATACTTTTTATGGTTATTGGATTTTAAAGGATTTATTTCTTCTTGTGAGCTGCCTTGGTTTCCAATCAGCAATCCTACCTCACAGGGTTGTTATGAAGACTCCATATACACACTCACAATGGAGATGTAAAAATACATACACTCTATATAATAGTTTGTTGTCAAAATGAGTTGGTCATTGCACAATATTTTTTAAAAAAAAATAAAATCAGTATTAGTTTCCTACATAATAAAAGCAGTGATATCTATGTAAACCCTGCCTAATTGCTTTAAAAATAGAATTGGAAGGGGATAGAAAGATTTACAACACAAACACAGTCCTTTGCTATGTTCACTCAAAAGTCCCATTAATTTACAGCACAATCCTAACCATTTCTACTCAAAAGTAAGTCCTGTTGAATTCAATGGGGTTTTCTCTGGGTATGTGGATTAGCATTGCAGCTCTACTCCCAGAAAAGCAAGTATTGGATTAAAGCTTCATATTGGGAAGGTTTTCAAAATATTGCCATCTTCAACAGCCCAGGAAAATTTAAACTTGTTTTACTGCTGCACACAACAGAAAAAAGACTTTTGGTACCGCTGAAAGCTTTATACTTTATCAGAAAATCTCATAAACTGAGTAACAGGAAAAAACAATAGTTTTGTACCTTTGCGATGGAGTCTAAGTACTGCCTGGAGGCCCAGAAATCCCTTGTCAATCACAACCCTGACTTCACTTATTGGCTACAAACCTGAAAGGGTGGGGTTAGAGCAGCCAGCGAAGAGAATTTCACGGAAGTTGTAGGAGGGCTGCTGACATTTTGGTGTGTATCTTGAGAACCAGACCACCTAGCAACTTAATTGTTTTTTTAAATGAAAGTTTAGAGTCCAGAGATTAAGCTGATGCATGCGGAGACCCAGTGAGGCCCCCCAAAACCCCTGAAAACCAGACAACCCTAGAAGAGGCATGAGCAAGCGGGCCCAAGGTTTTGCTCATGCTAATTCTAGCTCATGCACATAGCACTAAACCATGGTTTAAATTATAGTGATGCATTCTGTGGAGGACTCCTCCTGTTACTATAGAAATTTCCCAGTTCCTTATTTGCTTGAAAGTTTGAAACACTAAAAAAGAAGAAAAGTTGACAGCTACAGCAACTTCAAGCCAAAGTTAACATATCTCTAAACCCCAAAATATATGTTGGGGTACCCCATATGATATATCTCTGTGATCGGGAGACTCTCCCCATCAAGAATAACAATAAATTTATTCAATCAAAATAATCAGGCTTCTGAAATGGTCGTAAATACATAATGATGTATAAAATCATAAACAAGTAACTGAGGGTGCTCACCCCAAAATCTTATCTGGGCCAGGACAAATCATATACTCCAGGAAAGGGGAGCATGTCCTCTACAAGATGCCACTGCTTCCCTTCTGGCCCAGAGCTTCTGCTGGGCGGAGAGCATGGATAAGGACATCTACGCACAACCAAAATGGACAAAAAGAGGCAGAATAAAATAAGTAACTGGGGGTGACCAGAAACTGCTCTGGGCCAGGAGAAATCATACACCCCAGGAAAGGGGAGGGTGTCCTCTATGAGATGCCAGTGTGTTTCACCTGACCCAGGGCATCTACTGGGCACAGGGCATGGACAAGAGCATCTACGCACAACCAAAATGGACAAAAAGAGGCAGAAAAGAAATAAGTAATGGGGGGTGCCCACTCCAAAATCTGCACTGGGCCAGGACAATTCATACATCATGGGAAGTGGGATGGTGTCCTCTATAAGATGCCAGTACTTCCACCTGGCCCATAGTTTCTGCTCGGTGCAGCGTACTCATAAGGGCATCTATGCAGAACTAAAATAATGAAGAGTAAAGATAAAGGTGTCTCCGCACTTATAGTGCAAGTCGTTTCCGACTCTTAGGGACATCTTGCGACATTTACTAGGCAGACCGTATATATGGGGTGGGATTGCCAGTTCCTTCCCCGGTCTTTCTTTGCCCCCCAGCATATGCCAGGTACTAATTTTACCGACCATGGATGGATGGAAGGCTGAGTGGACCTCGAGCCCTTTTACCGGAGATTCGACTTCCTACTTCCGTTGGAGTCGAACTCCGGCCGTGAGCAGAGCTTCGGCTGCGTTACCGACGCTTACCACTCTGCGCCATGGAGGATCATATGATGAAGAGTAAGCAGAGAAAAATATGTAATTTGGGGGACCACTCCAATATCTGCTGTGGCCATGAAACATCATTCACCTGAGAAAAGGGGAGAGTGTCCTTAGTGAGATGCCACTGCATGGGCCTGGCATGGATTTTATTGTGGAAACAAGAATGGATATGTGCATCTATGCACAATAAGCAATGTAGAACATATATAAGGAACTACAGGTTCCCACCCAAAAACATGCTTTGGGAACTACAAATCATACATCCATGCATGCAAGAGAGAGTTCCCACCCATTTCAGAGCTTCTTTTGTGTGTATTGTACAAATAAGGATATATATATATTTGAAAAATAGTGAATATGTAGAGGAAATAAAATAAGAAACTGGGGTGCCCATCCTAAAAGAGGATTTGAGGCACCACAAATAATACTTCCATGCATCTGGGAGAGTGTGTTCTATGAGATGCCATCCATGCATACGTTACGAGTGTCTTCTTGAAATTATATCTTCTTCAAGACATCACTGTTTGTTGACCCTGCCACGGGTCATTCTGTCACCAACATCAATGGCTTTTTAAAATAATAATAATTGAGCTATAGCAAGGTAAGAAACAGTGAAGACCAACACAAAAATTAAACATTAAAAATTCTGCATAGATCATAAGCACTGGCCATAATCACTGGAGTATCATAGGGGACATCTATCATTTTCTGGAGTGTTTTGTCTTGGCCCAGAGAAGATGTTGCAGTGAACATCCCCAAATACTTTTTTTCCTGTGCTTTTTGTCTCTTTTGGTTGTGCATAAATGCCCTTATATGTGTCCTGCACCCAACAGAACCTCTGGGCCAGGTGGAAAGCAGTGGCACCTTGTATAAGACATTCTCCCCTTTCCTGGGATGTATGATTTGTCCTGGCCCAGAGCACATTTTGGGGTGGGCACCCCCCGTTACTTATTTTTTTTCTGCCTCTTTTTGTCCATTTTGGTTGTGCATAGATGCCCTTATCCATGCCCTGCACCCAGCAGATGCCCTTTGAACTTTCAAGCAAATAAAGAACTGGGAACTAGGAACTGACTTCAGCATCGTAGAATTTGAAGGGTTTTTGTTTAACTTTCTCATAGATTCTCAAGATTCTGAGCAAACTGCTAGAGTCGCTTTTGAGACTGCAATTCCACTTTTAGAGGAAACTTCTAGATCACTTGTATGGAATTTCAATGAGTGTTTCCAAGTGAAGATCCTGTGATAAGCAGGTTAACTTCATGCAGCTTAAAGCCACCTGAGCCAAAGTTCTGAGATTCTGCTTCTTTTACCCAAGGATAAAAAAGGTACACTTAAAGGATATTTCTGTGTAATCCAATAAGCTTAGAAAAGACATGTGTGAGACATAATCCATAATGTTGTACTGTTTCTATACTGTTTTTTGGTATGTGTGGGGGTTTTTGGGGAGGGGGAATCTCCTGTCTATCCTACAGGGGAAGTTTGCACACTTGCTTCAAACTGTATTGCATCTTCATGTTCACTACCAAATCACATAAGTTTATCTTATTTAGTTATTTATTATTTGATTTATATCCCACCGTTCCTCCCAGCAGGAGCCCAGTTGTAGGCTATAGTCACTGAAATGTTCTCTGAAATAGCAAACAGAGGTTAACAATCCCAGTATATATGCCAGTTTATGCCACCAGTTTCTCAACTATAACTTGTTCTGGACATTTTGAGACTGCATGACTCCAGGTGGTAAATTTATAATACAGAGAGTTTAAGGACAAGTGTATAATAAAAAAAAGATACAAAATGTGAACTGCATGCTTCACAAGGCTAAATGTCCCAATTTGCTTATTATGATGCCACTCTGAAATTTGTTTTTCCTCATATTCTTAAACCCACAGGCTTTGTGGTCCTGTTTGTTCAATATGATCTAGTGTTAGAGCTCTCAGGAGGGAGTTCTTGATATTTATGGTCAAACATACCATTTTGTGGCTAGTTTGACATTAATTTTCCACTTTACTACTGACCTGGCCTTTTACATCTCTTCTTGATGAAATGTAGCATGAATTTCTGTCTTGGAGCCTGAAGTCTTATGATAGCAGGGGATTTATCAGAGCAAGTATCTTTAAGCATCACTTCTGCAGACTCTTTGACAGTTTCTTGCTTTGCTTTAATTGTTGGTAGTGCTCAACGATGTTGCCCTGCAACAGAGCTCCATTAGCCCTCCAGGTCTCTGTTTTCCTTAGATTAGTATTGCTGACATGTTCATGGTGTCTTAATTGTCAAGTGAAGCTGATGACAGATACTGCAAATTATTATTTTTTATTAGATTTATATTCTGCCCTTCCTCCCAGTAGGAGCTCAGGATGGCAAACAAAAACACTAAAAACACAATAAAACCTCATAAAAACAGACATTAAAATATATTAAAACAAAACATCTTTTAAAAAAACAAGCTTTAAAAACATCTTTAAAAGCAATTCCAACACAGATGCAGACTGGGATAAGGTCTCTACTAAAAAGGCTTGTTGAAAGAGGAAGGTCTTCAGTAGAGCACATAATTAAAAGTTACATGACTCAGGTTTCATAATTAAAGTGAATTGCACAGCAAGCCTGGTTTAAAAAAATCTGACTTTTTGTAGTAAGGAAAGTAATGGGGAAAGGCACTGAAAAGTGTGTGATAACAATTTTTTGACACAACATTGTATAACTTCCTCACAAATCAGAATGCATGATCGATAAATGGCTGGTGTTATATAACTGCCTTGCAAACTTTGTGCAAACGAATCAGAATGAATACTCAATACACAGCTCATCTGGAAGCGACCTTAGATTTCAGGACAATGTTAAGAACTATCTAGGAGATGGCTATAATTCTAGAAACTGGAGTGCTTTTTCAGAATTTTGTATCCCTGCAGTTTTGGTATGAGAAGACGTTGATCCTCTCCTGGTCTATGTAGTTGTCAGGGTCCAGCATAGGACCTATGCAAGCTATGCAGCCCATTACTCTTGCAGTGAGGACAGTGATGTCACCCATGGGGGTCTTACTCCCTCAAGCCTAACTGTAGCCATGTGGAAAGGGGGTGATTTTCACTGTGGACAATGTGGCTGGACAGTCATCTGTCAGTTATGCTTTCACTTGGATTCCTGCATTGAGCAGGGGGTTGGACTTGATGGCCTTATAGACCCCTTCCAACTCTAATGTTCTATGATTCCAAGATCTTGGCAGGGCAAAGGGTTAAGCCTCACTATTCAGCTTGCTATGTTACCAATGAGCAGCACCCCCATGCCTGTAATTAAATAAAGGGGGAAGAAAGATACTGGGCAAGTGACATAATTAGCACATGTATCTAGGCCCTAATGTTTCCCCAAATACTCCCCTGGATGTGTGCTTGTCAAGCAGTGCTGAAGTGAATTTGAAGGATACAAGTTCTCAAGGGAAACATGGCTAGCATACTTGATCATGCAGCCACCCTCTTTAGTAAAAGAGAGAGCGAAGTGAAAAAAGACAGGCTCACAACATGCTCTGTGATGGGTTTGCTGTTTGCCCAGTGATTCCCATTTCTTCCTTCATGTAGAATAACACGCACACACAATGTCACAGGCATTTCCGAGGCTTAAAAAAGAAAGTGGCTATAGAAAGTAAAAATGATTGTAAAGTAGTTCAAATGGTTGTTGTTGGTTTTTTAATGAAAGCACAATTCAAAGCTGAAGAAATAACATCCTTGAAATTGCATTTAAAGCCTAGGGTGCCATAATTACGAAATTTTTTCTCAAAAGGAAAAATTCCAGAAATGCTGGATCCCAGATGAGATGGATTTAACTTATTCAGTGCCAATAACTCAGTGCAATAATTTGTTTGATTGTGTGGGTGTTTTGACGGCGCCCAGGTCCTGCAGCTAGTAGGTGCTCATGCATTTGAATTTCTCTGCAGACAACCATGCACCAACACAAGGTAGTTACAGAAAAAAGACCCAATGGTGGGGACAGGACTAAAAGTGTGGCCCTGCACTATCACCAGCATAGGTATTCACTGCACATGAATAATGCATGAATGGGTTTAATACATGAATAACAAACTATGTGGAACAGCATGTGTTTTACGCTGCTGCAGTTTAGTTTAAACAAGTAGCTTTGCACAGATGGAGTCCCTCCTTTTCTGCCCTGATTTGTTGCTTCATATTTATTAGTTCATAAATCATTTTGCATTTAGCACAATACTGGATGGATTGACTGTTTAGACATATATTGTGTTTATGGACTATAATTTTGATATTTGTGTTTATTGTCAGTTGTGTTGTGCCTCCTTTCAGAAGGAAACACAGGATAGACAGAAGGAAACACTGGTAGACAGTGCTGGGGAGGAGTCAGTGGTCGTGGTGCACGTTGGCACCAATGACATGGGGAAATGCAGCCGTGAGGTCCTGGAAGCAAAATTTAGGTTGCTAGGTAGGATGCTGAAAGCCAGGACCTCCAAGGTGGCTTTCTCTGAAATGCTACCAGTTCCACATGCAGGACCAGCCAGACAGGCCCAGCTTTGCAGTCTCAATGCGTGGATGAGACAATGGTGTCGGGTAGAAGGGTTTGGATTTGTTAGGCACTGGGGAACATTTTGGGACAAGCCGGGCCTGTACAAAAGGGACGGGTTCCACTTGAACCAGAATGGAACCAGACTGCTGGCACTTAAAATTAAAAAGGTGGCAGAGCAGCTTTTAAACTGACTGAGGGGGGAAACCCAACAGGAGCTGAGGAAGGTCCGGTTCGGGATAAACCTCCCCCCTGGGATAAAGACCAAAGAAATTATGAAATTTTAAAAGGGTTAGGCCTAGAAGTAGGCATTGTGAGAGCAGGGGCACAGGATATCAATTCAGAAGGGCAAAATTACCACAGGCCAAACCACAAGTGCCAAAGACACTTGAAGAGAGACACTGCTTACAAGTACCTGTACTCTAATGCTAGGAGCCTCCGAACCAAGATGGAAGAACTGGAGTGCTTGGTCTTAGAGGAGAGCATTGATATAGTGAGCATAACGGAGACCTGGTGGAATGGGGAAAACCAGTGGGATACGGTTATCCCTGGATATAAACTATATCGGAAGGACAGGGAAGGACGTATTGGAGGCGGAGTCGCTCTATACGTGAAAGAAGGCATTGAATCCAGCAAGCTCGAAACCCCCAAAGAGGCGGACTCCTCCACAGAATCATTGTGGGTGGTGATACCATGCCCCAGGAGGGATTTAATACTGGGAACGATCTATCGTCCCCCTGATCAAAATGCTGGAGACCTGGAGATGAGATATGAAATTGAGGAAGCATCCAAACTAGGAAATGTGGTAGTAATGGGTGACTTCAACTACCCGGACATAGACTGGTCGCATATGTGTTCCAGTCATGACAAAGAAGCAAAATTTCTAGATATTCTAAATGACTATTCCCTAGACCAGTTGGTCATGGAACCGACCAGAGGGACGGCAACCCTGGACTTAATCCTCAGTGAGGACTGGGACCTGGTGCGAGATGTAAGTGTTGTTGAACCGATTGGGAGCAGTGACCATAGTACTATTAAATTAAACATACATTTAAATGGCCAATTGCCAAGAAAATCCAACACTGTCACATTTGACTTCAAAAGAGGAACTTCACAAAAATTAGGGGATTGGTAAAAAGTAAGCTGAAGAACAAAGTCCAGAGGGTCACATCACTCAAAAATGCTTGGAAGTTGTTTAAAAACACTATATTAGAAGCTTAACTGGAGTGCATACCGCAGATCAGAAAAGGTACCATCAGGGCCAAGAAGATGCCAGCATGGTTAATGAGCAAAGTCAAGGAAGCTCTTAGAGGCAAAAAGTCTTCCTTCAGAAAATGGAAGTCTTGTCCGAATGAAGAAAATAAAAAAGAACACAAACTCTGGCAAAAAAATGCAAGAACACAATAAGGATGCCAAAAAAGAATTTGAGGAGCACATTGTAAGAACATAAAAACCAACAACAAAAAATTCTATAAATACATTCAAAGCAGAAGACCATCTAGGGAGGCGATTGGACCCTTGGATGATAAGGGAGTCAAAGGTGTACTAAAGAACGATAAGGAGATTGCAGAAAAGCTAAATGAATTCTTTGCATCTGTCTTCACAGTGGAAGATATAGGGCAGATCCCTGAACCTGAACTAACATTAGCAGGAAGGGATTCTGAGGAACTGAGACAAATAGTGGCAACGAGAGAGGAAGTTCTAGGCATAATGGACAATATAAAAACTGACAAATCACCAGGCCCGGATGGCATCCACCTGAGAGTTCTCAAAGAACTCAAATGTGAAATTGCTGATCTGCAAACTAAAATATGCAACTTGTCCCTTGGGTCCTCCTCCGTGACTGAGGACTGGAAAGTGGCAAATGTAACGCCAATCTTCAAAAAGGGATCCAGGGGGGATCCCGGAAATTACAGGTCAGTTAGCTTAACTTCTGTCCCTGGAAAACTGGTAGAAAGTATTATTAAAGCTAGATTAACTAAGCACATAGAAGAACAAGCCTTGCTGAAGCAGAGCCAGCATGGCTTCTGCAAGGGAAAGTCCTGTCTCAGTAACCTATTAGAATTCTTTGAGAGTGTCAACAAGCATCCAGTGGACATAGTGTACTTAGACTTTCAAAAAGCTTTTGACAAGGTACCTCACCAAAGACTTCTGAGGAAGCTTAGCAGTCATGGAATAAGAGGAGAGGTCCTCTTGTGGATAAGGAATTGGTTAAGAAGCAGAAAGCAGAGAGTAGGAATAAACGGACAGTTCTCCCAATGGAGGGCTGTCGAAAGTGGAGTCCCTCAAGGATCGGTATTGGGACCTGTACTTTTCAACTTGTTCATTAATGACCTAGAATTAGGAGTGAGCAGTGAAGTGGCCAAGTTTGCTGACGATACTAAATTGTTCAGGGTTGTTAAAACAAAAAGGGATGGCGAAGAGCTCCAAAAAGACCTCTCCAAACTGAGTGAATGGGCGGAAAAATGGCAAATGCAATTCAATATAAACAAGTGTAAAATTATGCATATTGGAGCAAAAAATCTTAATTTCACATATACGCTCATGGGGTCTGAACTGGCAGCGACCGACCAGGAGAGAGACCTCGGGGTTGTAGTGAACAGCACGATGGAAATGTCGACCTAGTGTGCGGCAGCTGTGAAAAAGGCAAATTCCATGCTAGGGATAATTAGGAAAGGTATTGAAAATAAAACAGCCGATATCATAATGCCGTTGTATAAATCTATGGTGCGGCTGCATTTGAAATACTGTGTACAGTTCTGGTCGCCTCATCTCAAAAAGGATATTCTAGAGTTGGAAAAAGTTCAGAAGAGGGCAACCAGAATGATCAAGGGGATGGAGCGACTCCCTTACGAGGAAAGGTTGCAGCATTTTGGGCTTTTTAGTTTAGAGAAAAGGCGGGTCAGAGGAGACATGATAGAAGTGTATAAAATTATGCATGGCATTGAGAAAGTGGATAGAGAAAAGTTCTTCTCCCTCTCTCATAATACTAGAACTCATGGACATTCAAAGAAGCTGAATGTTGGAAGATTCAGGACAGACAAAAGGAAGTACTTCTTTACTCAGCGTATAGTTAAACTATGGAATTTGCTCCCACAGGATGCAGTAATGGCCACCAGCTTGGATGGCTTTAAAAGAAGATTAGACAAATTCATGGAGGACAGGGCTATCAATGGCTACTAGCCGTGATGGCTGTGCTCTGCCACCCTAGTCAGAGGCAGCATGCTTCTGAAAACCAGTTGCCAGAAGCCTCAGGAGGGGAGAGTGTCCTTGCACTGGGGTTCTGCTTGTGGGCTTCCCCCAGGCACCTGGTTGGCCACTGTGAGAACAGGATGCTGGACTAGATGGGCCACTGGCCTGATCCAGCAGGCTCTTCTTATGTTCTTAAATGAGATGAATGATTTTCTAAGCTGGTAGAATCTGAAACTCCTTGACATACCTAAAAGATCATCTCACCCTTTATATACATAACTGATCATTGCACTCTGCAGGAGAGGACATCCTGCAGATAGCATCTCATCAAGGTGTCTGGTCCATGTGATGTAGGAATCAGGCCTTTAGTGCGGCAGCATGCCTTCCATTACATATTTAGACTATTGCCATCTCTGTTGTCTTTTCTGGTGCCTATTGAAGACTTTTGTTTTTCAACAAATGGAGATTTTTATCACATGTAGTATCTGTATTAGATGTTTCATAGGAAGTGATTCATAAATGAAACAAAATTAATAAATAAATAATACCTGTCTGACCACTCAGAACTGGGAGGCTTTGGTGGCAAGTGTTAGGGCTCATCTACATGGTGGTTTAGTGTGTGTTTGGTGCTACTCTTGTCCCCTTTTAATTTGCATGGTTCACATGACTTTACTGGCGAACAGAAGCTATCATGCCGTTTCCCCCCTGTAAATCTGTACTAATCCAGTGCTCTGATAATACAAAAGGGGAAGGAAAAAAGTCTTCATTCCGTATCTCTAGTGCTTGCCAATGCTATGCTCGGATGCTTTTAGGTGGGTGTGTCAATCGTTCCCCTCTCCATGCCCACTCCCTCCTCTTCCCTTCGTTCATTTCATTTCCTGCGGACTGACAAATAACTGCTGTCCCCCATTCTGCAAGCTTTTTTTTATGTTGCTGCAAACAATGTCTGGTTTTTCTCCCCCCCCCCAACTTGTGCACAAAAGCATAACACTGCTCACATAAAGATTTGTTTTTCAGCTGCATTGTACCAGTGAAAATACAAAGAATTGCACTTCCGGGTTGTTTTTTTTTTAAATGAAACTAACTGGTAGAACAAACTGAGCATGCTTGGTTGTCAAGTAACCAAAGGAAGTGGAAATGTTAAATTAGAGGGTATTAGGAAACTGTGTGATTGATCCTTCCCCTCAGTGTAAATACAAAACACTGTGTTTGCAGCTGGCATTGAGATCTTACTATGGAGGGTGCAAATAGAAAATGGAGGTCAAAACAGCATTTTTAGTACAAAGTAATATTCCCATGTGAATAAGCTCTTAGTGTCCAATATATTTTCAGGACCCAACCTATTCCTGTAATGTAATGAGTTTTAATTGTTTTTAATACTGGATTTTAAATTGCTGTAACCCACCTTAGGTCCTACTGCTGAATACTGGACAATAAATATAATAAGAATAAGAACTTATTACAAGAAAATACAGCTTTCATATGTCCTCTCATTCACATTTGCCACCCCTGTTCCTCCCCAGCCTGTGAAAATTCACGGTTCATCTTGAGATAAATCTACATGCTTATAAGCTGCCTTAAAATGACCCAATATTGTGTGGCCTAACCCAATATTGTATTGTACACCCTGTAGATATGTAAGACAGCAAAAGTTCAACACATACATTTATTTCTCTTGCCCTTTATTGATTGGCATCTTTCCAAGTGTTTACCAATATGAATGGCAGGAAATTGGTCGGGGAAGCTGGTCTGTGTTTGGACCAATTTCATTTGTGGGAAAGTAGCCTTGGTTATCTTTTGAAAGAATTGAAAGCTCGTATTATTCTTTTCTTTTTTTTCTTCTTTGCTGTTATTACAGTCACCACCAAGCTATTCTTGGAAAAAGAACAGACAAGCAGGCAACCTATTACATCAGCTCTAGGAAGCAGAGGTGCTCTGTGATTGACATAATGAATATTAGCTACTGGCTCACATGTTACATTTCTCCTATGAATACAGGTGTGAGGAAAGCTTGCTCTTCTCTGCAAGATCATCCTATAACTCAGCAGAACTGGATACCCACAGGACAACAAACCTTCATGGGGACTTACTTCCAAATAGATTTATTTAGGACTGATGTATAAAGAAACAATCTTGCCATATGGTTAGGATTTCTTTCTTTCTATTAGAATCACCCAGCCTTAGAAAGAACACCAGCATTTTAATTTTACACTTGATTCCCCAGTCCTGTTAGCATTTCCAGATGCTTTTAAGGAGAATCTTCCTGTAGTGGTACACACTGAACAATTGTTGGTCTGGTATAAGAATTTGATTGCAGTGCATGTCAATCGCCATTCCTGAGGTAATTAAATTTTGGAAGAGCAGAGTGTCGCTTCTTTTTTTAATGTTCCCTGTCTGGGATTTGTGTTCTCTCTCTTTGCCTTACCATGACATTCTTTCTTCAAGAGCAAAATGCCCCAGTTCCACATATGATGCTGTTGCTACTATCATCCTTTGCGGGGCTCATCTGAGCACTTTTTGCAGATTAGATCTTGTGTTGTACGCATCACACACATGAAATCTCCCACTACTTTTTTCCAAATAATTTTGTTATATGCACACATACACAGCCCCCTGTCCTCAGACTTGTAATGTGAAAAGACATGAAACAAAACAAAAGTGGATTGGGAGAACGAAATAAGTATGCTCAGGTTCAAGTTCATAGGAACAAGTTGCTCTCATGATTAGCTCGGATGGAAACGTTGAAGAAGAGAAGGCACCCAAAGTTGCTTGTCTCTCAGCTGTGCTTTTGGAGAGGCCCTGCATCCCTCCTCTTCCCTCCTGCTGCTGAGTGATAGTCGCCTTCTTAGGAGAGCTGGTGGTGGCCTTGCTTCAGTTCTCTTCCCTCCACTGATACAACAATCAATATAACATATACCTTTTTATTTTTAATATTTCAGGATGGTGTAAATATTTTCATTGACTCCTGCCTTTTAATATATGAATAACACTCTAAGAGGGGGAAAGAGTAAGAGCTCAAGTCAGTTTATCTTTGCGTCTTTGTGTCATGCATGGTTGTTTGTTTTTTCCTCACTTGCCTTGTACTACATTTGAACTTTTGTGTTTATAATACACTAGCACACCTTTATAATCTTGTGTAATAGGCAATAATGTACTGGCAAACGCAGAAGTGCAGGGTCCCTTCATGATAAGTCAGACCATGCCCCCTCACAACCACACACCCCTTTCCACTTTCCGTCGTCTCCCTTGGTCTCAATATCATCTGTGAGTCCACACTCCACCACAACAGATGACCTAGGAGCCAATCAGCATGAAAGGGGAGGCTGTGTGTTAGCTACTAGGAAGAGTCTTCTTAGTGGCTGACTCACCTCCTTTCACTCTGTTTGGTTCCAATCAGTGCAAAAGGACAAGGACTCTTCTCAGTAGCTGACATGCTCCCCTTTCATGCTGATTGGCTCATACACAGGGACCTGGCTGGGACCCTGCTTCTAAAAAAGTAAGGGGTCTATGACCCCCTGTGACCGCAGATGACTACACTCCTGGTAACAGGTTTCATTGGTCATAATTATCCATTTAAAAAGTTGTTGTTGTTAAGTTCAGGGTAACAAAGTGGGTTCAAAATGACTTGTTCTGTTTCTGGGCCTAATTCAACGTGCTGTTTTTGACCTTTCAAAGCCCTTCATGGCTAGGGTAGGGACCAGGGTACTTCGAAGGATCTGCTGTGTCTCTATGCTACTGGTTGGGGCCCCATCTGCACTATACATTTAAAGCACTACGATACCACTTTAACATCCATGGCTTCCCCCCAAAATCCTGGGTATTAAGGTGCTGAACATTGTTAGAAGGCCCCTATTCCCCACAGAGTTACAAGTCCCACAGCTGCCTGGGAAGAGACGGTGATTGTAAAACCAGTGAGGGGAATAGAGGTCTTCTAACCACGTTCAGAACCCTTAACAAATGACAGTTCTCATGATTCTTTGGAGGAAGCCATGGCTATTAAAGTGGTACCATAGTGCTTTACACGTATAGTGCAGATGGGGCCTGGATCTTTAGATCTCCTTCAGAGGCCCTTTTCTGGATATCCACACCAGATGAAATGTGGCAACTGGGGAAAGGCTTTGTCAGTGGTATCACTCGACTCTGGAATGCTTTCTCCAGAGAGGCTTGCCTAACATCTACCTAGATGTAATTTCGGCACCAGGCAAAGACCTTTGTGCTTTCCAAAGCTTTTTGCTTTTTCTTCATTATATTGATTTTATCTGGGCTGCTTTTTTAAAAACAGTTTATTGAATTACTTTGTGTATTTTAATTTGTTTTTATCTTGTAAACCACCCTGGGAACATGGTTATAGGGCAACAAATGAATAAACGTAATGCTTGAGTCATTGGGAAACAGCCTTATTATGATGAAGTTTACTGATTTTGAGACAGAGAGAGAATGTCTAGGACAGCAACAGCAAAAAATACAGCTTCCTGCCCCAACTTCAATAGACTGGTGGAAAGTGATGGTGAAGGAAAACAGCAGAATAATATTTTTTTTCTGTTTAATGTATAGTTTAGTTAGTTTTAGAGTTGTGTGGAAATGGCCTCTCACACTTCTCCATCCTATTTGGTGGGCGGGAGAAAATTGTGGGACTATTTCACCAAATTTCTATAGAAGGAAGAGAATTTTTCCAGCAGTTGCTCAGGACTGGGACCTGCTATTAGTAGTGGCCATAGCACAATTTTATTTTTCCCACAGCAAGTATGTTGACTAGAGAACTTTTGACTGAACCCAACTCAAGTGTACAAATTAGCAAATATCCCTAGAGCTAGTGTGTCAGTTGTATGTCACACTATTGGATGGCCATTCTTGCATTAGAAAGATTCATCTTAAGGAAGAATGTAGGCAGTACAAAAGGAATCAGCCTCTGTCAGGAAGTATAACCATTTTTTTAAAAAAAACCTAAAGAACTTTGTTAGCTCTCCAATTTTAGATTCACCAACTGTCAAGCTCTCAGAATGCATACAAAAGTCCTCTCTCTCTAAAACATTCCATTCAGGTCCTTTACTTACAATCTCCAGAAAGTAGTGGTGATTCAAGTGACATGTGCAGGCTTCCAATCCTGATGCATGGTTGTATTATTTGCAGCTTTCATTTATGTGCATTGTAGCTAAAGGATAATTGAGGTTGTGGGCAGCACTTATGAAGTCGGCAAACGCCATGATATTATATCTTTCCCCAACCTGATGATCTCCAGATGTTTTGGACTATAACTCCCATCAGCCCTACCTGGACCACAGTGTCAACTGTGCTATCTAGTGCTGATAGGGGTTGTAGTTCAAAACATATAGAGAAAGGGTGCTTTAGGATGAAATACTGGTGTTGGCACAACCGTGAAAATAGATGGCAGTCATATTTACTCCGAAAGAGCCATGATGATGATTATTGCTCCTGCAGTTATTATTATTACTCTGATTACTAACTCCAGAAAATCAGTCTTGTTGCAACAAAACAAAATGTCCTCAAGGTGCTCAAAGTTCCTATATGTCCAGTTTATTCATCGTCATTCACTCCTCATTTATTTATTCATTCGTTCCATTTATATTCTGCATTCCTCTAGGAAAGTGAACTTTCTCCCCCCATTTTATATTACTTCAATCCTATGATGTAGGTTAGGCTGAGAGGTAGTGACTGATCCAGTGAAATTCATGGCCTGAGTGGGGATTAGAATCTGGATCTCCCTGGTTTTAGTCTGACACTATGACTACACTGACTTTCTTTATCTGGTTTCAGTTTATACACAGTGTACTCATTTCTTGCAAGGGATCTATGCTTTTTCTTAAAATTATACCTGTATTGCAAGGATAGCATGTGTGTCCCAATTCACTTACCACAGTTGCTATAGTCAATTTGAAACTCAGTTGCTTGAAGACTGCTCCCACCTGGCAACTTGTTTGTGTGAATAGTAATGTGGCTTCCCAAGTGGACTCAGCTATTTTTGAACATACCTTTGTACCTCCTTCCTTTTTTCTCTCTGCAGTTTCAAGTGTAGTTGAAACTCACTAATAGGCAAAAAAAAAACAACCTTGCAGTTTGAAAATGTATCTATAGCCAACACATGTCTTTCTATCCAACTTTAAAAAGCAGAGAAATTGGGCAGCTATAGTGAATGCACCAGGGGAGCAGGAGACCTGCCCTTCTCTCTGAGATATTGGACTGCCCTACAAATTTGTCAAAATGCAAACACAATTTGGGTTGGTCTTTCACAGTCCAATTTACTTCCTGTGTAGCTTGGAAGAATTTGGTAACGTACCTCTGAGCATATGGTGACTGTTGGCAACACCTGCAATCAGCCCAAATAACAGAAACAAGCTATGTGCTGTGCTGTGCTGATATTGTTTTAACAGGGAGAAACCAACAATATTAAGACAGTTAATGTAGTTTAAATATTCACTTTAAATATGTTTGATTTAGTTTGCAATTTTAGGGAAGTTTCCTATGGTAAATTATTTTCTCTTGCTTCTGTTTCTGTGAATATGTGAAGTACAGCAACACTTTGCATAATTTACACTAAAAAACTCCAAAAACAATTGTGGAATAATGGCATTGACTATTCTGCAGAATAGTCTCCAGTAGACACAAGGAGTGTCTCCGTTTGCACAAGATAAAACAGTGGGAGGTGAAATATATTCTAGCAAGTTTATAGGTGTGCTCTATGTTTTTAATTGACCATGCCCACCCTTCCTTAAGTGGAGTAGTTTAAGCATAGCAGGCTGAACACATGCATCTTGGGCAGGCCAAGTTTGTTTTTTCCAATAGCTAGAGTCATTGCTGAAGTAGCAATATATTGTAATCAGTCTAATTTTATATCAAAGCTGCAGTTTCAGATTCAACTGTTAATGCACCCAAAATAGAAATAGAGCATAATCTCCAGTTTGAAACACAAAAGGCTGTCTTCACTGTCAGATGACATTGACCAATAACAAGGCTTTGAAATGAATAAAAATAAGTTTGACACAGATTTCTAGGATGAAAAATGAGTGAAATATAATTTTCTGAGTTAGATTCTCTGTAGAAACAGTACTAACACAGGAAAGAAGCAAAGTGAGAAGAATACCAACATGCCAAAAATGTAATTCTCCATCTTTGGAGATGCAGTTCTGACTGCAGGTGTTGCCACCACTATGCTAGAGGCACATGTTACCAATTCTTCCAAGCTACACAGGAAGTGGATTGGACTGTGAAAGACCAACCCAAATTGTGTTTGCATTTTGACAAATTTGTAGGGCAGTCCAATATCTCAGAGAGGAGGTCAGGTCTCCTACTCCCCTGGTGCATTCACTATAGCTGCCCAATTTCCCTGTTTGTTAAAGTTTGATAGAAATATCTGTTGGCTATAGGTACTTTCTTAAACTGCAAGGTTGTTTTGTTATTGTTGTTGTTTTGCCTATTAGTAAATTTCTCTACTTTTTAATCCGGGCAAGAAATGGGATCCTGTGCAGATTTGTTGAGAATGGATTGATCATTTGCATACTTATTGAGTTCAATGCAATTTATTCCAGTGCAATCATGCTTAGGAAATGTTAAACTGACCATGGGGAAAGAGAACAAGAAGGAGGAAGGGAGAGGGAGGGGAAAGGGAGAGGGCACGTTTGATCATTTGCAAGCTTATTGAGTTCAGTAGGATTTACTCCTGGGCAATCACGCTTAGGATAGGTGAGCTGACCTGGGGGAGGGGCAAGTAGGGGGAGGGGGAAGGGAGGGGAGGAAGGGGAAGGGGAGGAAGGAAGGTGTAGGTTAGAGGTGGTAGGGGTAGGAAGGAAGGGGAGGAGAAGGGGGAGGGGAGGAGATTGGGTGGATAGGCACTGGCCAGAGGGAAAACCCCTTTCCATTCCATTCCAAAAGGAAAACATTGTTAACAGTATCATTATTTGGGGGGGTTAGCTTCACCTTTTTATTCCACAGCAGACACATGTAGTCTCCCACCCAAATGTAAACCAAAGCTGTCCCTGTCCACATCTATACCAGACATTTATTTCACTTTAAACAGTTATGGCTTCCTCCAAAGAATCCTGGGAAGTATAGTTTGTGACACATGCTGAGAGTTGCTAGGAGACACCCTTTTCCCATCACAGAGCTACAAACCCCAGAATTCTCTGGGAAGAGGGGTTGACTGTTTAACCCCTCTAGCCACTGGAGCCCTGTCAGAGGAACAGGACTCTCCTAACAACTCTCAGCACCCTTTACAAACGACACTTCTCAAAGGGAAGCCATGACTGTTTAAAGTGGAATAAATGTCTGGTATGGGTGTGACCCTCGATTAGCCAAGCCAAACAGTCTGGCTTTTAGGACATTGACAGTTGGTTCTTACTAAGCATGCCTGTGCTATCATAGACACCAAGGTTAATTTTCTTAAATTAATTAAAAATCAGTCATGCATAAAAAATAGCATTTTAAAAAAACTTTTAAACTGCAGAAGACGAAGGTCAGAGTATGGGGCAAGGTCAGTAATAGGATTATAGGCACTTCATGAACATGGCTGATTTTTAATTAATTCCAATGAATTATGGGACTACTGACAGACAAAAGTCCAACAGGGGTCTGGATTATTTTACTCATGTTTCAGGGACAAGAGTGAGGAGACTGAGCAACACCCAACCACTTCCCTTGCACTTTAAAAAAAAAAGTGAGAGAGATGCTCTGGCTATGCAGCATTTAGAGATGCACTTTGAAGATGCAGTCATTATCAAGCAGCGAGCATCACTAAAACTGAATTAGACTCAAAACTTTTTTTCATTGTGTTGTGCATATGTAATAGGGACAGCTTTCATTCATGCTTCTGATGGCACCGACCACCCTCATTGTCTATGGCAGTGACTGTGGTGGTTTACACAGAGAAATGTGTGAAGTTGATAAGAGATTATTCTACAGTGTAATTAGTTTTCAGTTACATTCTTCTGAGAAGGCAACAGAACATGAATGTTATCAGTAATTAATATATTCCATGCTATAAATATTGGTTACTGTGTTAATCAGAAATAGAGTATCTTTCCTTTTTAATTGAGTCAGAGAAAAATGCTGCACCTTAAGATGATATATTATTTGGTTCCTTTTTGATAATGGAAAAAAATTATGCAAATATACACTCAGTCTGTAATTCTAATTAGCTGAACAAGCATTGATATGTGAAATCAGAGGAATTAATTAAACAGTGAATTAACTTTGGGCATACTTTGGAAATATAGGTCTGGGACTTGACAAAAGAAATGACTTCCAGAAAAAGGGACTGTGTCACTTGAAATGCGATATCTCCAGCCATTTTACAAAAGATGGGAGACTGTTTATCAGTGAGAAGATTGGCTTACATTAATCTCCTTTTTGTGGCATGGATTTATTCAAAATTCTGCAGGTATGCCTGGATTACCTAGACCCTTTTAAGCCTGGTTTCAGGCCTGTTTTTTGAAACAGTTCCCTTGATTGATGATCTTCATTGGGAGAGACACAGGGAGTGAAACCCTGTTGGTTCTCCTTGGTCTCAGTGGTTTTTGTGTCCTTCTGGAGGACTCATGGGGGGTGGGAGTTGGAGGCACTGTATTATGGTAGTTCCCCTCCTACATGTAGGATTATTGCCAAAAAAGTAGTACTAGGAGACCATTGCTTGGCCTGTTGGCTCTGGGAATTGTAACTCTGTGAGGGGAATAGGGGTCTCTGAACAACTCTCAGCACCTTTCACAAACTATACTATCCGGGATTCTTTGAGGAAAGCCATGACTGTTTCAAATGGTATAGCACCATTTTAAGTGTATAGTGTAGACAGGGCCTAATGCTATACGAGAATGATGGCTGAAATGGAACCTAATCCTTACTGCTAAATGTCATTGTTACGGCTCTGTGACAGGTAGGCCATGAAATTTTACTGGTTCTCATGTTATTCTAGAAGGGGCCGTAGCTTAGTGGTAGAGCAACTGCTTTGCACGCAGAAGGTCCCTGGTTCAGTCTCTGGTATCTCTAGGTAGGGTTGGAAAAGATTCCTGACTGAAATGCTGGAGAGCCAATGCCATTCATTGTTGACAGTACTGAGCTAGGCAGGCCAACGGTCTGACATAGTATAAGGCAGCTTCCAATGTTATTCAGACCAGAATATTTCACCATCTGAGCTGTTTGTATCCAGAAACTGTGGAAACACTGCATTCAATTTTTTTTTAATGGCCCAGAGCTGTGTGTGTGTGATGCGTCAATACACATATATTATACTGTTTATCCCCCTCTAGGATACACACCTTAACATGATGAGGGGGTTTGAGAGAGTTGAAGAAGCTGAGAGCAATGCCGTCAGGAGTCTAGACCAAGAGGCTAGACTCCTAGCAGGGGCACCAAGGTGGAATGGTCAAAGCTGAGACACCAGACTAAGATGCATCCAAACTCAGAGGAAGGCAATGGTAAACCACCTCTGAATACCTCTTAACACGAAAACCCTATGAACAGAGTATCCAAAATGCAACACGAGATAGTGCTGGAAGATGAGACCCCCCAGGTAAGAAAGCACTCACCGAGCTACTGGGGAAGAACACAGGACAAGTACGAGTAGCGCTGTGACTAATGATGCAGCTGGGTCAAAGCCAGAAGGAAGCCCAAAGGCTGGTGCGCACAGATCCAAAAGGAGAGTCCAGAGTTGTACGACACACACAATAGGAACATGGAATGTGAGAAGCATGAACCAGAGAAAGTTAGAAATTGTCAAGCAAGAAATGGAACGTATCAACATTACCATACTTGGCGTGAGTGAATTAAAATGGACGGGAATGGGACATTTTCAATCGGGCAACTACAAAATATTTTATGCAGGAAATGAGAAATTAAGCAGAAATGGGGTTGCTTTAATAGTGAGAAGTGATGTAGCAAAAGCAATTAGGAGCTACAACGCAAGTTCTGAGAGAGTGATATCAATGAGATTAAACGGGAAACCTATCAACCATCATCCAAGTTTGTGCTCCAACAGCAAACACAGAAGAAGAGGAATTGGAGAGATTTTACGCAGAAGTACAGGAAGAAATTGATCACACACCAAAACAAGACATGCTGATAATCATGGGGGAGTGGAATGCAAAAGTAGGGAACAGAGAAGAACTAGGAATTGTGGGAAAATGGGCTTAGGAGACAGAAATGAGGAAGAAAGACTTGCTGAATTCTGTGAAGCCAATAATTTGTTTCTTGCGAACACATTTTTTGAGCAACCGAAAAGACGAAGGTACACGTGGACATCACCAAATGTTCAATATAGGAATCAAATTGATTATATAATTGGTAGCAGAAGATGGAGAAGTTCCATACTTTCTGAGAAAAAAAGACCAGGAGCAGACTGTGGTACAGATCATGAACTGGTCATATCAAAAATCAGAGTAAAGCTAAAGAAGAAGAACAAAGCAATCATAATGCCAAAATACAATTTAAATAACATGCCAGAAGAATATAAAGATCAAATAAGGAACAGATTTGAGGCTTTAAACTTAGTTGACAGACAATCAGAAGAACTATGGAGTGAAGTCAGAGACATCATCAGGGAAGAATTCAAAAAGACAATAGTTAAAAAGAAAGACCTCAATGGATGACTGAAGAAACTCTTAAAATGGTTAAAGAGAGAAGGAAAGCAAAAGCAAAAGGAGAAACACGTTCAGAACCCTAAATGCAATAATACATCTACTAGTACATAGGGACAAAGAGAACTATTACAATAGTTATTGTATAGAAATAGAAGAGGACAACAAAAAGGGTAGAACAAGAGCCCTATTCCAAACGATTAGAGAAATGAAAGGGAAATTTAAACCAAGAGTAGGGATGTTGAATAATCAACAGGGGAACACACTGACTGACCAAGATGAAATAAAAGGAGGACAGAAGCAATACACTGAAGAACTCTATAAAAGAGAAGCCAGGATGACAAATTCATTCACAGAGGAGCCGTATGATGAAGAACCAGAAATTTTAAAATGTGAGGTGAAAGCTGCTCTTAAAATACTTGGAAGAAACAAATCACCAGGAACAGATGGCATACCAATAGAGTTGCTACAAACTACTGAGACTGAATCTGTCCAAATTTTGACAAAAATTTGTCAAGATATATGTAAAACTAAACAATGGTCCACATACTGGAAGTGTTCAATATACATCTCAATTCCAAAGAAAGGATATTCCAGAGAATGCAGTAATTATCGAACCATTACCTTAATATCCCATGCAAATAAAGTAATGCTCAAGATTCTGCAACAAGGGCTCTTACCATATATGGAGCGAAAAATGCCAGATGTCCAAGCTGGATTTAGAAAGGGAAAAGGCACCAGAGATCATACTGCAAGCATATGTTGGATAATGTAACAGACCAAGGAATTTCAGAAGAAATTTATAGATTACAGCAAAACCTTTGATTGTGTAGATCATGAAAAACTATGGAACGCTTTAAAAGAAATGGGGGTGCTACAGCATCTGATTGTCCTGATGCGCAACCTATACTCTGGACAAGAGGCTATTGTAAGGACAGAATATGGAGAAACTGATTGGTTCCCAATCCGAAAGGGTGTAAGACGGGTGTATTTTATCACCCTATTGGCTTAATCTATACGCAGGACATATCATCTGGAAAGCGGGATTGGATTAAGATGAAGAAGGTGTGAAAATTGGAGGGAGAAATATCAATAAGTTAAGATATGCAGACGATACCATACTACTGAGAGAAACCAGTAATGATTTGAAATGAATGCTGATGAAAGTTAAAGGGGAAAGCACAAAAGCAGGACTACAGCTGAATGTCAAAAAGACTAAAGTAATGACAACAGAAGATTTATGTAACTTTAATGTTGACAATGAGGACATTGAATTTGTCAAGGATTATCAATACCAAAACCAATACCAATAACCCAGAGCTTGGAAAAGTTACTTTTTTTAACTACAACTTCCACCAGCCCCAGCCAGCATGGCCACTGGATTGGGCTGATGGGAGTTGTAGTTCAAAAAAGTAACTTTTCCAAGCTCTGCAATAACCAAAATGGAGACAATAGTCAAGAAATTAGAAGGCAGCTAGGACTGCGGAGGGCAGCTGTGAGAGAACTAGAAAAGGTCCTCAAATGCAAAGATGTATCACTGAACACTAAAGACAGGATAATTCAGACCATGGTATTCCCGATCTCTATGTATGGATGTGAAAGTTGGACAGTGAAAAAAGTGGATAAGAGAAAAATCCACTCATTTGAAATGTGGTATTGGAGGAGAGCTTTGTGCATACCATGGACTGCAAAAAAGACAAATAATTGGGTGTTCGAACAAATTAAACCAGAACTGTTACTAGAAGCTAAAATGATGAAACTGAGGTTATCATACTTTGGACACATCACGAGAAGACATGATTCGCTAGAAAAGGCAATAATGCTGGGAAAAACAGAAGGGAGTAGAAAAAGAGAAAGGCCAAACAAGAGATGGATTGATTCCATAAAGGAAGTGACAGACCTGAACTTACAAGATCTCAACAGGGTAGTTTATAACAGATGCTATTGGAGGTTGCCAATTCATAGGGTTGCCATAAGTTGTAATCGAGTTGAAGGCACAACAACAACTTACTGTTTATGGTAGAGGTTGGTATTAGATATGGTAAGAGGTTGTATATGGTAAGTAGTTAACCAAGGGAGGAGTGAATGAAATGGAACACTGATGAATGCTGTGTGTGATTGGTTGAGAGAATGGGGTGGTGTTTATAGTTGACTGAATGACAGTTGACAGATAGGGTACAGACTTGAGAGAGATAGGGATATTTCTGGAAGTATAAGGTTTTGTTTCTTGAGAGATTTTGGGTGCAATCCAACTTGTATTTGCACTAGGTTGGAGGGAGTTGGATACAGAGCTTGGAAAAGTTACTTTTTTGAACTACAAGTCCCATCAGCCCCAGCCAGCATGGCCACTGGATTGGGCTGATGGGAGTTGTAGTTCAAAAAAGTAACTTTTCCAAGCTCTGGTTGGATGTGGTGGACCCCTGATTGAGTCGTCAGGCTCCTGGCACTGCTGGGCTCCACCGGCACAAGCCCCTCATCCTGACAGAACCGCTGTTCCACAGGGACCTTTCCAGCTCAGCCAGGGGTCCACTGGGGAAGCCCAGTCTTGCAGATGGAGAGCTGGCGGAAGTTGGTGAAAGGCCCCCAAAAGGAGTATTCTGGGATTCAACAGACATCCTTGCTTTTGACTTTCAGGCATCTCTTGAACCCTTTGAGTGCCAATAGGGTGATGAAGCTGCTTAAAATGTCTCTTAAGTAACCAGTCATTTTAATGATTGTTTTATATTGCTTTCAAATCTTTCATGTTGCTGTACACTGCTCTGATGTTTCGAGAGATGGTAGTATATAAATATTTTTATAAAGAAATAAAAATTTATCCTTCTGACCAAGAGCTCAGGATATTGTGTGTGTCATTATCATACTATCAAAAGCTAGCTACGGTTGGGACACATCAACTTGTCCTCAGCCATCCTAGGAGATTCAGTCTCTTGCACTTTCATCTGTCTAAGTTAAAGTCCAGAACTCTACCAATTTCATCACACTGGCTTCCTGCTTATCATATTATGTACCTAGCTAAACCTTGCAAGCAATGGCCACAACAAGGCAACAAAGGCCTTATATTTCAAAAAGAATTTTAATATTTGAATGTTTTACATATGTTGCTGTATGCTAGAGAATTGCTCCATTGTGTTTGCATTGCATTGATTTCATAATTTTCTTAAATATTTCATCCAAGATAATGACTACAACATATGTCTAAAATGATATCCTCAATTCTGAAAAATAGTTAAATGTAATCCTTCACGGATGGGGAGAGGGAAGAGAGAGAGAGGCAGGGAAATCCAAGAAATCTCATCGTGAATTCTTATAGTGTTAAAATGACTTACTTAGAGATGCTCTCTGGAGATGTCCTTTAGAGATAAATTTTAGGTGATAATATGCTTGCCTACTATGTATTAAGCAATTACAGCAATTATATCTACTCACAGTTTTACTGATCCATATGCTAATTCCATTATCTGTTCGAATCAGAACCAGTGATTTGATCATATCACCGTAAGCAGAAGTTTGGTACTATCTATTGAACGTAAGGGATTTGTACCATAATTTGTTGGTCCATAGATGGCCTTTGTGGCATTAAAAAAGCCCCGTGCATCATGAGCATCTGCAAAATGCTGGATTTCTTGAGCTTTCTTTATCCACCAGGCGTTCTTAAGTTCTCTAGTTCTTTGGACCTCAGCCTTTGCACTGGCATAGGTTTTTTTCTTAGCAGCACAGCAGAAACAATGTCACATTAATGACTCAGTGTGAAGCATACAATACATTATGTTATATCTTTCCAAATCCACATCCAGTAATTATGAGATTATGGTAGTTTTGTTTATAGCTTAATTTTTGTGATTTCTTACAAAAATCTGCTAAAACATGAACAAATTAATGCAGTTCTCACTCCCTTTCAGTTAGGATTTTGGTGCTGGTAATTCCTGGCAGGCAAGGAAGATGTTTGGGATAATAACATTCCAGCAAGTTTTTATTTTGTTCCATGGGGTGCCTTGGAAACAAAAGAAAAATTGCTTCCATTATTTGTTTAATGTTGGGGTGGTGGTGGTCTACAATAAATTGAAGCTGAATCCTGAAAAAAAAGTATTCTATGTTCTGAGTTCACTAGTCTGGGACATGGGGAGGAGGCCTCTTCTGGATGGGGCTGTACTCACCGGAAGGAGCAGGTCTATAGCTTGGGGGTAATCCTGGATCCAACATTGTCACTGAAGACTCAGGTGGTCTTTTTGGCTCCAGCTCATTCACCACATAAAGCCATTTTTGGACAGAGATGATGGCCACTGAATTCCATGCTCTAATGAATTCCAGACTGCATTATTGCGTTGAGCTTTATGTGGGTCTGATCTTGAAGATGATTCAGAAACTTTAACTGGTCCAAAATGCAGCAGCCAGATTACTGGTGGGGGTTCCATTTAGAATTCATATAAGTCCTCTTTGAAAACAGCTGCACTGGTTGCCAGTTAGTTTCCCGGCTAATTCAAGGTGCTCAAGTTAGTGCTTAAAGACCTAAATAATGTAGGCCACAAATACCTGCAAGATCACATTCTTCCCTATAGACCTTCTTCGGTGTTAAGACTGCCAGAAAGGGCCCTCCTGGTAGTCCCACTGCCCTCAGCCTTTTGTGTTTCAAATTGGAGGTTATGTTCTATTTCTATTTTGGGTGCATTAACAGTTGAAACTGAAACTGCAGTCTGATGTAAAATCAGACAGATTACAAGACGTTGCTACTTCAGCAATGACTCTAGCTGTTGGAAAAAAGAGGATGCATGTTTTCAGCCTGCTACGTTTAAACCACTTCATCTAAGGCAAGGTGGGCACAGTCAATTAAAAACATAGAGCACACCTAGAATTTTGCTAGAATATATTTCACCTCCCACTGTATTCTTGTGCAAACTGAGACACTCCTCATGTCCATTGGAAACTATTCTGCAGAACAGCGAGTGCCATTATTCCACAATTGTTTTTGGAGCTTTTTTTTTTAGTGTTGCTGTACTTCACATATTCACAGAAACACAAGCAAAAGAGAATGATTTACTATAGGAAACTACACTGAAATTGCAAAGGAAATCAGACATATTTGAAGTGACCATCTGAACTATATCAACTGTCTTAATAATGTTGCTTTGTTCCTGCTAAAACAAGATCAGCACAGCACATGTCTTCTTTCTATTATTTGGGCTGATTGCAGGTGTTGCCACCGCTTATCATATGCTCAGAGGCACGTTACCAAATTCTTCCAAACTACACAGCAAGTGGATTGGACTGTGAAAGACCAACCCAAATGGTGTTTGCATTTTGACAACTTTGTAGGGCAGTCCAATATCTCAGAGAGGAGATCAGGTGTCCTACTCCCCTGGTGCATTCACTATAGCTGCCCAATTTCCCGGCTTTTTAAAGTTTGATAGAAATATCTGTGGGCTATAGGTACATTCTTAAACCGCAAGGGTTTTTTTTGCCTATTAGTGAATACTGTCTTTAGGTCTGGTTTGGAAGGTGCACTTAGTGCAGACTGCTGCAGTGAGACTGCTTGCGGGGACAGCACACAATCAAGATATAACCCTGGTGTTGAAAACTCTGCATTGGCTGCCAATATACTTCAAAGAAGGAATTAAAGTTCTTGTTTTGATATATAAAGCCTGAAAAACCATCTGCTCCTTTATACACCTGCCCAGACTTTGAAATCATTGGGAGAACTGCTCTTCTCATGGATATCACCGCTCTCTGAGATATAGTATGTAGCAACCCATAAGAGGGTATGCTCAGTAGTGGCCTCCAACTTTGGCATAACCTTCCCTCTCAAGTACAGCCAGCATTGACACCAATGTAGTTCTGACATCAGGTAAAAACATGGTTATTCCCATTACTCAAGTATTTGGCTAAAGTGGTACTCCTCATGTGGCTGACTGCTCCATGAGTTAGAGGGAGCCCCCAGCTGACAAGCGTCAAGGCACGTTAAGCAGCAGAGTGAAAAGAGGGTAAGTAGCACCCATTTATTTCATTATTTAATTGAATTAAAACAGCTCAGAGTAATAAGTAATAAGGGCAGCCTGGGGTCACCATGAGCTAGGAGCCAAATCCTGAAAGAACCTATATCTTAGGAGACAGATCCTAGGGGTAGGAAGCCTATAGAAAGCTAGTTTTCAACACCACCCTAGCAGGAAAGCTTCAGGGGACACTATAAAGAAGGCTAAATTCCAGTTGGAGAGAAGGGGAAAAAGGAAACTCCACCAATACATACAGGGAGAGAGTCAGCTCAGTCTTTGCTAAAAAGGGCAGCTTTAGCCTTCCTTAAACACAACCACAAGCTCTGTTTCCCTAGGTTAAAAAAAGGTCAAGCTGTTCTAGGTGGGAAAACAAAAAAGACTTGCCTGGAAGTCTCAGCCCCCTGCTTAGATTAAAAGCAGCCAAAAGCTAGTCTAGTTTGTCCAGGCCAGAGTGCAAGGCACCACTTACAACTACAGGGGAATTTGCACTGATAAAAGTGGTTGTTGTCAGCAAATAAAATAACAATAGAGTTAAAGCTAGTTAACCTTTCTTAGTACCACTAGTCAAAGTCCTTAAACAGCCCCCCTCTCTCTAAGGAAGGAAGCCTCCCTGCCTGCCTTCAAAGGAAGGAAGCCTGAGATAATCCTAAGGAGTTGCCCCAGTTGACAGTTGAGCCATCAGCCTCAATTAACACATCATTGGCTGGCAGAGTAGCTGGGAGGGACCAGCCACACATATACATTCAGAGAACCCTTGCCCCCCACTCTGCCCATCTGTTCCCTGAACTCAACTAAACCGCAGTTTCCAACTCATTAACTTAATAAACCTTAAACAAAACTATGCAGGTAAGAAGCCAGCAGGGGTGTGGGGGCTTTCCAGTGTTTTGCACTGCCTGCAGCATGTACGACTATCTGCCTGTTGGACAGAAGTCGTGGGTGTGCTCTCGGTGCAATGAGCTCCTGGCTCTCCGGGAATGACTTTATTTCCTTGAGGCCAAGGTGGCTGACCTGGAAAAGCTGAGAGAAGCAGAGAGGTGTGTGGAGGAGGCCTTCAGGGATATTATAGCTGTTTCCCACTCCAAGGATGATAGCTCTCCTGCTATCATGGAGGATGATGGTCTCAGGGAAGGAGAGCATCCAGCCGAGGAAGAGGGAAACGATGCCTTAGAAGGGACCCATTCCTTGGCGGATGAGCAGCTATCCTCTTGTGCCAAGGATATATCTCTGGAGGGTGGAGGGATCCTTCTAGTGGGCAATTCGATCATTAGGAACATAGACAGTGGAGTGTGTGATGGGTGTGCAGACCGCAAGGTGATTTGCCTGCCTGGTGTGAAGGTTGCGGATATCGCCCATCATTTAGATAGTTTGGTAGACAGTGCTGGGGAGGAGTCAGTGGTCGTGGTGCACGTTGGCACCAGTGAAATGGGAAATGTAGCCATGAGGTCCTGGAAGCAAAATTTAGGTTGCTAGGTAGGATGCTGAAAGCCAGGACCTCCAAGGTGGCTTTCTCTAAAATGCTACTGGTTCCACGCACAGGACCAGTCAGCCAGGCACAGCTTTGTAGTTTCAATGTGTGGATGAGATGATGGTGTCAGGAGGAGGGGTTTGGATTTGTTAGGCACTGGAGAATATTTTGGGACAAGCCGGGCCTGTACAAAAGGGATGGGCTCCACTTGAACCAGAATGAAACCAGACTGCTGGCACTTAAAATTAAAAAGGTGGCAGAGCAGCTTTTAAACTGACTGAGGGGGAAAACCCGACAGGAGCTGAGGAAGGTCCGGTTCGGAATAAACCTCCCCCCTGGGATAAAGACCAAAGAAATGATGAAATTTTAAAAGGGTTAGGCCTAGAAGTAGGCATTGTGAGAGCAGGGGCACAGGGTATCAATTCAGAAGGGCAAAATTACCACAGGCCAAACCAAAAGTGCCAAAGACACTTGAAGAGAGACACTGCTTACAAGTGTCTGTACTCTAATGCTAGAAGCCTCCAAACCAAGATGGGCGAACTGGAGTGCTTGGTCTTAGAGGAGGGCATTGATATAGTAAGCATAACGGAGACCTGGTGGAATGGAGAAAACCAGTGGGATACGGTTATCCCTGGATATAAACTATATTGGAAGGACAGGGAAGGACGTATTGGAGGCGGAGTCGCTCTATACGTGAGAGAAGGCATTGAATCCAGCAAGCTCGAAACCGCCAAAGAGGCGGATTCCTCCACAGAATCGTTGTGGGTGGTGATACCATGCCCCAGGAGGGACTTAATACTGGGAACGCTCTATCGTCCCCCTGATCAAAATGCTCAGGGAGACCTTGAGATGAGATATGAAATTGAGGAAGCATCCAAACTAGGAAATGTGGTAGTAATGGGTGACTTCAACTACCCGGACATAGACTGGCTGCATATGTGCTCCAGCAAAATTTCTAGATATTCTAAATGACTATTCCCTAGACCAGTTGGTCATGGAACCGACCAGAAGGACGGCAACCCTGGACTTAACCCTCAGTGGGGACTGGGACCTGGTGCGAGATGTAAGTGTTGTTGAACTGATTGGGAGCAGTGACCATAGTGCTATTAAATTAAACATACATGTAAATGGCCAATTGCCAAGAAAATCCAACACAGTCACATTCGACTTCAAAGAGGAAACTTCACAAAAATGAGGGGATTGGTAAAAAGAAAGCTGAAAAACAAAGTCCAGAGGGTCACATCACTCAAAAATGCTTGGAAGTTGTTTAAAAACACTATATTAGAAGCTTAACTGGAGTGCATACCACAGATCAGAAAAGGTACCATCAGGGCCAAGAAGATGCCAGCATGGTTAATGAGCAAAGTCAAGGAAGCTCTTAGAGGCAAAAAGTCTTCCTTCAGAAAATGGAAGTCTTGTCCAAATGAAGAAAATAAAAAGGAACACAAACTCTGACAAAAGAAATGCAAGAAGACAATAACGGATGCCAAAAAAGAATTTGTGGATCACATTGCTAAGAACATAAAAACCAACAACAAAAACTTCTATAAATACATTCAAAGCAGGAGACCATCTAGGGAGGCGACTGGACCCTTGGATGATAAGGGAGTCAAAGGTGTACTAAAGAACGATAAGGAGATTGCAAAGAAGCTAAATGAATTTTTTGCATCTGTCTTCACAGTGGAAGATATAGAGCAGATCCCTGAACCTGAACTAACACTTGCAGGAAGGGATTCTGAGGAACTGAGACAAATAGTGGCAACGAGAGAGGAAGTTCTAGGCTCAATAGACAATATAAAAACTGACAAATGACCAGGCCCGGATGGCATCCACCTGAGAGTTCTCAAAGAACTCAAATGTGAAATTGCTGATCTGCTAACTAAAATATGTAACTTGTCCCTCAGGTCCTTCTCCATGCCTGAGGACTGGAAAGTGGCAAATGTAACGCCAATCTTCAAAAAGGGATCCAGGGGGGATCCCGGAAATTACAGGTCAGTTAGCTTAACTTCTGTCCCTGGAAAACTGGTAGAAAGTATTATTAAAGCTAGATTAACTAAGCACATAGAAGAACAAGCCTTGCTGAAGCAGAGCCAGCATGGCTTCTGCAAGGGAAAGTCCTGTCTCAGTAACCTATTAGAATTCTTTGAGAGTGTCAACAAGCATATAGATAGAGGTGATCCAGTGGACATAGTGTACTTAGACTTTCAAAAAGCTTTTGACAAGGTACCTCACCAAAGACTTCTGAGGAAGCTTAGCAGTCATGGAATAAGAGGAGAGGTCCTCTTGTGGATAAGGAATTGGTTAAGAAGCAGCAAGCAGAGAGTAGGAATAAATGGACAGTTCTCCCAATGGAGGGCTGTCAAAAGTGGAGTCCCTCAAGGATCGGTATTGGGACCTGTACTTTTCAACTTGTTCATTAATGACCTAGAATTAGGAGTAAGCAGTGAAGTGGTCAAGTTTGCTGACGACACTAAATTGTTCAGGGTTGTTAAAACAAAAAGGGATGGCGAAGAGCTCCAAAAAGACCTCTCCAAACTGAGTGAATGGGCGGAAAATTGGCGAATGCAATTCAATATAAACAAGTGTAAAATTATGCATATTGGAGCAAAAAATCTTAATTTCACATATACGCTCATGGGGTCTGAACTGGTGGTGACCGACCAGGAGAGAGACCTCGGGGTTGTAGTGAACAGCACGATGGAAATGTCGACCTAGTGTGCGGCAGCTGTGAAAAAGGCAAATTCCATGCTAGGGATAATTAGGAAAGGTATTGAAAATAAAACAGCCGATATCATAATGCCGTTGTATAAATCTATGGTGCGGCTGCATTTGGAATACTGTGTACAGTTCTGGTCGCTTCATCTCAAAAAGGATATTATAGAGTTGGAAAAGGTTCAGAAGAGGGCAACCAGAATGATCAGGGGGATGGAGCGACTCCCTTATGAGGAAAGGTTGCAGCATTTGGTGCTTTTTAGTTTAGAGAAAAGGCGGGTCAGAGGAGACATGATAGAAGTGTATAAAATTATGCATGACATTAAGAAAGTGGATAGAGAAAAGTTTTTCTCCCTCTCTCATAATACTAGAACTCGTGGACATTCAAAGAAGCTGAATGTTGGAAGATTCAGGACAGACAAAAGGAAGTACTTCTTTACTCAGCGCATAGTTAAACTATGGAATTTGCTCCCACAGGATGCAGTAATGGCCACCAGCTTGGATGGCTTTAAAAGAAGATTAGACAAATTCATGGAGGACAGGGCTATCAATGGCTACTAGCCATGATGGCTGTGCTCTGCCACCCTAGTCAGAGGCAGTATGCTTCTGAAAACCAGTTGCCGGATGCCTCAGGAGTGGAGAGTATTCTTGCACTGGGGTCCTGCTTGCGGGCTTCCCCCAGGCACCTGGTTGGCCATTGTGAGAACAGGATGCTGGACTAGATGGGCCACTGGCCTGATCCAGCAAGCTCTTCTTATGTTCTTATTCTGTTAGTATATTCTTTGATTTTTTTAATATTAAGATGTATTTAAATGTAATATTCTTTTGCTGTATTTTAATGTTGTCCCTCACTCTAGGATTCTGTGAACAATGAAGAGCAGGTAAATAAAACAAATGAATACTACGAAAGGTGTGATTTGGTATCACCATGCTTCCTGGCTTCACTCTACTTCCTTGACGGAACTTGTTAGGCCTGGAGTATTTGTAGCATTGTGATGCCACACACACTTTGTAGCTCTAGAAATTACCGTATATTCCGGCGTATAAGACGACTTTTTAACCCAGGAAAATCTTCTCAAAAGTTGGGGGTCGTCTTATACACCCAGTCGTCTTATACGCCGGAATATACGGTAATCTTTGCTATATGCTATCTCCAGATTCAGAGGAGGCAATGTTGGGATAACACTATTGCCCTCTGCTGTGGGCTTTCCAGAGGCAACTGTAGGTCTGTGGTGTGCTAGACAGGCCCTTGGTCTAATCTTACCTGGCTTTTCTTGTGTTCTTAGCAAAGACAAGAAGAGACACAAGGTGGATTTTTATAGCAACAGCCATGTGTCTCCTGCCACATCTAGTTCTAGAAGCTTCATCACCACTGCCAACATGTTCACCACAAAGTATACTAGTGCATTGCTCAAGAGATATGTGAGAATGAATAATAGTCCTTCACATGACATTGACTAGCTCAAACACTAGCCATCACACATTTCATTTGATTCGAGGAGCTGGACAAACAGGAACAGCATAAACTGTCTGATACATTATGCAGACCTGTAGCAATGATGGAGTTAGTAGCTAATCTGCTTTTCTCTTGCTTGTACTCAGAAAACCAAAGCTCATAGCCAGCCAACAATAAAGCTTAACAGGAAACAAATGTTTTCACTCTGTTTGGGGAAGTAAAATCCAGAAATACGTATTAATTTAGAGTTTGCAATAACATATTTATAATGTAAACAGGCTACTGTATAGTCAGTGTATACATAGGACTGGCCATGCCATGCAGCAAGGTAAAGTAACTGGTTTAGGCGGCAGCATCATGTGGGGACATATTAAGGCAGCAACTGGTGTCTGAATGATTTTGTAAGACTTTTGGCCCCGTGGCAGTGGTGGGGCTTTTAGGCAGCAAAATGTCTTGAGCTGCCACACATATACATATTGTATTCGATGACATCAGAGCTGTTTGTGTGTGATTTTTGAAGATGGTGAAGAACAGGTTCTCTAAAGCAAGGTATGTACTGTTTAAATTGTGGTTGAAATGGAACAAATAAAGATCTGTGATTAGACAGGCTGCTCACAACATCTTGGTCATTGCCGTTAGTTATAGCATCTGAAAAATGCTGCAGCTTTACATGATTCTTTCAGAGCCCTAAGTCTACTCAGTATTATAGAGGCTTGCTGAGTTCTCTATTCCTTTACAAAGGAGGTCTGGAATTCTTCTCATCATAAGGTTCATGTGCAGCTTCATTGTACAGTATTAACCACTATCCAAAATTATATACTCAGGGCATCTCAAAGTGCCCAAGACTGTAGTTACTCCACACACAGTCCTCTATTTTAGCTGTATCCATGTTATATGCTTTTCTCTTGTCCTTGCTGCCACTGAGGCTGTGGTAAGATTTCCCCTAAACTCATTTGCTGCTGCTTGCCTCTCTATCTCCCCAGCATGCCCATTGCCTCATATGTGGGAGATGGATGGATGGATGGAAATGGCCTTCAAGTCAATCCTGACTTATGACGACCCTACAAATAGGCTTTTCATGGTAAGCAGTATTCAGAGGTGGTTTACCATTGCCTTCTTCTGTATGTGGGAGATGGTGGAGGCTATTCCTCCATTGCATCCCGTCCAGCCAGTCCATTTTTACATCCAGCTCTGCTGAATCTAGCAAGACCAAGGTGGGGTGGGGCTGTCCTTGGCTACCTCGTGATAGTCATTTTATATATTTTGATACCTAAAAGTATATAAGGATAGAAAATAATGGTGAATAATGTAATGGTATTGAAATTGTCTTCCTTAATTTTATGCTTTGAAGTAGACCCACTGGATTTAGTGCACATGACTAACTTAGGTTTATTAATTTCAGTGGGTCTATTCTGAGCAGGACATAGTTGATTTAACAGAGTTATGCATAGAAACATGATCTTAAGATCTTCTGTGTCAAGTTTGGGAGTTTAGAAGTGAGAGTTAGACCAGCCTGTTTATGCAATTGCACAATGACAGCTGATATAATACCTTGTCTCACGTCTAACTAATTTCACATGCTCAGGGCCAGCAACACACTTCAGGAGGCCCTCAGCATGGTGCTGCTGATGCCCCCCCATACCACTGCACAGTATTTCTTTTTCTTCTGTTGCTGCTGTTGTGGCAACAGCAATACCACTCACCGCCCTCCTCCTGGGCTTCTCCTGAGGGCATCTTCTGAGCCTCTGGGACCCTCAGCTGGTGCCTGACCTGGCCAACAGCTGGCAACAGACCTGCATATGTTCAAGATAGCTCTGGAATTTTGCTCCTTTCCCGCATGCCATATGGCAAATTGCTTTTGATACTGGAAGGACTTTAAAAATGTATTGTGATGTGGTTTTTTTTGGAGGGGGGTCCAAAAAAGATGAAGAATGGTCAAAAATCCCACCAGCCCTCCCCAAGCATTTGATCATGGCCAAACAGTAATTTGGCTCTCAGCTGTAACTACCTGGTGTGGCAGCATGAAAGCTGTCTGTCTGTTTGCAGAGAGGCCTTTGAAGAGGCAAGCTTTCCATCTGAGCATCCATGAGAAATACCTTACCTGTTTTGGCTGCTGGTGCCATTAATTGTTCACAGGCATTGCATCTGCCAGCAAAGTCAGGAGTTGGCTTCAGTGATCGGCTGTGAAAGCTCAAAAAGTGTAATTTGCTGTAGGTGTGCCAAAAACAGAATCCAGAGTGAAGTGGTAGATACACACATCAGTCTTGCCATGCAATGAAGTGTCTGGAAGTCAAAAGTGGCAAGTTTTGTTTTGATTTGTTTTTTTGGTTCCCTGTGGCTGTTGTGTACTGAAATATGAAACAATTTTTCAACAGCACTTGTCCTGGAGGTGCACAAGATTTCTTGTTCAAAGAAAGACAGAAGAGAGCCCATTTTCCCCAATCAGGCAGAGTACTGGTTGGAAGGCTGGTTGCTCCTGGGGGGCAGATGCTCCGATCATACATTGAAGAAGAAAACTGATGTGAAAGTATTATCATCCTCATCCTCATCCTCATCCATGAATACAAATACTAGTGGCTATTCACAGCCCTGCAGCTGTTGCTTTATAAATGTCCGATACTGTCCAGGAAGTGTTTTCAACTATTTAGTGACAGGTTCTGCTGCATGAAATCAGAATGTACACAACTGAAGATCCTAGTTTTCAGTTCCTTCAGTAATGGGTTGTGTGTGCACATGTGCACACCTTTCAGTCTTTTCCGGTTAGAATTACATTCTAGGTCTGACAGATGAATGGAGAGTGTAATGGAAGCAAATCATAAGGAGTGAAGTGTGATACTCACATCTTATGCAGAGATGCTGGCTGGAATTTCTCCCTTTAGAAGCAATGAAAATGAGACCAGCCTTGAACTCTGCTGGCTTTGTCTGATGAAGGATGCATAATAATGAAGGCATAATAATGATTTCCCATGACATTTTTTAAGATGAAAGATCTTCTAGGATGCTACCTTTTCATATTTGCATTATGTTTTCCTCTATATAGTTTATTTCAAGATCCAGTGCATACCTGCCTTAAAACTCTTTAACTCATCTAATCCTCTTTCACTTGCTCTAATATCTTCTTTAAGAGGTGGAACTTGTGAATCCCGCTTAGTGAGGAAATCACAAAAACGCACTTGGAATAAAAATGCTACACATTTTTATAAGAACATAAGAAGATCCTGCTGTGTCAGGCCAGTGGCCCATCTAGTCCATCATCCAGTTCTAGCAATGGCCAACCAGATGCCTATGGGAAGACTGTAAGTAGGACCTGAGTGCAAGAGCATTCTTCTTACCTGCAGTTTCCAGCAACTGGTAGTTAGAAGCATGCTGCCTCTGACCATGCCTCTGACCATCATGGCTAGTAGTCGTTGATAGCCTTGCTATCAGTTAATTTAAATTACCATTACAACCACATACTGAAAGTTTCCAGAGGATTATTTAATCTAGTTCCATACTTTAGAACAAGGTTCACCATATTGATTTCCTATACAGGTCCAGATTATACAATCCTCAAATGCCATTAAGTATGAGCAAGTTACTCCAGCTCTCACCAACCTAGTGTCCTTTAGATGTTTTGGACTTCAACTACCATCATTCCTGACTGTTGGACATGCTGACCAGGCCTGATGGAAATTGAAGTCCAGAACTTCTGTAGGGCACCAGGTTGGCAAAGGCTGAGTTACTCCATGGCAAAGGGTACTTGACAAAACTTTAGTTCTGTATTATTCAAGCAAGGTACAATCTACAGGAGAGCTGGGGAACCCTGAGGACAAGCCACCATTATAACAAAGAAGAAATGATTTGCTAATGAGGTGGAAACAATAATCATTGCTCTACCATAAGCTGCCAATATTATTTTGCAAAGCTGTAAACAGAGACTTGAAAGCCATGGCTTTCCCATGGTCACTTGGAGTAAACAACGTGGTGCTGGTAAGAAGAGACAGCGTTTTATGGCAATTTCAGCTGCCCTTGGAACAAACCATGCTCAGCATCTGCCTAAGTGAGACCTGGATGCACACTCTAGATGAGTTACTGCAGTTGGACGGGGAGTGCGTTGCTGTGACAATTCAGGTTTGAGTAAAAGAAAGAAAAGGGAAGCTTCCTGTTACATCCTGCCTACTAAGCACAAACCAAGAAGGAAATCAACAAGAAGGTTTGAGATGACTCTTAGACTGGGGGAAAATATCCCATTGTAACACGTCTTTAGGAAAGAATAATATGTTTTAGGGAAAGCACATGTTTTAGGGAAAGCACTTGTTTTTGTATTACTCCTGTTAGCCACCTAGAGCACCATTTGGTAGAAAGGCAAGATACAAATCTAACAAAAACAGACAGACACAATGCATTGGTTTATTGAGCCACATCTAACTGGATTAGTTTTATCTGTTTCATTAACTCTAGAATGTGATCTAATTCAATAAGCTGATCCACTGATCTGAAATCTAAAGGGAATGTGTAAGAGCATTTTAATAATCTGAATATTCATTTAGTAGTTCCATGAAATGAAAATGTTTAAATTTCTTTAAATTACTAGTGCATCCAATAAGGTATCTCAATCATCCCATCTTTTTTAAAGAAATATTTTCTGTAACTAAGCATCTCTCCATTTTTGGTTTGTATTTTTCAGGTAGCATGCATTGCTCTAAATGAAGGTTGTGTACATACCATAATGTCATAGCGTAATTTGAAGAAAATCAAAATAAACCCCAGACATACAATAGGTTGCTCATTTCTGGTTAGAGAAATAATTGAATGAGCTGTATCTTGTTCAATTGTCTTAAGCTATCAGCTTAGGAAGAATTGCAATAATACTGTATTGTAATACACTTTGGGGTGATGGAGGACAGAAATAATAAAAAAAAGAGATGAGGAATGTTTCTAATACCTGTGACTTTGAGGAAAGCATACATTTCTTCAAATCTCTGTTGAAGCTGCTGTTCATTCTACATAAAATGTTAATGTGTTCTCTATATGAACCCTTATATTAGCATTACTTGACATGATGGAAGCCATTTTGCAAATGAATGCTGACTGGACCAGCTGTTATATTTACAGTGGGCTGAAGCTCTTGAGTTACACAGCTGCTCTAGGTGGAAAGCTATTAACTTTTCATTTATGCTGGCATCTCACTACGCTCATTTCAAAACTTCTGTAGTTGGAAATGATCACATTCTAAAACAATAATATTCACCATAAATCCAGCTCTCTTAGAAGAAAGCTGGAGTATACATAGCTCTCTGTTTTGCATGCTTTCCTTGTCCACTAAACAAATTTATGATCTGGAAAGCCACTATTTACAAAATTGTCAGTTTGTGTGTGGACATCTGAATATTTACCCATCAGTGTTTGTAGTTGTGCTGTCAGTAAGGTGAATTCCACCACCCACCCCAAATTGCTAGGCTATGTGCATACTAACCCGTTTGCAGCCCAAATATGTATTTTTTCTCAATCTGGAATCATTCATGCTTGTCCTTAACATGCTGCTTTCAATCTAGATTGATTCTGGATCCTGTTGTCCACAGTGGTGGGTGTGGTTACTTGATGCACATTTGAAAACCCTCCCCTTGGTTAGGTTGTCCACACCTTTCATCCCTGCATATGGCCCAGGTGAATGAAGAAGGTGCTTGTGAACTTCATATATGTCCATCCACAATGTCATTGGGTAGGTGTGAATTAGGAATGGGGAAAAATATCTGCTAAATTGGATTTAGTACCGGATTTTGACTGAATCCGACAGTCCGCTGTCTTTTTGGACTGGCACTGATTTCTTGCAGTGGGCCACAGCTGTCATCGGCACTGCTTTTTTTCAATCCCCCTGATTTGACAAAATTATATTTGTAATTACAATCGCTATTCATTAACTTCCATGGATTTACATAAGCATTTATGTTAAAAATTACATAATATTTTTGTCACCAAAAACAACAACAGCGGATCAAATCGGCAAGTGCAAAAGCAAGCGGAAACAAAAAAAAAGGTGGATTGGGCTTGAGTGATGGACTATCAGAATACAAGTGGATCTGAACTGGGCAGCGAACCCCATCCCTAGTGTGGATACACTCCCCCATTTCTGAGACTGCCTCCATCTGTTTCAAATGGACATACTGTGGAGTCATGCAGAATCATTCCTTTACACTTTGATTGTAATAGAACTAGGAGTAATTTTATTACTTTTGTGGAGTAATTGTAATGTTTCCAGCATTACTTTTGGGCATTACTTGGCGGGGGGAAGCAGGGGAAGTCTTCTGCTCCTCTGATTTGTGGATGAAAATCATGTGCCTCAAACTGGGCTTCTGTGCAGCATCGCTCTTCCTTCATGCTCTGTGGGTGGGTAGGAGGCTATGAGAGAGGAGGTGGAGAGTGAGATGGGGTGGAGAAAACAATTGTTTAAAAAAATGTATGGTGGTGGCGAAGAATGGAGTGGAGGGAAAAGGAGCCGGTGGGCAACAACATGGATAAAGGAGAAGGAGGCAGCAGCAGAATGGAGATATAGAACTGTGGAGGTGAAAGATGACAACGTGTGTGTTGTGTGAATACTGTGCTTGCACTTGGCACACAAAGTGGCCTTCACCACCCTCTGTGGCTACTGTGCTGCATTTGCAGTATTTTAACTTTTTTGCATCTCAGGGGAAAATGTTTGCTTGGGTGAGTGTCCCTTACTTGGTAGCAGGGCAGGGTCTGGGAGGTGGTTAAGTGAGAGAGATTATGCTTACTGGCTGAGTAGGGGGGTTGCACTTGGTTTGACATGCAAACATCTGCAATGTAATTGTAGTGATTACGTTTGAGAAAAAGTAAAGTAATCAGTTACTTTCAGAGCAATTATAATTGTAATGGTAATTACTATTTTTTTGGGCCATGTAATTGTAACTGTAATTTATTACTTTTTAAAAGTAATCTTTCAAGCTGTGCTCCTTTCCATGGACAGGGATCAGCAGTAAATTCTGAAGTACAGGAGGTCATCATGATAGCTTCCTTTCCAGCATTGCTTCATAATTCAAGAAACAACACATCTTTTAAAAAGGGTAAAGTACCAATGACAAAGGAAGGATTTAGTATTAGTTGAAACTGCGCAATATATCACAAAAAGGGGAGGAGATTAAACAGGCTTTTTACACATGTGACATAAGTTGTGAAATGACAACATGTGGGCCAAATGTAGATATGACATTATTCATAACTCTAATGCATTTCTTAAAAAATAAATAGATTACACAAGGTAGGGTGCATGAGCCAGGATTGGGACCATTGCTCCCATTGCAAATAGCTGGCGCAGGGGCTGCTAAGAAGGTTGTGGATCGAAGCAGGACAAAGCATTAATGGCCTGGGCCCTGATCCAACTTGGGCCATGTGATGCCTATATATATTTAAAGTTATATAGATAGATTAAGAGAGTGACAGTGTGTCACATCACTAGTTTGGCCCTGTGTTTGATTCTGAATGTCAAACCTCCCACCAAAGAAGAAAGAAAGAAAGAAAGAAAGAAAGAAAGAAAGAAAGAAAGAAAGAAAGAAAGAAAGACGGTCTAAAACCTAAAAGGTATTGCTTGACTTAATCCTGGGTGGATGAGCACTGGGAACAAAACCACACACACAAAACGGTCAAGTGATTAATACGAATGACTATTGATTGGTTGTACTGACAATAATAGTGAAAAATGGCTTTGATGAAACAGAAGGAAAGAAGAGTAGTCGCAGGCATCAATCTGTAGCTTAGAATTAAAGTCTGGAACACATAAGTTCAATCGAAGGAAATATTTTCTCCAAAACAATTCTTTACTACTTTTTACAGGTTGCCCAATGCTAAGATTAAGGGTTTCCCCCCTCTTTTTACCACCTCTTACTGATTAGTTTATATTCATTTTTTTTCTCTCTCTGTTTCATAGTGGTTGGAAATTCTTCACTTTGGAGACAAAAGAAAAACATTCAAAAAAAGTTGTTTTTACATTAACTGGCTTTAAGTATTTGGCTAAATATATTGGGGAACAGAATAGCAGAAACTTCTACTCAAGTTCTGCTGATTCCTACTTCCTACTGCACAATAGCAGCTGGTGGCTCCATGTCAGTGGGGCAGCAAAATCCATTCCAGGTTTTAGTCCGAACTTGAAAGTGTCCAACTGCTCCACTAACATGGAGCTGCCACTGCAGCACCCTCTGTTGCTCTGGATGGTCTCCCAACACTTTAGAGTAGATTTTGGGGGGACAGGAGGCTGCAGGGAGAATGGGTGAAAATTGCCAGCTCCTCACTCTCTGGCAGGAACATCATGTGAGCAAAACTCTACTCAGGGAATACTTCTGCTAGCAAGCATAAACTGAAGATCCCAGCCAATAAAAATACAATACACACAGTTGAAAATACAGAATATATAACAACAAAACTAAAACATGCCAAATAAAAGACCAGAACTGCAAAAACTATAGCTGAGATGCTGTACTGAAGGAGTTGACTACCTGCTGGGGATAATGGGCACATCTGGAATTTTGTGCCAGTCACAAAATGAGTGTCATGAGGGCTTGGCATCATATAAAACAGCTGCCACATCTTAAAAGCAAAAAAGAGGCAGGACCACAAACTGGTGTGGGCATGCCCCACATCAGCCTCCTATCAGTGGGAAAAAGGGATCTGAATCAGTCACTTCCATGCTTACTTAAAGAGATATTCTTTCCCTGCCTCTCCACTGTACCAAACAGAAGGGAGAGTGGGTGTCCAGGCCTCGCATTCAATGAAATGTGGAAACGTTTAAGGAGCTGTGTTCAATGCAGGAGAGGACAATCCAATACAAACAGGAACTGAGCAGGAAGAGCAATGCATGGCCTATATATTCCCCAGACCTGCTCTGGAGGGTTGAGGGATGAAACTCTGGAACACATTTAGGGGGGTGGATGGGAGGAGGAAAGAGCAGTAATCCTTGTGCTGATGGGATCCTAACAACAAATCTTTGGTCCTCCCCTCCACTTGCAGTGGGTAACTGAAATGGCTACAATTTTTTTTTTAACATACATGCATAAAGGTTGGAGACATGGTAGCCCTTCATAAAAGAATTAACCATTCCAATAGGTCCAGTGCTTTTTTGTGTGTGTTAGCCAAGTTTAATGTTTGCTTATTTCAAAAAAGTTTTTTTTTAAAAAAAAGTAAAATGCCCACAACTTTCTTGGTGTGTCATGTAAATGCTTGCAACTTGGAGACAGACTAGAAGAGATGAACCCTACTAAATTGCAGATAGGCTACTTTAACGTGTTTTTTTTCAAGGGCTGTGTTGGGTGAGATTTGATCCCTGGGTTGGAAGTTAGAGTTATCAGTGAGCAAAGTCCAGCTACCCTCCCCCTCTCCCCATGCCAGGAATTCTCTTTATATGGTGTTGTAATTAATAATTGCCACATTTTGGAGAAAGGCTGTGCAGCTTTCTTACAGAGTGGTTTTAGCTCTGGATCACTCTGGGTGAACCCAACTCACTCTTCAGTGATTTGGAGCCACCTCAACCTGATTCAGAGCAGCCAAAGATTTGGTTAGAATTAGCCCAGTTCAGTATATGATTTGGAATTTGCCCATATCAGTTGTACACTGGGCCGGCTCAAGGAATGCCGGGGCCCTTGGGCATCAGCCTGCCCCAGGCCCCTCCGCTCCCCTTCTGCAATCCGTGGCATGAGCTGTGCCGCGGATCACAAGACAAGAGCTTCCGAGCCACCTGCCACTGCCGCCCGCCACCATCCCCCCGCTACCACCCCCCCGCTTCACCTACCTTTCTCTGCTGTTGTTTGCGGCTGCGCGCATGGCTGCCATAAATCAAGATGGCAGCCAAAGTTTCCGTAAGGGACTGAAACCTCTGCCACCATCTTGGTTGATGGCACGCAGTGCGCGCATTGCTGCCATCAAGCAAGATGGTGACAGAGGCTTCAGTCCCTTATGGAAACCTCGGCTTGATTGATGGCAACCCTGCGTGCACAGTGCACGCAGCCGCAAATAACAGCAGAGATAGGTAGGTGAAGCGGGGGGATGGTGGCAGGTGGCTGGCGGCGGCGATGGGTGGCTTGGAAGCTCTTGTCTTGCTTGTGCCACGGATCGCGGAAGGGGAGCAGAGGGCCCCTCAGGGCCCCCCCAGGGGCTCCTGTAGCTGCGAGGCCCTCGGGCCAGTGCCCAACCTGGCCGCCCTTTGGAACTGGCCCTGGTTGTACAGCTCTAATATTTATTGAGATCTTTTTCATAGGAGGAACTGGCAGGCACACTGGTGCTCATGGGCACCTCATGGGTAACCCTGTCTGTATTGCCAGGAACAGAAGACAGAAAAAATCAAGCCAATAGATTAGCACATGAAAATGTAACACCAAAAGCCCATTGAAATAGGACAGAATTTGCCTGGCACCTGAAGGGCAACAAGGAAGTTCTAAACTGATTAAGAAGTTGTACAGTTGGGGGTGCATTCACATAATAATAATAATAATAATAATAATAATAATAATAATAATAATAATATGTCCTCCCTCCAGTAGGCAGCAATATAAGAGCAAGAAGTCTTTCAGATGCTATGGGCTCAGACTTTTAGGCCAGCCTTCCCCCACTTGCTGTCCTCCAGATGTTTTGGACTACAATTCCCATCAGGCTTAGTCAGCTTAATCAATGGTCAGGGGTGATGGTAGTTGTCTTCCAAAAGAGCTGCTGGGCACCAGGTGGGGGAAAGGCTGGTTTGGACTCAAATCAACATCTTAAATTGTGCTCAGAAACAGACTAGGACTGATGAAGATCAAGAATTGGTATAGCATGTTTTCAGCTGTGAACCCCTGTCAACTGCCTAACTGCCAACACCCCTAGGATAGACCAGCTGAAGTTTTAGAATGCTTTTCCAAGGGCAGCTGTACATGTAAAACATTGCAGTAATCAAGCCTGGAGATTAGTAAAGCACCGATAACTGGCCAAGTCATTCTGTTCTAGGCCACAATATAGCTGATGTATGAACAAAGTTGGAAATGGTACTCTGAGTGACAGATGACACCTTGCATATTTTGTAGAAAAGATTATCTTTGCCACAAAGGGCTTCTTGTCAATCTTCTTTCTATGATACACAGAATTAAAATGGGTAAGCCCCCACATTAAAAGCATTTGGTAACAAAGGCCACAATCCTTTGCACACTTGCTTTGAGTAGGTCCCATTGAATGCAATTGGACATACTTCTTTCTGAGTAAGAGTGTGAGAATTAAGCTGAAAAACGGATCTTTTTTAAAAAACATGTTGGTGTAGTTTTGTTTTAGAACTGGTTTTGTTTGCCCCCCCCTTTGCACAGAAGTGTTCAAGGCAGCTCCCACCCCTCTCCCCCAGTAATAATATATTAATACAACAGTCTTCAGTTGGCACCTGAAGGAAAACAGTATGAGTTCCAGGTAGAGTTCCCTAAGGAAGGTTTTCCAAATCATGATGCCACAACTAAAAAATCCCTGTCTTGCATGTAGCTGTCCACCTAACCTCTACCTGAAGCAAGACCTCTGATGGCTTTATTAAGCAGATAACTTCCTTTTCTTTTCTTTTCTTTGTTCCTTGGAGAAGGGAGTGCTTGTATTCTACCTGCGCAAACATTCTCTTTTGTCAATCCAGTTAAGGGTTAACATTGTGATATGGACAGATCTGTCAGTTTATGTTTCTCAGTTTTCCAACCTTAAATTCAGTTTCTCACATCTCCACATCAGTTTGTAGTTTTGTTAAACAAAAGTCCTTTTGAAAATTCATCAGCATTTTAGTGTGAATTCCTCCTGATGGTACACATTTTTGTATGGAAGTTTTGCCTAATAATCACAATTTTGCAAAGCAAATTTCCTTAATAGAAAGCATTTTTGTATTTTTTTTTAACCATTAATATATGTATTTTTGTACACATCACGCAGCTGGAGAACTGCATTGCAAAATTTGGAGAAGTGTGAATTTTGAAGGGTGGATGTATTTCAGAACATGTATTGTTTTCGACAGTCTGGTAAGCTAAATGTGAACAGAATTACATTTCTCATCTGCTTCTAGTTTCTGTATCAAAGAAATGACAACAACATGCTTCTACTTGCATGAATGAATGTCTATTCTTTCTGACTGAAGCCAATTTGGCTTCTACTTACTGGAGCCTGTGCACATTCAAAATCATTCTCCAGTTGTCCTAATTAATACAATGCCTATATTTTCTATCATCTTTGCCTTTCAAGAAATTTGGAATCACAGAGCATGTTGGTGATACAGAGAATCCCTTAACTGCTGGGTTTTGAAAGAGGAGTTATTGTTCATTTATTGATTTGTCCTAAGCACAGGCGGTGGTATTGCTTTAAGTATAATCTACATACTTACATTATGACCTGTTTTGAAACTTTGCTTTTAAGTCTTTGCCTCCATATTGTCTTCACTCAAAAATCTAAACCAAGCACAATATATAACTTGGCACTGAAAAATCTAATTTCTCTCTCTCTTGGCTTTCATTTCTCAGAACACCCAGCCTTGAAGAAAAGCTTGTAACTCGAATTTGTCATTCGAACTGGCCCAAGGCCTTTTAAATTATTATTTCTGGATTTAGTTCTTGCTTTATTGTTGACGTCTCAAGGTGGCTAATAGTAAATATTAGAAAGCTATCTCAATAAGGCAGCCATATCTGCATTTCCCATAAAGGAAATGACTAAAATGAACTTGTTTCCCCAGTGTGGACTCTGGAGTGAAGGGCAGGACAAAGCTTGATCTTCCCATTGCGTTTTTGTTGAGGAACCTAGTCAAAGCCAAAAGTCTGATGAATGTTTTCAGAAGAATCCTGCAGTATTTCATTATAACCTAGTTTTACCCATAAGCTGGCTCCCTTCCAAGACCACATCTTTTTAACACTCTGCACCCATGGTGAGAAATGCTTGTCACCATCTCAACTTTCCAACTGCTGAGCCAAAAGGGGAGTGAGCTCAGCTTGAACCTAACAGGGTTCGTCCATAATTGATACCTGTGATATGTTAAGCAGGTTCAAAGGCATTCAGAAAGCACTTTTCTATTGTCTTGTTAATCATACATTCCAAAAGAATGAATCCAACTGTTTGGAATGTGTGACAGCTGTGAAGAGTCTTAGCAAAGCTTCTTGACTTGTGGGAACATTTTGTTTGTGCACCTACTCTTCATAAAGGTGGCCGGAAGAGATCACAGAAATGTTTAACTTTTTAAAGAACTTGTGTTTAGCTTTTGATCAATAGTTGGGTGGAAAGAAAAAGGGATAATCAGTCCTTTGATCTGCAGGAAGTATTGTGGAAATAGTTCCTAGTTTCTTTCTTTTATCTTGGCCTCAGTCCATTGTAAACAATGATCTCTATCCAAGTATTCATATTTGCATTTTATTGGCTCCAGAAGGGAAATAAAAAGTATTGCAATCTTTCTTGCTAAGATTAGATGGAGGGTAGCAGATGTTCCTTGACCGATTACTCCCAGACTCTCTCAGATAATTTCCACCTGTGGGCTCAGGTGAAGAAAGACTGAGCTGACTTTGGGTAAAATATACGTTCTGCTTAATAAACACCTTCATTGTTTTAATTGTATAGGTACTCTCAATTGGCTTCCCAGGTTAAGCTTTTCATATTAGATGACTCCTTAACTTGAAACAGCATCATTATTCTGATTGCAAAATATATCTTGGCCGTAATGCTACACAGAGTTGGTGTTTGAGCCCACTGGTTTCAGCCATGTTAAGTAAGCCTAACTCTGTGTTGGACTGTGGTTCTTAAGCTTTCCCATCTTTTAGGTATCCAAAACAAAAATCAAGCATTAGTGCAGAAAGAAAAAAAGGAACGTGTAAGGATTGAATATGATCAGAGATCTTGTGCTCCAACAGAAGATCCTTCCCTCTGCAAAAATTAGAAGATGACAATTTCTTTTTTATTTCTTGGAGAGAGTGGGGAGGGCTGAAATGTCTTACTTATGCATATTTTCCCCATCAAGAAAAAATAATCCTATAAGTAAGACAGCTGTAGCCGTTTCTGGACCGGGATAGCCTGACCACAGTTGTCTACGCACTGGTAACCTCCAGGCTGGATTACTGTAATGAGCTCTATGTGGGGCTGCCCTTGAGGTTGGTCCGGAAGCTGCAACTGGTGCAAAATGCGGCAGCGAGACTGCTCACTGGGGCAGTGTATTGCCAGCATGTCACCCTGCTGCTGAAAGAATTGCACTAGCTGCCCATTTGCTACTGGGCCAAGTTCAAGGTTCTAGTTTTGGTGTACAAAGCCCAATACAGCTTGGGACAAGGATACCTGGAAGATCATCTTATTCCTTATACACCCAGTTGATCACTGTGCTCTGCAGATGAGGGCCTCCTGCAGATACCATCTTATCAGGAGGTCGGTTCTGCACAACATAGGAAATAGACCTTTAGTGTAGCGGCACCTACTCTGTTGAATTCCCTCCCCTTAAATATTAGGCAGGCACCTTCTCTGTTATGTTTTCGGCGCCTATTGAAGACCTTCCTCTTTCAACAAGCCTTTTAAGTTGAGACCTTATCCCAGCCTGTGTCTGTGTTGGAGTTGCTTTTTAATATGTTTTAAACCTTTTTCTAAAAAACAATATGTTTTTAACCTTTTTTTTAAGATGTCCTCAAAGCTTTTAAAAAATGTTTTTAAAGATGTTTTGTTTTAATGTATTTTAAAGTCTGTTTTTATGATGTTTTAAAGTGTTTTTAGTGTTTTTGTTTGCCACCCTGGGCTCCTGCTGGGTGGGTGGGATATAAATCAAATAATAAATAATAAATAAATGATACACCTTTATTGTTGTGTATGCATAAACCAGATGAATTGGAATCCTTTTCCTCTACTCTTCTTTGAATACAAATGGTGCTATTTGCTCTTCATCTCCATTACCTGGCCCTTCAGTGTGTGTGTACATGTGTGAGAGAATACTCATATGCAATGGTTTTTACTTTCATAATGAGTGTGCTCACAATTGCACCTAGAGATTCATTCCTTTTTCTCTTTTGACCTGCCATTTTTAATCCCTACTATCTAGTGGTCATGTTAATCTATGAAGAGACTGACGTGTGTGTCCAGTCAGGGCCAGCGTCAGACATTACTGGGCCCTTGGGCACCATCCTGCCCCAGGCCCACGGTGCCCACATGCATGCCCCACCTACCTGTCCTGTCACCTCTGTGAATGCCATGTGCACTGTGTGCGCATTCATGCCATCAACCAAGATGGTGGCAAGGGCTTCCCTTAGGGGCTGATGCCCCTGCTGCCATCTTAGTCGATGGCATGCAGGCATGCATGCATGCTATGCTACACACACGCATGTCTGCCATCAACCAAGATAGCAGCAGTGGCATCAGCCCTTAGGGAACCCTCCACCACCATCTTGGTTGATGGCAGGTATGTGCATGTAATGCACACAGCTTTCACATCAATGGGAGAGGTAGGTGGAGTGTGCGGACGGGCATCACAGGCCCATGCAGTCTGTATGGGGGAGGGGCTGGGAGCTTCCTCTCTGCAATCTGCGGCAGGTTCAGGAATTGATGGTGCCACAGATCACAGGAGTGCAAACCCCCCACCCTAAGAAGCGGCCCTTCAGGGGTATCTCTGGGTCTTAGGGGCCCTCGGCCAGGGCCTGACCTGGCCTCCCTCTGGCACCGGCCCTGTGTCCAATTTGGTGCAATATCTATATTGTATGCATTCAAAGTTAGGCTTATTGCTTAATCATCTATGGGTTGGTTAATTTAGTTGCTTTGTCACAGAGTAATTTTCTTTCATTTTTAGTTCAAAGAAGATCCTCCGTGGTGCAGAGTGGTAAGTGGCAGTAACGCAGTTGAAGCTCTGCTCACGGCTGGAGTTTGATTCCAACGGAAGGAGGAAGTCGAATCTCCGGTAAAAGGGGTTGAGGTCCACTCAGCCTTCCATCCATCCATGGTCGGTAAAATGAGTACCCGGCATATGCTGGGGGGTAAAGAAAGGCCGGGGAAGGAACTGGCAATCCCACCCCAATGTAAACATTGCAAGATGTCACCCTAAGAGTTGGAAACGACTTGCATTATAAGTGCGGGGACACCTTTACCTTTACTTTAGTTCAAAGGATACAATTCTTTTAGATATATTCAAACCAGCCTGCACTTTGATTTTGTACCCCATTCATTTTCTTAAGTTGCTTAAAACTGCCTATAAAAGCTATGGTACACGTTATTTTTTGGACACTGGTACTATAAATGTATATATATAAGTTTCATTATTGATTTTTATGACCCATACAGCTAGGATGAGGGCAATCCAATGAGTGTAAAAAGAAATAAAAATAAAGTGGTTTGAGACAGCTGGGATATGATAAATGTTTAATAGATGTTATGAAAACAAACAAGTTTCTTGCATTCCATAATTCAGTAAATTTCGCTACTGCAGTCTATTTGCAGATTGCTAGTTCTACTCATATCTATGTTTCTCAACCTTTCCTTTTGTTTTTTTAGTTCATATATTTTGATGAAATAGTTTTTCCAAGGTAAAGAATACATTCTTAACTGGTCTAAAGTTACACATTTTAATGTTGTATACACATTTTTGATAGATTACAAAATTGCAGCTTTCCAAAAGATTATTGTAAAATGTATTGACCCACTCTATAAAGCAGAACATTTTACAGCATTATAAAAGAAAAGTTTGAACATTCTCTGCTAATTATTTTCTAGCATGGATGGATGCTAGCAATAATTTTAATCAAGACACAGTTAAATATATAACTGAACTATTGGCCTTGATGATAAGCATACTAGCTTTAACAGGACCAGTGAAATGAATTAATGCCTGTACAAAATTATACAATACCTGCTAAAATCTATGGGTTTCATTAGCAGACAGTGCTTGTGCAAGGCAGGGCATGCAATTTTTGCCAATCCTACCTACCTACTGCAATCCTCTGTGTCATATCCGATATGATTCCAAAAGGTTCTCCAACCCTTAGAAGCAGCTTTTTTGAGAGGTGCAGCTCACTGAAGTTGATATGAGTATCTGCAAAAATTAGGTGGCCTGCCTTGTATGAGCAGAAGTGCATTCTGCTCTAGCACAAAACTACCACTGGATATATGCTATGACAAATAGGGGCAACAAAACTTAGATTGATGTGAAAGTTAAAAGAAACTGCTCCCAACCGGAAACATGCCTGTACTTTGGTGGGAAGTAAATGGGAATGTCCCATGTCAGTCTTTGAAGAAGAAAGCACATTCTTCAGATAAAGATATTGTATATGATGTGGTAGTGACCACTTAATTTGATGAAAAGTCTAAAACAGGTGGGGGGGGGCCTTTGGCCCTCCAGATGTTGCTGAACTACGATTCCCATCATTGCTGGGCATTGACCATGCTTGCTGGCACTGATGGAATTGTAATTCAGCAACATCTGAAGGGCCAAAGGTTCCCCACACTTGTTCTAGAAAGTCATTTGTTCTGAAATGCTCTGAAGCAATCATGTGGATGTGCAACCTCCTTGTTTTCCAGTACAAGCCAAGTGCTTTCCATTACAATATTGGTGGGTTGGCAGTCCATAAAAATAGAACTAATAGAAGACCCTGGTCATCCTATTGCCCATCTTTGCCCTAGGATCGAGATATTTCACAGATCATATGGGAGAAGGGAAATTGTTCTTTGTCTCACACCTTTCTCAAACAATGGATTCTGTAGGAAGACTTTGCAGGCGCATTTGACAATGATGTATGAACTGATTCCTCATTTCTTAATGTCAGAAGAAAGCTGGATGCTTGTCTGTGATTGTGTCAGGGGAAAAGGTTGCAACACGTGAAGAGTGAGTGGAACTGAGCCAGTTAACATTTTCAGAACAACGCATTATTGACTTTTCCTTGAATCATTTATGGCAGCATTTTCTATTTTTTTTTCTTTTCAAGTGGAAAAATGCCCTCTATGGATGTCACTTTTTTCCTTTGGGTGCATGTGATGTCTTCAACACTGTTATGTAAAATGCTTTTCATGAAAGCAGAAACCTAAGAGGATTAAAATAGAACTTTTTTTTTTGCATAAGAACCCACAGAGTTCATTGGCACATCTCACTCATTGCTTATCTTGTTTCAGGATGAAGATATTGCAGTTAAGCCATTTTAAGTCTCAGCGATTTCAGGGCAGAGATGTGAGCACATACTTAACACTTCCATTGAAATAAATGGAACTTTAACTTTAAGCTTTATTTTGATTGTTTGTACCCAGTATCCTCACCTTGACTAGGCATGAAAAAACACTCAGAGTCCCCATAGCTCTGTATATGAAATACCATTAATGGCTTAAGGCAAAGTGAAAGTATTTCTTCTGGGTAAGCTTGCTAATGGCTTGAAAATAATAGCAAAAATATTGGAGCACGTGGAGGGAAGTTTTAATATAAATTGCATGGCATTACTTTTGCTGGGTCAGGCCAAACGCACATCTAGTCCAGCATCCTGTTCTCACAGTGTCCAATCAATGCCCGTGGGAAGCCCCCAAGCAGAAGCACTCTCAATTCAAAATGTAAGCTATGAAGACACAGCAAAACCCAATTTAATATACAAATGTAGTCACAGCATACAATAGTACAGTTGAACACACACACATACAAACACCCCACTCAAACACACACACTTAACATACATGTACAACACATTAACAACACATTAAGATTGCAGTCCTAGACACATTTACCTGTGATTGAATTCCACTGAACTCAATGGGATTTTCTATTGAGTAGACATCAACAGGATTGTGTTGTAAAAGTACTATATTATCTCCACTGAGCTGTTTATGAATACATCAGTGTTATTTCTATTTATTTATTTAAAATGTTTCTTCTATACTATCCTTCAGTTAAAAGCAACAACAGGGGAGCTTAAAGTAAGTCAAATGCAATAATCAATCAAACAGGTTACAATACCAAAAACAGTCACAGCAGATTAAAACGAAACTTGGGAAGTTAAAAAACCAGGGAAAAGAAAAGAAAATCTTTGCCTGGCAACTCAAAGACATTAATGTGTGTGCCGGTTGAGTCTCCCTTGAGTTCTACAAGAAGGGCATCACCACAGCAAAGGCCTTGTCTCTGTTTTACTTCAGGTGGGGTAGGTTCTCAGGAGAGGGCTTCTGAGGAAGTTCTTCGGATATGGGCAGGTCATATTTCATTTTTAGAACAAGACATACTCCTTAGAATTAGGGCTGGAGGAGAAATTCATTTTAGTTTACATTTAAAGCTGAATCTATCAAATTTTGATTTTCCTGAAAAAATATGAAACTAAAACACAGCTATTCCTTCAAAATTCATACTTATTTGAATTTTGCAATTCAGTTCTCCAACCAAATAATGTTTTAAAATGCATATATTGGGGAAAGTGTGCATAAAATGAAAAAAGCAAAAAATGACATACAAAAATGCATTATATTAGGAGAAATTTGCACTAAAATGCTACAGAATTTTCATAAGGTTCTTTTAAAACAACAGCCACAAATTGCTGCAGAAATGTGGAGAACTGAATTTAAGACTGGAAATATGAGAAACTGGGGGAATCAAAATTGACAGATCATAGAACAGTAGAATTGGAAGGGGCCTAGAAGGCCATTGAGTCCAACCCTCCACTCAATGCAGGAATCCATATTAAAACATACCTGACTGGTGGCTGCCCAGCTGCCTCTTGAATGCCTCCAGTGCTGGAGAGCCCACCACCTCCCTAGGTAATTGGTTCTATTGTCATACTGCTCTAACAGTTTTTCCTGATGTTCCACTGAAATCTGCCTTTCTGTAAGTTAAGCCTATTATTCCATGTCCTGCACTCTGGGATGATTGAGAAGAGTTCCTGGCCCTCCTCTGTGTGACAACCTTCCAAGTACTTTTCTTCTCCAGGCTACATATGCCCAGTTCTTTCAGTCTTTCCTCATAGGGCTTTGTTTCCAGTACCCTAATCATCCTTGTTGCCCTCCTCTGTATCATTTCCAGTTTGCGTGCAATCTTTCCATCCCTACTCTTCTTACAACCCCAAGCATAATAACTAATATTTAAATCAACCCTTTTCTCTGAACCCTTTTGTTTTTGCAATGATTTTTAAAAGATGGTGTAGCTTTCAAGTGTGCAGTCCTCCACCTAGAGTCACAAATTGTGCAGTCCAACATAAGCTGGCCCTTGTGTTTCTCCTGATCATGTGTTTTGACTCTCCAATAGAGAACAAGGTCTCATAATGACAGAATCAAGTTCCTGACAGGACACTTCACTTGGCTGGTTGAGTTTAAGTCTTGTGCAAATAATGTTTCAGCACACAAATGTTTTGAAAAGTTAAGTTCATATATTTTCAATAGAGTAGGGACTTCTTTGGAAGGCTAATAATGTAATATTATTATTAACAGTTTGTGAAGGATACAATGCCTCAGCAGAATATAAAACAAATAGTTCTCTTCAGGTGTTCCTTTAACCATACACTTAAAATGGTGTGGAGTAGGAAGTGGCAACAAGTGTACTTGTCCCCTCCTTTTCTATTACAGTGCAGGAGGCAACAGTCTACAGCAGGGAGCTGCTTGTGCTGGTGGTGAGTGCCTGCACATTTTAGAACCTTGATTTTCCCGAGTTCTAAAACATGCAGGAAGCCTTCATAGCTATGCATGCTGTCCACTACACACAATCACACTCCAACACATGGAGGGTGACAGAACAGGCAAGGTTGAGTGCACTCATCCCAGCTTCCTTCTTTACAAGATGTGAATTGAATGGAGGAAGGAACCATGAAAAGGGCTATGGCGTCTATGCCAAGTAGGGTTGCCAGGTATCTTTAGGAGAAGAGAGAGTCAGCCAAGTGCAGGTGTTCTTGCAACAGTGTAATGGGAAAAACCACAAGGTGGAATTCTCCCTTCCCCCTGCACAACTTTTAATGATACAGAAGACCGCTTGGTTGCCAGGTCCGGAAGGAATGACTTAGAGCAACCCTGTGCTTTATAAAGCAATTGCCTTTGCCACCACACCAATGAAGACTCGTGACACATATATGGAGTAATGTTATATTTATTTAAAATATAACACATAATCAATTGAATCCAAATCAGCCAATCATTATATATCAAATATTTTGGGCAGGTAAGGCTCCACCTATCTGGGAGGGTATAGACCCTCCAATACAGAGGCAACTCAGTCACATCGGACTGTAACTCCCCAGTCAAGGATTTGGGATAAGTTATCCCTCCTTGCTATCGGAGTCAGGTATGTGGTTCCAACCCCCGCATCCTGGCCCCGCCGTACAAGCGTTCACCCTGATGCGTGAGCTGGTCCCACGTGGACACTCCCTAGATCCACACAGACATTACGCCCTGATGTTTCCCCAGGGAGTGCCCTTTACCAAAATGCCTCATCCTCCTTACTTTTAACCCCCATTACCTCACCTGCCCGAATTCCACGCCAGCCAATCTGGAATCACCACAATCCCCCCTGACAAGCCAAACGAATCAAACCCAAGCAGTATGGAGTAGGCAAAACCAAAGAGATTCTGAAATCAGGATCTCCAAAAAAAAATTCCTACTCAGCCCCAATATGGCGACTAGCAGAGCCCATACTGACGAGGGAGGGAGGGTGGGTGCCGCAAGGCAAAAAGGCGCGATATTAGGGAAGAGCACAATATTTATAGTTGCTCCATCCCTTCACCTGATAGGGCATCAAGCCCCCACCTGACCCACTTGAAAACATTCAAGAATCTTCCCGAGTCTTCCTGGCATTGGGGTGGCGGCAAACACGCCCCCCTGCTTAAGGCGGGAGCGGCATTCCTGGAGATCAGCAGTGTAGTAGCAGATTTAGAAGTGCAGGGTCCCTTTATGATAGTCACAGCCACACACACCCTTTTTGGCTACTGAGTTGTAGCCTTCTCCCACAACAGCAGACGTCCCTAGGAGCCAATCAGCATGAAAGGGGGGAGTGTTAGCTACTGAAAAGAGTCTAAGTGACTGACTCACCTCCTTGCACTCTGATTGGCTCCATTCAGCAGGAAAGGACAAGGAAGCATAGGAGACTCTTCTCAGTGACCGACCCTCATAGGATGCTGGAGACATAGGGACCCTGCTCCCAAAAAGGTAAAAGGTCTAAGACCCTCTGAGACCCTGGATGACTACACCCCTGCTGGAGATACATGACTGCAGCTGTATTATTCACAACAAACCAGTAAAGTGTAAAAGCTAAATGTTCATTGCAATATACCTGTGGAGTGTGGACATAGGCCCGAAAGTCCTGAACTGGACACAGCGGATATCTATCTATCTATCTATCTATCTATCTATCTATCTATCTATCTATCTATCTATCTATCTATCTATCTAATCTATCTGTCTGTCTGTCTGTCTGTCTGTCTGTCTGTCTGTCTGTCTGTCTGTCTGTCTATATGCACACACAAAGTTGTTTAAGACGTACACCTATCATTCATACTTTCTGTGTTTTGTTGCAGGAAATGGAAAATCTGATTGCCATTAAAAGTATGTAAATGAAACTATCTAGATAGATTACATAAGGAAAACCAAGTATATCTGGACAAATAATAATAATGTATTCTTGAAGGGGATAAATATAAAAGATATTGCATTCAATTTACAAAGTTGCTGCTTAAAATTGATAGGTTGCTTGTACTGGAAAATAGGGCACCTGTAATCTTTTCAAGTTGGAACCTGTGTTCATGGGTAGCCTATTAGTTTCATCTGTGAAGAAGCCTTGAACCCATTTGGAGTTCCCAGCTGAGGCTCTGATTTCTGAGGATGCAATTACAGTGTGTCCTGCTGAAGACTGCTACTGATCAAGTGGGCTTGTTGTCCTCAGGTGGGAATATTTTTGTATGTAGATGTGCACCTCGAGCAATCTTCAAAAGTCAATAGGCAAATGTGAAAGGATTTGAATGCTAACTGTTTTTTCTTTGTGACAGAAAGAATAACTCATCTTTATTTCATGTGCTATCTCCTCAGTGCTGCTATAAATTATTTAATCTCTTTTTTTCAGTTTGCCGAAGTAACATAAAAATAATGTACCATGAATGCTCCCAGATAAGAAAAAAACCTGTAGTTTAGCTATTTAAAATATATCACCATCTTTCTGATAGTCGCATGATGTAATAGATATTCATAGACAGACGGCTAGGTATTGGGGTCAGCTTACTAATTACTGATGCCAATAAGATTGGGTAAAAATGCTCTATTTTTTGGCTGCTGTTATGACAAACAATTACTTGATAGCCTAATCACGCAGCTTATGCACTTTATGACACCCCACTGCAAACCTTTATTTTAAGTGGCTAGTTGTGATCGGGTGAAAAGTGCCTTATCTGCATGATGAGCCACCATGTAATGATATTACAGTGTAGTAATCCTAATGTATAAACAGAGCCTCAATATACACCAGCCTTCCTCAGCCTGGTGCCCTCAGAATGTTGTTGGACTACAACTCCCCTTAGCCACAGACAGCACAGCAAATGGGCAGGGATGATGTGAGTTGTAGTCCAAAACATCTGGAGGGTGTTAGGTTGGAAAAGGCTGGTGTATACTGATGGAAGACTTTCCACTTCAGCCGGTAGAAGGAACAAGTCTCAAAAGCCAATGTAAGAGAGCAACTATTTTCCCTCCATTTCATTTTGTTCTCTGTCTCATATTATTATCATTATCATTATTGTTGCTGTTGTTGTTGTTTGTTGTTATTGTTATTATTAAGAAGAAGAAGAAGAAGATGATTTATATCCCACCCTTTCTCCCAGTAGGATAATAGGACAATAGGCTTTCATAATATCACCATCTATGATTTGTTCACAGCAGCTACAGAGCATCTGTGCATGGCATCATGCCAGTGCCACCTGTCCTCACTGAAGGCAAGGGTAATTGGACTTGCACAATCAATATGGAGCAACTGATAATGTGGAGTGACAGATTTTGACACTGGGTTGGATCCAGAGGTGCCCTTCTGGAAGTAGAAGGCCTTTTCCTGACTTTTCTTTGCATGAGAAAAGAGAACTAAAATCCAGTGGTGTGCTTCTGTTAGGACAAGGTATTATGCAATCCCTTTCATTATGTCTGTTCATGTAAGAAATTGCATAAGGATTTATATAGCATCTGTGTAACTATCATAATTGTTTTGTTTTAATATGGTGCCAAACCTTCCTGTGGCTGCATTGGGGGTGCTATTGCTATTGTTTTGTTATGTTTTTATAATGTTTAACATTGTGTAAGTTGTTTGGGGACCTTCGGGTATCAAGCAACTAATAAATCTAATTAACAACAACAACAACAACAACAGCAATAAATAAAAGTCTAGCACAGGGGCAGCCATTATGGTGGTCTCCTGATGTTGTTGGATTACAGCTTCTATAATCCCTGATGGCTGCTGGCCATGGTGGCTGGGGCTGAGTCCAACTCCCATCTGGAGGGCACAGTATTGCCCTGGCCTAGCACAACTCAAGATGTGTGCTTGAATTAAGTCCATGTTGCATGAAGTCTTCTGCTAGCTCTTGGGCAACAGTTACAGAACTATACTACCAGGGTTGTAGTTGTTCAGGGTCTCAGGGGGTCTTAGACCCTTTACACCTTTGGGAGTAGGGTCCCAGCAGGGTCCCTGTGTCTCTAGCAACTTATGAGCCAATCAGAATGAAAGGGGAGTATGTTAGCCACTGAAAGAGTCTCCTAACATGCTTCCTTGTCCTCTCCTGCTGATTGAAGCCAATTAGAGTAAAAGGAGGTGAGTAAGCTACTGAGAAGATTCTTCTCAGTAGCTAACAATCTTCCCTTTCATGCTTATTGGCTCCTAGGGTCATCTGTTGCCATTGCAAAGATGTTTTCATAGCTTTTTTTAAGTAACATTTTTGAAGATGTTTTGTTTTAATGTGTTTCAAAGTTTGTTTTTATGATGTTTTAATGTTTTAGTGCTTTTGTTTGCTGCCCTGGGCTCCTGCTGGGAGGAAGGGCGGGGTATAATAATAATAATAATAATAATTTTATGCTTTTATGTAAGCTGCCTGGAAAGGCACCTGAAAGATTTCATATAAATATATAAAAGATAAAATGAAAAGGGATGAAAAGGAGACTGAATGTGGGGGACAAAGGGAGGGTTTAATACAAACACTGCATACAACATACATGATTATGTCTAATACTGTATAGTTAAGTATACTGACCTCATTGGTACAAATTTATTTTCTCTTCTATTACAGAATTGCTTGGGAGCCATCCTAACATTCTGTGGAGGGCAACCGAGTGGCTATAGGATGCCACAGAAAGTTTCTCTTTGCAGTTAGAGAGGGAGGACTGTGGTCATAGGAGGAGATCTTCCACCAGAGGCTTCCTCATTGCAGTGGTGGAAAGTTCTGGTGCCACTGGTGCTTTAACACAAGTAAGAGATGAAAAGGGATGGAATGGGGGAAGTCATAGATACACAGGATCCAAAGGCTTCCTATTGCTTCCCATTCCCCTGATATGCCTCAAAACTGCACCAGCCCCAGAGATGACATAGTTAATTCACTCCACTGTAGAGAAATTAAGAAAAAAACCCTAAAGCATGGCAAGGAAAAACAACAACACTGCCCCCACTTTCTGCCTTTGCTGACATGAACCCAGCAAGCCTTAGGAAGTGGTGGGTCGTCTGCCACAGACTCCCCCATCCTCACCTCCATAAGATTGCTCTGCCAGCTAGTTAAAGTGCTTAATTGTATTGATTGTTGTTCTGGCAAACCCAGTCTTTCACATACTCTGCTTGCCTCAGTTATTCACTTCAATAGCTTTGAGAATACTTTATAGTATTGTTGTAATGTATCTAGGCACTCTGTACCATCACAATCTGTTGGTCGCCACAAAAATCTGATTGTAGTTACGTAAGGTGATGTTTTCAGCCATTTGTACTTAAGACTAATCTGTATGTCTGGTTGTAATGGGTGGAGCTCTAACTGTTGCTTGAAAGGTATTGTTTAAAACATTATTCACTTACTGATGATTTAATCTTCATCTTCATTTTTTCTTTTATAATAGTATATGTTTCATTTTGTTCACTTTTTTCTTTTTAGCAGCCGTTTGTTCTGTTTGTTTATAAGCACTCTGTTAGCCTCTTTGTCACATGGTCAGCTCGTCTATCTTTGTCACTATTTTGATGAACGTGTCTGTGTGCGTGCCTGAATCTTTCTGTAAAATAGCTTTCTTGCATCAGTTTTGCATACAATGTTGATTTATTTACATTTAGTTTTGTAGTTTCCCCTTATTCAATTCAAATCCTTAAGTCTTCATTTAGCAATTTGCTTTTAGTCTAGAGAAACTTTTTTTGTTTTAATAGTATTCGGTAGATCAAGCTATTATTGTGTGAAATCAACGTGCCCAGATAAAATGCTAATTTCCTATTTAGCACCCAGTATTACAGCACAAATTTTGAATTTAAAGATATGTTCATTTTGGTTTATTTAACTGAAAATGTAAGGCTGCGGTTGCATACCAAACTCAGGGCTGGTTTTCAAGGCTAGTTTTAATATAGTAATCTCATCACAGCTTGGCATTTCTCCAAATTCTTGCTTGGAAATTATCTGTGGAGGCTTATAAAAACCTTCCTCAAAAGATGGTGAGCTTTAAGAGCCATCAAATCCTTGGGCTTAGATTAAAATCTGATCTGGAGAAGTATCGCTCAATCCCCTCCTTGGCAACCCTTCTCAGTTCCCAAAGCATCCGCATTGCAGCCCCCCCCCCTTTCTCCTTGAGGCAACATTGAATGGCAGCTTTCAGGCACTTCGGTGGCATATGCAGGAGAGGGAAGACAGGACATTTTTTCCCTCCTCCACCACCCATCAACCTAGCACACACTGCATGCTGCTACACAGCCCAGGATGGACCTGTCAGCCTACAGGAAAAGTAATTCTCCAAAAGGAACTGTACAAAGCTCTGCAGCAGTCTTTGGGTAACTACATCTACCATGAACAATCAGGTGTGCTGGCATGCTAGCTAGCAAGCGGAGGGGAAATTTAAAAATAACACACCCCTCCATCTTTTTATCTTCCTGCACATACCAGACGCCTGTACATCAGATCACTAGGTGGGAAGAGAGGAAGGAAAAGATACCTCCTTCCCTCTTCCTGCATATACCATTCTGGGGATCTTGCAGTCCACAGCTAAGGACTTGAATGATTTTCAGGTGACTTCCTAAGAAAGAGAACCATCAGTATCTGCTTTAGGCACCCATGCAGGATTAGGCATATCCAGTGGGATTTGGGTCTGTTTTACTTTGAATGGTAGACCCTTAATGTCACATACATTTGGAAAGTCCTCTCATTTTTAAAAATGGCTTGTCATGTGGTGGTGGTGGGGAGGCAGAAGCTACTGGTCAAGAAAAAAGTGCCCAAAGCCATGTTGGGCACACAGAACCAGCAGTAATATGGTACTTGGGATCCCAGCCAATGTAAAGAACTGCCGGAAGATAAGAGTACAGTTTTGATGTGCTTCCTTAAGCTATTCTTTATTTGGTTAATGAGAGAAATAGCTCCTGAAAAGGTGTTTGAGAGCCTACTGAAAGTGCTCCAGTATTGTCAAGGGATTTTTCTCAGAGCTGACCTTCTCTATTTTTTCTCCATTAAATTTATTCCTAGGAGGAAATGTTGTTTACTCTTCTTGTTCTTTAAAAAACACACACTTGAATGTTGGTGGAAGAAGAATTAGCTTATCTTCACAGTAAGCATGATAAAAAAATCAACGCTGTGGCTCTATTTTTTTTTAAAAAAAATAATTTAACAGAATATCCAACTTGGGAAGATGGGAGCTTTAAAGAAGTGTCTGAGCAAATACCAAATTAGCATTTAGACAATATTGCACTACTCAGCTGTAGTCTTACAATGCTGACTTTAATTAATTTACAATTTGGCAGAGATTCTAATAGGTAGAAATAAAGCAAGCAAATAATTGAGCAAATTTGAAGTTTGGAGAAACATTTGCTGGAACCAAAAGAGTAGATCAGTGCCAAACTCATACTTTTAAAAAAACATGTAGCATAGTTGCAAAGCTTAGAATGTATATAGGGGGCATATTTGAACAGCAGCACTTAACGACAAACTATCATTTCTTTTAGGGGCAACAGTTTCCAACTGGTCTTACAATTTTTTTTAAACCCTACCTAAGAAGTGATATATCATAGATGTTGCATACCTTCACAGAAACAGTGAACTTGGGTTCCATTGCACTTAGAGAAGATCCTGTTCTACATAAAAATATGACAGACTGATTAAAGAGAAAATACAGTACCAAATAGTAATAAATAAAAATAGTTTAAAAATGAAGTCCTATACACATTTATGCTGGAGTACGTCCCACTGAACTCCATGGGATCCACTTCTGTGTTGATCTACATATGGCTGTACTAGAAATATAGTCACCACTGTTGTTTTACTATTATATTTTAAATGCATGATGCTGCATTGATTGAAATATGACATTATTAGATCAATAGTTATTTTACCAAATTGATTATGTAATATTAAAAATAATAAATTGTGGATAGTACTTTAGTATATGGTTTAACTATTCATGTCATTCAGTACAGCTAGACTATACATTGGCAATGTGGTTCTGTTTTGTTAGTTCGGTGTTACACAACCACGAGAGTGGCTGTATACTATAGTCAGCATGGATTTTTCGCATTCCATAATGTTAAATTGAAAATACCCCCATGCCATTCTGATGCTTCCCATAAGCACATTTCAAAACAAAACCTTACAAAACTTATAAGTCCTGAACTCAGAAACGCTTGCTTAATAACCCTCTAAATTTTCATGGTGATACACAAAACAGTCAGAGAGAATTGAGAGTTCAAAGTTTAAAGAGAGAGAGAAAACCCCCAGACCCCTTTTGGACTTTTTTCTCTGAGCTCTCATAATCTGTTGAGATTAGTTAAAAATCAGCCATGTTCACAGAGTACATCTAATCCTCTTACTGACCTTGCCCCATACTCTGACTTTCATCTTCTGCAGTTTAAAAGTTAAAAAATGCCTAGCTTATTTTTAATTAATTTAAGAAATTTAGCATTGAACTCAATGATAATGTCGGGCATGCTCAGTAAGAACCAACTGTCAGTGTTCTAAAAGCCAGACTTAGAGCTGCTGGGCTTGACTAATCAGGGGGGCACACACACACCAGACTTTAATTTCTTGTGACACAGTTATGGCTTCCCCCAGAGAATCCTGGGAAGTGTAGTTTGTGAAGGGTGCTGAGAGGAGACTCCTATTCCCCTGACAGAGCTCCAGTGGCCAGACTGGTTTAACAGTCAGCCACTCTGATTGAAGTGGAGTGGAACAGGGCATCTCCTAGCAACTCTCAGCACCCTTCACTAACTACACTTCCCAGGATTCTTTGGGAGAAGCCATGACTGCCTAAAGTGAAATAACAGTCTGGTGTGGATGTGGCCAGGGACAGTTTTGGTTAAAATTTGGGTGGGAGGCTACATGTGCCTGCTATAGAATAAAAAGATGGGGGAAACCCTGAAAAACAATGATACTGGCCCAGTGCCTACCCACCCAATCTCCTCCCCCTCCCCTCCCCCTCTTCCTGCCCTCCTCCTCCCACTGCCCCTCCCCCAGATCAGTTTCACCTATCCTAAGCATGATTGCACAGGAGTAAATCCAGAGCTTGGAAAAGTTACTTTTTTGAACTACAACTCCCATCAGACCAGCCAGCATGGCCACTGGATTGGGCTGATGGGAGTTGTAGTTCAAAAAAGTAACTTTTCCAAGCTCTGAGTAAATCCCACTGAACTCAAAAAGCATGCAAATGATCAAACCTGCCCTCCCCTGCTCCTCCCTCCCCTGCTCCTCCCTCCTATCCCCTCCCTCTTTCCCCTCCCCTCTCCCTTCCTTCACCCCTCCCGCTCCCCATCCCCTTCCAATCCCCCATCCCCTTCCAATCCCCTCCTTCCCCCCTCCTCCTTCTTCTACCCTCTGCCCTCCCCCTCCCCAATGATCAGTTTTACCTATCCTAGGAATATGACCTGGGAGATCAGGGTTGAAATTCCCACACAGCCATGAAGCTCACTGGGTGACCTTGGACCAGTCACTGCCTCTCAGTCTCAGAGGAAGGGAATGGTAAACCACCTCTGAATACCGCTTACCATGAAAACCTTATTCATAGGGTCACTGTGATGTTCCTGCTTATATTGTAAATATGGTAAGTGCTGGTTATATAGAAGATAGATGGTAAGTGGAGTGAAAGAGGAGGGGGAGTACATGAGCAGTAGAATGCTGAATGATTGGCTGAGCGTTTGAATGGCTGGGAGTATAAATGGAAGAATGACAGTTGAATCTGGGTGGAGGTTTGGTGGTGAATTGAGGTGGTGGCTGTGAGGTGGTGTTTGGGGGTTGTTGTTGTTGAGAGTGAGTCGGAGTTCTCAGGCAATTAGTAAGAAGTTAAGTACATAACAGAATATAGATGAAACCATACGCTTGTGAAACATTCCTTAAGTAATCTTGTTATTTCTAATTCTTAATAAATATTTCTTGGTTAAATAAAAGCCTGATTCCTTCAGCTGGGATACACATACCAGGGGGAATAGCAAAGTAACCAAGGCTGAACAGTTTGTATCGAATGGTGGGAGCGGCGGATCGGAGGAAAGTGTATCCAGTCCCACAGAGAAACCCAGGGCTGTATGCTTCAGAGTCAAGGGTCTGCAGGGGTTTTTACAAATTACCTATACCCATTGACACAAGGTATCAGAATAGCCAGGCAGAGACTAGGCACAGTCTATTGGCTAAAAGGGTTACAGAGTGTTGGGTGGTGCTGCCTAGCAGTGGGATCTTTTGAGATCGGTGCTAGTGCTGTAAAGGGTAAGAATAAACCTGACGTTCCTGTCTGCTGGTAGCCACAAAGTGAGAGCTTCACAGGTGGTGGCAGGGAAGGACATCACAGTCACCATAAGTGGGAATCGACTTTTCAAGCATGATTGCATGGGAGTCAAATCCCATTGAACTCAATAAGTATGCAAATGTTACGAAATTCTTCCAAGCTACACTGGAAGTGGATCGAACTGTGAAAGACCAACACAAATTTTGTTTGCATTTTTACATATTTGTAGGGCAGTACAATATCTCAGAGGGGAGGTCAGGTCTCCTGCTCCCCTTGTGCATTCACTATAGTTGCCCATTTCCCCTGCTTTTTAAAGTTTGATAGAAATATCTGTTGGCTATATGTACATTCTTAAACCGCAGGGTTGTTTGCCTATTAGTGAATACACATAGAATCAAGGACTATTTCTATTTAGTGTGTTTAAAGTAAACAGTAATGATATGGATAGAAGCCCCCCTTTAGGATGCACAGCTTAACGTGATGAGGGGGTTTGGGAGTGTTGAAGAAGCTGAGAGCAATGCCGTCAGGAGTCTAAACCAAGAGGCTAGACTCCTAGCAGGGGCACCCAAGGTGGAATGGTCAAAGCTGAGATGCCAGACTAAGATGCATCCAAACTTAGAGGAAGCCAATGGTAAACCACCTCTGAATACCTCTTAGCACGAAAACCCTATGAACAGAGTATCCAAAATGCAACACGAGATACTGCTGCAAGATGAGACCCCCAGGTCAGAAGGTACTCACCGAGCTACTGGGGAAGAACACAGGACAAGTATGAGTAGCGCTGTGACTAATGACGCAGCTGGGTCAAAGCCAAAAGGAAGCCCAGACGCTAATCCCCACAGATGCAAAAGGAGAGTCCAGAGTTGTACAATAGGAACATGGAATGTGAGAAGCATGAACCAGGGAAAGTTAGAAATTGTCAAGCAAGAAATGGAATGCATCAACATTACCATACTTGGCGTGAGTGAATTAAAATGGATGGGAATGGGACATTTTCAATCGGGCAACTACAAAATATTTTATGCAAGAAATGAGAAATTAAGAAGAAATGGGGTTGCTTTAATAGCGAGAAGTGATGTAGCAAAAGCAATTAGGAGCTACAACGCAAGGTCTGAGTGAGTGATATCAATGAGATTAAACAGGATACCTATCAACATAACCATAATCCAAGTCTATGCTCCAACAGCAAACACAGAAGAAGAGGAATTGGAGAGATTTTATGCAGAAGTACAGGAAGAAATTGATCACACACCAGAACAAGATGTGCTGATAATCATGGGGGACTGGAATGCAAAAGTAGGGAATAGAGAAGAACTAGGAATTGTGGGAAAATGGGCTTAGGAGACAGAAATGAGGGAGAACGACTTATTGAATTCTGTGAAGCCAATAATTTGTTTCTTGCCAACACATTTTTTGAGCAACTGAAAAGACGACTGTACACGTGGACATCACCAAATGATCAATATAGGAATCAAATTGATTATATAATTGGTAGCAGAAGATGGAGAAGTTCCATACTTTCTGAGAAAAAAAGACCAGGAGCAGACTGTGGAACAGATCATGAACCGATCGTATCGAAAATCAGAGTAAAGTTAAAGAACAACAAAAAAGCAATCATAATGCCAAAATACAATTTAAATAACATCCCAGAAAAATATAAAGATCAAATAAGGAACAGATTTGAGGCTTTAAACTTAGTTGGCAGAGAACCAGAAGAACTATGGAGTGAAGTCAGAGACATTATCAGGGAAGAATGCAAAAATACAATACCTCTAGTTAAAAAGTGAGAAAGACCTCAATGGATGACCGAAGAAACTCTTAAAATGGTTAAAGAGAGAAAGAAAGCAAAAGCAAAAGGAGAACAATCAAAAGGAAACATGGTCAGAACCCTAAATGCAACAATACAGTGATTAGTACGTAGGAACAAAGAGAACTATTACAATAGTTATTGTATAGAAATAGAAGAGGAAAACAAAAAGGGAAGAACAACAGTCCTATTTCAAAAGATTAGAGAAATGAAAGGGAAATTTAAACCAAGAATAGGGATGTTGAATAATCAACAGGAGAACACACTGACTGACCGAGATGAAATAAAAGGAAGATGGAAGCAAGAACTCTATAAAAGAGATGCCAGGATGACAGATTCATTCATGGAAGAACTGTATGATGAAGAACCAGACATTTTAGAATGTGAGGTGAAAGCTCCTCTTAAAATACTTGGAAGAAACAAATCACCAGGAACAGATGGCATACCAATAGAGTTGCTACAAGCTACTGAGACTGAATCTGTCCAAATTGTGACAAAAATCTGTCAAGAAATATGGAAAACTAAACAATGGCCCACAGACTGAAAGACATCAATATTCATCCCAATTCCAAAGAAAGGGGATTTCAGGGAATGCAGTAATTATCGAACTATTGCCTTAATATCCCATGCAAGTAAAGTAATGCTCAAGATTCTACAACAAGGGCTATTACCATATATGGAGTGAGAAATGCCAAACGTCCAAGCTGGAATTAGAAAGGGAAGAAGTACCAGAGATCATATCACAAACATACGCTGGATAATGGAATGGATGAAGGAATTTCAGAAGAAAATCACCCTGTGTTTTATAGTTTACAGCAAAGCCTTTGATTGTGTAGATCATGAAAAACTATGGAATGCTTTAAAAGAAATGGGGGTGCCACAGCATCTGATTGTTCTGATGCACAACCTATACTCTGGACAAGAGGCTACTGTAAGGACAGAATATGGAGAAATGGATTGGTCCTCAACTAGAAAGGGTGTGAGACAGGGGTGTATTTTATCATCCTATTTGTTTAATCTATACGCAGACCATATCATATGGAAAGTGGGATTGGACCAACATGAAGGAGGTGTGAAAATTGGAGGGAGAAATATTAATAATTTAAGATATGCAGATGATACCATACTACTGGGAGAAACCAGTAATGATTTGAAACAAATGCTGATGAAAGTTAAAGAAGAAAGCACAAAAGCAGGACTACAGCTGAATGTCACTAAAGTAATAACAGAAGATTTATGTAACTTTAATGCTGACAACGAGGACATTGAACTTCTCAAGAATTATCAATACCTTGGCACAGTCATTAACCAAATCAGAGACAGTAGTCAAGAAATCAGAAGAAGGCTAGGACTGGGAGGGCAGCTATGAGAAAACTAGAAAAGGTAGTCAACTACAAAAATCAACTCATTTGAAATGTGGTGTTGGAGGAGAGCTTTGTGGATACCATGAACTGCAAAAAAGACAAATAATTGGGTGTTCGAACAAATTAAACCAGAACTATCATTGAAATGATGAAACTGAAGTTATCATACTTTGGACACATCGTGAGAAGACATGATTTGCTAGAAAAGACAATAATGTTGGGGAAAACAGAAGGGCATAGAAAAAGAGGAAGGCCAAGCAAGAGATGGATTGATTCCATAAAGGAAGCCACAGATCTGAATTTACAAGATTTGAACAGGGAAGTTCATGATTGATGCTTTTGGAGGTCACTGATTCATAGAGTCGCCATAAGTCGTAATAAACTTGAAGGCACATAACAACAACAACAACATGGATAGAAGCCTATATAGTAATAGTAAATAAAGCAAATCCTTATACAATGAATTATAATAGAGGGTGTTGAATCAGTGAAGTATAATAGAAATATATACTATTAAATCGGTGTAGATGGAGATATAGTGTATAGAGTTCAGAGTGCGTTGAATGGATGTAATCTTATCGACAGAGGAAATCCATCTATTTAAACATTGAAATACCTTTTTTAGAACTGCAAAAATAGCCTCAAGCAATATACTTTTTCAATAGTTTGTTTCTAATTGTAAGTTTAAGCATGCTTGCTGAAGCATGCTATCTTTTCTTGAGGGTTTGAAACACTTCTTTTCACTTTGGCTCCTACAGAATAATGGTGAATCTAAGATATTTTACTTGTCATCATGCTAAAAATTCACTGATCTCCCTTGCTAGCATGCCAAAAATAATATGCTATCAAGAAGCAACATGCCCCAAACTGCCTTTAAAGTGTTTTCACATCGGATGTTAAAAAGTTGATTTATTGCAGTATGAATGTTGCCTCTGAATGATGTTCATACTTGCTATAATGATTGATTGTTTTTAGCCAATATATATTTATACTGCAATTGGTTTAAGTCTTATATGTCTATGTTCACATAAACAAAGCAAACAAAACAACCCCCCCACACCCTTATTTAGGCCTAGAAACTCAGAAGCTACAAAATAGCAGTACCATTTGCCCCCACACAAGGAAGACTCGTGACACCAGACTGGTATAATGTTATATTTATTAAAATATAACATCGTAAATCAAATGCAATACAGCCAATTATTCAAATATCCAACTCTTCGGGCAGGTGAGGCTAAACCTAGCAACGAGGGATTACACCCTCACCTTCTAAAGGCATCCATTCACGTCATTACGTAACCCAAGAGTCAAGGACGTGTGTGAATTCCTCCCTCCTTACTCTTGGAGCCAGCTGTGTGGTTCCCACCTCCACACCATGGCCCCGCCGTACAGGTGTTCATCCTGATGCGCAAGCAGGTCCCACAAGGACACAACCCAGATCGCCACCAGACACCAAGCCCTGATGGTTCCCTGTGGAGTGCCCCTTTTTGAGGATGCCTTAACCGCCTAATTTTAACCCCCATATACCTCACCTGCCCGAATTCTATGCCACAAGAGGGGATCAGCTTAAGCTTGGTCCCCTCCACCCAATGAAGATAACAAACCCCTTAATCCCCCCATAAGATCCTCAAAAAAAAAATATCACACCCTTGCTCAGAAAGATGAACACCATCATCACGAAACAGATGTGGGGCATGGAACCTAATCCTTTCATGAGGAATAACTGCCCACCCAAGTACAAAAGTAGCTCCCTTACCTTTCTATTAACCCATTTCCTAGATCTATCTATCCTAATGGGGTGCACTGCACCCCACCAGATCCTTCTAACAAGCATTTCGGACCATACAATTATAAGATTGGTATATAAGCGGATAAGCCACGTGAGATCACACATAACTTTCAGCAGCAAATCCAACTCAGGACGCTGCACCAAATCATTTTCTCCCAAATGAATCAACACGATGTGTGGCCTATTAGCAGAGGACATGATTCGGCACATGGCAGGCAACAACGCATCCCATAACATGCCCCTCCGTGCATCCCACTGAAACGTAGCTGTGGCTGACAGCTGCAGCTGTGTGCCCAGAACAGAAGAGGATGCCCTCCGGTGAGCCCAAAACAAAATTGAGTGGCCACACAAGACAATCCTCACAGGAATTGGGATGTTTGTCAAACCTATGGGAAACAAAAACAAATTCCTCGTTAAAACCTGACATAAGACTTGAATGCATCGGAACGCCACCTGCCAATCGCCTGTATATCGCTTATACTCATGCCCACGAGGGCCGCGGCCGTAGCCGCACCAATCCGGAATGAATGCAGCCCATAGACTCCAACAGCGCAACCACTGGCCAACAAGGCCCGCCGAACAACGGCCCAAAATTGAAACTGAGTCAGGGCAGTTCCATCTGCATGTAGAAACAAATAACGCTGGCCCGCTGGCCGAATGGATAAGAATTGCAGCATTGCAGACACAGGGCACAATACTGGGACCTGGCATCGTTGTAAAACCACGATACTGCCATGGCCCTTTTGATCGGTCTTAGAGACATGCAGGGAGAACCTCACTATATCCGCACCTAATGTGCAATCGCCAAAGCATAAGGCTCGATTAGTCACATCACGCTTAGAAGGGGCCAGATTTCACTAGGGCGAAAAGCACCATAAAACATCGTCAGAGTTACTGCGGCGAACAGGTGCGACTCATACTGAGATGAGCATAAAGAATTAAATAGTGCCAGGATCTGGAGGAGGACATCGGGCGTGATTGGCCTCCTCCGGCCAGCGGACCTGGGAGCAGAACGCGACCAACCCTCAAGGACCTTTCTGACCCTAAAATCTACAGAATGATCCGGCAGCCCCCTTGCCTTGGAAATAAAGGCTAGCGCCGAGAGGTGGCCGGCGATAGTAGAAACAGAATTATTGTGCCCTTTTAAATATTATCATAAACTGCAATAAATGAGCCGCAGGAATAGGCCAGTCAAAATAATGGATGAGATTGAGATAATGAAAATTGAATTGAGTAAAATGAAGCAGGAGATTAAAGATATAAGGGTCCCTGTGAGAGAGGTGACCCTGGAAGGGGTCCCTGTGAGAGAGGAGACCCCGGAGATTGGAACAGGGGTCCCTGTGAGAGAGGTGACCCTGGAGACTGGAATAGGGGTCCCTGTGAGAGAGGAGATCCCGGAGATTGGAACCAACGTGGAACAGGAACAAGATTTGGAGTCTATGGACTTTAGAAATAAAATTTATTGTTTGGAACTCAATGTTATCTCTGAAGAAATGAATGAAGATTCTAGAGATAAAGTTATCAATGGCATGGATAATCTTCTGGACTGGAATGATGTGATGGAGCCCAATATAGAGAAAATCTATGGAATTAACTGCAGCCATGTGATAATGGAAAAACTTTTAAGAGATGACCCAGTGTATTTTGAAAAAAAGAACAGAGATATGATTTTACAGCAGTATTTCAGCAACCTATTCAGAATGGATGGCAAGAAAATATTTGGGATAGAGGTAATCCCCATCAGACTCTTACTATATGACTATGGCTTTGACAGCAAGATTATTATGGAATACTGATAATGGAAGATTGGATATTGAAATTACTGGACTTAACAAGACTACTGAAGATGGAAGATGGAAAATGGAACTAATAGAGATAATAGAACAATGGCTACTGAAATTATTGAACCTAACAGATTCTGATGTGATGGATTAATTGAAATGTTTATTTTGACTATGGTTATGACAATAAGATTATCATAATTAGTAATGAGATGGATTAATCGATATGCTTATCTGGAAAAAAAAATTGATAGATATATTTCTTAAAGAATTGAAACCTCTCTTTGACTTTTTGTGGAAAGAATAAAGTAATGTTTATGAGATTTGATGATTAAGTAAGATAACTACTGGAGGAAAGTGATTTTATAATATGACTTAAGAGACAGGATTGTTATATATTATAGACTTATAACTGATTTGATCTTTGACAAATGGGAAGTCAATATTTTACTCTTTATTTTTTATTTTTGTTTTTTTTTTTTCTTTTTTTCTTTTTGTTTAACTATTTTTGATTTTGTTTTTTGTCTTTGAATGTTTTATGATTTTGTCTTGTATGTTTTATGAAAATCTGAATAAAAATTATTGAAAAAAAAAAAAAAGGAATAGGCCAGTCAAATGGCAGCTTCAAGCCGATGAAGAAAGCCTGGAACTTTGCAAATGATTGCATATACGCATTTTGAGTACTGGGAGCAAGAGCTGCAGCGATAGCAGCCCCAACTTCTAGTTGCCAAGGTTCCACAGGAAAGGAGGGATTGGTACTGGATCCGGAGCCGCGCCAGGTGCAAGCTCCCGAAAGCGCACCATATGTAATCGGGAGAGTGCATCAGCAACTGTATTCTGCAAACCTGTAACATGTCTGGCCAGGAATAAAACATTAAAGTGCAAGCATTGCAATACAAAAGCACGCACCAAGCGCATAACACGAGGAGACTTAGAAGTTTGGGCATTAATAACGCTAACTGTGGCAAAATTATCGCACCAGAAACGCACTGTGCGATTTTGAAATGCCAGTGGCCAGATATGAACCGCTACCACTATTGGAAAAAATTCCAGAAATGTCAAATCGGAAGAATTCCGGTAGCCTGCCAACTTTCAGGCCATCGCTCAGCGCACCACTAAATATTACTCCGAAGCCAATGCTTCCGGCAGCATCGGAATGCACCTGTAATTTGGCTTCTAAGAGCAATTCCTCCTGCCAAAAGGAAAGGCTGTTGAAATCCGTCAGGAATTCCAGCCACATATGCAAATCCTCCCACATCCCTGACGTCATCCTTATGAAATGGAAGCGAGAGCGAGCTCCCTTCATGGCATCACATAAACGCCTGAGGAACGCACGACCTGGTGAAATAACTTTGGAAGCAAACTAAATGGCCCACAAGTTCCTGTAACTGGGCCAATGTTATCTTCTTCAGCCCTATGACTGAATGAAGCAGTTGACGCAGTACCACCAACTGCTCTAGCGGCAAACGGGAAGACTGAGCTACAGTAACTAACTGGATCCCTAAGTAAATAAGGGAAGTAGTAGGGCCCTCCGACTTTTCAGGTGCTAGTGGGACTCCCAATTCATCAGTTAAAATATCAAAGGCTTGCATGAGCTGTAAGCAATGAGAAGACCCAGCAGGCCCCACCAAAAAAAAAAAATTATCAAGATAATGAGCAGAGAAGGAGGATAATGCTTTCCTCCTCAATGCCCATTCGATAAATGTGCTAAATGCTTCAAAAGCAGCACAAGACACCAAACAACCCGTTGGCATAGCTCTGTCGACATAAAACTGGCCCTGAAATTTAAAACCAAGCAAATCCACATCTGCAGGGTGTACTGGCAAAAGGCGAAAAGCGGATTTTATATCACACTTTGTCAGTAAAGCACCCTTTCCAACCTTCCTAACTACTCTCACTGCCTCATCAAAAGAAGTATATCTGATAGAGGCATATGATGGGGAAATACCATGGTTGACTGAGGCTCCCTTCGGGAAAGACAAATTATGAATAAGGCGATATTCCCCAGCCTGCTTCTTAGGGATAATACCAAAAGGGGAAATCCTCTAATTTTTCAAAGGAGGAAAACTGAAGGGGCCTGATATACGATCAGCAAGTATCTCCTTATTAAGCTTGGCCAGCACTACAGACGCTAAATTACTGAGAGCGGGCTGATGGACTAATGATGTAGCAATCCTAGGGCCCTCAAAAGGGATACGAAAACCATCCGTAAAACCCTGACGTAGAAAAGTAGCAGCCTGCCTATTGGGATAGAGCTCTAACAGCTTTGCTAAAGGAGCCAGCTTGATCGGGCTACTGGCCTTGCGACGTACTGCCGCTAATGCCAGACCCACGTTTTGGCTGTTGATGCTCCCCTGTACCTTATCAAGCAGTGCGTGCCCTCTGGCAAGAGGAACTAGAGTGGTTTCCTCCACACAATGCACAGACATGTCTGAATCTACAGGGACGCCTAGAGCATCGGCCATTGCTATTAAATGTCCAGCAGACTTGCTGGGATTGAACCCAATGCCTGCCTTGGCTGGAGCCATAGGCGGAAGTCTGCGCACGTGCCAATAAATGTCAACCAAGCGGTTCCAGAGAATTCTTGGAAGGCCCTATGCACAATATCCTGATATTTTATCATGGACAAAGCCCTAGACGGATAAGCCTGTGTCATAACGCCCATATAAATCGTATAGGCGTTCAACCAATTAGGCCATACACGATCAATCTTTCGTTTTATCGCTGCCTCACGCTCTTTTACTTCCTGACCATCCTTAATCTTAGCCTCATTTACACGAAACAGGAGAGTAATCAGATCGATATACTCTCCCCTCCAAATTTTTTCTTTCGTTCCTAACAATAAATGATCACCTAAGAGAAGGGAAATATCGCCTTGCGGACAAACCCCATATGGAAGGGGCAAATAAGCAGGTGATGGAGAAGAGGTAGTCAAAGGCGGCTGCCAAGGACGCACGGCAGCCGCCGGCCACGGAAGCTGTAGGTGCTGGGGGACCAAAACACCTCCCATAAAAACTACTGGGTGCGTAGCATCTCCCGACAAAGGAGAGCCAGTCATTTGTACATCCCTGTTAAGGGCATTGGAATCTTGTGCATGTGTATTGTGAGCTCGTGAGTGCAAAATTTGCTCACCTGTATCCGCAGCATGAGAGGCAACTCCGAGCTGTGCTGCCAACCCGGAAGCCCTAGGAGTAAACGCGGCAGCATCATGCGGGACCGGCAGCTGAACTTGAATAGTCCCAACAGCCGGCTAAAAAGAAGGCGTGACAGAAGAAACGGAGGCAGGAACAGTTGGCAAACAAGCGGAAGGCGTCTGGGTAGCTGGCTCCTCACAGGGCGCTGCCGCTTCCAGAACTCCGATCCTAGAAACTAAATCAGCAAGAAGACGATTTGTAGGCATTCTGGAAGCCAACCTTGCAGATTTCTTACCTGCAGGAGCGGAACTTGTGCCAGCTTCAGCATCAAACGGCTGCTTGCGTTCCTTTTCCAGCGCCTCCACCCTAGTCACCAAGGCACGGATGGTCCCCAAATCCTCATCTTCATCAGAAGATTGAGTCTGCAATGAAGGAGGGCGCTTCGTGGTCTGCTTCACCACCCGAACCCCTTTTTTCTGTTGCACCTTCTTAGGCGGCATTGTTGAAAAATCAGGAAGAAACAAGTACACAATTAACAAAATTTATGCACACTACCAATATACAAAAACGCTAAATTCTCAAAATTAATCAACGCACACAAAATACCAATGGCCAAATTGAGACTAACAATTGGAAATATATTTACTCTATTATTATTATTATTATTATTGTTGTTGTTGTTGTTGTTATTTATTTTATATATATATTATTTTTTAATAAAATGTATGTGTATATAGATATTTATTTATATATTTATAACATATTATTTATTATTATAACTTAATTATTTATACAATATAGAGGTGAGGAAAAGGGGAAAGGGGGGGTAATTTAAGCAAAGAAATAAATTAAACCAACAATTAAAACGATGCTACAGCAATTGCAAGACAGAGCAATGAATTGTAATAATTAAAACTATGGATTAATATAGGTAATGCTCAAGAATGAAATAAAGAACAACCAACAAACTAACCAATAAGCTACAATCACGCAGAAAAAATGAAAGAGGGGGGGGGAGAAAGGGGGATTATCAACAATAACGAAAGCTAAGGCACAAGGCAAGAAATAAATTCCAAATTAACACAGGAACAAATAATCCACCCGCTACAACTACCAAAAGCTAACCTAGAAAACAAGCAAGGAAACTAAAGCTTAAAACACAATATAAGAACAAACGGGAATTAAAAAGCAGGCGATGTATTTGTGTTTCTTCTGCCTTCTGCATTTTTGCTCCATTTCCCCTATGTCATTTTCCTCTTTGGAGGAACATGTGTTTGGAGCTCTGTAGGAGAAATGAATTCTGTGAGGGAGGGCAATTTAGAGCAGAGATGTGAAAGAGGGGGAAGTTGTTAAACAACCCCTTCCCCTGTTATTTCTCTGCGTTTCAAAGTTACCACTACACAGGACAAGAAATGGTCTGGTATCTTCTGTGTAGGATGTTAGGGCTCCAACTTTATTTGATTAAACAGTAAGGGTAATTAACAAAAGGATTAATTGCAGGTTAAAATCCCCCCACCCACCCCGATCATGGTGGGACTAATCTAAGCAAGGACTCACAATGCAAAAGGCAGGCTACACAAATATTCTGTTCCTTCCTTACTTGTGCTAAATTGTATAGAAACAGAAAAATACAGATTGCTTTTCCTTCTGGCTTTCATCCAAACCAGCAAATACCAAGAACATAAAAGAGCCTCTGCAGAGGCCATTCTGTGCTCATAGTAGCTAACTATGCGCCATTGGGAAGTCCTGAAGCAGGACAGGAGGCAATAGTATTCTCAGTCCTCATGTTCCCTAGAGGCTGGTATTAAAAAGCCTACTGTCTCAGATACTGGAGGTAATATAACCATCATGATTGGGAGCCATTGATAGTTTTGTTCTCCATCAATTTGTCTAATCCTTTTATAAATCACCCTATTTGGCGTCCATCACTACATCTTGTAGTTGTGAGTTCCATAGTTTCACTAAGTTTAACTTTTGTTTGTCCTGAATCTCTGATCATTCAACTTTGTAGAATGAGTATGAGAGAGGCAGAAAAACTTCTATTTGCTGTCTACACACAGTGCATCATGCTGTCCTGGGCTCCTACTGGGCGGAAGGGCAGGATATCAATCAATCAATCAATCAACAAAATATATACATTTTATACACCTGTACTAGTTTCTTTTCAGGTGAAACTAATGTGGTCATTGTGGTCATATCAGATTGACAGTGTCTATGTCTGTCATCAGATTATTTCCACCATTCATCATTCTAGTCAGGCTTGCCTCTGTAGGGTGTTTCTGGATGTTCTAGTAGTAGCCATGGTCATGGCTAGCTTGACTGGGGGATCACAAACTTCCTAGGTAGCAGCTGCTGGTCATCTCGAAACTCTCAGTGGGAAATATGACATTTATTTATATCTCTTTCAGTATAGATATATAGATTGTGTGTATTTGTAAGTTTGTGTGTTTGTCTGTATATATAATCTTCAGTGCAAGGTGTGTAGAGCAGTGATGTTATATGTTCGCTGCTAGTTAGAACAAACTACCATGTTTATCTGCAACCTTTAAAATAAGTACAGATTTTTTTAAAAAAAATTCTTGCTCGACTTTTCTAGAACAAGCTTATTTTCCCTTGCAACTGGCATTAGCCATGCTTGCTGTTGCTTATTATTTCTGCACATTTGCTGATAAAAAAAATATTTTTTAAAACAAGGATACGATAAGAGTCCTCCAAAGGAAGTTGACTTTAAAAGATTACCTTGAATATCTTGCCTCTCAAGAGAGGGAAAAAATGTATCACATATTATTGCAGTAGCTGTTTGTGAGAGAGTCTTCCTTGCTCTTGCACACTTAACAACACAGTGTTTTGATTTGTTTTGTTACTTTATCCAAAGCTACATCACTGACATGATGACAGCACTGTTAAATCTTGTCAACTGCTTTTGCCACTTTCCCATGGGTCCATCTTTCACCTATACTGACACTGGAACGTGGAATGGAATCTTCTGAAGGCAACGAATCACTACATTTTTATTTATTTCCTTATTTGAGAATTCAAATTTCATTTCAAATAACTTCCCAAAGCAGAGAACAAATCTCCCGATAAACTGCATCCTAGAGTATTGAAGGAACTGGCTGAAGAACTCTCAGAACCGCTGTCTATTAAATTTGCAAAATCATGAAAGACCAGTGAAGTGCCGGATGACTGGAGGAGAGCTAATGTTGTCCCTATCTTCACAAAGGGCAGAAAGGAGGAGCCAGGGAACTACAGACCAGTCAGCTTAATATCAATCCCTGGAAAAACTCTGGAGCAGATTATAAAGCAGTCAATCTATAAGCACCTTGAAAACAATGCAGTGATTACTAGGAGCCAACATAGATTTATGAAGAACAAATCCTGCCAAACTAATCTTATCTCATTTTTTGACCGGGTAACCTCCCTTTTAGACGGTGGGAATGCTGTGGACATAATATATCTCAACTTCAGAAAAGCTTTGACAAAGTACCCCATGGTATTCTGATTAGCAAGCTAGCTAAATGTGGGCTGGATGGAACAACGATCAGGTGGATCCATAGTTGGCTCCAGAATCATACTCAAAGAGTGCTTATCAATGGTTGCTTCTCAAACTGGGGGGCGGAAGTAACGAGTGGGGTACCACAGGGCTCGGTCCTGGGCCCAATGCTCTTCAACATGTATATTAATGACTTGGATGAAGAGGTAAGAGCATGCTTATCAAATGATACAAAATTGAGGGGCATAGCTAATACCATGGAAGACAGAAACAAAATTCAAAGGGACCTTGATAGGCTGGAGCATTGGGCTGAAAACAACAGAATTAAATTCAACAGGGATAAATGCAAAGTTCTACACTTATGAAAAAGAAACCAAATGCACAGTTAAAAGATCATCATCTTCATCATCATTTTATTTGTATGCCGCCTTTCCACATAAAATTGTGGAAATGGGAGATGGGGGATACTTGGCTCAGCAATACAACATGTGAGAAGGATCTTGGAATTGTCGTTGATCACAAGCTGAATATGAGCCAACAGTGTGATGTGGCTGCAAAAAAGGCAAATGCTATATCAGGCTGCATTAACAGAAGTATAGTTTCCAAATCGCGTGAAGTACTAGTTCCCCTCTATTCAGCACTGGTTAGGCCTCATCTGGAATACTGCGTCCAGTTCTGGTCTCCGCACTTCAAGAAGGATGCAGGCAAACTGGAACGGGTTCAGAGGAGGGCAACAAAGATGATCAGGGGACTGGAAACAAAGCCCTATGAGGAGAGACTGAAAGAACTGGGTATGTTTAGCCTGGAGAAGAGAAGACTGAGGGGAGATATGATAGCACTCTTCAAGTACATGAAAGGCTGTCACATAGAGGAGGGCCGGGATCTCTTCTCGATCGTCCCAGAGTGAAGGACGTGGAATAATGGGCTCAAGTTGCAGGAAGCCAGATTTCGACTGGACATCAGGAAAAACTTCCTAACTGTTAGAGCCATACCACAATAGAACCAATTACCTAGAGAGGTAGTGGGCTCTCCGACACTGGAGGCATTCAAGAGGCAGCTGGACAGCTATCTGTCGGGAATGCTTTGAATTGGATTCCTGCATTGAGCAGGGGGTTGGGCTTGATGGCCTTATAGTCCCCTTTGAACTCTACTGTTCTATGATCCTCCAATCTGGGGTGGATAGGGCAGGACTCAGTTGGCTGCATTATATTAATAGAAAGGAGAATAACACAAGCCAAACTGAATGTCATCAAATTGGGAGGGTAAATTCCTGCTTAAAAAAAACACAAATATTTATTTATGTATGTATGTATGTATGTATGTATGTATGTATGTATGTATGTATGTATTTATTTATTTATTTATTTATTACATTTATATACCGCACCATAGCCAAAGCTTTCTGGGAGGTTTACAAAAATTAAAAACATTGAACATTAAACATAAACATAAAATTTTTAAAACCCATACAAAGTTTAAAATCATGAAGTACAGATAATTGTCTGACTCAATGGGCCAGGTTCTCAGATCTCAAGATTCTCATACAATAGTGAATTCCATAAATTCAGGGCTGCAAGACAGAAAGCTCTATTAATTGTTTTAGACAATCTAACTCCAAAGGAGGCAGCGCTCACAGTAGTGATTTATTACTAGACTCCAGTGGTTGGAAGGCTGAGTTGGGAGTAGGTGCTCCTCCAGACATTCTGCACCCAGTCCATGAAAGTAGTCCAGAAGCAAATTGGTAACCAGTGGAGTTTCTGTGATATTGGTTTGTTCTGCTTATTTTTTAAAAAAATATTTTGTGACATGTATATATCCCATCTTTCTTCCATTATAGAGACCAAGGTGGCAGCATACTTGTGGTTCACAGGCAGTTTCCCATTCTGTCACTGACCAGACCAGATGTGCTTACCTTCGCCAAGGTGGTGACCTCATGTGCCTTCAGACCATAATCTTCTGTTGGTAAACATCCCCCACTACTCTGCTGCCACACTCTGGGCCAACTGAAGTTTCTGCATTGCCTTTATGGATAACCCCATGAGTACTGCATTACAGTAGTCCTGTCAAGATGGTAACTAGGTGTAACAGAAGGGCAACACTCATGGTGATCTTGTGAAGCTGAGAAGTACCATTCATGTTATTTACTTCTGGATAGCATCACCACCACTTCTCCTCTAAAAACCACCAAATTTGGGGTTGGGGGAGAAATTCAAGCCTTATGGTGATTGTGAAGATCCAAGAAGGAGGAATACTTTTAGCAAATTCTCACTTGTTTACAAGCAGCCAGAATCCAACCTGTAATCCCCAGTTCCTCTACTTATCCTGAATGGCAAGTGAGTGGGAGAAATTTTAGGCTGTAGGACATTTGATCATACAATCAGAGGCTCAGTTTAATTTTTTTTTAATTCAAAGGATTCCATATAAAGGAAGCAGAGAAATAGCAACTACATAAAAAGAAAGTAAATCAGTGGTAGTGCAGTTCTTAACCTAAAGACCATTACAATCACAACTTAATTCAATAGACTTGCAGCCTCCAATGATGAGGGATGATTTCAGGACCTGATCCTGAGCAGCTTCAGTTGAACAGAAATGGAAATAGAGAGAGCCCATCTCAAGCTATTTCTTTTTAAAATGATTTCCAGAAGGGGGGATGGATAGGCAAATGGGTCAGCAGCAGCAGCACCAGCAGCAGCCAGTCAGAGAGGATTTTGGTTCATTCAGTCTGCACTGAATTTCAGGTGAAAAATAGTATCTGGCAGGGCCAGGGAAATAATCAAGAAAAGGTGTAAAGTGGAGATTTTTCTCTTTTCTTCCTGCCAGACGTTTCTTTGTGTATTGGGCAGTACAGCAACAGCTCAGTGCCTACGTCAGGGATGGGGAACCTGCAGCCCTCTAGATGTTGTTGGACTCGCACACCTATCAGTCCCTGCCAGCATGGCCAATGGTCAGGGTTGATGGGATTGAGAATACAGCAACATCTGGAGAGTCACAGATATGGAAATGGACTGCCTTCATGTCGATCCCGACTTATGGTGACCCTTTGAATAGGGTTTTCATGGTAAGTGGTATTCAGAGGGGGTTTACTATTGCCTCCCTCGGAGGCTGAGAGGCAGTGACTGTCCTGTTCAGAGCGGGATTCACGAGGCTGAGACGCAGGTGCAATCAAATCTTGTTTTATTAAAGTAATGGATACATCAAAAGCAGTGCGCTTCATAGAAATCTCTAAGTTAGCTCACTAGAAGTCCCTAACTGCACTCTAGACATGCTCTGCAACACGTGTAGAAAGTTAACTCAGCAATGTAACCCAGAGAGCTGCAGTCTTAAGTAGGGAAAGTTTTAGATCGTAATCTCTGACTCCTTCGCAAATCCTGCCTCTGTCCTGTCTGCTTCTCATGGCATTGAGAGTGGGGTGACGGGGTGTGTGCTTCCAACGGCTCGTCCGAAAGAACCGTCTCCTTAGCAAATGGCTCGAGGTCAGGGGGCAGTGATGTGCTTGGGGCATCTCAAGAACCACTTGGTAAAGGGGGAGTCATCACCCCCTCTGTGACATCTTCCAATGGCTCCTCCAACCTGTCTGGGGGCGGCGCGCTCTCCGCTTCCAAGACCGTGCCATCCGTGGGAATTGGCCCGGAGTCAAACTCACTCCCCCTTCCAAGGTCTTGCTCAGACTCAACAATTCCTTGGTCTTCCGTGCCCTCTGACAGCTGGGAAACCTGGAACTCATGTCTCCCCCCCTCCCTGGCCCTCGTGAGGCAGCGGAGGCTCAACAGAGACTGGTCCAAGGTCAGCCAGTGAGCTTCATGGATGTTGGGGATTCGAACCCTGGTCTCCCAGGTCGTAGTCAAGCACCCTAACCGCTACACCACACTGGCTCTCACAGATATGGACAGAGGAGGAATTGATTTTAAATGGATTTATATATGAAATCTGGTGGTTCCATCACAATCGAGCTTTGCCTGCATTAGATTGCCTCTTGCATCAAGCTCCTGCTTATGTCCAAGCTGTTCATGTATTTTTTAAAAGCCTGACTATATGCAAAATTATACACAAAAATATGTATTTTATTCAGTACTATATTTTTGCAGCATAATTCTATACAGTATGTATTAATACATATGTAGTTTTGTACAGTTATATGCATTGTTGTATGTATCTATGTGCTGGTCACTTTATGAAACTGGAAGTGTATATGTATATAATATGCATATTATAATAATACATATATGTGAGAATTGTTCATATTTTAATGGAGCCAGTTATAAAAATAACTTGCATCTTATCAAGATCAAAGGTAGAGATGATATTTTTTTTTTAAAAAGTGCAGATAAACTTGGCATCCAGAAAATTCCATCCCCACCCACAGGTTCCCCATCCCTACCCTGCGTGTTGGTTGGTTTACAGATGGTAGATAACAACCACCTTCACTGTTTTGCTAGATGAAAGAAAAGAGTCCCTGGCAGACATGGGATTTTTAAGAATAAGGAATGTGGGTTTGGTTCTATTACACCAGAGCATGTACAACAGCAGGAAGGTCTATATCTCCCAGGAAAGGGTGTAGCTGGTGTATTGACCAAAGCTGGTAGAATGTGCTCCTGAGAATATAACCTCCACCTGAAAAGTTAAGAGACTTAGTCCTAGAAGCACACCCAGGCTATACACCTGCTGTTCCAGAAGGAGTGTTACCCTATTCAGAACAAATCATAGGACCATTCCCCATGAAAAGCTCCGTCATATCCTGATTCATTTTCAGTTTATTTATCCACAACCAGTACATTACTGACTGTAAGCAGTCATTCAAGGGCAACCCTTCCCGCTTGGTAGAAGTGGTGTTAGCATGCTGATGACAATTCACCCTATTATTAGGAATTAGGGAGAATTTGGTTCAGTTCACATTTTAATGTGAACCTGTCTAATTAACACTTTGTGGAAAAATATGTGAACTGAAACACAGTTATTCTTTGAAGTTCACACTTCCCAGAACTTTGGGATACAGTTCTCCAATCAAATAATGTATATAAAATGTATATATTAGGGGACAGAATATATAAAATTACATATAAAATGCATTATATTAGGCAAAATTGTTTGCAAAAGTGTGTCTGTGTGCGTGTGTGCGTACATGCGTATAAAAATGTATATTAAGAGAAAATAGCACTAAAATGCTGATAATTTTTCATGAGGACTTTTTTAAAGATCACAAACAGATACAGAAATGTGAAGAACTAAACAAGTCTGGACAAATTAGAGAAACCAAAATTGACAGATTTGTCCATCCCTCATGTTAGCATGCTGGTGACAACTCACTCTATAATTTATGGACAACCTCTCCTTATGGTTTCACAAAGATGGTACAAAGGATGGGATACCAAATAGATAAGAATAGTACCACTTTCTGGAAGCTCCCAATGAAGGAGAACTAACACCTCAAAGCAATGCTCTCTATTTACAATCGATGCAGTCAAACAAGAAGGATGCCATGATCAATAGAATGGAAAGCTGCATACACGAGAATAAGCAAAGTCCCTTGTCAATCTCCTTACCAATGTGGTTGGCCAGGACAATTTCTGTCCTGATTTGCAGCTGGGAGCCAGATTGGAAAAGGATTCTTATAGTTGGCATCATCCAAGAATAAGCTGCTTTGACAAAAGATGTAAGCTTAGAAACTGTAGTTGGGTTTCCCAACTCATGCAGTTCAAGCAAAGGCTTAAAAAAAAGAAAAACACTAGTCGCTGAATTGCTTCCTTCAAACAATCTGGAATAGGACCCTCATGTAAAAGGCATTATAAACCAGACAAGCCAACATTTCCCTCCAGGTGTTCAGTACTAGTCAAAATAGTCAAAGATTGAAAAGACAGACAGTGAAAACAGCAGGTTAGTCTCAGGGATCAGCACTGTTAAGCACCTGCTGAGGAGGGCAGTGCCCCAGTAGGGGGTCCACTGCCAGTTCCTGGAGTCTCCTGGTCCCGCTGTGTTGTCCTTGCTCTTTCTGTGTTACTTCACTTATTCAGGACAAGAAGCTCTATACATATCTGCAGATCACTGCAGACACACTCAGAAAAATAGGATGATGCTTGAATGGCAATTTCTAGGTTTGCAAAATAAAAACCACTGAATTGTTCCTGTTTAAACAAGGAGGGTCTTGGCTTTAGGTTTGCTGCTTTTTGTAAAAGACACTTAGAGTCACATGGACTCCATAGTTAATAGGCAGGTGATACAGTGTTCCTTTGATTGAGTTAGGACTTGGAGGAAGATTGAGCATTTCATGAGTCCCACGCCAGTGAATACAGGCTGTGGACACTCTCTTATCCATATTGAGGGTTTCAGCAAGAACTTCAAGTGCACTTTGTCCTGGTTTATAAGATCTGTGCTAGCTCACTTATCCTTTCAAGCCAAGATGCTCATGAGGGTACACAAACATGGCAGCAGAATAGTGCCTTCTAGCAATAGCTGATGTACTCCTGGTGCTCTGAGTGGGCAAGCAATGGAAGGGGCATTAACCTCTGAACCCACTGTGCACTCTCAGAGGTGGTGCCAATTGCACCCACAGGGAGCAGTGAGTGAATGAGCAGTGGCAAAAGCAAGGAGAAAGAAATGGGTCCACTAAGGAAAGGGCCCACTAAGGGCTCATCCAAACGGAGCGGGATAATCCACGTTTTCCATATCTGGTTCGTCATCTGACAGTCCTCACTTTGCCTGTTTGTTCGCTCTTTCCCAATAAAAAACCCCGCTTTTTGCACCCACACACGCAGCGAGCAGACTCGTGCTTCTTCTTGCTTTTTCCCAGCTCCGCCCATAACACTCCCCCTTATCAGCCAATTGGTCCGCAAAAAATGATGTATTGTCCTCTCCCCCTTTGCAACAAAGCACAACAAGGCGCATGCGCTTGAACGTACAAGCGCAAAAGTTTGAATTTCCTGATGATTTGGTAGCAGTGGCTGTAATGGAGTTCCTTGTTGCTCACCACTCTGGAGCAGCGCCGGCGGGGTGTGTGTCTCCAGGTGCCCCTGACCATCCAGGGGGATGGTGGGCAGTGCAAGTGATCAGCGTTTGTAATTGCCGGGCGAATCCCCCCATAACCCTTGGGCTCATTCACTGCAGGGTTCAGCCCCGGACTGTTATGTGGCTCAGTGGCAGGAATACTGCCCCTGAGGGAAGCAAACAGCCCCCCCCCACGGGAGGCCACTCTTGGCTCGGGCAGGGAATGCAGACAAACAGCCCAGCATGCTGCTGTGTCAATCTGCGCTGAAGCGACCAGCACAGGCTTTGCGGTGTTCCCTCTGATAAAAGAAACATGAAAACCACTTATATGCCTATAATTCCTGTATTTTTGTTCGTTTGTATTTGCGATATTTTGCAAAACCGACTGTATGCTTTTCTACCTTTATGCATATTAACGTTTCTGGAGATACACATGATTGCAATTCCACTTATTTCTCCAGAACAGCAAGTAACAATGTGTCATGTCTAGGAAGGTAGACCAGTCTCTATGGTTGTGGGTGGCTGAGACGCTCTACAAACCACATATATGCCAATAATTCCTGTGGGTTTTTTGCTTGTATTCGCGATATTTTGCAAAAGCGACTGTATGCTTTTCAGCTCAGCTGGGCTGCGGAGAACCTGCAGGCTATGGTTGAAATTGACAAGACTCAAAGAGAGTAGCCTTGCAGGCAGGAAAGCGAAATTGACTAAGGGTGCGTGGTGTCTATCCAAGAGGAAAGCCTCTATTTCTCTTCTCCCCCCCCTCTCCCTCAACTCTGGATGCCTGGAAGCAATGACCAATACGTTCAAGAAGGGCATTTATTGCGGGGGCGGGGGGTGAGGGGTGGGAGGTGGAGGTTAGGCAAAGATAAATATTTTCTCCCTTGAAAAAGTTTACAACCACAATTGCAGATCTCACCCAGAGCGGCTGCCCAGTTTGCAGGCTGGCTAAAAATTAACTGCTGTTGCTGCTTCTGTGCAAATGCGCTTTTTTGCATCTGTGCAGTAGAAGTTGCAGCCCCCCCCCCAACACCACACCATTGCTCTGATAGGTTCCTTTTTCCCGGGCTTTCCCCGGACATTCGCGCACGTACGCAACAGTGGAAATACGTGATTGGCTGAGAATGAGGGAAGGGATATGGGGAACTGCCCATCAAATGCCCACAGCTGTAAAGTCTGCGGTATTGCATCCGAGCGCCTGAAGGTACAGCAGATGATTCCTGGTTTAAAAAAACAAATTGCATGATTTGCGGTATTGCAGGAGCGGATTTAACCGTGTGAAAATGTGCAAAAGCGTGTGGTGTCATATGGACGACCGAAAAATAATGAAAACACAAAGCGATCATGTCACACATTTTACAGTTGTCTGGATGAGCCCTAAGACAGACTTTCTTTCTTTCTTTCTTATTTGATTTATATCCTGCAATTCTTCCCAGCAGGAGCCCAGGGCGGCAAACAAAAACACTTTAAAACATCATAACAACAGATCTTAAAATACATTAAAACAAAACAACTTTAAAAGCATTCTTTAAAAAAGCTTTAAAAATGTCTTAAATAAAAAAGGTTAAAAATATTGTTTAGAAAAAGTGTTTTTAAAAAAACATATTAAAAGCAATTCCAACAGAGACGCATACTGGGATAGGTCTTAACTTAAAAGGCTTGCTGAAAGAGGAAACTCTTCAATAGGTGCCAAAAAGATAACAGAGATGGCACCTGCCTAATATTTAACAGGAGGGAATTCCACAGGGTAGGTGCCGCTACACTAAAGGTCCGTTTCCTATGTTGTGCAGAACGAACCTCCTGATAAGATGGTATCTGCAGGAGGCCCTCACCTGCAGAACACAGTGATCGGCTGGGTATATAAGGGGTAAGACGGTCTTTCAGGTATCCTGGTCCCAAGTTGTATAGGGCTTTGTACACCAAAACTAGAACCTTGAACTTGGCCCAGTAGAAAATGGGCAGCCAGTGCAATTCTTTCCCACTGCATTTTGCATCAGCTGCAACTTCCAGACCAACCTCAAGGGCAGCCCCACATAGAGCACATTACAGTAATCCAGCCTGGAGGTTACCAGTGCATGGATAATAGTGGTCAGGCTATCCCAGTCCAGAAACGGCCACAGCTGTCTTATTAGCCGAAGCTGGTAAAAGGCACTCCTAGCCACGGAGGTCACCTGGGCCTTTAGCAACAAAGATGGACCCAGGAGCATCCCCAGACTACTAACTTGCTCTTTCAGAGAGAGTACGGCCCCATCCAAAGCAGGCAACTGACCAATTATCCGAACTTGGGAACCACCAACCCACAGCACCTCCGTCTTGCTAGAATTCAGACTCAGTTTATTGGCCCTCATCCAGCCCACCACTGAGTCCAGGCAGCGGTCAAGGGCTTGCACGGCCTCTCAGATTCAGATGTTATGGAGAAATAGAACTGGGTATCGTCAGCATATTGCTGACACCTTGCCCCAAATCTCCTGATGATTGCTCCAAGGGCTTCATATAGATGTTAAACAGCATGGGGGACAAAATGGTACCCTGAGGAACCCCACAGCACAACTGCCAGGGGGCTGAAAGATAGTCACCCAATGATATTCTCTGAGAGTGACCTTGGAGATAGGATCGGAACCACTGTAAAACAGTGCCTCCAATATCCATCTCACCAAGTCGGCTCAGAAGGATACCATGGTCAATGGTATCAAAAGCCGCTGAGAGATCAAGTAAGAATAACAGGGTCGCACTCCTCTGTCCTTCTCCCAATAAAGGTCATCCATCAGGGCGACCAAGGCTGATTCAGTCCTATAATCAGGCCTGAACCCAGACTGGGATGGGTCAAGATAATCTGTTTCATCCAAGAGTACTTGCAATTGCTGCACCACAACCCTCTCAATCACCTTCCCTAAAAGAGGGGGGGTATTTGCAACCCGTCGGTAGTTGTCACAAACCAATGGGTGTAGGGTGTCCTTTTTCAGGAGTGGTCGGATCACCCCCTCTTTCAAGGCGGCTAGAACCACTCCCTCCCGCAATGATGCACTGACCACACTCTGGATCCACTCGGTCAAACCTCCTCGGCAAGATTTAATAAGCCAAGAAGGGCAAGGGTCCAGAGGACACGTTGCTGGCCGCATCATAACAAACACCTTGTCGACATCATCAGGCTGCATCAACTGAAACTGTTCCCAAGAAGTTGCAGCAGACATTGCACTGGACACCTCTTTAGGGACTACAGTAGATGTGGAGGGGGCATCAAGACTACAACGGAGGCGAGCAACTTTACCCTCAAAGTGCCTTGCAAACAATTCACAGTGGGCCTCTGAAAGGTCTAAAACTCCATTTCCTGGAGTTGATGTCAACAGACTCCTGACAATACAGAAAAGCTCCACTGGATGGCTACTTGAGTAGAGGCAGAGAAGTGGGCCTTCTTTGCAGCCCTCATAGCCACACAGTAGGCACGGTTATGATGTTTTACTCATGCCTGATCAGCCTCACAGTAAGTCTTTTGCCACTTGTGCTCTAGTCGTCATCCAGCCTGTTTCATTGTCCTTAGCTCACTGGTGTACCAAGGGGCAAACTGGGCTCCACAGTGCCGGAGAGGGCACTCGGGGGCAACCGTATCAAGAGCCTGATGCACCTCACTGTTCCACAGCATGACAAGGGCTTCAACAGGGTCACCTGCTCTATCTACTGGGAACTCCCCCAGTGGATTCCATTAGGCTCCAGGGCCGGACTATCTTAACATATCCACCACCCTTGCAGGGAAGGATTGGAGCCATAAGTCTAAACTTCACCAGGAAGTGGTCTGACCATGACAATGGGGTGACATCCATCCCTCCATCTCCAGACCACCCTTTCCTACATCTGGAGCAAAAACCAAGTCGAGGGTGTGCCCTGCCCTATGCGTCGGGCAGTGACAACTTGAGACAACCCCATGGTCGTCATGGAGGCCATGAAGTCCCAAGCCAGAACACTAGAGGCAGCCTCAGCATGCACATTGAAATCACCCAGCACTATTGTTCTGGGCTCCTCCAACACCACAGCTGAGATGGCCTCCACCAGCTCAGTCAGAGAAGCTGCTGGGCAGCAGGGTGGACAGTACACCAGCAGCAACCCTAGTTTACTGTCTCTTTGGCCCCACACCAGGTGCAGGCCCTCACAGCTAGCTCCAAGACAGAGTGGTTTCCTGGTGACAGAGATGGAAGTTCTGTAGACCACAGCAACTCCTCCCCCACATCCCTGCAGCCTGTGCTGGTGTTGCACCAAGTACCCAGGTGGACAAAGCTGGGTCAGATCAACTTCTCCCAGCTCACCCACCCAGGTCTCAGTAATGCACACCAAATTGGCACCTTCATCCACAATCAAATCATGGATGAGAGTGGTCTTATTGTGTACCGATCTGGCATTAAACAACAACAACACACAGGCCAGTGGGCACAGCAGATGAGCAACAAGGAACCCATCCATGAGAGGAGTGGCAGCAAGGAACAAGGCACAGATAGCCTTGCCTTCGCCTTCTCGGGTAATTCACCACCTCCCCATGGCTATATTTCCCTCTGCCTGTAATCACTGAAATTGGGGTGGCATCACCCATGTTCCTCCGTACTAAGACTCCTTCTAAACACCTGATATGGACCCAACACGAGCCCACCAACAAAGCCTGCTGGAGGCAATTATCCCAGAAGGCCTCTGCGAGAACTGGGAACCGTCATACCCATTCAAACTTTTTCACATAGGGCCCATCTACTCCCCCTGCTGTCTCACACCCAGGGAGGGCCAGCCTTCTTGTTTAAGAATCTTCCAAAGCCTGGAACCAGCACCTGAAAATGTAATCCTGTCCACATACTTAGCTATCTGCAATTCAAACTTATACAATTGGACCAGAAGAGGACCTGAATGCTTCTGCTGTTGACCCTGAAATAATGGTGAGGTTAAGGCTAGAGTTGATGAGTGTGATTTTTATCTGCAAAAAACTCTACCAAACTGTCATGGAGTGCTACCCTTCTAGAAAACCTCAGCTGATTGCACAGTGCAATGGGAGAGAGAACTAAGATTTCCTTTTTCCCCAACAAAAAAGGCAAGAGGCAGCTTAAAAGTGATACGGTTTTAAACTCTAAGCTATTTGATTAGATTAGCCATGTGTATTTCTTTACCTACACTGAGGTTGTTGTCCCTCATTGCTCTCAAACCACCATTAAACCAAGGAGTGGGCTGAATTCTGGCAGTCATTTGGAAGAGAATGCCTTGGAGCTATCAAGTCAACCTCCTAGAATAACCATCTATTCCGGTTACCAATTAGGGTTCAATGTAGCAGTCAGCCAGATCTGATAAAGAATCATTCAAAGCTAGTAGGAAACCATTCAGATGTAGAAACTTCAGGGGTTGGCCATCCTAATGGGTCACCATAAACCCAACTATAACACAATTGTGGTCCATTCAAGACAAGAGCTTCCATAATGGGATTATCGATCCATAGGACACCCACTGTCTGACCCCTGAGATCCACTAAGCAGAAACAGGTGCAAAATGAGGTGGGGGTAACATATGATTAAAATAAAGGTACAGAGTGCATAAAATAACATCTGGATTATATTAGTGAAAATTGCTTGCAAAAATGTGTATATTAGGCAAAATTGCATACAAAAATGTGTATATTAGGAAAAATACTCATTAAAATGAAGACAAAATTTCATGAGGACTTTTAAAATTTGAACTAATGCAGAAATGTGGAGAACTGAAATTAAGATTGGAGAAGAAAAACTGAAATTGGCAGATTCATTCATCCCTAATGGCAGGAACCTACAGTGAGCGTGGGGTACAGGAACAGTTTGTAGATCAGTCATTTAACAAAAGATGTGACATTGTAATTCATCAACATCCTTTCAGAGTGTTGTAGAAAAATTCACTAGGCACAACTGACTTGAATTCATATAGTGAATTTTGACTCACTACTAAATTACTTTTCTTTTTTAAAGTATTTCAATATGTTTATTATATTCTTAAGAAAGTTTTGGGAACCAAGTGCATGATGCTAAAAGAAAGAATGAAAGAAAGAACATGGAAAACACTGCATTGGCTCTTCCATCCCTGCAGATTAGAACACAAAACTGAGTCACAGAAATAACCATGCTTAAAAATTATGGTCTCTCCTCACATTGCTTTTAGCTTGTTTCGCCTCAGATTTTAATAAGTTTTAAGGGCAAATGGGACTACTACAAGCCTCTAGTTTGACCTCCAGAATAACACAGGCCATAGAATTTCCACTGAATCCTTTCTGAGGGGAATTATTTTTCTTTGCTATATAAGCCGACATATTCCAGGGACCCCACCTGAGACTGAACTATAGCACTTTTGATGTCACCTGTTTTAATGAACTACAGCTTCAAACTAATGAAACTGTTGGTGTGTATGCCATGTGAGACATGTAAAAGACAAGTAGCCAGTCTAGCAAACAATCTGCATACAGAAACTGGTTTTTGATCTGCTACATTGCATGCTTCAGAGCTGCTTCACTTTTTACTATTACTGAGGTGCATCGCCTCACTGGCATCCTGAGCATACCCCTTAACTCTTGTCTCCTACAGCTTCACTCCAGATTATTACTGATTATTGATTAAATATATATCCCACTCTTCCCCCCAAAGGGTGGCAAACACAATACAACGCAATTAAAAATAATAATAAACAATATATTGTACACAATTAATTTTTTAAAAAACCCTTTAAAATGTCAACCACACATTTGCCTCCATGTCCCCTTCTTACCAAAGGAGACTTGGGAGGATCCCAAAGGGAGAGGGCTTTAGCGGGGTCACACAGGGGCTTTCAGCCTACCACACAGGGGCAGAGCATAGTGTATAGGCCAGCACTGCCCCATCTCTCCCTCTTCTGCTCTCTCTTCCTGGATGCAGTATGGGCTTTGCCAGTCACCACTTAGGGACTGAGTAGGATTTTGTTGGTTGGATTCCGTTTTAAAGATCCGTCTTGTTTTGCCTACTTCACACTGCAGGGTTTGAATTCAATTGACTTTTGGAGTGGCTGGGTGCTTGCCTTTGGACATGGAGTTTGAGCAGATGAGGAAACTGAATAAATAGGAGGTATGGTGAGGGATTTGGGGCGCACCTTAGGGAACTGCCAGTGCTTTATGCCTGTGAGGAACTGGGGGATGCCCTTGTCACCTGACTTGCGCATTTGGATGAACGCCAGTACAGCAGCTTGGGTGCATGCCCAAGGCTGGTATGCAGCTTGGGTGTGTGCCCAAGGCTCACCTAGCAAGGAGAAAGTAATTTCTTCCCATTCCTTGTCTGGGGAGCTACAGCCTTCGGCTGAAGGACATGTCCAGGGGGCTGGAGGGAAGCTTCCCTGCTAGATTGAGAGTGTATCCTCACCTGCTCGTACAGTTTGCATTTGGTTAATTTGGTCTGAAGGTTATATTTTAATAAATACAACATTATTCCAATCTACAGTCTCATGAGTCTTCTTTGGGGGTGTGGGGGCAAACAAACAAACATAACCTCACAGGTAATAATGTCAAGGTTGCCAGGAGCAGTTTCCTTCAGCCAGCAAATGCATGGGTAAACAGAAATGTTTTTACATTTCTCCTAAACATTAATAGTGAAGGGGGCAGATGCACCTCACCAGGGAGGCATTCCACAAATGGGGAATCACCGCCAAGAAGGCCCTGTCACAAGACAACAGCAACTGGTCAGTGGTCAGTGGTGGCACCACCAACAAGGCCTCATTTTTGTGATTGTGCCTGGCAGGGTCTTGGGCCAGTATGACCAAGGAAGCAAATCATTACGTACATCAACTGCCCTCTCTAGTAGGAGGTAAGCCTGCCCTCATTATCTACAAGCTCAATTCTGGTACTGAAAATTGTCATTTTTATGCACATTTTCCCCAATATATAATTTCTTGGTATACAAAATTTGGAGAGGCTGTATTTCAGTTTATGGATGGGTTTTGGAAAGTGTGAATTAAGTAGATTCATCATAGAATACAAAATGAACAGGATTTCTATCCAATCCCTACCTGCCACTAAGGAGTACCTTTAGAAAAATGGATGCTTCCTGCTACCTCTTCCAGTTTAGAGGGAATCCCACCCTGACTCAATGAGCAAGGAAAGTATCTGTTTCCTCCTTCCCTGTCTTATCATGACCTAAACACATGTAATCGTGTCCAGAGGAAAGCCTGGTAGATGCTGGGACACCCAGAGCCCAATAGATTGCCCAGGCCAACTCCCCTCTGGCTGGTCAGCATGAAGGTCTTGGCTAGGGGAAACATCCCTAATCACCTTAAGAATTCAGGGTACAACTAACTATGGTTAAGGTGCTGGACTACGACCTGGGAGACCAGGGTTCGAATCCCCACCCAGCCATGAAGCACACTGGGTGACCTTGGGCCAGTCACTGCCTCTCAGCCTCATGAAAACCCTATTCATAGGGTCGCCATAAGTCGGAATCAACTTGAAGGAGGTACATTTACATTTAAACTGGGTAAAAGGGTGAGAGGTCACAATGGGGATGAAGTGCTGGAGAAGAAGAGGTGTTTTATATCAAGGGGGGCTTATCTGTGGCCCTCTAAGCATTGCTGGAATCCAACTCTTGTCATCCTTCAGTTTAATGGGACTTCTGAGTAGACACATAGGTTTGCACTGTAAATATAGGGTGTTGGAGATGGAGTCCAACAACACCTGGAGGGTTCTTTGTCTTTCCTCTCGCCACAGGGCACAATATTGCTTGTTCCACTACCATGCCTCCAACAAGCCTCATGCCCTCATTCAATGAAAGGCCCCAGAGCAAACCCTTTATTGCCCACAATTTTAGGTGGACAGGAGGGCCATTTATTTAGCTACACATGGCAATGACATTTCCTCTTGAAGGAAGGGCTTTACAGCTGCTGCAGCCTATTGTGATATTAAACATTTGCTTGTTTCATCAAAATTTCAGAATCTGATCTGTGACCAGTATTATTTTCTAAAGATCTTGAATATCTAGATTTGTTATAGATTTACATATGAAATCAATGCATTTTTTTACATCAACTTTCACATCTACTCAGAAGTAAACCCAGCTGAACTCAGTGGGACTTACTTCTAAGTAGACATACTCTGTTATAAACCTGAGTTCCATACAGACTTACCTGGGAGTAAGTCTTATTGAACTCAGAAGGACTTACTTCTGGATAGTCATACTTAGAATTGCCCTGTTAATGAAGAGTAAATGCTGTGAATAGTCATCACATTTTACAATATACACTGAACTGTAGAAAAATGGATAAAAAAGATCCCTCCTTAAATCTTACACACTAGAAAGCTTTTATAGAGTGGATCTGTTCTCCATAAATCTAACATCCTGAATTCTGATATTAAGAAACACATTGGATGTGCTTATGAACTGCTAAAGTAACAGACATTATATTTTAATAGCGCACGTCATCTTCATATAAATAAAATTGCTTTCCTAAAGATTACCATGAAGTCTCTGCACTAAATATTAATGGTTTCTATTTTCATATAAAATCTGACAGTAATCTTCTAAAGTGAAATTATTATAATCAGCAGCCGCTTAAAATGTTACCATGAAATAAAACAAACTGGATGTGTGAATCCCTGATGCTCCTTGTCCTCTTAACGTCCTGTTGTCTGAAATGGATATGTTGCATCTCTCCCCTTGGGAAGCTTCACAAGCTCTAGATATGGGGAGAGATTTGTATATGCCTACTATGCAAAATGTGATAAATCTATTTTGGTCAATATGTCAATGCAGCAAATCAAGAAGTACAAGGAACTTCAATTTTCAGCACCCTTTGAAATGATATAACTGCTATGAAATTCCCCTGCAGCTTTGATGCCAAGCAGTTTATTACATATAAAAAAAGTAAAGGTGTCCCCACACTTACAATGCGAGTCGTTTCCAACTCTTAGGGTGATGTCTTGCGACGGTTACTCGGCAGACCATATATGGGGTGGGATTGCCAGTTCCTTCCCTGACCTTTCTTTACCCCCCCAGCATATGCCGGGTACTCATTTTACCGACCACGGATGGATGGTTATTACATATAGTTTCCATGTTATAAATGTTAACACATAGAATGGGCACAAGGTTCCTCTGTCCAGTTTTGGGGCAGATTCCCTCTTCCCATTGCAGTTCCTTGCAACATAGCCCATGCTGACTGGGTTGGCCTCCAATCCTCTGGAGAAGCTTTTTGGGTATACAGAAGAGGCTTCAGGGGAAAGGAGGGGGAGGGTTCCATGCATGTCATTTTTGGATCCAACCCACTGTCTCCTTCTTCCTCTTATTCACTCGTAACAAATTATCAGCAGTGTCAACACTAAAAGGACCAGATCTTTTCAGTAGTGGACATGCTTGTAACAATCCAAAAAGGATTTCCAGAGATTTCTGCTTACAAACTTTTCAATAGTGTACAGTACATAATTAATACTACATGCACCCTAGGTATTCATTGTTTTTAGTGTGTGTCAGCTGGGCTGCCTCCTGTTTTACTGCCCTTCCATTGCAGCCACAGCATTTAGTGCCTGAGGGACCACTTGCACCCATATGTACTCACCCATGATTTAAGATCAGCTGCCTCTGGTCTCATGTGCATGCCTGGAATGAAATATGTCAGACTGGCTGGCATGCAGGAGAGAGCCTTTTCAGCCATGGCCCCCAAGCTCTGGATTTCCCTACCCCAAGAAGTCCACTCTGCTCCCTCCCTGGAGTATTCTGGAGACTTTTGAAAACCATCCCGTTCGGATGAGCCTTCAGGAGGGACTGAAGGCTGAGCTTGAAACTGATTTTATCCCCCCCTTTTAGTTTTATCTTTTTAGTCCCCTTTTGATATCACTTCCCTAGATTTCTTCTGTATTTTATGTATTTTTATCTATTTTATTTTTTTTGTGTATTTTTATTGTGTGTGGTTTTATTGTGAGCTGCCCTGAGTGCCTATTTTAGGGTAGAAGGGTGGGATAGAAATATTTTAAATAAATAAATATTAGATACGGTGGCAAATTTCAGAAAAAGAGGAGCCCAGCCTATGAACTCCTAGTCATGTCCCATTGCAAGTCAAGCTCAACCTTCCCTCCCTCTGAATGTGAGCCTGGATTGTAATATGTTCTTCACCCATGTCACCAGCCAATCTCCCTGTCTCCCTATCCTTTCCTAAGAAAATATACTTCAGCAAAGGAGATGGCAGGGACATCTTGCTTGTGATAGGCCAGGCCTTGTAGATGTCATCCTTAAAGCCTGGAGACTCCTGAGCATGCTTAGTACCATCATTTCCTGCTGGGGTGCATGAGATATATAGTTTCATCTGACTCTTAGCCCAGTTTATTGAATAGGGTGGCCATGTACCATACAGAGGAGAATTCTCAATTTGAAGGTGTCCTCTATTTGACGGCTGTCCAGTCCACGTCTGGTTCAAAGAGAACCATAAAACTCCTGAAGCCCTGAAGTTGCCCATCAACAGTTAGCATCAGCTGATTAGCAGACTGAGCAGGTACACAAGTGCCCTGGTGTCTATGTTGAGATGTATTGTATTTCCATTTAAATCATAGTAATTGCTTCTAAATTGTGTCTATACATCTGAATTACTTTATGCAAACTGGTGTCCTCTTTTTTCTGGTGATGCAAATAATCTTTTGGGGCATGCATAACTGGCCACCTTATTATTGAAATATACTTAGGAGCATCCATGCCTTAAGAATGTGGCCTTTTCTGTCCCTGAACAAAGCAGGGCGAGGCATGCAGACTTCCATTAACTTTTATGCTTATGCACATGCTGTATACCCCTATGTCATGCATTGGGTGGGGGCCCTATTGTACATATGCATTGAGTTTAGAGAGGACTGGATCAAACGTAAAGTGTCTGCATTGTGATTGTACCGAAGGATGGAGATTACCTGTTTTTTCCTCTCTTATAAGTTGTATTTTGATCATGAAATTCCCATTACATTTCCATATGTGTGCATACACATAAAAAACCATTTTTAACTCAGTAAATCATTCCCCTTCTTTTTTCTGGCTGGCTGGTTCTTACTTTGTAGTTTTTATTTTTCTCGTGAGTGTCTCATGGCTTGTGACAGTTCAATTTTAGCTGAGTATAATTAATAGTGCTTGAAGCATTTATTTTATAGTACCTTGCAAGAAGATCTACAATGTCTTTCTACTTTAGTGCACTTGAGCCAAATAGGCTTTGCATATGCTTAAGTACCTGGTTGAATCAGCAATTACAAGCTTTCACTTGCTTTTTTCAGACTAATAGTGAAAACTTTATGTGAATTATGAATTATGGTGCCTAGATGAGGATAAGATTACACCTAAATCTCATTTGGCAGCTTAATTCTAAATTATGATGGTGTAGTGATGTTGTTACTTTAAATCAGTATAAAGACACCATTGTAACTGTGATGGTGTAAGAGTATAAGGGAGGAAAAAGAATGGAGCTGGGAGTGTTGTGCGGAGGATCAGAGGAGTGGCCAGTTTAGTAGGCATGCTATTGAACCTCAAGGCAACATCCCTACTGGCTTTAAGATGAGATAGCAAAATACCTGTTATAAGTTAGTAATGCCAAAGAAATCAATTGAGAAGCCAGGTTGACTGCTCCTCCAACCAGATCAGAAGACTGAACGGCAACTTCCTCAGGAACCAATCTTGGCACAGCCCAAGGACTGTGCACATGCATGTGCGCACACATGTACACACACTCAGAGTAAGCACACAATGTGGGGCTATATTCCTCCATGACTAGATAAGTGGGAGTGCACAAGAGGGAACTTTAGTAATGATGGCCTTTTTGATAGGCAACAAATAGCAAACAAATTGTGAATGCAGCCCTTGTTCTGGATTTGGAGCTGTGTGTGTGTCCTGATCTAGATCTGGCCTCCTGTGAAATAAATGGGAGTTTTTTTCTCATCCCAGTGCAAAGGTGTGTGAGCCCTGATCCTGAGTGAGACAACAGGTGGTCAAGAGTTAAATACCTCCTATCCTCCACACTATGGTACCAATCTGGATCAGGCTCCCCGCACTGGGTACTCATGTAAAAAGAATCCTGCACTTAAATACATAGCTAATGTAACTCGTTGCTCAGTCCGCAGAAACTTTAGAGGTATTCTGTATCAGGATTCTACGCACAAACATCTTCCAGGAGCCTCAAATCCATTGCTGCAACTAGTACTTCAAGGAAAAAGTAACACACACAGGTAACTAAGGATAAAGGAGAAGGACCCCTGCACCTCCTATATTCCTTTCCCTAAAGACACGAGTGTACACAACACCCACCCAGATACCCATGGTTATGGAGTGTATCTCACTAACCCAGCCTTGCAATTGGTTGAATAACCTCCTTCCAATGTAAGATAATAGCAAGTGTGGTTGGGAAGAGCCACCCTCTTGACACTGGACAATGCTGCAGCTTATTTGGATGGGGGGTGGGGCAGGGTGGTAATGAGGTCAGACTGTAGCAACATGTGTAGTGTATGTGTCGGTTGTTTGCAGAAAGGGGAAGTTGTCTCCAGGCTCACTTTGCATTAGGACAGACTTTGGAGAGAATAGCTCCTCAGGGCAAAGACCTATACATAGCTATAATAACAAGCATCTAAGCAGGAGCTACCCAGATGTTGTAGCTACTTCCCATTACTATATAGGCAGCCTTTTGGGCTGCATATTTTATTTATTTATTTATTTATTGTATTGGTATACCGCCCTATAGCCGAAGCTCTCTGGGCGGTTTACAGTAACTAAAAACATTAAAAACAAATATACAAATTTAAAACACATCTTTTAAAAACAATTTAAAACACAATTTAAAAATTTAAAAACAATTTAAAAACACATGCTAAAATGCCTGAGAGAAGAGGAAAGTCTTGACCTGGCGCCTACAAGATAACAGTGATGGCGCCAGGCGCACCTCGTCACAGAGATCATTCCATAGAAGCAAACCATGTTCCTCATGCACCCCCATGCTATGCAGGCCACCAGCAAGACCTCCAAGAGTACCAATCACTTGTGGAAAACCAGCTATCCTATAGGGTTGCTACTTCTTCATTCTAATCAGGCCTAGTTGCAGCAGTGGCCCAGATGGGGCACTGGATGAGGGCCCAAGAGTGCAGAGGGGCCCCTCACTAGCCCCAGTGGAATGGAATCTGCTGCTTGTTGCTGACCATATCCTATTCCAAAGGACAGGAAGTGTTTCCCCCCCAGCTAGCTTCTCTTTTTATTTGATTCATGAGGGTTGATGGAAAATTGAGGGGTTAATACCAGAGATGAAAAGCTGAGTTCAGAGGGTCTCCTCAACTTGGCCTGTCTCACTCAGTGCCCATGTTGAGAAGATCATCTAGGCTAGTTGCCCTCTAATCTCTGTGGTATTAACCCCTTAAATGCCCTCCAGTAGAAGGGCAGAAGGAAAGAGCAGTGACAGCAGCTCCAAGCCAGGCTGGATCATGAAGGAGTAAAGGAGGAAGAGGACTCTTCCTTGCATGACATGCTGTGCTGCAGGGCAAGCAGCAGGGACTTGGTGGCAGAGCAGGGGCTCCAGAGCCATGGCAGGAATGCCCCCAATGCACTTACAGGCAGAGATTTGGCATTCCTTCTCTCTCTCTTTCTCTCTCTCTCTCCTGTCTGACTCCTCTCCTTTCTGTTCAGGTTTTGTTTTACTTTAATAAGGTGAGGGCAAGAGGGAGGAGGATGTGGTTGGAGGAGGAAAGCAAGAGAGCAAGGGCCTGATAGCCTTTACCCATGGGCCCCCAGAAACCTGGAGCTGGTCCTGATTCTAATAGGGTTCATATGCAGCTTGACAGTAATTTAAGAGATGCATTATGTCCAGCATGTTGTGTATGTTGCGGGGGGAGGTGATGGGGAAGTTGTAACTGTTAACTCTGCTGTCTGTCATGCAGCTGCCAAAGGCACAAAGCCCTGATAGAACAAAGAAGGTTATTAACTCTATTCCTCCAGGGAGGTGTCAAAACCCAAGCCATAGGTCTGCTGTTCAATAAAAGGTGCATTTGTTTCAGCTGTATCTCTGTTATTATGATGAGTAGCAGACTGGGAACCACATACCTTCTGTGATACTCACTTCAGCTGTCTTTATGATGTGGCACAAACACTGGGACACTGAGTTATTTCATTTCATTCATTTCATTTTATTAAATTTATATACCGCCCATAGCTGAAGCTCCCTGGGCGGTTCACAACAATCAACATAAAATACAATAAAATACAATGAAACACATATTTAAAATAATTTTTAAAAGCTTAAAATTTAAATTTAAAAACATAAACATTTTTACACATACTAAAATGCCTGGGAAAAGAGGAAAGTTTTAACCTGGCGCTGAAAGGATAGTAATGTCGGCGCCAGGCGTACCTCGTCAGGAAGACTATTCCATAATTTGGGGGCCGCCACTGAGAAGGCCCTCTTTCTTGTCACCACCCTCCGAGCCTCCCTCTGAGTAGGCACCCGGAGGAGGGTCTTCGATGCTGAGTGTAGCGTACGGGTAGGTTCATATCGGGAGAGGTGTTCCATCAGGTATCGTGGTCCCGCGCCGTATAAGGCTTTATAGGTTAAAACCAGCACCTTGAACCAGGCCCGGAAACATATAGGCAGCCAATGCAAGTGGGCCAGAATCGGTGTTATATGTTCGGACCGCCTGGTCCCAGTTATCAATCTGGCCGCCGCATTTTGCACAAGCTGCAGTTTCCGAACCGTCTTCAAAGGCAGCCCCACGTAGAGCACATTGCAGTAATCTAGTTTAGAGGTTACCAGAGCATGGACAACTGAAGCGAGGTCATCCCTATCCAGATAGGGGCGAAGTTGGGCCACCAAACGAAGTTGATAAAAGGCACTCCATGCCACCGAGGCTACTTGATCCTCAAGTGACAGTGAAGGTTCTAAAAGAACTCCCAAACTACGAACCTGCTCCTTCAGGGGGAGTGTAACCCCATCCAGAACAGGTTGAACATCCACCATCCAGTCGGGAGAACCTCCCACTAACAGCATCTCGGTCTTGTCTGGATTAAGCCTCAGTTTATTAGCTCCCATCCAGTCCATTGTCGCAGCCAGGCAACGGTTCAGTACATTGACAGCCTCACCTGAGAAAGATGAAAAGGAGAAGTAGAGCTGCCTGTCATCAGCATACTGATGGCAACACACTCCAAAACTCCTGATGACCGCACCCAGGGGCTTCATATAGATGCTAAAAAGCATGGGGGACAAAACTGACCCCTGTGGAACCCCATACTGGAGTACCCAGGGTGTCGAGCAGTGCTCTCCAAGCACTACCTTCTGGAGATGACCCGCCAAGTAGGAGCGGAACTACTGCCAAGCAGTGGCACCAACTCCCAAATCAGCAAGTCTCCCCAGAAGGATACCATGGTCGATGGTATCAAAAGCCGCTGAGAGATCAAGGAGAATCAACACAGTCACACTCCCCCTGTCTTTCTCCCGACAAAGGTCATCATACAGGGCGACCAAGGCTGTCTCCGTACCAAAACCAGGCCCGAAACCCGATTGAAATGGATCTAGATAATCGGTTTCATCCAAGAGTGTCTGGAGCTGGCTGGCAACCACTCGTTCGAGGACCTTGCCCAGGAATGGGACATTTGCTACCGGCTTGTAATTGTTAAGATTTTCTGGGTCCAAGGACGGTTTCTTCAGAAGTGGTCTTACCACCGCCTCTTTCAGGCACCTAGGGACCACTCCCTCTCGCAATGAGGCAATTATCACTTCCCTGGCCCAGCCGGATGTTCCATGCCTGCTAGCTTTTATTAGCCAAGAGGGGCAAGGGTCCAACTTAGAAGTGGTTGCACACACCAATCCAAGCACCTTGTCAACGTCCTCAAGCTGTACCAACTGAAGCTCATCCAAAGAATCAGGACAAGGCCGTGCTCTGGATACCTCATTCGATTCAACTGCTGTAATATTGGAGTCTAAGTCCCGACGGATGCAAAAGATTTTGTCCTGGAAGTGCCTAGCAAATTAATTACAGCGGGCCTCAGATGATTCCACTGAGTCCCTAGGGCCAGAAGACAATAGCCCACGGACAACTTTAAAGAGCTCCGCTGGACGGCAAATAGATGCTTTAATAGTGGCAGCAAAATATTGCTTTTTTGCTGCCCTTATTGCCTCTGAGTACAACTTAGTGTAGGCACTTACCAGTGCATGATTGCATCCATCAGGAGTTCGCCTCCATCTGCACTCCAGCCGTCTCCTATACTGTTTCATCGCTCTCAGCTCCGGAGTATACCATGGAGTTGCATGAGCTCTACAAAGGAGAGGGCGCGCAGGAGCGATCGTGTCAACTGCCCGGGCCATTTCTGCATTCCACAGTTCAACCAGGGTTTCGACAGAAGCGCCAGCCCTATCAGCCGGAAAACTCCCCAGAGCCCTCTGAAAATCATCAGAAGTCATAAGTCTCTGGGGGCGGACCATCTTAATAGATCCCCCACCCTTACAGAGGGGAGGAGCCGCTGTAGGTCTAAACCTCAACAAGCGATGATCTGTCCATGACAGAGGACAGATGTAAAACTCCCTACCATCAGATCATCATCTCCATGTCCAGTTGCAAAAACCAGATCTAGAGTATGGCCTGCTACGTGTGTTGGGCCAGTAACATATTGGGACAGCCCCATGGTTGTCATGGAAACCATGAAGTTCTGAGCTGCTCCAGATAAGGCGGCCTCGGCATGGATGTTGACATCCCCCTGCATCATCAGTCTGGGTGTCATGGCCCCATCAGAGGACTCCTCCGATGAGGATGACTCGGGAGTAACAGCAGCAGACCCAGGAGCAGCAGACCCAGAAGGAGACACGGAAGAGACTCCTGAGAATCCAGCTCCTTCTTCCCCTCAGCTGCAGAGCACCCCAGATACAGCGGAGGCCCTGCAGCCAGACACAGACAGTGAACAGGATACTCCCCCTCACCTGCAGAATGTAGACAGCAGAAGGTCAGGCAGAAGAGAGGCAGGCCTGTCCCCTTAAGGCCCAAACGCTGAGGGCTCACATCTGCTGTCAACCCTGCTCTTTATAAGGCACACCTTGGCTGCAGCTTGTTGCTGACTGCAACGTCAGGCGTGGCTTTGTGTATTCCCAGTTCCCCTGCAGTATCTCTTGGACTGACCCCTTGGCAATTGATCCCGGACCTCTACTGACCTCGCTTCTGGACTTGTGACTTGGCAAGTAAGCTTCAGGCAGGCCTGGCCCTTATCAGGTTCCCTCCTCGTTGGCCTGGCAGATTTACAACCAGTCTGCCGGCTAAGGACTTCCCTTCCCTGCTAACGACCCAGGAATTTCCAACCCCCACTGCTGACTCAGTGCAGAGCTGACACTGGGGGATCTCAGCAGTACATCCGATACTACCTCTGTTAGCTCAGTTAGGGAGTCCGTTGGGCAGTGGGGTGGGCGGTACACCAACAGAATCCCCAATCTGTCCCACTGACCCAACACAAGATGCGAACATTCCAGACCAGTAGTCACATGGACAGGGTGCCTGGAGAGGGAGATGGAATTCCTATAGACCACAGCAACCCCCCCTCCCCGGCCTTCAGATCTACCCTAATGCTGAACTGAGTATCTTGCTGGGCACAGCTGGGAGAGGCCAACTCCTCCCTGCTCGCCCACCCAGGTCTCAGTTATACATGCCAGATCGGCAGCCTCATCCACAATTAAATCATGGATGAGGGAGATTTTATTATGTACCGATCCGGCATTTAAAAGCAGCATCCGGAGATCTGAGGGCTGGCTGATAGGGCACCCAGCGAACCTGTGGTGTGGGGAAGACTGGAATGAGGCACAGCTGTTAGTTGTCTGGGCCGAGTTCCCCTCACCTGGCAAGTCTTCCGCACAATGCCATATCTCCCTCTACCCGTCACTACACCAATTGGGGCCCCCTCAAGTCTTCCCACTCGGCTCTGAATCCTCTCTCCCAGGCACATAATACAAACCCAGATTTACATACACAGCACCTACACACACTACTCACACCGCACAGCATACACTCCCACATTCACAAACACTTACTCACAACACACACCGCACACTCCCACATTCACACATTCACACACTGAGGAAGAGTTGCAAATAGGTGCTAAGCAAATAAGTGTTAAGTGCAAATAAGTGCTAAGCAGCAACAATAGCAGCTTTCCCAATAAAAATTGGGCAGTGGTGATAATAGCAGAGGAGCGATAGCAACAGCGGCTAAACGACAGTCGCAATGCTCCCTCTTCAAGCAGCAATGATACCCATCTCCTGGCAAGCAGGTGGAAAAAGATGTCACAGCTGGTCGAGCGCCTAGGGACCCAGTCCTGCAGGGCACAACAACAGTCAGAAAGAGCAGCGACACAGCCACAAACAACAGCGACAGCTCTCCCTCCGACAGCCGACAGCAGCAGCGACGGAGCTCGTCCCTCTCCTGAGGTCTCCTCCGCCTGTGTCCTGTATCTCCAACAGACAAGCGGACAAGTAGACACCTACATGCCGCAAAAGGATTAAAGATCTGCATCTTATTGATAGTCTAACCATGTTGTTGGATTATACTGAGCAGCCTTTCCCAACCTTTGGGTCCCCAGATGTTGCTGGACTACAATTCCCATAATTCCTGACCATTGGCCATATTAACTGGGGCTGATGGGAGTTGTAGTCCAACAATATCCGGGTACCCAGCAGTTGGGAAAGGCATATAAACAGTGGAGTGGGAGAGATGAAATATGAGAGGTCTGGTAGGAAAATAACCAGCAGATACTGGGGGAGTGGGGGGTCATTCAGTGGAACAAAAGGGGAGGTTTGGCTAGTTGGGAAGAAGGGAAGTGTGCAAAATGAAAGGCATCCAGGGGCCCAATGTAGACAGGCAGCTCCCTGAGTGGGAACTATGGTAGTTGCTAGTAGCAGCCATTGTGGTGGAGAAGAACCACCCTTTTGACACTGGAGTTGCTGCAGCTTACCTGGATTGGTGTGGGGCAGGATGGCAGTGAGGTCAGATTGTGTAGATGCACTGGCAGAGCCAATCCAGCACTGATGTTCCCATGCAGCCCTGCCCCTCTGCTGCCCTGGTCCATCCTAGTCCTATATATAGATAAGCAGCTGCTGCAACGCCAATGTGAGGAGAGCTGTTCCATGACTCCAACCCAACTACTGATTGTTGCATTACTTACTCTGGTTACAACAATGCACTACCTCAGGTATGCACATGTCTCTTCTCAGCCAATACATTTCTGCCTGGGTCCTAGGGTTGTGTTGTAGTGTTTCTCTGTGGAGCAGAAGGTGTGGATTCTATTTCTGATGCTTTCCCTAGAAAATTAAATGTTGCCGGCTAGATACCTTCACCTCCCTCCTCAAACAGTAGGCTCTGCCTTGGTTTGCTAAGGCTACATTTTAACCTCTTTGCAATTGGACTCTAACCTCTCACCCATTGTAGTGTCTACTTTCTGTGCCAGTGCACTTTCTGTTGCTGCCTCCATACATCCTTGCTGAAGAAGCTTCCTTCCCTTTCTGATATAAAAAGCTTATTACTCTCACACAGATACCAAAAAATGTGGGCCATAATGCTATTAGTAGGGATGGAAAGATCTCTCATTTTTCCAGTCTTAAATTCAGTTCTTCAACAATTTGCAGTTTCTTTTCTTTTTTAATTCTCATGAATATTTTTCAGTATTTGAGAGCAAATTTCTCTTACTAAACACATTTTTGTATGCAGTTTTGACTAATGTACGTATTTGTGCAAACAATTCCTCATACTATAATGCATATTTGTATGTCATTTTCACTAATATATTCATTTTTGGAGTTTTGGAGTGCGTTGTCATCAGTATGCTGATGACACGCAGCTCTACTTCTCCTTTTCATCTTCTTCAGGTGAGGATGTCGATTTGCTGAACCGTTGCCTGGCCGCAACAATGGACTGGATGAGAGTTAACAAACTGAAGCTCAATCCAGACAAGACTGAGATGCTGTTGGTGGACGGGTTCTCTGATCGGATGGTGGATATATACCCTGTCCTGGATGGGGTTACACTCCCCCTAAAGGACCAGGTTCGTAGTCTGGGAGTCTTTTTAGACTCTTCCCTCTCACTTGAGGCTCAAGTAGCCTCGGTGGTTAGGAATGCGTTTTACCAACTTCGGTTGGTAGCCCAGCTACGTTCCTATTTGAGTAAAGAGGACCTTACATCAGTGGTACATGCTCTGGTAACCTCACGTTTGGATTACTGTAATGCGCTTTACGTAGGGCTACCTTTGAAGACAGTTCGGAAGCTACAACTAGTGCAAAATGCGGCGGCCAGATTGCTGACAACGACCAAGCGGTCCGAGCATATAACACCTGTTCTGGCCAGCTTGCACTGGTTGCCAATATGTTTCCAGGCTAGATTCAAAGTGTTGGTATTAACCTATAAAGCCTTATACGGCGCGGGACCACGATACTTGTCGGAACGCCTCTTCCGATATGAACCGGCCCGTGTACTATGTTCTGCTACGAAGGCCCTCCTCTGGGTTCCAACTCACAGGGAGGCCTGGAGGGTGATGACAAGATCTAGAGCCTTCTCAGTGGTGGCCCCTGAACTATGGAACAGTCTCCCTGAGGAAGTGCGCCTGGCGCCGACTCTGCTCTCCTTCCGGCGCCAGGTCAAAACCTTCCTATTCTCTGAAGCATTTTAAGTTACACTGATTTACTTTTTAAAATGTTTATTGTATTGGATTGATGATTGTATTTTAGTATTATTTTGTTATTCATTGTATTTTTATGCTATTTTATGTTCACCGCCCAGAGAGCTATTGCTAGTCGGGCGGTATATAAATTTAATAAATAAATAAATAAAATAAAATAAATTTTTATGCACATATTCCCTAATATGTGCATGTTTGTAAACATTCTTTGGTTGGATAACTGCATCTCAAAATTCAGATAAGTGTGAATTTTCAAGGATGGTCATGTTTTGGTTCTTATATTGTTTTGGAAAGTGTAAACTTGACAAATTCAGCTTTAAATGTGAATTGAATCACATGTCTCCCCCATCTCTAGTTATTAACATGTTCCATGTGCATCCTTAGTTCCACAGAAGATCTGGTGTCAGTAACGAGCATGGTGGGGCAAATGCTATGACCTATGGGCCTCAGAAGGCCTATTGCCGCTTACTCTGCCATCCCTTTGTTGATGCTTTACTTCTTAAACCACTTTTTAAAAAAAATTCTTCAGTACTCTGAAGACAAATCTCAGATGAAGAGGCTGCAGCTGCCTTCATCTTCATTTGCACAGAATGCCTCTGGTCCCTGGTGTAGAGTCAAGAAGAATTCTGGGTAATTCTCTAGGTTTTTTGAATTGTCACAAGCATGTCCTCTACCAAAAAGATCTGGTGCTAAGAATGGTAGTCTGTGAGGGGTCTTCTCACTTCTCATCAACCTTAATAAACTACAGTCCCCAGGATTCTTTGGGGGAACCCATTACTGTTAAAGTGGTACGAAAGTGCTTTAAATGTTAGTGTGGATATGATCACTGTCCTTTTAAGAGCAGCAGACACATCTTTATATATAACCCAAGAACTTATGATTTGAAAACAGCCAAGTGTAGGTTCATGCACCATGTTCAGTTTTTCATTGACCTTGATGATGTATTGCTATGCTGAAACACATTAGGTTAACGGAAAGCTGAAAGGGGTACATTCATCCAAATTTGGTGTCCAATGTAAGCTCATGCACCCTTTTCCTCTTCAGATTGACCTTATTTGTTTCAGTGTGTGGCAAAAAGTGGACAATGAAAACTTGAAAAGGTACTTGCACATCAGGAAACCTGGACTGTTCAGTTCTTTTCATGAGGAAAATTACACCTGATATTTAGAAATCAGATTATTCAAATTACTTTACATTTAAACATCCTGCACTGCAAATACAAAAGAGAAGCTGCTGTTCAAAACGTTAAAGTGTTACTTCCTCGACTTTCTGCTTCATTACAATGTTGGCAGCAGCAGAAGTTGTTACAGGGTCTCACAATTTATACCGAGATTTGTGGCCTGTGAAATTAAGCAACACTTTGAAGTCCACTGGCTACATATTATCCAGAGAGAAATATAATCCAAGAAGTGACCTTTCCTCTCTTAGGTATGTTTTCTCATCATCATGACCTCTGATGCCAGTTCTTGAAATAATAATCATAATAAAAAGTTATTCATTCTCCTGGCATATTCTACAGGAGCATAAACTGCGGTATCAATGAAAATGTTTTGTTTGCATTTTATAAAGCTTCACTTGCTCACACCACACAAATATATATTGGAAATGCCAAGATCATCATAGTTATTCTGTACCCTCTTCCTTTAGAAGGTATACAAATCAAAACTTACTAAATAATGATGTGATATGTGCAGTTTATTTTGCTACTATCTTTTTATGTTGCATCCCACTTCCTTTTTAATACAATTAAATAAATTAAATACAATGTCATTTTGCTTTTAAATATTGTTCTTTATTTATATTGCATACTCTATGCAGTTTTAACAAATCAGGCAGGCACCTTTGCTGTATTCTTTTCGGTGCCTGCTTAAACCATTTTTGAACTGCAACTCCCATCAATTCCAGCAAGCATGGCCAAAGAGATTATGGGAGTTGTAGTTCAATAACATCTAGAGGGCCAAAGATTCCCAACCCCTACTCCTTGTCCATAAGTAAAGACAAGGTCAACTAAATAAAATTCAACAGCAGTGTATGTTTGTCCCTAAATTTTGTTGATCATCACAGCAAAGGCTAGCCTTACTAGGGATTACCTATGTACCAGATCTTGGAAGTAATTCATTACAAGTATTACTTGTAATCCATTATTTATTTGAGGAACGAGTGGGTAATTCCTTCACATCTTGATTGTAATAGAACTAGGAGTAATTTTATTACTTTTGTGGAGTAATTGTAATGTTTTCAGCATTACTTTTGGGCATTACTTGGGGAGGGGGAGCAGGGCAAGTCTTCTGCTCCTCTGATTTGTGGATGAAAATCATGTGCCTCAAACTGGGCTTCTGTGCAGCGTCGCTCTTCCCTCAAGCTCTGTGGGTGGGTAAGAGGCGAAAAGGCAGGAGGCGGAGAGTGAGACGGGGTGGAGTAGAGAAAACAATTGTTTTAAAAAATGGACAGTGGTGGTGAAGAATGGGGTGGAGGGGAAAAGGAGCCAGAAGACAAAAACATGGATAAAGGAGGAGGAGGAGGCAGCAGCAGAATGGAGATAAAGACTGTGGAGGTGAAAGATGATGTGTGTGTGTGTGTGCGCGCGTGTGTGAATACTGTGTTTGCACTTGGCACACAAAGTGGCCTCCACCACCCTGTCTGGCTACTGTGCTGCATTTGCAGTATTTAACTTTTTTGCGTGTCAGGGGAAAATGTTTGCTTGGGTGAGTGCCCCTTAGTTAGTGGCAGGGCAGAGTCCGGGAGATGGTTAAGTGAGAGACATTATGCTTGCTGGCTGAGTGGGGGGGGGAGGGTTACACTTGGTTTGACGTGCAAAGATCTGAGTAGTGGCCTCTGCCTCCCTCCCCACCTCCCTTACCTTCGAGAGACCACCATTGCTGTCTTATGAATAAAAATAATTATTCTACTACCTCTGTTTGTGTGTGTTTATTTTTAATGTTGTTTTAGGCAACTTCGATGTGCAGCAGTGAAGGTGTTTTTTTAAAGTAACTGAAATGTAATTGTAGTGATTACTTTTGAGAAAAAGTAACCAGCAATTGTAATTGTAACGATAATTACTACTTTTTTGGGGCCATGTAATTGTAACTGTAATTTATTACTTTTTAAAAGTAATCTTCCAGGCTCTGCTATGTACTGGCAACATCCTCAAGAACAGTTTGGATCTCATGATTGTTACAGAAGAGGCAGTTTGTAAATGGGTAATACAATAGAATAATTACTATGCTATTACCGATTTATAAACTGCGTCTTCTCTAACAGTCTTGAGATCCAAACTGTTAGCTTGAGGAAGTTGCCAGTATTACCCTTCTCTTTCCATCTCTCTCTCTCTCTCTCTCTCTCTCTCTCTCCATCTCTCTCTCTCTGCATTCATTAGAAAAAATTATAAAGCACTTAAAAAAAGTTCAGTACTTTACATAAAATAATATAGAATAATTACTACTAATGCACAGGTAAAGTCAGCATAATTTGAAAATAAACAATAAATCATATAGCTGGATAGTCTTGTTTAAAGAAAAAATAGTTTTAGCAGGCAGGCATAATGAGGGTGCCTGCCTAATGTTACTAGGCAGGGAGTTCCAAAGCATAGGTGTTGCCATGCTGAAGGAATGAAACAAACATTATGACACTTGTAAAAGCTCACAGCTGAAAGCAGTCGGGTACGTGGGGCAAGGCAATCCCTCATATATACTAGTCCCAAACTGCTAAGGGCTTTATATACTACTTGTAAAACCTTAAACTTAGCCTAGTAACAAATGGCAGCCATCTTGAAAATGTAGTATGGGAACCCTAAACAAAAGATTCCCTAGGTGACATACACTTCTACAGGAGTGCTGCACCTCTGGGACTTCTCACTGCTCTGAGATGTGGGGTGACAGTAATGATAAGGGACAGAACGGGACCAGTGAGAACTATAAATGCAAGGCGATAAAAGTTGAGGGAAAGGAAAAGAGGCTCTTTTCTCCTGAAGTTTCTCCAATTCCAGTACCCTCAGCTCTCTAGAGATCCTTCAAAAGACTTCACACATTCTCCCTTGCTGCCTCAAGTGCTTGGAACTGCTTGCCTGAATACTTCCTTGATGGCACCTTACTTCCTTCAAATCCTTCCTCAAGACCCACCTTTTCTGTGGGTCTTCTTTGGCTCAGCCCACTAGTTTGCCTAAACACATTGCATGGAAAGAACTGCGTGGCCTTTCCCTATTTATTTCCGCTGCCCTGACCTCTTGAACCCTGTTAAGCTCCATCCATGTACACTATATTCAAAAGAGAGGTAGGATGGGTGAGTGGAGAATAAAAGAATGATAGTCTTGTGGGAAAAAGGCACCAGCAGAGATGTAGTGATAAATTTGAAAGTGCAGGAGTTCTTTATGACAGCCCCCATAATAATCAGTCCATAGCCAAAGACAGTCCAAACATGCAAACAGCTGATTGTGTCTCTGTGTGAGTACAGTAATACCTCACTTAACAAATCCTCCAGGAAAGAAGCTCCTTTTAACAAAGTATTTTTTGGTGGCTTGGGGCGGGCACGGACTCTGACATAGTAAAAATGTGGCTCCATGTCTGCTGAATTGTGGCTGCTGCAAGCAACTCTCTCATATGTGGCTGGAATGGCGCTTCTTACCAGGTGGCACAGTTACCTCCGCCGTAAACAGTGCTTTGGGTGCCCTGGAAGCACTGTTTACTGTAGCCGTGTCTGCTTTAGTGTAGGGAAGGATAGCACAGAGAGAGAGAGAGAGAGAGAGAGAGAGAGAGAGAGAGGCCAAGCACAGGGTGGTGGCGGTGGCTGTCCCTTGCCTGCCTGCTTGAGTGTACAGAGACAACTGTGCTCAAAGCTTTAGATTGCTATAGCAAGATATTACATGATAAAAGAAAAAAGGCAAGGCAGGCATTTTGGAAGAAGCCTTCAACTGGTCTGTTTGCAAGGCTTCCCTAACCTGGTTGTTGAATTTCAGACATGTGTATTGTTAGGTTTGAATAAAAAGTTTGCTGAAATATGTTTTTTTTTGTAGAGTAGGAACCTATGCCTATTCTTTCCATGTTATTCCTACGTCTGGTACCAAAGTTTCTGTTAAAGAGGAAATGTGCAGGAACTCAAATACTTTGTTAACTGAGGTATTACTGTATATGTATTAATGCACATATGTGCATGTTTGTGTGTAATATATATATATATATATATATATATATATATATCACCCCCCCAAAAAAAGATCAGAAGTACTCCTTTTATTAGGATCAGCTGTCTGTTGCAGAACAGTGATCTGGCAGAGTGGTGTAGTGATTACAATGCTGGATTTTGGCTGGTGAGACCTGGACTCACATTCCTGCCTGGTCAAACATGAAGTTTACCTTGGACCAGATACTGTCTGAGCTTAACCTATCTAGGAAAGAGGCCATGAGCCAGGCCAGACCTATCCTCGCCCTCCCCCTTGCAACACTGCTTTAGCAGTGACATCATCACTTCTGCTGTGAAAAAAGTACCGGGGCTGTGCTCCCTTCCATTCCTGATCCACTATACTGTTGGGCACTAGTAACTGGGATTCTACTGCTCAATCAAAGAAAGCACATCACTGCAAACTCTTCACTCCTTAATTTCCCCCCAATTTGTGGAAATATGTAATTCACCAAATGTGTAATCATCAATGGCTTATTTTATTTTATGGGGGGGGGAGAGGATGGGGAGAGGAACCTTAGGGATAAAATATCAGTTTCAGCTTTCCTGACCTCAGTAAGCCATCTTTGTTACACCTTGAGAGAAAATAGCACTTATAAAGAAAAACAGTATCTGAGGGCTCCATTTATTTCCCTTACAACAGTGACCTTTCCATCCTGGCAGCATATTATGTAATGATCACCTCTTTCCTCACACCTGAAATTGTTTGGCTGAGCTTTATTGACAAACATGCATCAAAATGTATAATGCATTTGACAGTCCAGACTGCTCTGGGATTTTTTAAAATTCCAGAAAGCTTCAGCTACACTCTTGATTAGCTTCATCATGCTGCTGTTTTCTACGTTTTTCTTTTTTATATACACATCTATACTTGCTATGATTTTACCCATACTTGGAGGGCACTTCCCAATCAGGCAGTGGCCCATTCTTGCTCTCTTCCTAGGCCTGTTTTGACACACAATGTGTTTGCACTGTATTTAAAAGTGCTTGAGATTGGCTGAGACCTCTCCAAGGCTCAGAGTCCTTTCCTACTTACCCTATAACCATCATTCTAGTAAGACATGCACCTTGGCTATGACTCAACAAAAGTGAAGCACTTTGAAGTACCATTGATGCCAATGGATGATGAAACATGTGCTCAAATGTATCCCCTTGAAATCAATAGAAGAATAAGAGCGGTGTATGGAAAGTGTTCCATGTGTTTTACAAGGAACTAGAAAAATAGGAATGATTATTTTAAGTGGTATGATACTACTTTAAATGTATAGTATAGATGGGGCCTTAGTCTGTTGGTTAGCTAGGGATGGGTTACCGCTCACCCACCAAAGCTCAAAGCTTCCAATCAGACACTTACAAATTCTCAAGGGGTCTGTCAGTTGTTCAAAGAGAACACTTAGACAGCCCTGCTTATTTATTGGTCGGGTTGGTTGGTTGATGTTTTTACCCACCTTTCATCATAGGTCCAAGGCATGCTATAACAATATCATGCAGTTTAAAAACAAGTAAATAGTTTATACAATTATAAAAACAAGCAAAATAGAAGTAAAACAAGTAAACAAAACAGAAGGGATAGGTCCCCAGAATTACCTTACCTATCAAAGGCTAAGGTAAGGTAGTCCCAGGGTAAAGAAGTACTTCCCATTGCTACCGTTTCCAGCTCCCCCTTCCCAAGGCATATGACCTTACTTTAGGAAAGTGAGAATGGACAGGAAAAGGGGGAGGGGAGGATGCACCCATCTATAGGTGGAGCATAGTGTTTTCAAGCTGGGGACTTGGGACTTGACACAGGATCCCTATGAGAAACAGATGCTCCGGACGTCAGTTGCCTCTGAGGAGGAAGCCCCATTTTAGGCATGTCTCCAAATGCAAATACGAACAGTAGATTGTCTGCTTACCAGTAACTAGGCATCCTGGTGAGGTGGGTATGAATCACTTATAGTTATCCCTGGAATTACAGGTATACAGTTCATATAGAAAAGAGTCTTAGGCACTTTTGCAAAAATTGTGATACAGTCCTTTGCAAAAATTCTAAAACTGGTTTTATGGTTTTGTTAATTGTAGCATGGCATGCTCAGAATATAAAGTAGAAAGAAATGTTTTAATATAATTACTCCTTTATAGCATTTTTTCAGTCATAACACTATTAAAAATAGGGTGAGTATGTGCCCTACTTTGTAGAGGAGATTTCTTGCCCATCAACAGTTAGTGAACCTGGACAGCATACTGAACTTGAACCTGCTTATAGTCTTCCTCACTATGGTGAGATGTGTTGTATTCCTGTTTAAATTATAGCAATTATATCTAAATTTGCATCTATACATATAAATTAGCATATGGAAGTTTTATGAAACTCCATCTCTTCTTTTGCCCTCTTTTTTCAGTGCTGTGTAAATGGCCACCCTAACTAATAACTAATTCCATCCACTCCTTTCTTTTTTTTCCTGGTCTTTTCTCTGTAAGCCACTTCAGGTCCCCCTGCCATGCGACTCACTCCTCTTAATTCCAACTGATTAACTGACAGGACACAACATCTGCATGGCATGGAGAAAGTGGATAGAGAAAAGTTTTTCTTCCTCTCTCACAACACTAGAACTTGTGGACATCCAATGAAGTGGCATGTTGGAAAATTCAGGAGAGACAAAAGAAAGTACTTCTGCACACAGGTCATAGTTAAACTATGGAATTCACATCCATAGGAGGCAGTGATGGCCACCAGCTTGGGTGGCTTTACAAGAGGATTATACAAATTCATGGAGGATAAGGCTATCAATGGCTACTAGCCATGATGGCTATGCCCTGCCTCCATGGTTGGAGGTAGTATGCTTTCAAATACCAGTTGCTGGAAACGCGGGGGGGGGGGAAGAGTGCACTTCCACTCAGGTCCTGCTTGCGGGCTTCCTATAGAAATGTGGTTGCCATTGTGAGAACAGGATGCTGAACTAGATGGGCCACTGGCCTGATCCACATAGGGCCTTATGTTCTTAACCCTTATTTCCCATTCATGTCTCAATTACGGTGTTGGAGCTGGGCTGGGGGAGGGAAAGGTCCACAGCAGCCGATTGCAGTGTGGTAAGGCAGGGAGAGGGAGAGGAGGTTGTGCTTTCTTCCCCACATGCTAATTTTGATTTAAAAGTAGGACTCTTCCGCACCCCGCTTTATTAATAAACAGGCCAAGCACGTTTCATTAGCACAGACACATCTAATTTGGCCTTTTGTCTTCTCTGCTCCATCCTATAGATTTTTTTTTCTGCTCCAGAGTGGCAGTAGCCCTACTAGCTGGATCAAATGTGAATTACCTGCTGGCACTAGTTAGTAGGAATGGTCATCTTGAGGCTGCACTTTTTAATAATTGCCCTTGCTGAGGAGGACTTAATAGGATGTGTTTCATAATCTGCAACAGTGTCCTAATACATGCTACCATGGGTCATTGCTATTGAGAGACCACTCTGCTCATTATTCTGAGCATTTTCATCATATGAGGCTGATTCTGGTAAAGCAGTCAATGTGTATCAATCATTGCAATGTACGAGAGTAAATTGAATTCTTTCTATGAAAGACAGATGAGTCAAAGAAACTCTTTGATTCTGAGTTTTATGTTGCATTCTGTTTGCAATTAGCAGTGTTCCAGATGTTCATGCATTTAAAAAACATCTTTTACAGTCACATTTCCCATCCGAAAACACCAGTATTTTCTGTCTAAAGAATAACTGTCTAAAGAATATTTTTCCAGAAGTTCAACTTGAGCTAAGTAGAGATGAGAGGTTTTTCAGGATGAAGAGATAGGATGTTCTCCCCCACTCTTTCATATTAATTTGATTGTGTCAGATTTTTGGTTCTGAAATGAACATCTTTCTGACAGAATCTTATTTATATCCAAACCCAACACGCGAGTCGTCTCTGTCAACCCCAACTCACTTACACCCGGGAAAGTGCGGAGTTGAGTGCAAATGAACCCACTATCAGAGATCAAGTAAACACAAGACAATTCCTTTGCAAAGGGGACCCAATACTCATGAGCCAAGGCAGGCCAGCATGGGAACCTCGTTTATTGATAGCTTAGGGTATATATAGTCTCTCCCCGAAGTTTACAAATCGGGGGGTAACGTCATGAACACAAAAGAAGCAATTGCTAGTTATTACAACCTTAAGATATGTAGAAGGAGGTAAAGGGGTACAGGGGAAGGGCATGAGTAGAAACATTGAGACTATCTCTTAGACTCTATGTCTGCATATTTTGCATGTCCTTGAGATAAGCACTTTGCGGACTTCCGGGAAGGGTGACTTAGCCTGTGCCTGCTTTTGAGACGGGCTCCTGCCTCAAAAGAAGCTTATTCAGATATATCAGTCAGATTTTTTTTTTTTTTTTGACTGATTAAATTTCTCCCGGGTAGGGAGAAACGAAGAGATTAACCTCAAAGCCTATTTTTGTTGGGACGACCAGATCTCATTAATTTGTGGGACGAGGTCCAGCCGACGAAGGTGGGACGGATTTTCAACAACAAGCTCTATCTGATAAAGCGAACGTTCATCTTTTCTTCAAAGAGAGAACGCACTAACAGGCAAGCACCCTTCTTTCTATATTTTTCTTTTACTTGACTTAAATTGTTGCTGTTTAAAAGAGATTTGCCAGATTGATCAGTTTTTGACATCTCACCGGGGAGCCATAACTTCTCTCTGCTATTCACTAATTAATAGCTTATCTCTGTTTTTGTTGCAAAAAGCTGTCCTGGATTTGCACCCTAAAGATATACACGGAAGAGGGATTTCTATTCCTGATTTTTATTCTGAAGAATATTATATTGTCTGAGATTACTTTTTTCCTAGTTCATTTTATTTTGACGAATCTGTTTTCTGACGACGCCATTAATTGTTTCGATCCTGGGAACTGCATTTTGTTTACTTAAGCATGGAGAGATAAGGCTGTCTGTTCTGTTTACGCTGTGATGTCACCAAGTTTGGAGTATTAACCCAATTGTTGCTGAAATAAGAAGTGGTTCTTTTATATTTTTCTTTTAAAATGGCAATTAAGAAAGTGGCTGAGAACCTGGAAGTATCTATGTTTCAGAAAATAATGGATGAAATTGAGATAACGAAACGAACCCTGCGACAGGGTTGTAAGGAGCTGAAAATTGAAATGAGCAAAATGATAGGGGTCCCTGTGAGAGAGGAGACTCTGGAGACTGGAACAAACGTGGAACAGGAAAAAGACCTGCGACAGGGTTGTAAGGAGCTGAAAATTGAATTGAGTAAAATGACACAGGAGCTTAAAGAAATAGGGGTCCCTGTGAGAGAGGAGACCCTGGAGACTGGAATAATTGAATTGAGCAAAATGTCACAGGAGCTTAAAGAAATAGGGGTCCCTGTGAGAGAGGAGACCCTGGAGACTGGAATAATTGAATTGAGCAAAATGTCACAGGAGCTTAAAGAAATAGGGGTCCCTGTGAGAGAGGAGACCCCGGAGACTGGAACAAACGTGGAACAGGAAAAAGATTTGAAGCTTATGGATTTTAGAAATAAAATCTATTGTTTGGAATTTAATGTTATCTCTGAAGAAACTAAGGAAGATTCTAGAGAGAAAGTTATCAATGGCATGGATAATCTTCTGGACTGGAATGATGTGATGGATGGAATTAACTGCAGCCATGTGACAATGGAAAAACTTTCAAGAGATGAGCCAGTGCATTTTGAAAAAAAGAACAGAGATATGATCTTACAGCAGTATTTCAGCAACCTATTCAGAATGGTTGGCAAGATAATATTTGGGATAGAGGTAATTCCCATCAGACTCTTATTGTATGACTATGGTTATGACAGCAAGATTATTATGGAATACTGATAATGGAAGATTGGACACTGAAATTACTGGATTTAACAGGACTATCGGAAGATTGGACACTGAAATTACTGGATTTAACAGGACTATCGAAGATGGAAGATGGAAGATGGAACTAATAGGGACAATAGAATAATGGCTATTGAAATTATTGAACCTAACAGATTCTGATGAGACGGATTGTTTGAAATGTTTATTTTGACTATGGTTATGACAATAAGATTATTATAATTAGTAATGAGATGGATTAATTGATATGCTTATTTGGAAAAAAATTGATAGATATATTTCTTAAAGAACTGAAACCTCTCTTTGACTTTTTGTGGAAAGAACAAAGTAATGTTTATGAGATCTGATGATTAAGTAAGATAACTATTGGAGGAAAGTGATTTTATAATATGATTTAAGAGACAGGATTGTTATATATTATAGACTTATAACTGATTTGATATGTGACAAATGGGAAGTCAATATTTTATTCTTTATTTTTTTTTCTTTTTGTTCAATTATTTTTGATTTTGTTTTTTGTCTTTGAATGTTTAGTTTTGTATGTTGTATGAAAATTTGAATAAAAATTATTAAAAAAAAAAAAAAAAAAGAGATAAGCACTTTGCAGGACGAGACAAAGGAAAAGCCTAAAGAGGAGGCCCAGCTGCAACCGGGCGCCCCTCAAGTGGAGACAGACATGAAATTACTAAGCTTGCATATCAAAGGGTTTTACAAGTCAAGGTCTATGGGGCATTGGGATAACTTTTAACATTTCTATGCAAGGCACATTTGTAACAATAAGCAAGGTTATAGGCATAAATGTGATACAAGGGACACATAATAGTGAAGTTTCCAGCTTAAACCGGCTTTTATTACTCGAGCCACTGGAATGTGGGTAAGGGTCAGGTCACCAGGAAATAAACCGACATTTTATATCAAAAGTCATTCAAAGGCCACTTTGGTTCAGTTTCCCGTGATGCCCAAGTTATTGCAAGTAAGTAAGTGAATTATGGTTCTGCGGGCAACTGTGCATCAAATCCTGGCCCAACATCTTGAAACAAACACTGTTATTTTCTTTAATCTTTTCTCTTGCATGAGGAAAATAAATATATATATTTTGCAAACAAGGGAAATATTTGAAATGAAGTGAATGTAATGCTACAGTATTATTAAGATAGCGTAAGGTTTTTATATGCCCACATGTTTCAGTGATTTTAGAGTGCACAGGATAGTTATTTGCAGAGCTTGGAAGTAATTCATTACAAGTTACATGTAATTCATTACTTTTTTGAGGAACGAGTGGGTAATTCCTTTGCATTTTGATTCTAATACAACTAGGAGTAATTTTATTACTTTTGTGGAGTAATTGTAATGTTTCCAGCATTACTTTTCAGCATTACTTGAGGGGGGGAAGCTGGGGAAGTCTTCTGCTCCTCTGATTTGTGGATGAAAATCATGTGCCTCAAACTGGGCTTCTGTGCAGCGTCGCTCTTTCCTCATGCTCTGTGGGTGGGTAGGAGGTGACAAGGGAGGAGGCGGAGAGTGATACGGGGTGGAGTGGAGAAAACTATTATTTAAAAAAATGGACGGTGGTGGTGAAGAATGGAGTGGAGGGAAAAGGAGCTGGTGGGCAAGAACATGGATAAAGGAGGAGAAGGAGGCAGCAGCAGAATGGAGATAAAGAACTGTGGAGGTGAAAGATGACAACGTGTGTGTCTGTGTGTATCAGTGAATACTGTGCTTGCACTTGGCACACAAAGTGGCCTCCACCACCCTTTCTGGCTACTGTGCTGCATTTGCAGTACTTTAACTTTTTTGCATCTCAGGAGAAAATGTTTGCTTCAGTGAGTATCCCTTAGTTGGTGGCAGGGCAGGGTCCGGGAGGTGGTTAGGTGAGAGAGATTATGCTCGCTGGCTGAGTGGGGGGGTGCACTTGGTTTGATGTGCAAAGATCTGACTCTGAGTAGTGGCCTCTGCCTCCCTCCCCACCTCCCTTACCAGTGGAGAGACCACCATTCCTATCTTATAGATAAAAAGAATTATTCTACTACCTCTGTTTGTCTGTGTTTATTTTTAATGTTGTTTTAGGCTACTTCGATGTGCAGCAGCAAAGGCCAGCACCTTGTACACGTTTTTTTTTAAAAAGTAACTGAAATGTAATTGTAGTGATTACTTTTGAGGTAAGGAAAGTAATCAGTTACTTTCAGAGCAATTGTAATGGTAATGGTAACTACTATTTTTGGGCCATGTAACTGTAACTGTAATTTATTACTTTTCAAAAGTAATGTTCCAAGCTCTGGTTATTTGTTAACAGCTTTCATTTATAGCCTATGAGTCATTATATGTTTTGTTTGTTTTTAGATTTTTTTAAAAAGATGTTTTAAAGATTTATTTTTAAAGATGTTTTTAAGTTGTTTTTAAAGATGTTCTGTTCTTAAAACTTTAAAAATGTTTTAGTGTTTTTGTTTGTTGCCCTGGGCTTCTTCTGGAAGCAAGGGCAGGATATAAAATAAATAAATAATTTAAGGCCAATAATATTTATGTTTTACTTATTTGGGAAAAAACTGCCTTTCTTTAGAAAGAGATTAAAGCTAGCAAATTGTAATTTAAACACAGTGGTGGCTGGTGGCTCCAGGTCTGTGGAGCACTGAAATCTGTTGCGGGTTTTAGTCTGAATTTTCAAGCACTATGGGCATCTTCCTGAAAGTTTGGACTAAAAGCTGGAGTGGATTCCACTGCCCCATTGGCATGGAGCTACCAGCGGCCGCTGTTCAAACATAAGGGACCACTCTGACTGTGCCAGAGACCACCTTGACTCTGAATGCTGCAAGATCCCCTCCCTGCTTGCTGGCCTCTTTCCACCTGGCCTGGGAAGGTGGGCCCCTGAATGATTCCAGCTGCTATTGCCTGAAGATGCCAGACACCTTCTTGACTGTGGGGTGTTGTTAGGGGCTTTTGTTTGGGCCAAAACTTAATTCTGGAGGCCAGAGTGGTTTAACAGTCAGCCACTCTGACTGAAGGTCTGTGAGGGAACAGGGCATCTCCTAGGAACTCTCAGCACCCTTCACTAACTACAGTTCCCAGGATTCTTTGGGAGAAGCCATGACTGCCTAAAGTGAAATAAAGGTCTGGTGTGTATGTGGCCAGGGACAACTTTGGTTGAAGTTTCGGTGGGAGGCTTCATGTGCCTGCTGTAGAATAAAAAGGTGGGGGAAATGCTGAAAAGCAATGATATTGTTCACAATGTTTTCCTTTTGGAAAGGAAAGGGGCTTCCCCTCTGCCCAGTGCCCACCCACTCAATATCCTCCTCCTCCTCCTCCCCCTCTTCCTCCCCATGGTCAGTCTTACCTATCTTAAGCATGATTGCACAGAAGTAGATACCACTGAACTCAATAAGCATGCGTATGATCAAACCTGCCCTCCCCTCCCCCTTCCTTTGCCCCCCTCCAAACCACCCCTCCCCTTCCCTCCCCTCCCCCTCCTCCATCCCCATGGTCAGTTTTACCTATCCTAACCATGATTTGCATAGGAGTAAATCCCATTGAACTCAATAAGCATGCAAATGATCAGACCTGCCTTTCCCCTCCTTCCTCTTTCCCCCCTTCCTCCTCCCCACCTTCCCCTTTCCTCTCCCTTCCCTGCCCACTCCAGCTCCCCCCCAGTCAATTTTACCTATCCTAAGCATGATTGCACAGGAGTAAATCCCACTGAATTCAATAAACATACAAATGATCACACCTGCCCTTCTCCTCTCCTCCCTCTTCTGCCTGCTCCCATCCACTTTCTTAATGCCATGCATAATTTTATACACTTCTATCATGTCTCCTCTGACCTGCCTTTTCTCTAAACGAAAAAGCCCCAAATGCTGCAACCTTTTCTCATAAGGGAGTTGCTCCATCCCCTTGATCATTCTGGTTGCCCTCTTCTGAACCTTTTCCAACTCTATAATATCCGGGCCTGGTGATTTGTCAGTTTTTATATTGTCTATTAAGCCTAGAACTTCCTCTCTCGTTGCCACTATTTGTCTCAGTTCCTCAGAATCCCTTCCTGCAAATGTTAGTTCAGGTTCAGGGATCTGCCCTATATCTTCAACTGTGAAGACAGATGGCAAGATGACACACAAATAAACCATGATGATTATCATGATAAAAACAATGGATAAGATTCAGACTATGGCTCCTTGGACAGAAGGGCTGCTTTCATTCATTGAGTGCTTCTGATCCAGTAGAGGAATCCAGCTGGCAGAATGGGGGGAGGTGATGCAATTTGGTTGATTCTCCCTCCCTGGGAGACCCATATGCCCCCTGAAAAATCTGCTCTGGAGTGTTGGGGGACTGCATGGAAAATTGTGAGAGGTGGCACTGGGAGCTTCAGGGAGAAGGGGAAACTGCTGAAAATCATTTTTTGCTTCCATCAGTGGGAGCATCCTGACTGGAACGCTGCTCAGAGGATGCTAGTGGATGCAAACTATGGGCTATAGCCAACTAAATCCTCCTTAGAGTAGACCCATTGAAATGAATGGACCTAAGTTAATTTGTTGTTGTTGTTAGTTATGCCCATTAATTTCAATGGGTTGTATTCAACATAGCCTTAAGCAGATAGTTCCATCAGCGCAAGGCTTCTCTTTGAGCAATGAAACATACTGTTATGGGATTGGGGGGGTGGAGATAGACGATGTCTTTGGGTCCTTTCCAGCTTCTGATTTTTTAGCCTTCTGTACCTGAGAGTTGGGATCTTTAGTGTAAGAAACCTGCTCCACTGCTCAAACAAGTCCTTTGATAAATTAATCCCTATAGCCTGGTCAGCCTCTTTGTTTGCTGATGGAGTAATCTGAATATGTAGGCCTGTGGCTAAAGGGAGATCTGTTACCATGGTAATAAGGACATCCCCTCTCACCTAGCTGAAGGTGGCTTATGTGTTGTTAGTGTTAGTATTCAGGTGAAGCTGGAAAGACAGAGAGGTTTGCTTGCTCTCTGTTTGCATCTCAAGCAATGGTTCTCAGGTGCCTTTCTGGGAGTCAAATGGGAGAGGAAGAACTGTTGGACTTTTAATGCTGAGAACCCCTCCATCTTCCACTCAGGTTGTATATATGAGTAAATAAACCATATATCCTAGAAGATACCACTGTCTCCATTGACCTTCATTCCAAGAAGGAATGTAATGAGACAATTTTCATTGGGTAGGCAGAGACAAAAATAGGGGGGGGCAGAAGGGTTGAGGCATCGGTCACTACTAAAGAGGTTTCTGGGGAAAAAGTTTTCTTAGGTATATAATAAAATACATCCCAATTTATGCATTTTAATTAGGAAGTATGATCCTACCATAATGATCTGAACTGTTAATAAAGTCTAATGCTGTCTGATTTCTCTGCAAACTTGCAGAGGAACTGTTTACTTGAAATTCATTCAAATATGTTACTTTCAAAAGCCAAGATTATGAAGTTTGCTAACCGGAGACAGAAAATGCTTAGAGATGACCTGAAAACAAAACAAAAAGGACACATACAAGTAGCAGAAGGAAGGCCAGGCCCCAAAGGAAGAGTACTGACAGGTAGCAAGGAATTGCAGGGATTATGTCAGAAAGGCTAATGCTGAGAATGAGCTGAGGTTAGCGAGGGATGCTAAAAGCATCCGGAGCGCAGTCTTGTCATGTTTTACTGGATGAGTTTCAGTTGGTTCAGCTCGAGGACGTGGACAAGGTGCTTGGACAGGTACGTGCAACCACATCGGTACTAGATCCTTACCCCTCTTGGCTAATAAAAGCTAGCAGGGATGGAACATCTGGTTGGGCCAGGGAAGTGATAAATGCCTCTTTATGAGAGGGAGTGGTCCCGGGCTGTTTGAAGGAGGCAGCAGTAAGACCACTCCTGAAAAAACTTTCATTGGACCCGGAAAATTTCAACAGCTATAGACCAGTAGCAAATGTTCCATTCCTGGGCAAGATCTTGGAACGAGTGGTTGCTGGCCAACTCCAGGCGCTATTGGATGAAACTGATTATTTAGCTCCGTTTCAATTGGGGTTTCGGCCCGGTTTCGGCACTGAGACAGCCTTGGTCGCCCTGTATGATGACCTATGTTGGGAGAGGGATGGAGGGAGTGTAACTCTGTTGATCCTCCTTGATCTCTGGGTGGCTTTTGATACCATCGACCATGGTATCCTTCTGGAGAGGCTTGCGGAGTTGGGAGTCGGGGGTACTGTTTGGCAGTGGTTCCGCTCCTACTTAGCGGGTCGTCTCCAGAGGGTTGTGCTTGGGGAACATTGCTCGACACCGTGGGCTCTGCAATGTGGAGTCCCGCAGGGTTCGGTTCTGTCTCCCATGCTTTTCAACATCTATATGAAGCCATTGAGTGTGGTCATCAGGAGCTATGGAGTGCGTTGCCACCAGTACGCTGATGACATGCAGCTCTATTTCTCCTTTTCATCCCCCTCAGGTGAGGCTGTCGATGTGCTGAACCATTGCCTGACTGCGATAATGGACTGGATGAGAGCTAACAAACTGAGGCTCAATCCAGACAAGACTGAGATGCTGCTGGTGAACGGTTTCCCGGATCGGATGGTGGATATACACCCTGTCCTGGATGGGGTTACACTCCCCCTAAAGGACCGCGTTTGTAGTCTGGGGGTTCTTTTAGATCCTTCCCTGTCACTTGAGGCCCAAGTGGCATCGGTGGCACGGAATGCTTTCTACCAGCTTCGGCTGGTAGCCCAGCTACGTCCCTATCTGAGCAGGGAGGACCTAACATCAGTCGTACATGCTCTGGTAACCTCACGACTGGACTACTGCAATGCACTCTACGTAGGGCTGCCTTTGAAGACAGTTCGGAAACTACAGCTTGTCCAAAATGCGGCGGCCAGATTAATAACGGGGAACAGGCGGTCGGAACACATAACACCTGTTCTGGCTTGCTTGCACTGGCTGCCAATATGCTTCCGGGCTAGATTCAAAGTGTTGGTTTTGACCTATAAAGCCCTATACGGCACGGGACCACAATACCTATCGGAACGACTCTCCCGATATGAACCTGCTTGTACACTATGCTCCACATCGAAGGCCCTCCTCCGAGTTCCGTCTCATAGGGAGGCTCGGAGGATGGTGACAAGATCTAGGGCCTTCTCAGTGGTGGCCCCCGAACTGTGGAACAGTCTCCCTGAAGAGGTCCGTATGGCGCCGACATTGCTCTCCTTTCGGCACCAGGTTAAGACTTGCCTCTTTGCTATGGCGTTTTAATATGTAACTCATTTTAGTTTTAAATTTTGTTGTAATTGTTTTTGATTTATTGTTTTATATATGTTTATCCTGTATTTATTATGAGATCTGAGATGTTTTGTATTTTTATATTCTGTTGTTCACTGCCCAGAGAGCTAATGCTAGTCGGGCGGTATATAAATCTAATAAAATAAAATAAAATAAAATAAAAATAAAAAAGCTTTCTTCAAGTACATCCATAGCAAAACACAGAGAAAAGAAATGGTGGTACAGCTACTCAATGAAGATGGCAAAATGATGAAAAGGGAAAAGCAGGAGTGCTCAATTCCCACTTTGGCTCAGTCTTCTCTCAAAAGGGGATCTATGGCCCTCCTGGCAAATGTGAAGTTGAAGGGGCAGGATTGCAGCTTGAGATTAATAGACAAATGGTCAAGGAATACCTAATCACTTTAAATGAGTTCAAATCTGCAGGGCCCAACAAACTGCATCCTAGAGTATTGAAGGCACTGGCTGAAGAACTCTCAGAACCACTGTCTATTATCTTTGCGAAATTGTGGAGGATAGGTGAAGTACTGGATGACTGGAGGAGGGCTAATGTTGTCCCTACCTTCAAAAGGAAGAACCTGAGAACTCCAGACCAATTAGCCTTACATCAATCCTTGGGAAAATTCTGGAATGGTTTATAAAGTGGTCAGTCTGTAAGCACCTTGAAAACAATGCAGAGATTACTAGAAGCGAACATGGATTTATCAAGTACAAATCCCCCCAGACTAATCTTACCTCATTTTTGATCAGGTAACCTCCTTGGTAGACAGTGGGAATGCTGTGGACATAATATATTTCGACTTCAGGGAAGCTTTTGACAAAGTGCCCCATGATATTCTGATTAGCAAGCTAGCTAAATGTGGACTGGATGGAACAACTATCCGGTGGATCCACAGTTGGTTGCAGAATGATGCTCAAAGAGTGCTTATCAATGGTTGCTTCTCAAACTGGGGGGCGGTAACAAGCAGGTTACCACATGGCTCGATCCTGGGTTCTGTGCTCTTCAACATTTTTATTAACGATTTGGATGAAGAGGTTCAGGGAATGCTTATCAAATGTGCAAATGATACAAAATTGAGAGGGATAGCTAATACCCTGGAGGACAGAAACAACATTCAAAGTTATCTTGATAGGTAGAGCGTTGAGCAAAAGAAAGAAAGAAAAGAGAATAACGTTTAACAGGGATAAGTGCAAAGTTCTACACATAGGAAAAGGAAACCAAAGATGGCTCAGCAATGCTACATGCAAGAAGGAATTGTTGTTGATCACAAGCTGAATATGAGCTAACACATATTGTGGGTGCAAAAAAGGTGCACTTTAAGAAGAATGCAGACAAAGAGGAACAGGCTGAAAAATAGGACAATGAGGATGATCAGGGGACTGAAAACAAAGCTGTATGAAGAGAGCAGAGTTTGGAAAAGTTACTTTTTTGAACTACAACTTCCATCAGCCCCAGCCAGCATGGCCACTGAATTGGGCTGATGGGAGTTGTAGTTCAAAAATGTAACTTTTCCTAGCTCTGGAAGAGAGACTGAAAGAACTGGGCATGTTTAGCCTTGAGAAGAGAAGACTGAGGGGAGATATGATAGCAAACTAACCGTTAGAGCAGGATGACAATGGAACCAATTACTTAGACCAATTACTTTGGGAGGTCGTGGGCTCTCCAACAATGGAGGCATTCAAGAGGCAGCTGGACAGTCAACTGTCAGGTATGCTTTAATTTGGATTCCTACATTGAGCAGGGGGTTGGACTTGATGGCCTTATAGGTCCCTTTCAACTGTCCTATTCTGATTCTATGAAGTTTGTTTTTCTCTGATGAACAACCGATCACTTGCATGTGTCAAAGTTGAGAATGAATTTTCACACACAGCTGTCGATGCTGTAAAGATGAGTCTTGCAGCATACAAAGCGTGCATGCAAGAAAAAGCTTCCTTGTATAGGTACACTGTTTTGGTAAACTCATGAACTGTGAGTTCAGTTCTCCTGAGGCAGCTGCTTCCTGGAACTAACTACCCTCGTCTCCTTTGCCATGCCAGGAAAGCAAATAAGAGAAGTTTCACTTTAAAAATTCAGTTAATACCTGTAAACATCACTGGCTGTCCCAGGGCCTTTCTGTAGAACAGTGATTATGTGCTTGTACAGTTGATTCTGGCACTTGTAGTTCATAGAAACTTATAGTTCCTATGTGGCATACCGTCAAGCATTTCCCTATGAAAAGTACTTCTTTACTCAGCACATAGTTAAACTATGGAATTTGCTCCCACAAGATGCAGTAATGGCCACCAGCTTGGATGGCTTTAAAAGAAGATTAGACAAATTCATGGAGGACAGGGCTATCTATGGCTACTAGCCATGATGGCTGTGCTCTGCCACCCTAGTCAGAGGCAGCATGCTTCTGAAAACCAGTTGCCGGAAGCCTCAGGAGGGGAGAGTGTTCTTGCACTCGGGTCCTGCTTGCGGGCTTCCCCCAGGCACCTGGTTGGCCACTGTGAGAACAGGATGCTGGACCAGATGGGCCACTGGCCTGATCCAGCAGGCTCTTCTTATGTTCTTATGTTCTTATGGGCTTCGTTGCCAATAGGAACATTGCTGTTTCTATTCACAGGGTGCTTAATATTATGCAGGGAGTGAATGCAACTCAGAAGGTTCTGCTATCATTAGATGTCTTCAAGGCCTTTGACCACATAGAATGGTTTTTAAAACAAAAAACAAAAAACTCAGATGGGATTTGAGACCAAATTTCTAAAGCCAATTAACCCGTTATACTCAAGGTCAGAAATGGTGGTTGATACAAATGGGCTTGACTCCCAGGGCATACTTTTGGGCAGAGGTGTCAAGCAGGGTGTCCCCTTTTATCTCTCCTGTTTGTCCTAATTATTGAAGTCTTGGCCACTAAAATCAGATCCCATAATGTAATTCAAGGTGTATGTATCTGAGGGGGAAGATCACCCTCTTTGCCAACAACCTTTTTGCTGATGCTGAGTGAACCAAGGAAGGCCATCATTCTGCTGAAAGAGACTGCAGTAATTCCACAATATGGCAGGGTTGGAAATGAACTCCTCTGAATCAGTTATCATGCCACTGAATCTCCCTACTGTGGAGGTGGACTGCTTGTTTTCTAACAATGAATTTGTGCCTAAAGGAGGCTTCAGTATCTAGGAGTGATTATTGCTAAGGACTCGGGCCAGGTGGAAAACCTGTATCTTTGGCTGCATTCATTGTCGAGTAAGAAGAGAGCTATTAAGCTGGAGGCATTTGCCTTTACGTTGCTAGATGGCATCACAGCTGATAAAATGACCATTTCCCCCCAATTTTCATCTCTCTTCCAGACTGTCCCTATCTTCATTTCTGATCACTGGCTCAACAAATGGCAGAGACTCCTGAATGGATTCATGAATAAAGGAAAATGCAGCAGGGTGGGCAACTCAGCATTGTCTAGGACTCAAGAGAAGGGCAGTGTGGGAATGCCCAACCTAAAGTTCTACTTCCAACTAAAGCATCTAATTCTTATTATCAGAGGCTTGAAGGTTGTCCCATGGGTCTAGCTAGAACTCCAACCCTCAGTGGCATCTATGAAGGCAATGTCCCTTTTGCACCTGCCTGGAATCATCTTAAACAAAATTTCCAACCTTGCACATCACAAAGCAGATGTGGAAGAGATGGAGAGAAATGTTGGTGCTGGGGGATTCCCCCCTCACATCCTTTCTAGATTACAGTGAGTTTTGCCACAGGGACAAATATGCCTAATGCTCAGAATAGACAGATAAAGGGCTTTTTGGGGTAAAGGATCATATACGAAGGCTTCTCTCCAGACTAAACTTGGGGATCTTTAGCAAAACTGGTTCTATATTGCTGAAGTCAGACCATTTGCAGGCAAATTGGATAGGAGGGGAGCAGGCCTGCATTCTCAGACTATGAATACTACGATGCTCAGGCTGATACTCAACTAAAAGGAGTGACCTCCAATATATATTAACTGTTAATTGGTAAAGTTATGGGCAATACTGAAGGCTTGAAGCTTGCATGGGAAGGTGACCTGGTGACCTTGGGGTCCAGCTAGATGAGTTAAACCGGGAACAAATCTGGGCGAAACCCCCTCTTTGGACCATCTCTGCCAGAATTCAAGACGTGATCTTCATATTGCTCCTGCGGTGCCACTGGACACCAGTGAGACTCTCCCATATGAATAGAGCCTTGTCCTCACTCTGCTGGCACAGATGTAGGGGAAGGTGAGCCCTTATTTGTATGTGGTGGGAATGTGCCAGAGTAAGCCAATTCTTGGTTTGAGTGTTCACATTAGTCTAGTCTTAACTGTATTTTATATATTTTAATTTACTCTAATGTTTTTGTGTTTTATTGTGTACAATTTTATTATGTTTGTGTGCAATTTTATTATAAGGTGCCTTGAGTGCCCTATTATAGGGTAGAAGGGCAGGGTAGAAATATTTTGAATAAATAAATAATATCACTAGCCAACTTTTAGTCCCTGGTGTCCTGTGGACATTGCTTTCAGCTGAAAGTAAACATAACTCCTTGGTGTGCCATGAAGAACTAGTGTCATGATTGTTGTCAACTGCTTAGATGTAGGTGGCCAGATGGTGGAAGGAGGTAGAAGGGCCCACAAAGGAACAGTGGTTGGTCAAAGTGTGTCAATAGCTCTTCTGAAACTCTTGACTCATCACAGTAGAACAAGAGGTGTTTAACACCATATGCTTCCCATTTATCAGCTTTATTAACAGAAATAACACCTCCTGTCAACTCCCAGTGACCCACACCATGCTATGGAAAGGATGTCTCTTGGCAAGCAATCAATTACAAGGATTGTATACTCAGTGCTATTTGTGTCAAAGCTGGAATGCCTGATAAAATTGCTCTCTTTGTCAATTTATGCAGACTTCCCTGGGAAGGGCATTCCATAATAATGGTGCCACCGTTGAAAAGGCACTGTATTGTACCCACCTGCCAAGCCTGGTTGTTGAGGGTGTGGGAGTGTACATATGGGAGGAAACAAGCTGTAACATAACCTGGTATAAGGCTCTTATCAGAGAAATTCTCAGAATGGGCCTGGTGGGCTACCCTTGTGTCCATCCTTCTTAAGATTGCTTGGAAGTAAGCCTCACTACTTGTCATGGAAATCGCTTTCAAGCAAATATGTTGAGAAGTTGCAGAATTGCTGAGACAGAAATGGTAGCATTTGATGTTTATGATATTGCTTCTCTGCTCCTTTGTTACAATGATTTCTTTATTTTGTGGGACAACATGCGGTGCCTAGAATAGAAAGAATAATAATTTCATTCATTCATTCTCTCTTCTTTTTTGTGTTTATTTTGTGCAATAATAGCAGTTTATTCTTCAATTTCTTACCAAAATCAATTGACTCCCTGCATTGATTAAATATTTTGTCATTTATTTGGCACAGACAGGGTTCCTCAAAAGCATATTTGAAATGATTGATAAAATGATATTGGCTTTACTAAACATATAATACATACCTCCATTGAAACATTAAGGTGGCTATCACTTGGAACATAGGTTGAAAACTTGCCTGCTAAGTAAAATGGGCACAGAAAAGCCCTATTTGGCAAGGTAGCTTCATGTACTCGTAAATGTTCTGACACCCAAAATAATTCACTAGATTGGGGAGCAAATTTGTAAAAGCACTTTGGGCATCCACAATGCAAATATTATTTTCAGCTAATCAGAGTAACTTGGAGAAATGAAGCTATGTTCCAGTGCTCTTTCTTTAAATGGGAATGTGGTTTCTTGCCCTTCTAAATAGAAGATAATCGCTGTCAAAATTGACAGTCAGACATCTGTTCTGCATTAATCTGATGGATTAGCCCACTTGCATTGTGGATTGGGACCAGTACATAGGCAATATACCAGAACTTTTCTTTGATGAGATATCAGTCCATGACATGTCCTTAATAAACTGAATCTGCTGGCAAGGCAACTTTGTTGCTGTGAATGTCATGTCAGATCAACAGTAAAATAAAAGGTTTTATTGACTACATGAGTGGAAGGAATCTTGGAGAGGTTTTCAAGGTAAAATGGCTGTTTTGTGCCTCTGGAAATCTTTGATGGAATGACAGTTGCTTTATACTATTTTCAGCTGATAAGCACTATAAAGATTGTACAATTCTTCCAGCACAAGAGATATTCAATATGTTGCTGGTAGCTGCTTATATTTCATACATAATGGAGAACTTTACTTTAGGGGCCTTTAGGAGTTAATAATAACATAATATGGGCAAAAAGCAAGAGGTGATGGAAAAACATTTGTTAAGAGTGACAGACACAGCATATAGATCCAGATTTGTAGAATGCAAGAAAAACAATATACTTATATTCATTTCAAAGTGCCAAGTTAATCTATGAAGCTTCATGGCCTTATGCAGTATTTTTCCTTTAAGAGTGCAAGTCTAATATTTGAATACAAAATTTAGACTATTGCTTCTTTGCATACTAACATAGTAACAGTGAACAAAACAAAAAATATTTTTGTTCACTTAGGGACAAATGTTTTGAAGTATGTTGGCAGATGCACACAGAATAAAATAGCATGTTTTTCATTGTTTCTTTCTGCTTTCTAAATGCTTAGACTTTTGCTGGACTGTACTGTATTGTTTTATTAATGGGGGCAGAATCAGCACCATCATCCTTAGAACATAAGAACATAAGAAGAGCCTGCTGGATCAGGCCAGTGGCCCATCTAGTCCAGCATCCTGTTCTCACAGTGGCCAACCAGGTGCCTGGGGGAAGCCCGCAAGCAGGACCCGAGTGCAAGAACACTCTCCCCTCCTGAGGCTTCCGGCAACTGGTTTTCAGAAGCATGCTGCCTCTGACTAGGGTGGCAGAGCACAGCCATCACGGCTAGTAGCCATTGATAGCCCTGTCCTCCATGAATTTGTCTAATCTTCTTTTAAAGCCATCCAAGCTGGTGGCCATTACTGCATCTTGTGGGAGCAAATTCCATAGTTTAACTATGCGCTGAGTAAAGAAGTACTTCCTTTTGTCTGTCCTGAATCTTCCAACATTCAGCTTCTTTGAATGTCCACGAGTTCTAGTATTATGAGAGAGGGAGAAGAACTTTTCTCTATCCACTTTCTCAATGCCATGCATAATTTTATACACTTCTATCATGTCTCCTGTGACCTGCCTTTTCTCTAAACTAAAATGCCCCAAATGCTGCAACCTTTCCTCGTAAGGGAGTCGCTCCATCCCCTTGATCATTCTGGTTGCCCTCTTCTGAACCTTTTCTAACTCTATAATATCCTTTCTGAGATGAGGCGACCAGAACTGTACACAGTATTCCAAATGCGGCCGCACTATAGATTTATACAACGGCATTATGATATCGGCTGTTTTATTTTCAATACCTTTCCTAATTATTGCTAGCATGGAATTTGCCTTTTTCACAGCTGCCGCACACTGGGTCGACATTTTCATCGTGCTGTCCACCAGAACCCCGAGGTCTCTCTCCTGGTCGGTCACCGCCAGTTCAGACCCCATGAGCGTATATGTGAAATTCAGATTTTTTGCTCCAATATGCATAATTTTACACTTGTTTATATTGAATTGCATTTGCCATTTTTCTGCCCATTCACTCAGTTTGGAGAGGTCTTTTTGGAGCTCTTCGCAATCCCTTTTTGTTTTAACAACCCTGAACAATTTAGTGTCGTCAGCAAACTTGGCCACTTCACTGCTCGCTCCTAATTCTAGGTCATTAATGAACAAGTTAAAAAGTACAGGTCCCAATACCGATCCTTGAGGGACTCCACTTTCTACAGCCCTCCTTTGGGAGAACTGTCCGTTTATTCCTACTCTCTGCTTTCTGCTTCTTAACCAATTCCTTATCCACAAGAGGACCTCTCCTCTTATTCCATGACTGCTAAGCTTCCTCAGAAGCCTTTGGTGAGGTACCTTGTCAAACGCTTTTTGAAAGTCCAAGTACACTATGTCCACTGGATCACCTCTATCTATATGCTTGTTGACACTCTCAAAGAATTCTAATAGGTTACTGAGACAGGACTTTCCCTTGCAGAAGCCATGCTGGCTCTGCTTCAGCAAGGCTTGTTCTTCTATGTGCTTAGTTAATCTAGCTTTAATAATACTTTCTACCAGTTTTCCAGGGACAGAAGTTAAGCTAACTGGCCTGTAATTTCCGGGATCCCCTCTGGATCCCTTTTTGAAGATTGGCGTTACATTTGCCACTTTCCAGTCCTCAGGCACGGAGGAGGACCCAAGGGACAAGTTACATATTTTAGTTAGCAGATCAGCAATTTCACCTTTGAGTTCTTTGAGAACTCTCGGGTGGATGCCATCCGGGCCCGGTGATTTGTCAGTTTTTATATTGTCCATTAAGCTTAGAACTTCCTCTCTCGTTACCACTATTTGTCTAAGTTCCTCAGAATCCCTTCCTGCAAATGTTAGTTCAGGTTCAGGGATCTGCCCTATATCTTCCACTGTGAAGACAGATGCAAAGAATTCATTTAGCTTCTCTGCAATCTCCTTATTGTTCTTTAGTACACCTTTGACTCCCTTATCATCCAAGGGTCCAATTGTCTCCCTAGATGGTCTCCTGCTTTGAATGTATTTATAGAATTTTTTGTGGTTGGTTTTTATGTTCTTAGCAATGTGCTCCTCAAATTCTTTTTTAGCATCCCTTATTGTCTTCTTGCATTTCTTTTGCCAGAGTTTGTGTTCTTTTTTATTTTCTTCATTCGGACAAGACTTCCATTTTCTGAAGGAAGACTTTTTGCCTCTAAGAGCTTCTTTGACTTTGCTCGTTAACCATGCTGGCATCTTCTTGGCCCTGGCGGTACCTTTTCTGATCTGCGGTATGCACTCCAGTTGAGCTTCTAATATAGTGTTTTTAAACAACTTCCAAGCATTTTCGAGTGATGTGACCCTCTGGACTTTGTTTTTCAGCTTTCTTTTTACCAATCCCCTCATTTTTGTGAAGTTTCCTCTTTTGAAGTCAAATGTGACCGTGTTGGATTTTCTTGGCAATTGGCCAGTTACATGTATGTTTAATTTAATAGCACTGTGGTCACTGCTCCCAATCGGTTCAACAACACTTACATCTCGCACCAGGTCCCGGTCCCCACTGAGGATTAAGTCCAGGGTTGCCGTCCCTCTGGTCGGTTCCATGACCAACTGGTCTAGGGAATAGTCATTTAGAATATCTAGAAACTTTGCTTCTTTGTCATGACTGGAACACATATGCAGCCAGTCTATGTCCGGGTAGTTGAAGTCACCCATTACTACCACCTTTCCTAGTTTGGATACTTCCTCAATTTCATATCTCATCTCAAGGTCTCCCTGAGCATTTTGATCAGGGGGACGATAGATCGTTCCCAGTATTAAGTCCCTCCTGGGGCATGGTATCACCACCCACAACGATTCTGTGGAGGAGTCTGCCTCTTTTGGGGTTTCGAGCTTGCTGGATTCAATGCCTTCTTTCACGTATAGAGCGACTCCGCCACCAATACGTCCTTCCCTGTCCTTCCGATATAGTTTATATCCAGGGATAACCGTATCCCACTGGTTTTCTCCATTCCACCAGGTCTCCGTTATGCTCACTATATCAATGCTCTCCTCTAAGACCAAGCACTCCAGTTCTCCCATCTTGGTTCGGAGGCTCCTAGCATTAGCGTACAGGCACTTGTAAGCAGCGTCTCTCTTCAAGTGTGTTTGGCACTTGTGGTTAGGCCTGTGGTAATTTTGCTCTTCTGAATTGATATCCTGTGCCCCTGCTCTCACAATGCCTACTTCTAGGCCTACCCTTTTAAAATTTCATCATTTCTTTGGTTTTTATCCCAGGGGGGAGGTTTATTCCGAACCGGACCTTCCTCAGCTCCTGTCGGGTTTCCCCCCTCAGTCAGTTTAAAAGCTGCTCTGCTACCTTTTTAATTTTAAGTGCCAGCAGTCTGGTTCCATTCTGGTTCAAGTGGAACCCGTCCCTTTTGTACAGGCCCGGCTTGTTCCAAAATGTTCCCCAGTGCCTAACAAATCCAAACCCTTCCACCCAACACCATCGTCTCATCCACGCATTGAGACTGCGAAGCTGGGCCTGTCTGGCTGGTCCTGCGCGTGGAACCGGTAGCATTTCAGACAAAGCCACCTTGGAGGTCCTGGCTTTCAGCATCCTACCTAGCAACCTAAATTTTGCTTCCAGGACCTCACGGCTGCATTTCCCCATGTCGTTGGTGCCAACGTGCACCACGACCACTGACTCCTTCCCAGCACTGTCTACCAAACTATCTAAACGACGGGCGATATCCTCAACCTTCGCACCAGGCAGGCAAAACACCTTGCGGTCTACACGCCCATCACACACCCCACTGTCTATGTTCCTAATGATCGAATCACCCACTACAAGGATCCCTCCACCCCCTGGAGATATATCCTCGGCACGAGAGGATAGCTGCTCATCCCCCAAGGAATGGGTCCCTTCTAAGGGATCGTTTCCCTCTTCCTCAGCTGGATGCTCTCCTGCCCCGAGACCATCGTTCTCCATGATAGCAGGAGAGCTATCATCGTTGGAGTGGGACACAGCTATAATGTCCCTGAAGGCCTCCTCCACACACCTCTCTGCCTCTCTCAGCTTTTCCAGGTCCGCCACCTTGGCCTCGAGGAATTGAAGTCGTTCCCGGAGAGCCAGGAGCTCATTGCACCGAGAGCACACCCACGACTTCTGTCCAACAGGCAGATAGTCGTACATGCTGCAGGCGGTGCAAAACACTGGAAAGCCCCCACACCCCTGCTGGCTTCTTACCTGCATAGTTTTGTTTAAGGTTTATTACGGCAATGGGTTGGAGACTGCAGTTTAGTTGAGGTCAGGGAACAGACGGGCAGAGTAGGGGGCCCTGGCCTCCTCGCCCTGCTGCCGAACTCGCTCTGCTGCTTAACTCGCCTTGACGCTTGTCAGCTGGGGCCTTGATGCTTCGTCAGCTGGAGCTCCTTCTAGCTCGTGGAGCAGGTTCCCTCGCTAGGGTCCTCTGACTTTATATGTGTGGCTGGTTCCTCCCAGCTACTGCTGCCAGCCAATGATGCGTTACTTGAGGCTGATGGCTATCAGGTGGGGCTTAACTCTTTAGTATTCTCTCAGGCTTCCTTCCTTTGAAGGCAGGAAGGCAGGCTTCCTTCCTGAGTGAGGGGCGGGGCTGTTTAAGCTTTTGGCTGCTTTTAATCTAAGCAAGGGGCTGCGCCTTCCAGGCAAGTCTTTTTTGTTTGTTGTTTTCCCACCTAGAACAGCCTGACCTTTCTTTAACCTAGGGAAACAGAGCTTGTGGTTGTGTTTCAGGAAGGTTGAAGCTGCCCTTTTTAGCCAACCATCATGGCCAACCATCATGGCTCCATCAGGGCTCCATCAGGGCTCACTCCTGCCTCGGATCCCCCTTAGCTTTTTTCTGGTCTGGCATTCCAAGCAGTGTCAAGTGGCTGGGTCTATCTATCACTTACAATGCCACAATGTAGCATCATGCTGGGACATAATGGAAAATGAAAATGATGACTTTTACTTGAGATCCAGTTATGTGGCGTTGCTGCTGCTGCTGCTGCCAGGTACCCTGCCAGGAGGAAGGCACTTTCCAGGGCCCCTCAAAACTGGATACAGCTCTGACTGGGAGATCAATGAGGATAGAGATAGAATTTGCAGCACTAGCTTTTTCCCAGGGCCACAGACAATTCGGAGTGAGTAGGACTGGTGCACACTCAGGTCTAGCTCTAGATCTTGGGGGTCCTGGGCAGGCTGCCCTCAATGGTTCCTGACAGAACCAACTGGTCCCCTAGACCTCCTGCCACTTGCCACCCCGCTCATGGCAGTGTTGCTGCAGCCGGCCTTACCCTCACTCTTGCCATGATATTGTTCCTTTAAATAGTTATTTCCTGTACCCTTCTGTCCCTGGACTGCTTGTCCCTCTTTGCAGCCAGAGTAATTCTTTGTTCATTATTTTATTTTTTATTAGCAAAATTGTGCTTCAGCAAATAAAATATAAAAAATAAAATGAATGGACAATTTCTTTGATGATAAAAAAGAAAATGAGTAATTAAAGGATGTGTGAAGCAATGCAGATATGATAAAATTAATTCAGGCAAGCTGCACAGAAAGGCAGAACGTCCCCCAGCCATGTTATCAGCTGCTCATGAATCCCTTCTCCCATCTGGTTCATCAATCACACTTTGCCAGTCCTGTCCACACTAGACAGTCTGAAACCATAACCACCACACTACATACAGCCACAAAGGGAGAATGAAGGACAGGGGAAAACCCTAAAAGTCAACAAACCCAACTACCAAACTGTCCATGGCTTGGTTTACTGACAGTTCTTATTGTATTCTTGTTGTTCACCGCCCAGAGAGCTAATGCTAGTGGGGCGGTATAGACATTTAACAAAATAAATAAATATAAATAAATAAATAGACAAGGTGCTAGTGCACTTTTAATCAAAATAAGAAAAATCCATTACACACAAGATTTTCAATAAGTGGAAATTATAACAGAGAAAACACTGGAAAAGAACGGTTTGGCGGTGATGTTGCCTGGTTTCTCCTTAATATTCTGTGAGCAACCATGTGAAATCCAAACCAAATGACGATTGTCCCCCACCTCCTTATCAGACTTACTTTCTTTAAAAAAGTAAAACTAATGAAAGTAAGGTGTTTGACAAAGATGCTATAACTTGCCAATTCTCTCTTACTCTCTGATCTTGCACAATGTGAGATACCTCAAGAACCTGTTTTAAAGATCTTTTGGTGCAAATTTATTATAACATGTGCATGCAGAGAAAGAGAAAGAGAAACACCTTATGCATACATAAATATGTGAAAATTTGTCCCAGTACAATAAAAGAAGCAATGAAATGAAACACAACAATGATTGCTGATGTGGATTGCTGTTGTAGGCAGACTGCCTACAACATACTTCCTAAACATACTTACTAGGAAGTGAAATGCATGAATACAATGGAGTTTATTTCCATTGTTTAGTAGTGCACTGCATGACTGATTTATCTGTTCTATCATGTGTTAATCTTATTTGTGGTGTCCTAGTTTGTTTGTGGTCTAGTTAATCTTATGGTTCTTTAAAAGCAGGACCAGGACCAGGTAGGTGCTAGGGAGGTAAGAACTTGTATTTGATTCTTCCATTGGCATTTGTGTGTGGCTGTTTGATTTTCATTTTATTTCCTGCATGCTATAATTAATCTAGCACTGCCTAAACAATATATATGGAATTTTCTGATGTCATGGTGGCTAGTAGTCATGCACCCTATGAAACATATAAACCTATATCTGTACAATAACTATTCAATGAAAAGGGGTCAATGTGGAGACACATAATTTTTGCTTTTTGCGGGGGTGCATTTGCCTTCCCCCCAAGAAGACTCGGGAGTTTCTCTTCCAAAGGGAAGGGTAATGAGGAGTCACATGGGGGGCCTATGGGCCAATCAGAAATGGGATAGAGCATGGTTTATAAGCCAGCTCAAACCCAAACTCTTCCTCTTTCTTCCTTTGCAGTACCCTCCCTCCCTCCCTCCCTCCCTCGCTCCCTCCCTCCCTCCCTCCCTCCCTCGCTCCCTCCCTCGTTGTATGGGCTTCACCAGTCACCATTTAGGAGCCGAGTAGGATTTTTGGGGGTGGATGTCTGCTTTTAAGATCCTCCTTGTTTTGCCTACTCCATACTGCAGAGGTTTGATTTGATTTGATTGGCTTCTGGAGCGGTGTGGCTAGCTTTGGGCATGGAGTTCGGGCAGGTAAGGAAGGTGTGTATGTTTGGAAACAGCAGGTGTACTGAGACATTTGGGGTTAAGGGCAGCCTTAAGGGAACCACCAGTGCTTTTTGCCTGGTGGACACCTGGGGGGGGTGCCCTTGTGACCTGATTTGCACATCAGGGTGAATGCCAGTACAGCAGGGCCAGGATGTACATGTTGAGTGCACACCTAAGGCTCATCTAGCAAGGAGAGAGGAATTACTTTCCCATCCTTGGCTGGAGAGCCACAGCTGGTGGCTAAATTGCATGCCTAGGGAACTGCAGAGATTTTTCTCTACCAGACAGAATTTAAACCTTACCTGCCCAAGCAGCTTTAATTCGGTTTATTTGATCTGCAGGTTCTCCAAATGTGTTATACTTCAATAAATATAACATTATTCCAACTTTGAGTCTCTGAGTCTTTTTTACGGATGTGGTGGCAAAAGAATGTTTTCTACTGAGATGGTGGATTGGAGAAACCTCATCCCAGTGCCTCCAGCAGGATTCAAGCACTGTAAGTACTAGGAAGATGGAATCTCCTGTTGGCCCATGCATGTAAACTCCTTCAGTTGTATGTTTTGAAGAACATGAACGATGCATAATAACTACAATGTTTGGCCTTTAAGGACTTACTCCACATGCTTGGTAGGGCCAGTTCCAAATCTGTTCATTGGAAATGTTAGCTATTGTGGTGTTCCTGCATCTATGCTCTGCGGCAGCTGGCAGCATAAGTTTAAAGATAGGAGAAGCAGCTGTCATCCTCGGCCATCATTCTGCAGTTGTATTAAGTGACTGCTGTGAGTGGTGGTGTGAGTGGCTCAGAAAAAAATCTATTGCAAGCCAACACTACACATGTTGAAAGCAGTGCAGTATGAGCTAGATTGGTGAAACATCAGAAACATTTAATATTTCAGAAATATTTAAAATTCCATGCTGTGCTTTGCTGTCTTGAGAAAAATATGCATCAGCATGGTGCACAGAGACAAAAGGAACATGATAGTTAAATCACTGGTGAATTTCATAAAATCCCACTCCGATCCTTATATCACTGGCACTTCCTAGAAGTAGTATTGCATATACAGTGCACCTTTCACCACACTCTTCAATGTGCTTTTACCAAGATGTCTGCTGTCTATCCACAATGTAGGTTAAGATACAACACTTGGAAATGATCTTGTTAAGCATTGTGAAATTAAAGCATCTTAAATCCAAGTATACCTTGGTTGGGGATCAGGTTGTAAATGTACCTGAATGACAGGTAGTTGGATACTGTCATGATATTAACAGCACAAGAAATAATCAAGGCTCAATTATGGTTCCATAAATAGGTTACAAAGGAATGTACCATGAAGCCAAATTGCACATTTAAATCTTAAAGTTCATATGAATGTGGTATATTGAGATTAATTAAATTGATCATATCACTGTAAACCGCCCAGAGAGCTTCTGCTATGGGGCGGTATACAAATACAATCAATCAATCAATCAATCAATCAATTAATCAATCAATCAATCAATCAATCAATCATATAATTGCAATTATCCATAATATTCAAGTTCTTTCATTCTTTGAATATGTTATAGCATCTGGAATAAAGGATATTATAGAGTTGGAAAAGGTTCAGAAGAGGGCAACCAGAATGATCAAGGGGATGGAGCGACTCCCTTACGAGGAAAGGTTGCAGCATTTGGGGCTTTTTAGTTTAGAGAAAAGGCAGGTCAGAGGAGACATGATAGAAGTGTATAAAATTATGCATGGCATTGAGAAAGTGGATAGAGAAAAGTTCTTCTCCCTCTCTCATAATACTAGAACTCGTGGACATTCAAAGAAGCTGAATGTTGGAAGATTCAGGACAGACAAAAGGAAGTACTTCTTTACTCAGCGCATAGTTAAACTATGGAATTTGCTCCCACAAGATGCAGTAATGGCCACCAGCTTGGATGGCCTTAAAAGAAGATTAGACAAATTCATGGAGGACAGGGCTATCAATGGCTACTAGCCGTGATGGCTGTGCTCTGCCACCCTAGTCAGAGGCAGCATGCTTCTGAAAACCAGTTGCCGGAAGCCTCAGGAGGGGAGAGTGTTCTTGCACTCGGGTCCTACTTGCGGGCTTCCCCCAGGCACCTGGTTGGCCACTGTGAGAACAGGATGCTGGACTAGATGGGCCACTGGCCTTATCCAGCAGGTTCTTCTTATGTTCTTATGTTCTTAATAACTGCAAGATTATCTGAAATTGATAAGCTTTTTGATGAGTTAATTGATTTAATACTGCATTTCTGATAGCTGATGACCAAAGAATGGAAAAAGTAGGAAACCTTCAAAATGAATTATTGCAATAGCATGCACAATACAAAGCTGTACCTTCATGGTCTTCTAAATTGTCAATACAAGCTCGACACATCATGCAACTGTTGACTTTATGCTGACTCCCTGCAAAGGTAACACAAATAGTCTTGCTATTCCTGCTTGAATACATACTTTTTGTAGGGGGGAAAAATCCACTTTAGATACCTGCTATTAATCATGCCTAAGCTCATGAAAGATGCACATCTAAGAAGAGCATCTATCACAATTATTGCAAAGCACCTAGAAAAACTTCAGTATTAGCATTTTGAAGGACTCCTTGGCATAATGTCAGTGATCAAAGTAATGTGCTTTTATGTATGGCTCCTTCAATAAACAACTCTCAAGGTGGTTTTATAAATGATCTAGTAGATAGGTCTTTGTCAGTATGATCACATCATGTATTTGCATTGGAACCACATTTGGCTTATATGTTGGCTGGATCTTAATGTTAAGAGCATTAACTGAATATAAAATCAAGGTGAACTCAGGGAGAAAATTCAGGCTTCAGAACATAGTCCAATTGTGCTTTGAATTAGTAGAGGAAAAATACATTATAGTTAGTGCTAAGCAATAAATGAGTTGTGCATGGATTAATTGGGAAAAGTCTCAATAGCATTCCAAGTTCAAGGAATTTTTTTTTTTACATTGAACTAAACCTGGTTGAACTCAATGAGACTTACTTGCAAGCAGGAGACATGAATAGGATTGTGCCAAAAGTCTCTTAAAGTTGGATTCAGGTATATGTATTTGTTTTGAGAAAGCATTGGAAGGCCATGGAATTATTTATTGTCATGATTACAACATAAATTATTGTCATTATTACAATAGAGACTGGTTAAGAAAAATTAATATGAATGTCAAAACAGAGTATTATGTCTCTTTGAGGTAAAGTACTTTGGAAAGATCAATGAAGATGGCCCAGATGGACTGACAAAGTCACATAACATGGTGAAACCTTTAGGGCTAAGTATGATGACTACTATTGAGAAAGATAAACTAGAGAACAGCAACAGTCAATACAGGGAGCAAAATGAATGCAGAAGTAATGTGGTTCTAATGCTGACTGAATTTTGTGATCAGAATGGGATAGCTGCATTCAAGCACATGAGGCACTGAAGAGGCCTGTATCAAAATGATTAATAATCCTCTAACAGCCCTTTTACAGCAATCCAAGTGCTTGGTATACAACCGTTATCTCATTTAGATCACAAAAATCCTTTTGAGTTGATTAGATTATACAAAAGAGGAAGAATATTAATTACCAGTTGTTTACCGAACCCAATTCAAGGTGTTGGTACTAACCTTTAAAGCCCTACACGGTTTCAGTCCAGTGTATCTAAAGGAGCACCTTCAGCATCACCAAGTATGCCGCCTGACGAGATCAGCCTCCCAAGACCTTCTCTCGGTCCCACCAGTTAAAACAGCTAGACTGGTGCGGACCAGAGAGAGGGCATTCTCGGTTGTGGCCCCCACCCTCTGGAACTCTCTGCCATACGATCTACGCCATGTCCCTTCCTTGGTAGGTTTCCGTAAAGGACTAAAAACATGGCTATTTCAGTGGGCATATAGAACCCCTAGTTAATTTTAGTTTTATAGTGTACAGATGGGGGTAAACTGAATATGTTATAATTGTATTTATATGTGTATTTTATAACTGTATTTTAAAATTAATTATGTACGCCGTCTAAAGTGGCTGTTCACTCAGCCAGATAGGCGGCCTAAAAATAAAATTTTATTATTATTATTATTATTATATTTCTGTTTTATAGACAAAACCTTGAGGGGATAAATGAGAACTTGCTTAATCTTACCTACATTCAATTAAGCAGCAAGCATAGTAGCCAGATTGAGTGGCTGGGTATTCATGCTGAGTAGACTAAGTCTGCAATCCAATACATACTTACCTGGGAGTAAGTCCCATTGAACCCAATGGAGCTTACTTCTGAGTAGACATATATTGGATTGCAGACTAAGAGACTAATCCCATCCAGGTGAAAAAAATCACACCTGAAAGGTGAACATATCTTGACATTATTTGGGTGATGTCAGTGCCTAACTGCATCTTGCTGCTGGCCAGGGGTTATGCTCTAAGGCATGCCTAATGGGCTTAATTTACTTCAGTATATTGATTTCAATAGGTCTATTCTGAGTGTGGCTAACATTGGATAACATCATATGGTTGAACTGCTCATAAAATGCAAGATGCCACTTGAATGAATGCTTAAATCTACCCTAATGTTAGATGCAACTGATTATTAATGTTTTAAGATCTAGTCCTCAAAGTTCTTTCTGCCAGTGCTATTCCCCCTACAGTAGTGGTCAGTGTAGTAACCCAGGAAGCCATGGAGTGAGCCACTGCAGTTTATCTGGATGGGATTGGTGCAGCAGTGATGTCAGGGCTGTGCAGACACACTGGCAGGAGCACTGGATGGGCTCCACTGCTGTGTTTGCACAGTTCTGGCCTCACTACTGCCCTGCCTCAGCTCAGCCCTGTCCAGGTAAGTTGCATGGATGTTGTTATCAGGAGGGGTGGCTCTGCCGTACCACACTGGCCACTGCCATTTACAGATCAAAGATCAACAAGAACGTTAAACAGGGTCCCACAAGAAAATGAAACAAGAATCTGTAAGGAATGAACATTGAGACTCACATAATCTCATCCCTTAACATGCAAAATCATGATGATATCAAGATCTATACCATTAGAGAACTCCATGTAGCAATATATTGGATCTCCTTTATTGAATATACCAAGAAGAATTTGCAGTTAATTAATACATATCATGGTTTTATAAAGTTTTGAAGCATTGACGTTTTGGACCTTTTTGTAATTTGTAATTTATTTGTTAACCTTTTGTAGAATTTATTGATTTATTAATTTAACCCTCCCATTTATTACTAGAAAGCTTTATGAACTTTTAATCAGCCATATTCAGTTCAGGTGTGACCAACTTTCTGCCATGTTTTCTCATTAATTATGATAAAAAATGTCAAGAAAGTAACTTTTGAATTGTGAGGTATTACATTATACTGTATTTACATCCATCTCTACTGTCATATGTACTTACCTTGTAGTTACTGGGGAAGGACTATAGCACAGTGGAAGAGCATCTGCTTTGCATACAGAAAGTCCCAGGTTCAATCCCTGGCATCTGAGAGGTCCAGGAGCGACTCCTGTCTGAAACCCTGGAGAGCCACTGCCAGTCAGCATAGACAGTACTGAGCAAGATGAACCAATGGTCTGACTCAGTATAAGGCTGCTTCCTATGTTCTTTCCAATGATGAGGGGACAGGAAATAGATTCAAGGGGCTATTTTCTGGGCTGATTTCAGCTAAATAAAAGCAGTATTTTAGAAATGGACTATTCAAACTTTAATTCTATTTATTGTGATTTGTATAGAATAAAATTTCTGAAAATATTCAGTAAAAAAAAGATATAGAGATATTTTTAGAGTGGTACATACAAACACCTGCTAGAAATCCATTATTCTCTTTAGTTCGTTGTGGGCTGTCTTATTTGTCTTCTAGCACTCCATTTCATGTAGGGTTGCACTTTGATCTCACTTTTCAATTTCCTGGTCCTAATGTCAATTCTGTTTGTTCAGGCATTCTACAAATACTCAAAAACAAAACTAATTTTAAGGGTCTGCAGTGCAAATACTGAGCAAGGATCACACTGGTCTTCATTGCCAATGGAGGGCCCTGGACAGCTGCTTTGAAAAAGTACACATGGCATTAATTTCAGGGGTCAGGTGCACTCCTTCAGCATATCTGTTCCTCTCTGGACACATGGGTGAGATGCTTCACTGGTCCATCCAGGTAACAGGAACATTATAATAAAACCAGTTTAGGTAGTCCAGCCTTTAAAGCTGTATCCTGCTTTGAGCCATGATACATGTTCAGAAGAATAATATGGCAGTTTTCTGGGACCATACTACTTCAGATCGGTAGCTGGTCACGAGTGAAGTCTCACCCTTCCTGTAAGAAAAACAACTTGCACTGAAAACAGGGAGAATGCTATGCTAGAGGCCTTATTCATGTCAGGCTGGCTTTCTACAGGCAAGGAGTTTTCTACAAGTTGGAGCATTTAGTCATGTTATCACCCACTTGCATTTTGAAGTGCAATCCCAGAGCACATTATGTACTGTGCCTGTGCAAGAGCGCATATGAAGATGCAACATTTACATGTCTTAAGTGATTTAAGACATGTAATCATTACCAGGGATTTCATCCATTTATTTATATTTAATTCATCATCTGCCTAATTACAAGAGTTCTCTGGGTGACCTGTAAAGTAAAAACAAACTAAAAACCACAATAACAGTAAGACAAATTTTAAAAGTGGCCAGATCAAGAAACTCAAGAAAAAACAGAGATCAAGAGATAAAACATTGCACAATTATCAATTAAGCTGATAAAAGTCACTCCAAGTCACAGAGGCTACTTGGAAATAACTGAACATCGCTAAGCTGCAGACCTGATCCCCTAAAGGATCTCCTCTAGGGGGTTATCTGCTAACAGCACCTCTGTTCAGTCTGGATTTTTTTTATTGGTTCAGTAGTAAATTGACAAAACATAGAAAAATAAATTGATGCATCAATTAACATAGAAGCTTCAGTTTATTGGCCCTCATTCAGTCCTCTACAGCAGCTGGGCAGTAATTTAGGACCTTCAATGCCTCAATGCCTCAGTGCTGGTGATGCTGCACTCTAAATCCCTGGATGGCCTTTCACAGCAATTTCATGTAAATACTTAAACAGCACGGACAATAGGATACAATCCTGTGGGACATCCAAACACAAATGCTATGGGGTTTAGCAGAAATCTCCCAGCACCATCTTGTGGAAATAACCATCCAGGTATGTATGGAATCTCTAAAGAGCACGGATGTCCACACCCAGTTTGGACAGCTTCTCCAGAAGGATATCATGGTTAATGGTGTCAAAAACCTGTAGGAGTGCTCCAAACATGTTGGATGGGGCTTAAGTCCCTCCCCCTCGGCCCCTCCTCTGACAAGCCCCCAGAACTCCCTTCTTAGTCCTTACATGACTTTTCCTGGCTCCTCTTCCACCAGGCTGGGCTTCCCCAGCGGACCCCTTGCTGAGTCGGCAAAGTTCTGGCTCTACTATGGCTGAGCTGGGATGAGGGTCTTCTGCTGATGTAGCCTGGCATAGTCTGGCTGAACCAGGATCTTGCTGGCTCAGCTGGGGGACTGCTATATCAAGTCCCCTCAGCCTGGTGTAAATAGCAGTTGGATTGTGCCCTAAGACTATATGGGCAATTGTTAAAATAAAGCAACATATTGCCTATTATGAAATGGTTTTGTATCTTCTAAGTGCTGCTTGGGTAACAGTTGCAAATAACTGGAAAGAACTTATTCACCAATGGTTGAGGAGTGGTTAATAAAAGTGTGGGACTTAGTATCTATGGTAAAGCTAACAAACACGATATGGGTAACAGAGGGCTGCCAACCCTTTGATAATTTTGTTGAAAAATTGTCATTTTTATTATATACTGGTCAGGGACAATTCAGAATAATAACTGTCCTTATACTCTCTTAGGACATAAATTTAATTTTTAAGCTTAAGCTTTTAATTTTAATTTTTAAGCTTTTTCATTATGATTGTTAGTAATGATAATCAACTGGTATAGTACTATATATTCTCATTATTTGTAAAATCAAACATTTCGATTGAGGTAATTCTTTTTTATGTGATGTCATACTTGCTAATTCTATTCTTTTTCAATAAATTCAATTTGATTGTTAAAAAAACAAAAAAGTAAAAAATTAAAGCAACATTAAATAATAATCAAAGACTGATCCCAGCAAGGAATGCAATGACTTCATTAGAAGTAACTTTCAATTGAGTCAATTTTTTTTAGATATCTCGCTCCACTTACCTGTACGAAGCCTTGGGGAGCGGCAGTGCAATTGCGGCCGAGAATGAAGCCGCAGAAGCCATGAGAGGTAAGGGTAACGTCGCATGTCGTGTTGAGCTGACGCGCAATGTGCTATATGGAGGAGCCGGAGCCGCAATGGGGTTATTTAAGCCCGCGTTTCCCCCTCCGCCTTCCTCTTGGCTTGTGACGGAGGATGGAGACGGAGCAGCGTGGGACATTGTTGCGGCGGCCATTTGCTTTTGCCTCGTGGTCGGCACCATTTTGCAGGCACCGAGCACGGGCTCTGTTGGGGCCTGGCAGGCCTGGTTGGCTAGCAGAAGGAGCGGTGTGGGAAATTTTTCTGGCGGCGACCATTTTATTCAGCTGCGTGCAGGCTGCGTCTGGGCCTCAGAGGCCCAATTTACCAAGTGGCGGCGGCGGCAGAAAGGTGGTCCTGAGCCTGAGCGGCGACTGTAAACGCTGGGCCGAGGTTTTGCAGGCCCGCTTTCCCCCTTGGCTGCCCGATCACACGGGTGGCAGCATTGCGGCCTTCGTGGCCTGGCAACAGTAGGGCTGGCTGCATAGAGGCAGCATACAGCCTCAGAAGGGTAGGCGCCTAGGCCTTTAAGTTGCCTGCCTGCCCCCCCACTCATAACAGTTGCACAAGCACATTGCAAGCTCCACTTGAAGGGAGCCTGCTTGCCATACATACAGGGAAGTAAATTTTGGCCCGTACCCTGAGTATTTAAGCCATTACAGGGAGAACATATTGAGTGGGCTTAATAATATAATGCCCCCCCAAAAAGGCATAGGTGGCCCTAAAGGGAAAGGGAGGGCCAGCAGGCCTCCGCCCAAGCGCCCCCCCAGTTGCAATGTCGTCGGATGACAATGAGCTGCCACCTTGGGCGGCTATTATGGCGCGGTTGGACATACTTGAGAAGCAAAGGGTAGGCTTACCTGGGCAGGCCAGTGTCCAGCTGGCTGGGATAAGGGAGGTGCCCTTGACACAGGGAACAGCTACAGTTTCTGCAGCCAGGCCTAGGTCCAGCAGGGGCAGAGGGCGGGGTAAACGCTCATCTGGTCAGCTGGTGGGTACTGACACTAACGTTGCTGCATTAATTTTAGCTCGTTTGGATGCGCTGGAGGCTGGGACCAGTCACGCTTCGTCAACAGTGGTGAGGGTGGATGCCTATCCAGCCCCTCCAGTGGCGTCAGAGTCAGCTGCAACATTGGAAGCACATGTATCTGGTGTCACACAGTCCCTCAATGAGGAGGGCCTGCTCTCGGGAGCACCTCGACTGGTAACGGGGACAGGTGAGTCACCTGCACCCACTCAAGAAAGGGGGTGGCCAACACAAGGGTGGTCACAGTGGACCTCACGGCAGGCTGGACTCCAATGTGCTCCAGCTGCCTCTACGCCACATGTGGGGCACAGGACGGCTGACACTCCAGGGGGTCAGCCAACTCCATTACAGATGGCCTGACACCAAGTTTGGCAACAGGCCGGAGAAGAGGCATTGGCTACGGCTGCCCCCTCTGGCACTGGGGCTGTGCAGCATCCCACTCCTATGCTAGAGCTACAGGCCGCTAGTTCAGCTTCTGCAGCGGTTCTGGACCCACTAGGTCCGATTGCCATGGGAGCCATCCCCTTTGGTGCGGCATCCTGTTCCTTGGGATTCCACCTGCTTCCCAAGACCAAAGAGAGGATTTGACACAGGGAGTGCGTGGACCTGTTTACTCTGCTTTACAGAGAACAGCCCAAGAGAGATAGGGACAAAGATGGGGACGTAGAGCCTGAGCGGCCTAAGAGTAAGAAGGTGGAGCAAACATGGCATAATTGGTTGCCAGCTTACCTAATTTATGTGGGAATGGTGATGGAAAAATTGCCACTAAAAGGCCCCCTCCTTATAAAGTACCTAGACATCATATACCGGGCTTATATCGAATTTTCTGGCCTGGCCTAGCTGTCTTATGACGAGGCCTTCCATATGCAGGTGGCATAAGACTCCCCTGGGACAAAATAGAACGAGAACTATGGCTGCAGTTCATGACGGCAGCCTGCGCCATAACTGGAGATAGGTCTGATAGTGGACACAGTAATGCGGGGCAGGGGGTGCAACAGCGGCTTTTCTGCTGGGAATTTAATTCCCGTGGATCCTGCACCCGCAACCCATGCCATTTCCGGCATGAATGTTCCATATGTGGGGCAGCGCACTCATGTTCAATCTGCCCACAGGGCAGACCCTTTAGGGGCAGGGGTAGGGACTATCAGGGAGGCCGGAAGCAGCCCCCTGCGGGAGCTACTCAGGGAAAAGGGCCCCTCCCCAGTTAAATTAGACATGTTAAAGCACCTCCTGAACGGTTACCCAAACCAGGGGGTTGCACGATTTTTGTTGGAAGGTTTTTCCTTAGGCTTCCGAATTCCCTACACTGGCCCACGTATAGCCTTCAGGTCTCGCAACCTACGCTCCACGGTAGGAAAGGAGGACTTAGTGCAACAGAAAATAGATAAAGAGGTGCAGGCTGGGCGAGTCCTCGGCCCATTCCAGTCCTCGCCTATCCCTAACCTTACAGTGTCTCCTCTGGGCATTGTTCCCAAGAAGGCAGCCGGGGAATTTAGGCTCATTCACCATTTGTCCTACCCAGAGCTTGGAAAAGTTACTTTTTTGAACTACAACTCCCATCAGCCCCAGCCAGCATGGCCACTAGATTGGGCTGATGGGAGTTGTAGTTCAAAAAAGTAACTTTTCCAAGCTCTGGTCCTACCTGCAAGGGCTGTCTGTCAATGACTTCATTCCAGATAATTTGTGTTCTGTCCACTACACATCCCTGGACACTGCAGTGCGCATGGTGCATTCCTGTGGTAAGGGGGCGTTGATGGGTACGTGCGATATCAAGTCTGCCTTCTGTCTCCTGCCAGTTCACCCAGAAGACTTTGAGCTGTTGGGCTTCGCCTTTTCGGGCCAATTCTATATGGACAGGGCCCTGCCCATGGGGTGCTCAATTTCTTGCGCTGTTTTTGAGTGCTTCAGCTCCTTCTTGGAGTGGGCTGTCAGGAGATGGGGGGCTTGCACACGGTGGTACACTATCTGGATGACTTCCTGTTTGCGGGTAGGCCAAGCATGGGTGAATGCCAGCATCTAATGTCCCAATTTAGTGAGCTAGATGAGGAACTAGGTGTTCCTCTGGCATTGGAGAAGACGGAGGGCCCCGCCAAGGTCCTGACATTTTTAGGTATTGAAATTGATGCAGTAGCCATGAGTTGCTGGCTTCCCATGGATAAGATTAATCTTTTACACATCAAGATTTGGGAGGTAGCGGGGGCTAAGAAAATTTTCCTTTCTACACTGCAGGAATTCGCAGGACACCTGAATTTTGCCTGTAGGGTCATCGCACCCGGGAGGGCCTTTTTGAGGCGTGTATATGATGTTATGTTGGGGCTTTCACAACCCCGCCATAGATTCAGGGTTACGGCGGCCTTGCGAGCCGACCTAGCAGTATGGTTCTCCTTTTTGCAGGACTACAATGGGGTCTCCTTTTGGAGACAGAAGCGGCTCCTGGAGGCAGAGATGCAAGTTTGTTCTGATGCATCAGGTTCTTATGGATTTGGAGTAATATTCGGGTCTTCCTGGTGTAATGGGCAATGGCCTCAGGCCTGGATTCAAGGCCTGGACAAAGACCTGACCTTTCTTGAATTCTTCCCCATTGTGCTCGCCGTACATTTATGGGCAGAGAGGCTTCAGAACTCTACTGTTCATTTTTGGTGTGACAATGAGGCCACAGTCCATGTTATTAATTCCTTTACATCCAGGAACACCAGGGTGATGGGCCTTGTCTGGGCTTTTGTTCTCCAATGCCTACGTTTTAATGTTCTTTTTCGGTCACGGCATGTTCCTGGCATTGACAGTAGTGTTGCTGATACTCTGTCATGGAACCAGATGGACTGTTTCTGTCAGCTGGTGCTGATGGCCAGGGCTCAGCCGGATGCCATGCCCCCTGCGATTTGGGAGATTGGAGAGCAGAGTCAGAGAGGACCATAAGCCTATCCATTGCCCCCAGCATGCTCGCCAGCTATCAAAGGGCAGGTAGGGCAATTGAAGAATTTTGAGCCAGCAAGGGATATATGCCCCAGTGGCCCATTCCGGTACGTCATCTGCTGAAATTCCTGGTAGATGGCAGGAGGAAGGGCCTGTCCATACGAGCCTTGCAAGATAAGCTGGCTGGACTTTCCTTTATGGCCAAGGCATGGGGTTTTGGGGACCATTCTGCAGATTTCAGGGTCCAACGTATGTTGGCTGGGTGGGCTAGGGAGCACCCAGCTGCCCCTGATCAACACTGCCCTATATCACCGGAACTTTTAGGCGAATTGACGACCCAGTGGCCGGATGTATGCTCTTCCAGGCATGAAGTTCAATTATTTAGGGCAGTGTCCCTTACGCTATTTTGGGGGGCATTCAGAATTGGAGAAGTGGTGGCTGGGTCTAAGCTGGAGCATTCCCAGCATGCCCTATTGATTTCAGATATTGTCATGAAAAGGGGCAGCGTTTACATTACACTGCATTAGTCCGAAACTGACCAGAGGGGCAGAGGGCGGACCATCATTTTAGCCCCTTCCCCTTTGCCACACATTTGCCCGGTGCTGGCCCTGCAAGCTTTTCTAAAAATTAGGGGAGCGATGAGTGGATATCTATTTATTCATGGAAATGGCACTCCCCTTACGAAATATCAATTCTGGGCACTTACCAAGGCGGCCCTGCAAAGAATTGGAGTGGACCCATCAGAATTTGGGACCCACTCTTTTAGAATTGGAGCTGCCTCCACTGCAGCTGGGCTTAGGTTCTCAAGGGCCAGGTTACAGGCTGTTGGAAGGTGGACCTCAAGGGCCTATAAGAGTTACATTCGCCCTGTGAAAGGGCCTGGTAATGGGGAAGCCTAATGATGTTTGTTTTGTTTTGGTAGGTTGCTGGATGGGGACGGAGCGGTCGCGCATCCTAATCTGCGGCCACAGCATGATTTTCTGGGCGGGCCGTAGGACCGCATCGTCTCGAATGGGCTCGCAGATGGGGCTCAGCCAATGAGCTACTGTGCAATGGCTTGGCTGGCAAGGGATGCGCTGGGATGGGCTCCTACCCACCCTGTTCCAGCAAGGGTTAGTGCGAGCGGTTCCACACATTTTGGTCATTCACCTGGGTGGTAATGACCTGGGTTTACTCAAGGGCAGGGCCCTTACGGTTCAGGCATGTGAAGACATGCGGTTTATAAGGCAGCGTTTGCCTTCAGTTTGTCTGCTTTGGTCAGACATTCTTCCACGCAGGGAGTGGCGTGGTGTCTGGGACCCCAGAATAGACTGGGCATGGAAGAGGGTCAACCAGCAGATTCGGTTGGCTCTTCTTGGGGATGGTGGGTTGCCCATTGCCCATCCACTCATACAGCATGATAGGGCTGAACTTTCCAGTGCCGATGGAGTTCACCTGTTGGATACAGGGTACAACATATTTTTAGAAGACCTGCAGAGGAGTCTGCTAGAAGTACTTCTACGCAGTGGGGAAAGGGGGACTAAATAGAGATTTGTCCCCCTTTTATGGCGGTAAAGTGCGGGAAGGGAAATAGGTAATGACAGCTAAGTGGCCCCCTTAGGCACCTTTGGAGGTGATTGGTGGTTCCGGAGGCCTGTCTCTCAGGGTTTTATGGCCCAAGGGCAGGATTTGGGCTGCTTTTGGGGCCAACATACCTCATCCACCTGAGGGTTCTACGGCCCCGGGGGGTGGTGACATGGGAAAGCCTCCCTAGTCACCTACAAGGTGTGGCCGGGGCAAGGGGTAAGCAAAAGGGGCTTGCCCTTTGCCCCAGTAGGGGCTGGTCGCCCGAGAGCTGTAGGGCAAGCTGTGTCAGCTCTTCACTGAGACAGCAGTGTCGGTGGGGGTGCAGGCAGGGCTGGAGATTCCTTGGTAATTGCCAGGCCGTAAGTCCTCAGCCGGCAGCTTGGCTATAAATCTGCCAGGCTAGCAAGGAGGAAGCAAGATAAGGGCAGAGGCCGTTCAAAGCTTACGTGCCAAGCCAGAAATCCAGAAGAGACGTCAGTGAAGGTCCGGGTCTAGTTTGCCGAGAGATCAGTCCAAGTCAAGGTTCAGGGGATAGGAAGACACACAGTGGTCACACCTGATGTTGTAGTCAGCAACAAGCTGAAGCCAAGGTTTGACTTTTAAGGAGCAGGTTTGTCAGCAGGTGTGAGCCCTCAGCGTTTTGGCCTTAAGTGGACAGGCCTGCCCCTCTTCTGCCTGACCTTCTGCTGTCTACGTTCTGCAGGTGAGGGGGGAGTATCCTGTTCACTGTCTGCGTCTGGCTGAAGGGCTTCAGCTGTGTCTGGGGTGCTCTGCAGCTGAGGGGGAGAAGGAGCTGGGTTCTCAGGAGTTTCCTCTGTTTCTCCTTCTGGGTCTACTGCTTCTGGGTCTGCTCCTGTTACTCCCAAGTCATCCTCGTCTGATGAGTCCTCTGATGGGGCCATGACAAGCTGCTTGCCTATAGTTAGTTCCTGCACTTAGGTTTCACCTCTGCAGGTCGCTTTAAAAGTTTTGGTTATAATTTAATAAAGTGGCCCTTTATTCAACTATAGCTGCCGTTGTCTGTGCATTATTTCACCCATGGACCGCAATTGTAAAAAAAGTAAATGTACTGCCTTCAAGTCAATTCCGACTTATGGTGACCCTATGAATAGGGTTTTCATGTGGCTGAGAGGCAGTGACTGGCCCAAAGTCACCCAGTGAGCTTCATGGCTATGTGGGGATTCGAACCCTGGTCTCCCAGGTCATAGTCCAACACCTTAACCACTACACTACACTGGCTCTCTATTTAGCATCTTAAATGAATTTTAAAAAATACATGAAGCTCCTTGATATTAGGCAAGTATATGAAAATAAATATCAGGAAGAAAGAGGAAATATATAAAATTGTAGACAACTGTATTGCAGGACCCAGGCAGCAAAATAACATTGTCTTTCACATCCCAACTTTAGGAAAAGTTCAGAGGCAGGTTAAAATGAGAAGTAAACAGAGATAAGAACTTCATTTCCTGTACTAACCTTTTTTGTTTCCAGTAAAATGAGTTCCAGGAACAATAAGTGCAATGGTACATAAAGTTGCTGGCTTGTGGCAAAGCCTTTGATTGAAATTTGCAAATATTTGAAGAAAAGTGAATGTGAACTTCTAATGTATTACCTATCTGTCATATAGTGACATCAGAAATCTATTCACTTGAATTGTTATGGAAACTCCAAGAGAGAACATTTGAGAAAATAAAACTAATAATAGATTTGTACTAGATAGGCCCGAGGCTGGACAGATGTAATATGTTAGATTCTCCCTTTTTTAATCATTAACGTCCCTCTTGCCACTAATGTATGCAATTCTCTCTAACCCAAATGAAAATGGTGGGACAGTGCTCTGAAAGGAGTGCTTAATGAAATGTTGTTTAATGTATTGCTCTTTTGTAATTGAAAATGTCTTCCAATAAAGTAGTCTAAACACAAGTAAATAAAATAAATTATGGCAGGGATGCAGAACCTGTGGCCCTCCAGATGTGGCTGGACTCCAACTCCTGTCAGCCCCAGCCAGCATGGCCAATGGCCAGGTATGAGGGTAGTTGTAGTCTAACTATACCTGGAGGGCAACAGTTTCTCCACTGCTGGTATAAGAAAAATATAGGAGAAAAGAATAGGGGTCCTTTCTTTGATTCATTGTGGGAGATTATATGCCTAGAAGAGAGAGTGCTGTCATTAGTTTTATTTTTAGTAAATCATAATGGATGAAAATGTAAATAAATTATTTCCCCCCTATAATTAACATGTTATCATCTTCCCAATATTTGTTTGACCCCGTTTGTTTCATTTGATTATTACATTTATCTCACACAGGGACAGCTGGTCTTTCTCTTCTTTGCTTGTTTTAATTGTTGCCATAGTGTATATGTCTAGCACTCCTAATAGCTCATTTAAGATAATTTCCTGTGTGATAATCCAGACATCTGCTTATTTTTTTCTCTTTCCCTAAATATTTTTTTTGGCAGCAATCCCATGCCCACTTACCTGGGAGTAAGCCGTACTGAACTAAATTAGACTTACTTTTGAGTAGACAGTAGACTGGGCAGAAAATTTTGACACATAATGAGAAACATATCTAGTTTTCCTTGTATAACTTCTAGTCTATTTTTGGCCCATGATGTACTAGGACTTGTTTGTATATCAGTCTTTTCTCTTAAGGAGTAGTTCAGCTACAATACAAGTTCTACGAACCTCATTAGGATCAAAGGAAAATGGGTTTCTCATTGAAAAAATATTTTTTTAATAACCATGAGGTCATGTGTACTGAATGACTCCTGATATAATTAATTTAATGTGAGTAGTTTGGGAACTGTGTGCCTTTCCTTTGATCTTCAAGTTCTGTTGAAGTTAGCCTTACAGTATGAGGATGAAAGGTGGATGGGTTATCAGACTCCACTTATTCTTGAGAGCTATGAGTATTTTCACATCCATTAACACCAACGGGACTCTTTGGAATAACTTCAATAGGATGTCCTTTATGCCCTAAATTTCTATGCAGATGACTTTCACATCATTAGTACTGGTGTTTAAGATTATTACCAGTTTAGTAAGATTTAGTAAGAATAAAGATTTCTACCCTTTCAATATTTTCTCTACAGTACAGTTTCTTCTTTACCACAGTTGGTCATTGCCCTTCTAGACTTCTTTGTAGCTGCAAATTTAGTCCATTTCATCAAGCTTTCCTGCTATGCAATCATTCATTTTAGGCAGGGATGGCAGATTAGAAGGTGAATCAAGCAGACAGAGAGACAATTAAGAGAACAATCCTAACCATGGGAAGCCAGTGTAAATTACACCATCTTAAGCTGGCATAAGGTATGCCAGAGCCAAACCCCATTCAGGAGTAAGGCTACTGCCAGCTGAGTTGCCCCAAGCCTGGCAGAGAGGGAAAAACCTTTAAAATAGAGTTTGACTTACACCTAGTTTCACTACGTTGCCAGGTCACATGACCTGAGCCTAACTGAGTTAGGATCCAGCATAAGTCTCCCCCTACTTGGTCTTGCCCCCATCGTGTCCCCAGAATGCCCCTTTTTGAGGACTTATGCTGGCTTTGGTTGAACCAGTTTCAACTGAGCTGGCTGAGCTAGGATGAGGGACTTACACTGGTATAGCCCCAGCTGAACCAGCATTCAGCCAGCTGAACTAGAGATCCACCAGATCCTAACTTGCTCATCCTGGCAGATCTTGGGTTTGGATTGTTCCATAAGCCAGTGAGCACAGGAGCTTTGAGAAGCACGTTGGGCGTTGGTGATGCCTAAAAGCAGCAGGTTAGAGATCAATGGCTCCTTTTATGGCAAGCTGCTATGGTGCTGGTATGCAGAAAATAAAATGCTTGGATCTGGTTGCTGGCCTTCCTTAAGAGCATTGATACACAGCCCAGGAAGGTTCCAATCAAATGAATTATGTTTATGCAAGCAGCAGCAGTACCTGATGGATATCTGTCAGTGTTATAAGCTAAATGCAAGTTAGTCATATTCCCTAAAGTGATATTGTGCCAGTCCAGCTATCTTACACTTTATTAAAATCTAATATACTAAATCTGCTGTGTTAATTCCATTTAAAAAGCTATTAATTTTGTCTGCCAAGTTTCCATATCTCCTAGTGAAGAGAAAGCATTTTAGATGACAGAATAATGAATATTTACAAAGGGGGAGGCAATTATTTTTCTGTGTATATTCATTGATATTTGCATATGGAATTATCGTATGCCTTTGTTTAATGTTTATGTTTAATTAAATTTTTATACCGCCCCATAGCCAAAGCTCTCTGGGCGGTTTACAAGATAAAAATCAATGTACAGTATACAATAAACAGTTCATATTTGGTACAATTAAAAGGAAAAGCAATACATCACATTTTAAATAAACATAACTAAACAATAAATCTCAACAATGTACATAACAACAGAATAAACAAACCAAACCAAATATAAGTTATAAAAATGTCTAAAAATATTCTCCAATGTCCCATTGTGCTTCTCCCCACCTAACCCCATCTTCTGTAACCAATAGCACTATAAACATTTCTTCCATTGTCTTCTTTCCCCAAGACACCCCAAGATGACCCCAAGTGCAACGCCTTTGTGTCCTGCGATCCCCCCTCCCCGATAAAATATTGTTAAATTGTTAATACATAGAAATATGTTTCAGAATATACCCTCAGTAACTATGCAACGTCACATTAAACTTGAGCTCTATTATAAGAGCTTCAGAAGGTACATTTAGACCAGGAATGGCAAACCTTTGGTCCTGCAGATGTTGCTGAATTACAGCTCCCATGAGGCCCACCAAGCATGGTCATGGTCCAGGGATGGTGGGAGTTATAGTTCAATAACATCAGTAGGACTAAAGGTTTCCTACACCTGATTTAGACCAAAGGAAGATATTTCACTCATGAAGGAGCTATAGATCCCATTCCCAATGTTTTATTGGAGCTGGAGACCTAAGTAAAGGCAGATAGGGACTTAATTTGTGTGCAAAGAGGGGGACTTCAGGGAGACTAGTCACATCAGTCAAAGAAGCCTCCATGCTTCAGAGGTAAGCTAATATTCCTAACTGGCCCTTATCAAAGCATTCATGTCGAATTTTGTGACTTGGTCTGAGCAACGTAGGGACCTGCATATGCTGTTCAAAGACTGCCTTTATGTTCTCTTTGCTCCACCTCTGCCTCATTGATCCTATGGAGATGTGTGAATACAATTCAGGAGTTCAGATTTATATCACTCCATTTATCCAGGATCTTGGAGAGAAGTAGGACATGCTCTATAAGGGATCTGGAAGAGCCTTATGGAACTAATATTGCTGGTTAATAGCTATTCATTTGTATATTAATAAACCTCATTTAATCATCCTGAACTCAGTATCACATATTACAAAGCAACACACCTTCCTCAGTTACCCAGGTACTGAATCTGAGCCTGTCCTATTGTGGAAGAAAATTAATTTCACCAAATCAAATTTAGGAGAAGCATTCAATTGGAGAAGTTTATTGCAATTAAAAAAATAGTACTGATGTACATCAGGAGAGAGAGTAAGAAAGTCTGTCTCTGCCTGTGACATGGACACACAGGATTATATAGTTACACACATGGCACACAGAGTATTCCAGAATTACCCCATATACAGCAACCATCCCAATACAAAAGGTGGAGTTTCCCTTACGCATGATGTATCCCTTCCCCCTAATATATCACTCCCACCAGTTCTGGCTGATACCAGTTTATCCTTCCAAAGTGCCCAGATGTATGTGAAATCTTTCTAGAGACTGTGACTTCTGCTTTCTGCCAGCTAGCCAGCACAGTGTACTACTACATATCCTATGTGGCTTAACAAAATGCACCTTAATATGTGCGCTTAAGAAAGCCTCTTAGCTTCATAGACAGATATAGAGATACTGATTATTGAATCCCTCTTATTGACCAAAGTGAGACTCCAGCGTTCTCCGTCACTATGTAGAAGTTGCTGGTTCATGTTTGCTTGGCAAGAAATGCATTTATTTAATATCCTGGGATTTCATCGTTGTTGATATCTACTTGTTTGTGGAATTAATTAAATGCTGCACTTGGTGATAACCAGAGCAGCCCTAATATAACTTGATCAACATGGAAGCTTGCTGCCTTGTGGCTGATAATTCTTGGTGAGATTTTGCAATCAGTATAACATGGGGTTCATTTGCAGCTGGGAAGGATTGGAGCCATAAGTCTAAACTTCGCCAGGAAGTGATCTGACCACGACAATGGGGTGACATCCACCCCCCTACCTCCAGACCACTCCCTCCTCCATCTGGAGTAAAAACCAAGTCGAGGGTGTGCCCTACTCTATGCATTGGGCCAGTGACAAGTTGAGACAGCCTCATGGTCGTCATGGAGGCCATGAAGTCCTGAGCCAGAACACTAGAGGCAGCCTCAGCATGCACATTGAAATCACCCAGCACTATCATTCTGGGCTCCTCCAACACCACAGCCGAGATGGCCTCTGCCAGCTCAGTCAGAGAAGCTGCCGGGCAGTAGGGTGGATGGTACACCAGCAGCAACCCTAGTTTACTGTCTCCTTGGCCCCACACCAGGTGCAGGCCCTTACAGCCAGCTCCAAGACAGAGTGGTTTCCTGGTGACCGAGATGGAAGTTCTGTAGACCACAGTAACTCCTCCCTACATTCCTGCAGCCTGTGCAAGTGTTGCACCGAGTACCAAGAGGGCAAAGCTGGGTCAGATCAACTCCTCCAAGCTCACCCACCCAGGTCTCGGTAACGCACACCAAATCGACACTTTCATCCACAATCAAATCATGGATGTGAGTGGTCTTATTGTGTACCGATCTGGCGTTGAAAAACAACACACACAGGCTGGTGGGCATAGCGGATGAGCAACAAGGAACCCTCCATGAGAGGAGTGGCAGCCAGGAACAAGGCACAGATAGCCTTGCCCTCGTCTTCTATGGTAATTCACCACCTCCCCATGGCTATATTTCCCTCTACCCGTGATAACTGAAATTGGGGTGGCATCACCCATGTTCCTCCGTACTAAGATTCCTCCTAAACACCTCATATGGACCCAACACGAGTCCATCAACAAAACTTGCCGGAGCCAGTCTTAAGTTCAGTTCTCCACAGATATGGATTTTAGAAAACTCATGAAAATTCACCCACCTTTTAATGAGAATTTCTCTTATATGCATATTTTGTAAAGCAATTTTCCTAATATGCATTTTGTATGTTATTTTATATGCATTTTCTATGTTATTTTCACTAATATATGCACTTTTATACACATTCCTTTCCTGGAGAACTGCCTTGCAATATTCAAAGAAGTACAAATATATATCACTCCTGTTAAAAGGAGTATCAAAGATAACACAACAGTCTCAGATATGCTGATAGGCTGACATATTATTAGTGTCTCTTATTTGATTTCCAAATGAACATACTTAGAAATTTAGGCCATCTGCAGTCCAAGTTACATCCCCTTCAATCCATGGCAAGTCCAATCTTTCACCAGTGATTCAATGAAAGATGTCAAGCTCCCAATAAAGGTTCATTTATCTTCATTCGCCTCTCAAGAAAAACCTTAAGTGATTGTACAAGCACTATTGCTCTTAATTGTCAGATGGATGGATGCATTTTAAGATTCATTGAACAGCTTCCTGTTAACTGTTTTTCAATCAGGGTAAGTTTTCTTCAACTTATAACAAAAATTCATTTCTTCCTGATGTCATGTATTAACCTGGGAGGCTTTCAGAGTTACACCAAGACACTAATTCTTTCTGAAGTTTCTGTCTTCTGTAAACATTGACGGTTTCTGAATTTGTATCAGGTAGAAAAAAATTCATTGAAAATAATTTGACCCTTAAAATGACTTTGATATACAACTAGCAGAATACATTTGAGCTGACGGATACACCGTATGCAGGGGAAGGAAAGGGATTAGTAATTTGTTCTTAAACTGATATTTATATAGTTCATTAAGTTGTTTATTCAGTGATAAAGCCTTTGATTTTTTGATTTACAGAAAACAGTCAGAGAGAATTGAGAGTTCAAAGTGTAAAAGAAGAGGAAAGAAATCCAGACCCCTGTTGGTTTTTTCCCCTCAGTGGTCTCATAATTTGTGGAAATTAATTAAAAATCAGCCATGTTCACAGAGTACCTGTAATCCTATTACTGACCTTTCCTTATACTCTGACCTTCTGCAGTTTAAAAGTTAAAAATAAAAGTGTGGCTGATTTTTAATTAATTTACAAAATTTAACATTGATGTCTATTATAGTGTCCGGCATGCTCAGAAACAACCAACTGTCAGTGTTCTAAAAGCCAGACTCACAGTTGCTGGGCTTGGCTAATCAGGTGGCCACACCCACGCCAGACCTTCATTTCACTTTAGACAGCCATGGCTTCCCTCAAAGAATCCTGGGAAATGTAGTTTGTGAAGGGTACTGAGAGTTGTTAGGAGACTCCTGTTCCCCTGACAGAGCTCCACTGGCCAGAATGGTTTAACAGTCAGGCCCTCTTCTGGGGATTGTAGCTCTGTGAGGGGAACAGGGCCTCTTCAGCAACTCTCAGCACCCTTCACAAACTACACTTCCCAGGATTCTTTGAGAGAAGCCATGACTGTCTAAATTGAAGTAAAGGTCTGGTGTAGATGTGGCCAGGGACAGCTTTGGTTTAAATTTGGATGGGAGACTACATGTCCCTGCTATAGAATAAAAAGATGGGGGAAACCCTGAAAAAGAATGATCACAATGTTTTCCTTATGAAAAGTAAAGGCGCTTCCTCTCTGCCCAGTGCCCATGCACCCAATCTCCTCCCATCCCTCTCCCCTCCTATCTCCCTACCCCTACCCTTCCTCCCCTTCTCTCCCCCTTCCTCCTCCTCCCCTTCCCTGCCCCTTCCCCATGGCCAGTTTCACCTTCCCTAAGCATGATTGTACAGGCGTAAATCCCACTGAACTCAAAAAGCATGCAAATAATTAAACGTGCCCTCCCCTCCCCTCCCCCTATCCCCTCCCCTCCCCCTTCCTTTCCCTCTCCCACCACCTTTCATTACACTCCGTTGTCCCCTCCCTTCCTCCTTTCCTCTCCTCGCCTCTCCCTTCCCACCTTCTCCTCCTCCCCCATGGTCAGTTTTACCTATCCTAAACATGATTACATGGGAGTAAATCCCATTGAACTCAATAAGCATGCAAATGATCAAACCTGCCCTCCTCCCCCTCTTCCCCCTCCCTCCTGTCCCTCCCATTCCCCTTCCTTCTCTCTCCTGTCCCCTAACCCCCTCCCCTTCCAACCCCCTCCTTCCCCTCCCCTGTCTTCCTCCTTCCCTCTCTTCTCCCCTCCCCACTTCTCCTGCCCTGTGGTTAATTTAACCTATCCTAAGCATGAATGCATGCGAGTAAATCCCATTGAATTCAATAAACATGCAAATGATCAATCTGCCTTTCCCCTCCTCCTGTCTCCTCTCATGTTACCAAATTCTTCCAAGCTACAGAGGAAATGAATTGAACTGTGAGGAACCAACCCAAATTGTATTTACATTTTTACAAATTTGTAGAGCAGTACAATATCTCAGAGAGGAGGTCAGGTCTCCTGCTCCTTTAGTGCATTCACTACAGTTGCTCCATTTCCCTGCTTTTTAAAGTTTGGTAGAAATATATGTTGGGTATAGGTACATTCTTAAACCATAATGGCTTTTTTTTGCCTCTTAGTGAATATATATATATGCATATAATGATATGTGATATATATGAGTTGCAATGTCCCCAAATTATCCTAGAAAGGAGATGGTGAAGCCTGCTTGAAATTTTTTCTATAAGAATGTCTCATAATCTATTGCTCAGAACACACAAGTGTCTGCTAATACAGGCATCAGTGTGGGTTTTATTTTTATTTGCATTCTGTTTCTAAACTATCTGTTTTTGGTGCTGTTAGTGCTGTCTTCTAGCACCATTTGTCCTTCATGTTTAACCTGCATTTGTAAGTTATCAAAGGGGAGTGAAAATTTCAGAGAATTCTCTTAAGCAGGGTGCAGTGTTTTTTTTAAAGAAAGAAATATTATTTATTTTATAAGGTTATCTCTAAACTGCCAGTTTATTCAAAACATATCATGGTGGGATACAATAAAAATCATTGAAACACCATACATTTATAAAATCATAAAATACAGAACAAATGACCCATACTGAATCAAAAGAATTATCTAAAATGTGTGATTTTAGAAGCAGCAAAATATCATAACTGTGGGTCCCTGATTGTGGATGCCTGATTATGGGTCCCTGATTGTGTCTGATTTCAATGGGAACAATGCTCTAAAGTACTGGTGACACTACGCAAAAAGCCTTACCTTACTTTTGAGGTGGGTGAAGGCTGTTAGTGCCCTTTCATTGATTCCACAAATGATCTCACCAGTATCTGCATGATCAACGACCTTTCTGGGAGCCCATGCTTCAGTTAAAGCCCAGGGAAAGGTGTCGTGAGGTCACTCCTCCTTCCCATGACTCCCCTCCCCAGATAATGAAGCACAGACAGTTGAGATTGCGGAGTGCTGAAGAAGTGTTTGCTGGAAAGAAAACACACACACCATCCTCAGCCAACCTGTAGTGACAAAGTTAGCTCATAACCCTGCGCCTGCCAAAATTCTAAAGGAATCTTTAAGAAATGGAAGGATAGTTTTTGGCACAGCACTGGGTGCTATCCTATCTTTCAGTCTTATCATGGTGCTCTGTCACATAGAAAAACTGAGTGGTGGTGAAGGAATGAAAGGGATTTCAATACTTCCAAAGATGTGTGTCACCTGTAAGCTCCCCATGCTTTTAACTGATGTAGTATTAACAAATTTCTCTGAAGGAAGTAGAAAGTCAGTGGGGAAAACATGACACAACACCTAGTGGCTTGCATGTTTGGAAGGAAAGAGTGAGAAAGGGGGTCCTATCTGTAGAACTCTCTACCAGCTAGGGATGGGGAAGAAATTCAGTTTGTATTTAAAGCTGAATTTATCAAATACACACTTTCCAAAACAATTTGAGAACCAAAACACAGCCATCCATTGAAATTCACACTTATCCAAATTTTGTGATGCTGTTCTCCAATCAAATAAAGTTTACAAAAATGCAGATGTTAGGGGAAAGTGTGCAGAAAATGACTATATTTTAAAATAACATACAAAATGTATTATATTAGCAAAAACTGCTTGCAAAAATGGTACATTAGTCAAAACTGCATAAAAATGTGTTTTTTAGGAGAAATTCACACTGAAATTCTGAAGAATTTTCATGAGGATTCTTTTTTAAAAAAAAGAAATTGCAAATTGCTGCAGAAACATGGAGAACTGAATTTGAGATTGGAAAAATGAGAAACCGAGAGAAGTGAAATTGACAGATCCTTCCATCCCTACTACTAACAGAGGTTCAAGAGGAATCGTACCTACCTCCTTTTAGAGTTCTGCTGAAAACGTACCCCAGCCAACAATCTGGCTACTGAATTCTGCACTAGCTGCAGGTTCTGGACTGTGGCGTAGTGCCCAAAGAGCACAACCTACTACTAATTAATTGTAGTGACTAATGGTGACCACTACTCTTTGCAGGGTTGAAAGGCAAGCATGACTTAGTTACCTGTAACTCTCTTGCCTTCACTACCACAAACAGCATACCCAGTCGAGCCTATTTACCTTTGAGTTTGTCCTGCCATCTCTTCTCTCAACTGAAAGTGTATTAAAATGGAATTAGAAACAAATAAAACATACCTGTTCATCAATCTCAGTGTTTAATAGTGTTTAACACTATTTGAAAACATCATTGTTTTCACCACAACAATGTTCTTCTGCAGAATTACAGAACATTAAAACAAAATCAGTAGGTTGAGATACAAAGAAGGTACATACTGTTGGAAGAAGAGGGTTAATGGAGCTAGAAGGACTACTGGAGACCCCTTTGGTAGTCCTGGCAAAGTTGTCAGGCACATCTTTTGCTGGGAGGCAACAGGTGGTGTGTTTCCATGGGAACTTATTGTTATGCAATCATCTTTAAGTCCTCTGAATAGGGCAAAAGCACAGTCACACCCATCCATGTAGTTAAGGATGATGTGGTCTAAAAACAAGTTTCCAGTGGATGACAGAGTAGAGAAACACAGATATAGATAGTTGGGCTTTGTGAACAAACAGCTATTTAGGGTGGTGAATGTCTCCATAGAAATCTTATATAGACTTAGGCTATTTGCTGGAATGTTTAAATTATGCCTCCACCTATGCTCAGTTTGCATATTTGAAAACAAACTTATGATAGATAGAATGCCATGTCATATGCCTTAAATATGACAGAATGCCATGCCATATATTTCGTTCTAAAGCAGACCAAACCTGGGTAAACAATGCACCCCTGGAAATTTTCACCGCTCAGAGAAGGGAGACAAATGCAATAATACATATATGAGAGATGAAGGTATTGCTTGTTTTGCTGCAACAGTCTTCTCACTAATTAGGGCTGCTGCTATACTATGCCTTTTGTTGTGGAACAGCTATGCTTTGTTCGCTCATTTGTTATGAGACATCTGCATGACATCATTATCAAAATGTCCTCTGATGTTTTAAGAGACAAACTGTAAAGTGAATAACAATTTCTAAAACCTGCTGACCTGTTATGTTAAGTCTGGCATTTCATGGTTCTGTGATTTTATCTTGTACCTTTTAAGTCATATTGTTTCTTTTTGTACATAATGCTGGGTGCTTTTGCAGAAAAGTCACTTAAAAGTAATTAAAACATATAAATAAAATCTTCAGCATTGAGTACTGTTCTGTGAAAACAATTCTATCTATCTGTCTGTCTGTCTGTCTGTCTGTCTGTCTGTCTGTCTGTCTATCTATCATTTGATTTATATCCCACTCTTCCTCCTAGTAGGAGCCCAAGGCGGCAATACAAAAGAGCCCAGGGCAGCAAACATCCAGACATACTCTGGAGGTGCGTGAATTTTATCCCACACATGCATGTTCTATCTTTGAATCCTGGCCACAGAAAACAATTATAAGGATAAATTCTTCCCATACTAGTTTAGAATCTATGGGCCCCTCCAGACTTCCTTTTTATTATGCATTCACGATCATTTGTGCTCATGAGGCTATCTGGGCAGCTATGAGCTATGTTGTTTTCAATACTATTCACTAACAGGCAAAAAACCTTGCGTACCTATAGCTCATAGATATTTTGACCAAACTTTAAAAAGCAGGGAAATTGGGCAGCAATAGTGAATGCACCAGGGGAGCAGGAGACCTGACCTCCTCTCTGAGATATTGGACTGCCCTACAAATTTGTCAAAATGCATACACAATTTGGGTTGGTCTTTCACAGTCCAATCCACTTCCTGTGTAGCTTGGTAACATGGTAACATGAGTGAATTGGAGGGGGCAAAGGAAGGGGGAGGGGAGGGCAAGTTTGATCATTTCCATGCTTATAGAGTTCAATGGTATTTACTCCAGTGCAATCATGCTTAAGATAGGTAAAACTGACCATGAGGAGGAGAAAGGTGAGGGGAAGGGGAAGGAGGGGATTGGAAGGGGATGGGGAGGGAGGGGCAAAGGAAGGGGGAGGGAAGGGGCAAGAGGGAGGGGACAGGAAGGAGGAGGTGGGTTTGATCAGTTGCATACGTTTTGAGTTCAATGGGATTTATTTCTGTGCAATCATGTTTGAAAATGGAAATGGACTGCCTTCAAGTTGATCCCAACTTATGACGACCCTATGGATAAGGTTTTCATGGTAAACGGAATTCAGAAGTGGTTTTATCATTACCTTCCTCTGAGGTGGAGAGGCAGGACTGGCCCAAGGTCACCCAGTGAGCTTCATGGCTGTGTGGGGATTCTCCCTTGTCTCCCAGGTCATACTCCAACACTGACCTGGGGGAGGGGCAGGGAGGGGAGGAGGAGGGGAGGAGATTGTGTGGGTGGGCACTGGGCAGAGGGGAAGCCCCTTTCCTTTCCAAAAGGAAAACATTGTGAACAGTATCATTGTTTTTCAGCGTTTTCCTCACCTTTTTATTCTACAGCAGGCACATGTAGCCTCCTACCCATATTTAAACCAAAGCTGTCCCTGGCCATATCCACACCAGGCCTTTATTCACTTTGGACAGTCATGGCTTCTCTCAAAGAATCCTGGGAAGTATAGTTATTGAAAGGTGCTGAGAGTTCCTAGGAGATGCCCTGTTCCCCTCACAGAGCTTCAGTCAGAGTGGCTGACTGTTAAACCAGTCTGGCCACTGAAGCTCTGTCAGTGAAATAGTAGTAGTACTTTATTGCAAACTTAGCCATAGGCCATGTGCATAGAGACATACATATAGTAATAAAATAACATGCCATTTACAATATTGAGATGGGAAGATTACATCATAGTAACTAGCCCTTTAACAAAGGACTCTCTCAATTTTTGAGCGGCCAAAGCAGAGTTAGCGACCGCAAAAGTCATTGGCTTAAAATTGTCAGTTAAAAGAGCGTTGACCTTCTCTCTATCCGAGAAAGGAGCTAAAAAATCTAAAAAAAAAGATAAAAATTTTCTCCTGGGTTCTTCATAAAGAGGGCAGTAAAGTAAATAATGTACAATCTCCTCAATTGCCTTACAGCCATAGATGCATTGACGTTGGGCCACAGGAATGCCACGATACCTACCATCAAGGTAGGCCGTGGGCATTACTTGAAAACGTAAGGCAGTGAAGGCTCTTCTAATAGGAGCTCTATCAAGGGCATCTAAATAATTCGACATAAAATGATTAAATTTAAAACATGGGAACCAAATTGAAAAAGGGGCCATAGCTATGGACATTCGATCCTGGGCTGCATCATAATTGAAAATCCAATTACAGAGACCAACTTTACTTAGTTCCATCAGTTTAGTTAGGGAAAGGTCGTATTTAAGAAGTATCGACTGACATAACTTCGCCCACCCTCCCATCCACATTTGTTCCTGCCAACTTTGTTTGGCTAGGGCTGAGTCATCCATATTAAAAATGTGGAGCCAGTAGCGTAAATATGCTAGATTGATACGGGCAGCAATTGAAGGTAAACCCAGCTCGGCTCTGAGATGGGCTGCCGCAGTCCCCATCGGAAGCCCTAGCACTTGTCTCATGAAACCATTCTGAATAGAATCTAGATTGGATCTGACAGTGGCTCCCCATAACTCAACCCCATATAAGATCTTCGGAAGGATTTTGGCTTTTAATATTTTTATCATTGGGGGCACGAGCTGACCCCCTCGAGTGAAAAAGAACCTTTTGGCTAGACCCAACGAATTTTTCAAAAATTCATGAACGATGTATTTAGAGACTTACAGGACACGTATGTAATCTGTTACTTAGATGATATCCTGGTGTTTTCGGAGAATCAAGAGGATCACGACCGACACGTAAGAACCGTGTTAAAGAGACTGAGAGAAAACCACCTGTATGCTAAGTTGGAGAAATGTGGGTTTGATCTCGAGTCTTTGGACTTCCTGGGGTATCGAATCTCAGCGGGAGGAGTGGAGATGGACCCAGGGAAAGTGAGTTGCATAAAGGACTGGGGGCAACCCGTCACGAAAAAGGATGTGCAACGGTTTCTAGGGTTTGCTAACTTCTACAGGAAGTTCATCCCGGGGTTTTCCAAACTAACGGCTCCCCTGACCGACTGTTTAAGGGGAAAGAAAAAGTTCCAATGGACAGAGCAAGCTACGAAGGCTTTTGAGGAGTTAAAAGAGAAATTCGCTACCGAACCCATTTTGCGCTTCGCTGATCCAAACCGTCCCTTCATAGTGGAAGCTGATGCCTCGGACTTTGCCATCGGGGGGATTTTGCTACAAGGAGATCCCGAGGGAAAGGAGTTGTACCCCTGCGCATACTTCTCTAGGAAGTTAAAGCCTGCAGAGAAGAACTACACGGTTTGGGAGAAGGAGTTACTGGCCATTAAGGACTCTTTTGAGAACTGGAGGCAGTATTTGGAGGGAGCCTCCCATCAAATTGAAGTGCGTTCCGACCACAAGAACCTGGAAAGTCTGCAAACGGCCAGGAAGCTGAACCAGAGGCAGATCAGATGGTCCCAGTTCTTCGCCCGGTTCAACTTCAGGATTACGTATCACGCCCAAGCCAAGAATCAGAGAACGACGCCTTGTCCAGGCAGCCGCAATTTAAGGAGAGTGAGCCCCAGGACCAGCCACAGTACGTGATCCCGCCGGAGAAATTAACACTAGGATCATGCCAACCTTCATGGGAGGAAGAGCTCAAAAGAGCGCAACAGGAAGGGACGGGCATACAGCAGTACATTCACGAGGCGGGGCAGGATCCAGGCTCAGAGGTGAATTTCTACTGGCGAGATGGGTTGTTGTGGTTTAAAACGGCCAGGGTCGTGCCAGAGGGAGACTTAAGACTCAAAATTCTACGCCAGTGCCACGACTCTGTCACTGCAGGACACTTCAGGATTTACAAAACCATTCAGAATATAGCTAAAGACTTTTGGTGGCCGAAGATGCACCGGGACGTTGAGGACTATGTGAAATCCTGTTCGGTTTGTATGCAAGCTAAACATCAAACGGGAAAACCGGCAGGGCTGTTACAACCGTTAAAGGTCCCCAGTGAGCCTTGGAAGGACCTTTCCATGGACTTTATAACTGATCTACCAAAGTCACAAGGGATGACTGCCGTTCTAGTCGTGGTAGATCTACTTACCAAGATGGCACATTTTCTCCCTTGCCCGGGGCCCTTAGAAGTGAAAGAAACGGCCAAATTATTCATCAAGGAGGTTTACCGGTTGCATGGATTGCCCAACAGTGTGGTCTCGGACCGAGGGACTCAGTTTACAGCTAAGTTTTGGAGGGCGCTCTGGAAGCAGCTGCAGACGGAGTTAAAACTCTCGTCTGCCCATCACCCCCAGACAGACGGTCAGACGGAACGCTTGAATGACGTTTTGGAGAAATATTTACGCTGTTACGTTTCTTATCAACAAACTGACTGAACTTCATATTTACATTTTGCAGAGTTTGCCTACAACAACGCCTTACACTCCAGCACTCAGCAAACCCCGTTCTTTGCAAATTATGGATTTCATCCTAAAGCCTTTCCTAGCAGTTCGGATGGAGTGTTGGTGCCCGCTGCTGAAGAATTTCTACAGGAGTTACAAGCCATCCAACAGACCCTGAAACAACAACTGGACGAAGCCAAGACGGAGTACAAGCGAGCTGCCGATTTACACCGGAGAGAAGCTCTTCAAGCAGGAGACCAGGTATGGTTGTCCACTCGTTTCCTCCCCATGCCAGGCAAATGCAGAAAACTGCAAGATAAGAGGGTGGGGCCTTTTGAAATAGAGACTCAAATTAATCCGGTGGCGTACCGGCTGAAGTTACCCGATTCATTCAAAGTACACCCTGTGTTTCATTGATCTCTGCTCACCAAAGCAGCCCCCCCCAGTGAGTTGCGGCCAGTGGAACCCCCAGGGGCTCCGATCAGGGTAAATGAGCAGACGGAGTACGAAGTTGAGGACATCTTGGACTCCCGAATAAGACGCAAGAAATTGCAGTATTTGATCCATTGGAAAGGGTACGGGTCTGCAGATAGGAGTTGGGAAAATGAAGTTGATGTGCACTCTCCAGAGTTAGTGAAACGGTTTCATGAGTTATTTCCCCACCGTCCCAAGCTAGGTAGAGGGGGGGGCTCAGCCTGGAAGAGGGGATGATGTCGGGACACGGAATTGGGGTCCTGTGGATTTAGAGTCAGAAGACGAGGGGGAGGGGAGCCCCCTGTCAGACTTGAGCGAAGGAGAAGGAGAGGAATGTCCAGAGATAGGGTTGCCCAGCAACGGAGATCCTGGGAGCGCCAGAGTCTCAGAGCCAACCTTGAAAGTTCACACGCCTCCCCCTCCGCCAGGACCTCCCCTTACGCCCATACTGGAGTCGGAATCTTCAGAAGGGGAGGGGCCGGCGCTTCCCCCCTCACCGCATACTCGACGACGAATGAAGAGACAAGAAAGGGGGAGGGGGAGACAGGTGGCCCCGGAGGGTGGATTGAGGCGGAGTGAAAGGCTTCGCGCCCGTTTGGGTCCTACTTAAGAGTTGGGCAGGAAAGTGCACTTCGCTCTGTCAACTATCTTTCCATGTCACAGGATCTGTAAGTCAGTGGCGCTTGATGAGAAGGCGCAGCATTTGTGTGGATGTCACTCTAATAAAAACTGAATTGCTTTCACCCACTGGTCTGGTCCCTCAGTCTCATCCTGGACCCGACAGACATGGTCTCCACAGCCAACTCTGGTGAAGACTTAAACGAGAGATAGAGCTGTGTGTCATCCGCATATTGGTGACACCGCAGCCCAAATCTCCTGATGATAGATCCCAGCGGCTTCATATAGATGTTAAATAGCATGGGAGAGAGGATAGAACCCTGTGGCACTCCACAAGTGAGGGGCCAAGGGTCTGAAACCTCATCTCCCAATGCTACCTGTTGGTGCCTGTCAGAGAGAAAGGAACGGAACCACTGTAAAACAGTGCCTCCAATTCCCAGTCCTTCCAGGCGATCCATCAGGATACCGTGGTCAACAGTATCAAAAGCCGCTGAAAGATCTAGGAGGACAAGAAAGGTGAATTCTCCCCTATCTAATGCCCTCCTCATATCATCCACCAGAGCGACCAAGGCTGTTTCAGCTCCATGTCCAGTCCTGAAACCTGATTGGTATGGATCCAGATAATCCGTTCCATCCAAGTGTGCTGACAATTGGTTAGCCACCACTCGCTCAATGATCTTGCCCAAAAATGGTAAATTCGAAACAGGGTGGAAGTTGTTCAGAACTTGGGGATCCAGGGAGGACTTCTTTAAAATATGTCTTATAATTGCCTCCTTGAGGGCCAGTGGCATCACACCCTCCACTAAGGATGCGTTTACCACCGCCCTAATCCCTTCGCCCAGTTTCTCCTTGCAATTCACAAGGAGCCATGATGGGCAAGGATCAATCAGACAAGTGGTAGGCTTCACAGATGAAAGCACCTTGTCCACTTCCTCAGAAGGGAGAGGCCGAAACCGATCCCACTGGACCGGATTGCAAATGGTCAACGCTGGTTCATTCACTGCATCCACGGCGTACGGAATCGAGATCCTTAGGTGTTCGATTTTATCAGCAAAGTGTTTTGCCAATTTGTCACAGGGGTACCTGAGCAACTGGACCGACCAGGCTTCGGACCACCTGGAACAACCTCCTGGGACAACACTCTGCGGATGCAATAGAGGTAGCAAAGAAATCCTTCTTTGCTGCCTTCACTGCCACCTGGTAGGCAGCTACTGCTGCTCTGACCTGTGTCCGAGCACCTTCGGAGCGAGATTTCCGCCACCGGCGTTCTAGTCGTCTCACCTCCTGCCTCAGATTGCGCAACCGTGGTGAATACCATGGCGCTATCTGAGTTCTGTTCAGGGGGAGAGGACGTTTCGGGGCAACTCGGTCCAATGCCCCGGTGATCCCCTCATTCCACTCCATCATCAGGGTTTCGACCGAGCGACCTTCAGCAGGTTCCAATTCCCCAAGCGCAGTCAGGAATCCATCTGGATCCATCAAGCGCCTGGGGTGGACCATTCTAATAGGTCCTTTGCCCCTGCGGAGGGCGTGTGGCAACAAGAAATCTATATTCACCAGATAGTGATCTGACCATGACACAGGGGTATAAGAAATAGCCCCCACTTTCAGAACACTTCCCTCCTCTCCCAGGACAAATACAAGGTCGAGAGCATGACCGGCTACGTGGGTGGGCTCAGTATTATTAAGGTGCAGTTCCCAGGAAGCCATGGTTTCCAGGAAATCCCGAGGGGCTCCAATGAGAGTGGTCTCAGCATGCACGTTGAAGTCCCCAAGAATTAATAGCTCTGGGGACAACACTCATACATCCGAGATCACCTCGAGCACCTCGGCCAGGGAGTCTGCTGTGTTGCGGGGCGGGCGGTACACAAGCAGAATCCCTAAACTGCCCTTCGGGCCCAACCTCCAATACATGCAATCAACAAACTTGGTCCTTGGGAGCGGAGGTCTGGTAAAAACCAAAGATTCCCGATAGATGACTGCCACTCCCCCTCCGCGCCTTCCCACCCTCGGCTACTGGGCGCAGCGGAAACCCGGCGGACACATGGCCTCAAGAATGGGAGCTGAGGCCTCGTCCAGCCAAGTTTCCGTAACGCACACCAGGTCTGCGCATTCATCCAAAATCATATCATGGATGATAGATGTTTTTTGTGACACAAACCTGGCATTACACAACAACAGTCGAAGGTCAGTAGGAATCCTGCGTCTCCCAGTTGTCTTCTGGATTTGGGCAGACCTGGAACAAGGGATGGATATTATACATCTATCTCTTGTTCCTCTAGACTGACATGGTCTGCCCCCAGCAGCAACCCAGCGTCTGCCGCCCAATCTTGATATAGCTTGGCCCCCCTCCCTCTCTGTCATAACCCCCCCAGATCTACACATGCCCCTAACCCTATCCGCTTGATGGACAGGCCACCCACCCTAAACAATATACAAAACGGAGTCCCACCTCCGTAATACACGCTGACAACAATCAGCTAATCCCTCAATTAATGGGGGGGTACATCCATTAATGTTTCTCTCCTTGCTTTCTCTTTTTTCCCCAGGAGAATAACCCTCCTCTTTAGGTCACAAATACAAGCCACAGCAGGGGCTGTTGAGGAATGTAGTCCTAAGACTCCACAGTCCGATTACATTACCTTGCACAAAAGCTTGAATTTAATGATTGCATACTATGGAATTGGAAATAATACTTTGCACACATATTTAGGTTCTTATTGCTTTTGGAACAGTCACTTTTTCTTTTCTCTCAGAATCTATGAGTTTCTAAGGTGGCATTTTAGCCATTATCAGTAAAGCTCATGAAGATGCCTATATATTAACAAGATTACAGCAATCTGGAATCAGGCAGATCATGTAAAAGCAAAGCACAGCTAAAAACAACATTTTTTAAAAATGGACATGACTGAGCAAATGCTGAAGAGATGCAAGCTTTAGGATATAGAAGCCCTATATCTGGTTATTCCTGACATGCCCATAATTTTATTTATTTGTTTATTGCATTTATATACTTCTTTCAGCCAAGCCCTGTGCAACCCCTTTAATCCCTCAAACCAATTCCCAAGTCATGTTCAAACTGTTGACAGGGGTGTAGTCATCCAGAGTCTCAGGGAGTCTTAGACCCTTTATTTTTTTGGGAGCAGGGTGCCAACAGGGTCCCCACGTCTTCACCATCCTATCAGATAATCAACATGAAAGGGGAGTGTGTGAGCCACTGAAAAGAGTCTAACATGCTTCCTTGTCCTTTACTGCTGATTGGAGCCAAGAAGACTGTTCTTAGCAGCTAACACTCTCCTTATTGGCTCCTAGGGATATCTGTTGTGGGAGAAGCATTAACAAGGATCTCATTCTTAACCCAGCAGCAAAAAGGGGAGGGTGTGGCTGTGACTAACATGAAGGGATGCTGCACTTCTGAATCTGCCACTATACTACTGACTGTGGATAATTATTATTCACTTTCACCATCATTATCGATTTGTGATTCTGCAATCAACACAGGAGGGCTGACAGTGTCCTATGTAATCACATATTACTCTATTCATTTCATTGTGGGAGAGTGCACCATAAACTCAACCTGATTACATGCTGGGAATATTCCCTGGCACTGAAGTTAATGAGTCATCCCTGCTTACATGGAGCTCAATGTATACAGCAGAGCTCCTTTGAGCCTGCAGTTGTGATCCGATCCCCCCAAAGGTAATAGAATTGTTCTTAAAAGTTAGCTTTTCATTATTTCCTAACATATTTATCAGCAGCAGAAAGAATTTGGCTTTCCAGGTTTAAATTTCTGATTTTAAAATGGTCAGAAACAGGTAACTCAAAGATCTAAACAATAATTTTTCACAATTTGTAGTTATTTTATTTAACAAAATTTATATACCACTTATAGAACAAATTAGAATACACAGTCTAAAATATCCATGTACAATGCCAATAAGAAACAAACTTTCAGTGGTTATCAGTCCCTCTTCCCAAGGAACTCTGGGAATTGAGCTATGTGAGGGGAATAGGGACCTCCTAACAACTCTCAGCACCCTTAAACTACAGTTCCCAGGATTCTTTGGAGGAAGCCATGACTGTTGAAGTGGCATCACAGTGCTTTAAATGTAAGGTACACATGTGGACTTACATTAGTGGATGCCTCTGCTTGACTGAAAGCTATTCCACGAACGGAACAGCACTTTTGGATTTCACCCTTTATATATTTAAACTTGTTCAAAGTAGTAGGTTTTTTCTTCTTCTTCTTCCAAAGTTTCACAGAATCCAGTTCTAAACCCTGTATGTGTACTAATTTATAATGCATCATCACAATTCAGTAGAATAAATGGAAGATTAATTTAAAAGTGCACCTTGGGAATATTTTCTTAGCGATGTTAGCATTGACCAGGAGTTACATTTTCATGTTATCTTCATAATTACAAAGCAACACTTTTTTGTCTCTTCCCCTCCCGCCCATATTATGGTCTATTAAGTTGATAATGCATCATCAGCCTGGTTTCTTCATACTTTATCTTATAGTGCACTGAACTGTCTAGAAAGCTTAAAGTGACTCCTAATGAATCAAATTTAGATTATGTTACGAGAAAGGTAAAGCCATTATTTCCAAAATTAAAATGAGCATAATCCAGCTGAAGTTAAGCATTTATAAGCTAAATTGACATCAGTGGGAGATATTTAAGCACACACTTAACTATCCCACTCAAATCTATTGAACCAGTGCTTTACTTTGGCCCATACTAGGGATCAGCTGATCTGTCAGTTTCGGTTTCTCATTTTTCCAGTCTTAAATTCAGCTCTCCACATTTCCACATCAGTCTGTGAACTTTTGTTTAGAAAGTCATCGTTAAAATTCATCGGGAATTTAGTGTTAATTTCTCCTAACACACACATTTTGTGTGCAATTTTGCCTAACATACACATTTTTGCAAAACATATTCTCCTAAATATTTATATTTTCTCCAATATAATGTTTCTGTGTATGTTATCTTCACTAATCTGTGCATCTTTATGCACACTAACTTAATATATGAATTTTTATACACATTAGGTGGCTGGAGAACTGTACTGCAAAATTCAGAGTAGTGCAAATTTCAAAGGATGGCTGTGTTTTGCTTTGAATATTGTTTCAGAAAGTGCAAATTGGGTAGAATCACCTTTAAATGTGAACTGAACTGAATTTTTCCCCATCCCTTGCTCATACCCTGTATTTTGAATTTGAACATATGTTATTAACAGATTACTTCAATATCTAAAGTCTTTTGATATTAGTTTAGTTTGAGTGTAACTTTAAAAGTGCTGGGCAGAATCTGAAGAAATATATAATTTTGCATTACATAAGTGTAAATCTTTTTTTCCTTCTTCCTCACAATCCATTTCACTGAAAAATATAAAGTAAAAAAAAGATTGCAGTAGATTCTTATAGGCCGAATTATTTGTCTCAGAAAGATTTTATCTAGCTATAATCAACACTATAGAAAATGAGATTCCAACAGAACTTACGTTTTTGCATTGCATGGGGGCAAATGATGCAACTCAGCCTGCTTTTCCAAGCCTATCCTCAAGACTGTGATTAGATCAGGATTTAGTATAGCATTTCCTGACCGAGGATTTCCAAAACATTTCAGGCACCAGAGTGTTGAGGTTTGGACCATGTGTATACCCACAACTATACTTGTAGCTATACACAAGCATATTAGAGATCAAAGAGTGTTGCCAGAGTTTATAACTACAATTTTTATCTAGAACAAGGGCAGGAAACCTGTTGGGTTTGACAGGCCAGGTCCTTATTAGGATCTACCTTGCAGGTCAAATTTGACAGGTGGGCAGGGCTTTCCATCTGTCAGTCCTGATGCCATGTGATTGACAGGTGGCCAGCCCCAACCTTTTTGTCAAAATCCTTTGTGAGGTTTCCAAGTGCCCTCTGAGGGAAGCCAAAGAAAGAAGCTGCATTTTTACATGTAGGCTTACTTCTCTTGCTTCCTGCAGTAGTGGAGTGGGGGGAAATGAAGGGGAGAAAGCCTTGTTTCCCCATAACAGTTGTGGTGGCAGCAAGAACTGAACCCCTGTCCTCCCACTGATTAGCTGATGTCACAAGTGATGTTGACCAGTTGACAGGTGGGCACTGCAGCCCATAGCAGGGAAATGAAGAGGCAAGACAAGATGAAGTGCGGGTAAATCAAGGGCCACGTTATTTAAATAAAACCAGTTAAGTGCTTGATCGTATAATAAATGATCTGCAGAGAAAAGTGCAAGATCTGACTCTTACCCAATCGGGTGAGGGCACCCTGCCATGAAAGAGAGGGTGGTCCAGCCCAAGCTCCTTCTCCAGGCCCCACTCCTGCAGGATAGTTAGGGAGGCCTTTCTGCTCCAATCCCCCTCGGGGCCACACAACTCTGAGTGGGTGTTACAGTGTAGCCCCAAAGGTGAGCGTTATCCTGCCAACAGACCACACAACCTGGAAGGCAGGTCTCAGGTCCCACCTTTCACCTTAAAGGGTGCCTACGGGTGATCACCAAACCCTACCCTGTGAAATCCTGCACATATCCGCCATAGCCACCTTGCCCCGCCCCCTGTGCAACGCAGCATGCATGGCCATGTCGCCATTAAAAAAAGGGGGTCTTTGAAGCCATGCCAGGTCCTCCCCAACATGGCTGCAAAGGCCTGCCAGAGCCAGAGCCTTTGGGGTCTGTCAATGGCAGGAACCGTTTGAGGAAAATGACATTGTGGGTCGAATTGGGCCCCTGGCAGGCCATGACTGGCCCTGGGCCAGGGATTCTCCACCCCTGATCTAGAAGTATCTCTTCAGCAGGCTCTTGAGATAGTCATGGAATTGTATTCTGAGTTTTAAGGGCCATCCCTCACTGAACCCAGCTAGTTTATTTTTATACTGTCTTTAAAGGTAAAAACCTTCTCAAGGCAGTTCTCAAAACATTAAACATAAATATAGATATTACAGTTAACAGCATTACAACATTAAAAAATGAAAATAGCAGCAATAGTTAAAATCAAAATCATACAATATAAAACAAGCATCAATTAAAAGCAGACTGGAACATCCAAGTCTTTAAGGGCTTTTGAAAAATAGACAGGCATCCTCCCCACCACTAATCCAACATTTAATCTGTTGCAATGCCAAGATTATTATCATTGGTTCTGAGCAGACTAATGGTACTTTTAATTCTTCCTACCATGGTATTGCTCTCCTCTTCATGAGAAAGAGTCAGCAACATGACAGAAGATTTAAAGGGGCTGTCAATATCAATCATATTCAGAGTAAATCTGTTAAAACCAACAAACTTAAGTCTATTTATTTCACTGGGTCTACTTTGAGTATGCCTTACATGACTCTCAGTCAAGTAATCTTTAAGTGCTAACAACATGCATGCAATTCTAAATGGCTGGTGATAGTAAAAAGGTTTCACTAATATACATTTTATCTAACCAAAGACATAGGTTGTTTTAAAGATTGCTTTGAAAAAATAAAATTTGCCACTTCAGGAAAACGTAACATAGTACAATAAACAGTGCTGAGGAAAGTACAATTAAATGTGACAGGTCCATCTTTACCTCCCAATTCTTTATAGACCTGCTATAATTTCTTGTAACAGGAGTATTCTCCATCCCCCTTTTTAAAAAATCAATAGTTCACATATTTGTATGACACTATTCTGTGCAGTGGGAGATTTCCTGAACACTTTTATATTCACTTATATTTTGTTCCTTTCCAATCTTATTAAAAGCAGAAAAGTCTGTTCTGCATCCACAAGGACCTTAGATGTGTTCCCCCATCCCAACATAGAGCAAAGAGTGCCAACATTTTTATTTAGTTCTTTTGCATGACTATTGACATGAATGGAAATCATTTGTAGGAATAAAAAGGGAATACTCCTGGATGGGGTGATTTCATTGCATTTATAATATTTATGTGCAGGAAAATTATTGCACAGCTAACATTTGCCTGTCAAATTGTAATTTTTAGCACTGAGACTTTTCAAAGGCACCATATAAATGTTAAAGTAATAATAATTCCCACAACAGCCAACAGTGACATCAAAACAAAAAGTGTATTTCCATCAGAGATAGAGACTCATCAAGAGAGGACAAACCCAAGCACTGTGATCCAGTTCTGAAGCAAACAAAAATCTTAAGAAATCCTAAAATATTCATTTCACAGGTGAGCAAAAAGACTGTTTCTGTGGCATTCACTTATGGTGCAGGGTTGATGGCTTTTTGCTCCGTCTGCCATGTTAGTATTACTGAAGGCACATAGTACTTCAAGCATAAATCTCAAGCATAAATACAATAATGCAATTTGTGCTTCACACAATTTATTTCAACAGAATAAATTTGGAAGGATGATTTTCACTTCACTTCCAATGTTGCTAAGGAGCTTAGCCTCATGGTTATTTTAAGTATGTCCCAAGCACCTTAACTCATCTCCAGTTTGCCTCAGAGACACATGCAAAGCAAAAGCTTAGGCATGAAAGCCAAGAAAGTTGTAATTTGATTTTATTAGTTCAACTGATGTTGACCAATAAGCGAGGCTTTCACTAGCCATGCATCCCTGTGTGAGAACTCTGAAACATGATTTTCTCTGGCTTTTTCTTTCTGCCTAACTTTTAGCCTTATCAAGTCATCCTGGGCATAGCCTGATTTGACCTACTTAGAGCTCTTACAGAGGAAGCTCATATCTGGTGTACTGCCACCACCGGTAGTCACATTAGCATTCAGTATCATTACATACAAGCTAGAAACTACTGCTTATTGAATGAGGGTAGTTAATGGGAATAGCTATCTTTTCCCTCAACAGCCTCCAGATTAGTCATACTGCTCTGGAGCAGCACTCTCTGTGTTCTAACTTCCATCTTTACTTAGCATATAAACCTGCATATTAGAGTGGAGCACAACTGCTTTGTGCTGGGGCCGAATAGCAATTGAACCTGGGGTGATTTAGGGCAATTTTACCCCTTTCTGAATTGAACAGTAGTGTCAGTAAAGAACCCCAATTTGCCCTGTGTCACCCTGTCACTCTGTTTTCTCTACTTTTCTGTGCATTATATCTCTATTTTTCATGTCTCATTGTTTCTCAACGCTACATCCATGGGCTTTGCATGAAGTGAGGCTGTTTAAATGCTGCCTATACAGCACTAAAGAGCTCTGGATGATTTGTTTTTGTTTTGTTAAAGCAGAACAGCGGAGGATTTTTGAAAAAAATTGTTTGTTTGTTTGTTTATTATTTGATTTATATCCTGCCCTTCCTCCCAGCAGGAGCCCAGGGCAGCAAACAGAAGCGCTAAAAACACATCAAAACATCATAAAAAAAGACCCTAAAAGTTAAAAGTTCCATTTAACCTTTTAAAAAGTTGTCCACTTAAAAAAAAAATATTCCAGAGCTCTTTAGCACTCTGCAGGCAGTATTAAAGACAGCCTCACCTTGTAATGCCTACTGGAGGATATCACAAATAATCACTAGGAAAGCTAAATTGACCAATGTGAAGCTGCTAATGTTTTTTTTTAAAAAAAAAAATAAGGCAAGAATTAAGAGTGCAGAGTGGTATTTTTTATTTCAAGGCTAAAAGCAAGAGAAAACTTCCTGCTCCCCATCTTTGAACCTGCATTTGACAGGCTTAATCTACTGTGGAGGGTTCCTGTGCCTGCACATTTCATCAGCCTCTGCTAAAGAAAAAAATTATAGCCGTTCTTAGATTACCCATAAGACTGAATGGGGAACAGATAGCTTTATTTCACACAGAGAGGCTCAGAAGTTGAATCACAGATTGAAGCAGACAGAGCGCCTCAGAAACAGTTCAGATTTTTAAAAAACACAGAGATACAAGACAAACTTTTGTGCTTATGTGCACTCATAGCATATTAACCAATCTTTGTATTTTGTTAAAGTATATACTCTTTACCTCTAAGTTCTGGCTTGTTGTCTGGTCATCAGTTCCAGGTATAAGTGCAATTTTCTTGTGTTGCACCATGCCTCTCAGCTAAATATCCAAAAATGCATGTTCCTCCTGGAGACATGTGTTCTAATGTGTGGGGAAAGACCTCCATGACAGTGTTAATCCAAACTATGGGAACCCAAAATTGTTCAAAGACTTCAATTTGGCCTTAAGTACTGAAACTGGATGAATTCACAAACACTCCATACATTTGCTGCTCTTGCACTATGGGGTCAGGTAAAGTGCGCCATCACAAACCGTTAAAAGATGACGGGGAAATGGTAGACTCAGACAACCACAATCAAAATCTTGTTATTACAAAGCAGAGGCAAAAGTTAATCTATGTGAGACAGAGACAAACAAATGATGAACAAAGTGGGAATGAGAATCAGTTTGAAGTCTTCATAGCAACCTAGTTTTTTTCATAGATACAAGCAATAAGAAAACAAGGGAGTTCATGGACTAATGACATGTTCATATTCATAAGAACATAAGAACATAAGAAGAGCCTGCTGGATCAGGCCAGTGGCCCATCAAGTCCAGCATCCTGCTCTCACAGTGGCCAACCAGGTGCCTGGGGGAAGCCCGCAAGCAGGACCCGAGTGCAAGACACTCTCCCCTCCTGAGGCTTCAGGCAACTGGTTTTCAGAAGTATGCTGCCTCTGACTAGGGTGGCAGAGCACAGCCATCACGGCTAGTAGCCATTGATAGCCCTGTCCTCCATGAATTTGTCTAATCTTCTTTTAAAGCCATCCAAGCTGGTGGCCATTACTGCATCTTGTGGGAGCAAATTCCATAGTTTAACTATGCGCTGAGTAAAGAAGTACTTCCTTTTGTCTGTCCTGAATCTTCCAACATTCAGCTTCTTTGAATGTCCACGAGTTCTAGTATTATGAGAGAGGGAGAAGAACTTTTCTCTATCCACTTTCTCAATGCCATGCATAATTTTATACACTTCTATCATGTCTCCTGTGACCCGCCTTTTCTTTTCTCTAAACTAAAAAGCCCCAAATGCTGCAACCTTTCCTCATAAGGGAGTCGCTCCATCCCCTTGATCATTCTGGTTGCCCTCTTCTGAACCTTTTCCAACTCTATAATATCCTTTTTGAGATGAGGCGACCAGAACTGTACACAGTATTCCAAATGCGGCCGCACCATAGATTTATACAACGGCATTATGATATCGGCTGTTTTATTTTCAATACCTTTCCTAATTATTGCTAGCATGGAATTTGCCTTTTTCACAGCTGCCACACACTGGGTCGACATTTTCATTGTGCTGTTCACTACAACCCGGAGGTCTCTCTCCTGGTCGGTCACCGCCAGTTCAGACCCCATGAGCGTATATGTGAAATTAAGATTTTTTGCTCCAATATGCATAATTTTACACTTGTTTATATTGAATTGCATTTGCCATTTTTCCGCCCATTCACTCAGTCTGGAGAGGTCTTTTTGGAGCTCTTCGCAATCCCTTTTTGTTTTAACAACCCTGAACAATTTAGTGTCGTCAGCAAACTTGGCCACTTCACTGCTCACTCCTAATTCTAGGTCATTAATGAACAAGTTGAAAAGTACAGGTCCCAATACCGATCCGTGAGGGACTCCACTTTCTACAGCCCTCCTTTGGGAGAACTGTCCGTTTATTCCTACTCTCTGCTTTCTGCTTCTTAACCAATTCCTTATCCACAAGAGGACCTCTCCTCTTATTCCATGACTGCTAAGCTTCCTCAGAAGCCTTTGGTGAGGTACCTTGTCAAACGCTTTTTGAAAGTCTAAGTACACTATGTCCACTGGATCACCTCTATCTATATGCTTGTTGACACTCTCAAAGAATTCTAATAGGTTACTGAGACAGGACTTTCCCTTGCAGAAGCCATGCTGGCTCTGCTTCAGCAAGGCTTGTTCTTCTATGTGCTTAGTTAATCTAGCTTTAATAATACTTTCTACCAGTTTTCCAGGGACAGAAGTTAAGCTAACTGGCCTGTAATTTCCGGGATCCCCTCTGGATCCCTTTTTGAAGATTGGCGTTACATTTGCCACTTTCCAGTCCTCAGGCACGGAGGAGGACCCGAGGGACAAGTTACATATTTTAGTTAGCAGATCAGCAATTTCACCTTTGAGTTCTTTGAGAACTCTCGGGTGGATGCCATCCGGGCCCGGTGATTTGTCAGTTTTTATATTGTCCATTAAGCTTAGAACTTCCTCTCTCGTTACCACTATTTGTCTCAGTTCCTCAGAATCCCTTCCTGCAAATGTTAGTTCAGGTTCAGGGATCTGCCCTATATCTTCCACTGTGAAGACAGATGCAAAGAATTCATTTAGCTTCTCTGCAATCTCCTTATCGTTCTTTAGTACACCTTTGACTCCCTTATCATCCAAGGGTCCAATCGTCTCCCTAGATGGTCTCCTGCTTTGAATGTATTTATAGAATTTTTTGTGGTTGGTTTTTATGTTCTTAGCAATGTGCTCCTCAAATTCTTTTTTAGCATCCCTTATTGTCTTCTTGCCAGAGTTTGTGTTCTTTTTTATTTTCTTCATTCGGACAAGACTTCCATTTTCTGAAGGAAGACTTTTTGCCTCTAAGAGCTTCCTTGACTTTGCTCGTTAACCATGCTGGCATCTTCTTGGCCCTGGCGGTACCTTTTCTGGTCTGCGGTATGCACTCCAGTTGAGCTTCTAATATAGTGTTTTTAAACAACTTCCAAGCATTTTCGAGTGATGTGACCCTCTGGACTTTGTTTTTCAGCTTTCTTTTTACCAATCCCCTCATTTTTGTGAAGTTTCCTCTTTTGAAGTCAAATGTGACCGTGTTGGATTTTCTTGGCAATTGGCCAGTTACATGTATGTTTAATTTAATAGCACTGTGGTCACTGCTCCCAATCGGTTCAACAACACTTACATCTTGCACCAGGTCCCGGTCCCCACTGAGGATTAAGTCCAGGGTTGCCGTCCCTCTGGTCGGTTCCATGACCAACTGGTCTAGGGAATAGTCATTTAGAATATCTAGAAACTTTGCTTCTTTGTCATGACTGGAACACATATGCAGCCAGTCTATGTCCGGGTAGTTGAAGTCACCCATTACTACCACCTTTCCTAGTTTGGATGCTTCCTCAATTTCATATCTCATCTCAAGGTCTCCCTGAGCATAAGTGTAGAAGATGTAGCACACACATATGTTCTATAACTCTGCCTCCAAACCTCCAGCCCCAAGCTTTGGATAACCATAAAAGGGGGATTGGATAACACAACAAGCTGTAACTAATATTACTAATCACCAGACATTGCCAATTTGGCATAGGATTGAGCACACGGAAGAGGTTCTCATAGGAATAGAGCTGGCTATTCAACCATATATACTTTTTGATAGCACTTGATAGTATTTGGTCATCTAGTTAAGAACTGAACCACAGTGCCCATGGAACTAATTTGGATAAAAGCCATTGGATTCTCAAGATTGTTCTTAAAGCACTAAAAACATGCACTCACAACTTGCATAAAAGAGCAAGAGTGAGAAGAGGAAAATAATTGGAAACATATGATATAAAGTGGAAAGTTGGGAAGTGTTTTATTGCTTACATTTTAGGAAAAATATCTGAGTCAGATGATTCCAGCAAATGCATTAAATATTATGCACAGCAACTGATCTTTTTTAAAAAAAACCTCTATGGCATACCCATTTTGAGACAATTAAAATTTCATCTGTCCATTCATTGGGAGACTATAAAGACTTCATTATATTAAGGATCATCATCATTTGAACTGACAATAAATATTTTTGTTGCTAGAACTGTATCTTGCTTGTTACATGGTGCAGCAATCTGGTGAAGCTCTAGTAGAGATGAATTGGATAAAATCCAAAATAAGTTCTTGCATGTACTACTTGGAGTCTGACATAGCACAGCTGGTGCATTACTTAGAACTGCAAAAGCAAGTATTCATAAATCCATGATTCTATACTGGAAAAACTCTCACTAATGTCAGATCAACATTTAGCAAAACTGCTTTCAGACCTGCAGAATAGAAAAGGCTGGGCACTATGTTAGGCCCAGCACCAGCACATGCCCGGGTTGGACCCTGGCTGAGGGTTCCTGGGGCCCTTCTTTAGGGTGGGAGGGTGGATCCCACTCCACGATCTGCGGCAGCATTGGTTCATGTGACCCGATGCTGCTGTGGAGTGGGAGTTCCCAGGTACCCCCAATACAGGCAATGTGTGCATGCCTCTCATCACCCAAGATGGTGGTGGGGACATCTTTTAGCGGTTGACACCCCTGCCACCATCTTGGGTGGTTGCAGGCATGTGCGCACAACACACAGGCATGCATACTGATGCCAGAGGTAGGTAGGACAGGTATGCCTATATAAGCCCCATGCCACTTGTACTGGGAGACGGTGTCGGGGCAGATGACACTGGAGGCCTGGTCAGGCTGCTGCCCTGAACAATTTGATACTGAGGTATTCAGTTTTGCTTATAATGTCATCTCAGGGCATCTTTGACCATGAGATTTTTGCTTAAGATGCCAAAATGGACTTTGAATATATGAAGAAGCAGTGTGGTATATTAAAATTAACTAAAAGAGCTGCTTATCTGTAGGAACTAACTTTTCCACACTGTTAGACATATGTTTACTCAGTTTAGATTTCAAACTATGCTCACAGAATATTGGACTGATATATTCTTTAATAGGCCAACAAGTGACCATCTTTGTAGATGTGGACTGAAGATGTCCACATATCCAGAATGAAAATATTGTGCAACATATTCTATAGTGATCTTCATGCAACTTACCTAAGGATAGACTCCTCTGAATCTGAATTCTGAAAGTCAATCAGATTATTTCAAATCTGATGGTTGCTGGCTGGTGTAGACAAGTTTGTTATCCAAAAGGTAGTTTTATATGCATAAACATTGAGAAAGTTATAGACTACTTTTTTTTTATCCCAAACAGTATCAACTGCTATGGGGATTTTAAAAATAAATAAATAAATAAATAATTTTGAGAACTTTGCAAGTTTTGAGAATTTGCATTCCTGAAAATGCATGTTTAACTTACTCTTAGATTGTCATGTTTGTTTTTGCGAGTTACATTGTAATCACCATTGGCTAAAAACAATAAATATCTGAGTGACCTATTATTTAATTTTTTTGTCAGAAATTAATTCCAGTGGTACCCGTTTGCCAAGTCAGTTTTAACCTCTCTGAAGTTCCTAAAAGTGTGATTTGAAGAGCTTTTCTTAATATTCCCTTAGTCTTTGTTACCAGTGTAACAAATAGTTTGAAGATTACTGCTACCAGAAGCATCCAGCCAGGTGGTGCCACAGAGTAGGCATCTCAGCAGGTACCAGGACAGTGTGAGGGCAGGGCAGGTGGTAGCAAGTTTGGGGCATTGTGGGTGATCTGGTAGAAGTGCCAGATTAGCTCCACCAAGTGGCAGAAACATCTCTGCCAGTAGACTGACTCCATTGTGCCATCACACTGGTCACTCCTGACTGCCACAACAGACATTATAGTTAATATGACCACATGGCACTAATCATGTCTTAGGTTTTCTTCTTTTTTAAAGCATGGCTCATTTTTCAGATTTAAAAAGGGTAAATGTTTGCTTCCACATTGCAGTTTAACATGGAATTGCCATCCGTTGTTCACCCTCTTTTTACAAAGCACAGGCAACTTAATTGCTAATGTGTTCCATTGTAGTGTTTCCATTGTAGTGTTTCCATTGTTGCCCTTCTGTCTGTTTTCAGGCCTGCTTTGTGATTATTTTATTTGAAATTTAAAATACAACTGCTGCAGCAGCCTGTCCAATATGGACTGAGAAAGCACTACTGTGATGTTTCATGGCTACTATATTTTTAATTAGAAGCTTCCTCTATCATAGCTTATGCCCCTTTGTTTCTGTTCAGTGCAACAGCAGCATGAGCAGCATCTTAAATGGCACTTATTCTCACTTTTTATACAGAAAAAAAGGGGGAGGAGTGACAAGACACTCAGGGATGCATTTTGCTCATGATCAGGCTTTGATAGCAATATTTAAGATTAGAAAAGAATGCTCCCCATCAGATTTGATGACAACCCTGGGCAATTCTGTCTGCCGCTAGTTGTTTCACTTTCACTTGCATTCTCTACCCAGCCAGCGATAAAGAAGCATATTTGTTTGCTTGCAGTAAGTAGTAAGAGTTTGTTCATTCTGCAGTAGCTTCTCTCTTGATTCACTTGTGTGAGTTATCTTACTCAAGGACGGGGGGGGACATCCTTGTGTCTTCTCGCAGCACACTGGTTTGAGTTGTGTCTGCAGTGGCTTGTTTTAAATGGTTTCCTTTTTTATGGCAGGGTCTGTACAATTTTACACAGAAATTAAGCAGTCTAAAGAGTGAGAGCTACACATTTTTGTTGTCATGGTTACACTACAATAACTACAGACATCAGATAAAACAGAACCTTATAATTCAAAATATAACGCTAGACATAGTTTGCTAAAAGACAAGCAAGGCAATATAGTATAACCAAGAAGGTTATTAAAATCCCACACAGGCCATTTGCCAGGCATTGTATGTACAGTATATATTCCTCTATCTTTTTTCCTCATTTAACCATGAGAAGTATCACATACAGGCACACATATATGCAACGAACAGGGAGAGAAAAAAACAAAAACACATATTTTAGCTAAATCCTCAACATTTGTTATTGAGGCTCATGTCTACACTATAAAGAGAAGATATTTCCTAAACAAAGGGTTGTTTTTGGAACACATCTAACATTTTAAAAACATTGGTGTTTCCAGTTTGTGAAGGTGGAAAATGAATAATCTCTGTGTTAAGTTTCAACCCTCAAGTAATATTCTGTGGCTAAACTTCTAGACAAATACAGCTCTCTCTGAGGGAGGCAGAGAGGATACACACAATTATGTTACATTGCTGACGTATTACAGTGCCATGTTACTAAACATCTGGCAGTCATCTGAGCACTGCTTGAAATTGTCAAAGCATGACAGAGTCCTGAATAATAACCTAACCTAGAAGCAATTCAACCTAACTGACAGTAAGTTAAAAGAGCAGAAGCTATTATAATAAGTTATTATACACAATTCCAATTAAGAGTTGGACACTGTTCACACAGGTGGTACATTAAAATGTCTATTGTTGGATAAATTAGGTCTGAACACCACCTCATTCTAAATATCCAGCCTCCAGTGATTCCCCAGGCAATAAGAAGTTGCAAGACTCTTCTTTGTATATCCTGCTACGCTGACAACTATGTTTAGCTCTGCTTCCAAATAAAACACATCAGTCTTGCTATAGGACTGCAAAAACCTTAACAAAATACACATTCGCTTGATTTAAATGTGGCCACACAAACCATTATGGCAGCTTTGATTCGTGGTTTTTAACGCTATCACTCAAACACTCCAGGCTCCATAGCCAGAGTTAGGAAACAGTAGTCGGAGGCAGCCCTGTAGGCAGCCTTCCTTTGTTCCTGTGATCTAAAACAATCTGCATGGAGGAGGAGTGAGTCGATGTCCTCCCCCACTGGTGGAGAGAATGTGGGGGGATTGGCTGGTACTATGTGCCTCCTGCCCAAAAGAAATGCCCCAACAAGAAATGTGGCTGCACCACTAACAAGAAAGGCTCACTACAGGGCTGACCCTGCCCCCTGCTCCCTAGAGGAGAGGATGTGAGGGCCAGGCTGACCTTCCCCCTCACTCCTCCTCCATGCAGAGTGTGTTAACTTACATAAACGAAGTTTACTCTGCTGATTTATCTCACCCTTTTTGGAGAGATCCTCAAGAATGGATACCACACTTTAAGAAGGATGCAGACAAACTGGAATAGGTTCAGAGGAGGGCAACAAGGATGATCAGGGGACTGGAAACATGAATTGAACTACTTTGGTAATGACAATAAGCTCCTGAGCTTGGCTGTGATGCTAGATTAAGTTTACACCACCATAAATGTGTCTTCCTAGCAAGTCCTGTTGCCATAGCTAACACAGTTCTGCCTTTGGACTGTCAATGGAAAAAGGATGTCACTGCAAGCTTTAAAATTTCTCCTGGCACTAGAAGGTGCTTTCATTAAGCACTTTCTTTTTAAATCCTGAAGTGCTTTTGTGCAGGTTAATTAGAAACCAAATTGGGACGGAAGCAACCGTCTTTGACTAATCACATTTCCCTGCTAATAAATTGTGGCCTCCACAGGACAGCTCTTTGTTTTTCCCTTACCATATCCTATTTAGTCTTGGATTACTAATTACTTGCATATCACCTGGCCTTAGGTTTTCAGAAACCACCCTAATGATGGGCCCTGTCCCATGTAGTATCACTTAAGAGAGCACTGTGGAAAAACTGAGGGTATAAAAACAAAATGGAATTGATCAATACATGCAAGACTTGTATGCGGAGGGGTAGAGAGAGAAGCAGCATATTTTGGCAAGGTGAAGGCAATCTTTTGGGGCAAACAGATGGTGACAATATAGTCACAAAACTCTTGTGTGTTCACTATCAGGACCTACATAGAAGCGACAAATGCCATCAATAACATCATAAAAGCAGACCTGATGTTGCTTTTCCTACAGGTCTGAGTGAGACCTTTAAAAAGGGTAAATCAGGAAGTAATAGTAAGATTATCACCGATGATAATCAGAGACTCTGATTGAAAACAGGCTATTTTATTGGAGCTACTGCCAAAGTCATCCGTTTTAATTACTGTTATGTGCTTCTCTGAGTAGTGAGAAGTTCCAGGAGTCTTACCAAGGGCTATTTTCCTTTTATCAGGAGACATCACTGGAGACATATGGAGTTGGGTCAGACTGAAGCTCCAGAGTGGTTTAACAATCAATCCCAATTCCCAGGGGACTCTGGGAATTGTAGGTTTGTGAGAGGAATAGGGGTCTCCTATCTCTCAGCACCTGTAACAAAGTACAGTTCCCAGGATTCTTTGGGGAAAGCCATGACTGTTTTAAGTGGCATGTCACTGCTGTAAAAGTATAGTGCAGATGGGGTCTTAGGCTTAGTGTGCACCCACTGAAATCAATGGGACTTTGATGACTAAATTAAATCCCATTGATTTCAATGGTTCTATTCCAAGCAAGAGGAAAGCTGTGTACACACATACATTTGAAGTACATTTGAAACATCTTATTTCCCCCCCAAATCCTGGAAACTATAGTTTAAGGGTGCTGGAAATTGTAACTGTGAGAAGTAAACTACAGATCACAGAATGGAGGGGGGATAATGTGCTTCAAATATGCTTTAAATTTATGGTGTGTACACAGATCCTAGGTCTGGATCCCAACCATCATGTTTAGGAATATCTGGAATTGTTTACAAATATACAAGCACAGCATAGTTGAAGTCAGACAGTATTGCACTGTCTGAGGATTCTCTCCACTGCCCACATCAGATCCCCAGAAAGAGATACCTGACCCCACCCACAAAGTGTCCCTTCCAGAGCACAAAGCTACCCCCTTTCTCTCTCTCCTTTGACACACATTCTGTTCCCCAAACTGCTTCTATTATTCCATGGCACATACATAGCTAATGGGAGGGAGAGACCGAATTGCCTTCTTTAAAATGGCTCTCACATTCCAGGGATGTCCCAACCATTTCCAGTCATTATGGACTGTAGAGGACAAGTCAGAATAATGTCAGTGGTAGTGCACATACTTTGCATGTAAAAAAGTCCCTGTTTCAATCCCTGGCATCTCCAGGTATGACTAGGGAAGACTCTTGACTAAAATGATGAAGAGCCATCGCCAGTCAGTATCAACAATACTGAGCTGGATAGCCCAATGGTCTGACTCGGTATAAAATGAATTTCCTATGTTCTTTCCTACAGAAGGCTCTAGTTCAAAACCAAGAGTTGTATCCAACAAAGTCATCCAGTTAGCATATGTATGTCTGCTTGCACAATGGGACTTCCTCTCCCTCCCCACTCCATATGCTCCCCTCCAATGTTCTCCAGAGGGTTGGTGGAACCCCCAGAACAGATCTGGGAGGACACACATCAGATGCAACTCCAGAAGATTTAATTTTAATATCTTGACATACTTGGACCAGCTATACAGAGGATCTTACCCCAACAAAACAGAAATGCTGATATTTTAAATTCAGCATCCAAATCCCATGGCTTAGTACAGCATGTCTTCACTAGAACAGCAAGAAAAAATGCTACATCTGGCTAGCTTTATGAAATTCTGACAGCCTGTTTTCCCAACCTGCTTCATGTTTGGTGCCAGTGTGTGGCACTCAACTTTTCATTTTAAAAATAATCTGCTGAGCCAAAGAGATCCCCTTTCCTTTCCCTCCAGAACTATGGAAGTCCCAGTTGTACTTACTTGTCTCTTCTGCTCCTCTTGTATGGAACGGGAAATGACTTTTTCATGTCATATAGTCCCCTGTCCTAAGAAAGAAAAATGTGCAACTGAGTAAGGGGGGACATAAGAGAACCTCTACATTTTGGATTACCATTAACCCATGTCATTTTTGGCCATGGTCTGTTAGGCTCAGGTAGCCAAGCAAATAGACTTTTCCACCAAACAAGAGTCTTACTCACTAAATGCTGTGCTACCTAGATGCCAACTCATGTACCAACCATGCTTCCTGGCTGAGGCATGATTGACATCAGTCTGAAGGTGGTAATGTATACACCCATAGGGCTCCCTCCATGGGGATGAGAACTCCCATTGGCCAAGGTTTCTGTGCCCATGGAGAAAGTCCTATTGCGCTTCCTCCACAGGGCTTAGAAATGTATATAGGGAGATTCCCTCTGTTGTGTTAAACAATGTATTTATTAGGCTGGAGTTATGGTACTCTAGGGGGCTAGCTCTTTGCTCCCTTAGCTATAAAGTAATGTCCTGGTTGGTAATAGCACTGTCCAATAAAAAGGGTGATAACTAGTTTCCTGAAGTTAGTTTTCCCCTCCAGAACTTGCATCAGTTTGTTTCAGTCATTGGCAAAGTTGGTAGTAGGGCTCGTAGCTCCAGAGGACTCCTTTTTTATCTGTCCCTCTTTCAGAAGCTGTCTCTCCACCAGAACTCACTCTCAGAAGCTGTCTCTCCCACCAATCAATCTTCAAAACTGTCTCTCTTAAAAGCCATATTTCTTAAATGACTATTTCTCCCTTTGAGCCTACTTTCTCAACAATAGAATCACCTGCCATCTAATTTCTCCACCATCATCACCATCCTCAGTTCACTATCCCCAGAAACTTTAAGCTTTTTTGGAGATTCTTTATACCATTTTTTAAATTTGGTTATATGAAATAGACCCTAATTAAAGAGAGAGATTGAGTTGACTGTTTGACAAAGTGTTTCAGAACCATGGGCTCAGAACACCTATGCATATATACCCATACTCACTCACCTCTAGATAGATGCTAGCTGGCATGGCCAATGCACATCAGCTAGAGTGGGGGGAGGGGACGCTGCACATTCTTGATAGTTATTCAAATCTTTGGTCATGCTGGGTACTGAATGCCTGAATCCATGGTGAAGGAATGGTACCTTGAGTACAGCATAAGTTTTTAAAAACAAAAATATGGCTGCTACAAAACCCTGCTTTTAAAGGAGTTACCTAAAATGCACAATACCAGAGTGAACTGAAAAACTATCAATGTAAATATAATTCTGATTCTGAGTGTTAACCAATGGTCACTTCCGACATCCTACTGAAGCAGAGAGGAAGGATGAGTGACTCATGCTGCCTCTAATTGCTTTGGGGTCATGTGCAGTCTTCACCGGCATGGTGCCCTCCAATTCTTATCAGCCCCCAGCCAGATGTTTTGGATTACAACTCATATGGATGAGACTGATGGGAGTTATAATCCAAAACATTTGGAGGCTTCCAGGTTGGTGAAAGCTGGCCTTGTGCAAAGACTAGTTGAGATGAAATGTATAATACCTGTGGCAAAAAAATAGTGTCCAAAAGAGGTTGGTAGATAGTGTTCAGAAGGTTGAACCTTTCAGAAGATGTTCCAGGGACTAGAAGAGTACCTGATAATAGCACAAAGCATAAGCCTTTCTTCTTTTGGATTCTTAAAACATTTATTCTTTTCACAGGCATTTTGGTAATGTGGAAAGTTACAAAACACTTCATGGAACTCCCAGTGTCCGAATCATGAAATTTTCTGTTTTTAAAAAGCATAAATCACTTTCTTCCAATCCCCCAAAAGTATAATTCAGTGTATTTTATTCAGATACAAAAACCAAGTTTTTATCCTTGCAAAAATGTAGTCTACTGCTGGTAAAATCAAGTTGTTACCACTGTAAAAGATGTAGCTAGAGGGATGAAAATGGAAATAGACTGCCTTCAAGTCGATCCCGACTTATGGCTACCCTATGAGTAGGGTTTTTATGGTAAGTGGTATTCAGAGGGGGTTTACCATTGCCTCCCTCTAAGGCTAGTCCTCCCCAGCTGGCTAGGGCCTGCTCAGCTTGCCACAGCTGCACAAGCCAACCCCTTCCTTGTCTGGGAGGCACCTGGGCTCCTTGGGACTATGCAGCTTGCCCACGGCTGCACAGGTGGCAGGGCACGTAACCCCTGAGCCACTCACTGAGGGGGTGATCTTTAGCTGGCCATTTACACCCAGGACACATGAGCGGGGATTTGAACTCAAAGATTCTGGACTCCCAGCTAGGCTGTCCTCCCCATTGTGCTATACCAGCAACTAGATAGAGTGATAGGAGCTAGCAAATATGTTTTCACAGCAGCAGATATCTATTTTAAATTGAACCATATCAGCACAGCATCAAATTAATATTTAGTTAATTTGTTTTGCATGTAGAATTCCTCATATTTATTAACAAGAGCAATTTTAATGACCTAAAATCACATATCCCCACTAATTACTATCCTAGTTTATATACAGCCTGCTATTATTAATTGATAACATTGTCTTCCTAGGGTGAGTAAGCAAACCTTAAAGATGCAAAATTGCACTCAACTTTTTCATTTTTCAGACTGCTAATCTCTAGGTACTTTGGTTTCATGGTTTATGGAGACAGACTTAAGTTTCCCCAATAGAGTTTTTAAAATCAAAAATTATATAATGAAGTTCAAAATTAAGATTGCTTGCTTTGTCTCTTGTTCCCCCCCTTTTTGTTCACTAAACACACACACATAATATGCAAAGTTTTGTTGATTGCAAATGTTTTGGAAGCTTCTTCTTATACACATTTCAACTTGTTAATTTTTCAAGGGACTTACCAATTTTATCTGTTTAAAATACACATATATAGTAAACACACAGGAATGAGTTTTCAATAAATGTAAGTGCTAATAATTCAATTTCTAGTGTTCACAGTGCTATTTTAGTAATGTTTCAGTGATGGCTGCCATAGTCCCCTGGAACAATGTTAGGTCTGGGACATTGTGCATAAATAAAATTATAACCATCAGGACACCCTGTGTGTCCTTGCTACCCAAGAATGGCATAATGAAAAAATGTAAGGGAATTCTGAATTGGTATGAATGGGAATCCCAATGATATGAATGGAAGTCCCAAATGGTACTCCATTTCATCCAGTTTTGTTCCTCCATGTATTAAATTCTGAAATGAATGAACATTAAACCAAATGGCCCCAATTCAGTCAATTTTCTTTCTCTCTTAAATGAATGCACACCCTAATTGTGACTCCTGCCTACTTGTTCTGTTGCACTTCCTAAGTAGGAACATGTCTGATTCTTTTAACATGTCTATATCTTGCATTTCAAATTGTCTATCACTTTTAACTCCTATATCCTGAACCACAATCAATTTATTGGCATACATTTTCAGGAAGTGATGTCCAATGCAAGATGCAGAATTCCAATAGCAGTTGGCCAGGCACCAGCACAGTAGGAAGCAACTACACATATGGGGAGGGGGAAAACCCTCCGTGAAGCTATAAAAATAGAACACAAGAGCAGAAGACTGCATAAGGAAACCTTTGCATATGAATGCTAATAAATATATACTGATATGTGACCCTAAGTAAAGGGGAAGATACAAATATTTTGCCAGATGGAAAGGAACCCATGTTCCCCTTTTCCCCTTTTAATCAAGAATTAATGGTGGATTGGCTTGCACATAAAAGTGAAAACCTTTTGTCATCCAAAAGGTCTTTGGAATAAGATTTTAAAGTACAAATGATCTTAATACTGCCATGTATCAGTCATACAACACTGTCTTTCAGCTGCTGACAGTGCAATCTTAACCATGTCTACTTAGAAATAAGTCCTATTGAATTAAATGGGACTTACTCCAAGGTAAGTGGGTTAGGAGTGCAGCTTTAGTCTTGTAAAGAACAAAATAATGTGTGGAGCAGAAAATACGGGCTGCAGATATACAGTATCTCTTACTATAGAAAGATAGTATCAGATGAAGGGTGGGTTAGAAATACTCCTTATAAATAAATAGTATTTCTAACCCGCTAGTCATCTGAAGATCTCAGAGTGGGATATAATACATAATTATAAAACACCAATTACATAAAAATAAGTTATATCAAACAGCATTACCAATATTTATTTATTTACTTAGATTTATACCCCACCTTTCTTCATCAAGAAACCTGCAGCAGCATACTATATATGTTGTTCCCAGGTGGTTTCCTATCCAGGCACTGATGAGACCTGGACCTGCTTAGCAAGGTGGTGGCCTCATCCGACTTCAGACCACACCCTGTAGCAAAGAGCAACCAACACAACAGTGGGTCTGCCAAAATATTAAAAACTGTAGGGAAAGCTAAACATCCTGCATCAGACAGGATCTAATAATCAGTAAAGGCCTGAGCAAACAGATGTGCAATATTGAGAATTAAGAGCATATCACTAACAACACAATCCTATGTACCTCTACTCAGAAATGTTCCATTAATGATTAATCTAAGGCGTCAGTCCTAAAAACACTTGCTAGTTCAATTGATCTTTCATCTGAATAAATGCGCTTAAGATTGCTCCATATATGCCAACAGACCCTACAATCACCTGGCAACCTACCCTAACCAAACACATCACATGTTCAGGTACAAATCTTTTAGACTGACAAATTTCTTATTAAAGTGGAGACAAGGCCTGCTATAACTGGCTATAATGTTTGTTTAAAAACCTAGGGTTTGATCCAGACTTACTGAGTAATCCAGATCTCCATGCTGGAAGGTGTTTGGATGCCTCTGTTCAGCTCTGCCAAGCTCCATTTGTAGCCAGTGGAAACCTTCAAAACCAAGCATTTGTGAAGGAGGGGATGAAAAGAACAGAGCTATGGATTCACTATTGCCTGCTGTCAGTAGGTCCAGTATGGGCCTCTCTGTTGCACCAGCCTGAAGCAGCACAAAAATGGGATGAAGTTGGCCCCGACACACATCTTCCACCCTGGCCCGCATGAGAAGCAGGGCTTCAAATGTGGTGATGGTTCCAACCACTCTATTCAGTCCCTCCACTCCTAGAGAGAAGTTAGTCATGTTTAGTATATTCTCACTGAAATCAAAAGAACTTAAGCGTCCAGTCCATACCATACCATTCCAATCAAGCCCCATTGATTTTCGTAGGTCTTTTTTTTTTTAGTCTTTATTACAGATTGCAGGGCCTTAGGCCATCACAAGATAGATAGTATACAACAAAATTTAATTATACAATTTAAAACAAATACTAATAAATTTTAAAACATAATAGAACAACAACTGTTCAATAAAAGAGCTTCTATTTCATATAACATTCTGAGATAAATTTAACTCGTAGTTTCTGGGCAGCTATCACAAACAGGGATACTCTATGAGTTACCTCTGGATTTGAATCAGACATTAATAAAAATATGTTATCAGCTTCGGTAAACTGCCAGTTGTCGTCTAACCACGTCTTTAAGAGCTTAGTTCTAAGATTCTGATAAACTGAGCAATGGAACAATATGTGTGGAAGATCCTCCTCCCCGTTAGAGCCACAAATACATTTTCTTTGATCCTTTGGAATACCAGATATCCATCCTTCTCTATCAGCATTAGGCAGAGTGAAAAAGCATAATGCTGTAAATGCATGTCTAAAGCTAATGGGGAGGGGCTGTGTCAGGTAAGAAGAGCAATTATGGTCAGTTTTAAACCTCCAATACCATGGGGCCACTCGTGAGTTTAGTAAAGTTAGATGGTCTAAATACTCGCAATGTTGGAAAACAGTCTCACATAATCTTTTGTTTGGACATAGAGAGTTAAATTCCTGTGTTGTTATATGGTATCTGTGTAATAGATCATCTAATTTACTCCCCCAAAGGTTAAGCATAAATGGATGTTCAAGGCAAAGATTTAAAATTTCCTTGTTCTGCAGTGTGTTAAGTGATCTCAAAAACTTCAAAAGTGTAAAATGAATGTGCGCACTCAACAGAGGAAGGCCAGTCTCAGCTCGAAGGATTGCAGCTGAAGTTCCTGGGAGAAGGAATAATAGACGCCTAAGAAAGTTAGTCTGAATGGTCTCTAAGGATGAGATAGCTTCGTTATCCCATCCCCAAACTGATACACCATACAGAACCTGTGGAATTACTTTAGACTTAATTTTTTTATAGCTGGTAGAATCAGATTACCTCCAACAGAATGATAAAACTTTAAAATTGCTCCCACCGTTTTTGCCGCAGTTAGCTTTATAGATTGCAGATGACTTTTCCAAGAGAGGGTGTCCGAAAAGTTTACTCCCAGATACTTATATACACGGCACTGTTCCAACTGATGGTCTACCATTGACCATCGGTGTCTAACGTACCGCTTACCGAAAACTAAAACTTTCATTTTCCCATAGTTTACATTCAGCCTTTCTTTTATACAGAGATCCTGGAGTCTTCTCATCAGCTTTCTCAAGCCGATAGGGACTAATGAGAGAAGAACCATATCGTCGGCATAAAATAATGCGGACACCTTCTTTTGCCCGATAGAGGGAGGGAAATATTGAGAGTCAGATAAATCAGAAATAATATTGTTTAAAAACAAATTAAAAAGTAAGGGGGCTAAAAGGCACCCTTGCTTAATGCCCCTCTCTACCGCTATCAGGTTCGTCATATTTCCATGTTGGTTTACTCTAACCAGGGCATTGGTGTTAGTATATAAAGCCCTTATAAGATATAATAAACGGCGATCCATTTTCATATCATATAATTTGGTCCAAAGGATATTCCTATCAACAGAATCAAAAGCTGCGGCCAAATTGACAAATGCCACATACAGATGTCTTGTAGGGCCAATCATATTCTGTTTTGCCAAAAAATAAAGAGTTAGACAATGGTCTATCGGAGAAGAACCTTTTCTGAAACCGACCTGTTCAGGATGTATAAGCTGATTTAAATCCACCCATTGTTCTAACTTTTGTAGAAGAAATTTGCTATAGAGTTTAGATGCCACATTTAATAAACTAATTGGGCGGTAATTAGAGGGTTCAGAAGGGTCACTTTTTTTGTAAATTGGGACTATGATATTCCGTCTCCACCCTTCAGGAATAATTCCAGATTCGTTGATTCTGGAAAATAAACGTGCCAGGATAGGAGCCCACCATTCTGGAAATTACTTAAATATTTCAGGCAGGAGAAAATCCTCCCCGGGAGATTTAGCATTTTTCAAAGAATCAATGAGAGATCTAATTTCTTCAGTAGTAACTGGGGGCCACACTGGGACCTTCATAATATCAATGTCTGGTATAATAGAGTCAGGAGTAGATATTGAGGTATAGAGTCTATGAAAATGGGCATACCATACTGGGGTCGGGATTCGTTGCACTTTTATAAGGTTAAATGAACCCATCCCCAATTTAACTAAGTGCCAAAATTGACACTCTTGTTTTGCAGAAACCGCTCTGGCTAGCTGCTGCCAGCGGGATACTGCAAAATCTATTTTCTTATGTCGCAGGAGGCCTCTATAAGAGGCCTTCATTCATTTAAAAGAATTACAAGAGTGGTTGCTTGGATACTTAAGTGTTAACTGTCATAATGACCTAAGTTTTCTTTTGGCTACTCTGCATTCTTGGTCGAACCATGAAAGCGGGGAGTATAACCTAGTGGCGGCATGAGTCTTTTGAGTCTAAATAGGTTTAAGTAAAAAAAGAATAGTTTGAAAAGCCTGTATTGGGTCCAGAGTGTCCTCTAAAACTTCCTGACGAATTGATTGGTATAGATTATTCCCCAGCTGGGTTGCTAAATGATCTCTCTTCTTTTTGGACCAATGAATTCTTCTCAGAGCCCTTGTTTGCCCCTGTTGGAGTATTGGGGGGATAAAACTCTTAGTGGTCGTCAGATTTAGTTGGAGAGGAAAATGATCACTCTCAGTCCTGCACTCCACCTTAAAATCAGTAATATACGAAAGCAATGATTGGGACACTATCATATAATCGATTAAACTTGCCCCGAGGGGAGACCAGTATGTAAAAGAACCATGGGAAGAATCCACTATGGACCCATTTAGAATTTCAAGTGAATGTGATAAGGCTAATTCTAGCAAAAGGGTCCCCTGTTTATTTATCTTTTGGTCTTGGAGAATCCTATATTGACTATTGTTCTGGTGTGGAGGAACCCAGTTGGAAGATTCTATATTACATTGCGAAGAATTCCCAATTCTGGCATTAAAGTCCCCAATTAATAAAAGTCTATCATTTGGGAATTGCGTCTCATATTGAGTAAGAGTCTGTTCCAACTTATCCCAAACATTAATAACCGTCGATGTGATGGCATAAAAGGGAGGAAAATAAACATTGATACTTATCAAGGCTTCAGCCCATAAGCCTCTAATCCTAAGCGCCAAAATTGATTGTGGAAGAGGAGTTGGAAGATAATCAACCTGCAGTGAACAAGTGTTTGAAATGAAGGTTGTGAGGCCCCCCTTAGGGCAGCCTCTCGCCGAATGTTTTACCGCTGGAGTAGAGAAAGAATGATAACCTGTAAGGATCACAGTGTCCGGGGAGGTTGCCCAGGTTTCCTGTAAACATATGATCTTAAAATTGTTTAAATAGTCTAAAAAAATCAGTATCATATCTCTTATTACCCCATCCATTAACATTCCATGATAAAATGGATAACTGTCATATGGCGGTAATCTCGTCTATAGAGGCAGAGAGGGCAATACAACCATTTGAGGTTGATAATGCCGGTGTCAGTCGTGTACGGTTATTCACAGTGTTTACTGTCTTAGTAGACACAAGAGCAGTTTTCTGGATAGGAACTGGGCATTGAGGCTCTCTGGACTCAGGGGGATATGTTAAAATCCCCATTTCCGCCACCTCCAGATAACGCATTCTATCCCAATACCCTGGTGGGTCGATTTTCGCATGTTTAGCAAGCTCATAACAGGGTGAGTTTTCCAGCTGGTTACCATCTCGAGAAAGAGAAGGGGGGTCATTCACTGCAATATTCCCTTCTTTCACCTGATGGTAAGCGACCTGACCTTCAGGCTCCTTATCAGGACCCATCTGGCGTCCTATGAATCCTTGTGTCACCAGAGCTTGTATTGAGTTCAATATCTTTACTGCTGCCTCTAACATTAGCGGGGTTTTTATCATTTCTACTAGATGTTGACTTGATTTCCAATTCATTACGGCACTAAGATGGGCTTTTAGGCGATCTAATCTGTTTAGTATCTCGTTTTGGTTTACCTCCGGAAGTGTACCAAAGGTATCAACAAGTAATAGCTCTTCAGGAGTGAAAAAATTACTATTGTCCTGTGTCACAGGAGCTGGACTCAGGAATCACACCAGTCGATGAAAGCAATTCAGTTTTTATTAATGTAATATCCAGACAGAAACTACATCTCCTCATGAAGCAACACAATACACGTGTCCTGCGACATGCAAGAGAGTTGACAGAACAAGGAATTCCCACCCCCCCTTATCCTTTTTAAGGGGGATTTCTCGCACGTATTCTCTCACTCCGCCTTAGGACAATTTCTTCCCCGCCCCTTCTCTCTCTCCCCCTGACTCGTTTTTCCCTTCTCCGGGTTCGTGGTGAGGGTGGAAGTTCTGCCTCCCCCTCCTCTTCTGAAGATTCTGTTTCTGGGATTGAAGAAAGGGGGGGTGAGCGTCATGCCCATCAGGCTGACTTTTCCCTGGCTGAGGAGGGAGTGGAATCCCCCCTCCTTCTTGGTCTAACGGCTCTGGCTCAGTGAGGGGGGTAAGCGTGGGAAATTCCTGAGTAGTGACTGTAACTTTGTCTGCTGGAGTTTCAAGGCCTTTGCAGTCGCTGGGCAACACTATCTCTGAGAGTTCTCCCTCCTCTTCTTCACCCAGCTCTGAGAAAGTGATCTCCTGCTCATCCTCTGAAGTGCTAGGGTCCCAATCCTACATCCTGACACCATCCCCTCTCTCATGCTGTGCCCTCCCCCCACCTGTCGGTTTCGGACGATGGGGAAACTGTTTATGGAATTCTTCCACTAAATCTGGGGCATGCACATCCCTTTCATTTTCCCAAGATCTGTCAGCTGGCCCATAACCCTTCCAGTGAATTAAGTACTGTAATTGATTATGCCTCCTTCTGGAATCCAGAATCTGTTCCACTTCGAACTCCGGCTGTCCCCCTACTAGAATGGGTGCTCCCGGAACTTCCAGTGGCTGTAACTCGCTGGGAGGGGCTGCTTTCGTTAACAAAGAGTGATGAAACATGGGATGGATTTTGAAGGTAGCAGGCAATTTCAGTCTATAGGCCACGGGATTGATTTGTGCCTCCACTTCGAAAGGCCCCAATTTCCTGTCTTGCAGCTTCCTACACTTGCCTGGCATCTGAAGGAAGTGGGTGGACAACCACACTTGATCTCCTGGCTGGAGGGAGGCCCCCTCTCTTCGATGTTGGTCAGCAATTCTTTTGTACTCTAGTTTGGCCTCGTTTAATTGCTGTTTAAGCACCTGCTGCACGGCCTGTAATTCCTGCAGAAATTGTCCTGCTGCAGGCACCAGCACATTTGATGCACTACTAGGGAATGCCTTGGGATGGAACCCATAATTAGCAAAGAAGGGTGTCTGTCCAGTGCTAGTATGCAAGGAGTTATTATAGGCAAACTCTGCAAAATGCAAATAGGAAACCCAGTCATTTTGTTGATACGAAACATAACAACGTAAATACCTTTCCAAGACCGCGTTCAGCCTTTCCATCTGCCCGTCCATCTGAGGATGGTGAGCAGAAGAAAGTTTTAACTCCATCTGCAACTGCTTCCAAACTGCTCTCCAAAACTTAGCTGTGAGCTGGGTTCCTCGATCTGAGACTAAACTGTTTGGCAGCCCATGTAAACGGTAAATTTCCTTTATGAACAACTTGGCTATTTCTTTAGCTTCTAAGGCCCCTGGGCAAGGGAGGAAATGTGCCATTTTTGTGAGGGAATCCACTATGACTAGGATGGCCATCATTCCTTGGGACCTCGGCAAATCAGTTATAAAATCCATGGATAAATCTTTCCAGGGTTCATTCGGAGTAGGGAGGGGCTCCAACAATCCGGTAGGCCTTCCTGTCTCTGTTTTTGCTCGCATACAGACAGCACAGGATTTTACGTAGTTCTCAATGTCTCTGCGCATTTGAGGCCACCAAAAGTCCTTGGCTAAATTCTGTATGGTCTTAAAGATGCCAAAGTGTCCCGCTGTGACGGAGTCATGACATTGACACAGGATTCTGAGTCTTAGTTCACCCTTTGGCACATATCTGGCGGTGTCACACCACAACAGCCCATCTTTCCAATGGAAGTTTACTTCTGGTCCCTGGCTCTGTTCCATCTCCTGAATGTACTGTTGCGTGCATGGATCCTCCTTTTGTGCCTTTCTGAGCTCCTCTTCCCAAGAAGGTTGACATGATCCCAACACCAGTTTCTCTGGCGGAACCACATACTGGGGTTGGTTGTCAATCTCACCTCCTTTGTATTGTGGCTGTCTGGACAGGGCATCTGCTCTCTGATTTTTTTCATGGGCATGGTAAGTAATCTTGAAGTTAAACCTGGTAAAAAAACTGCAACCAACGTATCTGCCTCTGGTTCAACTTCCGGGCCGTCTGTAGACTCTCCAGGTTCTTGTGATCTGAACGTACTTCTATCTGATGTTGAGCCCCCTCTAAGTATTGCCTCCAATTTTGAAAAGAATCCTTAATGGCTAGTAACTCTTTTCCCCACACTGTATAGTTCCTCTCAGCATCCTGCAGTTTTCTGGGGAAGTACGCGCAAGGGTGTAGCTCCGTTCCTTCCCCCTTCCCCTGTAAGACGACCCCCCCGATGGCAAAGTCTGAAGCATCTGCTTCCACCACGAAAGGGTGGGTAGGGTCAGCGAAGCGCAAGATGGGCTCAGAGGAAAACTTTACCTTCAACTCCTCGAAGGCTCTTGCAGCGTCCTCTGTCCATTGAAATTTTCTCTTCCCCCTTAAGCAGTCAGTGAGAGGGGATGTTAACTTGGAGAAACCTGGAATAAACTTTCTGTAGTAGTTGGCAAATCCCAAAAAACGTTGTACATCCTTTTTAGTGGCTGGTTGTCCCCAATCCAGTATACAACTCACTTTTTCTGGATCCATTTCCACTCCTTCAGCTGAGATGCGCTACCCAAGGAAGTCCAAAGACTTGAGGTCAAATCCACATTTCTCTAGCTTAGCATACAGATAATTCTCTCTCAGTCTTCTCAACACAGTTTTCACATGCTGATCATGGTCTTCTTGGTTCTTTGAGAACACCAGGATATCATCTAAGTAACAGATTACGTATGTGTCCAAAAGGTCTCTAAACACGTAGTTCATGAACTTTTGAAACACGCCTGGACTTCCACAAAGCCCGAATGGCATCACCAGATATTCAAACTGACCATAAGAGGTCAAAAACCCTGTTTTCCATTCATCGCCCTCCCTCATTCTGATCAGATTGTATGCCCCTCGTAAATCCAGTTTCGTGAAGATTTTTGCAGAGCGCAGTCAGTCTAGCAGCTCTGAGATCAGGGGCAGTGGATAGCTGTTACGGATGGTGATTTGATTCAATGCACGGTAATCATTGCAAGGCCTGAGCTCCCCCCCTTCTTCTTCACGAACAACAGGGGCGCTCCAGCGGGGGACTGTGAGGGATGTATGAATCCTCGCTTCAGGTTTTTTTTCAGGAATTCCTTCAGGGCCTCTCTCTCTTTCTCTGTGAGAGAATAAACTCTTCCCGATGGAATGCTGGCTCCTGGCACTAAATCAATCGCACAGTCATAAGGGCGGTGGGGAGGTAACGTCTCTGCCTCTTTTTCATCGAATACATCTCTAAATTCTCCATACTTCGAGGAGAGGGTTACCTGCTCGATCTCCTGCACTGCTCCAGCCAACGTGTCGGGTTTTTCTTCTGCCTGACAGTTTTCCTGGCAATACTGAGAAGTGAACCACACCACAGCGTCCTTCCACTTTATCTGTGGGTCGTGCTTGACTAACCAGGGCATTCCGAGGATTACATCAAAGGTCGAAAGGTCTGTTACATACAACGAAATGAACTCTTCATGCCCCGGGATTTGCAGTTTCAATTTCTCTGTTGCTCTCATTACCCCCCTCCTTTCAGGGGCCTCCCATCTATGGTCTCCACCGGCAAGGGGGTGTCCAGTTTCCATTGGGAAGTTCCGTAACGCTTTGCTAGCTCTGCATCAATGAAATTTGTGGTTGCTCCACTATCAATTAACGCGGTAGAGTTAAACATTACTCCTTTGGAAGTTGTAATCCGAATTGGCAGTACCAAGACTCCTCTTGAAGGAGGCGTTGGCACCTGAGGCCCTTTGTCCAATGTAGCCCCCAGTCCACAGGCCTGTACATGGACTGGGTTCTCTAGTTTCCCGCCGGCTCTGTTTTTCCCCCTTTTAGTACACAATCTCTAGCCACATTGCTCGGTTTTGAACAATAGAAGCATAAACGTTCTTTACGACGCCTCTCCCTTTCTTCTTCCGACAGCTTCGGCCTGGCCCCTCCCTGTCCCTCAGTCACATTGCCTGACATTCCTGGGGTCGGAAGGGTCTTACTGCGAGATGCTGAAACCGAATATCTCTGGACCTCCTGTTCCTTTTCCAGGCGTCTTCCTTCCAACCGATGGTCGATCTGTAGGCATAGCCGAATCAGTCCAGGCAAATTATTTTGGGGGGAGGCTCTAGCCAATTCATCCAGGACTTCGGAGCTCAGTCCACTCCTATACATGAACATCAAGGCTGCATCATTATAACCAGTTTCCTGGGACAAAATTTTAAAAGCGTTGGTGTACTCTGACACCGTTCCTTTCCCTTGCTTCAAGGCCCCCAACTGCCTGGCCACCGTCGCCGCCCTTTGAGGGTCCTGGAACATCTCAGTCATGGCTCGCATAAAGTCTCTATACCTTCCCAGAAGGCCATCCTTTCTGACCAGGTACGGAGTTACCCACTTGGCAGCGTCTCCTTCCAAGAGACTAATGACGAACGCCACCTTGGCAACATCACTGGGAAACTCTGCGTTTCTGATGTCCAAATACAATTCACACTGAGCCACGAAGGTAGAGAGCCGCTCACTCTGTCCCGCATATTTAGGTGGTAATCCTATAGGGATCTTCACCACAGCTGCCGGAGGGGCTGCTCGCATCTGATCTACTGTGGTTCTCAGGGCCTGATTGTCAGTCTTCAAAGTCCTGACAGCCGCTAACAAGGTTTGAACATCTGCCTGTAAATCCGCCACATTGGTCCTCAGCCGTCTCACTTCTTCCGTCTCAGAAATGGGATTTGTTCCCCCTGCTCCCTTCTCCATCTTGTCGTGTTCAAGCGGTGGGAGCGTTGAGGGTGAAGTTGGTGGTTCTGTCAATCTGTCATGTCCAGGGCTGGATTCAGGAATCACACCAGTCAATGAAAGCAATTCAGTTTTTATTAATGTAATATCCAGACAGAAACTACGTCTCCTCATGAAGCAACACAATACACGTGTCCTGCAACATGCAAGAGAGTTGACAGAACAAGGAATTCCCACCCCCCTTATCCTTTTTAAGGGAGCTTTCTGGTGCAAATTCTCTCACTCCGCCTTAGGAATTTCTTCCCCGCCCCTTCTCTCTCTCCCCCTGACTCGTTTTTCCCTTCTCCGGGTTCGTGGTGAGGATGGAAGTTCTGCCTCCCCCTCCTCTTCTGAAGATTCTGTTTCTGGGATTGGAGAAAGGGGGGGTGAGCGTCATGCCCATCAGGCTGACTTTTCCCTGGCTGAGGAGGGAGTGGAATCCCCCCTCCTTCTTGGTCTAACGGCTCTGGCTCAGTGAGGGGGTAAACGTGGGAAATTCCTGAGTAGTGTCTGTAACTTTGTCTGCTGGAGTTTCAAGGCCTCTGTGGTTGCTGGGCAACACTATCTCTGAGAGTTCTCCCTTCCTCTCTTCACCCAGCTCTGAGAAAGTGATCTCCTGCTCATCCTCTGAAGTGCTAGGGTCCCAATCCTGCATCCTGACAGAATCGTAGATCAAGGTTACTTTAGGGGACAATAGCTGACCAGGTGGTTCAGATGTAAAGTCAATAAGGGGTTCGTACATATGTAGAGAGCCAGCCTGGGATCGATAAAAATTTCCGGAACAAGTGGATCTTGGGAGCAACGCTACTGGCAGTGCTCTATTTTCGAAGTACCTGGGCATGGTTATTCCTAAGCTGTCTAAAAAGGATCTAGCTGATAACATTCTTTGTACAACAAATTGGGAGGAGAATCTAACTAAAGGACGAGCATTAAATCCATTAAAATATAGGTATTGGACCTGAAAAATATCTGAAGAAGACAACCCCACTTTTGGTTTTAAAAGGTTGCAGAAATGGAAAATACGATCACATTGGGGTAATAAACCCATTGGTTTCAGAAAATTCTCAAATACTAACTGCAATGGGTCCAAAACCAAATTCCATTGGTTCAACTTAGGTGTAGGTAGAGAAGGGGGTCTCAGCAGTATATCAGTCCATTGATCTTGAAGATGTTCAGAGTATTCTTGAGCTCCATTCTGAAAAGTGGAGGAAATGTTAAACGATAAATGGTCCTTATTCAAGGAATTGACTGATAGGTCAGATAAAAGAAATATTTCCTTTGATTGTCGTAATCAATACATTCTGACCCTCACCAGATTTCCGAGGAGAAGAAACTAAAAGTTTGGATGGATCAGAATGATTGTTTGAAGTTAAGGTTTGTTCCAGGAGCGCAAACAGCTTCTTAAAATTCATTTTTTTCCTGTGAGGATGTTTATAGTTTTTGACATTACTAGATTTTTTTGTGTTGTTTTTCCATACTAAATTGTACTTTTGTTTATATTTTTTTTGAAGGATTAATTACCCTAAAATTACTATTTACAGAGGTCGCTTCAATATGTGAGGGTGGGGAAGAAGAGGTAGGAAGCTGATTAGCTGGTACAGCCAGCTCCCTGTTTTTAAGTATATTAACTACCGATGTTAGTAACCGGTTGCTTTCAAGAAGAGAGGTCTTCATGGCATCTAAATCAAAGGCAAGCATAAGTAGCCACCCCATTACTGTAGGACCGATTTCTTCTGCATTCTGGCCCAGTTCGGCTTGATTACCGGTACGTTCTTCCCTCTCTTCTGCTGTCAGACCGAGGCTGCTTAACTCCTGTAGAGTATGAGGAAACACTGACAAATTGCAGTGAATTCCCTCTTTGAGTGAATAGTCTATAGACCCCAACTGGTGATGTAGCTTATTTTCATCAGTATTATCGTTAATTTCCACCACAGTACTAATTGGTTGAGTTGTTTGGGCTGGAATTTGTAGATTAAGCTTGTCTCGATGGAAGGAGCACTCATCGGTGAGCGAGACCGCTGCAGCTATTTCCTCTGCCAGACTCGGAGCACAATTGACATTAGTTATATTAAAGTCCTTAGCCGAGATATGTGAAATAGACCAATCGTGGTTTGAGGAGATGTTATAAGAAGATGATTTCTTCTGAAGGTTTCCATTCTTAGGGGAGACAAAAAACTGGGTGATTTGTTGTTGGCCCTTTAAATCCCTGGGTTGTTGAAACGCTTGCTGTTGAGTTGGTGATGAATGGCCTTGACACAGCTGGATCTTATTTTTAGCTTTCTTTTTCTTCCGTTTGTTCTTCAAGGGCCAAGATTGCAGAGAAATCCCCAAAGCCCTCCTTACGCTCCTCGTTAGTGCCATTTATCACCATTTTATCATAGTATTTAGCTTAGATGCTTATTAAAGTTATTCACCCTTCGAAGCAACGTTCCTGAGATATCTGTAGCAAGCAACAGCGGCTGGCGACAGTCCCACTCAGTCCTTGCTTCCCGCTTTCTTCAAGTATTCAGCAACGTTGCCCAATCTCTTGTGCTTGGTGCTCTGGTTTTGACTGCATGATGGTGGGTAATCTTCCCTTGTGGAAAACAATGACACAGTGGAGAGCAAGTGGGCCTTCCTGGGGAGCGGGCTCCATAGACAGGGAGTGACAACAGGATAGTTCAGGCTGGATTACTGTAATTAGGTCTTTTTTAAGAATGACCCAGTCTGGACACAATTCCTAGTAACAAATCTAAAATATATAGAAACTATTGCTGCCTACAATATTTGTACATTTATTTCTTTTATTCAGTGCTGAATATCGTGCTCTTCAGCTGACAAGGGTCCTCAAGAAGTTTGCATTAAAAAAATACAATTACAATTGCACAGTAAAAAAACCAACAGTACAAAATAATTAAGCAGTAAATATAAATACTGGTGTTGAACATATTCAAAACTAATGGATTTAAAAGGTCTGAGGATTTTTTAAAAGAGGTATTTACTTGGGACCAAAAGAAAATCTACCTGGTGCCTCAGTGCCAGATGAATCTCACCAGGGAGGGAATTCCAAAGATCAGGCATCACAACAGTCACGGCCCTGTGTCCAGTCTGTACTTCCCTTACCTTGAAGGTGGTGATGGCAACCACCTTGAGTACAACAGGAGCAGCTCACCGAGTGGGGCAGAGCTGCTATGCTAGCTTCCTGGCATGTGGCAGCTGTTGGTCACTGGCGGGACAGAGATGGAACGTAACGAGCAGCAAGGAGGCTAGCGTGGTGTAAACCCACCAGCAGGACCCACCTGCCAGGAAACTAGCATGGTGACTCCACTCCTCCCAGGGAGCCACTTCTGGATCTAGTAAAGTAATGTAGAAAGACAAATTAAAAATGAAATGAAAATGGCAACATGTGAGGTTGATCTTACTACTGAGAAAATTTCATGAGAAAGAATAAGCTCTTAAGTCTTGGATCTTAAGGTAAGGCTTGAGGAACCCAGGATCCTAAGGTGAGATATGCTTCCTGTGCCTGAGATATCATGCATTTACATTTGGAATAAACAGTATATATTACTTGGGTTGCCAGTAGGGTTGCCAGGTTCTTGGCCTGAGACTGATCCTGTATCTTTAGGAGAAGAGAAAGTCAGCCAAGTGCAGGTGTTCTTGCAACTCTGTAATGAGAAAAACCACAAGGCGAAATTCTCCCTTCTCCCTGCACCACTTTTGAAGATACAGAAGACCTTTTGGTTGCCAGGCCCGGCCTCCAAGAGGTCTTCTGTATCTTTAAAAGTTGTGCAGGAGGGAGAGAGAATTCCGCCTTGAGGTTTTTCCCATTACAGAGTTGCAAGAACACCTGCACTTGACTGACTTTCTCTTCTCCGAAAGATACAGGATCAGTCTCAGGCCATGGACCTAGCAACCCTATAACAAATCATAGTAGTCTATACTGAAAAAGTATAGAATATGTAAGTATTGAAGCATGTATTCAAATCAGCATTATTTAGTGATGTTTTCTATGCATTTGTACAAATATTCTGCTTTTGATTTATGCAAATACCACTAACATTATGACAATATAAACAGCTTGTAGCTGACAGCTAAATTTTAGGATTTCAGCTGAAGGATCAGGAGTCTCATTGGTTTTAATGGCTTAAATCATCCTAAACACAAGTAATTGAAATTAAATTGTCTGTTGAATGGGTCGTAAAAGGAGCTCTGAGATAGAGTTCTCTTTATTTGTCCTTCTGAAGATTTGAAGTCACATATCTTGCAGTACACTATCAGTTACAAACTGGGCTAAAAATAGTTTTAGAAAAAGAAACAGCATCATTAAGCCAGAGACAATAAAATACTGACAATTCCACAACAACTTTGTGCATGAATCCCACAAATAAAACAAGAACTTACAGAAGAATCGGTTTGAAGCTGTACTCAAGGAACATTGTTTTTTTATTTAATTTTCTTCTTTAGAATTGTTTCTGTCATGTAAAGTTCCTTCAACTGAGCCAGGCATATGTCCCATAGAATTCAAAACAACACTGTATTAAGACAAAGCTTGAACTTTTGTAATTCTGCTGAAATGAAAACTGTAGGACCTAATTGGTTTTAAATGTATAGAAACTAACAAGAGTTAGGTCAAGAACATGCTGAATCACTTCAAAAGGAATATGTCTACAAATAGGTCAAAAATGTACTATGCAGACTGCGGTAAGCTTTGTATTGCATATTATTTTGCACTCATTTCCCCCTTCATTTTATATTTACAGGTTTGATTTTTCAAAATCTGATCCTCTCTTTTTTTACTAAGTCTCCATTTACAAAGCGGGTCATACTATGCACGCTTACCTGGGAGTAAGCTCAATTGAAAACAATGGGACTTACTTCTGAGTATATATGCATAGGCTTGCACTGAAGCATGGTTTATATGAAAGCTGTGCCTTTAATTCTAATGCACAGTAAGGCCACTTATAACTGGGAATGTTGCACTTTTCCATTTTCCTCATTTCCCATGACCATCACAATCAGGTGAGGTGGATCAGTGCCTGGCAGTAGTAAGGGACTGGATGAAGGCCAATAAATTGAGGCTGAATCCCAACAGGACAAATAGCTCTATGGGTGGGTTGTTCTTGGGAGGCAATTAGTTCTGGATGGGGTTGTACATCCTCTGAAAGAGCAGGTAAATAGTCCAGGGGTACTTTGGGATCTAACTTTGTCACTGAAGGCTCAAGTAGCTTCAGTGGTATGGAGTACATGTGTTTCCTAGCTACAGCTGGCTTGCCAGTTATGGCCATTTCTGGACAGAGATAGCCTCATTGCAGTGGCTCTTGCTCTGGTAACTTCCCATTTGGATTTTTCTAATGCACTGTACATAGGCTCCTTCTGGGAGGAAGGAGGAATATAAATTTAATAAGTAAGTAAGTAAATAATAAGGCTGTCCTTAAAGATAGATGAGAAACTTTTGATTAGTGTAGAATGCAGCTGCAAACACATTTACTAGGGTAGCCTGCAGGGATCACATTACACTGATCCCTAAAATATCTTACCTGTTTGTTTCTAGGCTAAATTTGAGGTGCTGGCATTAAAAGCCCTAAAAGACTTGGCGCTCAGATATCATAAGAAATGCCTCTTTCTGTATCAGCATGTTTGGGTCCTTAGATCTGGGGTGAGGAGGCCCCTATCTTCGTCCCACCATTGGGGATGATATATCAGATGGTGACATGTGATGGGGACTTCTTTGTGGTAGCACACCAGTTATGGAATGCCTTCCCCTTGGAAGGATGCCATGTGCTGACATTTTTACTATTTTGGTGCCTAGCCAAGATTTCTTTATGTAGGGATGTTAGCTTTTAGATTTTATGTTGGTATTTATCTTGGTAACTCCGCACTGTTACTTGCTCTTATTTATTTAATGTAGATGTATTATTTAATGTGGATATATTATTATTTTTTTAAAATTTTGTAACCTACCACGAGATATGTGGAAGATGGGCAGGCTTACAATACTCTAAAATAAAAAAAATATTTATTTATTATTTATTTTATTTAGATTATTTCTATACTGCTTAATATATAAAAATATCTCTAAGCGGTGTACAAGAAAAAGAGAACACAAGAAGTATTATAAAAAGTACACAATGAAGCCATAATACAAATAAATTCATACTTAATACAAATTATTAACAAATAAAATATACCAACACAGCAAATTCCATCACACTTCCCCACTCATCCCCTGCCCCGCTCTGTTCCAACAACTTGGAAGAGAGTCCTATCGTGAGCCATGGTGCATTCAACGAGGCTACCCTTCTGCTGGCAGTGGAGCCTGCCTAGGCAGCACTAGTCCTGAGTTTACCACAGCATACCACTAAGGATATGGGCAGGACTGGAAGGGGACAAAGAAATGGTAGCATTGAGGCTTAATATTATTATTTAATTTCTATACCACTTACATGCCAAAATGGCTTCTAAGTGGTTTACAAGTATAAAATACATCATAAAATCCATACCTAAATAAAATATACAATTGAACAAGCGAGTTAAAAAGCATAATTAAAACAGTTAAAAACAATCAGATCAAGAAGTTCAGGAAAATGCTTGCCTTAACACGTATGTCTGCAAGAGCCAGCAGAATGCCAATACTGATGGAGCCTCTCATATTTCAGTAGGGGGGACATTCCACAACACTGGTGATAGCAGTGAAGAGGCCTGCCTCTGTGTTACCACAAACTGATAATCATCAGGCCACGGCAATACTAACTGGCTTTCTTTTGCTGATATTAATGCCCTGGTGAAGGATAGATACATGATGAATCGACATCTGTTTCTCTTCAGTACCACCATGTAGCCACTTCACTCTTCCCTGCTCCTGCAAACAGATTCTCAGACATATCACGTAGCTTTTCTGGAAAGTATTTCTTTGCTCCACTTCTATATATAATTCCTCTTTAAAATAATGACATGCTGGATGATTTTTGGCCTTTGGACTAAGAGGTGTGTGTGTGTGTGTGTGTGTGTGTATGTGTGTGTGTAGGATGTACAGTACTAAGGTTTGTGATTGATGACAGTTCTACAGTTGTCAACATTTCCTTTTAATGTTCATAAATATTACATTTCACAAGGAGTTGAACTTTTTTTCTTTAATACTACACTTCCTTATGTGCTTTCATGTTTGTCTGGTTCATTTGGATGAAAATCTACCCTTCGCAGGTTTATCTTTACAGTATGTTCAAATACTTACAGTCTGTGAAATGATAGAAAGGATCCTGGAAAGAAAAGCAAACTAGCGAGACTCTTGTTTGAATTCAGAAATACCTCCTTGAGCAATCTAGCCTGACTACATTTATTTTAGTGTTTTCAGTGAGCCCTTCATATTTGTCTGGATGACCAAACTAGGCATTTGAGAAAAAGATTTATAAGAAAGTAAAACCACATGCTAAACATCTGTCCATTTTCATGGAAGAGATTTGCATAGAGATAAAAATTATTCCAATATTCCACACACTAGTGTTAATACAACAAAATTGCTTTCCCTTTGCAGAGGCTGGAGAGGGGCAGATGCTTACTTTCTTGTGATGTTACTGAAGTTTGAATAAACCTGTTCAGAATGCAAACCTGTCCTGCATGTAATGCTTGGATATATTACAATATGACTGCCATTTCTCTTAGAAGCTGTTCTTCTGGCTTAGAATGTAGAATGAGATTCTCTACATGTGCAATCAGTGTTCAGGCCTTGTAGGTGCACATGCAAATGTTCTTCAGTGTTAACTCCCTATTCTCAATAAAACTTGTTGATTGCTGTGAACTATGTGACAAGGCAACCCAACCAAGTAGCCTATTGTTTAGTGGATATCACAGCAACTTGATTGAGCTGAGCCGTCTTTTCATGAGTTTTTTTTAGTCAAAATCTGTTATTTTCAGTGACGGACAATATTTCAATGGACAGCTAAGCAAATTACACGTCAGTCAAAAGTGTTTCTCTGCTTTTAGTCTAAGTTATGGCCATTAATCACAGTTCAGCCAGAGGCTGGGTGGGATGGACCCCAATTGCTGATTTAAGCTGTGCATTCTCTGATCTACCTCACAGGACACAGCTCAGGAAATCTCCTAAGCCTTTGGAGCAAGGGAGCCTTTCCCCAGCCTATGTAATTAGGATGGGGGGGGAGTCAGGCTAGGGAAGTCACATACCATAAAGGACTCTGGCTAAGCTGTATTTCATTCAGATTGAAAAACGTCACCAACCTTGGTCAGAAAAGATCAGGGCCTCCCCGGCATCTTTGCGACCTAGGCATGGTAAATTTCCTGTGTCCTTTGGATTAGCCCAGTATCATAAATATCTGCTTTTAGAGGAATTTGCATAGCTCTGCCTGAGCTGTGATCAGTGTCCAAAACAAGTGAAATCTTTATTGGGTTTTTTTATAGATGTGTATTTTGATATAATAACCAATGTAGAATCAAAAAGAAAAAGACTGGTTTGGTTCACATCTCTTTAGAACTATTTTGACTTGCATACACTGCAAATGATGGGTGGTATTCAGAGTAGACTCACTGAGTTAACAGATGTGACTTAGGCTCATTAATGTTAGTGGGTCTACTCTAAGTAGGCCTTAGTTGAATACAACCCAATATATGTTTGCTTTGGGAGGAGGTGATGGTGATCAACTTTCAAAGTGGCTCTTTGTCTTACTACAATTCCCTAGGCTAGAGACAATATGCTAAAGTACATCAGCACGCATGCACCAACATTATAAGCCAGGACAGAAGTCTCAGAAAACCGGTGACCTTCAAAACAGTCCCAGGGAAAGCTTGTAATTGTCAAACTGATTTTGGATCATACTGAAGGGAGGGATCAAAAGTGGATTAGCTGTTTGAAAGGGTTGGGCACCAGCTGACCTAAAACAAGTGTGGGGGAATTTGTGGACCTCCAGATGCTGCTGGGCTCCAACTCCCATCAGCCCAAGCCAGCATGGCCAATAGTCAGGGGTGATGGTGGTAGTAGTGGAGGGTCACAGATCTTCCCATCCAACCTAAGGCAACAGTGATTTGAAAACTATTCCTTCTTCCATGAAAAAAGAGAGGTGACATGGTATCTCTCAAGCCTTGGATTGAGAGCAACAAGGAGCTGAGAAGGGCAATGTGATATACTCTTAGAAGAATTATTAATTTCTGAGGAAACTGACTTATGACATTTATTTGCACCCTTCACTTCTTGCTCTTCCTTAACCTCTGGTCCCACTAGATACTGCATTTTTTGAGAAAAGATCTGTTGTATCTGAAACATTTTTCAGCACTACCACGATTTTTAAAAAATAAATAAATAAGGGAAGCACTGCCAGGTTAAGGTCAGTGAAATGTCCTTGTCATATGTTCTTCATACTTCTTCATAAGAACTCTACTCATTTGTGTCAGAATCATTTGTTCATATTTATGCATTCAGATAACTTTATAGACACCATTAATCAAGAAAGCCAAACCCTTAATGTTTGCATTATATTGAAAGATCCTGGCACCATTCTAGAGGGAAAGCCATTTATTCATTTTAATCATGAAAATCAGTGTGTTTTGAATGCCCACGACTTGTAAATTATAATTGCTTTCTGCTCATGGAAGAGGAACAAATATGAATACCTAAGTTGAGATGAAAAATAAATTAGGAATGCAAGAAGAACATTAAGGCATAATAGGCATTTATCAAGGAAGTTGAATTCTGCCAATCTAAGAACAAGTAGATTTTTTTTCAAAGAAAGGCATGGGAAAAATGCTGAAGGAAAATTCAACCATCTCAGATGCAAGAATTTGTGGGGGGGGGAATTCAATTTGTAAAGACTATGTGGCATTGTTACCGCATACTATTTTAGGGAGGCAGTAATTTATTATCTAAGTGGAACATGGAACTTAAGAGAAGTGATGACAGCACATAAGATGACAGTTCCACTATATCTGTCTCAGCAACAGTTATTCAGCCTCATGCCATGATCAGCAACAATTTAATCACTGTGGTGAAAAATTAATTCCTTGAAAAAGAACATTATGAAAAGGATTTTTCTCCTGTGGGAAACACAGGGAAATTGGTTTAGGCAATGTTATTATCCTGAGATCTTGTACCACTTTTGGTATTCCTTTCTACCACAGCAGAAAAGTGCTCTAGATAGTCTAGATAATTATAAAAGGGTGGGCAGGAAACTCCTGAACAAGTCATCATAACATGTCTAAGAATGCATGCATCTTTATCACCTAATGGGTGACAGCCAACAGTTTCTCTCCTACAGCAGAACAGATTTCCGCTTGCGCAACAGGACTTCCCATTCCTCTCTTCCCAACTGTGCCCCCTGCATACCTCCTAAAATCTCCCATAAAAGGTTGGGGGACTATCTGAAGCAGATTTGGGAGGTCATGGGGGGGCTGCAGGCAGGAGGAGAGGAAGGAGAAGTCCTGTTGCAGGAACAAAGGTCCGCTTACATGTTAGATATCACCTATGACTGAAATACCAAAAAATGATTTGGATATGTGAAGGGCACTTCACAAATCATATAGAACTGTCACTTCATATTGCCATAACCAAAATGCTTTTCACTGGAGCCTGTTCATATTTTCAGCCGTTAGTGCACAGCAACCAATGGTACAGGCTAGAAAGCAAATGATGTACATTACAGCAAGATTATTATTATTAAATTTATTTATATACTGCATTTTCCACAAACACATATGTGCTCAAAGTGGTTCACACATATAGTCCAAATGCAATAGCACAACACATAATCAGAAGTATAATCACTACATTAAGAAATATATATATATATATACACACACACATCAAAGCATAAATGAGCATAAAGCTCAACAAAGCCAAAGCAAAAGTATTTTTAAAAACCCAAACTGATACAAAAATCTCTTCCATCCCCCGAACCCCCATAACTCAACCCAAAAGGCTAGAAAGTCTTCTGACAGAAGCTGCATTTGAAGGCTTCCAGGGCTAGAGGGTGGGGCAAGGCAGGTGGAAACAGCCCTCCCCAGATGACAAACAGAGTCTCTCTCCCCTCATCCAGTGCCAACATATGAACAATGGAATGGAGCTGCACCTCCTGGGCCTACCCCCAACATTGTGCCCTCTGCAGTTTCCCCCAGCACCCAGTGGCTACACATGTGCATAGCTCCTTCTTTTCATGCTGCTGGATTTTACATATCAATCTTGACGTAAGGGCCTGAATGAGGTGCAGCACTGAGGGAGGAGAGAGAGAGAGAGAGAGAGACAGAGAAAGGTCAGAAGACATGGCTCCACTCCACTCTCCACACATTAGCTTTGCATGTGGAAGGATTTGCCTGAACTGGGATGTAAAGTATCCCATATGTACATGTGTGACATCTTGGTTTGCAAGGAAACATGCAAAGTTAGTATAACATGAACATTCAGAGTTGCACACCCATTCATGCAATAAGGACCTTTGAGATGTAGAACCCTTACTTTTTTTTACAACACCTTTAGGGGTTGTATTTGTCAAGTTATTCATTTACTGTTTATCTTACCAAATGGTATTCTACATGAAAAAACCCCAAAGCCATTAATAATCTTTTTTAAAAGACCCACTATGTCATCATAAAGAAGTATTACCATACAGTGGTTTGGGTGGGGTTTTGTTTTGTTTTTTGAAAATGGACCAAAACAGCTCCCTATTATTTTTGCGAACTTTGTGATGAAGTTTTTTTTGTAGTGTTTGTGGATTGAATTACAAATTTCTTCAAAACCTACTAGGGTTGCCAGGTTCATGGCCTGAGACTGATCCTGTATCTTTAGGAAGAGAGAAAGTCAGCCAAGTGCAGGTGTTCTTGCAACACTATAATGGGAAAAACCACAAGGTGGAATTGTCCCCCCTGCACAACTTTTAAAAATACAGAAGACCTCTTGGTTGCCAGGCCTGGCCTCCAAGAGGTCTTCTGTATCTTTAAAAGTTGTGCAGGGAGAAGGGAGAATCCACCTTGTGGTTTTTCTCATTACAGTGTTGCAAGAACACCTGCACTTGGCTGGCTTTCTCTCCTCCTAAAGGTACAGGATCAGTCTCAGGCCATGAACCTGGCAACCCTATATACCACCCTAAAGTGAAGAAGCTTTGGTTACTTTGACAATTTTGTAGCAAAGGTTGTGTTGAAAGGCAAAGGCATTGTGTTATGCTCTAAAGGTTAAATATTCCCTCAGAATTCGCCCTTGTATTTTGAGAGGAAAACCTCTTTTTTCAAGTAAGAATTAGAAAAAAAACACTTCATTACTGTATTTTGCTCCAGGAGTTTATCTTTAGAGACTCTTTCTCTAAATGAGGAAGACAGAAAATGGGAAGAAGGTGCACCTTATCATTTGAGAGCAAAGCAAAGGGGGCATAAGCCCTATTCACTCAATTGTCTGGAGGTCCAAAAGTATGTAGGGAATGGAGTCAGGTCACACTTTTAGCCTCATTCCTGATATCACATCTTATTTCAACAAACTTGTGATGGGTGCGGTTGTCTGTAAAGGAAGCCCAAAGTGAAAGTCCCTGTTCATTAGTAAGGGTTCCACACAAATCAGGACATCTGGATGTGTGCGTGTCCTGATCACTCAGATCTCCAACATGTGAGCAGGAGCTTTTACAGACAACTACATACCACACATGGTTATTGAAAGAAGAAGATATGACTGGGATTGCAGCTAAAAGGGATGGTGCTAAAAACACACCCCTGGTCCACACCCTACATGTTTTTACACATGAATAATGTGTGAATGGGGCTATAATGTGTGGTGAAAGTAGTTTTAACACTCACTGTAATCCAAGGCATTAATTGTTTTAGACAAAGATAGGCTACATTGTATAGTGCTACCTGCATGAGTAGCACATGTCATGCCCTGGCCCACCCTACATGCACCATTCCCAGGACCCAATTCCCCACCCTGGGCAATTGATCCTGACAAACTGTTCCCCCTTGTCAAGGCTGTGCAAACCAGCACCAACCCTGCAAGGTAGGAGATAGGCTGTCATCACCCCTTAGTCTGAATAACCACTCTGAGTCAGGGGAAACCCAGAGCCCAGAAATAGTTCTGCCAGGGATTTCCAAAGACAAAAGCCAAACAGGCACTCCTTGTCCTAAGCCTCAAGCAACCCCAAAACATGATAGTCACTGGTCAGTGGCCAAGGTACCAGGTTCAGAGCCAAATTTCCCCTCCTGCAAAGAATACACATGGGTAAATAAGAAGTAGCTGTACTGAATAAAACATAAGTGCACAATTAATAGCAGCAAAACCATTTCTTAAAACCCATACCCAAACAGGGGCTTAGGTAAAACAAATGAGAGAGTTCAGACACAACCAAAAATAACTAACTAGCCTATTCTACTTACTTTGAAGAGGTAGTTGTTGCAAGTCTCACCTCTCTCCAGAGAGGCATCAGTTGGGTAGTAAAGGCAGTGGAACCCCACTCAGGTAACCACCTGTCAAGATGGAACCCAGGGGAACAAAGACTAAAGGTTCACCCACTATACTTAAGGAAAAATCCCCAGCAACAGTCCATACTATTTTAGCCAATCAGGGGCTTTCTAATGAGGTAATGCTTCCCAAAGCTTCTCCAGTTTTCACGCTTAACAAGCTCCCTCCTTCCCTCTGATCTCAACTGTTCTCAGGCCTGCTTAACCTTGGTACCAGGCTCTCATCAGATAGTAGAGATAAACAGGTACTGCTTCTCAAGTCTCTTAATTAACTGCAGCTGAGAAACAAAACTTGGAGTTTTCTACTAACTCAGAGGCCCATCTCTACACAAGATGAAATCCCCACAATTCCCTGCATCAGAGCCATGTTACCTTAAACCATTCTGAACCGTGCTACAATCTCATGGCAGCACAAAGTTAAGGACCACCTACTCTTTTCCTTTCCTTGCCTGCTCTGTGTCAGCTGTAAGAAAATCAGAAGCACCTTTTTATATTTTAAGCTAACCACAGTTACTTCCTATACAGTAGGGCCCCGCTTTCCAGTGCTTCGCTTCTTGGTGCTTCGCTAATGTGGCAGTTTTGAATTGTATCCATGTTCCATATGTTCGGCGATTCTTCCGTTTTTGCGGTGATTTTGCAGCATGACACGAATTGATGGCGCTTGATGCCCTGAACTTTTAAACTACAGTTGGACTGATGGGAGTTGCAGTTGAAACAAGGAACTTTTCCAAGCTCTGACGACGCGCTCAGCAGCTGAGTCTGAGAAGAGCGTCGGGCACCATTTTATAGTATTGTCGGTCATTCAGTCTGATTCAGTGTTTGTGCAGGCGAGGGGGAGGACGAGCCAGGGAGCCGGCAGTAGCAAGTGAGCAGCCAGGGGGGAGGGTGAGCGGGCAAGGGGGGACTATGACTTCAAGCACGTGGAATACAGCAGCTTACTCCAACAGCTTTGTTTGGTAGTGATTTGCTGTGGCGGTTTTCCTGCTTTGTTTGCCGCATGCCGGCTCCTGCTGACTGGGCTTCATGCACTGTGCATACGCGCCTGGTGGGGTGTGTGCAGGAGATCATTTTTTGTCACAGCCGAGTCCACCCTCAGAAAGGAGGGGGGCTGTCCGTTCTGCTGGACCTTGCATTACCATCAGCTTTTGAGCAGGAGCTGCTGCGGTAGCCTGTTTACCTGCCCACACCTTGCTTTCTCTTCTTGAGGGCTGTATGTGCAAGGCTCTTGCCCGGGTGGTGGTGGTTAGTTTGCGCAACCGGCTTTTGAACGGCCTCACCGGCCTTGCACTAGAGTAGTGCCAGTAACCTGGTGCTCTCCCCGCAAATACTCTTCCTCCTGCAGGCAGGGTGTGCGTATTATAACTAGCCATAACTGCTGCTCAGGAAAGAGGGGGTGGGTGGTGCTGGTCCTTCTAGTGCCTGAGGGAGGCGGCAGAGGGTGAACCTAGCGAAGAGGCAGGGATGAGGGCTAGCTGGCGAGGGGGGCATGATTGAGGGAGGCGACGGAGAGAGAGTGAGCAAGGGGGAGGACGAGTGAAGGAGGGGGCGGTAGTGAGCGAGTGAACAGGCAGGGGGAGGGTGAGCGGGCAAGGGGGGATGAGCGAGGGAGGCAGCAGAAGGCAAGCAAGCAGGCTCGGGCAAACGGGCAGCTCCTTCCCTGTGATCCACGGCAGGAAGCCTGCCGTGGAAGGGGAGCACTACTCCCCCACCATAATGAGGGCGAGTGAGCAAGCGAGTGCGGAGCAGAGGGTGATATATGGAAAAGTGGAACATCAATCAGTTGTTGCACGGGGAGCTTCAGGGACCAAGCACTGTCAGGTGGAGCTCCCCATGCTACAGCTGATCAATGTTCTGCTTTTCAGCGGTTTTCGCTTTTTGGTGGGGGTCTGGTCCCTAACCTGCCATATAAGTGGGGCCCTTCTATATTAAAAACCCATACAAGCTGTGGTTAAGGAGCTGGAATTGTTTTCCGAAACTATGGTTAACATTAACCATGGTTTTTGATTTGGACATAACAAGTAATTTTATGTTAGTCAACATGATGTTAGCTCAGTTAGTTAAAAACAGAAGAGAAAGATGTGGGGGGGGGGAGGAGGGAAAACACATAAGCCCAAAGCTCATGCATGCATTAAACTATGGTTTAACGTTACATGAGAACCAGGTCAATGTATGTTCAAACCACATCCACCACAATTAGAATCAGGTACTTGAAGTCATGACCCCACCTCTAAGCATTTATGCTGACACTGACTCAGAGGAGGGAGCATCAGAAATCCAGTATGCAATTGGTTCAAAATTCATCAATCTCTGTGAGCAGAACCATTGTGGACCTGGCCAGTGACTCACGCTAATTGGGAGAGTAGTCTGAAACCGACAAGGAACCAACTTTCCTTGCTTTCCTGCAGAAGACTTCAGAAAATACATTAGAAAGCTTTAGAACAATGCTAACCTTTTAAGCGACTTTCCCGTCTTCTGGGGGACTAGAAGTGGCAGCAATATAGTTCAACTCTATTAGATCAACTATCTCTTGCCAAAGTACAAGACATTTACCTTGTCCTGCAGATACTGCTTTCAAATCTTACTTGGCCTGAAAACAAAGACAGCTGTAAGATAAGAAGAGAGCCAAAAGGGCATTCAAAGCCTTCCTTTCAAACTGAACTACCTAACATATCAGCACAAAATGATGGCTGAAGCCCTTCAGTCTTTTTCCCTTCCTGGCTCCATCATCTTCTCCCATAACTTCTGCCTCCAACTGAGGAAAGCTCAGGCACCCAGCTGTGGAGTACTTTAACCTTCCCCAAAGGAACGGTGAGGAGGTGGGAGGGGGTGGCAGTGGCAGCAAACAACAGAGACAGAAGGGATATGCATGCTATTAAACTTTGGTTTCTCTCTGTTTCTCATTTTTCTACTCTTTTAGTTTCGTTCTCCACATTTCTTCAGCTTGAGTATTTTTTAAAAAATCCTCATGAAAATCCATCAGCATTTTAGTGTGAATTTTTCCTAATATACACATTTTTCTATGCAATTTTGCCTAAAATACATATTTTTGCAAAGCAATTTCTCCCAATATAATGCATTTATAGGCTATTTTTCACTAATATATGCATTTTATGCACACTTTATTACATGCAATGTAAAATTCAGAGAAGTGCCCATGTCAAAGGATAACTGCATTTCAGTCTACATATTATTTCAGAATGTACAAATCAGGTAGGTTCACCTTTAAATGCAAACTGAATTGAATTGCTCCCCCATCCTAGTAAAGGCCTTCCTTCTTCTTATCCCTCCATGCAGTATGATGTCCTTACTTCTTCATTCTTTGTTGATGAAAGCAGATGGTTGATCTTTTCTTACTGTCTTAAAAGTCTTTCCCCCCAAACTGATAATTGTGTTGTTTGAAATGAAAGCAATTTCCTCCTTTTTACAAAACATAAGGAAGTATGAAACTTGCAAATGTCGTTCTCTGAACTGTGTTATATTCATTTGCAAATTCAAACTTAATTTCTGCAAAGGTTTAGTTCTTTGCAAGACTCTACCACTCCTAAAAAGACAATTCTGTCAGTGCAAATCACACTAGCATAGTTCTTACTGTAGATTTATTGAAATACTGTAGATTTATCAAAAGGAAGTGCAAAGCAAGGAGTCAAAAACATACCATAACTGAGATGGGTGAATCTGTATCAGTGCTGCTTGTAAGACACTCTGCCAAAAACAAAAGTGACAGCCCATGCTAACTGTGATGCCCCTGTATTTATAATACTGTAAATATGGTAAGTGTGGGTTTATTAGAGTAAATGAGGTAAGTGGACTGAGTGAGAGGGGGGAGTACATGGATTGGAACGTTGATGAGTGTTGTATTATGATTGGCTGAGTGCTTGAGGGTCTGATGGTATAAATGAGAGGATGACAGTTGAGAGTCGGTTGGTTTTAGTTGGTGGGTTTAGGAGTTTGTTGGTTGGTTCTGGGTTTTGGAGGGTAGATTGGATTAGGCGGATAGTGAGGCAGGTCATTGACGGCTAGAAACATAAAGAGTAATGCATCTTATGAAACCACACGCTTGTTGACTAAATCTTTAAGTAATCTTGTTATTCCCTGTGTATAAAAATAGATATTTCTTGGTTTACCTAACGCCCGATCCTTGGCTGGGTTTACACAGACCAGAAGGGTGGGCAGGGCATATACCAGGGTTGGGAAACAGTATCAATGGTGGCAGTGGTGAAGAGATAGTGTAACATCATCAAGTATCCAGAGCAACCGAGGGCTGTATTCTTTATAGGCACAAAGATACAGGGGGGTTGTGGCCTGCAAGTGCACCCCGACACAAAGTAACAATAGGCCTGGAGGAGATGAAGGCACAGTCTCAAGGCAATATTGTTTACAGGGCGTGTCTGGTGGTGCTGTCTAGCAGTGGGATCTTGAGAGATCTTTGCTAGAGCCTGTGAGAAAACTGTTTAAAGACCAGGACCCTGAGATGGGACCGTGACAAGATGGTGACCACAGGCGGGATCCTAGCAGGTGGCGCCTGAGGTGGGATCCTGACAGGAAGGGTCCTGACACTAACCTCTTTGCAGTGTAGGCACAACAGGTAATAGAACTGATCCAGTGAAAGACATTTTCATTTCTCTTGTATTTTTGATAAATTGAAATATCCTTTTAGTAATGTGCACTTCTTGTTCTGTAAATAGAACTGCCACCTTCTAACTGCTCCCCACTCTTTCTCCAGGCCTGCCGTTCCATTCTAACTACTTGGAAAGGTTATTAAAGGGGTATAAAATGAGGTCTATCACTTCATAATAGAATTGGAAGGAAAGCAGCATTATCAATTTGTAAGATTATAGGCAAAACTAGATGTGACATTATTTTTGTTGTTTGGCCTTGCATGGTTGTTGGTTTTTAACCAGCCAGCAAAAAAAGGGGAGGTGGGACTGGATTGGGATTGTGGCATGCAAGGAGGGGGTCTCCCACCCCTGCTTTTTTCAATGGGAGGAATTGCATGCTTTGCTTTAAAAGAAATGGTACACTTAAATGTGGTTAATCAGAGATAGGTACCAGTTTGAACAGAAAGGCATATTTGATCTTCTTTAGACCTTAGATTAAGGTTTGTGCTGCAAGAAACTATTTTGAGGATGGGATTAGGACGGTGACTGTAGATCCCACACACTGCTGGAGAGTGGGTCTTCCAGACCTGATCTGTTATTACACATTTATGGTGTTGCTCTATTGCATGATTCTGGCAGGAAAAAGTAGCCCAGATGACATTGAAAAAGAACATATGCCATACCAGCAATGCTTTCTCCACCCTAACCTTCCCATCTTGAAGACTCCTTGCATTGAAACCTCCCATATAGAAGCATCTTTGTGATTGGGAAACTTGCAGTGTTCCCAGTTTTGGATAGGCTTATTAGCGTGTTCAGGTGAATGCACCTAGTAGTTCCCTACTGACTTCTCTGCTCAACATGGTAAGGTTGCGAGTGGGCATGCCAGGCATATACAGGGTTATTTGGGTGGTGACAGCCTGTTCGTCTCCCCATTTTTTTTAAGAACTGAAAAAGACTACTATCACACATCACTTTAGCTGATTTCTTCATGAAGTGACCACTAGAGAGAGTGAATGTTTACATTTCACCCATAGATCCTAAGATAGCTTCCAAGACTAAACAATTATGCATGAGCTAAACTCTCATGCTTGCCAGATGGCTCTCTTACAATCCCTGCCCTCTAAAATCATTTGCAAAATTGAATTGCAAATCATGTCAAGTGCAATTGGTCTGATGTATGCTTCTTAACTAAGAAGCCCTCTTCAATATGTTTACTTTCTTTACAATTCATGAACACTCCCCAAGTAGTCTTTGCCACTCATGAAAAAGCAGTAACCGTGAAAATCTGTCCTAGGAAAATATATTTAACTTTTCAAGAATGGCTCATTATTCCAATAGCTTTTTGAATTTCAGTTGAAACAAACATCCTGTATTTCAATATCAAAGGCAATTAACCTTTTACATAATGGTACCATAACCATGTTACATAACAAGAATGTAATATCCTGAGACTTCTGGATTATGTAATGCTCTTATTATTAAGCATCTCACTTCTTAAGACAAAAGTCTGAGAACATATTGGAACAACAGTAATGATAAATAGAGATGCCAAGGGTCCTGTTTAACATGCCATAGGTAATGGGATTGGAATCAGATGTCCCATATTCAGGAGATGAGCCCATGAATCCTGAGGAGATGGAGTGGGAGAGGAAATGACCATTAGCACCAACCCTAGGTGGTCCGACTCCCCAAAAGCTCTGTGCTTGAAGTTCCCATCTTGCCATCACCTCCCTAGCCCAAGGAGATTGTACTGCCATTGCCTTTAGTCCTCTCAGTACTGTTGGAACTAACAGTTGCTAAAGCAGACAAAGCCCCTTTAATCACAAGAGGCTTCTCCCAGGGGAGGCAGAGCTAGCCTCTCAGACTGCGGCACTGCTCTAGTTAAGCTTTAGTCTAGGGTTCTCTGTAGCTGGAGCAACATTTGATCCTACTTTTATGTGAGTTTCCACTCTGAGCTCCAGTTGGAGCTGTCCAGGGTCCTACCTGGAACTGGGACTTGAACCTCTTGAGAGGTTTGACCCACTATGTGGAATAGAACACCATATGTCACACTTTGGAACTGAATTTTGTGATGTAGACATTTGCATGCAAATGATCTTCCTCATAATTTATTTACTCGCCATGAAAAGCCAGCAATGTAACTGTGCTCATAAAATGACAAAATATTGTTTTACGCTTCCCTTCTCTGTCATAGAGGATTTTTTTTTTTCAGAGTCAATTTGCTTTGAAGGAGTGAGCACTTATGGTGTGTTTGTAGTAGCCTGTTTACTTATAAACATATGAGCTGAGCAGTAATTGTAAGAGTGCTGAAGAAAGCATGCAAGATGTTCTAGATTCAAGGGACCAGCAGCATCCTTGGAAAAGAAGCACTTCACACAAGACATAATATCTGAAATTTATTACTACAAGATGTGGTATTCACCACTAACTTAGATGGCTTGAAAATGGAATTGGACCCATTCATGGAGGATTGATCCATCAATGACTCTTAGCTATGGTTTCTCGATGGGATCTTCAGCTTCAGATGCAGTGTGCCACTGAACACCAATTGCTGGGGACTTTTCCATCACTGCTTGTGGGCTCCCAGAAACATCTGGTTGGCCACTGTGGGAAGACGGATGCTGGACTACATGGACCTTCCATGTAGAATTCTTCCCAGAACTCATAACAGCAATGGATGTGCTAGCCATTCCACACCAACAAGCTATTGTTGTTATGCATTGGGAAAATCCTTAACCTTCACTCCATCATCTCAGAACAAGCCAGTAACTAGGGACAGAGCAACAGTCAGACACAGAATCCTATAAACCCAGCCAAGACCACCTGTATTGTTGGGCTTCAACAAATACATTGAAGAAACAGTACAACTTTGCCCACATTTCTTATGTAGCAACAAGGAAAGAGAGGCTAAAGGGGAAAAATCTCAACCTGAAGTGGAATGATTGGGACTGGGACAAGGATTAGAGGACCCATCCAGGCTGTTCCAGCAGCCAAGGTTATCACTATGTGCTTGCTTTCTGCTGACAGGTACTCCATGTACATTGTGAAAGCGCTCTATTTGTGACCTTTTAAAATATATATATATACATAAGCAAGCTATTGCATGAGGAAAATGTCATCTTAAAGATATACTGGGGAGGCGGGGGGCGAACACAACTAAGATTCTGATTTACAGAATGTAGGGGAATGAAGTGCCAATCAAAGCAATGCTGCTTTCATAACCAGTAAAATAAAGAAGATAAGCTATGCCTGATAACCAGAGTATTTCTAGTTTTTCTCATCTCTCATTATGTCAGTGCCAGCCTGAGTCTAACATTATCCTGCATGACATGATCAGAAACTGTCTGTTTCAGTGCCAGCCCAGTAGTGACATAATCTTCAGGTAGGGATGGATTTGGAAAGATTGTGCTTATCCCTGTAGTATAAATGGAAGGGGGAAATGTTCCTTTCAGACATTAAATGAGAAAACAGTCTTAGCCCTGCATTTTGGTGAGATGTTGTTTGCAGACAAACATATCACAACTTTTTTTTTTCTCTCATTAATTTTGCAGAGAAACAAAAATGAAAAGGGTTTGAGAGGAATTGTCCAAGACTGGGAAATTATGCACATCTACAGTATGACAACCTGTGTAAAACAGGAAAATTGCACTCAAGCTTGCAGCCCAGTCCTAATCATGTTTATCTTTAAGTAAATTCCACAGAGTTGAGTATGTTTTTAAGTATATATTCCAAATAGTAGTCAGAAAAGAGTTTGAATCTATGACAGAACCAAACTTTCTATTCATATATTACACAAATGAAATAAATCCAGTTGAGTTCAGTTGGTATAAGAATGCAGCCTTAGTTAATTTAACGTTCTTTTCAGCTTGCTTCACCACTTATTTACAAAAGAGAGGAAAATAATCCAGTAATGAACTATTAATATATTTACAAGGGCTAGCAAATTTACAATGGCATTCATAGCTTTAATTTTCACTATTTTCAGATAGCCTAGTAAAAGAACTGGATGGAATAATAGTAAATAGCTTCCTTTAATTCCCCAGGGGTGGGGAACCTGTAGCCTTCCAGATATTGTTGGACTATAACTCTTATAATCCTTAACAACTGGCCATTCTGGTGGGGCTAGGGTGGGATGAATCTGATATTTTCAGTTTCTCTCAGTTCTCATTCCACAGCCTTAAATTCATTTTACCAAATTTCCACATCTGTTTGTGATTTTTTCTTAAAGTCCTCACAAATCCCACATTGTCAGGCCCAGGTCGAGACTCAGGAATCAGACTGGTGGTTGAAAGCAATTCAGTTTTTATTAAAGTAATATCCAGACAAAGGCTGCGTCTCCTCATAAAGCAACGCAGAGTTACAGGTCCTGCGGCATAGAAAGAGAGTTGACAGAACAAGGGGCTGTCTTCCCGCCTGTCTCTTATGAGGGGCCCAAACGTGCGTGAAGCCTTTCGCTCCTCCTTAACGGACCCTCAGTCATCCCCCTACGTCCCCCCTCCTCTCTTGTCTTTTCAAATGTCTTCGTGTACGAGGCGACGGGGGAAGGACGGGCCCCTCCTCTTCTGAAGTCTCAGACTCCAGTATGGGGGAAAGGGGGGGAAGTCAGGTTTTAAACTACCTTGCGGTTTTTCCTTGCTGGTCTCTGGCTTGGGAAGCCCTCCCTCTTCCCCCCTCTGTTCTGAACTTCGGAGAAGGGGAGGCGTGAGAACTTCAAAGGAAGGCTCTATGGAGCTTTCAAGGTTGCTGTTACTAAGCAACTCTATCTCTGGAATGTCCTCTTCTTCTCCTTCGCTCCACTCCATTGAAGAGGTGGCCCCCTCCCTTTCTGAATCTCCTTCTGAATACTCCAAACCCCAACTCTGCACCCCGACATCATCCCCTCTCCCATGCTGTGTTCCCCCCCCCTGACTGGCTTGGGACGATGGGGAAACCGTTGATGAAAACGTTTTACCAAATCTGGAGCGTGCACATCTGTTTCAGCTTCCCACGATCTATCTGCTGGACCATACCCCTTCCAATGAATCAAGTACTGCAATTTATTATGTCTTATTCTGGAGTCCAGAATTTCCTCCACTTCAAACTCAGTCTGCTCATTTACTATGAGCGGAGCCCCTGGAGGCTCCTCTGGTCGTAAATCACTGGGAGGGGCTGCTTTCGTTAGCAGGGATCGATGAAACACAGGATGTATTTTAAACGTGTCTGGTAGCTTCAGTCGGTACGCCACGGGATTAATTTGGGCCTCTATTTCAAAAGGCCCCACCCTCTTGTCCTGCAATTTCCTGCATTTGCCTGGCATCTGAAGGAAACGAGTGGACAGCCATACCTGGTCTCCTGGTTGAAGGGGGGCCCCTCCCTCCTGTGCAGATCATCAACTCGCTTATATTCCGTCTTGGCTTCGCTTAGCTGCTGTTTCAACGTCTGTTGGACAGCCTGTAATTCACTCAGATAGTTCTCTGCGGCTGGTACCAGCACCCCCTCTGAGCTGCTCGGAAAGGCTTTAGGATGAAATCCATAATTAGTGAAGAACGGGGTTTGCTCAGTGCTGGAGTCCAAGGAGTTGTTGTAGGCAAACTCTGCAAAATGCAAATATGACACCCAGTCAGTCTGTTGGTAGGACACATAACAACATAAATATCTTTCCAAAACGGCATTCAGGCGTTCCATCTGGCCGTCTGTCTGGGGATGGTGAGCTAAAGAAAGTTTTAGCTCCGTCTGCAATTGCTTCCACATGGCCGTCCAAAATTTAGATGTGAACTGAGTTCCTCGATCCGAGACCACGCTGTTTGGCAATCCATGCAACCGGTAGATTTCCTTGATGAATAGCTTGGCTGTTTCTTTTGCCTCTAATGCCCCTGAACAAGGGAGAAAATGTGCCATCTTGGTGAGCAAATCTACCACTACTAGGATGGCCGTCATTCCTTGTGACTTTGGTAGATCAGTTATAAAATCCATGGAAAGGTCCTTCCAGGGTTCCTTTGGGACAGGTAGCGGTTGTAACAGTCCTACTGGTTTTCCTGTCTGTATTTTCGCCCGCATACAGACAGAACAGGATTTTACATAGTCCTCAATATCCCTACGCATTTTAGGCCACCAAAAGTCCTTGACCACGTTCTGAATGGTTTTATAAATCCCAAAGTGCCCCGCGGTGATGGAGTCATGGCACTGACGTAGAACTCTGAGTCTTAATTCCCGTTCTGGCACATACCTGGCCGTTTTGAACCACAACAGGCCATCCCACCAGTGGAAACTTACTTCTGAGTCTTGATCTTGTCTCACCTCCTGAATATATCGTTGCATGCCTGCATCTTCCTGCTGTGCCCTTTTGAGTTCTTCCTCCCATGAAGGCTGACATGATCCCAACGTTAATTTCTCTGGCGGGATCACGTACTGAGGCTGGTTCTCGGACTCGCTTCCTTTGAATTGTGGCTGTCTGGATAAGGCGTCTGCCCTCTGGTTTTTGGCTTGGGCGTGATAAGTGATTTTGAAGTTGAATCTAGTGAAGAACTGAGACCACCTTATCTGTCTCTGGTTCAGCTTTCTGGCTGTCTGTAGACTTTCCAGGTTCTTGTGGTCGGAGCGCACTTCAATCTGATGAGAGGCCCCCTCCAAGTATTGTCTCCAGTTTTCAAAGGAATCCTTGATGGCCAGCAGTTCCTTCTCCCACACTGTGTAATTTTTTTCTGCAGGCTTTAACTTTCTAGAGAAGTACGTGCAGGGGTGCAGCTCCTTCCCTTCTTGGTCTAGTTGCAGAAGAACCCCCCCGATGGCAAAATCTGAAGCATCCGCCTCCACAACGCAAGGGCGGGTTGGATCGGCAAAGCGTAGAATGGGCTCAGTGGCAACTCTTCTCTTCAGCTCCTCAAAGGCGTTTGTAGCATTCTCTGTCCACTGAAATTTCTTCTTCCCCCTTAAACAATCAGTCAGAGGGGCTGTTAATTTAGAAAACCCTGGGATGAACTTTCTGTAGTAATTGGCAAACCCTAGGAAATGTTGTACATCCTTTTTGGTGCCAGGTTGACCCCAGTCCAATATGCAGCTCACTTTCATTGGGTCTATCTCCACCCCCCCCGCTGAGATTCGATACCCCAGGAAGTCCAAAGACTTGAGGTCAAATCCACATTTCTCTAGCTTAGCATACAGATGATTCTCTCTCAGCCTCCCCAGTACAGTTTTCACATGCTGATCATGATCTTCTTGATTCTTTGAGAACACCAGGATATCATCTAAGTAACAGATTACATACGTGTCCAACAGGTCTCTAAACACGTCGTTCATGAACTTCTGAAACACGCCTGGACTCCCACAAAGTCCGAACGGCATGACCAGGTACTCAAACTGTCCGTAAGCGGTCAAGAATCCTGTTTTCCATTCATCTCCCTCCTTCATTCTGATCAGATTGTACGCTCCACTCAAATCCAGCTTCGTGAAGATTTTTGCTGAGTGCAGTCGGTCTAGCAGCTCTGAGATCAGGGGCAGCGGGTAACTGTTAGGGATGGTGATCTGGTTCAATGCGCGATAGTCGTTACACGGCCTGAGCTCCCCCCTTCTTCTTCACAAACAGGGGCGCTCCAGCAGGGGACTGTGAGGGACGTATGAAGCCTCGCCTCAGGTTCTTTTCCAGGAATTCCTTCAGGGCCCCCCTCTCAGTCTCTGTAAGAGAGTAAATTCTCCCCGATGGAATACTGGCTCCTGGCACGAGATCAATCACACAGTCATAAGGGCGGTGGGGGGGTAGAGTCTCTGCTTCTTTTTCATCAAATACATCTTTGAATTCTTCATACTTCAGCGGAAGGCTCACTTGCTCAATCTCTTGCACTGCCCCTGCTGAGGTGTTCTTGATCCCTTCAGGTTGGCATTTCTCCTGACAATACTGTGAGGTGAACCACACCACCACCTCCTTCCAACTTATTTTGGGTTCATGCTTGGCTAGCCAGGGCATTCCCAGAATGACCTCAAAGCTTGAGAGATCTGATACGTATAGCGAAATGAACTCTTCATGCCCAGGAATTTGAAGCTTCAATTCCTCCGTGGCTTGTGTCACCCCTCCTGACTTCAGGGGTCTCCCATCGATGGTCTCCACAGATAAGGGAGCGTCCAGTTTCCACCTGGAAATTCCATGACATTTGGCTAGCTTTGCATCAATAAAATTTGCGGAGGCTCCACTGTCAATTAATGCAGTAGAATTAAACACCACTCCTCGGGAAGTTGTAATCCGAATAGGTAGGACCAACACTCCTTTTGAGGGAGGTTGGATCGTTGGAGGGCCTTTATACAATGCTGCCCCCAGTCCACCGGCCTGCACGTGGACTGGGTGTTCTAGTTTCCCGACGGCTCGGCTTTCCCCCCTTTCAGTCCACAATCTCTGGCCATATGGCCTGGTTTTGAGCAATAAAAGCACAAACGTTCTCGGCGTCATCTTTCTTTTTCTTCTTCTGACAGTCTTGGCCTAGCCCCTCCCTGTCCCTCAGTTGCATTACCTGCCATCCCTGCAGTGGAAAGGGCCTTGCTGCGGGATGCCGAGGCTGAGTATCTCGGGACCTCCTGTTTCTTTTCCAGGTGCCTTCCTTCCATCCGGTGATCTATCTGTAGGCATAGCCGAATTAGCCCTGGCAGGTCAGTGGGGTGGTGGTGGTCCTGGCCAACTCATCCAGGATCTCGGCATTTAATCCACTTCGGTACATAAACATCAAGGCTGCATCATTATAACCAGTTTCCTGGGACAAAATCTTAAAAGCGTTAGTGTACTCGGAAACAGTTCCTTTTGCTTGTTTTAGCGCGCCTAGCTGTCGAGCTACTGTTTCAGCTCGTTGCGGGTCTTGAAACATCTCGGTCATCTCTTGTATGAATCCTCTGTATCTTCCTAGGAGGGCATCCTTTCTCACCAGATACGGAGTCACCCATTTTGCAGCTTCTCCCTCCAGGAGGCTGATCACAAAGGCCACTTTAGCCCCATCACCCGGAAATTCTGCATTCCTGACATCCAAGTATAACTCACATTGAGCCACGAAAGTTGCCAACTGATCACTCTGTCCCGCATACTTTGGGGGTAATCCAATGGGAACCTTCACCGCAGCGGCTGGAGGGGCTGTTCGCAGTCGATCGACCTGGGCTTTCAAGGCCTGATTATCCGTTTTCAGCGCCTTGACTGCTGTCAGCAAGGTTTGAACATCTGCCTGCAAATCAGCCACATTAGTCCTCAAGAGTCTCACTTCTTCCGTCTCAGAAGTGGGATTCGTTCCCCCCTCCGCTCCCTTTGACATCTTGGCACGGTCAAGTGAAGATAGCGCTGAGGGTGATTTAGGTGGTTCTGTCAAGCTGTCAGGCCCAGGTCGAGACTCAGGAATCAGACTGGTGGTTGAAAGCAATTCAGTTTTTATTAAAGTAATATCCAGACAAAGGCTGCGTCTCCTCATAAAGCAACGCAGAGTTACAGGTCCTGCGGCATAGAAAGAGAGTTGACAGAACAAGGGGCTGTCTTCCCGCCTGTCTCTTATGAGGGGCCCAAACGCGCGTGAAGCCTTTCACTCCTCCTTAACGGACCCTCAGTCATCCCCCTACGTCCCCCCTCCTCTCTTGTCTTTTCAAATGTCTTCACGTACGAGGCGATGGGGGAAGGACGGGCCCCTCCTCTTCTGAAGTCTCAGACTCCAGTATGGGGGAAAGGGGGGGGAAGTCAGGTTTTTAACTACCTTGCGGTTTTTCCTTGCTGGTCTCTGGCTTGGGAAGCCCTCCCTCTTCCCCCCTCTGTTCTGAACTTCGGAGAAGGGGAGGCATGAGAACTTCAAAGGAAGGCTCTATGGAGCTTTCAAGGTTGCTGTTACTAAGCAACTCTATCTCTGGAATGTCCTCTTCTTCTCCTTCGCTCCACTCCATTGAAGAGGCGGCCCCCTCCCTTTCTGAATCTCCTTCTGAATACTCCAAACCCCAACTCTGCACCCCGACACATATGCACATTCATGGACATTTCTCCTAATATACACATCTTTGTATGCAATATTACCTAAGCAAAGCAATTTTCCTAATCTGAGGCACACTGGAATGCACCTTTCTGTCATATATACATTTCTGTACACATTTAGGTTTGGGGTGGCACTGGAGAATTGAATCACAAAATTTGGAGAAGTGCAAATATTGAAGAATAATGGCATTTCGGTTCTCAAATTGCTTCAGGACATGCAAATTCAGTAGGTTCACATTAAAATATGAACTGAACTAATTTCTCCCCCATCCCGAACTGGGGCTGATGGGACTTGGGAGCCCAACAAGATCTAGGAGGGACATAGGTTACCTACTCCTAGTCTAACCAATCAGCTCCCATCCCACCCAGACATTTACTTTAGAAGAATCATGGCAGTGTGTCATTTGATTTCTTTATGCAGTGTACTACCATACTTTTCCTAAAGTAAATTATACAGCCACGAGAGTGGCTGTATACTATAGCCAGTGTGGATTTTTCACATTCTGCAATGTGAAATTGAAAATACCCCCATGCCATTCTGATGCTTCCCATAAGCTCACTTGAAAACAAATTCTTACAAAACTTATACTCTCGAACTCAGAAACGCTTGCTTAACAACCCTGTCAATTTTCATGGTGATAAACAAAACAGTCAGAAAGAATTGAGAGTTCAAAGTCTAAAGAGAGAGAGAGAAAAACCCAGACCCCTTTTGGACTTTTTTCTCTCAGAGTTCTCATAACCTGTTGAAATTTATTAAAACTCAGTCATGTTCACAGAGTACCTGTAATCCTGTTACTGACCTTGCCCCATACGCTGACCTTCATCTTTTGCAGTTTAAAAGGTAAAATAATTGCCTGGCAGATTAATTTAATAAATTTTGGCTTGAACTGAATGATAATGTCGGGCATGCTCAGTAAGAACCAACTGTCAATGTTCTAAAAGCCAGACTCCAAGCTGCTTTTCTTGGCTAATCAGGGGCCCACACCCACACCAGACTTTGATTTCATGTGAGACAGCCATGGCTTCCCTCAGAGAATCCTGGGAAGTGTGGTTTGTGAAGGGTGCTGAGAGGAGACTCCTATTCTCCTGACAGAACTCCAGTGGCCAAATTGGTATGTGAAGGGAACACAGCGTCTTGTCAGCTCTGAACTGAGTCAGCAGTGGGGGTTGGAAATTCCTGGGTCGTTAGCAGGGAAGGGAAGTCCTTAGCCGGCAGCCTGGTTGTAAATCTGCCAGGCCAATGAGGAGGGAACCTGATAAGGGCCAGGCCTGTCTGAAGCTTACTTGCCAAGTCACAAGTCCAGAAGCGAGGTCAGTAGAGGTCCGGGATCAATTGCCAAGGGGTCAGTCCAAGAGATCCTGCAGGGAAACTGGGAATACACGAAGCCACGCCTGACGTTGCAGTCAGCAACAAGCTGCAGCCAAGGTGTGCCTTATAAAGAGCAGGGTTGAGAGCAGGTGTGAGCCCTCAGCGTTTGGGCCTTAAGGGGACAGGCCTGCCTCTCTTCTGCCTGACCTTCTGCTGTCTACGTTCTGCAGGTGAGGGGGGAGTATCCTGTTCACTGTCTGCGTCTGGCTGCAGGGCCTCCGCTGTATCTGGGGTGCTCTGCAGCTGAGGGGGAGAAGGAGCTGGATTCTCAGGAGTCTCTTCCGTGTCTCCTTCTGGGTCTGCTGCTCCTGGGTCTGCTGCTGTTACTCCTGAGTCGTCCTCATCGGAGGAGTCCTCTGAGGGGGCCATGACACGTCTCCTAGCAACTCTCAGCACCCTTCACTAACTACACTTCCCAGGATTCTTTAAGAGAAGCCATGACTCTCCAAAGTGAAATAAAGGTCTGGTGTGGATGTGGCCTGGGACAGCTTTGGTTTAAATTTGGGTGGGAGGCTACATGTGCCTGCTGTGGAATAAAAAGATGGGGGAAATGGTGAAAAGCCATAATACTGTTCACAGTATCTTCCTTTTGGAAAGGAAAGGGGCTTCCCCTCTGCCCAGTGCCCACCCACCCAATATCCTACCTTCCCCTCCTTCTACCTTCATTGCCCCTCTCCCCGGTCAGTGTTGGACTACAACCTGGGAGACCAGGGTTCAAATCCCCACACAGCCATGAAGCTCACGTGGTGACCTTGGGCCAGTCACTGCCCCTCAGCCTCAGAGGAAGGTCATTGTAAAACCACCTATGATACCGTTTACCATGAAAACACTATTCATAGGGTCAACATAAGTCAGGATCAACTTGAAGGCAGTCCATTTCCATTTTCAAACATGATTGCACTGAAATAAATCCCACTGAACTCAAAAGGTATGCAACTGATCAAACCCACCTTCCCTTCTCCTCCTTCCTATCCCCTCCCTCTTGCCCCTTTCTTCCCCTCCAATCCCCTCTTCCTCCATTTCCCTCCTTCCCCTTCCCCCCTCCCCCTCCCCCCATGGTCAGTGTTACCTATCTTAAGCATGATTGCACAGGAGTAAATACCATTGAACTCAATAAGCATGCAAATGATCAAACCTGCCCTCTCCTGCACCTTCCTTTGCCCCTCCCCCTCCAATTCCCTCCTCCCCTCCCCCTCCTTCCCCTCCCCCTCCTTCCCCTCCCCCTCCTTCCCTTTCCCCTCCTTCCCTTTCCCCTCCTTCCCTTCCCCGCTCCCCTCCCTTTCTCCTTCCCTCTCCTCTCCCCTCCCCCTGCTTCTCCCCCATGGTCAGTTTTACCTACCCTAACCATGATTACATAGGAGTAAATCCCATTGAACTCAATAAGTATGCAAATGATCAGACCTGGCTTTCCCCTCCTTTCCCTCTCCTCTCCCTTCCTCCTCCCCTCCCCTCTTTCTTCCTCCTTCTCTGCCCACTCCAGCCATCCCTCCCTCCCCCTGGTCAGTTTTACCTATCCTAAGTATGATTGCAGAGGAGTAAATCTCACTGAACTCAATAAGCATGCAAATGATAAATCCATTCTCAGCAAGCTTGCACAGGATCCCATTTCTTACCTCCCGGATTAAAAAGCAGAGAATTTCACTAATAGGCAAAAAACCTTGAGGGAAATTGGGCAGCTATAGTGAATGCACCAGGGGAACAGGAGACCTGACCTCCTCTCTGAGATATTGTACTGCCCTACAAATTTGTCAAAATACAAATACAGTTTGGGTTGGTCTTTCACAGTCCAATCCACTTCCTGTGTAGCTTGGAAGAATTTTGTAACATGTGCCTCCGAGCAAATGGGAGTGGTGGCAACACCTACTATCAGCCCAGTTAATAGAAACAAGACATGCTGTGCTGATCTTGTTTTAGCAGGGAGGAAGCAACATTATTAAGACAGTTGATATAGTTCAGATAGTCACTTTAAATATGTCTGATTTACTTTGCAATTTCAGTGAAGTTTCCTATAGAAAATCATTTTCTTTTGCTTTTATTTCTGTGAATATGTGGAGTACAGCAACACTTTGCAAAATGTACACTAAAAAAATGTCCAAAAATAATTGTGGAATCATGGCACTGACTATTGTACAGAATAGTCTCCAGTGGACATCAGGAGTGCCTCAGTTTGCACAAGGTAAAACAACGGGAGATGAAATATATTCTAGCAAAATTCTAGGTGTGCTCTATGTTTTTAATTGACCGTGCCCACCTTGCCTTAAGTGAAGTGGTTTAAACATAGCAGGCTGAAAACATGCATCCTCTTTTTTCCGACAGCTAGAGTCATTGCTGAAGTAGCAACATATTGGAATCAGTCTGATTTTACATCAAACTGCAGTTTCAGATTCAACAATGCACCCAAAATAAAAATAGAACATAACCTCCAATTTGAAACACAAAAGGCTGTCTTCACCATCATATGACAGTGACCAATAAAAAGGCTTTGAAATTAATAAAAATAAATTTGACACAGGTTTCTAGGATGAATGAGAGAAATAAAATTTTCTAGATTAGATTCTCTGTAGAAACATTAGTAACACAGGAATGAAGCAAAGTAAGAAAAACACGAACAAATATACAAAAATGTGATTCTCCTATATTTGGAGATTGCAGGTATTGCTACCACTCCCCATATGCTCAGAGGCACATGTTACCAAATTCTTCCAAGCTACACAGGAAGTGGATTGGACTGTGAAAGACCAACCCAAACTGTATTTGCATTTTGACAAATTTGTAGGGCAGTCCAACATCTCGGAGAGGTCAAGTCTCCTGCTCCCCTGATGCATTCACTACAGCTGCCCAATTTCCCTGCTTTTTAAAGTTTGATAGAAATATCTGTGGGCTATCGGTACCTTCTTAAACTGCAAGGTTTTTTGCCTATTAGTGAATTTACTTTAGGGGAAGCATGGCAATATGTTGTTTTGATCCCTAAGGGACTCAGTCACCAGACTCCAGTGCAGTGAACAAATCCTTTTGAGAGTTAAGCAGCATGCTATCGCACTTCCACTTGAGTAAACTAACTTAATTACAATGAGACATGTGAAGGATACAAAAAGGCATTGCTGGACCTTCTCTGCTAAATTTACTCAAGCAGCAGCAGTAGTGCACAATTTAAATCTCAGTTGTGTAGTATGTCCACCAAGTGCCACTTAACAACCGTCACACAGGAACAGCCCTCTTACAAAACTGCTTTCCTGACATTGGCATTGCTGCCATATACTGGGATGGTGCAAAGGCAGGACAGGGTAGTGGCAAGGTTGGGGCTGTAAAGGCACACCAGTGGAGCCAATCTGGCATTCTTGTTGGTGCATGCACACAGCCCCATCCTCGCCACCCCGCTGCACTACACTTGTACCATCTCAGTAGGCAGACACCAGTGTTGGGAGGGCAGCTCCATGGCACTGCCCCATCACACCAGCTGCTCCTGTTGCAACATGCATGAAAATGTTAATTACATTCAGCTGAAAGGGTGTAAAGAAGATGTGATCCTTCAGCTTATGACAAATTTCTAATTCTGCTTGTCATGTTGCTTGGTTGCCAATATCATTACTGAAGTAAAGCTGCTTGAAAAAGCTGTAATGAAAATGTCAAGGTATCTGACTTGCACTAGCCACAATGGAAATGAGTTATAGGGTTTTCAGAATAAGAGCTTTACGGATTATGCCACAATAACTTTGTACATTAGAATTATAAAGGGAAAAAGTGATAGCAAACCTCAACAAGAAGCTTGTCTCCCAAATGAATATTCCAATTGTCTGGAATAGAAAATATCAGTGCTCCGAGTTATCTTCACTGTGTCCCTATGGCTTTCTATGGACTATTCAAGTTATGGTCTTGACTATCAGTGTAATCTCTTACAGCAAGAATGGGAAACCTATGGCCCTCCAAATGTTTGTGGGACTACAACCGCCATCATCCATGATCATTGGCCATGATGGCTGAGGGTTATGAGAATTAGAGTCCAACAAAATCTAAAGGACCTCATCTCTGTCCAACAGCCCATTGCACTCAAGTTTCCATCTCAAGTTTCCATCAAAGATGCCTTCTTGACAATGCCATCCATGTACCAGTAGGTATGAACAGAATTGCCCCCAAAATAGCACTGGGTGATTATCTTTCTTCCCCCCTGGCAGTTGTGCTGTGGGGTGCAGAAAGGTACTATCTTGTCCCCCATGCTGTTTAATATCTACAATATATGAAGCCCTTGGGAGCGGTCATCAGGAGATTTGGGGCGAGGTGTCAGCAGTACACTGATGATACTCAGCTCTATTTCTCTGTAACATCTGAACTGGGAGAGGCTGTGCAAGCCCTGGACCAGTGCCTGGACTTGGTAGTGGGCTGGATGACAGCCAGTAAACTGAGTCTGAATCCTAGCAAAATTGAGGTACTGTGGGTTTGTGGTTACCAAGTTTGGATAATTGGTCAGTTGCCTGCTTTGGTTGGAGTCATACTCCCTCTGAAAGAGCAAGTTTGTAGTCTGGATGCATCCTTGTCGACAGAGGCCCAGGTGACCTCGGTGGTTAGGAGTGCCTTCTACCAGCTTTGGCTGGTAAGACAGCTGCACCTGTTTCTACATTGGTATAGTCTGGCCACTGTTGTCCATGCACTGATAACCTCCAGGCTGGATTACTGTAATGCGCTCTATGTGGGGCTGCCCTTGAGGTTGGTCTGGAAGCTGCAGCTGGTGCAAAATATGGTGGCACGACTGCTCACTGGGGCAGGATATCGCCAACCTGTTATCCCACTGCTGCAAGAATTGCACTGGCTGCCCATTAGCTACTGGGCCAAGTTCAAGGTTATGATTTTGGTGTACAAAGCCCTATGCAGCTTGGGACCAGAATACGTGAAATATAGTCTTACCCTTTATATACCCAGCTGATCACTATGCTCTATAGATAAGGGCCTTCTACATGTATCATCTTATCAGGAGGTCTGTTCTGCACAACATAGGAAATGGACCTTTAGTGTAGTGGCGCCTACCCTTTGGTATTCCCTCCCCTTATGACAGGTGCCATCTCTATTATCTTTTCAGGCCTACTGAAGACCTTCAGCTTTCAACAAGCCTTGTAAGTAGAGACCTTATCCCCATCTAAATCTGTGCTGAAATTGCTTTTTAAGGTGTTTGTTGTTTTGTTTTAATATGTTTTTATGATGTCTTGTTTTAATATATTTTGAAGTCTGTTTTTAAGATGTTTTAGAGTGTTTTTAGTGTTTTTGTTTGTCACCCTGGGCTCCTACTGGGAGGAAGGGCAAGATAAAAATTTAATAAATAAATAATAAGAATTCTGGAATTCATTTCCTCTGGAAACTCAAGAGGCTACAGTGTTATGAACTCCTGAACTTAGATCTCATTGAAATCAGTGGGACATGCTGAAGTCCCATGTATTTTAATAGGCACAAAGTCTAGATATATTTCTCAGTATATACTGTATATGAGATTCAGAGTATAATCATGATACTACTAGCTGCAAATCCCTCAAGATGTTAGTTCAAAGTGACAACAATCATGGCAACAACTAACAGTCCATGACAGGTTGTTTACATGCTGTTAGAAAAGCTCATATTATTATGTGGCTTATTTGCTATGGCCATCTTTTGAAACATTGAATGTGAAGGCTCAAAATTGTAGCCCAGTCCTAATCTTGCATATTTATACATGCAATTCTAGTATGCCTATTTATGAGCACAGCCTCAAAGGAGAGAAAGCCATTCTTCTTTACTAGGAAAACAAGTCCTAAGTGCCTTTGTTTATAAACCCCTGTTCACAATTGTCATAGCACCAGCCCTACTGTTGAGTGGAATGAGGTAGTCACCTCAGATATAAGATGCTGGTGTGGGGGGAGGGGGACCAGTGACAGTATCCTGGGTTGGTAGGGAGGAGGAGGAATATGAACAAGCAAGTTTAAGCCATCTTACTGGCAATGTAATTTTAGATATGCTTACTCACATCTATAGATGTGTAGATGAATCTCTTGTACGCATGGGTTGTTGCATTCATTTCAGTAAAGGGACCCTATTTGCACAGGCATTTCTCAAATATTAGAGTTCCTACAGTCCCTACAAGCAGTTGCTTGATAAGGGAAATTTCATGCAGTCATGTCCCAATGATTTTACTGGTACTCCCACATAAATACAACTAGGATAATGGCCTAGTTTAGCCCAATGACTTTACTTGTATCTCATGTCATCTCACAACATTGCTTCATATTGTGTCCCTTCTATTTTTATCTCTTATATCCAGCATTGCATTAACTTTACAGAGTCTTTTGCTTATTGAGGTGATGCCCTTCATCATTCTGTTGAAACTGTATTTGTTGTTTATCAGGGAATATTATCCAATAATATGGAAGGAAATTAATAGAATGCTATGTAGCATTTGTCTTGATTATCCATCCCCCTCAGGGTGAACAAAGTCACAGAACATAATTTAAAATCATACACTGGGGGAAATCATTTCAATTAAAGAAACACACACACACACATTACACAAATCGCCTATGTTCTATCAAGCCAGCTATCTGAATTTGTTCAAGAAAGTCTGGCCTCAGAACTGTCCATTTGGCAAAAGAGAGGATATCATTACTTCCTTTAGTGACAGTTCAAAATTGTGCTCAGGGATGGAATATTCCCCCCTATACTTATACAACAGAAAAATAATGGGGTTTAGAGAAGTTCATGGAAGAAAAGTGTACCACTGGCTGTTGTTGTTGTTGTTATGTGCCTTCAAGTCAATTACGACTTATGGTGACCCTATGAATCAGTGACCTCCAGGAACATCTGTCATGAACCACCCTGCTCAGATCTTGTAAGTTCAGGTTTTTAGCTTCCTTTACGGAATCAATCCATCTCTTGTTTGGCCTTCCTCTTTTTCTACTCCCTTCTGTTTTCCCCAGCATTATTATCTTTTCTAGTGAATCATGTCTTCTCATGATGTGTCCAAAGTATGATAACCTCAGTTTCATCATTTTAGCTTCTAGTGACAGTTCTGGTTTAATTTGTTCTAACACCCAATTATTTGTCTTTTTTGCAGTCCATGGCCACCGAGGCTACCTGAGCCTCAAGTGACAGAGATGGTTCTAGGAGAACCCCCAAGCTACAAACCTGCTCCTTCAGGGGGAGTGCAACCCTATCCAGGACAGGTGGGACATCCACCATTCAGTGAGAAGGACCACCCACTAGCAGCATCTCAGTCTTGTCTGGATTGAGCCTCAGTTTATTAGCCCTCATCCAGTCCATTGTTGCAGCCAGGCACTGGTTCAGCACATTGCCAGCCTCACCTGAAGAAGATGAAAAGGAGAAATAGAGCTGCTTGTCATCAGCATACTGATGGCAACGCACTCCAAAACTCCGGATGACTGCACCCAACGGTTTCATGTAGTTGTTGAACAGCATGGGGGACAGAACTGACCCCTGCAGAACCCTATACTAGAGAGTCCAGGGTGCCGAGCAATGTTCCCCAAGCACCACCTTATGGAGGCGACCCGCCAAGTAGGAGCGGAACCACTGCAATGCAGTCCCTCCCACTCCCAACTCAGCCAGTCTTCCCAGAAGGATACCATGGTTGATGGTATTGAAAGCTGCTGAGAGATCAAGAAGAATCGACAGAGTCAAACTCCCCATCTCTCTCCCGACAAAGGTCATTATACAGGGCAAGCAAGGCTGTTTCCATGCCCAAACCAGGCCTGAAACCCGACTGAATGGATCCAGATAATTGGTTTCATCCAAGAGTGTCTGGAGCTGGCCCGCAACCACTCGTTCAAGGACCTTGCCCAGGAATGGAACACATTTATTTATTTTATTTATTTATTTTTTAAAACTTATATACCGCCCGACTAGCAATAGCTCTCTGGGCGGTGAACATAGATACAATAAAATACAAAATAATACAAAAACATCAGTGTAAAATCAAATTTCACAATCTAAAAACAGCAAAGGCTAAAATCAAATTACAAACATTACAATCATTAACAAAAAATTAAAATGCCTCGGAGTAGAGAAAGGTTTTAACCTGGCGCCGAAAGGATGATAGTGTCGGCGCCAGGCGAACCTCCTCGGGGAGACTATTCCATAGTTCGGGGGCCACCACTGAGAAGGCCCTTGATCTTGCCACTGCCCTCCGGGCCTCCCTATGAGTTGGGACCCAGAGGAGGGCCTTCCTAGCAGACCGTAGTGTACGAGCCGGTTCATAGCGGGAGAGGCGTTCCGACAGATATTGAGGTCCCGCGCCATATAAGGCTTTATAGGTTAATACCAACACTTTGAATTTGGCCCGGAAGCGTATTGGAAGCCAGTGCAAGCGGGCCAAAACAGATGTTATATGGTCAGACCGCTTCGTTCTTGTTAGCAGTCTGGCCGCCGCATTTTGCACCAGCTGTAGCTTCCGAACCGACTTCAGAGGTAGCCCTACGTAGAGCGCATTACAGTAATCCAAACGTGAGGTTACCAGAGCATGTACTACTGATGTAAGATCCTCCTTACTCAGGTAGGGACGTAGCTGGGCTACCAATCGAAGTTGGTAGAACGCATTCCGTGCCACCGAGGCTACATGAGCCTCAAGTGACAGGGAAGAGTCTAGAACAACTCCCAGACTACGAACCTGTTCCTTTAGGGGGAGTGTAACCCCATCCAGGACAGGATATGTATCCACCATCTGATTGGAAAAACCATCCACCAACAGCATCTCAGTCTTATCAGGATTGAGTCTCAGTTTGTTAGTTCTCATCCAGTCCGTTGTCACGTCCAGGCAACGGTTCAGCACATTGACCGCCTCACCTGAGGAAGATGAAAAGGAGAAGTAGAGCTGCGTGTCATCAGCGTACTGGTGACAACGCACTCCAAAACTCCTGATGACCGCACCCAACGGCTTCATATAGATGTTAAAAAGCATGGGAGACAAAACCGAACCCTGCGGGACCCCACATTGGAGGACCCACGGTGTCGAGCAATGTTCCCCAAGCACTATCTTCTGGAGACGGCCTGCTAAGTAGGAGCGGAACCACTGCCATGCAGTGCCTCCAACTCCCAACTCCGCAAGCCTCTCCAGAAGGATACCATGGTCGATGGTATCAAAAGCCGCTGAGAGATCAAGGAGAATCAATAGAGTTACACTCCCTCTGTCTCTCTCCCGACATAGATCATCAAACAGGGCGACCAAGGCCGTCTCAGTGCCGAAACCGGGCCTGAAACCCGATTGAAACGGATCTAGATAATCGGTTTCATCCAATAGCGCCTAGAGCTGGTCAGCAACCACTCGTTCCAAGATCTTGCCGAGATATGGAACATTTGCCACTGGTCTGTAGCTGCTGAAATCCTCTGGGTCCAGGGAAGGCTTTTTCAGGAGTGGTCTCACTGCTGCCTCCTTCAGACAGCCAGGGACCACTCCCTCTCGCAAGGAGGCATTTATCACTTCCCTGGCCCAGCCAACTGTTCCCTCCTTGCCAGTTTTTATTAGCCAAGAGGGGCAAGGATCTAGTACCGAAGTGGTTGCACATACCTGTCCAAGCACCTTGTCCACGTCCTCGAACTGAACCGACTGAAACTCATCCAACAAAACATGATAAGACTGTGCACCAGACACCTCACTAGGGTTAACTGCTATAAAATGAGAGTCTAGGTCCCGACGAATGCATAACATCTTATGCTGGAAGTGCTCAGCAAACTCATTGCAGCGGGCCACCGAAGTATCTACAGTGTCCTGAAGGCCTAGATGGAGTAGCCCTCGGACAACTCTAAAAAGCTCCGCTGGGCGGGAGAGAGATGCCTTAATAGTGGCGGCGAAATATTGTTTTTTCGCCGCCCTCACCACTCCTATATACCGCTTGGTGAAAGCACAAGCCAGCGTATAGTTGCATTCATCAGGAGTTCGTCTCCATCTCCGCTCAAGCCGCCTCCTATCTTGCTTCATCGCCCTCAACTCTGGAGTATACCAAGGAGCTGAATGAGCTCTGCAAAGGAGAGGGCGTGCAGGAGCGATCGTGTCGACAGCCCGGGCCATCTCCGCATTCCACAGATTAACCAGGGCTTCAACAGGAGCGCCGGTCCTATCAGCCGGAAAATCCCCCAGAGCCCTTTGAAAACCTTCAGGATTCATTAGTCTCCGGGGGCGGACCAATTTAATAGGTCTCCCACCCTTGCGGAGGGAAAAGGTTGCTGAAAGTCTAAACTTCAGCAAGCAGTGATCTGTCCATGACAAAGGGAGAGATGTAAAACTCCCCACATCCAGATCACTATCCCCATGTCCAGTAACAAAAATAAGGTCGAGTGTATGCCCCGATATATGTGTTGGGCCACTAACATATTGGGACAGCCCCATGGTTGTCATGGAGTCCATGAAGTCCTGAGCTGCCCCAGACAAAGTAGCCTCGGCATGAATGTTGACATCCCCTAGTACTAATAGTCTAGGGGATCTCAACAATACCTCCGAGACCACTTCCGTCAACTCAGTTAAGGAAGCCACTGGGCAGCAAGGTGGGCGGTACACCAAAAGGATTCCTAGTCTGTCCCTCTGGCCCAGCACAAGGTGCAAACATTCCAGACCAGTAGTTGTATGGACATGGTGCTTGGTGAGTGAGATGGAACTCTTATAGACCACAGCAACCCCACCTCCCCGACCCTCAGATCTACCATGATGCTGAACCAAATACCCCGGTGGGCAGATCTGGGAGAGACTAACTCCTCCCTGTTCGCCCACCCAGGTCTCGGTTATGCATGCCAGATCGGGTGCCTCGTCCATAATCAAATCATGGACGAGGGGTTTTTTATTATGAACCGATCTGGCATTAAAAAGCAGCAGCTGGAGATCTGAGAGTTGGCTGAGAGGACAACCAACAACCCTGCAGATATGAGAAGGACCGGAACAAGGCACAGCCACAACATGTCTGGGCCGCATTCCCCTTACCTGGCACGTGCTTCTCATAACACCATACCTCCCTCTGCCCGTCACTACGGCAATTGGGGCCCCCTCATGTCTCCCCGCTAGATGGAAAGATCTCTTCCCCAGGCACATTATAAACTATAAATACAAAAAGAAAAATACAAAAACTCAACTACATAAAATACACACTCTCACAACATGCGTTCATATAAGCACCCAGAAAGAAAGCAGCAAGAGGAGCAGCCTCTCCTTCCCTTGGGCGATGGTCTCTTCCTCCTGCAGGCCCTGGGTCTCCCAGGCCACCTCAGCCAGCCGGCTTATGTATCCCTCCAGAGAGGGACAGGTGGTAAGAATCAGTCCTGGCTGGCTGGGTACCTGGGGCCTGGTCCTGCCAAGCAGAAGTCCCTCAGGGAAGGGTGGTGGAGGTGGTGGTCCCGCAGCAGCAGCAGCAGCAGCAGCCTCTCCTTCCCTTGGGCGATGGTCTCTTCCTCCTGCAGGCCCTGGGTCTCCCAGGCCTCCTCAGCCAGCCGGCTTATGTATCCCTCCAGAGAGGGACAGGTGGTAAGAATCAGTCCTGGCTGGCTGGGTACCTGGGGCCTGGTCCTGCCAGGCAGAAGTCCCTCAGGGAAGGGTGGTGGAGGTGGTGGTCCCACAGCAGCAGCAGCAGGCCTATAGTTATTAAGATTTTCTGGGTCCAGGGAGGGTCTCTTCAGGAGTGGTCTCACTACTGCCTCTTTCAGGCAGCCAGGGACCACCCCGTCTCACAGACAGGCATCAATCACTTCCCAGCCCAGCCAGCTATTCCCTGCTAGCTTTTATTAGCCAAGAAGAGCAAGGATCCAGCACAGAAGTGGTTGCATGAACCTGTCCAAGCACCTTGTCAAGGTCCTCGAGCTGTACCAACTGAAACTCATCCAAGAAATTGGGACAAGGCTGTGCTCTGGATACCTTGCTTGATTCACCTGCTATAACACTGGAGTCTAAGTCCTGGTGGATGCTAGAGATTTTATCCTGGAAGTGCCTAGCAAATTCATTACAGTGGGCCTCAGATGGTTCTACCATGTCCCTGAGGCCAGAGTGTAATAGCCCCCGGACAATTCTGAAGAGCTCCGCTGGGTGGCAAAGTGATGATTTGATAGTGGCAGCAAAAAATATTACCATAGGCACTTACCAATGTATAATTACATTCACTAGGAGTTCGTCTCCATCTGCACTCAAGCCGTCTCCTATATTGTTTCATCACTCTCAGCTCAGCCATACGAGCTCTACACAGGAGAGGGCACTCAGGAGCAATCATGTCAACCGCCTGGGTCATTTCTGTATTCCACAGTTCAACCAGAGTTTCAACAGGAGCGCCAGCCCTATCAGCTGGAAAACTCCCCAGAACCCCTTGGAAACCATCCGGATCCATTAGTCTCTGGGGGCGGACCAACTTAATAGGTCCCCCACCATTGCAGAGGGGAAAAGCCACTGTAAGTCTAAACTTTAGCAAGCAGTGATCTGTCCAAGACAGAGGGACTGATGTAAGGCCCCCCACATTCAGATCACCAGCTCCATGTCCAGTTGCAAAACCCAAGTCTAGAGTATGCCCTGCTACATGTGTTGGGCCAATGGCATATTGGGATAGTCCCATGGTTGTCATGGAGACCATGAAATCCTGAGCCACCCCGGATAAGGTGGCCTCGGCATGGATGTTGGCATCCCCCAGAACCAACAGTCTGGGGAATCTCAACAGTACACCCGAAACCACCTCCATCAGCTCAGCTAGGGAGTCGGACAGCGGGGTGGGCGGTACACCAACAGAATCCCCAGTCTGTCCTGCTGACCCAGCATAAGGTGCAAATACTCCAGACCAGTAGTCACATGGACAGGGTGCTTGCAGAGAGAGATGGAGCTCCTATAAACCACAGCAACCCCCCCTCCCCGACCCTCAGATCTACCCTGATGCTGAACCAGGTACCCTGGCGGGCATAGCTGGGAGAAACTGACTCCTCCCTGCTCACCCACCCAGGTCTTGGTTATACATGCCAGATCGGCTTCCTCATCCACAATTAAATCATGAATGAGGGAGATCTTATTATGTACAGATCTGGCGTTTAGGAGCAGCATCCAGAGATCTGAGAGCTGGCTGATAGGGCAACCAACAAACCTGTGTGGGGAGGACTGGAACAAGGCACAGCCGTTAACTGCCTGGGCCACGTTCCCCTTACCTGGCAAGTTCTCCTCACAATGCCATATCTCCCTCTACCCGTCACTACACTAATTGCCCCCCTCAAGTCTCCCCACTTGGCTCTGAGTCCTCTCTCCCAGGCGCATGACTCAAGACCCACAAAAAGGCAGGCAAAGGTGGAGCCACCTCAGCCAGCCAGCTTATGTATCCCCTCCAGAGAAGGGACAGGTGGAAGAAATCAGCAACAGCTGGCTGAATACCTGGGACCTGGTCCTGCAAGGCGTGGCACCTGCCGAGCAGACATCCAACAGGAAGAGGGTGGTGGTAGCCGAGCAGCAGCAGCAAGCAAGCAAGCAAGCAAGCAGGCAAGCAAGCAGGCAGGCAGGCAGGCAAACAGATAGACAGCAGCAGCAAACGGCTCTCCTTCCCTGGACGGTGGTGGTCCCCTTCCTCCTGCAGGCACTGGGTCTCCCCACATGGAACCTCACCTAAGCAGTAAGGATTTGAACTTTGTCTTTTCATTTTATTTGTATTCATTGGGAAATTAGATGAAAGCTCTGTTCCTTTGGACAATGCCTTTGCAGGCTGCAGACTTATGGCCCTTATCCCAGAGGCCATAGAATACATTATATCTTCTTCTCCAAGGATGGGGGGAGAGCTTTGATCTCAGACAAAGAAATTTGATGTCAGATCTCCTCCCTGCTCCCTGCCACAGTGGCTCACTGTTATGGACCGTCAAATTATCAATCTTTCTATTTAAAATATCGATATTAATATTGATATTTTTCTGAGCGGAAAAAACACAGATCTGTAAAAGCAGTGGCTAGCAGATAGGGAATGAACTCGAATTGATGGCAGCCTATTAGGTCAACAGAATGCTTTCAAACTGGCACCAGCCAACAGATTCCCACTCCTAGTGTCTTCATTCAAACTTGCGCTCCCTCCCCCCCAAAAAGGAAAAGGCTGGAGCAGTTCAAGAGCACTTCCACTCCTTCATGTCTGTCCTGCCAGTGAGAGTCCAGCAGGGCTTTGGACATGGTGTTTTAACCACCTTCACTTCCCCCTCCCCTCCTCTGCTTTACGAGTACAGCCTCAATTAACATTATGAAGTTCATTGTTCCTCATCCTATCATTTTCTGATAATCGTAACAGCTTTTGAAGTTATTTTTGAAGTAGCGTCGCCATGCATTCTGTACTTCCTATTTGAACTTTCAGTTAGATGCTTTCCGTCTATCTTATTATTTCATCTTATTTTAATTATTTTCTCAGTCTGTTTGATGCGAGATGGTTAATCTGTGATACCATTCCACACATAGGCAGATTGTATCTAAGCATTTTTTCCCTTATTCTTTAATGTAATAGCACCAAGTGAAGAACACTGGGATCAACTTCTTGGTGTTATTGCTGCTGCTGTTGTTATTGTTGTTAATTACCTGCCCTCCACCATTAGGTCCCAGGGTGGGTCACAACAGATTAAAATACAATATTAAAAACAGTTTAAAACAAATTATATTCACAACTACAGAGGATCCTAAAATATATATTTCAAGTGTCAAAAGCCAGGGGGAAGAGGTGCATCTTCAGCATATGACGAAAGCTGTACGTGAAGTGCCAGATGCACCTTTATGGGAAGGGAATTCCACAACTTAGGGGCTATCACAGAGAATATTGATTATGTGTTGTGTTTACAAAGAGACTGCATCACCATTCACTGGCAGATATGGGTTCACTGCCCACAGGGTTCAAGCCCCAATAAACCAGTTACTCTTTGTGTTGCCACAGTACTTTTTGACCTTCCTTTGCTATAGACTTTTAGTTGTGATTCGCATATAGTTAGGATTGCTATGTACCCAACCACAATGTGCCATTACTCACTCATCTTGGGCTCACAATAGCACAGAGGCTGATACTGTCCACATAATAAGTCCTATAGACTGTGTTGATACATTCCTATTTTTTCCAAATGGTGAAGGACATCTAAAGCTGCAATCCTAAGGCCACCTTGTGATTTAATTCTGTGTAAACAGGCATACAATTAGGTTGCATGTTTATAAATTGTTTAAAGAGCTTCACAGTATAGTTATAGACACTGCGACTATCCACAGTGCATCTTGTACATTATTAATGGCATCCATTTCATAACTCAAACATGTTCCATCAGAGCTTTCTTTTTTTTACCTAAAAACATAAACTACTCTTTCTGCGATCAATAGGAAAAAATAAATACTGTAATTTGCATGTTTGTGTATATGTCAATGCATAGTTGACAAAGAATTAGAATTTCTGTTATTAATTAATCAGTATTTTCTAAGAGCTGCATTCGTTTCTTTTTAGTGACACAAATAATATTTTCTTCAAACCAACATGCAATGCTGTATGCACTATGCTTGAATGTTATTGAGGTTTAGAATGGTGACTCCAGAAAATTGATTCCTGCTTCCTAGCTCAGAACTGCACATCCAGATGGCTGCTTAGACCTAATGCAAGGACAGATCACAGCCAAACTCATCTTAGGTAGCTGTGTTCCCTCTCCCGCCTTCCTTCCTTACCTCAAATGGGAAAGTTGGTTTCAGCAACATATGTTCTGCTTCTTCAGCACATAAATATCTGCCTGGAATATTTTGGCTTCATTAAGGTTGAAATCAGGGCTGGCCCAAGACATTTTGCTGCTTGAGGTATAGGACAAGATGGTGCCTCTCCACACCATTTCCATGTACAAAAGCTGATCAACCTGGCAAATGTATCTTACTTCAACAATAGCAACAGAACTATCATTATCATCATCACCACTGTAATATTATGATACTGTAGTAATATTATTGTTACTATTTACATCCCACTTTTTCTCTAAGGAGCTCAAGGTGCCATGCATGGTACTCTCCATTTTATACTCACAATAACCCTGTGAGATAGATTAGGCCGAGAGACAGTAACTGACCCAAGGTCACCCAGTGAGCTTCAAGCCTGAGTGAGGACTGGAACCCTGGTCTCCCAGTACTAGTCCAACACTCTAACACTACATCACCACTGCACCTGAGAACAGCAGGTTAGCTTAAGGGGTGCAGGGCAGGCCATGTGGCACACAACTAGGGTTGCCAGGTCTCCGGTTTTTGGCCGGAGTTTCAGGGGGAAAGGGGCCGTCTCCGGCCTCCGGCAATACTTTGCTTAAACTGGATGATCTCCGGCTTTTCATTGGCCGCCTTCCCGCCCTTTGTCATTGAGGCAGGGAGAGCTGGTGCCACCGGGGCGGGCTCTGTCTTCCCAGCCAGAGATGCCCTGCGGCTGAGGCCAGAGGTGCAGCCTGTCTTGGACAGGGGCGGGCGGGAGCAGCAACGAGGGGCTGGCCCTGGGCGCGCAAGGTGGGCGCTGCTTAAAAGGCTGGTCGGGCGAGCGCAGCGCTGTCATTCTCCCTCCTGCTGTGGGCGCCGCTGGGCGGGAGTGGCCACGATGGAGCTTGGCGGTGGCGGCGGCGGCGGCCGCAGCATCTCTGGCTGGGGGGGGGCATCGTGGCCGCTGCCGCCCAGCGGCGTCCACAGAACGAGGGGTGAAGCGGCCGGGCATCCTCGGGGGTAAGAAGGAGCTGGCCCCGTCCAGCGTCCACTGCTGCTGTGGGTAGCAGGCTGGAGAGAGAGAGAGAAAGAGAGAGAGGCTGGAGAAAGAGAGAGATGCTGGAGAGAAAGAGAGAGATGCTGGAGAAAGAGAGAGATGCTGGAGAGAGAGAGAGAGAGAAAGAGAGAGATGCTGGAGAAAGAGAGAGATGCTGGAGAAAGAGAGAGATGCTGGAGAGAGAGAAAGAGAGAGATGCTGGAGAAAGAGAGAGATGCTGGAGAGAGAGAGAGAGAGAGAGAGCGATGCTGGAGAAAGAGAGAGATGCTGGAGAAAGAGAGAGATGCTGAGAGAGAGAGAGAAAGAGAGAGATGCTGGAGAGAGAGAGAGAGAGAGAGATGCTGGAGAAAGAGAGAGATGCTGAGAGAGAGAGAGAAAGAGAGAGATGCTGGAGAGAGAGAGAGAGAGAAAGAGAGAGATGCTGGAGAAAGAGAGAGATGCTGGAGAAAGAGAGAGATGCTGAGAGAGAGAGAAAGAGAGAGATGCTGGAGAGAGAGAGAGAGAAAGAGAGCGATGCTGGAGAAAGAGAGAGATGCTGAGAGAGTGAGAGAAAGAGAGAGATGCTGGAGAGAGAGAGAGAGAGAGAGAGAGAGAGAAAGAGAGCGATGCTGGAGAAAGAGAGAGATGCTGGAGAAAGAGAGAGATGCTGAGAGAGAGAGAGAGAGAGAGAGAGAGAGAGAAAGAGAGAGATGCTGGAGAAAGAGAGAGATGCTGGAGAGAGAGAAAGAGAGAGAGGCTGGAGAGAGAAAGAGAGAGTTTGGTCCTAATCCTCAGTTTCTTACTATTTCCTCTGGATAATTGCACTGCTGGAAACGGACAGAATCATCATGTAATTGTCTTTTCTTGACAGGATGTGGGAGTGAGATTGAAATGACAACAAATAGGAATGTTTGCCATTTTTCCATTTTTCTGCACATTTCCCATCTCCCCAAAGCAGCCTTCCCCAACCTGGTGCCTTCCAGATATCTTTGGGCATACAGCTGCCACCAGCTAACATCTGGAGGGCACCAAGCTGGGGAAGTCTGCCCTAAATTGTCAGCTGCTTCAGGTCTATCAGATCTAAGCATATGGTCACCCTGTTGTGGGAAAGTTCCCATTAAACTGACTCGTGTTGTCTCATTAAGTCTCTAATGTGGCAATTTAAGCGAACAGACCTGATCTTGTTCTGGGTTTTGGACTTCCAGCAGGGGCTTAGACTAGAAGGACTAAAAGGCCCCTTCTAGCTCTGTGATTCTATGCTACATGTAAGTGTGTGTGTGTGTGTGTGTGTGTTACACACAAACGCACAGGCACACACACAAGCATACTTTTTTTCTTTGATCAATTTTGCTTAGAAAAAAAGTGTCTTGTTCTTGTCAGTTGACTTCCTTTTTTATTCTTTGTATGTACTTAAACAAGCTGGTCTGTTTTAAAAGAAAAGCTTGGTGGTGTTTGTGAGAGCCCACAAAAGAGCAATTTCAGGTAACTGCCACAGCCAAATGGTTAAGAATTGGCCTTATGACATAATGTGTACTGGCTGGTCTCTACAGAATTCCAAACACCATTTCAGACTTAAGGCTGCCATCTATTATCCCAAAGGCAGCCAAAGTAGCATCCTCCAGATATTGTACTAAAACTCCCATGAGCCCTATCCTGCTTAGCCAGCAATCACAATAAAGTCCAAAAACTTGACTGCATCTGTTTAATTATATGCATGGAAATGGAAATGGACTGCCTTCAAGTCGATTCCGACTTATGGCTACCCTATGAATAGGGATTTCATGGTAAGCGGTATTCAGAGGCGGTTTACCATCTAAGGCTAGTACTCCCCACCTGGCTAGGGCCTGCTCAGCTTGCCACAGCTGCACAAGCCAGTCCCTTCCTTGTCCGCAATTGCCAGCTGGGGGAAACGGCTCCTTGCGACTATGCACCTTGCCCACAGGTGGCAGGGCACTTAATCCCTGAGCCACTCACTGTGGGGGTGATCTTTAGCTGGCCCTTGACATCCAGGAGACACGAGTGGGGATTTGAACTCATAGACTCTGGACTCCCAGCCAGGCTCTCCTCCCCACTGTGCTATACCATCTGTTGCATGAGCATACAGTTAACATACAACTGACTTCATAGCACCATGCAGATAACAACTGGCTCACTCTGCATTAGCATAGCTGCTGCAAGCACTCTTAGTTCATTTTTACAAGATAGTTCAACATGCTATCTTGTTCATTAAAAAAATGCATTCATTCCTGACTTTACCTCTTACCACTTCTCCAGGCTGTAAAAAATAAAATAAAACACCTTCCACTTTCCTTTTTTGTATCTTTAATTCAGTTGTTGTTGTTAATGTGCCTTCAAGTCAATTTCAACTTATGGTGACCCTATGAATCAGCGACCCCAATAGCATCTGTCATAAACCACCCTGTTCAGATCTTGCAAGTTCAGGTCTGTGGCTTCCTTTATGGAATCAATCCATCTCTTGTTTGGTCTTCCTCTTTTTCTACTCCCTTCTGTTTTTCCCAGTATTATTGTCTTTTCTAATGAATCATGTCTTCTCATTATGTGTCCAAAGTATATGTGTCCAAAGTCAGAGGAAGGCAATGGTAAACTACCTCTGAATACCTCTTACCATGAAAACCCTATTCATAGGGTCACCAAAAGTTGGGATCGACTTGAAGGCATTCCATTTCCATTTTCCATCCATACTCCCTAAGATGGTGAGAAGGAATGACCTTGTCACTTCAGCTGGACCTCTTTTAGGTAAGATTTCTATTTTAATTTCCAATCAGAAATTTTTTTTTGAATGGTATGCTGCACGCACGCGTGGTTGATACAATGTATCATGCTTCATGACGTCACTAGGGCCCGACCCATGACATCACTAGGGCCCGCCCCGTGACATCACTAGGGCCTGCCCCATGACATCACTAGGGCCCGCCCCCATTTTCTCAGGTTTTTGGATGGTTCCGACCTGGCAACCCTACACACAACTCTGCCTGCTTCCCACCCCTCAGTATCTGCCACCTGAGGTAACTGCATCACTCTGCCTAATGGTAGAGACAGCCATAGCTAAAATCTACTTCAGACATTAGATTATTCTAATGAAAAGCAGTGCACCTGTGCTTCCCTGCCAAAATGCCATGTGTGCTACTCTACAGAGGCCAGGGGCCTATCTGAAGGAGTCCTCTGCTTGAACTCTGTCCATTCCAAGTACAGGTTAAAGATAAAGAACTAGAGGAAGGGAGAACAGGGGCCTTGAAGTTGCCCTTGAGGTTGCACATGGACAGCGGAATTAAAAGGCACCCAGACCACCTGCTTATAGACTGCATTGCTATGAGATGCATTATATTTCTATTTAAATTGTAGTAATTATTTCAGATTCTACATCTATAAACAGGAATTTGCATGTGCAGATTTTATGTAGATCAGTGCCCTCTTTGGAGGATGATGCATTACTTCTCTCCCCTTTTTTGTGATGGGTATGTGACCACCAAACCTGCCAGTAATAAAGTGGAGATGGGTGGTACTGTTATTGTGAATAAACTCTATTCAGTGTAATGGACAGCAACAGACAGAAGTCTTTGCTTCAGGGAACCTGCAGTAACAGCCCTGCATGGCACAGAAAGAAGGTGAGGCCTAAATGAAAGGACAAAGAGAGATTAATCTGGTAAATGCCAAACAGCAGAGGCAATGATGATGACTCCCGCTTCCAACATAAGAACAAAGAAACATAGGAAGCTGCCCTATACTGAGTCAGCCCATTGGTCTATCTAGCTCAGTATTGTCTACACTGACTGGCAGCAGCTCTCCAGGTTTCAAACAGATGTCAGGGGTTGAACCTAAGACCTTCTGCATGCAAAGTAGTTGCTCTGATACTCAGCTATGGCCCTTAAGTAGCGTCCACCACAATGGAGAGCTACCCATGAGCAGCTAGATGAAGATATCAAGGGAATATTATTTTACCAGATTTATACCCTCCAAAGAAACAACTGAGCTGGGACCCCTTCACAGGATTGTTTTTGCCTACAAAAACATTATCTTGGTGGAATGGATAAGGGGGAAATGCAGACTTGTAATTTCTTAATGAGCAAGGTACTGTGATGAAGATTATCAGGATTCCTTGCATATCAATCTCATAATGGTTTTTCATGTGCTTAAAATTTGTCACTCATCCTACCTAGTACTCTTTCTCCTCATTACAGGAAAAGGTTGATTATTGTCATGTCGACACACAAATTAGATCACCAAATTAGCATGGCAGAAAACTGGAAAGCTTTCAAATCTTCTTCCCAACATGGCAACGTGAAAAGTGGGGAGGTTCCTCCTTTGCTAGAATTTTAAGGATTTTAAGTAGAGCTTAAGCAGAGTTAAAACAGCACTTTCTTTTGACCTAGTTCAAAGAATCTGATGGACAATAATCCCAAAAGGTGGCCATTATCACACCATAGCTTACTTTGCATTATTGACACAGTAGCAGAAAACAATAGTTGCAGAACACTTACTAAAGATGAATTAACAGTGCAATCCTATCAGGACCGGCTCCAGGAATGCCGGGGCCCTTGGGCATCAGCTTGCCCTGGCCCCCGGCATGTGTGTGTGCATGTGTGTGCATGCATGTGGACCCCCACGCCCCCACCTACCTGTTTGCTGTCTTTTACCATTGCCCTTAACGAAGATGGCAGCTGTGGTTTCTCTAAGGGGATGACGCCTCCGCCACCATCTTTGTTGATGGCACGTGTGCGTGCTATGTGCGCGCATCTCTGCTATCAACTAAGATGGCATGCGGGGGGCCGTGGATCATGGAAGGAGAGCAGAGGGGTGGCTGAGGGACCCCCTGTAGCTCCAGGGGCCATCGGGCCAGTGACCGACCTGGCTGAACTTTAGAACTGGCCCTAAATCCTATACATGTGTACTCAAAAGTAAGTCTCACTGAGTGCAGTGAAGCTTACTCCCAGTAAGTGGATGCCGGATTCCAGCCTAAACTGTATGTGTTTTAACAGAATTGTTGAATCAACATACTGGGCCTGTTATTGCCACCCTGGGCCCCTACTGAGAGGAAAGGCAGGATATAAATCTAATAACTAAATAAATAAAATATTGCAGCCTGAGAATTTGATGCTATCTCCTCAGGTTCCACACATTTTGTTAACTAGAACTACAGCTTTGCTGTTATCTTCCCAGCAAAAATAACTTGGCCAAAAGCAGCTCAAAATAAATGACGCCTCATACATCTCTGAGTGAATGCCTTTTAACATATTGTTATTGACTGAGAAAAATAGAAGGTTTGCAGCCCAAATTAGTTTAGCATGTTTCCCACACAGTATTATGTAAAATTCTCAATGCTAGTCTGCTAGAAGAATTATGTTGGTAGGTCGCTAAGGAGCTACAAAGACAGATTTACATTGTAGTACTAACAATTCTCACTAGCAAGGCGTGGTTATTTAGAATGTAATAAAAGGACCAGATGTAATAGACGGGTCGTTTATGACATCATGAACCAAATGTTTACATTACAGTTAAACCACATTCACCATATAAAGTTTTAATGAATGCCAGTAACCTTGCCTATAATATTTGTATAGCCAGGTCATAAAAATTCCATCATCTAAGAGACTGGAAATTTCCCATCACATTAGAGTGTGTTCCTATCAGAGTTTCCAGAACATTTCTGGAGATACTTCCTCAAAATCACATGGGAAATGATGCCAATCTCTGTGGCAATTAGAAGTGGAGACAAAACTATAAACAGTGAATGGTAGCACAGATGAACAGTATATCAGCATATGCAGAATGCAGAGAATAACAATCCTCAGCATTTGTGATTACTATTTATTTGGCGATCCAATCAATGTGAGTGCTTACCTAGCCAGTTCCTGACCAATGCAGCTGTGTTAATTGGGCCCTTTAATCAGGATTTGAATTGCTCAGCAACTCAGTGGGATAGGGAGTAAAGTGGGTGTGAGGAATCTGTGGCCCTTCTGATGTTCCTGGACTCCAACTTGCATCAGCCCCAGGCAACATGACCAATGGCCTGGGATGATGGGAGCTGTAGATAACACAGAAGATAATATTATGAAATTTGAAGAAAACAATGTAATTTAAAGCAATGTAGTATAGCCAGTGGTACTATCATGCCAGGATGCTCCAGGATGTCACCCTGTTACGTTTGTGGCAGCTGGAACACAGCCAGAGCCCTATATCTCCTGCAAGCCAATCAGCATGAAAGGGGAGCATGTGAGCCCCTGAGAACAGTTTTATCACTTGGTTCCTTGTCCTTTCATGCAATATGGAGTCAGAGTGGAAGGAGATGAGTCAGCTACTGGGAAGACCACACCCCCCTTTCATTCTGATTGGCTCCTAGGGAATGCTTGTTATCAGAGTCCAGAGAGGGGGAAGAAGAGGGAAAGAGGAAAGGGAGATAGGTGTGACTGAGCTGCATAACAGCATTTTTCTCCCCAAGTACCTGAAGTAAATGTGTGTTGGATTGCAGCCCTACAGCTGATTCCTGTGCATGCTTACTCAGAAGTAAGTTCCACTTAGTTCAATGGGGATTACTACCAGTGATACTAGTGTATACCTAAATAAGAACTGCAGGAAGATTGTCAGAAAGTTCTGACAATGCAAATGAGTTCCTATGTGACTGATCTTTTTTGGGAGGGCACTCTAAAGCATTAACTAAAAATAGGCCGGGTTGCCAGGCTCAGGGCCTGAGAATGATTCTGTTTCTTTAAGAGAAGAGAAAATTCAGCCAAGTGCAGGTTTTCTTGCAACACTGTAATGGGAAAAACCACAAGGTGAAATTCTCCCTTCCCCCTGCACAACTTTTAAAGATACAGAAGGGGGAATTTCACCTTGTGGTTTTTCCCATTACAGTGTTGCAAGAAAACCTGCACTTGGCTGAATTTTCTCTTCTCTTAAAGATACAGAATCATTCTCAGGCCCAGAGCCTGGCAACCCTAGGGTCAACAGGGATTTACGATTTACAGTAATTCTATTCAGATGCTGGCATAAATTCAAGATTTAAATAGTTAAAAATCAAGCATTGCACTCTGTTGTGGTTATTTCTTAATACTTCATAATAGCTACAGAATTTTTTTTACTTCTGAGTAGACATGTATACTGTGAGCTTGTTTAAACATCCACCTGCACTTATTGTGTAGTAGGGTTGCCAGGTTCAGGGCCTGAGACTGATCCTGTATCTTTAGGAGAAGAGAAAGTCAGCCAAGTGCAGGTGTTCTTTCAACACTGTAATGGGAAAAACCACAAGGTGGAATTCTCCCTTCCCCCTGCACAACTTTTGATGATACTTTTAAAGATACTTTCCTTTTTCAACAAGCCTTTTAAGTTGAGACCTATCCCAGTCTGCATCTGTGTCAGAATTGTTTAATATGTTTTTAATAATGTTTTTAACCCTTTTTTTAAAGTAGTTTTTTAAAAAATGTTTTTAATGCTGTTTTGTTTTAATGTATTTTAAGATCTGTTTTTATGATGTTTTAAAGTGTTTTAGTGCTTTGTTTGCCGCCCTGGGATCCTGCTGGGAGGAAGGGCGGGATACAAATTAAATTAATAATAATAATAATACAGAAGACCTCTTGGCGGCCAGGCCTGGCCTCCAAGAGGTCTTCTGTATCTTTAAAAGTTGTGCAGGGAGAAGGGAGAATTCCACCTTGTGGTTTTTCCCATTACAGTGTTGCAAGAACACCTGCACTTGGCTGACTTTCTCTTCTCCTAAAGATACAGGAACAGTCTCAGGCCCTGAGCCTGGCAACCCTATTAGAATCTGCAGAAAACAACTTATAAGGGGATCTCAAATGGAGATTACAAGGAGACAGAAACCACTAGCCAAGTGCAGTCAAGGGGAAAACAGCAGCTCTTTAGGATCCCAGGGATTCCTGGTGTCCAAACAACTCACATCAATCACAGAGCCTGAAAACTTATTTTTATTATATAATCTTAGAAGGCTGAATAATCTTAGAAGAGGGAGTGGCTGTGAGGGGTGTGAGGGGGCATAGCATGACTATTTTGAAGGGATCCTGTACTTCTTAAATTTTCCACTATAGCCATAGCATTTGGAAAGTAATGGAGATAAGAATCATATAAGAATAGCATTACAATTGTATTGACAAAGCAATCAATCAGAGCTTGCCATTTCCTATACTAATTGGATATTTGGTCTCCTAAGTTCCTTCAGTGAATCTAGGTGGTCCTAAGTTTATATCCTAATTTTTATGTGTCCTAGTTTTAGCACTGTGGAATAAAGTTCATAATTATGCAGTCAGAACTGTAAACCAGCATCCAACAGCCTTCAACTGGGTGTGAGCATGTGGAAAAGAGTTAGGCAGCAAGGAGAAAAAGATTGAGCAGAAAATGATTCTTTGAACACCTTTTCTTCTGTTCTGCTAGTCCACTGCATCAGGAGGATGGAATGTCATGTCTTTTACATCAGTTTCATTACTTGCATAGGCAAACCTACTCCAGATGTAGCTATGAATTTCCATAATCTGTTGGGGGGGGAAGAGAATAATTGGCACTCCTGCTCTTCTAGCACATTCCTTTGAAACATTCCAACAATGTTTATAATTCCATGTCCATTGTGAAGCTATTATTCTTCCCTTCATTTTTTTAGCATATTTTCAAAAGGCAAACAGCATTTTAGGCTGAGGGTATGATATTGTCTTTAATCTTATATAGAAATGTAAAATTTCTGGAAATTTGAAGCCATGGGAAAAAACTCTTTTTTTCAGTTTTTTGGGGGGAAACAATGGGAATTTTCAGAAAAATTGAAAAATGCATTAGCACTTTTTACAAATTGAAAGTCACTTTGTTACTTCAGGAACATAAAATGTGATTATGTACAAGTCGGTTTGGCATAAAATTATCACATTTGGTATATTAAAAGTACATTTGTTCAAACAATTACTATAAATTGAATTTAATTTTTTAATTTTTTACTTTTTTTTGTAACAAATAGAGCTACAAGCTCCTGAACTGTAAAGAACCTGTTTCGTTTTGCCAGTTTATGAGGAGCAGGCAAAAAACAATTAAAAAAACAACAACAGAAGAAACCATCAACATTAATAACAAAGAAAATTATTTATGTCTCTGCTAGTTCTCTACAGTGTCAAGCAGACACAAAGCACCCATTTCCATAAAAAGAACTGAGAAAAAGGGGGGACCAAGATTCAATGAAACATTTTATTCATCATGCTAAAATAAAACATTCCATAATCCATTTTTTCTTCATCTTGTTTCAATTTTTCCAATCTTTCAGAAAAAAACCCAAAAAGTCTTCAGAAAAAATGAAAAAAAAAAACCAGTTTTTTTCTGAATTCTTCGGGAGGGGGGGGGTCCAGGCCTTCACATCTCTAATCTTATCATCTTTCAAGGTGCCAAGGTCTCATGTTACTGTTGCCAAAAGCCAGCAAAAGTTCCAGGCATCTTGTAGAAAAGTGGTATAGATTTGAACTTGTTATCCATTTTGGTCCATCATGGCTGTTCTACGGTTTGCTGAAGTTGATGGTTCCTTAGGCATAGCAGGGCTCACATTACCCATGCTCAGGGCCTTTTCCCCCCAACACAAGTGTCTAGTTTGTCTACCAACTCTGAAGGTGATCTTCACATGGAATTGCAACTGAGTACTGTGACAAGTTGTTTCTCATTCTTCTATGCATTAAACTGCTATAATGCTTTGACTAAGACTTCAGCAGAACGTATAACACAGATTCTGTTGAATATGCAGCTGCGAATCATATTTCATTGAGATGATTAACTGCACATATCAAGTTCTGATTGCTTACTTTCTGTGTGTGGATTTCACTGGGCCATTAAATCTGTCATTCCATGGTGTCACTTCGAGCTAAATATTGCCAAAGGAGAAATACATGCTGCTTCCAATTCCTAATCTGTAGTTACTGACTTGTCAAATGGAAGACTCATAATAACATAAGAATCCTGCTGGATCAGATCAAAGATCTACCTAGTCCAGCCTCCTGCTTCCCACAGTGACCGACTAGGTGTCTTTGGAAAAGTCCAGAACCAGAACGTGAGAGAATAGTCCTCTCCCACTGTTCAAACTCATGACTGGTTGTTCAGTAATCGGTATTCTGACTCATGATTTCCCTGAGGAAAGAATAGTCTGTCCTGAGAAGTTCTATAAGCATAGATGTTATTTGAAAAAGGAAATCATGTGTGTTGGAGTTCATTTTCCTAGCACTAATTTTAAAACAAAGAATGTAAGATTATTATGTTCCTGGCTTGTTTGAAGAGAAGATACAGTTGTTATGGCTGAGTACACACCATACATTTAAAGCACGTGACTTCCCTCAAAGAATCCTGGGAGCTGTAGTTTACTCCTCACAGTGCTACAATTCCAAGCACCCTTAAAAAACTATAGTCATGTGCTTTAAATGTATGGTGTGTATTATAACAATTATTTATTTGTTTGTTTTATATCCTGCCCCTCCTCCCAGTAGAAGCCCAGGGTAGCAAACAAAAGCACTAAAAACATTTGAAAAATCATAAAAACAGACTTTAAAATATATTAAAACATCCTCAAAAATATATTAAAATGAAACATCTTTAAAAACATCTTTTTTTAAAAAAAGCTTTAAAAACATCTTTTTTTAAAAAAGGCTTTTAAAACACATTAAAAAGCAGTTCCAACACAGACGCAGACTGGGATAAGGGCTTTACTTGAAAGGCTTGTTGAAAGAGGAAGGTCTTCAGTAGGCACCGAAAAGATAACAGAGACAGCCTGTCTAATATTCATGGGGAGGGAATTCCAAATGGTAGGTGCTACTACACTAAAAGTCTGCTTCCTATGTTGTGCAGAATGGACCTCCTTATAAGATGGTATCTGCAGGAGGCCGTTACCTGCAAAGTGCAGTGATCGACTGGGTATATAAAGGGTAAGACGATCTTTCAGGTATTCTGGTCCCAAGGTGTATAGGGCTTTATATGCCAAAACCAGCACTTTGAACCTGGCCTGGTAGCTAATAGGCAGCCAGTGCAATTCTTTCAGCAGCGGGGTGACATGTTGGTGATACCCTGCTCCAGTGAGCAATCTCGCCATCGCATTTTGTACCAGCTGCAGCTTCCAGCTTAATTCTTTCAGTGTATTAGTCACTTGACACATAAGACATTTCCACAATTTACAGAACGCTTGAAGCACAGCAGATCTTATGGAAAGCAAGTCCTGTTCAAAAGAAATATATTTCAAATAACCTTATCTCCACCAAACTCTTCTTCTGAAAACTCAGTCATGTGTTATTTCTGGTGTGGTAAAATGTTTACAAAATGAGTGCATTAATGCTACAGTTTCATGTGAAGAGTGGCTTGGCAATTTTCATATATATTCACTAATAGGCAAAAACCCTTGCGGTTTAAGAATGTACCTATAGCCCACAGATATTTCAACCAAACTTTAAAAAACAGGGAAATTGGGCAGCTATAGTGAATGCACCAGGGGAGCAGGAGACCTGAACTCCTCTCTGAGATATTGTACTGCCCTATAAAGTTGTCAAAATGCAAACACAATTTGGGTTGGTCTTTCACAGTCCAATCCACTTGCTGTGTAGCTTGGAAGAATTTGGTAACATGTGCCTCTGAGCATATGGTGAGTGGTGGCAACACCTGCCATCTCCAAAGATGGAGAATTATATTTTTGTATGTTTGTTGGTGTTCTTCTTTGCTTCTTTCCTGTGTTACTAATGTTTCTACAGAGAATCTACACTAGAAAAGTTTATTTCCCTCATTATTCATCCTAGAAATCTGTGTTAAATTTATTTTTATTAATTTCAAAGCCTTTTTATTGGTCAATGACATATGATGGTGAAGATAGCCTTTTTTGTTTCAAACTGGAGGTTATGGTCTATTTCTATTTTGGGTGCATTAACAGTTGGACCTGAAACTGCAGTTTAATGTAAAATCAGACTGATTACAATATGCTGCTACTTTAGCAATGACTCTAGTTGTTAGAAAAAAGAGGATGCATGTTTTCAGCCTGCTATGTTTAAACCACTTTATTTAAGGCAAGGTGTTCACGATCAAAACATAGAGCACACCTAGAATTTTGCTAGAATATATTTCACCTCCCACTGTTTTATCTTGTGCAAATTGAGACACTTCTGAGGTCCACTGGAGACTATTTTGCAGACGTCAGTGCCATTATTCCACAATTACGTTTGGAGTTTTTTTAGTATAAATTTTGCAAAGTGTTGCTGTACTTCACATATTCATAGAAACAAAAGCAAAAGAAAATGATTTCCTATAGAAAACTTCACTAAAATTGCAAAGTAAATCAGACATATTTAAAGTGACCATCTGAACTATATCAACTGTCTTAATGTTGCTTCCTCCCGGCTAAAACAAGATCAGCACAGCACATATCTTCTTTCTATTATTTGGGCTGATTACAGGTGTTGCCACCACCCACCATATGCTCAGAGGCACATGTTACCAAATTCTTCCAAGCTACACAGCAAGTGGATTGGACTGTGAAAGACCAACCCAAATTGTGTTTGCATTTTGACAAATTTGTAGGGCAGTACAATATCTCAGAGAGGAGTTCAGGTCTCCTGCTCCCCTGGTGCATTCACTATAGCTGCCCAATTTCCCTGCTTTTTAAAGTTTGGTAGAAATATCTGTGGGCTACAGGTATGTTCTTAAACCACAAGGTGTTTTGCCTATTAGTGAATTTCCCTGCTTTTTAATCCGGGAGGTAAGAAATGGGATCCTGTGGAAGTTTGCTGAGAATGGATTGATCATTTGCATGCTTATTGAGTTAAGTGGGATTTACACACACACACCAGGTAATCATGCTTAGGATAGGTGAAACTGACCACAGAGGATGGGAAAGGGAGGAGGGGGAGGAGGGAGGGGTGGAAAGGCAGAGGGGAGGACTGGGATGGGAGCAGGCAGGAGGGGGAGAGGAGAAGAAGGACAGATGTGGTCGTTCGCATGTTTATTGAGTTCAGTGGGATTTACTCCCGTGCAATCATGCTTAGGATAGGTAAAACTGACTGGGGGGGAGGGATGGAAGGCTGGAGTGGGCAGTGAAGTGTATTTAGTGTATTTATATACCGCCCCATAGCCGAAGCTCTCTGGGCGGTTTACAATAACTAAAAACATTAAAAACAAATATACAAATTTAAAAACACATATTTTAAAAACAATTTAAAACAATTTATCATGGCTTCTCTCAAAGCCATAGCTCAAAGCCAATCATGACTTCTCTCAAAGAATCCTGGGAAGTGTAGTTAGTGAAGGGTACTGAGAGTTGCTAGGAGACGCCCTGTTCCTCTCACAGACCTTCAATCAGAGTGTCTGACTGTTAACCATTCTCTCAGGGGAATAGGAGTCTCCTCTCAGCACCCTTCACAAACTACACTTCCCAGGATTCTTGGGGGGAAGTCTCAAGTGAAATCAAGTCTGGTGTGGGTGTGGCCCTCTTATTAGCCAAGCCTAGCAGCTGTGAGGCTTTTAGAACACTGACAGTTGGTCCTTACTGAGCATGCTCCGCATTATAATAGGCTTCCAGCCAAAATTTCTTAAATTAATTAAAAATCAACCAGGCATTTTTTTAACTTTTAAACTGCAGTAGATGAAGGTCAGAGTATGGGGCAAGGTCAGTATTAGGATTACAGGTACTCTGTGAACATGGCTGATTTTTAATGAATTTCAACAGATTATGAGAACTCACAGAAAAAAGTCCAAAAGGGCTCTGAGTTTTTTTCTCTCTTTTTAGACTGAACTCTCGATTCTCTCTGACTGTTTTGTGTATCGTCATGAAAATTGACAGGGTTGTTAAGCAAGCGTTTCTGAGTTCAGAACTATAAGCTTTGTAAGGTTTTGTTTTGAAATGAGCTTATGGGAAGCCTCAGAATGGCATGGGGGAATATTTTTCATTTAACATTGCGGAATGTGAAAAATCCCTGCTGACTATAGTATACAGCCACTCTTGTGACTGTATAATTCCCAATATGAAACTGAGGTAGTCAGGACACAGCAAGATGATTTTACCACTGAAGAAATGAACAGATTTATGGGAAAGCAGAAAACAAACCTTAAACCAGCACTCGGTAAACATCAGGATGAACAAACCCATTGACTGAAAAGCTATAGTGGATGATGGAATTACACAGGACATGGAAAACAATTTGCTCATACTCTACTAGGAGTCAAATCACATATTGAATGTCCCTTTAAAAAAAACCTTTTAAGAGGACCCAGTGTATAGTTAAATTATAGAATTGGCTCCCACAGGAGGCAGCAATGGCCACCAACTTGAATGACTTTAAAAAAGGATTAGAAAAATTCATGGAGAATAAGGCTATCAATGGCTACTAGCCAACTTGGCTATACTCTTTCTCCATGGTCAGAGGCAGAATACTTCTGAGTTATAGTTGCTGGAAGCCAAAGGAGAGGAGAGTGCTCTTTGCACTCAGGTCCTGCTTATGGGCTTCCCATGAGCAACTGATTGGCCACTGTGAGAACAGGATGCTGGCCTAGATGGGCCATAAGGGTGATTTAAGTCAATGAATCACCACAGGGACAAAGGGTTAATCTCATTATGCCATGCCCCTGTTCATACTTGTCTCTCTTTGAAAATGAAAAACATGCAGAGAATTTCCAGTCACTGAATTCATGTGTAATGTCTCGTTTGGACCTAAGCATTGTACATAATGGCCACACTATCCAGTACAGAGTTAGCTCACTTGATCCTATTGATTTTAGTGTCCTTTAAATGTACAAACTATCTGTTTACAGTATTTACTGATGTGTAGATGAAAAAGACTTTCCACTTAGGTCACTATATGCAGAAGCAAAATTTTTGTTGCAATTCTTATAGACTTCCTTCCTCCATCCCCCTTATTGACCTCTTGGTGCTATTTCCTCTCTTGCAGAGGCAAGCCAATCACTGAAGCTTTAAAAAGACCAGTGAGTTGAGTGGATGTACAATATGTAATTAAATAGGAGCTTTGCACTGACTAACTGAAGGTAAATATTCCAGTGCTCAGAAAATCAAATTGTACCTTGCTTTGGGATGCCTCATGGGAAGCGATCCATAAATCAAATAAATCAGCTCTCTCTTTTCTCAAAACAGGGGCACATGACACTAGTCAAACTCTGCCTCTTTTTATTTTAAAACCTCCTCAGATCAGTGCATTTTTTAAAATTCAGCTTCAGGGACATTTCACAACTGATTGGTAGATCGATCCCTTTGTCTTCCAGGTGTGGCCAATGGAAACACTTTGCTATAGGTTCATGCAGAGACAGTGATTGGCCCAATACTTTGCTGTGGGCAGTCTTGAAAAGTCTGACATCAGCCACAGGGAAGGGATGTGTGTCCAGCAGAGGACAGAGTTGCTTCAAAATGCAGCCATAAAAAATCATTCTGACTATAGATATAAAATATAACACCATATGGGATAGAGGAAGGTCGTCTGGTATGAGATATGTGTGTTTTTGGTTGTGTGTGTGCACACGTGTGAAAATGATTCTAAGGGGCAAACTAGATGAGATGCCAGACAAAATGGCTTTTTAAAAAGTAAATGCCAGGTGCAGGGGACCCAATCCTAAGCAGGACTTGGGGAAGGTGAGGGATATAATCCTTTGCGCCAATGGAAGCTTTTCTACCAATGCAAATAGCAGACACAGAGCCCCCAATGCAGATCACGAACATCAGTGAGGGGCAAAGGGCTGAAATCTTTCTGGTCATCCCCTGTCTCTAGCACCTATCTGCTTTTTTGTTAATTGCATAAATGCCATCTTGTCTAGTTTGGCCTAAGTCAGGTTCAGGTTTTCATGCGAAGAATCAATTGGTTAAAAATGTACTGGCTATCTCCTTGGTAGGCTTCATCCTTGGATAAAAAGATAATGAAATGACAATGCCCACAATGCCATATCTGACAAAGATAATCAACATAACACTTTAGAAATGTATTGTGTCCTCCAGCTATGCCTTGGGTTCAGTGGGAGCCTCTCTCTGCCACTCACCACTCACCTCTCCCCCCCACCCCTTGCTTACAGTGGAGTCATATTTATTGATGGCAGATTAGACTTTCAGATACAATGGGAACATTCACAAAGCAATCCTATGGGGAGGGGGCATTTAATTAGGTCCTAGATTTAAACATAGGTTGCTATACCATTATATATATTTCTTGTTGGCATTTCAGAATTTGGAGATGTTCCCTAACTACACAGATTAGTAATTTTGACATGGCCCCTTAGTTTCACTTTCCTTTTTTCCTTGTTTTTCCTTGGTAGTTAGGCCAGGCAGGCTCTGCTCAACTTCCTGGTTGTGCAATTATTGAAAGGGGTTAATTAGACAAAGATGGTTCCCATACTCTTTAATTAAATAAGTTTAAATCAAGCATTGCATCTGAAGTTATAACATTTTATCTTACAACATTATATTATCCCAAGATCTTTAAATAAATCCGATTTGAACATATATTTATCCCTATTGTAAATATATTTATTTGGTGCTTGTTTAAGTGCTGTCTCAGTTGTGGGGTCACTCTTGTGCCTATACTATATTAACAAGGCTACTATAAAAAGAGATGAAATTGTGTGTTTATTCTTAAGGTTTATGTTGGCAGTGAGAGTTTATTAGCAGAGTTAAGTTAAAGTTATGATATGTATAATTTTTCCACAATATTTTTTTCTATGCTGGTCAGGGATGAAAGAGAGGAGTTAAGCTTTTCACATTTTATTTGCCTTTTTTGCCTCTGGTTGTTCCTTTTAAATCTTGCCCTCCCATTGATTTCAATTGGAAGCAAAATAAAAATGCCAGCTCTGAGTTTGGCATAGTTTTTGCCTTTTCTGGGGTTGTGTTGGGGAAACAAGGAGGCTGTAGATTAGGGATGGACAAGAAATTCAATTCAGTTTGCATTTCAAGCCGAATTTTATCAAATTCACACTTTTTGAAACAATATGAGAACTGAAACACAGCCATCCTTTGAATTCACATTTATTTGAATTTTGCAATGCAGTTCAACAACCAAACAATGTTTACGAAAATGCGTATGTTAAGGGAAAGTTTACATTAAAATTAATATAAGAGTTAAAATAAAATGCAAAAATTCATTATATGATGAGAAATTGCTTGTAAAAGTGTGTACATTAGTCAAAACTACCTACAAAAATGTGTTTATTGGGAGAAATTTTCACTAAAATGCTGGAGAATTTTCATGAGGGTTTCTCTTAAAAAAATCACAAATTTCTGCAGAAATGTGGAAAACTGAATTTAAGATTGGAAAAATAATAAACTGAGAGAACCAAAATTGACTGATTTTTTCATCCCTACTGTAGATCCAGCAGATCCAAGACATCCCCTGATCTTCCCCAACACACTCTGTTCGCCCTGTTGTTGTTGGCATAACAATGGTGGAGCCGCAAGCTTTACACAACTGAGCTTGCTACCACCACAGCGAAGAGGTCTCTGGTGATAGGCCTCCTTCTCCACCTGTGAAGAGGAAGATCTATGGGCAGTGGGTAGAGAACTGTAACGGCACCAGAAAAAAATGGGGGAGGGGACACAGAAGGGGCCAGGTATATTTCTAAGTGGGTAAAACAAACTAGGTGGGGGAGCTAGCTCCTTGTTTGGGGGTACTTGCCACCTTTGCTTCCATGACACTGTTCCTGGCCCACAATATCCAACAACCCCTTAGTCACCCTCCCCTGTAGCTTAGAATGACTCCCTTACTATGGTCTCCTCCACTCAACCTATTTACTGAGCATTCATCCTGATTTGTTTGCAAAAAAGCTTACATGGATTAGTCAGATTATATCCAGTCTTTCTTGAACATTCATGCTGATTTGTTGGTGGGAAGATTATACAACCATGAACACTCATCCTGATTTGCTCACACTGTGTTTATACATCTTCCTGTTAATCATGTGTTCATCCCACACTTTTCAAAGCATTTCCCTCTCACTTTCCTAACTGCAAAAAGACTGTTTCATATTTAAATTAGATTGTTGCACTAGGATGACAAAGTGTTTTAATATACTTCAATTTCACAAACTTAAATTTTCAGGGTATGCACTGGAATCTCTCCTGCAAAATACTGACAGTTTGGAAGGGCCCTATGTATATTGATCATTTCATCATTTTCATCATATTTCACTCTATTGCTTCAAAAACAATACAAGAAATGCACAGATTTTTACACAGAAGTGTGTTAAACGCTGCAGGATTAATAAAAATGTCCAAATAACTACAAAATAGCTTAAAGAAGGGCAAAACACAGGGAAAAAGGGGGAAGAGAAAGGTTTCAGATATATTTGCTATCCATAGTAGTGGTAAGTATGGCTTGTTCATTTTTTTTAAAAAATGTTAATGCACATTTAAGAAAGAAAAGCAAGAAGAAAGTTGGAGTCTTCAAAAGGTTCTTTATGAAGAAAAGGGAAGTCAAATGAAGTACAGACGTTAAGAGAGTGTTTAATGCAATGCCTTGCCTGTTCATTTCATGTATAACCTTGGATGTTTGTGCCTCAGACACTTCTAGGATGGATTACTGGATTGCACTGTTATGTAGAGCTGTGCTTGAAGAAAGTCTGGAAATTTCAGTTGCTTCAGAATGTGGCAGCCAGGTGTGTGGGTTTTTTTAAAAAAATTAAAATTAAATTTATGTCCCACCCTTCCTCCTGAAAGAGCCACCCAAAAGGGTTGGCAGGGTGGACATATTAAGCCAATTTTGTGCCACCTTCATCACCTTCCAGTTTGTTTCCAGGTTCAACTCAAGGTGCTGTCTTTGACCTTTAAAGCTCTTAATTATCCTGAGACTATCATATCTCAGGAATCACCTCCTTCCATATGAACCTGTTCAAGATTTGCACTCTGTTTCTAAGGCTCCTCTTGCTGTCCCCTAGCCAACAGATGTGCAGCTTGTGGGGACAAGAAAGACGGCCCTTTTTGATTGTGGTGCCTTTAATATAGAATGGCCTTCCAAGAGAGCTTATCAGGTCTCCACTTTGCTTACTTTTGATTGGTTTCTTATCACTGTTCTATTCTGGTGGATATTTCTTTTAGTTGAGTCTTGGTTGTGCTTTTTCTTTTCTGCTGTTGTGGTTTTTATGATGATGTTTCACTTCTCCTAGTTTTAGGTTTAGGTTTGTTTTAAAATTTCTTGTGATTTATGTTAAAAGAAAGAAAGAAGGAGGTGGGAAAGAGATGCAAGATAACTGATAAAAATGTAAGGTTTGACAAGTAGATATAAATGTAATATATAGCTGAGTAATAATAACTATAAGAGGGTCTGAAGAAAGGAGTGCATGTGCAGGATCATAGCATAAAACAGCCTTCGCCAACTTGGCACCCTCCAGATGTTGTTGGACTACAACTCCCATTGTCCCTGACCATTGGCAGTTCTGGCAGGAGCTGATGGGACTTGTAGTCCAACAACATCTAGATGGTACTGGATTGCAGAAGGCTAGCAACGAGAAGTGAGATAGGAGGGAAATTGTTCTGGAGAATTAAAGGGTAAAGTTGTAATTTGAATATGGTAAAAAATAGGAAGCAAATTAAAAATAACTCTAAGGAGAGATGTAATCACGAGCAAATAAAATTAATCTAACATCAGTATTTTGGGCAGAAGTTAGGGAGAAAAGATAATAAAGAGTAGTTTAGACTAATTAGAAGTTCAGACAAGGACTAGATCAGTGTCCTGATAGCAGCTAATGAAAGGAAATAATATATTGGCAAATTTGGACAATGCTGAGCAAAAGTGACAAGATTTTGGAACAGAACTGATGTGTTGAGCTAAAGACAGGAAAGAGCCAAAGGTGATACAGTGGCTTTAAAGCTGATTAGAGCAGTGAACAACTCTGTTTATCTTTAAAGTGAAAGGAAAAGATTGACCAGGCTGAGGAAAGAACACAATTATCTCAGTGTTTCTTCTGCTAGTTTTAGCTAACATTTGGCCATCCTCTCTAAGATGACAGAGAAGCAATTGGAACAAGTACACAAAAGGACAGAAGTAGGAAGCATAAATGGGGGTCAAAAGAAACAGCAGTGATTGAAGCCATTAAAAAAGAGACCTGTAACAAGATAAAGTACAGGGGAAAACCTCCAGGCTATGGGCTTGGTAGTGGTCCCAATTGGGTCAGTGAGCCATTCCTCGTAAGCCACAGCCACCTCCCCCCACACCTGACAATATATAATCAAAGGAACAATTGGGAGCTTAAAGTTAGTTTCTGATTGCTGCTTTACTGGAGCCAGTGTGCTCCCACTGCCCATCAGGTGCTGGGTGCTGGGAGCGTACCTTGGTCCAATAGCACAAAGTGGTTTGCACTGAAACCACTGCTAAAATGCAGAGGGAAAGATCGATTTTAGCAGCCACTTCAATGACAACTTTGACAGGTGGGTGGAGGAACCCACCTGTTGGTCATCTGATACCATAATGTCATTGACAGATGAGTTGTTCCATCCCACTCTCAAACTTGGACCACAAGGGTGAGGACACACAACGATCTGCCCCGCCCAAGCCAAAAAGTTTCCTCATCCCTGGGCTAGAGACTGAAGGTGCCTCCAGATGACCTGTTCATTGATCATTCAGCCTGATTTGCTTGTACAAAGTTTGCCGAGAGGTTAGACAACATTGGCAATTTATTAAGCAGTCATTCCAATTTGTTTGCAGGGAGATTATATGACATTGCATCAAGCAATTGTTAGCCCTCCCTTTCCTGTGCATTTCCTTGTCACTTTCGTTATTGCCAAAAAGCCTGATTTTGGAGGGAAGCGGATTTTTGTGGAAGTACGCCAAATCAACTTTTATTGCACAACCTGAATTTGCTGGTATGTGATTGAATCCCACCCAAAACCAGCAACAGTCTGGAAGTGCCCTGAATATGTCAGAGCCAAACACAAAACCTTGAGCGATCTGATGTGAAAAGCGGAGAAAGAGAAGGTGATGAAACAGGAATAGAAACCATGACTGGATGGTTCAAGAGAAAGTTTTGAAACAAAAAAGAGCACAAAGAGGCAACAAGATGAGAAAGTTGTTGGAATGTATGAGGTTCAACTCCAACTTGGTGGGTTGAGGCTGCATGGGCTTAATAAGGGTAGCTAGAGAGCTAGACCTCTTGCTGGTTGAGGCTATACCTATCCCTTTGATCCTGCCCTAGACTGATAAGCAACAGGATGTTTGATCCCAGTTCCTTCCCGCCTCTCTGTGTGTTCTCTTTCTCTCGAGAAGGGAGCAGACATCTTTTCTTTGTCTCTCCTCTCAACCAGGATGAGGGCGAGTACTGGGACCAGTGCTCGTTGCTCCAGCAAAGTCAGTTAGCTAGATATAGAACTGTTTTCTATCAAGCATGTACTTCCAGAATAAAGTAGTTGTTTCTTATTTTAAAGCTTAAAGTCTCTGTCTGACTAATTTGCAGGGAAGGTAGAATCTTAGCAAAGATTCACACACACACACACACAGCTCGCTCAATACTCTCCGATCCACAGCGCTACGCAACTCTGCTACACATCTCAATAGAGAAATTCCGACAAAAGTAATAGTATGGAATGCAGCATTATGATCATGTAGAATGAGTACTGAATACAACTTTGGATTCTAGGAGAAAGTAAGTCATTGGGAATTTGATACAAGGCAGTGTTTGTAGAGTACAGCAGCAGGTGATCTTCAGATTGTGAAAGAGTGGCTTTCTACCTCAGTGAGCTCTTTCATATCACAATGTGTTTGACAAGGGCCTCTGTATAGGTTACAAATACAGATAGGGTAGAAATTTGATTCAGTTTGCACTTAAGAGCCTGCCTTAGCTCTTATATATCTGGTAGGTCACAGCGGTCTGCAGGAGAGTTTTTCTGGCAAGTTCCAAAGATACCAGAAGCACACTCCACAGTTAACGTGGAGCAGGGCTTTCAGTGTGACCGCCCCTGTTCTGTGGAATAGTATTCCTGTTGAGATTGATGATGATGATATGATGATGTAAAGGTAAACCTACAGAATTTGCACTTTCTAAAATAATAAAGAAACTGAATTAGTCATCCTTCAAAATTTGCTTCTCCAAATTTTTCAGTCCAGTTCTCCAGGCAGGTAATGTGTCCAAAAGTGCATATACCAGAGTAAAGTGTGTATAAAGGGCATATATTTTCATTATTAATATAAAAATAATATTAAAATGTATTTTATTGGGGGAAATTAGTTTGCAAGAAAGACAAAATTGCAGACAAATGTGTATATTAGCAGAAATTCACACTAAAATGCTGGAAAATAAGAAAGAGAGAAACTGAAATTGACAGATTCATGCATCCCTAGTTGCAGTTGTTTCTTGGGAATACACTCAGATTCTATGGACCACTGGCTAATCCTGTTTGACCTTGCCACTACCATAAATAAACTATGTGCCCAGAACACCAATACTCCCCTGCTGCTGCATGTTGCAAGATGAGATCAGTAATGGTGGACATGTGGCATTTTTCCATGTTGCTTCCCTGATTACTGGACTTGTCACTGAGGACACTTATGAGGAATCCAAAAGTCCCCTGGGACACTGTTGGAAAACCAGTGCTGCAGAAGACTGTGAAGAGAGTCAGGCAGCAAAAGTTAACATATCCCTCCCCCCAAAAATTTAAAAGGCAAGAAAAATTGGGAAATAGAAATATAGACCCAAGGGAATTTATTTATTTATTTACAAAAAGGAAGAGGGGACAGCTTTCTGGAAAAAGTATCAACAACAACAACAAAATCTTGCTTATACAAATATGTTAAGATATCCCCTGGCCCAGGGCTAGGGAGCCTCAGGCCCAGGGACTGGAATGTGACTCTGAGCTGTGATCATGCTTTGTGCTTGCCTGGATGGTGAATGGAAAGATTGTCTGTGTGCAGTATGCCTAGGGTGTGTTCAGAAACCTCTGCTTTTTGCCTGGCTGGATTGGAGCCTCCTGTGCAAAGGTAAGAGTCACAGCCATTGTTCCACCCATTTTTGTCCCTGGCACCACCTGTCACTGGTATGCAGCCTCCAGAAGGTCACTCATAATGGAATGCAGCTGAAAAGGGCTCCTCAGCCCTGCCCTGGACCACTTCATCAATTTCTGAAAAGTTCACATGTGACACCTTTTATCAATTTATCTGATGCTATATATGAAAGCTACAAAGATCAGCATCTTTATTTCAAAAGAAGTTCAGCTGAAGTCAGTGGGGGAGAGGTATTGGAGGTGAAGCAGATTCAGCACTAGAAAATGTGACATAAAAAGAAAGAGACTGCTTCAGAGTATCCGCAGGGTGCCTTTACCCAAACTTTGCCCGTTAAATAACTACTCATAACTCACACAAATAGTAGGTTTGAAGACATAACTTCCAGCTCAGGTGAAATGGAATGGTTTCTTTCCAGGCAGTTTCCACAAAGTCTGTAGTCTCACCAATGCCCTCTTGACAAATTAACCTAAGGTTGCAACCCTATATGCTCTTACCTTGAAGTAAGTCCCATTGAACTCAGCACTACTTACTTCGTTCTGAGTAATCATGCGTAGGATTGCTGTGTGAGGCTGCAGTTCTGTATTCACTTACTTGGGATTAAGCCCCTTTGAACTCAATAGGATTTGTTTCTGAGTCAACATGCATAGGACTGCACGTTCCAAAATGTTGAGAGTAAAGACCCTGGTAGTGTTTTAAAACAGTAGGGAGCCTCCAAAGATACGAAAGGTCCCTGCTGCAAACAGGTGATGAAGGGGGGAAACTCATCCCCATTCTCTCCCCTTCATGAATTTACTGGCACCACCTTGGAATGCCTCAAGAGGGCTGCTGTAAGACTGCAAACCTGAACTCGCTTATTATGGTAAAAATCCCACTGAATTGAGTGGGATTTAGGCAGGAGACATGCATGGAGTATTATTTATGAGATACAGATTTTCATCATTTCTGACTGAATTCGCTTCCTTATGCGGCTTAAAGGTACCCCCCATCCTAACTCACTATAAAATAGGTATGGTCTTTGTTCCCTGCATGGCAACAGATGTCACAACAATACCATTGCAGAATGATGGTGAACCAAGGAAGCTCTTGTAACATTATTTGTGCACAGTGTTAACAAAGAGGAGCAATTCCCTGTCTGGCATGTGTTAAGATTTTGTCAACTGCGAGAGGTGACACACCCTACATTGGCTGTGTTTACTCTTTAATGTTTTAAAGAGAACAAAATTGCTTATTTTGATTTTTTGTTTGAATTTAGCAGAGCTTGGAAAAGTTACTTCTTTGAACAACAACTCCCATCAGCCCAATCCAGTGACCATGCTGGCTGGGGCTGATGGGAGTTGTAGTTCAAAAAAGTAACTTTTCCAAGCTCTGGAATTTAGGTATCTATAGGTATGTGCAGAGCTTGGAAGTAATTCATTACTTTTTTGAGGAATGAGTGGGTAATTCTTTTACATTTTGATTCTAATAGAACTAGGAGTAATTTTATTACTTTTGTGGAGTAATTGTAATGTTTCCAGCATTACTTTTCAGCGTTACTTGAGGGGGGGAAGCAGGGGAAGTCTTCTGCTCCTCTGATTTGTGGATGAAAATCATGTGCCTCAAACTGGGCTTCTGTGCAGCATTACTTTTCCCTCATGCTTTGTGGGTGGGTCAGAGGTGACGAGGGAGGAGGTGGAGAGTGAGACAGGGTGGAGTGGAGAAAACAATTATTTTAAAAAGTGGATGGTGGTGGTGATGGAGTGGTGGGAGAAAGGAGCCGGAGGGCAAGAACATGGATAAAGGAGGAGGAGGCGGCAGCAGCAGAATGGAGATAAAGAACTGTGGAGGTAAAAGATGGCTCTGTGTGTGTGTGTGTGTGTGGGTGTATGAGAGAGAGAGAGAGAGAGAGAGAGAGAATACTGTGCTTGCACTTGGCACACAAAGTGGCCTCCACCACCCTCTCTGGCTACTCTGCTGCATTTGCAATATTTTAAATTTTTGCATCTCAGGGGAAAATGTTTGCTTGGGTGAGTGTCCCTTAGTTGGTGGCAGGGCAGAGTCCGGAAGGTGGTTAAGTGAGAGAAATTATGCTGGCTGGCTGAGTGGGGAGGTTGCTCTTGGTTTGACGTACAAAGATCTGAGTAGTGGCCTCTGCCTCCCTCCCCACCTCCCTTACCAGCAGTGAGACCACCACTGCTATCTTACGGATAAAAAGAATTATTCTACTACCTCTGTATGTGTGTATTTATTTTTAATGTTGTCTTAGGCTACTTAGATGTGCAGCAGCCAAGGCCAGCACCTTGTAGGCTTTTTTAAAAAAAGTAACTGAAATGTAATTGTAGTGATTACTTTTGAGGAAAAGTAAAGTAATCAGTTACTTTCAGAGCAATTGTAGTTGTAATGATAATTACTACTTTTTTGGGCCATGTAATTGTAACTGTAATTTATTACCTTTTAAAAGTGATCTTCCAAGCTCTGGGTATGTGCAGGTAACTACATATATGTCAACAATTCTGGTTAGATTCATCATCTGAATAAATCACCAGCAGCGTTGAAAAGAACTGCCTTCTGCACGGGAGATAAACATATTATTTATTTCTGTAGTGAGAACTGACTGTGAAACACCTTTCCCAGACAGGTTCACCTGACAACCACTTTATTTTCTCTAAGGTGCCAGATAAAAGTTATTTTATGCACTTATTATAGGCATATTATTCTGATGCCGATTTAAGTTGCTTTAATAGCTTTGTATTTTGTTCTGCTCCTTGTTTTAATCTGTTGTAAGGTGTCACGGATGTCATTTGATCAAAAGGCAATGATTAATCTTCACTAAAGTACATTAGAAAGCATCAGGTGAGACTCTCAGAGAAAGAATCTTTCCTCTGTCTACATACACGCAAACTATTCATGTAGTATTTGAGTCCCCACACTATCCCTGTCCACCCATTAAACGTCTGCATGGAGGAATAGCGCAACAAGGGGGAACTCTGCCCTCGGTGTCATGCTCCTAGCCTAGAAGTGGGGAACCTCAAGAGCAGGAGCCAAATGCAACCCTTCAGGTCTCCCTCTCGAGCCCTCTGAACTCTTCCTGGGCCACACCACATACTGAACCTGCTCCTACTCTAAATGATTTTGCCTAGATGGAATCTGTCTTTGAATTCCAAGAATGCTTGCTTGCCTGGATGGAGGATGGAGAGGGGTTTGTGAATGTGTGTAGAAACTCGCCGACTGTGCAAAGGTAAAATCTGCATTTTTGCTTCCCCCACTTCTTCCTCTGACCCCACCCACCATCCTTGGAAGATTGCCCAGAATGCAGCCCTCAACCTAAAAAAGGTTCCTCACCATTGTCCTGGTCAGATCTCGATCACATAAGAACCTAAGAAGCACCTGCTGGATCAGGCCAATGGCTCATCTTGTCCAGCATCCTGTTCTCACTATGGCCAACCAGTTGCCCATGCAAAGCCCACAAGCAGGACCTGAGTGCAAAGAGCATTCTCCCCTTCTGCGGTTTCCAGCAACTGGTACTTGGAAGCATACTGCTCCACCTATGGAGGCAGAGCATAGCCATCATGGCTAGTAGCCACTGATAGACTTTTCCTCCATGAATTTGTCTGAGCTGCTTTTAAATCCATGAAGAAGCCAAATCCCTCCTTCAGACTTTCACCAAATGTGCAGACAGTTGTGGGGCTAGTGGACAGAGTGATGTTGGGGGCAAGGCTAAGAGGTATAGTCTCTCTCTCTCTCTCTCTCTCTCTCTCTCTCTGTGTGTGTGTGTGTGTGTGTGTGTGTGTCTGTGTCCACAACACAGAGGGCGAATCATAGAATCATGGAATAGTAAAGTTAGAAAGGATTTATAAGGCCATCGAGTGCAACTCTGTGCTCAATGCAGGAATCGAAGTTAAAGCATACAGTACCCAACGGATGGCTGTCCAACCGCCTCTTAAATGCCTCCCATGTTGGAGAGCCCACCACCTCCCTAGGTAATTGATTCCATTGTTGTACTGCTCTAACAGTTCAGAAGTTTTTCCTAATGTTCAGTCAAAATCTGGCTTCCTGTAACTTCAGCCCATTATCCTGTATCCTGCACTCCAGGAAAATAAAGAGATTCTGGCCCTCCTCTGTGTGGCAACCTTTCAAGTACTTGAAGAGTGCTGTCATATCTCTCCCCAGTCTTCTCTTCTCAAGGCTAGAGAACATGCCCAGTCCTTTCACTCTCTTCTCATAGGGCTTTGTTTCCAGTCCCCTGATCATCTTTGTTGCCTTACTCTGAACCTGTTCCAGTTTGTCTGCATCCTTCTTGAAGCACAGTGTCCAGAACTGGAGACAATACTCAAGATGAGACCTAATCAATGCCAAACAGAGGGGAACTAGTACTTCACATGATTTTGAAACTATACTTCTGTTAATGGAGCCAAAAGTAGCATTTGCTTTTTTTGCAGCCACATCACACTTTGGCTCATATTCAGCTTGTGATCAACAATAATTCCAAGACCCTTCTCTCATGTACTATTGCTGAGCCAAGTATCCCCCATCTTATAACTGTGCATTTGGTTTCTTTTTTCTAGTTGTAGAACTTTGCACTTATCCCTGCTAAATTTCATTTTGTTGTTTTCAGTCAAATGCTCCAGCCTATCAAGATCACTTTGAATTTTGTTTCTGTCTTCCAGAGCATTAGCTATCCCTCCCAATTTTGTATCATCTGCAAATTTGATAAGCATTTCCTGCACCTCCTCATCCAAATCGTTAATAAAAATGTTGAAGAGCACTGGTCCCAGGAGTGAGCCCTGCAGTACCCCTCTCATGACTTCCCCCCACTTTGAAAAGGAACCATTGATAAGCAATGGTATGAATCTGTAGCCAACTGTGGATCCACCGGATAGTTGTTCCATCCAGCCCACATTTAGCTAGCTTGCTAATCAGAATATCATGAGGCACTTTGTCAAAAGCTTTGCTGAAGTTGTGATGTATTATGCCCACAGTGTTCCCAGAGTCTACCAGGAAGGTTACTCAATCAAAAGATGAGATAAGATTAGTCTGGCAGAATTTGTTCTTGACAAATCCATATTGGCTTCTAGCAATCACTGCATTGTTTTCAAGGTGTTTAGAGACTGACCGCTTTATAATCTGCTCCAGAATTTCCCCAGGGATTGATGTCAGACTGACTGGTTTGTAGTTCCCCGGTTCCTCCTTCTTGCCCTTTTTGAAGATAGGGGCAACATTAGCCCTCCTCCAGTCATCTGGCACTTCACCCACCCTCCATGATTTCACACAGATAATAGACAGTGGTTCCAAGGGTTCTTCAGGCAGTTCCTTCATTACTCTAGGATGCAGTTCATCGGGTACTGGAGATTTGAACTCGTTCAAAGTAATTAGGTATTCCTTACTATGAATCTCAAGTTGCAATCCTGCCCATTCAACTTGTACATTAGTTTGCCAGGAGGATCATAGACCCTCTTTTGGGAAAAGCTCAACCAAAGTAGGAATTAAGCACTTTTGCCTTTTCTTTATCATCAGTTATCATTTTGCCATCCTCATTGAGTATCTGTACCACCATTTCCTTCCTCTGTTTTTTTTTTACTATGGATGTACCCGAAGAAAGCTTTTTTGTTGCTTTTTAGCATCTCTTGCTAACCTCAGCTCATTCTCCACTTTAGCCTTCCTGACACCATCCCAGCAATTCCTTGCTACCTTTCTGTAGACTTCCATTGTGGCCTGATCTTCCTTCCACTTCCTGTATGTATGTGTCCTTTTTTTGTTTTCAGGGCATCTCTAAGTTTTTTGGGAAGCCACATTGGTTTCTTCTGCTGTCTTCCCCCTTTTTCCTTGTTGGAATTGTTTGCAATTGTGCCTTTAGAATTTCCTTTTTTAGAAACTCCCATCCATCTTGGACTCTTCATTAGGGTCACTTAATGAATTACTAGGATGACTGATACCATTTGATCTACTGAATTTTGGAGCAATTTTCATTTTAATAACTGTATTATTTTGTTATTCATGGGTCCAATCCACCTGGTACTATTTTGGCACAAGCTCCACTGAAACTAATATGGGTTAAATAGGAGGATAGCTCTTTACATATGGGAAGGCATAGTAATGACTAGATATTTTGATGATCTGATCATGGCTGTGCTCACTTAATTTCAATTAAACTTAATGGAACATTCCCACTCCTTTAATGGTCAGAGTATATATTAGTATACTACTATGAGGTGGGCAGCATTTACCTTCAGAGAACCTTTAAATCATTCAACCTTCTAAAAGCCCTAGAAATAAAACATGATGTGGAGATAAAAAATGTTTTATAAAAGACTGCGGGAAAATACTGCACATCTAGTAATTAATGAAAGCTTTAAAATGTGGCATCCGGCATAAATCATTGCCTGTAAGATTTTAGAGTAAGAAACTAACAAGGCAAAAAATGACCTGTCCTGTGCATTGAACAGAAGCTTAACAATGTAAGAATTTAGCAACTGTAATTTTTGCATCTCATTGCCATTCAGCTCCCCCCTCACAATTTTCTCCTTTATATACCTGCCAACTAAATTTTCATTTCGTGCATCTGTCAAAGTGGGCTGAGTCCAGAAAAGCTTATGGCATAATTAATTCAGGGAAGAGCTGTAGCTCAGTGGTAGAGCATCTGCTCTGCATGTGAAGGGCCCCAGGTTCAATCCCAGGTTGGACTGGAAGTGAACCCTGCCTGAACCCCTGGAAAGCAACTGCCAGTCAGTGCAGACAGTGGACCAATGGATGGACATGGTCTGACTCAGTATAAGGCAGCTTCCTAAATTGGTTAGGTGCCCCAATATTTGCTTATGTTGCAAGAGGTTAACATGGCTACCTCTCTGGAAACATAAGAAGAGTTTGTTGGATTAGATCAGGCCATCTAACCCAGCATCTTGTTTTCCACAATGGCTAGCAACATGTTTCTAGGAAGAGCACAAGTGAGGCTTGAAGGCAATCTCCTTTACCTGCTTTTGCTCTCCAGTGGGTTGGGCCACAGAAGTTCTTAAACCATGGATGGAGGCAGGGGAATACATGCATATCCCCTATTCCCAACATCGCTGGGTGCATAGGTTCCTCTTTAGCCTCTTTTGTGGAGAGTGTTTAAATCAGTTGAACCCACTTAGAAACCTTGCTTTGACCAGAAACCCTGTCTCATCCATTGGATGCACTTTGAAACCCTCTGCAGACCTCCACACAAATAGGAGCCTGCACACCTGGTGATGGGGGGGGGAAGGGCTTGCATGCATAGCCCTGCCTAAGATCACAGTTTAAAACCTTATGAATATATATTATACCATCACCTGGGGATGGCACAAGCATTCCATGTAGGGGTGCTCAACTGTGCGTGTACCCCCATTCAAATTGCTCCAAGTAGAATCCAGTTGGGCACAGTCCATCTCAAGCAGGCCTCCTGCCTTAATTCTACTCATACCCCTGGGTTCTGTTGACTGCTATCCCTTCCCCAAAAGAGCCTCTCACCTTGGGGAAAGTTGATGGGGGAGAGGGGCCCAAATGGAATTCTCATTGGTTCAGGAATGATGCTTGGAGTGAGAGGGCATGGAGTCCAGCTAGAGATGGAAAGATCTGTCTGTTTCGGTTCTCTCAGTTTCTCATTTATCCAATGTTAAATTCAGTTCTTTACATTTCTGCAGCAATCTGTGATTTTAAAAAAAATCCTCATGAAAATTCTCCATCATTTTAGTGCAAATTTCTCCAAATAAACACATTTTTGTAGGCAATTTTGACAGATACACATTTTTGCCATTTCTTATCACTTCATGTCTTTTTGCATGTTATTTTCACTCATGTATTCATTTTTATAGAGGAAGGCAATGGTAAACCCCCTCTGAATACTGCTTACCATGAAAACCCTATTCATAGGGCCGCCATAAGTCGGGATCGACTTGAAGGCAGATCATTTCCATTTTTTCCATTCATTTTTGTTCACACTTTCGCCTAATATATGCATTTTTGTTTAGTTGGTGAACTGCATCCCAAAATTCTAATACATACGAATTTCAAAGGATGGCTGTGTTTCGGTTCTCATATTGTTTTGGAAATTGCGAATTTGATAAATTCTGCTTGAACTGTGAACTGAATCAAAATTCTCTCACCCATTCCTAAGTCCAGCTCACAGCTTCATTTCCCTCATAATGAGAGGTCTATCCAGACTTTTCTCATTGTCACTGAAACCACATTCACCTGTTACTCTTGTGAGAGGAAGAGGGAGTAAGTAACAGGTGGCAGAGGGCTAGCATTCTGCCTGTTTAATGTTAAAGCTGAATGAGCACCATTGGTTTTTGGGATGAGTGTACTGGGAAACAGAACTGATAGTTCAATGTTGATATTTGGGGAGAGGGATCTATTCTTTAAATATTTATATATATTGCATTGATCTACTAAGTGAAAATCCTAGCACCTGCTCTCTAATAAACTTAGTAGTAATATAACTAAGACACTTTTGCAATGTGGCTATTTTACTTCATCATTCCATAAACACTCAAAAACATTGCATAGAGGGGGAGAAACTATATACCGCAAAATGAATTTGCTTCATGTTAATGCTTAAGCTATGTTCATTTGTTGAAAAATCCAGCTGTGTCCTCCCATGACACCACTTTTGTTTGTCAACCCTGATCTTAACCCAGATTACATTATTCTCAGAATACAATATCCTAATTCTCAACCACCACCACAGCATAACAAATTTGGATTTTTTTAATGGTAGGTAATTATGGCTTAAAGCAAAAGGAACACCTTTTGCACTCCATTAAGTAAATAGTGCATCCAGACACAAGATTGGGGACTACATAAGCAACAATGAACAGCAGATTGGTTCAATAAGCTTTCACAATGACCCATCACATGTGAGAGTTGAAGAGCTGGATTCATGCACCATACATTTATCTGTGGCAATATGTAGGTAGGCCGCTATAGCAGGAGTAAGCAAAAGGAAGATTTGAGGTAGATCACTAAAGATTTTTGACTCCCAACTGTTTAACAATAGCAACAACTTTTCCCCAAATGGAAAAATTCCCCTACCAGGCATGGATTTTAGCGTGAAAGGTCTGTGAGCTCTGATCTGCTGTTGAAAACAAATTCCTGGACTGAGATGCTCTCAGAAGTGCTCTCTTCCTTCATTCTAAGTGCATTGCCGCCCCTCTTTCTAAGCCACTATTTTGCATCTGACTCCAGCTGGTGGCCTTGGGGTTCTAGGGGGAAAGCTAAGTTGAAATCCACCCATCTTGGTTCTACAACATGCTTATATCTCTGGCAGGATTTTTTTTTTTAAAGTGTGAGTGTGAACAAACGTCTAAGAATTATACTACAGTCCACACTTTCTTTCACTTGTATGCATACTTCTATTTGTAATCACCATCATATAAATGATATATACATGTAAAAGTAGATGATCTATTCTGCATGTAACATCTCCCAATGTGTACGTCTTTCCAAAGGATAAGACATGTAAAAACAAGACAAAAACATCCCTCTGGAGAAGGAAAGAAAAAAAATACTAGTATCCATTAAAAAGATGGAGACTTCCTCCCCCACCTTGCAATAGTTCTGCTTTAAATTAGTATGTATCATGCAACTGAGAATTATTTGAGGATTCAGTAGCACAATGACAGATCAAGATAGGGATCAGTATTCCCCTGGAGTCAAAAGAACCTGTGTAATCTTAGGTTGCATCTTCAGTTGGGAAAGATAGGATTCACTTTTAAAGAACTATTTCTCATGCAGTATGGCTTTGTGAACCATTTGGAGCCCAATCGTGTGAACCACTGAATTGGCAAGTAATTGCCTAGTCCGGAGCAGAACAACTCCTCCTCCTGAGTTCTGTCACAATCTGTAACCCAGTGGAAGATTGCACTGGAACAACAGTACAAGTCCACACTGCTGTCTGATAGGGCAAGAGGTTTGTATAAAAGTGGCAGGGCTGTGGATGGCTCTTCCATTAACAATCCTAAACAATTTGGCCAACACAAAGACAGTAAGACTGATCCAGCTGCATGCCAAATGCACCCAGCACTGGGGAAGATACTTGAGGGTACCACCTACCCCGTAAATTTCCTCCTAAAAGAATTGCACTGAACTGTCTTAGATGACAGATGTTTTTTTTTTTAAAAAAATGTATCTTCGTATGTTCTGAATATCATCTGTATGGTTCATATCAGGGGTGGGGAATCTGTGGGTTTCTGGTTAATGTTGGACTGCACATCCTATCAAGGCCGGAAGGTGTGCCAGTTGCCTGTTCTGGAGGGGAGGCTGAACTTGAACTTCCCTCTAAAGAACCAGGTGTGTACCTTGGGAGTACTCCTGGATACATCTCTGTCATTAGAGGCCCAAGTGACCTCTGTGGATAGGAGTGCCTTTTATCAACTTCATCTAGTACACCTGCTGTGGCCGTATCTGGCTCAAGATAACTTGGCCACTGTAGTCCATGCATTAGTAACCTCAAGAATGGACTCCTGCAATGTGCTCAAGGTAGAGCTGCCCTTGGGCCTCCTCTGGAGAGCTCCAGTGGCTAGACTATTGATGGAGCAGCTAGACTATTGATCGGAGCAGACAGCTGACAACATATGATACATTTGCTAAAACATCTGCACTGGCTGGCCATATCCCACTGGGCCAGGTTCAAGGTTCTGTGTTGATCACCAAGCCCTGAACAACTCTGGTCCAGGATACCTTAAGGATGGCCTGAGTCCTTATATTCCCGCTTGATCACTGAGATCATCTGGATGAGCACTATAGTTCTCCCCCATGTTACAGAGTCCCAAATAGACTCCACTAGAAGTCAGGCATTTAGTGTAGCCAGTCACATACTGGGGAACACTTCCAGCAAAGATTCAGCAGCCATCCTCGCTTTTGACTTTCAGGCGTCTCTTTACTATTCCGACAGACCAATGCAGCTGTTTAAAGTGTTCTTGATTGGCAAGTCATTTTAATAATTATTTTGTACTGTTTTTAATGGTGTTTAATCCTTTACTGTGTACATATTTTTGTGCACCACCCCGACATTTTATGATATGGCAGTATATAAATCACTGATTATTGACCATGAGGGCTGGGGGAAGGGGGCGCAGGTTTACCATCTCTTGTTTACATTAAAACCCTCTCAGGAGTCTATTTGCCTGCCTACTTAAACTCTTAGGGGGCAATTCTAGCTATCTGCTGATCTTGACAACTGGCCTAGATAATAATAATAATAAATTTAATTTTTGTGTCGCCTATCTGGCCGAAACCACTCTAGGCGATGTACAACATTAAAGTTCAAATACAATATAAATACATAATAAAATACAGTGCAGTCAACAATAATCATTTTAAAAGCAGCAGTACAGAACAGTTTAGGGCCATCAATAGACAGTTTTAAAATGGCAAGTATCAAGCCCGCTGACATCAATGGTGAAGACATAGCATGTCTGAGTTAGTAATTATGCAGTCTTCCCAACCCCCCCCATTTAGCCCATCCATCTTCCTAAAGTGTCTCAAACAAGTATTTAATTTGCATCTTAAAAAGCAGCTTTATTGTAAGTTAATTAAATATTGATCAGTAAAAAGCACTTATTGAGATTTAGAATGAATACAAGAGATAAGCAAAGTTACTAAGTCAAATTACCTCAGAATACATGTATAATTACATTCTTAATATAGGAATGGTTTTCCACATTTAATTTAAAATACTGTTTAGATATTTAATGGGTATACTATAATTTTATTAGAAATGTTTTTACTTGCTTCAGCCCATGAGAGAATGGATAGACATAGTATCATTTTATTGTACAATTTCTAGTCATTAATATATATTTATTGCAAGCTTTTGTGATACACAGAGTTCTCCTTTGGACTTCAGAACTATGAACATATCTGCAGTGAAGTAAGTAGGGTTCCTTATTTTCAGTGCTTTCAGCTGTCCTTGAAAAAAAGTTTCCTACTTTCTTTTACATGCTGCTGTTCTATGTTTAGAACAGTGGTTTTCAAACTTCCTATCCTCAAGGTATCCTTTCTATATCAACTCATCTGCTGAGGAACACCACTTCAACTGTCCCAGTACACATTTGCATGTGTACTGGAGCATGTACTGGGTTGCATTCAACTAAGTCCTACTCAGAGTACACTCACTGAAATTAATGAACCTATGTTAATCATATCTGTTAACGTCAATAGGTCTACTCTGAATAGGACCATCACTGAATACCACTCTCAGTACATGGAAGACAAGCTGACCACAGGAAACTGCCATATACCAAGTCAGACCACTGGCTCGTCTTGCTCAGTATCACCTACACACCAGATGTCCCCAACCTTCCAGATGTTTTGGACAGCATTTCCCATCAACTCTACCCATCATAGCTAATGGCCATGGGTGACGGGGACTGTGATCCAAAACATCTGGAAAGGACTAGGGTGGGAAAGGCTAGTCTACATTGACTGGCAGTGGCTCACCAGTTTCAGAGCCTTTCCCAACTCTGCTTGGAGATACCAGGGACAATCTGGGACCTTCTGAATCCCATGCATGTGCTCTACCACTGAGCTATGTCCCTTCCCAGATCTGCTGGTGACTTTTGTTGCCCTGCATAAATAAAAATCACACATTAGAAGTTCTTGTCTACTATTACTTCTTGTCCACTATGGCCATTATATTGAAGGGTTTCATTGTCAACCAGTTGCTAAAACTGAAAAACTGCTATAGGTGATAGCTTGGATTTTCTTATTGCTACACATTCCTGAAAACACCATTTTTAAAAAATTAAGAATGGTGCACTATAATATCCGAGAACAGGAGAAATAAGCTTTCCCCTACCACACATACACTTCAGTCTTTACCTACATGAAGGCCTGTTAAAAATCATTAAATCTGAATTTTACTTGGAACAAAAGTCTAGAACACAGCAAAGATCCAGTTGCATCCTTTTCCCTGCCTTGTGTCTATCCTCTTCTAGGTAAAAATATCATACAACCTACTGCAGCCTTTGCCAACCTGGTGCCCTCCAGATGTTTTGGGCTACAAATCCTATCATCCCTAGCACCATACAGGCATGTCGGCTGGGGCTCATGGGAGTTGTAGTCCAAAACATCTGAATAACAGACACCAGGTTGGCGAAGACTGCTTTGTTAAAATAGCTGTTCTCCCCCAAGTATTTGCCCATGCTGGATAAAAATCTAATCCCACTGATCCCTTTCAGCACACCATTTAATTTGCTTTCTTATTTTCTCTGTATGAAAAACTGACATAGCATGGTGGAGAAGCCCCATCTTCTTCCTCAGTCTGGTGACATCCCACTGGCCAGTGAGTTTCAGAACTCTAATGTTTGTAAAATAGCATTTCTCTATATGCTGTGCTAGTCTATGAATAATTAGATTCTTATCTAAACCTGAAATGTAACTCAAGGATGGGAGTGTTAATGTCTGTAAAATAACTTCCTATTGTATAAAGGGTACAAACATAATTACTAGAATAATGGAGGAAGTAAAATGCTAAAAAGAAAGCAACTGACATTTTAGCAGCACAAGTAACTAAGTCCTACTTTCAATAAATGAGGAACTAATAAACCCACCTTAACTTTTTCATATAGGGATTGAGGGGAGCTAGCTCTTTCTTACTTCTCCTGTATTGGTCAAAGGGGATACTGTCTGCCTTCCCCACAGTGGCTGTTTGATGCTTTTTCCTGCTATTATTTATTATTTATTTTATATTTATTTAAAATATTTATACCCCACCCTTTTTCCGAGGAACTCAGGGCGGCTTACATTAAAACATTAAAACAGCAATAATTAATAAACATGATATTCAGTTTAAGCAATTTAAAATGAAATTAAATAAACAGGTTAAAACTAACTACATTGGTTAAAAGCCCGTCTAAATAGAACAGTCTTCACCTGTGCACGAAAATTTGATAATGAAGAAGCCAACCGGACCTTATTGGGAGAGAGTTCCACAGTCTAGGGGCGGCCACCAAAAAAGCCCTATTCTGTGTCTCTGCAAGATGAACTTGCAGGAAGGAAGGGGTAATAAGTAGAGTCTCGCTGGAGGATCTTAAAGTCTGAGCAGGTTCATAGAGGGAGAGGAGCTCTGACAGATAGCCTGGACCTAAGCCGTATAAGGCTTTATAGGTCAAAACCAGCACCTTGAATTGTGCCCGGAAACAAATGGGCAACCAGTGGAGCTGATACAACAGCGGGGTTGTATGTTCTCTATATCCCGCCCCAGTTAACATCCTGGCTGCAGCTCTTTGTACCAATTTCAGTTTCCGAGCAGTCGTCAGGGGCAGCCCCACGTAGAGCGCGTTACAGTAGTCTAATCGGGATGTAACTAAGGCATGTGTCACCGTAGTCAAGTCTGACTGGTCAAGGAACGGGCACAGTTGGCGCACCAATCTTAATTGAGCGAAAGCACTCCTAGCCACAGCCGAGACCTGTGCCTCCAGAGTCAGAGCCGAGTCCAGGAGCACTCCCAAACTGCGAACCTGTGATTTCAGGGGGAGTGTAACCCCATCCAGCACAAGTTGAATCCCTATTCCCTGCTCCGCCTTCCGACTGACGAGGAGCACCTCTGTCTTGTCAGGATGTAATTTCAGCTTGTTCGCTCCCATCCAGTCCATCACTGATACCAGGCATCGGTTGAGAACTTGGACGGCTTCCTTGGTTTCATCAGGTGGAAAGGAGAGATAGAGTTGGGTGTCATCTGCATATTGGTGGCACCGAACCCCAAAACTCCGGATAACCTCTCCCAGCGGTTTCATGTAGATATTAAATAACATGGGGGACAAAACTGAACCCTGTGGGACCCCATAGGTCAATGGCCAGGTGGTCGAACAGGAGTCCCCCATAACCACCTTCTGGGTTCGTTCCTCCAGGAAGGACCAGAGCCACCGTATTACCGTGCCTCCAAGTCCCATCCCAGCGAGGCGGCCCAGAAGGATACCATGGTCGATGGTATCGAAAGCAGCTGAGAGATCCAGTAAAACCAACAGGGACACACTCCCCCTGTCCAGCTCTCTGCGAAGGTCATCCACCAAGGCGACCAAGGCCGTCTCAGTTCCACAACCTGGCCTGAAACCACACTGAGCTGGATCTAGATAGTCCATCTCATCCAAAAATCCCTGGAGCTGAGCAGTCACCACCCGCTCTATTATCTTGCCAAGAAAAGGAATATTAGATACTGGGCGGTAATCACCTAATAATAGGGGGTCCAAGGAAGGTTTTTTCAGTAAAGGTCTTATTACTGCCTCCTTTAGACAGGACGGTATTCTGCCCTGTCCCAAAGAGGCATTAATCACTTCCACGACCCACTTAACCAGTCCCTCTCTGGCAGTTTTTATAAGCCAGGAAGGGCAAGGATATAACATGCACGTGGTGGGACGTACTTCTCCAAGGATTCTGTCCACATCCTCGGGTTGAACAAGCTGAAAAGAATCCATTCTAATTAAGCAAGCAGGAGCCGAAGTTACATCCATAGAAACTGTATTAATCTTGGCGTCTAAGTCAGAACGAATCTGAGCGACTTTGTTTGCAAAATAACATGCAAACTCATGACAACGGGTTATAGAGTGGTCAACATATTCATGAAGGTCAGAATTTAAAAGACCCTTGACAACTCGAAACAATTCCGCCGGGCGAGATTCAGGGGATGCAATAGAGGCGGAGAAGAAGAGTTTCTTCTGGGTCCTCACTGCTATGAAACAGGTTTTTAAGTAGGTTCTAGCCCGTGTTCGATCAGATTCGTTCAGAGTTTTCCACCAACGTCGCTCTAGTCTCCGTCTTTCACGTTTCATTATCACCAGTTCTCCAGTAAACCCAGGAGCCGATTTGGTTCCAATCCGCGAAAGGAGGCGGTTAGGGGCGATTGTGTCCACCGCCCTGGTCATTTCCTCATTCCAAAGGTCGACCAAGGCTTCGACAGAATCACCTGCCGAGGTGACCGGAAAATCCCCAAGGGCCATTATAATGTTTCTGTTTTTGGCCAAGTGAAGTGAGGCTTTTGCTTTAACTCATCTACTTAAAATTCTCTGCTTGCTAGCTTGTAATTCAATATCTGCCTTGACCTGAGACATTGGAATGAAATTTGGTATCTTTTTTCCGTGATACAATTCTATATTTCAGGTTCAAATACACTCAGGTTTGATCCTCCACAGGCATTTTCAAGGTGAAGGTAACACGATACAAAATACATTGTCATGTGATATTTACTTGACTGTTGCAATTATCCTATGGATGATGCAATAAATACAGTTCATTAATTCATCTCCACATGAGCTCTCAACCCTACAAATATAATCTCTGAGCAGGTCACCCGGTTTTTAATCATTTCAACTAGTAGTATTATTGCATCTGTTATTTATGCTGCATTGAACTGATTTTATGTGTGTAAGCCACATTGGGCATCTTGTTTAGGAAGTTGGCAAAATTTGAGAAATAAATAAGACAGTGATTGTTGCGCACATAGATGTTCTTCTGTTTCTTGTTCTATCAGGATCCAGTGTGCCAGATCCAGAATTCCCACACCCACTGTGCCACTTTGGCAGGTGGGTGAGGCCACTCACCTGTCAATCACTTGATGGCACTGTGACATCAGGTGATCCAACTTCAAACTAAAAATGGGGATGTCACTCTAAGTATGCTCTCAATTCTTTCCTTTGTTCCATTGTAGCCTGACTTGAACTCAAGCCAGGCTGCAAAAGAAAGTCCCTGCCAAAAGGGGGTTTGCTGCCACTGTCAATCAGCTGACTAGCACTGGCTGCAAGCCCCATGTTTTGCAGGGATCAGCTGCACTCAGAAGTTCCCAACAAGAATCCAGCAGATTGTCTAGTTATCACCAATCAATTGAACAGCCAAAATTCAAAGGTGCTGAATATTAACTTGTTCACATAGTGCAGGAAAAGTTTTTCAAGAGCATTATATAATGCCTAAGATCACTTTATCTTGATAAACCCAAACTACTTGTCTCTATTTCAGTGTTCTAGTGTTGAATCCTTCACTTGAAAACAGCAATCACTAATATATGATTGTGTGGAATCTCTGAGGTTAATAATTAGGTGCTGGTTCCTTGCAGGTAGGAATAAATTATCTTCAAAAACTTGAAAAGCGTGAGGGAATAAGGCACTATATAACAGGATAAAGGGAAACTTTAATCAAGTATCATTAATGAGATGTTTTCAGAAATATTCAGCAGGAGCTTTGATGTTACTTTTAAAATATATTGTTTAGTGTTTTTATTAATTACTCTTTAATGCTCGCTTGAAATTAAATTATTATCAAATCAAGGGGCAATATCTCTACACGTTTTCTTTCACTAAAGCAAACTTAGCAGATGTGAGTGTCTGTGACCAGAATATTGCATATATCAGCTTTCGACAAATTGCTTGGTGGTACTTGTTGACAAGTGGGAAGGTAACTATAACGGTGGACAATATACGGCTGGGTTAAAAGCATGGCCCAACCAAGTCCATGTTATCAGTCTGTGTTTTATTTTCACTTTGATTAATAAAAAGCACCTTTATTTTTTGTTGGCACTGCTCTCTGTCTTTGAGTACCAGTCCTCTAAAAATTTGTTCCCTTCTCCTAAATTGATATTTCCCTAGATTATTTAATCTACACTGGCTTCCAGTAGTTTTCCGGGCCCAATTCAAGGTGTTGGTGTTAACCTTTAAATCCCTATACGGTTTCGGCCCGGTTTATCTGAAGGAGCACCTCCAGTGTCACCAACTATGCTGCCCGACAAGATCCGCCACGCAGGGCCTTCTCTCAATCCCACCAACAAAAGTAGCTAGGTTGGTGGGGACTAGAGAGAGGGCTTTTTCGGTGGCGGCCCCCACTCTCTGGAATTCCCTCCCATTCGATCTTCGACATGCCCCTTCCCTGGATACCTTCCGCCGAGCATTAAAAACTTGGCTGTTTGGTCAGGCCTTTGGGACTATTGGGATGGGCTAATTATATTCTCAATGCCCGTTGCTATGTATTACAATTGCTGCTATTCTGTCACTGTTGATTATTTGTATTTTATTATATTTATTGTATTTACTGTATTTTGTATTTTATTGAATTTAATATGTACGCTGCCTAGAGTGGCTTTGGCCAGATAGGCGGCCTAAAAAATTAAATTATTATTATTATTATTTATTATTATTAGATGATCTCTAAAGCCTCCCAAAAACCCACTCATCTTCAGAGGCACGCCATTTGCAAGCAATCAAACAAGCTGACTGGAGTCCCCGAGACAACCCTAGCATGAGCCCCCCAAAACAAGAGCAGTTCCTGGAACTAGCCCCAAAGAAGCTTGGCAAGTAGACTGAGTCAGAAGTGAACTAACTTGGACAACCTCAAGGAATCAGTGGTTTCCACCACCTCTTACTTTATATATTTAGGACTGGCTAGGGGGCTCCACATCCAAAGGACTGGCATGTATTTTTAGAACTCAAGCATAGTCTACACAACTGTGAGGCCGGGAATCAGCCCTACCCCAGCAGTGTAGTGTAGTTGTTAGAGTGTGGTGTAGTGGTTAAAGTGTCAGTGTGGTGTGGTAGTTATAGTGTCAGACTAGGACTGGTTGACCAGGTTCCACATCCCCACTCAGCCACAGAGCGCACTGGGTGACCTTGGGCTAATCAATCTCTCAGCCTAACCTACCTCACACGGTTATTTGGGTCAGTCTGCGTTTAAAGGTGAACCTACCTATTTTGCACTTTCCAAAACAATACATAAACCAAAACACAGCCATCCTTCAAAATCACACTTCTCTGAATTTTGAAATGCCATTCTCCAGCAAAGAAATGTGTACCAAAATGTATATACTAGGGTAAAGTGTGAATAAAAATGCATACATTACTGAAAATAACATTTAAAAGCAAATTTATATTATGCAAAATTGCATTAAAATGTATATATTACATTCACACTAAAATGCTGATGAATTTTCAGGAGGACTTTTTTTAAAAAATTGCAAACTGATATAGAAATCTGGAACACTGAACTTAAGTTTGAAAAAATGAGAGAAAACAAAATCCATAAGATTCACCCATCCCTACTCCCAAGCCTGTTTTCGTCCCACTGTACTTGGAGGAGACCATACAGAAGAACAAATGGAAGATCCCTGCAATGGAGAATTATGTTGATCAAACTCTTGAGATGCACATGCAAGCTGATAAGGGCTTTGTGATGAAGCAGCTGCTTTACAGTCTGTTTAACAGCTTTTAAGAATATCAGGTGCTGATTTCTAACTGCCTCCTTCATATATCATGCCTAGTCTCATTCTTTGCCTCCACCTGTATTTTAGAAACTGGGCATCACCTATCTGGAACATCACCAGAACAAGTCCAACTGGGGAAAAAAATTGCAAAGAGGACAGCATAAAACTGTTCATGGGTATTTCTTCTAAATGGTCGACTACCTTTGCCAGAAATGGAAGCATCAGAGATTAACTTTTTGTATGCTCAAAGCTCTTTATTTGAAAAGGTGTTGCAGTCTATAGAAAAGACAAATGACCAGCAAATTCTTTAGCGTATTGAATTTAGCACTGAAACAAAACCACCAAAAAGCCTTTCATAGCAGCTGGAGATTTGTGGTCCCCAGGCTTCATAGCCAAAATCTCCAGCCTTAACTATCAAAGTGTTTCATAACAACCTAAGGCATAATTTTTGAATTACAATGATCAGAGCCCAGTTTATGTGTCTTGTTGTCTCTCCACCTTTAGGGACAAATTGCCCTTACCTGAGATTATACCTGGGGAAATTGTTTTGTTTATAGACTGCCAGTGATGCACGAGTGTGTTAAATGTTGGAGAGTCTATATTATAAGTCTGTTCTAGGTGACTGTCATGCTGTTCTAGCGTGAATGCAGAGCATAAAATGGGGAGCACTTTTACACTATGTAAGCTTCTCTATAAAAAATGTTTGAATTCATTCATCCTTGACTGAACAAAACACATGGTATGGTAATTCAGATGAAGCAGGACCAGCCAATAACTCTTAGCGGTGCACTGAAAGATTTTGCCTGCAAACACTGTTTGCACCCAATCCATCCTGACCTCATTTTGCTCAGTCACTTTTAGTAATGTATGGCCAACTGTTAAAAGTCAACTTCATTAGTTTTGCTTATTACAAACAACATTTGCTAGCCTGAATAACAAACTCAGCTTTAAGGGGAAATTTTGCACAACAAAAGCACTGAAGCTTAATTTGCCATTTTATGCCAATGAAGCAAGAAGAATTTTATTAGTGCACATAGAGAATACAATTCTGGGGAAATTAAGTATATTGGCCTTCTATATCTATGAATGAAAATTACAAAAGCACTATTTTCTGTTGCCGTAACTGTGAATAAGCAAAAATGTGAAGTTACCCCATGATAGGACTGATTTTGTTCTAGATTTTAGTACAGAAGGCTGATGTTTCACAATATTTGCAAAGGAAATAAGGAACTCCTAGGCATTACACATGGATTTCTAAATCAATATGGCAAAATGATGGTTAGTGCTGTTTTATTATTATTATTATTATTATTATTATTATTATTATTATTATTATTATTATAAGTTTATTTATACCCCGCCTTTTGGCCAAAGGCCCTCAAGGCAGCTTACAAGAAAAATAAACACAGGCATAAAAATACAATAATATACAATATAAACAATACATTATACAAAAATTAAATTAAATCGAAACAACATTATCTGTTGTTACTGTTGACAGCACCAATCACCTGTTTGGAGAAGGTGGATCTCTGAATCTGTTTTCCATTCATCAATCACTTTACCCTCTATACCATAGAGGTGGGGAGAAAGATGTCAAGATTCGGATCTGGAGCAGGTATCCTGCTCTGCATATGAATCCCAAACCAAAAATGGAATCTGCTGAAACCAGATTCCATGTTTCCAGGCATACTAACCCTCCCATTTTCTACTAGGCATAGAAATCTTTCATAGAAATCTTATCAGCAAGTATTCAGGATTTCTATCACATAGTATTTTAGTAAAAAGAGCTGGTCAGAGTTGTCAATGGGGTGGTATTGTAAGGGATCACACATTATCTCAGTGCAATCCTATGCACAATCAAAAGAGGACAATAACTCAGTGGTAGAACATCTGCTTTGCATACAAAAGGTCACACGTTTAATTCCCAGCATCTCCAGATAGGAAAAGACCACCACCAGAAACCCCAGAGAGCTGCTGTAAGTCAGTGTGGACAATACTGAGCTAGATGAACCAGTTATGTGACTCAGTATAGATAGATTTTTATATTCATATGTCTGTGTTCAGTACAGCATACTCACTATTGAGTGGGTTTAGGATTGCAGCCTGCATATGTAAATTGGTCTTCATACTCAGGCATGACACTTGTTGAATTTCAGCTCCTGTTTTACATTTGCAATATGTGTTATGTTTTATGCAATTAATGTTGATATCATGTTTAGTTTCTTAGAACACTGTAAGAAACTAAGCATGATATCAAAAATACACCTGAACTTCTAATGCCTCCATTCTAAATGCTTCCACCAACCATCTTTTTCATCCATTAGACATGGGCATACTGGGGTGGGTGGGCTGCACATTCTTCTAGCATATTTCCTTTTTCTGCTGATTGTCCTACCATTCAGGGTGAAATGTCAGTTTTAAATTATATAATTTAAATTATATAGCTTCACACAAATACGATAATGTGACATTTAATTATGTTTTCCCCATATATCAGAATCACCATTGTCTAATGTTTTCACATTATTCAATTACTGTAATAAATTTATATTTATAAAAAGATTACACCATCTGTGTTCCTCCATTACATAAATGACCATTCATCTTGCCTTCTCCATTGTGCTGTTGAAAAACACTTTCACGGATGGGCAGAGCAATCCAAACTATAGGAAGCCAGCGTAATCTATGCCAGGGTAAATTATGCAGGTGTCATTTACCCTTACTGCAAACTCTGTTCATGAGTGAGACTACTGTCAGCTTAGCCATCCTGAGTCTGGCAGAGGGAAAACAAGTTTTTATAATAAAGTTTGGCTTATACCATCCTTTATATGCCAGTGTAACTTCTGCTGGGTTGCTAGGTCATAAGACTGAGCTGAACAGACTTTGGAATAGGGATAATTCTCCCCCTGCCCCATCCCACTCCCGCCACGCCCCTAGAATGCTCCTTTTGGGGACTTATAGTGTCCTCAGCTCCGCCACCTTGAGTGACACTTCCTGTACTTCCTTGAGGAAAGTGACTAATTGTAGGACTTCCGGGAAGTGGTGCTGGCTGGTGGTTGTCTCTGAGGGAGCTCTGCCTCAGAGGAAGCTTTTTTCAGGTTAAAAGCCAGCCAAGAGGAATCTTGGACTGGCTTAAATGTTCTCCAAGGTATAGGAGAACCGATCAGATCTTCCACAAGACTTCGTTGAGCTGTCGGCGGCTGGAATTGATCAGGAAATTCCTGAGATAAGAAGGCAAGCCGATCGGCTGAAGACGGAGTCAGGAATTCCACGCAAGCTGAACTGGAATAAAGCGAAGCGTTTTTTCTTCTCTCAAAAAAAAACGTTCTTAACCAGCGAGCCCACTTCTGCCTAAACCTTATCATTCGGCTTAAATTACTGCAATAAAAGGGATTTGTTTATGAATCAGCAATTGAGAAACCTGGGTGAGTCATACTTTTTCTCTTTTAAATATAATTAAGGAAGAAAGAAAATATAAACAACTTATATACTTTTTTTACGACAAAAAGCTGGCTTGAATTTGGACTTTTAAAGTTTAAAAACGGATGAGAGGTAATTATTATATTTTGGACTATTTTTCTCTTTGGACTATTTCTTGTTGGATGAATCCGCTGCTCGTATATGCTACTAATTGTTTAGTCTTGGCAACCAGAATTGTTTTGCATTCTTGGAAGCAGATAAGGACTGTGTTGTGCTGGCTGGATTTCAATAATAGGCCTGGAATATTAACTCTTCTTTTTGGTGGAGGGAAAAAAAGAAAAGAAATAGACTGCCCTTAGGTTCTGAAACAGTGATTAATATTAGAAATTAAAGGCCTCTTTTTGAAAATGACAACTAAAAAAACAACCAAGGCCCAGGGGCGAAGAGGTTCTATTGATACACAGGAAGAGGATATACCCCCAGAAATGTTTCAAAAAATAATGGAAGGGATTAATGCTATAAAACAGGAAATGAAACAGGAAATGAAAACTGAATTGACAGATATAAAAGACTATATTAAAACACAAGTGGATGAGATTAAAGGGACAATTGGGCAAATAAAGGAAGATGCAAAAAATACTAAAGAAAAGGTACAAACCTTGGAGAATAGAACAGATATACTAAATCTGGAACTAGAAAAAAATTTGGACTATTTAGCTGTGACTGAAATGAGAAATAAAGAGCATTGTTTGAGATTCCGTGCAATCCCTGAGGAAACAGGTGAAGACATTAGAGATAAAATTGTTAATGCTTTAGTAAAATTTCTGGATTTGAATGAAGATAGGATGGAATTTGAAATAGACAAAGTTTATAGAATTAACTCCAGATATGCAACAATGAAAAAAATTCCAAGAGATGTGCTTGTTCATTTCGTAAAGAAGACGACCAGAGATATGGTTTTACAGCAACACTTTAAATATACCTTTAAAATTGATGGTAAGGAAATACTGGTGATGAAGGAAATTCCTATTAGACTTTTACGTAAGAGAAAAGAATATGCTTTCCTTACAGAAAAACTTAAGCAATGCAAAATTCAATTTAGGTGGGACGTTCCAGAAGGAGTGATTTTTACATTCAGACAACAGAAATACAGACTGAATACTGTTCAAAAAGCAAGGGACTTCTTGAGAAAAGCTTCAAAAGATATGGAAGAAGATAAACTCAAAGATATGGATATAGTTCCTGGGAAACAAAGTCAACAAGGATATGCAGAGGAGGGAAGGAAGATGATGGATCAAAAGGAGCATCAGGCAAATTTTAAAATACACGCTTAATGATGGATTACAAATACCTAACTTGGAATATAAATGGAGCCAACACGGCGCAGAAGAGAAAGAAAGTGTTTCATTATTTGAAAAAATTAAAATTGGATATAATTTGTTTACAAGAAACTCATATTCAGAAGAAAGATTCTAAATATTTGATTTGTAAAAATTTGGGTGAAGAATTTATTTCAGCTGGACCAAAAAAAAAAAATGGAGTTGTTCTCTATATTAACCCACAATTGCTTCCTAAATTGGTATTATTGGACGATAGTGGTAGATTTGTGGGGGTTGAAATTACTTTACAAGGTACAAACATTTTGATAGTGGGTATTTATGCCCCCAATGAAGATAAAACAAGGTTTTATACAGGACTTATGGAAAAATTGTCAGAGTTTTCATATGAGCATTGGTGTGTCATGGGTGACTGGAATGGGGTAATCTCACCAAAAATTGATAGGCTTTCTGAAAAAAATATCAAAGAGACACAAGGTAAATTACCGAAGATTTGTTTTGAACTCATGGAACATTTAGAATTGGTGGATACCTGGAGATATATAAATGATAATGCAAAGGAATTTACTTATTTTTCAGAAAGACATAAAACATTTTCGAGGATTGATATGATTTGGATGTCAAAAATTTTAGCGAAGGATATTTTTAAAATGGATATATTACCAAAAACTTTTTCGGACCACAATCCTGTGATATTAACTTTAAAAAAAAAAAATCTTGGATTTAGATGGAGACTAAATGAATCTTTATTACAGAATGATAAAGTAGTACAAGAATGTAAGAAGAAATTAAAGGAGTTCTTTGAATATAATTTATATAAAGGAACAAGTGAAAATATTGTTTGGGATACTAGTAAGGCATTTATGAGGGGATACTTTATTAAATGTAATTCTGAATTAAAAAAAAAGAAACAACAGAAAATGCAATTAATTTTGGAAGAAATAAAACAAAAAGAGGAAGAATTGAAAAAGAATCCAGCTAAAGTTTCTATTGTAAATCAAATTAAAATGTTACAGAAGCAAGTATCAATGTTGACAGTTAGAGAAATTGAAAGGAAATTAAATTTTGCTAAACAAAGGACTTTTGAATTTGCAAATAAACCTGGGAAATGGTTAGCATATAAATTAAGAAAAGAACGTCAAAAAAATATTATTTTAAAGATACAAGAAGGAGATGAGACGCTGACAGATAATGTAAAAATCAAAAGGATTTTTCATCAATATTACTCAACATTGTATAAGTGTCAAGAAATTCCATCTGAAAAAATAGAAGAGTATTTATCTAAACAGAATTTGCCGAAAATTACAGATTTTCAGAGACAAGTTATTAATGGCCCTATTACGTCAAGAGAGATATCTGAAGCTATAAATAAAATTAAATTAGGAAAGGCGCCAGGACCAGATGGGCTATCTGCAATGTATTATAAATGTTTGGAGGAAGAACTCTTGCTACCCTTACAGTCTACAATGAATTCTATTTTGCAAGAGGGAAAGATACCGGATAGTTGGAAAAATGCTAATATAACATTAATACCTAAAGAGGACCAAGATTTAACTAAAACAAAAAATTATCGGCCAATATCTCTACTGAATAATGACTATAAAATTTTTACAATGATTTTGGCTGAAAGATTGAAAATAATATTGCAACAATTTATTCAGGAAGATCAATCAGGGTTTTTACCTAAAAGACAATTACGTGACAACGTCAGGCATGTTTTGAATGTGTTGGAATATTTAGAACAACGAAATGATAAACAAGCAGCTTTGATTTTTTTAGATGCTGAAAAAGCATTTGATAATTTGAATTGGAAATTTATGTTCCAGGTTTTGGAGCAAATGGATTTTGGAGACAACTTTATAAAATGGATCAGATCGATTTATACATCACAGAAGGCCCAGATAATTGTTAATGGAGACTTAACGGATTCATGTGAAATACAAAAGGGTACAAGACAGGGATGTCCATTATCTCCCCTTTTATTTATTCTGGTTTTAGAAGTGCTGCTTAGAGATATAAGGCAAGATAAAAGGATTTCGGGATTAAAAATAAAAAAAGAAGAATATAAATTGAGAGCATTTGCTGATGATTTGATAATTGTACTAGAAAACCCTTTGGAAGGAATTCATATATTGATGGACAAATTAAAAGAATTTGGACCGTTAGCAGGATTTAAGATCAACAATCAAAAAACAAAGATGTTGGTGAAAAATTTAACTTTAAGGGAACAGAAAGAGTTAATGGACAAGACAGATTTTACAATAGAAAAAAAGTTGAAATATCTAGGCATCATCATGACAAATAAAAACTCAAAGCTGTTTCATAATAATTACGAAAAATTATGGACAGAGATTAAGAAAGACTTGCTAAGATGGGATAAACTACAACTGTCATTAATGGGTAGAATATCTGTGATAAAAATGAATGTATTACCGAGAATGATGTTTTTGTTTCAAACAATACCTGTAATATCCTCTGATTTACCTTTTAAACAATGGCAAAAAGATATTTCTAAATTTGTATGGCAAGGAAAAAAACCAAGAGTTAAATTTAAATTACTTCAAGACGCTAAAGAAAGAGGAGGACTGGGATTACCAAATTTGAGACTTTATTTTGCTGCCTGCTGTTTAGTCTGGATAAAGGAATGGATCTTATTGAGGAATAAAAGACTATTGGATTTGGAGGGCCACAATCTGAAGTGGGGATGGCATGGATATCTATGGTATGACAAAGTAAAAGTAAACGTAGACTTTAACAATCATTTTATAAGACGTTCTCTGTTGAAAATATGGAATAGATACAAACCAAGGTTTTATTCGAAAATACCATTATGTGTCTCAAGTCAAGAAGCGTTTTATAGAAGAGAAATGTCTGGAAAAGAGAAATGGTTAACTTATCAAGAACTATTAGAAAATGTACATGGAGAATACACAATGAAAGAGAGAGAACAATTGATAAAGGAAGGATATAGTTTTCATTGGTTTGCCTATTTACAATTGTTAGAAAGATATAAAATGGACAAGAAAATGTATGGGTTTGAAATAAGTAAATCTGATTTTGAAATAGGTTTGTATACAAATGATGAAAACATAATTGCAAAAATGTATAAACTTTTATTGAAAATGGATATGGAGGAAGAACAAGTAAAAGAGTGCATGGTAAAGTGGGCAAAAAATTTTGGTCATAACATACAAATGGATCAATGGGAAAATATGTGGAAAAAAGGCTTGAAATTTACATTATGTTATAATCTTAAAGAAAATTTTTATAAAATGATGTACCGTTGGTACATGACTCCAGAAAAGCTGTCAAAAATGTATAGTAATGTCTCTAATGTTTGTTGGAAATGTAAACAACAAGAAGGATCTTTTTATCATATGTGGTGGTCATGTAAAAAGGCGAAATTATTCTGGGCACAGATAGGTAGGAAGATGCAAAAAATTTTAAAGATAAATATTCAGTCAAAACCAGAATTTTTTTTACTGGGTTTTATGGATAAACAAATAGAAAAGAAATATGGAAGAATATTATTATATATGATTACGGCAGCAAGATTATTATATGCACAAAAGTGGAAAATGGAATCAATACCAACAATGGAAGAATGGCTACTGAAATTAATGGACTTAGTAGAAATGGATAAATTGACGTGTTTACTTAGAGAAAAATCGACAGATACATTCCTTAAGGATTGGAAGCCTCTCTTAGACTTTTTGTCGAAAGATCAAAATAAAATGATGATACTGGGATTTGATGATTAATTAAGACAGCTTATGGAGAAAAGGGATTCTGTATGTACATATTAAGGGACAGGTTTGATGTATATTATATACTTATAGCTGATCTGTGACAAATCGGAAGTCAACCATTTTATTTTTATTTTTTGTTGTAGTATTGTTATGTTTTTTCTTACTTTGTTTTGTTTGTTTTTTGGAAAAATTTGAATAAAAACTATATATAAAAAAAAAAAGGAAAGTGACTAATTGTTAGAAAAAAACCCCTCTGGGAACTGTAGCTCTGTGAAGGGAATAGGGGACTCCTAATTACTCTGAGCACCCTTAACAAACTACAGTTCCCAGGATTCTTTTGGGGAAGCCATGACTGTTTAAAGTGGGACAATAGTGCTTTCAGTGTATAGCGCAGATGGGGCCTTACTGAAGAACTGCTTATATAAAAGTTGATAGGGACAAATATTTGACCATGGACACGGTACACTGGAAAGTTCTTCTGTGTTGGCCCACTGAAGCTACATAAGCCTTTGCTAGAGATGCTAGAGAAGCTTCCTGGGCTTGAAGTTGGATGCCAGCTTTGGGGGTTCACAATGCTCACCTCAAAGATGAGACTAGTATTACAAAGCACCAAACTTTCACCAGCTTATTAAAATCCAAGCTGGAGAAGAATTTCTGGCTTACCACTTTCCCGCTCAACTGCCACTAACCCTCTCCCCAAATGCCAGCTTTGTGCAGTCAGTCTCCCATGATTTCTGGCTTATTTTGCCTCTGCAGTCATAAAAAATGCTTGTGGAGGGAAGAAGAATGTCCACCCTTGGCAGAGGAAAATGTCACACCCTTTTGGGGGTAAGAGAGTTCATAGCAGTGATGTCGGAATCTGTTGCCATGCAAATTAACTCAACAGAAGAGTAGCTTTTGCTGTCAGACAGAAGCAGTTTATCAGAGTTGTGAGTTTCCCAAGGTCATATGTTGGTTAAATCATAAACAGAACCCATATGGCTTCTGTTACTTTCTTTTAACTATCAAAATTGCTCTTTGTCTGCTTTCTATCTTCCTTTCCTAGAAGAAATTATATCATTCTTACTATAGTGATAAATCATGAAGCCAAAATATTAGCAAGAAAGAGGGGAATCTGTCATTTTGACTTTCATTACCATTTATATAAGTACCGGCCTGAAAGTAGAATTGAGCTGAAACAAGGAACCAATCCTGGTGCTGAGGATTGCAGAAAAGCGGCAGAGAAAAGCCAGAACTGCAGACCAGCGAGAAAAGAGCAGAGAGACGGCGAAACCGAAAGCTGATCTGAAAGCTGTGAAAGAGCCGTGGGAAAAACTAACTGAAGGACAGAGGTGAGAAGCTCTAATTACAAAGGCGGTGAACTGTGAAAAGTGAAAGTATGTCTATTACGTTATCGGCCGGGATTCCCTTGGAAAGGCTGACAGGGAAAAATTATGGCACTTGGAAACAGAGAATGCAGGCTTTTCTAGTGAAAGAAGACCTGTGGAAAGCTATCGCAGAAGACCCACCCGCCGGGGTGCCTATTCCAGCAGATTGGAGAAGGCTGGATGAGAGGGCAAAGGCGTTAATTGTTCTTGCTATTGATGATTCTCAACTACTGCACGTACGTGACGCAGTAACAGCAAAGGAAACCTGGGAAACTTTAAGAAATATTCATGTGAAAAAGACTGCCAGTTCTAAAATATATCTTGCCAGAAGATTGTATCAGATGCACTTATCTGGAGATACAACCATGTCAGAGCATTTGTTGGAAATAAACAGACTGTTTACTGAGTTGTCAGAACGTGAAATTGAACATTCTCAAACGCAAAAAGTGTATATCACATTAGCTTCACTAGATTCAAGTTATGATAGTCTGGTGAGCTCTTTGGAAGCAATGGACGATGCAAATCTCAATATGGATTATATAGAAGGCAAACTTTTACAAGAATTTCAAAGAAGGCAAGAAATGGCAAAGCAAGAAAGGACTGAGTCTAAACACAACTTAGGAAAGCTGAACAACAAAGCTGCACAAGAGAGACTGTATGGACAAAAGGCATGTTATTTTTGTGGTTCCAAGCAACATCTTCAAAGGAATTGTGAAGCAAGAAGAAGAGAAAGAGGAAGAAAACCATGTGTACAGGTGATCTATGCTAGTAAGAATAAGCAATGTATTAACAATGAGCAGGGAAATAACTGTAAAGATTTATGGGCAATTGACAGTGGGGCAACAAATAGTATAATCAAAGATAAATCCATGTTTCATACATTTTGTGATGTAGAGGATCATGTGATAATGGCTGATGGATCTAAGAAACTTATCAAAAGTAGAGGAACAGTGAAATTAGCAGGTTTCAATACCATTATGACAGATGTGCTGTTGGTTCCGGACATTGAAGTCAACATTATGGCTGTGTCGAAACTCAATGAAATGGGGTTCAATGTAATGTTCAAAAGGGGTTCAGTGCATGTAATGAGAGGAGGAGAAATATTCATGAAAGGGATAGTAAAGAAGTCACTGTTCTATATGCAGCTGAGAGTCCTCAGTAAAGACACAGACAGGACACATAGAGGTTCAATAGGGATTAACCTAACGCAGTCAGTGAAAGCACAGACACCAGTGATTGATGCTGATGTTGTGGCTAATAAAACAGAGCAGGACAAAGAGCCCTCAAGCCTTGGGGATATAAAACAATTACCTATAGCCGAACAGAATGAATGGCATGCAGCGATGAAAGAGGAGCTGGAAGCAATGCGAAATAATGGCACATGGACGCTAGTACCTCTGCCCCCAGGGAAGAAAGCTATAGGGTGTAAATGGATATTTAAACGTAAGCGGTCGAGTACAAAGGTACAGATACAAAGGTATAGGGCACGCCTAGTAGCTAAGGGCTTTACACAGCAATTCGGGATGGACTACGATGCAGTTTTCGCTCCCGTGGTGAAACATGAGTCAATCAGGGTTTTGCTAAAAATAGCTGCCATAGAAAACATGCATGTAAGCCACTATGACATCGGCAAGGCGTTTTTACATGGGGAGTTAAAAGAAGAAATCTATATGGAACAGCCTCCCGGATGTGAAACACAGCCAGGTCTAGTTTGCAAGTTACAGAAATCCCTTTATGGTCTGCGCCAGAGTGCGCGCTATTGGAACGAAAAATTAGATGATGTTCTGCAGTCAATGAATTTCAAGCGTTGTGTGGCAGACCCCTGTGTGTATGTGAAAGAAACAAAGGGGGGGCTCACATACTGCCTAGTTTATGTAGATGACATCCTGTACTTTTCCCATGGGGAGGAAGACGAAAGAGAGTTCCATAATAGTCTGAAACAACATGTGGTAACGAAAAGTTTGGGACCTGTAAGTCATTATTTAGGTACAGAGGTCATACGGGGTTCAGACGGGAGTTTCGTGTTAAAACAGGAAGGAAAGATAAAACAAATACTAGCAGAATGTGGGATGTCTGAATGTAAGGCAGTAGGGACTCCCATGACAACATCATTTCAACAAGAAAACACAGAGACAGCTTGTGAAAACCCTGCTAGGTACAGACACATCATAGGACAGTTGCAATATCTTGTTAAGGTAACAAGACCTGACATTTGTAATGCTGTTAGCATCTTAAGTCGAAAAGTAGAACAGCCTACTGAGACAGATTGGCAAGGAATAAAACGAGTCCTGAGGTATTTGCAAGGTACTAGCAGTAAAGGTCTAGTGTTGTCCAGCAGTAAACACGGGAGTATGTGCTGCTATGTAGATGCGGATCATGCTGGCGATCCCAGTAGCTGCAAGTCTACTACTGGTGTTGTCATTCTATTATATGATTCAGTGATTGATTGGTGCAGTAAGAGGCAAACTATAGTGGCTACATCGAGTTCAGAAGCTGAATATATAGTGTTGTCTCTGGTTTGTAACGAACTTACCTGGTTCGACCATCTACTGTTTGAAATTGGAAAAGGCATAGATAAACCAATCAAAATATATGAGGACAATCAGACCTGCATTAAGCTAGCTCAGTCAGAAGCACACACCAAGAGAACCAAGCATATCAGCATCAAATATCACCATGTCAGAGAAATGATTAAACAAGGGTTTGTGGAATTAACTTATTGTAACACTGCTGATATGCTGGCTGACGTTATGACAAAACCACTAAGTGAAGACAAGTTCTTAAAACTGATAAATCAAGTAGGTATGACAGCAAAAGTGGGATGATGGGAATCATGAAGAATAATTGCTGTAATAAATGTATGTAATAAAAATGATGCTGAGATTCTAATGAAATGTAATGGCTGTAAAACCAGATGATGCAAATGTAAATATGAAATGTAACACATGTAAATGGAAAAGAAATGTAACTGGCTGAATGTGGAAATTTAAGGTGGGGGATTGTTGGCTATTAAACCGAGAAAGCAGAGGTTAAATTTCCACAAGTGAGCTACGTGACTTAGCAGCGAAAGTTGGCAGAGCTCGAGCCATCTTCAAGGACACGTTGCTATGCAACCTAGGCTCGGGCAGCTGGCCTTATCTATATAGAGGGCCAGCAGACACTTGTGAGTGTGGGGGTCGAGGAGTTTGTACAGAGAGAGCTTGTGATATATTGTCAGTAAAGTGACTCTTAAAACTTATTGCTTGTCCAGCTCATTGCTTCAACTGGCATCTAGCCTGTCACTATACTGTTCTGCATCCTGGGCATCTGCTTGCGCCAGCTACAACATCCAACAGGGAGTAGGGATGGGCAAACCCATTACAAATGGGGCTCCCCCAGTTCTCAGAGGGGGTGGGACTAAATCCATCCCATCCCATGTCTGGGTATAGTTTTAATGGGAAATCCTTTAAAATTCATGCAGAAACACAAATTTAAACAATGATCTTCAAAGAAAATACAAGGTGGTCTGATGGTTGCACTCTGCCTCAGGTCCTCTAAAAAATAAATTTCTTTCAAATTTCCAAAAATAGGGCATCCAAGGAAACAAGTGGATGGATGGGAGAGAACAGGCTGAAGCTAAACCCTGACAAGACCGAGGTATTGCTTGTGGGTGATAAGAGAAGGTTGGGAGATTTAGACTTGGTACTTAATGGGGTGAGATTACCCCTGAAAGACCAGGTCTGCAGCCTAGGGGTCATTCTTGACTCCCAGCTGTCCATGGAGGCTCTGGTTTCGGCAGTGAGCCGGGCAGCTTGGTATCAATTACATCTGATACAGAGGCTGCGACCCTACCTTCCTGTACATCTGCTCCCACGAGTAATACATGCCCTGGTCTCCTCTCGCTTAGACTACTGTAATGCACTGTACGTGGGGTTACCCTTGAAAATGGTCCGGACATTGCAGCTGGTACAAAATGCGGCGGCATGCCTGATAAAGCAGAGCCGTCGCTGGGATCATATTACCCCAGTGTTGATCGATCTACACTGGTTACCAGTTGCTTACCGGGCCCAATTCAAGGTGTTGGTATTGACCTTTAAAACCCTATACGGTTTCGGCCCAGTTTATCTGAAGGAATGCCTCCAGTATCACCAATTATGCCGCCTAACGAGATCAGCCTCACAAGACCTTCTCTCGGTCTCACTGGTGAAAACAGTTAGGCTGGTGCGGACCAGAGAGAGGGCATTTTCGATTGTGGCCCCCACCCTCTGGAACTCGCTCCCTTTTGACCTCCGACATGCCCCCTCCCTGATGGGTTTTCGCCGAGCCTTAAAGACCTGGCTATTCAGGCAGGCCTATGGGATTGAGGGGGATTAGTTTTTATGGAATCTTAACTGAAGATGGTTTTAGTTGAATTGATGGTGATGTTGTGTTTTGCTGATTTATATATTATTTTATATTGTACTTGAATTGTTGTATTGTATTGTTGTACGTCGCCCAGAGTGTCCGTTAACTCGGACAGATGGGCGACTAATAAATAAAATTTTATTATTATTATTAATGCACTACAACAGACAATTCCCTCTGAGAGTGGCAGAACATCATCAATTCCAATGGTTCCCAGGGGAACTTGCTGTATGCGCATTCAAAGTGTGTGGCAGCAAGGAGCCCCACATGCTGGCTGTGGGCAGAGGCAGTGCATAATCCACACACAACAATATAAAGGAATCATTTCTGTACAGTGATGTTCTTTGTTAACAATTTCTATGCAATTATAGAATCATAGAATAATAGAGTTGGGGGGGAATCCTCATGAAAATTCTTCAGGATTTTAGTGTGAATTTCTCATAACAAACGCATTTTTGTATATAGTTTTGACTAATGTACACATTTTTTGCAAGCAATTTCTATCAATACTAATTTTACATGTTTTCTTCACTAATATATTCATTATTATGCACACTTTCTCCTAATATATGCATTTTATAAAACACTGCTTGGTCAAAGAACTGCATCACAGGATATAAAGGATGACTGTGCTTCAGTATTCCTGTTGTTTTGGAAAGTGTGAATTGGTAGATTCAGCTTTAAATGCAAACTGAATCAAATATAGCAAATCTGTGGCGTTGATGCTGAAGCCCATCACTAAAAATGTTACTGAAGTGAAGTTCGCAAAAGGTGGTAGCTTCACAAGTACCCTTCTCTGCTATCTCACTTTCATGTATTTCTCTATAGCACCCTTTGCCAACCTTGTGCCCTCCAGATGTTTCAAAGTATGCTGCCATCAGCCTCATATGGCACAGTTGATGGGAGTTATCATCCAAGACCTCTGGAGAGGACCAGATTGGCAAAAGGTATTGTATATTATTGTGTATTAACATAAATGATATGAAATTCAGAGCTGAGTATTATTAAAGGTCAGTTAAAAAGAAAATTATAGGTGGCTTCCTAGTGACCTGGACAATCAGACCACTGCTTTCCATGCCATCTTCAAGCATTGTATGAGCTCAAACAACAAGCTATGAACATGAATGGAATTGCACATTGGAATATTTAGTTCTTTGTCAGTATGGTGTAGTGGTTAGAACATTGGGCTAGGACCTTGTAGACTAGGGTTTAAATCCCCACTCAGCCATGAGCTCAGTGGGTGACCTTGGGCCAGTCACTATTTCTCAGCTTAACCTACCTCACATGGTTGTTGTCAGGATAAAATGGGGAGGCAGACAATGAGGCATGCCACCTTGAGTCCTTGGAGGAAAGGTGGGAAACAAATGTAACAAAAGTAATAAAAGAGAAGCAGCAGTCTCAAGCTACTTCCTAGATGCAAAGCAACCTGGGTGAGATTTATGAGAAGAAATCTGAGTTGAGAGCAGATAAAGAAGAAACATGAAATCCAGATTAAGGTAATAAAATAACAAATCTAGTATCTATTCACTAATAGGCAAAAAACCTTGCGGTTTAAGAATGTACCTATAGCCCACAGCTATTTCTATCTAAAAAGAAGGGAAATTGGGCAGCTATAGTGAATGCACCAGGGGAGCAGGAGACCTGAACTCCTCTCTGAGATATTGGACTGCCCTACAAATTGGTCAAACACCATTTGGGTTGGTCTTTCACAGTCCAATCCACTTGCTGTGTAGCTTGGAAGAATTTGGTAACATGTGCCTCTGAACATATGGTGAGTGGTGGCAACACCTGCCATCTCGAAAGATAGAGAATTATATTTTTGTATGTTTGTTGGTGTTCTTCTTACTTTGCTTCTTTTCTGTGTTATTAATGTTTCTACAGAGAATGTGAACTAGAAAATTTTATTTCCCTCACTGTTCATCCCAGAAATTTTTGTCAAATTTATTTTTATTAATTTCAAAGCCTTTTTATTGGTCAGTGTCATATGATGGTGAACACAGCCTTTTGTGTTTCAAATTGGAGGTTATGTCCTATTTCTATTTTGGGTGCATTAACAGTGGAATTTGGACCTGCAGTTTGATGTAAAATCAGACTGATTCCAATATGTTGTTGCTTCAGCAATGACTCCAGCTGTTGGAAAAAAGAGGATGATGTTTTCAGCCTGCTATGTTTAAACCATTTCATTTAAGGCAAGGTGGGCATGGTCAATTAAAAACATAGAGCACACCTAGCATTTGGCTAGAATATATTTCACCTCCCACTGTTTTATCTTGTGCAAATTGAGACACTCCTGAGGTCCACTGGAGACTATTCTGCAAAAGTCAGTGCCCTTATTCCACAATTATGTTTGGAGTTTTTTTAGTGTAAATTTTGCAAAATGTTGCTGTACTTCACACATTCACAGAAACAGAAACAAAAGAAAATGATTTCCTATAAGAAACGTCACTAAAATTGCAAAGTAAATCAGACATATTCAAAGTGACCATCTGATCTATATCAACTGTCTTAATAATGTTGCTTCCTCCCTGCTAAAACAAGATCAGCACAGCACACGTCTTGTTTCTGTTATTTGGGCTGATTGAAGGTTTTGCCACCACTCACCATATGCTCAGAGGCACGTTACCAAATTCTTCCAAGCTACACAGCAAGTGGATTGGACTGTGAAAGACCAACCTAAATGGTGTTTGCATTTTGACCAATTTGTAGGGCAGTCCAATATCTCAGAGAGGAGTTCAGGTCTCCTGCTCCCCTGGTGCATTGACTATAGCTGCCCAATTTCTCTTCTTTTTAAAGTTTGATAGAAATAGCTGTGGGCTATAGGTACATTCTTAAACCGCAAGGTTTTTTGCCTATTAGTGAATTTCCCTGCTTTTTAATCTGGGAGGTAAGAAATGGGATCCTGTCCTATGCAAGTTTGCTGAGAATGGATTGATCATTTGCATGTTTATTGAGTTCAATGGGATTTGCTCCCCTGCAATCATGCTTAGGATAGGTGAAACGGACCACAGAGGATGGGGAGGGAAGGAGGAGGGAGGGGACGAAACAAAGAGGGGAGGAGGGGGATGGGAGCAGAAAGGAGGGGGAGGGTGGATCATTTGCATGTTTATTGAATTCAGTGCGATTTACTCCTGTGCAATCATGCTTAGGATAGGTAAAACTGACCAGGTGGGGAGGGGGGGAAGGCTGGAGTGGGCAGGGGAGGAGAAAGAAGGAGGAGGGGATGGGAGGAGGAAAGGAGAGGAGAGGGGAAGGAGAAGAAAAGCAGGTCTGATCATTTGCATGCTTATTGAGTTCAATGGGATTTACTCCTGTGCAATCATGGTTAGGATAAGAAAAACTGACCATGGGGAAAAAGTGGGGGAAGGAGTATATTGGAGGGGAGCAAAGGAAGGGGGAGAGGAGGGCAAGTTTGATCATTTGCATGCTTATAGAGTTCAATGGTATTTACTTCCATGCAATCATGCTTAAGATAGGTAAAACTGACCACGGGGAGGAGGAAGGGGAGGAAAGGAGGGGCTTGAAAGGGGATGGGAATGGGGAGGGAGGGGCAAAGGGGCAAGAGGGAGAGGATAGGAGGGAGGAGAAGGGAGGTTGGGTTTGATCATTTGCATACTTCTTGAGTTCAGTGGGATTTATTTCTATGCAATCATATTTGAAAATGGAAATGGACTGCCTTCAAGTCGACCAGACTTATGGTGACCCTTTGAATAGAGTTTTCATGGTAAATGGTATTCAGAGGTGGTTTTACCATTGCCTTCCTCTGACACTGAGAGGCAGTGACTGGCCCAAGGTCACCCAGTCAGCTTCATGGCTGTGTGGGGATTCGAACCCCAGTCTACCAGTATATAGTTCAACACTGACCCAGGGGAGGGGAAGAGGAGGGGGAGGGGAGGATATTGGGTGGGTGGGCACTGGGCAGAGGGGAACCCCTTTTCCTTTCCAAACGGAAAACCTTGGGAAAACCTTGTGAATACCATGGAAGACAAACAAAGGGACCTTGATAGGCTGGAGCATTGGGCTGAAAACAACAGAATGAAATTCAACCAGGATAAATGCAAAGTTCTACACTTGGGAAAAAGAAATAAAATGCACGGTTATAAGATGGGGGATACTTGCAAGAAGAATCCTGGAATTGTCATTGATCACAAGTGGAATATGAGCCAATAGTATGATGTGGCTGCAAAAAACGCAAATGCAATTTTAGGCTGCATTAACAGAAGTATAGTTTCCAAATCGCGTGAAGTATTAGTTCCCCTCTATTCAGCACCGGTTACCCTCATCTTGAATACTGCATCCAGTTCTGGTCTCCGCACTTCAAGAAGGATGCAGACAAACTGGAACATTCATTACATTCATTACATGCCACAGGCGGTTTGGAGCAAGTTTAAAGCAGACTTTTTGGAATCTATTTGTGGCACTATCCTGAAGAGCAGGTGTTTAACAAGCAACAGTAAGAGTCACATGATGACACACTGAACATTTAACAGACATAAATTTTATAATATTTATTGATAAATCACCTAGTATTTAAAGGAAAGGACTGAATTTAGAAGTTAAAGGCTGTAATTCTATGTTCACTTTCACTTCAAGAGTAAGCTGCAATAAACTCAGTGGAACTTACTTCTGGTGATGTGTGTGTGTATGTGTGTTCCCACCCCCGCTGTCTCCCACAGCCTGCCCTTTCCATTGGCTCAATCACCCTGCCCCCACCTGTGCTCTCTCCCACTGCCTGCCTTCCCCACTCGCTGAATCTAGCTTGAGGGAAGGAAAGAGTCAAAACAAATGGGGGGGAGCTTTGAAGGACTCTGCAATTTTTTAAAAGTCTATTCAGAAGCTCTGTTCCACTTACCTGGGAGTAAGCCCCACTGAACTCAATGGGATTTACTTCTGAGTAGACAATTTTCCTCCTTCCTTCCCTGAAGCTCATTGCTAGTACACACATGCTCCGCTCCACTTACCTGGGAGTAAGTCCCACTGAACTCAGTGTGATTTACTTCTGAGTAGACTTTATCCTCCTTCCCTTCAAAATCATGTGCAATCAATCTAGCTTTAAAATCTTTCACAATAATTGCGCAAAAATCTAAAATGTAGCTGCTGCACCCAGATATATTGGGTTGCATCTGTGCTTGCATGTGTGTTCCTGACCCCATCCCTGGTTTAACCCTTCATGTGTTAGCCTAAACACAGCTAAATAAGTATCTGCGTCTAACATGGGAAGGGCTAAAGGTGTGTATATTCACAAGAAAGACAAATCATGTAAAGACCACAGTTCAGCTAGGAATGGGGGAGAAATTTGATTCAGTTCACATTTAAAAGGAAATGTACCTAATTTGCACTTTCCAAAACGATATGCAAGCTAAAACACAGTATCCTCTGTTGCTGGTATGATTTATAGGTGTACCCCAATTACTTAAACCTGTTAACATGGGAATCCACAATTTTCCTTACTTGATTTATTCATTTTATTTATTTATTGTATTTATATACTGCCCCATAGCAGAAGCTTTGATGTTTTAAAAAGAAGCCTGTAGGTTTCATGAGAGTTTACTTTGGAAACCAGTACATTTCTCCAAACCAATCTTATGTTACACTGGAAATTCATTCTAGCTATAGAAGCATAGCACCGTTTAATGCTTATAATTACACAAGGCAGAATCAAGAAAAGCAGGTTAACGTGACCTTCTGGAGGATCCAGCTAGCATAGGGTTGCCATATTCCAGTTACACAAATCTGGGCAGGTTAATTTGCATATTATGTAAAGTATTTGCATATTATGCAAATATTTTCATATTAATATTTGGATTGTCCAGTTGTTTTGTTTTTGTGCCTAGGAATTACCACCAAAAGCTGGGGAAAGATGTGAGAAATCTTTTTTTTAAAAGCAACATTTTCAGCCTTGAATGCCTAGACTCTAGTTTCCAACACTATGGAGTATTTATTGATTGATTAAGAGAATTTATATCCTGCCCTTTTGCTGTTAAAAACAGAGCTCAGCACAGCTTACAAATATAATAAAAACAATAAAAATACACAATCAATATAAAAACAATAAAAACACAAAATAGCAACAAACATAAAGTAAGTCAGGGCAGCAGTACGGTTAACCATATACGATATATTCAAAGATGTGGTGGGTGGAGAAAAACAAGAAGCCAAAATGTTAGGAAAAGGAGTCTTTCACACCACGTGCTCAGTTGTAAATACTGTTGCAGCAAGTTTGACAAGTTCCTCCAGTATTCCACTGGTGCAGGCACTCAGACATTCAAAGTATCTGTATGTTTCTTAGGTTTTATAAAAGCAGAGCTTTGCTTAACACAAAATTTCTTCTCCCTTTGATCAACACATTAAAATATCATCTACTTTGTCTAAAAAACAGCTAGATTAATTGACAACTAAGAGTACTGAAGCAGAAAATAAGGCTGGACTTGAGTAATGAATGATGCCTGGTTAATGATACTGAAGACCATTAGAGCACGAGGGAGCTGTTTCCTCCAGACAAGATGATTGGCAAGGGCATGGGACTTCACAGGTGGTGAGAGCAACTACTGATAGGGACTGTTGTGTTAGTCAGTAGATGAACACAAAATGAAAATTTGTGAAGAAAGAAAACATTTTTAAAAGCTAGGATGGAGGACGGCGTTTTTGGGAGTCACGAAGATCAGGTCCTGAAAAAGCTGAAGAAGAGCCAATTTGTGTCCTTTCAAATTGAGACTGTCTTACCTCCGGAGCAGAGCATATCTAGTATAAAAAACCTGGCTGTATGAAATTCTCTGATCATGACTCATTTAAATGTTTTTTTCCTTTTCTTTTAATAATGTTATTTATTTAATTTTGAGAATTGCATTATTTTATTGATGTATGTATTGCTATATAGTATTATTGTATTTATATATTTTGATTGCTTTATTGTATGTACACCGCCCAGAGAGCCCTTGGGCTTAGGGCGGTATATAAATTAAATTAAATAAATAAAATAAATAAATAAATAAACCACATCTACACAGGTTCCACCTCCATACTCAAAATGAAACTGGGCCTGGAAGTGTGCAACAACCCCACACATACCTTGCTAATTAGATTATCAATGCCAGGATGTCTGTCTTATCGACTACTCTCCTGCTCCCCCCCCCCAGGCATCATGAAAGACCCAGTCCTGGGCTCAGAAACAAAATAAAGGGGAGGGGGAGGAAGAGGCAGAGTGAAACCGAAAGAACTCTTCTACGCATGCGGTACGTTATCACCCACTACAATGCATTTTAAAAAAAATTAATTTAATTAATTTAAACCTACTTCAGATGAAGTACTGTGTTTGGGGCAAGCTCGGGCAATTCATTAGGGATACCTTAGAGTCATCTCTGAGTTGTAATCAAGGACAACAGATTATGTCAATTTCAAGAAAGAAAAGTCCAAACGGCTTCTAGTTTTTTTTCCTCCCGTTTTTCACTTTAACCTGTGGATTCTCCATGGGGGGTGGGTTGTGTATCACCAAGAAAACTTCCAGAGTTGTAGAGCAAGCGATTCTGAATCCATCAGTATAAGCCTTATAAGTTTTTGTTTTGAATTGGAACTACAGAAAGCACCAGAAAGGGGTGGGGGGGTATTTTCATTTAACATGGTAGAACGTGAAAAATCCCTACTGACTATAGTATACAGCCACTCTCGTGGCTGTATAATACCATATGCAATAAAGGGCAAAAGAGGGGGAATCAGAATAAAAAGCAGGAAATAAAAGTTGGTTTTCTGTTCTTTTGTAAGATTTGTTCATGTGTGCATGTGTCCATGGTTGCATTCAGACAGCACTTTATTTCATTTCCCCAACGTTTCCTTACCTGTTAATTTTCATGTTTTATGTGATCTTTCACACAACATAAAAGCCACTTCTGGAAATCTAGCAGAATCAAGTGGAAATTTAGTCCTCATTTCCATGTTAATTGCTTCCAGAAAAAATCCTATTGCAACCCAATTAACCCAGAAAATCCTGGAAGTTTGGTGTTTTATTTTTCCCACGATTTGCTCAGGATCCTAACACTACCAATCACATGAAATGAAATTTGGGGCAGTTTTCTGGCATACAGAAGTGTGCATGCACATAAAGGTGGAAAAGGGCTGTAGCTCAGTGGTAGTGCATCTGCCTTGCATGCAGAAGGTCCCACATTCAATCCCTGGGATCTCCAGGTACGTCTAGGAGAGATTCCTGCCTGACACTCTGGACAGCTGCTGCCAATCAGTGTAGGCATATTGAGTTAAATGGGCCAATGGTCTGACTTAGTGTAAGACAACTTCCTATGTTCTTACCAGAAGTGGTGACATTTTCGATGACATCCACTGTTGTTTCACACCACACCCACTGGTGTAAATGAAATTTACCACGACAAGGCAGTATGTTGATGAAAAAAGCACAGTTCCATAATGCAAAAGGTACTGCAGTGTGAAATGAACATTAGAAATCGGGACATGCTACCATTATAACCAGGAAAAATAATGCAATAAACCTCACATCTGAATGCAGCCCAAGTATCTGTGTTTTTGCCACTTCTTGGATGCCAGGTTTCCGGAGTAAGTTAACCATGCAGATCTACCCTCTCCACATGTTGTTCAAACAGAGCATCCAGTACAGATAAATGCAGGTGTCATGGGAATAGCTGCACCCTGCTCCATGAGAGGAAGGAAGTTGAGGCCAAACAGGGTGTCTCCCTCAGGTTTGCCCTTCCCTCCCTAGGACTCTTTCCACTGCCACCAGATGAAAGTCTGTTTTTCCTGGCTGCCGCCACAGCCTTAATTTGCCTGAGTCTTAAAAGTCCTTTCAGGTAGCATGGGTTTTTGCTTGTTGGGAAAACCATAAGGAGAGAGAAGACCAGGCTTAGATAACAGACTTTGAAACCTGACTGGGGAAAAAGATTTTCTTAGGAAAAACATTTTAACATCTGAATAATTACAGTATATACACAAAACAAAACCATAAGAGCAAAAGGGTATGAAAATAACCGGGATTGAGGTATTGAGGCCCATTTGTGCTATAAATTTAAAGCAGCATCCCTCCTCCAGCATAAAACAAGATCGCTGTTTGCTAGCCTGAGTTTTTACATCCAAATCAAACGAGAAAGCTCACCTTTGCCCTCTTTTCCATTAACACAGCCCTCCTTCTCCAAAAACAAAACTGAAATGTATTCTCCCTCCAGACCAGACTCCGCGGTGTCTCTCTAACAAGGCTTCCCATCTTTACCTAACCCTTTAACCTTTTGATTTTAACACATCAAAAAGCAATTAACCCCATAATATCCAAATCAAATTATGTACATATTGATCATTCAGGCCTGTTTCTTCAAAATAGGAGATGCAGGCTTAGACTATTGACCCTCTCTCTGCTTGCTGACCTCTTTCCGCTTGGACTGGAGGGGTAATTCTAGCTATGAAAGCTGCTACAACCTAAAGATGCCAGAGACCATCTCACTGTGGGGTGCTGTTTAGGGCCTTTTGTTTGGGCCAACATTTAATTCTGGAGGCCATTTATTTTTGCTGTTTTTTGGATTATGTTTTTGTATGTAATTTTTGGACCTTATTGTGAATTATAAAGGCAGTGTTGAAATATATTGTAGATTTCTTGATGTTTTCTTTAACATTATTTGAATGTTTTATTGTAATCGTGAAATATGCAACTTTTGTTTATGTTGTGAGCTGTTGATTCAGAGTCACCCATTTCTACTCCCAGCTCAATCCATTGAACAGAAGTACACTGGAAACTCCATTTCCCATACTTTGCAGGAGCAATGTGTGATCTAGTGATTTGTACTGCTAAAGCATTTGCCTTGGAATTTTGTACAACACTATTTTGGAGAAACCTGTCCCTCTATAGAGAGCCAGTGTTGTGTAGTGGTTACAGTGTCAAGCCTTGACTGAGGAGACCCAGCTTCAAATCAGCACTCAGACATTAATCTCACTGTTGATGACCTTGGGCCAGACACCATCTCTCAGGATAACCTACCTTACAAAGTTGTTGTAAGAATAGAATAAGGGCACAGCTATTTACACTATCTTGAGCTCCTTGGAGAAAAGACAGGATATAAATGTAATAAATAAAATAAGAAAAATATTGTACTTCCTTTACCTGGAATTTCCCAAATGCCCTAGGCAGTTAAATAGATATGCTAGAAGACACTGATATTTAACAGGAGTCAGCTTCTGAGGCTTTGCACATCAGATTTGTACTAGATTGCCTCTTGGATTAGGAATGCTGCAGTTAAATGGGAGACTGTCCTGCAGTTTAACATTTGTACAGGAGTAGAATTGCATTCCATTGTTACAATACTTTTTGTCCTTGTAAACAGTTCCTACTGTTCTTGCTATGTGCTCACATGAACAAATGAGTGGTCATAGATGTAGAAAGCAGCACAAAAGGTGGGGAAAGTGTCTCTGCAATAATGGAATCACTGCTGACTATATCCCTGATCAACCATCTCGCACACTATAGTTGTGCACATAGAGGTGAACCCAGGATGATTAGGACTGCTCAAACGGACAAAGAGATTTTTGTCTGAATTACACCTTTCTTAAGTGATACTCCTATTTACCATTTTCTATTTTCTGATTCTGTTCTGGCCCAATTATTGTTTTATTTGTTTTTAAAAACATACGTACAGGCATACCCCGCTTTTACGTACGCAATGGGACCAGAGAGTGTACTTTAAGTGAAAATGTACTTAAAGTGAAGCAATTATCTTCACTTGTACTGCACGCAATCACCACTAGATGGCAGCGGCATCATGCCAATAAAGTGTCCGTTATTGCGAAGCGCGCGTACTTTAAGCAGGGTATGGTGGAGTATGGAGCATGTACTTTATAGCGAGGCTACTTTAAGTGAAGCTACTTTAAGCGGGGTATGCCTGTACTGCTTAACATTTAGGAATATTAATTTAAAAAATAACATACCTTAGAAGAGAGAAAAAATGGACAAGAAAATAGATGTGTAAAATGGTGATTTTATATACATTATTTATATACATTATTATAAAAGGGAAAGGGAAATAACATGAAAAAGGGAAATATATCTATTAAAATGTATGCTTTTTTCTTCTCTCCTTTAAAATGCACATAAATCTATTATTGTTCCCTTGTTTCTATTTACTGATTGTACTTTCAATTATTACTATGTTATGGAAAATTAACAAGATGTGCTGATAATCATGGGGGACTGGAATGCAAAAGTAGGAAACAGAGAAGAAGTACCAATTGTGGGGAAATGGGGCTTAGGAAATGAAATGAAGCAGGATTGAATTCTGTGAAGCCAATAATTTGTTTCTTGTGAACACAGTTTTTGAACAACCGAAACGAAGACTGTACATGTGGACATCACCAAATGGTCAATATAGGAATCAAATTGATTATATAATTGGTAGCAGAAGATGGAGAAGTTCCATACTTTCTGCGAAAACAAGACCAGGAGCAGACTGCAGTACAGAACATGAACTGGTCGTATCGAAAATCAGAATAAAGCTAAAGAAGAACAACAAAGTAATCATAATGCCAAAACACAATTTAAATAACATCCCAAAAGCATATAAAGATCAAATAAGTAACAGATTTGAGGCTTTAAACTTAGTTGACAGAGAACCACAAGAACTATGGAGTGAAGTCAGAGACATTATCAGGGAAGAATGCAAAAAGACAATACCTCAAGTTAAAAAGAGGACCTCAATGGATGACTGACGAAACTCTTAAAATGGTTAAAGAGAGAAGGAAAGCAAAAGCAAGAGGAAATAGAAACACGGTCAGAACCCTAAATGCAACAATACAGTGACTAGTACATAGGGACAAAGAGAACTATTACAATAGCTATTGTATAGAAATAGAAGAGGACAACAAAAAGGGAAGAACAAGAGCCCTATTCCAAAAGATCAGAGAAATGAAAGGGAAATGTAAACCAAGAGTAGGGGTGTTGAATAATCAACTAGGGAACATACTGACTTATCGAGATAAAATAAAAGGAAGAGGGAAGCAATACTCTGAAGAACTCTATAAAAGAGAAGCCAGGATGGCAGATTCATTCATAGAGGAACCGTATGATGAAAAACCAGAAATTTTAGAATGTGAGGTGAAAGCTGCTCTTAAACTGCTTGGAAGAAACAAATCACCAGGAACAGATGGCATACCAATAAAGTTGCTACAAGCTACTAAGACTGAATCTGTCCAAGTTTTGACAAAAATTTGTCAAGAAATATGGAAAACTAAACAATGGCCCACAGACTAGAAGTGTTCAATACATATCCCGATTCCAAAGAAAGGGGATCCCAGGGAATGCAGTAATTATTGAACTATTGCCTTAATATCCCATGCAAGTAAAGTAATGCTCAAGGTCATACAACAAAGGCTCTTACCATATATGGAGCGAGAAATGCCAGGCGTCCAAGCTGGATTTAGAAAGGGAAGAGAGATCATATCGCAAACATACATAGGATAATGGAACAGACCAAGGAATTTCAGAAGAAAATCACACTGTGCTTTATACATTACAGCAAGCCTTTGACTGTGTAGATCATGAAAAACTATGGAATGCTTTAAAAGAAATGGGGGTACCACAGCATCTGATTGTCCTGATGTGCAACCTATACTCTGGACAAGAGGGTACTGTAAGGACAGAATATGGAAAAAACGATTGGTTCCCCATTGGAAAGGATGTGAGACAGGGGTGTATTTTATCACCCTATTTGTTTAATCTATACGCAGAACACACCATACGGAAAGCGGGATTGGACGAAGATGAAGGAGGTGTGAAAATTGGAAGGAGAAATATCAATAATTTAAGATATGCAGACGATACCATACTACTAGCAGAAACCAGTAATGATTTGAAACAAATGCTAATGAAAGTTAAAGAGGAAAGCACAAAAGGAGGACTACAGCTTTTTTCACTGTCCAACTTTCACATCCATACATAGAGATCGGGAATACCATGGTCTGAATGATCCTGACTTTGGTGTTCAGTGATACGTCTTTGCATGTGAGGACCTTTTCTAGTTCTCTCACAGCTCCCCTCCTCAGTCCTAGCCTTCTTCTGATTTCTTGACTATTGTCTCCATTTTGGTTAATGACTGTACTGATCCTTGACAAGTTCAATGTCCTCATTGTCAGCTTTAAAGTTACATAAATCTTCTGTTGTCATTACTTTAGTCTTTTTGAGGTTCAGCTGTAGCCCTGCTTTTATGGTTTTCCAGAGGGAAAAGTAGTTAGACTTGGTGCTTCCTATGATTTGATCCAGAAGTATCTGACAACAATGATGGTTTGCATGAGTGTATAGCACATGGTAATCTAATAGTGATGCACTTTTGTATCAATATCTGGAGTGAATATTGGCTAACACAGCTAATAACAGACGTGAAAAGCAATCTGCTTCTGACTTGTCCTAGTCCCTCTGTTTGCATGTAGCATTTATACTGGTTTATACATATGCAGATAACTAGTCTTTGTATTCGCTCTTCCCCCCCCCCCCCCGATTGTAGATGAGGTTTAGGTAGAGTTTAGAATTGTTATTTTGCATGTGAAAGCCAGTTGGTGGGTTGTGGTATTGCTTACTAAAGTTACAATGACTTACACAATGCAATTAAGGGCAAGCATTTAACAGATTAGTATCACCATGACCACTACTTAAGTGCTTAAAATTAATAGGTGCGATTCACAGAAAAAAATGCCCAAGCTAGAATAATTTACAATCCACACAAGTAAGACACAAATGGAAGAAGAGGCTGGGTGTGAAGAGGGAATTAAGAAACAGTGACAGGTTCAGTTACATTCACTTTCCATTACAATAAAATAAAATTAAACTAATAAACATATGATATGCCTGCTAAGCAGGTTAACCCCAGGTAGAGAAGTAGGTTTGGAGGTGTTGTTACGTTATGTTGTAATGTATTTATAGATCGCTTTTTGACCCAAAGGTGGTGAAACAAAGAACCAGATCAAACTTGTTGGCACAGTGGTGGTGATGCCTTGCTATGAAACAGCTGTATATTTTACCTCACGAAACTGGTATATATATTACGATGATTAAACAAGACATTCTGAGCAACTTTATTATAAACAATTTGGGAAAAGTGAAGGAATATCAAGAAAGTTTTTGTTGAGCAGCAGCAGCAGCTTTCTTTAGTTTATATATAGTATTGGGAGAAAGTGTGCTTTATGAAGACATTGACAAGAACACAATAAGGAAGCCTGTGTTATTTTTAGCCACATCTCTGCTGCCTTAAGCGACTACAGCTGCTCCTTTGCATCCATAGACAAAACAAGGGATCCTACACTGTAGAGCTTTTCTTCATAAATTTCCACTGAAGAGGTATTTCTACAGGTGCTTTCACCTTTCTGAAAGCCTATAACATGTGCCCAGGTAGACTTGTGAAAAACAGACCCTGATACATATCTATTGAATCTAAAGCACTGCCTCTGAAAAATGCTTAATGCATTGAAAAATGCATATATCACCTATTTGAGTAGCACAAAGCTATTGGGAAGAAAACTACTAAATAAGTAAATTTACAATCTTGGATCTCTGAAGAATTACTTTTTGCAATCAAACAGGTAAGTAGAAAGATTAGGAATAAGACAGTGAAGATAAAAAGGGAACAGGATGTGGATAAGAGATAAGGAAAATGTTTTTGTGTGTGAGCTGGGCAAGGAGTCAGAGTATCTGGTCTCAGCAGTTGATGATGGGTAATATTCTAGAAAGGCATCCCATATGCCATTAAATCTGTGCCACTCACTCTCAAGATAATAGTTATAAGGAGTTGTGCTATCCAGTCATCAATATCAGATGGACAGCAGGATTCCCATGCTCATAAAACTAGTTGCTTAGCAACTAAGGCTGCACATCAAATTCAAGCTGTGTGTATCTTAATATTTAGGCCAGTTACAATATCAGAATGTCTAAATTAAAATTATCTTGGAAACTGTTCTCACTCATCATGTTTAAAAAACAACAACACAATGTACACAAAAACACCTTCAAAAAAGTTGCTACTGCTACTAAGCAGTGTGGTGTTATATAAAGTATTTTTACAGCCATTGCAAAGATTCATTCCATTGTGTGGGCTTCTTAAATAAAATAAGGTAATGATTTGCCCTTACATAGGGTGTTAGGACTCTGACTGTCCTACATAACTATTTAGATGCTATGCCCTATTTAGATGCAGCACTTTATCAACAGGATACGAAAGGGAATGAATACAAGTCAATCAACATAAATTAGCAAAGAGAAGATATCCAGTTTTGAGACTATTTATTTATTTATGACATTTATATACCGCCCCATAGCTGAAGCTCTCTGGGTGGTTTACAGCAATTAAAAACAATAAAAACAAATATACAAATTTTAAAACACAAAAACAATTTAAAAACACAATTTAAATTAAAAACAATTTAAAAACACATGCTAAAATGCCTGGGAGAAGAGGAAAGTCTTGACCTGGCACCGAAAATATAACAGTGTTGGCACCAGGCACACCTCGTCAGTCAGATCATTCCATAATTTAGGGGCAACCACTGAGAAGGCCCTCTCCCTTGTTGCCAGACTCCCAGCTTCCCTCTGAGTAGGCACCCAGAGGAGGGTCTTAGATGTTGAGCTTAGTGTATGGGTGGGTTTTATTTATTTATTTATTTATTAAATTTATTAGTCGCCCATCTGGCTGGTTGTCCAGCCACTCTGGGCGATGTACAAGATAAAAAAAATACATTAAAATGTTAAAATTTAAAACCATAACAGTAAAAACCTAACCCACCCCAAAAGCCTGCCTGAAGAGCCAGGTCTTCAAGGCCCGGCGGAAGCTCATCATAGAAGGGGCATGGCGGAGATCATTTGGGAGAGAGTTCCACAGGGTGGGGGCCACTATTGAAAAAGCCCTCTCTCTAGTCCTCACCAGTCTAACTGTTTTAACCGGTGGGATCGAGAGAAGGTCTTCTGAGGCTGATCTTGTTGAGCAGCATCCCTGATGATGCTGGAGGCGCTACTTCAGATAGACTGGGCTAAAACCGTGTAGGGTTTTAAAGGTCAAAACCAACACCTTGAATTGGGCCCGGTAAACAACCGGTAGCCAGTGCAACTCCTTCAGCACTGGAGTGATGTGATCTTGCCGGTGGCTGCCTTTAATCAGACGAGCTGCCGCATTCTGTACCAGTTTCAGCTTCCGAACCGTTTTCAAGGGTAACCCCACGTAGAGCGCATCACAGTAGTCTAGGCGAGAGGTGACCAGGGCATGTACCACCGGTGGGAGCAGATGGTTGGGAAGGTAGGGGCGCAGCCTCCATATCAGATGGAGTTGATACAGCGCCACCCGGCTCACAGCTGAGACTTGAGCCTCCATGGACAGCTGGGAGTCAAGAATGACCCCCAGGCTGCGGACATGGTCTTTTAGGGGCAATCGCACCCCACTGAGCACCAGGTCCACATCCCCCAGCCTTCCCTTGTCTCCCACAACCAGTACCTCGGTTTTGTCAGGGTTCAGCTTCAGCTTATTCCTTCCCATCCAGCCACTCACCAACTCCAGGCACTTGGACAGGGTTTCTACAGCCAACCTCGGTGAAGATTTAAATGAGAGATAGAGCTGCATGTCATCCGCATACTGATGACATTGCAGCCCAGATCTCCTGATGATTGCCCCCAGCGGCTTTATATAGATGTTGAACAGCATCGGGGAGAGGATGGAACCCTGTGGCACCCCACAAGTGAGAGGCCAAGGATCCAAGACCTCATCCTCCAATGCCACTCTTTGGTACCTACCAGAGAGGAAGGAATGGAACCACTGCAATACAATGCCCCCCATGCCTAACCTCTTCAGGCGGTCCAGGAGGATAACGTGGTCAACGGTATCGAAAGCCACTGAGAGATCAAGGAGGACAAGGAAGGTGCATTCGCCCCTATCCCACGCCCTCCTCGTATCATCTACCAAGGCGACCAAGGTTGTTTCAGTCCCATGTCCAGGCCTGAAGCCCGATTGAAATGGATCCAGATAATCCGCTTCCTCCAAGTGCGCTTGCAACTGCTTTGCCACCACCCGCTCAACCGCCTTGCCTAAGAATGGCAAATTTGAGACTGGGCAAAAGTTGTTCAGATCTTGGGGATCCAAGGAGGGCTTCTTTAAGATTGGTTTTATTACTGCCTCCTTGAGCGCTGATGGCATTACTCCCTCTTCGAGAGATGTATTTACCACCATCTTGATCCCCTCACCCAGTCTATCTTTGCAGCTCATAATGATCCACGATGGGCAAGGATCGAGTAAGCAAGTGGTTGGCTTTAAGGTTGAAAGCACCTTGTCCACTTCATCAGATGGAAGAAGCTGGAACCGATCCCACACCACCAGAGCACCACTGGTCACCTCTGGCTCGCTTACTGTGTCCACAGTGCACGGAATAGCACTCTTAATACGATCGATTGTCTCCGCAAAGTGTTTAACAAACTCGTCACAGGAGGCCTTAGCATGTTCCGTTGGTTCCGGAGCAACTGGACCGACCAGGCTCCAGACCACTTGGAACAGTCTCCTGGGACAGCACTCTGCAGATGCAATAGAGGCAGCATAAAAATCTTTTTTTGCTGCCCTTATTGCCACATGATAGGCTGCCGCAGCCTCTCTAACATGTGTCCGATCGTCGTCAGAGCGAGATTTCCGCCACTGGCGCTCTAGCTGTCTCACCTCCCGCCTCAGAATTCGCAACCATGGGGTGAACCACGGTGCCGTCTGAGCTCTATTCAGGGGGAGAGGGCATTTCGGAGCCACCCGGTCTAATGCCCCAGCCATTGCGGCATTCCACCCCTCCACCAGGGTCTCAGCCGAGTGGCTGTGTGCATGCTCCAGAGAGTCCCCAAGCGCATTCAGGAATCCATCAGGATCCATCAGATGCCTGGGGCGGACCATCTTAATAGGTCCTCCACCCCCACGGAGGGTTTGTGGCACCAAAAAGTCCATCCTCACCAAGTAGTGGTCTGACCATGACAAGGGGGTGATGGATGTACCCCCAATTTTCAGATCACTCCCCTCCTCTCCCGAGACAAACACAAGGTCAAGTGCATGACCGGCTACATGGGTGGGCCCCACTGTAATAAGATGCAGCTCCCAGGAAGCCATGGTTTCCATGAAGTCCCGAGGCGCCCCAGTAATTATGACCTCTGAATGTACATTGAAGTCCCCCAATACCAGCAGGTTTGGGGACTGTACATGCACAGCCGAGACCACCTCCAGCACCTCGGCCAGGGAGTCTGTCGTGCAGCGGGGTGGACGGTACACAAGCAGAATCCCTAGTCTGCCCTTTGGGCCCAACCTCCAGTACATGCAGTCTGCCACCTTGGTCTCACAGAGAGGAGGTCTGGTGAGAACCAGGGACCTTTGGTAAATAACCGCCACTCCCCCTCCCCGACTACCAACCCTCGGCTGCTGTGCATACGAGAACCCAGCTGGACACATGGCCACAAGGATAGGAGCAGCAGCCTCATCCAGCCAGGTTTCCGTAATACATGCCAGGTCCGCGCCCTCATCCAATATCATATCATGGATGAGGGATGTTTTTTGGGGCAACAGACCTGGCATTGCACAGCAGCAGTCGAAGGCCAGAGTATGGAGTCAAGCATCCCCCAGCTGTCTGTTGGCTCTGGACAGGCCCGGAACAGGGGACAGATATTATGCATCTCTCCCTAGTTCCTCTTACCTGACATGACCTGCCCCTAGCTTTCCCCCAGCATCTGCTGCCCAGCCTCGGTATACATTGGCCTCCCACCCTTCCCCCATCACTCCCCTGTGATTGACACATGCCCCGATGTAGGCTTCCACCACTCAGGCAGGCACCCAACCTTAAAACAAGCCCCCCCCCCAAAAGGATGACCCACAACCAGCACACAAAAAAACCCCAGGCCACCTCAGCCAGCCGGCTTATGTATCCCTCCAAAGAGGGACAGATGGTGGAAATCAGTCACAGCTGGCTGGGTACCTGGGGCCTGGTCCTGCAAGATGCACATCTGCCAGGCAGAAGTCCCACAGGGAAGAGTGGTGGAGGTGGTGATCCAACAGCAGCAGCAGGCTCTCCTTCCCTGGGCGGTGATGTTTGTGATGTTCCTATATTAATGTATATATGGTAAGTGTTGTTGTTTTAGAAGATACATGGTAAGTGGAGTGAAAGAGGAGGGGGAGTGAATGGGCAGTAGAATGCGAGATGATTGGCTGAGTGTTTAAAATGGCAGAATGTATAAAAGGAGGAGTGAGAGTGGAATCAGGGGGGAGAAGAGAACTGAGTGGATTGCTTGGTGGGGTTTAGAGAGTTGTTTACCAGGAGGGAGGTGGAGTTCGGATTAGTATTGAGTAAAACCATATGCTTATGTGCCTTAAGAAGAAATCTTGTTAATCTTGTTAGCTTTGTTATCTGTAATAAATACTTAATTTGGTTTACCAAAGGCCTGATCCTTGGCTGGGGTTTCACAGACCAGAAGGGAGGGTAAGGTAATGACCAAGGCTGAAGGGGAATTGTAACAAATGGTGGCAGCGGTGAAGAGAATAACAATACCAATATTCAGAGTCTCTGGGAATACTAGTATTGGGACGTTACTGGTGGTTGCCTAGCAGGGGGATCTGTTGAGATCTGTGCTAGAGTGGATAGGTAAACCATAAGAGAGTGCGGTCCGGACTGGTGGAGTCCCTGGTGGTGCCTAGAGACAGGCAGTAACCACGAGCAGGTAGGAACCTGACAGGGAGAGCCAGGGAAGGACGCATCACAAGTGGTCAGCAGCGGCGGGCTACGAACAACAGAGAATCCAGATACAGTGGTGTGGCAAACAGAAATAACAAAACAAGATTTCTTGTGAGAGTGACTGGCAAAGAGTGTGTGGCAAAGAGTGAGTGAACTCAAACACCATGGCTGAATACATAAAAATGAAAAGAGAGGAGCTGGTGGAGAAGTGCATAACATTCAATTTACCTCACAAGGGTAAAGGGGTAGATGAATTGAGGGTAGCACTTATAGGATTTGCTACTGTCCAGCAAAAACAACCTGTCAGAGAAGAGACCCCAGAAGGATATTTAAGCAATCCCGCTTATATAGAGTACTTGAGAGAGTAGTTAAGATGGGAGGCTGAGGAAAAAGACAAGCAGAGGGAGTTGGAAGCTGAGAGATTGAAGATGGAAACTGAGAGAATGAGAATGGGGTTTGAGGAGAGGGAGAAGCAACGAGCAGTGGATGCCGAATTACAAGTAGAAAAGTTAAAATTTGAAAGAGAGAAGTTTCATTCTGATGAAACAAGAAAGGACAGAGATGGAGCAAAAATAAAAATTACTCCAAAGGACTTTGCTGTCTATGAGCCTGGACAAGATCCTCAAATTTACCTCAGCACCTTTGAAAGAGCAGCTCAGTTGTGGGGGCTACCTGAAGATAAATACATGCAGTATTTATCAAACCTGATTAAAGGGGAATTGGCTGAGGTATACCAATATTTCCCCTCAGACAGGCCCGTCACCTATGCTGAATTCAAAGAAGCAGTGTTTAAAAGATTCAGACTGGGGCCTGATTATTTTAGAAAGCTTTTCAGAAATTGCCAGATACAGACAGGGAGGTCTTTTGTGGAACTGGGAGCAAAGTTGATGGATATATTTGGAAAGTGGATGAGTAGTGCCAAAGCTCAGTCTGTGGAGGAGGTGAAAAACCTCATGATATTGGATCAATTATACCATCAGTTACCACCAGAAATAAGGCTCCTGGTCAAAGACCGTTCCCCTACATCTGTGCAGGAGGCCACAGAGCTGGCGGATCACTTCGCCTCCAATAGAACTGGCTGGGTGGGGAAAACATCAAGAGAGATTAAACCCAGACCATATAGTGCTGGCAGAAGGGATGTGGTACCACAGCGAGTGAGTCCTCCATTAAAATTTGAAGGGCACAGGGCACCCCAGAGTGGATCTGTGTACCCTAAAAGTGAGGAGAAATTTTGCTACAAATGTGGTAGACCGGGGCACCTACGTTTTCAATGTGAGGTTGCCAACCCCATTAGTAATCCTGCTCAGACAAGGGCAGTGAAAACAGAGCCCAAGGCTTTAGAAACAGCGAAAAAGGTTCAGTTCTGCCAGATAAACTGGACAGAAGTAACAGACCTTGATTCAAGTCTGACAGAGGAAGTGAGTGTACAAGGGGCAAATTATTGGGCATTGCTTGATACTGGTGCTGCTCAGACATTACTGAGGCCAGATTTAATAAAATCTGAGGTAATATTACCTCAGGAAACTGTGACTATCCAAGGAGTGAGGGGTCAACCAGAAAGTTTGCCTGTGGCCCTGGTGGAAATGACTTGGAGAGGCCGAGAGGGCCGATATAAAGTAGGCATTAATGCCCAGCAACAAGAACCAGTAATACTGGGAAGAGATGTAATGGGAGCCCAAGGAAAGATCTATGTACTGACCAGACAGCAACTTGGCAGAGAAAAAGAAGCCATATTAAGGGGGGCTGAAACAAACAGGGTGGAATCTGTTAACCAGCCTCAGATCACCATAGCAACCACTAGCAGGCCTGCTGAAGGAGACAAATTGTATCAAGTGGTCTCTGGGAAAGAAGCAGAGCAATTCAGGGAAGAGCTGCATAAAGATATGTTTGAAGCAGATAAAGGAACAAGCTCTGACCCAACAGATTCCTTTCACTGACAAACTGAGGAATCAAGCTGTGTGTGAGAATGGGATTTTATATAGACTGTGGATGCCTGCTGAGAGAAAGGGTGAATGTGAACCCGTGAAACAAATGATGGAAGTAGTGAAAGAGAATTTGAGTCATGCACAGGAGAAGCAAAGTTACTGGTATGACAGAACAGCCAGAGAACGTGTGTATGATGTGGGAGATATGGTTATGGCGTTTATACCCAGGAAACATGACACATTACAGGCTAACTGGGAAGGACCATATACCATCAGAGAAAGGCTTGACACAGTGACATATGTAATCACCACAGACCAATTAAACAAAAGCAAAGTGGTTCATGTAAATATGTTAAAGCCTTACCATACCAGGAATGCAAAGGTGTTGCAAGTTACCTTATTCCCTGAGGGAAGTGGGCCTGAACTTCCAGATTTGGTACAGGAAAGCAAAGACAAAGGAGGGGTAGATCAAGTGGAATGGTCAGAGAAGGTAGAGGAGGAAGTAAAAGAAGAGATTCTGAGAGTTTTGAAAACCTATAGGAATCTCTTTAGCAACAAACCTGGCCGAACCAGTATAGTTATACATTCCATTGATACTGGAGATCATGCCCCAATCAGATCTGTTCCGTACCGTGTGAATGGGAAAGTTTTGAATGAGATCAAAAAGGAGGTGGAAGATATGCTGGAATTAGGAGTGATCAGGGAATCAATCAGTCCCTGGGCCTCAAGTATTGTCCTGGTTCCGAAAAAAGATGGAACGACAAGGTTTTGCATTGATTATCGGCTAATCAATAAAATTACTGTCCCAGATGCGTGTCCTATGCCTAGGGTAGATGCAATGTTAGAGTTATTGGGGGCAGCAACCATTATCTCTACACTAGATCTCTGTAAAGGATTTTGGCAAATGGAACTAGACGAGCAATCCAGAGCCAAAACTGCCTTCAGTACACCAGATGGGTTATATGAGTTTGTGACCTTACCCATGGGACTAAGGAACTCACCAAGTTCATTTCAGAGGCTAATCAATACTGTGTTGCGAGGCATGTCAGATTTTGCAGTGGCCTATATCGATGACGTGGCCATTTTTAGCAAGTCGGTGCCTGAGCATGTCCAACACCTGACAACAGTATTGGAGGCCTTAAGAAAAGCAGGCCTCACAATAAAAGCTAAGAAATGCCAGTTTGGACTAAAGGAAGTAATCTATTTGGGACATAAGGTGGGGAGTGGGAAAATCACCCCCTTATGGAGCAAGGTGGAGGCAATACAAGCGTGGCCGATCCCCTTAACCAAAAAACAAGTAAGGGCATTTCTGGGTGTGGCTGGATTTTATAGGAAGTTTGTGAGAAATTTTGGGGAAATAGCAACCCCCTTGCATGAATTAACAAAGAAGAAGTGTTCTGAGCGTGTGGTATGGACGGATGAATGTCAGAAGGCTTTTGATCTACTGAAGCAAGCCTTGTGCCAAGGACCCATATTAATAGCACCAGACTATGAGAAACCATTCATCGTGGCTACAGATGCGTCGGACCTGGCGCTGGGAGTCGTCTTGCTACAGGAGAGAGAAGGCACCAGACATCCAGTGGCGTACCTGAGTCGCAAGCTGACGCCGAGGGAGAAAAACTATTCGTCGGTCCAGAAGGAGTGCCTAGCGGTTGTGTGGGGACTGAACAAGTTGCGCCCATACGTGTGGGGATGAAGATTCACAGTGACTACGGATCATCGGGCCTTGTTATGGTTGCAGACTATGAAAAACCATAACACTATGCTGCAGAGGTGGTCCTGGGCCCTACAGGACTATCAAGTGGACTTCCAGTTCATCAAAGGCAAGGACAATGTACTGGCCGATGGACTTTCCAGGGAAGTGGCTGGGACTGCAGTGACGTGACCAGACGGAGGAACAAAGAAAGACATTTTCCCCATAGAGACTTTTATTTGTTAATGCGACGTATAAATCCTGGAACAGGAATAATACTCTGCTGTTGTTTAAGGGGGGGGAAATGTGATGTTCCAATATTAATGTATATATGGTAAGTGTTGTTGTTTTAGAAGATACATGGTAAGTGGAGTGAAAGAGGAGGGGGAGTGAATGGGCAGTAGAATGCGAGATGATTGGCTGAGTGTTTAAAATGGCTGAATGTATAAAAGGAGGAGTGAGAGTGGAATCAGGGGGGAGAAGAGAACTGAGTGGATTGCTTGGTGGGGTTTAGAGAGTTGTTTACCAGGAGGGAGGTGGAGTTCGGATTAGTATTGAGTAAAACCATATGCTTATGTGCCTTAAGAAGAAATCTTGTTAATCTTGTTAGCTTTGTTATCTGTAATAAATACTTAATTTGGTTTACCAAAGGCCTGATCCTTGGCTGGGGTTTCACAGACCAGAAGGGAGGGTAAGGTAATGACCAAGGCTGAAGGGGAACTGTAACAAATGGTGGCAGCGGTGAAGAGAATAACAATACCAATATTCAGAGTCTCTGGGAATACTAGTATTGGGACGTTACTGGTGGTTGCCTAGCAGGGGGATCTGTTGAGATCTGTGCTAGAGTGGATAGGTAAACCATAAGAGAGTGCGGTCCGGACTGGTGGAGTCCCTGGTGGTGCCTAGAGACAGGCAGTAACCACGAGCAGGTAGGAACCTGACAGGGAGAGCCAGGGAAGGACGCATCACAATGTTCTCCTCTTCCTGCAGGCACTGGGTCTCCCAGGCCACCTCAGCCAGCCGGCTTATGTATCCCTCCAAAGAGGGACAGGTGGTGGAAATCAGTCACAGCTGGCTGGGTACCTGGGGCCTGGTCCTGTAAGATGCACATCTGCCAGGCAGAAGTCCCACAGGGAAGGGTGGTGGAGGTGGTGATCCAACAGCAGCAGCAGCAGCAGGCTCTCCTTCCCTGGGCGGTGATGTTCTCCTCTTCCTGCAGGCACTGGGTCTCCCAGGCCACATCAGCCAGTCGGCTTATGTATCCCTCCAAAGAGGGACAGGTGGTGGAAATCAGTCACAGCTGGCTGGGTATCTGGGGCCTGGTCCTGTAAGATGCACGTCTGCCAGGCAGAAGTCCCACAGGGAAGGGTAGTGGAGATGGTGATCCAGCAGCAGCAGTAGGCTCTCCTTCCCTGGGCAGTGATGTTCTCCTCTTCCTGCACGCACTGGGTCTCCCAGGCCACCTCAGCCAGCCGACTTATGTATCCCTCCAAAGAGGGACAGGTGGTAGAAATCAGACACAGCTGGCTGGGTACCTGGGGCCTGGTCCTGCAAGATGCACGTCTGCCAGGCAGAAGTCCCACAGGGAAGGGTGGTGGAGGTGGTGATCCAACAGCAGCAGCAGCAGCAGGCTCTCCTTCCCTGGGCGGCGATGTTCTCCTCTTCCTGCAGGCACTGGGTTCATGTCGGGAGAGGCATTCCATCAGGTATTGTAGTCCTAAGCCGTGTAAGGCTTTACAGGTTAAAACCAGCACCTTGAATCAAGCTCGGAAACATAGGCAGCCAATTGGTTTTATATGTTTGAACTGTCTGATCCCTGTTACCAATCTGGCTGCTGCATTTTGCACAAGCTGCAGCTTCCGAACCGTCTTTAAAGGCAGCCCCACGTAGAGTGCATTGCAGTAATCTACCTTGGAGGTTACCAGAGCATGGACAACTGAAGCCAGGTTATCCCTGTCCAGATAGGGGCATAGCTGGGCCACCAACTGAAGTTGTAGAAGGCACTCCATGCCACCGAGGCTACCTGAGCCTCAAGTGACAGAGATGGTTCTAGAAGAACCCCCAAGCTACAAACCTGCTCCTTCTGGGGCAGTGCAACCCCATCCATGACAGGTGGGACATCCACCATCTGGTCAGAAGAACCACCCACTAGCAGCATCTCAGTCTTGTCTGGATTGAACCTCAGTTTATTAGCCCTCATCCAGTCCTTTGTCGTAGCCAGGCACTGGTTCAGCACATTGCCAGCCTCACCTGAAGAAGTTGAAAAGGAGAAATAGAGCTGCGTGTCGTCAGCATACTGATGGCAACACACTCCAAAGCTCTGGATGACCGCACCCAATGGTTTCATGTAGATGTTGAACAGCATGGGGGACAGAACTGACCCCTGTGGAACCCCATACTGGAGAATCCAGGGTGCCGAGCAATGTTCCCCAAGCACCACCTTCTGGAGCCAACCCACCAAGTAGGAGCAGAACCACCGCCATGCAGTCCCTCCCACTCCCAACTCAGCCAGTTTTCCCAGAAGGATACCATGGTTGAGGCTATCGAAAGCCGCTGAGAGATCAAGGAGAATCAACAGTCACCCTCCCCCTGTCTTTCTCCTGACAGAGGTCATCATACAGGGCGACCAAGGCCAATATATATGGTATGACCAAAGGAGAAAAAGGTTGTCATGTAAATGAAACAAAAAGGTAAAAATGTATGTAGCCGAACTTTGCCATCCAGAAAGACTGATAGAGGAGATTAGGAAGAGATGGATTGTGATTAATACAGGATATAAAGGGATACAAAACAACACAAAAGGGACCAGGTTTGATCAAGCCTCTGGGCTAAATAGCTGAATCTGATGGCTCAATTTCTCTAGAGGAGTTAGGTGTCATATCCAATTATCTTGTAGCAGACTTGGGCTGCATACACATGCCATTTTATTCTAGAATCAATGAAGGCTAAGTTCTTGTTTTTTCTACCTAGTCCACACACAATATAGACCTATTGCATATTTTTGGCTACTGAAAAGTCTTCTTGATAATTCTGAAGTCACCAAGCTCATTACACACCTGCCCAATGACGTTGTGGGCGGGTATATACCAAGATTGCAAGGGGAAGGTTTTCAAACACATACAGTAGGGCCCCGCTTTATGGTGATTTGCTTTATGGCAATTCGCTAATGCGGCGGTCTCAATTAGACGCAATTAGACTAAAGCCCCACTCATACAGCGCTTGTTCCGCTTTTATGGCAGTTTTCGGGAATCATGTGCTATTATGTTCAATGAGTTCCGCTTTACGGTGGTTTTTGCTTTTCGGTGGGGGTTCAGAGCGTAACCCGCAGTATGAATGGGGCCCTACTGTATCAAGTAATCTCACCCACCCACTTGGATGGCAGGATCTACAATCAATCTGGATTGAAAGTTGCATGTGGAGAACAAGCATATACAATTTTGTATTGAGAAAGACTACATTTTTGCGCTATAAACAGGCAAGTGTGTACACAATCATGGATGAGGTACCTTCAAGCACTGCATTTTCACTCATTCTGCTTCTTTGATACATAGAGAAGAGAGGGAGACTGCACCCACAAGTATGCCCCAGAACTACAGTCTTCCACTGAATGTGTGAAAAATACCATTAAGTGCATTCAGCTTATGACAGCTTATGATCTTGAAAAAGGTCTGTTATGATATGAACCAGCCAAGTCCAAGAAGAGTTTATGTTTCTTCCCTAGTAATGGATGAATTAAAGATTCTTCAACAAAATAGCACCAGAAGCTTTTCCCTCGGGACAGTTTCATGCTCACTGCAGACAGACAGCCATGCAGACAGCTTGTTTTTTCTTGCCTTGATGCCTGCCTTCTGTGGGGACCATTAGGGGGGCAACCAAGCTAAAAAATAAACAATCTACATGTACTATACAGCCAAATAGGTATGTCCTTCCTTTAACTGGGTAAGCATAGAAAATTAACTTAATTGGTTGCCACTGAGTTTTCCAATGCCATATATTGATCTACGTGGCATTTATTAAGTCATAATACTCACCTTTTTATGGAAGAATGTTAGGACAAAACAATGGAATTTGCTCAGCTTCTCCTATTAGCTATATAGATGAATGCACTAATCTGTTGGTTGGATTCTCTTCCCACACACTGCATCAACTTGGCACTGTGCCTGTGCTGTTTGAGATATCACAGCTGGATGTTAAAAGTTAGATGGAGTTCAGCTTCTACAAGTCATATTGCTGATATGTGAAAATAGCTAGCTACCTTTTTTTCTTTGCACACACTAATTCCTTGCATAGCCAGCATGATACTCTCCAGATGTTATGGGACTACAACTCCCATCAGCTCCAGCTAGCATGGCCAATGTTCAGGGAGGATGAGAGTTGTAGTTCCATACCACCTGGAGGGCACCATATTGGTTACCCCTTGACTAATTCTTGTTGTTTGTTAACTGAGAACCACCACTGTTTTGGTGAGAATTTTCTGATCTGCATGCTCCATCTCTAGCTGCAACAAAAAAGTTACTCTGCATAGCTCTGAGTTCTCCTTAGCTGACTGTTCAGTAGCATTCTTTTGGCTCATGGGCAATTCCTGATCCATCAAGTGAAAATCCCTTAAACTGAAAGGAGAATTTCAGTTGAAAATGAATATTGTTCAAGATGTGATTCAGTTTGAAGATGGGGAAACATCATGGTGCAAAAAGTAGCTTTCTGTCCATTTTTAGAAAGTTTTTTATTGTTGCTGTTTTGCATTTTCCACTAGAACATACATTCAGGGGGCTCCCTTCTGGTTTTGGTCCTGGTATTGACAACTTTCACATGCAGCCCATTCCAGAGTAAAAGGCATGTTCTCAATGGCATTTGTAAAGAAACTTAATATCCCTGTGATGGTCAAGGAAGTACTTTTTAGAAATAGAGAGAAAGGTTTCACTCTATGAAAATGAGCTAGGGTCACTGTTCAGACTGTAGATAAAACTGAGAATGAACGGACAAAAATTCAACTAATGGAGCAAAAAAGAATTGCCTACACTTATATGCACTAACCCACAATAACAGCAATTACTAAAACAAAATTGTGAATGATATCCTATTGTGTGCAAATAATAGGCTGTTAATTTGAATGGCAGAATAGAGCATTGTGAGACAAAATTATCCATTTCAAAATTCCAATAACACATTGGGGAGAGGGCAGGATCTTCTGATGGATATATGTTAAAACATTTTGCTTTTAGAAGCACAGTGCAGCAAGCTTCAACATTCCCACAACATGATTGAGTATAACAGTGGATATGTAAGACCCACTGAAAAGCAATGGCACTGTTTAATTCTCCTATGCCAAGCTTGAACCCCAGTTGGTCAGAACAGTATAGACACATGAAGGAGGAGGAGGAGGACAGAACAGTAATTGTTGGTGGTCTGGCACACATAGGACTCTGTTGTTCTGCTGGCTTCCCAACACTGCAAGTCACTGCTTCAGACTGAGAGGGGGAAGCTCAGAGAGCTTGGCACAGTGTAATGGAGCCAATCTGACTTTGTTACTGAGATTGGGGAGGGGGGAATCACCATACATGGTGAAGGTGATCACCCTAGGCAGCTGTTAAGTGGAATGGAAAAAATAATTGGTCAAGCAGCTCTGGCTCTTGACTGAAGTAGGCCTGGATGTCTGTCTGGACTGTTTTTCAGTCTGGACTGTGAGAAGCAGCAATGCTGGCAAGGCTTCAGTCAAGTTAAGACAATACACCAATATGAAGAAGGTACAAGATTCATTACTCCATGAGGCTACCTTAATGAGTCTCCCTGTACTCTGAAAAGGCTTGGGATTACATCATCCCCTGAAACAATGGGAAACTGTTTCTGCAGGTGTCTGTCCTGGGACTTCTTGTTTCCAATATAAAACAAATTTAAGTGTCAGCAAAGAGGGAATTAAAAGAACCAATCGGCCAGCAGGAAAAGTGTTTTGGGATGCTGGGGAACGGAACAAATAGAGATGAAGTGAAGATGGAGTCTCCTCTGGACTCCATCTTAGCATCATTGCTCTTTCACACTTGCGGGTTTTTCTGATGTCTTTTTGTGCTGTAACATATTTTTCTGGAATATACAAAGGAAGAAAAAAGCTGTCAGAAGGGCTATAGTGGTAGAGCACCTGCTTTGCATGCAGAATGTCCCAGCCAGGTTCAATCTCTTGCATCTCCAGGTAGGACCAGAAAGACCACTGTCTGAAAGCCACTGCCAGTCAGTGTCACAATACTGAGCTAGATGGTCTGACTCAGTATAAGGCAGCTTCCTATGTTCTGTGATTTTAAATTCTGTTTCTGTTGCTTGTAATAGTTTCACACTGGGTTAGATTTTTCTGTGCTGAGTTTTCCACATACTTTCATAAAACTCTGATTAATCTTTGTTACTTGCTTTGAGGAGTTTTTACTTCTCCTGTATCAGGATGGTTCCTTGTGATTATTACACAGCCGGAGTTCGATTCCAACGGAAGGAGGAAGTCGAATCTCCGGTAAAAGGGGTCGAGGTCCACTCAGCCTTCCATCCATCCGTGGTCGGTAAAATGAGTACCCGGCATACGCTGGGGGGTAAAGAAAGGCCGGGGAAGGAACTGGCAATCCCACCCCATATATACGGTCTGCCTAGTAAACGTTGCAAGATGTCACCCTAAGAGTCGGAAATGACTCACACTATAAGTGCGGGGACACCTTTACCTCTACCTTTAGATTTTTCCTGAGCTTCCGCCTATTTTGTTCCTGGGTGACATTCAGGCTTCACTATTTTATTTTTAAACATTTTCAAAACATGTTTACCTGGATCAATTTTTTCTTTGCATTTTCCTGGATCCTACATCTTGGATGCCAGATCGATCTAAGCATCTAAGACCACAGGAACCATTTTGTGGAATTTTGCTCTGGATCCGTAGCTATGTTCTTAAGCTAAAAGGCCATGTAGTGAGAACATTATGTAGCGAGATTATGTAGCAAGCTTTAGCTAGAGGGTTGGTGGAGTATAGGTAGAGATGTGAAGGGCTGGAAAAAAATCAGAAAAAAACACATTTTCCCCATTTTTCCTGAAGCCTTTTTTGTTTGTTTTTTCTGAAAAAAATGAAAAATTGAAGAAAAATGGATTATGGAATGTTTTATTTTAGCACGATTAATAAAATATTTCATTGTATCTTGGTCCCCCCTTTTTCTCAGTTCTTTTTATGGGAATGGATGCTTTATGTCTGTTTGACACTATGGAGGACTAGCAGACATAAATAATTTTCTTTGTTATTAATGTTGATGGTTTCTTCTGGTTTTTTTTTTATTGTTTTTGCCTGCTCCTCACAAACTGGCAAAATTAAACAGGTTCCTTACAGTTCAGGAGCTTGTAGCTCCATTTGTTACAAAAAAAAAATTAAATTTAAAAAGTAAATTCAATTTGTAGTAATTGTTTGAATAAAATGTACCTTTAATATACCAAATGCGATAATTTTATGCCAAACCAACTTGTACATAATTACATTTTATGTTTCTGAAGTAACAAAGTGACTTTCAATCTGTAAAAAGTGCAAATACTGCATTTTTTCAATTTTTCTGAAAATTTCTATTTTTTTCCAAAAAAATGGAAAAAAACCAAGTTATTTTGCCATGGCTTCAAAATTTCCTGAACTTTTACATCTCTAAGTATAGTTGTGTCAATGCAGGCTTCAGCAAGTTGGGTGTAATTTTAATCTTCTATATTATAACACTTGTATGTCATATCCATCTCATTGTTTATTAGTTTTTTCATTTCCAAAAAAATCATTTATGTATAATGTACTGCTGATTTCTCTGTGATATTCTTTATGATTACATCTTTAACTGGTCTTCTGCTGATGTCTTTAAAACAAACTTTTCTAAATGGACCTTGGACTCTCAGATCCTATTTGGTCATCACTTGGGTAAATGAAGAACCTCATTTTCAGGGCTCATCAAGGATCAGCATTGAGCTGGAGCTAGGGATGAGATCCGTTGGCTGGTGCCAGTTTGAAAGCTGGTATCAATTTGACTTTTTTCTTTGTCCACAAGCCATTGCTTTTAGTGATCTGTTTTTTCCCCTTCAGAAAAATACTGATATTAATACTGATATTTTGAATGGAAATATCACTGTTTGGAAAGGAAATATCAATACTAATATCAATATTTTAGCCACATTTTTTAAAAAAAATCAGTTTCCCAAAATAGCCACAGAAAATTACTACATAAAAATATGATGCTCAATCATAGTGAATAAGTGAATTAATGAAAAATTCACTTCCAAATCCAAATTGGGTGGAATTCTAGCACAACCCTAGATGGAGCTGGGGTGACCAGTCAGATGGCCCAAATTGTACAGTATGGAGAAAGTGGACAGAAATATATTTTTCTCCCTTTCTCATACCACTAGAATTCATGGACATCCAATTACGCTGAATGTGGTCAGATTCAGTATAGACAAAAGGAAGTACTTCTTCCTTCACACAGTGCATAGTTAAAATATGAAATTCACCACCACAAGATGCAGCAATATACACCAACTTGGATTACTTTAAAAGGATTTAGAAAAAAGCATGGAAGATAAGGCTATCAACGGCTACTAGCCATGATGGCTGTGTAGTACCTCTGGTGTCAGAAATGGTATGCTGGGGGGCACAAATGTCCTGCTTTCAGGCTTCCTAGAGGCATCTGGTTGGCTGCTGTGCCTTTTTTCTTTGCTTTGTTTTTGATGGCCAATTCTTCCTTGGAGACTGGATGTAGTCATGTTAGATGGCCTCACTGTGGATTCTAAGCAGGATTAATACTTGATTGCATTCCTACATATTGGGTCACTCTTAGGCATCACAAAATTAGTCTGAATTGGATAACCACTCATTAAACATGAAGCTTGTTCGTGGTACAAATGAACAACTTCAGGTCCCATAAGAATGCTCTGTTTCCAAGCAATTGCTTCACTGTTTATAGACAAACAGCTTAATCAGCTGAAAGCGAACATTAAATGACCTTTCTAGGATCCATTTTGTGATGTTTGAGGTTACCCTTTTGTCTGTCTTTATGTTTTTAAAGACAGCTGAAATACAACTCTCTTGCGACCTTGCATTTTCATTTTTTACTGGTATTTTATGAAGACATTTGCAACAAGTTCCAATTTATTATACAACTACCACCTGTCAGAAGAAGCGGTGATGGCTCAAAATTTATGTGCATGAAAATATGATACCAAGGAAGAAAAGGAAGTGAGAAAGTATATTTCTAAGCTAAAAATGGGGTTGGGGAAAAACAAAAGCCTTGGAAATCATGTTAGATACTTATGGACTCTGCCCCAATTGCTCATATCTTTGTTCAAAACAAAAAAGGCAAGAATGCACAGCAACTGATTAGAAACATTTTTTCAGCTTTCACAATATATGATATGTGCCAAGCACAAAAAAAATATGAAAATAAAAGAAGAAAAGTAATTTCAGTTCAGCAATTTCTGTTTAATTTACTAGAAGAAAATTCCATTACCAATGAAATTCAATCATACTAATATTGCTGAACTTTAAAAACTTTTCCTAGCTCAATATGCATACTTTCTCCCAGTGCAGAAGATATATTAAAATAATAGCACTCTTTTCTCCTAGCATTAATTTGATTTAAGGGGGACCTAAGCATTTTTGTTGCAGATAATTTGAGTTCATCTTGTACATGAACATTCTTAAATCACAAGCTATCCTTACTTCATCTCAGAAAAAGTTGAGCATTTCCATATGATAATACATTATGACTTCTTTGCCTTCTGTTAATTAATATTAAGCCATTAAATAAATATTAAGCCATTAAATAAATATTGAAGATGTTGATATACACAAAATAAGTGTTAACTTGTTTCTCCACAGAACAATGTGAATCAGTTTTCTAGCATGTAGATTTATTTATTCCAATGCTAGTTACATCATGCACCAATCAGTTAAGGAAAATATGCAGCAGGCAGATGAGTTCCTTGATTTTTTGCAAAGTCAGAATGACATATTAATCTGTCAAGTCACCCTTTCACTTCCTTTAGTGTACTAAAAATATTTCTATGTTGCAATCCTATGCACACTTTCCTGTGAATAAGCCCTATTGAACAGAATATCACTTTCTTCTGAGTAGGATATCTGCCTTTAGGCCTATGGGGGTGGCTGATTTGTAGAAGTGATGTCTGCTGCTGGACTGCTTTTGCATGATTGCTGCTTTATTATGTGTATTGGTTTTCTGGGTTTCTATGTTTTATTTGACAAGCTGTATTTTAATGAAATGTTCGATATGTTATATTTTAATGAAATGTAAACCACCACCACCCTGGGAACCTTTGGGTTGACAGGCAGGTTTTAAATATAATAAATAAATACATCTCTACTCGCAAGTTCCATTGAGCTCAATGAGACTTACTCCCAATAGTATTGCAGACTTTGGCTGTAATGTTTTTATTTTGATGCACTTTGTTCAACCAATTATTCCAAATGGTTAATCCTGCCTGGAAGCCAAAATGAATAGTTTGTTGTCACTAGCCTCAATGAGAACATCAGTTATTTCAGCAATATATGTCTAGCTAAAGCATCCAGGTGTCATTTCATTAGAACATGGCCGCAGTTCAAAAATCTAACCCACAACAACAACTCATTCACATAGTTGCCCACACATTTAAAGGCACTAATGAAGAAGGAAAAAAAGAAAGTGAAGCAAATTAACCAAGCATATTTAAGGACTAAAACTTCCATTACACTTTTTCAAAAATAAGTGTGATGGGCCTATGTATAAAACATTGATATGAGCATAGGTGATAAATTTTCCATAAACATCACTGAACTTAACATTAGTATGTTGAGAATCCTAATAATAAAACTTTCTGTGCTACTGTATTAAAAATAGTGACAAAACTGCGGTATGAGTAAGGTCTATTCTCTTAGGTTATTGACCCAAACAGATTTAGAAAGTTTCTAAGAACAAACTGGCTTGAAATCTTTACTATTCACATGAAGAAAAGTATTTTATTATTCAACACTGGGATATTCCACTATTTAGCTGATATGACAGACAACGCAGCTCCCATGTGGAAACTGGGCTACCAGCAGAAGCAGAGGAGACATTTGGTTCAGTCTGCATTTAAAGGAGAACTTATCTAATTCACACTTTCCAAAACAAGATGCGATCCGAAATACAGCCATCATTCAAAATTCACAATTCGCAATGCCAGCCAAGTAATGTATACAAAAATGCATATTCATCCCTACTGGGAGGAAGGGCAGGATATAAATCTTATAAATAATAAATAAAATATTGTTGTGCACACCCCAGTCTCCAAGTGATGAGAGACTTCCAGGGGTTTCTGTGCTTACCCAGGGTTTGGTTTCCTTGGATGAAAGTCACTAGAGACTGTGGTGTCTTTAGGATAGATGTTTTTATTTACACAAATATACAACCTGAGCATCGGATGGAGGGGCTCACAGCATTAACACTCTAATCTTGCTTCCCCATTACACTTCCAAGAGGTACCCCAAAGCCATAGCCTTGAATTCACAGAGAACCATCAAGCCTCTCTGTGTCTTTCCAGCTCCCAGCTCCACATCAGACTAAAAACTCAAAATCTACCTCCTTCTCCAACCAGATGAGGGGGGAAGGGCTACCCTCATTCCTATGGCAACACATCTGCTCTCCACCAAGTCTTCCAACATGTACATCAGGTCCATCAACAAAGAAACTGGCTTGACCACTCCAGCAGGTTTCTCTAGTACAGAATTACAGGCCTGGAGGATACCCATAGGCATCATCCAAACCAATCCCCCAATCCTATAACAATATGTTAGGACAAAGCATGCATAAACATGCATATATTAATGAAAAATAACATACAGAAATGCATTACATTATGGGAAATTGCTTGCAAAATGTGTGTATTAGTCAAAACTGCATACAAAATGTGTTAGAATAAATTCACACTGAAATGCTGATGAATTTTCATGAAGATTTTTTTTTAAAAAATCACAGATTGCTGCAGAAATGTGGAGAATTGAATTGAAGAGTGGGGGGAAAATGAGAAATGTAGAGTATGAAAACTGACAGATAACATCCATCCCTCACTATCAGCAACTTTTTATCCAGGTGAGTTCTCAGGTTCTCCATCTCTGAAGTTCTAAATAGTACCTGCCAAAGTCTAAACTGCAGTTCAAAACCAGAATCAAACTACAAGTTAAGAGCATTTAACCTACACAAGCTCATACTTGGGTTTGCAAATGCTCATTATCATTAGCATCCCATTGTTTAAAAAAGAAAGAAAAGTTTTAAGTCTCTCATGTTGAAATTAAGTCATAAGAATGCTTTGGCTGAGTCACATCCTTTATTTTTTAGGCAAAACAATGCTCCTTTTAAAAGAATGTCATTTCAGCTTGCAATCTGCTATGGGTTTCACTGCTAAATCATAAATATGAAACAATAACAATATAACACCCAATGTACTAAATATCACAACTGCATTGTATTGTAATGAATAACATCAAAATACAGAGATATCAAAGCACTTAACTAAGGCATGTGAGGATGTAATTGGAGGTAAATGTATCTACCTCCATCTATATATTTATTTAAATGTATATGTAATAACTGATTAGACAAAAAGTGCATTATGAGGCATTCACATAACATATTACACAGCCACAAGAGTGGCATCTTACAGCATGGATTTTTTGCATTCCACAATGTTAAATTGAAAATACCCCCATGCCATTCTGATGCTTCCCATAAGCTCATTTCAAAACAAAACCTTACAAAACTTATAGTCCTAAACTCAGAAATGCTTCCTTAACAACCCTCTAAATTTTCATGGCGATACAACAGAGAGAATCAAGAGTTCAAAGTGTAAAGAGAGAGAGAGAAAAAACAGACTCCTTTTGGACTTCTTTCTGTCAGAGTTCTCATAATCTGTTGAAATTCATTAAAAATCAGCCATGTTCACAGAATACCTGTAATCCTATTACTGACCTTGCCCCATACTCTGACCTTCATCTTCTGCAATTTAAAAGTTAAAAAAATGCCTGGCTGATTTTTAATTAATTTAAGAAATTTTACACTGAACTCAATGATAAGGTTGGGCATGCTCAGTAAGAACCAACTATCAGTATTCTAAAAGCCAGACACACAGCTGCTTGGCTTGCCTAATCAGGTGGCCACACCCAAGCCAGACCTTGATTTCACTTGAGACAATCATGGCTTCCTTCAAATAATCCTGGGAAGTGTAGTTTGTGAAGGGTGCTGAGAGGAGAAAAATATTCCCCTGCCAGAGCTCCAGTGGCCAGAGTGGTTTAACAGTCTGCCATTCTGACTGAAGCTGTGTGAGGGGGACAGGGCATCTCCTAGCAACGCTCAGCACCCTTCAATACTACACTTCCCAGAATTCTTTGAGAGAAGCCATGAATGTCTAAAGTGAAAAAATGGTCTGATGTGAATGTGGCCAGTGAGTTTTGGTTTAAATTTGGGTGGGAGGCTACATGTGCCTGCTATAGAATAAAAAGGTGGAAGAAATACTCACATTGTGGGATTTTAAGAAATTAAGATTTAGGATGTAAGGGCGCAATCCAAAGGTGGGGGAAATATCCCATTGTGATACTGTTCACAATGTTTTCCTTTTGGAAAGGAAAGGGGCTTCCCCTCTGCCCAGTGCCCACCACCCAATCTCCTCCCCTCCCTGCCCCTCCTCCAGGTCAGTTTCACTTATCTTAAACATGATTGCACAGAAATAAATCCCATTGAACTCAAAAAGTATGCAAATGATCAAACCCGCCCTCCCTTCTCCTCCCTCCTATTCCCTCCCTCTTCCCTCCCCCTTCCTCTGCCCCTTCCTCCCCATCCCCATCCCCTTCCATGTTACCAAATTCTTGCAAGCTACACAGGAAGTGGATTGGACTGTGAAAAACCAACCCAATTGTGTTCGCATTTTGACAAATTTGTAGGGCAGTCCAATATCTCAGAGAGGAGATCAGGTCTCCTGCTCCCCTGGTGCATTCACTATAGCTGCCCAATTTCCCTGCTTTTTAAAGTTTGATAGAAATAAATGTTGGCTATAGGTACGTTCTTAAACCGCAAGGTTTTTTGGCTATTAGTGAATACAATTTCTTGATCAAACTGCACTCATAGATGGGTTTTGTATTCCCTGTGATGAAGATATAGGATTGTATGCAACTGAATCATGGACAGGGTATTATTTATTTATTTATTGCATTTATATCCCACTTTTCCTCCAAGGAGCTCAAGGTGACGAACATGGTTCTCCTACCTCTCCAGTTTACCCTCACTACAACCCTGTGAGGTAGGTTAGGCTGAGAGACTGTGACAGGCTCAAGGTCACCCAGCAAGCTGAGTCAGGACTTGAACCCTGGTCTCCTAGAGTCCAACACTCTAACTACTATGCCACACTGGCTCTGGTCATTAGTCATGACTAATTTAAGTCTATTGATTTCAAGGGTCTTATCTAAAATAAGACTAAATCAGATACAATCCATAGTACACACACACACACACACAAACATATATGGGGAGAGTTATCCTTGAAATATACAGATCACATACACCTTGCACTTTATTATAGAGAAACTGTACCTCCCTTCCCATAGCTCAGTGGTAGAGTTGTGGTTGTTGTTATGTGCCTTCAAGTCAGTTACGACTTATGGCAACCCTATGAATCAGCAACCTCCAAGTGCATCTGTCATGAACCACCCTGTTCCGATCTTGTAAGTTCAGGTCTGTGGCTTCCTTTATGGAATCAATCCATCTCTTGTTTGGCTTTCCTCTTTTTCTACTCCCTTCTGTTTTTCCCAGCATTATTGTCTTTTCTAGTGAATCATGTCTTCTCATGATGTGTCCAAAGTATGATAATCTCAGTTTCTTCATTGTAGCTTCTAATGACAGTTCTGGTTTAATTTGTTCTAACACCCAATTATTTATCTTTTTCGCGGTCCATGGTATGTGCAAAGCTCTCCTCCAACACCACATTTCAAACGAGTTGATTTTTCTCTTATCTGCTTTTTTCACTGTTCAACTTTCACATCCATACATAGAAATCGGGAATACCCATGGTCTGAATGATCCTGATTTTGGTGTTCAGTGATACATCTTTGCATTTGAGGACCATTTCTAGTTCTCTCACAGCTACCCTCCCCAGTCCTAGTCTTCTGATTTCTTGACTATGGTCTCCATTTTGGTTGATGACTGTGCCGAGGTATTGATAGTCCTTGACAAGTTCAATGTCCTCATTGTCAACTGTAAAGTTACATAAATCTTCTGTTGTCATTACTTTAGTCTTTTTGACGTTCAGCTGTAGTCCTGCTTTTGTGCTTTCCTCTTTAACTTTCATCAGCATTCGTTTCAAATCATTACTGGTTTCTGCTAATAGTATGGTATCGTCTGCATATCTTAAATTATTGATACTACTCCTTCCAGTTTTCACACCTCCTTCATCTTCGTCCAATCCCGCTTTCCGTATGATATGTTCTGCATACAGATTAAAGAAATGGGGTGATAAAATACACCCCTGTCTCACAACCTTTCCGATCGGGAACCAATCGGTTTCTTCATATTCTGTTCTTTCAGTAGCCTCTTGTGCAGCGTATAGGTTGCTCATCAGGACAATCAGATGCTGTGGCACCCCCATTTCTTTTAAAGCATTCCATAGTTTTTCATGATCTACACAGTCAAAGGCTTTGCTGTAATCTATAAAGCACAGGGTGATTTTCTTCTGAAATTCCTTGGTCTGTTCCATTATCCTACGTATGTTTGCGATATGATCTCTCTTCCCTTTCTAAATCCAGCTTGGACGTCTGGCGTTTCTTGCTCCATATATGGTAAGAGCCTTTGTTGTATGACCTTGAGCATTACTTTACTTGCATGGGATATTAAGGCAATAGTTCAATAATTACTGCATTCCCTGGGATCCCCTTTCTTTGGAATTGGGATATATATTGAACACTTCTAGTCTGTGGGCCATTGTAGCAACCCTGTTGGAATGCCAATGTACTCTATTGGTAGAGTACATGTTTCATATGCAGAAGGTCCCACATTCAATACCTATCATCTTCTGGTAAGGTGAGGAAGGACTACTGCCTGAAACTCTGGAGAACCACTGCCAGTTAGTGGAGACAATACTGAGCCAGACAGACAAATTGTCTAACTTCAGTATAAGACAGCTTCCTATGTCCTTCATTTAGTGGTAGTACAATCCTAATCATAGGATGCAGAGTATGAATGGGGAATGTCCACTATTTCCTTTGTAGTTCATCATCTAAGCCACTGCTGCAGCACAAGCAAGGAGGTCAAATCTAGGGCTGGACCTATTCTATTCTCTTTAAGGCTGAGATGAAGGATTAGAGTTCAAGGGAAGTTCTCTCCATTTATAATCCTCATGGACATTTCTCTATTAAATTATGTTTAAATTTGTATTTTTGCATTTTAGCATTAAATTGGTATCTATTCAATTCTGTTTGTCCTGCAACATAATTAGTGTCACTCCAGCCCAAAATTTAGCCAAGAGCACCCATTTGGTTCTACATCCTTGATAGTTATTACTTATTCACAATTGCTGTTGATGCATAACCCAGAAAATGAAATGTTTTCTTTTCAGATTAAGACCATGTTGCTGGACGTTAAACCAATCTTGTTCTAATCTAAAAATGCATTTAATGAATTGCTTAACACAGAATTACTAGAATACATATTATGTTACTGAAATATGTGGCATATGTGTTTTAATATTAATGAATTAGTGATTCTAAAACTAACAGACAACTGGAAGTTATGAGCTATAAAATTATAATAATTATTCATAATTCATTGATATTTTGAGAAACACATTTAGAAACCCATTTAACATCTGGAAAGTGAGAGTCCTGTTCAGTGTAATAAAAAGTATATATAACAGTTTAAAATGAAATTATGAGTCTTCTGCACTAAGAATCCATCATAGTTAGGATCACTGCCTAGCTATTTTGGCAACAACCAAAAATATATTTACTGGTCAAAGTAACTAAAAAAAAGTACATGTTGGTATATATTTCATAATATAAACACACACATGACCCTAGCAGGCCCCAAATGGTCAAAAAAGCTGTGCTTAAAGATGGTTTCTAATTTTTCAATGGTTGCAGTTAAAAGAATCCATCATAACTGGGCTTTCTGGAAAAATAAGATTAATGCAGGTAAAGAGAAATCAAGTTACAGTCATATAGCCTGGCTACTTCTAAGAACTTTGGGCTAGAGTACATGTCACTTTGTCTACAAGGATGTTAACAAAATGGTCTCCCATTTTCCCCATGTTAACATCCTTGATTAACTGAATTGTCTGTCATGTCATGCTTAGAACAATATTACACTAGTGCTACTATTAATCTGAAGAAAGTCTCATCTCCTGCCTTGATTCTCTTCCCTAACACAACATTTGGTAATAGTCATTACACAGATGAGAGCCATCTTTTATTGCATCCACAATTGTATTCTGCATTCTTTTCACTTCAAACATTTGGCTGTTGATGTTTCTCTAATTGCTTATTGGGCTGGGGGCTAGGGGGGAAGAAAGAGCAGGTCACCAAATCCATGCACAACATTTTTATAGGATTTTCTAGTCTGAGCAAAAGACCCCATTGGCATGTATTAAGATAAACTTTTGAGAAAACAAGAGTAGTAGGGTCAAAGAAGCTTTAAATTATTCTCTACTGTACTTAAAATAATTAGAATTAATGATGATCATATTTCTTCCAGCTTGTATTCATTCACAAAATTATATTGATTAATTAGATGCATTCTATGTCAGACCCATCCACCTATGTTAGGGGTAGGGGAATCTGCTCCCTTGTTGCTTGGGTGTCAGGCCATAACTTCTCTCTAATTTTATTTTTGTGTGGTTATTCACATTTATTAGTCACATTTTCACTACTTTACACTCTTCATTTCCAAACAGAAAATAAATGCTTGTTTGGGATCAGATTTTTCAGACTTTACATGTTTTCCTTTGTCATTCATTTCAGATTGTTCATTTCTGTAGATCAGTGGTTCCCAAACATTTTCCCACTTTTGAAGATTCTTGAGGGTCTTGGTGGATCACTTAATGCTATTTTTGCCTGTTGCAGCAATTGTAATGTGCTGTTCTAGATGCGATATGATTTTTAATTGTAAATTGATTTTTACAATTAATCTTATATACAGCATTTATTGTATAGCAATCTGAATTTGATTTGAATTGTATTGCAATTTGAATTCTATGGAATTCAAACTGCAATACAATAAAAAACAATATAAGAAATAAAAGAAGAAATTAAAAAACAATTAAAATAAATATGTTTAATGTGATAGCTGTGCTATCTCCCATCTTTAACCACAAATCCACAGACATGCCACAGACCACCCGAATTAAGCTCATGAATTACTTGTGGTCTGCAGACCAGTTTAGGAACCCCTGCTGCACACTGAGCCCTGCTCATACCTGTGAAATTAATAGCAGCACCTTGCAAATGACTACTTCTACATCAATAAAAAATGTTTGATTTAAAAAGAAAATGAACCACTGAAATGACTTTTAAAGTCTGGAAAGCCCACAACAAAACAATAACAATAGACACATAATTCACAACCTCTTAAAAAACTTAGTGAGGAGTGTCAAGAATGTGGTCTGCATCTCTAACACACCTAAGTGGCTTTAGCATTTCAAGCCCACGAGGTACTTCTTGGTCGTTTGTCCTTGCACGACTGACAAAACTGGTTCACTCTGATGCGTGCTGTGAGTGGCTAATGCCGGCAAATATGTCACTAAGTTTTGATGACCAATTATTCTGACCCCCTGAAGGCCTCAGCTCCATGTGAACTCATTTAATGGTCAATGCCAAACACTGTTCTGCATTTCACAGCTCTCAGACAAAACAGATGCTGACAGTCACTCTTCCTTTATCTCCATATACACCCACATATGTAAGGTTGGGGAGGGAGGAAACAAACCAGATTGACAACATATAGTTTTATAATACGGTCCTAGGAATATCTACTCACAGGCTAAGTCCCATGGAGTTCAGTGGGATTTACTCCCAGGTGTGTATTCTTATTGCAGGCTTAGAATAATTTGGGGAGGGGGATGTAATCAATTACATATGCAGACTGAAAAAACAACAACAAAAAATACTGATCATATTCCCTGGATTGGTTTCCATTCTGGACATGGAATGAATTCAGCAATTTCTGTTTTCGTCAGAATTTTCTGACATCCCTAGGAAACTATGACTGCCTTGTTTGTGGTTGCAAGTCACTCTGAGAAACTTTTCATCTCAAGAGCAAAGTAATTTTTTAAAAGAAAATAAATTCATATATCCTCACATTGTCTAAAACTAGAGCATGTGTATTTTTAAAATAGCAGGTATACTATGGAAACTTGTACTGAGGAAATATTGCCTAATACCCTAAAATCAAAGCATTTATCATTCGTTTATACTTTTTTTTGAAGTATATTTTTTACATTGGTGTCATTTGTTCTCTGCTCATCCCCACTCACCTCCCCAGTTTTAAAAAAGTGAAAGCAAGGAGGGAGAAGGACAGAGACAGGAAACACACTCATCACAAGAAACATAGTTATGTTTCATAGGGGCATCATATAGAAGATGACTAGAGGTTCTTGAAGTGAACATTACATACAGAAAGAAACCAGTTTTGTTGTACCTATTTCATAGTTGAGTTTTATTCACTTCCAGAAAAAGCAGATTAAGACAGAATAGGGAATGGAATACACAAAGGTCCAAGTGATAAACTGGTTAATGTACAGTTATGTTAAGATTTAATACTGGAGTGCAGGAATCAATCAAACTGCAGAGCCACCATGTGATGCTGAATTATCCAGGTGTCTTTCATTGGTTTGCTTGTAGTAGCTTTCAAAAATATGAAAGCACAACAGCTCCAAATTCCAATTCTTGTCCCTTAATGTAGCTATCAAAATATATCTTGAGGTGGCTTTTGGCTTATTGGTAATATTCTCAAGATAAGGACACTTTAAAGACAATAGCAGAACAGATTGTAGGAAGTAATGATTGATAAATGCTAATCTAAAGATTCTCTTTATAGAGACATTTATTTTGCCTCAAAAGGATTATGGACAAAAAAACGGCTTCCAAGTTAAGATGGAGACTAGATTTCTTTGGGGAAAAGAATAGTGGCTAAACCACCAGGTAGGGGGGCTATGTGCGTGCATGCGCCCCCCCCCGCACACACACCCATAGCCCCCCTACCTGGTTAGTCTTTACCATTGCCCTTAATGAAGATGGTGGCCGCGGTTTCCCTAAGGGGAATGAAGCCTCCACTGCCATCTTTGTTGATGCACGCACATCTCTGCCATCAACTAAGATGGTGGCAGCGGCTTCAGTACCTTAGGGAATCTGTGGCCGCCATCTTCATTAAGGGCAATGATAAAAAGCCGGCTGACAGGTAAGTGGGGTGCGTGGGGGGGCACGGATCGTGGAAGGGGAGCGGAGAGCCCCTCAGGGGCTCCTGTAGCTCCAGGGCCCTTGGGCCAGTGCCCAACCTGGCCGCCCTTTAGAACCAGCCCTGCCTATGACGTTTCAGTCCTATGTTCACTGACTTGAGAACATAGTGGGGCTCACTTCTCAAATGAATAGGACTGCTTTAGTAACCACACCTAAGTCATACCTCCTCAGTGGTGCATACAAACATAGATCTTTGTTCAGCAGTCTCTCTCTATCCTGTGAAATAATAAAAAGAAAAAAACAACTAAATAGTGAGTGATTTCTTATAATACTAAGTCAACCATTCTGTGGCTCATTTCCCTATTCAATTAAGGGAGGAGGTTAATGAACTTACTCTCAGATAAGTGGACAGAGGATTGCAGGCAGCATACATCATTCACCAAGATAAAATTATAGCAGTTACCCCAATGTCACACAATGAGCTTCATGGCTGAGTGGGGATTTGAACCCTGGCTTTCCAGGTGCTAGTCCAGCACTCTGTCCATTACACTACACTAGCATGTGACATGGTTAGGATTATGCTAAATAGAACTCCATAGGCTGGCGAGATTATCAAAGGATGCAACAGGTTTAACCAGCTGCAAAACATAGTTCCTAACAGTAAAGGTTAATAGTATATACTTTTATATTGTTGCGCGCCTCCCCAATCTCTGAGCAGTGAGATTTCAGGGGTCCCTGTGCTCATCCAGGGTTTGGTTTCCTTTAGGAAGAAGGTCAGCGTAGACTGTGGTGTCTTTATGAAATATGGTTTACTTATTTACACACATTCCAACCTGAGCTTAGGATGGAGGGGTTCAAGGCATCAGCAGTCCAATATCCAGCTTTTCCATCTGGGTTGCAGGAGGCATCCTAAAGCTATGGTGCAGAGGGATAGTCTCTCTGCCTGCCTCCAGTTCCCTGCCTTTCTCCAGACAACTCTCAAAACACAAACCTCTGCTAAACGCCAGGAGGGGGGGATGGCTCTCCTGCAGAGTTTAAATGACAAAAGGATCTTCCTGGCCCATTCACCAGTTGCTGGGCACTTGAAAGACCCATTAACAAACTGGCCACTCTATTAGGTTAACAAAAGAAACTCATCTAGCCAGCAGAGCCAGCCCCTCCCCCAAGGCACAGGATTCCAAATCAGAGGCTGGAAGGGGACTCACAGGGATCATCCATTCCAACCCCCAAACTCATGATAATATTAATGAAAATAATTATGATTATTGCTTTCGTTATTCTGTTGTTTCCTCAGCATATTCAGAAGTTGACTGCCTCTGAACTTGGAGAAGGAAAGGTATCTGTCAATTTATTGCTTTATTGAACTTCCAAGTTCAGAGGCAGTCTACCTCTAAATATGCTGAAACTGGGGAAAATATGCTGGAGTTTGGTGAGTGGTGGCTGCTTGAAGGGTGTGTGTGCACATGCACGCATGTGCATGAGCTCACTGAGGCCAAAGGCCCTTTCTGTTATTAAACCTTACACTCCTCCCCAGCCTTCCCTTACAGCCCTCAGACGTCAAGAAAGAGGCAAAGAGGAAGGCAACCACTTCCCCCAATGCAAACAAGCAGCTTCTCTCTCTCTCAAACTCCAACTTAGAGAAGGAAGAAAGATGTTGTGCTGCTACTGCTGCTTGAATTCAGTAATCACCATTCTCTCGCCTACCACACCCAAGTTTCTTTTGTAACTAAGCTCAGTTTTTTAACTATTTCCCTCCCAGGAGATTGAAGGTAAGAGTATCTAGGAAGCCTCTCAGTCAGTGGAGCACATTAATATTACTATGGGTGTCAGAGAAAGAGTGGCCTGTGTCTTTGGAGGTTTGAGGGGGTCAGAAACTTGGGAGGGCTCTATCCTACTTTGCCCATCAAATCAGCCTCCCCTGCTTATTGCTCTCATTATTACCTTGTATAGTACCATCTCTGCACATTTATTTATTTAATACTTCAGAAAGTGGCTTATGAAAGATAATTACAAACATAAAACAGTTTTTAAAAATGGAAATAAAACAATCAAATTACAAAAAAGAAAAAGCAGCACACTTTAAAACATTTTAAAACCAAACTAGCAACAGTCTTCATAGAATGAAATATGTGTTTAAGGTCCATTTGAAAACTATCAGAGAAGCTCTCTATGTATTTGTTTTGGGACAGAGTTCCAAAGATATGGAGATACTGTTGAAAAAAAGGCTAGTCTGATCAATCTTGACAGCAGGCCTGTGACCAGGGCTTCAGAGGCTGATCTTAAGGCCCAGCTAGGTTCATATGGGTGCAGCTGGTACTTTAAATAATCTGATCCCTATCAATTCCATGTACAGCACTTATTCATCTTGGGTCTCCAGATGTTGTTGGACTACAACTCCCATCATCCCCAGGAAGAATGGTCAATGGTCATGGATAATGCGAGTTGTAGTCCATCAACATTTGGGGATCCAAGGTTAAAGAACACTGATGTAGAGCACATTTCAGTAGTCTAGTCTGGGCAGTATCCACTTCACTCATTCCATTATTAGCACAAGGATTTCTGCTTGTGCAATGGTCCTTTCTCCCTCCCACCCCCATGCATGTCCAATGACCTCCCCAAATCTGCTCTGGAGGGTTGGGGGAAGCCTTAGAACATATTTGGAGGATGCAAGCGGTGAGAAGAGGAGAAAAACATTCCTCTGTGCAAGCAGAAATCCTTGTGTTGATGGAATGTTAACACAGCTCTTTGAATTCAATCCATAGTCCACTTTCTCTAAATGGGGTCAAAGCGAAGAAACCAGCTAAAAAGACCAAAGCTAACAAACCAGCCTAATTTGGTAAAAGAACTCCAAGCCACAGACACCAACTGCATCTCTGTTGTACCAAACACCACTGAGAAGTCCAGGAAAACCGCCAGGTTGTGATTCTCTCATCTATTCCCTAACATTAGTCATCTACCAGAGCACCCAAAGTTGTTTCTGTCCCCAAACCAGCTAGAAGTCAGATTGGAATGAATCCAAATAATCATCCAAGACTGTCTAGAGTTGAGGCCACCACCTTCTCTAATACCATGCTAAAAAGGTTAATTTGATTCTGTGTGAAAAGAATCTAAAATAATAAGGTTCAAAATAGGTGGGGATTTTTCAACAGATGTTGGATATATTGACTTCCTCAGGGCAGTAGGAACCACACCCTCCTTCAAAATGACATTAACCCCTGAGGTCCAGAAACCCAGTCATGGACAATTTAAATAACTAGTTATGTCCTTAGAGTAGACCCTAAAATGGGCATTAGTCTGCATTCTATCATATTTGCCTTGAGTGTTCTGCCACTTGCCCTCTGGTTGTTAACCTTATTATTTCATTGCCCTCAGCTCTTCAGACAACCAAGAAGCTGACATTGCTTTATGATTTGCTATGGACATTTGGCTTCGGTTATCTCCTCATTATTTATTTATTCATTCATTCAGTTTTTCATGCACCCAATAACAAGAGTGAAGTACAAAGTTAAAAGCAAGACAATGCCGTTCCTGTAAGGGGCATGATTTGCCTCCACCCTAATTATGGAAGACGCGGGAAGGTTCTCGAAATTACGCTAGGGTGCCACGTGAGATCGCTTATCCAATCTAAAGGGGCGTTGGAGCAGCAGATATAAAGCTGCTCCTTCCCCCATGCGCTTGCCTTTTTGCCTCGCGGCACTTACTGCTGGTTCGCGCTTGCAGGGGCTCTTTCAGCGTTCCGTTGGTGATTGTTTCCTTGCTAAATACCTCGTTTACCTTTCTCTGCTCTTTCCTCCCTTTCCCGTTGCTCTTTATCATTCCCTGTTGTTGTTTTGAGCCCCGACGATCAGCTGGGCTGCGGGCCTCCGCCCACGCGCCCGCCGGCTTCTCGCCGGCTCGCTGGCCGTTTTCCCTTGTATTGCCTGCGCTTTACAGCGTTTGTTGCTCGTGAAAAGTCCAGCTTGTTTTTTACTTACGGTGTTTGTGGGTGGTGACGTTCCTGGTTGTTATATTCCCTTGGTTATATATATAAATTTTGATTCCGTTTGTTCTGCCCGCCCCTTTTTCTTCCGGTTTGTTTTTAAATTGTTAAAGTTGCTTGTGTTTGGGTGCTTTGTTAGTTAGTTTCAGTGATCTTTGGTTCTTAGATAAATATATATTTCAATTGCTTATATATTTTTTTTTATTTATTTGCTATTGTATTATATTCAGTTATAATTTGAAGGCAGTTTTGGTATATTAATACCCTTTAATTCATAGCTTCCACCACCCTTTTTGTTTCCCTTCCCTTATTTTTCCTTTAATCCCCCCCCCCTTTTATTTTCTCGTCGTTTAAAGTGGTGTGTTGATCCTCTGGATTTCTTGTGCAGTTTCTTAATTATATTTATAGCATAATATTGCATAAATTCATAATTATAGCTTAGGTAATTTATTCTTAAGGTATATTGTTAGTTAAAACTCATTTGAAAGTTGTTGTTTGTTCATTTTATTGAGTTTAATAAATACCCTTTATCAAACACCCCCCCCACTTCCCTTCCCCTTAAATCCTCCACCCCCCCTTAATTCCAGTTTATAATACTTACCTGAAAATAAAAATAAATAAATAATAATTAATATGTGTAATAATAATAATAGGTTAAGTTAATTGGTGGATTGTAGTTATATTGCACTGTACGTGCACTGTTTTAAAAAAAGAGTTGGTAAATTCATAATTAGGTCACACTTGCATTTGGTAAGTTGTATAATTGTTGTTATTTGGTCTTTACAAATATGCCACCCAAGAAAGCTCAGCAGAAAAAAGGGGTGCGTGTTGTGAAGCAGACTACAAAGCGCCCGCCAATTCAGCAGGACACGTCTTCTGATGATGAGGAGGATTTGGGGACCATCCGTGTGTTGGTAGCTAGAGTTGAGGCGCTGGAAAAGGAACGCAGGCAGCCGCTGGACGCTGATGCGGGTACAAGTACCGCTCCAGCAGGATTGGTGTTCTTGAAGCTGCAGTACCCATTGAAGAGCCCTTAGCAGCTGGGTCACCAGCTGCTTTGCCTGCGGTTCCAGATACCATCTCTTCTCCTGCGGTTCTAGTCATACCTGCTGTTGGGCCTCTTCAAGCGCCACTGCCGTTTTCGCCACCGGCGGCCACGGCTCTGCCTGCGGGAACTTCGGGGTTTGTCGCACCCCCAGTGGTTGCCTCTCCGGCTGCTTATGCAGGTGACCAAATCGCACAGTCACAAGCTCTTCACACACAGGTTCAGGATTCTATTGCTCCTCCTCGTGACACTCCAATGGTGGCTTCTCAGTTCTCTAGTAATACTACTCACCCGTTAGTGTTTATGGGTGGTGTGTTGGTTCCGCAGCAACCCCAATTACCTTGGCTGACAGCTGCCGTGACTCCTTGGCAGCCGCCTGTGGCTTCTTCTGCACAATCTCCTGCGTATTTGCCTCTCCCACAGGGAGTTTATCCACATGGTGATAACTCCCTTCCCCTGGGTGACCATTTACTGTTAGCTACAAAAGAAAAAATTTGGCGTGGGGAATATATTGACCTGTTCACTCTTTTGTTTCGTGAAAATGAGATGAAGCCCAAGGAAGGTCAGGAACTTAAGGAGCGTGAGGCGGCCGTGAAAAGGAAGGTCGATCGCGTGTGGTCTAATTGGTTGAGCGCCTATACTATCTATATGGGCGTTATGACTCAGGCTTACCCATCTAGAGCTTTGTCCATGATTAAATATCAGGACATTGTTCATCGGGCCTTCCGTGAGTTTTCTGGAACCGCTTGGTTGCGTTACGATGCAAATTTTAGGCAGAGAGCGGCGTTGGACCCCACCCTTCGTTGGGATATCGAGCACACAGGCCTGTGGCTCCGCTCTATGACTCCCGCCAGGTCCACTTTAGGAGACAGAGCTGATAGTGGACATATATTAGCGCGTGCGCAAACTTCCGCCTTCGGCTCAGGCCAAGGCGGGCGGTGGGTTCAATCCCAGCATGTCTGCTGGACATTTAACAGTACAGGCCGTTGCCTCCGACGGCCATGTAAGTTCAGACACGTCTGTGGTTCATGTGGGGGCAACCACCCCAGCTCATCGTGCCAGCGAGCGTGTACAGCTCGACAGGGTACAGGGGAACAGCAACAGCCCAAACGAGGGTCTGGCAACAGCGGCAGTACGTCGCAAGGCCAGTAGCCCGATCAAGTTAATTCCTTTGGAAGGGTGGTTGAAGTTTTACCCCAATAGGCAAGCTGCTAGTTTTTTGCTTCATGGTTTCAAGGAAGGCTTCCGTATTCCATTTGAGGGTCCCAGGATAGCTACTTCCTCATCAAATCAGCCCTCTCTTAGCAACATGGCTTCGGTGGTGTTAGCAAAAGTTAATAAGGAAATAATTGCTGACCGGATATCTGGCCCTTTCTCTTTTCCACCCTTAAAAAATTTGAGGATATCTCCTATAGGTATTATTCCCAAGAAGCAGCCTGGGGAATATCGTTTAATCCATAATTTGTCATTCCCAAAAGGCGCCTCTGTTGATGATGGGATTTCTCAATCCTATACATCAGTTAGATATACGTCTTTTGATGAGGCAGTGAGAGTAGTTCGCAAAGCCGGTAGGGGCGCTTCAATGGCTAAGTGCAACATAAAATCCGCTTTTCGCCTCCTACCTGTTCACCTCGAGGATGTGGATTTGCTTGGTTTTAAATTTCGGGGTCAGTTTTATGTAGATAGGGCTATGCCAATGGGTTGTTCCATGTCATGTGCTGCTTTTGAAGCATTCAGCACATTTCTTGAATGGGCATTGAGGAGGAAAGCCTCTTCATCCGTCTCTGCTCATTATCTGGATGATTTTTTGTTTATTGGGCCAGCTGGGTCTTCACATTGCCTCCATCTGATGCAATCCTTTGCAGCTTTAACGAAAGAATTGGGGGTTCCTTTAGCTCCAGAAAAGTCTGAGGGTCCTACTACTTCTTTAACTTTTTTAGGGATCCAGTTGGATACTGTGGCTCAGTCTTCGAGTTTGCCACAAGAAAAGTTTATTGCCCTTCGGCAACGGCTTCGCGTGGTTCTAGGATTAAAAAGATTACATTGGCTCAGTTGCAGGAAATTGTGGGTCACTTAGTATTTGCATCAAAAGTTATTTCACCTGGTCGTGCATTCCTCAGGCATCTTTGTGACGCCATGAAGGGTGTTCGATCTCGCTGCCACTTTGTCAGAATTACTGCTGGGATGAGAGCTGATTTAAATATGTGGCTTCAGTTTTTGATGGAATTTAACGGCCTCTCTTTCTGGCGGGAGGAATTATTATTGGAAGCTGAATTACAGGTGCATTCAGATGCTGCGGGAGGCCTCAGCTTCGGGGTAATTTTTAGATCCCAGTGGTGCGTTGCAAGATGGCCTGCCACGTGGCAGGTATCCCGGATCACTTCTGATTTGACATTTTTGGAATTTTTTCCAATACTTGTAGCGGTTTATATCTGGCCGCTAGTATTTTGAAATCATACAGTGCATTTCTGGTGTGACAATTTGTCCACAGTTAGCGTTATCAATGCTCAGACTTCCAAGTCGCCTCGCGTTATGCGCTTGGTGCGAGCCTTTGTCTTGCAATGCTTGCGTTTCAATATTTTATTCGTAGCCAGGCATGTTCCAGGTTTACAGAATTGCGTTGCTGATGTTCTTTCCCGCTTACAGATGGCGCGCTTTTGGGAGCTTGCACCTGGAGCTGAACTGGATCCAGTCCCAGTCCCACCGTTCCTGTGGAACCTTGGCAATTAGAAGTCGGGGCCGCTATTGCAGCCGCCTTTGCTCCCAGTACTCAAAAAGCATATGAGCGTTCTTTTGCGAAGTTCCAGCGTTTTCGCACCATTTCTGCATTGCCTATGGCATGGCCTATTCCTGTTTCGCACTTATTGCAGTTTATGATATATTTAAAATGGCACAACAATTCTGTTTCCACTATCGCTGGGCACCTTTCAGCGCTGGCCTTTATCTCTAAGGCACGGGGACTGCCGGATCATTCTGTAGATTTTAGGGTCAGAAAGGTCCTTGAGGGTTGGTCGCGTTCCGCTCCCAGGCCCGCTGACCGGAGGAGGCCAATCACGCCCGATGTCCTCCTCCAGATCCTGGCATTGTTTCATTGTTTATGCTCATCTCAGTATGAGTCACACCTGTTCGCCGCAGTAACTCTGACGATGTTCTATGGTGCTTTTCGCCCTAGCAAAGTATTGGTCCCCTCTAAGCGCGATGTTGCCTACAGAGCCTTATGCTTTAGCGATTGCACGCTAGGTGCCGATATAGTAAGGTTTTCCCTACGAGTCTCTAAGACTGATCTGAAGGGCCGTGGCAGTATTGTGTCTTTGAGCACTTGCCGGGTCCCTGAATTATGCCCTGTGTCTGCAATGCAGCAATTCTTGTCTATATGGCCAGTGGGCCAGCGTTATCTGTTCATACATGCGGATGGTTCTCCCCTGACTCAATTTCAATTCTGGGCCGTTGTTCGGCAGGCCTTGTTGGCCAGTGGTCGCGTTGCGTGAGTCTATGGGCTGCATTCATTTCAGATTGGTGTGGCTATGGCCGCGGCCCTCGGGGGCATGAGCGTTAGCGATATCCAAGCGATTGGAAGGTGGCATTCCGATGCATTTAAGTCTTATGTCAGGTTTTAATTATGATGCATTGTGTTTTTGTTTCCATTAGGTTTGTTGAGCCTCCCAGTTCCTGTGAAGATTGTTCTGTGTGGCCATTCAATCTTGTTTTGGGCGCACCGGTGTGCCTCTTCGTCAATACCTGGAACACAGCTGCAGCTCTCGGCCATAGCTACAGTTCGATGGGAAGCCCGTAGGGGCATGTTATGGGATGCGCTGTTGCCATCAGTTTGCCGACTTATGTCTTCAGCGGATCGGCCTCATGTATTGTTGATTCATTTGGGGGAAAATGACTTGGTGCAGCGTCCAGGGATGGACCTGCTTCATAAGGTCACTCATGATCTCACGTGGCTTATTTGTTCATTTCCCACCCTCCTATTGGTGTGGTCGGATATGCTAGCTAGGAGGGTGTGGAGGGGTGCTTTTCATCCAAACAGGATCGATAGATCCCGGAAATGGGTGAATAGGAAAGCCAGGGCTCTGGTCTTATCTCTTGGTGGGGCATATATTCCTCATGATAGGATCAGGTTCTATGCCCCACATTTGTTTCGTGATGATGGGGTTCATCTTTCAGAACAAGGGTGTGATTTCTTTTTAGAGGATCTGATGTTGGGATTAAGGGGTTTGTTAATTTCTTTGGGCTGAGGGGACCAAGCTTCAGCTGATCCCCTCTTGTGGCATAGAATTCGGGCAGGTGAGGAATTGAGGTGATTAAGGCATTCTGAAAAAGGGGCACTTCCTAGGGAACCATCACGGCTTCATGTCGGGTGGGGATCTGGGTAGTGTCCTGGTGGGACCGGCTTGCGCATCATGGTGAACGCCTGTACGGCGGGGCCATGGTGTGGAGGTTGGAACCACATAACTGGCTCTAAGAGCAAGGAGGGAGGAATTCACCCATGTCCTTGTCTCTGGAGTTAGAGACTCAGAAGAATTGATGTGTTTTGAAGGTGAGGGTGTAATCCCTCATAGATAGGTTTAGCCTCACCTGCCCGAAGTATTTTGATATGAATAATTGGCTGTATTTTAATTGAGTTAGTATGTTATATTTAATAAATATAACATTATTCCAGTCTGGTGTCACGTGTCTTCCTTGGTGTGGGGGCAAAGGCCTTGGGAGTAGTCCCAGCTACAGCTGTGGAACATTCTCCCAAAGACAACAGGAAACTATCCAAATCCATCAGCCTCCAAAGGTGGACCATTAAAATTGGCTCTCCATCACCACAGAGGTCAGAAGTAGCATGAAAGCCAAACCTGAAAAGATATCTGTCCATGACAATGGAGTCATTGCTGGCTCACCAGCTCACAGATAATTGTCTCCAGTATAGAACATTACACTTAGAATATATCCTGACACATTGCCTGAACCTGATGTAATTTGGAAAAGACCCATGCTTGTCATGGCAGCCATGAAATCCTGACCCAATCCATAAAAAGCAGTATCCATGTGTATGTTAATGTCCCACAAGACCAAAAGCCGTGAAGTCTTGAACACTATTGGTTTTATACTCTTGTTTTATACTTTGAACTCTGGAATCTCGCTGAGTGTTTTGTGTATTGCCATGAAAACTTAGTAGGTTGTTAAGAAAGCACGTCTTGAGTTCAGAATTATATGTTTTGTAAGATTTTGTTTTGAAATGAGTTTATGGGAAGCAGCAGAATGGCATGGGGAGGTATTTTCAATTTAACATTGTGGAATGTGGAAAATCCACACTGGCTAAGGGTGCTAAGAGTTGTTAGGAGGCCCCTATTCCCCTCCCAGAGCCATAATTCCCAGAATGGTTTAATAGTCCCTCTGCCCAGGGAACTCTGGGAATTGTAGCTTAGCACTCTTAACAAACGACAGTTCCCAGGATTATTTGGGGGAAGCCGTGATTGTTAAGTGGAATAATACTGCTTTAAATGTGTAGTGTAGATGGGGCCTAAGGCACTTGAGTACATTTGTCAGAAAGATGGACTATAAAATATTTGAGCAGAACAATTCAAAAGTGTGGTTAGAAGGAGGGAAAAAAACTATGCCAGCTCCAGGCTGGTGTAGTTTGTCTCCTGGCATGCCCTTAACGTCCCTGGAACAAGAACAGAAAGGTGCTCACTTTGGGCCCCAAATATCTGCAAGAGTACCTCCTCCTCCTCTATGAGTCACTCAGACACATTACAATCTGCAGGACAGGCTCTTCTTATGGTGCCATCTCCCTCAGAGGTGTGAAGCTGAGTCTTTTCAGTAATGGCCCCAAAACTGTGGAACTCCCTTCCTATGAGAGATTTGTCAGGTGCCATCTTGTCCCAGCCTTTGGTGGTCATTGACCCTGGTCTTCAATAGCTGAACAGTTATTATTAGTGTCCCCCTATATATCATTTGGTTTGATGATATGTATGCATCAAAGTGTATTTTGGGATGGGGGTGTTTTATTTTTTATTTCATTGGATTATCTTTTTAGATGTAACCCACTCTGGGACCTTAAGGTAAAGGTTGGGTAGCAAATATAACACCTCCTTTTTTTTTCAATGACAGCAGAGCTCCAGGGTTGGAGGGGCACTGGCTGTGGACCTTTTCTCAACCTCACAGACAAAGCATATGAGACCAGAAATCTCCCTCTGAAAGCAGCCCTCTTTCTCCGCTCCTGGAGAGGGAGATCTGAAGAATCCCATGTCCTCTCAGATGCCCAGGGACCATAGGATGGCAACCTCAGTAAACAGATACCAAGATCCAAGTGATCCATCTAGTGATGGAAATCTCAATGTGAAAATTATCTTGCCAAGAAAAAAATGCCATTCACTTCAAGGAAGAGGCATGCACAAATATTGTTCCTGGGTAGTGAGTCTTTCCATTAGATGAATGGGTCAACCAGTGCATGTGATAGATCCATGTGCATATTTAAGCACACAAGGATATCTAAACTGGAGCATGAACATGACAACACAGTTTGAGACTGTCCCCAATGTTGAGCCACACATTCATGTTCAATGTATGAAGGTCAAAAGTAGAGGAGAATACAAGGGGAAGTTGGGGTCAGAGCGTTTTGTGCACTCACTCATTCTTTTGGGTGACAGAATAGGCTAAACATAGGAAGAACTCTTCCATGAAATTTTTAAACAAAGGAACAAACAGGGGCCTGGAACAAGATCTTGCAGTGTAGCACTGGTTCACATGGGTTACCCTAGTTTTGAAAGGATGAGAAAAAAAACTGGATATTAGCATCAAACATAGTTCTTGCTCTAAATTTGGTCATATTTCATTTGGGATTTTCTAAACTTTGGAAGTTTCTAAACATTTTAAACTGTAACCAGTCTGCATGCAAGTCAGTGGAGCATGAGGTTTCTGCATGCAACTAAGTGCTTGATTTGGCCTGGGAGGAGGTCTAGGGAATGCAATTCAAGTAATTAACCTTTGCTGAAACCTAAGAGGTATGGAGGATTTTTGAGTGGGCAGTTTCACCTCTAACTTTCAATGTCAACAGAGGGCTTCATTGCAGGGGTGCTCTTCTGGCTCAGCACAGTCCTTCAACCTGCAAGAGGAATATAACAATGAACTACACTACTGGTTGCAGAGTTGTATTCACTAATAGGCAAAAAACCTTGCAGTTTAAGAACATACCTATAGCCCACAGATATTTCTATCAAACTTTCAAAAGCAGGGAAATTGGGCAGCTATAGTGAATGGACCAGGGGAGCAGGAAACCTGACCTCCTCTCTGAGATATTGGACTGCCCTACAAATTTGTCAAAATGCAAACACAATTTGGGTTGGTCTTTGACAGTCCACCCTTTGAATAGGGTTTTCATGGTAAATGGTATTGAGGTGGTTTTACCATTGCCTTCCTCTGAGGCTGAGAGGCAGTGACTGGCCCAAGGTCACCCAGTCAGCTTCATGGCTCTGTGGGGATTCGAACTCTGGCCTCCCAGGTCATAGTCCAACACTGACCTGGGGGAGGAGCAGGGAAGGGAAGGGAAGGAAGGGGAAGGAGGAGGGGGAGGGAAGGAGATTGGGTGGGCACTGGGTAGAAGGGAAGACCCTATCCTTTCCAAAAGGAAAACATTGTGAACAGTATCATTACTTTTCAGGGTTTCCCCCACCTTTTTATTCTACAGCAGGTACATGTAGCCTCCTACCCAAAATTAAACAAAAGCTGTACCTGGCCACATCCACACCAGGCCTTTAGTTCACTTTGGACAGTCATGGCTTCTCTCAATAAATCCTGGGAAGTGTAGTTTGTGAAGGGTGCTGAGAGTTGCTAGGAGACGCCCTGTTCCCCTCATAGACCTTCAATCAGTGTGGCTGACTGTTAAACCAGTCTGGCCACTGGAGCTCTCTCAGTGGAACAGGAGTCTCTGCTCAGCACCCTTCACAAACTACACTTCTCAGGATTCGTTGAGAGAAGCCATGACTGTCCAAAGTGAACTAAAGGCCTGGTGTGGATGTGCAATGATACTGTTCGCAATGTTTTCCTTTTAAAGTTTTAAACTGCAGATGATGAAGGTCAGAGTATGGGGCAAGGTCAGTAATAGGATTACATGTATTCTATGAACATGGCTGATTTTTAATTAATTTCAACAAATTATAAGGCCAAAGAGGTCTTCTGCATCTTTAAAAGTTGTGCAGGGGGAAGGGAGAATTTCACCTTGTGGTTTTTCCCATTACAGTGTTGCAAGAACACCTGCACTTGGCTGACTTCCTCTTCTCCTAAAGATACAGGATCAGTCTCAGGCCCTGAACCTGGCAACCCTAGCTTGTGCCCCCTGCCATTGCTAGCCTGGTGCCCTCCCTTTGCCACCATGCTGCCCTGCCCCATTCCAGTCCCAGCAAATGGCAGCACCACCCAGCTGAGAGAGCAGGACAGCACCCACACCCAACCGCATGCACTAAGACTGCCCCTGGTCTGAATGAAACTATCTAAATATAGTACACTGCTTAAATTGGGAGTTGCTCCTTTGATTAGCACATTAAAAAGTGCCCTCCATCTCAAGTAACCCAAATACTACATTGTGCTGCACCGCTCACTGACTGCTGCTGAATAAGAAACCATTGTACTTTTGATATAAGTTATTTTTTAACTCATTTCTATAGCATATGTACATTCTTGGGTCAAAAGCAAAGAGTTATAAAATCACAGGGCAAAGCAAAAACTTTGTCTATTGTGGCATTTACTTCCTCAGAGATTACAAGCTTAATAGGCCTCACATATTGTTAAAATATTGATAGCATAACCATGTTGCAAATTGACATGAGTGAAAGTGACCTGTTTTGATTCAGAATGGGCTGGGTCTTTCCAAACCTTTTCTCGTGAATTCTCCAGCTGAGAAAAATCAGCCTGAGGAAATTCCTCCACCATCACTGCTTCACATCTGGCCTTTGCCTTCTTTCCCCTTTTCCACAAACATATAGGTTCTGGGAGAACAGGAGAAGGAGAAATAGCAGCTGAGGGCTGAAATTTCTCCTGGTAAACCCATGGGAAGGAATTAAGAACTGCATTTCCCAGAATCAGCAGTGCAGGCCCCAAGCATCCTGGAAGGTCTTAAGTGTTGAGTGAGAAACTTCAGCTTAACTCTGGGAACTTTTTTTAAAAAAAATCTTCCTGATCAATGAGTAAAGAAGGATAATAAATCAACTCTTCCTAGAGTTCACTTCTGCAGAAACAGTTCAGGATATAGGAACAACTTACAAGCACCCTCCAGCTTTAGCCTGGGCAGCCATTTTCCCTTCTCTCACAAGTTGCTATGTTTGGTGAAAACAGGAGTGAAAGTGGGGGAAGAGGAGGGGCTGCAGGTGACAAGGCTGATGCTGAACATTATGAGCTGAAGCCAAATTCAGTGAGGTGCAGAGATGGGCTTGGCTCATAATGGCTAGGGAATATCTGAACATAGGCAGGAAAAACATTTCCGAACTCCTTGTTTCCTAATTTTTTCTCCATCTCAAGTGGGAAGTGATTGATGAATTGTCATTCAGTGTTAATTAATTTTTCTCATGCATGTAATTCTAATATTAGAATGAAATCAGCTATATTGTTCCCTATAAAGCACAAGAGACACAGTTCTACACATGATTTGTTCATCCGAATGGTTTGTTATAGTAAAATTAATTGGAAAAGTAAGGGCAAAATTGCCCAGGGCATGTGTTATGCAGAGAAGAGATGCAGAATTGATGTGGATTTAGCACATAGTAGCAATTTATCTTTGCTCAGAAATTTTTTTTTAGAAACTTCTAGAGGAAACAGCACGAAATTAGAATTGACTGCCAGGTTTTAATGTATAATCCTCTAGATAATAAACAATGCATACCTAGTCATAGATGTGTGGTTTCCCCCACCCCCAAGCGCAGGAATGAGTTTCAGGTAGCAAAGTATAGCCATTGTTGAATTTCAAACTCATTTTGGTCAGGAAACATCTTACCAGCTAAATTAATTGCTTAACAAGTCTTCAAAAGACCCCGACTCAGGTATTTTAAAGGGTGCCTGTTATCAAAAACTCAGAGTGAAGCTGAAGAACACTTTCATAAATGGAAAGCGAGCATGTTGCTAACCACCATCCGTTCATACTTCATAGAGAAATTGTTGTGTATTTGTATAAAGATTTCCCCCCCTTGCTATGGTTGCATTTGCCAGCTGAAGGAACATTCTGTGCTGCTCTCCCCTCTTTTCTGAACAGTGAGAAGGGGTGCAGGGCTTATCTATGTCAGTTTCCTTGGAAAGGAGATCACTAGAGGCTTACGGCATTTTGTGATATTTGAGTTTGTTTACAAATGTTGTGGTGGAGATACAGCTTCACTCCAGCAGCTAAATCCACTGCCCCCCCCATCAGATCTCCAGAGAGAGGCACCTCCCCTAAAAGGATCTTTCTCTGTATCTCACTCAGAAACTTCAACTACAGTCTGTAGAAACTCCTTTCCCCCCCACACACACCTTGATTACATTGTTATTAGCTGGTGGAAAGGAGTTGTCTTGTATCAAGGAGAAATTGTCTTAACAATGATGTCCTATGAAGATGCATGACATAAATATCATGGGCTATTAGCAATCCTTAGTCAAGTCCTTGACCCTGGGCAGATATTGCTTTAAGACAGGGGTGGGGGATTTTGTTCAAGCTAAGAGCCACATTCCCCTTTGGGCAGCCTTCCAGGGACCACATACCAGTGCTGGGTAAGATCAGAAGCAAAAGTGGATAGAGCAATGAATGTAAATTTTATCTTTGTAAAGTGGGCCAGTTTCTACACACATTCTCAAACATCCCTCTCTATCCTCCATCCAGGCATCTTTAGAGTTCAAGGGCATGTTTCAACCAGGCAAAAACACTCCAGGAGAATGTGAAGCAAGGCAGTGAGGGGATCTGGGGTAAGGGGCTAGGGCTGGGGAGGGGAAGAGCCTGGAGGGTCAAATAGGGAGACCTGGGGGGCCCCATTGGCAATTCCAGGCACAGAAATGTTCTAGAAAATCCATAACAATGTTTTGAACAGTTTTACATACTTAATACAAACTACACCTTGAATAGAATTTGGATTAGACCAATAATCAGAATGATTAATGTTTTCCAAAAATTGTGACATTGTCATATTTCCCATAAAATATACTCTCTGAGCTTCTTTTTCATACTATGTATGCTTGATCCCAGCATTGCAACAACTCAGGTTTCAGGTACAGGAAATTATATTACATTACATTACAAGATGGCTGGATAGTTTCTAGAACACAGGGAATGCTGCTCCAGGAAGAATGCAGAACAGGCAAGAAAACAATGTAAAATTTATAGCTCGGTGACAAAACAAGGTAAAATCTATAGCTCGGTGTTGCAGATTACCTTTCTCTAGTATTATAACAAGGAGAGTAAGTCCATCTTCCTTTTTTATTTTGGAAAAAGTGGGTGGTCTCTCTTATTAGGGAGCAATCTGGTGCATGTATAGGCTGTTTTAAAATGAAGTTAGGAAGCAAATAAACTAGATAGATATTGGCATATAATATAAGAACATTTGAACACATGCTTCTTTGCATTTCTGGAAAAGAATCTTCCAAATACTCCTAACTCTTAATGATTTGAAAGGATTTTGTCTGTATGTGTGTCATTGTATTTGCAAATATTTGACTCTTCATTGCTAAGCTTCTAAATTGCCTAGAGACGTAAGTGGGTTCAAACCATCATTTTTCCTACTACAGATAACTTTTTCAATTGGGGAATCAGTCTTCATTCTCACTGAGCCTTTCTTCTATGCCAGTGCTGATCAAAAGGCAGCATAAATTTTGGCAGCCTCATAGGGAGTATGGCACTAGAGCCATACCCAGTAAAGTGGTATTTTCCAGGCTAAGAAACTTGGCTGAAATAGGAGGCCCAAGGTCTGCATCCAGGGTCAGTCCCACCATTAGAGCTTGTGAGGCAGCTGCCTCAGGCAGGGGCAGTGTGGTTAGTGCTGTGTGAGTCACGTGTCCCGGCCTGCAGTCCGTAAGTTAGCCTGCTATCTTCTGATGTGGTGGAGGATGATGTTAATGTTATCAATGGTGAAGTAAAATTCAACAACCAGTCCTGTTATCTTCTATAGCTATCTTATCTTTCACCCAAAGCAGCAGGATATCTTGGGCCAGCACTAACAGCTGCTATAAAATGTACCTTTTTCTAGCAAGCTGAGCTTGGTGAAGTCGGAAAATGACCATCACCCACTTAGCAATCCCAAACAATCCCTAGCAAGAGGCTGACTTAACAGGTATGCTGATTTCTCCCCTAATGGGCTTCATGAGGAAAGCTTCTCTCCTGCTTTGGGCATTGTTCTCAAAGAAGAAAGGAGAACTCGCATCCAGCTGCCTGATATACTCTGACTGAAGAGCAACTGCCCATTGTAAGAACAGCCAAATTGGAAAGCAAAGCAAATTGGGTTTCATGGATGAGTAAACACTTTCCTACAGCTTCACTGGAGAAATCAATGACAAGGAAGAAAATATGACTGGGCATGTCCTGACAAATTTTCAGAAACTAGGCTGACCCATATTATCTCGGGTCAAAAACCGCTGAATTACCTGCTTAAGTCAACATACCAAAATCCATGACAAAAAGGGTGCTTACTTCATCATGTAAAAATGGTTTATGAATCAGCTCAAAGCCTCATGTACTTGGGTAGTCAGGTGATAATAGCTATCACTTCAGGTTAGGGATGCTGCAAGAAGTTTGTAGGTCTGTATGATAAGGAATTCTTATAATAAACAAATAAACTATATATTCTTTAGGAATAATGTTATATTTTAATAGGTAAACCAAAGCTAAACTTCTCTCTTTCTCTGCTTGATGCTGTTTCTTTGGGGTCCCTTCTTGGAAAGTACGGTATGCTGGTACAGCTAGGTCCAGAAGTTAAGATAATGGGAGTAAGACCCTGGTACAGCAGTCTCTGTGTCTCCAAAGTGTCAGGAAAGGTCAGCTTTGGAATGTATTAGGTCATAAAAGTGATGGGTTGGTATTAGATTTTCTGAATAGTATGTGGTTGGCTAGATCTTAATGTAGGCAGCATAATGTCTGTGTAATATTTATGTGTAACTTTTGGATAGGAAGATGCTAATTTCTTTGTCCTGGAGGGTATAAAAATGTAGGCAGCAGTGCCATGTGGCAGAGCTCCATCAAACATCATGGGAAACTGACTTTCTGTATGTTTCTTACTAATAAAAGGCCTACCTTTTTGCTACAAGCTTGTGTCTTCAATTTCTTCAGGACCCCCAGTCCATCGGACCCCTAAATTCCCCGTCATACATGCCAAATACAACTCACCTGATCTGCTGCTTGAATTTCTGTTTGGTTCTCTTCAGAATCTGGATTCACAACTAGGGATGGGTGAGAAGTCTGCTGAAGTCGGATTTAGCACCGGATTTTGCAATACTTCACATATTCTCTATCTTTGCATAGTGACCATGTTTGCTCTGAACCTCAGTGGCTTTTCCCCAATACTGATTTTTTTAAAAAAAAAAACATCAAACTAAATATAATTATATTGTTTTTATATTGATGTTACTCACCACACAGCATAGCAGTAATTTTTGTAGGTCACTCTCTTTTTCTCTCTCTCTGCCACCCACCCCAAATCGAGGCAGGGAGAGAGCAAGCCAAGTGTAGCCCCTCTGTCATGCTAGAAAAAAACCCTGTCTGTTAGCATTGAAAGGGATAATGCTAAGAGATTAAAAGGCAAGTCTAGAAAATCTCTTTAATGTGGGCAAGGCTCTCTAGGCTTACTTTTAATCTCTAGTATTAACATTTTAAATGTCCTTCCACCTTGTTCCTTTTCCCTCCCCACTCATCTTATTTGTGGGACACACACTTAAATCAAACTGCATAAAAGCAGAAGATAGCAGAAACAAAGATGGGACAGAATGGTGTTCCAGTTTGATGGAATGCAATTGGAATGGACCTAAAAAGTGGACCCCATCTCTTCTCACAACAAATACTACGCTGTGGTCTGAGAGTTGCATGTCAAGCTTTTAAAAAACAGAATGGTTAACTTTTTTTGGCCCATGGGCCACATTCATCCTTTACCATCCCTCCATGGGCTACATGCCATTGGTGGGTGTGGCCAAACTCTCTCACACACACTCTTATATGTGCACAGGCACATAGCCCTCCACCTTAGCTGATCCATGTAAATTAGATGAGAAGGGGGGTCCACTCTCCATTCATTAAAAGATCAATCTGATCGCCAGTCTGGTGATTTATATCCTTATTAGGGTGATGGACTGCCTGAAGTGTCACTGTTGGCAAAACTGGTGGAGTCTTGGGAAGGAGAGAAGAAACTGTGGAGGGGGACTATATCAGCCTCTGAACTGGGGGTTAGCCACCCCTGTCTTAGACAGATATTAGCCACTCAGAGCAGCTACAAAGTGCAGCTCCAGCTGTATGTTGTTGCTCCAGGCAGCTAGCATCTGTTTGAAAAAAGAAAAAAATTAAATGCAGCTCTCACACCACCTTGTTGAATTAACTTCAAGTAACATTTTTAAAATGAATTCTCTCTCTGTGTGTGTGTGTTTCAATGAGAGAGAGAGTGTGTGTTTGCAGTTCATTGTACAGATGGGATGCAATGGAATTTTTGTTAAGAAAACCCATGAAATTGGCATGGACTGAATTTGGACTGATCCATCCATCCTACATCAGGCTGCCTTCAGAAGTCACTTTCAAACAATTTGTGTATGTGCTTCCAACTTCTCCTCGTGCATCCAGCATGAGTAAACCTCTTAGTTTTACAAACTACCATTTGCTGCTATGTCAGAAGTTGAAAACTGTGGTTTGTGTGACCTCTCCAAATCAAGATCAACCTCAAATCACAATTTTATGGTTTAGATGTCACCACAAACTATGGTCTGAAAAACTAGGAAGTTTAGTTTATTAAGGTTTTGTTTATATATTTTCTTTTTAGTGTAAGCTACTTTGATTATTATTCTAATAAGAATTTTGTATTTTGTATATGTTAAGGGGAATGTAAGTTGAGCAGTTAATGTGCAGAATTGCTGTTCTGTTCAAGGCAGTGGTCTCTGCCAGAGACGGCTCTAGTCCAAGCAGGGGGAGTGATAGGCACAGATTCAGGTTTCAGCAAGGTGAGCAAGACACCAGGCAAGGAAAGGTTCAGGTTCTGATGAGGCAAAGTAAAGCATGGCAAAGGACAGGTTCCAATAAGGGGAGTCAGGCAAAGCACAGCCAATAGCACGATGGACCGTTCCATGTGGATAGCTCCAGCCTGAAGCATAAAGGAAGCAGGTCAAAAATTATGTTCCTTTAACAGCAAAGAATTAGACTGAGGGCTTATCCACATGGGAGCATTACTTCATACTAAAAATGCTGTTTTTACCTCCATCTCCTATTTGTACCGTCCACGGTAAGGGCTCAATGCAGCTGCAAACACGGTGTTTTCTATTCACACTGCAGAGAAGGATCAATCACACAGTTTCCTAATGACCACACCCTCTAGTTTAACATTTCCAGTCCCTCTGGTTACTTGGCAAGCATGCATGCTCAGTTTGTTCTACCAGCTAGTTTCATTAAAAAAAACAACCCAGAAGTGTGATTATTTGTATTTTCACTGCTGAAATACAAATCTTTCTTTGAGCAGTGTTATGCTTCTGAACACAAGAAAATAAAATAAAGACACCATTTGCAGCAACCTAAAAAAGCAGAACGGGAGAGAGCAGCTGGAAGTTGCTCTTCAGCCCACAGGAAATGAAATGAAAGAAGGGAGGAGGAGAGAGTGGGCATGGAGAGGTGAACGATTGACACACCCACCTAAAAGCGTCAGAGCACAGCGTCTACAAACACTAGAGATACACAGTGAAGACATTCTTTCCTTCCCTTTTCATATTATCAGCCGATTGGGTTAGTACGGATTTATAGGGGGGAAATTGAGTGATAGCTTCTGTTTGTCAATAATGTCATGTGAACCATGCACATTAAAAGGGGATGTGAGTAGCACCAAACATACACCAAACCGTGTAGATGAGCCCACTGTCTTAAACTGAGCTGTAGCTCCATCTTGGTGGCTAGTTCCACCCCCGCCACTCAGTGAGGAAAACCTTTTTAGTTCAAAGGCCTAGTTTGCTTTAACACTCATTAACTCTGACAGCACAGGAACCAGCACATGGTTCTGCTGGGATTTCTCGCATGGAGTCCTCAGAGTCAGAAGAAGGCAATGCAACTTCCTCAGGCCAGAGAGGTACAGGACAAATAGATTGCTCTCATGCTAGAGTTTGAGAGCATCAAGGATGTCTGGCTCCAATTCTGGAAGCAATTTCCTTTAGTCCTCTGGTATTCTTTCTGAATCCATGGACTATATTCCTAAATGGGGAATTGTACCTAGGATCATGGCACCACACAATCAGGATTCTTGATCCAATGGGAGTCCTGATCATATGGAAACCAAGGAACAAGCAATGGTTCACATGTAGACTTCTTCACTGCAGATGGTCCACATCAACATATGGATGCCTGTGGCAGGGCCAACAACACCCCCCTTCCTACTCCCAGTAATCGCATGATACTCCCTACATGTGATTCATGTATGAAAAATGGTTATTGTATGTGTGTGTGTCATTATATGTGTGATGTATATATTTTATTCACTGCAGCCCAAGGCTTTTTTAAATAGAATGTGGAAGTGTGATTTCATGAAGGGGGAATTGCCAGCGGCAACTTAAAGACTAACTAATTTATTATAATGAGCTTTTGATGAAATAGGCTGTTATCTTTTAAAGTTCTTGCTACAATAAATTAGAGCATTTTTAGACACAAGACTTAAATTGCTGTTACGCCTCACTTGTACTATTTGAGTGGATTTCTGAGTACTATCAATGTGGGAAAGTGTGCTGATGAAACCTGATGTCAATCAAAATTCTGACCAATATCAATTTTTCTTTTTTTTATTAAGGCATTTATATCCTGTCTTTTCTAAACGTTTGTTAGAGAAAAACAAAATACAATTTAAAGACCTTTAAAAACTTATCAGAGAACAAGCAGCAGATAAAAACATCATATAAAAACAATTAACAACTGCAGCTATAGACATTAAGAATATCCAGAGAAACTCATTTGATTTACCTGTCCAGGGAGACAGTACAATCAAAACCCAAAATGGGTTCGAAACATCCTGGGGAGTCAACAGTGAAAGGTTTGATAAGCTACCACAAAGCTGGCAGGCGCCAGAAGGTTTCATAAGGGCCTCTAAGAAGATAGGGAGTTAGATCATTGGCTCATCTAATTCAGTCTTGTCTACACCAGACTTCTCCAATGCGGTGCCCTCCAGATGTTGTAGACTATAACTCCCGTTCCAACTCCAACCAGCACAGTAAGTTTTCTACCAAAGCACTTCCCCTGTGGATGATTTGACGAGCCATTGTTGGGGTTCCTATTGGAGAATGCTGTCCAGCTATCCTGGTCCCAAACCATAAGGCTTTAAAGGTCATGAAGCACTTTGAATTGGGCCCAGAAACAAATTGGGAGCCAATCCAGCTATTATAAGGAAAGCAATTTAAGAAAGAAAAGCTCTTGTCCTTTAAAATGTCTCATGCCTCTGTGGTATTTCCTGCAACAGACTAACACAGTTACTCTTTTGGAAAACTTCCAGTTACAGTAAACATGTTCCAATTAATGCACTGGTTATTTTCTCCTGAAAAATGTGTGAAATTCATTGCACATAGCACACTGCGTCAGTCTTCACTCTCTATAGAAACATCATCCAATGTGCTGTAGATCATAGGAACAGAGTAAAAAAAATACAACTGTACCAGACTCATTTCTTTTCATGCGTCAAATGGAACCACATTCTTTGGGAACATGGTATCAAAACAATCCAGCTGCAACTTTCCTGAAAATTATGAAAAATTATTATCAGGTGTTTTATGAGTTGGGAGAAGTTTCGTGTGAGAGACATATAGATACAGATGTCATTTACTATATACCCATACATCATTAACAGGTTGGTCCTAAGTACCAGTTAAGACAGGAAATCTGTGGCTCTCCAGATGCTGTTGGATTACAACTCCCATCATCTTTGGCCATTGGTCAAGCTGGATGAGGCTGAAGGAAATTGGAGTCCAACAACTTCTGGAGGACTACAGGTATTAAGGTTATCCCACTGCACTCCTGGTTTCTCAGCTTAGTACTAATGTATTTGGGTATTAAGTATTAAAGGAAGAACACTTTAATGTATGAAAACATTAAATTGGAGGATGTAATGCACAATAGAGTTATTTATGTCTACAGGACGGATGTGAACCTGTGGCCCCTCAGATGTTGTTAGACTCCAGCTCCCATCAGCCAATGGTCAAAGATAATTGAGTTATAATCCAGCAACAGATTCCCTCTCCCTTGTCTGTGGGAGGGGGGTGATGCCTAATACAATGGTTTAATTACCACCTTGAAATTCATTCCATGAAACTTTCCAATCCCATGGCACTTCCAGATGTTGCAAGACCTCCAAGTCTCGTGTCTATAGCAATACAATTTATGGGAAGCACTTTCATATGATTATTCTTCAGGGGCATGGCTATTGTGAGCTATCAAAAGTATCAAGTAATTCTTTTACAATTCACTGCTTTTCTTTTTAAGGAATAGTAAACCTGATGAACTGAGAGCAAGCCTTTGATAATTTCCTCCTCCTCAATGAAATCTCTCCCTCTCTGGCATTTGAAATGAGACTTTAGGAGAGAGGCAGAGAGGGCTGTTGCTGGTTTAGAATCATAGAATAGTAGCATTGGAACGGGCCTATAAGTCCAATGCCTTGCTCAATGCAAGAATCCAAGTTACTCTATAGGGCATCAGAAAATTGCCCAATGCAAATTTGCACAATAATGTTTTTTAGAAGACCCATATCATTGCCCACATCTGATACTAACATATGCTTGTTGATCTGCATTGCATGTCTCATTTGGCCCAACTGGATGTAAGTAGAGGCAGGATGGAAGAGCAGGGCTGCAGCAATGGCACAGTGGTGTGGGGGTAGGGATGGAATCCACATTTCGGTGCCAGTTCGATTTTCAATCTGTTGAACTTCTTTCCAGTACTGCTTCATAAGGGATCGATGTTAGCTATTTGAGATAAATCCCGATTCTTTCCCCCACACACATTAATATCAATATTTTTAAAAATATCATTTTTCATATGTTTTTAAAATATTGATATTTTCCTCAAAATATTTTTATATTTATTTATATTTTATTGATATTATGTTTTGAGGGAAATATTAATATTGATATTTTTGATGTGAATTTTTTTTTTTTTTAAACAGCTTCAGCTGCAGAAAACTGCTAGGAAAAAATCAGATCCAGGAGGACAAAAAAAAAGTAAATAAATAGAAAATCTGGTGTCAAATTTGAAATTTGCAAAATTCAAACACATCCCTAGCTCAGGGGTCCTCCCACTGTGGCTGCATAAAAGGTAGGATAGGGAGAGCAGATTGGCTCAGAGTGTGAAAGAAACAAACAGGAAGGAGCTGAACCCAAGAAAAGACCACTAGAAAAAGGAAAGGAGAAAACTGAGTTAAGTAAACCAAAGCAACAAAAAGAATGCTAGGCAGAGCATATCACAGAGGAGGAAGGGGGGGATATGGGAACAGCCTACTGTCAGCCAAGTACAGAAAACTGGAGTTTGGGGTATGATACACTCTCCAGAGGGCACCTAACTCCTTAGGGATTCAGGGACCCAGTAGGTAGACCCTGAAGTAATGGCTCTGGAGGCTCTCTGGATAATAGGTATCTGATGGGGACTTTCCCCCTCACACAGGGTATAAGATCTTTTCTGGGGCTGCACCCAAACTCTAGAACTCCTGGTTAAGGGAGACCCATGATGGATGACCCTGGAAAAATAATATAGTCCTGTGAAATACTCTTAGCCCCAACTTCTCCACATATTTTCTTCCACCTTTTTATCACAGAAGTTCATGCACATTTGCCTCTGACTCATTAAAGGTGCTGACCTTTTTGGAATTCTCCCCTGACAGTTAGGGCTTAACCAATCACATCCCCAGCCCATTCCCTGGCTAATCTGCCACAGAGAAATAACATTACAGAAAGAGAAACAATAAATAGTTATAAGATTTACTGCAGATTGGACAAAACCAAAGCCAAAAACACAATCCTACACACTCTTAAGTAAGTCTCACTGAACCCAATGGAACTTACATGGAATAAGACAGCAATTCTAACCCCACTTAGCTGGGAGAAAGCCTACGATTCTGCGATAAATTAGTTCAGCACAAAATGTAGTTTGCAGTATTTTGACTGAAAGTTTGCATTACAAATGACGTAAAAGGAATTTATATACAACAAAAGTCTTCTGAGGCTGACCAACGAGTCCAGGCAGCAGTCCAGGGCTTGCACGGCCTCTCCCAATTCAGATGTTACAGAGAAATAGAGCTGGGTATCATCAGCATACTGCTGACACCTCGCCCCAGATCTCCTGATTACCGCTCCCAAGGGCTTCATATAGATGTTAAACAGCATGGGGGACAAGATGGTACCCTGCGGCACCCCACAGCACAACTGCCAGGGGGCCAAAAAGACAGTTACCCAATGTTATTCTCTGAGAGTGACCTTGGAGATAGGATCGGAACCACTGTAAAACAGTGCCTCCAACAAGTTGGCTCAGAAGGATACCATGGTCAATGGTATCAAAAGCCGCTGAGAGATCAAGTAAGAATAACAGGGTCGCACTCCCCCGTCCTTCTCCCGATAAAGGTCATCCATCAGGGCAACCTATGCCGATTCAGTCCCATAACCAGGCCCGAGCCCAGACTGGGATGGGTCAAGATAATCTGTTTCATCCAAGAGTACGTACAACTGCTGTACCACAGCCCTCTCAATTACCTTCCTTAAAAGGGGGTCGGTATTTGTCACAAACCAATGGGTCCAGAGTGGGCTTCTTCAGGAGTGGTCGGATCACTGCCTCTTTCAGGGCACCTGGAACCACTCCCTCCCACAATGATGCGTTGACCACACCCTGGATCCACTCGGTCAAACCCCCTTGGCAAGCTTTAATAAGCCAAGAAGGGCAAGGGTCCAGATGACACATTGCTGGCCACATCATCGCAAGCACCTTGTCTACATCATCAGGCCGCATCAACTGAAACTGTTCCCAAGAAGTTGCAGCAGACGTTGCACTGGACAACTCATTGAGGACTACAGTAGATGTAGAGGAGGCATCAAGACTGCTGCGGAGGTGAGCAGCTTTACCCTCAAAGTGCCTTGCAAACAATTCACAGTGGGCCTCCGAAAGGTCTAAAACTCCATTTCCTGGAGCTGATGTCAACAGACTCCTGACAATATGAAAAAGCTCCACTGGACGGCTACTTGAGGATGCGATGGAGGCAGAGAAGTGGGTGTTCTTCGCTGCCCTCACCACCACACAGTAGGCACTGTTATGATGTTTTACTCATGCCTGATCAGCCTCACGACATGTCTTTCACCACTTGTGCTCTAGCCATCATCCAGCCTGTTTCATTGGCCTTAGCTCACTGGTGTACCAAGGGGCAAACGGGGCTCCACAATGCTAGAGAAGGTGCTTGGGGGCAACCGTGTCAAGAGCCACAGCGTGACAAGGGCTTCACCAGGGTCACCTGCTCTATCTACTGGGAACTCCCCCAGGGCATTCAGGAATCCAGTGGATTCCATTAGTCTCTGGGGGCAGACTATCTTAATCTGTTCACCACCCCTGCAGGGTGTTAGTCACCCTGATCACACTAACTCAGTCACCCTGAGTTAGTGTGATCAGTTCCATAGCCACCACATTATTGATAAATACAATGCTGAGGTAGTGAGACATGATGCATAAAGTCCTTTTTCATTCATGGAATAGGTTTTGAATGCTAATTGTTGTTAACACTGAAATGGTAGGAGATTCACCTGTTCCACAGAGCCTAACACAACAAGCAGATCATTATCTTGTCATCTATAGGTAATATATCTTGTGTTATAGAGAATGATGCTTACTAGCAAATAGGAGAGATTAAAAATACCACCACCACCACCTGTCTGCGTCAGGTTTTGAAACTTGACCTCAAAACGATCAAGATTATTCAGTTTTGGAGGTCCATTAATAGTTGTCGTGCTGCCCATTTCTACAAATTAGCTTTCTAAGATACACTCTGTTTTAATCAGTGCACAACACACATTGATTATGTTTTATTTTTGATTTAAGGGCATTTGTCATGGAGCACTGTCTCTTTTATGACAAAAGAGCTTCCATCCTGGAAGCCACTAGATTGCTCTAAAAAGGGTTTGGAAGTAATTTATAAGACTCTTGGAGCAGTGAGATCATATAAAATGTGAATGGTAAATTAGAAATTTTCCATAAGTTGTTTATCATAATATAGGAAAGATGGAGAATAATGGCAATTCTGTGTAAAGGGAACTTGTTTCACAGGTTCATTTATGTTTGACATAGCCCAAAGAAACTAGTGTTGAAACAGTTTTCTATATTTATAATCAACATAGAGGAAGTACATTAACCAAGCACGGGCGCCTGCATGCGCTCACACACACACGCACACACAAGCACTAGGTCAACCTCTGTTTCCTTCAGGTTATTTTCCCTTTATCACAACTGTTGTTTATATGCTATAGTGGATGGGGTTACTCACCATAATGTTATGGGTTTCCTCTCAGAGTTCTGTGAGTAGAGCTATCAGTGTGGATTGCCCTGAGGTTGACCTGTTCTGTGGGAGCTTTACAGGGGAGTGGACAATTCCCTATGAGCACAAGTCTAGTCGGGGCAGACAAGAATAGGACCTTGCAGAACTCCAAGGGGCCCTTGTAGCTGAAACATTCTCCTATGGCAACTACGGGATGATGTTGTCTCTGCAGAGAGCTACAACCAACTGAAACATGTGTTGTTGTTGTTGTTGTTGTTGTTATATGGGCACAACCTCCATGTAGGAGCAAAATATAAAATATACATTGTCTGTAAAATATACATAATGGAACATCTCCTTTGCCATGTATTCATGATGTGAACTTGCTTTCAACTTGGGTAAAATAGGCACATACGTAATTGTGTGCATATGTATAAGAGAGAAAGAGAGAGGACTGCTTTTTGAGAAATGTGCTGATAGTCAAAAGGGGTTAATCCAATATTTGGTTGTTTAAAATTCACATTTGTGTTTGAATGAGCATTTATTCTTTCTTTTAAGTAATTGCCTCAGCTTAATTTGAAAATAAACTCTGAAGGGAAAACCTAGTATGTTTATATATATGTTTGCACCATTAATGTTACTTGTAATGGTGCATGCAATCTGAAACATTTTACAGCCATTGCGAAATGAGAAATATCAGTAGATTGCCAAGTAGATACTTCTCAGTTGGAAAGAATGACCAAAGTAATGGGGAAAATTATAGAACTCACATTAGTTGGGATAGCTTTCTAAATACTGCCATTAAAATGTAATTTTTCATCCAGAAGGGTACCAAACAGTGACATACATTTTCTAAATACACAACAAATACAAAAGGTGGTAAAATAGAATTAATCACGAAAGATGTAAAGGATCAAGAGTTGAAATGAAAGAAACATGCTTTTGCTTTACTCTTGATGAGGTTCAAAAATGCATGTAAAAATAACAAGAAAAACAGTTTTAAGATGTCTTATTTTGTGATTTTCTTGTTACCCTTTCACTTCACGGGCAAAAGCCAATGTAAATTGATGAACCTTTAATTCCCTTGCCTTCATTAGCTCTTAACTTCTATGTGGACCAGACTGGAGCAGTGCCCAGTGTAATGGATTTACATGAAGAAAGCTTTCATCTAACGTCATTCTCAGCTCACTGTGTGTCATTCGCCAAGCTGTCATCATTCAGCCTAACCTATCTCATGGGGTTATTATAGGATTAAATGGAAATTCACGTTCATACAACTAAAATGCGCTACAGAAACAAAGGCAATCTAGTGTAAGGTTCTGGACAAGGCACAGTATTTTCCTCTTGAGAGTTAACAGGATCCAAAGAAAACTTAGAAAACCCCAAATATATTAAACTGAATATAACATATGTATTGCTGCTGTTTATGAACCCAGAGTGAACTCCATGTTCACCAGATGTTTTGAGCCTCAATGCTGAATGTAGACAGTAATCAGATTTTTTAAATAATAATAATAATAAAGCTGTATATAAAAAACTTGGTTAGACAGCTCAGTGTCTGAGAATGTAAAACATAATTCACAACCAGAGACAGGAGCCCTTACCTTTTCCTAACCTCCAACTTGGTAGCATCACCCAGCAGGCATAATTGCTCTATTCTGCACAAAAAGGAAGAAAAAAACTGACTAAAAGTCTTATTTATATGGTTTCTGGAACTTGTCCAATATCAAGGAAAAGTGAAGTAGCTATGTCAAACCTGATTTTTGTTTAAAACATGTGCCTAAACCTGGACTATATACCACTCTCTTATTTTTATGATAGTGTCTGGGTGTCCCATCTGCTGTCTCTTACAGTTGCATCTCCCACATAGATTCCTGTGCTCTTTGGAAAAAGGAAACTTCGTGTAGTTTCTTATTTATTTATTTTATTTTTATTTATTGTACTTTTAGACCGCCCTTTAGCGACAAGCTCTCAGGGCGGTGTACAACAGAATAAAACCACATTAAAATACAGGTGAGTGAGGGTACAATACAACAATAAAAACATTTTAAAAGCAAGGTGAAGACAAAGATTAAAATAAGATTACAATTAAAATTAAGATTAAAATTAAAATGCCTGGGCAAAGAGGTAGGTCTTTACCTGGCGCCAAAAAGATAACAAAGAAGGCGCCAGGCGTATCTCATCAGGGAGGGCGTTCCATAATTTGGGGGCCACCACTGAGAAGGCCCTAGATCTAGTTATTGCTCTACGGGCCTCCCTATGAGTTGGAACCCGGAGAAGGGCCTTCGACATCGAGCATAGCGAACGGGTAGGTACATAGCGGGAGAGGCGTTCCGCCAGGTATTGCGGTCTGATGCCGTTAAGGGCTTTATAGGTAAGAACCAACACTTTGAATCTGGCCCGGAAACATATTGGTAGCCAGTGCTGTTGGGCCAGGACAGGTGTTATATGGTCAGATTTTTTAGTCCAAGTAAGAACTCTGGCCGCAGCATTCTGCACCAGCTGAAGTTTCCGAACCGTCTTCAAAGGTAACCCAACGTAGAGTGCATTACAGTAGTCCAATCTAGAGGTTACCAGAGCATGGATAACTGTGGTGAGGTTCTCCCTGTCCAGATAGGGTCGTAGTTGGGCTACCAGCCAAAGCTGGTAGAACGCATTCCGTGCCACCGAGGCTACCTGAGCCTCCAGTGACAGGAGCGGATCTAATAAGACCTCCAAACTACGGACCTGCTCCTTTAGTGGGAGTGTAACCCCATCTAGGGCATCTCAGTCTTGTCGGGATTGAGTCTCAGTTTATTAGCTCTCATCCAGTCCATTATCGCGGCCAGGCAGCGGTTTAGTACATTAACAGCCTCACCTGAAGAAGATGAAAAGGAGAAGTAGAGTTGCGTATCATCAGCATATTGCTGGAAACGCACTCCAAATCTCCTAATGACCTCACCCAGCGGCTTCATATAGATATTAAAGAGCATGGGGGACAGAACTGAACCCTGCGGGACCCCATATTGGAGTACCCAGGGACTCGAGTAATGCTCCCCAAGCACCACCTTCTGGAGACGATTCTCGAGGTAGGAGCACAGCCACTGCCAAGCAGTGCCTCCAACTCCTAAATCCGCAAGTCACCCCAGAAGGATACCATGGTCGATGGTATCAAAAGCTGCTGAGTCATCAAGGAGAACCAACAGAGTTACACTCCCTCTGTCTTTCTCCCGACAGAGGTCATCATACAGGGCGACCAAGGCTGTTTCTGTACGAAACCCTGGCTGAAAGCCTGATTGAAATGGATCCAGATAATCAGTTTCATCCAAGAGAGCCTGGAGCTGGCGAGCGACCACACACTCTAGGTCCTTGCCCAGGAATGGAACATTTGCTACTGGTCTGTAGTTGTCAAGATTATCAGGGTCCAAGGAGGGTTTTTTTAGGAGCGGTCTCACCACCGCCTGCTTCAGGCAGGGTGGTACCACTCCCTCTCATAAAGAGGCATTAATCACCTCCTTGGCCCAGCCGGCTGTTCCATTCCTGCTAGCTTTTATTAGCCACGAGGGGCAAGGATCCAGAGCAGAAGTGGTCGCCCGCACCTGTCCAAGCACCTTGTCCACATCCTCAAGCTGTACCAACTGAAATTCATCCAATAAAACAGGACAGGACTGTGCTCCGGACACCTCATTAGGTTCAACTGCTACAATGTTGGAGTCAAGGTCCCGACGGATGTTCGTGATCTTATCTTGGAAGTGTCTCGCAAACTCATTACAGCGAGCTGTTGATGATATTATTGCGTTCTGAGGACCAGAGCGTAAAAGTCCCCGAACCACTTTATAAAGTTCCGCTGGGCGGTTAGAAGATGACTGAATGGAGGCAGCAAAGTACTGCTTCTTTGCTGCCCTCACCGCCTTCACATAGAGCTTGGTAGAGACCTTCACAAGTGCATGGTTACAGCCGTCAGGAGTTTGTCTCCATTTGCACTCAAGCCATCTCCTTTCTTGCTTCATCACTCTTAGCTCCGGGGTATACCAAGGAGCCGATTGAGCTCTGCAAAGGAGAGGGCGCACTGGGGCGATCACGTCAGCTGCCCGGGTCATTTCCGTATTCCACAGAGTGACCAGGGTTTCGACAGGAGCATCAGTTTTATCAGCCGGAAAACTCCCTAGAGCCTTCTGAAAACCCTCAGGATTCATTAGTCTCTGGGGATGGACCATCTTAATTGGTCCTCCACCCTTGCAGAGGGGAGAAAACATTGTGAGTCTAAACCTCAATAGGCGGTGATCTGTCCATGACAAAGGAATAGATGTAAAATCCCTCACTCCCAGATCACCATCCCCTAATCCAGTGGCAAAAATTAAGTCTAGAGTGTGCCCCGAGATATGCGTAGGGCCAGTAACAAATTGAGACAGCCCCATGGCTGTCATGAAGTCCTGAGCCACCCCAGACAAAGCGGTCTTGGCATGAATGTTGAGATCCCCCAATACCAAGAGCTTGGGGGATCGCAACAGTAGATCCGTGACCACCTCTGTCAGCTCAGTTAGGGAGACTGTTGGGCAGCAGGGTGGACGGTACATCAACAGTATTCCCAGTCTGTCTCGCTGACCCAACACAATGTGGAGACACTCCAGACCATTAGCCACCTGGATAGGGTGCCTAACAAGAGGGATGGAACTTCTATAGACCACAGCGATTCCGCCTCCCCGACCCTCGGATCTACCCAGATGCTGAACCGAGTACCCAGCTGGGCACAGCTGGGAGAGATTGATGCCTCCCAGATCGCTCACCCAGTTTCTTGCCAACTAGAGTCTAATAATTAGGACTGTGCATTAGAGTCTGGCTGGTACATCATGACCAAAGAAATTTGACTATCACAGCATTGCAAAAGAAAAGAACTGACCCTCCACAGGTGGATGGAGAATCATTTTTGAAGAACAGGAAACCTTTGATACAAAAATAGCAGGAGGTTGTAGCAACCGCATTGAAATTTTTATCACCATCTTATTTATATTACTTTTTAAAAATCACTTTCTGATCCCCTCCCAATAGATCAGGGTAGATCACACATAGTGTTAACATGTTATTTAATTATCAGTGATCTTTTAAATGGATATAGCCAGAGAGCAAGACTATACATACTTTTTGTACCTAAGCACCAGCAATGTAGCCAGCCTTCCTTGTTAGGTGGGGCAGCCACATTTCTAGGTGGGGCATTGGGGGAGTGCATAGCGCCAGCCAGTCCCAGCCCCTACTAGGGGAAGAAAAAGGCAGCAACCTTCTCCCTTACTCCTCCAAGCAGAGAGTATGTTAACTTAGGTAAAAGACTATGTAAAGGTCAAGTCAATAGAATGAACACCAGAAATTAAATGACTGGCATATTTTTGTTTCATAAGAAAAAAAGAATACCGTGAACAAGGAGATACCTCAAGGTGTTTACCCCTCATTATTTATTTATTTATTGAATGTACATCCCACCGTTCCTCCCAAAAGGAGCACAGGGCAGTAAACAGGTGGTGAAACACTAAAAACAACTATAAAGCATCTTAAAATCAAACATCTTTTTTAAAAAATCATAAAAACATATTTAAAAACTTCTTTAAAACATATTTTCAAAAATCTTTCAAAACATTTTTATAAACAACTCCAACACAGATGCAGACTGGGATAAGGTGCCTACTTAAAAGGCTTGTTGAAAGAGGAAGGTCTTCAGTAGGCGCTGAAAAGACAACAGAGACAGTGCCTAATATTTAAGGGGAATGGATTCCAAAAGGTAAGTGCCACAACCCTAAAGTTCCACTTCCTATGTTGTGCAGAGTGGACCTCATGGTAAGATGGTATCTGCAGAAGGCCCTCACCTACAGAGCACAGTGACCAGCTGGGTATATAAGGGTCCCTCCTTCTAGTCTTGTTCCTGACCTTTAGATTTTCCTTCAGTCTGTACAGTCAGGAGGAAAAATACCTAACTGGTTAATATACAAAGGATTAATTGATTGGAAACTAATTGTGGAAAGAAATTGGATTTTTTTTTACAGGTTGCTGGATTGATTTTTCTGCCCAGAAGCCCTGAAAATGCCCCATGCTGAGAAGCAAGCCAATTGCAGTGTGAATGGCAATGTTTCTATTCCTCTAGGACTGTTTTCATCATTTGCCATCAAGTACTCAAGAAAAAGAAGGAAAAAATAGCAACTATGATTGTGATTATAGTGAGTTCTTCAAAAAAGTAAAGGATAACTTAGGGTTGTTGTTTTTCCAGATCACTTTAAGTTATATCTTTATTTCACCCTTTGTCAATAAGCACCCAGTCCTGCTCTGGTCATAAACAAACTCTTACTTCTCACTTCAAACAAACAAACACACTCCTTTATAGCTGGCTCTGTAGAGAACACAACTGAAACTGAAACAGAAAAGCAGAGGAAAGGAAAGACCAAGGGGCAGCACCTAATTCTAGCCCATAACACAAAGTTCTAACATTTAATTCTTCAAGGGTAATGTTCCTAGACAGGCTGGGTGTTTCTCAAGGATCACTTAAGTAATTATAGGGGTGGTCGTGATCAGGAAAAATCCACCCTCAGTCAGGAGAAATCTTGAGTGAACAGACTTTGGGAGACTCTTGCAGGTGAGACTTCTGTTGTGCAGCTGCCCTGCCTTATTCACTAAATGCTTCAGAGGCCCTGTTCTTAAATTGCTCCTATCCTTAAAACAAGCTGTCATTCTTTAAATGGAGGCTGTCATTGTCTGTCATGTCACAAATGTAAAAGAAAATTTCCAAATAAATATTTCTTGGGGTGGAGGGGAGCAAAGCACAGCTTGGGGGGAGGGGTGCATCCATTTGCCCCACCCTGGCTACAGGGCTAAGCACACCAGGAATCGGGAAATAGCACTGTATTTGCCTCAACAAATGCATGGGTCTACTGCACATGTTTTCTGAATACAGAAATTATGCTTACGTATCCAGCTGGTTTAGCCTTGTAAAGCTTGTTACTTTTACAGATAATTCATATACTACATAGATGATTTGTGATTACTGACTGGTGGCACATAATCCATGTGATAGAATGGATTATTGGTTAGTATACAGAAAGCTAACTGTGTGTTATTATCGATTGACTTGGTTAAAGATAAACTGCTTTACTATTGGTTACCCTATAGAAACATAAAAAGTAAATGGTGGTGTTTAGAGGCTAATGTGAAAATTATATAAACCTGATTTCCTGGAAAAGAATATTCAGCTGGAAATGAGGCTGAAATCCTGCCAAGTTCCTACTTATGGCTGAGGGAAGATTATTTAATTTTCAGCACACTAAGTACTAGTCTTTTAGGTGGAGACCTTGTCACAGTCTGTGTCTATGTTGGGGTGGCTTTTTAAGATGTCGTTAAACCTTTTTTTTTTAACCAGTATGTTTTTAACCTTTTTTAAAAAGATGTCTTGAAAGTTTTTTTTAAAAAAATGTTTTTAAAAATATTTTGTTTTAATGTATTTTAAAGTCTGTTTTTATGATGTTTTTAAGTGTTTTAGTGCTTTTGTTTGCCGCCCTGGGCTCCTGCTGGGAGGAAGGGAGGGATATAAATCAAATAATAAATAAATAAATAAATAAATAAATAAGCGGTTTTATTCACAAGTATAGTTTACTGAGATATATGTCCATGGCTGCAAGCCTGTAGAGGATACCTGGGAATAAGGTTCACTGGACTCAGTGGGCTTTATTTCCAAGTATACCTGCATTAGAGTGCACTGAAAGTCATAACAGCTTTGGGTGATAAAGGATCCAGCTGAGTCATGATAAGAACATAAGAAAAGCTCTGCTTGATCAGGCCAAATGCCATTTAGTCCAGCATTCTGTTTTCATAGTGGCCATCCAGGTGCCTATGGGAAGGCTGCAAGCAGGACTTGAGCGTAGCAGTGCTCTCCCTACTTGCAATTCCAGAAACTGGGACTCATCTCTGGACCTACCATTTTGGTCCAGCAAAACACACATTCTCTTTTTGCTTTCTCATATTGTGAATATTGTTTTATTGTTGTACGTTGTGAATATTCTAAGCTTCTCTGCTTAAACACAAACACTTTCAAAATATGTAGGAAGACCTTTGCCATTTTTAATGGGATTCAAACATTTCCTAGTATTGCTGGTCCCTGTTTTAACATTAAAGAATGAGTAACATTGTTTCCATGTACTTTTCTCTCTAGATTGCATTGTGATGACATTGTGGTCAGTCATATTTTTATTAGAATAATGTGTTGTTGCAATAATGCCAAAAGCTGCTTTAATTTTTCATTTTTCATCCCCCTGACTTTGACATAAAAGCTTAACTCCATAGCTCCACACAGAACGACACTGAAATAGGAGACTAATACTCTCAGAAGGACTGTATTTCTGCCTGATGGTAAAATATGACAGTGCCATCAGACATTGCAGTACAAGTTAACAATATGTTATGTTGTTATTTATATGCTGTTTTAAGATTGAATACTGATTATGATGTGAATACTAATTAATATTGCTAGACATATGAATCTGTGGATAAGCTCCTTTAGAGCAGGGATGGGGAATCTTTTTTTCCTGATGAGTGCTGCATTCCCTCAGGGATAATGTGGCAGGGGGGGCACATGGTAATGCGCAGGGCCAGATCCAAAAGTGTGCAGAATTTGCAGGACTGCATAGTGCTCTCTCTCTCTCTCTCTCTCTCTCTCTCTCTCTCTCTCTCTCTCTCTCTCTCTCTCTCTCTCTCTCTCGCTGTCTCTCTGCCATCATATGTCTCTTTCTCTGCTTTTATCACTCCATCCATTTTGACTCCACCCCATTCCCACCCCTCCTTTTCAGGGATCAGAACTGATCACTTGCAGGGTCTTGTATTGCTCCATTCATTTCAGGCTCCTGCTCTGTTTTTCCCCTCTTCCTTCCTTCCTTCTCTTCTCTGGGCTCCCACCTGTATGGACTGCATGTAGCACTTAGACTGCCGGTTCTCAAACCAGTTTTAAAGAATGTTTTTCATAGTTGTTTCATTAAAGCTTTTAAATGCTTATTTATTTATTATTTTTAGTAGCTTTTCTTCACAAAAGTGAACCCAAAATGACTTACGAACAATAAAAAAGTATTAAAAAAGTGAAAAATGCATAAATATAACAATGGTGGAACAACACACCCTCTAAAAGAGGCTATAACATCAAGAGCCCTCCAACAGCCCTCCAATATTAGGAGCCAGATGACTGGGAGAAGAGAAATGTTTTCACCTGGACAACAAAAAGGGGTCACAAATATACCTAATATCCCCCAAATTAAGGGCCAAAAGCCTGGGTGAATAGAAAAAACAGATGGTGAGGTTGTCAGGCATGCCTCAGGGAGTGCATTCCATGAATGGGGACACACTACTGAAAAAAGCCTATTCTTGTCTTGCACTCTGATGCTTTTATTGTTTTGATTGTAATACTGTGTGTTTAGTCTGTATACCACCTTGTGATATTTTATATGAAAGTGCAGTTTATACATATTTTAAATAAATAAATACCCCTTGCAGGGGGTCCACATAGAAGGTTGGGTCCAGGCTGGTTTATGTGGGAGAAGGGCAGTTCCAGAGGTATTAGGGTCCTGAGCTGCATAAAGCTTTGTAGTTCAAACACAGCATTTTTAATTCAGCCTGGAAACTGATTTGTAGCCAATGCAGTCATGCCAAGACTGGTGTTCTGTCTTGCCTGGTAGGTGTCATGAGCCCCGTGGAGTGTTCCTGGAATGAACAGGAGGGGGAAGAGATAGAATGGAACCCAGGAGAGGGGCCATCTAGTTTCCAGTGGGGAGGTACAGAAGCAGAAGATTTCAGCACTTTTGCTAGTGACAGCTCCGCCCCTTAGCTCCAGTTACAACAGAGGAAATGCTGTCTGACCAGGAGCTGGCACCTTCCCCTTCCCCCCTAGAGGGGAAGGAATCAATCTGAGTCGGTATCTGAGATGAATCTCAAGGAAGTGCTGTCACTGCCCAGGATGCATAGACAGCTGCAGAGGTATGCACAGATAATCCCAGCTTTTCCAATAGGAGGCGTGTTCGCTTGCTCACGCAGTCCCATTCAGTGAAACATTCCTCATGCAAGTAGAAAGGGTGTAGATCTGCTGTTTACTGTAGGCCCTGAAATGAAGCAGTTTCAGGGGCAGGTTGGAGGCAGTCTTGAATCTGCTGGATCCCAAGCTAGTTCATTACCCTGAGAGGCCCCAAGATTGGCCATAACATAAGAGCATAAGAAGAAACCTGCTGGATCAGTCCAAAGACCATCTAGTCCAACATCCACTTCTCACAGTGGCCAACTGCCTGTGGGAAGCCTGCAGCATTCTCCCAATTTATGATTCCTACCAAATGGTATCCAGAGGCAAACAACTTGCAATACTGGACATAGTATACCACCAACATGGCAAGGAGACATTTACAGTATTGTTCTCTAAGAGTTTGTGTAGACCCCTCTTAAAACTATCCAAGTTAGTATCCATTGCCTACATCTTGGGGTAGCAAACTCTATAGTTTAACTATGCACTGTGCAAAGTACTTTTCTTTATGTGTCCTGAATCTTCCAGCCTGGAGCTGGCATAGTTAATCTCTCCCTATTTCATTGGTTGAGAATTCAAAACAACAAAGATCCTATGGAAACAAACAACAGCCTCCTCTCCCCTGTTCCTCTTTCCCTGGCCACTGTGAGGCGACAGGGTTCAGGATACAGGAATGACTTTACTACAGATCTCCTTCCTACACACTTTGGATTGATCTGTTAATGTATTAAAGCCTGGGTGGATGTGCCTTAACTGCTGCATCTGTAGTGTTGCCAGGTGTCTGGTTTTTGCCCAGAGGCTCTGGATTTTAGGGGTCCTCTCTGGGTCTCTGGGTGAGTCAGCTTACTCTCCGGACTCTCAGCTTTCATTAAAAACAAACATTTAAGTTTCTAGGTAGTCTGGTTCACAAGATATACACCAAAACATCAGCCCCCTCCCTACAACTTCAGTGACGTGATCTCTAAGCTGGCTGCTCTAACCCCACCCTTTCAGATTTGTAGCCAATAAGTGAAGTCAGGGTTGTGATTGACAAGGGATTTCTGGGCCTCCAGGCAGTACCTTGACTGCATTGCAAAGGTAGAAAACTGTTGTTGTTTTTCCTGTTTATCTGAAAATCTCATAAATTGAGTAAGTATATAGCTTTCAGCAGTACCAAAAGTCTTTTTTTCTGTTGTGTGCAGGAGTAAAACAAGTTAAAATTTTCCTGGGCTGTTGAAGAGGGCAATGTTTTTAAAACCATCCCAATATGAAGATTTAATCCAATACTTGCTTTTCTGGGAGTAAAGCTGCAATGCTAGTCCCACATAGCCAGAGTACACCCTACTGAAGTCAAGAGGACTTACTCTTGAGTAGACATAGCTAGGATTGTGCTGTAAATTAATGGGACTTTTGAGTGAACATAGCAAAGGATTGTGCTTGTGTTGTAAATCTTTCTGTTCCTCTCCAATCCTATTTTTAAAGCAATTAGGTAGGGCTTACATAGGTATCACTGCTTTTATTATGTAGCAAAATAATACTGATGTTATTTTTTTAAAAAAATGTTCAGTGACCATCTGGTTTTGACAATAAACTATTATAAAGTGTGGGTGTGTATACAGAGTCTTCCCAACAACCCTGTGAGGTAGGATTGCTGATTGGAAACTCACAACAAGAAATAAATCCATTTAAAATCTAATAACCATAAAAAGTATAAACAGTTGCAAAACAGCTTAAAGTGACATGATTCTGAATTTTGGATTGGGTGAGTGTTGCTTATCACTTGAGGCTTCAGTTCCATGCATGCTTCCCTGTTTGAGTAAGTTCCATGGAATACATCGGGACTTGCTTCTGAGTAAACTATCATAGGATTGCACTACAAATATCTATACAGGTTGTGTAAATAATAAACATATTTGACAGTCATACTTATATAAATATTTCTTCATACTATGTCCCAATAAGTATTTGATTTCACACTATGGTTGTAAATAATTACTTCCTCTACATTTTCAGTGTGCCCTTCTTCCTTGGGGTGGTCATGGTTCCCCTCTTCATCCTGAGGGGTAGATTAGGCTGAGAGATGGTGAGTAGCCCATGATCACCCAGTACACTTTATAGCTCATTTCCATTTTAAAAAAATAATTAAAATTATTTACATGCAGACAAAGTTTATTGAGTAGATCCACACAATAAGTTTAAAGCACATCCAACTTGCATTTAAAGTTCATGACTTCCTCTAAAGAATCCTGGGAAGTATAGTTTTCCCCTCACAGTTATTGTTCCCACTACACTTAACAAACTACAAGTCCCATGATTCTGTAGTGGGATTCATGTACTTCAAATATATGTTGAATGTGCTTAAATGAATAATGTGGATCTGCCCTCGGTATGCTGTGCATTCATTAGTGAACTGAAATTTAAAAGATACTTTTTTAAACAGGTAAAGGGCTGTAGCTCAGTGGTAGGGCAAATGCTTTGCATGCAAAGGTCCAAAATTCAATTTCTGGAAAGGGCTATTGCCTGGAATCCTGGACAGTGAATGCTAGTCCATGTCATAAGTACTGAGCTAGATGGAAAGAGACCCAAGGGCCACGGTGACTCCAAAATTTATTTATGTATTTTATTTACAATATTTATTTACTGCTTTATTGTAAAAAATCTCAAAGTGATTTACAGAAGGAATTAAAACAAAATTATTGGCAAAAACAGTTAAAGACGGGTATTTAAAAACATTCAACGTAATAAAACCAACAATGAGTTAAAAACAGATAAAAACAATAGCTTCTACATGTCTCTGTAGGCGTGCCTAAACAAAACATTTTTAGCAGAAGATGCTGAAAAGAGTACAATGAAGGTGTCTGCCTAATGTCAATAGGCAGGAAGTTCCAAAGCGTAGGTGCTGCCACACTGAAAAACTGATTTCTTACAAGAGCAGAACAAGTACTATGTGGCACCTATAACATGGAAAGCACACCTTGAACTTGGTCTGGTAGCAAATTGGCAACCAGTGCAGAGGTATTACGTGCTGATAGGGTATCACTCTTGTTAGCAATCATGCCACAGCATTCTGTACTAACTGCCACGCCTGGGTCAGGTTGTGCTACATGGGGATTTCTGTGACCTTGGCTGACTGGCTGCCAGGATTTAAATTTTGGTTTTTTGTTAGGAATCCTGACTGGTTGTGGGATGCTGAGTTTTCTGCCTTACAGGAAACTTGTTATGGTTGGTATGGTATTGCATTTAGGAAATCATCACCATGGCCGGCCCCAGACATGCCGGGGCCCTTGAGCACCAGCTTGCCTGGGGCCCTGGCACGCATGTGCACACGCACACATACACATGTGCATGCACCCAGGACCAGCCTCAGACACGCTAGAGCCCTTGGGCAAAAGCCTGCCCCAGGCCTCAGCGTTCCCCTTCCGTGACTTGTGCACAGCGAGAGCATCGGGACTCCGCCATTCCCTTCCTTAACTTACCTTGTTCTGCGGTTGCGCATGCAGCAGTGCCCTTAAGAAAGATGGCAGCTGAGGTTTCCCTAAGGAGCTGAAGCCTCTGCCGCCATCTTGGTTCATGGCAGGGATGTGAGCGCACAGCACAGGTAACCGCAGAACAAGGTAAGTTAAGGAAGGGAATGGCAGAGCCCTGAAGCTCTCGCCCGGCGATCCACAGCAGCGGTCCTGCCGTGAATTGCGGAAGGGGAGCAGAGGGGCCCCTCAGGGGCTCCTGTAGCCTCAGGGGCCCTCGGGCCAGTGACCCACCTGGCCGCCCCTTGGAACCGGCCCTGATCATCACTGTCTTTTCTTTTTCTGCCTGCATTTCATTTACCTTTAACCTCACTCCCTTACATCCATAGAAGCAACAACAGTGATTCCATGTGGTAAACCCACTAATGATGCACCTTGTTGGCTGCATGACGGTTTGTTTCTTGCCCAATAGTGGTAAAAGAGAATTCACATACTGGGAAGTGTGGCTGCGATTGTTGTTGTTCCCAAGCTTCTGTCTGTGAAGGTAGATCAAACCATGTGTGTTTTCTCTCTGTCAGTTATTACTCACTGGAATTGGATTGGCTGTCAAAGTGAGTTTATAGCAGCCCACAAGGTAGACAGAAAAGGGTGGAGAATCTTCTTACTCTTACTCGTTTCTCAGACCTATTTCTGAAGTGAAGGGTCAAATCTGTAAAGAAGCTTATAGCAGCCATGTTAAAAGGTAGGGGCAGGGCATTCCAGACAGGGGGTTGCCAACCCGGCTTGGATATGGACATATTTGCAGAGGATCCCTAGTCAAGCTTTACCAACAGCACAATCCAAACCATATCTACTCAGAAGTAAGCCATATTGAGTTCTATGGGGCTTGGAAAGTGTGCTTAGAATTGCAGCCTTCAGGGGCATCCATCTTTACTCCTGAGTGCTCCTATCTAACACCACCACACTAGGCTCCTTTCTTCCTGCAATGGCCTTCTGGTGACTCAGCTGGCCTGAGGGCACTTAAATCCTTCTTGTGAGAAGCAAGTAGGCTACATCAAATGTTCCCTACCCAGGCTCTATCTTTCAGCTAAGATTTCTATCTTAATTTCCATTCAGAGAAACATTTTTGTTTGAATTATATGCTCCAAGTAACTGTGGTTGATGCTTAAGGTATCATGCTTAATGACATTACTAGGGCCCACCCCTGTGACATCACTTGGGCCCACCCCTGTGACACCACTATGGCCCACCTTATGACATCAGTATGACCTGCCCCCGTGACATCACTAGGGCCCGCCCCTGAAATCTCAGAGCTTGGGATGCTTCTGACCTGGCAACCCTATGCATCTGTGATTGCTTAAAGTACTGCAGTAACAAATCTCATGTCTAGCCCAGACTATTAACATAACAGGATAGAAGAGGGGCAGAGTGAGTGAAGTTAACAAATTCAATTGTTTTAGAACTGTTTCAGGTAGATGTAACAGATATTTGGAAAAGAAGTGCTTATAGGGAAAAATTCATTCCGAGTCCTTTAGCATGAGGCATTTCCACTCTTGCTTTGGGGAACTGCCGTTCCTCTCTCAGGCTAGCACTGTAGTGCCAGTCACTCTCCATGCTGAGGGAATCTTTTCTGGTGTCCGTGTGGTTGTCTGACTATGATAAAGTGTGAATGATATTAGCCTGTCGTTCCTTTTCTCTCATTCTCTTTATCAAGGCAGCTTTCTGTATCTCCCCTGGAGCAGAAAAAAAGCATTTCTCTTTGATCCACCCTTTCTTTCTTTGTTTTGTTCCATTTGTTTTCATTTACACTCCTTTCTTCTCTGCCATAAGAAATGGAGTGTCAGAGGAGAGACAGCAGAATCAATTGTCTGCGGCTGTGGATAATTGAAAGGGTTCAGGTGGAAAGTCAAGAGCACCCTAGGGGCTACAGTCATGTGGCCTAATGAAAGCCCAAGCAGGGTAGTGGCAGATCTGCATTGCTCTGAACTGTCTTTGCCATAGGTTTTTCTTTGTTTGAAGTTATTTTATCCTCTTGCCATACAAATGAGAGCTGGTGGATTGAGATGCCTCTGGAAGCCCTGACAGGCAGTATAAGTAGCTCTAGTTATTGCCCTTGTCCTCTCCATAGCCCTTGAAGCCAAATCTGTCCCCCCTCGTGAGGCTAGGAAACAGCAAAGGCACTTGAATTCTATATACCTTAACAGAAATGTAGATGGTGAAAACCTGAGGACCAAACTACAGGTTACTTTCGCTATGTATCTGTGCCTTTAAGTTCAGGGCTGTTGTTTTTTAAAACAAAAACTCCCAGTGTGGGAGGGGGAGATCCAGATAGTGATCCTAGAGCTTGTTATGTGTTTTTCTTGGTTTTAAATTTTATCTTTTAAGGTTGTAAACTGCCTAGGGATCAGTAGGCAAGGCAGTAAATAAAAGGTTTTAAAAATAAATGAATAATCTTGATCAGTCACCTGCAATTTGCATAGGAAAAAAATTCTCATTGAAATGAATATGATAATAAAGCTAATGTTAACATGTAGTTTTGCTCTGAGATTGCTTTGAACTCTCAGGAGTTCAAAATAATGCATTTAATGATGCAATCCCAGGCATACTTACCAGGAATTAAGTTCCAATGAGATGGACAACCCTACTATTTTATTTATTTATTTATTTATTACATTTGTATAACGCCCCATAGCCGAAGCTCTCTGGGCGGTTTACTAGATGTGATGTTAAATGTGTCTTTGCACCTAACGTCTTGGTAATGCAAACAACAATCACTTGGCACTAGAGTTACCAGGTCTCCGTTTTTTGGCTGGAGTCGCTGGTTTTTTGGGGGGCCCTCCAGCTCTCCGGCTAGCACCCCTTAATCTCCAGACTCTCAGCATCAATTAAAAAAAATATTAAGTTTCTAGGTGGTCTGGTTCCCGAGATATACACCAAAACGTCAGCCGCCCCCATGACTGTTTAATCTATTTAACTGATACGACGCTGAAGTTGCTTCCTAGTTCCCAGTTCCTTATTTGCTTGAAAGTTCAAAACACTAAAAAAGAAGAGTTGACAACTACAGCAACTTCAAACCAAACTTAACATGTCTCTGAACCCCAAAATATATGTTGGGGTACCCTGTATGATATATCACTGTGATCGGGGAACTCTCCCCATCAAGAATAACAATACATTTATGCAATCAAAATCATCAACCTTCTGATATTATCATAAATACATAATGATGTCATACTATCATAAAAAATAAGTAACTCGGGGTGCCCACCCCAAAGTCTGCTCTGGGACAGGACAAATCATATACCCCAGGAAACGGGAGGGTGTCCTCTACAAGATGCCACTGCATCCCGTCTGGCCCAGGGCTTCTGCTGGGCGCAGGGGAAGGATGAGGGCATCTATGCAAAATCAAAGCAGATCAAAACATACAGGAAAAAATAAGTAACTGGGGGTGCACATCCCAAAATCTGCTCTGGGCCAGGACAAATCATATACCCCAGGAAAGGGGAGGGTGTCCTCTACGAGATGCCACTGCATCCCATCTGGCCCAGAGCTTCTGCTGGGCACTGGGCACGCACGGGTGCATCAATGCAAAATCAAAATGGACAAAAACACATAGAAAAAAATTAATAACTGGGGGTACCCACCCCAAAATCTGCTCTGGGCCAGGACAAACCATACACCCCATGAAAGGGGAGGGTGTCCTCTATGAGATACTAGTGCGTCCCACCTGGCCCAGTGCTTCTGCTGGGTGCAGGGGAAGGATGAGGGCATCTATGCAGACAGAAAGAGTAGAGAATCTTCTTACTCTTACTCATTTCTCAGACCTCTTTCTGAAGTGAAGGGTCAAATCTGTAAAGAAGTTTGCAGCAGCCACATTAAAAGATAAGGGCAGGGAATTCCAGCCAGGGGGTTGCCAACCCTGCTCGAATATGGATGTCTTTGCAGAGGATCCCTAGTCAAGCTTTACCAACAGCACAATCCAAACTTTATCTACTCAGAAGTAAGTCCTGTTGAGTTCTATGGGGGCTTAGTCCCTTAGTATGTGTGTTTAGAATTGCAGACTTCAGGGGCATCCATCTTTACTCCCGAATGCTCCCATCTAACATCTCCACAACACTAGGCTCCTTTCTTCCTACAGTGGCCTTTTGGTGACTGGCGTGGCCTGGCGGCACTTAAACCCTTCTTGCCGAAAGCAAGTAGGCTAGATTAAATGTTCCCTATCCAGGCTCCATCTTTTAGCTAAGATGTCTAGTTTAATTTCCAGTCAGATTTTTTTTTAATTGTATGCTCCAAGCAACTGTGGTTGATGCTTAATGTATCATGCTTAATGACATCACTCGGGCCCACCCCATGACATCACTTGGGCCCACCCCATGACATCACTTGGGCCCGCCCCGTGACATCACTCGCCCCTCCCCATGTCATCACTTGGGCCTGCCCCTAAAATCTCAGGTTTTGGGATGCTTCTGACCTGGCAACTCTACTTGGCACCAGTGGGGAATTTCCCTCAAATGAAATGGCATCCCTAAAGGCGCATTTTTCATCACAAGTCCAGCAGGATAGGAAAGGGTCAGCTGTGCAATCCCAATAATTATCACTCCTGCCCCTGGATGCTACTGGCACTTTTAAAAATTTGTGCATTAAATACAAAGATGTCTACCAAATATGTGTATACTTTGGTCCCTACTTCTGGATAAATTGGAACTGGGTTGCAAGAATTTTGTTTAACTTCAGGTTTAGATAGGAGCTAGTGAAGAATTTATAATCTTGTAACTCTTAAAGACAGTTTGCTCATATAACAGAACTACCTTTGTGCAGGACTGGATCTACCATTAGGTGGAATGAGGCTTTCTCCCCAGGCAGCTGATTCTGCGTGTCATGAAGGGGCAGAAAATTGTTATTTAATTTATCAACATCATCACCAGGGCCGGCACCAAGCATGACTGGGCCCTTGGGTGCCAGCCTGCTCCAGCCCCCCCTACAGACCATATGGGACCACTCCACCTAACTCTTCTCTCTTTCTGTGAATGCCCTGACGGCAGAGGCTTCTCTAAGGGGCAGATATCCCCACTGACATTTTCATTGATGGCAGGCATGCACACTATGCTGCGTGTGCACACATGCCTGCCATCAATCAAGATGGCAGTAGGGGCATCAGCCCCTTAGAGAAGCCTCTGCTGCCATCTTGATTGATGGCAGTTGCATGCACAGGTGCAGGGCATTCACAGAAAGGGAGGAGAGGTAGGTCGAGCGGGCAGGCGATGTGGGCATGCATGGTCTGTAGGGTCTAGCTTGGACCTCTGTCTCTGCGATCTGTCAATCCTGCCGAGGATCACGGAAGGGGAGCGCTACCCCCACAACCTAAGGAAGGGTCCTTCAGAGGCCCCTCTGGGCTGCAGGCTGCCCTTTGACACCAGCCCTGATCACCACCACCACCACATTTTTACTTCCAGATGGAGATATTTCTAGGATTTTCTGTCTTCACCATAACTGGCCAGCCTTGAGAACTGTGCATCTTGATTGCAAGTTGGGCTTTATTTGCTATTCCACCTCAGGACACAAAATAGCTTGGACTGGCTGTTGGACTGAGCACTACTGATCTTGCAAGTTCCAAGTATTGGCCAGGCTGCTCAAACTTATGAGTAATCAGTTTAGGTTCCAGCTTATCTGGGAACTCAGTGGGACTTATTTCTGGTACACACATCAGTTTCTCAGTTATTATGGCCTGTTCTGGCTACTGAGGAAGATTGCCACCTGTACATAATAGCATAAAGTAATTTCTCAGGAATTACTTATTATGAAGATTGGACATTTTTTGTGTGTGTAAAGACAGAATTGTGTGTCTAATCAATTCTGCTTCTTTTACAGAAATTCTTTCTAAAATTCAATTTTTAAATCCCCATGGATTTGACAAAATGTCATTGCTATGATGCATCATTATCCCTCTCTAAAAAGGTCATGTTGGAATAACTCATATTTTTGTACTACAGGCTGAGAAAGATACCAACTTGATTCAGAGGCAAAAAATGAGGTAGAGTTAGTTTCTGGCAATGGTGACAATGAATAATATGTGTGAGGCACTGGTTCTTTTTTAGGGCGTTTAGTTCAGCCCTAAACTGTGGGCTAAGAGGGATTATGCTCAACAGTAGGTTAAAAGCCAAACGTTTGTTGTATTGAGCTAGTGAGCCAAAAGGTAAGTCCAAACAAGGTTTATTTTCATAAGAAAAACATGTACCTAACTGTTGTATCACTCGGTAAATCCTTCTAGGCCCAGGGCAATTATCCTGCCGTTTCCTGCACTGTTGGACTTTTACTGTTTAGAGTTTATGATGGGCTGTATACTCTTTTAATCTGTGGTCATTGACTTTGGCTATGATATCTGTGTCTATTGGATTTTATATTTTGAAATGTAATTATGTGTGGAAAGAGGGATAGGGAGCTTGCCTTAAGGAGTAGTGGCTGGCTGAGCTGGGAATTGAGCTAGGGTGGTGGAGTAGCAGCATGATTGCCACTGGAATACCTCCCTCTTGATTTCAGGATCCCTCATACAAGTCACTGGAGGGAATATGACTCAACAAACTCTTGTGAAGAAAGAGGTAGACTCTAATCCTGAAAATTAGAGTATGGGGTGTCACACTTTTTTCCTTCATCAATCTCTCTTTACCTGGCAGGGGTGTGTGACCCCTCATCAGTGTCCGTCCTTTTCCCTGTTTCAGTTGCTGTACTTATCCTATAGAACAGCTTTAAAATCTTTTAAATACATCTTTTAAATACATACCTAAATAGAGTACACTGATCAGCAAGCAGTATTTGAGCTCCTGCTCTAGTGCCAGCACCTGGCATATTGGGGCATTTGTCAGGGCTCATGTACCCCCACCAGCGTCCAGAAGGGCTGCCACTTGGGCTCCCTTGCAGCAGTGGTGCTACTGCTACAGCCACCAGCCTCTACTGGGTAATAATGTGGACATGTGCCCTACTTTACAGAGGACAGCTCTCTGCTTGAAGGTGTCCTCTATTTAAAGGTCTGTCTGTTCCAAGTCTGCTTTAAAGATCAAGAACCATATGAAAAGAGAGCAGGGGTATTGTAGTTGTCCATAAATAATTAGCATCTGAACAGCAGACTGAGCAGGCACACAGGTGTCAGGTCTCAGCCAGGGCAGTCCTCATCAGAGGAAGACCAGGAAGCTCTGGTCTCGGACCCAGCCCTCACTCAGGTTCCATCTGATGGTGAGGAGCCAGGATCCTGATGAGAACCAGGATAGACCATCTACACCTGGGGGAAGTCTGGCATCTGACATCAAGGCTGAATGAGTCATGAGCCCAAGGGAGAGGCCTTGCCTCAAACACCAGCTAGAGGCCCAGCCCATCCAGAGGAATGCCCAACTGGTGGCTGCTTGGGGGTGGTCTGGTTGGCATGGGGGGCACCAACATCTGCCTGTTCTGGACCCCCCAAACTACGAAACTGACCCTCTTCAGCTCTGTTGTATACAGGAACTACTACCTAAAACCACAACACAAAGCATAAATCTTGACCACAGCACTATCATTAGGAACATAGGAAGTTGCTTTATATTAGGTCAGATTATTTTTCCATCTCAGCCCAAAATGTCTCTCCAGGGTCTGAGGCAGAGATTTTTCCCCATTCCTTGCTGCTTGATCCTTTTAGCCTTAGATGCCAGGGTTTGAATCTGGGTCATCTGCGTGCAAAGCAGGTGTTCTGCCACTGATTAATTTCTGTAAGATTGCAATTGCAGCCCTAATTAGTATAATGTTTTGCAGTTTCTTAGTACATTCATAAATCACTATTCAAGATGGACATACACACATTCTCCCAGCAGGATCTTTCTGCTAAACTAATCTTGCTCTCCCTCATTCAAGCCTCAGGATGCTTGGAGCTGCTGTTTATATGGATTGATGAGGTCTGAGTTATGCAGTAACCCCAAAGGTTATTAGTTCCTTTGACATGACATGATGGACACAATATGCCAGTTGATTTTTATCCAGCAATCTGTTACATTACACATGAAAAGGGAAATCCTGTTTTGACCTGATTTGCTCTGTTTTCACGTAGTATTTTTGAACAATGTTTGTTTACATATGTCCGGAGCTTATTGATTGACACTCATTATGTCACAGATATTGGTTTAAGCTAGCTTTGCCAGCATATAGTCACACCTTCCCAGTTAAAGCAACTTCTTTTGCTTAAACTGCATTCCCCTAAAAGTCTCCTCTTGCTAGAGGTAGTAGCAGCTGCTGCCATTTTCAAGTCAGCAACTAGCTGGAACAAAATCAAAAGAGACCTGGGCAAAGAGTTCGTGGAGGATGTAAGCATTAGCAGAATTATATGACTCTCTGTCATATAATGCGAAACATTCATTACACTGTTAAAGGAAAGGGATTCTGAATTATGTAGTAGAAAGTAACTCTGGTTAGTATTAAAAGGGTTTGAAGCTCCACATTGAAGGACTTGTGTATAATTCATTGCTAAGCCTGCAACTCTGTTAGCCTGAAAGAAAAAAGAAAGTATATATCACCACCACTACTATTATGTTTACTGTGTAAAATAATCTATAACAGTGGTTCCCAAACTCTCCCCCCTCCACAGACAATTGCTGAGGGTCTTAGCAGCCCATTTAATGATGTTTTTCTGACTGTAATGCCCTGTGTTAGATGCTGTATGATTTTTAATTGCATTTTATTGCTTCTTTTATTTTTTAGATTGTGTTTTATTGTGTTATGGTCTGAATTCCAGAAACTTCTATAGAATTCAAGTTGTATGTGTTCTTCACAGACATGCTGTGGACCACCTGAATGAAGCTTGTGGACCACGGTTTGGGAACCCCTGATCTATAAGTCTCAATCTTCATCATAAGCATAATATTATTAGACAGACCATGATTATTTCCATTTTACAGTTGGAGGACTAAGGCTGATGGTGACTTACCTGGGACTAAAACACTAAAACTTAATGTGTCAGAATTGATTTAGCCTAGGGAGAACCTGTTTCAAATGCCAGGAATCAATCCTGAAAACGATAACTAGTAACAGGGACGAAAGCACCTCTGAGCTTGCTCATGTGGGTCTGTTGATGTATCTTTGAAGACTGGCAAAGGAAATTCATAGGATATCTGAGCATAGTTAAGCACTGGTATTGTTAATGCATCCTACCACATTTGAAGAACTTTAATAATAAAGCTTTTGTTTCAGTCTGATGTGTTTTCTTTTACTTAGTTTAAACTGCTTGGATTAAATATTCTTTAAAGTAACTGAAGAAAATGCTGAGATGACACATGTATGGAAGATTTAATTTTAAATCTGTTGAGTGTTGCTATTTGCAAAGATTACCCTCTTATTACAAAGATAATTTCTCAGAGTTCCAGAACTGTTTCTAATTCTTTTTCAAGTCTTATCAACTTTCTAAGGACTGCCATTGTTTAAACAATCTGTACTATCGTCACCGTGACTTCAAGACTATATAGACAGATATTATAATTCCAGTGACAGAAGATACTACTTTTAAAAACTTAAATAATACTGTGTTAGGTTGTGTGTAATCTTCCATGTTGACCAAAATGGCTATTGTTTTATAGCCTTACTTAGACAGTCAAACTGAAGCTTTGTCCAGGATTGCACAACTTGAATCCCAAAATATCTTTGTGATAGCAGACAAAGGAGTGGGAACTCTCTAGAACAGAAATGGAGGACCTGTTGCAATCCAGACATTGCTGGATTCCAACTGTTGTCAACCCCAGCCAGCATGCCCAATAGTCAGGGACAATGGGAACTGTATCCCAACAACATCTCCCATTATCACTGGCCATTGACCATGTTGGCTGGGGCTGATAGCTAACTGCTATCCAGCAGTGGAGTCCAGCAATGTCTGGATCGCAACAGGTTCTTCATTTCTCTTCTGTGAACACAGGCAGAGCTTGGGAGACTATTTTTAAAAAGTAATAAATTACAGTTATTGTTACATGGCCCCAAAAAGTAACAAATTACAATTATAATTACAATTGCTCTGAAAGTAACTGATTACTTTACTGTTACTCAAAAGTAATCATTACAATGACACTTAAGTTACTTTTTTAAAAAATGGAGTGCCTACAAGTAGCCTAAAACAACATTAAAAATAAATCCACACACAGAGAGGTTAGCAGAATAATTTGTTATCCATAAGATGAACAGAATGGCATAACAGAATCTCACATCCACCCCAGCAATGGTGATACCCCAACACATGTATACTTTTTCGCTTGAAATCAAATTTTACACTTGAAATGCAGCTTTTACAATACATTTCTGTTAAGTCTCATCTTTGCTCAAAGAGCACGTCAGATGAGGAATGTCTTTTTACAGTAATTACATTGCCACCAGTACTGAACAGGTGTTCTATTGCAGCGCTTGAAGACATGCCTGTGTTGTGCTGCAAAAAATACTGCAGTACCCCTTTCAACTAATACACATTTTTATCAATATGGCAATCCCCTATCATCAAAGAAAAATGCAAATTTTAGTACTCTACTAGTTGCGGTTGTAAAAATTTTTTGTCAACAGTATAACTTAGAGGTAACTTAATCCTGTACATATTTACCTGGGAGTAAGTCCTATTGAACTCATTGAATAGACATGTATGCACGATTGAACTGTCAGAAGTAGAACTTAAGAGACATGACATAGGTAAACAGAAAATGCACATATCAAACGTAATCCACCAGAATAAATGTTTTCCCTTCTCCTGCAATTAAAACTGTAGTCTCACACAGCATATAGTGAAACTACGTAATTTACTACCACAAGAAGCAGTGATGGGCACCAACTTGAATGTCTTTAAAAGAGGATTAGACAAACTCATGGAGGATAAAGCTATCAGCAGAATCAAGCAATGATGGCTATGTTCTACTTCCTCTGTCAGAGATAGTATGCTCCAGTTGCTGGGAATACAAGTGAGGAGAGTGCTGTTCATGCACTCAGGTCCTGCTTGTGGGCTTCCCTTTAGGCCATCTAATTGGCCGCTATGAGAACAGGATGCTGGACTAAAAAGGCCACTGGTTGGATCCAGCAGGCTCTTCTTATGTTCTTGTGTGTATTGCAACAACAAAAGTTACTTGTTGGGCCTTACAGACTAGGGGAGCCAACTTGGTGCCCTCCAGATGTTATAGGACTACAGTTTCCATCATCCCTGATAATTGGTTATGTTGTCTGAGATTGATGGGAGTTGTAGTCCAACAACTTCTGGAGGGCATTATGTTGAAGACCCAGTTAGATTAACACAACTCCCTTCCCACCAACCCACCTGTTTCAAATATGTCCAGAAAAGTATGTCTCTTAAATTCTATGTCTGACAGTGTGTTCCTTTCAGAGGTAAAAATTAATCTGCAATCCTATATACTTATCCATTTAACCCAATGAGGCTTAATTCAGAGGAGACATATATAGGACTCCACCTAGGGTTGCCAGGTTCAAGGCCTGAGACTGATTCTGTATCTTTAGGAGAAGAGAAAATCAGCCAAGTGCAGGTTTTCTTGCAACTCTGTAATGGGAAAAACCACAAGGTGGAATTCTCCCTTCCCCCTGCACAACTTTTAAACATACAGAAGACCTCTTGGAGGCTGGGCCTGGCAACCAAGAGGTCTTTTGTATCTTTAAAAGTTGTGCAGGGGGAAGGGAGAATTCCACCTTGTGGTTTTCCCCATTACAGAGTTGCAAGAACACCTAACGAATTACTTCCAAGCTCTGAACACTGGATACTATTTATATCAAGTCAGGTCACTGCCCATCTAGCTCAGTATTGTCTATGAACTGGCAGTGACATGCTCACTAGAGTTTTGGATATGAAGCTCTTTCTCAGCACTAGCTGATACTAGGAACTGAACCTGAAGCTTTTTGCTTGCAAAGCAGCATTAAAAACTCACTGTTAAAAAACGGAAGCAGCATCTTAATTTTTTTAAAAAAAGAATTATCCTCCTGTTAAAAGATGAGCAGCAATGAAGCTAGACGGTCACCCTTTGGGACCGTTTTGTAAATTCTAGGCATCACAACAGAAAATGTCCTATTACTGGAGTCTACCTGTAGGGCTACCAATGTTAGAGACCTCTGGAACCAGTCCTCAGAGGTACATCTCAGCGTTCAGGCAGGTTAATATGGTAATTCTGTAAACTGCTTAGAGGTTTTCTATAATCAAGCAGTATAAAAATCATGTTAAATAAATAAATAAATAAATTCAGGGTATACTCTGGACCCTGTCCATTCAAGGCCCTTAATCAAAACTAATATGTTGAATGGAGTGTGTGTATATACGTGTGTGTGTGTAGTTTATTTATATGCATGTGTATCACCTTGCAGTGGTGAGTGGGCTTGAGTGTTCCAGTGAACCCTGTGAGCGATGCCGTTGGGAGTCATGTACTCCCAGCAGGGTCACCCATGGCAGTAAGGTCAAGGAAGAGGAACCAGACAAAGAACGATCCAAGAAAGTCATCAACGGCAGAACAGGCGGAGGATAACAATGTGTATTACAACGGCTATGAAGGCGGATGAAGGCTGCAGCAGTCAAAAGACTTCCAATTGTCGTGGTATCCGTGCCGTTGGATCAAAGCCTTTTTCTGTCAAGATTGTGTGTTGATCGTTGTGCATTAATCTCCCCACATAAAACAAATTCATGCACAGGCGTCTTCCAAACAAAACAAAACAAAACAAAAGTCCCATGACAATTGGCGAATGGCAACATGGGCAGGACTGTGAAATCTGGAAGCCCCTAGTCATGGACCGGCACATGGGTGGTGGATATAGACTCAGTTGTCCTGGCTGAAGGACCGAGGCAGTTGAGTAGTTCAGCAGCTATATCCATGACTGAGCAGTCCTATTCAGGATCCACTCTGTGTGCCCCATATGGGGAGGGGGCTAGAAAAGGTGTACTAAGCATAGTCTGCCTCATCTCTCTCCCTGACTGGATCATTGCATCCAGTGGGGTCACCACTTAGCGGTCACAAAAGACAAATGAACTTTGGAACGTGGAATATACAGACATTGCTGGATAATACAGATAGTGAAAGTCCTGAACGCAAGACTGCCATCATTGCGAGGTAGTTGAGACATTTTAATATTGACATAGGAGCACTCCAAGAAACTCAAAGAGCAGGAGAGGGACAACTGAAGGAAGAAAAAGGAGGTTACACCTTCTTCTGGAAAGGACTGCCTGAACAAGAAGGATGAATACATGGAGTAGGCTTTGCTATTAAAAATGATCTTGTGAAGCTCTTGTCAGAAGTTCCTACTGGCATTAATGAAAGACTCTCAACCTAGCATAGGTAAAACTGACCATGGGGGGAGGCCTGGAGTGGGCAGGGGAGGTGGAAGAAGGAAGAGGGGAGGAGAGGAAGGAACAGGAAGGGAGAGGAGAGAGGAAGGAGGGAAAAACGGATCTGGTCATTTGCATGCTTATTCAGTTCAGTGGGATTTAGTCCTGTGCAATCATGGCTAGGATAGGTAAAACTGACCATGGAGGTGGAGAAGAGGGGAGAGTAGAGGGAAGGAGGAAGGGGGGAGAGGGGAGCAGGAGGGGGAAGGAGGGGGAAGGAGAGGAAAGGGGTGGGATGAAGGAAAGGGGCAAGAGGGAGGGGATAGAAGGGAGCAGGAGGGCAGGGCAGGTTTAATCATTTGCATGCTTTTTGAGTTCAGTGTGATTTACTCCTGTGCAATCATGCTTAGGATAGGTGAAACTGACATGGAGGAGGGGCAGGGAAGGGAGGAGATTGGATGGGTGGGCACTGGGCAGAGCCCCTTTCCTTTCCAAAAAGAAAACATTGTGAACAGTATCATTCTTTTCAAGCATTTCCCCCACCTTTTTATTTTACACCAGGCACATGTAGCCTCCCACCCAAATTTAAACCAAAGCTGTCCCTGGCCACATCCACACCAGACCTTTATTTCACTTTGGACAGTCATGGCTTCTCTCAAAGAATTTTGGGAAGTGTAGTTAGTGAAGGGTGCTGAGAGTTGCTAGGAGACACCCCCTCACAGACCTTCAATCAGAGTGGCTGACTGTTAAACCAGTCTGGTCACTGGAGCTCTGTCAGCTGAATAGGAGTCTCCTCTCAGCACCCTTCACAAACTACACTTCCCAGGATTCTTTGGAGGAAGCCATGACTGTCTCAAATGAAATCAAGGTCTGGTGTGGGTTCTGCCCCCTGATTAGGTAAACTCAGCAGCTGTGAGTCTGGTTTTTAGAATACTGACAGTTGGTTCTTACGGATCATGCCCGACATTATCATTGATTTCAATGCTATATTTCTTAAATTAATTAAAAATCAGCCAGACATTTTTTTAAAACTTTTAAACTGCAGAAGATGAAGGTCAGAGTATGGGGCAAAGTCAATAATAGGATTACAGGTACTCTGTGAACATGGCTGATTTTTAATGAATTTCAACAAATTGTGAGAACTCTGACAGAAAAAAGTCCAAAAGAGGTCTGGGTTTTTCCTCTCTCTTCTTACACTTTGAACTTTCTATTCTCTCTGACTGTTTTGTGTATTGCCATGAAAATTTAGAGGGTTGTTAAGCAAGTGTTTCTGAGTTCAGGACTATAAGTTTTGTAAGGTGTTGTTTTGAAATGAGTTTATGGGAAGCATCAGAATGGCATGGGGTATTTTCAATTTAACATTGCAGAATGCGAAAACTCCATGCTGACTATACTATACAGCCACTCTTGTGGCTGTATAATACCTGAGCCCTAATAGCATTTTTTTAGGAGAACGTGCAGCTAGAAATGCAGCTGAATATGGTTAAACGTACTGTTGCCACCACAGCCACCTGACTATCCATGAGCAGGACTGGTTTTAGAGTTTTTGAGGAAAGAGCCAGAAACACTCTGTTCTTAGACGTGAATCTATAGGGCACCTTCGATGCCTTTCATAACATTAGCAGAATTAACAACATCATGAAAGACAGAAAAAATTATATAACTGAAAATACAATTGGCATGCATTAGTGTGTTAATCAGGATTGCTCTAGACCAGCCTTTTCCAACCTTTGGGTCTCCAAATCCTGTTGGATTACAACTCCCTTCAGTCCTAGGCAGCATGGCCAGTGGTCAGGAATGATGGGAATTGTAGTACAGCAACATCTAACGGTTGGGAAAGGCTGCTCTACACTTCAATGGAACAAACAATTTCTGGGTGTCATATTTATATATAATAACGGCTTCTAGTCCTCTCAGTTTCTCATTTTTCTGATCTTAAATTATTTGTCTATATTTCTGCAGCAATTTGCCATTTTTTAAAAAAGTTAAACCTTGTGAAAATTCTCTGAAATTTTAGTGTGAATTTTTCCTAATAAACACATTCTTGTGTGCAGTTTTGACTAATGTACACATTTTTGCAAGCAATTTCTCCCAATGTAATGTATTTTATGTTATTTTCACCAATATATTCACGTTATGCACTTTCTTTTAATATATGCATTTTTATAAACATTGGTTTGAGAACTGCATCACAACATTTGGATAAGTGTGAATTTCAAAGGATGGCTGTGTTTTGGTTCTCATATTGTTTTAGAAAGTGCAGATTTGATAATTTGGCTTTAAATGTGAACTGAACATAATTTTTCCCCCATCCCTGCTTGAGACCCTTGGTTTCATGGATCAGGTAACAGACACGAGCAACCAGAAGATTGCAAGAACCCTCCTGGGAAAAGCAGTCAGCAAGGTAGGATTAGCTGGATGAACTCTATATATGTATTTAGGCAAGGCAGACAATTTGCTCGAACATACTCCAGTTGCAGGATCTGATATCCAAACCAAGCCCTACATCCCCTTGATAACAAGCAGTTCAAAGGGACAATGTTCTAACTTACCCTGACATTCTTTCAGTGTTTTGGTGGGCTCTTTGGCATCTCATGCATGAAGAACTGGGTGAACCTGGGTAGTTAATAGGATGGTTCTTGAGGAGGATCCAGCTACTTGCTGGATGATGTCTTGTTGCCCAGTTGGCACTGGTAGTGCTGCTTATTCCCCAGTCAGTTTTCTCTGGTCTGGGCTGCTGGTCCATCAAGGTTATGTGAGTCTTCAAATGCTGTATCTCCTAGGTCAGCCTTAGGTTTTGTCAGGGATTATTTGTGTCGGGCGTCGGGCTCAGTGAATTAGATTATGATAGTCATACGTGTAGAAGGAAGAGCATTGGTACATAATGTAGTTCAAAATCTCAAGCACAAATTTTGACTGAGTGGGCAAACATAGCCCAACTACCCTCACTATGGATCAAATATAGGAATTTTAAAATGAATTTTCACAAAATATCACAAGTCTGAATATAAGTTCACAAGAGTTTGATTTTGCCAAAATGCCAAACCATCCAAAAGATATCAGAAATACAGATTGTGCATTTGATGAAGTGTGCTTTAACCTAGGAATGTTTGTATCACAATATATTATTATTATTACTATTATTATTAAATTTTATTTATACCCCGCCTTTTGGCCAAAGGCCCTCAAGGCAGCTTACAAGAAAAATAAACAGGTATAAAAATACAAAAAAAATATTATAAAAGCAATACAATTTACAAAAATTAATTTAAATAACAAATAACATTATCATTATCGGCACCGCCAAGAAAGAGGTGGTGGTGTTAGCGGGGTCGGCAGTTCCTGAGAGGCAGAAGGGCGATAGGCATTTGTTACAGCGAAGCTGTTTGCTGTTTCAATGTTGTCTTCCTCTCCATGTCTTCGGGCTCTCTCAGCTGCTGCTCCCCGGGCTTCTGCTGGTGGTGGTGGTGATGGTTTATGTTGGGAGGCGGCTGCGGTAGCTCAGGCTCGGGGAGCTGGGCCTTGCCTGGAGCAGGTGGAGGAGAAGGATGCGGGGGCCAGGAGGCCCTCACCAGACTGTTGTTGGGCAGGAGGCGCCGGGCTGTTGTTGAGCAGGAGGCCCCGCGCTGAGACCTGGGCCTTCCCTGGAGCAGGAGGAGGAGAAGGATGTGGCGGAGGCGGCAGCAGCACAGATACGTTTTCTGGTGCAGCATTCTCCAAACACAGAGAATCCATATAGGTCAAAACCAAGTCCAGAAGGAAGATCAGTATTGCCAGGTATTCCACTAAGTACAGCAAGGCAGCATCAATCATGAAGTATAAGAGTGTGGTCCCCTTCTATCTCCTTATACCACAAGCCGTCACATAGGTAATTCAAGATAGAATGGGAATGAAGGCCAGTTTTAAGACATGATAGTACTCTTTGTTAGACATGTTTACAAAAAAAAAGAAAAACCTCAAGGGTGAGAAATCAGTTTGCTAGTAGGCAGAGAAATGACTCAGACTGGTACATAGAAAGGTTCTATGTGTGGTTCATGTAAATCAAGGGTGGGGAAATTGTGGCCCTCCAGATGTTCTTAGACCCTGACATTCATGAGCTTCAGTCAGCATGGCCAATAGTTATAAACAATGTGGGTTGTAGTCCAACACCATTTGGAAGGCCACTCCAGTATTAAAAATAACACAGAATTCTTTCGGTGTTTCTAATTGGATGCTTCTAATTAGGAACCAGACACTTTTAACTTTACCAGCAGCAGGGGTTGAAGTATATGATCTCTAATGCCCCTTCCAACTCCATGATTCTGTGACTTGTTCAGCTCCAATCTAAGTTGGAAAATAAATTTGCTGGCCTGACAAGCTTAACCACGGAGATGTTCATCTATCAATCTGACCAGCTTTCTCTTCTCAAAATAAAAGAATTTACTGAAAAGGAATGTTAATGAATGGCTCTGTTGAGATTGCTGTCCTTTGGGAACATGTATGAATCATATTTGTAGTTAATAGCCAAGGAAAATTCTGTTTCATCATCAAATCAGTGATTTATGCTACTGTATGTTTATCAAATGGGAAAAAGAAACAACCAAGACTAAGCATTTGGTTCAGGTATGAATATTGGGATAAAAGTTCTCAGATGCCTTGTCAAAAATAACCTGTATCAATTCATATTCCTTCCTTCCAACATTTGTTAAAGGGCATCAAGGTATTTATTTTCATCCCCCTAAAATCTGCAATGATCCCGAGAGAACTCCAGATTCTATTTTATTGTAATCATGATTGTGAGGGAGTGAAACTACAAAGCATGTAATAAAGAATTGTTTGGAGTCTGGGCTGGTTCTTTGTCAGTTATAGACAATGCAGCAAATAGGAGGTTAAAGGCAGACCTACTTCATTAGTAGGCTTGTCCCACATGCTTTCATCATTGTCACCCACTCACACTTTGACTAGATAAAACAGGTACTACAGCATGCTAAACTAGTAAGCTGGCTAAGTGGTCATATTAAAAAGGCAGAAACTTTTGCTTTCGTCCTGCACCTAACAACTCTGCAAGCATATTGACCTGTTAAATTCTGAAAATGATAGTTTTAGTGCCTTGTACCTTCTATACGGAACAAAACATTCATGCTGTACCTCTTCAAGAGATGTGACCTATTTTTTTTAAGCAGCAGTTCATCTGAAAAACACCTGAGGCCTGTATTGTGGCATTTGATGTGGAAACACGGCTTTTGGAGCTACTGCAAGTGGCTCACTTTTGTTCTATACATTGCATGACCCAAATCTATGTGTAAACATTTCTCTTAGTTACACATGTATTACAGAAATGATATATGCAATGCCTATATAATGTACTTGAAGTACAAAACTATCATCCCAATACATATGGAAAGGAAGTCAAATTGATTTCAGTAGTGCCAGTCTTGTGCGAATTTGGGCATTTTCATTGCTGCAACATTCTGTTTATACATGATTCAACTGATAACTACTGCTGTGTCTGCCCTTGGGCAGGGATAGGACCTGGCTCCAGACCAAGACTCAAAGCATCAGTTATGCCCTTGCATCAGAGTTTGGACCCTTATTCACCTTGCTATAGGTTGCTGTGCTTGCAAAGTGGTTCACAGGAGTGGTCCATTAGATTGTATCTATTATTAATTACCTGCATTCTCCAAAAGGAAGCAAAGCAACCAACACTTTCAGCGTTTGTTTTTCTGAGCAGTAAACTATTACTAAGAGATTAACACATTTCTCTTTCATGTATCACAGTATTTCTCCTGTTTTTGTATCTATAAAGGAAAATGGCCTGGAATCAGGAATTGTTTAATCATATTATTTTTAAAAGGTATTGTTTAAAACATGTAGTATAGTATTCTTCTATCAAATCCCATAAGTGCAAGTACCTCTGCTTGTACAACAGGACTTTCTGCCCACTCTTCATCTCCCCACGTGCACTCCCCAAATCTGCTCCAGAGGGTTGGGGGAACCCCTAGAACAGATTTAGGGGATGTGCAGGGGGAGGAGAGGGGGAAGAATTTTCTGGTGCACAAGCAGAAATCTTTGCACTGACAATTGCCTTAGCACTATGTTAGATTCTACCCATAGGGTTTAATTGAGCCAAATTTAGCATTGTTAAGGTCATTGATGTAATTGGAAGAGCTGTAAGCATTAAAATTTAATAAATGAAATTTAAATTTGCTTTACTTTGGCTGGATTGTACCATCTTGCATTTTCTATGTAAATTACAACTGCACTAATTGTTAATGTATTAGTGTTTCCCTAACAATTGTATCTGCTTATTTGATTGCCTTAAGAATTATTTGGTTTATTATGTTGTAATTTAAGTCTTCAATAAATACATTGTCCTTTGATAAGAAATGCATTATAAATTTTAAAATATGGCACACATATTAGCAACAATTCTACTGTCAGCTTATTTCAACATTATGCCATTTTTATAATTATGCTGCAATTTATGGGTAATTCTTTGTCATACTGGAGAGTCATTGCTGAGCTGAAGTCTCCAATTGTTGCATACAAATATTTCAAGGGAGGATTTTGGTTGCAAGATGTAGAAGATACAATAATGGAACAAAAGGCAGATTCAACTAAATTTAAACGTCAAACTATTCATCTACATGTACACACACACACACACCATCTTGAGGGTAAAGCTTTTAAAAATAATTACAAAGGCATTGAAAAAATGGAAATGGAGTGCCTTCAAGTCAATTCCGACTTATGGCAGTCCTATGAATAGGGTTTTCATGGTAAGCGGTATTCTGAGATAGTTTACCATTGCCTTCCTCTGAGGCTGAGAGGCAGTGACTAGCCCAAGGTCACCCAGTGAGTTAAGCCAGTTAGCTTAACTTCTGTCCCTGGAAAACTGGTAGAAAGTATTATCAAAGCTAGATTAACTAAGCACATAGAAGAACAAGCCTTGCTGAAGCAGAGCCAGCATGGCTTCTGCAAGGGAAAGTCCTGTCTCAGTAACCTATTAGAATTCTTTGAGCGTGTCAACAAGCATATAGATAGAGGTGATCCAGTGGACATAGTGTACTTAGACTTTCAAAAAGCGTTTGACAAGGTACCTCACCAAAGACTTCTGAGGAAGCTTAGCAGTCATGGAATAAGAGGAGAGGTCCTCTTGTGGATAAGGAATTGGTTAAGAAGCAGAAAGCAGAGAGTAGGAATAAACGGACAGTTCTCCCAATGGAGGGCTGTAGAAAGTGGAGTCCCTCAAGGATCGGTATTGGGACCTGTACTTTTCAACTTGTTCATTAATGACCTAGAATTAGGAGTGAGCAGTGAAGTGGCCAAGTTTGCTGACGACACTAAATTGTTCAGGGTTGTTAAAACAAAAAGGGATTGTGAAGAGCTCCAAAAAGATCTCTCCAAACTGAGTGAATGGGCGGAAAAATGGCAAATGCAATTCAATATAAACAAGTGTAAAATTATGCATATTGGAGCAAAAAATCTTAATTTCACATATACGCTCATGGGGTCTGAACTGGCGGTGACCGACCAGGAGAGAGACCTCGGGGTTGTAGTGGACAGCACGATGAAAATGTCGACCCAGTGTGCGGCAGCTGTGAAAAAGGCAAATTGAATGCTAGCGATAATTAGGAAAGGTATTGAAAATAAAACAGCCGATATCATAATGCCGTTGTATAAATCTATGGTGCGGCCGCATTTGGAATACTGTGTACAGTTCTGGTCGCCTCATCTCAAAAAGGATATTATAGAGTTGGAAAAGGTTCAGAAGAGGGCAACCAGAATGATCAAGGGGATGGAGCAACTCCCTTACGAGGAAAGGTTGCAGCATTTGGGGCTTTTTAGTTTAGAGAAAAGGCGGGTCAGAGGAGACATGATAGAAGTGTATAAGATTATGCATGGCATTGAGAAAGTGGATAGAGAAAAGTTCTTCTCCCTCTCTCATAATACTAGAACTTGTGGACATTCAAAGAAGCTGAATGTTGGAAGATTCAGGACAGACAAAAGGAAGTACTTCTTTACTCAGCGCATAGTTAAACTATGGAATTTGCTCCCACAAGATGCAGTAATGGCCACCAGCTTGGACGGCTTTAAAAGAAGATTAGACAAATTCATGGAGGACAGGGCTATCAATGGCTACTAGCCGTGATGGCTCTGCTGTGCCACCCTAGTCAGAGGCAGCATGCTTCTGAAAACCAGTTGCCGGAAGCCTCAGGAGGGGAGACTGTTCTTGCACTCGGGTCCTGCTTGCGGGCTTCCCCCAGGCACCTGGTTGGCCACTATGAGAACAGGATGCTGGACTAGATGGGCCACTGGCTTGATCCAGCAGGCTCTTCTTATGTTCTTATGTTCTTATGCTCTTCATGGCTGTGTGGGGATTCGAATCCTGGTCTCCCAGGTCGTAGTCCAACACCTTAACCACTACACACAACTGGTGCTGTACAAAGGCATTATCTAGGGATATCTCAAGGATGGCTGCTTTTTCAGTTTAGTTTAGTATGGAAGTTATTATTATTATTATTATTATTATTATTATTATTTATTAAATTTATTAGTCGCCCATCTGGCTGGTTGTCCAGCCACTCTGGGTGACGTACAAGATAAAACAATACATTAAAACATTAAAACTTAAAACCATAACAGTAAAAAACCTAACCCACCCCAAAAGCCTGCCTGAAGAGCCAGGTCTTCAAGGCCCGGCGGAAGCTTATCATAGAAGGGGCATGGCGGAGATCATTTGGGAGAGAATTCCATAGGGTGGGGGACACTATTGAAAAAGCCCTCTCTCTAGTCCTCACCAGTCTAGCTGTTTTAACAGGTGGGATCGAGAGAAGGTCTTCTGAGGCTAATCTTGTTGAGTGGCATCCCTGATGATGCTGGAGGCGCTCCTTCAGATAGACTGGGCTAAAACCGTATAGGGTTTTAAAGGTCAAAACCAACACCTTGAATTGGGCCCGGTAAACAACCGGTAGCCAGTGCAACTCCTTCAGCACTGGAGTGATGTGATCTTGCCGGCGGCTGCCTTTAATCAGATGAGCCGCCGCATTCTGTACCAGTTGCAGCTTCCGGACCGTTTTCAAGGGTAACCCCACATAGAGCGCATTACAGTAGTCTAGGCGAGAGGTGACCAGGGCATGTACTACCGGTGGGAGCAGATGGTTGGGAAGGTAGGGGTGCAGCCTCCGTATCAGATGGAGTTGATACAGCGCCGTCTGGCTCACAGCCGAGACTTGAGCCTCCATGGACAGCTGGGAGTCAAGAATGACCCCCAGGCTGCGGACCTGGTCTTTCAGGGGCAATCGTACCCATTGAGCACCAGGTCCACATCCCCCAGCCTTCCCTTGTCTCCCACAAACAGTACCTTGGTTTTGTCAGGGTTCAGCTTCAGCTTATTCCTTCCCATCCAGCCACTCACCAACTCCAGGCACTTGGACAGGGTTTCTACAGCCAACCTCGGTGAAGATTTAAATGAGAGATAGAGCTGCGTGTCATCCGCATACTGATGACATTGCAGCCCAAATCTCCTGATGATTGCCCCCAGCGGCTTTATATAGATGTTGAACAGCATCGGGGAGAGGATGGAACCCTGTGGCACCCCACAAGTGAGAGGCCAAGGACCCGAAACCTCATCCTCCAATGCCACTCTTTGGTACCTACCAGAGAGGAAGGAATGGAACCACTGCAATACAGTGCCCCCCATGCTTAACCTCTTCAGGTGGTCAACAGTATCGAAAGCCGCTGAGAGATCAAGGAGGACAAGGAAGGTGCATTCGCCCCTATCCCACGCCCTCCTCATATCATCTACCAAGGCGACCAAGGCTGTTTGAGTCCCATGTCCAGGCCTGACACCCGATTGAAATGGATCCAGATAATCCGCTTCCTCCAAGTGCGCTTGCAACTGTTTTGCCACCACCCGCTCAATCGCCTTGCCTAAGAATGGCAAATTTGAGACTGGGCAAAAGTTGTTCAGATCTTGGGGATCCAAGGAGGGCTTCTTTAAGATTTATTACTGCCTCCTTGCGCGATGATGGCATTACTCCCTCTTCGAGAGATGTATTTACCACCATCTTGATCCCCTCACCCAGTCTATCTTTGCAGCTCAATAATGATCCACGATGGGCAAGGATCGAGTAAGCAAGTGGTTAGCTTTAAGGTTGAAAGCACCTTGTCCACTTCATCAGATGGAAGAAGCTGGAACCGATCCCACACCACCAGAGCACCACTGGTCACCTCTGGCTCGCTCACTGTGTCCACAGTGCATGGAATAGCACTCTTAATACGATCGATTTTCTCCACAAAGTGTTTAGCAAACTCGTCACAGGAGGCCTTAGCATGTTCCATTGGTTCCGGAGCAACTGGACCGACCAGGCTCCAGACCACTTGGAACAGTCTCCTGGGACAGCACTCTGCAGATGCAATAGAGGCAGCATAAAAATCTTTTTTTGCTGCCCTTATTGCCACATGATAGGCTGCCGCAGCCGCTCTAACATGTGTCCAATCGTCATCAGAGTGAGATTTCCGCCACTGGCGCTCTAGCCGTCTCACCTCCCACCTCAGAGTTCGCAACCGTGGGGTGAACCACGGTGCCGTCTGAGTTCTATTCAGGGGGAGAGGGCATTTCAGAGCCACCCGGTCTAATGCCCTGGCGATTGTGGCATTCCACCCCTCCACCAGGGTCTCAGTCAAGTGGCTGTGTGCATGCTCCAGAGAATCCCCAAGCGCATTCAGGAATCCATAAGGATCCATCAGACGCCTGGGGCGGACCATTTTAATAGTTCCTCCACCCCCACGGAGGGTTTGTGGCACCGAAAGGTCCATCCTCACCAAGTAGTGGTCTGACCATGACAAGGGGGTGATGGATGTACCCCCAATTTTCAGATCACTCCCCACCTCTCCCGAGACAAACACAAGGTCGAGTGCATGACTAGCTACATGGGTGGGCCCCATTGTAATAAGGTGCAGCTCCCAGGAAGCCATGGTTTCCATGAAGTCCCGAGGCGCCCCAGTAAGGATGGCCTCTGAATGTACATTGAAGTCCCCCAATACCAGCAGGTTTGGGGACTGTACACGCACAGCCGAGACCACCTCCAGCACCTCGGCCAGGGAGTCCGTCGTGCAGCAGGGTGGGCGGTACACGAGCAGAATCCCTAGACTGCCCTTTGGGCCCAACCTCCAGTACATGCAGTCTGCCACCTTGGTCTCACAGAGAGGAGGTCTGGTGAGAACCAGGGACCTTTGGTAAATAACCGCCACTCCTCCTCCCCGACTACCGACCCTCGGCTGCTGTGCATACGAGAACCCAGCCGGACACATGGCCGCAAGGATAGGAGCAGCAGCCTCATCCAGCCAAGTTTCCGTAATACATGCCAGGTCCGCACCCTCATCCAATATCATATCATGGATGAGGGATGTTTTTTGGGCAACAGACCTGGCATTGCACAGCAGCAGTCGAAGGCCAGAGTATGGAGTCAAGCATCCCCCAGCTGTCTGTTGGCTCTGGACAGGCCTGGAACAGGGGACAGATATTATGCATCTCTCCCTAGTTCCTCTTATCTGACGTGACCTGCCCCTAGCTTTCCCCAGCATCTGCCGCCCAGCCTCGGTATACATTGGCCTCCCACCCTTCCCCCATCACTCCCCTGTGATTGACACATGCCCCAATGTAAGCTTCCACCACTCAGGCAGGCACCCAACCTTAAAACAACCCCCCCAGAAGAAAAGAAAAAGAAAAAAAGAAAAACAAAAACAAAAAAAACAGACACAGCACACAAAAAACCCAGGCCACCTCAGCCAGCCGGCTTATGTATTCCTCCAAAGAGGGACAGGTGGTGGGAATCAGTCACAGCTGGCTGGGTACCTGGGGCCTGGTCCTGCAGATGTACGTCTGCCAGGCAGAAGTCCCACAGGGAAGGATGGTGGAGAAGGTGATCAGCAGCAGCAGCAGCAGGCTCTCCTTCCCTGGGCAGCGGTGTTCTTCTCTTCCTGCAGGCACTGGGTTGATGAAGCAATAAGAAAAACATTGCAGAATGTAGGCTTGGGTTCTCCAGTGTGGTGCCCGTGAGTGCAATATTGAGGATTTCCTCTAGTGCCTGTGAAGCTTCTGGGCCCCTCCTCACTGGAAGCATCATGAGGTCATGGGAGTTGTTGCCTCCCCATCAAAAGATGCATAGACCTTGAAGAGGGATGCTCAGGCCTGGTGCCAGTGGGCAGCCAGGTTGGGCAGTAGCTGAGGGCCTCTGCAGCTGGGGCTGGGCGGGTGTAGCTCCTGCTCCACGATCTGCACTAGCATTGACTTGCGGAGCATATGCCCTGTAACCCAATGCTGGCATGGAGTGGGAGCCACCCTCTCAGGAAGCACCCCTGCTTCTGGGGGTGCGGACTAGTTGCAGCACTTTCTGCGTCACCATGTCGCTGCATCAGCATGCTGTGCTGGTCTTCACCCTGGGACCTTTAGGTGAAGGGTGGATAATAAATGATGATGATAATTAATAATGTGGTATTGGGGGTATCAACATGCCCCTGCCACCATCTTGGGTGATGGCAGGCACCCATGCAGTGTGCTGATGCAGCCAGGCCTATTTAAGCACTCGCAGCAGCAGTGATATTGCTGCTGCACCACCACCACCTTCAAGAGCCCGCCGCAGTCTGGTGCCTAAGGGCTCACTTCAGTCTGGTGCTGGACCTGGGGTTGCTTTCTCTCCCATGTTGTCTTTCAGCTCTATTTGCTTTACAAGGTTCAGATTGGCACCTGAGGAGCTAAGCAAGAAGTTTAGGCTGTGTAGGAGAGAAAGGTGAATGATCTGGACAACTTGTGGGAGGGAGATAAACTGGATCCAGTGTTTACCCAGACCCCCAAGCAAAGAACCTCTCTGTGTGTGTATCCATGCATGCTGTCCTTTTGTCAATCTTGTCAGTTTATCAGGGTGGGGGGCAACCTGGGGAGGAGATAGAAGCAGTAGTACCCACCAGGGCCAGATTAAGATATGCTGAGGCCCTAAACTATGTCAAATTGAAGAGGCCTCATAGCATTACCAAATAAATAAATAAAGAACATTAAAAACAATTCAGCAATCAAACAAACTAATAATGCAAAAGCTGGTCACACTTCAGGAAAAGATTGGTTAAACATGAACATTTCAGCAAGCATCTAAAGCAGGGTTAGATAATGTGGTACCTTCCAGATGTTGTTGGACCAATTTCCATCAGCCCCAGCTGTCATGTCCAGTAGTCAAGGATGATGGGAGATGTAGTTAAGCAACATCTGGAGAGCATGTTTTCTTAATATGCATGTGGAGGGAATTCCATAGCATAGGTGCAGCCATACTAAATGCTCTGGTCCTGATGGTTATAAAATGAACATCATGTGGCACTGTTAGAAGTCTCCACTGATGAATGTAGTAGTCAGGCAATGGAATAACATGATCCCTCAAGTAAAGTGGTCCCAAGCTGTTTGGGGCTTTATAAACCAACAGCTTAAATTTGACCCAGAAGCATATTTGGCCTGTCCACCTTACTATACAAAGCAACTGCATATTAACTATAGGTCCTTCTTCTTCAGCATTTTAATAAATTTTAAAAATTCAAATAAATTACTGTCAATTACAGATATAAGGCTCCCTTTCTGTATGCATATTTTATTCTGTGTGTTGATCACATAGGATTGGCTCTCCTGTTCACAGAAGGGACTATGATACAATAGAGAAAGTCAGTAGAGATTTTTGCTGATTCCCCCTCTCCTGCAGACCCCTGCACCACCTTCTGCATTGTTTTGAAGAGTTCCCCAGCCCTCCAGATCACATTTTTGGAAGACAGAGGGAACTGCACAGGGATGGAAAAACTGGCAAAAATCATCTCTCCCCTTCCTCCAGTGCCTCATAAATTTGTCACTAGAAGCTCAAGTGACCTTGAGGTGAGGAGTATCTATTATCAGCTTAGGTTGGTATGCCAACTACACAATTTCCTGGTCAGGGATACCTTAGCCCAGCCTTTCCCAACCAGCGTGCCTCCAGATGTTGTTGGACCACAACTCCCATCAGCCTCAGCCAGCATTGCCAATGGTCAGGAAAGATGGGGATTGTATCCCAGCAACATCTGGAGGCACACTGGTTGGGAAAGGCTGCCTTAGCCACTATGATTTATGCATTGATAACCTCATGACTGGACTACAGTAATGCACTCTATGTGGGGCTTCCCTGAGACTGGTCCAGAAGCTGCAGCTGGTGCAGAATGCTGTGGCCAGGTTGCTGAGTGGGGCACCTGGAAGTGCACTATTACACCTGTGCTGAGGGAACTGCAATGACTGCTGATTAGCTATAGCTACAGGGCATGTTCAATGTCTTCCTGAACATGTAAAGCCCTGAACAACTCAGGACAGGTTTACCTGAAAGACTAACTGCCCCTGTATAAACCTGTAAGATCACTTAGATAATCTGAGGAAATTCCACTTGTGCAAATGTTTCCTAAAGAACACCATAGGGTGGTGATCCCAAAATGAGCTTTTTCTGTGATGGCCCATGTACTGTGGAATGCCCTTCCCTCTGTCATCCAGGAAGCAACAACCATTAGTTGCTTCTGACATCTTGTGAAGACTATCTTTTTTGCCCAGGCCTTACCTGACTGAAAAGATTGGGCCCTGTTTTATTTGAATCCCCTGAATTTCTGTTTTATTTTCTTTTACATATGCTTTTATGTGTTTTTATATAGCTGTAGTTCTAAAGTTTGAATGATATATTGTTTGCTTTTTAGAATATATACCACTTAGAGATTTCTTTAAATATAAAGTGATAGATAAATATTTATAAATAAATCAATGGTGTTCTGCTCATGAGAATTCTGGATCCATCTTTCTCGCCCCCTGTGGGCTAAAGACATCTTTCTTTGATTCAAGAGAAAAGATGAATAAAAACTTGAAACCTTCATTGTAGAAAAACAGAAGAAACATATTTTTGTGGAGGAATAAAATGCCAGTCCTTCACAATAGACAGAAAGAAGCAGTACCCACAGACTCCATATCCTAAATGTTGTGTTGTTATTGTAAAAAACTTTGTCAGTCTAGCAAGACAAAGAAATGAAACTGGAGGTCAGAGGTTCTGTTTAGGGATGAAGATTCAGGGTTCTGAAGCACAAACTGAAAAGGAAAGCATTAACTTGTTTTGGACTGAGGTTAGCCACTGCTTTTAAGGATTTGTGTATGCAAGTATGTAAAGATGCCTTATTACACTATACATATTACTATTACATATTACACTAGGGATTTTTGAGTCATGGCTTTAGTTAATCTACTCACAGAAAATTGTGTTAAAACTTTTTCTAGCCTGATTTGATGCTTGGCCACTATATTAAAAATCTTGAGCTAATTATAAAACATCCATATCACTTAATTTTGAAAATGAGAAGAGTCCAGGCCTGAAAGCAACACCCTTGATTCTAGAAGTCTAATTCCATAATCTCACTGTCCACTCCAGAATCACCATCACCCTACATTGGCTTCTTCCACTAGTAGTGTTGTGGTGAACCATCTTAGCATTCTGTGCTAAGGAAATATGGAAGGGCCAAACATGCTCTTGTTTAGGATAAATTCATCCCCTTCAGAAAGAGCAGATCCACCAGCAAAAACAGGCTGCTTGTTCTTAGGGGCCCTGGTTAATTCCTCAGGTAGCTAGGGGTGTGTGTGTGTTTTATGTGTGTATACATTACTATAAATACAGTTTGAAGAGCTACCATGGGGAGTCATCTGAATATATGTCAGGAATGGGCAGTATAAGAGGTTGCAACCTAATTAGCCAGTGCTCATCATTCTCTGAAGGGTCTCCTATGGTACTCTTTCCAAGCAAGAAAGTTTTGGAGAATATGCAAGGAAGCTGGACCAACATGGGACACTGGCAGCTCAATCCCTTGCATGTTTACTCAGAAGTAAGCATTGAGTTTAATGAGATGTACCGCCCTGGACTCCTGCTGGGAGGAAGGGCAGGATATAAACAAACAAGCAAATAAATAAATTAATGTACTTTCAGGTAATCAGGCCCAGGGTAACAGCCTGGGAGATTTCTTTAAAAAGGGGGTGCGTTACATGCATTTGGATTAGGAAAATCTGGATTCAGTTAGGACGTTCACTGGTGGTACATTTTGCTCTTAAGAGCTCTGTTCTTCGAACTGCACTAGGGAAATAGTTAATGCTGTGCATTGTAGGTGATGTTTGCATTGGTTTTTGGTATATTTGATTATACACTTCCATAGATAACCAGTTGACAGCTAGCCTGTGGATCCAGTGTCCAGCTCTGAGGCTTATGCTACATTACAGTTTTGAGGAGGATGGTGAGAGATGCTGTTGACAGTCTTAACCTGGTTTGTGCGAGCCTTTGAGACAATATTCAAAATTGCATACACCTAATTCTAACACCAAACAAGTCATTTCTTGCACTCTCATTGCGACAGTCACATCAAAATACTTCCAGTTACTACTCAGCATCCATCACCGTCTCCTATGCTGCCAAAAAGATCTGATGCTTCACCTGCCAGAATTTTATTTGCAGAAATGTATCAAATGCCTGCCAGTAGGCATGTGTTCTTTCATTGACATGTAGCTGTTTGTGGGCTTTATGATGTTCATCAAGATATTTTTTATAACCTCCCCATTGCTGCTTCCCTTAATTTTGCCATATTAATCAAGACAAGTGCTGGATATGACTCACGTTCAGGCAAGTGTGTGGGAATTTGGGCTATGTTTTCCTTGAGGTTCCTCACATAAGCTTGGCTGCTGAAATAGTGTCTCTTTGTCCTGCACACACCTGCAGGAACCTTAACTAATAATAATAATAATAATAATAATAATAATAATAATAATAATAATAATAATAATAAATTTTATTTCTAGGCCGGCTATCTGGCTGCACAAGCGGCCACTCTAGGCGGCGTACAAGATCAAGTAAAATACAACATACAAACTACATAAAAACCCAAGAACTACAATATAAAACGAAACCGAACCTACCCATAGCTAAAACCAATAAAATTAGGCTACCCCAGGGATCTTGTAGGCCTGCCTGAATAGCCAGGTTTTCAAGGCTTGGCGAAAACTTGGCAGGGAGGGGGCATGGCGAAGATCATAAGGGAGAGAGTTCCAGAGGGTGCGGGCCACGATTGAAAATGCCCTCCTGCTCATGAGCACTTGACGATGGATGTCTGGTGACTGCCTGTGGGGGAGGAGGTTACAGGGGAAATTTGGTTCATTTAATCCAATTCTAAATGCAGAACCCACTGTTCAGCTATTTTGGTTAGTTGCCTGGCAAATTTAGAGAGGGAAAGGCTGGGCTTTTGCTTCTCAGCAATTGACTAATTCACGTGGTCTGCAGGAGATGAGCCTCATCTTTTATTTTACATGCAACGCTATTCATGTGATAGTGAGTATTGAAAATATTCTTAATTATACCATGTTAAGGTATTTTTTAAAGAAAGTCGTATTTGTTCTGCATTTTATAAAATTATTTTAGGTGTGAGTGAAGAGGGAAGTCATTTTTTTTTTTTAAAAAACCCTTCTAAACCAGGGATGGGGAAACTGTGGCCCTTCAGATGTTGATGGATCCTAATATTAATTAGATTAGATCATTCCACTGCTTTAAATTTGATTGATTGTGTTTCTTATAAGAAGGAACAAGCATCAAAAGGGGCTAACTTGAACCATTGGCTTCTCATATATGTATTTTCAGATATTTTTGTCTCATCTTTTTTCCATCAGAGAACCCACAACAGTATAGATATTGTTTCCAGGAGGTCTCCCATCCACACACTGACCAGATAGAAACCTGCTGAGCTTCAGTACAGTGGTGGCATCATATGCCTTCAGACCATACCTGTTCCTCTGTGAATGAGATACAATTTGTTTCTGATCATTTTCTTCCTCTGATATCTTGTAATTTAAAGAGCCTTTTTTTCTTACAAAAGAATTTCCAGTCAGATCGACTACACTCTGATCCCAGAGTATTTGCATGTAATTCATAAGCCAAATGATACCAGCTGTATTCATGAAACAACAAGAAATGTAGAACCTTCATCAAATATGTGTTTGTTGTTTTAAAAACAAAGGTGAATATATGCAGGATTGTATCTAGTGGTGGCTTGGCCTTAACCATTCTACTGCCATTTGCACAAATTGGGGCACCTGATTTTTGCTATTCCTGCTATTTGTTGTAGACCTTTGCACCATAACCCAGACTGTTTTGGATGGTCTCCCAACCCTCAGGACCAGCTTTTTCAGGTCATCCATCAGGGCAACTAAGGCTGATCAAGTCCCAAAAGTATGCTTGAATCTAGATTGAAACAGATCCAGACAATCCATATCTTTCGGGAATTCCTGCAAATGCTTTGCCACCACTATTTCCATCACCCTGTCACCAAAAGGAATATCTGTTAATGGGTGGGAGTGATTGTAAACCACAGAGTCTAGGGTGGGCTTCTTTAAAAGTGGATGCACTACTACTTGCTTAAGGGCAGTTGGCACTACATCATATAAAGACACATTCACCACACCCTGGATCCACCCGGTCAGTCCCCCCACCCACCCACACAACCGGCTTTCACCAGCCAGGAGGGACAGGAGTTAAGAGACCCAAGAAGCAGGCTATATCATGCAAGAGTCCTGTCCACATCATCATGACACATAAACTGAAATTGCTCCCATAAAATATGGGAAGATTCTACACTGGAAATCTTGGCTAGCCTTGAAAAAACTGCTATATCTAAGGTGCTATGGAGCTGAGTAATATCCTCAAAGTGCCATGCAAACTACTCACAGGAAGCTGCTGAATGCTCCAAAGGACTATCCACTACTTCTGGTATGGTTAGCCTCCAGACCACCTGAAATAATCCAAAATAGTAAGGATAAGTAGCAGTTAGTCCCAAATGAAGTACAGTTTTTGTCACTGGGGAAAATATTGTCCTATTAATCTGGCTTTATTTCTGAGTCTCCAAAGAAGAGATTACATACCTGCAAGAATGTGACGAGTATTAGCATTGTTTAGTGCCAGTAAAAACCTGCCATAAAAATAAAGACAAAGCTTTCAAAAATAAAGAATGATATAAAATAGTTACTAGGAGAAAATGAATTAATTGAGGGTTTCCCAACAAAGTATGCATGGTTTACAGGACAGATCATTGTTACCCAAGTTCTTGGGAAATGGAGGTGCATCACAATTTAGAACTTTCCGATGTGACAGTTACTAATTTGTTGTGTCCAACAGGTTGCAGAATGTAAGAAAATAGCATCACTTTTCCACTGTATTATCTCTAACCCCTCCTCCTATTAGGAGAACATTTTGCTTTGAAAAGGGAAATCTTAGGGGAGATATGATAGCACTCTTCAAGTATTTGAAAGGTTGTCATACAGAGGAGGGCCAGGATCTTTTCTCGATCATCCCAGATAAGTTACAGGAAGCCAGATTTCAGCTGAACATCAGAAAAAGCCTCCTAACTGTTAGAGCAGTACAACAATGGAAACAATTATTTAGGGTGGTGGTGGGCTCTCCAACACTGGAGGCATTCAATAGGTAGCTGGACAGCCCCGTCATTTATGCTTAACTTGGATTCATGCATTGATTAGGGGGTTGGACTCGAAGGCCTTATAGGCCCTTTCCATCTCTACTATTCTGTGATTCTATGACCATCACCTGATTATTTCTGCATATGAAACCTTCATTAAAGGTCCAGGAGCAGAACAGGCCATCCCTCCAGCCCGGGCAACTGGCAACTGAAGTAAGCATATGACTAGGGGTTGGTTCCCTAGTAACTACTGATATCCATTACTCCTTCCCATTGAATCAGAAGCAGTGGAGACACGTAGCAGCTCCAATTACTGTGAATTGTTTGCAAGGCACTTTGAGAGTAAAGTTGCTCGCCTCCGTAGCAGTCTTGATGCCCCCTCTAAATCTACTATAGTCCCCAATGAGGTATCCAGTGCAACATCTGCTGCAACTTCTTGGGAACGGTTTCAGTTGATGCAGCCTGATGACGTAGACAACGTAGGGTTGCCATATTCCAGTTCCACAAATCCGGACAGGTTAATTTGCACATTATGCAAATTATTTGCATATTATTTGCATATTATGCAAATATTTGCATATTAATATTTGGATTGTCCAGTTGTTTTGTTTTTGTGCCTAGGAATTACCACCAAAAACTGGGGAAAGATGTGAGAAATCTTTTTTTTAAAAGCAACATTTTCAGCCTTAAATGCCTAGACTCTAGTTTCCAACACTAGGGAGTATTTATTGATTGATTAAGAGAATTTATATCCTGCCCTTTTGCTGTTAAAAACAGAGCTCAGCACAGCTTACAAATATAATAAAAACAATAAAAATACACAATGAATATAAAAACATAATAAAAACACAAAATAGCAACAAACATAAAGTAAGTCAGGGCAGCACCACGGTTAACCATAACATATACAATATATTTCAGAGATGTGATGGGTGGAGAAAAACAAGCCAAAATGTTAGGAAAATGAGTCTTTCACACCACATGCTCAGTTCTAAATACTGTTGCAGCAAGTTTTACAAGTTCCTCCATTATTCCACTGGTGCAGGCACTCAGACATTCAAAGTATCTGTATGTTTCTTAGGTTTTATAAAAGCAGAGCTTTGCTTAACTCAAAATTTCTCAACCACATCTACACAGGTTCCACCTCCATACTCAAAATGAAACTGGGCCTGGAAGTGTGCAACAACCCCACACATACCTTGCTAATTAGATTACCAATGCCAGGATGTCTGTCTTATCGACTACTCTCCTGCTCCCTGGGCATCATGAAAGACCCAGTCCTGGGCTCAGAAAGAAAATAAATATCTGGTCCTCTTCAAAGTATTGAGAAGCCTCTTGTTTTAATTGAAATAATAATTATAAATTCTTGTTCTTATCACTAATGGGAGTTAATTATCTTGCATATGCTGCTGTTGCTTCTATGGCTGTAACGGAGTGAGGTTAAAGATAAGTGAAATGCAAATAGGAAAAAAAAACACAGAAGGCAGTAACACTTTCCTAAATGTAATACCATACCAACCACAACAAGATTCCTATGAGTAAGGCAAAAAACTAAGCATCTCACAACCAGTCAGGATTCCTAACCAAAAACCAAAAATATGATAAATGAAGAAATATGTATATAAGCATGACTATCAAATATATTTATTATTTACACAAACTGTAAAGATATTTATAGTGCAATCCTAAGTTTATTTATTCAGAAGCAAGTCCCAGCGTATTCAGTGGGGCTTACTCAAACAGGGACAGAACTGCAACCTCAAGTGATAAGCAACTTCATTCACACAACCCAAAATTCCGAATCATGCCACTTTACGCTGTTTTGCAACTGTTTATACTTGTTTTATGGTCATTGGATTTTAAATGGCTTTATTTCTTGTTGTGAGCTGCAGCCCATATAATAGTTTATTGTCAAACCAGTTGGTCATTGCAGAAAAATCGGTATTAGTTTTAAAAAAATCAGTATTACTTTCCTACAGAATAAAAACTGTAATACCTAAGTAAGCCCTGCCTACTTGCTTTAAAATTGGACTGGAGGCAGAAAGAGTTAGAACACAAACATAATTCTTTTTTACATTCACTCCAAAGTCCCATTGATTTTCAGCACATTCATAACATGTCTACTCAAAGTAAGTCCTATTGAATTAAATGGGATTTACTTTGGGCATATGGGATTAGCATTGCTTTTACAAAAAGCAAGTATTGGGAAGGTTTTCAAAACACTGCCCAAGCTCTGACTCCTACACACAAGAGGAAAAAAAACTGAAATGTATATACTTACCCAATTTATGAGATTTTCAGATAAACGGGGGGGGGGGGGGTTGAAACCACCATTTTGTTTTCTAGACACTGCCTGAGGTCAATGAAACTGAAACACAATCCCTGATTGGCTGCAATGCTGAACGGGCGGGGTTAAAGCTACAAAGTGCTATAGTACAGTACTGTTTAAAGAAAGATTTAACAGTCGAGGGGGGTGACTGACGTTTTTATGTATATCTCAAGAACCGGACCACCTAGAAACTTAATTTTTTTTTTAATTAAAGGTGAGAATCCGGGCCACGTAAGGGGCTAGCCAGGCGCTGGGTGGCATGCATAGAATCTGGGTAAAACCCGGCTATCCGGGCAATATGGCAACCCTAAGACAACGTGCTTGCGATGATGCAGCCAGCAACGTGTCCTCTGGACCCTTGCCCTTCTTGGCTTATTAAAGCTTGCCGAGGGGGTTTGACCGAGTGGATCCAGAGTGTAGTTAATGCATCATTGCGGGAGGAAGTGGTTCCAGGTGCCTTGAAAGAGGCGGTGATCCGAAGGTGATTGAGAGGGTTGTGGCGTAGCAATTGCAAGTATGCTTAGATGAAACAGATTGTCTTGACCCATCCCAGTCTGGGTTCAGGCCTGGTTATGGGACTGAATCGGCCTTGGTCGCCCTGACAGATGACTTTAACAGGCTTGCACTCCCCCCATCCTTCTCCTGATAAAAGATCTTGATCTTTCAGCGACTTTTAGTATCATTGACCATGGTATCCTTCTGGGCTGACTTGGTGAGCTGGGTATTGGAGGCACTGTTTTACAGTGGTTCCAATCCTATCTCCAGGGTCGCTCTCAGAGAATATCATTGGGTGACTGTCTTTTGGCCCCCTGGCAGTTGTGCTGTGGGGTGCCGCAGGGTACCATCTTGTCCCCCATGCTGTTTAACATCTATATGAAGCCCCTGGGAGCAATCATCAGGAGATTTGGGGCAAGGTGTCAGCAGTCACTCGGTGGTGGGCTAGATGAGGGCCAATAAACTGAGTCTGAATCCTAGCAAGATGGAGGCACTGTGGGTTGGTGGTTCCCGAGTTTGGATAATTGGTCAGTTGCCTGCTTTGGATGGGGTCGTACTCCCTTTGAAAAAGCAGGTCCCTAGTCTGGGGGTGCTCCTGGATCCATCTTTGTTGCTAGAGGCCCCGGTGACCTCCGTGGCTAGGAGTGCCTTTTACCAGCTTTGGCTGATAAGACAGCTACGGACATTTCTGGACCGGGATAGCCTGACCACTGTTGTCCAAGCACTGGTAACCTGCAGGCTGGATTACTGTAATGCACTGTATGTGGGGCTGTCTTTGAGACTGATCTGGAAGCTGCAGCTGGTGCAAAATGCAGCAGCGAGACTGATCACTGGGGCAGGGTATTGCCAACATGTCACCTCACTGCTGAAAGAATTGCACTGGCTGCCCATTTGCTACCGGGCCAAATTCAAGGTTTTAGTCTTGGTGTACAAAGCCCTATACAGGTTGGGACCAGGATACCTGAAAGACCATCTTATCCCTTACATACCCAGTCGATCACTGCACTCTGTAGGTGAGGGCCTCCTGCAGATACCTTATCAGGAGGTTCACCTACCCTGTGGAATTCCCTCCCCTTAAATATTAGGCAGGTGCCATCTCTGCTATCTTTTTGGTGCCTTTTGAAGACTTTCCTCTTTCAACAAGCCTTTTAAGTTGAGACCTATCTCAGTCTGCATCTGTGTTAGAATTGCTTTTAATAAGTTTTCTTTAATAATATATTTAACCCTTTTTTTTAAAAAAAGCTTTTTTTTAAAGCTTTTTTAAAAATGTTTTTAATGTTTTGTTTTAATGTATTTTAAGGTCTTTTTATGATGTTTTAAAGTGTTTTTAGCATTTCTGTTTGCTGCCCTGGGCTCCTGCTGGGAGGAATCAAATAATAAATAAAATAAAATGAAATCAGTGTTTCATGCATTCTTCCTATAATCGTCTCCTAAAACACATCTCAGAACATTCAGGAGACCTTGGGGCTAGCAGACAGAAATTCTTCTGGTGCCTGTCACTACTCATTAGTTAGTTCATGGATTGGATAATGTGGTACTTAAAGTCTTTTTGAACCTTATAAAGGAATGGTACCCTGCACAAGTTCAAATTTGGTTTAACTGAATCTGCTGCACTAGGGCAGGGTCATCTGTGTATGCATAGGCACTTGTATGCATATGCACTTGTATACTAGGCACTTGTAAGACAAGATAATATAGGCACACATCTACATATTTTCAGAGGCAGTGAAATAGAATATGTTCTGCATCAGCTGCCAGTGAACATTGTGAAATATATGTGTAGAGGACATAGCCTTTTCCCTCTACCCTACCATAGTCTACATTCCGTGGCTGAAACCACGCCATTATGCCAGTTTCCAGTAAGTATGACAAACGGCTCTAATTAAGCCAATTTAAAATAACAGCTTTATGGAAAACATATGTGAAGCCAAATGTGTTTTTAAATTAATTTTCAACTGCTCTTTTGTGCAAATGAGAGAGTTTCAATCAATGCAAATATGATTCAAGAAAATTAGAACACTTAGGACTTTCTAGTTTGTGACAAAAATAAATAAAATGGATGGGTAAGGCAAGAACAGTATAAGACACTATTAATTTAAAAATCAAATCTATGTTAATTACAGCACTTTGCCACTAATTTAGGAAGGGAAGAAAACTTGGCAACTTAACAGATGAAACTTTTCAATTTACTACACTCAAATGCAATGTTTAAAATTGTGATTTCCCTGGTATGAGAGAACTTGTTAGTTTCAGTGCTCCCTTGTCCAGTGCCTCCTCTGTTCTCTTTTCAGGATTTCACAATTGGCGAAGTCCTAAACTCTATTCAAGGATTCTAAATCCCTCATGAGATGAGGCAGTGTGAGGATGTTTGCTAGTTCCACCCCCACCCCACCCCATTGCCATCTCTGTTATGCTCCATGAATTGGAGGCATAGCTTCTGAAAATGTAGCAAATTTGTGATTTTTAAAAATCCTCATGAAAGTTCTTCAGCATTTTAGGGCGAATTTCTTCTAATAAACACATTTTTGTACATAGTTTTTACTAATGTATACATTTTTGCTAGTAATTTGTCCTAATATAATGTACCTTTGTATGTTAGCTTCAGTAATATATTCATTTTTATCAGAGCTTGGAAAAGTTACTTTTTTGAACTACAACTCCCATCAGCCCAATCCAATGGCCATGATGGCTGGGGCTGATGGGAGTTGTAGTTTAAAAAAGTAACATTTCCAAGCTCTGATTTTTATGCATATTTCCCCCTAATATGTGCATTTTTTAAAATATTGGTTGGAGAACTGAATCACAAAATTTGTGTAAGTGCAAATTTCAAAGGATGGCTGTGTTTTGGCTCTCGTATTTTTTCAGAAAGTGTGACTTTGATAAATTCGGTTTTCAGTGCAAACTGAATCAAATTTCTCCTCCATCCCCATTGGAGGGCAGTGACAGAGGAGGGGAGGAACAGAGCTTGCATGTTTATCAGGATTCCCTCATTGTGTGAGGGATTTAGAATGCATGAATAAACTAAACTGGATTTATAACCTCTCATATCCTCTTGTACCTTTAAAGGGAAAAAAAGATCAATTCTGATTCACCCCACCCCAATAATTATTTGGCCATACTCTAACTTAGAGAGAGAGGGGGCGGATGGGAGAGGTTTGCTATTAACTTAATAGGCATGATCAGAAAGATGGCAGATTCAAAGGAATGGAGTTTAGAAATAAAAAGAAAGTCATGCTGAATATACACAATGAAAGAAATAACAAGATTGTTTTAAAAATGTTAACATATATGTAAATGTTGAATCACTCTACAAAAAAAGTAGACATTCTGTATTTTTTAAAAAAAATCCTGGAGATGCTTCTCTTCTATAGTGTTGACATTTCCATGTCAAGATCTGTGGTTATCTTTGTAGTCAGCAGAACATAAAGCAAATTTCCATCAAATTTAATAAATTCAAGGACACACACTGCTCTTGATGATTTTCTTTTCTCTATGAGTGTTTAGAAGAGAATTTCACATAGCTGAGGGCAAGCTCTGGTCCATTACAAATTTAACTTCTCAGAAGTGAACAGTGGAAATAGGGTCTTCTGAAATATTTCAGAACACATGCTTATTCAAAAGAATGCACAATGGCTATGAAGGTTTGGCCCAGGATAAATGTATATGTAATACCAGTTATCTTGAATTAGCATGCAATCCTTTACCCACTCACCTGGGAGTAAGTCCCATTAAACTCAGGAGGACTTATTTTAAGTGGGATTGTGCTGTAAATTAAGTGGAAGTTAGCATAAGTGGTGAAGATGTTTCATGCTCTCTCAAGTTTGCACTTAGCTGGGAAATTGGCTACATCTTCTTGCACCAGTTGAAGTTTCTGAACCATCTCCAATGGCAACCCCACAGAGTGCATTGCAGCGTTCAGTCTATGAAAATGCAAAAAGCACAGATGAAAGTTGCAACTCCCTGGTCTCCAAGCAAAGGCACAGCTAGTATATCAGATGTAATTGGAACATGCACTTACAGTCGCACATGTATTACCTGCTTATCCAGCAGCAAAGCTGTGTAAAGAAGCACACCTAGCTGTGAATCTAGTCTGTTACAGCAAAAGAAAACCTACCCAGAACAGGCAAATTTGCCTTCTCAATATATGAATGTGGAGCAATTTTTCCATTACTGCTCCTGCTTTTTCAGAGCCTTAAGTCTAGTGAACTAGGGAGTCAGTTGAGGCTGCAATGGGTGGGAAAGAGAGGCTAGGAGCAATCATGTCAATGACCCTAGTCAATTCTTCATTCGAGAAGAGACAATTCAATCAACAGAACAGATACCCATGTCAGCAGGAAATCTCTTCAGCATTCCACAGATTGCACTTTTAACATTTAGGAGAAGTAGGGCTAAGTAAGGCATCAAGGATTTTCTGTCCGTCTGACAAATCTGAAGGAGGATAACATTCAGCTGGTGTTCAATTCCCCATTATTATGACATTGTTTTTTTTTTAATTATTGTTTTTTATCTGCAAATTTAACAATGAAAGGAAAGACAAAGAAAACAAAGAAAAATCAATGAAATAAAATAAATAAAAATATTAAAGGTATGTTATGACACTGTGATGGGAAAAGAAATACCAGAAGATGTTCCTCCCTCAGAGCCTTTCCATACATACATCTTTGGAATGAAAGAACATAAGACCTCTGCTGGTTCAGACATACAAAGGTCTATCTTGATCAACATCCTGTTTTCCACAGTGGCCAATAAGATGGCTCTGATAAACCTATAAGCATGAAAACAATAAAGAGCTACTGTTTCATCCCCCCCGAGTTCTGTATCACCCACCTGTTGCCTGCCATATTCTCCTGTCAAAGTTTCCATTAACAAGTGGAGGAGTAGGCAGAGAAGGTGGAATACAGAGTGGTAGCTGAAGTCCCCCTCCCCTGCCCCAGCGCATGCATACTATTTCTAGCTGTTCTGGCACAGAAACAGAAAGAGAATTTAGCTGCAAATAGCCAAACTGGCTTTTCCTTTTCTTTTTCTAACCTTTCTTTCTTCATGTAGGGCATCCTTCCCCAACCTGGTGCCCTCCAGATTGGGCAACAACTCCTATCATCCCTGTTCATTGTCTCTGCTGGCTCATGCTGACTGGAATTTGCTGTTTATTTAGGGCACTGTTCTTCAACCTAGGGTCCACAGATGTTGTTGGACTACAACTCCCATCATTGGCTAAGATGGCTGGTGTTAATGGAAGTTGTAGTCCAACAACATCTGGGGACTCAAGGTTGAAAAAACAGTGATTTAGGGGTTTAGTAAACCATTAAAAATAAAAATGAATATAAGAGCAACATAGTCAGGATAATGTGCCACATTAAGCAATATATTGTTATGAGCATGAGGGTTGGGATGGATGATTCCTGTGGGTCCCCTTTCCAGACTCTAATTTGGAATCCTGTGCCTTGGAATGAGGAACTCTCTGCTGGTCAAAAGAGTCTTTTGTTAACCAAATAGATTGGCCAGGTAGGATAATGGGTCTATCAGTTGCCCAGCAACGGTGAATGGGCCAGGAAGACCCTTTTGTCATTGAAACTCTTCAGGAGAGCCCCCCCCTTCCTGGAGCCCAGCAGAGGCTTGTAGTTTGAGTAGTGTGTCTAGAAAAAGACTGGTAATTGCAGGCAGGCAGAGAGGCTGGCTCTCTGCACCATGGCATTTGGGGTGCCTCCTGTAACCCTGATGGAAAAGCTGGATATTGGACTGCTGATGCCTTGAACCCCCTCCATCCTAAGCTCAGGTTGGAATGTGTGCAAATAAACAAACCATATTTCATAAAGACACCATAGTCTCCGCTGACCTTCTTCCCCAAAGGACCCCGGAAATGTCACCGCTCTGAGATTGGGGAGGCGGGCCACAATATATTTGAAATGTATACAGCCCACATAACGCTGACATCTCTAGATGACTAATTTCCCACAACAAAGTCTGAACAGACTCCTGAGTGACTCCAAATGCCATGGTGCAGAGAGCCAGTCTCTCTGCCTGCCTCCAGTCCCCAGCAATTCTTCTCAGACAACTAAAACTACAAGCCTCTCCTGGGCTCCAGGGAGGGGGCTCTCCTGAAGAGTTTCAATGACAAAAGGGTCTTCCTGGCCCATTCACCAGTTGATGGGCAACCTATAATCCCATTATTCTACGTGGCCACTCTATTTGTTTAACAAAGGAAATTCATCTGGCCAGCAGAGCCAGCCCCAAGGCATGGGATTCCAAATCAGAGGCTGGATAGGGGACCCACAGGAATCATCCATTCCAACCCCCATGCTCATAACAATATATAAAAATGTTTCCTGCATTTCAGAGGGAGGCTAGACATTTAGTAGTTCATTTTATTTATTTTTATAGATTCTCATCAGTCAATAGTATAATAAACCTCAAAATTATCCCTTGTATGCATTTTATAACAAAATGGTCTAGCAAATGACTTAAGGCATGTCCTGTAGCAGTATACATAGTCATCCCTTTAAGTTTCCAGCCTTGCTCTAATTTGTTAAAATTGATCTGTATCGTAAACAAAAATCAAAGAGACAAATGTTGAATTCTCACACTAAAGTACACCAAAGGTGAGCTCATGTTGAAACAAACTTCTGTATTAGGCCCCATTTTCTGCATCTGGGCAGACATAAAGGTGCTGTATGGAAAGAACAAACACTCTTTATTGCCCGTGACAATACTGACTACCTTTTTCAATGGGTGGGGCCACTGATTCCAGTATTTCATACGTCCACCTCCAGAACAGGTCATTGGCACTATCAACTTTGACTGCATCTGTTAAAGGGAAAAATTCTCATGTGCACTTGCAGCTGCTGTGCAAGATGGTCTTTGGATCAGGCTTCAGTCCTTTGTTATGAATAGTTATTTATTTGGCTAGGTGCCCAGAGGTCCTTGCATATTTTCCTATAAAAATATTTTTTGTATATAATTTGTAAATCCTCAATATACTCTGATGTGACAGAAAACTGATTTTTCAAATCATAAACTAATGAAGCCAAAAGACAGAATTCTTGAATTTTAGAGAATAAAACTTATTTCTGCAATAAAGTAATGGGATCAATATATAGAAGTATTCTTATGTTTGATCTATCTTGATACTTGTTGATCAAAGGCCAGATCCTCAGAAGACACAATCCATATCAAGAGCTGTGAACTAATTTAACTTGCATCACTATCTGGCATTTTTGAGTTCATATACAGTGTATAACTTTGATCAGGTCTTCTTTAGGAACCATCAGTAAGATTACCTGGGCAAACCCAAATGAACTTTAATCCAATTAAAGTGTCACAGTTGCTTATCTGTTCTGTCTGAACAAATTGCCAGCATGCACTCATGACGTATATATAGACCAGCCTTTCTTTCAACATGTATTGCTGACTGCTTGCATTTACATGTTATTTATGAGTTTATTTTATTTTACTTTCAATTTGACCAGTGGGTGAGTTTTTATAGGTTTGCTAATTTGGAGATATATATAAACATTTTTTAATTTCTTTTACTAAATTCTTATTAATATTTTAATTTATATTTCACCATTATTATTCATTGTTATTTAGGCTCACATTCTGATGCCTTATAAAAGGACTGCAAACATTTATATATGTTAATTGTAGCAGCGGCACTAGTGAATTGGTAAGTTTGTTATGTACTAATTTTAGCATTATGTATTCATTTATGTGGGCACACCTTGTGTATTAAAGGTGCTAATTTTTATTTGCTATCTTTAGAATCGCACAAATTGATTCTCTTTCAAGGAGAAGCCACTGTGGAAGACTTTCCTATAGTTGAAATGTGTCTGGCTCCTTTGTTACTTTTATCCATTTTTGGTGTGCAAAATCAGGCACTTTTGCTGTAATCTAGTTTTCTTGGTGTGCATTCTATTGGCATTCTTATTGCTTTTATTCGTTTCTGATGTGAATTTTTTTTGTTTAGTGTTCATGTTCTGTATATACTGTGGTTATTACCTTCTTATTATTGTTTGTGTATGTTATGTTTGTACCATGTTTTTGTTATATTTTATTCACTAACAACCAAGTATAGCATACCCATCTATTAAAAGTACCAAGTAATTTACTTTGGGCGTTTTGGCACATTCTGTCCTTCATTAGAATTTTTTATACTTTAGCATTTATTTGCATATGGTTTTTAGTGTGTTTATACCTTGATTTTTGTTTTTGTTTTCTCTTTAATTTATGAGGACATGATGACATGTACCATGCCAGCCTATACATGGCTACTCAGAAATAAGACATTGAGTTCAATGGCACCTACTCCAAGGCAAGCTGGTATAACACTACAATCTTATAGTATTTATAATTTTAATCAGAGCTTGGAAAAGTTACTTTTTTGAACTACAACTCCCATCAGCCCAATCCAGTGGCCATGCTGGCTGGGGCTGATGGGAGTTGTCATTTAAAAAAGTAACTTTTCCAAGCTCTGATTTTAATATAGAATAAATAGTGCACAATTATTTTTCTTTCAGATACCAGCTGCATATGACAGGTGGTATACAGTTTAAAGTTTGCAAATCTCAAGGGACACACACTTACAAACTGCCTGGATGAAGTAGTTCCACCAAGTCATGTATTTACAACTAAATTTGTGTATTATTGTGTCTTCTTGATGAAAGGCCCATCAAATGTAGACTATTCATAAAACAGAGCTTCCTGGGAGGTAAGACAGGTGTTAGATAGATCTTACCACTGAATTCATCATTCTCACAAGCTTCTTTGATGGAATTTAGCCATCTCCTTCCAATTTAAGCACAAATTCTTGGCAAACATTCTCATGAAGATGTGGAATGAAAGCAAGATGTTGTTCTTTCAGATGTATTTTGCTGCTGATGTTCTCACATCCAAGCTCTTGGAGATGATAATGAACAAGTTTGACAAGGTTTGATAGCCTGAAGGCAGGAGCAGTTGGGTGTACATGTACATGTCCTGCAAAACACATCAGGGACTGGATTCATACATACTTCAAGAAGAGTTATTTTCCATATTTGGCTTTGTTCTCTTTGCATTTCTTACTTTTGTTAAGAATTCCACATTATAGTTCCTCTTGAACTATATGTAGACAAGATCATAATCTGATAGTTGCCTGCATAGATTCCAAATGCTGCCTACCTGTCATTTATTGTGGCCTGCCTAGTGTTTTACAACCCATTTGTTCTTGCCATCTCAGGCAGGCAGAAAAACCAGGAAACTCATTGAGCCCTGGAGACTTTGTAGACCACAATTTGTACAGGACAGAACTATACCCACAAAATGTAAAGTTGATTAGAAAGGGATTGGCATAGTTGCTGGGGCCTTAGTACAAAGTTGCATTTCAGCTGATCTGTCGCTAAGGACAAAGGTGTCAGTGTGGTGCCTTGCATTTCAGGCTTTTATTTATTATTTTATTTATGTCATATATTTATATCCTACCTTTCCTACATGGAGTTCAAAGCAGCATATATGGTTCTCTCCTCTCCATTTTATCTTCATAACCCTGTGAGGTAAGCTAGGCTGGAACAGAGTGAGTGACCCAAGATCACCCAGTGAATTTCCTGGCTGAGTGGAGAATTGAACCCTGGCCTCTCAGGTTCCAGTTTGACACTCTAACCACTGTACCACACTCTAACAATTCTTCCCACAACTTTGTTATGCCCTTATGAGGCATTATGACAAAGCTAAACACAGTTGCACCCACCTATTCCCTTATAGGGCTAGCAAGCTGTGCTCACTTTTGTGACAGAAGTTTGCAGGCTGAAGCTCAGCAAAACAAAACTAGCAACATTCAGCCACAAGAAGCAAAAGGAAACCTGAGATACTGTATAGAACACATGAGACCAATGTTAAGATTTTGCAGGTGCATATATGTGGTAGTTTTTATTAGGAAGTGGGATAAATCTTTCCCTAATTTAGCAATGTGTGGCATGCATCCTCTTGGAAGCCTTAAGCAGATTTGATGGTTCCTCAGATCCAGAACTGATTAGAACTCCTGTACCATTAAGAAGCAAAATTTCACCATGTTGGGCTTTGCCCATAACATTGCTACTGAGAGAAGAGAAGATACAAATAGGTACACTCCCGTTCAATGAAACTCTTTAAGGTACAGCATCAGAGGCACCATGACTCTGAATACTAATTGCTGGATGACAAACAAAGGTCATCTGATGTTCTCATCTCTTTCAAGCTATTAAGCTGGGATGGTGGAAGGTGAAGGTTTGTAACTACCTCAGATCAGAGGGACATTCGGCCAGGATTTTCTGCAGGATGAATAGTTTGATTTGCCAAAAAAGGGGAGGGGGCAAATGCAGCAGCACCTCTGTAGAATTAGGACCAAACTAGAAATTACATTAATTCTGTGAATGCAATTAATGTGCACTTTCAGAAAGGTATTTGTATGTCAGTGGAACTTCCTTTGAAATGCAAACAGCAATGTCTCAGGATGGATTTTTGTTGGGACAATAGTAGGGAGAGAAAGAAACTTCCCCTTGAAGGTCTGTCCCTTGGGATGGGCTCCTGACCATCAGATCCCACCTGGTGAACATAGGAGCTGTTTATGCACAGATCATTGGTCCATCTAGCTCAGTACCCATCTACCCAGACTGCCAGCGACTTCCAGGGTTTCAGCCTGGAGTCTTTCCAAGCCGTACCTGGAGAGGCCTACCTGCATGCAAAACAGATGCTGTACCACTGAACTATGCCCCTTCCCCAAAGGAGAACTTACCCATGCACCAATTTTTTAGTGAGCTGGTTGTAACAGTGTATCCTCCTGCAGATAACTTGCAAGCTTCTAAGTCCATATAACTTTCACCCTCAATAAGCACCTGGTTGATGAAAGATATACACCCTACCTGATGCTAAACTCCTGCATTAATTCCAGTATTTTGTCTTTTGCTGCTTAACTCCAATGGACTTCTATATGGCATTGAAATAGCCTGTATGCAGGGTTGTAACCCTTTATTTTAGCAAACACACGAACAAAAATACCTTTATTACAATGAATAGGTTGATCCCCATTCTGCAATGATAGTTTTATAACTAAAAATTGGGAATATGTATTAGCCCTGCTGCAGAATGGAAAAATGAAAATGTTCAGGGCCAAAAAGACTCCTATGATTTGTAGGGCTATTTTGACATCTACCACTTTATAGTACATTAAATTCCATTAACTTTATGAGTTTCTGCTCCTGCATTAATGTCAATGATACTACTGTACATTCATACCTGAAATGTAAGCACTCTTGGCCTTCCCCTTGCTTACCCTCTATTCATCTTATGTTGAGAGAGAGAGAAATATTTCATTTTGCATTCCACTGCAGGAGAGGTTATTATGAGTGAGGGTGGGCCAATAACCATGCAATCCACCTATTTCTGTACAGGTTGGAGAAATTATTGCTGCCACAGAAATGTTCTCAGAACCATTTTATGTTGGTTTAAAATGGAAGGAAATAAGCCCAAATGCTAACACAGCTGGATGGAACATTAACTAAATCAGTTTTTAGCAATACCATCAACATTAGTAATAATATAAAGCAATAATGTTCTGAGGCAGTGGTTCTGAAACACACCTTGTCAGTCAACTCAATCTCTCTCTTTAGTTTATTAGACCAAATAAACAAATGGTATACAGAATCTACGAGACAGCTTACCGTCTCTGGAAATAGTGAACTGAGGATGGTGAAGATGCTGGGTAAGTTTAATGGTAGATGATTCTATTGTTGACTGTACGGTTGTTGAGAAGGTAGGTTCAATGGGATAAATAGTCCGTTGAGAAAGCTAGCTTTTCAGAAAGGGAGAGATAGCTTTGAAGACTGCTTGATGGAGAAGAGAGCTTCTGGCAGAGAGAGAATGTCAGGGGGGGGGGTAAAAAAGGAGTGTGGTCCTCTGGAGCTACGAATCCTGCTATCAGCTTGGCGAATGGCTGAAATAAACTGAGGCAAGCTTTGGAGGGAAAATTTAACTGCAGGAAACTAGTTAGGACTGACCAATAAAAGGGTGATATTACCTGACAGGAAGTTACTTTATAGGTAAGGGAGCAAAGAGCTAGCCCCCTAGAGTACCATAACCCTAGCCTAATAAATACATTGTTTAACACAACAGAGGGAATCTCCCTATATGCAATTCTAAACCCTGCGGAGTCAGCACAATCTATATAGTATCAGTGTGTTTCATTTTCATAGACAAAACATAGTGCCCATAATTGTGCCTGTAAGAGTGACCAAGTTCCAATTGCCTGTAATGGTACTTTATATTTAAACAAAATATTTGTATTCAACAAAATGTATATACTGCTTGATTGTAAAACAAACAAACAAAAACCCACCTCTAAGTAGTTTACAAAAAAATAGAACATAATATCACTTCTGCTAAATGACATCTTCAGGACCAGCCCTACCATTAGGCAAAGTGACATGGTTGTGGTGGATGCTAGGGTCAGGGAGCAAGAGTGGGATGTCTGCCTGCCCTGTGCTCCCTGAGCTGGCTATATTGCTATCTTCAGGTGCAGTAGAAGATGGTGAGCTGGCATCAGTGTTGAAATAAGATTCAACTGCATGCCCGGTTGGCTTCTGAACATGGAATAGGGTGGGCATCATCTTATCCTCCAACTCTGGCAGCAAAATATCTTAGGTTGGCCCTGTCTTTAATATTTAAAGAGTCATATTAGTCTATTCAGTTAAGTACCTGACATGGAATTCAATAGCCTTTGTTGACAGGCATATTCAAGTGTTGCTGGTCTTTGCCCCCATACTTCTCCATTTGTAAAATGCAAATAGTGGTCTGAGTCTCCATAGATCAGATTTGGGGAGTCTGTGACTCTCTGGATATTCTTGGAGTCCAACTCCCATCAGCCCAGCCTGCATGGCCACCAGTCAGGGATGATGGGAATTTTAGTCCAGCAATATCTGGAGGGCCACAGGTTTACCATCACTGTCTTAAGTGAAATGACATATAGTACTTCACATGTGAAGAGTGCTTCCAGAGAGGGGCTTAATTATACAGCCACAAGAGTGGCTGTATACTATAGCCAGCATGGATTTTTCACATTCCGCAATGTTAAATGGAAAATACCCCCACATGCCATTCTGATGCTTCCCATAAGCTCATTTCAAAACAAAACCTTACAAAACTTATAGTTCTAAACTCAGAAACGCTTGCTTAACAACCCTGTCAATTTTCATGGTGATACACAAAACAGTCAGAGAGAATCGAGAGTTCAAAGTCTAAAGAGAGAGAGAAAAACCTCAGAGCCCTTTTGGACTTTTTTCTGCCAGAGTTCTCATAATCTGTTGAAATTCATTAAAAATCAGCCATGTTCACAGAGTACCTGTAATCCTAATACTGACCTTGCCCCATATTCTGACTTTCATCTACTGCAGTTTAAAAGTTAAAAAAATGCCTGGTTGATTTTTAATTAATTTAAGAAATTTTGGCTGGAAGCCTATTATAACACGGGGCATGCTCAGTAAGGACCAACTGTCAGTGTCCTAAAAGTTTCACAGCTGCTGGGCTTGGCTAATGAGGGGGCCACACCCACACCAGACTTGATTTCACTTGAGACAATCATGGCTTCCCTCAGAGAATCCTGGGAAGTGTAGTTTGTGAAGGGTGCTGAGAGGAGACTCCTATTCCCCTGAGATAATGGTTTAACAGTCAGCCACTCTGATTGAAGGTCTGTGAGAGAAACAGGGTGTCTCCTAGCAACTCTCAGCACCCTTCACTAACTACACTTCCCAGGATTCTTTGAGAGAAGCCATGATTGGCTTTGAGCCATGGCTTTGAGAGAAGCCATGATAAATTCTTTTAAATTGTTTTTAAAAGATGTGTTTTTAAATTTGTAGATTTGTTTTTTAATGTTTTTAGTTATTGTAAACCGCCCAGAGAGCTTCGGCTATGGGGCGGTATATAAATACACTAAATAAATAGATAAATAAATAATGATTGTCCAAAGTGTAATAGAGGCCTGGTGTGGATTTGGCCAGGGACAGCTTTGTTTTAAATTTGGGTGGGAGGTAGGGTTGCCAGGTTCAGGGCCTGAGACTGATCCTGTATCTTTAGGAGAAGAGAAAGTCAGCCAAGTGCCGGTGTTCTTGCAACACTGTAATGGGAAAAACCACAAGGTAGAATTGTCCCTTCCCCCTGCCCAACTGTGAAAGATACAGAAGACGTCTTGGTTGGCAGGCCCAGCCTGGTCAGTTTTACCTATCCTAATCATGATTGCATAGGAGTATATCCGATTCAACTCAATAATCATACAAATGATCAGACCTACCTTTTCCCTCCTTCCCCTTTCTTCTCCCTTTCTCCTCCCCTGCCCTCTTCCTTCTTCCGCCTCCCCTGCCCACTCCATCCCTCCATCCCTCCCCCCCGGTCAGTTTTACCTATCCTAAGCATGATTGCACGGGAGTAAATCGCACTGAACTCAATAAACATGCAAATGATCACATCTGTCCTTCTTCTCCCCCCCCTCCTGGCTGCTCCCATCCCAGTTCTGCCCTCTGCCCTTCCACCTCTCCCTCCTCCCCCTCCTCCCTTCCCCATCCCCTGTGGTCAGTTTCATCTATCCTAAGCGTGATTGCCGTGTGTGTGTGTGTGTAAATCCCACTTAACTCAATAAGCATGCAAATGATCAATCCATTCTCAGCAAACTTGCGCAGGATCCCATTTCTTACCTCCCGGATTAAAAAGTAAGGAAATTCACTAATACACAAAAAACCTTGTGGTTTAAGAATGTACCTATAGCCCACAGATATCTCTGCCAAACTTTAAAAAGCAGGGAAATTGGGCAGCTATAGTGAATGCACCAGGGGAGCAGGAGACCTGAACTCCTCTCTGAGATATTGTACTGCCCTACAAAGTTGTCAAAATGCAAACACAATTTGGGTTGGCCTTTCACAGTCCAATCCACTTGCTGTGTAGCTTGGAAGAATTTGGTAATATGTGCCTCTGAGCATACGGTGAGTGGTGGCAACACCTGTAATCAGCCCAAATAATAGAAAGAAGATATGTGCTGTGCTGATCTTGTTTTAGCTGGGAGGAAGCAACATTATTAAGACAGTTGATATAGTTGAGATGGTCACTTTAAATATGTCTGATTTACTTTGCAATTTTAGTGAAGTTTCCTATAGGAAATCATTTTCTTTTGCTTTTGTTTCTATGAATATGTGAAGTACAGCAACACTTTGCAAAATTTATACTAAAAAAACTCCAAACATAATTGTGGAATAATGGCACTGACTTCTGCAAAATAGTCTCCAGTGGACCTCAGAAGTGTCTCAATTTGCACAAGGTAAGATAGTGGAAGGTGAAATATATTCTAGCAAAATTCTAGATGTGCTCTATGTTTTTAATTGATTGTGAACACCTTACCTTAAAGTGGTTTAAACATAGCAGGCTGAAAACATGCATCCTCTTTTGTCCAACAGCTAGAGTCATTGCTGAAGTAGCAACATATTGTGATCAGTCTGATTTTACATCAAACTGCAGTTTCAGATTCAACTGTTAATGCACCCAAAATAGAAATAGAACATAACCTCCAATATAAAACACAAAAGGCTGTCTTCACCATCACATGACAATGACCAATAAGAAGGCTTTGAAATTAATAAAAATACATTTGACACAGATTTCTAGGATGAATATGGAGGGAGGAAATTTTCTGGTTTAGATTCTCTGTAGAAACATTAGTAACACAGGAAAGAAGCAAAGTAAGGAGAACACCAACAAACATACAAAAATATAATTCTCCATCTTTGGAGATGGCAGGTGTTGCCACCACTCACCATATGCTCAGAGGCACATGTTACCAAATTCTTCCAAGCTACACAGCAAGTGGATTGGACTGTGAAAGGCCAACCCAAATTGTGTTTGCATTTTGACAACTTTGTAGGGCAGTACAATATCTCGGAGAGGAGTTCAGGTCTCCTGCTCCCCTGGTGCATTCACTATAGCAGCCCAATTTCCCTGCTTTTTAAAGTTTGATAGAAATATCTGTGGGCTATAGGTACATTCTTAAACCGCAAGGTTTTTTGCGTATTAGTGAATACTACAACTAGGTCATTCAGATATCAGAAATGCATTGTTAGGTACAGATTTCTTTTAACATTGGATTTTCTGTGGAAAAGGTAATTTCAGATTAAATGGGATGGGGAGGGAATGCAGGCTGGCATTTTGATGCTAACTTTGTAGATACTAAAATGCGCATGCATGACAAGCGCCAATCTCATAATAAACACACATCTGGAAGCCCCCTGAAATACGTGATCATCTGCAATGCACTTGGAACCATTCTTGGAGAAGGAACTTTTCATTCATTAGTAATTATTAAAAGAAAGTGGCTCTAAACAGGAATCTGATAATTTTGTATGATATTCTGAAAAATGATTTAGATTTTAGGAACTCATAGAAAGAAGAAGCTGAATGTGCATGAATGGAATGTGTATGTCAGGATCCTTTTCAGATGTGAATGATGCAAAAGGAACTATATACAAGAGATTAGATGTTTATTTACCATGTGTGTTTTTAAGGATAACAAACTCTGCTTCTCCTCTCTACTCTTAATAATGATTCAACATTTTACCTTTCCTTCCCACATCCTTTTCCTGTTTTTACCCATGCAATCCCTTTTCTCTGTCTGCCCTGATTGTGCTGGTTTTGGAAAGAATCCAGGCAGGGTTTCTCTGCAGAGCTACAGATGTTTGCAATAATGTATGACTGAAGAGAATGCCAGTGGTAAAAGGATACTTTTTCACAGGAAATAGTTTGCATCTGACACCAACCAATTTCTCTTTAGGAAGAAAAATAAGACATTTGCTAGCCAACAGTTATTCAGTAAACAAAAACAAACCAGTGACAAGATGTTTAGAATATTTTTTTCCAGTTAATGTCATATTAAAATTAATACATACGCAATCCACTGAGAAATTCTCCTACACATGTTCCATTGTAATAAACGGGACTCTTGCACAACTGCCACTCATTTTAATGGGGTTTGTGTAGAACATACATTATTCAAATGCCCATCTAGGCCAGCATCCTGTTTCCCACAGCAGTCAACCAGTTGCCCTCAAGAAGCTCACAAACAGAACAGGAAGGCAATAGTGATTTCCTAGTTGCCTCCATCTCCAGCAACTGGCATACTGCTTCTGGACACAAAGGTTGCAGTTAGCTATCATGGCTAAACGTTATAGCTTAATTTATCCCTTCTTCCCAAGGTACATACTGTATAGTCTGTGGGCACCTCCAAATGACATGTTTATTAAGCATGCATGCTCATTTGCTTCCCAGCCCTATAGCCAGGATGGCACCAGTGAGTACACTGTTCCCCCAAACTGTGCTTCATCCCTTAGATTCTTTTTTTTTCTTGGAGAAATTGTCTTTTTAATTTGTGACATGACAGAGAATGACAGCCTCCATTTAAAGAATGACAGCTTGTTTTAAGAACAGGAGTGATTTAAGAACAGGACCCCTGATAAATTCAGTGAATATGGCAGGGCAAGTGCACAACAAAAGCCTCATCTAGAAGAGCTCCCAAACTTGGCTTACTCAAGACACGGACTTTTCCCTTACCAAGGGTGGATTTTTCATGATTACAATCACCCTATAATTACCTAAGTGATCCTGAAAAAGCAGCCTGTATAGTAACATAACCCTTCAAGAGTTAAATATTAGAACTTCCCGGAAGGAGTGCTGGCTGGTCGTTGTCTCTGAGGGAGCTCTGCCTCAGAGGAAGCTTTTTTCAGTTAAAAGCCGGTCAAGAGGAATCTTTGACTGGCGTAAATGTTCTCCAAGATAAAGGGGAACCGAAGAGATTATCCATGAAACTTCGTTGAGCTGTAGATGGCTGGATTTGATCAGGAATCCCCTGAGATAAGAAGGCTTATCTAGCAGCGGAAGACGGAGTCCGGACTTCCAACAGGCTGTGCTGAAAATAAGTGAGACTTTTTTTTTCTTTCAAAAAACGTTTTTAATGAGCGAGCCTCCTTCTGTCTAAATCTTATCATTTGACTTAAATTACTACCATAAAAGAGACTTGTTTACAAATCAGCAATTCAGAAATCTGGGTGAGTCACACTTTTTTTCTTTCATATAAAGTTAAGGAAGAAGGGAGCAATTAAAAGAACTTGTTTTATTTTTTATGACAAAAAACTGGCTTAAATTTGGAATTACAAAGATTAAAACAGATAAGAGGCAACTTATTAGATAAGATGATTTGATTATTTGAAGGAAATATATCTGAGACTATTTTTTTATTCCTTTTTTCTTGGATTATATTTTTTGAACGAATCTGCTGTTCGTGTATGTTACTAGCTGTTGGATGCTGAGAACTGGACTTGTTTTACATTCCTGAACGTGCTGGAGATAAGAACCGTGCTGGTTAGATCATATTAACAGGCCTGGAATATTAACTCTTTTATTGTTGGAGGAAAAAAAGAAACAGTTTGCCTCTAAGTTTGGGAACATTGACTAATAATAGAAAAGGGTTTTTTTTTTTTCAAGAATGACAACCAGGAAAGCAGCTAAAGTTTTAGAGCGAAGAGGTTCAATTGATACACAAGAAGGGATAGACATGTTCCAGAAAATCATGGAGGGGATTAATGATTTTAAACAAGAGATGAAACAAGAGATGAAACAGGACAGACAAGTTTTTAAAGATGAATTTCGTAATTTGAAAAAGGATTTTAAAGATTTGAAAGATCATATCAAAACAGAAGTGGATCAGATTAAAGATACAATTGGGCAACTAACACAGGACGTAAAAAATGTTAAAGACAAGGTGCAAACCTTGGAGAATAGAACAGATATTTTAAATGTGGAATTGGAAAAAAAATTAGACTATATTGCCGTTATGGAACTCAGAGATAAAGAATATTGCTTGAGATTCCGTGCAATTCCTGAGGAAACAGGTGAAGATATTAGAGAGAAAATTGTTAATGCCTTGGTAAAATCCTTGGATTGGGATGAAGACCGGATAGAATTTGAAATAGATAAAGTTTATAGAATTAATTCCAGATACGCAACAATGAAAAAAATCCCAAGAGATGTGCTTGTTTACTTTCTAAAAAAGAGGACCAGAGATATGGTTTTGCAACATCATTTTAACAATGTCTTCAAAATTGACGGTAAAGAAATACTGGTGATGAAGGAAATTCCTATTAGACTTCTACGTAAGAGAAAAGAATATGCTTTCTTCACAGAAAAACTCAAACAATGTAAAATTCAATTTAGATGGGATGTTCCAGAGGGAGTGATCTTTACATTTAGACAACAGAAGTATCGACTGAATACTGTTCAAAAAGCAAGGGATTTCTTGAGAAAAGCCTCAAAAGACATGGAAGAAGACAAATTCAAAGACATGGATATAATTCCTGGGAAACAAAGTCAACAGAAACAGGTAGAGGAAGAAAAGGATGATGATGAATTAAAGGGAGCAACAGGTACAGACTTTTCTAAAATACATGCCTAAAAATGGATTACAAATTTCTAACTTGGAATATAAATGGAGCTAATACGTCGCAGAAGAGAAAGTATTTCATTATTTGAAAAAATTAAAATTGGATATAATTTGTTTACAAGAAACTCATATTAAGAAGAAAGATTCTAAATATTTAATCTGTAAAAATTTGGGTGAAGAATTTATTTCGGCAGGATCTAAAAAAAATGGTGTTGTTCTTTATATTAACTCACAGTTGTCTCCTAAATTGATATTATTGGATGATAGTGGCAGATTTGTGGGAGTTGAAATCACCATACAGGGTACAAAAATTTTGATAGTGGGCATTTATGCCCCTAATGAAGATAAAACAAGGTTTTATACAGGACTCATGGAAAAATTATCAGAGTTTGCATATGATCATTGGTGTGTCATGGGTGATTGGAATGGGGTAATTTCACCAAAAATGGATAGACTTTCTGAGAAAAATATTAAAGAGACACAGGGCAAACTGCCGAAGATCTGCTTTGAATTGATGGAAAATTTAGAATTGGTGGATGCTTGGAGATATATAAATGACAATGCAAAGGAATTTACTTACTTTTCAGAAAGACATAAAACATTTTCAAGGATTGATATGATTTGGATGTCTAAAAATTTAGTGAAAGACATTTCCAAGATGGATGTATTACCAAAAACTTTTTTGGATCATAACCCTGTGATATTGACTTTTAAAAAAAAATCTTGGATTTAGATGGAGACTAAATGAATCTTTATTACAGAATGATAAAGTAGTGCAAGAATGTAAGAAGAAATTAAAAGAGTTTTTTGAACACAATTTATACAAAGGAACAGATGAAAATATTGTTTGGGATACAAGTAAAGCATTTATGAGGGGATATTTTATTAAATGTAATTCTGAATTAAAAAAGAAGAAACAACAGAAAATGCAATTAATTTTGGAAGAAATAAAACAGAAAGAGGAAGAATTGAAAAAGAATCCAACTAAAGTTTTCATTATAAATCAAATTAAAATGTTACAGAAACAAGTGTCAATGTTGACAGTTAGAGAAATTGAAAGGAAATTAAATTTTGCTAAACAAAGGACTTTTGAATTTGCAAATAAACCGGGGAAATGGTTGGCATATAAATTAAGAAAAGAACGACAAAAAAATCTCATTTTAAAGATACAAGAAGGAGAAGAGATGTTGACAGACAATGTAAAAATCCAAAAAGCTTTTCATCAATATTATTCAATGTTGTACAAATGTCAGGAAATTCCTTCTGAAAAAATAGAAGAGTATATATCTAAGCAGAATTTGCCTAAAATCACAGATTTCCAGAGACAAGCTATTAATGGTCCTATTATGTTAAGAGAAATATCTGATGCAATAAGTAAAATTAAACTAGGAAAGGCACCAGGACCGGATGGATTATCGGCAGCGTATTATAAATGTTTGGAGGAAGAACTCTTGTTACCTTTACAATGTACAATGAATTCAATTTTGCAAGAGGGAAAGATACCGGATAGTTGGAAAAATGCTAATATAACATTAATACCGAAAGAGGAGCAGGACCTAACTAAAACAAAAAATTATCGGCCAATATCTTTATTGAATAATGATTACAAAATTTTTACAATGATTTTGGCAGAAAGAATGAAAATAATATTGCAACAATTTATTCAGGAAGATCAAGCGGGGTTTTTACCTAAAAGACAACTACGTGATAACATCAGGAATGTTTTGAATGTGTTGGAATATCTAGAACAACGAAGTGACATACAAGCAGCTTTGATTTTCTTGGATGCTGAGAAAGCATTTGATAATTTGAATTGGAAATTTATGTTTAAGGTTCTAGAGCAAATGGATTTTGGAGATAATTTTATAAAATGGATCAGATCGATTTATACATCACAGAAGGCACAGATAATTGTCAATGGGGATTTAACGGACTCATGTGAAATACAAAAGGGTACAAGACAGGGATGTCCACTGTCCCCTCTTTTATTTATTTTGGTTCTAGAAGTGCTGCTTAGAGACATAAGGCAAGACAAAAGGATTTCGGGAATAAAGATAAAAAAAGAGGAATATAAACTGAGAGCATTTGCTGACGACTTGATAATTGTATTGGAAAATCCCTTGGAAGGAATTAAAGTATTGATGGATAAATTAAAAGAATTTGGACCATTAGCAGGATATAAGATCAGTAACCAAAAAACAAAGATGTTGGTGAAGAATTTATCTTTAAGGGATCAAAAAGAGTTAATGGAGAAGACAGATTTTAAAATAGAAGAAAAGGTGAAATATTTAGGTATTATTATGACAAATAAAAATTCAAAGTTGTTTCATAATAATTATGAAAAATTATGGACAGAGATTAAGAAAGATTTGTTAAAATGGGATAAATTACAGTTGTCATTAATGGGTAGAATATCTGTAATAAAAATGAATGTATTGCCGAGAATGATGTTTCTATTTCAAACAATACCTGTCATATCCTCTGATTTACCTTTTAAACAATGGCAAAAAGATATTTCTAAATTTGTTTGGCAGGGGGAAAAACCAAGAGTTAAATTTAAATTATTACAAGACGCCAAAGAAAGAGGAGGACTGGGATTACCAAATTTGAGACTTTATTTTGCTGCTTGTTGCTTAGTCTGGATAAAGGAATGGATTGTATTGAGGAACAAAAGATTATTGGATTTGGAGGGCCACAACCTGAAGTGGGGATGGCATGGATATCTATGGTATGATAAAGTAAAAGTTAATGTGGATTTTAATAATCATTTTATAAGACGTCCTTTGTTGAAAATATGGAATAAATACAAAACAAGTTTTTTTTCGAAAATACCACTATGTGTTTCAAGTCAAGAAGCATTTTATAGAAGAGAAATGGCTGGAAAAGAGAAATGGTTAACTTACCAAGAACTATTAGAAAATGTGCATGGAGAATATATAATGAAAGAGAGAGAACAACTAATAAAGGAAGGATATAGTTCTCAATGGTTTGCCTATTTACAATTGTTAGAAAGATACAAATTGGATAAGAAAATGTATGGGTTTGAAATAAATAAATCTGATTTTGAAATAGGTTTGTGTACAAATGATGAATGTATAATTGCAAAAATGTATAAATTTTTATTGAAAATGGACATGGAAGAAGAACAAGTAAAAGAATGTATGGTCAAGTGGGCAAAAAATTTTGGTTATAATATACAAATGGATCAATGGGAAAATATGTGGAAAAAAGGTTTGAAATTTACATTATGCTATAATCTTAAAGAAAATTTTTATAAAATGATGTATCGTTGGTACATGACTCCAGAAAAGTTGTCAAAAATGTATAGTAATGTTTCTAATGTATGTTGGAAATGTAAACAACAAGAAGGATCTTTTTATCATATGTGGTGGTCATGTAAACAGGCAAAATTATTTTGGGCACAGATAGGTAGGATGATGCAAAAAATCTTAAAGATAAATATTCAGTCAAAGCCAGAATTTTTTTTATTGGGTTTTATGGATAAACAAAAGGAAAAGAAATATGGAAGAATAATATTATATATGATTACGGCAGCAAGATTATTATATGCACAAAAGTGGAAAATGGAATTAATACCAACAATGGAAGAATGGCTATTGAAATTAATGGATTTAGTTGAGATGGACAAATTGACATGCCTTCTCAGAGAAAAAACGACAGATACATTTCTCAAGGAATGGAAGCCTCTTTTGGACATTTTGTTGAAAGAAAAAAAAATGAAATGATGATAATGGGATTTGACGATTAATTAAGATAGACTATGGAAAAAAGTGAATTTCGTATGTTTTAGGGGACAGGTTTGATATATATTATATACTTATAGCTGATCTGTAACAAATCGGAAGTCAAGTTCTTCTTTTTATTTTTGTTGTATTGTTTTTGTTGTTTGATTTTGTTTGTGTTTGTTTTATGAAAATTTGAATAATAAAAAATTATTAAAAAAAGAGAGTTAAATATTAGAACTTTGTACTATGGGTAGAGTTAGACTCCATTCCTTGGACTTCCTTTTGCTTTTCAATTTCAGTTTCAATTGTATTCTCTACCCAGCCAACAATAAAGGAGTATGTTTGTTTGTCTACAGTAAGAAGTAAGACTTTTTAAATTCTGCAGGTATTATGATGAGTAGAGCATGATTGGGTACTTATTGCTAAGGAGTGAAATAAAGAGATAACTTAAAGTGAACTGAAAAAAACATCTACCCCAAGTTACCCTTCACTCTTTTAAAGCACTCACTATATTCACAATCATAATGGCTATTTTCTTCTTCTTTCTCTTGAGTACTTGATGGCAAAGGATAAAAACAGCACACTACACTTAGGTGACTGGCCACCCATGCCTAATTTGTGCTTTTCCCAACTTGTACAACATGAGGCCTTTTCAGAGTTTCTGGGCAGAAAAATCAGCTCAGCAACTAGTTAAAAAAATCCAATTGTTTTCTACAATTAGTTTCCAATTGCTTCATACAGCAACCAGTTAAAAAGTTTTCCCTGGATTGTCCAACATTCATTTAATTCCTGGTGTTCCTACTAAGTTTTCTGTTAGCCTGACCTTTACATAGCTCATTATGTAAGTTAACAAACTCTCTGCATGGGGGAGGAGTGAGGGGGAAGGTTACTGCCTTTCCTTCTCCTAGCCTGGCCCTCACATCCTATCAATCAGTGAGTAATTGGCTGGCACTATGTGCCTCCCAAATGCCCCGCCTAATAAGAAAAGATGGCTACAGGGCTGTTGCTTCCAGAAAACTTATGTGGAGGTTAGAAAATGGCTGCTCTTTATTGTTTGCAGGGAGTTTATATGACAATAAGCATTCATCCTGATTTGCTTGTGCAGTGGTTATTCATATTTCTGTTAATCAGTCATTTATCTCACACTTTTTAATGCATTTCCCTGTCTCTTTCCTAACCACTAAAAGTCATTTTTTATGAAATAGATTTGTTTTGGGATGGATTGCTTTAATCCACTTTAATTGTTCAAACCTAAATTTCCAGTATGCAGCTGAATCCCTCATGCAAAATACTGACAGTCTGGAGGCAACCCATGTCTTAATTTCTTTCAAGTCATCCTTTCAAATCCTCTCATCCTTATTTCCCCATTATTATGGGATTGTTACCTTTTATTGATTTGATCAATAAGACCAGGCTCTGGATCCTTCAACACAGCACAGGGCTAGTCCTGCCATAAGGCAGAGTGAGACAGCTGTCTCAGGTGGTGCATGTTGGGGAAGGCAGCTGCAGCAGCCATTCCTCCTGAGCCTCCTGGCTGTTTCCTTCTGCTGCAGAGCACAGCTATGTGTACCATGTGGCCTGCCTTGTGCCTTCTAAACTGACCTGCTGCTTTCAAGTGCAACTGCCAGTCCAGTCAGCCTCTGCATGTGGAATAGGAGGAGGCACCATCTGGTCCATCACCTTACGCAAAGGGTGGAGTGGAAGAAGGTATAGAGAAAGCACTTTTCTGAACAATTTCCTAGCAAAAGAAAACACTAAGGGTTTTTTAATTGCCCTGAATAATTTGACAACAATTGTGCATGCTATGTTCAAACACACAAAGTCTGGAAACACTTTTATTGTGTTTACATATATAAAAGTGCAAATAGTTCTGCATTGCCTAACAGCATAATCAAATTACTACTACTAATCCCATGTGCTGTTACCTGGGACTGCTTCATTTGAAAACAGTGGAAATTACTTCAGAATGAGCATCCATAGGATGTAATCTCATATGAATTACATGGTTCCAGTCAGAATCAATTGCCTCATCTACTTGCATATAAATAAATTTCTGAAAGCAGTAGTATATATAAACATAAGGCTGTAGTCCTGACCTCTGTACCTGAGAGTAAGCCTGACTGCATTTAATAGAACTTACTTCAGAGAAGATCCTCCATGGCACAGAGTGGTAAGCGGTGGTAACGCAGCCGAAGCTCTGCTCACGGCCGGAGTTTGATTCCAACGGAAGGAGGAAGTCGAATCTCCAGTAAAAGGGGTCGAGGTCCACTCAGCCTTCCATCCATCCGTGGTCGGTAAAATTAGTACCCGGCATACTCTGGGGGGTAAAGAAATGCCGGGGAAGGAACTGGCAAACCCACCCCATATATACAGTTTGCCTAGTAAATGTCGCAAAACGTCACCCTAAGAGTCAGAAAGACTCGCACTGTAAGTGCAGGGACACCTTTGCCTTTACTTTTACTTCAGAGAAGACTGAGTAATCTCTGTTAAATATTACAGTAACTTCATACATGTATTTTGAATGTGACAGCTGTAAATTTTGGTGTTCTCCACTACAAAGGGAGTACATATTTGAAGTGCAGTGTCATGCTTCTGCTGATCATAGCACTGCTGGTGGAAGAGCGACTGATGTTTCTTTGGAATTGTTCTTCAGAAGTGTGGTGGATCAAAAAAACACATATCCACATTGCGGCCGATGGGTTAAATAAAACACAGACAACAGCAGTTATGGGTTGAACAAACGGCCATTTTATTAAACAATAACAAACCCATTAAAGTGACCTGCAGAGGGGAAACCTAAGTGTGGGAACTATCTATAGGCAAGCAGCTTGCCCTACAGATCTCAGGCGACCAGCCCCTGCTGGGGCAAAGGGCAAACCCCTGTTGCTTACCCCTTGCCCTGGTCACACCTTGTCGGTGAGTAGGGAGGCCTTCCCACATCACCACCCTCCGGGGCCGTAGAACCCTCAGGTGGATGAGGTAAATTGACCCCAGAAGCAGCCCATATCCTGCCCTTGAGCTGTAAAACCCTGAGAGACAGGCCTCCGGAACCACCAATCACCTCCAAAGGTACCTAAGGGGGCCACCTAGCTGTCCTTACCTACTTCCCTTCCCGCACCTTCCCACCACAAAAGGGGGACAAATCTCTATTTAGTCCCACTTTACCCCACTGCCGAGAAGCACCTCTCGCAGACTCCTCTGCATGTCTCCCCAGAAGATGTCGTTCCCTGCATCCAACAGGTGAAAGCCATCGGCCCTATAAAGGTCAACCCTCGAATGCTGTATGTGGGGATGGAGAACAGCCAACCCCCCGTGCTCAAGAAGAGCCAACCGAATCCACTGGTTGACTTTCTTCTGTGCCTGATCAATCCCCTTTGGGTCCCATACACCACGCCACACCGTGCGTGGGAGAATGTCTGACCACAGCAGACATACCAAAGGCCAGCATTGCCTTGTCAATTGCATGTCCTCACATGCCTACCAACTGAGGGCCTTGCCCTTAAGTAACCGAGGCCATCGTTGCCTCCCAATCTGCATGTCCTCACATGCCTGCCATCTGAGGGCCTTGCCTCAAGTAACTGAGGTCATTCCCACCCAGGGGAATGACCACCACATGCGGAACCATCCGCAAAGAACCATGCTGGAACAATGCAGGTAGGAGCCCATCCCAGTGCATACTCTGTCGACCCAGCCACCGAACCGTGGCCCACCATCTGAGGCCCAGCTGTGAACCAATGTGAGCTTGCTGCCCCAAGGCCAGCCCATAAGATCAGCCATGGCTGCAGAGTAGGCTGCTCATCTGCTCCATCCCCATCCAGCAACCTGCCAAAACAGAAACAATTGTGAACGTTGGGTCCTGGACCTCCAGGCTCGCCCCAGGGGTGAATGTATTCTATACACCTCATACTTCCACCTTGCGATGGCCTGCACCTGCGTTTATGAAAACCCAAGGTAGACTGTGCCAGGTAGGCAATTCCACTACCATGTAGGCAACTCAAATTTTGAAGGAGCATGTCCCTAAACCCCCCATGAGGTCCGCTCCAAGGCCTTGTGACGCTAAATTGAACGTTGTGTGGGGAGATCTCTCCTCATGAATATCAGTCAACCATGCCTGAAGCCTCAGATATCCAAGAACACTATAACACCCTCACAGGGCAGGTGTCCAGTCCTGGGGCAGGATAAAATGATGGTGTGACCCTTGCACCACTGGTCTGCTTGAAAACTAACCTCGGCCACAGGCTCGTAGGAAAGAGTCTGACTTGGCCCCAGCAACCCCTGCCCCCTCCAAAAGCCTCCAAATTAGTGTGAGAACCGCTGCATGCAACTGCTGAACTTCGACGGGTGAGGACCACCGGGCACCTCCCTGACTAATATTCCCAGGTGGGGATGAGAGTCAGGGATATGTGGGTGTTTCCCCACCCAGCTGGCCAGCACATGACATATCCCAGAGTCATCCGCATGGTCCTGAAAGCCCTCTGCCTTGGCCTGAAAGGGCAACTCCACCCGTATACCTCGTAGCACACTGACAGATGGGCTTTTATTTCTACCATCCATGGGAATTCCAGTGCACAGTTCACAGGAATAGGCCACCTTTGCACAGCCCCTGCGGCCCTGAACTCCTGGGAATCCCTTCCTGCATTCTGATAGCTGGTGATCATGCTAGGGCAACATACAGGTTCCTGGCCATCTCTGACTCCATTCCCCAATCTCCCAATGTGCGGTTTGTACAGCACTGCCGAAACCTCTCCAAGAACAAAGGAATAGACAAGGGCCCTAACCCTAGTGTTCCTAAATATAAGGAGTTACGAAACCAGGCCCATGGCCATGAGCCTTACTGCCCATAAGTCGACCTCCAACACACCGGAAAAGACTTAATGAAAGGTGAAATCCCTAGTTAACCCCTCCCGAATCCAGGCTTGCAGCCGCAGGAAAAAAGGTCACACACCCAGGTCAGCGCATAAGGCAGCCATAACCCTGAACCTGTAGTAAGGCTGTGAAAGCCCTGCCATGGCATTATAACCCACCATAAAAGACCCCTAACACCTGGAGGGCAGAAAGGAAACACTCTCATGGCTCCTGAAAACTCCAGGATTCTGATCTGCAACAGTGCAAGCTTGTCCCTGGGCAGCCTGCAGCCCTGGGCCCCAGAGTCAATCTTGATACCCAGAAAGATGAACACTGGGGCAGGATCCTCCATATTCCCAGCTGTCAAGGGAACCCCCAGTTACATAGCCATACTATAAACTGTGACCTCAGGTGCTAACATGCACCCCAAAATCTGCCAGACCTATGAAACACCAATCATACAGGTAGTGCCCCACTGCTTCTGAGCCCACTTGTCTCCTGACTGCCCTCTCCCAGAGGGAGCTGAAGCGCTCCATGCGAGAAATATAGCAGTCCATAGGTAACGCTCTGCCACATAAAACTGCATAAGGCACCTCTGCCACAGGCGCACACCATGTTGAATGAAGTGTATCACACTGTTCCTAGACTATCTGGTATGAACCCCTTACTGCCTGACCCCTTAAATAAGACTGGTGGTGAATCAGGTGTAATTTGCCCGCTGCCTTGTTCTTCAGAAGTGCGGTGGATAAAAAGAAAACACATATCCACAGTGTGTGGGTTGGCCAAGACAGAAGTTACAGATGCATATCTGTAGTGACCTTAGCTGATCTAGATATACTGTAAAGCACAATGCTATGCAAGTTTACATGGAAGAAAGCCTCACTGTATTCAGTGGCGTTTACTCCCATCCCAGGTAAGCGTTCAAAGGGTTGCAGTCTACACGTAAAAATATTATGTACAAAATGATGAACTTTTTCTATATATAAGTGCGGTTTTGTCCCAAAACATTTTGCTGCCCGAGGTGGAACACCAAATGTCCACCCCCCCACACACACTACGTAGTATCTGAGATTGGCCAAGTTATTTTTGTGTCAGAGGTAGAAAATCCCTTAAGCACTTGCCACCAGAACCAATAATAAATTAAATATGCAATACAATAATAATAAATTAAAAAGTAAGTTTGCTGATCACCCAAATCAGGTGCCCCATTCCACCCAACGGTGGGACTGTTCCAAAATAAGTGCCTTTGGATGGGGCATAGTACCTAGTCTGCCAGCACAAAATGTGATATTCTGCTAATATTCTAGGCAGATGTTCCAGTGTATATTTTATTATAGAATATTAAGATTTTAAAAGCTGGGGAATAACAAAATTAATCTGTTCATGGGGCTTCAAGTTCTAACATAACGTAACACTTGTAGAAACTCAAAAATATTTGTTTTACGTATGTTTAATATATTAGGCTGGTGTTCTGTGTTGTCAAGCACACACACCCCCCAGCTTCAGTGGACTGTTATAAAGCATTCTTCTGGGCTTGTCACTGGATGGTTATTATTCTTCAAGGCAAGCAGGATACGAGAGTAATATGCTCTTCCCATTGTTGTTCCTCTGTGTCTGATATTCAAAGGCAAGCTACCTCTGATCTTGGAGGCAGTATTCAGCTATCATAACTACTAGCCACATTATTATTGTTGTTGTTATTTCTAGCCTGCCTTTTGGCCAAAAGGCCCTCAAGGCGGCTTACAAAAAATAAACACAAATATAGAAATATATATCAATAAAAAAGTACAATTTACAAAAATTAAATAACAAGGTAATAACATTATTAAAAGGCAACAATAACACCTTTCAATGAAAATACAACAAATCACACTTTCCTAACACTTTCCTAACAAATTCCTAACAATTAGACATTGTCTACTAATTCTTACATCAATAAGTTGACATCAAAACATGATACCACTGAGGTGTCCTGCTGGTACTGCATCTGCCAGTCTTAATACAGGAAAAGCAGCAGGAGCAGGAGCAGTCCAACTTTTTGCCAACATAGACAGTGTCCCCGGTAAGCAGTACTTCAGCTTGATCAAAGGGATGAAGTGGTCAACGTTCCGGCTCTCCTAGATCATTGCAAAGGTCAAAACGATGGGCTCGGAAAGAGAGGAAAGAAGTAGAAGCCTGCTTGGCGTTGGTGGGTCTGCCCGCGGGAGAGATGGAAACAACAGGCTCTGAGAGGGAAGGAGAGGAAAGGGGTGGGGGCCTACTCGGTGTAGATGGATCTGCCAGTGGGGGAGGCCCCGGCGCTGGAGCTTATATCATTGGAGAGTTGGTACGGGTCCACCATCATGGCCTGGCTGGACAAGAGGCTCAGCGGGGAGGTAGGCGGCAAAAAATGATGTGGTGGTGAAGACATTAGATAACCTTATCCTCCATGAATTTATTTAACACCCTTTTAAAGCTGCCCAAGTTGGTGGCTATCACTACATCTTGTGGCAGTGAATTCTTTAGATTAACTATGTGCTGCTGAGTGAAGTACTTCATATTGTGTGCCCTGAATCTCTGACCACTTACTCAACTCTGGGTTCTAGTATTTTGTGAGAGGTTTTTTTTTTTGGGGGGGGAGGCTTCTCACAATCCACTCTCTACACTATACATAATGTTACATACCTCTTATCCTGTTTTCCCCCTTGCCTTCTTTCTAAACTAAACAGCCCCGACGTTTAACTCTTCTTTGTAGGATCATTTTGGTTGTCCTTTTGTGCACCTTTTCCAGCTCTACAACATCCCTCTCGAGACTTTGTGACCAGCAGTGCACACAGTATTCCAAGTGTGGTCAATCACATTGTAGATTTGTATACAGGCATTACAATATTGGGTGTTTTATTTTCATTATCTTTTCCTAACATACCTTTTGTGTTTTTCATGGCTGTTGCATAACGGTTTGACATTTTCATTGAGCTATCCACCATAACCCCAAGATGGAGGGGGAGGCCTCTGGCAACTCATTGGGAGGAAGGGTGCAGCTTTGGTGACCCATGTGGGGGGAGGGGCAGCTTTGGTGTGTGTGTGTGTATACACACACACACACACACACACACACACACACTGTGTATACATACATATGTATTCATATATCTCAGAGTGCAGGGCTTCACAACTAATAATTCTTAAATAAATATATATCATGATAAGTTGGGCGGTCCTGTGCACTACTCCAACATACTGTAAAATTTTTTTTAAAAAAATTATCCACATGAAAAACAATGAGTTTTTGTTGCTTAAACTCATGTGGGTTTCAAAAAAAAATTTCTGGCAGCTAGATGAGTCATTAGCATTACTTCAAAATGCAGTATTGATTCTTCCTTTGTAAAAACGACAGCTAAGAAGCCATTGAAACAAACACTTCATTAGCTTGGTTGCTTTACCAGTGTCTCAACCACTCAATTACTGATCAACTCTAACTTTGCTTAGCTCAGCTCATGAGAGTTAATGAGATGACAGCTGTTAATGGTATGTTCCATACAAGGTATATTAAACATATTAGTTCATTAAATAGGTTTATTTTTATTCATTTAACAGCTTATTTGGGTGACCTTTTTTGTTTTGCTCCTTTAAGAAGATAAGAATACCATAGTTGGAACCAGCCAAAGGCCTATCTAGTGCAACATCCTGTTCTCACAGTGGCCAATCAGATGCCTGTGGGAAGCCTACAAGTAAAACCTGAGTTCACTTATGGTTCCTAGCAACCAGCATTCAGAGATATGCTGTGTCTGACAATGGAGAACATGGCCATTATGCCTTGTAGCATAGATAGCCTTATCCTCCATGAATTTGTCTAATTCTTTTTTAAAGCCATACAAGTTTAAACCCATTATTACTTGTGGGAGCAAATTCCAAAGTTAAACTATGCACTGTGTGAATATAGTATATAGAGCTCTTCATTGATGGGAGAATTTTCATGGTTAAAGTTAAAATAATAGCCAAATCTTCCAGGTAAGTATGCTTACAATTGTATCTCCTTATGCACACCATATTGAACAAACAGCACAATCCTATGTATGTCTATGATGTTTTAATATATTTTAAAGTCAGCTTTTAAGATGTTTTAGTGTGTTTTTAGTGTTTTGGTTTCCTGGCCTGGGCTCCTTCTGGGAGGAAGGGCAGGATATACATTTAATTGCTTGCTTGCTTACTACTACTAAATGCCTAGTCAGAAGTAAGCCCCATTGAGTTTAGTAGGACTTACACCCAGGTGTGTATGGGATTGCAGCTTTTATGGGATTTGCTGCCTTGGGCAACTGCTGGGAGGAGGGGCGGGATATAAATCAAATAATAAATAAAAATAAATAAATTTACTTCTGAGTAAATAAAGCTATGTTTTGCATGAGGTCCGTCTTTCCTTTGTTAGATAAGTATATCTATTAGATTTCTGTGACTTTAAAAACAAGAGCACATTTTATTATTTCTTATTTGATTTATATCCAGCCCTTCCTCCCAGCAGGAGCCCAGGGCGGCAAACAGAAACACCAAAAACACTCTAAAACGTCACAAAAATACCTGAAAACACATTAAAACAAAACAATGTTAAAAACATTTTTTTTAAAAAAGGTTTAAAACATATTAAAGAAAACATATTAAAAGCAATTCTAACACAGATGCAGACTGGAGTAAGGTCTCAACTTATAAAGGCTTGTTGTAAGAGGAAAAACTTCAAAAGGTGCCGAAAAGATAGCAGAGATGGTGCCTGCCTCATATTTAAGGGGAGGGAATGCAACAGGGTTGGTGTCGCCACACTAAAGGTCCATTTCCTATATTGTGCAGAACGAACCTCCTGATAAGATGGTATCTGAAGGAGGCCCTCACCTGCAGAGCACAGACATTGGCTAATTTAGGAAAGTGATTGCAGTTAGAATGAGTATATTGTTGAAAGATGAGTATGAATACAATGTAGCAAATTTTCTAACTCTTATGAAGAATAAAAGTTATGCAACTTTAATCTTTTTAAAATACAATCCCAAGCAGAATTGTGGAAGAGAGTCTTTTACAGTTAATTTTACAATAAATAAATAAAAGGCATTGTTCTCCAATACACCTATGGGGATCGTGCAAGAATAAAAACTAGAATTTCTCATTAAATGTTTAACGTTTATAGAAGTTTGCTCTTTGCATCAGATCAGGTATAGGTTACTGAGTTGCTTTATCCAAGCAGAACTGTTTTGTTATGAACATAGCAAGCTGCCTTTAGTCAGTATTCTCAATATTGATTGGTAATGACTTTCCCTGGTTTCAGAAATCAGAAGGGATGGTGGTGGTATATGGGGGCATTGAACCTGGGACCTTCTGCATACAAATCATGTGGTCTACCACTGAGCTTAGAACCTTCTGCAGGAATTTGTGGTGGAGCTGAAGACAGTAGTTTATAATGCAATTCTCTGACTTGGGTCAAGCACATTTTGTTTTAGAAAGGAGACAACTGCCTTCCTGCTCTTTTCCTTGAAATTCTACAGTCCTGATGCTTTTAAGATAGAAACTTACTTCCCCAATTTCCTAGAGGCTGCTAGCCAGTTATCCATTTCTTTATCTCCCAACAAGCACTTCAGATGTTCTTCAGAGTTTCTCAGTGGCTTCCCATTTACTAGTACTCCATTATAAAGTACAGTTAAAATGTCAGGAAACCATTCTAATGTCTTCTCCTAATAACCCATTAATACAGCTTTCATTACCAATGTTTAACAATGGCTAATTTTTATTTCTCCCTTTAATTCACACACTACCAACGTCACAGTGGTTTTCTGAGAGCATTTCATTTTGCGACCATTAAGGCGATTGCGTTTTGTTTGTGTTTGGGGTTTTTTTAATCCCCTTTTTCTACTTGATGAGCTTTTTCCCTGACAGCATGTTTCTTCTTCCATGGTGCTGAAACCCCCAACCCCCATAAGTTGCAGAGGGACCCCCAAGCATGCCCAGGTGACCAGCAGGGAGGGGTACAGCTAAATGCCCCCTCTTTTTGTTGCATTTGGGTTTTTTTTAATCCCCTTTTTCTACTTGAGCTTTTTCCCTGACAGCATGTTTCTTCTTCCATGGCGCTGCAAACCCCAACCCCCCAAAAGTCACAGAGGGACCCCCAAGCATGCCCAGGCAACCAGCAGGGAGGGGTGCAGCTAAAGACCCCCTCTTTTTGTTTGCAGTTGGTTTTTTTATCCCCTTTTTCTACTTGATGAGCTTTTTCCGACAGCATGTTTCTCCTTCCATGGTGCTGAAACCCCTACACCCCATAAGTTGCAGAGGGTCCCCCAAGCATGACCAGGTGATCAGCAGGGAGGGGTCCAGCTAAAGGCCCCCTCTTTTTGTTTGCGGTTGGGTTTTTATCCCCTTTTTCTACTTGATGAGCTTTTTCCGACAGCATGTTTCTCCTTCCATGGTGCTGAAACCCCTACACCCCATAAGTTGCAGAGGGTCCCCCAAGCGTGACCAGGTGACCAGCAGGGAGGGATGCAGCTAAAGCCCCCCTTTTTGTTTGCGATTGGGTTTTTTTGCTGTTTGCTGTTCGGTTTTTTCAAAGTAGGACACCCAAGCAGCCACGGAATGAGGGTGGAGGGAGAAGCCTGCAATGCTGCAATGGGTTTTTTGCCTGGATGACACTAAACTAAGAGCAGAAAAGAGGAGAATAGTACCCCCCAGTGTCCGCAGACTTTACCTGCAGGAGACAGGGAAACAGCACCCCTTCAGTTTATGCTGACCATATGGTCGAATAAATAATTGATTGATTGATTGATTGACCCCTTCAGTTAACATTTTAAATAGGGGGGCGCGGCAAGAAAAAAACTGAATGCAGTTAATGTGAGCGCATGTGAACACACACACACACACAAATCTGCAGTGAGGATGGACGTATATGAACCATCCAAATCAATCCCGCTGCAAAAAGCCTTTAAAGTGTGGATCCAGGGCTCCATGTAAACAGGGCCATATATGAATCCTGTGTGCAGTATACATCTCACTGAATGCTATTGGCTGGCCCTCGAGATTGGGTCTTCTTTATTTTGACCTGTTCTTGAATTTCATTGTAAATATTTCCTAATTTCCACTTCAGTAGTTGTCTCCCTGTCCTCCGACCCTCCCGAAATGCAGGATCTATTTTCTAAGTGATAATAATGACCACTCATTCCTGCATCGCTGTTGTATCGCAATATTGGCGTTCGCGCTCCAAGCCTTAATAAAGGCGTCATTCGAGAAGTTAGAGGCAGCTTTTTCTGTGGCCAGACTGCGATCTGGCAACCCCTATCGGGAAACTGCCGTAATTGAGAAATATAGCGCCAAATTTGGGTGAGAAGTTCATCCCCCCCCTCCGCGAATGCAGCCAGCACCGTCTTTTCTTTCTCTCTGACCCCGAACTAATTGGAAGAAGCTTCCGATCTTTTACGCGTAAAGGGATGCACCGAGCCACTAGATGATCTCCTACAATCAGTATCCAATGCCTTGTTCTTATCTGAGCGGGGACTGCGTGCAGGAAGCAACCAAGCCAGAAGCCCGGGAAGGAGGGACGAAAGCGACTCTTGTGAAGGAATGATCGCCACCTACTTTCTCCGCCTCCCTTAGCTCTTACGCACTTACACCTCTGGCCCATCGCAGTCACCAGAGAAAATAAACAGTCTCCTGCTGCCTTTCCAGACTCTGGGCAAAACCATCCCCTTGAAAGCGGGAGGTTCTAGAGAGAGAAAAAAATCCACCCAGAGCAGGAGAGGGGGAAGTTTACAACGGAGCCGCTCTCTTTTCTTCTTCCTTCCCCCATTCCCATCCCAACAACCTGGAAAGCGCCGCCACCGTCGAGAGGATTATAAAGGATTGTGGGGTTTAAGAGCGAGCCATGTGGCGAGGGTTTTGAGGGAAAAGCCACGCGTGCCCCTGCCGGCCGCCGCCGTGCGCTCCGTGGGGGGGTTTGCCCGCCTCCTCCCGGCCGAGCCTTGGGCGAGCGGAGCGCCCTGCATGTCTGTGTGCCTGCGCGTCTCTGTGAGGGACGGAAGCAGGCAGGCGCAGGCGCAGCGCCCGCCCGTCTCCTTGCCTGCATGCAGCCCGGGCTTTCTCGCTCAGTGCAGTTGCCGGGGAGTTGATGGCAGCGCCAGAGCGCGCCGACAGCAGAGCGCCACGGGCACCCGAGCCCAAGATGTGCAGCCAGGAAGGAGGCAGCGGCTGCAGCAGCTACAGGGGCCCGAAGAGGGACAGGCATCGTCGTCGTCCGGTGGCCAGTCAACTCTCCTGACCTGCCTGCCGTCCTCTTCCCCTCCCTACCGCTTCCTCCCCAAAGAATGTCAGCCAAGTCCAAGGGGACCACCTCCTCCTCCGCCACCTCTTCGTCGGTGTCCTCTCCAGCCGAAGGGCTGCCGGCAGCCTCCAAAGCCAAGGTGAAGGAGCAGATCAAGATCATCGTGGACGATTTGGAATTAGTCCTGGGGGACCTGAAGGACGTGGCCAAGGAACTGAAGGAGGTGAGAGAAAGAGGGTTAGAAAGAAAGAGAGAGAACACCCACCCGTCTAACCTGGGGCGGGGCGTGTTCCTGCAGGAGGAAAGGCAGAAGAGAGGCTCTGGAGGATTTTGGAGAGCCCAGTCCGCCGCTTGCGTTTTCCCCGGGCAGGACTGGCCCAACTCTTTGGGAACTGTAGAGAGGCGGCGGCAGTAGTAGTAGCAGCAGCAGGAGCCGGGCTGGACCGGACTGCGTCAGACTTGTTACACTTTCGAGTCTTGCCTGGCCACGAGCAATCAACTAGTGTCTCGCTCTTTGCGAGCGGGTGGTGGCGGCGAAACATCTCAGGCAACGGCCGCCGCCTTTAGCCTTTCAGTGGCCTTAGTAGCTGGGATCGGGGGGGGGGGCGTGCTGGCTCGGCTCGCTTCCAGAATGATGCCTCTTGATTCCAACCCTCTGGGGAGGATGTGAGTGAGATGAGGAGACGCGCAGGCTTCGAGGGTGTTTCTCCCCTCCTTTGGGATGACTAATAGTTGAGAGGACTGCCCCCCCCGCTCGGATAGAGGTGGTTTGGGACGAGAGGAAAGGGGAGGGGAAAGGGCTGGGATGCTTTGCTCAGCTGTCCCCATTTCCGCCCCCTCAGGAGTTTGGTTTGTAAGGGGGGGGAGGCAGCAGGAGGAGCTGTGACTCTCCATCTCTTCGTGTAAAGGGCTGTGTGGGCATTTCTCTCTCCTTCTTTCTCTCCCATCCCAATGTCTTGAGATCCAGATTTAGCGTTTAGTCATTGCATTAACTAAGGAGATGCTTCCTTCTCTGTCAGCAGCGACGCCACTTAACGCCTTTGTTTTTCTTCTTCTCTCTCTCCCCCCCCCCCCTCCCCGTGGTTATTTCTGATCTTTATGTGGCGGATGTTATTTTTAGGAGGTTGGGGGGAGGTGGCGGCTTTGAGCTTGTCAAACTCATTAAAGTTCCCGTGTTGAGCAAAAGGGGATATTCCTCGCTAAGAGGGGAGGGGAATGCTGACGATGTAGGCCCTGGAGGGATTCTGCTGAATTTTGACTGGAGTCTTACTGGATGCTCCTGCTTCCTTCCCAAATTCCTCTGTCTCAACACGGATGGCCTCTTCTGTGCATAAAGACTACAATGATCCTTGATTCTTAATGCCAGCAAAGCAAACATGCCCACAGGGATCTGGACACAATTCAGAGTTCCCTGTTGAACTGATGACTTTACCAATACCATGATCTAAAGTTATTTATATTCTGTACTTTCTGAAAGTGCCCAGGATGGCAATACATTTATACCTATTCTTTAAATGAGTATATAGTCTCATCTGCATTCTTTCCTTGTATTTCATCATGTAGAATGGTGGGATATTATCTTGATAGAGTTTGTAGGTGGGGTGATTCTTTTCTTTTTTTAAACTGGTTTTTAAAAGACTTGTTTTTCCTGTGATGGTTACAGGCTGTGACAGATTATGGTGTTTTTAGTTCCCTGGAAGCAGAAGAAATCTCCATATAGTTATATATTTAATCAACAGCTGTCAAAATTCAGCAGGGTACATTTTTTCCTCTTTAGACAAATTTGTACAGGATGATTTGGTATGTGGATAACTCAAAGAGAAAGGCTGTGGATAGCAGCAAGCAATTATCTCTCTTCATTTTGTTTGACATTATAAACTTAGCATTTAACATCCTAGAGTTGGTTTCTGAATCATATAGGTTTGGATGACAAAAGTGAATTCAAATATAAATCAGTTGCTGATATAACTTAAGGATTACTTGGTGCAAAGGCTACCACCCTTATTAGGAAATAAGTCCAAATCATTTGGACTTTCTTCTTAGTAAACATGTATAGGATTGGACTGTAAAGGAATTGAGTGAGGGTGGAGAATGGACCAGTTGCAACCATCAACAGACACTTCCCATATTTGGAAATATAATTGCCGGAAACATTCTGGATTTTCCTTTTCAGGCTTGAATCATACAATAAATGTTGTGCAGAATATCTTCTTATCTTCTGTAGTTTAGGAATGGATATAATATTTCCTTATCCAGTGTCAAATGTTGGCTCCTGTAGCTTAATTTGCAGACGGAATGCAATTACTGTGGGGATGCTCTGAAGTAGCAAAACATTGCGATTCAAATAACATAACTTATCTGTCCTTTTTAGAGCTTCCTCAGATCTTTATTAGTTTTTTTGTGTGCAGCACAACTGGTGCACAGATGGTGGGATTACAGACTGAGATTTAAGTCGAAAGCACGTGTGCATTGCTTGGTAATCCTTTACATTGCATTACACAAGACTCTTCTCTCTGTTTCCTAATTTCATAGATGTTTAACAATATTATTTTCCCCTTAACAGAGTTCAGAAACAAATTTTCATTTCCTGGAGAAAGTTGTATAAAAGGTTCAGAAATACATTTCTTTTATTCCAACAACCCTACTTTCACTATGTTTTATCCTTGCAAATATGCCAGTATGTGTATATTCTGCTTTCAAGTATTTGTGGGTGTTTGATATTTTTATCTGAACAGATAAACAACTTGTGGTGTGGGGGCCACATGTGCCCCTCCAACCTCACTTAATACTGTTGCCTTCTGAAGCTGCCCCATTGTTTCATCTCATCCCATCCCTTCCTTCTTGTTGATTTTCTCCTTATTTTTTCCTGGCCTTTGAAAGTGGTTTTCCTTCTCTTTCCCCTGTGAGGTTTCAGAGCAATGGAAAGGGTCAGCATTTTATTTGATAAAAATAAATTGATATAGATTGAACTGTATTGATCTGCTGATCCTTATTGGATGAATTCACAGTCTATAAATGAATTGTATAAATAAATAAAAAATTCTCTGATTCGAAAGTAACCCCATCAGATTCAGTGGAACTTTCTTCTGAGTAGACCTGCATAGGATTGGGGATTCTAATCCGAGGTAGCCATGGTGAAAATTGAAGCAGGACAATCTTTATTCTGGTTTACCTAATCCAGAACTCTTCTGTTTTGGGCTCTATCTTTTATTGGCTCTGTCCACTGCTGGCGAGTAGCTCCTGACATAGTTTTTGTGAGCGAATATGGCCCTTGGCAGAAAAAAACAGATTGCTCATCTCTGACTTATAGTAGCAATATTCTCTTTAAATTTCAAACAGGCCACAACTTTTACTGTAGTGTGTATACTTTTTTTAGGATCCAGGAATTGCTTTTTTTCTCAGACTTTCCTTGATTGCTAGAAGTGGAAGTGATCTGTCATTCATTGTGACTTGGTTTTAGGTAAGCAGACTTGTTTAGTCTTTGCCTGCATCACTGAGGAAAATAACAACAACAACAATCCATGGACTTTGCTGCTTGCTGCCAGGAGTAGTTTTCCTATAGTTGTGATGGTTTCATGGAAAAAGTGAAGCTACATGCCTGTTAGGAAAGGCTACATCTTGTAATGACAACTTATGCACTTAAAACAGCATTTTGTTTTTTAAAAAACAGTCAGTAGGAGAAGATTAAAAACACTGTTCATGAGTCCATCTCTCATGTCTTGTCGTAAGTTTTCTGAAGACAACTGAAATGTCTGACTCTTTTTTTAAAAACCTCTTGCTGCACAGGCTCATTCATTGCCTTGTTAAGCAAGACAGCAACAGATGTGTGGACTTAACTACCAGATTGTGTATTTATATATTATATTTTATTTACATTCCACTTTCCTACCTGGAAGTCAGTCAGTGTACGTAAGGTTCCCAGATGCTCTCCCACCCAAGCACCAAATTCAGACCAGCTTAGCTTCACTAAAGTACTGCATAATGTGCCTTCAGAACATGTCTCAATAGCTAGCTTTGGAAGCAAAGACATAGAAACTGCACTCTTTTTTAAAAAAAAATACTGGCCTTCTGCTTTTTTTTTTTTTAAACCAGAATATATTTGAAGATATTGGGTTGGATTCAGGGAGCCCAGTAGCAGCTGGTGGGGCGGCACATGTGGGGCCTCATTGGTCTCCTGGCTTCCCAGCACCATGGTTGCTGCCACAGACCCAGAAGGGGAGATGTGTGTGTGGGGGGGCTTCGCATACTGTGGTGGAGCCAATCCAACACTCTTGGTGCTATGCACCACACCACGCCGAGCTCTGTGTGTCTCATTCCTCTCCTTCCCCCTCTCAGTCAGTGGCAGTGACCCATGGTGTTGGGAAGCTAGGAGAGCAATGCCACTTCACCCACACTGCCCCACTGGCTGCTACTGAAGGAGCCTTCCCCCAGCAGAGTAAGTGCCTCTGGATTCATCTATTGCAAATTTAAGGATCTATATATTTGCTCTTTATAAGTATTTATTATTCAGTCAGGCAGACATCATCAGTAGGGCATGAGATGCCTGTGTCCTGAGTGCCGGCACCAGCTTTATTTTGCTTCTCTCTAATGATGGCATCTCTGCCATTTAACAGGAAGAGCAAAACACCATTGAGAAGAATCAGGAATGGCCTACACCTTGCTTTACTTCCCTTCCTCAGGGCTATAGCTCATACATGGCCACAGTGGTGATTATTCTGTATGGATTTATCTTTGCTCTTAGCTCTCAAAGATGCAGGCTGTAGTTGTGGAACCTCTTAGCACAGTGGTGTAGCAACAGTTGTGCTACAGTCACGTTCCAGCAAGGCAATGTCAGAGCACTGTTTCGAGGAGAGCTACATGTGCTGACTTGCTAGGGTTGATAGGGTATGTCCTGGGAGAGAATCTTCTGAATCTGAAGAGTAAAGCCATGGTAGAGAAGATGGAGACTCCTAATCCAGGTTGTCATCTGATTTTAGGATGGGGTGAAGATTGAATATGACACTGGCCTCATGTTCTGGCACTTTAAAAACTGATACATGTTAAGAACATTTGTACATTAAAGATATGTGCATTTTATGGATACCAAAGCCTAATCACATCATACACATGTTTTGTTTTTAACTAGGAAGTAAGTCCCTATGATTTTAATGGACTTGTTTCCATGTCTTTAGATAGTAGCTTAATGGCATTTGGCTTCTGAATCTAAACTTAAATCAACAGGAGAATGTTTAGTTGTCTTAAAAAAAAAGGTCACCTTAATTCAGGAATATACCCCCTTTTGTTGTTGGGTCGAGGTGCAGTGCAAATGGACAAATGTTCATGTTTTCCTTCAAAATAATTCCCCCCCTCAACTTTTCTTCCTAAAGAATGTGTTAGTTATTCTTTTAAAGTGGAAACATATGTCTAGCTTCACTGAACAATTTTGAAAATAACTAAATGGTACCTACCCATGAATACATACAGGAAGCATGGTTTTCTTGTTGCTTTACCACATAGCAAGTAATCCGACATCCTTTTAAAAAGGACATTTAATGCTGATGGCATATTGCACATTCATTGTAGAGGATCAGGAAGTATCACGGGCATACCCAGCAACAACAACCCTGCACATAGAAAATTAAAAGCTAGGAAAAGGGGGTCTGTAGACAAATGTATTGCCAGGAAGCAAGCATTCCACAAGAACAATGGAGGGACTGACTTGGAATCAGGACCTAGTAGATAATTAGGAAGGCAGACAATGATTTCATCTGATCGTTTTATTAGGAATTTGGAAGCTGTCATATACTGAGATTGTTGGTCCATCTAACTCTGTATTGTCAACACTCACTGACCACAGCTCTCCAGGGTTTTAGATAGGAGAGGAGTCCTTCTCAGCTCTACCTGAAGATGCCAGGGATTGAACCAGGGACCTTTTGCATGCGAAGCATATGCTCTACTGCTGAGCAGAAACAACAGAATGTTTAGTCCTCATGGTACAGACAGAAACTCACCATTTCCAGGAACCATGGCATAACTTAAATATAGTTGTTCACAAAGGAATCTTTATGTAATAACTTACTGCTACATACATGAAAAAGATGTGGTTTACAGTTACATTGAGACTGTTACTGAGGATGCAGTAAGCCCCACTGAACTCCGTGGCATTTACTTCTAAGCAATCAGTAGTGGCTGGCGGGGCTGTGTGGGTGGGATTGCATTGCCCTCCCAGCTACGTAACACTGCATGTCACTGCTGGTTAATGAGAGGGGGAGGGGCAAGGCAGTGGGGAGCTTGGTTTGAGGAAGATGCTGCGTCAGGAGCAGTGGATTATCTCCACCGCAGCGCTGCACCATGCAAAGCTTCCCTCTCGGCAACAGGCAGTGATGCGCAGTGTTGGGAAGCTGGGAGAACAGCGTAGTCTCATCTGCTCACTCCTGTCATATGCTACTGTAAGTAGTGTACAGGAATGCACTGTAAGCCAGTGGTGTGAAACCTGTGGCCCTCCAGATGTTGTTGTACTTCAATTCTCATCAGCCTTAGCCAGCATAACCAATTATTAGGGATGATGGGAATTGCAACAACATCTGGTGGCCCACAGGTTCCTTATCCCTGCTGAAAACCCTCAGGATAATCTGAGTTAGGATATAGTGTAGCAGTTTGAGAAAAGTTTAAATCTCAAAGAGGTAGCTGACAATGGTTAGGGAAATACTTATTTGTCAGTGGTGGTTTGCTCCCAGGAAAGTCATGTTCAGAGTAGATAATTCTTCTGAGAATCAAGGCCTGTTGAAAAAGATGAATCATAACTGTAGTGCCTAGAGCCAGCTGCTTATGCATGTATGGAATGTGTGGTAAAAATATGATACCTGAGAGCCAATGTGTCTAATAAGTCAGAGACTGTCATTTCCCACACATATGTAACTAATCTAGCCTTTTCCCAAACAATGTACTTTTGTATGTGAAGGACTGTGATGGAGCAGTCCATCATGTGAACTGCCCCCCTGCAGACTAGAGCATACAACTGAGGCTCAGATTTTCCAGCTTATTACCACATCAGTCCTAGATAAGAAATTGTTGTAAAAATAAAAAACCACCTTGTTGTGGAAACAACAATTGTGGGAATCTCCTGCAAGAGAAAGGAAAGTATATGATAAGATTTTAGGACCTTAACCCCTCAGTCTTCATTCTCTTCTCAGACTAACCCTACATATATGTAACTGCATTGAACTGAATAGTTATTCCACTATTTACCCCCCTCTTCCTCTTCCTCCAATTCCTCTATTTCTTCCCTATGTTGAATTTTAGATGGTAAGCTCCTTGGAGTAACAACCTGTATTTTTGTTGTTATTTTTGAAATGCTATATGTGTGGATAGCACTAAGTACATAATAATAGTTAATAGGATTTGTGTATATCTTCAAATGTGAGCAAAAGTGGTACCAAGATTAAAGAATATTATATAATTCTTGTTGGGATAGTACAGTATGTACATTCTCCTTACAGCTTTAGCTTCTTCAGGATTTGTTGTGAATTTTATTGACCTATCCTATAATATACTGTTAAGTCACTCACTTTGAGACATAATTCATGTCACTTGTCAGTCACCAGTCCACTTCAAAAATACTTGATGATATAAACTAGTTTTTCCACTCTGGTGGGCTGCATGAACAAGCATTGGGGTTATGGAGCTTTCTCTATCATGCATTTAATCTGCAATGAGATCTAGGGTTTGTGCACACCTACTTTCAAAGAAATCTAGGTTTTCCATTAGAGTGCTGAAATATGGGGTGTTCAAAGCTTAACCATCAAAGTGTTTGGTTGGTTAAGCCCCTGGTAACATCAGTGTTATATTTTGTTCGACCATTTGATCTCTGTCCCATGCTGTCTAAATTGCCAAGAGCAATGGCTTTCAAATGTTGTTGTAATGGGGCCCCCTAAGTCAGTGCTTCCAGCTGGAAATAGTTAACCTGTGGCATAGAGCAGCAGCCCCATGCAGTTATGGTCCAGGACTGTGTTGGCTGCTGCTGGCTGGGGTCACTTGGAAGTGCCACTGGTGTCACTGTGCCTCAAGCCCAGTGTATTTCTGTTGTGCTCTCATGTTTTGCATGTGGGCTGCAAGGGATGTCCAAGGCATAGAAAATGAAATATCTTACCACAGGGGTTGCGAACCTCTGACCTGTGGGCCTAATTAGTCCTGACATGGCTCCCAATTTGACCTGAAAGGCCATTTGCCTCAAACCACACCCACCCGTCCAACACCTGATGTCAAGTGTGGGCAGATGAGCTTAAATAACTTGTCCCTCTGTCACAGTTGGCTCATGGGGAGAGGTAAGGATCTGGCCCACTAGGTAGATCCAGTTCTTATCCTGACTTATTTTGTAGACCTTCATCTTACCCCAGTTTTGGTATTCAGAAGATCAACAGAAAAGACAGTGGCCATGGGGTCATTCTGGATTCCTAGTTCCTGAAGGCAGGGGAAATAGATGTGCATGCTCTGCTGCACCAGTGCATGCACAGTATCTGTGTGGGAAAGGTGGTGATGGGCCTCATCTTGCACTCCTGAGGAAGGAGTCAGTTGGTGCATTCTAATTAAGATACATCCTCAGCCTTCATGTTTCCGAACCGCATATCTTAGGTTTGGAGGTTTTGGTGCTTGACAAAATGCACAATTTCCCCATGCACATTTTTGCTACTTATGCAAATGAAATATATAGACGTCATATACTTAAGAAATATGAGCTTGTGTTTAGGGAATTAATGAATGCAGAAATTAAACAAAAATAAGATGAGCAGTGAAATCATTCAGACTTGTATCTAGTTCTTCTGACACTGTCATTTCCTGGACTTTCTTTTTTCCATCCAGAATTTTCTGAAAATGTCATGTGTATTTTAGTTTTTCATTTCATAGCACTAGAGAATTTTCTTGCATCACATGGTAAATATCTCTGTGGAAATCAAATCTCATCAGCCAGGACAAATTCTTGAAAGTTATTTATGAAATATTTGCATAACTTCTAGTAAGCTAATGAATGTGCTTTAGCTTTTTATCAAAAGGGAGCAGACATAGTAGCTGTTGCCAATATTCTGCTGAGATTGATACAAAATAGAAAATATCTATATTGTTTGGTATGCAAGAAAAATAATGGCTACTGTGCACAATTATTTTGGCTTCATGCAAGTGTTGCCTGCACTAGCAATTTGCTCAGTTGACTGCCTGCCATTAAACCTGTGGTTTTTGTGCATGAATTTTCCATTTCTGCCTCAAACTAGCTGTTTTTTTATTGATTTAGTGAATAACTTTCTGTGTCTTAAACTACTTGCTATTCCATTTCAATTTAAACAGAAAATACTGGCCCAGATTCAGAACAGGTAGTATGCTGAATCTCACATGAACATCTCACTTGTTCTTCTGTGGGATCTTTCGTCATCCAATATATTTATATGGACTAAACAAAAGAGGTTCAAATGGGCCATAATATTGGACCAAGATAAATATTAAAATTGGGTGGGAGGTAGAAAAGTAGATTCTCAGGGATGGGAAAACAATGAGAGGAAATGGGGTTCATTCTTTCTCTGCAACTGCAATTCCTGTCAGTTGATCACTGGTTGCAGTGCAGTGCCGCTTAGGGGGAGAGAACATGAAGAAGAGGGACCTAATAATCTTTTTATTTACACAGGCAGCCAGTAGTGTTCCTCATGGGGCTGAAATCACAGTTACTGGCATTTGAGAAATGATATATGAGGTCTTAGGATGGGATAATATAAATGAAGATATTGAGATTTGGATTTCTTCAGGACCTGTAATGCACACCTCCAATATGTAGTTAGCCTAACAACCCCTACATCAGGCATTGCCAACATGGCCCCCATGGACACCAGTGTGCCTGCTAGTGCCTCCTTTGGTGCCCATGAAATATCTCAGTAAATGTCCCTTCACAAATCCACAGTGCAGGAGAGACTTTGAACTTCCTGCTCAATTTCTCTTTGTACTGACCTGTCCTCTCTTACATAGAATGCGTCCCTTTAAACCTGCCCACATTGCATTGAATGCCAGGATTGTACATTTTATGTTATGCCACACTCCATGGCAGCTAATTTGTGACTGGCATCCATTACAATCTTTAAAAATTCCAAATGTGCCCACTGGCCCAGAAAGGTTGGCAGCTTCTGTCACTTCTTTGGATTTAAATTCAATTTGCCAAAAATTCTACTCCTTGCCTCCCTCTCTCCCTCCCTCCCTCCTCCCTCTAACCCTAACCTTACTCACTCCAGCAGCAGCATGCAGAACGCAGAAAAGGAGAGAAGTCTCTTTCCTCCTTTCCCATTCCCAGTATGTGGTGTGCTGTTTTGCAGTGCACCATGCACAAGTCTATCTCGGAAATGTTTTCTCAAGGACTATTCACATCCCCATTAGCAATTTGGAAAACTGCACTTCCAAGTTCTGCTTGTAACCATGGGCTGTGTAGCTGACTAGCACTGGAGAAGTGGTAAGACTTGCTCCTGCCATCATTGAAGCCACATAAGCAGGTTTGGGAAGAAAGGAGCAAGAAGGGGACTGGGAGGGGTCAAGGGTGCATGGTGGGGTCAAACATGAATGTGGCAGGGTTCATATTGATTCAGAACAAGTGGAGGCATTTCGGGGAATGGGGAATAACTCAGCATGTTTGGCTTACAAAAGGCAAGTTTCTTTCTCTCCTCCCCATCACTTGATGGGGAGGAGAGAAATAAACACTTTGCCAGCTCTTGGCTTGATGCTTCCCATTCTGCTGAACATAGGGGTGGTGATACACCTTGTACTGTGGCTTTCAAGTGCCCAACAGCCTGCTGAATGTAGAGCACTTGGGAACTTGCATAAGGGATTTTGACAGGTAGGAGGGACAACCCATATGTCAATCATGTGATATCATATTGACATAATGTGATTGACAGGTGGGTTGTCCCACCCACTTGTCAAAGTTGGCCCATGGGGTGGAACCAGATAAAGATCTGGAACCAAATAGTTCCTAACCCTTGCCCTACTAATTTAGTAGATCTAATTTAGCATGTTTGTTTTACTTGTATTTAATAACCAAACTTAAAACTTAGAAACTGCCAAGCTTTCCTAATATTTCTTTTCCATCAGCATCCATTAATTGTTACTAATGAATTTATGAAATGGAAAATTTTCTACAGAAAAAAAACCTTGGAAAACATTCTACCTCACATCACTGCAAATCTTGCAACAGGTACTCCAATGTATGTAAACTAAGAGCAGAACCCAGATGTTATAGCACCAAGTTGACACTTAATCCAGACAAGTTGGAGGTACTGTCCATTGAGAGGTTGATGGTCCTGGATTAGGTATTCAGCCTATTCTGGATGGGATCGTATTTCCCTTAAAGCAACAAGTTCACAGATTGGGAGTATTTCTGCATCCAGATCTACACCCGGATGCTTGGGCGATGATAGTGATTGGAGTATCTTTTGCCAGTTCTGCAGCACATGCCATTTGCACCCTTCCCCAGAGAAATAGGACCTTGGCTTGGCCATTCATGCTCTTGTAACCTTCTGGTTACATTACTGTGTGATATCTGGGGCTTCTCTTAATTACAGTCCAGAAGCCTCAATTGGTTTAATGGTGAACCCTTGGTCCTCCAATCAGCCCAAGTAAGCACATTAACATACTGTTTTAGTTTTAGTCCACACTTTATACTTGAAATTATGTTGTTTTAATTACATTGTTAGTCATCTTGATATGTTTGGTTGAAAGGTGGGATAGAAATAAATAATATGTTCAGGAAATGAATGGTCTGACAACTTATGTATTGTATATTTACATGCTTTTTTCTAATACTGTCTTTTAAAAAGTAATTCTGGGTCACTGTATTTATAGTAGCCATATTTCTTTATTTATAGCTCCTTTGAAACTGTGGCTCCAGTTGAAACTGAATGAGGCAAGATGCACAGACAGAGTATATTTGGCATCGCAGTCCTATATTGTGTCTTTCAAGTGGATCCAGTGATGATTGGATGTTAATTCCAATAAGGAATCTGTCATTAGTCTAGCTGTTTAAAACCCAAGAGTGAATTTTGCATGTTTGAACATAGCCCAACCAAGCTCTTGTGTTATGTTCTAAAGTCCATCAAATCAATTACATGTAAAGTTTCCTAGTGGGCTCTTGACTCTTTGTGACCTTTATCTGATCTCTTTGTTCTTTGAAGCACGTCTCACTCTTCCATTTGGCAGTATTGAGATTACCCTTCTACTCTGCATGCTTACTGCTTATTAAGCCGTCATTTTTTTCCTGTTCCATATGCTAAGAATATTTTTTGACAGACACCCTTGTGTTATGGCACCTGAGAAGCAAATGCTTCCTGGGTTTTGCTGAGATTCACACATCATGAAATCTGTTCTGGCCTCCCTTTGGACATTTAGGGCCGGCTTCACTGTATGTGGAAGTAGGCTAAGAATACAGTAGTGTGAAATTCTTTCAGATGTGTAGCAATATTAACAAAGAGCAAAGATCATGAGCAGCCTCTAACCTCCTCATTCATAGTTTATGATGATCATGAATGCATTTGTTTCTAAAGTGAAGCTGAGTGAAATCATTTTGCCCCTTCTGTGCACCAATCTGCAAGGGCTTTTAGTTCCAGTATCAATCTATGTTGAAACAAAAGACCAGCATATATCTTTGGTGCGGACCATGAGCATTATGTAACCTGACAGAATGGTGCATACTGCCACCTTAGTGTCAGCTATTTTATTTTATAAACATTTGTGTCAGTTGCAGTCAACCCTTTTGTGCAACTATAAAGTACTTCAAAGTGTAGTATATTGTGAGCTAATTAGAGCATATATAAATTCTGGTTTTCAAACAAAGTAATACTGCCATAGCAAGACATCCTTCTGAGCTGAAATGTGCTGTATTCATGCAGTCTGGCAGCTGTCAGTGGTGAACCAAACAAACAATAGCAAAGTATAGGTATGACAGTATTCCCTCCCTTGGAATGCTGCCTACATTATAAACCCTACTGGTGAATCATGTGTTCATGCACTTGCCAGGAAACTGGATTGAAGGCCAGAGCCATCTCGTATCACAAATATACTTAGAATCTTATGATAATGGATTTTTTTTTATATACACAGCAGAGAAAGCTGTGGTTTATAATGTTTTACATGTGCAGGCACGGATGATAAATTGATTAGTCGCTTGCTGCTGCTACTTGTTTTTGGCATACCTGAATGAAGAGTTTTCTTGTTGTATGTCTATGCAAAACTCAGCAAATAATAAAATTAATCTTTAAGGGCGAAATGGTATTTATACAAAGATTTCTGTTCCACTTTTATAGTGCTCATGCACCACTCATTTATTTATGTCACTTATACCCTGCCTTTTTTTTCATCATAGAAACCCAAGGCAGCCTACATATGGTTCCCAGGTGGTCTCCCATCTAGGCACTGACCACACCTGACCCTGCTTACCTTCAGCAGGGTGCTAGCCTCATGTGCCTTCAGACCATAGCCTGTATAATTAGTGTGTGTGTCTATTTAACCGCCTATTTCACTGTTACACGTTCACATCATTGGTATGCTGATGTTTGAAATATATAGCTTTTTAACAACATCAACAGATATTTTTCAATCCAGAGTACTCTTTTGTACAGATGGCTAAGTTATCGTAAGTATTCTAAAGTGAGAGCTGTTACCTGGATGCTGTTTATACTGTTTGTTCTGTCATATATGTGCTGATTGGCACCAGTGACATGAGAAGTAGATCTGGGAGGTGTGAAAGAGTCAATTTCACTCATCTCTGCAGAACCTAGGCCTATGTAGGGATGGAAGGTTCTGTCAATTTCAGTTCTCTCAGTTTCTAATTTTTCCAGTCTTAAATCCAGTTCTCCACATTTCTGCAGCAATTTGCATTTTTTAAAAAAAAATTGTCATGAAGATTCTTCAGCATTTTAGTGCAAATTTATCCTAACAAACACATTTGTGTATGCAGTTTGGAGAAATGTATATTGTTTTTGCAATTTCTCCTAAAATAATTCATTTTCGTATGTTATTTTCACTAATGTATTCATTTTTATGCAGACTTTCCCCTAATATATGCATTTTTGTGAACATTGGTTGGAGAACTGCATGACAAAATTCGGATAAGTGCAAATTTCAATAGATTGTTAAGTTTTATATTGTTTTGGAAAGTGCAAATTTCATAGATCCGGCTTTAAATGCAAACTGAATTGAATATCTCCACCATCCCTAGGCCTATGTAATAATGATGGTTAGAATGATCATTATCTCATTATGGATCGTCTAGCCATGTTAGGGCTTAGCCCACACTCTGTTTCAAATTTGCCTTGTAACTTTGTGAAGTTATCCCTCCCCCAACTTTATGAATGATAACACAAATTTCCACTTAATGGACTTATACTCTGAGAGTTCTGTGTTTTAGGCAGAGCTTGGAAGATTACTTTTAAAAAGTAATAAATCACAGTTACAATTACATGGCCCAAAAAGTAGTAATTACCATTACGATTACAATTGCTCTGAAAGTAACTGATTACTTTTTCTCAAAAGGAGCCACTATAATTACATTTCAGTTACTGAAACGCCTACAAGGTGCTGGCCTTGGGTGCTGCACATTGAAGTAGCCTAAAACAACATTAAAAATAAACACACACATACAGATGAAGTAGAATAATTCTTTTAATCTGTAAGATAGCAATGGTGGTCTCTCCGCTGGTAAGGGAGGTGGGGAGGGAGGCAGAGGCCACTACCCATATCTTTGCACGTCAAACCAAGTGCACCCCCCCTCAGCCAGCTAGTATAATCTCTCTCACTTAACCACCTTCTGGACTTTGCCCTGCCACCAACTAAGGGACACTCACCCGAGCAAACATTTTCCCCTGAGATGCAAAAAAGTTAAAATACTGCAAAAGCAGCACAGTAGCCAAAGAGGGTGGTGGAGGCTACTTTGTGTGCCAAGTGCACGCGCGCGCACACACACACACACACACACACACACACACACACATGTTGTCATCTTTCACCTCCACAAGTTCTTTATCTCCATTCTGCTGCTGCCTCCTTCTCCTTTATCCATGTTTTTGCCCTCTGGCTCATTTTTCCCTCCACTCCATTCACCACTACCATCCATTTAGTTAAACAGTTGTTTTCTTCACTCCACCCTGTCTCACTTTCCACCTCCTCCCTTGTTGCCTCCTACCCACCCATAGAGCATGAGGGAAGAGCGACACTGCACAGAAACCCAGTTTGAGGCACATGATTTTCATCCACAGATCAGAGGAGCAGAAGACTTCCCCTGCTTCCCCCCTCCCAGTAATGCCCAAAAGTAATGCTGGAAACATTAGTTACTCCTCAAAAGTAGTAAAATTACTCCTGTTACTTACAATCAAAATGTAAAGGAATTACCCACTCATCCTCAAAAAAGGAATGAATTACAAGTAATTCGTTACTTATAATGAATTACAAGTAATTCGTTACTTATAATGAATTACAAGTAATTCGTTACTTATAATGAATTACTTCCAAGCTTTGTTTTAGGTACCACCCAGATATAATATTACCACCACAGGGTAATTACACTGCAATAATGTCAGTCAAACTCTCAAGACTAAAGTCATTATGATAGATTTAGATAGTACATTGTAATCCTGAATTTGCTCAATCATACACATTTTTAACTTTATTAAACATTGTTTCTTTGATGGATTCAGCAAAAATGAAATGCTTTTGTCCTATGCATGCTATCTTGATTATGACGATATATCTAAGATGACTCTTACATAAATGATGAGGTGCCAACATTAAATCTTTTATCAACCTATTGGGTTGGGTTTCATAATAGTTTATTTACCAATTATGAGATATTTCCCAGCACAGTTAGTTGGAGAAAGGCACATTTGAAGGGTGATGGGGAAGGAAATTCCAGACAATTGATTGTGCTCCAAAGGATAGAGTTTATCGAGAGACAATAACAGACCAATGGACCCATTGGGAGAGAGGCTGCCAAGAACCTTCTCTCCCCAAGATATGCCAAGCAAAGCATTATAAAGGGATTACACGTCATACGTATGTCATAACCACAAAGCAGAGGAAAGATCCATATTTAGCATTATCTTACATTTTCTGGGTGGTCACCTTATACATTTTTTGCCCTGCCCCTCCATGTGCCAGGTTGGTATCATCTTATCTCCATATCGGGCAGTTCAGATTTTCAGTCTTTTTACGCTAAAAACCCCTCTTAATGGGATGTTTACTTCTTCAGTTTAAACTGACACTTTATGTGAAATATCTCTCTTGACCACAACTTCCTCTTTTCCCATAACTTAGTACATAGCCAAGCTGCTTTCGTTTTTGCTCTATGCATTTAATAGGACAGGTCCTTGGATTAATAAGAGACAAAGCAAAGGGGCTTTTAGGGACTTACTGGAACTGATGAGTTATAACTTGGCTCTCAGTGGTCTCCCAGATGAAAGCTTGCAGGTTCTCTATAGATACAGTCTAACACAGAGTTAGGCATGTTTAAGCCCACTGATTTTCAGTACACTTAGCATGCCTAACTTTGTTGGATCATGGCCACATATTTTTCGCTCAGCCTAGTCTTGAGAGTTCAAGAGTAAAAAGTGAGAAGACATAGACTTGTAGGGATGTGGAACATTTTCGTAGGAAATATATAGCAGCTCTGAAATAGTGAAACTTTCCAACCTGATTGGCTTTTTTGCATGATCTGAGGATTTCACAGAATCTTACATATGATATTTTGGAAATGGTGTATGATCTGATCTTTTAATCCAAGCTGTAAACTCTCAACATTTTGCAGTTACCGTGGGTCTGCTAATGAGATAAACTGTCAATGTGTGTATCTGCAAGACAATAATTGTCAACTTTTGGCAGTTGCATAGCTGCTTATTAATTTTAATATAACCTAGCGAACAGGGTCTTCTACTCAGTATTTATGAATAATTGTTACTGATTTTTCTCAAAACCTTGTTTAAGTATTTTTGTTCAACTGCCAGTGAAATTGTTGAGCACTAGAAGGGAAATTTTACAAATAAATAGTATGGAAATTATGAAACAAGTTGGCCACTCTTACCACAGGTTTTGAATAATTGTTGACAATAGAAGTATCCTATTCTATTGTTGAACAAACATACCAGTGTTACAAATTATGGTATTAGTAATAATAATCAACAGGGATTACCGTACAAATTTTCTTCCAGTTTAATCTTGTTAATATGTACAAAATGCTCCCAAGTGAGATATTTGTTTCTTCTTTATATTCTTCTTGTGGTTTACATTGATATACTTTTGGAGAAAAAGAGAGATTTCAATACATGACCAAATCACAAAGATAATATAACAATTTGCTGTTTTGCAGCATTAGCATTAATAGTAGTTCATGGGTTGTAGTGATATTGGCTATTTTGATCCTTATTAATTATTGATCATTCTTTAAGACCTTTTTTTTTGGTAGACAGCCTATGTAACCGTTTAATTTTTTTGATCAGCTAGTCATTGTAATGATTTTTAAACTGTTTTTATGGTGTTTTATATTTTATTGTATGTATTGTAGTATACCACCATGTTATATTGTATCAACTGGCAGTATATAAATAAATAAATAGTATTATCAAAATATTTTAAAAGTCAGATCTTTCTAATAACAGGGAGTTCTGCTTAAACACTGTTCTAAGACTGAAGAATGCTTTTGTATATATTAGTTGGCTGGATCCAGATTTAGCGATGCTTAGGGTAGACCAGTTGAAATCAATGGGACTTAATTAGTTATTACTAAATTGTCCCATTGATTTCATCAGTTTAGTCTAATTTTGACTGAACTGAATCTGGATGGAACCAACTCATTGTGTGGTATTCAGTGCTAGTGCTACTCATAGTAGATCCACTGAAGTTAATAGACATTACTAACAGGTTCATTAATTGAAATGGGTTTACTCTGAGTAGAATTTAGTTGAATACAACCCATAATCTCAGGTTAAAATACATTGTTTCTCATGTTGGTTTGTAAACAGGAAGCTGCTGCTTGGATTCACTGCTTATGATCTGGTTTTATATTATGGTTTGGAATCCACAAATCACAGTTTCATGCTTTGGATAGAACTGGGAATTGTGGTTTAAAGTAACTTTGATACAAGCCCCAAAGCCTGCATGCGAGGGGTGGGGTGGGGAGAGATTGTACAGGCACATGTGCATCAGAAATGGCAGTTTGTGGGAATCTGATCTTTTCCCCTGATTCTCTTCACAACTAACATTCACAATTAATGTTGCAGTTCTTCATTTAGTTTCCTTCAGCCAAGTACAAAATGTTATCTGAAGCAGTCTTAAGTTAGAGGCATTACTTTTTTTTCTGCCCTTGATATGGCAATGTTTTGTTTATCATGTTCTACTCATTGTTTTGAAGGAGTGAACTCCAGCTGAGGAAGTAACAAGTTTAATTGTACTCATGTAATATGAGGCTTTTGGAATGTAGCATGTGATCTTTCTTGGAGCTTTTGTGTGGAAAACAATGAAGAAACGTAATAGTGTTAAACTATATTTAATCTGGGCAGTTTTGTGTATGTAAGACATGAACTTGAGTCCATGTGATTTTCAAATGTATTATTGAAGCATGAGAATGCAATGTGTGGGATAACTAAATTAGGTTTAGGTCTAAATTGATGCCAGTTAAATAATTGTTTAATGAAACTGATAATTTGTGAGTAGGAGATGATGATCTACAATGTGTAACTCTCCAAATCCATATTTCATTGTTTTTGTGTTATTCCAAATACTTGCAGTATGGATTCATTTTTTCCACTGAAGAGACACAGTGTTAGATTTTTCTTTACTGGGAAATGAGATCCCTCTCTAAATTTTCATGCCTTTCTATTACAAATATTTTTCTAACCTCCTTCCAAAGATTTGGCTTTTCTAGTAGCATAGTTTTGCTCATCCTTTGAAAAAAGAAACCTAATAAAAAGTACTGTGATGGCCACAGTAATTGTGAGTGGAAGGTCTAGATTACAAAAAGGTTGTCTTGTTACATGAGTGAAAGAGAGGAGGCGGAACCCATTCTCTAGTAATGAAGAAATTACATGAAGGGAATAATATAATATTACCATTCTGTAAGATTTAATCTGTTAGTTCCTGAAAAATGCATAAAGAAAAAATCTAGTAAGAGAACACTCATCTCACTATAGGAAACAGCAAGAAACCTCAAATTGGTCACATTTATTTCCAATAAATGTTCTCAAAGACTCTTGTCAGAAGACTAAGAAGCATCCGTAGGGAGAAAAAAAACCCTACAGCTAAAGCAAACTCTCCTAAAGGCTCAATGCATAGATTTCAGAAATATACAAGAAATGACAGTTACGACTATTTACATGATTTTAAGCCACTTAACTTGAAAAATGTGCATAATGTACTTTGTTTTGGACCACATATATTTCCTTGCTATTCATTAACCTTTTGTATCTTTGAAAAATTGCTGTTTCCTTGTTGGATCCCTGCAGAATATGCAGTTCTAATTTAGCATTGAGAAAGGGGATGAAGTGTCCTTAGGAGGCATAGTATTGATTAACACACAAAATATCAGAACTTGGAGAAGGAAGAAGGAAGAATTAGAGTTCGTTAGGTCTGTCTTAAGGGCTATTATAGGTTTTTTACATATATAAGCTAAATAGAGTTTGACCAGATACAATGACATCAAGTGCTGTTGGTAATTAGCTGGCTCCAGGAGCTGTTGGAAAACAGACAAATTAGTACGACCCTCACACAATTGGGATCCATATAGTACTACTGCCTGAATGAGGATGGCAGGAGCTAGGGTCATGCAAATAATACAGAGGCATCCAATTCTTGCTGTGTCAGAGCATTAAGTGGCCTTTCTTACCCTTTATTTAATCATCTGCTCTGTGTAAGGTAGATGCAATTTGTAAGATGAGTTGGATCACAGTCTTTTTACCTTCTATAGCAGCCTTTCCCAACCGGTGTGCCTCCAGATGTTGTTGGACCACAACTCCCATCAGCCTCAGCCATTGGCAATACTAGCTGAGGCTGATGGGAGTTGTGGTCCAACAACATCTGGAGGCACACTGGTTGGGAAAGGCTGTTCTATAGGTTCAGACTTTTTCTGGGTTTGTGTTTTTGTATTTTACTGAAGATTCAGGGCACTTCGTATAAGTCCTTGTACATAAGTAAGTATTATTCCAGGTCAGTGTGCTCTTTTAATGCTAAATTGAATTGTATGGTTTTCTGTCTTTCCTCTCATATTCTTGTGGAGAAAGAGTGGAATGGGGAACCTTTGAAGCCCAAGAACCATGTCTGTGTATCCAGTTGCACAACCTAAAATGAAGAGGAGTGTTAACCTGGTTTAATAAATTTTACACAATTGATTTCATGAATTTTTGTTGATCAAATAGTTCTGGAAAAAAAACCCTTTGTTTTTAGATTATATATGTGTGTTGTAGCAGGCACCATATCAAAAGAAACACTACCTCCTATGTAAGAAAGATATCTAAGATAATGGGCTGGCCCACATGCCACATGAAGGCAAACAATGCTTTAGTGTGACAATGGCAGTTCCCACAGAGGAGATCATGGCTGATTCTTTTCTTCCTGGACATTTTGCTGCTGCACCATGTTGCGCTAAGCAATAGTTTGCCTTAGTCCAGTGATTCCCAACCTGGGGCCTGTGACCCCCGAGGGGGGCATGAAGTAATCCAGTTGGGGCCACAAACAGTAAAGAAATGAATTATTTATTATTATTTTTAAAAAAGACTTCACTCCTTGGACGCTGTCTGCTCCCCACTGCTGCTGCAAACACTTCTCCCTTGCTCCAAACGAGAGGGGAGGACTTTTGCTGAAGCACCAGAGCGTCTTTCAGGCATGCTGAGGATAGGCATCTACTTATAAAACACGTGGCAGACGCCAAAGCAGGCTGAGGGTGGAGCTACAAGGAAGAAGAGGAGATTACTATTACTGGCCCCCATCTCCTTGCACTGCCACTGCTAACTATGGCCTTACTCAGAACGAGAGGAGAGGGCTTTTCGTGAGGCAAAAGAAGCAAGGCCGCAAGGAAAGGCTGCTTTTCCCCCTTCCTTCCTGGCAGCCAGCCTGCCTGCCTTTCTTGGCTCCTGCTTTGCTGCCACCTCCTTTTAAAAATTATTCTTATTTGCGAGGCTGCCCAGATCTCACCTTCAGCCCAGATGGAGCCAAGGAGCAGTGAGGATGTTCAGGATTTGCTTGCCCCTCATCTTTGAGGCTAAGTGTATGTGCCAGCATCCCCCCTTTCTTCTACCTACACTCCCCCCCATCTCTCCAAGATGCTGTGGCAGTTGAGGGCTTCCCCCTCCCATGTGCCCAAATAAATGCATGACTACAGGTGCCTGCAGGAGGGGCAGGTGTGTTTGTGTGTGCCCTGATCTGTCTTTTGCTCCACTCTTTCCCCAAGTGCATGCTAACCGAGTCATCAGTTCTGATGATCATCCGAAGGCCTAAAAGCACTAATCCCCCTCCTCAATCTATCCACCCTTTTGTCTTCATAATCCAGCACCCCACCACTGCCACATTAATGCTTCTTTATTATTGTTGTTGTTGTTGATGTTGTTGTTGTTGTTGTTACTGTTACTGTTTTAAAAGCTCAGCAGGTTGGCTGAGGCTGGGGTCCATACACTGCAGCTGAAATGTATTTGTTTATTTAATTATTGCATTTATATCCCACCTTTCCTTCAAGGTGCTCAAGGTGGTGCACATGGTTCGCCCCCTTTCCATTTTATCCTTACACCCACCCTGTGAGATAGGTCAGGCTGAGAGACTGTCTGGCCCAAGGTGACCCAGTGGGATTCATGGCTGGGTCGGAATTTGAACTTGGATCTTAGTCCAACACTGTCACCCACTGGTGTTGGGAGACAGGACTGCACATCTTCAGATGGGGGGGATACAAATTTATTTATTTATTTATTATTTCATTTGTATCCCACCCTTTCTCCCAGCAGGGACGATCTTGGTTGGATCTTTGAGAAAAGAAAGCAACACCTCCCTGTCTGCAGGGAGCTTTTTATGAAGTAAGGGATATTTGGAGATGTGATTTTGCCACGCACCATTTTTTTCAATTAACAGAGAATAAAATTACAATTAACTTGTGAGGGGGGGGTCACAAAATGTTTTGAACTTACAAAGGGGATCCCATACTCATAAGGTTGGGAACCACTGCCTTAGTCTGTTGTCCAAACTTGGGCTCATGGTTTAGACTCCAGACTAACCATAAAGCCCGGTTTTGGACATCAAGCTAAGCCAAATTATGGATTAGTTCAGTGCAGTGCAGCTGCAAAATGGAGGTGGAGGAAAGATGTGGCTATGATCTCCTCTCCAGGAGCCCCCCCCTCACATGTTTGCAATAAGCCATTGTTTAGGTTAGCATGACATGCAAACCAGAGCAGTGTGTGCCATCTGTCATTTTGAAATGGCTAGTTTTAAAAATAATAAGTTACAAAGATTAAAAGTGTACTGCCTAATAAAATTAGAGACATCTTTTTCATAAGTTAAGTCTGCAGTCCTATACACATCTACAAGGTACGAAACAGCTAATGGTAGGCAGAGCCAGGGGTAACAACATGTGAATGGTAATGGTATTTGCAAGGGGTGTTCATGGACCCCAAGATTTGCTGTGTATTGGTGTCTGTGCATTATTGTTTTTCAAAAAAAAAATCTGTGCTTTCTTTGCTTTGATCTGTGTTTTGGGTTCCAAGCCACGCTGCATAAAATGAAACTCTGTCTTGCCCCAATTGCCATAATGGGGAATCTAAAAATGGCTATTTCCCCCCACACACACACACACTTTCGGTCAAAATGGATTAAATTTACAGGAACAAGAGTCCATCCAGAGTCGATTGAGCCTACCAAATTGTAGACAAATACGTCCATGGTTTTAAGAAATTTGACCATATAACACCTATTCTGGCCCAACTGCACTGGCTACCAATATGTTTCCGGGCCAGATTCAAAGTGTTAGTTCTTACCTATAAAGCCCTTAACGGCATCGGACCGCAATACCTGGCGGAACGCCTCTCCCGCTATGTACCTACCCGTTCGCTGCGCTTGACGTCGAAGGCCCTTCTCCGGGTTCCAACGCATAGCGAGGCCCGGAGAGCAATAACTAGAACTAGGGCCTTCTCAATAGTGGCCCCCGAATTATGGAACGACCTCCCTGACGAGATACGCCTGGCGCCTTCTTTGTTATCTTTTCAGCGCCAGGAAAAGACCTACCTCTTTGCCCAGGCTTTTTAAATATAAATTTTAAATTTCAAATTTTAATTTTAATTTTTTTTTGTTGCAATCTTGTTTTCACATATGTTTTATAGTGCATTTTATTTATACTCACTTGTATTTTAACCTGTTTTTATTGTTGTACACCGCCCTGAGAGCTTATTGCTAAAGGGCAGTATAAAAGCACAATAAATAAATAAATAATAATAAATAATAATAATAATTGTGGGGAAAGTAAAAGGGATTCACTTTCCTCCATAATCAGTTCTGGTGTGTGTGTGTGAGAGAGCGAGAGCAAGCAAGCGAGCAGGGAGTTGTCTCTTTCTTAGCTTAAAATAATTTAGAGGTATTTAAACATGGGTGGCTTTGATCCCTGTTCTCAATCATCCCATGTTTTATGAAAGGAATAAATTTCAGCAGTTCAAAGATTGGGAAAAGGCAGATCTTTACCACATTAGAGACTTTTGCATAGGTAGCCATCCCAAAACACCTGACCAACTAAAATCTCAGATCAAGGAAATTAAAACATCCTGGTTTCAACTTCACCAAATTCACCATTTCATCACAATTTCAATTATCATCCAGCAAGTGACAAGACCCCTAACCCCCTTTGAATCTTTCCTTGCTCAACCTTGGGGAAATGGCAAGGGGGTGTTATCAAAAATATATGGCATACTACTAGAGACAACAGTAGGTTCCTCTATAAACCGTAAAGCCCCTTGGGACAAAGACCTTAGTCAAAACATCAGTGAAGCTGACTGGAATGGTATTTGGACTAGAACCCCTTTCAGATCTGTTTCTTCTAGGATCCGTGAAAATGCACTGAAGCTGATTTTCAGATGGTACCTCACTCCCCACATCCTACATAGAATCAATGACAAGCTCTCCCCCTTGTGTTGGAGACGGTGTGGGGAGCGAGGTACATTTTATCATATGTGGTGGTCTTTTGTGCTGATTGTTCCCTTTTGGAAGGAAGTATTTAATGAAATCAACAAGATTACCAATCAATCCCTTCATTTAGACCCATCTCTGGCTCTGTTACTTATCGCTGATGAAGCCAACAATAAAATCAAACACAAAACCTTGACAAACTTTTTTCTTATAGCAGCACGACTGGTGATAGCTGCTTCCTGGAAAACACTTGACCCACATATGATGCATAAATGGTATCAGGAAATATGGAAATTAGACAAGGAACAGATGCAGACAAGTTCTATGAACATTAGTATAGCTTTATTGTTTTTGTTAGTCAAAGTGATGGGGCTTGCAAGCCTCCAACCTCGCATGGTAAGATTTGGCGGTTCACATTGGGATAATTATCTGGAAAACAGTTCAGGACAATAACCATTTAATATATGCTTACCTCCCTAGAGCATTATAGGTACAATAACTCCTTTTGTCAATTGCACTATTTTCTCTCATTGTTGTATAAGTTATACTTGTTTTGTATTCTGTTCTACCTAAAACCAATAAAAACATTATTAAAAAAAGGGAGGGAAAAGAAAGAAAGCCAACACTTTAGACTGTGAACAACTATTAATCTGTTATGGATTTCTAAGAACAGGAAAAAAACGTATAATGCAGAAACTGATATTATCAATGCTAGTCTAAAGATATGGGATAAACATAATAAATTTTTAGCACTTAGTATTTCACCAATAGCAAATAGTACTTTGCCAATAATAGAAGATGAAATATTCAATCTTAATGGACATTTAGGTGATTTTGAGATCTGGCATGAAAGAGGAATGAGTCATTATGAGAACTGGGAGAAAATAAGAACATGGGAACAGGTGAGAGAAAATGTTAATAACACCACTTAAACATCCTAATAAGAACCTTTCTAAGTGGGCGGAGACAGAGGCAGGAAGTGAGAACAGTAAAAAACAGAATTTGAAAAACTAACAAGGAAGTACCAAGTTAAATGATTTTCAGCTTTATATCAGGTGCTGATACATTCAGAGATAAAACATAAGCTTATGGTAAAATGGGAGAGAGATTTACAATGGGAAATCGTGGAGAAGGATGAAGATTCCTATTTGGACTAATTTCACAGTAGCCATGAACCACAGAGAAATTGCATTAAAATGGTGAGGCAATGGCATTTGATCCCATGGAAAAACAGAAGAGAAAACCAATGGGAAGTGTTGGTTCTATGACAGCACAAAATGACATTTTATACATACATGGTGGAAATGTTGGGAAGCCAGATATTTTGGAATATGGTGATATCAGTTATAACCAAACTATTTGAATTATTTTGATACAGAGTAAGTTAAAACAAAATGTAATTTTTAGCATTATTTGTTACTTAATAAGACTATTTTTACTTACATAGTATTTGATTTAAATCTGAATATTTACATGATTGTGTACATAATTAGAACGTCGTGATTTTCTAAGAGGTCTAAAATGTATATATACATACACATATACATATTAACACTGCATAATAATGATAAAGCTTATTCACAATTATTAATAAATAATTAAGAGATGGTATATATTCTCACTTGTACATTTTTTAAAAAATCTTTCAGCTTTACATCATCCTTTCCATTCCAGTGGTTTTGTGTCTTCTAGGACTTTACAAACCTCCCTGATAAAGCTTTACAGATCTCTGTAGGCCTTAGGTGTGAGGCTGTTCAGGACACTGCCTGCCAGGGTTGATAAAAATCAATGGGTTTTTTTTTAAATCAAACAATTGGATTTTTTAAAATTTAAATCGATTTCAAAATTTTCTTAAAACAATTAGTAAAAAAAAGAGCCTAGATCAAAGATATAATCATTAATACTAATTATACAACTTATATGCTATGATTACATTAACAACAGTTTATGGAGATGGGAGATCAGGTTATCTTCAGATGGTGTACATGAAGTGCTCTCTCTCTCTCTCTCTTTCTCTGTAGGTGTAGAGAGAATTTTTTCTTCCTTTGGACTAATTCATTCTAAATTGAGAAATAAATTGGGAACTGAAAAAGCAGGAAAGCTTGTATTTCTTTTCCAGACAATGAACAAGAAAGACAAAGTTGAAGTTAAGTTGAGTTAATTGTACCACCCAATATTATGTGTTTCTCATGTTTACTAGATAGAAATTACCTAAATTTTATTTTTTAAAGAACTTTACATTTATGTAAAAATTGAAATAGCCATTCAAAAATCCATGTGCATGTATTGTTAAAGTTGTTGCTTGTTGATTCTTCTGGTTAGTTTTCTTCTTCAACAATCTTATTAGTACAAAAAGTGTGTTTAGTGATGGTGATTCTGGCCCATCATGACAAAAATATCATGACTGATTGAACAGTTAGACCTGATTCATCACGTGAATTACTTCACAAGTTCATTCTGCTTTAGTTTAGGTTGCCAGGTCAGAAGCATCCCAAACCTGAGATTTCAGGGTGGGCCCTAGTGGTGTCATGAGGGAGAGCCCTAGTGATGTCATGGGGTGGGCCCTAGGAATGCCATTAAGTATGATACATTAAGCATCAACCATAGTTGCTTAGAGCATACCATTCAAACAAAAAAAAAATTCTGATTTAAAATTAAGATAGAAATCTTAGCTAAAAGAGGGTTTTGCCAGGTCCAGCTGAAGTGATGGGATCATTTCTTCTCACCTGCTTAGGGAGCCTCAGTAGGGAACGTTTAATCTGTTGGCGTGTGCGGATATTTGTGTGTCAGCGCGTTACTACTGAGAGCAAGACGTCCAGAAATCCACAGACAAGGAACTTGGTTTAAGAGTCTTTACTTCAGACATTAAGGCTTACAGCATGCAAGCGGTTTCACTTTCCCCCACGACACCTCCTAACAAGAACCTCTCCACTCTGAAACAAACCCCCCACAGAAGGCTGGCAGAACTTTCCCAGCCTATATCTCCCTGGTTGCCTTGACAGCAGGTGCTGGCCTTGATGGTCCGTGCCAAGGCTCTCTGCAAGGCTTTGCAACAGCTTCACCCCTGCCTTGCTCTCAGGCTTGATGGAAACTCTAGTGCCATCCATGTCTGTGGGTCAACATAATCTAGCCTGTTTGCTTCTGGCAAAAGGCACCGAAAAGATAGCAGAGATGGTGCTTGGCTAATATTCAAGGGGAGGGAATTCCACAGGGTAGGTGCTGCCACACTAAAGGTCTGTTTCCTATATTGTGTAGAACGAACCTCCTGAAAAGATGGTACCTGCACGAGGCCCTCACCTGCAGAGCGCAGTGATCAACTGGGTATATAAGGGGTAAGACAGTCTTTCAGCTAACCTGGTCCTGAGCTGTATAGGGCTTTGTACACCAAAACTAGAACCTTGAACTTGGCCCGGTAGCAAATGGGCAGCCAGTGCAATTCTTTCAGCAGCACATATTGCTGACATATTGACATATTGGTGATATCCTGCCCCATTGAGCAGTCTTGCTGCCACATTTTGCACCTGCTGCAGCTTCCGGACCAACCTCAAGGGCAGCCGCACATAGAGTGCATTACAGTAATCCAGCCTGGAGGTTACCAGTGCGAGGATAACAATGGTCAGGCTATCCCAGTCCAGAAACGGCCACAGCTGTCTTACCAGCCAAAGCTGGTAAAAGACTCTCCTAACCACGGAGGTCACCTGGGCCTCTAGTGACAAAGATGGATCCAGGAGCACCCCCAGACTACAAACCTGCTTTTTCAGAGGGAGTACAACCCCATCCAAAGCAGGCAACTGACCAATTATCTGAACTCGGGAACCACCAATCCACAGCGCCTCCTTCTTGCTAGGATTCAGACTCAGTTTATTGGCCCTCATCCAGCCCACCACCAAGTCCAGGCAGCGGTCTAGGGCTTGCACGGCCTCTCCTGATTAAGGTGTTATGGAGAAATAGAGCTGGGTATCATCAGCATACTGCTGACACCTCACCCCAAAGCTCCTGATGACTGCTTCCAAGGGCTTCATATAGATGTTAAAAAGCCTGGGACACAAGATGGTGCCCTGTGGCACTCCACAACACAACTGCCAGGGGGCCGAAAGTCACCCAATGCTATTCTCTGAGAGCGACCTTGGAAATAGAATCGGAACCACTGTAAAACAGTGCCTCCAATACCCATCTCACCAAGTCAGCCCAGAAGGATACCATGGTCAATGTTATCAAAAGCCGCTGAGACATCAAGGAGGAATAACAGGGTCACACTGCCTCTGTCCTTCTCCCGATAAAGGTCATCCATCAGGGTGACCAAGGCCGATTCAGTCCCATAGCCAGGCCTGAACCCAGACTGGGATGGGTCAAGATAATCTGTTTCATCCAAGAGTACTTGCAATTGCTGCACCACAACCCTCTCAATCACCTTCCCTAAAAAGGGGGTATTTGCAACTGGTTGGTAGTTGTCACAAACCAATGGGTCCAGTGTGGGCTTTTTCAGGAGTGGTTGGATCACCGTCTCCTTCAAGGCGGCTAGAACCACTCCCTCCCACAATGATGCATTGACCACACCCTGGATCCACTCAGTCAGGCCCTCTTGGCAAGCTTTAATAAGCCAAGAAGGGCAAGGGTCGGGAGGACACGTTGCTGGCTGCATCATCGCAAGTACCTTGTCCATGTCATCAGGCTGCATCAACTGAAACCGTTTCCAAGAAGTTGCAGCAGATGTTGCACTGGACACCTCATTGGGGACTACAGTAGATGTGGATGGGGCATCAAGACTGCTATGGAGGCGAGCAACTTTACCCTCAAAGTGCATTGCAAACAATTCACAGTGGGCCTCCAAAGGGTCTAAAACTCCATTTCCTGGAGTTGATGTCAACAGACCCCTGACAATACTGAAAAGCTCCAGCGGACAGCTACTTGAGGATGCGATGGAGGCAGAGAAGTGGGCCTTCTTTGCCGCCCTCACCACCACACAGTAGGCACAGAGCTTGGAAAAGTTACTTTTTTGAACTACAACTCCCATCAGCCCAATCAGTGGTCATGCTGGCTGGGGCTGATGGGAGTTGTAGTTCAAAAAAGTAACTTTTCCAAGCTCTGGCACGGTTATGATTTCTTACTCATGCCCGATCAGCCTCACAGCACGTCTTTCGCCACTTGCTCACTAGCCCCACTTGCTCCCTCGCTCTCCCTCTGCCCCACCTTGTCTCTCACTCACCCTCCCTCTGCCCCACCTTGTCCCTCACTCGCCCTCCCTCCACCCTGTCCGCTTGCCCTCCCCCACCTGCTTGCTCTTCCCCTGCCCGCCCACCTGCGCGCTCTCTCTCTCTTTCTCTGCCCCCACTCACTCACCCTCTCCCCACCTGCCCCCTCTCTTGGTCGCTCTCCACCCTGCCTGCTTGCTTGCTCGCTCTCCCCTACATGCCTGCCCGCTTGCTCGCTCTCCCGCCACACCACCCGCTCACCCTCCCCCCACTTGCTTGCTCTCCCTCCCTCGCCTGCTTGCTCTCCCCATCTGCTTGCTCTCCCCCACCTGCCCACTTGCATATTTTCATAATTAACATCTCAGGCTCTGGATGGCCATGATGGCAGTGAAGACAAATGGGATCATTCACAGCAAGTGTTGATCTCCAGTTGAAATTGTGTACACAGTCCAGGATGCTCTCCAGCTAGTTAGCTGATAAACTTGAGTGGAAATATTGATGTGTAAAGGAGATATGTTTCAGTATTTTATAAAACTGCTGTTGCCATCATTTGTTCCTTTGCAAAATATGCCACATGTCTGCTGCTTCATTATCTGTCTTAAGGAAGCTGCTGGAGAATAACTGAGATGACTTCATTCTGCTTTTTAGAAGTGCTAATTTTTTTATTGTATACAATAAAATGCATTTCTTGACAAAATTTTAACAATACATATAAAACACAAATTACTAGAACGTTCAGAACATCCTTGTGAACACTTGGAATTTGGAGAAATATCTTGTGGCAGAGTGTGGAGATCATTACTGACTCATGACAATGTTTAGTCAACAGATACTTTTAATGGCAGATTATTTTATGGTGGAGCTTGTTGGCAGTTCCACTAAAGACGGTTTAAAGAATTTTAAAGATTTTTAGATATGTTTTTAAAGATGTCTTGTTTTAATACATTTTAAAGTCTGTTTTTATGATGTTTTAAAGTGTTTTTAGTGCTTTTGTTTACCACTCTGAGCTGTTACTGGGAGGAAGGGTGGGATATAAATAAATAAGAATTCCAGCTATAGTCCCATTCTCCTTTCCCCCTACCTGAAATAGGGAAGAGTGTTTGACTATCAAGAACAGAACTCATCAGGGAGAGGAAGAATCATCCCCTCACTGTGGCATTCCCTTTCTGCTTCTGCTTCACCAAAAGAAAGAGGCTGAAACTTCACTAGCAGGAACCTTCTTTCTGTCCACACTTCCCTTAAGCCTATTTCCAGAAATGCAGGGCTGAGGGTGGGGATAAGGTAGCTGGAGACCAGAGATGTACATTTAACCCACGGCCAACCTCTTTATATAATGAAAAGTGTTGCCTTAGGTTAAAAATATTGGTTTGTGTGCTAAACCTCTTTGGTAATCTGAACTGTCAATGAGTGCCGTTTCTGCACTCTAACCTTACAGTCAAGTGTCGCTACAACTCAGAATTCTGTTTTCAAGTTCTATAATTTACAATCTTTTGGTGGTTGATAGACAGATGATAGAGAAATAACTGTGGATGTACAGCAGTCTTTTTGGAGTTTTGAAAACAATTTATGAACAAAAGTTGAATTTAATTTTGAATTTACTTTAAAAAAGGTTTTTTTTAGCAAGTTGTAATGCATGGTAAAGAAGCAGAACTCTGTTAAAACCACAGAAAACAGAAGATTTCAGTTCAGCCATTGGCCTAATTAGTCAGAATGAGATCTTCAGAGAGGGCATACTCTTACCAGATATGATTTATAATGGAATGGACATGCTTAAATTACTACATGGGGCAGATCTTCTCTTTTTTTCTTGGTTTAACATAAGAACATTAGAGCCTGCTAGATCAGGCCCAACTAGTCCACTATCCCTTTTTCACAGTATCCAGTCAGATCCAAGCAAAGCAGAGCCTGAGGACAAGAACAAGCAATGAGTGAAATGCTGAGATCCCTTTATAAACACTCTTCAAAAGATTAGGATGCATCTCTGTTGGATTTACTTATGGTTTGATGGTGCTATGTGACAGAATAAGAAATGTAATAAGTGGTATATACTGAGCAAACATTTGTAGCATTACAACTTGTGTCAAAGTAAAACCTGGTTGTACCATGTTTAAGTTAGGACTGAGCCTCTCCCTTTTGATTAACATTGTGGATTTTTTTGAGGTAGTTTTGAGGAAAAAAAGGTTATGTGATCTTCCATTGTGACATTGGCATTGCCATGGAATTGGGTCTGATGGTGGCGACTGCGATCCCAATCATGTTTGGTGTCATTTCTTCAGCTGTATAGCACCAATGTACAACACTTCTTACACCCTGGTGTAGCTTAATGAAAAAAATTGGGTAAAGCAGTGATGGAGAAATGGCATTCATTGCCTGCTGCCAGGACCTCAAAGTGGTGGTGATGAACAAGGTGAGCATGCGTACCAAAGACTGTGTTGAAAATGTTAGATTCAGAATATTTGGCTCAGCCTGACTTTTAGTATCAACGATTTGTGTATGTGGTTTTGAGCAAATACATCAAAATGTTTTCAGTGAGATGTCAACTGTTTACATGCCTTTCTTGGCACAGTTCTGAAGCCCTAATGTCAAGTTGGCTGTTAGAGCAGTATGATTAAGCATTAAGTCTCACAGCAAGTGTCAATAGGGAGTATGTATCTCTGAGTGCTGGATGCTGAATTCATGCATATGCTTCCAACAATCTAGACATAACATTCTGAAAGTGCATTTTGGTATATTGCTCCCAGTTAAGCAGTCAAGTTTCAGGACATGGATTAATTAATACAAAAATATCTGATACCCTTTTATCATTACAGAGAGATATACTAACCTTGGAGAATCTGACAGCATTGAGGTTTATATAACTATATGCAAAGATGTGTTTACAACTAACAGTAAGACATGTTAGAGGGCAAGTTTGCACATAGTGCCAAGACCCAAACCATGCACAACTGAGCAAATGTACAGGTTCCTGGATCAAAGATTGAAGCTGGAGTGCTCCTTCCCTTGTCCTGTGCTCCCAAGACTAATCTATGGTTTGGCTTAGTGTTACATGTGAAGCTGGGGTGATGGTTTGTCTCTCCTCCAGACAAACTAAGAGTGGTAAACCAAGAACAAACCTTGGTTACAGCTTGTGGTTTGTCTGGAGTGACACAAACCATGAGCCCAGGTTTAGATGAATGGTAAGCCAAATCATGGTTTAGTCCTGGGTAGTGAGGCAGCTGCAGGACTGGGGATGGAGCATTGCATGGATCTTGTCCATGATCTTTGGTCTGCAAATTCATATGCTTACTCGATTGTGCTAAGCGCCAATTTGGCTTACCATTGTGTATGAACTGGATCAGTTTGTATGAAACATATACAAAATAATATATTTGGAGTGGAGTGTTGATAGAGGACACAAATTCCACAAAGTGAAGCCCATGTAGCTTGAAAAATTGCTGAAGAACAAAAATCAATTTTCATATAAGTTTCACTGTAGATTAATTTTAGAGGTTTCTACTGAGCTTTACAAATTGATTGCATGTAGGATAGAGCTTGCAGTAGAATGTGTTATTGATGCTGTAGCAATGATACATAAAGGTCTGGGAGGAAAACATGTTTCGTAGGCTTGAAACAACTTGCTATTACCTATTGGCAATTTCACAATTTAGCCACTGAGCTGCTGTGATGTCAGGGAGTATCCAGCTGCTCAGGAGAAGGCTGATAGAATCTGAGCAAATAGTGAAGATTTTATGAAGGAGTGTGATTGGTTTGGCTAAGAAAAAGTCACACAGGTGTAACTATCGGAGGGGATGTGTGCAGTTGCCAGGATTGGAGGAACTGGCTGAGTTGTACTAGGTTCTTAAGTTGAATCAGATAGAATACTGTGGCAGTTTATGAAGCAGTTTGCTGGAGGGCTGCTAGCTTCTGCTACATCCGTAGTGGATATATAGCATCCTCATCATCTCTGTTTGCAGTGCTCACTAGTAAAGCACTGGTAGGATGAATGATTGAAATGGGATATAATAGGAAGCACAGGAACAGAATGGATAGGTGTGGAAAGGAGAGGGCTGAAATGAAAGGGTCAATGAGAAAGTGGCTTAAGGAAAAACCTAACACAAGGACTGGAAGAGCTGTGTGCTGATGATGGGAAGGACACAGATATGTGACAGGTTGAAGGAGATGGGTGCGACTTGTAAGGCTGGTGGTAGGCTGAGTGCAATTACATCTTAATCTAATTATGAAATGTTTTGGTGTCAAGCAGATTATCTTTAATAGGAGACATCCTAATGCTATTTCTCTTTGCAAGCCTCCTTCATGTAAAAACAATGTATTTTTTTGTTTATTCACACTTGATTAGGAGTCAGCACATTTATTTCTAGAGTAAAGTTTCTATTGGAATTCTTCAGTAACTCATCTCCTGCATTGTAGTTGCTCTGTTTTAGAAGTGTATTTGAGAGAATCTGAATTGGCAATTGTCAATTCTGAAACTCTTTTAGCCATATAATGCCCATTGTTTATGGCAAGAGTGGTTTATCTCAGGCTTTGTAAACAATTTCTTAACTTGTATTTAATAAAATTCCCTCATTTTCAGTGGGGAGCCAGAGGCAAGTCAAATTTAAGTCCTTTTTTTTTTAAAGCCCGCATTTCAAGATAGGGAAACAAGCATGGCTTCCTGAAATGCATAGGCATAATAGACTGCTGATAATAAAAAAGAAACAATAAACATGCATTCAGATACACTGTGTAACAAATATTAAGTATGACACACAATTTTTTTTAAAACAAATCTTACACAGCTGTTGCTTGTACTAATAGTCTGGCCACTGTGCATTTGTTTAGATTTCAAGATCTTTGCAAAATGTAATAGAACATATATTGATTGCGGTACACTGGACTAAACTCCTATCTTCCTGGTGTTGTTGTAAGCACTGAGCGTGGCACTCAACAGGGCTGAAGCAATGAATTCCCCATATTATACCAGTGTGGTCCATCCACTACTCTTTTCCAATTGAGGTAGAGTCAGTAGAACACTTTATGGGAGCCCAAGACATAAACAGGTCATCAGGAAAGGAGGGGTTGAAGTTAGCCCTTTAATAACCAGCCCACTCCTGCTTTCTCGCAGGGCATTTCACAGTGATATAGATCTTAGAGCAGAGAGAGCCTTTCTTCACAAACTTTCTTCCTAGATTTCTAGGGAAAATAGATGGAGGAAGAGTCATGTGGTCACAACAAGGGCTGTGTCAGACCCTGATATGAGTCAACCCAGGGCTCACTATTCTTTCCTTTTCTATTATGCCCTCTGGATTTTGTTCCACATTAAAGCAAATGCTTTACTTTGCTCTTGGAAAATGTAAAGATCACCATAGCTCAAGAAGAAGCATCCTCCAGAACAGCCCCTAGAGGTGCTCCCCTGTTAACCTGCAGGACTGATATGAGACTGGCTTCTGTGCTAAAAAGATATCACAACCAAGAAGCCCCTGTCATGGCCCAATGACAACCATCATAGGGCCTAAGATATAACCATCTTAGGTTATATCTTGAAGGAGGCACTCTTTTAGGTACTGATGGTGTGGTGTGGATGCGAGTGAATGAAACATGATAAATGCCTAATATGGAAGCATCTCAGTAGTTTCATCTGATTCTCCCATGAAGTTCCATTCTTTCTTTTGCAAATAAGGGGGCCTGTAATAAAATTGGGCTGTTGCTACTATGAGTGAGTTGCAAGAGAGCATCTGCTTTTAATAAGTGCCCTGATGGGTCACAGTGCACCCATGATGTCAGAAGCATGGTAGGGAAAATTAACCTGGAGGGTGTCGCTCCATACCTTGCTCTCTGCATGCTCAATACTGTGGTTTAAGGCTTTTGAAGACACACCTGCTTACACAGACATCCCTCTGATCTCTTGATAAGAACATAAGAATAGACTGCTGGATCAGGCTAATGGCCCATCTAGCCCAGCATCCTGTGCTCAACCAGATTCCTATGGAAAGCCTACAAGCAGGACCTCAGCAAAAGAGCACTCTCCCCTCCTGCAATTTCCAGCAACTGGAGATCTGAGTCTCCTGTTTTTAATGCTGTGTAGCTTTAATCTGATTGTTTTATTGATATTTTAGTTATGGATGTTTGTATTTTAATGTTGTGTAATTGTTTTTTGTATTTTGTAAACCATTTTGAAACCTATCTTGACATTAGGTGGTATGTAATAATAATGATTATCCTATGCATATTTACTTGGGAGTAAGTCCCACTGCACAGGATTTGTGATGTTTGTTTCTTCTGTATCATCTATGGTAAAAAGTTCTACATATCTCTAGTGGCCCAATAGGATAATCATTTCTTTTGTGCATGCTGATACATCTCATACACTACACTGAGAAATTATGTATCTTCTGCATACCATCAAATGTGCAGTTAGCAGTACTGTAATATGCCTGTTATTGCTAATATTTTACATTGATCTTGGTTGTTAAAACTTTCATATTCTTTATCTTGCACCTACCAGGGTTTTTATGTCACATTCAACTTGATTGCAGTGTCTCAGTGCTTAAAGAATAATTGTTGAACCATTCATCCTTGCTCTTGCCTTGCTTGACATGAATTTTAAAAATATTATTTCCAGTGTGAGTAAATAGCAGAAGATATCTGTCATCCTGTGCAAAGCTGATACAGATATAAAAGGAATGAAAGTATTTGTAAATCAATGATTTTGTATTGCAGTTATTGCCAAGTGGGAGAAAAGTATAAAGCAACTTTATCCTTAAACATGGAAGAATTTGGATCTGGATTTGAATTTGGATTTGGATTCAGTAGATATACTAGGGGGGCAGTGGGGACAAGTATATTAGCTCCATCTCCTTGTTGATGTTCTGCACCTCCAAGAATTGGAGGGTGATATTCTGAAGCAGGGAGCCATGGTTCTAAAATGTGTGGGGAGCCTCCACAAGTACAGGAGGCTCTCCGCTTCAGAATATCGTCATCAAGGGGTTACAATAAATTGCCATAAACACAGATAGATGTAATACAAAACAAAGTCACTGCAAATGAATTGAAAAAGGGCAATTACCACCAGCTCAACTGTTTCTAGGTCAGAGCCTTATCAAAAGATGAATACATTCTAAAGTTGGAGATCTGGTATTTGAGGCAGATCCCATTTGTAAATGAGAACCATTTCACATATGTACTTCATTCATCTAATTGCTCAGCCCTCAGTGTGTGATCCATATTTCAAGTGAGGTGAAATTCCTATGTATTGTATTTGATTTGAGATGAAATTGTGGCATGTGAAGTATGCATTCAACATAATCATTCTGAGGCTCACATGAGGCTCAGTCATGATGTATAAGTGACAAAATAGTTGCCTCAGTGATTTTAGCGTATCAAAAACCTGACAAGTTACCTCGAGGAAGACTGAATCTTGAGGAAGAGTTGCCTTTTTTTTAACTCAGGTAAGGCTCACTAGAACACAGTGACAAAACACCTGCTGTGAATTATCTAATCCCTAGTTTTCACTGAGGAAATAAACCTGTATCTGGGCTGTACTTCTTTAGACTGAATGTAGGTCTCATATGATTAAATGTCCGTCCATCCAACTATTATGTCAGAGAGAAGGCTAGACTAGAATCCCACTTCTCAATATGATGGCTATCTGTGTGGAAGAAAAATAAATTATTTGAGCCCTTCCCCACCCACCCCCAGTCTGAGGTGGCATCACCTAGACACAAGTTCACCTTTACATTGAAAATTAGGTCTAAATCAAAGTTGAACAATCTGTCATGACTGAAGAATCTCCCATTAGTGACTCCAAAGATGTTACTGACAGTCATATTAAAATGCTGCTTCTAGTTATTGTATTCAGTCCCTTGAATCTATGAATTAATCAAAAGCTGTTTTACCTGGCTAACGTTTCTGTTGAACTTTGAATATGGGAATTCATCAGTAGTAGTAGCATTCTAATAATAATAATAATAATGTTAAACTCCTCCTGAACATCTTGCTGCATGTTTTAAACTTAGTCTCAGCTGAAACACTTCAAAAAGCAAGATGTCTTAGACATTCAGATTTTTTATCAAGATTACAAATGTGCCAGGGTTGCTAAGTATTTATTTTATATTAGCAGCAGTGCAGTTCCCTCAGCACCAGTGTTATATACTGATGAAAGGCAGCATCAGCCACAAACTGTGGCAGCATAAGCCATGGAATTGTGGTGGTGCACTGGCCCTATGATTTGGTTCTGATCTGTATTTGTCACTTCAAAAGATAGCTGTGGTGTTTTCCCCACAATGAAACTATTACAGTTTGGTATATGTAAAAAAAGAATTGCTTCATCTCCTATAGTAGCTTGTGGGCAATTAGTCTGAAACTGCAGACATGAGAGATGTGCCACAGGTAACAAACTTGCCAAATTGCAGACAAATAAGTCTGCTATTGTACTACCTTTTAATATTTGGGGGGGAGACTAAAAGGGTTTAACCCTCCGTATTTATTTATCCCTTCCTCAAACCACTGTGACTGAGAGTCATGGTAAATATTCCACTCTGACTGAAACTGAGACATGCCTGTTGCTTAGGAGCTCTCTCTTAGCTGCCCTCCCTGCAAGTTTTCCTTATGCCTTGTCACTTCTGGAAAGCTCCGCTCTTCTCCCACTCCACCCTGGCATTTCCATTATGGTAGTGAGAGTTTTTCTCTGGCAAGACACAGTATTGTGTATTGGCATAATTTTTTAAATGTCCAGGGTAAAAAGCACCATGAGGTATTCTGTGTGGTCCCCAATCCATGATGCCTTGTGGAAGCTCTGTTTTGCTCTGTTGAGTCAGAGATTCCCCACAGATCATGATATGGGATTTGTACAGGGCAAGTGCAGAGCAAACTTTCCTGTAGACTTTTCCGCTTAATTCTGGAAACAAGGGATAGGGCCAGTGCACACAGGGATATTGGGAGCGGGTCCAACATGCCCACCTGTACCTCCTAACCATTTTGAGCCCCTACATGTTCTTTTGGAGACCTGAGGAAGGCTATGCTTTGCTTCCAAAACAAAAACCATGATTTGAATGGGGTAGAACTTGTGAACTAGAAGCTTGGGCAAGAATGGCTCAAATATTAAGGGCCATTGTATGTGAATTGACCCATTCTGTATCTTTTTTTCCTGATAGGATTTGTGAACAACAAGGTTAAATTTTACTGATATTTCTCATCTTCCTTATTTCTTTTGGGCTAGCATCAATGCTGTAATAATGTGGCCACATTAAAAAAAAGTATAAAAGCATCAGTGGAGATTTAGGGCTTATCCAAATGGAGCGGGATAATCCACGGTTTCCATATTCGGTTTGTCATCTGATAGTCCTCACTTTGCCTTTTAGTTCGCTCTTTCCCAATTAAAAAAAATGCTTTTTTGCACCCGCACACGCAGCGGTAAGACCCCTACATTCTTTTCACTTTTTCCAAGCTCCGCCTCTGAAACCTCCCCCTATCAACCAATTGGTCAGCAAAAAAATGATGTATGCTCCTCTCTCCCTTTGCAACGAAGCACAATATGGCTGTAAAGGAGTTCTCACCGCGGAAGGAAAGGGAGAAGGAGGCGGGTGGTCGGGTTCAGCCTGCCTCCAGAAAGCGTTGTCAATTTCATTCTACTGGCTGGGGTTTTTGCTTCAAATCATTTCGCCGCGGGAAGGAAAGGGAGAAGGGGGGGTGACACGTTTCTTGCTTTTTTGGAGAATTAAGTGCAATTGCCGGCGTGTGTATCTCCTTAAATACTCTTAAAGGCAGAAAAGCATACATCCGTTTAAGCGTAATATCGCAAATACAAACAAAAAAGGGGCTGCTGGTCGGTTTCACGCCTGCTTCCAGAAAGCTTTGTCAATTTCATTCTACTGGCTGGAGTTTTTGTTTCAAATCATTTCGCGGAGGGAAGGAAAGGGAGAAGGAGGGGGGTGACACGTTTCTTGCTTTTTTGGAGAATTAAGTGCAATTGCCAGCTTGTGTATCTCCTTAAATATCCATAAAGGCAGAAAAGCATACATTCGTTTAAGCGTAATATCGCAAATACAAACAAGAAAGGGGCTGCTGGTCGGTTTCACGCCTGCCTCGGGAAAGCTTTGTCAATTTCATTCTCTATGGTTCTCCAGTCTCTAAGGAGATACACATGCTGGCAATTGCACTTATTTCTCCAAAAAAGCAAGAAACATGTCACACACCCCTCCTTCTCCCTTTCCTTCCTGCCTGAAATGATTTGAAACAAAAACTCCAGCCAGTAGAATGAAATTGACAAAGCTTTCCGGAGGCAGGCGTGAAACCGACCAGCAGCCGCTTTCTCGCTTGCTGTGCATTGCAGATCTCACCCAGAGTGGCCGCCCAGTTTGCAAGCTGGCAAAAAATAAAATGCATCTGTGCAGTAGTTGCAGACCCCCCCAACACCCCACCATTGCGATGATTGGTTCAATTTTCCTGGGCTTATTCTCGCACATGTGCAAAAGTGCAGATACGTGATTGGCTGGAATGAGGAGAAGGGGCAAGGGGAAACGCCCAAGAACCACCCATCAGCTGTAAAGTCTGCGGTATTGCATCCTAACTCCTGAAGGCACAGCGGATGATTCCCAATTTTAAACAGCAAATCGCATTTTTGCTGGTATTGCAAGGAGCGGATTTAACCCGCCAAAATGCGTAACAGTGCGAGACGTCATTTGGACGACCGAAAAATAATGAACACACATAGCGGGCGTATCACTCATTTTGCAGTCCTCTGGATGAGCCCTAAGATAAGATCTGTATGCATATTATAACAAATGGTAATAATTCTTGTGTCCTTGCCTTCTAAGGAAGTCCTCTGAATAATTTAAGTAGACTATACTGTTGTATGACTGACCAGTTGTTACACTATATTTTTAGCAAAGTTTCATGTTTCTCTTGAAATAAAAATAACTAAGTTTAGTTGTTTGGTTTTATTGGAGGGTTTGGAGGAGACAACTGTGCCTGAGTGACTAGACATGTGTCAGGCAGGAGAATGTGAACAAATAGTGCTGGGAGGTTTTGATTAAAACCGTGAGATAAGAGGATCCCACACAGGAGGATAATTTTAACAAATCAGTTAAAATAATTTACATGTCATGCTGTGTCTGTGTGTATTAACTCAAACTCCCAGCAAAACACAAAACAAAACAGGCTTAATCAGATCCCTCAGTTTCCTGAATATATCTGTTGTCCTTATGCTAGAAAAGAACTGTGGCTGTCCCATCATTTCTCCTGGTGCTTTTCTTAGATGTCCTTCCACCTAAACAAATTTTGTAGTAACCCCATTGCAATTAAGAGTTGGAACATATTTATCTCTAGTTCCTAAGCCCTAACTTTTTTTTTCAGAGTAGAACTTATTTTTAAACTAATGAAACCAAATGTTCATGTATAAAAAGAAGCTTATTTGGGGGAAAGGGAGGGTAACAAAGACACATACAGAGACTTACAAATAAAAATTAAAAGATTAGTCTAATGTAGCTGGTTACATTTTACCAACTTAAGCAGAGCTGTTTCAGATCTTGAGCAGAATTCCTATGGAAAAGAGATTCTAACAGAGAGCCCCTTTGGACTTACGGTTAGATGATTTCAAGAAGACAATATACTGAGATGATGCTTCACCTATTTATGGAAACTGACTGGTAAAAGCCATCCAGTTAATAGAAACTGCTTGTTGTTTGGACCAGTTATCTCTTATGTCCATGGTCCATATGGTATATTATACATCTATATAGAGGCTAGATCTACTTCCTTAATGACTCTACACATACATTATAAAAGGATTGACCAGTTAACAAGTATCTAAGGTATTATGAAAACAGGACTTCACCTAAGAATGTGTACTCAGAAACAAAAAGTAGGCTATCCGTCTTCCAGAGGAGTGGACTGTTTGCAGATACTGTAGGGGGCACTATTGCTCTGTTTAGAACAGGAATGACTAAGCTGTGGCCCTGCAAATGCTGTGGTGCTTCAATTCCCACCAGCCTCAATCAGCATGATCAATAGTCCAGGATGATGGGAGTTGTAGTCCAAAAACATCTGGAGGGCAACAGTTAAGCAGTCCCTGGTTTAGAATATAGAGTTTATGAAGGACAGAGAAAGATTCAGGCAAAACAGAGTGAGGAATGATTGTTCAGCTTCAATCTTGCTCAGTTCCACCTGTACCCTGCAAAACTAACAAACCAAAGAAATTGTGGGTGAAACAATAATACAGTAGATTCTCCTACTACTGATAGTTTTATTATTGATGTGAAGAAAACCTCTGCTGGATGTCAAGGAAGACATACTTGGATTCCATTCAGTGTTTCACTCACATTCTGCAAACAAATAAGTGCTTCAATACTGCTTCTCTATCACTGTGTCTTCAGAACAGACATGTCATGTTGGTCAGTGAAGCAGGCTGTGAGACTCACAGACAGGGTTTTTAGCAAAGAGAGTGAAACCTGAAGCAGAAGGGTTAAGCTGTGAGAACAGAGCGCCAGTTTGCCAAGGTCAGCAGCTGGCTGGGAAGCCTGATAAGGTGGGATGCTTGGGAAAACTCAGTGTGGGGGAAAAGCTGTCTGTGAAGAGAACTGTGTCTAATGTCTTTGCCTAGTAAAGACTCTTACAAGAAACTTGCCTGGCCTGGCTTATTCCTGTTCTATGCGACTCTTGGATTCCATCCTTGTATGATCTATACACGCACACGCCAACATGTCATCTCTTACAGAGCTTTCATTACATTCATTCTCATCTGTATTTACCTTCAGTTTATTGACCTTCACCCATGTTAATGGGGCATCATCTCAACATAATGTAGCAAGTATAATAGTTATCAAATTTAAAACTTGGGGGAGGAGTGGCATGGAAAAATGAATGAAATTTTAAAATTGTGGTAGAGCTTTAAAGCTTTTCTAGAAAGGTACTGATTTAAGAGGTTTAATGAAAAAACCTTTCAAAGGTGAACAATCTTGAAATGAAAAAATGAAAGACGCTAATGTCTTTCAGATCAGCTGAATTTCAATTGCTCATTATTCCTGGACTCAGGCTTACTTGGGTCAAAAGCAATTGTCACTGTGAAATGGAATACAATTATTCCTTTGCAATTGTTCTGAAGGTAACTGAGCTTTTCAATGATAACTTAAGAGAACTTGGCCCGTGCTGCTTTTCCATTAGTTTTCACTTAGTAAAGTGTGAAAACAAACACATTTTAACTAAGCCAACTTCTTCATTTTTAAATAAATTATATACATAATACATTATTAGGCTCATTGAATTAGGAATATTTGGACAATTCTTAGGCTGATTAACATAGTTTTAATACTGCATATAACTAAGCATGTATAGTTCAGTACTATGCAATGCTCTGTGATTATTTTTATTTAATTGCCATGTATTAAATTCACAGCAAGCCACATTTCCACCATAGGATCATTTATTACATGTGTTTAAAGCAAAACATCTTAGCTCTGCCTTCCCCGCCCCTACTTTTATTACTCAATATGGTGAGACTAGGAATGCTGGCTTAAAAGGATCAAACAAGGATAACTTTAGGGAGGAAAAAGAAGTCCCCCTTTCAAGTACTGCTTTATTATCTGCTCCCATCTATCAGACCTTCCATCACCATCATCTCATTGTTATCTGAATTCAGCTTTAGTTCATTGATGCCCCCCCCCCTTGAAGAACTCCTCATTGGAATAGAGATGAGAGTGTTGTAGCACTTGAACGTCCAGAGCAATAGAGCTTGCAGATATGCTAAGACAATCTCTCCTACATCCAAATCCAAACAGCCACCAAGAGCCCTGTGTATCTTTTTCCAGCAGCAAAAACAACACATTAAATGTAGCACATTAAAGAAGGTAAAGGTGCCCCCACACTTGTAGTGCAAGTCGTTTCTGACTCTTAGGATGACGTCTTGCGACGTAAGAAATGTTGTTATGGCACAAACTTTCATGGACTAGAACCAACTTCATTTTACATCTGGCGAAGTGAACTCTAGTCCATGAAAACTTAAGCTGTAATAACATTTCTTAGTCTTTAAGATGCCACAAGTCTCTGTATCTTGCTGACTATCTGGCCTAGTACTAGCTAACCCACAAATATGTATGGCCCACTTTTCAGAAGTCATCCTGGGCACCATTGCCCTTTTGTTTCCCTTGAAATCTTCTTCGCAGTGAACACCCTGCCTTTTGCCTTCTACAAATATAATTGCCCTTGGATTCCTCTGCTTAATTTGCTTTTGAGAGCAGTCTCCTTAGTAGCCACTTTTTGTCATCTTTTTGTTTTCCTTCCTGGTAGATACCCTCTTGTGGCCTGGAAACACATGATATTTTATTCCCCATCATTCCTTCATTCTGCATTTTTTGGCATGTCCTTTTTGTATGATATCCTCAGCTTATATGTTGTAAGTTGTTGTGGTATCCATCTTTCTTTTAATAAACTCAACCACTTAGTTAGTTCCTGAAGTCTTGGTTCAGTCTTCCCAGAAACCTTACATTGATGGTCCACTACAGAACTGAAGTTAACTATGGTGGCTTATGTTAATTTGGCTGTTAGTTGCATGTCCTTGAGGGAGTCAAGCCAGAGACTATTGGGAGAAGAGGTTCCCATATCAGCAGACTATTTCCTCAGTGGTCCATTGTTCCTGAAAGGACTAGTAACAGCACTGAATCAGATACAGATAAATGTAAAAAATATGTTTCTGAGCAAGCATGAATACAAACCTTTGGGACAATTATACTTCCTTGCATAATTACTTTCTATTTGCTCTTCAATTTATTTTCCCAGATTTTCATTTTTAATAATGTTAAACAAAATATTACAGTATTAAGTTATGTCATCATGCTTTCTAAATAATGTAAGTGATATGTTGGGGCCAGTCTGAAAGCAGAGGAGGAAAAAATAACTTTATTTTAGCACATCATGCATAACTTGGTTGTTAGTTATTTCATATAAATTACAGGTTACCTTAAAACAATGTTTTGTGGTTCAGTTTCAACCAAATTAATGGAAATATGATTTTAAAGCACTTCTTGACTATGTCTTACTACAAATTCCCTAAATAGGAAAGGTGTTGGGGAGTGGCATTGTGATCTTGTGTTCTGCAATGCTTCAGCACAATAAGAGTTTCGTTTGCAATGGCTCCATGGAATCACTATACTTTATATGACTGTGAATGCCTCTATATCCAATAAATAAATAAATAAATAAATTCACTGAATCCACATGTTGCATTCAAGTCTATTTTAAACTGGATAAGAAGGCAACATGACCATTTTCACCTCTGGATTATAATCAGCATTGGTTTAGAATTCTTTGAGAGTGTCAACAAGCATATAGATAGAGGTGATCCAGTAGACATAGTGTACTTAGACTTTCAAAAAGCGTTTGACAAGGTACCTCACCAAAGACTTCTGAGGAAGCTTAGCAGTCATGGAATAAGAGGAGAGGTCCTCTTGTGGATAAGGAATTGGTTAAGAAGCAGAAAGCAGAGAGTAGGAATAAACGGACAGTTCTCCCAATGGAGGGCTGTAGAAAGTGGAGTCCCTCAAGGATCAGTATTGGGACCTGTACTTTTCAACTTGTTCATTAATGACCTAGAATTAGGAGTGAGCAGTGAAGTGGCCAAGTTTGCTGACGACACTAAATTGTTCAGGGTTGTTAAAACAAAAAGGGATTGCGAAGAGCTCCAAAAAGACCTCTCCAAACTGAGTGAATGGGCGGAAAAATGGCAAATGCAATTCAATATAAACAAGTGTAAAATTATGCATATTGGAGCAAAAAATCTGAATTTTACATATACGCTCATGGGGTCTGAACTGGCGGTGACCGACCAGGAGAGAGACCTCGGGGTTGTAGTGGACAGCACGATGAAAATGTCGACCCAGTGTGCGGCAGCTGTGAAAAAGGCAAATTCCATGCTAGCGATAATTAGGAAAGGTATTGAAAATAAAACAGCCAATATCATAATGCCGTTGTATAAATCTATGGTGCGGCCGCATTTGGAATACTGTGTACAATTCTGGTTGCCTCATCTCAAAAAGGATATTATAGAGTTGGAAAAGGTTCAGAAGAGGGCAACCAGAATGATCAAGGGGATGGAGCGACTCCCTTATGAGGAGAGGTTGCAGCATTTGGGGCTTTTTAGTTTAGAGAAAAGGCGGGTCAGAGGAGACATGATAGAAGTGTATAAAATTATGCATGGCATTGAGAAAGTGGATAGAGAAAAGTTCTTCTCCCTCTCTCATAATACTAGAACTCGTGGACATTCAAAGAAGCTGAATGTTGGAAGATTCAGGACAGACAAAAGGAAGTACTTCTTTACTCAGTGCATAGTCAAACTATGGAATTTGCTCCCACAAGATGCAGTAATGGCCACCAGCTTGGATGGCTTTAAAAGAAGATTAGACAAATTCATGGAGGACAGGGCTATCAATGGCTACTAGCTGTGATGGCTGTGCTCTGCCACCCTAGTCAGAGGCAGCATGCTTCTGAAAACCAGTTGCCGGAAGCCTCAGGAGGGGAGAGTGTCTTGCACTCGGGTCCTGCTTGCGGGCTTCCCCCAGGCACCTGGTTGGCCACTGTGAGAACAGGATGCTGGACTTGATGGGCCACTGGCCTGATCCAGCAGGCTCTTCTTATGTTCTTATGTACTTATGTTCTTATTTGGACAGAGGGTATGAAAGGAGCACATGTTCTGCTGATATGATAATGTCTTCAAGTTGTCATGGCAAAGAGAAACTGTACTCACTGAAGAATGAGTAGCTTTGCATGCAGACAGGAATGGTATAATATTAAGAATGGCAAAAATCTTCCAAGAACTAGATTTAACTCTGCCTTTAGCACTTTTCCGAAGACGCCATCTTTTTTACTGCCAAGACGTGAAATAATTTGTGGGTTCCAAAAGACAATCTGTGACAAGTGTAAAACCAAGATAGCTAACCTGTCAGATGTAGAGTGGATGAATAGCCTCCCCCCCCCATTGTCTTGGTTCAAATTAACTGGTTCTCTGGACTCTCATATTTCTGTTTGGTTGGCTGCTGTTCACAGATGGCACAAATTAGCACCGAGATCCTTGTAACAGAATAGTGCTGGCTAGTACTAAACATTAATAATAGTATCTGACATTTTATTCTTCAGGCCCATGTATTTTCAGCTTGAAAGTTGCTACTATCAGATAGCATTGTTTGCCCCTTTGATTTGGCATTAGCAGGAAATAATAAAGTGAATAGAACATTGTCAAGCATTGTCAACCTAACTGTGATAAAGTTTAGGTTATGAATCAGTGGTATCTTGATGGGGCATCTGTTCTATATATCATAAGCCTTAAAGTTAAAGGTGCTTGAAAATGTATCAGCTACTTACAGCCCATGAATTGTGGGTTTTTCTCTTCTTCCCCCTTCATCCGGTTCTGCACGTGCCAGAGAACTCTGGAAGATTGGCTGGGTCTAAGTGGAAGCAGTGTGTCCTTCACACATAAAACAGATGCAAAAAATTTCAGTTTCATAACCTCACTCATAGAGATTGGCTATATATCTCATACACACACTTATGCTCATAGAAGCCTAAATACAATCTAGAGGTAAACTGAATTTCCCTTCTCATCTATGATAAGCCATTCATCTGATGTTAAAGGTGGGTGGGGAATTTTGCTCCTTTCAGTGTAGCAGAACAAAACTGTTAGGTTTTCAAGGTACACATTTGGCTTGTGTTCATATGAAACACTGTGGATCTGTCCTCCCCTTCCACGTTCTTGTAACTTAACAAAAATAAGCCTCGTGACCTCCCACAGCAGGTGCAAGGTATGCTGGAACCTTCAAACACCTGCCATATTTCTTGCTGGGGCAAGTCAGAATGTTCTTATGAGGTTTCTGTCTCAGCCCAGGAGGAAGTACCGTTGAGTTGGGAGATTCCTGTGGGCCGCACATTCAACTCCAGATGCCTGAGTGAATATTTTTATAAAGTTCAAAAGTGGGCATGAGGCATACCAAAAACTCCCAACCACGTCAAACCTCCTACTGGGAGCCAGTCAGAATGCTATAGGAAATACAGCATTGGGAAGTTGCTGCACATCTCACGCCAGCTGCAGGTGGCCCCACATGAGTCTTGGTGTTCAGAATTAAGGAAGAACAACAAAAATCTTCTTGAAGCCCTTATCATGCTGTAGAACAGTGAGACGCGTTGGGCTCTTGACATGGTTGGCCCTGAGTGTCCTCTCCGGCATTGTGGAGCCCGGCTTGCACCTTGGTACATCAGTGAGCTAAGGGCAATGAAACAGGCTGGATGATGGCTAGAGCACAAGTGGCAAAAGATATGCTGTGAGGTTGAATGGGCACGAGTAACTGAGCCTACTATGTGGTGGTGAGGGCGGCGAAGAAGTCCCACTTCTCTGCCTCCATCGCATCCTCAAGTAGCTGTCCGCTGGAGTTTTTCCATATTGTCAGGGGTCTGTTGACATCAACTCCAGGAAATGGAGTTTTAGACCCTACGGAGGCCCAGTGTGAATTGTTTACAAGGCACTTTGAGGGTAAAGTTGCTTGCCTTTATAGCAGTCTTGATGCCCCATCCACATCTACTGTAGTCCCCAATGAGGTGTCCAGTGTAACGTCTGCTGCAACTTCTTGGGAACAGTTTCAGTTGATGCAGCCTGATGACGTAGACATGGTACTTGCGATGATGCGGCCAGCAACGTGTCCTCTCGACCCTTGCACTTCTTGGCATATTAAAGCTTGCCGAGGAGGTCTGACCAAGTAGATCCAGGGTGTGGTCAATGCATCATTGCGGGAGGGAGTGGTTCCAGGTGCCTTGAATGAGGCGGTGATCCGACCACTCTTGAAAAAGCCCACCCTGGACCTATTGGTTTGTGACAACTACCGACCGCTCGCAAATACCCCCTTCTTAGGGAAGGTGATTGAGAGGGTTGTGGTGCAGCAATTGCAGGTACGCTTAGATGAAACAGATTGTCTTGACCCAACCCAGTCTGGGTTCAGGCCTGGTTATGGGACTGAATCGACCTTGGTTGCCCTGACAGATGACTTTTATCGGAAGAAGGATGAGGGGAGTGCGATCCTGTTATTCTTACTTGATCTCTCAGCAGCTTTTAATATCATTGACCACGGTATCCTTCTGAGCTGACTTGGTGAGATGGGTTCTGGAAGCACTGTTTTACAGTGCTTCCAATTCTATCTCCAAGGTCATTTTCAGAGAATAGCGTTGGGTGATTGTCTTTTGTCCACCTGGCAGTTGTGCTGTGTGGTGCCTCAGGGTACCATCTTGTCTCCCATACTAACATCTATTTGGAGCCCCTGGGAGTGGTCATCAGGAGATTTGGGGTGAGGTGTCAGCAGTACACTAATGATACCCAGCTGTATTTCTCTGTAACATCAGAATCTGACAAGCCGTGCAATCCCTGGACCGCTGCCTGAACTCAGTGGTGGGCTGGATGAGGGCCAATAAACTGAGTCTAAATCCAACCTAACAAGACGGAGGCGCTGTGGGTTGGTGGTTCCCAAGTTCAGATAATTGGTCAGTTACCTGCTTTGGATGGGGTCGTCCTCCCTCTGAAAGAGCAAGTCTGTACTCTGGGGGTGCTCTTGGATCCATCTTTGTCACCAGAGGCCCAGGTGACCTCTGTGGCAGAATGCCTTTTACCAACTTTGGCTGGTAAGACAGCTGCAGCTGTTTCTGGACTGGAATAGCCTGACCACTGTTGTCCATGCACTGGTAACCTCCAGACTGGATTATTGTAATGCACTCTATGTGGGGCCGCCCTTGAGGTTGGTCCAGAAGCTGCAGCTGGTGCAAAATGTGGTGGCAAGACTGTTCACTGGGGCAGGGTATCGCCAACATGTCACCCCACTGCCCTGGCTACCTATTAGCTATCAGGCTAAGTTCAAGGTGCTGGTTTGGTGTACAAAACCTTATATAGCTTGGGACCAGGATATCTGAAAGACCATCTTACCCCTTATATACCCAGTCGATCACTGTGCTCTGAAGGTGAGGGCCTCCTGCAGATACCATCTTATGAGGAGGTCCATTCTGCACAACGTAGGAACCTGACCTTTAGTGTTGTGGCACCTATGCTTTGGAATTCGCTCCCCTTAAATATTAGACAGGCACTATCTCTGTTATCTTCAGTACCTACTGAAGATTTTCATCTTTCAGCAAGCCTTTTATGTAGAGATCTTATCCTAGTCTGCATCTGTGTTGGAATTGCTTTTTAATATGTTTTTAAAGCTTTTTTAAAAAATGTTTTTAAAGATGTCTTCAGGTCTCTTACTTCATTCCCAACAATCAGGACCAGCAAGACATAGCTGATTTCCCATGGTAAACATGAGGTTGGCTGGGGGATGCAGATTGTGTGTCCTCAGAGGCTCCACCCACATGCCCTCAGAGACACCCCACCAGGTTTAGGTTCCACTAGCCTCCACTGACATAAGCAACAAAACACAAGTGCTATTCCTGTAAATAATGAAGCAAAGTTTTATCTAGACTAGACAGGGACACACACATTATCCAGTTTTTATTGCAATTAATTTCTTTCACTTCTGCCTCTGACTACTAGGAAGACACAAGACAGCAATAATTCCACGCAAAGCACTGTTAAAGGTTTGTTTCCTGAATTCGTGACTAAACTAGATATACTGAAGCTCTTGAGCGTCTGATATGCAAGATATACTGTTGACAAGATGCAAAAGATGGCTAATTAAACTAGAGCACCATGGGAAAGACAATAGAATCACTTGTCCATAATATTTCAGACAGTCCAGAAACATAGCAGTGGGATGCCATGTATGTATAAAAAAAGAATCACATTTCATAGTAGGAAGTTCAACCACATTGCTGTTTTAATTGCCCTCTTGGAAGCTGCAGTGCAAATTGTTCTGCCAGCAGCTAGTTAAAGAACAAAATCAAAACTTCTTGTTGCATTGCTGTACACTTTGGAAGCAGAGTAATCCATCAGCCTGCACAAGAAATTGTATTTCTCCCATTTCCAAAGAGGGGTGGGCAAACTGGGTAACTGGCCAGTCAAATACTGAGTTCAATCCAGACATTGACATTTATGAATGGAAGGACTTCTATCTGCAAAGGCTTTTGATCCAGCATAGAGATTCCACTAGTAAAAGGAGAAGATATGACTTCTGCAATTCTCCCTGAAGCCAATAGCTCCACCTTCCACACTGTTCAGGCTGATTCTACAGCTCTACGAGCAGAGTTTCTGAGGAAGCAAGGAGCTGCAGAGGGAAGGGGGATTTGGCAGAAATAGCCTCCTTCTCATTTGCCAGTGGAAGTATCATCTGAGGTTTTAACTGTTTTATGTATGTGTTCTAAAATTGTTGTAACCTGCCCTGGGACCTTTGGGTAAAGGGCAGGAAATACATTCTAACAACAGCAACAACTCTGCTAGCTGAATGCTCCCACTGAAGGATATAAAATCTGAATCTAAGCCACAGCCAATTGACTGCCTATTATTTTACATTGGTTAAAAATTTCATGAAACTTAATGGTACGGTGGAAATGTCAGCACACCTTTTTATTTCATTATGGTACCATTTGTTTGTAAATTGTTATTCTTTATTTGTCATGTTTATATCCTCCTCATCCTCCAAAGAGCTCAGGACTAACTGTAAGGTTCTTTCTCCCTCCCAAAATGGACCAGTTTACACATCAAAGCAAATGCACCTAGCTGGGCTGTTTTGCTGCTCCCCACTAGTGCAGAGAGGAAACAACTATGATCCCTGGCATAGCATTATATCCAAACCAGTGATTATGGTTTTTTTCCACTCCAACCAGTCATGATCAGTAAGTCAAGAGGAAACTTCAGCTACAGAACTTGGTTTGTTAGGAGTGAAACATACTAATACTATCTTCACCAGGGACTGTGATTTGTTTCACCCTAAAGCTAGCAGGGAGGAACGAAGTGAGGACAATTGCCTTGTGTATGGTATATCACAGTTTATGACTCACTGTGAAGTGTGAAGACAGCCAATCATTTACCTGTGAGTTTGAAAGACAGTGGCTGGCTGAAGGTTAATCAGTAGCACTTAGGCTGCAATCCAATACATGTCTACTCAGAAGTAAGCTCCACTGGATTCACTGGGACTTAATCCCAGTTAAATGTATGTTGGATTGCAACCTTAGAATGCTTTTTAACCTGGGTCTTGAATTTAATTTTAATTTAAATGCATATCTATAATAAAGGTAGTAGAAGGAAAAGGTAATATAAGATATTTCAAAGTGTCAGGGAAGAAGTATTATTGGTGTGAATATAACATTGGAATAAATTGTGAAAAAATATCTAAAGCATTCTAAGATGTCTGAAGTTAATTTAGTTTTGAACCCATGTGCAAGAACACAGTATGTATTTGATGGGGTATGCAGTAGCTTCAAACAAATTCTGAATCCTGGGCAAATGTGTGGTGCTTTGGAAGGATTTTGGACTTGGCCAAGGAAAAGTGGGATCTGTACAAGATACCCTGAGTCAAAGTGGATACCCCTGAAGCGCCTCACAGCACCTCAGAGATTCAAATGTCCAAAAACTCCAACTCTAAAAAACTACGAACAAGCATCTGTTAAAGGTAAAATTAATGTCTCTAGACTTACCATGTGGATGGAGATGAGAGGAGAACTAGAGCAAATACCAGGGTAGTGAGAGGAAAGACAGTGAATTCTGTTATGATTAACAGCTTAAATTTGCAGTCAGGGGATTATTAGTATACCCAGACTCTCCAATCTCAGTGCTTTGGGAAAGAGATTACTATTTGATTCTCCCTTTCCGATTAACTTTTAAAAGGGTATAGCACAAAAACTGCTGGACCAATTTGTCTTCAATTTGGCAGGCTTGCTACTTAGGGGCACCTTTCTCATGTCTGCTAGTTTCAGATACAAAACACATGAGTAGTTTTAAGTGATTTCTTGCTTGTTGCTTGCTTTTTACCCACCCCAAATACTGTCCAGGGGGGCACTATAGCTATTCCTTCTGAAATTTGGTGGGATTCAACCACATTGCAGGATTCAAGAGTAGTGATTTGCCTGCAATTCCATTCAGTTCTGCAAATAGCACAGAAAATCCTCAAGCAATTTGCGATAATTGGCAGATTTAATCCACTCTGGAAGGATTGCTATGCCTGCAAATTTGATCCACTTCTGTCAAAAGGAGAGAAATCCCTCCCCAGTAATGAATATGAGGAAAATGAAGTCTAATTTTTTCCAAAGCAAACCCAGTCTTTGGCCATGAGTTAAATTGAATTGCCTTTGAAGCACTTCAGACCAAAGTGGACTGTTTTCTGAAATGCAGCATTGAGGCCTGAATCAAACCTTATGGTCAGTGCACAGCCCTAGTAAATGCCATCTTCGATACTGCTTGTGTTCTTGTGAGAAAGTGAATCTTTGATTGCAGACTTCATATCTAAGATGCAATCCTAAAGGCTGATTCCAGATTAATCCCATCACAGTTACACTGAAATCTATAGTAAAATATGTTCCCATTAATGTAATAATGATATCACAGCCCAACAAAAAAAATTTTTTTTAGTTGCCAAGGATGTTTGAATGACTTTAGGGTATTTTGGGGGTGCTAAATCCAAAAACGACATTAGTTTTGCCGAATTGGCTCTAGTTTTTGAGATAATGGATACCCCTCAAATGACGATTGTACCCCAATACGACCTGTAGCTGCTGACATATGCAGCAGGGTTTGGTCTGTCTTTTTACTCTTGAACATTGTTTTGCAAGTTTATCCATTGCATATAATATCATATTGATACTTTTTTTTTTGAAGAGGAATATGAGTTCGTCACAAAGAGGCTGCTTCAACAATCCTAATGTGTTCTGCTACATTTGTGGCAAACAGGGCCGGTTCCAAAGGGCAGCCAGGTTGGGCACTGGCCCGAGGGCCCCACAACTCTAGGAGCCCCTGGGGGGCCCTCTGCTCCCCTTCCACGATCCCACAGATCGCAAGACGAGCTTCCGAACCACCCGCCATCCCCAGCGCTTCACCTACCTTTCTCTGCGGTTTGGAAGCTCGTCTTGCGATCCACAGGATCGCAGAAGGGAAGCAGAGGGGCCCGGGGCAGGCTAATGCCCAAGGGCCCCCGCATTCCTGGAGCTGGCCCTGGTGGCGAATACACTCTGCAAAAACAAAGAAAAAACATCACTGACTTTGTAAAACAAGCATATCTTGCTTATTTTGGAGTGAAGCTTGGAGATCAAGATAAGTCTTGGGCTCCCCATAAGGTTTGCAAAACCTGTGTAGAGTACCTACGACAGTGGAAAAATGGAGAAAGGAAACGTTTAAACTTTGGTGTGCCTATGGTGTGGAGAGAGCCGCAAAACCATCACTATGATTGTTATTTTTGTGTTGTGAATGTGAAAGGCTTCAATCGCGACAAGAAACGTAAGTGGGAGTATCCTGATTTGGACTCAGCAAAGACGTTCCCATACCAGTGTTTACCTCACTGCCTGACCTTCCATTGTCAGATGTTGAAGAAATGCTGGACGTGGAGTGTAGCACAGATGGTAGCCCTGGGAGTGGATATGAAGAAAGCATTTCAACACCTGTGCAGTTCTCCCAAAAAGAACTCAATGATCTGATACGACACCTCAGTCTGTCAAAGCAAGCATCTGAACTTTTAGCATCCAGGCTAATGGAAAAGAACTGTCTACAGCCGGAAGCTAACATAACAGCTTATCAGACAAGAGAGGAGGGACTTCTTCCATACTTCAGCCAAGATGAAGAACTTGTATACTGCAATAACATTCCTGGACTTCTTCTCCAAATGGGACTACCGGAATATCGACCAGAAGATTGGCGGCTTTTTATAGACAGCTCCACCAGAAGCTTGAAATGTGTTTTATTGCACAATGGTAACCACTATGCATCTCTTCCAATTGCTCACTCCACAAAACTTAAAGAAGAATATGAAAATATCAAAATGGTCTTGCAGAAGCTCTGCTATCATGAGCACCAGTGGTCTATTTGTGTTGATCTAAAGATGGTGAACTTCTTGCTTGGGCAGCAAAGTGGATACACGAAGTACCCTTGTTTCACCTGCTTGTGGGATAGTAGGGCAAAGCGAGATCATTGGAAAAAAGTGACATGGCCTTCAAGGGAACACATGACTGTAGGTGCAGTGAACATCATTAACAAGCCATTGGTTGTCAGAGAAAAAATCATTCTCCCACCACTCCGTATCAAGCTTGGACTGATGAAGCAATTTGTTAAGGCCTTGGACAAAGATGGTGATTGCTTCAAATACATTTGTAGATCGTTCCTTGGACTGACTATGGAAAAACTAAAAGCAGGAATCTTTGATGGTCCTAAAATTCATAAACTCATCAATGATTTGAATTTCACTAAATTTATGAATGATGTTGAAGCTTCTGCCTGGTGCAGTTATGTCTCATTGTCAAGAACTTCTTGGGTAACCACAAAGCAGACAATTATGAAGAACTGGTGCAAAACATGCTCGCTAACTTTAAACATTTGGGTACTAATATGAGCATAAAGGTACACTATCTCCATAGCCACTTAGACCAATTTCCGGATAATCTTGGTGATTTTAGTGATATAAAGGTGATGGAGGAAAGGTATCAAGGCAGATGGGACAGACACATGATGGCAGACTACTGCTGGAGCCTCCAACGTGATTGTCCTGATGCCCCACATAAAAGAAAATCGTACACACAGCATTTTTCTATGCATTAATTGTGATTATCTGAATCAGCTTACTTTGTTTTAATGTTATTGTACTGAATACAATGCCATTAGGTATTTCATGTGTTTACTTTTGTATGATTTGAGACAGTTTCCATGTCATTTGTGGGTAGGCTATGTCTGACCATTAAATTGTTTGAATTTGTTATGTTTTTCAATGGGGGTATCCATTATCTCAAAAATTAGAGCCAATCTAGCAAAACCGATGCCATATTTGGAATCAGCGACACAAAGTTACCCTAAAATCGATCAAACATCATTGGCAATAAAATTAGTGTTGACCAGTGTTATAGAAATCTTAACTACATCTAAGAAATATTTATCATTCACAAAGTCATATTAGTAATGATATGTTACATTCTAAAGCCAGTTTCATGAGAACAGGGATATTTTGCTGACTAAGCAAAAGGATATTACAAGGAAAGCTGCCATGAAGCTATAGATTATTTTTATTGCAGATCAATCATTTAGTTATATTTTAATGCTACTACAGTGAGAATGTAGTGGTTAACTAGGGCAGGAAACAATGGATCAGTCTACAAGCAACAGCAGCCATATAAATAATTTAACCTAAGCATGCATCAGATCAATTCTAGTGCATTTCAGTTATCTGTGTACTTTGTGCATGGTGCATAATGAAACTTACATTTTAAAGTAACACAATGAAGCTTACTTCTTCTTTTTTTGTATTTCCATTCACTATCGTTCACACTTTCATTCACAGGCCATCTAAGATCAAGTGTCCTGTAAGACATTCTCCTGCTCCTGCTTTAGCTCAGGCTTGCCCCTTTTGTTGTTGCCTTTCTGCATGCTGTGATGAACTAAATATTTTCTCTGTGTGGAAGGGTTGGCTGGTTTGTGGGTAGCTTGTAGCGTTTTAAGATTTATTTTTTTTTTAAAAAAAGTTTAGGACTTTAAAATTCTGTTTTCCATTTTCCTCTTATGTTGGGTTTGGATAGAAGTGTTGATTTTATGAATATTGTGAGCCCTTTGGAGACTTCAGTCAAAATGCAGAATACAAATCAAATAAATATTACTGGTGGTAGTATTCAGGGTTGCACAGTTCCACTCTTCTGTCTGGCAAGGACCCTTTCCTAACCTGCATGTTGCACAGATTTGAGGTACTTTCAGTGCAAACACCTCAGGAACATGCCAGAAGTCACCAGCTTGATGCACACAGTGTTTATTCTTCTTTATACTGCCTGGGAATTGGCAGTGACTCAAAGTTAACTCAACACTTCTCTCTCCTAGAGAGGTCTGCAAAGCTATAGATTATATCTGAAAAAACAACTACAGCTGCCTGGAATTGCTTTTGTGTGCAGTTTATTCCTGACCTTTTTATTGCAAATTGGTTATGATGATTAATTGAATAATGGCCTTTTGCACATGCCCAGATGCCCTCTATTACAATGGAATCTGTATTTACTGAGCCTTGGCAGTAAATACAGATTCCATTGTGGTCTTTTATTGGCCAATTAGAAGTTGTGGAGATGTGCCAGCAATGGAAGACTTCTACACAGGTGTGGTTGTTTTATGTGGGCTTTATTTTCCTTCTTTTGAGGCATAGGATAATTTTTCTGTTGACATCCCATTAAGGTAAAAAAAAAAAAGATGCCAATTATTTTCACAATCCCAAAATGCTGAAACTCATTTTCTCAGAGTTCTTCGCAGTTCACAGAAAACATGCTGGACTTTTACAAAAGCACAAAAAGCATTTCACTGTCTAACAACAAAGCTCAGGGCAAAGTCAAAGATAGCACTCCTCTGACCCCAACTTCTCTGCACATGCTGCAGCATTAAGTGGAGACAAAGGACGGTTTGATTTGGTGACAACCAAATAGCAGCTGGCTGGTAAGTCAAGCAACAACAAAAAAAGTGTATCTGTGCCATGGTAGTACTACTCATAGGGTGGCCATGCATCCTACTTTACAAGCCTCTATTTGAAGGCTGTCCAAGTCTGGTTGAAAGATAAAGAGCCCTAAAAAGGGAGGCCTGGAAATTGCACCAAAGTTAGCACCTACTCAGCAGAGGGCTCATAGGTTACCTCACCACAGACCCCCACATCATGAGAAGTATTTTTATTTATGGTAATTATTTCTAAATTTGCATCTATACATATATATCAGCATATGCACATTTTATGGAAATCTAAGTCCTCTTTGTTGGTGATGTGTAAGCAGCCACCCTAACTATTCAGCATGAGAGCAACCATGTGAACAATACCAAAATAAATACAGTCACAATGCCCTGATGATCCACAAATCTTGAATGACTATTTTCATAGCTCTTCAGTGGTCCAGGCAACTGGGGGAAGCAGAACAGTAACTGCTCAAAGAATCTCATTTATTGTTTTCTGAACACATACAAATATCTGCATTTCTTGAAACTACAGGTTGAATTTTACCTTATGCAATAATACTTCCTCCATATCTTAAACTCTGACCAAACTTTTATACTTTTTATTTATCATTTTTCTTTTTATATTGGCATTCCCTGTTGAATAATTAGCCATGTTTCACTAAGGAATGTAGGTGATCTCGCTTAAGGGAAACCTGATTGCTGGAACTTCAAAACAAAGTTGCATGGAGGGAGACCAAAAGTAAGGGGAGACTTTAATTTTTTTTCAAAAAATGGCAGCAGGAACTAAACAGATCCTAAACAGATGTAAAAGCATAACAGTCAAGCACCTTTAGGAAAGCTGTAGCTATAAGTTAATCAGGCAGGACACACCAGAAAAAATCCCAGGAAAAAGTTAAAATCTATCAACTGCAAGCATAGAAGAGAAGTAGCTCACAAAAAGGAGCCCATGCTGTCAAAATGTTATCCCACTGATGTTTGCAGCAGTGCTTTGAAAATATGCAAGGGCAGCTCCTGCATGCCTGAAAGCAGCTGTGTTCCTTCCTCCTGGAAAACTTCTGGTAAAACTTCCTAGGTAAATAACTTTAACATAAAATGTTCTACCTGAGAAGTCTGAATATCATAGGAACAAATTTTAAAGTTAATCATATTCTTCCTTGTATCTCTAGAGGCTGAGCTCTCATGCTGCCACTCCAAACGTTCCTGAATGTCAAGACAGCTTTCAGAGCAAAGGGAAAAGGCAAGATTATAACAAAATGAGTGCTCACATTAGCAGGTCAAACTTGAAGTGAACTATTAGTTTTGAAATGGATCAGAGCAAAGAATCCATAACAGCAGCCAAGGCAATTAATTACAAAAGATAAAATAACACAATTCAATTGATATTTGACAGAAATATTCATGAAGAGTGAAATACAATAATGCCACCAGCTAGAACAGATTATAGGAAGTCTTATCAATGACAAAAAGTATAGTGAAATTGCCATGTTCTGAGCCCAGAATTTTAACAGAAGAAAACACCTTAGCAGTGCACAATGTGTTTTATTACATTTATATTCATTTGTTTCCTCTAAAGAGCTCAAGACAGCATACATGATTCTGTCCCCTCGCCCATTTTATTTATACAACAACCCTGTGAGATAGGATAGACTGAGAAAAAGTAGCCCAAGACCACTCAGTCAGCTGCTTACTTAGTGGAGACTTGAATTTATGTTTTCCCAATCGGAGTCTGATCATTACATTACACTGGCTCTCTTATACAAGCTCTCCACAATACAACAGGGAGAAGTCATTAGTAATTTAGGATGCAATCCAGGCAAAGTTAAATGATTGTCAGTTGCATTCATTTCAATGGGAAAATTAAGCATATGCTTAAATCTCTTCCATGGGTGTGACAAGCACTTAACTCTGCTCAGATTGTCATGCTTAGTTCCGGGGATTGTTTTTCAAAACATAGTCTGTGCTACCAGCTCATTCCTCCATGCATTTGTTGTAGTAAACTGTTGTACCACAAAATACTATAATTCACATTGCTTTATTAAATATTTTGACATTGTTTTATTGCTTGTATGTTTGCTGCCCTGAACTCCTTTGAGAGGTACGGTCAGATAAATAATAATAATAATAATAATAATAATAATAATAATAATAATAATAGTTTTAAAATATATTTACCTCTTACACACTTAGGCTAAAACTAGTCATTAAGACAACTGCATGATCACCACCAAAAGTATCAGCCCATTGTCTCCTTCTCTGCTCTCCCCATAACTGCTTATAAACTAAAATGTACATGGCACTGTGCTGTAAATTTCTACTTCTGTGTCTGCCTTTTGCAAGGGCAAGCAGGGAAACCCAAACACAATCATATCACTGTACGTGTTTTAGATTTAGTGGTTATAGGGGGAGAAGGAGTAATATTTAATTTAAGCCTAAGAAAGGAACTCAACGCTTTGTAGATTGCAGACAGAATCCTTTTGAACATCAGCACTGTGATGTTAGATCCCATTTTACTCCTAAATGATTATTCTGTTTACACATGGGGAAAAGGAAGTTTTCTGTAAGGAAAACAAAACAAAGATAACAAATGGCTTCTTGAATTAGCTTTACCTAGTATTCATTTCTGCGGAAAGCAATGATCCTTCTTCAATTTACATTTGCACAATTCCCATTCTAAATTGGCTGTATGTAAATCAACCTTTGAAAGATCTTCTATTTAAGTTTCAGATGTTAATGTTCACAAGCCATTTTAAGAAGAATAGGTTATTCTGACCCTAATGTATACTAAATCAACCATGTGGTTAATTGTTAAGAGACAGAAAAATTAACCTTTTTTTAAAAAAAAAATACAGTAATAGGATTAGATATTATTCTCAGGGCTCTGGTCCCCCGACCTGAAAATGTTACACTGAATATAAAGTATCACCAACTTTCCTTATTCCTTTTATATGCAATAATTGTTTTCCATCAGTAACTTGATAATGAATCTATTTAAGATATTTCATCCATTTATTCTAAAGATCTACATTCTATTGTTAATTTTCTTGTGAAAAGAGTTTACTTTATGTTTATACTGCCGAACCTACAAGTACTGAAGCAGCTTTTCATTCATTTTTATTCTCACAACCCTGTAACAGGCATTAAGGTAAGATAGGAAGAAAAAGTATGACTTCACTAAGGAACTCAAACAATGTTATGGCTGAACAAGGATTTTAAAGCAACCTGGGACTCCCATGTTGAAACCCAACACTCCTGCAATATCATAGTGGGTCTACCTAGCAAGATAACTCACTGAAGTGAAGAACTAGTATTGTTGTAGCATGAGAACTGTACTGAACACATCCTGGGAAGATGGAGGGTAATCTCATCTTTCCTTCATGTTTTTTTTTGTTCCAGTCTTTGAAGAATAGACATTTACAGAGAAGTGTAATGATGTCAGTTTTAAGCAGTTTAAGTGCTCAACATATTCACAATATTAGTTTGCATTTGGGGAAAAATGTGCTGCTGCAAGTGTGGGATTTGTTTCCCCCCCAGAAAAGTTTATGTTTAGCTTAGTTTGGCCTGTGGACCACCAGTGGTCCATGAGCTTCATTCAGGTGGTCTGTGGATTTGAGGTTGAAGATGAGAGATAGAACATCCATCATGTTAAATATTAATATTGATTTTAATATATTTTATGGCTTCCTTTATTTCTTATATTGTATTTTATTGAGTTACAGCATCTAGTATATTTTATTTATTTCATTCGATTTATATACCGCCCACAGCCCGAAGGCTCTCAGGGTGGTGCACAGCATGGATAAAATACAATAGAACAAAAAATCACAAAACAGTAAAAACATACATATTGAACAGTTCAACAACCTGCTGTACATTAAAAGCTAAAAGATAGATTAAAATGCTTGGGAGAATAAAAAGGTTTTAACCTGGCGCCGAAAAGAGAAAAGTGTAGCCGCCAGGCGCACCTCATCGGGAAGACTGTTCCATAATTCGGGGGCAACCACCGAAAAGGCCCTAGATCTTGTTACAGCCCTCCGAGCTTCTCTGTGAGTCGGAGCTCGGAGGAGGGCCTTAGATGTTGAACGCAGTGAACGGGTGGGTTCATACCGGGAGAGGCGTTCCGCTAGCATTACAACTGGCAGAAAAACCATTAAGTGGTCCACCAAGACCCTCAGACATTTTTAAGTGGTACGTGGAAGGGGACATTTGGGAACCACTGGCCTACTATAAATAAATCAGCAATACATTTTCTGAAACTTAATTTATGAACATCAGTCAATAAATTTGCTTTGTCTTTTTACAATGGGATGGAGAACCTGGCCCTCCATATGTTGTTGAACTCCAACTCCCATCAGCCTCACCCAGTATGGCCAATGGTAAAGAATGACAGGAGTTATAGTCCAGCAACATCTGGAAGGTCACAGGTTCCTCATTCCTGCTGTAAAAAATTTACTGTTTAGAACTGAACTTAAAAGAGCTTAAATAAGACTGACGTTGACAACTAACAAAATGTGTGAAACTTACAATTACACATCTTGCTCTTTGTATATCTGGCTAGTTTGTAGAGATTTATAACATGATTTAATGGTAATGTCTACTCAGAGCTTGGAAAGTTACTTTTTTGAACTACAACTCCCATCAGCCCAATCCAGTGGCCATGCTGACTGGGGCTGATGGGAGTTGTAGTTCAAAAAAGTAACTTTTCCAAGCTCTGTGTCTACTACACAGCTGAATCTAAAAGCATCTGTTATATTTACATCATAATCCTATGGATGCCTACTCAGAAGTAAGTTCCACTATAATCAATGTTGTTTACTCCCCAGTAAGTGCATTTGGAAATGCAACTGTTGTTACTCAACCACTTAAACAGAGCTGAGGGAGGTGCATGCATACAAATATATTTAGTGCCTGTTCTTTCTGGTCTCTGATCAACAGCTTCCTCTATCACGACCAGGGCAAAACAGCAGTGATGACAGGGTGCTCAGAATGTTAGTCTCTTAATTTATTGTGCTTTATTTGCATGCTGGGTTTTAACCAAGATATACAAATATAGCCCAAAGGTACTGTTTACTGATCAGTGCTTAATTTATATCACTGTCCTATACAGACACAAGCATGGAGAGATAGCTCCGAGACATGATTATGGTGCACAGTTTGTTACTAATCGCTTTGACTATGAATCCATGTTGCTGTTACTCTGGAAATACCATAGTTTTTATCACATAAAATACAGTTTTCAGCCTTACAAAATCCAGTAAGTAGAGACTGCTGTTTAGAACACATTTCTACAGCCATAACAGGCTTTCTGCAAATTTGACCGTCAAACCTTCTTAATGAATACATTTGACAACATACTGCACCACATCTCATTAAACTGTAAAACTGAACATGGAAACATGGTTTGCATTAGACCAGCCTTTCCCAACCAGTGTGCCTCCAGATGTTGTTGGACCTCAACTCCCATCTTTCCTGACCATTGGCAATGCTGGCTAAGGCAGATGGGAGTTGTGGTCCAACAACATCTGGAGGCACACTGGTTGGGAAAGGCTGCATTAGACAAATAGAAAATAAAATCAGGAAAGTGTAATCTCCATGTTCAGTTTGTCATCAGCTATTACAAATAAACAGGGCATACTTGGAACCCCCCCCCCGGTTCTAAATTGACTGGTAATTGCTGGTCCCAATCCATAAGGTTCCTCCTTGGTGGCAGCTACTGCTTCTCTGAGTTGCTTTCTCTCTCCCCACCTCACCCACTCTAGTTGTCCTCACTTTTCTTCTCTCTATCCACTCTTTTTTCAGTGGCTTTCTCTTCCCCTCCCACTCAGTAATGGCCACAGGAGAGTCTCTCCTCACCCCTCATCAATGCTAGTAATGGTGCTACAGCATGTTGCAAGCACCACTACATGAGGGACCCAGGGCAGTTAATGAGCTCTAAAAGAAACTACCCCCTTTAGGATGCACACCTTAACGTGGTGAGGGGGTTTGAGAGTGTTGAAGAAGCTAACAGCAATGCTGTCAGGAGTGTAGACCAAGAGGCTAAACTCCTAGCAGGGGCACCCAAGGCGGAATGGTCAAAGCTGAGACACCAGACTAAGATGCATCTAAACTCAGAGGAAGGCAATGGTAAACCACCTCTGAATATCTCTTACCACAAAACCCCTATGAACAGAGTATCCAAACTGCAATATGAGACAGCTGGAAGATGAGACCCCCAGATCAGAAGGCACTCAGCAAGCTACTGGGGAAGAACAAAGGACAAGTACGAGTAGTGCTGTGACTAATGACGCAGCTGGGTCAAAGCCAAAAGAAAGCCCAGAGGCTGATCCGCACAGATGGGAAAGAAGAGTCCGGAGTTGTACAATAGGAACATGGAACGTGAGAAGCATGAACCAGGGAAAGTTAGAAATTGTCAAGGAAGAAATGGAATGTATCAACATTACAATACTTGATGTGAGTGAATTAAAATGGACGGGAATGGGACATTTTCAATCGGGCAACTACAAAATATTTTATGCAGGAAATGAGAAATTAAGAAGAAACGGAGTTGCTTTAATAGTGAGAAGTGATGTAGCAAAAGCAATTAGGAGCTACAACGCAAGGTCTGAGCAAGTGATATCAATGAGATTAAACGGGAATCCTATTAACATAACTGTTCAGCTGTAGGCCTGCTTTTGTGCTTTCCTCTTTAACTTTCATCAGCATTCGTTTCAAATCACTACTGGTTTCTGTTAGTAGTATGGTATCGTCTGCATATCTTAATTTTTTTATATTTCTCCCTCCAATTTTCACACCTACTACTAGTGTAGTAACAGTCTCAGGAGGTATCCATGGACTTATAAAATGAAATAATAATAGAAATTAAATATCTGGATTCATTATGGCTCAATCCTGCCAGTAGTTATGTGTGCTTAAGTGTTAAGTATTGGGGGGAGTTGCTTTGCTTTGGTGGTCATGGATAGGATTAAACTGTGTGTGCATGCATGCTAGGCAAAATATGTTCGAGTGGCATCCAATGTTAGGCATACTCAGAGTAGACCTATTGAAATCAGTGGACTTAAGTCCATTAATTTCAAAGGTGTTCTGAGTATGTGACTAAGAGAGCAATCCAAAACTAAGATCCACTGGGATGTGCAGAGTTTGGAATTGGTGGATCTACCCTGTCTGAAGTCCCTCATCCTGGCTTAGCTAAAGTCCTCCATCCTGGCTCAACTAGCTCAGCCAGAATAAGTCCTGAAAAAGGGGTGGAGTGGGCTGCAGCAGGGGCAGGATGGAGCAGAGGGAGACTTACCCATTTCAAATTCAGTTCATTTCAGTCACATGACCTAGCAACCCAGTGGAAGTTGCACCAGCAAAAAGGGTAGTGTAAGGCAAACTCCATTTTAAAGGCTTGTTTCCCTTCTGCCAGGCTCAGGCTGGCTCAGCCAGCAGTAGCCCCGCTCCTGAATGAAATTTGGAACATGAGTCAATTAAACTGGCATAATTTATGCTGGCTTCCTGTAGTTTGGAAACTAGTTTCCTGTAGTTTGTAGCTCTACCTGTTGGATATCACCCTCTGTTTCTTAAACACAGGATATTTTGTTTGTTTGTTTTGTCCTGCCCACCTTTGGAATGCAGCACCTGAAACACTAGCCACATTCAAATCTGGCCCTCAGGCTGAAAATGATTTCCCATTCCTGACTTAATAGTGGCAACAGGAACATTATGTAGAAGTCTCCAACCCAACGATTTTACTCTGTCATTAGATCTTAGCAGTACTGTACAGAATTGCAAACAATTTCCTTACAATAAAAATGAGATGCGCCTACCTAATATGTTCTCTAATTAATAATCCATTTTCATTGCCATGATTCTACATCTTGTTGAGGGGAAACTTCCCACTGGCATGGAAATCACATATCAGATGGAAAGCTTTTTAATCTCAGAAGGCTGAAAGCAAAAAGTAAGGTAACCTCCATCGTAGAACTTCAATATGCCGATGATAATGTAGTCTCCGCACATTCAGAGGAAGATCTTCAAAGTATCCTAAATGTCTTTGCAGAAGTATATGAAAAGCTTGGCCTCTCGTTTAACATCAAAAAACCCAAAGTGCTTCATCAGCAAGTGCAAACCAATACCTCTGTACCACCATCAATCCAGCTTAATGGTGCAACACTGGAGAATGTCGATCACTTTTCTTATCTTGGCAGCCATCTCTCTGTAAAAGCTGACATGGATGCTGAAATTCAGCATTGTCTGAGCTCTGCGAGTGCCGCATTCTTCCAAATGAAGTGTAGAGTGTTCAAGGATCAGGATATTCGCAGGGAGACCAAAATGTTTATTTACAAAGCCATTGTACTACCGACCTTACTGTACGCCTGTGAAACATGGACCATCTATAAACACCACTCCCAACTTCTTGAAAGATTCCACCAACTCTGCTTCCAGAAAATTCTGCAAATTACTTGGGAAGATAGGCAGACTAATGTTAGTGTATTGGAAGAAGCAAAGACCATCAGTGCTGAAACAATGATCCTCCAACATCACCGGCCATGTTGTTCGAATGCCTGATCACAGTCTTCCAAAGCAGCTACTTTACTCAGAACAAGAATGGAAAACGGAATATCAGTGGACAGCAAAAGAGGTTTAAAGATGTTCTCAAAGCTAATCTAAAAAAATGTAACATGAGCATTGAGAACTGGGAAGCCTTGGCCCATGAGCATCCCAATTGGAGGTCAGCCATTATCAAAGGTGCTATGGACTTTGAAGAAGCACGAGTACAGGGTGAAAGGGACAAATGAGTGAAGCGGAAGGCACGCCAAGCAAATCCTCATCGTGACCGTCTTCCGTCTGGAAACCTATGTCCTTACTGTGAGAGGCTGTGTGGATCCAGAATTGGCCTCCAGTCACTTGCGGACCCACTGTTAAAGACCTTACCCTGGAAGACTCTGACTCGGCCACGAGTGATCGCCAATGAAAATGAATCATATATGCTAGGGCAGTTGTCAGAAACCAAGGACAAAATTATCAAGCAAGTTATTTCTGAGTACTGAAGTGATAAGTCAGTCACATGATAATTATAGTCTTAATATATTTTAGTCTCACTATAATTCCACTGCCTGCATTTGAGTAGCCAGCTGTAGTCAGGGACTAGATGCAAGAAAATTGCCTGAAGTTGAATCTAGTCATGGCTGCAGTAATTATGACTAGCAGGTCTTGTTTTTGATCTCTAGATTGTGTGCCACCACAAGCTCTCAGGCTAACCAGGAATGCCTCTTGACTGTACCACAGAACAAGAGCTTTTCTTGGCAACTATAGTTTTATAATTCTATTCTTTTGGTGACTTGCCAAACCCAGAGGATAAGAACTGTTTGGAGGCATTGGAAGACCCACTTTATTAAGGATGGCAGGTTGAAAGAATAGGGAGCAGCAGCTATAGCATCAACCCAATCCAGCAATCATTCACAGGTACACAGGCTAGAGTATGAACACTGCACTCCAGCTAACTCAGCCATCTAAAATTCATTTCACAAGATATGCACACAAAATTCAATGAAGAACCCATTTGTTCTGGATGTTGGCTGAAGAGGAAAGACTGATTGATAGATACCATCCATCTAGAACCTTTGTGGTGGATAAAATAAGAAAAGCAAATAGCTAAACTGTTACAAATATGCAAGAATATTCGCTAATAGGCAAAAAACCCTTGTTAAGAACGTACTTATAGCCAACAGATATTTGTATCAAATTATAAAAAGCAAGGAAATTGGGCAGCTATTGTGAGTGCACCAGGGGAGCAGGAGACCTGACCTCCTCTCTGAGATATTGTACTGCCCTACAAATTTGTAAAAATGCACACACAATTTGGGTTGGTCTTTCACAGTCCAATCCACTTTCTGTGTAGCTTGGAGAGAGACAGAGGGGAGAGACAGGTTTGATTATTTCCATGCTTATTGAGTTCAATGGGATTTACTCCCATGCAATCATGCTTAAGATAGGTGAAACTGACAAGGGGTGAGGAGAAGGGGGAGGGATGGAGGGCTGTGGGGGGAAGGAGGCAGGGGATGGAGAGAGGGGGAGTGAGGGGAGGGGGAAGAGAGAGTGGGCAGAAGAGGGAAGAAGGGGGAGGGGGGAAGCAGGAGCGAGGGGATAGGAGGAAGGGAGGGCAGGTTCGATCATTTGCATGCTTATTGAGTTCAATGGGATTTACTCCTTTGCAACCATGCTTAGGATATGTGAAACTGACCTGGAGGAGGAGCAGGGAGAGGAAGGGTAGAGTAGGAGGAGGGGGAAAGGAAAAGCTCCTTTCCTTTCCAAAAGGAAAACATTGTTAACAGTATCATTATTTTTCAGGGTTTCCCCACCTATTTGTTCTACAGCAGACACATGTCTGGTGTGGGTGTGGCCCCCAGTTAGCCAAGCCAAACAGCTGTTAGTCTGGCTTTTAAAACACTGACAGTTGCTTCAGTTTTTTATGTTTCTTACAAACATTTGTGAACATAAAACCAATGTCATCTTACAATAATTGTTTTTGAGTTTCTGTGTTTCAAATTAAAATATACAGAATGAAATTACAATGTACCATTTGTAATTCAGTAATATGAGAGCATTTATCAGGGGTCTAATTACTTTTGCAAGGCACTGTGTATTGGATTCCTGCATTGAGCAGGGGGTTGGACTCGATGAACTTATAGGCCCCTTTTAACACTATGATTCTATGTCATATAATTAATGCACATTTGTGTGCATTAATGGTGTGCATTGGTAACCTGTAAGAAAAATAAGATGCAAATTAAAAATGATGGCAAATTGTAGACCAGCTTCCTGATCAACATCCAGAGATAAAAATGGATCAGTGGCAGACTACTAACACATCGATGCCTCTCTGAAAGTAGACCAGATAATCCAGGGATAAACTTATATGGGAGAAATGTCATAAGCATCCCTAATAATCCTTACTGTTAACTATAACTGCAAATATTTGGCAGTTTTTACAACATGAATGAATGTATTATTGATCTTCTTGCTACCCTAACCACCTTTTCTGAGGCTATGGTGATCAAATGAACATTTGCAGTATAAGATATGCTTGAATCTGCATCTCTCATGAGGTATGAACCCTTAAGAGGCAGGCCAGAGGCAAACCAACCTAAAGAAGCCATTTCCATCACACTGTATCTTCCACATAATTATCCTAGATGCAAAAATGATTAATCTCTAGCAGCCTACATTTTTCATTTTTTTTAAAAAAAATACTACATTTGAAAACAATCTTAACAATAATTAACAATAATAATTCCCTGTATAGTAACTTTTGTGCGTCCTGTTCTGGGAAAGGTAGTAATGCTACTGAAAAAAACAAACAGAAGAATTCTGAAGTCAACAAGCAACCCCCAGGGCTTGTATACTTCCTGTGAAATAATTAACATCATATTTCACTATGCCATCTTAATGTATTTTTTGTTTACATAGGGAAAGTTACTGAATAATTATTAGTAATATCCTACAAGAATTCTGAGGCTTCTGTGAATTATTCAGCATCTTTTTCTAGGGCCTTTTTTATGGATACAATACCTGAACATACAGATGCTATTGGAGGTTGCCTATTCATAGGGTCGCCATTAGTCGTGATCGACTTGAAGGCACATAACAACAACCTGAACATTTAATTCTCCCCCCCCCACAAAAAAGCTGATCTTAGACATCATGTCGTCTACAGTGTGGCCCTGCTATTATCAATTTACAGAAGGCCAGTTTGCAGCACACACAGCATCAAACATTCAGAAATTGATTGGAATGCAATCTCTCTGAGACAGCAGTTGTTTTACAGATAACAATGTAGCCAGGAGAAATCTCTGATACAAACTGCAACATTATACATTTCTCAGAAGGAACTCCTTTGAGCTATCAGGTAGTTAATATACATTATATATATATATATATTATATTAAAAACACCATAGAGGCACTATACTCCTCAGTGCAGGAACATTTCCTTTGTACTTTTCATTTGAACTTTTCACAAATGCTCCAGTTCTCTTCTACAGTAAACAACACTACCAAACACAGTATCTCCATATTTCAACAGGCTTCATGCAGGGGCCACTGTTGCATTACGCACTACATGCCTGACTAGAGCCAGTGAGGTTCAGGAGATCTGAACAATGAAACTTGGGATCTGAACAAGGAACACCCAAGATGAAAAGCCTTGCTCAGCTATCAACTGTGCTGGCCCAAGACATTTGTTATTGCTGACACTTTACATAGTGTTGCTATACCTTTTTGACACCAGTTCCTGCTGTTATGTATTCCCACTATTAACTGAAGCAGATCACTTTGCTGCATGGCAGAGTCAGCTCTGGATTTCAATATATTCTAGGATGGCCAAATAGAGATCACATGAAAAAAGGAAATGCATCATAAAAAGAGGACAAATTAGGCCAAGGATTAGTATAAAATGTGCATATGCTAATACATATGTATAGAAGTAAATCTAGAAATAATTGCTATAATTTAAATAGAAATACAGCACATCTCACCACAGTTGGGAAAATTGTGATCAGGTGGTGTGTAGGCCTTGTTGGTCTGTTGTCCAGGTTGCTAACTGTTCATATGCATCTTCAAGGCCCCTGTTCTTCCTTCTTAGGGTTCTTTATTTTAAAACTGGACTTCAGCCAAACTGCCTTTCAAATAGAGGACTGTTCTCTAATAGCATTTCAAATTTCTGTACAGAATCCTCTGTGCTCTGTAAAGTGGGACACATGGCCAGTCTAATATAAGACAGTCCTACAGAAGCCACTCCCTATAGACCTCTGAGTGCTTCTGTCAATTGCAGGCTAAACTAGGAGTGGCTTGACCAATAGGGCAGAGAGTGGGCACTTGCCTCTGGCAGTGAAGTCCCTGTTGCTTACCAGAAAAGGGAAGGGACTGCGAGGTTGAGGCTGTGTGGAAGAACTGGTGGGAGTAGCAGATTGGCTGTGCTGGTGAATCTGTGCAGTCCCCAACTCACCACCACCTCAGTGCTCCCCCTCTTGGTAGGTGGCAGTGACTTTACTGCTGTAAAGTTACTGTTGTGGTTACCCACACCAATGGTCTAAACATTTGGAGGATGGGTGGTGTCCCTATTCCAATCACTACTAGATCAGCCATAGATCAGCACAGGAGCCAGAGGTATCATTGCCACAAAACAGTGATAGTGCTATCCAATTCACATAAGAGAATACAGCCTCTTCTATTAAATGCCTCCTGGTGTGCTTCTTGTTGGCCTCTACTACTGTCTATTAGACTGATGTCTGCAAACATCTTCATCTCCTTCTAAAAAGCCTCAATTAAGGTGGAATTAGAGAATGTGCAAAGAGAAATATTGTGAGCTACTTTAAAAGAGAATCTAGTCAATACAGGGAGTTAGCTTCCCTTTGGTCAAGCTGTTTTAGCTTCTTTTCTTTTTTACCCACATGTAATTGTTCAGGAAACAAAAAAGCCGTCTCCTACTTACTCAGTGCCGACATCAGCAGGAAATTTTAGCTGAATTTCCACATTAGAATTCTGTTATTTTTTAAAAAAATGAGTAAATATAAATGGTCATGCGTTGATATATCAGTTTTATAATTAGCAATAAACAATGTAACCATATCTTAGTTTTAAAAAGAGCCAAGGAAACAGCCCACAAAGTTTTGAAATAGGTCATCGTTTTGCAAAACATTCAGGTTTGAGCTTAGAATATTTAAGGAGTCATATTAAAACCCAATTTATAGTTTATATTAGCTTTAAAAGCATGATTAATATATTTGCAGAGTGAGGATCAGAGTTCCATTATCAGCATTCTTCACATATTTTGAGCCACTGTTATCACCTTTGGATTATACACTAGTCACACAAAATGGAGCAATCCATCTCTGTTATGCTCTATACATGAGCAGGAGATTGATATTTGATGATAAAGTATGGGTTACCACTGTCAGACAGAGACAGATAGCAATGACATATAGATATAAATGATTAAACTATTATAGATTGCAGAAGCAGAGGAAAAGGAAAAGAAAAAGAAAACTAATTAATGTATTTTTTATCTATAATCAGATCTTGTCTAGAAACTTCATTCAGTGACCTGCCTGGCTCTCCATCTATATCCTCAGAATTATAACTCCTGCCCATCTTATTCCCCCATAGTCACTGAAATGTATCATTAAAAATATTATCACCACTTTTTAAAAAATTCAAGCACCACAAACATAATCCTTTGTTTCTGACAGTAGTACCAGTGAAAACTGTTTTGTGCCATACTCTAGTTTTGCTACTGGGCTCTGCCCCACCCACCTGTTAGATTTGGCCCGCAAGGCCAGTCCTGATCAGCATCTGGTCTGTAGAGCCAAGAAAATTCCCCTAGACCTGGCCTAGCTGGTATTTATTAGCATCACCCTCAAACTTAAACAGCTGTGGAGTTTAACTCAGACATACACAACTGAGTAACTTCACTCAGCTGAAAATTCCAAAGCAGAAATGATCACTTATCATCCAACAGAGGTACTACACCATTGGCTTTACATACAAAAACTTAAAAACAGATTAATACCACAGTGGCCAAATAGTACAGATGTCTTCCAGCAAACCAACAACAGTGTTCAAACATGTTCTTAGAATTTACAATACAGGAGTCCAATTTAAATCCTCATTTAGTTCATCACAAACAAGAGTCTTCAGAGAAAAAAATGAGAATACTGTTCTCAATTTTGCTTCCAGTTGTTTTCTAGATTTTAAATCCTTTCCAGTATGTCCGTAGTTGACAAAGTATGTCACCACAAAGACATGCATTCTTTTGTTTTTAATGAAATTTATGTTCATTCATTCTCATCTTAATTTTTTTAATATACATGCCAACATACATAAGATTGCATGGTTACTTTGGTACTGCAGTTATAAAATTCTTTCAGGACGTGTTTCCTTTTATCAGCTTAATTGATGAAGTCCTTAAACTCAACACAATTCATATATACACTATATTGGCTACAGGAAAAATTACTTTGGCTTTGTTGAATAGAGTCAACAAATGTGTTGTTACATCATTAAGATACTGTGCACTAGAAGGTCTCTCACATTTTGAGCATGTTTTAATACAGGAGGCTTCTCCTTACATCTAGAGATATCTACTAATAGACCCCAGTATTTTAATATTAACTTACTGAATCAGTCCATTGAACTATCAAGAATTGAAGGCACTATTGTTCTAATTTCAATTATCTTATTCTCCTTAGGTTTTAGCAAGTCCTTCTGGCTTTAAACATAACCTTTTCAAGAATCCCCTTTGGATATGCTCATTTCTGCAACTGTTTTATCAGTAGTTTGGTCTGTGTGTTCAAGTCCAGCAGACTACTATAGCTTCTACTTAATCTAATACTCTGTGAAGATGGCAGATTTTTCTTACTATGACTAGCATAAAAACTGACACACACCATAAAGGAATTGGCTCCAGTTGGTTTTCTAAAGATAGCTGTGTATATATGTGTGTCATTCTTCATTACTGTAACATCAAGGAAATTTATTCTGGATATATCATTTTAGATCAAATTTAATGGATTCATGCTTATATTAAGATATAAATCCAACAGGGTTTTTACAGGCCCTCTCCAGATCATGAGGTTGTCATCCAGATATCTATTATAGGTTTTAAGGACTTATTATTATAATTCAAAATATGAACCTGGTTTAAACCAGTCCATACATAGGTTTGCCAATTCCTGAGCAAACTTACAGCACCTGACAGCTCCTGATATCTCCCTATAATGTTGAAATAGAAATAATTTTTTCTTCAGTGCCACTTCTGCCAAAGAGCAAATAAAACTAGTGAGCAGGTTCCTCCAGTTCTCTTTATTTAAGGTAAAATTTGTTACTCCTACTGCTTGGTCATGAGGTATATTCATATATAGTGATACCACATCCATAGTAACCAACAACCAACCTCATTCTCCAACACAACTGTATCTAGATTTTAAAACAAACACAAGTCTGTGTCTTTCAAACAAGTTGGTATCTGTGGAATAAACGGTTTAAGGAGCGATTTACATACTTTGATATAGGTTCTAACTCACACCCAATTATTGGGTAGTCTGGCACTGGGAACACCCGTTTTATGCATTTTTGGTAAGAGGTCAAACACAGGTGTTCTTCCATCTGCCTCTGATAAGAAATCATAAACCTTTCTATTTAGGTATCCCTCAATTAGGCATCCATCAGCAATCTGCACAATTTGCCTTTCTGCAACCTGTAATGGGTTCTACCTGCATAAAGTAGGTGTTCAGTGCAATAAAACAATGTCATTCTCAGAGCTTGGAAAAGTTACTTTTTTAACTACAGCTCCCATCAGCCCAATCCAGTGGCCATGTTGGCTGGGGCTGATGGGAGTTGTAGTTCAAAAAAGTAGCTTTTCCAAGCTCTGGTCATTCCTAGTTGTCTATGTGCCTCTGTCAAATAGTCCTTTACATCCCAAATAACTGCTGGACTTCCTTTATCTGACCATATCTTCCCTTTTCTTCAAATCATTTCAAGCCATCCTTTCTTATCTGGTTAAGGGAACAATCCAACTGCCAGGCAGCCGGGGGGGGGGGTTGGAGGAGGAGCTGGCAGAAAGCTCCACATGATCCTCTTCCTGTTCAAGAGCTGCTGGTCCAGCTAAACATTGGTTCCACTGGCAGCTGGGCTCATGACTCCACCCAATAGGGCTCCTGGGGAGTAAGCACTCCTGAATGGAATTTTACATTTTTTTGTAGTTCAAAGGGGGATTGGGACCCATGGGAGGGATCTGGGTGGGGGAAGGATCTCACATAAGCCCCCCGCCATGTAGATCCTCCCCCACCATGCCTCTGGAACACCCTTATGCCAGCTTCCACTGGGCCTCCATCCACTGGGCTGGCCATTCCTGGTGGACTCCTGGTGGTGCTGGGAGGCTCCTGCCGGAGCCACATCTCTGCTACAGCAGAGGGCTGATGCCAGTGGAGCCCAGCATAAACCGGAGCCTCCCAGTGGTGCCAGGGATCTGTGGCATCCAACTCACCACAGCCCAGCAAAAGGGTGAGTTGGGATTGCGCCCTAAATTAAGCCATGATCTGGTTCCATTTCTTCTACAGTCCTCACCTCTTGTACAACCATTTCTTCAAAGATCTGAATCCTACAATTTACTAAGGTAGGATTAAAAATGGATTTAGGTTTAAATTCACTCTATCACTTCACACTTGATCGTGGTTTTAAAAAGAATCTCTGTAACCTTATCTGCCAAAACAATTGCTGGAGCAACATCCATTAATTAAAAGCATTATGCCTAGATGTACTGTAGGTATAAAAACATCCCTTTTTGTAATACTTATGCTCCACTGGAAACCCCGCCCCCCACTCCATTCCCAGATGGGAATTAGAATTGATCCCTTAGTTGGGAATCCCATTGGAATAACAAAATCATAGAATAGTAAAGATGGAAGGAGCCTAAAAGGCCAATGAGTCCAGCCCCCTGCTCAATGCAGGAATCCAAGTTAAAGCATTCCCAACAGATGGCTGTCTAGCTGCCTCTTGAATGCCTCCAGTGTTAAAGAGACATGTGAACTAAAAAGATGTGTGTGCAGATGGTGTTTTGCTTCAATATTTGTAGGCCAATGTTCTTACTGTTGAAGAGACAAGACTTTTTTAATCTGCACAGTCTGGTAGTGAACTTTTGTATCAAACACCACAAAGTCCCAGTCGCATAGATGGTTAGCTCCTGCATATAAATCTTCTCTCTTAGGATCATGGTTTGTTTCCACTGCTAAATTGCCTAAATTCAAATATTTGTAGGCAGGGTCTTGCACCAAGTAAATTCAGTATAATCTAAAGGTTTTGAATGGCATCCAGACCTTTATATAAAGGACGCTTGACCATAATAGCTAATGTGCCTTCAAACAACACTCTGGAGGCACTGAAATGTGACAATGAGCAGAATAGCAGCTGTCTTAGTAAGCAATATTTAGAAGTCCATAATGGCAGATATTAATATACAATCCATATATTCCCCAAAAAAACCAATGGCCTATGTTTTGTGCCACTCATGAATTACATTTTATTACTCTCTCTTACCAGAGGTTATGTAACATGTTTTCCCTTATGATGAGTTTGTTTCTTTTTTCGCATGTGAAACAACCTAATTGTATGTTTATAGCAACGGAATGCTTTTGTTACTACACTGAAACATTTTAAGGCTTTAGAGACCAAATTGAGTAAATATATTTGCTGAAAATATTGATAAATCCTTTCAAAAGTTTTCATTTCTTTTTATGCTATGCAAGACATCAATATAGCTAAAAAACTACAGCCCCTTAGCTTGTGCAGAGATGAAAACCCAATAGTCTTTCTCCCCAGAAATGAGCCTTTAGCAATTATTGTATATTCAAATAGATAGAATATTCAGCAAAAGGGTAAATTTATTATATGAGATTGGTGGGAAATGTCTTTGAGCCCAAACTGAACTGTTATTATTTCTTAAGATATTAGGCTTTGCATACTGGAAAGCTAGTGAATATTTTTCCGTTCCCTATAAACATACACAGAATTTTCTGGAGATGGGAGGATTTTTTTCTTCCTTTTTTCTGCTTAAATGGTAAACTACAAAACTGTGCAAAATGTTTACGTGCCATGTTTACAATAAAAGCTTCTATAAATAGTGAGGATTTTAAAGAATAAGTCATCATCATCCAAACATGGCAAACTAGTATGTCTTTAAAATAATTTCAGACAAGGAAATTTTTTAGTTAAAACCTACCTGTATATAAAAAAAGTTTATTATTCTTTTCTCCAAGTTTTTGGATAAGTGTTACTACCAGTGGACAAATATATCTTAGCTAAAATATTGTGCCCGCATAGAAAAATAAGGAGACAAGGCACAAGGTAGGGTGAACTGGGCCACTTTTATTAATTTAACAGCAAATCTGCAGTAGGGAAATGTAGCATTGACACTTTCTGTTCATAACAAGCTGTGGCCGAGGCAACCCTACGAAGGATGAGGGGTAGCATTTCATCTATCCTTTGCCTTGAACCCCACCCTTTCAGGTGAGTAGAGGGGCCTTCCTGCTTCACCCCTTCTGGTGCCCCATGACTCTGGGTGGGTGTTACAGGTTAGCCTCAAAGGTGTTCCTTACCTTGCTAGGAGACCCCATAGCCCTAAACTCAAGCCTTGGGACTACACCCTTCAAGGTGGCTAAGAGTGTCACCAAATCTTAACTACCTGATAACGTCTCACACTTACCTGTCAATGTGGCCAATTAACCTATTTAATGGCTACCACCCACTAAGTACACCCATCACCAAATCAGAACAGACAGGGGGGGGGCAGCCAGCAAGGCCAATCAGCTGAAGGACAAAAAAAGAAAATCCTAATTAGCCCCAAACAACAACCAGCAATGCTTACACTGAATGAAGGGCAGGATGGTCAGTGGTGAGAAACTGAAGAGGCCAGAGGAGAGGCAGGGCAGGCTTAAACAGCCTGGTGTTAGACTTAGCCCCTGACATCAGCACAGCATGCATTGGCATGCTTGAAGCCATTTGGCTCCCCTTCCAGAGCAGCTGCAAAGTCTGCTCACTGCCACACCTGCTGTGGGCAAGGTGGCAAATGGAAAATGATAACATTGAAAAATTCAAGTAAGATTACAGCTTGTAACAACAGAAATTAAGATTTCTTTAAGACATCAAAAGGCCTTTACGACATAAAATACTTACATGCCTACTCAAAAACAAGTATCACTGATTTCAGTTGTGCTTACTTCCAGTAAACCAGGTATAATATTTCAGCCTAAATCATTTAAGACACCTTAAAGCTTTATATAGGCAAGTGGAATCACAGCAACTTTTCAGATGTCTTCTGTAGACATACAGTTAGTCACATGCTTGAGACCTTCTTCCCTACCACTTAGTGTTCCTTCCCCTCATGCTCTCATCACATATAAAGGGCAAAGCACGAGGTGCCATATTTATTTATCACTGTTCACTGACCTTGTAAAATATAGAAGCCACTTATAGCCATTTCTATTATGCAGGTTCATGAACCTTTCATATTAAAATAAACAAGTGCACTGGGCAGGTTGAGAAGAGTCCAAGGCCTGCTCCTGATCATGTCAAATACAGAACACTACTCATTGGAGGGAGAAAAAGGTCAGTTTAAGGTAAAGTGAATGCATGTGAAAGAACTAGAAGCCCTATTCTTCTCCATCACCCAACCCCAAAAGTAATTAACACTTTAGAGATGTGGTGATGCCTGATCCAATGATTCATTTTACAGACCTCTGATACTGTGGAATGAGGCACATTTCCTTATGGCAAGCAATCTGCAGCTTCCCTGATCATTGGTTACACCGGCTAAGGCTGATGGGAGTTGGAGGCCCAACAATACCTAGAGGGCCACAAGTTCCCCACACCTGCTTTATAATAACAAGTCTTAAAGTGAAGGTGGTCCTGGCAATTCCAGAGTAAGAACAATGGTATATGATTAGCCTAATTAAAGGACAAGGAACCAGCACTGTTTTAGCACTGATGATACACATCACTCTCTTTTTTCCCTTTATTGTGCTCTGTGTATATATTCAGTCTCATTTATTTAAACTCAGTCTCTGTGCTATTTGTGATGTACTTAATTTTGTGCCTGATTTACCCAACTTTGTGGAACAAAGATCATCATTGCTTTTCCAAACATCTGCTGTTAAATTCATCTGCACCACTTCTCCAACTGCCATAATCCAACGGATGTACATTTGACTTTGTTACCATCTTTTTTAAAAAATAAAATGCACTCTTCATTTGTGACATAGCATACAGTCCACTTCAATACTACTGCTATAGCTGCTTAGCTCAAAAGTAAGTTCAAAGTTTTAATAGTTATGCATCAGGAAAACACATTCAGCAGTTGGAGGTTTCCAAACGCTATATAGTAAATGTAGAATGCAGATGTACCAACCCACAGTCTGGCAAACCAGTTCTCTGTATGTTTCTCTGAGAGTAAATCCCACTTATTCCCAAATAAGAGTGCATAGAACTTTTGCTTTTAGTAATTCTTTTTGCCATTAACTGGAAGTTCTAATACCGAACCATTGCTTTAATTTTAAAGATTAAATCTGACATCCCTCTTTAGGATGCACACCTTAACATGGTGAGGGGGTTTGAGAGTGTTGAAGAAGCTAAGAGCAATGCCGTCAGGAGTCTAGACCAAGAGGCTAGACTCCTAGCAGGGGCACCCAAGGCAGAATGGTCAAAGCCGAGACACCAGACTAAGATGCATCCAAACTCAGAGGAAGGCAATGGTAAACCACCTCTGAATATCTCTTACCACAAAAACCCTATGAACAGAGTATCCAAAATGTGACACGAGATAGTGTTGGAAGATGAGTCCCCCAGGTCAGAAGGCACTCAGCAAGCTACTGGGGAAGAACAAAGGACAAGTACGAGTGGAGCTGTGACTAATGACACAGCTGGGTCAAAGCCGAAAGGAAACCCAGAGGCTGATGCACACAGATGCGAAAGGAGAGTCCGGAGTTGTACGATGCACACTATACGAACATGGAGAAGCATGTGAGAAGCATGAACCAGGGCAAGTTAGAAATTGTCAAGCAAGAAATGGAATGTATCAACATTACAATACTTGGCGTGAGTGAATTAAAATGGACGGGAATGGGACATTTTCAACCAGGCAACTACAAAATATTTTATGCAGGAAATGAGAAATCAAGAAGAAATGGGGTTGCTTTAATAGTGAGAAGTGATGTAGCAAAAGCAATTAGGAGCTACAATACAAGGTCTGAGCGAGTGATATCAATGAGATTGAATGTGAAACCTATTAACATAATCATCATCCAAGTCTATGCTCCACCAGCAAACGCAGAAGAACAGGAATTGGAGAGATTTTATGCAGAAGTACAGGAGAAAATTGATCACACACCAAAACAAGATGTGCTGATAATCATGGGGGACTGGAATGCAAAAGTAGGGAACAGAGAAGAATTAGGAATTGTGGGGAAATGGGGCCTAAGAGACAGAAATGAAGCAGGAGAAAGACTTATTGAATTCTGTGAAGACAATAATTTGTTTCTTGCGAACACATTTTTTGAGCAACCAAAAAGAAAACTGTATATGCGGACATCACCAAATTGTCAATATAGGAATCAAATTGACTATATAATTGGTAGCAGAAGAAGTTCCATACTTTATGCTAGAACAAGACCAGGAGCAGACTGCGGTACAGATCATGAACTGGTCGCATCGAAAATCAGAGTAAAGCTAAAGACGAACAACAAAGCAATCATAATGCCAAAATACAATTTAAATAACATCCCAGAAGCATATAAGGATCAAATAAGGAACAGATTTGAGGTTTTAAACTTAGTTGACAGAGAACCAGAAGAACTATGGACTGAAGTCAGAGACATTATCAGGGAAGAATGCAAAAAGACAATACCTCTAGATAAAAAGAGAGAAAGACCTCAATGGATGACTGAAGAAACTCTTAAAATGGTTAAAGAGAGAAGAAAAGCAAAAGCAAAAGGAGATAGAAACACGGTCAGAACCCTAAATGCAACAATACAGCGACTAGTACGTAGGGACAAAGAGAAGAGGACAACAAAAATGGTAAAACAAGAGCCCTATTCCAAAAGATTAGAGAAATGAAAGGGAAATTTAAACCACGAGTAGGGATGTTGAATAATCAACAGGGGAACACACTTGACTGACCAAGATGAAATAAAAAGAAGATGGAAGCATTACAATGAATAACTCTATAAAAGCAATGCCAGGATGTCAGATTCATTCAGGGAGGAACTGTATGATGAAGAACCAGAAATTTTAGAATGTGAGGTGAAAGCTGCTCTTCAAATACTTGGAAGAAACAAATCACCAGGAACAGATGGCTTACCAATAGAGTTCTTACAAGTTACTGAGACTGAATCTGTCCAAATTGTGACAAAAATCTGTCAAGAAATATGGAAAACTAAACAATGGCCCACAGACTGGAAGCATTCAATATACATCCCAATTCCAAAGAAAGGGGATCCCAGGGAATGCAGTAATTATCAAACTATTGCCTTAACATCTCATGCAAGTAAAGTAATGCTCAAGATTCTACAACAAAGACTCTTATCATATATGGAGCAAGAAGTGCCAGATGTCTGAGTTGGATTTAGAAAGGGAAGAGGCACAGGAGATCATATTGCAAACATACATTAGATAATGGAATGGACCAAAGAATTTCATCTTCAGATCTTCACGGCCCTGTCGAGTTATAGTGGCAGAACATTGCTGTGGATGTCTCACTGTTGAACAGTTTAATGGTCTCTAAAAGAAGAAGAGGCACCAGATATATCGCTAACATACGTTGGATAATGGAACGGACCAAGGAATTTCAGAAGAAAATCACCCTGTGCTTTATAGATTACAGCAAAGCCTTTGACTGTGTAGATCATGAAAAACTATGGAATGCTTTAAAAGAAATGGGAGTGCCACAGCATTTGATTGTCCTGATGCGCAACCTATACTCTGGACAAGAGGCTACTGTAAGGACAGAATATGGAGAAACCGGTAGGTTCCCCATCGGAAAGGGTGTGAGACAGGGGTGTATTTTATCACCCCATTTATTTAATTTATACACAGAACATATCATACGGAATGCGGGACTCGACCAAGATGAAGGTGTGAAAATTGGAGGGAGAAATATCAATAATTTAAGATATGCAGACGATACCATACTACTAGCAGAAACCAGTAATGATTTAAAACGAATGCTGATGAAAGTTAAAGAGGAAAGCACAAAAGCAGGACTACAGCTCCGGAAGGTGACAACAAGAAAACGGGCTTTCTCTGTGGTGGCCCCCGAACTATGGAACTCTCTCCCTGATGAGGTACGCCTGGCGCCAACATTGCTGTCCTTCCGGCGCCAGGTAAAACCCTTTTTGTTCTCCCAGGCTTTTTAACAACATTCTAACAACATTTTTAACATCTATTGTAACACCTACATTTGCACTTACGCTCTTAATATTTTAGCAATTTTAATTACTTAACATCTTAACATCTTAATACTTTTAACTGATTTAATACGTTTTAATATTTTTAGGCTTGTGTTGTAGTTGTTTATATGTTTAATTATGTTCTGCTACTTTTGGTATATTGTTTTTAAGTTGTTGATATATGTTTTTACTTGTATATTGGATGTTTTTATGTTGTGCACCGCCCAGAGAGGTACGGCTATTGGGCGGTATAGAAATATAATTAATAATAAATAAATAAATGTCAAAAAGACTGAAGTAATGACAACAGAAGATTTATGTAACTTTACAGTTGACAATGAGGACATGGAACTTGTCAAGGATTATCAATACTTCAGCACAGTCATTAACCAAAATGGAGACAATAGTCAAGAAATCAGAAGAAGTCTAGGACTGGGGAGCACAGCTATGAGAGAACTAGAAAAGGTCATCAAATGCAAAGATGTATCACTGAACACTAAAATCAGGATCATTCATACTATGGTATTCCCAATCTCTATGTATGGATGTGAAAGTTGGACAGTGAAAAATGTGTTTAAGAGAAAAATAAACTCATTTGCAATGTGGTGTTGGAGAAGAGCTTTGGGGATACCACGGACCACAAAAAAGACAAATAATTGGGTGTTAGAACAAATTAAACCAGAACTACCATTAGAAGCTAAAATGGTGAAACTGAGGTTATCATACTTTGGACACATAATGAGAAGACATGACTCACTAGAAAAGACAATAATGCTGGGAAAAACAGAAGGGAGTAGAAAAAGAGGAAGGCCAAACAAGAGATTTCTTGATTCCATAAAGGAAGCCACAGACCTGAACTTACAAGATCTGAACAGGGTGGTTCACGACAGATGCTGCTGGAGATTGCTGATTCATAGGGTCGCCATAAGTCATAGTTGACTTGAAGGCACATAACAACAACAAATCTGACATATTGATAACTTATTAATGAGGGTGCAAATGAGAAGTGTCTACACAGTCAAAGGAAGCTTCTGTTAATACTTCCACACCTCTGTCTTTGCCATTTTTTCATCTTCATTATTAACAATATTTATTTATTTATTTATTTATTAGTTCCATTTGTATGCCGCCCCTTCCTCCCAGCAGGAGCCCAGGGAAATTCCTCTTTCCCATACAAAATCATAAACATATGAAGGGCAAATACATTCATCACATTAGTTGAACAGGCAGAATCTATACGATTGACTTCATATAGCAGTTTTTTCAGCTTAAACAGTAAAAAATCTCAAAAGCACCTTCCCATGTTACTTTCTAAAAGTCCATCACTTGCTCCAAATCCAGAAACTGCAACACAAGAATTTAGATAAGGGATTATCCAATAGACCATCTCCAAAACCAGAGTTATATATGTCCAGAGCACTTACCATATACAGTCTTTGCTTGCAGGCACTCAAGAGTTCAATTACCTCCCTCCGGGGAGGGGGGGAGGCTTTGGATCCTAAGTTAACTTACAGAGGTTCATGGAAGGAAAGTTTCCTTCCCCCTTCCTCCCCTCCTGGAAAATATATCAGTCAAGCATACTCTTTGGAAGGTTGAGCTGCTTCCTGAACAATGTTGGATGGACCCAAGACAGCTACTGGGGAAGGAAGGGAAATTGCCCCAAACCAGGCAGAGGTGAACTTAAGTTAACTTATCTTAAGATCCAAAGCAATGTTTTTTGTGTTTTTTTTAAACTAACGTGGCATATAGGAGATTCCTAACTCTAATATTAAAACAAAGTGGAAGGTGTGCTTGATATTAAACTCTGAGGTGTTCCATTTCTGTTACTATAGTTACACATTATCTAGCATAGGAAAAAACTTTTTTAGTTGGCTCACAGGCGAATAATTTATTTTCCAGAAGCAAGCTTTGACAGCTGTATCATGAACTTATGTCAATAGGTATTTATAATTTTAAAAAAGATCAGAAAATATCTAAATGCTGTACAATAATTGTATTGTGCATATTACGACTGATTTTTATGCTGTCATTGGCATCACAAAAGTTATTGGATCTTGCCCTGTAGGACAAAGAAGACTTACTTAAATGTGGTGGATAAATATGATATTATAGAATAACCTATTCTAGTATCTGGAATTCAACGAGCTTGTCATTTACTTCCTGTTCAGATATCAGATTTCAAAAATCTATTGACCCTTAAGAAAGAGCAAGCTTTTTCTCCACCTGCCCCCCCCAAAAATCCTCACCAAAATTCTCCTGAGTCACACGATAAAGGAATGCTCCCTTTCTGTAATCTCCCTGTTGTATCCAACCTCTTCATAAGGTCCATTTCCTATATTGTGCGGAACGGACCTCCTGATAAGATGGTATCTGCAGGAGACCCTCATCTGCAGATCACAGTGATTGACTGGGTATATAAGGGGTAAGACGGTCTTTCAGGTATCCTGGTCCCGAGCTGTATAGGGCTTTGTACACCAAAACTAGAACCTTGAACTTGGCCCGGTAGCAAATGGGCAGCCAGTGCAATTCTTTCAGCAGCGGGATGACATATTGGCAATACCCTGCCCAGTGAGAGGTCTTGCCGCTGCATTTTGCATCAGCTGCAGCTTCCAGACCAACCTCAAGGGCAGCCCCACATACAGCACATTACACTAATCCATCCTGGAGGTTACCAGTGTGTGGACAACAGTGGTCAGGCTATCCCGGTCCAGAAATGGCCACAGTTGTCTTGCCAGCGGAAGCTGGTAAAAGGCACTCCTAGCCACGGAGGTCACCTGGGCCTCTAGCAACACAGATGGATCCAGGAGCACCCGCAGACTACAGACCTGCTCTTTCAGAGGGAGTACGACCCCATCCAAAGCAGGCAACTGACCAATTATCCGAACTCGGGAACCACCAACCCACTCCTTCCTGCAATGATGCATTGACCACACCCTGGATCCACTCAGTCAGATCCCCTCGGCACACTTTAATATGCCAAGAAGGGCAGTGGTCAAGAGGACACAGTGCCAGCATCAATGCGAGCACCTTGTCTACATCATCAGGCCGCATCAACTGAAACCGTTCCCAAGAAGTTGCAGCAGACGCTGCACTGGACACCTCATTGGAGACTACAGTAGATGTGGATGGGGCATCAAGACTGCTACGGAGGTGAGCAACTTTACCCTCAAAGTGTCTTCCAAACAATTCACAGTGAGCCTCCGAAAGGTCTAAAACTCCATTTCCTGGAGTTGATGTCAACAGACCCTTGATAATACGGAAAAGCTCCATTGGTCAGCTACTTGAGGATGCGATGGAGGCAGAGAAGTGGGCCTTCTTTGCCGCCCTCACCACCACACAGTAGGCACGGTTATGATGTTTTACTCGTGCCCGATCAGCCTCACAGCACATCTTTTGCCACTTACACTGTAGCTGTTGTCCAGCCTGTTTCATTGCCCTTAACTCACTGGTGTACCAAGGTGCAAACCGGGCTCCATAATGCTGGAGACAGTGCTCAGGGGCAACTGTGTCAACAGCCTGAAGCGCCTCGCTGTTCTACAGCGTGACAAGGACTTCAACAGGGTCAGCTGCTCTATCTACTGGGAACTTCCCCAGGGCATTCAGGAATCCTGTGGATTCCATTAGTCTCCAGGGGCAGACCATCTTAATCTGTCCGCCACCCCTGCAGGGAGGGATCTAAGTCTAAACTTCAACAGCAAGTGATCTGACCATGACAATGGGGTGACATCCACCCCTCTATCTCCAGCCAACCCCTTCCTCCATCTGGAGCAAAAACCAGCCTCAGAATGGACATTGAAATCACCCAGGACTATCTTTCTGGATTCTCCAATACCACAGCTAAGATAGCCTCTGCCAGCTCAGTCAGAGAAGCTGCCAGGCAGCAGGGTGGACAGTACACCAGCAGCAATCCTAGTTTATTCTCTTCTTGGCCCGACACCAGGTGCATGTCTTCACAGCCAGCTCGAAGACTGAGTGTCTTCCTAGTGACAGAGATGTAAGTTCTGTAGACCACAGCAACTCCTCCACCCCACCCCCACCTCTGTCCCTGCAGCCTATGTTGGTGTTGCACCAAGTATCCAGGTGGGCAAAGCTGGGTCAGATCAATTTCTCCCAGCTCACCCACCCAGGTCTTGGTAATGCACACCAAATCAGGACCTTCACCCATGATCAAATATGGATGAGTGTGGTCTTATTATGTACCGATCTGGTGTTAAACAATAGCACACACAGGCCAGTGGGCACAGCAGATGAACAATGAGGAACCTGTCCATGAGAGGAGTGAGAGCAAGGAACAAGGCATAGATAGCCGTGTTCCTGTCTTCTATGGTAGTTCACTACCTCCCCATGACTATACCTGGAAACCTGTGGAGAGTAGTTCTTGCCTTAGAGTACCTTTGTCTTGTAGTAAAAAGAATGAATAAAAGGGGGGAGGAAGAAAAGACAAACACTCTCTCTCATACACACACACACACACACAACTATCCCCCCCTCACTCTCTCTGATGAGATTGCTAATAAGAGAGGGGTTTTTCTGCAACAATAAAGATAGCTTACTTATTTTAGGAATGAAAAAGCTACTCTGGGGTAGCTCTCATGCACACACTTCAGCTTTTAAGAAGGATCTGGTGACTTCAGTGCACAAATTAAACTTTGGCAATCACCTAGGCTAAAGACTCTTGTGAGAGCAGTAAAGCTTCTTATAATAATGAATTTCCCCGCATTCACTTTTACCTTGCTTGTTATCTCAAGTCAAAAGAGAGAGGAGAGCTCCTATTTCTCTGTGTTCCATTCAGTTGGGGCTCTAACACTTTGAACAAATCAGCCCCTGAAGCTAGTTAAGGACACCCTCAAAGAATAACTAATGGTATTGTATAAAACAGACTCTTGTTGCATTTTTCTTTCCTGGGGCCCTTCCCTGAACTTGTCTTCTTCCAACACTTGGATTTATTCTTCGTACTTTCCCTCTTTGTTTTGGTGGGCTGGTTGGTTGTTAGGTGTGGATGCCTGTGTATGTGTTTTAAGCAGTTGTATTCTTTTCTTTTTGAAACAAGATGATCCAACCATTACCCTGGACAGAATGACTGTTGTTCTGAGGCCCTTCCCTTTCAACTACCCACTGCCTTTTGTTTACTTGTTCATAGATCTCTCTCTCTCTCTCTCTCTCTCTCTCACACACACACACACACACACACAGAGGAAATAAGTAAAATGGGTATGGCGGCTGCTGCGGCAAAACTTTGCTAGTTGATCTTGTTGTGAGAAATTGAGGGGAATGATCTGTTAGCTGCTGCACAGAGTCAGCAACACCCACAGGAAGAATGCATGGTTCTGAATGACTGGAGGCAGATCCCTGGCAGATCTCTGGGTGCCTCCTTATTCTTTTTTTGTGGCTTGTGTCCATTAGCTACTAAGAGAAAAAGGGGGGGAGGGGACAAAGGGACAAACAATGGTCCACTTCTGGCCACCCTGGTTAGCATCTTTCCAAGGTGAGGGAGTAGTTGCTTGATTTTTTTTTAACTGTTTCCCTTCCAGGAGATGGGTGGGAACCTGCTTCTAACGATTATGACTGGGAATAAGAAGAGAGAGGAGATGGGCAGAAGCATCCTGGAAGCCTCTCAGTCAGTGCTAATGTATTTATATGACTGTGGGTGACAGGAGGAAGATTGAGCTATGGCTTTGGGATTGAGGGGGTTCAGATTCTTAGGAGGGTGTTGCCCCACTTGGCCCAACAGAGAAGCCTTCCCTGGCTTATGTATTTCACACACTAAGGCTGCAATCCAATACACGTCTTCTCAGAAGTAAACTCTATTGTGTTCAATGGGTCTTTCTCCCAGGTAAGTGTGTGTTGGATTGCAGCTTAATTCAATAAAGTTTGATGTAATTGTGCTATCTGTATAGCATTAGCTAGTGAGGAAATTATCTGTAATCGCTAACATTCTCTGTTCTTTGAAGAATAGAGTTGCTTCACTTTGAAGCTTTGTGAAATAGCAAGTAATGCAGCATGCCTGCTTTCAGAGCATAGTAATGTAAATCATTTTGAAGCTATCAGAAGTATGGATTATTATTATGTTTCTATTTATCTACATGAATGCTGATTATGTGTTGTACTGTGATATAATATGAAAAACTGTAATGTCCCTTTCATATTACCAGCATAGTCTTTTTGGTCTATTACAGTGATGGGTCGAGGAAACTATTCATGCTGATGTCTTGGATACTCCATTTAACAGCAAATAGGCATGTTCAGATTGTTATGAATGCAACTTCTTTTGGGCAATGAAAGAGAAGCTCCATAAAAGGAAAATGAATGTCCTTCTCTTAATGCATGCTGAGAAAGTGATTCTCACTAATGCTTACTCTGAAGCTCACCTGGTTATAAATGGTGTAGAAAAAGTTCAGTAAACTGCTTTTAAAGGAGTAGGCAGTATTTTAAAATATGAGACAGTGTTGGGTAAATGGTAATATGTAAAATTATAAAGAGAAGAGGTGGAGGGAAAATCACATCTAAGTTTAATTAAACAAGGGGATGGGGTTCATTTTATTCACAGTTTTAATTGAAGCTTAGCTGAAATTAGGGGCAGAGAAGCACAGATGGAACCAAGGTGAAACGACAAACAAGTGTCTGAGTCAATGGATAATGGGCTATAACTTAGAATTTCATTAAATACCACTCTCCTGGGTGCTTTTTAAAATAACCTCTGGACTATCCACTTGGCCTACATTTCTTTCTTTTTTTTTTCTTTTCTGGCTGTCCATTGTCCATTAACCTTGAAATGAACAATGGCTTCCTCCCTTGTTATCTTAATTTTCTTCTCCTCTATTATAAGTATTCCAAACAGAAGGAAGAATTAACAGACAAACCCCACAGCAGACTTTGGGGTGAGGGGATGGTTGAATAATTAGCTGGTCTTGTATTTAAGTTTGAGAAGTACATTCAGTATGAGTTGTATTCAACAAAATTATCCCATTAGAGCAAGGACTTCTGTCTGGACACCATCTCCCTCTCCTTGCCCTCTAGTGCCCCTCCAAAATTTGTTCTGGGATGTTTTCCCAATTCTATAGAACAGATTTTAGGATGAGAGTGCATAGATAGAATAGAGGGAGAGGAAGTCCTGTGAAGGTGGAGGTCTTTGCAGTAATGGGATGTCTTTATTGGATACCACCAGACAGATGGAAAGATAGATAGATAGATGATGATGATTTATTAAATTTACATCCCACTCTTCCTCCCAGTAGGATATAAATAAAACAATTTTTAGGGGGGACAAGTTGATACCCCACCTGCAAATCCTGCCCTTACTTGCTGATCCAGCAGGGCTTTGGATGCAGCAGATCCACCACTTTGCACCCCCACCCCCACCCCCACCCAATTTAGACTTGCACTGCACTTTTTGTTCTCTATATCTATCTATCTAGTGAGCATTTGTGACTTTACAGGCAATGCACTGTCAATTTGAAGAAATATTTTAAAAGTATTTTCTGAAGTTCTTTGATGTTAGCTTATGTAAGTGTCTCTTTTTGTTCATGCTGGCCTATTCATTATTCACATATTAAATATTTGATTTTCCCTAGCTGGTATTTTCCGTCTGGTATTTATACACTGGAAATCTGTCTGCCTTTTTTTAATAAAAAACTTCTTACATGACCTAACATTTGCACACCAGGTAGAAAGCTCAGTTTTTTCCATGACTAGGTTAAAATAAGTCTACTGCATAATGTTCAAAAGAAGCCCAATAGCTCTGCTGAAATAATTTTTGTAACCTTGACTGGTTTTGGAGCTGCATATACTTGGTTAATTTTCTTCTGCTTCTAGAATTTTAATTACAGTCTGAAGGGTTTTGTAAGTTTCTAGAAAGGTGTAATCCAATTGTTAGTTGTATGTTACTTAAACTTATTTTCATATACAATTAATGGCAAACATCTCAACTGTTGCAAAGTAGACTAAATGTTAGATTTGCATGTCCAAAGAGATGGATTTTAAAAGTCTTAGATATAGATGTATATTTCAGTATAGATGCATGCCATATATCATGTTTGTGTCAGACCATTTAATAGTGTTTGCCACAATGTCAATTTTGAAAATCTTGCTCTTATGCATTTGTTTTGATCACTTAAATACTATAAGGAAACTGTTGGTTCTTTGCCCAATATAAGTGGGTAGAATGGCCAGACTGTAACTACTTGTATCCCAAGCATATTACAGGCCAAACAATCATTTTTTTTTAAAAAAAGAAGTTTCCTTACTGCTTTTCAAACTATAGTGAAGAAATTGTATTGTATTAGTTTTGCCTCAATCACTTTTTTGTTAGTTTGTAGAAACCAAACTAAAAGTGTGGGGCTACTGGCCTCCATCTTGTAGAAATGATAGCAGAAGCAGAGCTCAGAAGAACTAAGGTCACAATCCAACTTACAGGAAGCTGGTGGAAGTGGAGCTGGCAGAAGCAGAGCTAGCATCCAACATCCAACATCCGTTCAGGTGCTGTTGGGAGGGGAAGATGCAGGCTGTGCCAGCAGGGATCAGCAGAAGGGAACGAAATGCTTGTTGCCTCCCACCACCCCTTTTCCCAGCATAGTGGCTGCTGGGATGAAGGGCTACAGGACCAAGCCAAATGGGCTGAGGGTGCGGTGAAAGTCCCCCTTCCCTCAGCTCAGCTCCCCCGAATATCCCTTTTTGGGCCTTCCACTGGCTCCACTTGCGCCAGCCTTGGCTAAGCTGGCTGTGCCCCTGCTATGCCTGCCTAGGCGGCAGCATAATTCCCAACTGCACCATGGCTGTGCCGGGGGGGGGGGACTTCTGCTGGCAGAACCCAGCAGTGCCACCCTTCCTCCTCCTCCTCCACAGCACATCCTGAAGTTCCTCAGCCTTGCTGGATTGTGCCCTAAGGCAAATGTAACTACTTCCTTATTTATTTATTTGTTTCGTTTATGAATCACTTCCCCTGAGGTATTCCAAAGCAATTTACAATATAATAAAACAGCTACATACTGTATATAAAACCAGTTAAAACAATTGCATAACAATCTCCATTTAGAAGGCTTGTTGAAAGAGGAATGTCTTTAGTAGGTGCCAAAAAGACAATAGAGAAGGTGCCTGCCTGGTATAAATAGGAGAGTTCCAAAAGGTAGGTGCTGCCACACTAAAGGCCTGATTCTGATATTGTGTGAAACTGACCTCCAGATCGGATGATATCTGCAGAGTCCCCTCTCCTGCAGAACACAGTGACTGGTAGGATATGTATGTATGTTTAACTAGATTAGCTTCAATACATGTAATACATTCATTTTGTATGCATTTTGATGACTATTTCAGTTACCTTTTGATAGCAAGCATTTCCATTTCCTATAATTGTATGTCTTGAAATTATTGTTACCCATCCTGAGCTCTTGAGTTTTGTTTTATGCAAAGTGGTACTTTTCTAGAGTGAAGAACTCCAAGACAGATGTGGGGAATCTTTGGCCCTCCAGATGTTGCTGAACTACAATTACCATCCATCATCCCTGACCATTGACCATGCTTGCTGAGGCTGATGGGAGTTGTAGTTATGCTATGGCAAAAGTGGCAGCCATGGAGGGAATAAAACGCTTTATGAGTCCAGTAGAGTGCCTATCGAAAATAGAGAAATGGTTGATTAAGAAAGGAATGTGCGTGTGGGATGATGATTGTTTTAAGACAGATGACCCTATGAAAACCATGACTGAGGCCTATGCGGGATATTGCAAAGAGTGCAGGCCTTCCAAATCAAAGAAAAGTGCGGCAGCCGCTTGGGGAGATAAGGATGTTGTGCAAACACAGCTGTTGTGAAAGATGTTCCAGCTCTTTGAATAGTTCTGAGGAAACAGAATTTGAGTGTTTGAGGGCTACAACAAATACTATCTTTTCAACATAGTTGCAATCTAGGATCTGAATAATGTGAATGGACTTCCAAACATTTTTTGCATGAAGCACTACACACATGGCTAAGGCTAATTTTAACCCTTCAGAAACTTGGCCTGCTGTAGTCAAATTGGCTCAAAACACATGGTGATGTTTCATTTTGGAGATTGGTTCACACAGTTGGGTTCCAGGGTGACTACACTGCCAGGCAGTAGTGGCCAGTGTGTTGGGGAGGAGCTACCCTCTCAACACCAGAGTTATTGCAGCTTATCTGAATGGGGATGGGCTGGGACAGGGTGACAATAAGATTAGGGCTGTTAAGTGGATTAGTGAGAGTGTCTTATTTTGTTCCTCTGGTGCTTCTGTGCAACCCCAACCTCATAGAATCATAGAATAGCAACAGTAAGGGTAGTCAGGAGCTATCTCATCAATGACTAAACAAACCTCACAATCCCACAATGGGACAAGAGCTTCAACAGGAGCACCATACGTGCCAGCCAGAAAATCCCCCAGAGCATTCAGGATTCAATCAGATTCCATAAGTGTCTAGGACCATTTCAATGGGTCCCCACCCCTACAGAGTGGAGTAGCTGCATTCAGCCCAAACCTCACCAGTGAGTTATTTATCCATGCCAATGGACTCATAGAATCATAGAATAGTAGAGTTGGAAGTGGCCTATGAGTCCATCGAGTCCAACCCCCTGTTCAATGCAGGAATCCAAGTCAAAGCATTCCCGACAGATGGCTGTCCACCTGCCTCTTGAATGCCTCCAGTGTCGGAGAGCCCACTATCTCTCTAGGTAATGGGTTCCATTGTCATATGGCTCTAACGGTTAGGAAGTTTTTCCTGATGTCCAGTCGAAATCTGGCTTCCTGCAACTTGAGCCCATTATTCCGTGTCCTGCACTCCAGGAACAATCGAGAAGAGATCCCGGCCCTCCTCTATGTGACAACCTTTCATGTACTTGAAGAGTGCTGTCATATCTCCTCTCAGTCTTCTCTTCTCCAGGCTAAACATGCCCAGTTCTTTCAGTCTTTCCTCATAGGGCTTTGTTTCCAGTCCCCTGATCATCTTTGCTGCCCTTCTCTGAACCTGTTCCAGTTTGTCTGCATCCTTCTTGAAGGGCGGAGACCAGAACTGGACACAGTATTCAAGATGAGGCCTAACCAGTGCTGAATAGAGAGGAACTAGTACTTCACGCGATTTGGAAACTATACTTCTGTTAATGCAGCCTAATATAGCATTTGCCTTTTTTGCAGCCACATCACACTGTTGGCTCATATTCAGCTTGTGATCAACAACAATTCCAAGATCCTTCTCACATGTCGTACTGCTGAGCCAAGTATCACCCATCTTATAACTGTGCGTTTGGTTTCTTTTTCCTAAGTGTAGAACTTTGCATTTATCCCTGTTGAATTTCATTCTGTTGTTTTCAGCCCAATGCTCCAGCCTATCAAGCTCCCTTTGAATTTTCTTTCTGTCTTCCACGGTATTAGCTGTGCCCCCCAACTTTGTATCATCTGAAAATTTGATAAGCATGTTTTGTACCTCCTCATCCAAGTTGTTAATAAAAATGTTAAAGACCACTGGGTCCAGGACCGATCCCTGTGTTACCCCACTCGTTACTTCCACCCAGTTTGAGAAGGAACCATTGATAAGCACTCTTTGAGTACGATTCTGGAGCCAGCTGTGGATCCATCTGATAGTTGTTTCATCCAGCCCACATTTAGCTAGCTTGATAATCAGAATATCATGGGACACTTTGTCAAAAGCTTTGCTGAAGTTGAGATATATTATGTCCACAGCATTCCCACAGTCTACAAGGGAGGTTACCCAATCAAAAAATGAGATGAGATTAGTTTGGCAGGATTTGTTCTTCATAAATCCATGTTGGCTCCTAGTAATCACTGCATTGCTTTCAAGGTGCTTACAGATTGACTGCTTTATAATCTGCTCCAGAATTTTCCCTGGGATTGATGTTAGGCTGACTGGTCTGTAGTTCCCCAGTTACTCCTTCTTGCCCTTTTTTGAAGATAGGGACAACATTAGCTCTCCTCCAGTCAACCGGCACTTCACCTGTCCTCCATGATTTCACAAAGATAATAGACAGCGGTTCTGAGAGTTCTTCAGCCAGTACCTTCAATACTCTAGGATGCAGTTTATCGAGCCCTGGAGATTTGAACTCATTCAGAGTGATTAGGTATTCCTTGACCATTTGTCTATCAATCTCAAGCTCCAATCCTGCCCCTTCTACTTCATGTTTCCCAGGAGGGTCATAGACCCTTTTTTGGGAGAAGACTGAGCAAAAGTAGGAATTGAGCACTTCTGCCTTTTCTTTATCATCTGTTATCATTTTGCCTTCCTCATTGAGTAGCTGTGCCACCATTTCTTTTCTCTTTTAATATGGACATACCTGAAGAAAGTTTTTGTGTTGCTTTTAGCATCCCTCGCTAGTCTCAGCTCATTCTCAGCTTTAGCCTTCCTGACACCATCCCGGCAATTCCATGATACCTGCCTGTACTCTTCCTTTGTGGCCTGGCCTTCTTTCCACTTCCTGTATGTGTCCTTTTTTGTTTTCAGGTCATCTCTAAGCTTTTTGTGAAGCCACATTCTGTTGTTTCCCCCCTTTTTTCCTTGTTGGAATTGCTTGCCATTGCGCTTTTAGAATTTCCTTTTTTAGAAACTCCCACCCATCTTGGACTCCTTTTCTCATTAGGGTGGCTTGCCATGGAACCGTACTTAAAATTGTTCTGAGTTTATTCAAGTCAGCTTTCCTGAAGTCCAGGGTGCATGTATGGTTACTCTCAGCTTTCGCTTCTGTTAAAATCAAGAATTCAAGTCTGGTGTAGTCACTTTCCCCCAGAGTTCCCGTAACTGCCACTTCATCTACCAAATCATCTCTATTGGTTAGAATCAAGTCCAAGTCTGGTTGCTTCCTCCACTTTCTATAGGAGGAAGTTACCTCCAACACAAGTCAGAAATTTCTTGGAGGGGCCGTGTTCGGCAGAATTTGGGCCCCAAAGTCCTTGAGTTTCCTTCCCAGAGCTTCAAAGTCTGATGTTATTTCTTCATAGTTCCGTTTGACAGTATCATTGGTTCCCACATGGATGAGGAGAAAGGGATACCTGTCGGTGGGCTTGATGAGTGATGGCAACCTTTCTGTCACATCTCTAATCCTCCGTCCTGGTTGACAGCATACCTCACTGCTGCTCTGCCTCACTGCTGCCCTGTTCATCTAAATGGCAGTTATGCCAACGTTGAGAGGGCATTTCTGTGGCTCCACCATACCACACCCACCTCTGCTGCCAGAATAACATATGATCGTAGTTTAAAAGCTAGGCAGGTTAGGGCCTTTAAATGTATAGCCACTGCTTTAATTATTTTGTGCAAGTATGCACCTGATGACACATCTCATCAAGTTAATGAAATAGAAAAATACATTCACACTGATAACAAGAATAACACAGGTTACGGTGAGGAGGAAGATCAGTAATTTGTTTTAATTCTTTGTGTTTTTATTGGTTACTTGCACTGTTACAATACAAAGTTACCTAATGATTGGAAAAGGATAGGTGATTTGGGGTTTAAGTATGATAGTGGGATGGAGAGTTTGGGCTGAGATTTTCTAGACATTTTATGTTATTTTTTCAATGTTTTCACAACTGATTAAAAATAACAAAATACCCCAAAAAATGTTATTCCTGAAGCCAAAACATTTATTGATTAGACAGTTCATAATTTCAGAATTCATGTGCATAGTTCCAGTTCAGAGCAATGCACGTTGCTATGGTTTGGAACATGTTTATTATTATTTATTTTATTTATAAAATTTATATCCCAACCTTCCCCCCAGAAGGAGCCCAGGGTGGCAAACAAAACATTAATCTAAAACATCTTAAAAACTGACTTTAAAATATATTAAAACAAAACATCTTTAAAACATATTTTAGAAAGGCTTTAAGAACATCTTAAAAAGCAATTCCAACACAGACACAGACTGGGATAAGATCTGTACTTAAAAGGCTTATTGAAAGAGGAAGGTCTTCAGTAGGTGCCGAAAAGATAACAGAGACGGTGCCTATCTAATATTTAAGGGAAGGGAATTCCAGTGATCAGGTACTACAACACTGAAGGTCCACTTCCTATGTTGTACGAAATGGACCTCCTTATAGGATGGTATCTACAGGAGGCCCTCACATACAGAGTGCAGTGATTGACTAGGTATATAAAGGGTAAGAATCTTTCAAGTATGTTAAATGGTCTGATTTGACATTGGCCCCCTGAAAAATAGTCAAATTTGATATTTTAAATTTCAGAAAGATGATTTCTTCCATTTTAGTTAGGTACCTTATGTCATAATTAATGATCCCTAATTATTTCTTTTTGAAGGAATCAGAAAGTGGGTGAGCACCAATAAAGTCAGTCAGATTAGATAATTTGCAATTATGTACACTGTTCCACAACTTGCATGGATGCTGGTTGCAGTATCCCAGGAGCTGTACTCCCAACAAAGCATACATGGTTGAACCACATGGAATTACAAAAACCTGTACTACTGGCAGCATGGGAAATAATATGTCTGCTATCCACTCTTTCAGTTGCTGAGAGCTAGGCAGTGACCATAAATTGAAGCCACAAATCTGGCTCCTTATTTTCTCATAGTAAAGTGAGGTCCACCACAGCTCTCATCCTGAACATGTCATAAACTAACCAGGTCACCCCCTAGTACCACATACACAACACATACAACATGTCCAGGTATTTGAACAGCATGGGCCCCTTGCCCAACTGCTTCTACATCACTACCCTATTTATGTGAAAAAACATGGAATCTAGTTTGCCCCAAGACAGTTCAGTCTTCCTCCTGATGTTCTCTTAATCCTTCTCTTCCTCCTTATCCCTTCCCTCCTTCTTGGGCTCCCACATCAGCAGTATGAATACATCCACATATTGAGCTCTCCAGATTTTTTTCCCTTTGTGGAAGACAACAAATGAAAACCCAGAGGGACTCGCACCTCCCTAAAAGGAATAGCTTTCACATTAACTGATACCAAGGAACCTACCACTGCTTGCTTGTCCTTCAACACCCCCTTTTGGTGCCTCCCATGACTGTTGCTGCCACACTTGACTATCTACTGCCTCCACAGACCTCAAATGGCCCACCTCCCCATCCATCATAGATCACCTGCTCTGTCTCCTCTCCCCACCCCTTGGCAGTTACATGCCAGTGGTCGGAGCGTGAGCTTGAATTTCCTATGCAGCATGCATATTTTAGAAAGAATTTCTATGCCATGCTTAAAATATATGAAGGATTTAATTCTGATTCAGAAATTAGATTTTTATTTAAGATTTTATTTAAGATCCTTTAAGTATGATAAAGGCTTTATACATTTTGCGATTAGATAAGAATGTGTAGGCCATAGTGATGTTAACTTTCTTAGCAATTATTTATTCATTATAAGTGTAGCCACCAAATAGTTAAGGCAAACCAAGATTTGTATTAAACCGAGTTATGTGTGGTTTCAAGTAATGCCAGATTCATTGAGCTATAAATCAGTGTCACTCTGATTAGTACACTTCAGAAGATATCAAATATGGATTATTTTAAACTTTTTAAAAAGGATGGGCTAACTTAATTATCCTTTGTTTTATATTTCCTGTATTTTCTTTCAGTATTCATGCATTCATGCAGCACTTTTTCATATTAGTATTTATCCCTTAATGCTATATAGCATTTATATGATTAAACACAAATGCAATGTAAAAGTTATGCCATAAAAACCATCTGTAATTCCTAGACAGACTGTTAATTTGTTCTGCATTCTGCAGCTCTTTTTCTTTAATCTCATGGCAGTGTACTCATTGCGACAACATTGTGAATCTCCGCACAAACTCATTTGCTCTGGATAGGTGTGTAAGAGCGTGGTATCATGGGTGGATTACACTAAAAACCCACCTTGTCTAATCTCCTTTCCAAAAGTGCAGGATCCAGTTCCCCACATGTCAACAAACAGTACATAAACTCTAGACTACAGGGTGCCATAAGGAGAAAACATGTGGACATAAGAGAAGAGAGCCCATTCTCCCATTTCATGGCTCTTCACATTCTGCATAACTAACCACAATTTGATTCATGTTTCTTTTCAATGGCAGGTCTTTACGTAATTCATATCGTCATGTTTTCCTTTCATATTGGCTCTAGAAGCAGATGTGCCTCATTCCCTGAGGGGCTCTACAGGGGTGGGGGGAAGCCTCCATCTGCCTGATTCTCAGGCAAGGACAAGGAATGAATTTCTTGCACTTTTGAAAAAATAACAATAACAGTGCAAGTAAATAGACAATTGCAAGCTGCATAGACAAATAAGGCTTTCCTTCTAGATCTTCTATAAGAGTATGAAAGAAGTGACCCATTAAAAGTTCTGATTTATTTTATTTATTATTTATATATTAAATGTATATGTTCCCTTTCCTCCCAAAGGAACCCAGGCCAGTAACTTCATAAGTACCATGAAATTAGTCTTAAGAGCAAAGGCTAGAATCCTAACTGTGTCTACTCAGATGCAAGTCCCACTGAATTCAGTGGGGCTTACTCTCAGGTAAGGGGTCAGGATTGCAGCCTCAAGTCTTTGCACATACAGTCCCACTGTTCAACACAGTTAATAACTATTGTCTAATTAATCTCTCCTCCCCTTAAATATTAGACAGATCTCTGTTATCTTTTCGGCGCCTACTGAAGATGTTCCTCTTTCAGCAAAGCTTTTAAGTAGAGACTTTATCCCAGTCTGCATCTGTTGGAATTGTTTTTAAGATGTTTTTAAAGCTTTTTTAAAAAGATGTTTTTAAAGATGTTTTGTTTTAATATATTTTAATGTCTGTTTTTATGATGTTGTAGAGTGTTTTTAGTGGTTTTTTTTGCTGCCCTGGACTCCTACTGGGAGGAAGGGCGGGATACAAATTTAATTAATCAATTAATTAATAATTAATTATCATAATCATCATCATCTATATGGCATGTGCAGCTTTCCAGTGCAATCCTAACAATGTCTCCTGAGAGGTAAGTCTTATTGAATTAATAGGGCTTACGACTGGGTAAGTGGGTTTGGGTTACAGCCTTATTCTATGTATGTTCATTCACAGTACATCTTAGACTCATAGTGAAGGAAACCTCTTTGCTTTAGAAATCACACCCTCCCCTTGCTCTGTTTCTGGAAGGAGCCTCAACCTTAGGTGTGGTTTGGACAGCACAAAATCCCTACAGTGTAGCAGAGGCTGCAATCCTAAACGTGTCTACTCCGAGACAAAACCCAATGGATTCAATAGGACTTACTTCCAGGTAAAGGGTTAGGATTTCACCTCAATCCTAAACACATTTCTTTAGACATAAGTCTCACTGTGCCTTTAGGATGGCTCAGATATGCTGCTCTAGCCTTCTAATGCCAATGTGGGGTGCACTACCTAACCCCCTTATCTTAGTATGCAGCAGACTGTATGCACAACTGTGTGCAATAATCTTTGCACAATGCAGAAGAGAGAACTGGCTCTGAGCACAGAAGCCCCAGATGAGTTCATAAATTTAGAAAGCAAGGATTGAAAAGCTTGGAGAAACTCTACATTATAGGAGTTGTTTCCTTCAGAAAAGATTTGTGCTATGGAGAAAGTGAAACAGGAACTGCCTCACCGATCGGTGTGGCCAAATACAAAACTGAAAACCAGTCTTATGTATGAGATTTGCAGGGTAATCCTGTGCATGTTCACTCAGAAGTAAGTTTCACTCGATTGTATTCAATGTAGCACTAAAGTGAATGTTCCATCAGCACAAGCGAATGTTCTCCCTCTCTCCTTCCCCTTCATGCTCCATACATCTGTTTTGGGGTTTCCCCCAGCCCTCCAGAGCAGATCTGGGAATGGCACAGGAGAGTGGGAAAGTCCTGTTGTGCTGGTAGTAATCCTTGCAAGCGTGTTTAGTTGAATACCACCCACTAGGTTCAATGGAGCTTACATCCAAGTCAATGTGCATAACATCATAGCAAGAGGACAAGGAGTCTGATGAGAACAAAATGGCACAATTATTACCGGCCATCATCACTTCATCATCTATAAGCATTTTATTTATCTTTTCTCTTTCATTACTATCCACAGAGTGCAAATGCAATGCAATGGTGATCACGGTAATACTGTAATTGGTATTAATTATGTAATATTCACAGCTTTGGAATCTGGTGTCAACAAATGCTGGGTACATTCACATGAAGCAAATCCAGCCCTTGCAATGAATGAATATGCAGTCAGTTTGCAATTTTTGCACACATTTCTGTTACCATCAGAATTCTCTGACATTCCTAGCAATTGGTAATAATCATCACTTTGTTTCTAGGGAGCACTTCTCACAGTACTGTGTGATACTATGGATACCCAAGTACAAAACAGATGTGCTGCTTATCAAGTATAATGGCTGCATGAGTATATTTTTTTGGGGAAATTGCACGTTAAAATATATGTGACCAGTGTTTTGTTGTTGTTATATGCCTCCAAGTCGACTACGACTTATGGCGACCCTATGAATCAGTGACTTCCAAGAGCATCTGTCATGAACCACCCTGTTCAGATCTTGTAAGTTCAGGTCTGTAGCTTCCTTTATGGAATCAATCCATCTCTTGTTTCGCCTTCCTCTTTTTCTACTCCCTTCTGTTTCTCCCAGCATTATTGTCTTTTCTAGTGAATCATGTCTTCTCATGATGTGTCCAAAGTATGATAACCTCAGTTTCATAATTTTAGCTTCTAGTGATAGTTCTGGTTTAATTTGTTCTAACACTCAATTATTTGTCTTTTTCGCAGTCCATGGTATGCACAAAGCTCTCCTCCAGCACCACATTTCAAATGAGTTGATTTTTCTCTTATCTGCTTTTTTTACTGTCCAACTTTCACATCTATACATAGAGATTGGAAATACCATGATTTGAATTATCCTGACTTTAGTGTTCAGTGATACATCTTTGCATTTGAGGACCTTTTCTAGTTCTCTCACAGCTGCCCTCCCCAGTCCTAGCCTTCTTCTGATTTCTTGACTATTGTCTCCATTTTGGTTAATGACTGTGCTTAGGTATTGATAATCCTTGACAAGTTCCATGTCCTCATTGTCAACTGTAAAGTTACATAAATCTTCTGTTGTCATTACTTTAGTCTTTTTGACGTTCAGCTGTAGGCCTGTTTTTGTGATTTCCTCTTTAACTTTCATCAGCATTCATTTCAAATCATTACTGGTTTCTGCTAATAGTATGGTATCGTCAGCATATCTTAAATTATTGATATTTCTCCCTCCAATTTTCACACTTCCTTCATCTTGGTCCAATCCTGCTTTCCGTATGATATGTTCTGCATATAGATTAAAGAAATAGGGTGATAAAGTACACCCCAGTCTCACACCCTTTCCGATGGAGAACCAATCGCTTTTCCATATTCTGTTCTTACAGTAGCCTCTTGTCCAGAGTATAGGTTGCGCATCAGGACAATCAGATGCTGTGGCACCCCCATTTCTTTTAAAGCATTCCATAGTTTTTCATGCTCTACACAGTCAAAGGCTTTGCTGTAATCTATAAAGTACAGGGTGATTTTCTTCTGAAATTCCTTGGTCTATTCCTTTATCCAACGTATGTTTGCGATATGATCTCTGGTGTCTCTTCCCTTTCTAAATCCAGCTTGGACATCTGGGATTTCTCGCTCCACATATGGGAAGAGCCTTTATTGTAGAATCTTGAGCATTACTTTACTTGTATGGGATATTAAGGCAATAGTTCCATAATTACTGCATTCCCTAGGATTCCCTTTCTTTGGAATTGGGATGTATATGGAACGCTTCCAGTCTGTGGGCCATTGTTTAGTTTTCCATATTTCTTGACAGATTTTTGTCACAATTTGGACAGATTCAGTCTCAGTAGCTTGTAGCAACTCTATTGGTATGCCATCTATTCCTGGTGATTTGTTTCTTCCAAGCATTTTAAGAGCAGCTTTCACCTTGCATTCTAAAATTTCTGGTTCTTCATCATACGGTTCCTCTGTGAATGAATCTGTCATCCTGGCATCTCTTTTATAGAGTTCTTCAGTGTATTGCTTCCATCTTCCTTTCATTTCATCTCGGTCAGTCAGTGTGTTTTCCTGTTGATTATTCCACATCTCTACTCTTGGTTTAAATTTCCCTTTCATTTCTCTAATCTTTTGGAACAGGGCTCTTGTTCTTCCCTTTTTGTTGTCTTCTATTTCTATACAGCAACTATTGTAATAGTTTTCTTTGTCCCTACGTACTAGTCGCTGTATTGTAGCATTTAGGGTTCTGACTATGTTTCTATCTCCTTTTGCTTTTGCTTTCCTTCTCTCTTTAACCATTTTAAGAGTTTCTTCAGTCATCCATTGAGTAATTTCTTTCTTTTTAACTAGAGGTATTACCTTTTTGTATTCTTCCCTGATAACGTCTCTGACTTCATTCCATAGTTCTTCTGGTTCTCTGTCAACTAAGTTTAAAGCCTCAAATCTGTTCCTATTTGATCTTTATATGCTTCTGGGATGTTATTTAAATTGTACTTTGGCATTATGATTGCTTTGTTGTTCTTTAGCTTTACTCTGATTTTCGATATTACCAGTTCATGATCTGTACTGCAGTCTGCTCCTGGTCTTGTTTTTGCAGAAAGTGTGGAACTTCTCCATCTTCTGCTACCAATTATATAATCAATTTGATTCCTATATTGACCATTTGGTGATGTTCATGTGTACAGTTTTCTTTTTGGTTGCTCAAAAAATGTGTTCGCAAGAAACAAATTATTGGCTTCACAGAATTCAATACGTCTTTCTCCTGCTTCATTTCTATCTCCTAGGACCCATTTCTCCACAATTCTTAATTCTTCTCTGTTCCTTACTTTTGCATTCCAATCCCCCATGACTATCAGCACATCTTGTTTTGGTGTGTGATCGATTTCTTCCTGTACTTCTGCGTAAAATTTCTCCAATTCCTCTTCTTTTGCATTTGCCGTTGGAGCATAGACTAGGATGATGGTTATGTTGATAGGTTTCTCATTTAATCTCATTGATATCACTCACTCAGACCTTGCATTGTAGCTCCTAATTGCTCTTGCTACAACACTTCTCACTATTAAAGCAACCCCATTTCTTCTTAATTTCTCATTTCCTGCATAAAATATTTTGTAGTTGCCTGGTTGAAAATGTCCCATTCCCGTCTAGTGACCAGTGAGTGGAACTGTATCAAGCTCCTGCTTCCGTATAATTTTTAAAGGGGACTACACCAAGAGATTTATGCATGGGCTCTTCATAATTGATGTTCAGAATATTTATTTAGCATTTGAGTATCCATACCAGAGTGCACAAAAATTCCGTGAGAAGTCAGTGTGATGTTCCTGTATTAATGTATATATGGTAAGTGCTGTTTGTATAGAAGATATATGGTAAGTGAAATGAAAGAGGAGGGGGGAGTAAATGAGCAGTAGAATGCTGGATGATTGGCTGGGTGTTTGGATGGCTGAGAGTATAAATGGAAGGATGACAGTTGAATCTGGGTGGACGTTAGTGGGTTTGAGAGGTGTTTGGTGGACGTTAGTGGGTTGTTTTGGTGGAGTTGGGAGGTGGGTGTGAGTTGGTGTATGTCAGGAGAGTGTGGAGAAAGAGGGAGGTGGAGTTCGGATTAGTAATAAGTCAAATATCACAGTAATAGATGAAACCATAAGCTTGTAGATCATTATCAAAGTTATCTTGTTATTAATGTTATTTAATAAATACTATTTTGGTTTACCGAAGGCCTGATCCTTGGCTGGGGTTTCACAGACCAGAAGGGAGGGTAAGGTAATAACTAAGGCTGAAGGGAAACAGTAACAAATGGTGGCAGCGGTGAAGAGGAGAAGATAACATTATAAGTATCCAGAGCAACCCCGAGTTATGAGTTATCTGCATTGATACAAGGGGGTTGGGAACAGCATAGGGACGCAGTCACGAATGTAACCGGATAGAGAGACTCAGGCAAGGTCTCTGGGAACATTGGTTGTAGAACGTGACTGGTGGTGCTGCCTAGCAGGGGGATCTATTGAGATCTGTGCTAGAGTGGAGAGAGAAACCATAAAAAAGGACAGTCCAGACTGGTGGAGTCCCTGGTGGTGCCTAGTAAAAGGCAGTAGCCACGAGCAGGTAGGAACCTGACAGGGAGAGCCAGGGAAGGGCGTCACAGTCAGCCTAAGATTTCTGAACTTCTGTACACTAGATGGAGACTCTTTGTGTGTGTTTGTGTGTGCATTTCCTTTTTCAAGGGAAGAAAAAGCTGCAATGAAGTTATATCTTAACATTGAATGAATAGGTCAGTATGATGTTATCTGATGATGTGGTTGACCTTTGACTTCTACCCTAAGGTAAAATTATCCTACCTTGTTTCTACTGCATCTTTATGTTCAGGTTGTTTTACATCCAAAGCATACAGTATTTATGATTTTTCATTTTTTTTAAGTTGAAGCTTGAAGAAACTCAACTTGACGAGTTTTTGCTCTGGGTTTCAGAGCGTATTCAAACCTGAAATTAAGATGTAAGTCATGTTTTGTAGTTATGAAAGGAACTGGAATGTGCAACCTATGAGGCTTAACACAAAGGAAGAGTGCTTTAAAACCAGTGGAGTGGACACAATTATTCCCAGGTTATTTTGGTTTTGTGTTGAAATTTATCTGAAATGTTAAAACTGTCAAAATGCATTTGTCTTAAAGAAAGTTTTAAAAAGTTTTTTAAAAGTTCTCCCAGAACTCCTAGCCAAGAGAATTTAGTTTATTATAGTTCACTTGTATTAAAACAGATTGCTCATGTTTTTGTGTTTGTGTATGCTGTGAAAGACTGAAATTTCAGCCTTTCACATGAGTGCACGCTCACACATGGAATAGCTTTTTACTTCACAACATTTGGAAGGCACCACAATGATTACCTCTGGCTTAGAAAACACGGAGCTGGATAGAAAATCTGACTCACAATAAGCCAACTTCCTGTGTTCCTGTTGAGCATGCAAAAGGTACTCACCTCCTCTGGATAGAAGGCCTGGAAAAGACCCAGAAATCTTAGGCAGCTATTGCCACCTGAGTACACTGAGTAGATTTGCCAGTGATACGACTCAGTACAAGGCAGCTCTATACGTTTGACTGACAACATTCTACTTCTATTGAAGTTGCAATGGTGTTTTTGAAAAATTCATCCATTTCAACTAGATTTGGAGACTCCATAGATCAAACCTACAATGTTACATCCAAACTGATTTAAGGGCATGTTGGCTTAGTAAGTACTAGCATTGAGGGTTTTTTCTATGTGCATCAAATTGCAAAACTTTGGGTTTGTCAAGAACTTGCAGGTGACAATACTTGACTGATGTGCTGCATTTGGCTTGGTAGGTCACTTAATGTGCAGATCCGACTTGCAGTGTGAGTAGCCTATCAAAGTTGGGTCTTCTGGAGCTCAGTTTGATTTGATTTAGAATTAGTGTGTGAACTCAAAAGCACACATATGAAAGTTAGTTATACTCAATGAAACTTGCATATTAAACATAATCAGAGTTGTGGCTGTGTTAAACTAAGGCAGGCTTAATTGTATGCACTACTTACAGACTTTATCTAAATAATTGTTGTTGCTTGTTTCTGCTGAAAATATTCAATAAAAATGAATTTTAAATACATACATACATGCATAGTGATATAACCCTAACACTGGCACCACTGTACCCTTCATTGAATAAAATACAATTCTTATCCACACAGTCTGAAAGCAATGGTTAGAAATGGGAACAAATGGAATAAGTAGCTGTTAAAATCAACTGTGGAAAGGTATCATTTCCGTTATCTGAAAAAGGCATTGTGGTGTTAACCAAAAACACATCAGTTGACTTTAACACACAAGAAGGCTTTAGTACAGGTATGGGGAACCTTTGGCCTGCCAGATGTTGCTGTGCTACAGATCCCATCATCCTTGGCCATTGGCCATGCTTGCTGGGGCTGATGGAAATTCAACATCTGGAGGGCCAAAGGTTCCCCATGCCTGCTTTAGTAGATTACCTTAATAACTTGACATAGTAATTTATGAAAAGATGTAAACTATACATTGTGACAAATATAAATATGCCAGTCTTTAATTATATAAATTATCCAAGTTAAATTAGAAAACTGAGTGGGAAACAAAGTGGATGTAACACGTTGACCAATAACACAACAAAATGGGGGTTATTCATTTATCCATAATTCTCACGTATTAAACAATAATGTTTAAATGCTTGCATATTTACTGATTTAGAAAAGCCATCTAGGAAGAGGTCTACAAATAGAAAAAATATTCGTAGAATATATGGGTAGTTATATTTTTCTATAATTGTGTAAGAAACTGCAGTGATTCTGAGAGCTTGAAATGTAGTCATTTTTTCTGTGCTCTGAGAGAATATCAAAGAGTTGAGAAATGAGAAAAGACTTTAAAGGTTCCCCTTTCTTTGTATTCTAGTAACTGTAAACCACTGTGCAATCTCCCTTTTTATTTTTTCTTTCTTTTTTCTTTTTTCTTTTTTTTGAAGTCCTAGTTAGCATTCTTTACAGAGATGAGAAGCAGCAAAAGGATAATTGTTTGAAATTATTTGAACAAACATTTTGACTTTTTCAGGTTTACTTTGAGCATTCTCCTTTTTTCATGTTGCCTCTTTTTCAGTCAGCTTAGCAAAAGAATTTGGCCACAGTCTTCTGGGACACTACCTACTGAAATGCCTCTTGGAGGGAGCTATAGCAGGAGTATGTGCTTTGCATGAAAAGTGTCCCAGTCTCACTTCCTAGTATCCAGCCAAAAGATTCCTAGTGACAGGGGATGTTTAAGTACTCTGCCTGAGCTTAGGTACAGATGCTGCCCTTCAGGGGTGCTAGATGGATCACAGGGTTAACATGGTATATGGAAACCAAAAAAAGGCAAAGCCTCAAAATGATGCTTCAAATAGAGAAATATATAAAAGTTAAAATATACCTAGTATATTTTGGTGAAAACAACAGAGGTGCTTGTTGTGAAAGAGTAAAACACACTGTTTAGTGGGGGGAAATGGGGTCAAGTAACAATGAAATGCAAAATGTACTTTCTGTGACAATTCTGTTTGACCCCCCCAGTTTATCACTTTCCTCCATCTTATACCGTTTTAAAAGGTATTGCCTCCTTTGCTCCTCTAGTAGCAGTTTGACCACAGAAACAGAGAGCAGGAGGAAAGTACCCAAGTGCCACTGAGGATGCTTTTTGCATAGGTTTGCTGCTATGGTTTAGGAAAGAGAAATGTGAAAACTGCTTGCCAGTTGATGTAAGTAGATAACTGTTATTAAGATTTTTATGGGTTCATATGGCAAAATGTGTCCTCTGCTTCATTTTCATGTTCAGAAGATATTTATAATTTCATATCTACTTCACCTCATTGTCACATGTATTTTGTTTGGTGTCAGCTCTTAAGAGATCTTTTGTGGTAGACCTACATTCAAGAATCATTCCATCCACACTAGGGATAAATAATTTAACTGACCTTTATTCTATGAGCATGAAAGGAATTATTGGTGGGTATGCACATGAAAAAATTATCAAAATTTCATTGCTGTAAACTCGTGAAATAATGTTGCTGTAGAATTTACATAAGAACAGTACACATAATATTTCTATATTAAATAGAATTTAGGACATAAAAGGAAATAAACTGTGGTTTACAAGACAGAATATTCAATATAAATATCTTATGCCAGCCTTTCCCAACCTGGCACTCACCAGATGTTTTAAACTACAGCTCCCATCATTCATCGCCATTGGCCATGCTGGCTGAGGCTGATGGAAGGTGGTCCAGCAATATCTGGAGCACACCAGGTTGGGAAAGGCTGCCTTATACCTATTAGCAAAAACATAGAATATGATGAATGGCCTTATCTTTTCCTTTCATTATAATCAATTTCTATTGCCATTTGCATTTGGTTTTCCTGCAGGTGGTCGATCAGATTGATACACTGACTTCTGACTTGCAGTTGGAGGATGAGATGACAGACAGTTCAAAAACGGACACATTGAACAGCAGCTCAAGTAGCACAACAGCATCCAGTTTGGAAAAAGTCAAAGTGCGAGCCAATGCGCCACTTATCAAGCCCCCAGCCCATCCATCTGCCATTCTCACAGTACTAAGGAAGCCCAACCCACCACCACCTCCTCCACGGTTGACTCCTGTAAAGTGTGAAGACCCTCATAGGCCAGTTATCCCTGCCAACCCTCTAAAGACTAATGGAACTCTACTACGAAATGGAGGTTTACCGGGCGGAACAAATAAAATTCCAAATGGGGATATATGTTGTGTACCTAATAGTAACTTGGACAAAGTTCCAATGCAACCTTTGATGCATAGATCTGAGAAAGACAGATGTCCTCTGCCTGGAACAAGGGAACGGGTACGATTTAATGAAAAGGTCCAGTACCATGGCTATTGTGCTGACTGTGATGTTCGGTATAATATTAAAAATAGGGAGGTTCACTTGCACAGTGAGCCTGCCCACATGCTGGGAAAGCTTCCTCACCAATGTCCTCCCTTACCACCACCACCACCACCACCTCCTCCTCTTGCACCTCCTCCTATTCCGCTAGAAAATGGAGGGGTGGGACTGAGCCCCAGTAGTAGCTTTCTTCCTCTCAGACCTGCAACTGTGCCTCCACAAATTGCACCAAAACCCCAGAAGACCATCTTGAGGAAATCAACCACTACAACAGTGTGATGTATCCCACTTGGAAAACTGTTTTTTCTTATGTATAAAACATAAAAAATGTAATGAGCACTTTCTACTCAAGCAATAAAAAGCCCAAATATATTACACCCTTTCTTCGATGAAGTGGCATCAAAATCACATGGTAAGTACAGAGAAAACTGATGTTTGATGCACAAACACATTGTAATGATCATGGTGTAGGTCATCACTGGGATATATTTATTAATATTACAGCAGAACACCTTTAGATGTGGCCTAGTAGACAGTTAAACATTATTCTGAGAAACTATAGATGTGCAGTAGCAGTTAATTGTGAAGTCAAATATGGTTTAGAAAATACAGTAATTTGCACTGCCAGAAACTGCAGAGATCGTGGATTCAAAAAAGAGTTTGTAGTGGAAGCAAAGAAATGCCCTAGAATATTGTATTGTATTGCATCTCCTTTTTTTTCTCAAGAAAATCTGGGTTTTTGTTTGACAACCCAAATGTTCGTCATGATCACTTTAAAATGCCCCCAAAAGAGTAATTTCAGGTTAGCAGTGTTCCCATCAAGGGGAAATAGGGTAGGAGTACTTTTGTCAGCTTCCATTTCCTTCCCCACCCTCAACTCCATCCCTGAAAAATGGTTCAAATGTCATTTGTTAATTATAGATCTTCAGTTTCTTTTTAATGTTGTCCTTCTGCAAAATAATCACCACAGTGACAGCAATAATAATTTTGCCATAGGATATTGGGTCAGGTGCTTAAACACTTGAAACACTCTGAAAATATTAAAAGAAACTTCCCAGAAACAAAATATTATAATTCAAAAGCTTGCGCGCTCTCCCTCTTTCTCTCTCTGTCCCTGTTTCTTTATATTTGGTTGACTGACTGTTATTGGGGAAAATCCTCTGATGCTTAAAAATGTTTGCAGAGTCAGTAGTTTATTTTAAGTATGTCGGTTATGAGGAAAAGGTGATTGATCAATCAGTGAAGTGCTCCTTTAGTAAGCCTTATGTTTACGGACGTGCTTGCAATTTTAAATGAGTGATATGGAAGATCCTAGGAAACAGTTATATAGTTATATATGATTAACACAGCCAAAAGGTTTAACTTGAAAATTAGTTTAATGAGGATGGTATTTCTCTGGTCTTAAAAGTAAAAGCCTTATCCTTTTATTAGCTTGAATCCTAAGTTGTGTGAATGGAACTTTGCACATGGACCAGGGTTTTTTCCTTTCACTCCCTTTCCACAAGATACACCCTTTTATGCAACTGACACTTGCTAAAATTCCCTCTTCTACACAACTATTAAACATGCAGGAGCCTCATCTTTTTCACCTAGCCACCCTAACGGTTGTCCTGTTACAGATGATAAGCCACACAGGAGAATACAGCATGCTTCTGGGAAGTGGGGAGGGGGGGGAGAGGGAGAGACTGAAGCAGGAAGGAGGAATGGGCAGTAATCAGGAACAACCCCCCTCTTTTGCTAAGGGAAGTACCTTCCACTTGCACAGTGACAGCTTTTTGTCCAAGCCAATAGTTGCAATATTAAACTGAAATGAAAATTTAGTAGCTCCATTGTTTTAGATGGTAATAGTTTATCTGTTAATATGTTTGTAGCCTTGGTTCATCAGTTAATCAAACCAATGATGAATAAGGCCATAGTCCTGGCAAATTAAAGCACTGTTAAGAGCCATTGATTTTAAAGGAAGGGAGGTGAGCGTTTGTTTATATATAACAAGTCATATATGCTTTTGTAGGGGAACCATGTTATTCAACCTGGTATTAAAAACTCACTTAGGTTGCAGTCTTGTAGGCAAGTCCCATTCAGTGGGGCTTATATCCAAGTAGACATTGTGCAAGATTTCATTGTTAAACTCTTATGATCAAATGCACATAGCTGTGTCAATGAATTAACTTTGGAATGCACAAAAACCCAGCAACCTTTGGAGATCATGTTCTAGGGGTATTGCCAGTTCAGTGATCTGCCTGCTCTTGTCAACGGTTGTATGTCACTTTCTGTGGCATTTCAAGTGCTGAGGGTGATTCTAAGTGCAACAGCACTGAATGCTTGCTGCTCTGGTGGCAGAAAACCTTTAATAAGACCCCAAAACCTAGTTGAAGGCACAAGAGGGTTCTCATTAGAATTCTAATTCTGCCTAAGCCTAATTGTATAAGATGTTTTGCCAGTACAATATCTCATAGGTTCAGGATGTAAATTAAAAAAGAGAGAGAGAGAGTGCCTACAAACCACATAATAGTCTCTTGACTATTTTACCAATTTTGCAGGCCAGGATTGCAGCTTAACTCTGAAGATTTCTATACAATGGAGGATATAAATGTAAAGAAAGGGACATAAATGTAAGAAAATATAAATAAATGAAATAACATTAATGGAGATTTACAAGAAATGTCTTAAGAATCTTCCTATATAATAAAAAGGTAAGCCATCATGCCGTCATGTCATCATGCAGTGTGACAGCAGGGATGGGGCATGGCAACAAAGATGGCTTACCTGGTGAGTGGGTAAGCTACATGGCGACGGCAGGAGAGGCCAGGCGGAAGAGGCCCCAGAGACTGCAGGAGAGGCCGGGCAGGAGAGGTCAGGTGGGAGAGCAGTTGCTGCCTGGGTGGAAGTATGGTGGCGGCAGCAGCAGCACCTTGGCTACACCGGCTTACTGGGTAAGCAGGGGGGCTATGCAGTGGACACTGGAGCCTGGGCAGGAGGTTGGTGGTGGCAGCAGCAGCAGCAGCAGCTCAGTAACTGGATCAGAGGCTGGGCAGCAGCTCTAGGGACAGATGGGGGAGTTCTGGTGATTGGTGGAGGGAAAGGGGAAGAGATCTGGTTACCTGTGGGGGGAAAGGTTCTGGTGACCCAAGGGGGGAGCTTTAATGATAGTAGGCAGGGTTGGTGAGTGAAGCAAGCAGGGGCAGCAGCCCCTAGTGCAGTTAGTATAGTTTTGAAACTGATGAAGGTTCTCAAGTGATTGTGCCTACTTGCAGTCTTAGCTGGAATTTGTGACATTAGAGGCATGTATGTTATAAATTAAAACAATGTTTTATGCCGGAGTAGCCAATGTGGTGCCCTATAGATGCTGCTGGACTTCAGTTCACATCAGTTACTGCCAGCATGGCCAGCGTTGGTGGGAGTTGTGGTCCAATAATATTGGCATACTATCATTAGGATAATTATACAGCCACGAGAGTGGCTGTATACTATAGCCAGCGTGGATTTTTCACATTCCGCAATGTTAAATTGAAAATACCCCCCATGCCATTCTGATGCTTCCCATAAGCTCATTTCTTTTCTTTTTTTCATTAATTTTTATTCAAATTTTCAAAGACAAAAAAAACAAAACAAAACAAAACAAAAACAATTAAACAATAAAATAAAATGTTGAGTTCCGATTTGTCGCAGATCAGTTATAAGTCTACAATATATAACAATCCTATCTCTAAAATTATATTATAAAATCACTTTCCTCCAGTAGTTATCTTAATTAATCCTCAAATCTCATAAACATTATTTTATTCTTTCCACAAAAAGTCAAAGAGAGGTTTCAATTCCTTGAGAGATATATCTTTCAATTTTTCTCCAAATAAACATGTCACTTAATCCATCTAATTCAAATCTGTTAGGCCCAATAATTTCAATAGCCATTCTTCCATTATCTATATTAATTCCATCTTCCATCTTCAATAATCCTGTTAAGTCCAGTAATTTCAGTAGCCATTCTTCCATTATCAGTATCCCATAATAATCTTGTTGTCATAGCCATAGTCCAAGTAAACATATCAATTAATCCATCTAGTCAAATCTGTTAAGTCCAATAATTTCCATAACCATTCTTCCATTATCAATATTAATTCCATCTTCCATCTTCAATAGTCCTGTTAAATCCAGTGGTTTCAGTATCCATTCATCCATAATCAGTATCCCATGATGATCTTGCTGTCATAGCCATAGTCATATAACAAGAGTCTGATGGGAATTTCCCCCATCACAAATATGTCCTTGCCATCAATTCTGAATATGTTGTTGAAATATTGTTGTAAAGTCACATCTCTGCTCTGGGTGCATCTCTGCTCTGTCATATATTTGTAGTTAATTCCATAAATTTTTTCTATGTCAAGCCCCATCACATCATTCCAGTCAAGAATTCTGAATATGTTGCTGAAATATTGCTGCAAAGTCATATCTCTGTTCTTCTTTTTTACAAAATGCACTGGCTCATCTCTTAAGAGTTTCTCCACTGTCACATATCTGTAGCCAACTCCATAGATTTTTTCTATGTCAAGCTCCATCACATCATTCCAGTCCAGAAAATTATCCAAGACATTGATAACTTTACCACCAAAATCTTCATTAATTTCTTCAGAGACAACGTTGAATTCCAAACAGTAAACTTTATTTCTATCATCCATAAACTCCAAATCTTTTTCCAATTTCACATTTGTTCCAGTCTCCAGGGCTTGTAGCTTCCCTATCCCATCAAACTCCTCTCTCACAGAATCCACTATTTCTTTAAGCTCCTGCATCATTTTATTAAATTCAATTTTCATCTCCTGTCTACCCTGTCTCAGGGTTTGTTTCATTATCTCAATCTCATCCATTATTTTCTGAAACATAATTTCTTCCATGGTCTCAATCACTTTCCTGGCTGCCATTCTTAAAACCACAGAAACAAAAATTATTTCAGCCACAATTGGGTTAATATTCCAGGCTTGCTTATATCACTGTAGACAATACAGCCTGCCTTATCTCTATGTGTTCAGGAATACAAAACAAACTTAGTTCCCAACATGAAAACAATTAGTGGCATCGTGAACAAGCAGATTCGTCAAAATGAAATAGACCAAAAAAAAATTTTCCCCCCTCCTCGAAATAGAAATCCCTCTTCCGTTGGTATCTTTAGAATGCACCTCCAGGACAGCTTTTTGCGATAAACAAAGATAAGCTTTTTCGATTTCTTTCCTCCTTAATTTCGTTAGTGAAAGAGAAAAGCCATAACTCACCTAAACAGTTCTTCACAGCTGATTCATTGACAAATCTCTTTTTTTGCTGCACCAATTTAAATCAAGTGAAAAAAGAAAAAAGAAAGAAGGATGCTTATCTGCCTGTTAAAGTCCGTTATTCTTTAAAGAAAAGATAAACGTGTCGCTGTAATCAGCTAGAGCTTGATGAAAGTCCGTCCGGCATTGCAGTTTGAACCTTCTCTCATAAATAAATGAAATCCAGTCCTCCCCACAAAAACAGGCTTTGTGGTTAATCTCTTATATTTCTCTCTGCCCGGGAGAAAATCTTTACCAGTCAAAAAGAGCGTTGTGACTGATTTTAAAGCTGAAAAAGCTTCTTCTGAGACAAGAGCTTGGCTCAGAGGCAGCACAGGCAAAGCCACCCTTCCCGGAAGTCCCATAATTTGTGACATTAGAGGCATGTATGTTATAAATTAAAACAATGTTTTATGCCGGAGTAGCCAATGTGGTGCCCTATAGATGCTGCTGGACTTCAGTTCACATCAGTTACTGCCAGCATGGCCAGCGTTGGTGGGAGTTGTGGTCCAATAATATTGGCATACTATCATTAGGATAATTATACAGCCACAAGAGTGGCTGTATACTATAGCCAGCATGGATTTTTCACATTCCGCAATGTTAAATTGAAAATACCCCCATGCCATTCTGATGCTTCCCATAAGCTCATTTCAAAACAAAACCTTACAAAACTTATAGTTCTGAACTCAGAAATGCTTGCTTAACAACCCTCTAAATTTTCATGGTGATACACAAAATAGTCAGAGAGAACAGAGAGTTCAAAGTCTAAAAAGAGAGAGAGAAACCCCAGAGCCCTTTTGGACTTTTTCCCCTGAGAGTTCTCATAATCTGTTGAAATTCATTAAAAATCAGCCATGTTCACAGAGTACCTGTAATCCTAATACTGGCCTTGCCCATACTCTGACCTTCATCTTCTGCAGTTTAAAAGTTAAAAAAATGCCTGGCTGATTTTTAATTAATTTAAGAAATTTTGGCTGGAAGCCAATGATAAGGGTGGGCATGCTCCGTAAGAACCAACTGTCAGTGTCCGAAAAGCCTCACAGCTGCTGGGCTTGGCTAATCAGGGGGCCACACCCACACCAGACTTTGATTTCACATGAGACAGTCATGGCTTCCCTCAGAGAATCCTGGGAAGTGTAGTTTGTGAAGGGTGCTGAGTTTGTGAAGGGTTTAACAGTCAGCCACTCTGATTGAAGCTCTGTGAAGGGAACAGGGCGTCTCCTAGCAACTCTCAGCACCCTTCACTAACTACACTTCCCAGGATTCTTTGAGAGAAGCCATGACTGTTTAAAGTGAAATAAAGGCCTGGTGTGGATGTGGCCAGGGAAAGCTTTGGTTTCAATTTGGGTGGAAGGCTACATGTGCCTGCTGTAGAATAAAAAGGTGGGGAAAACGCTGAAAAACAATGATACTGTTCACAATGTTTTCCTTTTGGAAAGGGTTTTCCCCTCTGCCCAGTGCTCACCCATCCAATCTTCTCCCCCTCCCCTCCCTGCCCATCCCCCAGGTCAGTGTTGGACTACGACCTGGGACTACGACCCTGGGAGACCAGGGTTCGAATCACCAAACAGCCATGAAGCTCCCAGGGTGACCTTGGGCCAGTCACTGCCTCTCAGCCTCAGAGGAAGGCAATGGTAAAATCACCTCTGAATATTGTTTACCATGAAAACTCTATTCATAGGGTCAGCATAAGTCAGGATCAACTTGAAGGCAATTCATTTCCATTTTCAAACATGATTGCACAGAAATGAATGCCATTGAACTCAAAAAGTATGCAAATGATCAAACTAGGGTTGCCAGGCCCAGCCTCCAAGAGGTCTTCTATATCTTTAAAAGTTGTGCAGGAGGAAGGGAGAATTTCACTTTGGGGTTTTTCCCATTACAGTGTTGCAAGAAAACCCTCCTTCCTCTTCCTGCTGCCCCCTCCCCCTCCCCCCCCCTCTTCCCAGCACGTTACCAAATTCTTCCAAGCTACGCAGCAAGTGGATTGGGCTGTGAAAGACCAACCCAAATTGTGTTTGCATTTTGACCAATTTGTAGGGCAGTCCAATATCTCATAGAGGAGGTCAGGTCTCCTGCTCCCCTGGTGTATTCACTATAGGTGCCCAATTTCCCTGCTTTTTAAAGTTTGATAGAAATATCTGTGGGCTATAGGTACATTCTTAAACCGTAAGGTTTTTTGCCTATTAATGAATTATTTCATTTTGGTTTTCTGTTTGGTCTGATGCTTCTTCTTTTTTCCCTTGGATTTGTTGCTTGATATTGTTGTTTGTCATGTCTGATTAGAAATATTTCTTTCTGAATATTTGATTTACTTGTGATCTTTATATCCTACATTCCTTATCTGGTATCCCTTCCATCATACTTTAAACCAGGTGATAAACCTGTCACCTGTTTAAACTTTTTCAATTGGTTATGGTTATTGTGATTATGACATTACCACGATAGCATACACAGATTGTTATATTATGTGAATACTTAAGATGTGTTCCCTGCTGACTGTGTGAAAAGCCATTAAAATTCTGGAGAGTGAGGTATTCATATTCACTAATAGGCAAAAAAACCTTTGGGATCCTGTGCAAATTTGGAAATGGGATCCTGTGCAAATTTGCTGAGAATGCGTTGATCATTTGCATGCTTATTGAGTTCAGTGGGATTAACTCCCCTGCAGTCATGCTTAGGATAGGTAAAACTGACTAGGGGGAGAGAAGCCTGGAGTGGGCAGGGGAGGAGGAAGAAGGAAGAAGGGAGGAGGAAGGAAGAGGAGAGGGGAGGGAGGGGAAAGGAGGTCTGATCATTTGTATGTTTACTGAGTTCAGTGGGATTTACTCCTGTGCAATCATGGCTAGGATAGGTAAAATTGACCATGGGGGAGGAGGAGGGGGAGGGGAGAGTAGAGGGAAGGAGGGGATTGGAAGGCGAGAGGGAAGGAGGGGATTAGAAGGGGCTATATAATAATGTATAATAATGTTGCAGTTCTTACATGGAGAAAGCGGTAGCCAATGCTTACGTTACTGTAGTATTCCTGGATATTAAGGTCAGTAATATTCTTAATTCTGAACGACTGACATAATTTCAGATCTGGAGGATATTTTACAAGCTGAATAAGGTCAAACTAAAGCACTTTTGAGTCCCATTGATTTTCAGGGGGAAGATTTAAACACTTGCTTATTTTTTCCATTGAGAGCAAGGGGACTTAAATATGCATTCACTTGACAGGATCATGTTATGAGTTCATAACGAATTTGCCAAACTTTGTTTTAACTCTGAAACAAAGGGCATTTCTACAGCATCAACATATAATTAAGAAAGAAATGCAAGACCATTTTCTTTTAAATATAGCAGAGTTAAAATGAATGGAATAATTAGTGCAGCAACATTTTCTCAAAGATATACAAAAGGGTAATTACTCTAGGTTAAGTACATCATTTGGAACACATTAAATCTGGAGGAAAATAATGTTTCTATATATGGAAGCATGTATTGATTGTAACCTCTGCTCATTATATATTGGAGTCTTCAAATATGAGAACCAATTAGAACAGAATATGCAGTTGTATAATTTAATATGGAGGCCTCAGCGTCACAATGATGTAAGTGCACAATGGTGTATCTTATAAAAATTGCAATAACATTTTTATCATAGTGTGTATCAGATAATGATGGATGAGCTCCTTTGGCTTGATTTAGAATGAGCTCGAGCTTTGTCAGCAAGCAATCAGAAAAAAGCTCATCTGTTTTCCAAGAGTTTTCTCCACTTCATAAGCTTGGCACAAACTTGCACATTACTGCATTGCTTCTGGGAATTGTGGTTTGCTATGGTACCATGTGCATGGTTGAAGTTGTGGCAAAGGCAGATGCTGTAACATTGTGTTTCAGACCTCCATTCTCTCAGTTGGTTTGTTTATCCAGCACTATATTGTTTAAGAAATATGTCCATTTAAGACGTAGTATTGCCATAGTACTGATGCAGACAGGACTCTTGCAATTATACACCCAGCTTCTTGCTCTCTTGACCCCTGTTCACTCTGGCTGATGAAAGCCAGTTTTTTTGGGGGGGGGGTGACTGGGTTGGTCTAGGGTGTGGTGAATGCATCTCTGCGTGATGGAGTGGTGCCTGTTGCCCTTAAACAAGCTACTCCTGAAGAAATCCACTTTACAGTAACTACTTCCCAGTAGCAAATACCCCCTTACTGGGCAAGGTGATGGAGAGAGTGGTGGCAGACCAGTTGCAGGAGTACTTGGGAGATACGGCCTATCTAGATCCATTTAAATGGATCAGGAGTGGATCAGGACTGAATTAGCCTTTGTTACTCTGATGGATGTATTGAGAGTGGAACTGGAGGAATGTGTTTCTCCTCCTGCTTCTTGATCTTTTGGCAACTTCTGATACAATTGACTACTCCTGGACTGGCTCTGTGGGATGGGCATAGGGGGCACTGTTTTACAGTGGTTCTGTGCCTACCTGCTTGTGTTTCAGCCCCATGGTCTTTGTGCTAAGGTATGCTGCAGGGGACAATACTGTCACCAGTGCCATTTAACATCTGTATGAAGCCACTGGGAGAAGTTATTGGGAATTTGGGGGTTATTTCTCTGTAACATCTGAGTCAGGAGAGGTTGAGTAGGGTCTGGAATGTTGTCTGGATGCAGCTGTGGAATGAATGAGAGCTAATAAACTGAGCTTGAAACCTGGGAAGGCACAGGCACAGTAGGTGGGTGGGTCCAGTGTCCAGGAGATTGACCATTTGCCTGTTCTGGACGGGATTACTCTGCCTCTGAAAGAATATATGCACAGTTTGGGGATGCGTTTGGATCCATCTTTGTCATTTGACAAATGTAGCCTCAGTAGCTAAGAGTGCCTTTTACCAGCTATGACTGGTGTGCAAACTACAACCACTCTTGGATAGAGATATCCTGGCTGCTGTGATTCATGCATTGGTGATCTCAAGACTTGATTATTGCAATGCGCTCTATGCGGGACTACCCTTGCACCTGGTTTAGAGGCTCCAGCTAATGCAAAATGCTATGGCTAGACTGTTGATAGGGCCAAACTATGGCCAGCACATAACTCCAGTGCTTTGAAAGCTTGCACTGGCTGCCTGTATGTTATCAGGACAGGCTCAAGGTTCTTTTGTTAATTTATAAGGCCTTTAACAACTTGGGTCCAGGACTGCTTGATCCCTTTTACCCAGGCCGGTTACTGAGACCTTTGGAAGAGTCTTGGTTGATCCCCCCCCCCATGGCTCAGATGCACTGCTTGTAACAACTAGAAGCTCTGCATTCAGTGTAGTGGGCCCAAACCCATGGAACTCCCTCCAAAGTGAGATTAGACAGGCATCCTCCTTGCTGAACTTCAGGCATGTGACTAAGATTTTCTTGTTCCAGCAGGCATTTTAAAGTAGTGTTTGGTTTCATGATGATTTTATTGCTCTATTGTTTATTTTATGTATGAATTGTTTTTATGCGCTCTGTTTAGAACTGCAAACGATTAAGCAGTATATAAATGTTTTAAATAAAAAAGCAATACTATGAACAATAAAAGCAGGTTTAACGTTAAAAAATACTTCTGTGCATGCATTTACACAGCATCTGACTTTGTGCATTTATGTACAGCAGGGGTAGCTAACCTTTTGTCCTCCAGACATTCTTGGACTCCAGTTCCCATCAGCCCAAGCCAGCACAGCAAATAGTCAGGGATGATGGGAGTTGTAGTCCAGGAACATCACAGCCTGGCTAGCTATGATGCACAGTATCTCATTTTAACATCTTGAGCTAGAAAATGATTTCTGGTGATAGCGGCAGTCAATTTGGAATACCGCTAAACATCATGAAATCAACAAATACAGAACTGAGGATAATGATGGCAAAAGAGGCAGACAAAGACAACATCAGGGCCTGATCCGGTCATAGTGTTTCTTCCCCTCCCCCCCATAGGACCAGTGGATGTGAGAAGGAAGAACACAGCGAAGGAGCAAGCAGAGACAATGTTACTGGAGCATGCTCCAGTTGGACTACTCCTTCCATCCCCAGACCAACATTACATTTTACATCATCCATTTTAGTATTTTAGATTTGTAAACTGCCTTGCCAAAAAGCTGGCATACAAATGCAATAACAGAAAAATAATTGTCCACAAATTTCAGCACTATCGCTAGTACCAGATAGGGTTATCATAAAAACATAGAAAGCTTCCTTTCACCAAGTAAACCATTGGTTCATTTTAAATCATTATTGGCTACACTGACCTGCAATGCTTTCCAGGATTTCAGGCTGGAATCTTACCCAGCAATGCTCGCTCTAAGATTTGGGGTGGAGGAGGAGCCCTCATTCAAATTTGTTACTGCAACTCCCCCCTCCATGAGTGGGCCCATCTCCTCCTTATCATTGTCACCACTGCCCATTCAGTTGCCCTCTTCCCTTGGGCCTGATCCACACAACCTCCCAGAATGAGAATGCAAGGCAAGAAAAGGAGGATGTTCCATCTCTGGACATGGTTTGCATGCTTGGAAAGAGGAGGTGACTAGGCAATGCCTGCAAGAGGAGATGGATAGGCAGAGGAGGAGCAAGGCCTGATGGCTCTGTGGGCTAGCAGTGGACCCCATGAACAGTTGTCCTCATCATCTGTCCAACAATACTGGCCCTTTTTCCTAGCTCTGCCTGGAGATGCCAGGGATTGAATCTGGAGCCTGTGCATGCAAAGCATGTGCTCTACCACTAAGCTACATTAGCCACTCCACTAATGTCTGTAGGTTCAGACATGCTGGTATAGGTCAGTTGCTTGAGGATAAGATTCTGTCTGGTCTTGGATGATGATATTGGTGACTCTTGCAGTATTAGCAGCACAGCCTATACTGATAGAAATATTATTTGTTTTTTGAAGCCAGCAAGTCGACTCTGTCTTTTCTGGAGCTGGAAATTCATACTCAATAAATTTGCTCTACTTTTGCTATAAAATCAAAAGGAGTATGGATTCAAATCATTGTATACATAATAATGTAGGAGATGGATGCATTCTATGAAAAATGGAAAAGGACTGCCTTGAAGTCGATCCCGACGTATGGTGACCCAATGAATAGGGTTTTCATGGTAATCAGTATTCAGAGGGTGTTTACCATTGCCTTCCTCTGAGGCTGGGAGGCAGTGACTGGCCCAAGGTCACCCAGTGAGCTTCATGGCTGTGTGGGGATTCTCTCTGGTCTCCCAGGTCGTAGTCCAACACTTTAACCACTGCACTATATAAAGGTATATTTCTGTATGCGTAATATTAACATGCTACATCCACTAGTGGATGTGACAGTCTTTTAGACTGCAGTGTTCCTGGGATAGTTGGTGTGATTATACAGAGATGGCACAAGCTCAAAGGACACAGCCCCTCCCCCCAATTTCTTATAATTTGTTTGCTCCTGTCATTAATTGTTCCTAGTACTTGGTGTAAAGTCTCTGATTAGACCCAGAGATCTGCAAGCAAAGTGTCAGTTCTATAACAACACCTTCTCCCACTTCCCACTGCAGCCCTTTGCAACCACAAACAGCTGCACCCAAACCATCAAGGATCCCTTCAAATACTGTGCAATGAGGCATGAGGATCTGCAGCTTGGGAGAAGTGAAATCCTTCCTTTGTGCAAGAGAAAGTATGGTTTTCTCATAGAGGAGGCTTTTCACATTTAAAATACTTAACAATACTTTTCCTTTCTCTCTCTTTTGGCCATCTTTTCCAAGGCTTCATGCTGTCATTAATCTCCACAGTGATTGTAATACAAGATATTGGGGGTATGCAGGGCCAGCCCAAGAAATTTTGCTGCCTGGGGTGAAGAAAAGGATGGTGTCTTCATTCCATATAAAAAAACTCACCCGACTGGCTGTGGAATCTTCAACACTGAAGATGAGACAGTGTCCTTCACCACGGCTGAGGGCACCAGGGGTGCAGGGCAGACCATGTGGCACACAACTCTGCCCACTCTCTGCCCTTCATTATTTGCCACCTGAGGCAGCTGCCTCACTCTGCAGACATAATTTTGCATGTGGTCTTAATGACTATAGGTTTTGGACTGGCCTCCAGTTTATTTAATTGCAAGCACCTATGTTTTAAATATGTTGCAGCAATTACTATGTATGCTTGCTCAAGAAATACATGTATTTCAAAACAGGAAGGCTGATTTAAATCAGTGCAAATATTTTTCTTTCTTGGTGGTGGGCAAAGCAATCCAACTCAGGGGAAGCCGGCATAAGAGGTGATGGTGCAAGAGAAGCGGCATAACATTCCACCGCATCCAGTGGCCATTCAGGAGCCTCTGGGTTGGCTGAACACTGGCTCAGCCAGGAGCTGTGTGCAGGGACCAGAAACTAAACACCTGCTCTCCAAAATACCCCTACTGGGCAGTAAGCCCTCTCCATTGACTTCTATTGTGTTTACTTTCTTAGGTCAACCTTTTTCCCGACGTAACTTTTGCCCGAACTGGGACCTGCAGGAGTGCTCCAAACATAAGTTAGATGTGGCCTAAGTCCCCTCACCTCAGCCCCTCCCCGACACACCCCTGGAATGCCCCTTTTTGGGACTTACGCCAGTTTCACTTACACTGGTCTCAGCTGAAGTGACTGAGCCCCAGCTGAGCCAGGCTGTGGGACTTACACTGGCATAGCCTGGCTGAGCCAAGACCTAACCAGCTCAGCTGGAGATCCGCTGCATCCAGCTCCCCTCAACCCAGCATAAATGCAAGTTGAATTGTGCCCTTAAATCATGATTTAAATCTATTCACCCTGAGTATACTACTAGTTTTGTGACAGAATGAAGCAACATTTGTGTCTGTTTTAGAAATACATGCAGAACTATATGAAAAAAGCCTCAGTAGTTTATTATGGCATGTTCGCAGGTAACAACCTACTTCATGTGTATAATGTTGGCAGAAATGTTAGTATGTTTGCATGTATACATTATATATAAAATTTTGAAAGCTGAGAACCATCCATAATCTAAATTTAAAATATGGGATACAGTATCCTGCTAAGGAATTCCCAAACTGGCATTTCTCAGATCAACTCATCCTTTTTTTCCTTCCTAAGTACAATTACCTTAACGTTCAAGACAGAGCATCTGTTTAGAGAAAAAAATGTCAATTTACTGGTTTCCATTTTTAACATTTAATTTGTGCTTAGGATCTCACTAAGCTCGTGCTGTTTGATCAATGTAAATGTCAGGATGCCATTGTTAGAAAGTGATGGCTTATTAGACATTAGACACATACAAAGGTGTCTTGTGCTGATTCAGACCATTGCCTCATCTAGTTTGCCTTAGTTTACTCCAGGGGTTCCCAAACTGTGGTCCACAGACCACCAGTGCTCCATGAGCATAATTCGGGTGGCCCATGGCATGTCTGCAAACATACAATTAACAACCGTACAAGATCTAGCATAGTGAATTACATTTGCTACAACTGGCAGAAAAATCATCAAGTGGTCTGCCAAAATCATCAGCAATTTTCAGGTGGTCTGTGGGGAAAAATGTTTAGGAACCACTGATCTACTCTAAAGTGACTGGCAGGGCCCTTCCATGATTTCAGACAGGAATCTTATGTGGTTCTACGTGGGAGATGCCTGGTAGGTATCTACAATGAAGCATGTGCAAGTGAATAAGCCATTAATAGATGAATGTGGTTTGCTCCAGTAATTGTATTGCCAGAGAAGTTGGGGGGCCAACCTTCAGTTACTATGCGTCATTCCTGCATCTGTTTATCTGATGGATGATCCTAGTGAGAAGCTGCTTCCAGTTAGGGGAATGTATATAACCAAGAAGCCATATTTTGTTTATAATAAGCCTTTTAAAACGCATTCCAGAAGCTTTAGTTAGGAATGCTTAGTAATGGCAAGGAGTGTTACTTCTAGGCGACTTCTGATTTCTCCTGTTCCTGTTTTCCACATGACATAAGCTGTGGAATTCCCTCCCTACAGAGATGTGTCTGACACCTTCATTCTGTAATATGCTATAGTATGCTGGTCTTTGAGATATATATTTTAGGACACTCTCTATTCTCTTGATTGTGATCTGATTTAACTGTTTTTAATACTGTATTTTGAAACTGTAAATTTAAAAATGACAATTTATTGTAAATTTTAAATGGTTGTAATCCATCCTGGGACCTCATGGTGAAGGGCAGGTAAGAAATCATCATCATCATCATCATCAATCATCATCATCAGTTCAAGTAATTGCTTTTTCTGTGGCAAAAAACAAGGTGAAAAAAGCAGGATATACCTGATTAAAAAACACCTGTATTTTGGAGGGTTCAAAGACTATATTTCATGAATCTTCAAGGAAATTGCATATTAGACTAAGAACCGAAGTGAAGAAAGTATATTTTACATCAAACACATTCCTGTTAATGCTATACATCTACCCAGTTTAACTAGTTTTTCATTTAACTTTTATTTATACATGGCATTCATAGCAATCAAAATTTGTCTGACAGTTCTATTATCCTGTCTTACATGAACTTAAGAATACTGACAGTGCTTTCAAAATTTAGAGCAAATGAAGAATTAGTTAGAAGTTTCTGTTCAATCTAGGAAGCCACATAATAATCTTTGGCCATCTTACTAGAGATGGTGAGTTTCTTGAAACTGCTACTTTCATGTACGAAGAGTCTGAGAAAGAAATACACAAATTAGGCTGTTGATATCTCGACATTTTCCATGCTGCGTTAAAATGAATGTTTCATGATTTCCTTGATCCAACATCCAAAACTGAAACTAGGTGGTGAGTCTTTTTCAACTGTTTGGGAAGGAAATGTCTAATTATTGAAGTATACTTATTAAATATCCTTCCAACCCTGTGAGTGAAGATACAGGGTGGGGAGAATGTACAAATGTCAGTATTAGCTCCAGCATGAGTTATGCCAGTTAATGAAATACAAAGAGGAAAACTAGGGAGGTGAATAGCAAAAGGTAATGGAAAAAATAACCCTCTACAAAACTCTGGGCTTTATTGCACTTTTAATTCTACTTAGTCAGGCATGCAAATACCTAACATTGGAGGTCTGTCAGGGGGTGATACAAGTAATACAATCATTCTTGCAAGAAGAATGAGTATTCATAACAGTGCCTAGATACTGGAAAGCCACATAAATGAGAATATGGTAACCATTCTAACAATACAAATTCTGTCTCTTTCAAACTTGTGCCTTGTTGATCCCTTCAGCTCCTGTCATCCTTGCCACGCTCATTTTTTTTTTGGTCCCATTGTTTGTCCTAGTTATGGGACAGAATTAACTATTCCACAACCAGGAGTATAGGCATGGAGAAGGCATATATGGGGAGAAGGGCATATGGTGAATCAGAGTGGATCACTGTGAACTTGTTTGGTGAGTTTAGATATCTGTTGGTGGTTAAGAGCAAGAGTGAGATTCTTTAGGTATATGAGAGAAAGTGTCTTTCTATTAGGTTTAGGGACAGCATTACTGGGCCAAACTAGGTGTGATGTTAATAATGTGATCAGCCCTTGACTGCTTGCCTTTTCATCAAGCAGCAGCGGGGGGGGGGGCAGATCCTGATTGAGACCACAGAGTGGGAGGAAGGGGGCTTTAACCTTTTATCCCGGTCATGCATTTTGATCTAGATCAGGAGCCCTCTGGCTGCCATTTCTTATTTATTTATATAATATGTAGCCTCCCACCATTACAATTTCAAATATTAGAATTGAAAGTATTTGCTCAACTCTGACCTGTGATCATTAGCCTGTATTCCGTTCTCCTCCCCTTTGTTTGGAATCCCAGATAGCTCTGATTATTACTGGTTTCACTGCTATCTTCTTCTTTCTGGTCGTCTGGTGTTCTTTAGTCTCCTCACATCTGCCCAGCACCCTGTGGCCAGAATCATTAACTTTTCTCATCACACTGGTCATATGATGTTCCTCCTAAAATCTGTACACTGATTTCCTATCCACCCCTGACCTACAAAGCCCTCCCTTATCTCTCCCAATATATTCCTGCCTGTGATCTTCACTCCCCTAGCTCCACCATCCTAAGGTCTCCTGCTCCCTCAAAAGACTCTGCCTTTATTCCTTGCTGCCCAATATGCTTGGAAGTGCATTCTAGAACACACCTGCATGATGCCACCTCTCTTTTTTCAGTCAAATTCCTCATCAAAACCCACCTTTTCCATGAAGCTTTCAAGAGCTTACTATGCCCATCTATGAAGCACATGCAACTGAAACAATCATATATAGCTTTCCTGCTTCCTGTCTACCTCTGCCTCCAGTTCTAACCTCTTCCTATGTCAAACTGTAGAGTGTAAATTGCTTGGGGTAGTGACCTGCTTTTTGTACTCTGTAAAGCATCATGCATACTGATATAGACAAACAAAAATATAACAACATAAGGCTCACTGCAGTGTCACAGTACTTGTGGAAAAATTTGAGTAAGTATTATATCTCAGCAATGCCAGCTACCACTGGATCCTGTGGGTAACCTCCATATTCTGCTTCTACAACAATCGCCTTGCAGGATATAATTAGTACCTCATGTTTGGCCAGTCAGCTGACCAGTCCACCATACAAAAGAAGTTGAGGCATAACATCTGTTTCTCTGCTTAGCATGGATGCTGACACTATCTGGCGTCTCCAGTTGGATAGTAACTAACACAGTCTGCATTTTTGAATACCAGAGTTGCATCAGATGTGAGTAAATTTCACACTGCCAGTGATGTTGAACTTGACCCAAATAGTCAGGGACAAAATCTGCTTGGTTCTAGAAAATGGTATGGTTGGCAAACTATACAGAATATTCCTCATGCCCCATTGTGTCTTACAAAAAAAGACAGAATAGATTTCTAGAATGTGATAATTATTTTCCTGCTGTTCCTTTTGACCCTGATGCTGCTTGGGATTCAGCCATACAAGTTCAGTGTTCTTTGCTTTGTAACTCTTTATCATTTATATTTATAATAAAATTTCTATCCTGCGATTTTCCTCTTTAAATGGAGACATTAAAAGAAGCTAACAAAAACAGACCAAAAATACTACAATCAAATTACTGTAAACAATTAATATTGGGATTTAAACATGTCGAGTTCACGATTAAGACTTCTTTGATATAACTAACCATACAACATGCCTTTAGAATTTATTAACCAATTAGTTTTATACCAGAAATTCTGAATCACTGAGAAATTGCCTTTTACTTGTTAATCAGCATGGAAAGGAGGATTGGGTGAACTTAACACTGTTTACTTTTTGTGTGTGTGCACATAACCATTAGATACTGACTACATTTTCATTACTGGAAATGTCTTGAGGCAGCATACATTGTTGATAACAAATTCTTACCAAGCTGCACTGCTGTGGATATAAAAGCTGCCATGTGTGCTTATTTATTAGAGCATAGGATTGCTTGCTGTGTTCATATACTCATTTCCCTAGAGAATGGAAACAGGTTGTTGCATTAATAATAAAAAAGAAGCATAATTGTATAGCAGCAGAACTAGATGTGATTTTTGTAGCTGATAACAAAACAATGGCATTGAATAGCCAACTTTCTGGAAGTAAACATTAAGGTAACAGGTTTAACATTATGAATGTACTTTCTCTGCAGACAAAAGGAAAGCAAAGTTTGCTATCACAAGCACATCATGATGTAACATCATTACTACACTCTGCGCCATTGTACATTCTGATGTCACATCGCCATTTAATTGGCTGTGGATTTGACAAGATGATAAATCATATCAGATTGTGTTAGAAGCCATTTGACCACAGGCAAAAGCAAGAGACAAACAACAATAAATAGTGTGGTGCTATGATCAAGGGGGAAGTCAGCAGAGCTTTGAAAAGTTACTTTTTTGAACTACAACTCCCATCAGCCCAATCCAGTGGCCATGCTGGCTGGGGCTGATGGGAGTTGTAGTTCAAAAAAAGTAACTTTTCCAAGCTCTGGAAGTCAGGATATGAAAGAAAGTACATAAACTTGAACCATTGTGATGAATCCCTATAGTGCTGATGTAGCTCAACAATGACATCTAGAGTGTATGGAATATCATACCCCTGCTGAGAAAACAATATCTTGGGGTTTATTCTACATTCCACATTCCTAGCTTAATCCTCCCCTACCCCACCCTGCAAAGGTCATTTAATCATCTGTTTTTATGATGTTTTAAAGTGTTTCAGTGCTTTGTTTGCTGCCCTGGGCTCCTGCTGGGAGAAAGGGTGGGATACAAATTAATTAATTAAATAAATAATAGTAAGAACTGGCTAGCTCTTTTATCATGTCAGAGTAGTTAGGAAGGTGGATCTAGCATCTAAATAAATTTTTGATTGGCCACAAAGGCCACTCACATCAGAGATGGAGTTAAAAATGTGGTGTTTCACCTTCAGTCTTTGTCTCTTGGAACCATCCAGATGCTCTACCTTAAACCTCTCTTCCGAAATGAAATTTACATATGTTCTGAAACCCAAGACTTGGCTCTAGCAAATAACATGTAACTAACTAGTTTGTTTTGATTTTTTGTTGCATGTCTAAGTCTCTATATACGATTATTGCCTCTCTCTTTTTTTTCCTACCCCAAACTTTCCCTCCAAAAATTCTTTTTTATATTTGGCTTCATTGGTTTAAAAAGGATTTTCTCACTGAAATCCTCTCTGTGTGCTCAGCCTGCATGGTCATTAATCTACGCCTAGTAGTCTAAGGAAGCTTCACAAGATTTTGTTAAACATCCTGTGTCATCTGAACTTTGGAAAAGTAAATCCAAAGCTCTTGTCTTTATTTCCCTCAGTTGGTCTCAGGGAGGGTACTTGGCAGTAGTAGCTTTCCAAGCAGCTAGACAACCTTTTGGGAAACCCCCCCCCACACACATGCCAACCCCTCTCAACAAAAAAAATTAAACATTGGAAGGAACCGAGAACTTTGGCAGCACCAATGGGGGTATTGATGGTGCAGTGGTTCCTATGGGTGCCACACTGGGGACATCAAGCCTAGGGTGTGTCAGGAAATTCATCCTGTCTAGTGGCAACCTATCATAATTCTCTTATCCAAAAAGAGGATCAACCAACTTGATCTATCACAGCCGTAATTGTAATTGTCATTTATTTATTTGAGGCATTGAAGTGTCAAAGTGAGGAAATAGGTGCTAAATTCTTTTTGTAAAATATGCTGATATTTGAGAGAGTATTCATTCAAGTTTCTTTTCTAAAAACCAGGCTTTCATTCATACAATTCAACCAGTCCTTGAAGGTGTACAAATTTTGATATGACAGAAAGAGACAGATATTTATTCATTTATTTATTCAATCAATCACAGTTTATTCGACCAAATGGTCAGCATAGATTTATTTATTAGATTTACTATATATCCCGCCCTTCCTCCCAGTAGGAGCCCAGGGTGGCTCCATACTCATGGAGAACTCCAAACGTCCCTGTTACACATATTGTTATAATTATTTTGCTCCCTCATTTTTTCAGTAGTTTTGCACTAATTATTATCATTAGCATAAGTAGCTAACAGAGTAAGCAAAATGACCAATGGAGCAGCACGTGTTATTCAGCACAGAATTCTGCTCCACACCCCAGGACTGCCCGGATCACAGGGGGAGCTTTGCGTGCCGCCATCTTGAGTGGGCGGGTGTGCACATGTGGCGGTGATGCACTGACATGGCACACTAAAGGGGCGAGGTAGCCGAGCGGATTTAAGCCCGCACTGTTTTCCCCCGGCCCTCTTTGATTCCTCAGTGCCCACCCTACCCTCCCTCTGCTGCAATGTGATTAATTTGGTCCCTTCGGGGCCAACTAGGAATTTTTGGCCTGCCTGCCTTGCTTTGCCGTCGGGCTTCTTTTGCCTACTCCGCACTGTGGTTAGCAGGGATGGTGTCAAGGGTTAGCACAGGAGCTTTTGTTAATAGGGTGATTTGGTCTGTTTGGTTTTAATATCTTAATTGGTCACTTTGGCAAGGAAGTGCGGGAAAGGTTAAAAGGGAAGGGCAGCTAGGTGACACCTTTAGGCACCTTAGGAGGTGACAGACGGTTCTGGAGGCCTGCAGCTCAAGGCTATAGGACCTGGGGGTAGGATAGGATACGGGCCGCCTTTGGGGCCAACATGACTCATCCGCTCTGAGTTTTAGGGTCCCAAGGGGCGATGACGCAGGTTGGCCTCCCTATGCACCTTCAGGGTGTGGTTGGGGCAGCGGTTTGGCAGATTGGCATGCCCTTGCTCTGGCAGGGGTTGGTAGCCCTAATAGCTGCTAGCAAACTTTGTCTGTGTCATCCTGATGCTCCCGCACTTAAGTACCCTCTCTGCAGGTTCATTATTCTAGTCTGAATTTGGTTTAATAAAGTGGCCCATTAGTTTAACCCAACAGTTGCTGTCCATGTCTTATTTCACCCCTAGGCTGCAATCTCCATCTCAATATGAGAATAAAAGATGCAGGGTTCTTTAGCTTGGAAAAGGCCCTTGTTGTTCCTGTTAACAGGACCAAGAGTTTAAATAAATAAATAGATAATATTTGCAAAACTGTTGACTGTGACTTCTTTTTATATTTATATTTTATATTTAAATATTTATTATTATTATATTTAAAAAATTATATTTAAAAATCAGGTGGGAACTGCAACAAAATTTTGCAGCATGAAGTGCAGACAGTCATGCCCTTCTTTGAGATACGCCATTCCATTTACAATTCCCTTCATTTTCTGCTTCCCCACAACTGACCTATTTTTGGGTTCCTATAGTTTTAAAGGGAAAAAACTTTTTTCAGCAAAACTTGGGGTCTCCACCCCAAGCCTGCTGATACCTCCATCTTCTGTATGCTTAGTCTACATAAGATTCCACACAAGTGGAAAATGAGTTTGCTATTAGTTTATACATTATAGCTCCATTGCAGTTCCTGTGCAATTAGCAATATTGTCAAGAAATAGGTGGGGCTGACATTGCTAAAAATTGATAAAAGCTTTTAGCAGGAGGACAGGAGTGACTTTTTCTAATTTATTTTAATTGACAAAGAATAATTCCCTGCCTTTTGAAACAGCAATGCGTTCTGAACATCAGAAAGCAAAAAAGTACCTAAATGTATAGGCTGGCAGAACAGGTTTTCTGATAAAAATGAAGATGGTTTTACATCTCCCAAAGGTGAAATAATTGTCATTGTGCCTTTTATTTTTCTTCATTGAGATGCGTTAAAGAAGACTCAAAGCATGTCTCTAATACACACTCCCTCAAGCCTCCTTCCTACCCACTTCCTTCTACCTACTTATCTGATTGCTGCACCAGCTCCAACAGGAAGCAGCAAGAGGGTCTCTTTCTCTTTCTCACTGATGAAAACCCAAGCAAAATACAAAAAAGAAAAAAAGAACAAAGATTTGTTCTTAAGTGGGACATGGGGAAAGGGAGAAGCTGCATTAAGATAGTATCTTAAAACACTAATAGAAATACCCTGAATTAATGTTCAGCTTGTGTTTGTATAATGAATCAAAGAGATCCATAAGTGCTGCTCTAGCTTCAGGCAACGGATGTTCTTTATTTCTGGTGAAAAACAGAAAATAGGAGCCAGTTTGCGTTTTCAGTTTATTTGGGCCATTGGGCAGAGGGCGGGGGTCAAGAGAGTATGTAGTATTTTATATTTATGCTAATGCACTTCTATTAATGCAGTACGCTTTTGTACTATACCTTGCAAGCAGATGATCCAAGCAAGATTTTGTTTGTCACATTTGTTCTAATTTTTGTTTGATCACTTAATTTATGGTAGGCTAGACTGCTTGCGTGCTGATGAGACATGATCCAATTGGAAATTTAACTTGAATAAAAAAATTGTGTGGATATAGTATTTGCATTATTTCATACTGGCAAATAGATCTGCGACATACTTGCTGAAAACAAACAGTTCTTCCTGTTCTCATAGAAAATAAATCATTGTGGGTGAGACAAGAAATTACCAAATTAGATCATCAGTCATATCAGCATAGATCTGGCAATTATTAATGTATGCTGGGAAGTGATAATCGTCTAATAAATATCATTTCTATTTTTTTAAAAAAAGACCTCTGAAGAGAAGCTGTACTTATTCTTATAAATGCACCCTATAGATAGAAATAAAGAAGATATATAAATGCTGAGGGTTGTATCCAATGAAGTCTTTCTCAGAGCGCATTCATTGAAATCAGTGGACTTAAGTTAGTCATGTCTACTCTGGGTATGACTCAGTCAGATAGAACCCTGCAAATGGACTTAATTATTGAATTTACTAAGCCTGTAAACTCTGTTTCATTTAATGAATACACGTCTGTAACAAACAGGCACTCTCGGTTCCATCTTCCTTGCAGAGATTTGGGGAATTTTTAGGGGTTGGATAGGCCTTTTGGGAGGCTCCCCTGAGCTCCCCTTAAATAGCTTTCAACAGTCTGCAGCTGCATGTGGGTGAGGCAGATCCTGAATTAACAAAATACTTAGTCATCCCCAGAATAGGGATGAGGTGGGATCATAAGCATAAGCAAATCCCACTGAAGAATTACCTGATTCACACCATCCCAACCAATGTGTAGATTGGCTTAACCTTCAAACAAGTGTAAAATTACACATTTTGGAGCAAAAAAACTTAATTTCACATATATGCTCATGGGGTCTGAATTGGCAGTGAATGATCAGGAACCTTGGGGTTGTAGTGGATAGCTCAAAGAAGAGGTTGACCCAGTGTGCGGCGATTGTGAAAAAGACAAATTCCATGCTAGGGATCATTAGGAAAGGTATTGAAAATAAAACTGCCAATATCTTAATGCAGTTGTACAAATCTATGGTGTTGCTGCATTTGGAACAGTGTACAGTTCTGGTTGCCTCACCTCAAAAAGGATATTGTAGAGCTGGAAAAGGTTCAGAAAAGGGCAAAAACAAATTATCAAGGGGATGGAGCAACTCCCCTTTGGTAAAGGTTGCAGCATTTGGGGCTTTTTAGTTTAAAGAAAAGGCAAGTGAGAGGTTACATGATAGAAATGTATAAAATTATGCATGGCATGAAGAAAGTGGATAGAGAAAAGTTTCTCTCTCTCAGAATGCTAGAATTCATGGACATCCAATGAAGCTGAATGTTGGAAGACTGAGGACAGACAAAAGAAAGTATTTCTTCATGCAGCGCATAGTTAAACTGTGGAATTTGCTCCTACAAGAGGCAGTGATGGCCACCAACTTGGGTGCCTTTAAAAAAGGATTAGACAAATTTATGGAGGATAAGGCTATAGTGGCTACTAACCATGATAACTATGCTCTGTCCCTATAGTCGGAGGCAGTATGCTTCCAAATACCAGTTGTTGAAAACCACAGAAGGGGAGAATGCTCTTGCACTCGGGTCCTGCTTGTGGGCTTCCGATGGTTAACTGATTAGGCCATTGGCCTAATCCAGCAGGCTCTTCTTAAGCCACCATTTGCAGATGTCTTAGGCTTGAGTTTTACTTCAAGCTCAGGTATTTAAGCATACAGTAGGGCCCCGCTTATACGGGGGGTTCCGTTCCAGATCTTTAATGGGCCGTGTCGCGCGAAAATGTCACAAAAGGGGGGAAAACCCTTTAAAATGGAAAACGAAAGCCGCCGTATCAGCGGAACGCCTTAAAGTTGAATGCCATACAGCAGGGCCCTACTGTAGTACAAAATAAGCCATTAATAGTATATTCATAACTTTACTAGATACTCATCTTTGTACGTTAAGTACTAATAAATAATAGATGTTTCTTCATAATAGCTACACATATTGTATGTAATTTATACCCACAGCATGCCCCACTAAAAGATATACTTAATGGAATCTATCAGATGGAAGACCCAAGTTAGCAATGGTAAGCTTGTTGACAGTTGCTACTACTTACAATCTTTGTCTATCCTTGCCATGTTCTGGTATCCATGTGACGTCAGTGGCAAAGAATCTTATAGTGGGATCCAAGACAGATACTTACTTCTGTTAGCATTACCTGATGAGCAAAACTATTACTTTCAGCTTGCTAAGTTTTCATCACTTCTGTTTAGGAACTATGTTATCATCTCATCTGGTTTTGATAGGTAGATATGTATACCTCACTTGTGTATAATTATATAACTAACAATAATTTTAGCCCAATGTTTCACAACTGCAAAAGTAATTGTGCTAATATAAGTATGTGGCAATTAAAGACTGATTTGTGTCTTGAGTTTTGTTTTTCAAGTGCATCGAAATGGATCAAAAGCAGAAAATTCTTCTCCACAGATCTCTGTAGAAAATAACAACAATCACTTTATCTCCATTCCATCTTCTATTAAATGCATCATAGTAACTTAAGATCACCCTTATCCTGGGCTTACATTCTAGTTTGGATGGGCAGCCTTGTCCCTGCCTTGAAAATGCATTGTGCTATTTAAGCACCCCTTTATTGAATACTCTCTATCCCTTGTGGTGATGGCCTTAGTGTCCACTATGAGTATTGGGCAACCTATGTTATTGTACCAGGGCTGATTTGTCATTTATCCTTTAAAGTAATATTTTTAACATGCTTAGAAAGAGGAATTTTAATGTTTAAAACAGACACAGAACTGACACTTGAATTAAATATAAAACTCACAATGACACTGATTGGATATTGCAATCTTACAGCCTAGATGCTAGTATAAATTGCTGCCAGGTGACCAGCCCAGCCCCTGTTCACTTTTTGTGCCTCAAAGAATTTTGTAAAAGTTAGATGAGAAAGAAAGAGCCTTGTAGGCAATCTTCATAATGTAGCCTGTTTTAACCAGTGCCGTATTGTGAAGAAACAAAGCACAGGAACAGGGGAAGAAAGCTGGGGCAGAGTCATGAAGCTTGGAGGGATGAGGGAGCTCAGGAAAGTAAGCAGGAGGTTGGCTACCATATACGCTTGTTACTTATAAGGCTGCTAAAAGGCTCCTGTCCTTTCCTGAATATGGAAAACACACATTTATTAATTTCTTCCAATGTATTTAAGGGATATTCTGTTGCCAAATTTTGGCTCATTGACTTGTTTCCTGGGTATAAGCCCATTTTAAAACAGCTGCATTGGTTGCCAGTGCATTTCTGGGCCCCATTCAAGATACTCACACTAGTATTTAAAGCCCTAAACAACTTTGGCCTCAAATATCTGAAAGACCATCTCTTTCCCTATAGACCCCCTTAAGTGTTAAGAGCAGCAGTGGGGATCCTCTTGGTAGTTCTACTGTTCCCAGAATTTTGGGAAGTGGAAGCCTGGGAGAGGGTATTCTCTGCAGCAGCACCTTGCTACAGAGGTGTTTCTGGCACCTTGATTATACAGCTTTCATTGTATGCTGAAGACACCTGTTCACCCTGGCTGTTGACACTTAAATATTTAGGACCCTCTCTAGTTGTGCATGTAATTTGTTTTAAACAGTTTTAAATACTGTACTGTATATTGTTATGGCCCACTCTAGGGCCTTCTGGCAAAGGGTAGGTTAGTATTATTATCATCATTATTATTCAAGGATGAATTACATGCCTGATGGAACGCCTCTCCCGACATGAACCCACCCGTACACTATGCTCAACGTCAAAGGCCCTCCTCCAGGTACCTACTCTGAGGAAAGCTCGGAGGATGGCAACAAGAGAGAGGGCTTTCTCAGTGGTGGCCCTCAAATTATGGAATGATCTCCCTGATGAGGTGCGCTTGGCACTAACACTGTTATCGTTTCAGTGCCAGGTCAAGACTATATCCCCTTCTCCCAGGCATTTTAGCATGTGTTTTTAAACTGTTTTTTTAAGTGTTTTTAAATGTGTATATTTGTTTTTAATGTTTTTAATTGTTGTAAACCGCCCAGAGAGTTTCGGCTATGGGGCAGTATATAAATGTAATAAATAAATAATAATAATAATAATAATATTGACTCCCGTTGTCTCACACTCAGGCAGACATTCAGGCAGCCTTTCATTGCAGTACAAAAGAGGAAGACAGAAAACACAAAAGCTCATATAAACAGTGAGATTCCTGAGGAGTGGGAAAATTTTATAATTTTACATTAGGGTGGTACTAAGCAGCTGGTTTAAAGCTGCTTAACTGTGAATGTGCCTGCCATTGATTCACTGTAGAACATGGACAATTGCAAATCCCCATCCCATGTCTAAGAGCTTTTACATAGATTATGTCCTAGGCTTCTGTACCAGGAGGCTGTTTGTTAAATGTAGTTCTATTTAGCTTTAGCTCACTAGAGGAAGCCAGTTGTCTACTAGGGGCTAATTACAACCTGTATCTAGCTACTAACATAGAATCTGACATAATGTGGTGGCAGATGGCAGCTACCCTATGATAAATGCTTGGATTGGTGGTTTTGCAAGCCCTAAGTGTAACAGAATTTTCAGAACTAATTTCCATTTTAAAAGAACATCCCAAGTGAAGATCTCTCAAAAGATCTCTAATGGAATCCACTGGATTGTTGTTTTTTAAAAAAATGTTTTTAATGCTGTTTTGTTTTGATGTATTTTGAGACCTGTTTTTATGATCTTTTAGAGTGTTTTAGTGCTTTGTTTGCTGCCCTGGGCTCCTGCTGGGAGGAAGGGCGGGATACAGATTGGATAAATAAATAAATAAATAAATAAAAGTTGCATCAATGTGTTTTTCCGGGGAGATGGGGTGTGTGTGTTCCAGCAAGTTGTGCTAGCAAATTCAGATTCTTAATTTTAAAAAGAAAAAGAAAGCCCATTTAAAAACAACAGCATATGCATTTGGCACATCATACATTGTTTTCTGAGGCACTGTAATTTGGAGAAAATCCTTAAAATTTGAGCAGTTGCATTTGGTTGATACCCTCACACCTGGTCATCCAGTACTGTGATGTCTGTCACTATGCTGTACGATCCTGTTGATCTGCCATTGAGATAGGTGCCACTAGGAGAATGCAATGGTTTTGAAACTTGACTCCATGCTGTTTTGACTGACCTTACCAATCAAGACCAAACTGCAGGCTGTGCTGGTAATGTGAGAAGAAAAATGGACAAGCTCAGAAACATTAACTATACCAGAAGAGTGAAAAAGTAATGCTGAAGCGATAAATACTTCAAGTCATACTTTTTATCAGGAAAATAGAACACGTTATTATGGAACAGCAGACTGAACTCAATATGGGCAAATTGCCCTCTCAAGAAACATAATCATTTGAACACATTTAATTGTTGTAGGAAGGTAGGGAAGTACACAACAGTTATACATTGGCTTAGGGCTTGCTGCAAAGAAAGAGAATGTGCCAAGCCAGGACAACAGATTTGTGTCATAAGGTTTTTTAAAAAATAAATTGTTCTGAGACATGGAAGCATTAGACTAGTTTATTCACTATTTGACCTGCATCTATAATCTCAAAATAATATTGAGGGAAGAGTACTGCAATTTATACAACTGACTTTATAAGGTTTATTTCTTTATTATTTCATTTATATCCCACCCTTCTTCCCAGCAGGAGCCCAGAGTGGCAAACAAAAGCACTAAAAACACTTTAAAACATCATAAAAACAGACTTTAAAATACTATGAAATTAAACATCTTTGAAAACATTTTTTAAAAGCTTTAAAGACATCTTTAAAAAAGAAAAAAGGCCTGAACCCACACTGGGATGGGTCAAGATAATCTGTTTCATCCAAGAGTGCTTGCAGTTGCTGCTCCACAACCCTCTCAACCACCTTCCCTAAGAAGGGGGTATTTGCGACTTGTCAGTAGTTGTCACAAACCAATGGGATCAGGGTGGGTTTTTTCAGGAGTGGTCAGATCACCGCCTATTTGAGGGCAGCTGGAAGCACTCCCTCCCGCAATGATATGTTGACCACACCCTGGATCTACTCGGTCAAACCCCCACGGCAAGGTTTAATAAGCCAAGAAGGGCAAGGGTCAAGAGGACACGTTGCTGGCCGCATCATCACAAGCACCTTGTGTACGTCATCAGGTCGCATCAACTTAAACCATTCCCAAGAAGTTGCAGCAGACGTTGCACTGGACACCACAATGGAATCTACAGTAGATGTGGATGGGGCATCAAGACTGCTACGGAGATGAGCAAGTTTACCCTCAAAGTGCCTTGCAAACAGTTCACACTGGGCCTCCGAAGGGTCTATAACTCCATTTCTTGGAGTTGATGTCAACAATTTTGTTAATGAAATTGCAACAAACAACAAAAACATGGTAGTAGCAAATCATTGTGAATGCTTTTATAGAATGATTATTGTACAACACATGCAATTAGTCTAGCCATGCATAACCAGACCCAAACAAGAAAAAAATTAAAATCATTTGCCTTTCATTGTAATAGTATAAATAAATTTCATTGTATAAATAAAATCCTGTCTCTTCAAGCATCTGTAAAATGAGTTAAGTGGACAGTGTGAAGCTTATATCTTAGAATAATGGTGAACAATATATGAAAGACAAGCTGTAAATTTAGGTGTCCCAAGGCAGTTCTTAGTAACTCATAATGCATTATTTTGTTATTTTGTTAAATGGCTGTTGATTGTCCATGCTAGGTGTAATAAGAATATCAGTTACCGATACAGAAAGTACATCGAAGAGATCTGTGGATCTTTGTTCTGCAGCACAATCTTATACATAAATGTAAATGTACTGCCTTCAAGTTGATTCCGACTTATGGCGACCCTATGAATAGGGTTTTCATGAGGCTGAGAGGCAGTGATTGGCCCAAGGTCACCCAGTGAGCTTCATGGCTATGTGGAGATTTGAACCCTGGTCTCCCAGGAAGAGATCTGTGGATCTTTTGTGCTGCAGCACAATCTTATACATATATACTTAGAAGTAAGCATCATTGTATTCAAAGGAACACTCCCAGGTAAAGTGAGTACAGAATTGCAGCTCTAATAAACCATCTGTAACCTTTTTTTGTTTGTTGTCTTGATGAAAACTGTCATAATTAAGTGACTACTACACAAGGGCATAACACAAACTTGGTCTCCATGTAACTGAAAATGAGCAATAATTCCTGTCTCCTGTTGAAGAATCCCCTTTCATTCAAAACTATGTATACAATCTACCAGAAGATTATAAATTAATGAAATTGATCTACTGTTTTTCTTCCAGTAGGAAATACTGAGTAAATTATATTTACAAACTGGCAAATAAAAACCTTCAGACTTGGCTTTGTAGTAAGAGAAATCAAGCTTTACTGAACAAAGCAATAATGGCTGCTGAATGGCAGCAAACTTTGCCAGGTGTTTCTCTTGTTACATTAGATTTTCCAGTTTGCTAATAATGCTTTGTTGTTGTCATGTGCCTTCAAGTTGATTTTGACTTATGGCTACCCTATGAATCAGCGACCTCCAATAGCATCTGTCATGAACCACCCTGTTCAGATCTTGTAAGTTCAGGTCTGTGGCTTCCTTTTTGAAATCAATCCATCTCTTGTTTGGTCTTCCTCTTTTTCTACTTCCTTCTATTTTTACCAACATTATTGTCTTTTCTAGTGAATCATGTCTTCTCATTATGTGTCCAAAGTATGATAACCTTAGTTTCATCATTTTACCTTCTAGTGATCGTTCTGGTTTAATTTGTTCTAACACCCAATTATTTGTCTTTTTTTGTGGTCCATGGTATGCACAAAACTCTCCTCCAACATCACATTTCAAATGTGTTTATTTTTCTCCTATCTGCTTTTTTCACTGTCCAGCTTTCACATCCATGCAAAGAGATTGGGAATACCATGGTCTGAATGATCCTGACTTTAGTGTTCAGTAATACATCTTTGCATTTGAGGATCTTTTCTAGTTGTCTCATACCTGCCCTGCCCAGTCCAAGCCACCTTCTGATTTCTTGACTGTTGTCTCCATTTTGGTTAATGACTGTGCTGAGATATTCATAAAGTGACAAGTTCAATGTCCTCATTGTCAACTTTAAAGTTACATAAATCTTCTGTTGTCATAACTTTAGTCTTCTTGACGTTCAGCTGTAGTCCTGCTTTTGTGCTTTCCTCTTTAACTTTCATCAGCATTCATTTTAAATCTTTATTGGTTTCTGCTAGTAGTGTGGTATCTGCAAAGCTCTCCTCCAACACCACATTTCAAATCAATTGATTTTTCTCTTATCCACTTTTTTCACTGTCCAACTTTCACATTCATATATAGAGATCAGGAATACCATGGTCTGAATGATCCTGACTTTGGTGTTCAGTGATACATCTTTGCATTTGAGGACCTTTTCTAGCTCTCATAGCTGACCTCCCCAGGCCTAGTCTTCTTCTGATTTCTTGACTATTGTTTCCATTTTGGTTAATGACTGGCAAGATAATCCTTGACAAGTTCAATGTCCTTGTTGTCAACTTGAAAGTTACATAAATCTTCTGTTGTCATTACTTTAGTCTTCTGTGGTTGAATATCCTGCCTCTTTAAATTTTGGTCAGCATTAATCCAGATCAGGAATTTAAGTGTTGGCAGAGAAAGGTTAATCTTTTCCCCATGTCACTGTCCCAGTGAAAATTGCTCCTTCCCAAAATGGGTGCTGTTAAGGAAACCATACAGACATGCAAGTTATCATGTTGTATAACCTATTATACTTCATAAGTACCTTAAGGGCCATCTGATTCATTATGCTGCATCTCAGTCACTGAGATCCTCCAATGGGGTACTTCTGGTGGTCTTCCACCCCTCTGAGCTTCAGTTGGCTTGAACTAGGACTGAGCTTTTACCACTCTGTGGAACTCCCTACCCGTAGAGGTTCAGAAAGAACTGACCCTCCCTTCCTTCAGGAACCTTCTGAAAACTGTATTGCTAGACAAGCCTCAGTAAAATGAACTCTCTTTTTTTAACCAATCAGTATTTATTTTAAATGATTTTTTATGGATACTTTTTGCCAATTTTATTTTTATATGTTGTATGCCACTTTGACATACTTTTATGAAAGCATGGATTATAAGAAAATAAATATCCCATCCATCACATTAGGAACTTATCTCTAAGTAAATATGGCTATCACAAAATTCATTGTTTGCTGTAATTTTCATTATGATTTATTATACCAAAAGAATTGAGTTTCCCCTTTTCTTTTTAAACTATTTTCCAGAGTATTAGCATATATCTGCAGGGGTCTTGTGTATTCTTTGAATATAACTTTGAATAATATTGCAAATTCAATCCTAATGCAAGACCAGATCTTACAGTTCAAACATCAGAGCATACATTTTATATACAACCCAGTTTCCCTTTGAGAAACTGAAATGCATAAATATGATTAGATAGTCAAATAACACATATAATGTTCAGACTAGATGAGAGCATGGAGATTTAAATACTGAATGAGCAATAAGATGGATCAGGCACTTTAGGCAAGTAGCAATACAAATAGCTAAAAATTTCTTAAGAGCTGCACTCTGATTGTTTCCCAAGTTGAAACATTTTTGTAGTAATTTAAAATTACATGAAATTTGGTTTCATTACTTCCTAAGTTCAAGTCACCTTACATGGATGGAGGAAGTTTTAGTTAAAAAAAATTTTTTACACAAATTCTCAGATGGCTACTGTTGGCAGGATTGTCAGTGCATGTTGTTTGAGGGTGGGGTTAAGGATATAGATGTTGGGTGTGGCTATATAGGATAATTTGGTCATATTTTGTGAGATAGGTGCAGAAGATGGAAAGGTTTTACAATGCATAGGTGAGCACCCTTAGGCAGCTTTGGAGGTGAGGGCCATATTTGGAGGCCAGTTCCTGCAGGGTTCGCAATCTTTGGGTCTGGATATGGAATGCTTTTCCAGCTTGCCAGTCTCACCCTTATAAGCACAACAGTCCGTATCTCTCAGTCTCGGCAGTTCTGTGCAACATGTCTTATACAACATGAACGCTGCATAATAATCGTTTGTTCAAGCTGGCTACATCATGTCTACATGTTTTACATAGCCAGGCAAGATGCCTTTTTTTTCCTTCACATCTTTCAGGAACTTTATTATTCATGAAAACTGAGCAGTTGTGAACTTCATCTGAAGCATGATATATTTTTACATTTGAAAATAAGGGTTTTCTTTTCTTTTCTGACCTTTTTGTGTGTAGACCCCATGCTCTTGTCTTGATTAATGGAAACTGACTATATTGTTGTACATAGGTGACTATAACATTATATTTCCTTCTCATATTTGCTTCATAAGAACATAAGAACATAAGAAGAGCCTGCTGGATCAGGCCAGTGGCCCATCTAGTCCAGCATCCTGTTCTCACAGTGGCCAACCAGGTGCCTGGGGGAAGCCCGCAAGCAGGACCCGAGTGCAAGAACACTCTCCCCTCCTGAGGCTTCCAGCAACTGGTTTTCAGAAGCATGCTGCCTCTGACTAGGGTGGCAGAGCACAGCCATCACAGCTAGTAGCCATTGATAGCCCTGTCCTCCATGAATTTGTCTAATCTTCTTTTAAAGCCGTCCAAGCTGGTGGCCATTACTGCATCTTGTGGGAGCAAATTCCATAGTTTAACTATGCGCTGAGTAAAGAAGTACTTCCTTTTGTCTGTCCTGAATCTTCCAACGTTCAGCTTCTTTGAATGTCCACGAGTTCTAGTATTATGACAGAGGGAGAAGAACTTTTCTCTATCCACTTTCTCAATGCCATGCATAATTTTATACACTTCTATCATGTCTCCTCTGACCCGCCTTTTCTCTAAACTAAAGAGCCCCAAATTCTGCAACCTTTCCTCGTAAGGGAGTCGCTCCATCCCCTTGATCATTCTGGTTGCCCTCTTCTGAACCTTTTCCAACTCTATAATATCCTTTTTGAGATGAGGCGACCAGAACTGTACACAGTATTCCAAATGCGGCCACACCATAGATTTGTACAACGGCATTATGATATCGGCTGTTTTATTTTCAATACCTTTCCTAACTATTGCTAGCATGGAATTTGCCTTTTTCACAGCTGCCGCACACTGGGTCGACATTTTCATCGTGCTGTCCACTACAACCCCGAGGTCTCTCTCCTGGTCGGTCACCGCCAGTTCAGACCCCATGAGCGTATACGTGAAATTCAGATTTTTTGCTCCAATATGCATAATTTTACACTTGTTTATATTGAATTGCATTTGCCATTTTTCTGCCCATTCACTCAGTTTGGACAGGTCTTTTTGAAGCTCTTCGCAATCCTTTTTGTTTTAACAAACCTGAACAATTTAGTGTCATCAGCAAACTTGGCCACTTCACAGCTCACTCCTAATTCTAGGTCATTAATGAACAAGTTGAAAAGTACAGGTCCCAATACCGATCCTTGAGGGACTCCACTTTCTACAGCCCTCCATTGGGAGAACTGTCCGTTTATTCCTACTCTCTGCTTTCTGCTTCTTAACCAATTCCTTATCCACAAGAGGACCTCTCCTCTTATTCCATGACTGCTAAGCTTCCTCAGAAGCCTTTGGTGAGGTACCTTGTCAAACGCTTTTTGAAAGTCTAAGTACACTATGTCCACTGGATCACCTCTATCTATATGCTTGTTGACACTCTCAAAGAATTCTAATAGGTTACTGAGACAGGACTTTCCCTTGCAGAAGCCATGCTGGCTCTGCTTCAGCAAGGCTTGTTATTCTATGTGCTTAGTTAATCTAGCTTTAATAATACTTTCTACCAGTTTTCCAGGGACAGAAGTTAAGCTAACTGGCCTGTAATTTCCGGGATCCCCTCTGGATCCCTTTTTGAAGATTGGCGTTACATTTGCCACTTTCCAGTCCTCAGGCACGGAGGAGGACCCAAGGGACAAGTTACATATTTTAGTTAGCAGACCCACCCTTCCTGTTTAACAATATACTGCTGTTCAGCAGCCCCCAGAAATGCATTTAGAATAGAAGATAATGCAGGAAGAAATGTGAAGTCTAGCTTCCAAAAAACTATTTCAATTTGGGTTGGCAAATTCAGTGGGAGAGTATGCCATGGACAAGCTGGAGGGCTAGATTAATTTAACAAGATTATTGTGAGAATAAATAGGAATAACTTGATTGCCATATGTAGAACATAGCAGCCAGACTCTGGACCAAGGAAGGCTAACCTGTGGCCCTCCAGATGTTGCTGGATTACAACTCTCATTATCCCTGCCCATTAGCTGTGCTGGCTGGGCCTAATGGAAGTTGAAATCCAACAGCATTCATGGGGCCACAGGTTAGCAACCACTGCTTGTCTAAACTGTCAAGTCTCATTCCACTTCTTACTTCTAGTGTTTGCATGTTAGACAACTGATACATATTCTTCACATACTTAGTTTGGGCTTTGGAAACCTTCAGAGAGAGGTGTGTCTGCATGGTAAGCAGCAGGCAATAATGGTACGTTTGCAGTTTTTGGGACAGTGGGATGCTTGTTCAAATATGCCTGAAATCTTTGCCCCCACCCCTGTGGAGCATCATCTCTTATTAGCAGAGCTTGGAAAAGTTATTTTTTAAAAACTACAACTCCCATCAGCCCTAGCCAGCATGGCCACTGGATTGGGCTGATGGGAGTTGTAGTTCAAAAAAATAAATTTTCCAAGCTCTGCTTATTAGTGATAGCATCAGTGCTGAATATTTGGTACTTTAGATGGATTTAATGCTTGTATTTCACTGAGAGAGGGAGAGGTGCTCTTTTTTGTATCTTACCATCTTTCACTTTGACAGGCCTAGACTATTGCTGCTGGCAGTAATTCAGGAACTTGCTTTTTGTTGATTATTTAAAACAACATAATTTAAATGAGTGTTGAAGAAAACAGTCTTAGCAACAGTAAAAATACCTCTTTTCAGATGCAAGCTAATTCTGCAATCAGATATAGCTGAATTTATATGAAATCCAAGGAAATTTATTATGCATGTGTGCGCTCTCTCTCATGTTATAATACATACCCATCTGTGTAAACTCCTGGTATCTCAATCCAGTGTGTGTTTACTCAGATGTAAGACCCATTGTATTCAGGTAAGTGTGCACTAAATAATTTAAGGTGTTTAAGCAAATGGTAGTATCTGTCACATAATTTCGGCATTACTTAAGTTCTTTATAATGAGAAGGTTGTTAATTCTAGCTGATGACTACATAACCTAGGTCATTTTAAAGTATTTGATACCAGCATGAAATAATTGGTTCTTCTAATGGTTGCCTAGAGATATATGGGTCCAGAATTATTATATTCAAAAGAGATCCTTACATGTTCCTATTAAGAATGTATTTTCCTTATTAATATGTTGTGGTAATATTGCTACCCACTGCTGTCTTCTATTTGCTTTAACAGCATACATTGCTGTGTCTCACAAACACTCTTCAGGCATTCTGGTTTCATGTTACATATGGACAAGTATTAACTCTACCTTATCACCAGCCCAGTTGTCTTCCAACTTATGGAGGGTAACCATCTGAAGTGAAGAGCCTGAAGTGAGGAAGCTACCTGCTTCTCAGGATGCTCTCCATGAGCTAGAGGAAACAATGAAAACAACGTGTGTGTGTGTGTGTGTGTGTGTGTGTGTGTGTGTGTGTGTGTGTGTGTGTGTGTGTGTGTGTGTGTGATGTAGCACGCTCATCCCCATACTCCCCTTTCACACATTTATCTTAAATGGAAATGGAATGCCTGAAGAGGTCTTCCATGAACATACAATTTATTTTCAGAGATTTGGGAAGTATGGCAGCAAAATAAATTTCTGTTGTGGTTTCTGTCCTAAATGGGCTTTATTGTTTTGCCAGGAAGTAGAGCGGACATCCTTTTGTTATGCCACAATCTTCCAAAAGATATGTACATGGGTAGAAACACACTCACTGTTCTGTTGGTTTCAGTGCATCTCCACCTCTCTCTTCTGAAATAGGGGGTGTTGTGGAATTTTTTCCTTAATGGAGTCCTTTTCCAGGAAATGACACTGAGGCAGGTTAAAGCTTACAGCTGATATTATACTTACAATTGCAAGGAGCCCTGGCCAGCATGTGGCAGATGACAACATCAGACCGCTGGGTAAAGAATGCTGTACAGTATGGGTATCAGATAGAGTTTCAGGCTACGCCTCCAAACAGATTTCTCCCGTCACCTGTGTCGGCACATCCCGAGAAGCGCAGGCTACTACAACAGGCAATACAACCTCTGTTGCAGATAGCAGCCATAGAACCGGTTCAGCAGCACCAGAAATTTCAAGGGGTTTATTCTGTTCTCTTTCTTGTGCCCAAAAAAGGAAACAATTAGAGGGCGGTACTCGATCTAAAATTTCTAAACAGATTTGTCAGATACCGGAAATTTCGCATGGAAACATTGGTGTCCATAAAAGAAGCTATTCAGCCTCGAGACTTCCTAGCTTCCATAGATCTAACCGAAGCATATTTACATGTGCCAATCCATTTGCACCACCGCAAGTTCCTCCGCTTCGTTTACAACAATCACCACTATCAGTACAGGGCAATGCCCTTTGGCTTGGTGTCAGCGCCCGAAGGTCTTCACAAAAATTATGGTGACCTTTGTCGCGCATCTCCGTGCTGTGTGTGAACGAATCAGAATGTCGTCTAAATATGGGTAAAGATTCAACCTATGTTGACGGAGATGCGTGACAAGGGTCACCATAATTTTTGTGAAGACCCTCGGCGCTGATGCCAAGCCAAAGGGCATTGCCCTGTACTGATAGTGTTGATTGTTGTAAATGAAGCGGAGGAACTTGCGGTGCTGCGGATGGATTGGCACATGTAAATATGCTTCGGTTAGATCTATGGAAGCTAGGAAGACTGCCTTCTTCCCCAAATTGAGGGTCTTTTATAGGTTTTCACAATGTAGTCATGTGTCCCAAGGTATCCAATAAGGGGCGTTACCTGTTTCCCACTCCCACCTGGCTCCATGATTCGTCACGTAATTGTCCATTACAGGGAAGTAAAAACTCATATACTCATCTTTTGTCTGCCCTGACCTGTGGCAACATCCGACCCCTTCCACCTTATCTACATACTAATATCAACGACCCTCAGAGGTGGAATTTTCCACTTCAGGGGCACACAGTGCTAGTCAAGCCCCACCCCTTTTTACTGTAAAACCTGGTGGGATCAGTTTGAGTGCATTTTCTAAATCAGCTTCAAACTGTAACGTTGTATGGAAAAAAAGGTGAAAATTGGTGGTTATGTTTGAAATGCGTGGTTAAGGAAGTGTTAGTTAATGAAAGGCTGTTTTATAATGCAAAAATCTTCAAATAAAGAAGTTATTTTAATGAGTAACCAGATGGAGCATGCAGCCCTTCATGTAACCCAGGTCCAGATCTTTTAGGTCAGTGATAGGCAACTTCCCCAGGGTCACATTTTCTTGAGGGTAATCTCTCAGAGGAAGGAAGAATTGCCTGCATTTGGTTATCTAGGTCCAGATAAGGTGGGCCCTGCCATCCTGGACCACATGCAATCCGTGGCCCTACAGGCCTTTTAAGAGTGAGTGGGGTAAATCCTTCAGGCCTGCTTCAAGTTGTAGACCAACCCCAGCAGGATCAATCCTGAAGGGGGCAACACTAAAGGGAAGTTCCATTTGGGGAATCCACTTCAGAGGTAGAATGAGGACAAGGGCCACCCCATTTACCTCTGAGAAGAGAGAGTGAGACTCTGCAATCTTTAGTCCCTCTAGGTAGGCATAATGGCCCTTGAAGGATAAAGAAGGTGATGAAAGATTTTTCTGGTTGTGGTGCTTTTAAGTATCAGCTGGGTGGAAGTGACTCTTGAGTTTTTATGAACCCTGACCATGCTATTAATTGCTGTGAGTCTTGTCTGCTTGTTGGAGGTTTTTTACTGTTTATGCTGATAATGTCCATGTGCACCAGGGACATTTATTGAGAACTGGGAATGAGGGTTAAGCAAGTTCTTTAATATTTCTCACATCTATAAATGAGTATGAGTGTATATACAAATTTTAGTCTTTACTTTTGAATTGTGGACTCAACTATATATTATGGACCATTTTTAAAAACAGTTAATGTAGAACTAACAAATTATGTATGGATTTATTCAGTGAAATTAGGTATACAGTAAATAAGAAACAAAAAATGACATTTCTTAGTATTATACAGCCATGAGAGTGGCTGTATACTATAGTCATATAGTCAGTAGGGATTTTTCATGTTCTACCATGTTAAATGAAAATACCCCCCACACCCCTTTCTAGTGCTTTGTATAGTCCCAATTCAAAACAAAAACTTACAAGTCTTATACTGTTGGATTCAGAATCGCTTGCTCTACAACTCTGGAAGTTTTCTTGGTGATACACACACACACCCCCCCCCACGGAGAATCCACAGGTTAAAGTGAAAAACGGGAAAGAAAAAAACTAGAAGCCGTTTGGACTTTTTTCTTGAGAAATTGTCATAATCTTTTGTCGTTGATTACAACTCAGAGATGACTGTAAGGTATCTCTAATCAAATCCCTGAGCTTGCCCCCAAACACAGTACTTCATCTGTAGTAGGTTTAAATTACAAAGAACGGCATGGTTTATTTTTAATTAATTTATTAAAAATGCATTACAGTGGATCATAATGTACTGCATGCGCAGAACAGTTCTTTTGTTTCACTCCCTCTCCCCCTCCCCTTCCCCTTCTAGTTACTTGGAGGGAGCAGGGGAAGTCTGCGCCTGTGATTGGTGGGCAACAGACATGTGACTCACACTGGCCTTCTGCTGAGCTTGCTCTGTGTGAGGAAGCACATGAGAGAGAGAGAGAGAGAGAGAGAGTGGCCAATGGAGGGAGAAAGCAGCAGCAGAATGGAGATGAGTGGGAAAGAGTCAAAAAATGGGGGGGAGCTTTGAAGGACTCTGCAATTTTTTAAAAGTCTAGTCAGAAGTAAGTCCCATTGAGTGCAGTGGGGCTTACTCCCAGGTAAGTGGAGTGGAGGTTCTGTGTGCTAGCAATGAGCTTGAAGGGAAGGAAGGTGGTAAAATGTCTACTCAGAAGTAAATCTCACTGAGTTCAGTGGGGCTTACTCCCAGGTAAGTGGAGTGCAGGTTCTGTGTGCTAGCAATGAGCTTCAGGGAAGGAAGGAGGAAAATTGTCTACTCACAAGTAAATCCCATTGAGTTCAGTGGGGCTTACTCCCAGATAAGTGGAGCAGAGCTTCTGTATGCTTGCAATGATTTTGAAAGGAAGGAGGAAAATGTCTACTCAGAAGTAAATCACATTGAGTTCAGTGGGGCTTACGCCCAGGTAAGTGGAGTGGAGGTTCTGTGTGCTAGCAATTAGCTTCAAGGAAGGAAGGAGGAAAATGTCTACTCAGAAGTAAATCTCACTGAGTTCAGTGGGGCTTATTCCCAGGTAAGTGGAGTGCTATTTTGAGAGAAGGGCAGAAGAGAGAGAAGGGGGAAAGATTCTGAGGGCTCGCACTGTAATTCTAAAAATGTCTAATGTCAATGGGGCTTGTTGTTGTTATGTGCCTTCAAGTCAGCGACCTCCAACAGCATCTCTCATGAACCACCCTGTTCAGATCTTGTAAGTTCAGGTCTGTGGCTTCCTTTATGGAATCAAGAAATCTCTTGTTTGCCCTTCCTCTTTTTCTACCCCCTTCTGTTTTTCCCAGCATTATTGTCTTTTTTTAGTGAAACATGTCTTCTCATTATGTGTCCAAAGTATGATAACCTCAGTTTCATCATTTTAGCTTCTAGTGACAGTTCCGGTTTAATTTGTTCTAACACCCAATTAATTTTTACAAAATTAAATTTGATTACATTCATAATACAATCCTAACCCCAAACCTAGTCTAAAGTAAATCCGATTCAGTTCGGTGGGACATAGTCCCAGGTAAGAAGGATTAGGATTCCAGCCCCTTAGAAGAAACAGTTAGGGGGGCAGAGAAAAAGAGGGGAGTTTGCCTATGTGTCTGCTCATGTTGTTGTGTTGGACTGCCTTCAAGTTGATCCTGACTTACGGCGACCCTATGAATAGGGTTTTCATGGTAAGCAGTATTCAGAGGGGGTTTACCATTGCCTTCCTCTGAGGCTGAGAAGCAGTGACTGGCCCAAGGTCACCCGCGCGCTCTCCCATTGCCTGCCTTCCCCACTCGCTCTATCAAGCTTGAGGGAAAGAAAGAGTCAAAAAATGGGGGGGGGAGCTTTGAAGGACTCTGCAATTTTTAAAAAGTGTACTCGGAAGTAAGTCCCATTGAGTGCAGTGGGGCTTACTCCCAAGTAAGTGGAGCGGTGCTTCTGTGTGCTAGCAGTGAGCTTGAGGGAAGGAAGGTGGTAAAATGTCTACTCAGAAGTAAATCTCACTGAGTTCAGTGGGGCTTACTCCCAGGTAATTGGAGCAGAGCATGTGTGTGATAGCAATGCGCTTCAGGGAAGGAAGGAGGAAAATTGTCTACTCAGAAGTAAATCCCATTGAGTTCAGTGGGGCTTACTCCCAGGTAAGTGGAGCAGAGCTTCTGTATAGGGAAGGAGGAAAATGTCTACTCAGAAGTAAATCACACTGAGTTCAGTGGGGCTTACTCCCAGGTAAGTGGAGTGCTATTTTGATTAAACCCTCCCCATCCTCTTCCCCTCCCTGCCTCTTCCCTGGGTCAGTGTTGGACTACGACCTGGGAGAGCAGGGTTCGAATCCCCACACAGCCATGAAGCTGACTGGGTGACCTTGGGCCAGTCACTGCCTCTCAGCCTCAGAGGAAGGCAATGGTGAAACCACCTCTGAATACCTTTTACCATGAAAATCCTATTCAAAGGGTCACCATAGGTGGAGATTGACTTGAAGGCAGTCCATTTCTATTTTCAAACATGATTGCATAGAAATAAATCCCACTGAACTCAGAAAGTATGCAAATCATCAAACCCACCCTCCCGTCTCCTCCCTACTGTCTCCTCCCTACCATCCCCTCCCTACTATCCCCTCCCTCCCCCTCCCCTTCCTCCCCCTCCCCTTCCTCCTCCCCATGGTCAGTTTTACCTATCTTAAGCATGATTGCACAGAAGTGAATACCATTGAACTCTATAAGCATGGAAATGATCAAACCTGCCTTCCCCTCCCCCTTCCTTTGTCCCCCTCCAATACATTACTTCCCACTCCTCCTCCCCCATGGTCAGTTTTTCCTATCCTAACCAAGATTGCATAGGCGTAAATCCCATTGAACTCAATAAGCATGCAAATGATCAATCCATTCTCAGCAAACTTGGACAGGATCCCATTTCTTACCTGCTGGATTAAAAAGCAGGGAAATTCACTCATAGGCAAAAAAACCCTTGTGGTTTAAGAATGTACCTATAGCCCACAGATATTTCTATCAAACTTTAAAAAGCAGGGAAATTGGGCAGCTATAGTGAATGCACCAGGGGAGCAGGAGACCTGAACTCCTCTCTGAGATATTGTACTGCCCTATGAATTGGTCAAAATGCAAACACCATTTGGGTTGGTCTTTCACAGTCCAATCCACTTGCTGTGTAGCTTGGAAGAATTTGGTAACATGTGCCTCTGAGCATATGGTGAGTGGTGGCAACACCTGCAATCAGCCCAAATAACAGAAACAAGACATGTACTGTGCTGATCTTGTTTTAGCAGGGAGGAACCAACATTATGAAGACACTTGATATAGTTCAGATGGTCACTTTGAATATGTCTGATTTCCTTTGCAATTTTAGTGAAGCTTCCTATAGGAAATCATTTTCTTTTGTTTCTATTTCTGTGAATATGTGAAGTACAGCAACACTTTGCAAAATTTACACTAAAAAAACTCCAAACATAATAATGGCACTGACTTCTGCAGAATAGTCTCCAGTGGACCTCAGGAGTGTCTCAATTTGCACATGATGAAACAGTGGGAGGTGAAATACATTCTAGCAAAATGGTAGATGTGCTCTATGTTTTTAATTGACCGTGAACACCTTGCCTTAAATAAAGTGGTTTAAACATAGGAGGCTGAAAGCATGTATCCTCTTTTTTCGAACAGCTAGAGTCATTGCTGAAGTAGCAACATATTGGAATCAGTCTGATTTTACATCAAACTGCAGTTTCAGATTCAACTGTTAATGCACCCAAAATAGAAATAGAACATAACCTCCAATATAAAACACAAAAGGCTGTCTTCACCATCACATGACAATGACTAACAAAAAGGCTTTGAAATTAATAAAAATACATTTGACACAGATGTCTAGGATGAATAAGGGGGGGAATTTTTTTTCTGGTTTAGATTCTCTGTAGAAACATTAGTAACACAGGAAAGAAGCAAAGTAAGAAGAACACCAACAAACATACAAAAATATAATTATCTTTGGAGATGGCAGGTGTTGCCACCACTCACCATATGCTCAGAGGCACATGTTACCAAATTATTCCAAGGTACGCAGGAAGTGGATTGGACTGTGAAAGACCAACCCAAATGATGTTTGCATTTTGACCAATTTGTAGGGCAATACAATATCTCACAGAGGAGTTCAGGTCTCCTGCTCCCCTGGTGCATTCACTATAGCTGCCCAATTTCCCTGCTTTTTAAAGTTTGATAGAAATATCTGTGGGCTATAGGTACATTCTTAAACCACAAGGTTTTTTTGCCTATGAGTGAATTATATTACAACCTGAAGAAATGTATCACTCTAGTTTGCTTAACATTCTGCAACAAGAGTAGGCTGTGGGAATGGAGGGAAAATAGCTTGCAGTCGATTTATATCGTTCAGTTGCAAACTTCTTGTTTTCAGCATGCTTTTTATATATATAAATACTTCATTCAGTGGGTCTTGGCATTTATGTCGCATAAAGAGATTGGGGAAAATATATACCTTTGGAATAGTGTGTGACAGAGTAATCTCCATTGATGTCCTGTCACACATTTCTTCTAAATTAACTGCTGACTTACCGTGGTGTATTATTCTCTAATGTTGGTTTTAGTTATGGTGGATGTATAAAACAGTGAAACTTTTAAAAATGGAATACATTCATTGATCTTTCTAGAGGAGATTGTTCTTCAGAAACCCTGCTTCCTCACCATTTGGGATCTTAAATGTAGGAACCAGCACCTTGAACCAGCACCTGGAAACTAGTTATAGTTTCAGAACACTTTTTAAGGTCAGTTCGATGTAGAGAATATTCCAGTAGTTTAAACTGGAAGTAACCGAAGCACGTGTAACAGGCAAGGCCAGCCATCTTCAGGAAAGTCAGCAGTGAGTATACTAGCCAAAACTGAAGAAAAGGGCTCCTAACCACAGCTGCCTCCTGCTTATCCAGAAGCAAACCTGAATCTAGGAATACTTCCAGGCTATGTACCAACTTCATTAGAGGAAGTACTACCACATCCAGAGCAGAATGCACTCCTATTCCAGAGACAGCAGCTCCTACTGTCAACAAGATTTCTATCCTTTTGAATCAAACTTTACTTTAGTGTAATGGCTCCCACTCAACAATAGGTGTACTTTCTTGTAAGTAAAGAAGTCAAGCTTTATTCTAGTAGTCTGATGGTGTAAACTTACCAACAGGAGAATAGGAATTAGTCCAGATGCCTTTAGCTTCCAGTGATGAGGCAAGGATCAAACCAGCTCAGGAGAGGAGCTCCAGGGTTCCCTGAATATAGTTCAGGGACAAGGCCAGGGGTCAGGATTCCAGGAGCAGGGCAGTAGTCATCCAGGGTCTCAGGGGGTCTTAGACCCCTTACTTTTTTGGGAGCAGGGTCCCGGCAGGGTCCCTATGTCCCCAGCATCCTATAAGCGAATGAACATGAAATGAGAGTGGGTTGGCCACTGAAAAGTTTAACATGCTTCCTTGTCTTTTCCTGCTGATTGGAACTTATCAGAGTGAAAGGAGGTGAGTCAACCACTGAGAACACTCTTTTCAGTCGCTAGCATGCTTCTCTTTCATGCTGAGTAGCTCCTAGGGACATCTGTTGTTGTGGGAGAAGGTATTAACATGTACAGAGAAGTAGAAAGTTGTATTCAAACCTGGTCCAATTTTTCTATAATCTGAGAAGGTTGTACAACCTTAGAAGGGGCATTACTGTGAGGGGGCATGGCTGTGATGATCTTGAAGGGACCTTGCACTTCTGAATTTGCCGCTATACCACTGATCAGGAGCTGTGATCTGAGACTGCACAGGAGCATGGAGTTGTTCCATCAACTAGTCCAGTCTACCTGCCATGCTTTTAAATAGAGGTGGGGAAAGTGGCACTACATGTGAGAATGTCTGTGCCACCGAGAGCTCCTGGACTGAAGCCAAGCAGTACTTGGGGGCAACATCTGGCTTTCCTCTTCCCCTGATAGCTATGTCTGTGCCATGGAGCTCCCCTGCTCCCCTTTCAGAGCATGAGCCTCCCTGGCATTGAATGGCCCTGCCTCCTCCCCCTGCAAGATTTTCAGAGGGACGTGCTCAACGGGAGGGCCTAGCTCTGAACCAAAGACTTGATGGGAGAGCTCTGATCCATGGCCTTTTCTTCTCATTCCTCATCCTCATCAGAGTCTTTGGGGAGGGCAAATACAATTAGTCTATATTCAGTTCTCAATTTCAGAAATTGATTCAGGACTACCACATTGTTTCTGGAATCAGAAGGAAAGGAGAGAGGGAGGGCTGGATCTTGTCAACGTTCTGATGACATCTATCCTAAACAGAATAAGTAAGTTACAGCTACTGGTGGCTTTTGCTTCTTGTTGATTATTCGCATTGTCAGCCCATCCTACAGTATTGTGAAATACTGTTATTTTGCCTATAGCAGCAAAGTAGTACCAAAATAATCTATCATTGAGCCACCACAGTAATTTCTGAGCTTTATCCTGGTCACTTTTTCCTGATGTAACACCCACATGATCATGTGTTTGAAAGAAAAAGTGTGTTTGAAGAACGATCATTGCATTCTAAGTGCTGTAGAAATAACAAGACCCCCTTTTCCATGTCAAAGATTTTCTGTACAACTTCATTTCTATTGTGGTGAGACAATTCTGTATCTCATTCAAATGAATAGACTCCAAGCTTTTGATGACAGCTACCTTTGATTTTACTGAAGCAGAGTTGGCAATGAAGTCATTTTGAGGAACACCTACCTATCTTAAATGGAACCACAGTTTTCACCCTTTTGAGAAGGATTTGAATGGAAATGTATTTTGGGTGAAATATCCGGTTTTTAGATATGTGGATGCCATAACAAAAGTGTTGAGAAGAAAAATAAAAATAAAGTACGTAAGTGGAATGTGGACTCAAGTTCAGAATAAAAATAGGAACTCGTGATGTGAATGTTGTTCCAAGGTTTTCGGACTAAGCTTGAGAGCTTTTTGTATATACTTCCCTATGGATATATGACCAGGGTATGATCTGAAGATACATGAGGACACCACCTTGATGAGGCTAAGCAGGTCTGGGTCTGGTTAGTGCCTGGATGGGAGACCACATGTATGCCACCTTGAGTTCCTTGATGAAAGAATGGTAAGAAAAAAATCAGAAATATTTTGTCTAAGAAATTGGTTTACGTTATTTTTCCCTGGCCCCCACCTACAATGAGAACAAGGTTCCAGGGCAAAAGCATATAATGGACCGGGATAGCCTGACCACTGTTATCCACACACTGGTAACCTCCAGGCTGGATTACTGTAATGCACTCTATGTGGGGCTGCCCTTGAGGTTGGTCCGGAAGCTGCAGCTAGTGCAAAATGCAGCGGTGAGACTGCTCACTGGGGCAGGGTATTGCCAACATGTCACCCTGCTGCTGAAAGAATTGCACTGGCTGCCCATTTGTTACCGGGCCAAGTTCAAGGTTCTAGGTTTGGTGTACAAAGCCCTATACAGCTTGGGACCAGGATACCTGAAAGACCGTCTTTTATATACCCAGTCGATCACTGCGCTCTGTAGGTGAGGGCCTCCTGCAGATACCATCTTATCAGGAGGTCCATTCTGCACAACATAGGAAACAGACCTTTAATGCGGCGGCACCTACCCTGTGCAATTCCCTCCCCTTGAATATTAGACAGGCTCCATCTCTGCTATCTTTTTGGCACCTTTTGAAGACTTTCCTCTTTCAACAAGCCTTTTAGTTTGAGACCTATCCCAGTCTGCGTCTGTGTTAGAATTGCTTGATATGTTTTTTAATAATGTTTTTAACCCTTTTTAAAGTTGTTTTTTTAAATGTTTTTAATGCTGTTCTGTCTTAATGTATTTTAAGATCTGTTTTTATGATGTTTTAAAGTGTTTTTAGCGCTTTGTTTGCCGCCCTGGGCTCCTGCTGGGAGAAAGGGTGGGATATAAATCAAATAATAAATAATAATAATAATAATTTAATTTATGTGTCGCCTATCTGGCCTGTGGCCACTCTAAGCGACGTACATCTCGGTTACAATAAAATACATCATAATAATACAGTACAAACGATAAAAACTATAAACAATGACAGTTCAGAGTAATGGGCAATTTTTCATAGAGATTAACCCTCCCCGGAAGTCCCGAAGGCCTGTCTGAAAAGCCAGGTCTTCAAGGCCTGGTGGAATACATTCAGGGAAGGGGCATGTTGAAGATCATATGGGAGGGAGTTCCAGAGAGTGGGGGCCGCCACTGAGAAGGCCCTCTCTCTAGTCCCCACCAGCCTAGCTGTTTTAGTTGGCGGGACTGAGAGAAGGCCCTGTGTGGCTGATCTTGTAGGGCGGCATAATTGGTGGCGTTGGAGGCGCTCCATCAGATAAACTGGGCCGAGACCGTGTAGGGATTTAAAGGTTAATACCTTGAATTGGGCCTGGAAAACAACTGGAAGCCAGTGCAGGTCAAATAGCACTGGGGTGATATGCTCCCGGCGGCGACAGTTTGTAAGTAGTCGAGCCGCTGCATTTTGTATAAGTTGTAATTTCCGGACCGTTTTCAAGGGTAGCCCCACATAGAGCGCATTACAGTAATCCAAATGAGAGGTGACCAGGGCATGTACCACCAATGGGAGCTGATGAACAGGAAGGTATGGTTGCAGTCTACGTATGAGGTGTAATTGATACCAAGCTGCCCGACTCACTGCCGAGATCTGAGCCTCCATGGACAGCCTGGAATCAAGAACAACCCCAAGGCTGCAGACCTGGTCCTTTAGGGGCAATTTCACCCCATCGAACATCAAGTCAATATCTCCCAACCTTCCTCTGTCCCCCACGAGTAGCACCTCGGTCTTATCGGGATTCAGCTTCAACCTGTTCCTTCCCATCCATCCACTCACGGATTCCAGGCACTTGGACATGGTCTCCACAGCCAACTCTGGTGAGGATTTAAACGAGAGATAGAGCTGAGTGTCATCCGCATATTGGTGACACTGCAGCCCAAATCTCCTAATGATTGTCCCCAGCGGCTTCATATAGATATTAAATAGCATGGGAGAGAGGATAGAGCCCTGTGGCACACCACAATTGAGAGGCCAAGGGTCTGAAACCTCTTCCCCCAATGCTACCTGTTGATGCCTATCGGAGAGAAAGAACGGAACCACTGCAGTACAGTGCCTCCTATTCCCAATCCCTCCAGGCGATGTAAAAGGATACTGTGGTCAACAGTATCAAAAGCCGCTGAGAGATCGAGGAGGACAAGAAAGGTGAATTCTCCCCTATCTAATGCCCTCCTCATATTATCCACCAGAGCGACCAAGGCTGTTTCAGTTCCATGTCCAGTCCTGAAACCCGATTGGTATGGATCCAAATAATCCGTTTCATCCAAGTGTGTCGACAGCTGATTAGCCACCACTCACTCAATGACCTTGCCCAAGAATGGTCAATTTGAGATTGGGCAGAAGTTGTTCAGAACTTGGGGATCCAAGGAGGGCTTCTTTAAGATTGGCTTTACAATTGCCTCCTTGAGGGCTAATGGCATTACACCCTCCTCCAGGGATGCATTAACCACTGCCTTAATCCCCTCGCCCAATTTCTCTTTGCAGCTCACAAGGAGCCACGACGGGCAAGGATCATTTAGACATGTGGTAGGCTTCACAGTTGAGAGCACCTTGTCCACATTCTCAGAAGGGAGAGGCCGAAACCGATCCCATTCGACCGGCTTGCAACTGGCCAACTCTGGTTCATTCACTGTATCCACGGCGTATGGGATCAAGTTCCGTAAGTGTTCGATTTTGTCAGCAAAGTGCTTTGCTAATTTGTCACAGGAGGCTTTTGACTGTTCCAAGGGTTCCTGAACAACTGGACCGACCAGGCTTCGGACCACTTGGAACAACCTCCTGGGACAGCACTCTGCAGACACAATGGAGGCGCCAAAGAACCTCTTCTTTTCTGCCTTCACTGCCACTTGATAGGCAGCTACTGCTGCTCTAACCTGTGTCCGGACATCTTTGGAACGTGATTTCCGCCACCGGCGTTCTAGTCGTCTCACCTCCTGTCTCAGATTACGCAACCGTGGTGTATACCATGGTGCTAACTGAGTTCTGTTCAGGGGGAGAGGACGTTTCGGAGCCACCCGGTCCAATGCCCTGGTGATTCCCTCATTCCACTCTATCACCAGGGTATCGACCGGGCGGCCTTCAGCAGGTTCCAATTCCCCAAGCGCAGTCAGGAATCCTTCTGGATCCATCAGGCGCCTGGGGTGGACCATTCTAATAGGTCCTTTTCCCCTGCGGAGGGTGTGTGGCATCGAGAAGTCTATATTTACCAGGTAGTGATCTGACCATGACACAGGGGTGGAAGAAACCACCCCCAACTTCAAAGCACTTCCATCCCCTCCCAGGACAAACATAAGGTCGAGAGCATGACCGGCTACATGGGTGGGCCCAATATTACTAAGGTGCAGTTCCCAGGAAGCCATGGTTTCCAGGAAATCCCAAGGGGCTCCAATGAGAGTGGTCTCGGCATGCACGTTGAAGTCACCCAGCACTAATAATTCTGGGGACAACGCCCATACAGCCGAGACCACCTCCAGCACCTCGGCCAGGGAGTCTGCTGTGCAGCGGGGTGGGCGGTACACAAGCAGGATCCTCAAACTGCCCTTCGGGCCCAACCTCCAGTACATGCAGTCAACAAACTTAGTCCTGTGAAGAGGAGGTCTGGTAAAAACTAAAGACTCTCGATAGATGACTGCCACTCCCCCTCCCCACCTTCCTACCCTCGGCTGCTGTGCGTAACGGAAACCCGGCGGGCACATGGCCTCAAGAATGGGAGCTGAGGCCTCATCCAGCCAAGTCTCCATAATACATGCCAGGTCTGCCCGCTCATCCAAGATAATATCATGAATGTGTGATGTTTTTTGTACTACAGACCTGGCATTACATAACAGCAGTCAAAGGTCGGTAGGAATCCTGCATCCCCCAGTTATCATCTGGTTCTGGACAGACCCAGAACATGGGATGGGTATTAAGCATCTATCCCTTGTTCCCCTAATCTGGCCTGGTCTGCCAGCAGTACCATTCCAGCACCTGCCGCCCACTTTTTCTATAGTTTGGCCCCTCACCCTCCCTGTTCCATCCCTCCCTGGCTTGCACATGCCCATATCCCAGTCCGCCGATCAGACAGGCCACCCACCCTACAACAATAATAAACCGGAGACCCGCCTCTATCACACTCTGTAACTGTAGATTAATTTAATTAAAATTAAAATTAAAATCAGTACAATTTCCATCACATCCACACATCCACACATCCATACACACCCCACATTTCCATAATCAACAACTAGCAATAATCCTAATAATGTCAGTGGTGGCAATAATGAAGATGACACTCATATGCAATGGCGAAGCAGTTCACAGATAGTGCTTGCAGATAGAACTCGCAAGTAGAATATAATCAGAGCTGTGATGAGCTCAAAGCCAAAGCCCACAGCAACGGAGCTGGCAACAGCGATGGTACAGCAGCTGGTAGCAAAAATAGCAGCACCTATAGTCAATAAGCAAGGGCAGAAAGTCCACACTGCAATAGCAGCCGCATTCCAGCAGATGGCAGAAGACAACAACGGCAGCCGCAGTAACAGGGCAACAACGGCCCGAGACAGCACAAGGACCGAGACCGCGGCCCCCTACACTAGGCAAGACCGCGGCGCCCAGATCCAATGGCGATCCAAGGCCACAGTACCACAGTCACCCAGCGCGTCCAGCCACAACGAAACGACTGCCCAGAGCAACAGAAAGGCGGCGGCTCCACCCGAACAGCGACCGACAGCGAAGGTCCAGGGCAATGCAGGCCACAGCAGACCAGCGGCACCCAAGCCCAAACAACGACGGTGGTCCGAGAGGGCCCACGGGCTCGGCGCGACGCGGCGCGGCGCGGCATGGCGTGACCATCCACACCCAGCCACAACAACAAGGCAGCAGCAACAATCCAGCCGCAACAGTCCAGTCCAGAAGGGATCCAAGGACGCGGCGTTGTGAGCATCCGCGCCAGACCCCAACAACAGAGCGGCAGCACCCAAGGCCGCGGCGCCAAAGGCCGCAAATAAGAGCGCAGCGTCACGTCCGCATCCAGTCAAAGCAGCACACCCACACCCGTACCAACAAGCGATGGCATCGACAGTACAGGTATAGTAGGGTGGTAGGTGGTAGGTGGTAGATGGTAGGTACTGCTGAAAGGAGGGCTCACACTCCCTGCCTGCTCCACTGCCAGGGAGCCAGCCTCTTAAGGGCCGTTCATGGTGTCTGGGGACAAGGGGCTGTGGGGAGGCATTCTTAGCCACCGCAAGGGGAGTGGGGGCCACAGAGAGCCTCTCCAAATTTGGGGGAGGGGCAGGTGGCTGTGCCCCCTTCCAGCTGCCAGGTCAAAGGCCTCCCCTCCCCTGCTGCTGCCGTGAAACTTTGTTGAAACTAAGCTGTTGAAACTGGGTGTGATCAGTGCCAGGATGGAAGACCACCTGGGAAATCCATATTTGCCACCATGAGTTTAATCAGGGAAGAAAGGCAGGATAGGAATGCAATAAATAATTTATTTTTCTTCTACGGTATCCAATCTAAAGGTTGAGTTGGATATATTCATGGTATCTTAGGAGAATCTGTACCTGACTTTTATATTTTACCCTGCATTTTCATCCCTGCCTTACTGAGAGTAATCATTCATCAAATTTTCAGTTGTTTGCTCTATGCACATTTAACTGATTGGAAAAAAAGCAAAAATTCAGTTTTAATGGTTAATAGTATTTATGTGGAATTTTAAATAGGAAATAGTTAATTATGGTTAATTGCTAAGTATGGATTTAAGGTTTTCAGGAGCTATTCAACTCATTCATGATCTGCTCAAGTTTAGTAATTACACACATACAGAGAGAGAGAGAGAGAGAGAGAGAGAGAGAGAGAACATTGTCCAGTCATTAGTGAAAGACAATCTTAAACAGTCAGTGTTGTATATGAGAAGAATCTTCTACCCAGCTTTGAAATGGAAATTCAGCCTCTATTAGCTGCTTCAGGAAAATCATACTAAAGGTTTCCTTTACAGAAATGGGAGATTGGGCTAGATCTTCTGCCACAGACTGACACCAGTGAGAACAGACTGAAGTGTAAAATCACAGCCGCCATTTAAGGGATATTCATGTCAAGATTTCCCCCCAGGAAATGTAACTGTGTAAGGATGTAATGAAATATAATTAGATAAGTATAAGCATAGAAAAACCACAAAGCATTGTAAATTCTAGTAATTAAGATGTGACACTTAAGCCAAATCTGTCGAATGTGTTGCAGGTAGACATCTTAAATGACAGGAAGACATCCACCTTTTTTTTCTGTGACCTGTCAGACTCTTCTACATACATTGGAAAGTAATGGTCTCTATATCTTGTTTGATTACTTCTTCTTAATGGAAAATAATTTTATATACTTTGCAGAAAGTTTGTGCCTGTGAGTACAGTGTCTGGATGTAAATTGGATATCGGCCTAAATTGCAAAATGTTCTTGAGATTTTGAATAGATTTTTTGTGTGTCCTTAATTGAGTCTTTGATTTTTGATATGCCATTCTGGTAGACATTCACACTGCCTCCTGAAGTGGAGCAGTGCCCTATAAATACACTGACAGCTTGGTGGCCTCCTTAGGCACCTTTGAAGGTGATTGGTGGTTCCAGAGGCCGGTCTGTCAGGGCTTTACGGCCTGAGGGCAGGATATAGGCTGCCTTTGGGGCCAACTTACCTCATCCACCTGGAGTTGTACGGCCCCGAAGGGTGGTGACATAAGAAGGCTTCTTGCTCACCTACGTGCTATGGTGGGGGTAAGGGGTGAGCTGAATGGCTTTTCCTTGCCCCAGCAGGGGCTGGTCGCCCAAGAGCTGTATGGGAATCTACTTGCTTATAGACAGTTCCTGCACCTAGGTTCCCCCTCTACAGGTTAGTTTAAGGGGTTTTGTTATAGTTAGTTATACAGCTATTTAACATATAGTTATATGGTTTTGTTATTGGCCCTTAGTTCAACCCAACTTGCTATGTCCATGTCTTATTTCAACCCTTGGCCGCAAGTAAATTGGATATGGGCCTAACTTGCAAAACATTCTTGAGATTTTGAATAGATTTTTTGTGTCCTTAATTGAGTCCTTAGTTTTTGATATGCCATTCTCGTAGACGTTCACACTGTCTCCTGAAGTGGGGCAGTGCCCTATAAATACACTGACATTGCTTGTCACTATGGAGAAATAGATGGCTGTTCTTTAATCAACATGAATGCTGTTAATTAATACCCTTGTTTGCAAGACTCATCAGGACAAATTATGTTTAGTTAATGCAGAAGACATATGTGTTTTAAAAAGATTCATCCTCCTAATTTAGCATTTATTATTGGGCAATTTCAAGTGTAACCAAATAACTTCATTTGCTTCCAAACTTGGTGACACCATCTTAACCTGATGGGACAAGCTTGTATTTTGGAAATTAATTATGTGGTTTTCTTTAACCGATTGACATTGAACCCATTCAAAAACACTACTAAGACACATGCGAAAATCAGTACAACTTAGAGCTTTTTACCATAAAAATATTGATTAATATTTCAGGAAGGAAATTGTGTCTGAATTAAAACCCTTTGCAGTAAATAAAATATTTCAACTACTGCTATTACTCTCTTTGCATTTGCTAGAGCTATAATTAACCTGTATATTTTGAACTAATAGTCTATATAATTCCATTTGAATAAGGAGAGACGATAGTGTATTAAGAGATATAGTCACCGACTTCAAAATATATGGCAATAGTTTTTTTTTACAGTTTCTTTTTAAATGTATACCAAAAACGGGGGGAGGGGATAGGAACACACTCCCTGCTTTTCTGTCACAGGGTAGCTACTCCTGTTCCAGGGTGACTGCCAATTCATTGGTTAGAGGTAGCTGTTCATTAATCCAAGTTAGGCAAGTAAGAGCACCAAAAGATAAGCATCTAATATTATTTATTGCTGAATATACACAAACATAAAATACCTCATGTTCCTTGGCAGCAGTGTTTGCAAGATGCCCTGGGGGCACCTTATTGCCATTCTATCATTCACAGTCTGGATGGATCTTTAACTGTGCAGGTTGATGTTTCTCCCCTTCTCTCAGGCCTCCGCCACTGGCTTCTCTGTCTGTCTGCTGTTTTTCTCCTTCTCATCTGAAAAAAATGCCTTAATATAGCCTCATGACCACTTCTCTATAGTAGAATGAGCCATGGATCATGAGTTTTGAGATATTTTTCCTCCTGGCTAGTCCTGTGCCCATACTATGGTGACCCATTGTGAAAGAGTTCACAGCTTTATCAGTGAGGTGACACAGCCTTAATTCCATCCGCTATGCAGAGTTGATGAACTTTAATAATGCAAGATTCCACATAGACCCTAAATATGGCATTTAAGAGGTAATTTGTGAATGTCACCTACAACTCCTCATCTATACAACAATCCTATGTGAATCTTACAGTATACCTGACCTCAGCACATTCAGCAGAAGATGCAAAAGGAGTTTCTGTGAATGCAGAAATCCCTCTCATATCTTCCACTGAATGTATGACGGTAAGGAGCGAGTACCAGTAGATACAATCATGCTCCACTTCGCCTCCTCATATTCAATATATGCATGAAGTGAAATCATTGTCACATCTCCAGTTGAACACCATGAAAATAGGAGGCTGAAGCAAACAATAGCTGGAAATAGTTAACAGCAGTCAATATGTGTTAGACAAGGCATATAGTATCTGCATTAATTGATTATGTCAGTTGATCAGGGGTGGGCAAAAGGTAGATCGGGATCTAATGGTATTTCTTTAGATGATTTGAAATAGATCAGCAAAAATTTCTGACTCCCAAAGGTTTAACAGTAGAAACAACAGAAGAACCCTCCCTCCCCCCAAAAAAACTCCACGCATTTTATTGCTGAAATGAAGAAACCTGGAAAGAGGGTTAACCAAGAATGGATTTTTGTATGGAAGGACCATGAGCTCAATACCATTCTCAAAACAAATTCCCTGGGCTTCAACATCTGATCCTGGATCTCAGGATTTTACTAAAATCTACCTGTCTCATGACTGTCATCATAGCATTCCCTTCCTAACTCATCGTCTGAGCAATTTGTCACTAGTAAAATCTGACTGTCCTGTTTCCACCTTGCAATCTGTGTACCTTGCCAGCAACGTTTGTTCCTTGAGGCTTGCTTGCTCTTTGGGTTGATAACCTGTTTGATCAGGCATGTTTTCTGTTCAAACTGTAGAAGCAGATCAGCTGACTCCTGGTTCTGACAGTAGATTATAAACCTCTACTGGGAATTTATTTCTTTATTTTTGTTTTGGGTTCTGATTGTTCACTTCTGTTCTTTCAACCTTTTGCATTTCAGTCTACAAATCTTGTGACAGGCCTAATTCTACAATGCTCTGTGCACATGCATGTTAAACCATATAATTTAAAACATGTAAACAGCTTTTAGTTAGGAAAAGATTATACAAATGGGATCGGTTTCGACCTCTTCCTTCTGAGGATGTGGACAAGGTGCTCTCGACTGTGAAGCCTACCACCTGTCTAACTGATCCTTGCCCATCGTGGCTCCTGGTGAGCTGCAAAGAGAAATTGGGCGAGGGGATTAAGGCGGTGGTCAATGCATCCTTGGAGGAGGGTGTAATGCCATTAGCACTCAAGGAGGCAATTGTAAAGCCCATCTTAAAGAAGTCCTCCTTGGATACCCAAGTTTTGAATAACTTTCGCCCAATTTCAAACCTACCATTCCTGGGCAAGATCATTGAGTGAGTGGTGGCTAATCAGTTGTCGACACACTTGGATGAAACGGATTATTTGGATCCATACCAATCGGGTTTCAGGACTGGACATGGAACTGAAACAGCATTGGTCGCTCTAGTTGATGATATGAGGAGGGCATTAGATAGGGGAGAATTCACCTTTCTTGTCCTCCTCGATCTCTCAGCGGCTTTTGATACTGTCGACCACAGTATCCTTTTACATCGCCTGGAGGAATTGGGAATAGGAGGCACTGTACTACGGTGGTTCCATTCCTTTCTTTCCGACAGGCATCAACAGGTAGCATTGGGGGAGGAGGTTTCAGACCCTTGGCCTCTCAATTGTGGTGTGCCACAGGGCTCTATCCTCTCTCCCATGCTATTTAATATCTATATGAAGCCGCTGGGGACAATCATCAGGAGATTTGGGCTGCAGTGTCACCAATATGCGGATGACACTCAGCTCTATCTCTCGTTTAAATCTTCACCAGAGTCTGCTGTGGAGACCATGTCCAAGTGCCTGGAATCCGTGAGTGGATGGATGGGAAGGAACAGGCTGAAGTTGAATCCTGATAAGACTGAGGTGCTACTCGTGGGAGACAAGGGAAGGCTGGGAGATGTTGACCTGGTGTTCAACGGGGTAAAATTGCCCCTGAAGGACCAGGTCCGCAACCTTGGGGTTGTTCTTGATTCCAAGCTGGCCATGGAGGCTCAGATTTCGGCAGTGAGCCGGGCAGCTTGGTATCAATTACACCTCATTCGTAGACTGCAGCCCTACCTTCCTGCTCATCAGCTCCCACTGGTGGTACACTCCCTGGTCACCTCTCGGTTGGATTACTGTAATGCGCTCTACGTGGGGTTACCCTTGAAAACGGTCCGGAAATTACAACTTATACAAAATGCTGTGGCTCGACTACTTACAAACTGTCGCCGCCGGGAACACATCACCCCAGTGTTGTTCGACCTACACTGGCTCCCAGTTATTTTCCGGGCCCAATTCAAGGTGTTGGTATTAACCTTTAAATCCCTATACGGTCTCGGCCCAGTTTATCTGATGGAGCGCCTCCAGCGCCACCAACCATGCCGCCCAACAAGATCAGCCGCACAGGACCTTCTCTCAATCCCGCCAACTAAAACAGCTAGGTTGGCGGGGACAAGAGAGAGGGCATTTTCAGTGGTGGCCCCCACTCTCTGGAACTCCCTCCTGTATGACCTTCGACATGCCCCTTCCCTGAATGTATTCCGCCAAGCTTTGAAGACCTGGCTCTTCAGACAGGCCTTTGGGACTTACTGGGAGGGTTAAATTTTTACGACCAATAGCCTACTACTCTGTACTGGAACTGTTTTATTGTTTTATTGTTATATTGTATTTTATGATGTATTTTATTATGATGTAATGTATTGTTGTTAAATTGTACGTCGCCTAGAGTGGCCATTGGCCAGATAGGCGACCCACAAATTAAATTATTATTATTATTATTATTACAAATGTCTTTAAAAAGCATGCTCTTCAAAGAACCTATCAAAAATCTTTCCTCATACATGAGTGCCTCCATTGTTTCCAAAGGATGCAGTCAGATGCTGCAGAACTGCTCACATTTGTGTGCAAGCAAATTCCATTGAAGTCACCGGATTTATCCATGTGTAACAAATCAACAAAAACCGATGACACTTACAATGAGCAGTATGAAAGACCAAGGTATATGTACAAACTATTCCTGGATACAAAGACGTGTAACAAATGCATTGCTGTCAATCCATATCGTTTCAGCGTAGCAGCTTCATCTATGGTGCTATATTGATTTTTGGCATCTAACCTTTGTTAATCAGATCCTCTGACAGGTTCAACAATCTGTCTCATGCAGAGAATGAAATGTTTTGTGAGGACTTTGAAGCAGTAAGAGCACATCTGTGGTTTGGTTTAAAGACCTTAAATACATTTCTGGTGTACTCTCTTGCTTGTCTTAAAACATTGGAAAGGGTCTCAGACTTTATAATACGCAAATAGCAGGATTCACTTTTTCAAACTCTTCTGTTCTAAATAGCTGCAGTAAGGATGGGCAACTTGTGGCCCTCCAGATGTTGTTGGACTATAACTCTCATCATCCCTGGCCATGAAAATGCTAGCTGAGGCTGATGGGAAATGGAGTTCAGCAACATGTGGAGGGTCACAGGTTCTCCATTATAGCTTACAGTATGATTTCAATCACACCTTTATTAAAATTTAATTCATCAGAACACCAAGAAGGGAAATAGCCAGTTTTCTTCACTTCCTTTGGTGAGCTGCTACATTTCCAGATGGGTGTTCAAAGCAATGAAGAGAAAATTGTTTATTTCCTCAGAACCAACAGAAGCTTCAGTAATCCTATTTCCACGCCAAAGAGCTTGCATCTGTGAATTGTTAGCATTAGAAATGTATAAGATGAATAAAATAGATAATATTCAGAAACTTTTAAATACTCACATAGAGCACCTTCTTTGAAGATTTCCCGCTCCGTACTCCCAGCAAAGCTTTGGAGAGTGGGGTGTGTTTGCATCCTGGGATTGAAGTCCTGGATGCCATTTTGTTTAGGGTGGCAGAAACGGCCATGTTGGGCGCTAGCATGCAGAGCATGGCCACTTGGGGGTGTTACTTAAGCCTGTGCCATCCACGATCCTCCCTCTTTGGCCTGCGACACCTGTCACCCACTCCCCTTGTTATGGTGTTATCAGTTTGGTCGCTTTAGGACCGAGTAGGAATTTTTGCCCAGCTTACCCCAGTTGGTGGGCAGGTTTTTTTGCCTCCTACTCCACACTGTGGTAGAGGGATGGAATGGTGTCCTTGTTTAATAGGTTGTTTCAGCTAATCTGCCATATCTAAAGTTATAATAATAGTAATAGTAATATAACTATTAATATGGTAATGGTTGGTCACTTTGGCAGGAAGGTGCAGGAAGGAAAGCAGGTAAAGACAGGTAGGTGGCCTCCTAGGCACCTTTGGGGGTGATTGGTGGCTCTTGTCCTGAACACCCTGAAGACAGTCATGAATGAGTAGCTGTGCTTTTCTTTAATAGGGTTATTGAGAGATTCCGGTTCAGAATGCTTTATGAATCAGCTTACAAGTTATACAGGGTTCAGCATTGTTACTAGGGTTACGACTACACTGCATTAAGAAGTTGTCGCAGCAACTAGTCTTGCCCCCTCACCCGGCTTAAGTAAGGTTGGGCAGGTACCCCACTTGCATGAACTAAGTGTCACTGCTAGGAGTGCACACACCTGAGAGCTCTGCCTCAGGGGAGTTGCTGGTGTGTGTTCTTCTTGTTAGCATTGGCACCTCCATGAGCAAGGTGAGGGCGACTGCTCTGCCTCAGTAGGACCTTCCTCATCAGAGGGAGGCACAATGTACTGGGGAAGCGGCAGAGGGGGTGTGGGTAGAAGAGGTGCTTCAGGTGGGATGGCAACTACCTGACTGAACTGGGCCTCCTCTGGAGCTTCAGGGGTAGAACTGTCACTGTCCAGAGCAGGAGTTCTCAGAGTTTTGTGTGCTCGATGGCTCAACATGGGAAGCGTCAGTCTATTCAAAGCCCTCCTCCTCCTCTGCCATCTTGCAGCTCCACCCCCATTCTGCTGGACCAATGACAGCTCTGGAGGTCTGCAGTTCAGGGCTGTAGGGCCCAAGGGCTGGATATAGGCTGCATTTGGGGCCAACTTACCTCATCCTCCTGGAGTTGTAGGGCCCCAGGGGGTGGTGATGTGGGAAGGCCCCTTGTTCACCCTCTGGGTGTGGCAGGAGTAGGGGGTAAGCAGAATGGCTTACCCTTGCCCCATCAGGGGTGGTCACCCTATAGCTGTAATTAAGCAATTCGATCATAGCCTAGCTCCCACTCCTATGTTTTACCTCTGCAGGTTAGTTTTTTTTTTATCATTAATTTTTATTCAAAGTTTCAAAAAACAAAACAAAACAAAACAAAACAAAACAAAAACAAATTAATAACTAATACAATAAAATAAAATGTTGACTTCCGATTTGTCGCAGATCAGTTATAGGTCTATAATATATAACAAACCTGTCTCTTAATATATTACAAAATCACTTTCCTCCAGTAGTTATCTTAATTAATCATCAAATCTCATTAACATCACTTTATTCTTTCCACAAAAAGTCAAATAGAGGTTTCCACTCCTTGAGAAATATATCCATCGATTTTTCTCCAAATAAACATGTCGGTTAATCCATCTCATCAAGTCTTCTAGGTCCAGTAATTTCAATAGCCATTCTTCCATTATCAGTATTAATTCCATCTTCCATCTTCCATCCTTGCATCCATAATAATCTTGCTGTCATAGTCATAATCATATAATAAGAGTCTGATGGGAATTTCCTTCCTCACAAATATTTCCTTGCCATCAATTCTGAATGTGTTACTGAAATGTTGTTGTAAAGTCATATCTCTGTTCCTCTTTTTTACGAAATGCACTAGCACATCTCTTGAGAGTTTTTCCATTGTCACATATCTGTAATTAATTCTATAAATTTTCTCTATTTCAAGCTCCATCACATCATTCCAGTCCAGAAATTTTTTCAAAACATTGATAGATTTATCTCTGATATCTTCATCAATTTCTTCAGGGACAATGCTGAATTCCAAACAGTAATCTTTATCTCTAAGGTCCATAAACTCCAAATCTTTTTCCAGTTCCACATTTGATATATCTGTTCCAATCTCCAGGACTTGCATCTTCCCTTTAATTTTTCTTTCTTCTTCTATTGCTTGTCTAGTTATATGTTTGATCTCATCAACCTCCTCTCTCATAAAATCCCCTATTTCTTTCAGCTCCTGCTTCATTTTGCCAAATTCAATTTTCATCTCTTGTTTGCCATGTCTCAGTTCTTGTTTCGTTATCTCAATCTCATCCATTATTTTCTGAAACATATTTACATCCAGGTTCTCAGCCACTTTCTTAATTGTCATTTTTAAAACCAAGAAGAAAAAAAACCCTTCAATTTCCAATATAGCACTATTCCCAAGCAAAGAGCAATTTATTTCTTTTTCCAGCAACAAAGGAGTTAATATTCCAAACCTGATGACATCATAATGTAGACAGCACAAACTGCCTTATCTCCTATGTGTCCAAGAATGCAAAACAAATTTAGTTCACAGCATCCAAATAGTTAGTGGCATAAAGAACAAGCAGATTCGTCAAAATGAAGTAGACCAGAAAAAATAGTCCCAGACATATAATACTCAAAAGTTCATATAAATCAAAAATTTTCTCCTCAGATTAGATGCCTCTCATCCGTTTGTATCTTTATAATGCTCAATTCCAGGCCAGCTTTTTGCAATAAAAACAAAGATAAGCTATTTCGATTTCCTTCCGCCTTAATTCCATGTATAAAAGAGAAAAGTTATAACTCACCCAGGGATTCTTTACTGCTGATTCTTTTAACAAATCTCTTTTACTGCAACAATTTAAGCCAAATGATAAGGATAGACAGAAGAATGCTTGCCTGTTAAAATCTGTTTTTCTTTGAAGAAAAGAAAAACGTCTCGCTTAATCAGTTTGAGCTTGCTTGAAATTCCCTGGCTCCGTCTGACGTTGCTGGCTGGTCCTTCGTTCATAGGCGATCCTAATGAATTCAAGTCCCCCAACAAACACAACGAAGCTTGTGGATGATCTCTTCGTTTCTCCCTTGCCTGGGAGAAAGTTTTTACCAGTCAAAAAAAACCTTTTGACTGGTTTTAAAACTGAAAAAGCTTCCTCTGAGACGAGAGCTCGTCTCAGAGGCAAGCACAAGCGAAGCAATCCTTCCCGGAAGTCTCCCCTCTGCAGGTTAGTTTTAAGGGTTTAGTTTAAAGTTTATTAAAGTGGCCCTTAGTTCAACCCAGCTTTTTGTGTCTGTGCATTTATTTCAACCCTTGGCCCCAAAGAGCTTCAATTTATTCCTCATCACTGTTAAGTATTCCTCCAAGGTACAGTCACAGTAGCTGAAGAAAGTTTTTTTTTTCCAGGATCATGTAACCTTAAACAGAGTACACTTGATAAAAAAAATCCATCTCCAGCCAGGACAATCTTGATAGGATAAAACTGGGCAGGTTAAGTAGGTGGTGATTGGAGCCACTGATAAAAGAAGTCCCCCTCCTTTTTTTAATCAGAAACATTCCTAGTCTAAAACAAGTGTCATTTTTAAAGAGAAGCTGTTATCTCACATACTGAAAATGCTGTTTTGGGGGAAGGGGGATCTTTGATGGAACAAATCTATGGCAATAAATCCACTGATACTAAAGCTATGCTTCTTATTATTCTTACTCTCCCACACACACACACACACACACACACACACAATTTTTGTATGGCCTCTCCCAAACTAAACAAGGCAATGCTTCAATTATCAATTTTAGGTATAATCAAAAGCTGTAGATGGTGTTTCCAGGTTAGTTTCCCAGCAACAGAGACAACACTTGTGGTCCTGAAGTCTTTCAGGTTTCACGAGTGGCTTGCCCAGTCGCATGGGTGGTGACTTCCATAATATTTTATTTATTTAGCAGTGACATGTTACATTTACAAGTAATCTATTATGATTTAAATTAAGAAGGTAGCTTACTATATTCTGGACATTTTCCCTTCTTGAACAGATTTCCCTTTTGAAAAGAATGGATGTTTGTGCCTAGCCACCTATTTGAATCATTTAAGTTAATCATTTACGTTTATCCTGGCAGACATGATTTCAGAAAATGCCAAGGGTTGAGAGGGGACGCATATAGTCTTCAAATTAAACATAATATATTGTTCATGGATAACGTAAGGTTTTGGAGCAGGTCTATATAATGAAAAGGCTCACAGATAGTGTGAATGGAAGCCTTGAAAGCTAGCTTTACTGCAAAAACACCTGCCAGTACAGTTTTGCCAAAATTAATTCATAAATTTCACAGCATGCTAAGGTGCTGCTGTTGTTGTTTTACCTTCAAAGTATTTCTTTCCAAATCTTAACTGAATATTGAGCTTTTCATAAGCAGAGAACTGGGATGGCTAGGCAGCAGAGATGTTTTGAGATTGTTAGAGATGGCATTGCTTGATTGACAAGGGTTCCTGTCCCCCTGAAGGAAGCACTATACGTGTTCATCCATATGCATGTGGGTCCTCTTCCGACATATGCAGATTGAGTGCTAGGTAGGGGGAGGGGTCATGACCAATGTATGAAGAGATCGGGTTAACCCCCTTAATCCTTCCTGTGTTCATACTGAATGACTAAAAGGCTTGAGCTGAACAAAGACAGGTTTCACCTTGTCACTTAGAAAATAAACTCCAGTGAGAAGGGCTCCTGCCGGGAGGAAGGATGGGAGACAGACAGATAGACAGACAGACAGATAGATAGATAGTCTGGATGGCTATAATAATGGATTTTAAAAATAAAGTATATTCACAATGGCTATAGGAACATTCTTAAGCCACAATATTTTTTGCCTATTAGTGAATTTCTCTGCTTTTTAATCCGGGAGGTAAGGAACGGGAGCCTGTGCAAGTTCGCTGAGAATGGATTGATCATTTGTATGCTTATTCAGTTCAGTGGGATATACTCCCCTGCAATCATGCTTAGGATAGGTGAAACTGACCATGGGGAGGGAAGCCTGGAATGGGTGGAGGAGGAGGAAGAAGGAAAAGGGGAGGAGAGAAAGAAGGGAGGAGGAAGGGAGAGGAGAGGTGAAGGAGGGGAAAGGAGGTCTAATCATTTGCATGCTTATTGAGTTCAGTGGGATTTACTCCTGTGAAATCACGGCTAGGATAGGTAAAACTGACCATGGGGAAGGAGGAGGGGGAGGGGGAGGGGGAGGGGAGGGGGTAGGAGGGGATTGGAAGTGGAGGGGGAGGAGTGAAGGAAGGGGGGGAAGGGGCAAAGGGGAGGTGATGGGAGGAAGGAGAAGGAGAGGGCAGGTTCAGTCATTTGCATGGTTATTGAGTTCAGTGGGATTTACTCCCTTGCAATCATGCTTAGTATAGGTAAAACTGATCATGAGGACGGGGAGGGGAGGGGAAGGAGGGAATTGGAAGGGGATGGGGAGGGGAAAGGAGGGGAGAAAGAAGGGGGAGGGAAAGGGCAAGAAGGAGGGAATAGGAGGGAGGGGGAGGGCAGGTTTGATCATTTGCAAGCTTTTTGAGTTCAGTGGGATTTACTCCTGTGCAATCATGTTAGGATAGGTGAAACTGATCTGGGGGAGGGGAGGAGGAGGGCAGGAAGGGGCAGGGGAGGAAGGAAGGGGGAGGGGAGGGGGCACTGGGCAGAGGGAAAGCCCCTTTTCTTTCCAAAAGGAAAACATTGTGAACTGTATCATTCTTTTTCAGCATTTCTCCCATCTTTTTATTCTACAGCAGGCACATGTAGCCTCCCACTCAAATTTAAACCAAAGCTGTCCTTGGTCACATCCACACCAAACCTTTATTTCACTTTACACAGTCATGGCTTCTCCCAAAGAATCCTGGGAAGTGTAGTTAGTGAAGGGTGCTGAGAGTTGCTAGGAGATGCCCTGTTCCCTTCACAGAGCTTCAATCAGAGCAGCTGACTATTAAATTACTCTGGCCGCTGGAGCTCTGTCAGGGGAATAGGAGTCTCCTCTCAGCCCCCTTCACACACTACACTTCCCAGGATTCTTTGGGGGAAGCCATGACTGTCTAAAGTGAAATAAAGATCTGGTGTGGGTGTGGCCCCCTGATTAGGCAAGCCCAGCAGCTGTGAGTCTGGCTTTTAGAACACTGACAGTTGGTTCTTACTGAGCATGCCCAGCCTTATCATTCAGTTCGATGCTATATTTCTTAAATTAATTAAAAATCAGCCAGGAATTTTTTTTAACTTTTAAACTGCAGAAGATGGTCAGAGTATGAGGCAAGGTGTGTAATAGGATTACAGGTACTCTGTGAACATGGCTGATTTTTAATTAATTTCAACAAATTGTGAGAACTCTGACAGAAAAAAATCCAAAAGGTTTTTTTCTCTCTCTTTTTACATGTTGAACTCTCGATTCTCTCTGACTGTTTCGTGAATCACCAAGAAAAGTTGGAGGGTTGTTAAGCAAGCGTTTCTGAGTTCAGGTCTATAAGTTTTGTAAGGTTTTGTTTTGAAATGAGCTTATTGGAAGCATCAGAGTGTCATGGGGGATATTTTCAGTGTAATATTGCGGAATGCAAAAACTCCATACTGACTATAGTATGCAGCCACTCTCATGGCTGTATAATACAAAATACATTTTAGCTAAAGACTAAAGCAATCTTTTTCACTTGCATCACTGCATATTTTTGTAAGAGCCTCCATCTTGCTTAGTGCTTAAAAGTTGTGTACACAGCTTGGAGAAGAGAACAAAAGCATTGGCAGAAATTGGGGCCAAGGAGATAAATGTTGGGCTCTGAGGTAAACAACATTTATAGGCTTCTGCCTACCATTTGTCTTTACTGACGGATTGCCTTGGGTAGATGAATATAGAAGGAGAAAATGTCAAATGTATTTCTCCATTTTCTGTTCAGCTGCAATTCAGAGCATTTGGTTTTGCTTTGCTATAATGTTGAATAAGACTTCATGTGGTATAGTATCTAAAGTTAGACTGGAAAACTCAGGTTCAAATCCATACTCAGCTTTGAATATTTCCTACACTGCAGTCTTACACTCGCTTACTTGCAGTTACTGAACCTTCTGATTAGACATGTGAATGCCCTGTTAGAGGACTTTGGCAAGTCGCTCTCTCTCTGCCTAACTTTCCATGGGCTGTTGTGGGATTATAAAACTCTGAATCCTTTTGAAACAAGCTATACACACTTAAGGTGTACAAATATTGTTGTTCTTGGTATATGCAAAATGACCTTCTTTCCAGGCTTTTATATAGCATCATACTTAATAGCCTTTGATTTTAAAGTTATATTCTTCGACACTCAAATTTGTGATACAGATTTGTCCATCTGCCTCAGTAGGGGCTGAAGGAATCACTTTTGCAATTTCTTCTGTGAGAATAAGAAAGATTTGTTTCCTCTTGTTAATACAATTCTGATTTCATTTCCTTTGTAATATCTCTGGGGATGGGAAAATAGCAATCAGAGTTGTGTGTTCTTATGTCGTGCTTATGATACGGATGGAATACTATGAGGTTCTTTGAGTTGTTTGCCACCGTGGGCAACTTTGGAAGGAAGAGTGGGATAGAAATGTAATAAATAAGTCAGCCATTCAGGGCAGAGATAACCCAAACTTCATAGAAGAGTAGATTTTGGGGAAACATGCTGGTTCTAACCTGAGTATGAATTCACACATCCACATGTACTAAGTCAGAAGATGATAAGCATAAGGCAGAACTACTGGAGGCTAAGTGGGTCATTTAGAAGATATCCAATAGCCATTAAGAAGGAAATGTTATTTTCTATAAATGGAACAAAAATAAGTGATAGGAATTGCAATTTGCTTGAATTTTAGAAACTTCAAAGAGCATCTCTATATCTAACTATCAAGGCCCATAAATGCTGCACATTTGTTTATTTTAATATTCATATTATTTAACACTGTAAATAGAAATCATAAATACATTACTGTTTATATGGAACTTTAACCATTTCAAATATATTGAGACTACTAGTCTTCACCCACTTTTAAAAACAGTCCATTTTTTAATAGTAGTATGATTTAAGGATATGGGTATATATGGTTATGATGTCTGAATGGATATTTTTGAAACAGGAACTGAAGAATGGACTCAGGGTTTTTAAAATTAAAATAAAATATGGAGAAACTGAATTTGGAGTATTATTAAAATTATTCCTATGGAAGGGAATGAAATGTTTTATCCTCATTTACAAATGCAACCATACCAGAAACTTTAGAAATATGTTAGTATGACTGTACCAGCCATAATTTATTTACAGTCCATCAGCCACAAATAAAATACAAAGTTACAGAATATAAATGTTTGTTAAAAGATAGGAAAAACAAGTAACCATGGATTGCCTAAGCAAAATAGCTACATTTAGGAATGCTGTAACTTGTTCTGTGATTAAAAAATTAGTTAGCAGAGGTCCTGATGATTAACCTTTGAAGGACTGTGTAACGGGCTATATCAGAATTTCTCCAGCCCCCTGGTAAAAACTGCATTTTAAAAGAACTTGCAAATCTGACTCCAGCTCTTCATTATTATGACAGTAACTCTATTATATCTGTCCTCTAAAAGTTTTGAGGGTAAGGCATTAAAATATGCCAAGGAAACAGCTTTCCTGCATTTAGGAATAGTTTAAATACAGCATCCAATTCTATAATTGTTGTTATGAGCCTTCAAGTAGATTACGACTTATGGCAACGCTATGAATTAGCGACCTCCAATAGCATCTGTCATGAACCACCCTGTTCAGATCTTGTAAGTTCAGGTCTGTGGCTTCCTTTATGGAATCAATCCATCTCTTGTTTAGTCTTCCTCTTTTTCTACACCCTTCTGTTTCTCCCAGCATTATTGTTTATTCTAGTGAATCATGTGTACTCATTATGTATCCAAAGTATGATAACCTCAGTTTCATCATTTAACTTCTAATAATAGTAATGGTTTAATTTGTTCTAATACCCAATTATTTGTCTTTTTCACAGTCCATGGTATCTCCAAAGCTCTCCTCCAACACCACATTTCAAATGAGTTGATTTTTCTACTGTCTGCTTTTTTTACTGTCCAGCTTTCACATCCATACATAGAGATCGGGAATACCATGGTCTGAATGATCCTGACTTTAGTGTTCAGTGATACATCTTTGCATTTGAAGACCTTTTCTAGTTCTCTCATAGCTGTCTTCCCCAGTCCTAGTCTTCTTCTGATTTCTTGACTATTGTCTCCATTTTGGTTAATGACTGTGCCAAGTTATTGATAATCCTTGACAAGTTCAGTGTCCTTGTTGTCAACTTTAAAGTTACATAAATCTTCTGTTGTCATTACTGTAGTCTTCTTGATGTTCAGCTGTGGTCCTGCTTTTGTGCTTTCCTCTTTAACTTCCCTACCATTTTTTCAAATCTACTGGTTTCTGCTAAGAGTATGGTATTGTCTGCATATCTTAAATTATTGATATTTCTCTCTCCAGTTTTTACACCTCCATCTTGGTCCAATCCTGCTTTCCTTATATGTTCTGAGTACAGATTAAACAAATAGGGTGATAAAATGCACCTCTGTCTCACACCCTTTCCGATTGGGAACCAATTGGTTTCTCCATATTCTGTCCTTACAGTAGCCTCTTGTCCAGAGTATAGGTTGCGCATCAGGACAATCAGATGCTGTGGCACCCCCATTTCTCTTAAAGCATTCCATAGTTTTTCATGATCTACACAATCAAAGGCTTTGCTGTCATCTATAAAGCACAGGGTGATTTCCTTCTGAAATTCCTTGGTCCATTCCATTATCCAACATATGTTTGTGATATATGTCTGTGGTGCCTCTGCCCTTTCTAAATCCAGCTTGGACATCTGGCATTTCTTGCTCCATATATGGTAAGAGCCTTTGTTGTAGAATCTTGAGCATTACTTTACTTGCATGGGATATTAAGGCAATAGTTCAATAATTACTGCATTCCCTGGGATCCCCTTTCTTTGGAATTGGGATGTATATTGAATGCTTCCAGTCTGTGGGCCATTGTTTAGTTTTCTATATTTCTTGACAAATTTTTGTCAGACTTTGGACAGATATAGTCTCAGTAACTTGTAGCAACTCTATTGGCATGCCATCTGTTCCTGGTGATTTGTTTCTTCCAAGCATTTTAAGAGCAGCTTTCACCTCACATTCTAAAATTTCTGGTTCTTGATCATATGGTTCCTCCATGAATGAATCTGTCATCCTGTCATCGCTTTTATAGAGTTCTTTAGTGTATTGCTTCCATATTCCTTTTATTTCGTCTCGGTCAGTCAGTGGGTTCTCCTGCTGATTATTCGACATCCCTACTCTTGGTTTGAATTTCCTTCTCATTTCTCTAATCTTTTGGAATAGGGCTCTTCTATTCCTTATACAATAACTATTGCAATAGTTCTCTTTGTCCCTACGTACTAGTCGCTGTATTACTGCATTTAGGGTTCTAACCGTGTTTCTGTCTCCTTTTGTTTCTTCAGTCATCCATTGAGGTCTTTCTCTCTTTTTAACTATTGTTTTTTTTGCATTCTTCCCTGATAATGTCTCTGACTTCACTCCATAGTTCTTCTGGTTGTCTGTCAACTAAGTTTAAAGCCTCAAATCTGTTCCTTACTTGATCTTTATATTCTTCTGGGATGTTATTTAAATTGTATTTTGGCATTAAGATTGCTTTGTTGTTGCTCTTTAGCTTTATTCTGATTTTCGATACGACCAGTTTATGATCTGTACCACAGTCAGCTCCTGGTCTTGTTTTCTCAGAAAGTATGGAACTTCTCCATCTTCTGCTACCAATTATATAATCAATTTGATTCCTATATTGACCATTTGGTGATGTCCATATGTACAGCCATCCTTTTGGTTGCTCCAAAAATGTGTTTGCAAGAAACAAAGAATTAAGACTTGGCAAACCTAATGACTGAAGTGGAGGATGACAAGGCCCCTGGGATGCCTCATACAACTCTTGTAGGTCAATATCTATTAGCCTCTGTTATTAGTAGGTTTGGGTTGAACACAGTTCATAGATAAAAGACGGCTCAATGAATACAACTTTTTGCAACAAAGTCCAGGCACACGTTTATGACTCTGTCATCACCTGGAATACAAGGACTTTGAAATAAGCAAAAGACAAAAGCACCTCCAAAAGGGAATAGAATATATCCAAGCCAGGCTGTTCCAAGAATTTAAACCAGTTTCTAGATTAAGAGTAGCACCAACAATACATCTGAGCAAGCCAAATATAAATTTGAGAAAATTGGGTTTACTTCTCTTCGAGAGATTTTAAGTCATGGAAACTAAATGGGTGTTTCCAAAACAATCTGGGATACAATTTTGACTTTCACAAAATTTATTACCCACCCTTTGTACAAAAGCATAAGCACACTTATGACTCATTCTTATGCAGGATTATGTATATTTAAGCCTACTGAAGCTATGGGTGTGCATCAGATTCAAGCAAAGTGGTCTACCTCTGAGGGATTTGAGGCTTGTCAGAGACAAAGTGGAATCTGTGGCACTAGTTGAAGTGGGGGAACGCTGAGGCACTTTGTTGTACTTTGGCAACCCAGATGTTAAAAAAAAAATCCTATGAACAAGTGTCACCTAAATGCAAAATTAAATGTCACAAAATATGGGATATAAGAATTAACACCAGGGTGGGGTGATGAGGGAAGGGAGAGGGTGAATTGAGAGCTGTGTTGTGACTGTCAGGTCAAGCTTTTAATAAGAGAGAGTGATTTTACCTGGAAAGCAAATCCCTTTTAGTTCTCCCCCCACCAAAAATACAAACAAAACAAAACAAAAAACAGGTGCTTCGCATAAAAGCCCCATTAAACTAGTTGTTTGCAATTTGCAAAAATGTTTGCAATTTTACACTTGAAATTTTCAGAGCAATTGCCCACAAAACACTAGAAATGATTAAATGATTCCTATTTTTACCCACCCTAAAACTATAATGGCTGACCTTGCCTGCAAATTTCATCTACTTCTATCCCAAAATAAAAAGTTAAAGAAGCTTCCTTTTTTTTAAAAAAAGGTCAAACTTTAAAAGAATGAGAAGAGTTCTGAAACTTATTTTTAGTTGGGCTACATGCAGACAAAATGCAATGTCATACTGAATTAATTAAAATCCTTTTCCATATGATTAAAACTACATCCACTTGTTCAAAATTCCTTGCCGAATCCAGTGATTTTGCAATATATAATGTCTCCACTTATTCTCATTATGTCAATGTAATCACTAGCTTGTGGGGAGAAAGTTCAACAATTGCTGTATGTGCTATTCTGAAAATCTGTCTTGTGCTGAGAATCCTAGTCCCTGCTTTATTGAAGGGGGGAAATGTTGCTACCTAACACCCCTGGTAGAGACAGAGACCCAAAATAGCTGCAGGGAAGTGCTATAGATTCTCTCTTGGCTCCTTGAATCAACAGAATTTTTAACTAAGTTCCAATTACAGAATATTAATTATTAATGATAATAAGTGAGCTGTAAAGAATGCACATTTGCTTTCTGATCTCAGGCAGCTGGAAGGTTCTGCAACCTTTCAAAACTTTAAAGTCAGCATCTTTCAAATCAACCTAGAATGCAGCCAGGTTTGCAGGTTGTTTGTAAGATAATAGAAGTGTCAGTGCTGTGGCATGTGTGTGTTTGTTTCATTTATTCCAGCCATGCCAGACATAAGCGAATCCCTGCTCCCCATTTTAATTCTTAGACTATCCCTGTGGGATTGGACAGGGCTTGGTGATAGAGAACATCCATGTGCAAGTTTAATTCCTGGCATTTCCAATTCACAGATATCAGGTAGCAGAGCTGGTCAAGACCTGTGCCAGGAGCTGAACTGATGGCACTGAACCAGATTGATTAATGATTTATGGTAAAGGTGTGCATGGGCCTGAAGAGTCACCTTGTATATGTATCTGTCTTTTTTTAAAACTGAGTCATTCTGTGCTCTCTCCACTTCGACTTGTGTTTTGGATTCCAAGCCATTCTATATCAAATGGAGCTCTGTGTTCCTTATTCAGTATAATGGGGAATCTAAAAATGGCAATAACTTTTCCCCTCTTCAGTGCTCCTCAGGCAATATTTTGTTGGTGCTGCCACCACCGAATGCTGCCTGGTTGGTGCTGATCTGTGACAGGGTCTTTTCAGTGGTGGATCCCTATTTGCGGAATCATTATTATATTATATTATATTATATTATATTATATTATATTATATTATATTATATTATATTATATTATATTATATTATATTAATCATTAACTTTCAGGAGTAATTTGAAAACATTCCTGTTTACCCAGGCATTTGATGGCTGAAAGGGCTGTTTCTTGCAGTTAGAAGATTACTGATGAACAAATGTTTTTAAGCTGTGCTTTAGATTTGTTTAGAATTTTTAAACTGTATTTTACAATATTATAATTGTATTTTAAAATGTTCTTAATTTTAATTGTGTTTTGGAATGTTTGTAACTGTTTTTAGCATGTTTTTCATTTTCTTCTTAAATTGTTTTAACAAGTATACTTGCCAGCCTGGGCTCCTCTGGAAGAAAGGGTGGGATATAAATTTATTATTATTATTATTATTATTATTATTATTATTATTATTATTATGGACAGCCTCACTTCTTGCATAGCCCATAGACCTATAGAAACATAGCAATACAGGAAAGTAGAACTATGAGGGACAGACAAGTACAGAACAACAGAACATAACAAGGCTTTGTGGCGGTGCTGATCCAACTTAGGGGGGTAGGCAGAAATCCTGATTCACCTTATTATTTAGTCCACACTCACAGTTGATGTGAATCTCTAGTATATGGTAGCTTCATATATTCTGTGAGGTAAGTTAGGTTGAGAGAGTGATTGGCCATCTGGATGTTAAATGAACTTCTTGACTGAATCAAGATCTCAACCAGGCTCTACACACAGACCCTTAGATGGTAGGACAATGAAGAAGTCAGAGCGAAATATGTTATGGCAAGTGTGGGAATAAAGTAAACAGAATTTTCAGCTTATCATTATAGTTCTGGATGTTACTGAGTTCAAGAAATTTCTTCTGCGCTCCCAACATAATCAGGAATGCTGTGGTCACAACTTGGTTCCTCCCTCCCCAGGAAGTTGTGCACCTCCATTGTTTTCAAAGAGGCATGTAGAATTGGCCAGATATATGTGCCTTATTTCCTTGTTTAGACTGATTTATACTTGACCTTCTGCCAAGTTAGAGGGGGCCTGGCCAAGATGAACTCCTGATGAACTCCTCTCTGAGATATTGCACTGCCCTACAAAGTTGTTAAAATGCAAACACAATTTGGGTTGGTCTTTCATAGTGCAATCCACTTCCTGTGTAGCTTGGAAGAATTTAGTAACATGTGCCTCTGAGTGTATGGTGAGTGGTGACCACACATGCAATCAGTCCAAGTAATAATAGAAGACACTGGAGACTATTCTGCAGAAGTTAGTGCCATTATTCCACAATTATGTTTGGAGTTTTTTTAGTGTAAATTTTGCAAAGTGTTGCTGTACTTCACATGTTCACAGAAACAGAAACAAAAGAAAATGATTTCCTATAGGAAACTTCACTAAAATTGCAAAGTAAATCAGGCATATTTAAAGTGACATATTTAAAGTAAACTATATCAACTGTCTTAATAATGTTGCTTCCTCCCTGCTAAGACAAGATCAGCACAGCATGTCTTCTTTCTATTATTTGGGCTGATTGCAGGTGTTGCCTTTTCAATTTAACATTGCGGAATGTGAAAAATCCACGCTGGCTGTATAATAAACCACCGCTTATTCGGGCCTTTAATTTACACATTGCAAATGTGGCTTTATCACAAGCATGGATAAATCCCTGTATGCTAAATGTGGGCTGTAATACTACTGTATATCTGGTTTCCTGTGAAAAAGCAGCATTTAACTCAGTGAGACTTGTATTTGAGCAGATTTGTAAAGAATTGCATTGTTAAGTACTTAAGAAGAGTCCTACTGGATCAGGTCAAAGATCTGGTTAGGAGTACCAACAGCAGAGCTGCTGAGACACCCTTCAGATGCTGCCATCACTGCTGCTTCTCTGGATAGGGCTGGGGCAGAGTAGTGGTGAGATCAGCACTGCATGGTTGCATTGATGGGAGCACTCCCATTGGTGAAACTGTATGGTCCCAACCTCTCCCCTCTGCAGCCCCATTCAGGTAAGCAGTAGCAACACAGGTGTCAGGAGGATGGCTCTGCTGCACCACATGCCCTGCTACTGCTAACTAGGCCAGCATCCTGTTTCCACAGAGGCCAAACTGATGTCTATAGGAAGCTCTCATAAGCCAGATATGAGAGCAATGGCCCTCTCTATTTTCCTGACTAAAAATGTTCCTGCACTTTAAAACATCTTTTTGGAATTCGACTTAGAATCCCCGGATTTGGAAGATTTTGGAAGAATCCTCTCAGCTTACCAATTGGATGTGATTGTAAAATAGTGAACCTATATTTAGGCTGTGAGCACACTCATCACCAGAACAAAGTGTTTCCATTAGCTGCACCTGGAGGGGGAACAGGTTGATCTATTTATCAGTTGTGAAATCTCTTTGAAGCTGATTTTGGTTTTTGAAAATGCACTCAAGCTGCTCCCACCAGGTTTTACAACGAAAGGGGATGGGGTTTGACTACAGTCGTGTGCCCCTGTTGTCAGAAGAGAAAAGTGGAAACACCCTGGAACCAGCAGAACAGTGAGTGTGTTTCTACCCTTAGTATTGGTGATCACACTGTTTCTGAAGATTCAGGTGTAAATGCAGATTGTCCAAACTCAGCAATTAATCACAGCCTTCCTTGTGATATATATAGCAGAGCATTATCATAGAAACAGGCTGAGCAAAAAAAGTGGACTACTATGATAGATTATTTAATGGAAAGATTTCTTGATTTTTTTCTATTTAACAATATACCAAGGTGTCTGTCTGAAGTAGGAGTTGGATTTCTTTTTAAATGAAGTTTGACTTTCCAAATGCACTCTGCAGTACTGAAGTCAACCTTTTTCCCTAAAAATGTATAAGGATTAATTTTTGTATGTAAGGATTCTTTCAGTGCCTGGATTGTAACTATTGCCAGATGCATATAAATGAGATTTGGTTTGAAGTATGGGGCAGGGCAACAAGCCTTGGCTGCAAAGCTGCAATTGTCTCCATGATAAATCTGTGAAAAGTCTGTGATCATAAATGATTAATCACTGAGCTCTTGGTAGGAAACTGGATTTGAGATGGTATGTCAGATCATCCCAGGTGTGATGGGGAAATGAGAATTATTTTGCAGGCTTCTACCTGTCTTATAAATTTCCAAACTGTGCCACTTTAGAGATGCCTTTAATGCATGTATGTATAGTGTGAAGCTGGTTCTTCCCCCGAGTACTCTTTTTAAGCAGGCACTAGTCATGTTTGCTGCCTGACTAGTGCAACTTCCGACAACAGGACATTGCCTACATATAGATTTAAATTTAATATGTAAATAGCCTGTCAGGTTAAAATCCTATGTTTTCTTACCTAGACTTATGTTTCATGGAATTCAGTGGGACATACTTTTTGAGCGGTCATGTAGAATTGCACTGTGCATTTCTTAAATATTCCTCAGATTTTTGTCTAAAATAAACTGATGTGATCCCACTGATTTCAGTGGAATTGTTTACTGATAAAGCCAAGATTCTGAACTAGCACTAAGCATCCTAAAACCACTGAAATCATCTTTTCCATGCTTTCCCCACTCCTACCCGCAGCCACAATGAACAGCAGCCATTCAACATGTACCAAAGAATTTTCTTCTCAGGCATGCTCTGAGGGACAACTTTGATGTAGAAACTAATTCTAGGAATGAGAAATGAGTTTTATCTCCTCTTGCTGTCCAGCATTGCAGCCTTTTATTTTGGCCCATAGAATTCAATAAGAGCCATTGAGACAAAGCTAGCACCTCTTTAGTTTGACATAATGTTGGGAACTGACAAGTAGATGGCTGGATCAATACATTCACAATAATCTGAGTATTCTATGTTACATGAGCAGCACCAAGGGATGGAATTTTAATTGGCTGTATGTGAATATATACATATATATGTGATTTGTAAGTTGCATCTTTTTTTTCTTTCCTCTCTTTCAGATCCTTCAAGCTAGAAGGAATGTCAACATTTGGAGGCATGTTAATCAATTTCTCCCATGGCAGTTTTAACACTGCAACTTCTTTCAGGCCATATTTAATTATAACAGCAGGGACCCCCCCCCCTTAGAGCATGGAAGCCCTTGAGCCAGAGCACAACTGATCACTGGAGTAATTGGCATGAAATCACCATCAGCATACCCAACAGCTATGCGCTGAGCCCCGACAAAAGCCACAGCCTTAAGTACCATTCACTCTGACACAGGAAAAAAGAAACAGCCATCTCCAAGGGCGGCTGTTAAAGGAGTTCAACGCTAAGAAATTGAGAACAACCAATAGTAATCATTTGATCCAGCAAGTGTCCAATTTTTAAAAAAATTAAATATATGTAGCTGAATGAAAGTATGAAGCACTTAAATAACCAAGAGAAATCAGTGCATTTACTCCCAACAAAAGATTATCATCTTTGGGTGGAAAGAGAGGACTGCTGTTGTCCCTTGTGCAACTTCAAAGCCATAGATGAAGAAAGAATGAATGATTCTCAAATGCTTAGAAAGATGTTGTTTCCTGTCCTCTGCTGAATTGAATTGAGTTCAATTGTTACAGATTGCATCTCAGTGCACTTCTAATTTTTGCACTTCCATTCAGGGGAATGATGTAGGCCATCATTTGCACAGATGGTCACATGAAACGTTTGCCCACAAAAAGATGTATCTTGAGAATATAAAATCCATCTGCAAAGGTGAAGAAAAGTTAATGCCCTTCTGTCCCTTCACAGTTGGAATCTTTCTCACAAGGAATTGTTGCTCCTTAAGCCTGAGATATAATAATAAAAAAGCATCAACAGGCTCACATGGATTTTAGAATGGATCTAATTTTTAATACATTTTTGTATCATTGTAACAACAAAGAAATCGACCTGGACTGCTCCCATTGATGGTATTCTCCCAGTTAATAGGAAGAAAAAACATTTCTACTACTTATTTGACACATAACATTTTTATAGCAAGTTATCTGCCCTTCATGGAAAATGTACCAGCTAAACAGGCATTTTCAGTTTATTTTTCTAAATAAATGTGGTGTTTGTATCATTTGCAATTACTTATTTTTGCTGATTTTCATTTTGTCCATGTTCTGCCCCTTCCACTCTCCTTTACCAAAAAGGGAGATTTAAAGACAAGAACCAAAACACTTTTTTTACCGTGTTAAATCATAATGATTTGCAGATGGAAAGCTTTAATATAAAATGTTGTTTGTAGAATTATAAAGTATATTTCTACTAGAAAACATGTATGGGTGTCCAGAAAGGCTGTATTTTAATTTTTAATTTCAATACATAGGTTATTTTTAATATACTCAAGGAAGTATTTAGTTAATGTAGTTTGCTTGAAAGTTGTAGCAGAAGAGTTTGATTCAGAAGTGGATGGATGATTAACAATGATTAACTTGCTTATACACAACACAGGACATGATCCAGTACCTGGTATCTGCATATACAAAGGACTCTTGAGGGCCAATACATAATGCAGTTAGCAGAAGTACCCAGACCCACATGTTCTGCCTGTGCTCTGTGTGTGCCCCAGATTTTTACCTGTACATCAGGGCAATAGGACACCCCCCAAGACATTCCAGCAGGGCATCTAATCAGCCCTTGGTGCAGCACAGTCCTGTTCAGGCTATGTTGTGTGGGCTAGGGTGGAATTGGAAAGGGATGGATAGATCTGCTGTGAAGTAGCCTCCTCGATCCTGTAACGGTGTGCTGTCTGGTTGCTTGATCTGAGTTGCCAGTGTGCAGTAGTCTACCCAGCTGTTTCCCAGCCCCCAGAATGTTGCTGGGAGAATTCAGACCCTCATATCAAGAGCTGCAGCACACACCTATTACAGTCTACTCCCATTCTCTGATCCAACAGCGTGAATGGTACGGGGAGTGCTGTTGTAAACCTGTACTTCCTGCCACCTAAACAGAAGGGCTGGATCAGGACCATGTTTTGCATATAATTTTCATGAAAAGAATCAATGCCAATCCATACTGGTCATGTTACATTGATTGTACTTATTCTGAAATTGTTGCAAAAAGCTTAATTCAACCCTCTTGAATCTTGCTCTGGGCTTGGGGCACTTTCACAAGTGATACTCTTTCTTCTCTTATGTGTCACTGCTGAATGTTGTCACTGCAATCTAGAAAGTCAAAGAGAGCCATTTTTAAAGTCAAGTTATTCTGATTTATGTAGCTCTTCATTTGATATATGTACACATGACGTTCAAATACCAATTCTTAGGTCAAACTTTATTACAACTTAATTTGGATACAAAGACTGATTCTTTCTACACATATTTGTCCTTAAAGTACATGTATTTTAAGCCTTTAATATTTATTGCCATCAATATCTTCTCTTCATGACAATGAGGGCTAGAAGCTTACATGGGTTGTTTTTTTCATGCAATCTCGGAATTTCAGGATTCTATCCACTAATTGCAAAAACAATGTTGGGCTTTATGCAGCTATATAACTAACTATAACTTGGTCATCCCTGCTACATATTTCAGACACTAAAATGACTTTTCACGAGGTTTGATTTCTAAATTACACATGACACATTACATCACATGACTCTTGCATAGCAGGGATTTATTTATTTCCAAACTGTTAAAATATGGTGCTGTTAAAGATGCCATTGTTGAATCTAATACAATTTTGGGAATCAAAGAATGAGAAATTGTTTGATAATATCATCCATAATCTACAAACAGGAAGAGTCCCTGAATCCATCCAGTGCAGTATTTTGTTATTATCAGTTCATAGATTCCTTTGATGCTCAAGTTGTTTTGAATAAAATTATATATTTTCCTTTTTCCAGAGTTTTCTATATTGTGTATAATTTTACACACACACACATACAAAGAGAGAGAGAGAACCCTTTGATACCAAGTGCTTAAATCACCAGTAGTCATGCAAGAATATGGTGACAAGAGTGGCTGTAAGAACATAAGAACATAAGAAGAGCCTGCTGGATCAGGCCAGTGGCCCATCTAGTCCAGCATCCTGTTCTCACAGTGGCCAACCAGGTGCCTGGGGAAAGCCCACAAGCAGGACCCGAGTGCAAGAACACTCTCCCCTCCTGAGGCTTCCGGCAACTGGTTTTCAGAAGCATGCTGCCTCTGACTAGGGTGGCACAGCACAGCCATCACGGCTAGTAGCCATTGATAGCCCTGTCCTCCATGAATTTGTCTAATCTTCTTTTAAAGCCATCCAAGCTGGTGGCCATTACTGCATCTTGTGGGAGCAAATTCCATAGTTTAACTATGCGCTGAGTAAAGAAGTACTTCCTTTTGTCTGTCCTGAATCTTCCAACATTCAGCTTCTTTGAATGTCCACGAGTTCTAGTACTATGAGAGAGGGAGAACTTTTCTCTATCCACTTTCTCAATGCCATGCATAATTTTATACATGTCTATCATGTCTCTGTCTCCTCTGACCCACCTTTTCTCTAAACGAAAAAGCCCCAAATGCTCCAACCTTTCCTCATAAGGGAGTCGCTCCATCCCCTTGATCATTCTGGTTGCCCTCTTCTGAACCTTTTCCAACTCTATAATATCCTTTTTGAGATGAGGCGACCAGAACTGTACACAGTATTCCAAATGCGGCCGCACCATAGATTTATACAACGGCATTATGATATCAGCTGTTTTATTTTCAATACCTTTCCTAATTATCACAAGCATACAATTTTCACGTTCTGCCATGTTAAATTGAAAATACCCCTTAAGCCATTCTGCTGCTTCCCATAAGCTCATTTCAAAACAAAATCTTAACCTATAGTCCTGAATTTAGAAATGCTTACTTAGAGCGTTATTAAGTTTTCAAGGAGGTATACAAAACACTCTGAAAGAATCCAGAGTTCAAAGTCTGAAACACAATTAAAAAGTCCAGACCCCTGTTGGACTTTTTTCTCACTCATAATTGGTTGAAATTCATTAAAAAGCAGCTATGTTCACAGAGTACCTATAATCTTATTACTGACCTTGCCCGATACTCTGACTTTCATCTTCTGCAGTATAAACGTTTAAAAAATGCATGGCTGATTTTTAATTAATATAAGAAAATTAACATTGGAGTCTAAAATAGTGCAGACATGCTCAGGAAGAACCAACTGATAGTGGTCTAAAAGCCAGACTAACAGCTGTTTGGCTTGGCTAATCGGGGGGCCACATCCACATCATACATTTATTCCACTTTAAACAGTCCTGGCTTCCCCCAAAGAATCCTGGGAAGTGTAGTTTGTGAAGGTTGCTGAGAGTTGTTAGGAGACTGCTATTCCCCTGACAGAGCCCCAGTGGCCAGAGTGCTTTAACAGTCAGTCCCTCTTCCCAGAGAATTCTGGGGACTGGACTCTGTGGGGGGATTTGGGTGAGAGACTACATCTTCTGCTGTAGGATAAATAGGTGGGAAAAACCCATAAAATAATGATACTGTTAACAATGTTTTCCTTTGGAAAGGAAAGGGGCTTTCCCTCTGCCCACTGCCCACCTACCCCATCTCCTCCCCTCCCCCTGCTCCCTACCCCATCCCTTCTCCCCCCTGCCCCACCCCAGGTCAGTTTCACTTATCCTAAGCATTTTCAGAGGAGTAAATATCATTGAACTCAATAAGCATGCAAATGTTCAAACTTGCCCTCCCCTCCTCCTCCCTCCTATCCACTTCCTCCTGCCTCTCTCCCCTCCTCCCCTACCTTCTTCTCTTTCCTCCTCCTCCCTTGCTCCTCCCCTCTTCCCTCTCTCCTCCTCCTTTCACTCTACCTGCCCTTCCCCCTCCTCCCCTGTGGTCAGTTTCACCTATCCTAAGCATGATTGCAAGAGAGTAAATCCCATTGAACTCAATAAGCATGCAAGTAATCAATCCATTCTCAGCAAACTTGCACAGGATCCCATTTTTTACCTCCTGAATTAAAAAGAAATACATTAATAGGCAAAAAAAACCACCCTTGTAGTTTAAGTATATATGTATAGTCAACAGATATTTTTATAAACCTCTAAAAAGCAGGGAAATTGTGCATCTATAGTGAATGCACCAGGGGAGCAGGAAACCTGACCTCCTCTCTGAGATAGTGTACTGCCCTACAAATTTGTAAAAATGCAAACACAATTGGGTTGGTCTTTCATAGTCCAATCCACTTTCTTTGTAGCTTGGAAGAATTTGATAATGTGCCTCTGAGCATATGGTGAGTGGTGGCAACACATGCAATCAGGACTGCTTCTCTAAAGATGGAGAATTAATTTTTTTGTATGTTTGGTGTTGTTCCCTTACTTTGCTTCTTGCCTGTTATTACTATTTCTACAGAGAATCTAACCTAAAAAATTATATTTGTCATTATTCATTGTAGAAATCTATGTCAAATTTATTTTTATATATAACAAAGCGTTTTATTGGTCAATGTCATATGATGGTGAAGACAGCCTTTTGTGTTTCAAACTGGAGGTTATGTTCTATTTCTATTTTGGGTGCATTAACATTTGGATCTGAAACAGCAGTTTGATGTAAAATCAGACTGATTACAATATGTTGCTACTTAAGCAATGACTCTAGCTGTTGGCAAAAACAAACTTGGCCTGCCCATGATGCATGTGTTCAGCCTGCTATGCTTAAGCTACTCCACTTAAGGAAGGGTAGGTATGGTCAATTAAAAACATAAAGCACACCTAGAAATTTGCTGGAATATATTTCACCTCCCACTGCTTTATTTTGTGCAAACTGAGCTACTCCTCATGTCTACTGGAGACTATTCTGCAGAATAGTCAGTGCCATTATTCCACAATTGTTTTTGGAGTTTTTTTAGTGTAAATTATGCAAAGCATTGCTGTACTTCACATATTCACAGAAACAGAAGCAAAAGAAATAATTTAATGGTGGAAGCTTCACTAAAATTGCAAAGTACATAAAATATATTTAAAGTGAATATCTGGACTACATTACCTGTCTTAATATTGTTGCTTCTGCTAAAACAAGATCAGCACAGTGCTGCACCTGTCTTGTTTCTGTTATTTGGGCTGATTGCAGGTGTTGCTATCCCTCATATTCTCAGAGGCACATGTTACTAAATTCTTCCAAGTTACATAGGAAGTAGATTGGACTGTGAAAGATCAACCCAAATTGTGTTTGAATTTTTACCAATGTGAAGGGCAGTGCAATATCTCAGAAAGGAGGCCAGGTCCCCTGCTCTCCTGATGCATTCACTATAGCTGCCAAATTTCCTCACTTTTTAAAATTTAACAGAAATATATGTTGGCTATACACTGCATAAACTGCATGGGTTTTTTTCCTATTAGTGAATACAGAAATATGATGTAGTACATCCTATTTGCATTTGGATGCTTCCCCTTGTGTTAAGAAAAATACTCTCAGCACCAGGAAAGTTTGCATATCAGAGTCCATACTCAACTTAAATCCTTTTTTGCAACATGTTTACTATTTACTATCAATATGTAGGGGGCTTTTTATGTGATGCATTCAGATAATCCAGCATTGCTGATTGAATCCAAAACCCATCCAAAACAAGAATCGCTCCTAGATCAATCAGTTTTTTCACCATTATCTAGCCCACCATTGACTTCAGACAGCAGTTCACAGTTTCTACAAGCCCACCTGTCGCCTTTAATATGACCCACACATTGAGAAATAAGAGCTAGTCCCAGAGCCGACTTCTTTTTTGGGTAATGTCTCATTTTCAGATGTGAGGGGTTGCTGCCAGGTACATCAACACCTTGCTTGCCTAACCTGTCATAGAAAATGTGGACAGTGGAGGAGATAAAGTCAAATTGGACTATCTGCTGTCTGCAAGCTGTTAGTTGATCATCCCTGTGAAAATGGCTGTAGCAGAATGGAGCAGAAATTTAACTGGACACAAATCCTGTATTTCAAATTCAATTAAAGTCATTCACAAGGAAGAGAAGCTAGGTGGTTTGTTCATAGCAGAGATGGTCAACTAGTGGCTAGCAGTAACCCCATCTTTGTTTTAACATAGAATTTGGATTTAGTTTATCTCCATTCTTTGGTCTTTTGTTGAAATGTGTACTTGATAAGTCTGGCTGATGGATGCACCATCACATAGGCCACAATTCAGCAAGCTCATAGCTAGAATTTAGTAGTCCTTTGGAGGAGAGGCACTTCAAAACTGCAGGGGAACAATTGAAAATACTATGTTTGTATCTGTTCCACTTGCATAGAACAGGGAGGGGATTTCTTCTGTCAAGTGCCACATTGCCTAGGGGGCTATCTGCTGGGGGTGTGAGTGGTGGTGGGGATGCAAATGTTTGCAGCATTGCAGATTTGCATAGCCTGTCCTCTTTGTCACCCCATCTCTCTCCCTATCTCACACATACATGATGCAGAAAAGGAAGTGAATCACAGAGAGATGGTCTGGAGGGCAAGTGCCAGCCCACAGCATCCAGAGAGGACACAGATTGCTCATAGGGAAGTATACCTAGAACCCACATTCAACTGATAATATATTGCACAGAAACAGAGCAGAAAGTGCTCTCAAGTGAAACATAGATCCACTCTAAGCCATTTAGATTAGAACTTCTAAATATGTCAAGAAGACTACACAACATCAGTGCAGTGTTATAGTTTAAACCAAAATACTGGCCTATTAGTTTCTGGTAACACACTCAATTTTAATATGAAGAGAAATGTAAAAGAACCTAAAAAGACATTTGAATTTGAATCACAGCAATACGTATCTGCTGTCTACATTTCTTTATTCTTGCTTTGTTTCAAAATATATTAAGGAATAATCAATAGTATTTAAGAGAAGATCAGCATGAGCCCATATGACCAATATCTACTTGCATTTAGACTCAAGTAAATTCATTAAAACTTCCTTTTTGCTTTGACATTTGCCCATTTACCTGAGATTTAGGATGGTGTGATTTGAGAATTGATTCAACTGTGCATATTAGAACTGGAAAAAAACACAGGTCCATTAGGGGTAAGAACCATTAACAGGAGCCCTGTAATACAGTTAATTGCATTCATTTTGATCTATATGCTATGTGTGGTGCAGATATTCCCTTGGGAAGCAGCTTAATACAGGAAAGCTTTGCTACATAAATCTAAGCCTTTACTAGCAAATCCAGATTTTTTTTTCCTGAAGACCCTTAAAATGCACTGTGTTTTTCTAATGTTGTTTGTGCTAATTTCACCTATTAAGCAGAGACGAATCCCAATTTTCCAACAACAGGAAACTGCAGCCAAGCACAGCGCTGATTAATGTATTTATGAGACGCATATTTGTGTGCTGAATTCATATGGTGAGTTTTTAGGTATTCATTTAAAATATCTTGCCTGTATTAAAATGTGCAATGTGTGGAGTGCTCCTAAGAAAGGAATTTGGTTGGCTATTTATTGAAATCAATGAGACTCAAAAATTCTTAGCTTTGACTTGATCAAGTCCTTAATGATGAAGACTACATTTAAAAAAAAAAAACCCCAAAAAACTGAAAATGGCCTGGAGTGTTGACATTATCAGAAAAATTGTCATGTTTACAGTTATGAAGCTACAGTAAAAGGACGCTGCCTAGAGGAACCAGTAACCCAGTTTGTCCTAGCTGACATCACATGTTCGGACAATCTGAGAACAGAAGATCAAGGTAAAAGGCTTCTACAGTTTCTGCAGAAGTGCTAATGCAAGGGTGAGTATTAGTGGATTGTGATGATTTGGGCATATTTTGGAAGCATTCTATATCTGAATTACAACAAATTAGAGCAAGACAACCACAGCTCTTAGAGTTTAAGCCATGTTTCAGGTATGCTAAATGGTCACTACTATACTATTTTCTTGATAGGGTGGTTCCCATTTTCCCGTGTGCTGAAGGATTTGTTATAATATGATAGTCACTATGTTAAAGTAAGAAACACTTCCTACTTCTTTCACCAAAATGAGCCCCAGATCATGCAACAGATATTGATTGCACTAAGAATTTCATTAGTGCTAAGATGCTATCAGTTTCAGATAGAAGGAACTGTTTAAAAAAATAACACTGTGCTCTGTTATATCAGGGGTAGCCATCATGGTGCCCTTCTGATGTTGTGGACTACAGGTTTCACAGTCCCTGACCATTGGCCAGGTTGGTTCATGGCCAGGCTGGTTCATGCTGATGGGAGTTGTAGTCCACAACATCTGGAGAACACCATGTGGGCTAGCACAGAAAATAGTATAGAAGTGACCATGAATTAGACCATCATAAAATTCTGCTATAGGTCAGATATCTCCTTCCACCACTGTTTACATATAAACAGCAATAACGGTAATAATCTGCAAGTCCAGCAATAATGGAAATGAGAAATCTCATCTTTTAAAGAAAATACACATAACTGAAACATTCTTTGCAGAAAAACTATCCCCATCCAATTTCTGATCTGCCACTGAAAGGGATAGATTTCTGAGGAAGGGTCAGTGGAAACAGAGTCAACTACAATTACTCCTGCAAAGATTTTGGGAAGTAAAATTAGTATTTTAATCAATTTCAGATTGGGTTAGCTAAACCTCAGATTAAGAGGGGGAAAATGCTGTATGCACAAGTTAAAACAATTTTATTCAAGATCAGATTAATATTAGTCTAAAATCTTTCTGACAATGTTTTGAAAGGATTTGTAGCTATTGTTACATATAATGGCTTTCAAGGCTCTAAATCAAAAGGATTTGTATTGATGTTAATCTTTAATCCTGTGTAGTGTTTTAAACAATAAAAATGTACACTAATGCCATGCCAAATCCAGGAAATAATGAGTAAAATTAAAAAGGGACTGCAGTAACAAAGAAAATGATTTGTCCACTCCAGCTATGTTCCTGTGTCATACCAAGGTATAAAAATGGTTCCATTCTAAAGGTTTGGAACATAAATTTATTATTATAGATATGAAAATTGTGCTTTACAAAGAAGTAACTCAAAACCAAGACTTCACCTTAATAGCAATGCAAATGTCTGTAGGTATATGTCTGTCCTAATGATTGTAAATATTCCTTATAACAATGCCAGTCACAGTGTGTGGTGTACCTAAATCCTTTACTGAATCATTTAGAGCCTTATGGATCATTGTTTGTGCAACATTCTTTCAAAACAATTCATACAGCTGACAAACATGGTAGGCCCATGCCAAGTTTCACTGTGGGAGAGCTTGGGGTCAATCTTAAAAGTTTATTATTTATTTATTTATTTATTTATTGCACTTGTATACCGCCCCATAGCCGAAGCTCTCTGGGCGGTTTACAGCAATCAAAAACATTAAAACAGATATACAATTTAAAACGCATATTTTAAAAACAATTTAAAACAATTTTAAAATTTAAAACAATATAAAAACAATTTAACAATTTATTCCTGTTTTCCAGCTACCAAGGAATCTGTGTATTTCACTTAAGGATGGAGGCAGATCTGGGTAACACCTGAGATGAATATTTCCAAAGACCAGGCTATGCACTTGTGGGCAAAACACTGAATTCCCTCCTTCCCGTCATCCATAGGTACAACTTGACAACTGCATAGCACCAAAAAGAGCTTCATTTGAACATGTGCTATTTCCTCCCACATTCCACTGTAACCAGTTGCAGGCTCCATGAAAGTTCAAAATCAAAACACAAAAGCTCTAGAGTAGTTTTTGCTTGGTACTACACCAAACAGACATCCCTTTATGTTTCAAGGAACCTGGAGATGCTTCTCATCTAAACCAGAAATATATGTACATCCATTAGAAGCTGAGAACTTGACAAGGAGAAATTTTCAGCAATATTTACTGTAATTTAAATAGAGGTACATTCCACTATAGTGGAGAAGATTATAACCAGGTGACCTGTGTCCGTCCTTAGTCTGCTGTTTGAGTGTGAAGTTACAGGTGACTTCAAGGTCACTGCTTATCTTTAAATTGGACTTGAACCAGACAGCCCTTCACATAGAGAACTCTGTAAAGCTGGACATATGGCTACTCTAGTTTTACTGACGCTCAGGTGTTGACTCATTCCTTGCCATTTTAGTAGCCTGGAAGGAGTTTGACCACCAGGACTAATTGACCGGACATCCAAAACATTGTACAGTATATGTGTTACACTTTAGTGCAGTGGTTGAAAACTTTAGGCCGGGGGGGGAGCAAATACAGTCCTCCAGGCCTCTCTTTCTGGCTCTTGGAAGTCTCCACAGGCTACATCCTCTCTCTGTAGGCCTTACCCCTTCACTGGCCCTGCTTCACAGTTCAAGGGTTTTTGCTTGGCTTGAATATGTCCTTAAACTCTGATACTGCTTCTTGCTTGTCTGAACTGAGATGGGAAGTTGTGTATGAATGGATGCAGATGCTAGCCTACTTTTGCCTCTGGCCCCATCCACCACTGGCATGTGGCCCTTGGAAGGTTGCCCAGAAGGGAATGTGGCCCTCAGGTTGAAAAATGTTCTGCACCCCTGTTTTGCTGAATCCATGTCTGATTTTTAATAAGCCTCTGCTGGTGAAAGTGTTTTGAGGACTGCATTTTAATGAACCATACAAGACAAGAGGATTTTACTTTTCTTTCTTGTTTTTTAGAAAAGGCAATTCATAAGATGCCATCTTCCTTTCAAGTAGACATGAAAGATCTAACTGAGGTTCATGCGCATTTTACACACAGCTTTTAAGGTGTTCAAAGCAAATTTGTGTAAGAAGTCTGACTCCATAATTTAGGACTAAATTGATTTCTTTAACAACTATCCAGGCATTTCCTCAGCCCTACTTGACTCAGCTGAGATGTTAGCAGCAATTAATAGTTAATGATTATTAATATGATTGCATTATCATATTTTCCCAGGACAGAGGGAAAATGCTTTTGCCAGCTTAATGGCACTGTGGAAGAAAGCCACCAGGAAACTACACATATCGTAATCTGCAGCAGCAACTAGGCACACTGCAAGAAAAACAAAAGTCTTCTTAAGTTACAGCATAAACTTTGGAAAGGTGTAAAATGCAAACATTTACTGGCAATCCTTAACATCTTTGAAGGCCTACTGGCAAATATCAGTAACAACTGTGCTCCCACACACAGAGAAAGTATATCAAATGTATGTACAAATATCCAGGGGTCTCTCACTTTCTCTGAACTAATGAAAATTGTTGTGACTTACCAAGAAATGCACATAATATGCCTATTGCCTCTGACAATTGACTCTCTCTATGCCTTTTGTCTCTTATAATTCTGACTTTTTAGCAGGTAGATGAGTGAGTCCCTGTCATCTGGAGTCAACGGAAGCTTCTACTGCTTAAGAACATAAGAAAAGTCCTGCTATATCAGGCTAAAGGCCCATCCCAGGAAAGCCGATTTTAGCAAGCTCAGGGAAATGATGGGTAGGATCCCGCGGCTAGTTAGACTAAAGAAAAAAGGAGCCCAAGAAGCGTGGGAGTTCATGAAGAACGTATTACAAAAAGCGCAATCGCAAACAATTCCAAAGAGGAAGAAAAATGGAAGACATCGGAAAAAGCCAATGTGGCTACACGGAAGACTGGTGGAGGAGGTAAAAGTAAAAAAGAGCATGTATAAAGAATGGAAGGAAGGACGCATCACCAAGGAAGAGTACCGATGAGCGGCTTGGGCTTGCAGGAATAGCGTAAGGAAAGCTAAAACCCAGAAAGAGCTGAGGCTGGCGAGGGAAGCGAGGAACAACAAAAAGGGGATTTTCAGATATGTTCGAAGCAAGAGAAAGACCAAGGAAACGGTGGGACTGCTGCTCAATGAGGATGGCAAAATGTTGACAGATAACAAGGAAAAGGCAGAACTGCTCAACGCCTATTTTGCCTCCGTTTTCTCCCAAAAAGGGAACAGTGTGCAACCTTGCATCGGTAGCAATCTCAGTAAGGGGTCAGGATTGCAGTTCAAGATTGATAAGGAGATAGTCAGGAAATACCTAGTTAACCTAAATGAGTTCAAATCTCAAGGGCCTGATGAACTGCATTCCAGAGTATTGAAGGAACTTGCTGATGTACTCTCGGAACCTCTTGCCATCATCTTTGAGAAATCCTGGAGAACGGGAGAGGTGCCGGAGGATTGGAGATGGGCAAACGTCGTCCCGCTCTTTAAAAAGGGTAAAAAAGAAGATCCAGGGAATTACAGGCCGGTCAGTCTGACTTCAATACCAGGAAAGATATTAGAACAGATAATAAAAGAGTCCATTAGCAACTATCTAGATGACAATGCTGTGATTAGTAGGAGCCAGCATGGGTTTGTCAAGATAAAATCCTGTCAAACTAATCTCATCTCTTATTTTGATCGGGTCACTAGCTTAGTAGATGGTGGAAATGCTGTAGATGTCATCTATCGATATTTCAGCAAAGCGTTTGACAAAGTCCCCCACGACCTTTTGATTAGCAAACTGGTCAAATGCGGACTAGATGGAAATACTGTCAGGTGGATTCACAACTGGTTGGAAAACCGTACTCAAAGAGTGGTCGTCGGTGGCTCTGCTTCGGACTGGAAGGAGGTTTCGAGTGGAGTGCCACAGGGTTCTGTCCTGGGGCCGATACTCTTCAACATTTTTATCAATGACTTAGATGATGGGGTGGAGGGAAGCCTTATGAAGTTTGCGGATGATACGAAACTGGGAGGGATAGCTAACACAATGGAAGACAGGAATAAAATCCAAAGGGACCTGGATAGACTAGAAAATTGGGCTGAAATTAATAAAATGACATTCAATAAAGACAAATGCAAGATTCTGCATTTAGGCCACAAAAACAAAATGCACGGGTACAGGATGGGAAATACCCGGCTTAGCAGTAGTGCGTGTGAGAAGGACCTTGGAATTGTAGTGGATCGCAAGTTGAACATGACCCAGCAGTGTGATGCTGCGGCAAAAAAAGGCAAATGCAGTTTTGGGCTGCATAAACAGAGCTATAGCTTCCAGGTCGAGGGAAGTAATAGTCCCATTATATTCTGCATTAGTCAGGCCTCATCTGGAATACTGCGTTCAGTTCTGGGCGCCTCATTTTAAGAAAGATATAGACAAGTTGGAGCAGGTTCAGAAGAGGGCGACGAGGATGATAGCCGGTATGGAGAACAAGTCTTATGAGGAAAGGTTGAAGGAACTTGGCATGTTCAGTCTGGTGAAGAGAAGGCTGAGGGGTGACATGATTACACTCTTTAAGTACCTGAAGGGCTATCACATAGAGGAGGGTACAGATTTGTTCTCTGCTGCCCCAGAGGGTAGGACTAGGTCTAATGGTTTTAAGTTGCAGGAGCGTAGATTCAGATTGGACATTAGAAGGAACTTCTTGACAGTAAGGGCAGTTCGGCAATGGAACTGACTGCCTAGGGAGGTGGTGGGATCCCCTTCGCTGGATGTCTTCAAGCAGAGGCTGGACAGCTATCTGCGGGAGATGCTCTAGCTGTGGATTTCCTGCTGTGAGCAGGGGATTGGACTCGATACCCTACAAGGCCCTTCCAACTCTATGATTCTATGATTCTATCCTGTTCTCAGAGTGGCCAACCTGATGCCCATGAGAAGCCTGACAGCAGGACTTGAGTGCAACAACACTCTTCCCACTTGGAATTGCCAGCAACTGGCATTCAGAGGCCTATTGCTTGCTCTTTCATTGCAGTTGAGGGGTGAAATAAAACACAGAGACATCAGCTTGGGTTGAACAAGGGCCACTTTATTTAAATTATAGTAAACAAAAACCCAATTTAAAGTGACCTGCAGAGGGAAACCTAGGTGCGGGAACTGTCTATAAGCAAGTAGCTTGCCACACAGCTCTTGGGTGACCAGCCCCTGCTGGGGTAAGGGCAAGCCCATCTGCTTACCCTTTACCCCAGCCACACCTTGTAGGTGAGTAGGGGGGGCTTCCCACATCATCCCCACCCAGGGCAGTATAACCCCTGGGTAGATGAGGATAAGTTGGCCCCAGAAGCAGCCCATATCCTGCCCTGGAGCCGTAAAGCCCTGAGAGACAGGCCTCCGGAACCACCAATCACCTCCAAAGGTGTCTAAGGGGGCCACCTAGCTGTCCTTACCTATTTCCCTTCCCGCACCTTCCCACCACAAAAGGGGGACAAATCTCTATTTAGTCCCCCTTTACCCCACTGCCGAGAAACACCTCTAGTAGACACCACTGCAGGTTGCCCAAAATAAGTCGATACCTGCGTGAGACAGGTGAACGCCATCAGCCCTGTACAGTTCACCCTTCCAGTGCTGAATGCGGAGATGCGGAATGGCCAACCCCCCATGCCCAAGAAGAGCCCACCGAATTTGCCAGTTGATCTTCTTCCGTACGTGATCAATTCCAGCTGGATCCCATATGCCACGCCATGTCTGACCACATCAGACGCACCAAAGGCCAATGCTGCCTTATCGCTTGCATGTCCTTACATGCCTGTACGCTGAGGGCCTTGCCCTGCTTCACGCCGCGGTCATTACCACCGAGGTGGATGACCATTGCCTGCGGAAATATCCGCACCACACCTTGCTGGAACAGAGCGGGTAGGAGCCACTCCCCATGCATTCCTTGCTGGTCAAGCCACTGCACAACAGCCCCTCTACTGAGGCCCAACTGCGAGCCCATGCTTGATTTCGCTGCCCTCCAGGGTGCCCGGAAGACCATGCTGTGGCCGCATATTAGGATGTGCGTCTGCTCTATCCCCATCCAGCAACCTGTCAAAACAATGAAGATTGTGAGGCCGCTACATTCCCTTGCCCTCTAAAAGGAGGGAATATAGCCCTTATATGCATCAGAGGACCAAAGTCCCACATCCTGTACCAGTGCCTGGGGGAAACTAAAACCTGCTGCCGTAAAAGCAGCTCCAATTCGAGATGAATAGGTTCCAACTGTAAGGGGTCGTACCCCAGCCCCTACAATGCTTGTTTTGTGAGGCCGCCACATTCTCCTGCCCTCTAAAAGGGGGGAATATAGCCGTTATATGCATCAGAGGACCAAAGTCCCACGTCCTGTACCAGTGCCTGGGGGAAACTAAAACCTGCTGCCGTAAAAGCAGCTCCAATTCGATATGAATAGGTTCCAACTGTAAGGGGTCGTACCCCAGCCCCAGCAATGCTCCTTTTGTTAATGCCAAAACTGGTATTGTTGATCCAGATAGGCATATATGGCCTATAGATAGGGGGTCCAGATTAACATGGTTGAATAAATATCCCTCGGCAGAGGTTGGGCGTCAAGGCCAGGCCAACCGTACGTGCCTACCCTTACACCTCTGGTCCATTCTAGACCCTCAAAGTTAAGCAAGCATAACCCCCCCCTCCATGGAAACATCAAAACTGGAGGGCATGTCGAGAGAGGTCTCGCGTACAGCCAGCCACCACCTCTCCTCTCCTGAAAGCTCCAAAAAACAGTGTAAGTGCCACTGCCTGGAATAGCTTGGGTCTTAACTGAAGGAACAGACCATTTCCCACTGGTCCACTACACCCATAAAATGTCCAGCGAGAAAGGGCGATGGGGATAGGGAAAACTACCATCCTGGCTAAGAAGGAAGGTCCCGCCAGCTTACCTCGAAGTGCTCACACTGCCATGCCCCTTCTGCTGCTGTCCCATCTACCAGGAATGTCAGCAGGTGATTCACCAGATAAGGCCACTCTGGCATATAGCCCTTGACAGCCCAGAATTCCTGAATACCTGTTCTCTGGAAGCTGGCGAGCGTGCTGGGGGCAATGGAATCCATTGAATCCAAGGGAATTCTAGCATGCAGCTCACAGGATTAGCCCCCCTTCGCACTGTCCCTGCTGCCCTGTTCTGCATTCTGATAGTTGGTGATCACGCTAGGGCAATAGATAGGCTTATGGCTGTCTCCGACTCCCTGCTTAAACCTCTCCCAGAACAACGGAACAGACAAGGGCCATGAATCCTAGTGTTCCTAAATATAAGAGAGTTACGAGACCTGACCCAAGGCCATGAGCCCTTCTGTCCAGAAGTCGCCTTCCAACACCCTGGGAAAGAGTTAATGAAAGGTAAAGTTAAACCCCTTCCTGAATCCAGGCTTGCAACCGCAGGAAAGAGAACCACACAGCCAGGTCGGTGCATAAGGCAGCCATAACCCTGAATTCGTAGTATGGGTGTTCAAGCCCCATCAGGGCATAATAACCCACGTAAAAGACCCCTAACATCAAGAGGGCCGAAAGGAAACACTTCATGGTCCCAATCCAGGATCTGATCTGGGACAGTTCAAGCTTGCCCCTGTGCAGCTTTCAGCCCTGGGCCACAGTCAATCTTGTTACAGAAATGTGAACACAGGGGCAGGATCCTTCATACTATAGGCTGAAACTTCAGGTGCTAACATGCCTCCCAAAAGCTGCCATACCTATGAACAGCCACTCAAACAGATAGTGCCTCACTGCTTAGGAGCCTACTTGTCTCCTGACTGCCCCCTCCCGGAAGGCTCTGAAGCACTCCATGTGAGAATTATAGCATTCCGTAGGTAATGTTCTGCCACTTAAAATGCATAAGGCATATGTGCGCACTATGTTGATGAAGTGCAGCTCACTGATCCTAGACTAACTAGTGTGAACCCCTCACTGCCTGCCCCTTTAAATAAGACTGGCGTGAATCAGGTGTAATTTGCCCACTACATCTTAGGGCCCTACACTGACTGGGGCATCCAGGAAGGGGCCAAGAAACCTGTCCAAGTGTACTTCTGTACATTCTGACCACAGCGGTTACTGCCATAGCTAAACGGGGTGAAGATTGTAGGCCATGAGGGCCAGCTGGGAGTTGGAGGCCATGAAGGCCAGCCAGGAGTTGGAGTATGAGATTGGGAAACAAAAGGCAAACACCATAACATAACAAACCTCCCCTTAAACTGGGTAGCGTGAAAACAAAGTTCATAGTACCTGGAGTCTAACTGGGGAGGGACACCTGTCCCTAAGCACCCGATGGCTTCTGCTTACCCTTTTGAAGGCCTCTTGCCTCCTATCTCCCTGTTGCACATATCCATCTGCAAAAAGGAAGGAAATCATTTATGAGTAAGTACACTTTACCAACTATTAGTTCATTGCAGCTCACCCAGTTCTGCTAAATCGCAGAGACTAAGGATAGCCCTTTATCCCAATATTGGTCCCCACTGCCGCAGCTTTCTCTTAGTGGGTGTCAAACGCCAATCAAATATAAGTATCCATGTAAGGGTTGCATGGTATGTATGACATCAAGTAATTGTTATCAGAAATCCCACAAAGAAAGGTTTTGTTATTGTGAAATTATCAGGAAGGGTGAAGAGTCTGCCTGGATCCTAAAATGCAGCCTCCGTATCAAAAGAGCATGTAAGATTGTCAAGGTAGCACATGTTTCAGAAAGTCTAAGATCCTGGAAATGGGGATAAGAACCTGATAAGTATTCTGTCTTTTCTTCTTTATTCCTGTCTACTGCTCCAGCCATACTATCGTCTGTTAGACCTTCAAATCCCTGCAGAAGTTTGCATGTCCTTCCTTAAATATAATTAATGCCATAAGCTTTGCTGTTGATATAAGCCCAAGTTCTTGGGACCAAATTCAAATAAATGCCAGTTCTGCCGCAGAGTTAACAAGGAATGTGTAACTGACACTTGAAAAGGATCACTGCATTTAAGCCACCATGTAATAAAATTAATAGCACAAAGTACCTTGAACCTAATATAAGCCTAACCAAATAGAACTCACATCCAAAGGCTTGTGCCGCCTTCTCTCTCGTAATTTATTCCGAGCTTACAGCTGTCGGGGGGGGATTCGAACCCTGGTCTCCCAGGTCGCAGTCCGAACACCCCAACCACTACACCAAAACCTACCCCAGGCGTATGGGGGGTGTGGTTCAAAATTGTCCAAAGGCCCACATTTTATGAAGGGACCTTTGACCCCCCCTTTTCCTGTCTTGGGTGGCATTACTGCTTTAAATCCATCCTTGACTTATAATTATAATTATGAACATTATTATTATTAATTTTATACCAATGACTGTATGTGATCCCATTCCCAGTCCTTGGCTCCCAATTATAACTATGAGTACAATTATTATGATAGTATTATTATTATTAATAATAATAATAATATAAGCCACTGACTGTCCTGATCGTAGAATAATAGATACAATTACCATTATTAGTCATAAGTATTATAAACAGTGCATATAAAGTAGGATTTCTCTAATTAAAAACCCCCAGCTCCTGTTATCCAATCCTTAGTTCATAACCATATGTACATTATTATTATTATTATTATTATTATTATTAACCACTAACTGCACAATTTAATATTATAAACTACCAACTGTAATAAGTCATTGCAAAGCATGATTAATTTTGCAGCTCTTTCGCCTAAAATTATTTTGATTACTTATACTACTGTAGGTGTGTGATCTTGCTTAACCAGCTGGCTAAATTATAGTTATAATTATATATGTAAGTTAATACTAAGTTAATAATTGTAAAAGTATGAGCCACTGCCCCTGAAGGTGTGATCTTGCTTAAACTGGCCGCTACAAACAGCCTTGAAGCCAGAAGCCTCAAACCAGCCGTGGTGGTGGTGGGGTTGTTATGATCTTGCTTAAACTGGCCGCTAAAAGCAGCCGTGAAACAGAAACCTCAAGCCAGCAGGGGGTGGGTGGGTTCCATCCATGCCCAGCCGAGTAGGCCTCTTTCACGAGGCCGGCTCCAGCTGCAGCTGCTCCTTCTCCAGCACCCCCAAGCTGGAACCGGCTCCACCGTCCCCCACGGGGAAGCAAACAAGCCGAAATCGGCCCACTAATGAGGCCTGTGCACCTCAGAAACCAAGCGCCTAAAACAGCGCCGACCGTGCGGCCTTAATAGAACAGCCGCTGCCATTTCACCGTGCTCCGTTCAGCTATGTCCCTTGTCGTCCATGTCGTGCAGCAAAAGAGGAAGGTAGGAGGGGTGGCTGGACTTAAATAGTCCTATAGTCCCCGCCTCTTACACTGTGCGTCACGCACACATCACAGGTGCGATGCGCGACGTTGCCCTGTTAAAAGATGGAGGCAGCTGTGCGGCAAGCGGGGCGTCATTTCTAAATGGTTCTGAAACATATTGCAAAAGGGTGTTGGTGGTCTTCATGCCCAGCTCAACTGTAGAAGGCAAGTCAAGTAATACGTTTAAAGCAGAGATGAGGAACCTGTAGCACTAGAGATGTTGGACCACAACACCCATCATCCCTGATCATTTTCTATTCTGGCTGTGGCTGATGGGAGAGGGACTCTGCCAATATCTGGAATCCTACAATTTCTGTATCCCTGTTTTAGAGTGTGCTGGTAAAGCAGTGTGCAACCTGAGAGGTTAGCTTCTTTCAGTGCCACAGAGGATACTGGGGTGCTATTCAGAACCATTGTGCTGTTACAAGAGATTGTAGAACCCATATCTTTGATCATATGTTGCAGCTCTTTTGGTGAACAGAACACCTTCACATCCTCAGGTTTGATGCCAGTGTAACCCCCACAATCTTGTTTTAGTTGGTTCAGTCTGGTGGGTGGGGTTTCATAGCAGAAAAACCCTGTTTGAAGAAGAAAGCAAGTGTGCAGCAGAAAAGTTGGTCCTGGGTGTGGCTGTTAGGGAAGCTATTATTTAGTTGGTCTTTAACCCCTTGATTAAGGACCTTGCTGAATCTGTGGACTTTCCGGGCCTAGCTGAAGCTGCAGTGGTTCAGGGCAGCAGGATAAAGCTATTCATCTCCTGAAGATTAAGAAAAAGAACTTTTCAGTTGATTGCAAAGATATTTTGCCAAAAAAAAAGAGAAAGGACACATAGACAAGGATCTTTTAAGTATTTGGAAACTGAGAACCATATAAAACTGTGTTATATTTAATGTTATGTTTTCTTTATGGAAAAAAAAACAAGTTATTCATGGAATCTTTGCAAATTCATTTAATTTTTGGCCCGTAAGAACCTGCAAGGGATTATACCAGCACATGCACAGACCGCTCTTCCAAGGACAATTTAGTCATCACAGTGTAGTCTTTGGTGCCAAATCAGATGTTTGGAATAAATTCCACTGGGAGGGATTGCGAAGGTATTGTATTGTGGTTTCTGAAAGTGAAAAGATGGAAGACTGATCAGCAAGAATACAAACATAAGAGGAAAGAGAGTATCGTATCATATGGGAGCAAAACTGCACAATGCTAGGGTTGCATTAAACGTGGTGTATGAGATTACCAGCCAATTTAAAGAACTCATAGTTGACTAAACTCATTTTAGTCAATTCACTGATTAAACCTACACAACCTTGCCCATGCAACTGTCTTCCGAATGCTGAGTGTTGCTGCTGCTCACACAGATGACAAGGGGACGAGGGGGAAGGGAGCTTAGTGCAAGCATGATGGTGCAGCAAATCTGACACTCCTGCTGCCATGCCCACACCATGCTGAGCTTTCTGCATGTCACTCCCCCCTCCCTCTTGGTAAATGGCAGTGATGCTAAGCATCCGGAAGCCAGGGGTGCAATGCTGCCCTGCCTTTGCTGCCCCACCAACCATGGCTATGAAGAACTAAAAAGTACTCTGATTTAGAATGATACACTCAAATGTTGCAGGAGGCACCCATCTGTGAAAGAGAACAAAGTGTGCACCAAATCATTTGAGTGTTTTTTAATTTTTTAAAAACAATCTAGGACAGCTTTTTAACTAATCAAATGGCTCTAAATTGAGCTAACCCAGGGGTGGGAAACTTTGGCCCTCCAGATGTTTGCTGATCTACAACTACCATAAGCCCCTGCAAACTTGGCCAATGACCAGGGATGATGAGAGCTGTAATTCAGCAACATCAGGAGGGCTAAAGGATTCCCACTTGTGATCTGACCTATTGATTAATGAAACATTGCAGACCAAAGTGTTAGAACAGAAATAACCACGGTGGGTCACAAGAATTTAAAATGCATTAAAATCTGGTTAAAACAAATTATAATCACAAAAATAGGATGGGTCCTAAAAATAAATGCCTCAAGTGTTAAAGGCCGGGGTAAAGAAAAGCGGCATAGTGGAGCATTTCAACTTTCTTCCATGGGATGGGCAAAGGGATGGATTTTATTCTTCAGAGACAAGCAAAACTGTGATTATCTTGATAATTATTGTATTAGCAACTATCTTCTTGTTCCAGAAATTCTTCTCATTGCGATATTGGAGATTGTAGCAAGGGCTGTGTGTGTGTGTGTGTGTGTGTGTGTAGAATACGTTTTATTTGAAAGGTTTTATGAAAACTTCAATGAAGTGGGAGGTCTCCAACTAACTCTTTCCATCAATGCAAGGATTTCTGCTTGCACAACACAACCTCCCCCCCCATTCCTTCACCAAATTTGCTCTGGAGGGTTGGGGGGAAACCCATAACAGATTTAGGGGGCACACAGAGGGAGAACAGGGAAAATTTCCATTGTGCAAGTGGAAATCTTTGCACTGTTGGAATGAGATACTACCCAGTGTTAATGACAAACATTATTATATAGCCACAAGAGCGGCTGTATACTATACCCAGCATGGATTTTTCACATTCCGCAATGTTAAATTGAAAATACCCCCATGCCATTCTGATGCTTCCCATAAGCTCATTTCAAAACAAAACCTTACACAACTTATAGTCCTGAACTCAGAAACACTTGCTTAACAATCCTGTCAATTTTCATGACGATACACAAAACAGTCCGAGAGAACAGAGAGTTCAAAGTCTAAAAAGAGAGAGAAAAACCCCAGGGCCCTTTTGGACTTTTTTCTCTCAGAGTTCTCATAATCTGTTGAAATTGATTAAAAATCAGCCATGTTCACAGAGCACCTGTAATCCTGTTAATGACCTTGCCCCATTCTCTGACCTTCATCTTCTGCAGTTTAAAAGTTAAACAAATGCCTGGCTGATTTTTAATTAATTTAAGAAATTTTGGCTGGAACCCAATGATAATGCGGGGCATGCTCAGTAAGCACCAACTGTCAGTGTTCTAAAAGCCAGACTCACAGCTGCTGTGCTTGCCTAATCATGGGGCCACACCCACACCAGGCTTTGATTTCACGTGAGACAGTCATGGCTTCCCTCAAAGAATCCTGGGAAGTGTAGTTTGTGAAGGGTGCTGACAGGAGACTCCTGTTCCACTGACAGAGCTTTAGTGGCCAGACTGGTTTAACAGTCAGCTACTCTGATTGAAGTCTACGAGGGGAACAGGACGTCTCCTAGCAACTCATGTGCTGCCACCTGACCTGCGCCAAGTGCATCCACGGTGAGGACTTCATCTTCTTTGATGGGTGAGACTCGGAGTGGTGGGTGACCCTGAGGAGTGCTGTGTATGAGTGACCCTGAGGAGGAGGAATGCTAGGCTGTGGCTGCAGCACTTGTCTGCTTCTCTTCTGCTGGGAACAAGCGGGCATCTGGGCTAAACCTCTGGAAGGGAAAATGCATCAGCTGAGAAGCCCCATTTCTGTTTCTTTCCCCCCCCCCGAGTCTCTCAGATGGGGTTGGATGTAGTTAAGACTCACTCAGAAATTGTGTGTGTGTGTGTGTGTGTGTGTGTGTGTGTGTGTGTGTGTGGAGAGAGAGAGAGAGAGAGAGAGAGAGAGAGAGAGAATGGATTTACTGCAAGACTTCTCCACTCTAGGCTGTTTTTTGCTCTACCTTTGAGCTGCAAAAAGGTGAAAACCTTTTTATATTCCCAGGCATTTTAATGCGTATTATTATATGTATTGTTGTATTTTGCTACTGTTTGATTATTTTTGTTTACCTTTGTTGGTTTGATTCTATTGTATTATTGTATTTATATATTCCTGGTTGCTTTATTTTATGTACACCGCCCAGAGAGCCCTTGGGCTTAGGGCGGTATATAAATTAAATTAAATAAATAAAATAAATAAAAAATAAATGTTGGCATCCAGAATGCCAGTGCTGTGCATCCAAGACCTCACAGCTGACAGTCCACTGGACAAAGTCTCTTCCTTCATGGTCAGCCCACCTCCCGGGAGACCATCCTGGATAGAGAACATCAAAACAGCCTTTTAAGGATCCTGCCTCTGCTGGGGTGGGGGTGGGAGTATGTCTTCAAAACAATCCCAAACCCCAACCAAAGTCTTCCACTGAAAAAGTTTGGGGTTCCCCTGATTCTATCCTTTAAAGAAATCCCTCAAAGGGCAGGGAGAGCCCCAGGATTCCTCCAAAAGCAAAGAAACCAAAGTCCAGCTTCCAAAGGAGATTCTGGGACAGGCTCCCACTTCCAGCCACCTGGCCCCAGCTCACAGAACCTCGAGGTGTTGGGGTGACACTCCTCTTGCTGGGAGGAAGGGAGAGATACAGATTAAATAATAAATAAATATTTGGCCTGCATGGTATGTTTATTTCCAAGTGACTGGGATGGGTGGTTCTTGTTGGTTGCAGAGCTTGGAAAAGTTACTTTTTTGAACTACAGCTCCCATCACCCCATTCAGTGGCCATGCTGGCTGGGGCTGATGGGAGTTGTAGTTCAAAAAAGTAACTTTTCCAAGCTCTGGTTGGCTGTTATGGTATGAGGTAGTACACTTTGGATTCACAAGATGGTGACAAAGATGGTCAGGTGTATGGAGAACAAGTCTTACAGGAAAAAAATTAAAGGAATTGGGTTCAGTCTAGAGCAGAAAAGACCTGGGCCAGGGGAAGAGAGCGCTGTTCAAATACCTTGAAGGGTTTATACATAAAAGAGGGCAAAGTTTTGTTCTCTGAAGCCCCAGAGGATAGGACTACATCTAAAGGACTCAAGTTACAGGAGATATGGTTGAACACTAAGAGAACCTTCTTAATGGTAAGAAGAGTATGACAATGGGATGAAAGAGTGTGTAGGGTATATTTTGCTGGAACTCTACAAACGAGAGGCAGGATAGCCATCTATTGGAAATGTTTTAGCTCTGGATATCCTCCATCATAGAAATATAGGAAGCTGTCTTATACCAAAGTCAGACCAATGAACCATCTACCTCAGTAGTGTCTATACTGACTAGTGGCAGTTCTCCAGGGTTTCAGACAGGAAGTCTTTTCCAGCCCTACCTGGAGATGCCAGGGATTGAAACTGGGATGTTCTGCATGCAAAAAAGCTCTACTCACTGAGTCATGATCATTGATCCCTTCCCTGATCACTTACTACCATCAAGTTGACAAATATGTGCAATCCCGCCATCCCAGTAGCAGAGGACTTTGTGCAAGAACTTCAGGCTATGCAGCAGCTTTTGAAGGAGCAATTGGAGCAAGCAAAGGAGGATTACAAGAGAGTCATGGATCAGCATCATTGGGAGGGGGCACCAATCCAAGTGGGGGATATAGTGTGGCTGTCCACGTGTTACTTGCCCATGCAGGGACATTGTCCTAAGCTAGCAGATTGCAGGGTGGGCCCCATTGAAGTGGAGGCACAAATCAACCCAGTAGCCTTCCGTTTGAAACTGCCTCCCACTTTCAAGATACACCCCGTGTTTCATCGCTCCCTGCTGATGTTGGAACATCCCCCCGACCCCCATCGAGCACCAGTAGCACCGTCTCCCCTTCTCACAGTGGATGGGCAGGAGGAGTACAAAGTGGAGCAGATCCTAGACTTGCACAAGCACTGGGGTTGACTCCAATATCTAATGCACTGGAAGGGATATGATCCATCAGAACTTTCTTGGGAAACAGCAGAGGACGTTCATGTACCAAACATGGAGAGAGAATTCCACGAAGCTTACCCAAGCAAGCCCAGATCTCGGGGGTGGAGGGTAATGGAGCATGGAGGGAGGGATGATGTTGAGACACAGCTCTCCCAGGGGGGTCAGGGAGGGGAGCCGGTCGAGCCTCAGCTTCCTCAGATGGAGTGGGGAGAGGAATCAGAGGTAGATGAGGTTTTCAGGGACAGTGAGGGAGGGGGTGTAGTTGACAGTCTGCCAGTTCCCATGGACAATTCTCCCGCCAAAGCAGACCTCGCTCCACCTATAGACACCACAACAGAGCTGTTGGGGGATGACTTGGCGAGTGCACCAGCTCCATCCCCTAGGAATCCCTGCCTGGCACTTCAAATACTTCCCTGCCTCCTGAAGCCGAGCTGGCACCTATCAAGCCTGTACTGTCAGATGAGTTGGCGGAGGCTCACCCCCCCTTGCCCCGCACGAGACGCCGCAAGCAGCAGGTCGGTCAGAAGGTGAGACTTCGAAGGAGTCAGAGATTACAAGCAAAGACCTTCCCTACTTAAGACTGCGCATCCCAGATTCGGGTGCTGAGTCAACTTTCTCCAAAAGCTGCAGAACATGCTTAGTTGGCATAGTTAGCATCAGTAGTGAGACAGACTAGTTAGCTCTATGAAATGCACTGCCTTTGATGTAACAGTGACGCTAATAAAACAGGAATCATTACTAGTCTCGCCTCCATTTCCATTGACAGGCTCTGGGCAGGACACCAACCTGGCAACCCTAGGCTGGATGCAAGGTAGAGCTGTGCTCTAGGAACACAGGCTCTGACACTGCTGCCACAATACAATCAAATAGATTGAGCCCGATACAGTAGCAGCAGCAGCAGCTGCATCCTACTTGTTAGCCCTGTCCACACTGGAAGGTGCTACTTTAATTAAAGGGGCCCAGCCTTCTCAAATATTCTATTGCAATGGAGTGCAACAGCCTCTGCTCTCACTGGATTGTCCAAAATCAATGGAGTCCAAAATCAGAGCATTCATCTAAACAAATGATCACACACGCACAATACTGAGGTGGGGATCAGTTTTTCAGTCACCACCAGTTTTTCTGAATTCCCTTGAGCTTATTCATGCCTGAAAAGATGTCAGTAGGTACTAAGCTGGGAGGCAACAATGCTTTATTTCTGAGCATGTGCTATTGACCTGCCTACTCATGTGGGCTAGAAATGTGATGAAGGACTCTTTATTCTTATTTGCATGTGCTTTGCAATCCATAGAAACTTTATTGTATGTAGCCAAAGGCCTTAACAATATATACAAGTATTGGTTAAAAGGCCCTTCTGGTCAGAACACATGTTAAAAATAAGACATTCATTAAAAGACATTCATTAGAAAAGGAAGAAACACTCGGACCTTGGGGTAGGATTTTATATTACCACTAAATTCTTAAAGTGGTGGGCCCTCAACTTCTTGGCTTCCAGTGCAAACTGGGCGACCGAATATGTGATAAATAAATGTTTATCGGCTAAAAGTTCCACTACCACTTCTTGGGGCATTTGATCGGAAAACAACTGAATAATATATCACAGATATTTTTCCCTGGGATCCAAATACAGGGAGCAGTACAGCAGGTAATGGATTATATCCTCAATCTGATTACACCCGCAAATACAAATCCGTTCTGTGACTGGAATTCTAAGGTATCTCCCATCAAGATATGCAGAGGGCATCTGCTGAAACCTAAGTTCCGTAAATGCCCTTCTGAGCTGGGGAAAAGTGAGAACCTCAAAGTAGTGAGAAACTACGTGATTTAGCTTAAATTGGGGATACCAAGGAGAGAAGCAAGCAGCAGCAATAACTGCCCTGTCTTGAGCAGCATCATGATCGAAAATCCAATTCCTGAGGGCAGGAAGACTAAATTTTAAAAGGTTTTCCATAGAAAGATTGTACCCCGCACATTTGTCTTGGCATAACCGTGCCCAACCTCCGAATCTTAATTGCTCAAACCAGCAAAATTTGGTAAAGGAGTGATCCTCCATTCTGTTTAATCTGCGCCAATATCTGAAATAAGAAAGGTCTGTTCTTGCAGTTATTGATGGAAGCCCGAGCTTGGCTCTAAGATGGGCAGATGGAGTCCCAGGCGGGAGCCCCAGCAACTGCCTCATAAATTTGTTTTGGAGGACTCCCAACTCTTGCTTAAATGTTTCTCCTCATAATTCTGCCCCATAAAGCATTTGGACAACAATTTTTGCAGCATAGACCTTAAGAGCAGGTTTGATTAGTTGACCCCCTCTAGTATGGAAGAAAACCCTAAGCTGTCCAACAGATCTGGCACACATTAATTTAGTGGTTTCTAGGTGCTGTTTCCAGGATAGCTTCTCATTGAAATGCAAACCGAGATATTTAAATGAGTGAAACTGCTCCAAAGGATACCCATCAAGTACCCATTTGGACTTTGGCGCCCTCGTGCCAAATACCATAATCTTGCTCTTTGAATAATTAACTGTTAACCGCTCCTCCTTTGCATTCCAAGAAGAACAAAGTTTAAGTCTGATTCCTTAATTTAACGTTTGATTAATTTAATCTAACCAAGTTTTATTTTTATTTTCAAAAAGAGCATGTATCAGTAAGCCATGACAGCTTATGTAAAATCCCAGCCATCTGCTAAAACTCTAAAAACACCACTAGATTAAAAAGAAACTGCGAGTAAATTAGGGGGGGGGGGAGATATAAGTAATTTCTTTCATTTAAATAGATGCAGTTTTGGTTTCTTTCAAAAACTTTTAAAACATTTAAATTTTAACTGGTGTTTATAGTGCAATGAGTGCATCTTTATGTGAAGATATATTGTCAATTAAGTGCCATAGTATCCCTCCCTCCCCACATATACTTTGAGGTATTTTCCACTTTGTTGAACTTGATCCCATCCAGCTGGTATATGCAATAAATAAGCCGGCTGCTTTCCAGTCTCATGGTATTATATTGGCATACAAATCAATCTGCCCAGTTCAATTACTATATTCATTCTGGTAAATATTACCTAATCTTTTATCAAAAAGCTGTGCTGCTTTGGTTTGAAAAATTATACTAAGAAGTGATCTTGAAGTGCAATATTTGTGCATGCTATTTTTTCATAAACACAAACAAATCAAGTAATTAATTCATCATCACAACAAAGTAAAAGCCTTGAAGGTTTTTTGTTATTAGTGCTTCTTTCTGATAAAATGTCAGTAAAAATGACATCCTATGACACTCATCTACCATTTTTTCAATAGTTTCAGTGCAAAGTGAGAAAATTACCTGCTAGTTTATATCATGGTGTTCCTATTAGCTTACACTATGAGCCCTGCTTTGGCATTAAAAGTGAATGCATGAAGACAGTAGAAACAAGCCCTGCCCACATATCTCCAGGGCTCCATAGAATCATAGAATAGTAGAGTTGGAAAAGGCCTATAAGGCCATCAAGTCCAGCCCCCTGCTCTATGCAGGAATCCAAATTAAAACATTCATGACAGTTGGCTTTCCAGCTGCCTCTAGAAGGCCTCCAGTGTTGGAGAGTCCACCACCTCTCTAGGTAATTGGTTGTATTGTTGTATGGCTCTAACAGAGGAAGTTTTTCCTGATGTTCAGTCAAAATCTGGCTTCCTGCAACTTGAGCCCATTATTCTGTGTCCTGCACTCTGGGACAATCGAGAAGAGATCCTGGCCCTCCTCTGTGGGGCAACCTTTCATGTACTTGAAGAGTGCTATCAAATCTCCCCTCAGACTTCTCTTCTCCAGGCTAAACATGCCCAGTTTTTTCAGCCTCTGTTACCAGTCCCCAATCATCCTCATTGCCCTCCTTTGAACCTGTTCCACAGGAGACCTTCCTATGTTGAGTGCCAAGATCTGAAGGAAGTTTTTAACTGCATTCAGCTGAACATAGTTAGAAGCCCCCACAATCAGTGGTACTGCATTATCAAGATCAACACAGAAGCTTCTAAGCATTGCTCAAGCAAACATGCTTAGATTCAGACCTTCCTGCTCAGTGCAGGAAGGTCATGGTGGTGCACATGGAATGGGGATATTGGAGGGTAGGCTGACATGCACCTTTGCAGATCCTACCCTACATACTACCCTGCCATATGCTGCTTGAGGACCCAAATAGATTTATTGTAAGCCAGCCTTCCCCAATCCGGTGTCTTCCAGAGGTTTTGGACTCCCATCAGCCCCAGCCAGCATGTCCCGTGGTTAGGAATGAAGGGAGTTGTAGTCCAGGAACATCTGGAGAGTAGCAGGTTGGAGAAGGCTGTTGAAAGTCAATTTACAATAGAGACAATTTTCTCAGTTCAAGTTGGAAATAGTCCTCTTAAGAGGGCTGAGAAAACATTATGTCTTTCCTTGCTGTGAACCGCCCAGAGAGCCATTGGCTAGGGGTGGTATAGAAATGGAATGAAATAAATAAAATAAATAAATAAATGTCTGGTAAAATGTGCAGGATCGAAGGCTCCTGCACTGTTAATAGTTGTGTTGTAGAGGGAATTCAGCAGGTACAGCTGCATGACAAAATTCCACCTTCTAGATCACTGTCAGAGAAACCTGAACTCAATTCAGGTTGATCTTGGTTTTCTTCTTTTCCATGGCCCATTCTTGTGACCTGGTATGCAGAGGCAGCAGCTCATAGGATCTTAGTGCTGGCATGGTACTGTGCTAGAGAACCAAAATCACCCCTATTTCTAGTGTTTCTGCTTGGAGCTGACTGAAACTCCCATCAGCTTCAGCCAGCACAGCCATTGATCAGGGGTAATGGGAGTTGGAGATTCAAACATCTGGACAGCACCATGCTAAGGAAGCCTATCATATAGCCTTTTAATTTCTAGTGACTTTTTTTTAAAAAAGCCCAGAAAGATTAAGAAACAAAAAGTTTGTGCTCTGGAGTATACAGAGATTCAAACTGGAGCCAACAGTATTTAATATCTTCATTAAAGCAGTATGAAAAGAAATAAACAGGATTTTAATGACACTTTAGGGACTTATAAGTTGGAGGACTTGTGTAAACTCTGATCAAGACAAAGAAGTACTAAATGGGGATGGAAGTGATTAGATACATTGCAGGAATATTAAAAAGCAAATTTCAGTTTGACAACATACATCAGGAACAGATGTACCTGTTATATATTACAGATTCAGTGGAAACTGCATAGATAGCTGCAGGGGCAGTGCTAGAATACAGGAGACTGAACCCACAGTCCCTTTGTGCATGGAGCTAACAGAATTCATGAAAGAGATGGGCCAATGGCTCATGAAATGACACCTTTGGCAGTGGCAGCTACTTAAATAGCTTGCAGTTGAGACGTGTAGGCTGGCTAATAAGGTCAGATAGATATATAATGCCGTCTGGCAAATCAAGAGAGAATTCCCTGGAAAATATTTGGATGGATGGATAGAAGACTATAGCAGGTCCCTAAATAGTTGCATTATAGAAAACAAATCTGACAGACAGTTGCTGTTGCTGTCGTTATTTTCTGCCCCTCAAATGTCTGAAGAGAGCAGGGCCCTGTGCTGAGGTAGGAGAAAACAAATATTTCCAAAGTCTCTAATATTGTGGCAAGGGGCTTAGGGTCATCGCCCTTCGGCCTGCTTGTTTTAAAAATTCTCCCTGCAATAGAAATCCACTCCCACCCCCACAACTGGTGCACAGACACCCTTGCACTGCACAGCATATAAATGCTACTAGGATCAGACAACAGTGAAAAAATTCCACTAGCTGCTTACTGCTATTTGAGTTTAGGCTACAGAAGGAAAGGGACTTAGTTGTGTTCTCACTTCAGGTAGACAGATCAGCCTATTTCTGATCTGGTTCAGTTTCAACATATCCATTCATAAGTCTTATCCATCCTGTGTCTTCTTCTCAGGTTTAATGGTGAAGCAAGGCCAAGGAAAGGCCCTATTACTGCCACCTGCTGGCAAACAGGATTACCATTCTTCACTCACAGCCTTTCATGAAGACTCACAGCCTTCGCAAACTACCATAAAACCGCCAACACCACACTCCAGAGATTCTTGTCCTGAAGGAAAGACCCCGCTGACAAGCCTGTAACCCTCAAGACACAAAACCTTTAAAGGAGAGGTTCTCTATGCTCCACATATCACAAACAGCCCCATAGTGCATGATCAACTGTTTTTTCCACTCCACAAACCCCACAACACCCAGAATAATTCCTCCCAACCTTGCACAAACTACTCCAAAGAGCACAATGTCCAGACAAAATTCTGAACAGACTAACCTGCCTGTGCTGCCCTTTCAATTTAAATATTTGAAAATCCTCCAGTAAAGGACAAAAGGAGAAAACCCTTCTACCTCCATCCTATTTCCATATTAAACCATGACTGTTATTTAGTCCACACCAAACATTTAAATTAAGGATGTAGACAATTTATATTTCAATTTGGCACTTTGGAAAACAGCCCACCTTGGTCAGAGGCACTTCTTAGGGTGCTGGATTCAGCTTGGGGTTCATCCAAGTCTGCTTCCTTCTCTTCCCCAACCACCCCACCCTCCCATTCACTAAAGGGAAATCAATAAATGGCTATAACTTTTTTTCTTTTGTCAGAAGTGGATGAAATGTGCAGGAATACTAGCCCATCCAGAGTGGATACACCCTGCCAAATTACAGAGAAATAGGTCCATGAGCTTTTGTGTTGGAGGCATTTAAATCTGATTTGATTTTTTAAAATGAAATGTCTATAACTTTATTTCAAAAAATTGGTGTAATTGGCTGAAATTTGCAGATGAAGCTGTCCCTTCTGAGGGCATGAATCCTGTCAAACCTCAAAAGAATAGCTGCAGTGGTTTTGCCACAAGGACAGCCATTCCAAATTTAGGTTGAGTAAAAAAGGAATCTAAAAGAGTATTTTTTGTGATTTGAAAATTAGGATAAGAAATCTGTCAAATTTCAGAAAATTAGATCCATGGGCTTTTGTACTAGGCACCTTTAAAGTAGATCTTGGGGTGGGAGGAACTAAAAGAAATTTGCTTTCTGAGTAAAATAATTCCTTCTGATTGCAAGTTTGACCTGACTGTCACAAGAGAGCTCTCCATTCATCATTTCCTCATTCTGATGTTTGCTATCCCTTCTCCCTTCCTCCATCATCCACCCTGGTGTTAAAGTATTATGGGATGCTTAGGGACATTATTTCCACCTTCAGCAGATATTGCCTGCAGCATTTTTAAATGTCTGGTTTGTTGAGGCACTACAAAGCATTTCAGGTCCCTGCTTCAACTGTTGCCACCTCAATATAGCTATTGCTATTCCTCTGACAGGCCAAATACCTCAGATGTATCCTGCTTCATCTCATGGGATTTGTTTGAATCTGATGCATATCTGTAGTTTATATAAGTACATATTTCTGAATATATTTTCTTAAAAATAAGTATTTCTAAGCATGTACTTTCTCTCAAAACACACATTTCTAAATATATCGTCACTTAAAATGTGCATATACATTTGCATTGGGGTATGTTTTATTTGAGCTAAGAAATGCATCACAAAATTTGGAGCTACAAAATCCAAAAAGTATCTCTGTTCTGATGAACATTAGTCCAAGAGGTGAATATCAGGCCAGTTTGTGTCAGAATCTGCAAACAAACTCTCCCAGCATTCCTAGTACACCAGTGCTGAGACTGTTAGGAACAAAATCACATGTAATAGATTTAAAATGCTGGAAGTGTCCTCTTTGAGTACAATCTGAACATACCTTCTTCTACAAAGTTTATCTCCGAGGTTCAGTAAGTTTGTCTCAGAAGCTAGATGTGTATGCTCTTGGCTTCCCCATCCATAATACATGTCATGACTGAGAAAACACTTCTATACCCTAAAGTCATTTTAAACTTTAAAAAAGAATTATTTTAAATTAAGACAATGAGTGTCCTGGCCAAGCCCACTGGAATCAGACTCAGACTCACTGGTGTATTTTTCTCCAGCATGTTAAATGAGAAACTTCCGTTTAGAGTGCTTTATGAATCAACTTACAGGTCACACAAGATTCTGCATCTCTACATAGCATAACTAGGCATGACTACTCAAACCTAATATGTTGTCACAGCAATTAGACACCCCCCTTACCCTTAAGTAGGTTCAGGTAGGCTCTTTCTACTTGCATGAGGAAGGTGCCACAGAATGGGAATGCATGTGCAAGTGAGCGCTTCTCCTAGTTGGAAAAGTGGGGGCCAGCTGAGCCTGCCAATATGGTTGTCTGCATGTCTGGGGTGATGGTAGTGGTCATGGAGGTAGCACATCATTGAGATTCTCCTCCTCTAGAGGAGGCATGTGCAGCAGCTGCAGCTTGGGCAAAAACAGGGGCCAGAGGGGAGGGGAAGGCACGGGCCCCTGATCAGCCAGCATTCTCTCTGTTATAATTGGAGCTCAGGGGGAGGAGCTGTCACTGTTAAAAGTGCTGAAGCCTTCTGCTTCAGCATTTCCTTGTTGGAAGCCACTGAGTCCCATTCTGTATCTTCTTCTTCATCATCATCATCATTACTCCAGGAACGCTCCATGGGGCTCATGACATTGAGTGACCTAATATACCCATGAATGCTTGTGGATTCCACATGCCAAGTAAAGAGAGGATGTTGGGGTCTCCGTTTCTCCACCTTCTTCCTTTTACTTTCTTTCACCCGCCATCCTGTTCTTTAATTTTGCTCATAATTACCAGTCCTCATTAAAGCTAAGGAGGGGTGTTATTAGGAGTTCTTGATCAATAAATTTCACAAGGCAATCTTCCACAAGATTTTTATCAAGGCAAATAATTATTTATTAACAATGGTATACCCTGAGTTCTTCTTCACTCTCCTTCCAAGCTCCACTCCCATCCCCCTGAACTAGGACCTTCCCTCACAGGGCAAACTCTAATTAGATGGGGGAGGTAGGGAGAAAGGACAAAAGGGCCAAATAACAATTGGTCTCTACTCTTTCCTCAATAGTCTTCTCTGCTCCCAATGCTGGAATCTACCAGTATTTTGACTGTTCCATCCATCTTCACCACCCACTCACACCCTTCAGTGCCTGTCTCCAGATTATTCCCTTCTTCCACTTGCAGAGATGCACACAGAGAGTGACAGAGGTGCACAAAACAGCTCTACAACTGCACACATTCCTCACCCCTTGTTGCTCCCCTCGACCTACATCTTTCCACCCTAACCATAGTCTGTGAGAGACAGAGAAGCAGTGGCCAGTGGTGAGAAAATCCTTGAGCCTTGCTACTCATCCCAGGGAAGAATTTCCAGGCTTGAAGTTCTCTCAAAACGTACTTTTGGAACCTGTGAGGAAAACATTGTTTTGGAGAGTGTCATTTGGACTGGAGAAATAGCAGGAAAGTCTTAAGTACATATCATTTTATTTATTTATTTATTTATTTATTCATGCCATATCTAGATCTCCCATCAACCAAAGATCAAATAAATAAATACTTAAACACAATGTGATCGATAAAACAATCTCAATGCAACTGTCATAAAACAGGATGGAGAATCTGTGGCCCTCCAAATGTTATCCTTGACCATTGGCCTTGCTGGCTGGGGCTGATGGGAGTTGGAATCAAACAACATCTGGATAGCTACAGGATTCCTACCCCTTCCATAAAATTCAGAACCAACATAAATAACTGCTTTAGAGAAGGGCCATAACTCAGTGGTAGAGCATGTGCTTTGCATGCAGAAGGTCTGAACTGCAGGTTCAGTCCTCAACATCTCCAGCTATGGATGGAATATCTGCCTGAAATCCTGGGAGCAACTGCCAGTCAGTGTAGACAACATTGAGCTAGATGGCCCAGTGGTCTGACTCAGTATAAGGCAGCTTCCTTTGTTCAAATTTGAGTGGTCCCTTCAAATGTAGCTTTTCCAGTTTAAAAAGAGCCATTCTGATGCTGTCCTGAAGTTTTCTGGAGACACTTAGAAGAGGGAATATGGTACAATTTCTTCACATTTGGACTGTAAAATGAGCATATGAGCTTCATAGCCCTTTCTACCTGCTCCCTTCCTCCCTATTGCCTCCTCCTCGGTGTTGTCTTCTGTCTGGGGAAAGTTACAAAGTGCTTCAGATCCAGGTGCTTGTGGGGTGCTTCATTAACTTTTCCTAGACAGAGGAAATGGAGGCAATGAGTGGGGGCGAAAGCGGAGATGGGCAAGATGGATGAACAGGAATGCTTGTCACCATTCAGTTGTGAAGGTGGAGTCATGATGCATCTGAAGAATATTGTGTTTGTTTCTAAATAATCTGTACAATTTAGGTACATGGCATGAAAGGCGGCTGCAGCCCAGTGAGTCCCAACTGTTGTGTTCTCTGAATTTAACAGATAATTTCTCAAATGAGGAGAAACAAAATGATTTTTCCATTGACAGTCAATTAAAAGTCATAAGAGAAAGATCCAATATTGTTAATCCTGCTACCGAGAGTTAAAACTTTGCCAGATAAAAGGGGGGGGGAGAGACTTTGAACAGATACAGTGTACTCAGGACCTCTAGCTAATCTCCTGAAATCAGGGCCAGTATTTCTCTAACATCCATCTTTCTGACAGGGACACAAGCTGTTCTTGGTGGCTGTTAACAGACAGATGAAAATTCCCTTTGCTGAACCACAGCATGTGAAACACGTTCAAAAAAATGTGAGGTTGTGAACTGATCAGCTTCGCATTATATTATGTAACTGACAGTTCGGGGAAGTATTAACACAGTGGGCTCAACCCATCAAGCAGTACTGCTGCACATCCTCTATTCATTCCAATGTGTGGAGCCTGGTTTGTACATCACTCCCATAGCTGACATTTTCATTTAGCAAGAGACAAGCATACTAAGCTGATAGGCTTCCTACCTATTTAAATGTAGCAGCAAACAGGAACTAGGGATGAGATTATCGGCTCTGTCCTCTTCCTTTATCCTCCCTGTGATTTCTTTTGTTTTGCTTAAAGTACAATAATTTTTAGTATTAGTTTAAAAATTGGAGTGTGTGCCCTGCCAACTTTCAGAACATTCAGTCCTTTTGCATTATCTTCTCTTATGTTTCTGATGCACATGTGTATTTATAAAACACGTCAGATCTCTTCTGAATATTAAATATTAATATTTAATATTTAATAACACTCTGCCTACGGCATGGCATGTAGCCTGTCACAAGGCTTCTTGGCGTGGGTTAAGAAGTTCTTGCTTTATGCTTGTGACGAGTTGAAGACTTGGTGGTATTAAGACAACCTGTGTTGCCCTGCATGATGTATGGATGTATATGGTGGCAGGGGGCGTGTAAGCAGGGAGCATAGCTTACATGCCCCCTGCACCAAAAAACCTTAGATGAACAGAGCAATTTCTGTGAAATCTGCACTAGACCAAACTCAGCCCTGTCTCTGACCCTGCAGGTCCCCACCAGATACCAGTATTTTGTCTTCCAGGGAATAGGCAACCCTGCTTTTCCGGTTCAAGAAAGCAGAAAGAAAGCTCACCTTGCTAGAGCAAACATCTGCTGATGGTGTTGCAGGTTTGTATTCAAATGAATTAACATTTGTAAACAAAAGCAAAGAGAATGGATTGATGCTGTTTACTTTTCTTTGAAACACCTAAAACTCCTTGTACCCCAGAGGCTTACTAATGCTTATTTTAAAAGGCCCTGAAGCAAGCAGCCTTTTTTTTTTACAGTTGCAGAGAGCTATAGGGCAAAAGGCCTATGTTGGGAGCATGATTCAAAGATATTTTTAGGAGCAATCCATAGAATGTTAATGCTTAGCATGAGGATTTAATATTGTCGCAACTTGTGGCATTGTCTACAGTTGATGTTCTGTATATTTTCACTAAACGTCAGTAAGATTGTCCTTCTCTGTGGCAGGACAAGACTCAAGCCGGGTATAGGATGATGAAGTTCAGGCTGGACATAACACTTACTCTGGAGTGTCCCATTCTAAGTGGATTGAATGCACTACACGTGTCATTGTTAATATGCCAACCCATCTATTAGCTAAAGAAATAGCAGATAGGGAGTGAAAGATAAGGGGCAATGTTATTACACTTGTCCAAACTTCCCTGAATGATGAGATGTTTCAGGGGACTAGCACTTACCTGGGTTTGGTTTCCTTTGGAATTAGGGCACGACAGGCTTATGGTGCTTATTTTTTTGAGTTTAGTTTAACTACACAGGTTGAACATAGACAGGCCGTAGGCAAGAAAAGGTCTGTCAATTTCAGTTCTCTCCATTTCTCATTTTTTCCAATCTTATATTCAGTTCTTCATATTTCTGCAGCAATCTGTGATTTTTTTTAAAAAAATCCTGATGAAAATTCTCCAGCATTTTAGTGTAAATTTCTCCTCATAAATACATTTTTGTAGGGAGTTTTGACTAATATACACATTTTTGCAAGCCATTTCCTATCATTTTTGCATGTTATTTTCACTCATGCATTCATTTCTGTGCGTACTTCCCCTAATACCTGCATTTTTGTAAATATTGTTTGGATGGTGGACTGCATCACAAAGTCTGAATAAGTGCAAATTTTGGATTATTGTTGTCATATTGTTTTGGACAATGCGAATTTGATAAATTTGGCTTGAAATGCGAACTGAATCAAAATTCTCACCCATCCCTACGTAGGTGGAGGCCCAGAGTTTAACATTCCCACAGAGAGTCAAATCCACTGTCTACATCAGATCTCCAAAGAGAGGGGCAGTTCCCCCCCCCAAAAAACACTTTCCCAAGCTTGCTCTCTTCTGATAGTTCTCAGTGTGTCTCAAAAATGGCACAGTGCCCTTTGCCCCATTTCAGGTATATCCACAGATTTCAATTACATCATTCCTACCAAGGAGTAGGAAGAGGAAGGCACATCAGGATATTTCCTAGCCATTCAGAATAGATCTATGAGCCATTTAGTAAGCAGTCCCCCTAACAAAGGCCAGAGTGCCCAAAAGGCTTGATCAGCCTTAAGTAGTCTTCCTGACCCTATCAGAGCTGCCGTTATGGGTCAGCATGGTTGGGCATCTGCAAATGACCCACACCCGGCAGAGAGCCCGCTGACAACAGCCCATGTATTTGCTCTTCTTCTTCATCATTGAGACTTACTTGCTTGTTCACTTGCCTTTTGCTGTGACCCAGCCAACAGTGATGGTTAGTAGCAGGAGCAGAAAATGTCCCTGCCTGCTTTTTCATTGATTCCCTGCCTGATAAGTAAGCAGGTGACAGCAGTGATGAGGAGCAGCAGCAGCTGGGGATGATACCAACAAGGAGGAAGATTCACTTAGGGAGAGGGACCCATGGAGGATGCCTTGCCCAAGAGTCCTCCACAACCTGGAGCCGACACTGGGCCCATTTCATGCTGTCCAACTCCACGCCCTGGCAGCACCACATTGATTTCTTTTTTTACATGCACCTTTATTACGGAATGAATAAAGGCAACAGCTTTCCTGTTTCCTAACACAATGTGACAGTGCAGTCACACATGCTCTGCCCTCACAATCTGTCAGGCTTTAATGTGATCAGTATTAGTACTATACACATTATCCATCGTAACAAGATTACACGCACGACATCCTTTCATGTTGCTTACACAGCTATAAACTGACAATAAAGAAAGAGAACAGAAATCTGTGAACATTCAGCTAATGCTTGTAAAGTCGCCGTTGCCCCATGCAATCTGACATGTCTGCTCACCTTTCATTAATGAAAGCATCTTCGCAAATAAGAAGGTGAAAACAAAAATATATCATGACAAATGTGGAAATGGCTGAGTGAAAGGACAATAGCGCAACTGTCTCAGGCCAAATTAACATGCAGATGAACAAAGCAGTGACTGGTTTAGAAAAGGTGTCAAAATCCACGCTGCAAGAACAAGTTTCTGTCAACATTGTTCATCCAAAGCAACAGGGCAAATATGGCTTGCCAGTTAGCTTTGATTTCATCCTCACTGTTTGGAGGCATCTGATTAGAAACAGCAGGTTGGGGAAAGTACACAGACGGGGGGGGGAGACAGAGAGAGTCAGCTTGGGGCTTTGTTCTTTTATCAGAGCATTGAAATGCATGTTTTATAAAATCTGCTTCATTTAGCAAACTTAATTCATTTGCGAAATTCATAACAAGATTGATTTTATCAGCCATCTTCCATCTGACACAGATGTACTTTCTGGATGGCTTTCTGGAAAAAAACTAATAAAACATTTCATTAAATGTATTGTGACAGCAGTTTGTAGTTTATGATGGCTCACACTGTCAGCAAATAGATGATAGTATCCAGAAGCCAAAGAGGAGCCACCCATTCAGTTTAGGAAACGTCACAGTAACTGACTGAGGAATTAATACCAGGATGTCTTCTTAAGCAGGGTTTGAATTTAGCAACTCAGGGCCTTGGCATCTGACCTGCCCAGAGTTATTTATAACCTCACCAGGCATGGGTCCCTGATGTTTCTGGTTTACTATCATCCTTTAAGATTGCTATGGGCTTAATTCACAAATCTGTGTGTTCACAAGCACCATCTCATAGCTGATCAATTTCACGTAAAACTAACCTATATGCACAAGACTAGGAGTTACCCCCTTACTCTGCTCGCCACTCCCCTCTCCCTGTTTCACTTTCTTTCCTCTAGCATTTCCCTCTCCATGACCACAATAGCTCCCCTCTCCATGCCTCATTTTCCCTCCCCAAGACCAAAATGTGTTCTTTCTTCCTCAGCTTCCAAATCCACAAAAGGGTCACAGTATTTCCCTCCCAGTTCACCCTCTCTCTCACCCACAGATTCCCACCATAAGAATAATACATCTTCTACCCTGAGAGCATCTTCTTTGTTCCACCCACAGGCTTCCTCCAAAAGGACAATATCTCTTCAATCCTTGCCCCCCAGCAGGTCAGGCAGCATCCTCCCTCCCATCCCCCTTTCCTTTGGGCTCCGAGATGGATTCTTGCAAAGGCCAGCTTCCAAGTCTCAGCTCAGTCTGTGTGCCCCTTGTGTCCCCGAGTGGCTCAGACTGTCATTACAGTGTGATGACAGACGAGTTCAAATATTATAGAGAGAGATAAGAAATGCAGCCTGTGCATGTTTACACAGAAGTAACATCTGACTGTGGTGAATGAGTCTTACTTTGTATTTAGAATTGCAGCCTGAGCCACTCAGACTTCAAAATTTATTCTATGCCAAAGATAGCTGCCATAGGTGAAGTAGTCTCTCTCTCTCTCTCTCTCTCTCTCTCTCTCTCTCTCTCTTTCATACCCCAGTTTTCCACACCAGTGAAAACACAGTTAAAATAGAGTGCTGCTCTAGATGGGCCTTTGACGTGATCGAGCCGGGTTCTTATGTTCTAATGCTGACTATTTAATGTGTTTTAACATAGACCTTTCTTACATCTTGCATCTAATATTTGTCTAATTGTTTCACCTTCATCCTTCAAGAAGCTTCTACAGACTTATCTATTTTTCCCACTTGGTTTTTAAATCATCCTTTCTTGCTTTCGATCCCTCTCTACTGATGATTTGTTCCTTCCTCCATTCTTCTTTCCTGTCTTATTTAGATTGTACATCTGGGGACATGGTTTGATCTGTATATAGTACCTAGAAGATTTTAGGTGCCTGTCATTTAGGAAAGGTCAACTGAACACTATTTTTTTCTGATTCATAGACCAACAGGAGACTTTTTTTTCGAGTACACTAATGATATAATGTGTCTGCAATAATCATTGTAATTTACCTGCAATCCCAACATAATGGCACCTTTGTAAGATTGTGCTGGAACAGCAATTGGCATGTTACATATGAAACAGCACTACCATCAAAAGCAGATGGCTGCTGGGGCATGTGTGTTGGGATCATTCTTTTAGGTTTGTCAGGCATAAACTATCAAACAGGAAACTAATGGGTTGCAGTCTTTTCTTCCATAAACTTCCTAAAGTATAGCCAAAGATCCTGAAGCACTGTGGGTAAAAATGTTCATGGAACATATATCCACAGAGTACTTCTTTCTGGCTATCTCCCCAACTAGAGCACCCCTAGAGCAAACAGATGTTTACCATTGTTATTTCTCAGTCCTAGATTTGTACTCTTTATGACAAAGCTTTCCATCCATGGTGGCCTCTATTAAACTTTATTTAAAAAGCTTAATTTATGGCATGCTCATATAGTCTTTGGAACAATTGTGTCAACACATCTCTTGTGCAGATCAGATATTTCATCCAGATGCTGCAACCAGAGAAACTTTCCAGCAGAAAACATTGCTTTATTTCAAAGAGCTCATAAATATTTACTAATAGGCAAAAAACCTTTGTGGTTTAAGAACGTACTTATAGCCAGCAGATATTTCTATCAAACTTTAAAAAGCTGGAAAATTGGGCAGCTATAGTGAATGCACCAGGGGAGCAGGAGACCTGACCTCCTCTCTGAGACATTGTACTGCCCTACAATACAAACATAATTAGGGTTGGTCTTTCACAGTCCAACCCACTTCCTGTGTAGCGTGGAAGAATTTGGTAACATGTACCTCTGAGCATATGGTGAGTGGTGGCAACACCTGCAATCTGGACTGCATCTACAAAGATGGAGGGTAGGAGGGAGAGCAGATTGGAAGGGGAGGGGGAGGGTGTGGGAGAGGGGAAGGAAGGGGGATGGAAGGGGCAGGAGGGAGAGGGAGGGTAAATTTAATCATTTGCATGCTTATTGAGTTTGATGGGATTTACTATTGTGTAATCATGGTTAGGATAGGTGAAACTGACTTGGGGAGGGGCAGGAAGGGGAGTGGAGGGGGAAGGGGGAGGAGGAGGGGAGCATATTGGGTGGGCAGGTGAGCACTGGGCAGAGGAAAAGCCCTCTTCCTTTCCAAAAGAAAACATTCACAGTATCATTATTTTTCTGGGTTTCCCCCACCTTTTAATTCTGCAGCAGACACATATAATTTAAACCAAAGCTGTCCCTGGCCACATGCACACCAGATATTTATTCTACTTTAAACAGTCATGGCTTCCCCCAAAGAATCCTGGAACGTGTAGTTTGTGAAGGATGCTGAGAGTTGTTAGAAAATGCCCTATTCCCCTCACAGAGCTACAATCCCCAGAACAGGGGCTGACTGTTAAACCACTCTGACCACTAAAGTTATGTCAGGGGAATAAGAGTCTCCTAACAACTCTTAGCACCCTTATTTTAGTTATTTATTTATTTGTTGCATTTGTATACTGCCCCATAGCTGAAGCTCTCTGGGCGGTTTACAACAAGCTACACTTTCCAGGATTCTTTGGGGGAAGCCATGACTGTCTAAAGCAGAATAAATGTCTGGTGTGGGTGTGGCCCCCTGATTAGCCAAACCAAACAGCTGTGAGTCTGGTTTTTAGAACACTGACAGTTGGTTCTTACTGAGCATGCCTGCACTATCATAGACTCTAATGTTAAATTTCTTAAATCAATTAAAAATTAGCCATGCATTTAAAAAAAACTTTTAAACAGAAGATGAAGGTCAGAGTATGGGGCAAGGCCAGTAATAAGATCTCAGGCACTGTGCGAACATGGTTGATTTTTACTTAATTTCAACAAAAAAGAAAAAAGTCCAACAGAAAAAAAAGTCCAACAGAGGTCTGGATTTTTTCCTCTTGTTTTACACTTTGAACTCTAGATTCTCTATGAATGTTTTGTATATCCTCATGAAAACTTAGAGGGTTGTTAAACAAGCATTTCTGAATTCAGAATTATAAGTTTTGAAAGATTTTGTTCTGAAATAAACTTATGGGAAGCAGCAGAATTGCATTGGGGGGTATTTTCAATTTAATATGGCGGAATGTGAAAAATCCATGCTGGCTATAGTATACAGCCACTCTCGTGGTTGTATAATTATGCTTAATGTGAGCAGGGGTCTTCCCATCTCTCTTTAATGCTCTGGTTATCATCCCAGGAACCCTCTCAGGTACTACAAGATATTGGGTAGTCCTATGTTTTGTTGAAGGTCACTTTTGAAATTTGCCTGACTATATGGCTTGTCACACTAGGCCAGGGGTGGTGAACCTTTGGCACTCCAGATGTTCCTGAACCATAACTCCCATCATTCCTGCCCATGGGCCATGCTTGCTGGGCATGATGAGAATTGTAGTCCAGCAACATCTAGAGTGCCAAAGGTTTGCCACCCCTGCACTAGGCTGCTTATAGAAAAGAGAATTTCATAAGCCCCACTTCATGTTTATATCTTTTTGTGTGAACTTTGGAGCAGAGCTAATAGGATTTCCCTGCACATAAGCTGCAACAACGTTAAAGGAGAAGGGTTTTCAAAGCACCTTCTCACACTCAATGGACACATGTGGGGTGGTGGTGGCTGATGGTCCCCCACTCAACCTTGAATTCTTTTCAAAATTGAGTGAGACTGGCACAGATATTGTGATGTATATACCATAATGTCAAATGCTCAGTCATGCTTGGTGGAAGACCTGCCTGAAGGATTTGTGATCCCCAAACTGAATGCAGATCTGCAACAACATATTATTTCCTGCCAGGTGCTTGATCACCCAGGCAAGGCACCCCCTGAAGTACTGCCATACATGGTTGGTGCGCTTCACTTGGTAGGCCAAATGTTGTGCAGGATTGTGTGAAAGTAACTGAAATCCAATGTGTACCCAAATGACATGGGAAGAAGGTATTTTGTAACCAAGAACTGCTGTAACAAACACAATTGTTCACATTTGAGATGGAGCAACTGGGCAGTGAAAATCAATATCTCTTTAGAATTGTTGTTACAGCAGCATATAGATGAGTACCATTTTTATAGGGTTTGTGCATTGCTCAGGTAAGCAAGGCATAAAAGCTTCTCAGATAAATGGAACATCAGGATCTTGTTTGTACAATGTGTCAAATGTTTGAAGTGATTCACTACCTCTTGATGACTGAAGAAATATGGGCAGGACAAAAAAAAGACAAAACCTATGGGAAAAGATCCTGTCTCTTGGTGTGATTTTTCATCTGTGTATGGAATAGTTAATGAAGAACTATGAATGTCATCAGGGCAATTAGAAAAATTGATTTCAACATAGTATTCACAGTTTGGTGTTTTCAAGCTTACATAAAGGAAACAGCAGATGTTCCTATCTCTCCAAATGTTTAGGTTTGTTCCATTTCCCATCATTATATTTTTCCCAATCTGTAGGTATGCAAATATGTAACACTGAATTGTTTCTTATGAATAATAAACTTCCATCAAACAATGGCTGCATGATGGCAGAAATAAAACACTCTCTTCTCTCTGACTTTTGCCAATTAATGTTGAAAGCAAAGAACCTGCAGAAAGATCTCACAGGTATCTAAAAAGTATGGAACGGCACTATTACTGTGACAAGTCATTCATTTTAAGAAGCTAAATGGTATGGCAGCTGCTTCTCTCATAGCTAACTGTCCAAACCTACTTGTCAACATTAGTTTTGATGGCACAAAGCATGGGTTCAGTTGCTACAGCTAAAGGAACATCCAAAGCCTGATAAGAGGGGCAGAAGAGAAAGAATATTCAGCTTAGGTTTTTTTCCTAGCATTGGAAAGAGAGGAAAGGCGTACTCTCACATTGCTCCTGGTGCTGTGTGGCGCAATTTAGTCAGCTGATATACTTACATATTAGCTCATGATTGTGTTGTGAAATCTGAATATCTGGCGCTTAACAACCATGGATCTATGATCCAAATGAGAGAGAGAGAGAGAGAGAGAGAGAGAGAGAGAGAGGTGGTGGTGGCATGATTGTAAAACACAAGCAAAAACCAAGATCAGACGAGTTAAGTAGGTACCTTTTTGTGATGAGGCAGTGAATATTTTATTTATTTATATAAAATATACCTTAATTTAATAAAATTTTCATTAAAAAATTAAAGCGGTGTATCATACACATACACAAATAAAATAATAAAAACCACAGACAGTAAAAAACAAAATCACAGATCACCAGCTAACTGTAACAGATATTTTCTTTCTTTCTGTCAACCTAAGCCTAGCATAGGGATGTAGGAGAAATTCAATTCAGTGCATATTTAAAGCTGAATCCATCAAATCTGCACCAAAATAACATGAGGACCAAAACACAGCAATCCTTCAAAATTTGCACTTACCTGAATTTTGTGATGCAGTTCTCAGACCAAATAATGTTTACAAAAATGCACATATTAGAGAAAAGTGTGCATAAAAATGAATATATTCATGAAAATAACATACAAAATGCATTACACTTGGGGAAATTTCTTGCAAACATGTGTATATTAGTCAAAAATGCATACAAAAATGTGTTTATTAGGAGAAATCTGCACTAAAATGCTTGAGAATATTCATAAGGATGTAAATAAGCCCTAGTTGACTTCCACAAATATTTTCCCCATTTCTATGTGAATAGAACAATTCTGATAAATTGCCAGCTATAGACACACTTTTTTAAGGCTGGGAGTAAGTCTCACTGAACCCAGTGGAGCTTAGTTCTGAGCAGGTAAGCATAAGATTGTACTGTTAGTCTGCAGTTCTATGTCTATTTACCTGGGAGCAAGACCCATTTAACACAATGGACTGCACAAGTAAACAGGAACACAACTGTGCTGCTAGTCTGAATATGTTAAATTTCTTTTCCGAGTGGGCTACTGCCAAACTTTTTCTAATGCTGAGCTTTATTTATATCATAGTTCAGTTTGTAATCCCTAGAGCCTCCTCTTTTTAATTGCATTTGACAACTGAATGCTCCGTTGGAAGCTACATAATAGACATAATAGACTTGGCTGATGTTAAAACTTCCAGTATTTGTTCTGTTTTCTGATTCATGACAATTTTGTTTATAATTAGGTGGAAGAGGAAGCCTTGATCTTTTCAAGTGCACTCTACTAGAGACAAACTTTGAAGGAATCAATACATCATAATTTCATAGTCTAATTTTATTTTCATGTTGCATCCCAAAGACGAAAAAATCCAAAGATAGGAATACAAACCTCTTTGGTTTCTCTTGATACTTTCTTTTCTTCCAGTGCTGTTGGAGGCATGCTTTTATTTCAAGGAAAATTATGTCATGTCTATTATTGGAAAGTGTAGATTAATTAAAATGAGAGAATACAGTGAAAGATGAAGAAAATAGAGACATGGTAGAAATGCAGGCTGTGCACGGTTTCCCCACAATCCAACTGGGGCCTGATCTGGCACTTCAGATCAGCCCCAGTCTGACCCGGGTCCTGAATTGTTCACCCCCAAACACCCAACAACCCTGCCTTTTGACAGCCCCAAATTGCTGCAGATGTGACAACCCAATCTGGGCTGATCCAACCTGATTTAGCCAAAGTCCAGTCTGTTCAGGCTCTGGGATTTGGCTGGATCTGGTGCACAGCCCTAGTAGGCACTCAAAAATGAAATAACAAGTAAGGAATATTTTTGGTCACAAACTTATTTCACAAAACAAAATCTCATCAGAATATCAATCACAGGCTGTCTCTGACACAGGAGAAGTGCATGTTTCATTGGAAATAGAAAAGTTCACATGTTGAACTAGCATTACCACTGAAATTGGAGCAAAGTTTTATTGGAATCAATGAGTTATTAAAGCATTTATTGTTGGCTGGATTGTGCCCACAAGTCTACATAGTTTGGATTGTTGAATGCTAATGAACTACGTGATGGAAATAAGTGGACAAATGTTTGGGATCCAGGCGCAATAGACCTGTAGAGATGGTAAGGAGGAGACCAAGTTCCATGCAAAACAAATAGGAAGGTATTTAGAGTGCATTAATATCACCACTGATAATTGGACGTCCACCAGACATTTATTTGCTAAGCTCATTTTCAAGGATTTCATGACAGCCAAAAATATAATGGAAAATAAATGTTCAGTGTTTCCTTGAATCTCGTCCTGTGTGTTATAGGTTTGCCACACCTTGTAGCCTACATTTTTATCTGAGGAGAGAGGAACTTATTCTTACATATAGGACTTGGTTTTACTGTTATGTGTCATTTTTCTATATGGCAAGCAAGAACTTTTCCTCCTACGTGATCCTTTTGTTGTTCCCTGTGTGTTTTGAATACAAACAAGCAATGAGCAGGAACTTAAAGGACAAGAAGGACCTGCCTTTCCATGTATCAGGAAAAGGAAAAGGAAAAGGAAAAGGAAGGAAGGAAGGAAGGAAGGAAGGAAGGCACACGATGGAATGTGGATATACCACAAAGTAATTTTTTCTTCTTTTGTACATTTGTTGTATACCAAGACTAACTTTCCATATTAAGGAAAACTTCCCAGGCTGATCTTTGCAAATTCATATGTTCGTATTGGGAAGCACAGTGGCCCATCAAAATGCAGTTTACACACATGTGCCTACTCTCTCTCATATATAAGCCTTCATGTTGTCACTCACGGGGGGGTGTATGTTTGGGAGTCTCTCTTCTGTGTGTGTGTGTGTGTGTGTGCACATGCGTATTCACACATGTGATAGGTAGGTAAGTAGCAGTGGAGGCTGGTGCTTTAGGGGCAAATCGGTCTGTGCCCCACCAACCTCAGCCTACCCTCAGCCAGCCCTCATCTGCCTTACTTGCAACCAGGGAATGACAGTTTCTCTTTAGTCTTAGCTTTGCCCTTCTGGAACTCAGCAGGAGGGATGATGAGGTCAAAACGAGACTTAGTTGGCTCTTCCTATCATTGGTTCTGACTCCACCTACTGTTGGCCTCCCTGCCTTCTGCCCCACCAGTCCCAAGAGGTAGGTAGGTAGGGTGCGCCTTATTTGGAAAGTAAACTGCGATGACATTACACAACAAAGCTCCTTAGGTCTCTGTGTGTATATATTTACTGTGTGCACTGTCCTGTATGTCAGAATAGTGCTTAAGTGAATATTGATTTCTTCTAGTCTGCTGAGAGGTTATTCACCTTAAGTGGCAATGAGTCAGCCTCTTTCCCTCTTGAGTGGAGCCAATATCTGGGTCGAGATTGAATTGGTGCAAGATAATGAAATATTTCTTTTGAAAATCATGTTAGCCATTTCTGTGGGTCTAATCTGTGGCGCAGAGTGGTAAGCGGCGGTAACGCAGCCGAAGCTCTGCTCATGGCCGGAGTTCAATTCCAATGAAAGGAGGAAGTCGAATCTCCGGTAAAAGGGGTCGAGGTGCACTCAGCCTCCCATCCATCCATGGTTGGTAAAATGAGTACCCGGCATATGCTGGGGAGTAAAGAAAGGCCAGGGACGGAACTGGCAATCCCACCCCATATATACGGTCTGCCTAGTAAACATCGCAAGACGTTACCCTAAGAGTGGGAAACGACTCGCATTATAAGTGCGGGGACACCTTTACCTTTACTTTAATACTTAAAGGGTGTGTGACTCAGTTTAGATTTCTACTCCCTCTCCACCTGCCAACTGGGTGATGAACCCAGTGCCTATCAATTAAATAGTAAGATGCTTGTGAAAATTTCTGTATCAGGATCAGGAGAAACTGTTGTCTGAAGGTCTGGAGATTCTTTTGATCATGGGAACATTTACACACACATTCCAGACAAGCATGGAGCAAGCATTTTAAATACTTCACTATGTTTTTCTTTGATCACCTATACTCAGTAATGTTTGTCTATTTGTTTAATAATACTGCAGTGAAAGAATTCTCTTACTGCAGCAGCTTCTTTAACAAATGTTCTCCTTTAAATTGTTGTGGTATGTTGTAGTTGATGTCATTGGTTCAGATCTCACTAAAGTCATAAACTCACTTGGTAGCCTTAAGCACGCCGCTACTTCTCCTCTGTGATATGGTGATGCTAATATAGGGGGTGCCAACCTTTTTGGACCAGGAACACATTTCAAATTTTGAGAGTTGTGGGAGCATCAGTCACAAAATGGCTGCCGTGGGGACATGGCATAGCAAAAAATTAGAGAGCAGCCATGGTGAAGCTTTCCCCATAATTGTATTTCCATACTAGAAAAGGCTTGACCTGTTGAATTTCTGCCTGACGCTCAGTTGTTAAAGGCACACACAAAACTGTTTTCCCCCAATGCCAACCCTAAACCAAAGCCTAGGCTGCCATCCTATACCCACTTACCTGGACATAATCCCCCTTAAACACAAGGAGACTTACTTCTGATTAGACATGTTTACAATTGTACTATAAGTTGTACCTATACAGTGATTCTTAAGGCTCCTGAAAAGCTGGAGACATGCCTAAACCTCTGTGCAAAGTTTTCACATTTGCCTTTTGTGAGGAGGGGAATTCTTTAACATTCACACTTACTGTGTAGTAGTATTTGCAGAAAATAATTCCTAGGCACTACCTGATCTCAGGCAAACTCAGCACACGGAAGATTCATCCTGGTTGCTAGAGAAAAAAGAAGGGCACACATGGAGATTCCAAGGACTACCAAAAAAAGAAAGAAAGAGGCAGGAAAACAGCACTAAAAGGGAGAGCAAAGCAGCAGTTCTTTAGGATCTCAGGGACTCCTATTGCCTGCTGTCCAAATAACTCACTTATCAATTTTAGCTCTGACTTCACTCATTGGTTAATAACACTGACAGGCAGCAGCAGCCAGACTTGCTCATTTCGCAGAAATCACTTAGAAGAATACCTGCACATTTTGCTTTCTGCCTAGGGGGGCTAGAGAGTTACTTTTAAAATGAAAGCTCCATTTCTAGGCTGCCTGCTTGGAGGGGGCAACAGTGAAGGCCTTTGTGGGCGCCATAGTGCCCGCAGGTGATGACTTGGTGACCTCCATGCTAATATATAATATTGAACTGCCTTGTAGGATTGTTGTAATGATCACTGAGATGCACTTTCAAAAATATAGGTACATAGTAGTAACACAGTAGTAGTAACAAAGGTAGATATATATTAGTAACATATAAGGGACAAATGCCCCAAACAGCTATCAGTTCTCAGGGACAAAACTAAAACTAGACACAGCCAGACAAGGAAAGGAGAACATGATGGTGGGATTAACGTCAACAGCTTAATTTATTAATATAACCAGGACAACATAGTTGGTGTTCAATTTACTGCAGCCTTCTATTCAAGCCGTCTGTTGTCATCATCCTTCTACTGCATTTAAATAATAATTTATAATTATGTGAGCTTCTCAATATGCTCAATATCAATGCTACTCTGTTTATGTGAAAGAGGGAAGACTCTTGATAGAGATGAAAGGAGCCCTAAAATTAGTCCAAATTAACTTTAGGGTCATCAAGCAACTATTAAGATTTTGGTTAGATGTTTTGTGATAATGGCTTAGAGATCCACAAATGGTATTAATCTTCGACTCTAATAACACGAATGAAAAAGCAGTTTCGAGTTAATGCAATGATTATACTGCTCCCTTGGGAGCTCTTTCTTGAGTTAATCTTTCTATATTAACGGACCTTTATACATTTAAACTGCTGTAACAGTGCTTAGATGTAAGCAGCTACTAATGAAAAAGAAACACTGAAAGAACTGAAATAATAATTAAGACTGAAGTAAATGTTGCTCACTAATGAGTTCATATATCACTGATTCAAAGAGCTGTTAAAAATAAAAATTAAAGTCTTACAAAGTCTACTGTAGAAGACACAAGACTCTTCTTTACTCCCATTGGAGATTACCATTAATAAAAAGAAATTCCAACCACATTTTCTCTATGCTTATTTGATGACAGTGGACTTTGGTTATTTTATCATGGTTATCCGACATATCATATATGGATATAAAAAACAGTGGCCAGTGTGGTGGAGTTGGAGTTCCCCCCCTGGCAGGGCTGGGATGGGGGAGCAGGACTGCCCAGACACATACATGGATTGACTCTGCTAGCATAGTCTACCCTTCCCCTTCCCCAGCCAGGGAAGCTGCGGTGATGCCAGTATCAGAAGAGGGTGGCTCTGCAACTCTGCCCCACCACACTGACCACATCTGGATATAAATAGGGACAGACAGATCCACCTGTTTCCATGTCAGTTTTGCCTGTGCTCAGCCATAATAGGTCCATTCTATCCTGGTCTGTGGGGTTTTTTTTGCATATTAAAAATTGAATGCATTGTCTACCTATTTTTTACCTTTCCCTCCTAAAATATGCATTTGCATGCTTTTCAGTGCATTCCCCCAAATATGCATATTTGTATACATTTTCCTTATTAAAAATATGCATTTTTGTACACGTTTTTGAAGCTGAACTACACTGCAAAATTCAAAGAAGCGTATAATGAGATTGACAACCATGTTCCAATCTGTATATAAGTCCACATGGGTGAGTTAGGCCCATTTGCATTAAACTGTAAACAGAACAAATTTCTTCTCGATCCCTAGATAGAACTGCTATTGAAAATGAAAATATTAAACAACATTATCAGGTGTTTCACATCTCATTGTCTGGTAACTATGGTAAATATGGATGGCATCTTAAAGGTTTCACCATAAAAGTTTGCTTAGGGTTTTATTTCACTTTCTCACTCACTGGTGAATGAGAATGACAGCACAATCCAAACACAAGATCTGCGGGGATAAGGAAATTCCTCCTGAACGGAGTTTGGAATAGGGGTAACTTATGTTGGAGTAACATACCCCAGCTATATTTATTTAGTAACATACCCCAGCTATATTTATTTAGCATTGTTCTGTCATAAGCTGATCAGATAGATGGCAGTTGTTGAGAGCACTGAGGAGGCAGCAAAGATCACAGAATTGAAGAACAGCATTTTCTTTGGGACCCATATTTCTTCTCACCAGGTCACCTGTGTGTGTTTGAAATAGCTTATGTATGATTGATATACCCAAAAAGATGAAGAACAGAAGGTGCAGGTCAGTGGCTAGGTCTAGCCTATGGAGCAGAGCTTGGAAAAGTTACTTTTTTGAACTACAACTCCCATCAGCCCAATCCAGTGGCCATGCTGCCTGGGGCTGGTGGGAGTTGTAGTTCAAAAAAATAACTTTTCCAAGCTCTGGACTGAAGTTCAGGATTAGCGAAACAAGCTTTTCTTGGACTATAGATTGCAAACCCACTAGATACAGCCTATGTTTGCAGAGCACCTCATTTTAAGGCACTTCATAAATAATAAATATTACCACTTCAGGTTGTACCAAGGGGGCTCCAGGTTTGAATGTTTCTACTGTTACACACGCACACACCAGCATATATCATTTTTCCATGTCTAGGGAGTTTTTTTAATATAGACAAGCAATCAAGCCTTCAATTACCCAGCTGCAGACTGAAGTGGTACAATACCAAGAAAAGCCTTTCTAACTGATTCTGCTGATTGTATAATAGTACCATGGCAAATTAGTGATCCTTGTGCTTTTGTGTGATACAAATAGTATTTCTACAGCCATGAGTCTTATAGAAGCATTGAAAGTTCTGTCTGCTTCTGTCTAAATGTGGAGAATGGGGTGAGTCCTGATAGCACTAGCAGGCCACGCCTTTCCTGCAAGCCTTATGTCCAAGCATACTGTACAGTAGGGATGAAGAATCTGTGACCCTCAGATAATGTTGGACTACATCTCACATCATCCCTGAGTACTGGCCATGCTGGCTGGAGCTAATGGGAGTTGAAGCCCAACAACATCTAAAGAGTCATAGGTCTTTATGTTTTAAAGCATGTCAGATATTCAAGGCACTATATAATCTTATGTAATAGTTTTATTATTACATGTTCATAATATTTTGTGTGTTTTATCTGTACTTTGATATACCACCAAAGGATCCAAACCCAACCTTTACAAAAATTGACATAAAAAACTGGGCAAAGTATTGACTCAAAATTGACTCAAGTATTAAAAATATGTATATTTATATAAATGTATATTCTTTATTATTCTTTTATTTATTTCCTGCCCTTCCTCCCAGTAGGAGCCCATAATAGTTTATAGTTGTATTCTTTAATAGATTAATAGTTCTCAGGATAAAACATAACTAAAACAAATATCTTCATCACATAACATTGATCATATGTGAAGATGGAAGGTTTGCATTACATTCACCATCTCTTGTGTGTGTATATATATGTGTCTATAAACATACACACACACACACACATACATATTTGATACTGAGGCCTTTGATACTGTGAATTGAATCGCTTGCAGTATCTCCTAATTTGGATGAAGTCAGTAAAGCCATCAATCAAATGAAGAACAACAAAGTTAGTGGACCTGATGGGATTCCTGCTGAAGTCTTTGAAGAACTTACACAACTTCACAAGCTCATCAAAAAAATCTGGAGGAGGGAGGAGATCCCAGAAGACTTTAGGGATGATTAGGGATAATTAGGGATAATTAGCCATAATTATCACTCTTTTAAAGAAGGGTGATAGAACAGTTTGTGGGAACTACCGAAATAACTTCCTTCTTGCTACCGCAGGTAAAATCCTTGCAAGGATCCTCGCAAATCACTTCCTGCTGATCTCAGACGATGTCCTCCCTGAATCTCAAAATGGTTTCCGCCCTTCCAGGGAGACAGTGGATATGATCTTCACTGCACGACAGCTTCAAGAAAAATGCTGGGAGCAGAATCGACCTTTATATATGGCATTTATTGATCTGACTAAGGCCTTTGATACTGTGAGTCGAACTGCTCTCTGGACCATCCTTCTGAAAACTGGATGCCCTGATAAATTTGTGAATATTTTACGACTCCTTCATGACAACATGACAGCAACAATTTTGGATAACAATGGCTTTCAGAGCAATCCTTTCAGAGTTGGATCAGGTATAAAACAGGGATGTGTAATTGCTCCGACCTTATTTGCTATCTTCATTGCTATGATTCTACACCTTATTGAGGGGAAACTTCCTACTAGTGTGGAAGTCATATATTGAACAGATGGAACGCTTTTTAATCTCAGTAGGCTGAAAGCAAAAAGTAAATTAATGTCAACCTCAGTTGTAGAACTTCAGTATGCCAATGATAATGTGGTCTCCGCACATTCAGAGAAAGTTCTTCAAACTATCCTAAATGTCTTTGCAGAAGCTTGTGGAAAACTTGGGCTCTCAATATTAGAAAAACTAAAGTGCTTCATCAACAGGTGCAAACTAGTCTCTTTGTAGCACCATCAATCCAGTTTAATGGTGTGACACTGGAGAACGTTGATCACTTCCCCTATCTTGGCAGCCATCTCTCTGTAAAAGCTGACATCGATGCTGAAATTCAGCATCGTCTGAACTCTGCGAGTGCTGCATTCTCCCGAATGAAGCATAGAGTGTTTGAGGATCGGGATATTTGCAGGTAAACCAAAATGCTTATTTACAAAGCAATTGTACTACCGACCTTACTGTATGCCTGTGAAACATGGACCATTTATAAACGCCACTCCCAACTTCTTGAAAGATTCCACCAACGCTGCCTCTGGAAAATTCTGCAAATTACTTGAGAAGACAGATGGACTAATGTTAGCGTTTTGGAAGAAGCAAAGACTACCAGTGTTGAAACAATTATCCTTCAACATCAACTTCACTGGACTGGCCATGTTGTTCGAATGCCTGATCATATGTCTTCCAAAGCAGCTACTTTACTCCCAACTTAAGGATGAAAAAGAGAATATTGGTGGACAGCAAAAGAGGTTTAAAGATGTTCTTAAAGCAAATTTTAAAAAATGTAACATGAGCATCGAGAACTGGGAAGTCTTGGCCCATGAACGTCCCAAATGGAGGTTGGCTATTATCAAAGGCGCTATGGACTTTGAAGAAGCACAAATACAGGCTGAATGGACAAACGAGCTAAGCTGAAGGCATGTCAAACAAATCCTCATTGCGACCATCTTCCATCTGGAAACCTATGTCCTCACTGTGGGAGGCTGTGTGGATCCAGAATTGGCCACCACAGTCACTTACAGACCCACTGTTAAAGACCTTATCTTGGAAGACAATCTTATTCAGCCACGAGTGATCGCCAATGAATGAATGACATATATACATATACATGTATGTTGTTGTTGTTGTTATGTGCCTTTAAGTCAACTACAACTTACAGCAGTCCTATGAATCAACAACCTCCAGCAGCATTTGTCGTGAACCACCCTGTTCAGATATTGTAAGTTCAGGTCTGTGGCTTCCTTTATGGAATCAATCCATCTCTTGTTTCGCCTTCCTCTTTTTCTACTCCACTCTGTCTCAGAATTATTGTCTTTTCTAGTGAATAATGTCTTCTCATTATGTGTCCAAAGTATGATAACCTACATTTCATCATTTTAGCTTCTAATGATAGTTCTGGTTTAATTTGTTCTAACTCCCAATTATTTGTCTTTTTTGCAGTCCATGGTATCCACAAAGCTCTTATCCAACACCACATTTCAAATGAGTTGATTTTTCTCCTATCCGCTTTTTTCACTATCCAACTTTCACATCCATACATAGAGATTGGGAATACCATGGTCTGAATGATCCTGACTTTAGTATTCAGTGATACATCTTTGCATTTGAGGACATTTTCTAGTTCTCTCACAGCTGCCCTCCCCAGTCCTAGCCTTCTTCTCATTTCTTGACTATTGTCTCCATTTTGGTTAATGACTGTGCCGAGGTATTGATAACCCTTGACAAATACAATGTCCATGTTGTCAACTTTAAAGTTACATAAATCTTCTGTTGTCATTACTTTAGTCTTTTTGTTGTTCAGCTGTAGACCTGCTTTTCTGCTTAATCAGCATTTGTTTCAAATCGTTACTGGTTTCTGCTAGCAGTATGGTATTGTCTGCATATCTTAAATTATTGATATTTCTCCCTCCAATTTTCATACGTCTTTCATCTTGGTCCAATCCCGCTTTCTGTATGATATGTTCTGCATACAGATTAAATAAATAGGGTGATAAAATACACCCCTGTCTCACACCCTTTCCAACTGGAAACTAATTGGTTTCTCCATATTCTGTCTTACAGTAGCCTCTTGTCCAGAGTATAGGTTGCGCATCAGGACAATCAGATGCTGTGACACCACCATTTCTTTTAAAGCATTCCATAGTTTTTCATGACCTGCACAGTCAAAGGCTCTCCTGTCATCTATAAAGCACAGGGTGATTTTCTTCTGAAATTCCTTGGTCCGTTCCATTATCCAACATATGTTTGCAATATGATCTCTGCTGCCTCTTCCCTTTCTAAATCCAGCTTGGACATCAGGCATTTCTCGCTCCATATTTGTTGTAGAATCTTGAGCATTACTTTACTTGCATGGGATATTAAGGCAGTAGTTTGACAATTACTGCATTCCCTGGGATCCCCTTTCTTTGGAATTGGGATGTATATGGAACGCCATTGTTTAATATTCCATATTGCTTGACAAATTTTTGTCAAAATTTGGACAGATTCAGTCTCAGTAGCTTGTAAGAACTCTATTGGTATGCCATCTGTTCCTGGTGATTTGTTTCTTCCAAGTATTTTAAGAGCAGCTTTCACCTCACATTCTAAAATTTCTAGTTCTTCATCATATGGTTCCTCCATGAATGAATCTGTCACCTCAGCATCTCTTTTATACAGTTCTTCAGCGTATTGCTTCCATCTTCCTTTTATTTTATCTCGGTCAGTCAGCGTGTTCCCCTGTTTATTATTCAACATCCCTTCTCTTGGTTTAAAATTCCCTTTCATTTCGCTAATCTTTTGGAATAGGGCTCTTGTTCTTCCCTTTTTGTTGTTGTGCTCTTCTATTTCTATTGTTGCATTTAGGGTTCTGACCATGTTTCTGTCTCCTTTTGCTTTTGCTTTCCTTCTCTCTTTAACCATTTTAAGAGTTTCTTCAGTCATCCATTGAGGTCTTTCTCTCTTTTTAACTATTGTCTTTTTTCATTCTTCCCTGATAATGTCTCTGACTTCACTCCATAGTTCTTCTGGTTCTCTGTCAACTAAGTTTAAAGCCTCAAATCTGTTCCTTATTTGATCTTTATATTCTTCTGGTATGTTTAAATTGTATTTTGGCATTATGATTGCTTTGTTGTTCTTCTTTAGCTTTTCTCTGATTTTCGATATAACCATTACATGATCTGTACCACAGTCTGCTCCTGGTCTTGTTTTCGCAGAAAATATGGAACTTCTCCATCTTCTGCTACCAATTATATAATCAATTTGATTCCTGTATTGACCATTTGGTGATGTCCACGTGTCTTTTCAGTTGCTCAAAAAATCGCAAGAAAGCAATTATTGGCTTCAGAGAATTCAGTAATTCTTTCTCCTGCTTCATTTCTGTCTCCTAAGCCCCATTTCCCCACAATTCCTAATTCTTCTCTGTTCCCTACTTTTGCATTCCAGTCCCCCATGATTATCAGCACATCTTATTTTGGTGTGTGATCAATTTCTTCCTGTACTTCTGCGTAAATTCTCTCCAATTCCTCTTCTTTTGCATTTGCCGTTGGAGCATAGACTTGGATGATGGTTATGTTAATAGGTTTCCCATTTAATCTCATTGATATCACTCACTCAGACCTTGCATTGTAGCTCCTAATTGCTTTTGCTACATCACTTCTCACTATTAAAGCAACTCTATTTCTTCTTATTTTCTCAATTCCTGCATAAAATAGTTTGTAGTTGCCTGATTGAAAATGTCCCAGTCCTGTCCATTTGAATTCACTCATGCCAAGCATTGTAATGTTGATACATTCCATTTCTTGCTTGACAATTTCTAACTTTCCTTGGTTCATGCTTCTCACATTCCATGTTCCTATTGTGTGTGTCGTACAACTCCAGACTCTCCTTTAGCATCTGTGCGGATCAGCGTCTGGGTTTCCTTTCGGGTTTGACCCAGCTGCATCATTAGTCCCAGAGCTACTCGTACTTGTCCTTTGTTCTTCCCCAGTAGCTCAGTGAGCGCCTTCTGACCTGGGAGTCTCATCTTGCAGCACCATCTCATGTTGCATTTTGGATACTCTGTTCATACATATACATACACACACACACATATATAAATACTAACTTCACCCAGTTAAAATATTTTTTTCTGTGTAATAATGGGCTTTTTTTAGGTCCTAGTTGTGGTTACTATAACCTATGTGATGTATTGTCTGGGCATCTCTCTTAATCTGAAATGTAAGGCTAGTTAATGCATGTGTTCACTCCTTTTTATGAGTCTTTCCAATGTAATCATTTCCTTGTATGCCAGCCAATTTTCTTGCCTTAGATTTCCAGATTTCCAAAGAAATCTTACTACTTATGTGTGGTTTGTAAATTTCTTTGGGCTTTCAGTTGAAGATGGGGTGAGGTGAATTTTTTTTATGAATAAATTTCCTGTTCATGGACTATTCTTGAGGTTCTTCCAGTGAAAATCAGGGGGATAGGGTTGAAAAGGCCTGAAGTGTCTTTCTACATCATCCATAGCTAAGCCTCGCCCCCTGGAGCTCAACAAATGGAAAGACCTAGACTGTTATGCATGAAACCAGGCCACAACTTTATTGGTTACAACAATTATGTGGGATTGGCTAGGCATGGAACAAGGATCAATGATTGGAGAGGATGCCTGTCTGACATTCTGCCGTAGCCTGACTGCTGAGGTCCTCTTCTGGGATTTGCCTGCATAAGGTCTCCACCATGGTGCAGGCCAAGCATGTAGGGTTTAGCTGGCAACCTGTTCTGAGTGGTGGAAAGCCTGTTCCCCCCCCCACAAGCTAGGGCTGAGCCTGACTCACCACCCCCAGAGCCCAATAAGGGGGTCCCCCTTAAATAAATATGATCCTGCCTGTGACAACAGGAAATTATTGTGACAATAGAAAAATTAGAAAACACTTAACATAAAAATGGGCCACAGGTTCCTCATCCCTGTTACAGAAGAACAGATTGTCTCCTTGGGCTTTCTTGTGAAAGTTCTTTGATGTTGGGTGTAAGTATTCAGCCTAAGTTATGTTTTGCTTTTGGTGAAATTGAGGGGTAGGAATGGAACAAAAACAGCCCAAAGACAAGATTGGAAGAACTCCTGGGGCTTGCCAAAATTTATTCTTTTCATTGGGAGCGTACTATTCTGACAAAATGGCCAAGGTTTTTTTTAACAATAAAAACATAGCTGCTGTTGCTTCAAGCAGCAATTGACTAGTCTGGCAGTGTTGCTGCTTCATTTTGAATAGTATGCCTCAATGGTAGCAATGCTGTTCCCATGATATGCTGTAGTTTCCATTGGGACATTGGGTATAGCAATGTTTTTTTTTTATTGTGAAGACAAGCAAACAAATCCTCAGGCATTTGCAGTGCAGGGGAGGTTTTGGAGGGGGCCTGTGACTGGGGAGTATCTCTCTAAACCATGTGTGGGGAACCTTTGGCCTTTCAGATGTTGCTGAACCACAGTTCCCAGCATCCCATGCTTGCTGGGGCTGATGAGAGTTGTAGTTCAGCAACAGCTAAAGGGACAAAGGTTCCCCACACCTATCACAGACATTGGTTTGTTTGTTTATTTATTTATTATTTTATTTAGTTAAAATCTTTCTATCCTGCTATAGCTTACATTAGGGCACTCAGGGTGGATCACTATTTTCCTTAAAAAATTATATACTTCTTGATTGTAAAACACTTCTAGGCTCTTTACAAGACAAATTGATTGCAAGATAAACCATTTTTTGCACACAGCAGTAAACAGATTAATACGGGGGGGATACAAAAGTACAATAAATACAAATACAATATTTTACAGCAGGGTTAGCCAAAACAGTGCACTCCAGATGACTTGGATTGTAACTCCCATCAGCCCCAGTCAGCATGGTCAATGAGAAGCAACTGAAGCAATAAAACAGAAGAGTGTATCATATGGGATTTTATTGATTTTTTCCAAATGCAATTAATGAAATTCATTTGTTTTGTTTTTAATCCATTTTTAAAACAAATGCACACCTAGGGTTGCCAGATCAGAAGCATCCCAAACTCTAAGATTACAGGGGCAAGCCCTAGTGATGTCACGTGGGTGGACCCTAGTGATGTCATTAAGCATGATACATTAATCATCAACCACAGTTGCTTGGAGCATACCACTAAAAAAAATTATCTCTGACTGGAAATTAAGATAGAAATCTTAGCTAAATGAGGGTGTTCCCAAGTCCAGCTAAAGTGACGGGATCATTCCTTCTCACCTGCTTAGGGAGCCTGGGTAGGGAACATTTAACCTAGCCTACTTGCTTCTGGCAAGAAGGTTTTAAGTGCCTTCAGGCCAGTCCAGTCACCAGAAGCCCATTGTAGGAAGAAGGGAGCCTAGTGTTGTGGAGATGTTAGATGGGAGCATAAAAAGTAAAGATGGATGCCTCTGAATGCTGCAATTCTAAGCACACTTACTAAGGGACTAAGCCTCATAGAACTCAACAGGACTTACTTTTGAGCAGATATGGTTAGGATTGTGCTGTCGATAATGCTTAACTAGGAATTCTTTGCAAATATATAGATATCAAAGTAGGGTTGGCAACCCCTTGCCTGGAATGCCCTGCCTGCCTTTTAATGTGGCTGCTCCAAACTTCCTTAAGGCTTGACCCTTCACTGCAGAGAGAGGTTTGAGAAACGAGTAAGAGTTAAGAAGATTCTCTACCCCTTTCTGTCTACCCTGTGGGCTGCTATAAACTCACTTTGACAGCCAACCCGATTCCAGTGAGTAATAATTGACAGAGAGAAAGCATACATGGTTTGGTCTGCCTTCACAGGCAGTAGCTTGGGAACAACAGCAATTGAAGCCACACTTCCCAGTATGTGAATACTCTTTTACCACTATTGGGCAAGAAACAAACCGTCATACAACCATCAAGGTGCATCATCAGTGGGTTTAAGGGGGTTGAGTTGAATGCATAAAACCACTGTTGTTGCTTCTATGGATGCAGGGGAGTGACACAGTAGTGTAGTGGTGAATTCAGAAGTACTGGGTCCTCTCATGACCCTGCTTTCATAATCATACCACACACCTCTCAGAGCCACACCCCCTTTTAGTTTCCCTTGTCTCCCTTGCTCTCCCTGTCATCTTGCAAGCCAATCAGCATGAAAGGAAACTATGTGTTAGCTACTGAGAAGAGTCTTCTGAGTGGCTGGCTTACCTGCTTTCATTCTGATTTGCTCCAATTAGCATGAAAGGACAAGGACTCTTTTCAGTGGCTAACACGCTGCCTTTTCATGCTTATTGGCTGAGACCTGGCTGGGACCCTGCTCCCAAAAAAGTACAGGTCTATGACCCCCCCCCCCGCATCCCTGGACAACTACACCCCTGGAGTGAGGTCACAGGTAAATGAAATGCAAATAAAAAAGAAAAGACAGTGATGATTTCCTAAATGCAGTACCATACCAACCACAATAAGATTCCTATAAGTAAGGCAGAAAACTCAGCATCCCACAACCGGTCAGGTTTCCTAACCAAAACTAAAAAAAAATCTGGCAGCCAGTCAGCCAAGGTCACAGAAATCCCCATGCAGCACAACCTGACCCAGGGGCTGCAGTTAGTGCAGAATGCTGTGGCATGATTGCTGACATGAGTGAGACCATATTAACACATAATACCGCAGCTCTGAAATTTGTACTGGTTGCCAATTTGCTACCAGGACAAGATCAAGGCATGCTTTTCATGCTATGGGTGCCACATAGTACTTGTTCTGCTCTTGTAAGAAATTGATCCTTTAGTGTGGTGGTACCTACACTTTGGAACTCCCTGCCTACTGACATTAGGCAGATGCCTTCATTGTACTCTTTTTGGCATCTGCTAAAAACTGTTTTGTTTAGGCAAGCCTGAATGAATGAATAAGCTATTATGCTTTTTATCTGTTTTTAACTCATTGTTGGTTTTATTATTTTTAATGTTTTAAATACCTGTCTTTAACTGTTTCTGCCAATAATTCCATTGTTTTAATACATTCTATAAACCGCTCTGAGTTTTTTTTTACAATAAAGTGGTATATAAATGTTGTAAATAAACTACATAAATAAATTTTGGAGTCACTGTGGCCCTTGGGTCTCTTTCTTCTTTTAGGAACAAAGGAATCTGCTTTATACAGACTCAGGCCATTTGGTCCCATCTAGCTCAGTACTGGTGACATGAACTAGCATTGGCTCTCCAGGATTCCAGGCAATAGTCTTTTCCAGAGATTGGATCTTGGACTTTTGCATGCAAAGCATGTGCCCTACCACTGAGCTGCAGCCCTGTTTAAAAAAGTATCTTTTTAAATTGTTCTTTTCAATTCACTAATGAATGCACAGCATACCTAGGGCAGATCCACATCAAATACATTTTGGAGTCTCTGTGGCTCTTGGGTCTCTCTCTTCTTTTAGGAACAAAGGAATCTGCCTTATATCGAGTTAGGCCATTTGGTACTATCTAGCTCAGTACTGATGGTATTTAAGAAGATGTGTTCTGTTCATACCAATTTCTAGCAACGTCAATATATAATTATTTCATATTTTATGTTTGTTGCATTATTTTGAACTGGAACATTTTATTTGTAAAATGCTCTGACCACCAAAGTGACTTCAACACCATATATTTAAAGCACTCTTATAACACTTAAATAGTCATGGACTCCCCCCCAAAATCCTGGGAACTGTAGATTGTTAAGGATGCTGGGAATTGTAGCTCTGTGAGGCATCTCCTAATAATTCTCAGTGTCCTTAAAAAACTACAGTTCCCAGGATTTATTGGGGAAAACCATCACTGTTAAAGTGGCATAAAAGTGCTTTAAATGTATGGTCTGAATATGACCCAAATTGATAAGGTGGTTAGAAAGTCAATACATCTGATTTTTATAGATTTATGTTTTAGATTTTGTATATTGCATATTTTTATTGCTGCAAGCTGCTTTGACACCTAAATGGTGAAAAGTGGGATATATATATATCAAAATAAACAAATAAATATATGTATAATATTATTTAGCTTGGATCCTGGAATAAGATACTGGATATACATTCATGTTAAATAAAGCTAATAGATATGTTCCTTCTTGTCTTTTCTCACAAATGTTACTGAAAACACTATTTGCCCTTTGTTTTATCTGGCCTTTGAAGAATAGCATTTTACTGGGCATTTGTTTTTACTTAATTTGATTACCCAAATGTGTTTGATCATTATACTTTAAAATGGTCTTTCTTTTTGACTTTACAATAATTTAAATTAGTATTATTATTAAATCTTTTTGAAATTACAATCATTTAAATTAGTATCACAACAGTATTACAACAGCCAAGGGCTCTATGGTATCATTGTTAACACATTTGAAACTGAGTTTAGTGTACACAGGCCTTTATGACAGGGAAATTTCCCCACTTTCATTCTTCTTCAGTGGAGAAGCTTTCATGTAGATTTGTTCCATATGTCCATATTTATATTCCTAAAGAATGATCAAAAACTAAGTTTCTTCAGTCTGTGATTAATTATATCAAAACTACATGCTATTATGCACTCACAGGAAAACTTCTCTGGGGAGGAGGGATCACAAGTGGAATTGTCTTATAAACTTACCATGCAGAAAGGTAAGTAAGATCCAAATATACTAAGCAAAAATTCTTCACACATAGGCTTGATTCACACATAATTGTTTTCACACATAATTGAATTTTTTTCAAGTCATGGCTTGTTTCTCCAGACTTTATTTGTTTTGCAGCTGCTCTTATAGCTGCTCTTGCTTGCCTTTGTGGAATGGTGAAAAAACCAAGCCATAGTTAAAACAAACCAAAGTTCATAAGCCAAAAACAGACCATGGTTTCAGAGAGTAGCTTGTCGGCAGCAAACAGATACTATGGTTCAGTATTTCTTGCAGACAAGGCCATACAATAGGATAAAAGGTATACATCAGCCCTGCATTTGCTGTTAGCAGTTCATCCCTAATTGTCACAGTTCCTACAACAGTATCTCTCTCACTACCATCCTTAGGTTCTTGCAGTATATAAGTCTACATCCACATGCACCCCCATCATAATGATAAGCATTTTTCCAGTTCAAAAATACTACTCTTAATTTCAATCAGACTTGAAATTATATTTAGAAATAGCAACTTACATAAAAGAAAAAGATGGATGGAAGTCTTAGACACTGTAAGTCTCATTAAAAAAAACCTCTGGCAAGTGTATCATGCATTTGTAGAGTTACAATAATTCACTCCTCTTACATGGCCTGTAACTCACTACAAATATTACAGCAGGCTGATTCAATATGACCTTCTAATCTATTATCAGCTCAGACTGATATATTTCCTGCAGTGGAGATTGAGGTAGTCGTAATTACTAATTTTAAATGATTGCCCTTGCCAGTGGGCATAGCCAGAAAGCGTATTTTGTATTCTGTTTTGTTCTTTTAACCATTTTGTATTAGAATACAGTGCAGTAAAAAAAAAATCAGATAAGAAGAACCTATAGACTGACTTTAGCTGCAGGGGATAACATTAAATTGTTCCATGGCAACAACTGGGTCAGCCTAGATGGATTTTTCTTTCTTAGGCAGCTGCCCACCTTTGTCTATGAGGTTGGTCACGACTAGAGCAAGGCCTTAATGCAACTTTTTTTTTTAAAAAAAATGCCACATGGGATGGGTGGTGGTGGCAGAGAGAATCCCCTGGCTAGAATCCTGTGCTTGCACACTGTAGCTGTCTGCAACCTGAAGAAGGAACTGGCACAGCACAATTGATAGTGGGGGCTGAATTCTAGCACTGTTGTAGTGCTGTCAGTATTGTGCTGGCTGTGGCTGATGAAGTAATTAAAGTGATTACCTTGATACATGGAGTCATACACAGGCTGATGATGATGATGATGATAATAACAACAATAATAATCACTTAATCAAGGCAAGGGTATGTGTGGAAGGATTTTCTGCTTCTGCAGGTGCCTTTACCAATACTTTAATGAAGGGGTGGTAGAAGAACTTTGGATGGCAGCAATTTCTTCTATTTCACATCCACAGTTAAAATCTCTTTAGTTCAGCTGGAAATTAAGACCACTGTCCCCATCCCTTCATTTAAAGTGCCACAGGTAGTAGCAAAACTTTCCATCCAGGTGTATATGCACTTCCCTTCCCATGCCATCATTTCCTCCATCCTGTAGTCATGAAGCTGAAAAGATACACCATTACTTTTCCTAAGGAGGTACCTCTCCACACAGCACATAGTTAAACTATGGAATGCTCTTTCACAAGATGTAGTGATGTCCACCAACATATGTGGTTTTAAAAGAGGGTTAAACAGATTCAGGGACGATAAGCCTTCCTGAAACACAACCACAAGCTCTGTTTCCCTAGGTTACAGAAAGGTCAGGCTGTTCTAGGTGGGAAAACAACAAACACAAAAGACTTGCCTGGAAGGCGCAGCCCCTTGATTAGATTAAAAGCAGCCAAAAGCTTAAACAGCCCCGCCCCTCGCTCAGGAAGGAAGGAAGGAAGCCTGAGAGAATGCTAAAGTGTTAAGCCCCAGCTGATAGCCATCAGCCTCAAGTAACACATCATTGGCTGGCAGCAGTAGCTGGGAGGAACCAGCCACACATATAAAGTCAGAGCACCCTAGCGAGGGAGCCTGCTCCACGAGCTAGAGGGAGCCCCAGCTGACGAAGCGTCAAGGCCCCAGCTGACGAAGCGTCAAGGCCCCAGCTGACGAAGCGTCAAGGCCCCAGCTGACGAAGCGTCAAGGCGAGTTAAGCAGCAGAGCGAAAAGAGGGTAAGTAGCTCCCATTTATTCCATTATTTAATTGAAGTAAAACAGCTCAGAGCAATAAGTAATAAGGGCAGCCCAAGGTCACCCTGAGCTAGGAGCCAAATCCTGAAAGAACCTATATCTTAGGAGACAGATCCTAGGAGAAGGAAGCCCATAGAAAGCTAGTTTTCAACACCACCCTAGCAGGAAAGCTTCAGGGGACACTGTAAACAAGGCTAAATTCCAGTCGGAGAGAAGGGGGAAAAGGAAACTCCACCGACACATACAGGGAGAGAGTCAGCTCAGTCCTTGCTAAAAAGGGCAGCTTCAGCCTTCCTGAAACACAACCACAAGCTCTGTTTCCCTAGGTTAAAGAAAGGTCAGGCTGTTCTAGGTGGGAAAACAACAAACACAAAAGACTTGCCTGGAAGGCCCAGCCCCTTGATTAGATTAAAAGCAGCCAAAAGCTTAAACAGCCCCGCCCCTTGCTCAGGAAGGAAGGAAGCCTGAGAGAATACTAAAGTGTTAAGCCCCAGCTGATAGCCATCAGCCTCAAGTAACACATCATTGGCTGGCAGCAGTAGCTGGGAGGAACCAGCCACACATATAAAGTCAGAGCACCCTAGCGAGGGAGCCTGCTCCACGAGCTAGAGGGAGCCCCAGCTGACGAAGCGTCAAGGCGAGTTAAGCAGCAGAGCGCCCCCCACTCTGCCCATCTGTTCCCTGACCTCAACTAAACCGCAGTCTCCAACCCATTGACGTAATAAACCTTAAACAAAAGTATGCAGGTAAGAAGCCAGCAGGGGTGTGGGGGCTTTCCAGTGTTTTGCGCTGCCTGCAGCATGTACGACTATCTGCCTGTTGGACAGAAGTCGTGGGTGTGCTCTCGGTGCAATGAGCTCCTGGCTCTCCGGGAACGACTTCATTTCCTTGAGGCCAAGGTGGCAGACCTGGAAAAGCTGAGAGAGGCAGAGAGGTGTGTGGAGAAGGCCTTCAGGGACGTTATAGCTGTGTCCCACTCCAACAATGATAGCTCTTCTGCTATCATGGAGAACAATGGTCTTGGGGAAGGAGAGCATCCAGCTGAGGAAGAGGGAAACGATCCCTTAGAAGGGACCCATTCCTTGGCGGATGAGCAGCTATCCTCTCGTGCCGAGGATATATCTCCAGGGGGTGGAGGGATCCTTGTAGTGGGTGATTCGATCATTAGGAACATAGACAGTGGGGTGTGTGATGGGCGTGTAGACCGCAAGGTGTTTTGCCTGCCTGGTGCGAAGGTTGCGGATATCGCCCGTCGTTTAGATAGTTTGGTAGACAGTGCTGGGAAGGAGTCAGTGGTCATGGTGCACGTTGGCACCAACGACATGGGGAAATGCAGCCGTGAGGTCCTGGAAGCAAAATTTAGGTTGCTAGGTAGGATGCTGAAAGCCAGAACCTCCAAGGTGGCTTTCTCTGAAATGCTACCGGTTCCACGCGCAGGACCAGCCAGACAGGTCCAGCTTCGCAGTCTCAATGCGTGGATGAGACGATGGTGTCGGGTGGAAGGGTTCGGATTTGTTAGGCACTGGGGAACATTTTGGGACAAGCCGGGCCTGTACAAAAGGGATGGGCTCCACTTGAACCAGAATGGAACCAGACTGCTGGCACTTAAAATTAAAAAGGTAGCAGAGCAGCTTTTAAACTGACTGAGGGGGGAAACCCGACAGGAGCTGAGAAAGGTCCGGTTCGGAATAAACCTCCCCCCTGGGATAAAAACCAAAGAAATGATGAAATTTTAAAAGGGGTAGGCCTAGAAGTAGGCATTGTGAGAGCAGGGGCACAGGATATCAATTCAGAAGGGCAAAATTACCACAGGCCAAACCACAAGTGCCAAAGACACTTGAAGAGAAACACTGCTTACAAGTGCCTGTACGCTAATGCTAGGAGCCTCCGAACCAAGATGGGAGAACTGGAGTGCTTGGTCTTAGAGGAGAGCATTGATATAGTGAGCATAACGGAGACCTGGTGGAATGGAGAAAACCAGTGGGATACGGTTATCCCTGGATATAAACTATATCGGAAGGACAGGGAAGGACGTATTGGTGGCGGAGTCGCTCTATACGTGAAAGAAGGCATTGAATCCAGCAAGCTCGAAACCCCAAAAGAGGCAGACTCCTCCACAGAATCGTTGTGGGTGGTGATACCGTGCCCCAGGAGGGACTTAATACTGGGAACGATCTGTCGTCCCCCTGATCAAAATGCTCAGGGAGACCTTGAGATGAGATATGAAATTGAGGAAGCATCCAAACTAGGAAATGTGGTAGTAATGGGTGACTTCAACTACCCAGACATAGACTGGCTGCATATGTGTTCCAGTCATGACAAAGAAGCAAAGTTTCTAGATATTCTAAATGACTATTCCCTAGATCAGTTGGTCATGGAACCGACCAGAGGGACGGCAACCCTGGACTTAATCCTCAGTGGGGACCGGGACCTGGTGCGAGATGTAAGTGTTGTTGAACCGATTGGGAGCAGTGACCACAGTGCTATTAAATTAAACATACATGTAACTGGCCAATTGCCAAGAAAATCCAACACGGTCACATTTGACTTCAAAAGAGGAAACTTCACAAAAATGAGGGGATTGGTAAAAAGAAAGCTGAAAAACAAAGTCCAGAGGGTCACATCACTCGAAAATGCTTGGAAGTTGTTTAAAAACACTATATTAGAAGCTCAACTGGAGTGCATACCACAGATCAGAAAAGGTACCGCCAGGGCCAAGAAGATGCCAGCATGGTTAATGAGCAAAGTCAAGGAAGCTCTTAGAGGCAAAAAGTCTTCCTTCAGAAAATGGAAGTCTTGTCCGAATGAAGAAAATAAAAAAGAACATAAACTCTGGCAAAAGAAATGCAAGAAGACAATAAGGGATGCTAAAAAAGAATTTGAGGAGCACATTGCTAAGAACATAAAAACCAACCACAAAAAATTCTATAAATACATTCAAAGCAGGAGACCATCTAGGGAGACAATTGGACCCTTGGATGATAAGGGAGTCAAAGGTGTACTAAAGAACGATAAGGAGATTGCAGAGAAGCTAAATGAATTCTTTGCATCTGTCTTCACAGTGGAAGATATAGGGCAGATCCCTGAACCTGAACTAACATTTGCAGGAAGGGATTCTGAGGAACTAAGACAAATAGTGGTAACGAGAGAGGAAGTTCTAAGCTTAATGGAGAATATAAAAACTGACAAATCACCGGGCCCGGATGGCATCCACCCGAGAGTTCTCAAAGAACTCAAAGGTGAAATTGCTGATCTGCTAACTAAAATATGTAACTTGTCCCTCGGGTCCTCCTCCGTGCCTGAGGACTGGAAAGTGGCAAATGTAACGCCAATCTTCAAAAAGGGATCCAGAGGGGATCCCGGAAATTACAGGCCAGTTAGCTTAACTTCTGTCCCTGGAAAACTGGTAGAAAGTATTATTAAAGCTAGATTAACTAAGCACATAGAAGAACAAGCCTTGCTGAAGCAGAGCCAGCATGGCTTCTGCAAGGGAAAGTCCTGTCTCAGTAACCTATTAGAATTCTTTGAGAGTCTCAACAAGCATATAGATAGAGGTGATCCAGTGGACATAGTGTACTTAGACTTTCAAAAAGCGTTTGACAAGGTACCTCACCAAAGGCTTCTGAGGAAGCTTAGCAGTCATGGAATAAGAGGAGAGGTCCTCTTGTGGATAAGGAATTGGTTAAGAAGCAGAAAGCAGAGAGTAGGAATAAACGGACAGTTCTCCCAATGGAGGGCTGTAGAAAGTGGAGTCCCTCAGGGATCGGTATTGGGACCTGTACTTTTCAACTTGTTCATTAATGACCTAGAATTAGTAGTGAGCAGTGAAGTGGCCAAGTTTGCTGACAACACTAAATTGTTCAGGGTTGTTAAAACAAAAAGGGATTGCGAAGAGCTCCAAAAAGACCTCTCCAAACTGAGTGAATGGGCGGAAAAATGGCAAATGCAATTCAATATAAACAAGTGTAAAATTATGCATATTGGAGCAAAAAATCTTCATTTCACATATACGCTCATGGGGTCTGAACTGGCGGTGACCGACCAGGAGAGAGACCTCGGGGTTGTAGTGGACAGCACGATGAAAATGTCGACCCAGTGTGCGGCAGCTGTGAAAAAGGCAAATTCCATGCTAGCAATAATTAGGAAAGGTATTGAAAATAAAACAGCCGATATCATAATGCCGTTGTATAAATCTATGGTGCGGCCGCATTTGGAATACTGTGTGCAGTTCTGGTCGCCTCATCTCAAAAAGGATATTATAGAGTTGGAAAAGGTTCAGAAGAGGGCAACCAGAATGATCAAGGGGATGGAGCGACTTCCTTACGAGGAAAGGTTGCAGCATTTGGGTCTTTTTAGTTTAGAGAAAAGGCGGGTCAGAGGAGATATGACAGAAGTGTATAAAATTATGCATGGCATTGAGAGGGTGGATAGAGAAAGGTTCTTCTCCCTCTCTCATAATACTAGAACTCGTGGACATTCAAAGAAGCTGAATGTTGGAAGATTCAGGACAGACAAAAGGAAGTACTTCTTTACTCAGCGCATAGTTAAACTATGGAATTTGCTCCCACAAGATGCAGTAATGGCCACCAGCTTGGATGGCTTTAAAAGAAGATTAGACAAATTCATGGAGGACAGGGCTATCAATGGCTACTAGCCATGATGGCTGTGCTCTGCCACCCTAGTCAGGCAGCATGCTTCTGAAAACCAGTTGCCGGAAGCCTCAGGAGGGGAGAGTGTTCTTGCACTCGGGTCCTGCTTGCGGGCTTCCCCCAGGCACCTGGTTGGCCACTGTGAGAACAGGATGCTGGACTAGATGGGCCACTGGCCTGATCCAGCAGGCTCTTCTTATGTTCTTATGTTCTTAAAAAGCTACTAGTCACAATGACTATGTTCTGTCTCCACTGTTGGAGGCAGTATGCCTCTAAATATAATTGCTGGGGGAGAATGCTATTGCTCTCATGTCCTGCTTCTGGGCTTCTGATGGGCACTGTGAAAACAGGGTGCTGGGCTAGATAATCCTTTGATCTGATCTTGTAAGCCTGCTCCTACCTTCTTTAAAATGGCAGTTAAACCCTTCGAGTGGTCAGCCAGGGACCACAAGTTGGCTCGACTCTGCTCATATCAGCCATCTATCAGTCCCTCCCATATTCCAGCATTAGGACACTGATGAAAGCTAGCACCTTTATGAAAATTCAGATTATTTCTTTAAAGAAAGCTCACCCAAATTTGAAGATAGTTTTATTTTATTTTGACAGATAGTTAGAACCAAGAACAACACTTACAAAGAAAAGACATTATTCTATGTAACAAATTTTAGTTTTAGTAATTCATGTAGGTTGAGCCTGAGATACAGTGGGGAATAAATACAATGAATGTGAAGTGTAGGATTTTCTTTTTCCATCTTTTGGATGACTCTTTCATGTGGATAAAAAAAAAGTACAAAGAAATCCAAGGAATTTGTTTGCTGAGAGAATTATGGGGATGCTTACATACTTCAAGGAAATACATATTAAAATATTGATTGGATGTGACAACTAAAAAAAAAATCTCTCACACAAGTCGAATTATACATTTTTGGCTTGCAAAGCTTTTTGGTATTTTCTCTTTTGTTGCATTACGGACCACTGAGGATTGATGAGTAAAGCTGGTTTTCTGAAGATGACCTTAAAAATATCCTGCAAAATAAAATTAGCATTCCTTAGTAGTTTGTCATTCCTGCGGGATCTCTTTTCAGTTCACACAGTTGTTAGGATTTATACTTGTGCACATATAGGACAGGGATGGCTGATGAGATACGACTGAAAAGTAATCAATGAGAAAGCTTGCCCTTACTGGACACCACTGGAGGCAGAGGTTTGCAGAAGGACACTACTGGAGGCAGTAGCCTGTTGACATGAGTGGCTTTCACCACTGCTAGCCTATCAGCAGTCACATGGTTGCTGAGTGCTGACTGAGCAGCCCCTTGTTGTTAATCAGGTCACTGCTGATTAGAAGTGGATGCATAGAATAGAGCAGCCAGAGTGAAGCCATGATGAATTAAGATGGAGGACAATTTCATGCTGTGGGTGTCATTTTTGACTGAAGGCTGCTTGCAATCTTATCACCATTGTACTTTCTGCTGCCAGAGAGAGCTTCTCATAAGAAGTTGATATAAAGTTGCTGGATAGCTGAAACAATATCTAAGAGAAAGAATAACATATGTGCATGAAGCTGACACTACGCAAAAGGACACGGTTTGGAAAATCACAAAGGTCTCAGGTACTCATTTTATCGTCCTCCCAGATAGATTATGGTAATTCATGGTCTACGTATTGTGAGATTCCACCCACAATTATTGAAATTCATATTCAGTTATTGGATAATTCCAGCCTCCTGATCCAAATTTGCTGGGTGATATAAAGAGATGCATTTATGTTTTAGAAAAAGCTTTTTCTTGGCAGGAGGATTGCCTTTGGATTACCCTTTCTTCTTTTCTTGCTGCTATCTGCTCTGCTCTCCTTTCACACACTTTGCAAGCTGAAGGCTTCAGGCCTGCCCACTTGTAGGTAAGTATGCCTTTCTTTTTTCTAATATTGTAGGAAACTTAGAGAAATTACATACAATAGTGGGCTGGAGGGAGTTCAGAGGAAAATATATGATTTATTCTGTTCATATTTTTAATATTTTAATTAATTAGCTTATGCATGTTGTTGTTGTTATGTGCCTTCAAGTCGATTACGACTTATGACGACCCCATGAATCAGTGACCTCCAAGAGCATCTGTAGTGAACCACCCTGTTCAGATCTTGTAAGTTCAGGTCTGTGGCATCCCCTGTGGAGTCAATCCATCTCTTGTTTGGCCTTCCACTTTTTCTACTCCCTTCTGTTTTTCCCAGCATTATTGTCTTTTCTAGTGAATCATGTCTTCTCATGATGTGTCCAAAGTATGATAACCTAAGTTTCATCATTTTAGCCTCTAGTGACAGTTCTGGTTTAATTTGTTCTAACATCCAATTATTGGCTCCATTAATATATGCCCTATAGTTTTCTATTGCCATTTTTAGGCAAATATAAAACAATCAGACAGCACCAGTAATGGGGGGGGGACATACTCAACTCAACCACATTTAAACAAAATAGGGGGCTGTTTGGATTTTTTAAAAAATCTGAATAAGAGAAGAAAGAGAAAATACCATGGAGGTGAATTATAACAGAGATAAGTATGTTATTCAGGTTTGCTTTTGCAAATTAGGAATTAGGTCAGAAAACAGTAGGATTGTAGACCTGCATTAAGGTGGACACTCTGCAATGGGGCTTTAGTTATTTCAGATTCAAGCATGCTCAGGATGCTGTTGCTTCCTTTCTAAATAATAAAAGTACTAAGGTTAAGACTATGTGAAATGGAAGTCCTAGTTCTTTGTACAAGCTAGTGAGAGATTGCTGCTCCTGGAATGAACACACGGGACATGGTGAATGGTTGACTTGCTACCAAGGTGAAGGCTAGGAGCTGTGAGCCAGACTGTGTGTTTAGGTCTACTTGGGTGCTAACAGCCTGCTTTCAGTGCCCTCCTTCCACTCCCAAGTCATTTTCATTTCCCCAAGTACTGACACACATTCGTCCTTCCCTTCCTCTCATACCTCCTTCTCAAAGCAGGACCAGCAGCAGTGGCAGTAAGAGGTCTCTTTCTCTTCCCTGCCAAATCACCCAGTGTCAGAAGTGATGGATGCAGTACATTCAGAGAGGGTCGTTTGTCAGGGAAATAGTTCCTAGATGGTAAAGCCCTTAAATGAACTACAGCTCCCAAAATCCATCACCCTTCCTCAGGCTTTTAGCCAGGTTGCCTGGCTAATGAAAGTTGCAATGTGTGTTGGCACTCAGGTGTGGCAGGGATGTCTTGGGGGCGGAGCAGTGGGAATACATACAGCTTCCTTTCCCAAGTAGTCAGATACTGAGCATGCAGGAGAGACAGTTTAGTAGTTGGAAGGCTTTTATCTGGTTTGGACTGGGTTCAGTTCCAAGCCAGACTTGGATGAATATTTGCACCACCCCTAGGTTTTGGGGTTTGTTTAGGTTTTTTTTGCATAACCTGGTCAATCCAGTCCGGGCTCAAATTAAGCCCTCATTCTAACTTAAAAATGGCAGGAAATAAGAGTAGTGCAGTAGAAAGTTGCTCATTATACAAGCATCCTCATTACCTCCAGTATAATGTTTGTTTTGACACTTCGATTCACTAGACATTTTCATGCTTTGCACAATAATAGGTTCTAATTACTTGCTTTTCTGTGTGAGAGGTGTGCATTAAAAAGATATTTGTTTCTGTAGCAGAAAAGCGGTTAACCATCTCAAGCTCAGTTAATAATGCAGTTTCTTCTTGTTTAGAAGAGGAGCTAAATTTAAAGTACAGTGCCTTTTCCATTCAGTGCAAAACATTTGCATCCTCCCTGTCTCTTTTTTTCCATGCTAGCATCAGTGTTCAAATGATAACGAGAACAAACTGTCACCTCAGCTCAGGTTTCTTAAGCCTGTAATTACTAAATGTTACAACAAAGTTTGAAATCTTCTGTCCCCTGTCATCTCCTAAAGGAGTACTGAAAAGCTATACGGGAAGGATGTTTTCTTACATACAATAAAAATGTAAGAGTGTCATCTCACAGCCCTCATGGGAAGATTTGTGTTGCTGCATCACAGTCCTGGATTTGCATGAAGTCAGAATGGGGTAGGGGAGCAAAATAGAAGGCAGGTTGCACAACAGCAGTTGCCAAGGCATGGGAACAAGAAGGGAGGGACACTGCTGGGAAAAGTGGTAGTTTAAAAGGTCTAAATAAATTGAGTAGGAAGGAATATTGAGGGTTTTCTAAAAAAGTTTTAACAAGGGTAAATAACAGAGATGGGTGTAACACAGAAGCTAACACAACAGAGCCTTTCCCAACTCCCCTCTCACTGTACTCAAACCCCTGCTCGCTCTACTCAAACCTCTGCCATTGTTTAAAACTGTCATTTCCCTCTTTGTGTCCCTCAATTATGCTTTACTCAAACCTCTGCCATTGTTTAAAACCACCATATTCCTCTCTGTGTCCCTCAGTCACTGCTTTACTCAAACCTCTGCCATTGTTTAAAACCACTTTTCCCCTTTCAGTGTCCCTTCATCCCTGCTCTACTCAAATGTCTGCCATTGTTTAAAGCAGCCACTTTTATCCTTTTGGTGTCCCTCCTTCCTCGCTGTAATCAAATCTTTCCCTTTTCCATTCCTTAGCTGACTCATGTGAGAGAGATAAAGGATGCAGAGTCCTCAAATATTCCATAGTACCTCTGTACCATGTATTTCAATCCTGGTACCAGAATCAATGTAATAATTTAGTAGATGAGTTTTATTCAGAAGCAAATACCCATCGGCTGAATGTAACTTTCTCTGACTGAAAAGGTGACAGGCTTTCTCTTAAGATTCTATCCATCGTAAAAACACGGTAATGTATATCATCGCAGGGTGTTTCTGCAAAGTGAGATGCAGAATAGAAGACAGGAGGAGGTATGGAAATGGGGATGGTCTGTGTGCAAGGGAAAGTTGAAAAAAGGAGGAAGGAGGAGGTAGGAAAATGGGGTGAAGGTGAAAATGGTGGTGCAAAGGGGGTTTTAAGAGGAGGGAGAAGAAAGCATGGAAATTGGGGTGAAGAGGAAAGCAGAGGTAAGAAAGGGGCTGCAGAATAGGAGAAATTGTGGCTTCATAATTGGGCAGGAGGAGAAAAAGGTGCATAGAAGTTGCAATGTGTGGGAGGAGGAAGATGCAGTCTCTGTGCAAAGCGGAGTTGCATAAAAGGAAGGAGAGGAAGATGCATGGCCATGGTTGTGAAGGTGAAAAAGTGCAAAGGAGTGCAAAGCAGGGCTGCAGAATAGAAGAGAGAAATGGCTTTATAAATGGGGTTGGGGAGGTGAAAAGGTAGCTTAGGAGTTGCATGGAGTGGGAAGGGGAAGCTCTTTGACAGGAGTCCTTAACCTGTGGTCCATGGACACGTAGAGGGTCCATGGATGGGCTTCAGGAGGTCCATGAACTGGCACAAAAAAATCCATTTCCAATGCAATAAAATAAAGTATATAAAAATGTTGTATGTATAATATGTGTTTATGTGCATTTTTTGGGGAAAAGGGATTCATAACTTTCATCAAATTCTCAAAGGAGTCCATGACCCAAAAGAAGAACCACTGCTCTGGGGTGAGTGGCAGGGGGGTTGGTGAGCTGACTGAGCAGGGCATATCCCCTAGTACATACATATGTGGGAAAGGAAACAAGATAGTTTGGGGATAGGAACCCATCACATTTCTAGTCGCAAATCAGACATCTGATATTGACCTTTAAGGGCCATATTATGAAAGAACTGGGACATCCATGATCAATTTTTAGTTAAAATCAGACAGAGACAGGTCCCATTTTGATTGGAACAGAGGTTAGCCCTTTTGCCCATGTGCATTCCCTCATATAAATCTCACCCGCTCCAGCTTCTATATCCCTGCTAGCTACAATGTACTGGCTTCTCCCAAGTGTTGAATGCCTTGTCCGTAAATCTCCTAAAACAGAAGGTAAGGTATTCATGGCTTCTGCCTGCTCCATCACTTGATGTGCAGCAGGCCTGGATGACTCCTCACTATAGCAGGTCCTGACAGCAAGAACTGGTGGGAGGAGCCACAGATGCCTTGCACATGGAGAGGTGGAAAATTCTTTGTTCCCCTGTTGAAGACATTCCATTGGAGGTAACCTGTCAAGGGCTACATTCTGGTGGTGAATGCACAGGGCCAAAGCCAGACGTAGGTGGCAGAAGCCTTTCTGGGTTCCACCTCCATGGTGAGAGGCAGTATGCTTCTGAATGCCAGTTGCTGGGAATCATGAGTGGGGAGAGTGCTGCTGCTTGTGGGCTTCCCATAGGCATCTGGCTGGCCACTGTGAGAAGAGGATGCTGGACTAGATGGGTCATTGGTCTGCTCCAGCAGGGCTCTTCTTACATGTTTATGTTCTTCTTTCTATGATCCACTCCCTCCCACCTCCACCAAGTTAAGGTGCATAGCACACAAAGGTCATTGATCTGAAGAAGAACATCCCACAATGGTTTTTCTCTGGCAATAAAAATACAATAATAATAAATTAAACCATGAACAATTTGTTGCCCTTTCATGACACCCCAAATCAGGTGTCTGAGGTGGCTGCCTCACTCTAATAGTAGGGCCAGGTTTGAGAAACGATTGCAGTGCAGCTCCTTTCTCCGTTGGTGGTATAATGGGAGAAGCCACATTATGAAGACTTGGTAGGGGCCCAAACAGAGGGTCCTTGTGCTTACCAGCATCAGCTATTTCACAAAGTGGAGCAATACTGAGACTGTGGACTTTTCACATAGCGTAGGAAGGAGTCAACATTGCTGGGGCTTCTGCACCCACCAGAATAACACAAGAAGGGTTCTTAAGAGAAAAGACTGTAGACCCTCCCTTAGTGGCACCTGAAATCTCTACCTAAGTGTGCCCCTGCTATTTTCTCAACCCCTTCCTGAATGACTATGTGGTTTTTTTAATACATAGGAAGAAAGAGTCATAACCAGCAGCATTCTTACATGAACATAATAAAATCAGAATGGCAGTAGGCTGATTTCTTTCTCATCAGCCACTCGCCACAATGCTCCGTGCCTTTTTTTTTTTTTTTTTGGTAATCAACAGTAGCTCAAATTTGACAGGAAACATAACTGGCAATGACCTTTTCTGCTTTGCAGTGTCTTTGTCTTATGTTAGATGAGACCATCCCTGGACACCCTATGTAGGGAAACTGCAGGAAAATCTGGGTTTAGACTATACATGCTTTCAGTAGAAAGAATGTGAGTCATGTGGGAACTGAAGAGAGCTTTTCTTTTGCTTTTTGCTACAGAACTACAGGTCAGAAATATTTTTTATATTTTCAGATGCAAAGTAGGGAAAGACTTCCCGTGCTTTTAGCTGTCCTCATTCCTCATTCATTCTTTTTTAGCTGCACCTTGTTAAAGTGCCTTCTTCCAGAGACAGTTATTATAGGAATAGCAGCCATATCTTCCTTTACATCTAATCTTCTAATTCCCGATGTGCCTGGCTGGCCAGTTTCCTTAAGCCAGAGCTGGGACTAATTTATCTGCCATGGGTTTTATTTGTCCCAGTGGCTTCTGTCCAGGGAAGGAAGAAACAGGTTGAGTAGTTTTAGTGGAAGGTCTTCTGCTACTAATAGCTATGGGTGGTTCCTTGGTTGGTACCTCAATCTGCCTGTTCTTATTCCTTTGATTCACCTTTTCATGGCCTTCCCAGCCTGGCAGCAGCAGCCCCTAACAAAATAGATTTTGGCAATTTCACTGCTGCAAAATGGCAATTTCAGTGCTGCAAAATCAGGATTAGACTATGCTAATTACACAAATCAGAATGGGAATATTAAACTCATGTTGATGACCACCCTTCTTTCATGAATATTTTACAGTTATAATAACTTTACTAAAAGCTTGCACTGACTGTGTGATGAGTGACGAATGCTGGATTATTTCATTATATTCCATGTCCAAAATGTTTTTTGCAGACACAGTCTAATTGCCCTGCATTCTTAGGAATCTTTCTCACTTGAACATTAGTATTCTAATAAATTTCTGGCAAAGTAGCAAACTCTTGCTTACAACTTACTTGTTCTTTGGGCATTTTATGCGTCTAAATTATTTGATCCCAGGAGGCACTGGCAGTTGTTGTGAAGACTTCTTGATGTTATTCACTATTTTGTAAAATGAATTACAGTGTCTCTTTAATCTCTCCATCAAAAAAGACTCTTTCATTTAGCTCTGTTCCTGATTTGTTAAACACAGTAGTGTAGTGGCAAATTCAGAAGTGCAGGGTCCCTCCATAATAGTCACAGCCATGGCTCCTCCCCAGAGCTTAGAAAAGTTACTTTTTTGAACTACAACTCCCATCAGCCCCAGCCAGCATGGCCATTGGATTGGGCTGATGGGAGTTGTAGTTCAAAAAAGTAACTTTTCCAAGCTCTGAGTCCTCCCCCCTTTTTACTGCTGGGTTGAGAATGAAATTGTTGATGCCTTCTCCCACAACAAGACATCCCTAAGAGCCAATCTGCATGAAAGGGGAGAGTTTTAGCTACTGAAAAGAGTCTTCTCAGTGGTTGACTCATCTCTTTTGACTCTGATTGGCTCCAATCAGCAGGAAAGGACAAGGAAGCATGTTGGAAAGCTCTTCTTAGTAGCTAATTGGCTGATTGGCTTGTAGGATACTGGAGACATAGGAATCCTGCTGGGACTCTGCTCCCAAAGAAACAAGGGGTCTAAGACCCCCTGAGGCTCTGGATGACTACACACCCGGTTAAACATTTGAAATCTGTGGTGTTATATGAAAAGCTACAGAGAGGCACAACAGAATCAACATTGCTCCACATATCAACTCTTTTGAGTTTTGAAAGATATGTATTGACACACAAAATCTTAAATGTGTGAATGTTCATCTTTTTTAAAGCTGCCACTGCCATTGTTTCTTCTATCTGCTCCTTCATAGAGGAATCCCTGAATGGCTTGGATCCCTTTATACAGAAGAAAAAAGTCATAATTAAGAAATTATATCACAGTATGTACAGCAATGTCACTGAAGGTAAAAAAAAAGAGAGCTGATTTAGAGTGAGAAAAATGCTTCATGGACTGGTGACGTGATTCTACCCAATCATGTGGATGACAGGTATGAGTTATGTGCTCACCTAAAGGGACATTGCATCCACTGTATATGGATGACATTTTCTGATTATAAGGAAAGGACCCACAGTAGAAAATGCACACTGAATTTATACACCAGCCAGATTACTGTAATCATCTGGAGAAGCCCTTGGGACTGTCCCTCAATTTTCTTACATTCATTTAGTTTCTATGTGAACCAAAGCTTTCAACATAGTGGCACCAATAACTTGGAATACTGTTCCTATGGAAATCAGACAGGCACCTACAAACCTGAAAGTTCATCACCTGCTGAAAAAGTGTTTGTTTTGCCAAGTATTTTATGAAGAATTAATCTGATTCAGTGTTAGTCATTTGTTCTGTATTTTATGATTTTATAGTTTTATGATGTTTTAATTATTTTATTTTATACCACCTTGATTTTTTTACGAATTGGCAGTTTATAAATATTCTTACAAATAAATCTAAATAAATAATATTGAATCAAAATGCCCTTTCTCCCAAAGAACCAAAATGTCCTTTCCTTTGACCTCCATCACTTCTCTTATCTTCTCCCAATCCCCTCTGGATTATCTGTCAAACCTCCCTCTTTTTTTCTTTTTTTGCCTTTCATCATACACTCTTAAAGTGTACATTATAACTGTATATGTGTAGCTTATTTCCTTATATAGGAATATGCCAGGCTTCAGCACAATGTCAGCATTTCTGTGCATGCATACTGAAGGGCTTGGTAATCCATTAAGTATACTTCTTATGAAGCATCACAAGATAACTGTGTAGATATGCCCCTAGGAGGAGTGGAAAATGAAAAAGTGCAGAAAATAATGAGAGCATAGAAACTACAGCGGTGTATTAGCACCTAGGAACGACATGACAGAAAAGCAAATGAATACACATGTGATGTCCACATTCCAGCCAATATGATGGAGAAACAACAATGTATTTACATCCCAACTCTCTGTATATCACCAAAGAGTCACTGCTTTGATCACAAGAGCCCAGTCTTCAAATCAGTTGAAGCACTGTGCTAGTATTTAAGAAGCTGGTGCAGTTTCATTTATTTCAATGGGACTAAATCAGCTTGCTATTGAAATATTCTTGATTTAACTGATCATTTTGCTCTAACTGCAGCAGCTAAACCACTTCTACAATGTGTCCATATTCATGCTCTGTGTGTGCCATAAATGTGACTGAACTATGCCTTTTTAGGAGATAGAGAAAGAGAGAAATTTAACACAGTCAATAATTGAAATTGAGATCTTAAGTCTGGAGCTATTGCCTAAGAAATGCTATTACACAGTTACCTAAGATACATGCTCTATTTAATCTCTAGTCTGACAGTTTGTACATCTAGAACTACAAGGCACAAGAGGTCAGTGAATTGGTAGGGCCTCCAAGAAACTACAAGGATAAATTATTTACAAATGAGATTTACAGTAGAAAATTGAAATTAATTCCTAGGCAACAGAAGGTTGGGGAGAGGCTGAGATAAGACACCAAACATATATTGCTCAGCACAATGAAGGTAGCATATTTTAGCTAATCAGTATTGTCACATTATGACATCTTCAAGAAACTAGAACAATTTATTAAGGATAGAGTGGGTGTGGGAACCAGGAGCAAGGTTGAAACCAGGAGCAAGGTTTAGTGTAGTGCTGTGCCAAAAAATGACTCCTGTGGGTTTTTCCCCCTGGACCATTCTCCAGTAATTAATGGGGAAAAAAGACACATTGGAAAATTTTCAAAAGGGAGAGAAAACAAAATAAACAAGATTACTGGTCAGTCACTGCAACCTACTCCACAACTAGCATTGTTATTGATTTTTGATGATACAGTGAATGTTCCTTTTAAAGATTTGACTATTATGCTAATCACAGCAGCTCATTTGGTAAACCTTGGGGGGGGAAATCTCATCACAATCTTTTAGAAAACTGGTACCAAGAAGTTTGGTAAACAACCTTAATGGAGCTACTCGCTTGCAGAATTAAAGCTTTGAGAACAGATATGGGGTTCACTCTTTGGTTCCGGTCCATGTTTTGGTTTTTACAACTGGCTTGTGGTGCCGATCTGCAACATTTCCCCCCACCTCCGATTTTTTCTTTTTTTGCTATTTCTGATCTGCTTCTAATAGTAAACAAAATTGCTAATGCTGTTGGCAATCTTTCTAGTCTCTTGGGTTTTCCATTTAAATTTAAATTAGGCAGATCATCTGTCAATTCTGCCTCTTGCCTCAGGTTACTGGTTCTGACCAAAGATGTTAATGGCAATTGTTAACACCTCATTGAGACAGAACTTCAAAGGAATATACATTGCAGCACTTCAGAGCAAAGGTGTTTATGTTAATCACAATGTCAAAGTAGCCACAGATTTATTTATTTTTTTAAAGCTGGTGTCACTGACAGTTGCAAGTATTAATCAAACCTGATCTAAAGACATACTGGATTTACAGATTCTGACAGAATTTGGTAATAAATCCAAAAATGCCAAAATTCCTCCCCAACTCTATTTGATAAAGGGAACAGAGGCTGACACTTTTCATAATGTGTGGTATAAGTTCATTGAATTTGTATCTTCCACGGATATTACATGGTGACTTATGGAGAACAGTACTTGGTTAATGGGGGGAAGGGGAAGAAACAAGAAATAATCAGCTTGCTTTTGTATCTGTTTTAAGTTTTTCAAAATTAAATTCATCATCCATGACTTTATATGCCTATCTCTCTTGGTTAAGATAATGTTCTTTTGATTGTTGTGTGTTTGCTTTTGAAAAGTCAATAAAAATATTTTTATTTTATTAATTTTTATTTTATTTCATTTTTAAACTGCCCATAGCGAATAGCTCTCTGGGTGGTGTACAAAAGATTAAAAGTACAGAAATACAAAATATCACAATAAATAAATTGAAACAAAGAGATTTAAAATTGTAACATTAAACGCATTAAAATGCCTGGGAGCATAGCCAGGTCTTAACCTGGCGCCGAAAAGATAGGAGCGTAGGCGCCAGGCGTGCTTCTTTGGGGAGGCTGTTCCACAGTTCGGGGGCCACTACAGAAAAGGCCCTAGATCAAGTAACTGTCCTCCGGGCTTCTCAATGGGTTGGTACCCGGAGGAGGGCCTTAGATGCTGAGCGAAGTGACCGGGTAGGTTCATAGCGGGAGAGGCGTTCCACAAGATATTGCGGTCCCACGCCGTGTAAGGCTTTATAGGTCAAAACCAGCACCTTGAATCTGGCTCGGAAACAAATAGGTAGCCAGTGCAAACGGGCCAGAACAGGTGTTATATGTGCTGACCGGCTGGTCCTCGTCAGCAGTCTGGCTGCTGCGTTTTGCACTAGCTGAAGCTTCCGAACTGTCTTCAAGGGCAGCCCTACGTAGAGCGCATTACAGTAATCCAACCTAGAAGTTACCAGAGCATGAACAACTGAGGCGAGGTCATCCCTGTCCAGATTGGAGCGTAGCTGGGCTACCAACTGAAGGTGGTAGAATGCATTCCTTGCCACCGTGGCCACTTGCGCCTCCAGAGACAAGGAAGGATCGAAAAGAACCCCAAGACTACGAACCTGTTCCTTCAAGGGGAGTGTAACCCCATCTAGAACAGGGTAAGCATCCACCATCTGGGCAGGGAAGGCATTCACCAACAGTGTCTCAGTCTTGTCTGGATTGAGTCTCAGTTTATTATTTATTTATTTATTTAAAAGTCGGGGAGAAAATTTCAGAGAAATGATCATGGTTGGGGTGCAGGGTTTTTGATGCAACTTACCTTATTTTCAAGGTGGCCTAGGGGTGCTTGTGATTTTCCTTTCATTTTATAAATTTTGTCTCCAGTGATCTGCACTTTGCAGTCTTCCTGGTTTCCTGGAAACCCCATGTTGACCTCAGCTGGGCTTCTTGCAAGCCTGGGAAGGTTAGGGAGACTACCTACTGACAGGTTTTTGTCATTTTTTTTTTTAAAAGCGAAGTCTTTATTTTTAAAGAAATGAGTGTGGAATTTTTTTAAAAGAAAGGTAAGAGAAAGGACTTTGGTGCACTCCGTGATTTCATTTTTAAGGAAAGTCCTTTCTCTTACCTTTAAAAAAAATCTTAGTCTAGCCTCCTCACCTTCCTTTGCTTCAATTAAACCTCAGGGGAAAACATTAAGAAGCAACTTAGAGGAAGTTCCCTCTGCAGAGAAAGGTGCAAGTGCTGGGAGAAATGTTCAGTGGGAAGAAGAAGAAGAAGAGGATATCCACAACTCCTACACAACAATAGGGTAAGCTCAACTCCACGGCCACCAAGATTTTTAAAGTAATTCTAAAAAAATTCTTAAGTTCCCTTAGAAAGAGGTAAAAAACATGGAAACCCCTTTTTCAGGGGAAGAACAGTTTCAAGAAACTGGAGGACAGGACTAGTTTAGCAGCCTGTCTTCCTCTCCGTCATTGTGGGCACTTCTAGACATCAGATTTGCCAGCAAAAAACAAAAAGTTTGCTGCAACAAGTTTCCATTTTTGTGTTGTTTTATCAATGTATGTGTTTCTCATCTGCACAGTTAAAACACCACTCAAAAAGAAACTTGATACCATAATGCACATGTTCACATCAACATGTATTTTTGCATGTTTTATCAACGTTTTCATTTGACTTGGTAATGCAGAGATGAGGGTGGGGTGGAGAGAAATACAAATGAACAGAAGAAAATGAAGATGGCAGCAACCTGCAGGTGTATCTTACTTTGTACAAAAGTGATAAACAAAAAGATGGCATTATGGAGATCTCCTAATCAAATTGAAAGGAGATGTCTAGATTATGATTGACTCCTCCTCCTCCATGGACTGCTTTCAAGTCGATTCCGACTTATGGCGACACCGTGAATAGGGTTTTCATGGTAAGTGGTATTTAGAGGGGGTTTACCATTGCCTTCCTCTGAGGCTGAGAGGCAGTGACTGGCCCAAGGTCACCCAGTCAGCTTCATGGCTGTGTGGGGGTTCGAACCCTGGTCTCCCAGGTCGTAGTCTAACACCTTAACCACTACACCACTAATGGCAAAATATTACTTCAAATAATGTACCATTTAGAGCAGCCTTGTCCAACCTTTGGGCCACAGACGTTGCTGGACTACAGTTCCCATAATTCCTGACCATTGGCCATGCTGGCTGGGGCTGATGGGAGTTGCAGTCTAGCAACATCTGGGAACCCAAAGGTTGGACAAGGCTGATTTAGAGCCTTAAAAAACAATATTATGAAAGATAGTAAATATTTGTGGTTTTAGTGTACATTTATAAATATGCAGTATTGTACGATATAGTGGCTGGTGATGTACAAGTGTGAAATAGTAAATATGCTTTAACTTAAGCAATTCTTAAGTTCTTCTGAAACAGTATGTCACATTTTTTCTTTGTGCATTTATCTAGCATTTTGTAAGTGGGAGAATGTAAGTTATATTTAAATCCTTCCAAATGTATAGATTTACTTTTTAAAAAAACAAACACAACCAAAACCAACCCTTAAAGAATATCAGTGTGCTCGTGTTTTTTACTTACTCCTTTTTTATTTCTATGTTGTGTTCCCAAAAAAGTTCAAACATTTCCTCTACTTGGATGGAGAAAGTGCTAGTCTGGAGATGGGGGGGATGGATATCACCCCATTGTCATGGTCAGACAATTTCCTGGTGAAGCCTTATGGCTCCCATCCTCCCCTGCAGGGGTGGTGGACAGATTAAGATGGTCCACCCCAAAGATTAATGGAATCCACTGAATTCTTGAATGCCCTGACGAAGTTCCTAGTCAATAAAACAGGTGACCTGTTTAAGTCCACATCATGCTGTGGAACAGCAAGGTATGTCAGGCTTCTAACACAGTTGCCCCTAAGTACCCTCTCCAGCACTGTGGACCCTGGTTTGTACCTTAGTATACCAATGAACTAAGGGCAATGAAGCAGGCTGGATAATAGCTAGAGCACAAGTAGCAGAAGACCTGCTGTGAGGCTGATCGGGCATGAGTAAAACATCATAACTGTGCCTACTGTGTGGCAGTAAGGGCGGCAAAGAAGGCCCACTTCTCTGCCACCGTCACATCCTCAAGTACCCAACCAGTGGAGCTTTTCCATATTGTCAGGGGTCTGTTGACATCAACTCCAGGAAATTAACTTTTAGACCCTTTGGAGGGCCACTGTGAATTGTTTGCAAGGCACTTTGAGGGTAAAGTTGCTCGCCTCCATAGCAATCTTGATGCCCCATCCACATCTATTGTAGTCCCCAGTGAAGTGTCCAGTGCAACATTTGCTGCAACTCATTTCTAAAAATGCTTGCCAATACAGTTACTGTGGCCTGATGACATGGACAAGGTGCTTGTGAATATGCAGCCAGCAATGTGTCCTCTCGACCCTTGCTGAGGGGGTTTGACCGAGTGGATCCAGGATGTGGTCAATGGGTTGTTGTAGGAGGGAGTGATTCCAGCCACTCTGAATGAGGCAGTGAGCTGACTGCTTCTGAAAAAGCCCTCCTGAATCCATTGATTTGTGACAACTACTGCCCAGTCACAAATGCCCCCCTTTTAGAGAAGGTGATTGGGAGGGTCATGGCACAGGAATTGCAAGAACCCTTGGAAGAAACAGATTATCTTGACCCATTCTAGCGGGTTCAGGCCTGGTTATGGGACTGAATTGGCCTTGACCTTTATAGGGAGAAGGACGGGGAGTGCAACTCTGTTATTCTTACTTGATCTCTCTGTGGCTTTCGATACTATTGACTGTGGTATCCTTCTGGGCTGACTTAGTGAGATGGGTATCAGAGGCACTGTTTTACAGTGGTTCCAATCCTACCTGTAGGGTTGTTTTCAGAATAGCACTGAGTAATTGTCTTGTGGCCCTTTGGCAGTTGTGCTCTGGGGTGCTGCAGGGTACCGTCTTCTCCCCAATGCTGTTTAACATCTATATGAAGCCCTTGGGAGTGCTCATCAGCAGATTTGGGGTGAGGTGTCAGCAGTACACTAATGATACCCAGCTCCATTTGTCTGTAATATCTGAATCACGAGAGGCCATGCAAGTCCTGGACCGGTGCCTAGACTCGGTTGTGGGTTGGATGAGGGCCAATAAACAGTCTGAATCCTAGCAAGATGGAGGCACTGTGGGTTGGTGGTTCCCAAGTTTGGATAATTGGTCAGTTGTCTGCTTTGAATGGAGTCATACGCCTTCTCAAAGACTAGTTTCATAGTCTAGGGTGCTCCTGGATCCATCTTTGCCATTAGAGGCCCAGGTGACCTCAGTGGCTAGGAGTGCCTTTTACCAGCTTCAGCTGTTGCTGAACTGGTATAGACTGACCACTGTTGTCCATGCACTGATAACCTCCAGGCTGGATTACTGTAATGCACTCTATGTGGGGCTGCCCTTGAGGTTAGTCCAGAAGTTGCAGCTGGTGGAAAATGTGGTGGTGTGACTGTTCATTGAGGTAGGGTAACACCTACATGTCACCCTGCTGCTGCAATAATTGCTCTGGCTACCCATTAGCTACCGGGCTAAGTTCAAGGTTCTAGGTTTGGTGTACAAAGCCCTATACAGCTTAGGACCAGAATACCTGAAAGATTGTCTTACCCCTTATATACCTGGTCGATTACTATGCTGTGCAGGTGAGGGCCTCCTGTAGATACCATCTGATCAGGAGGCCCATTCTGCATAACATGGGAAGGGGACCTTTAGTGTAGTGGCATTTACCCTTTGAAATTCCCTCCCCTTAAATATTAGACAGGTGCCATCTCTGTTATTGACTGAAGACCTTCCTCTTTCAACAAGACCTTATCCCAGTCTGCTGGAATTATTTTTGGAATTATCTGTTGGAATTATTTTTAAAGATGTTTTTAAAGCTTTTTAAAAAATATGTTTTTAAAGATGTTTTGTCTTAAGGTGTTTTTAAAGATTTGTTTTACTATAATTTAAAGTCTGTTTATGATGTTTTAGAGTGTTTTTGATTGCAACCCTGGGCTCCCCTTGGGAGGAAGGGCGGGATATAAATGTAATAAATAAATAAATAAATAATACTTAAAAGAGAATAATGGAAAACTCATTTCTAAAAACACTTGCCAATACATTCCTTGTATTCATGATATTTATAATTGTATGTATTTTGGCTAAAAGCAAATAAATCAAATACAAAGGAATACATTCTGATTTTTTTGCTCACTGTTGTTGAAACCTTGCAGTCGGAGGAGGATAAAATAAGCCTTCTCTCACTGCCTTCAAGTCTTGATGTCCCTTTTGGATTTCCAGGCCTAGATCCTGATTAGGAATGTGAATCTTTAAAAGGAAGAAAAATATCATTGGATGTAATTTTCCCAAAAGATAGTAGTTGTAAGAGCTGAACATCCCTGCTTCTTGCATCCATCATTTTCTGAAATGCTTTTCAGCATATTGTTTCTGTGACCCCATCTGCACTATACATTTCAGCAGTATTTTACTACTTTAAGTAATCATGGCTTCCTCCAAAGAATTCTGGGAATTGTAGTTTCTAGAGGTGCTGAGAGACCTTGATTTCCCTCCAAAGCTGCAATTTCCAGAGTTCACAGAAAGAGGAATTGATTGTTAAACCACTTTGAGAATTGTAGCTCTGTGAGAGGTATAGGGGTCTCCTAATAATTCTCAGCACCCTTAGCAAACTACAGTTCCCAGGAAGCTTTGGGGAAGCCATGACTGTTTAAAGTGGCATAATAATGCTTTCAACGGATAGTGCAGATGAGGGCTGTGTCTTGCTTTCTTTAGCTGCTCTTGGTCTAAGCCAAATCCCAGCTCTCTCATCTCTCTACCAAGCTCTGTAGCCAGCCTTCCTTGTAAGGTGGAGCAGCCACATTTCTAGGTGGGACATTTGGGGGGGGGGAAGAAATGTATAATGACAGCCAACCCCCTCCCACTGGTTAAGACGTAGGGATGGGCATGAAATTCGATTCAGTTTGCATTAAAAGCTGACTTTATCAAATTCGCACTTTCTGAAACAAGGTGAGAATCGAAACACAGCAATCCTTCAAAATTTGTCCTTATCTGAATTTTGCAATACAGTTCTCCATCCAAGCAGTGTTTACAAAAATCTATAAGGGGAAAGCGTGAACAAAATGAATGTATTGATGAAAATAGCATACAAAATACATTGTATTAGGATAAATTGCTTGCAAAATGTGTACATTAGTCAAAACTGCCTACAAAAAATATTTATTAAGAGAAATTTACACTAAAATGCCAAAGAATTTTCATGAGGAATTTTCTTTTTTTCAAAAAAGCACAAATGGCTGCAGAAATGTGGAGAATCAAATTTGAGATCAGAGAAATGAGAAACTGGAAGAACTAAAATTGACAGATCAGTCTATCCTTACGAAAGCATGTGAGGGCCAGGCCAGGGGAAGGGGAAAGTAGTGACCTTCCCCATCACTCGTTCTCCATCCAGAGAGTGTGTTAACTTAGATGAATGATGTCTCACCTCATTTGAGAGATCCCCAGAAATATCAGACCCAACAGCTTGACTTTGCCTATAGTTAAATTCCTCTTTTACCAGTGGTCTGCCCCTGTGTTCTGATCCTTCATGAGCTGAACTACTTTGGTAATGACAATGAGCTTTTGAGCTTGGCTTTGATGCTGCAATAAGTATCTCAGTTTTAGATTTCACCCAAAAAACAAATTTGTCCATGCTGTAAGTTTAGGGAAGGGCAGAGAGAAAATAAATAGGAATTTGTTAATTCCTCCTTCTAGTCTCGTTCCTCAGTTTTATATATCCTTTCTGTTGGACCATCAAGGGAAAACATTTTAATGGGCTGCTATATAAAGAACTAACTAAACAATTGGAAACTAATTGTGGAAAGGAAACTGGAATTTATTGATTTTTTTAGTTGTTGCTGACTTGATTTTTCTGTCCTGAAACCCTGAAAAGGTCTCATGCTGAGCTGCCCATATTGGGAAAATCAGAAATTAGGCCTGAGTTACAGCCTAGGTAGGTAGCCAGCCAGCCAGCCAGCCAGCCAGCTAACTATAGTGTACACAGCAATATTTCTGTTTCTCAAAGTCTGTTTTCATCCTTTGGCATCAAGTGCTCAAGAAAAAGATGAAGATAGCCACTATGATTGTGAGTATAAGTGGGTGCTTTAAAAGAGTAAAGGGTAACTTAGGGTAGCCACTTTTTCAGATAAAGTTATCTCTTTATTTCACCCTTTAGCAATGAGCATTCAATCCTGCTCTATTCATTATAATAACTGCAGAATAAACAAACTCTAATTTCTTGCTGTAGGCAGGCAAACGTGCTTCTTTGTTGCTGGCTGGGTAGACAGCAAAACTGAAACTGAAAAGCAGAGCAAAGGAAAATACAAGAGAGGGGGTCTAACTCTAGTCCATAGTACAAAGTTCTAATATTTAATTCTTCAAGGATCATGTTCCTATACAGGCTGTTTTTCTCCAGGATGACTTAAGAACTTATAGGGGTGGTTCTAATCATGAAAAATCCATCCTCAGCCAGGAAGAGTCTTGAGTGAGCCAATTTTGCGGGCTCTTCCAGATTAGGCTTTTGTTGTGCACTTACCCTGCCTTATTCGCTTAATTTTTCAGAGGGTCCTATTCTTTAATTGCTCATGTTCTTAAAACAAGCTGTCATTCTTTAAATTGAGGTTGTCATTGCCTGTCATGTCACAAATTAAAAAAGATATTTTCTCCAAAAAAATCCTGGGGAGGAACACAGCTTTAGAAGGGCAGTGTCCCTCCTCACTCCCCCAGCTATAGGGCTGTCTCTGCCTGTCATCTTCCTTGCTGCAAATGGCATGCTTAGGCCCTGAGTGATCTTCATGAATCTATAAAAGCATTTTAATAACCCCACTTTTCTCCATCTTTTTTACTTACTTTTTCAGTACTTTCTTGTCTTAACCCACTGTCATCTCTGTTCCCTTTCTCTGCCTAGTCTACCCCTGGCCTTCCTGCCTCCCATTTCCAGGTCCTATTCCCAACCCCTAATCATTCTTCCTATCAATGACCCTCTCCCCCAACCCTTTTAGGACCTGTGTGACATTTTCATTCCAATAAAACTGACCTTTCATTTTCTTCACAGAAGCTGCACTGTTTGGAAACGTTCTATTGATAGTTTCATTCTCTCAGCATTTAAAAGTTTCATGAACTTTCAGTGAGTGACAATATCATTGCAGTTTTGGCAATAGCTGCAAGTGGTTTCACCACTATGAAATAGTTTCACATGAATTGTAGATGTAATTCCTATCTTAGCTAAAAGAATGTGAAAAAGAATATAAATCTCCTCTTTCTTTGAGTGACATCAAACATTTTGGATAAGACAAAACACACCTCACAGCCTAATATTTTTACTGAAAGAAGTTTTCTTCATCAATGATTTGGGTTGCCAGGTCAGAAGGATCCCAAAGCCTGGGATTTTGGAGGCAGGCCTTAGAGATGACATGGGGCAGGCCTGAGTGATGCCATGGGGGTGGGCCCAAGTGATGTCATGGGGTGGGCCCAAGTGATGTCATTATGCATGATACATTATGGTTCTACCACAGTTGCTTGGTGCATACAATTCAAGCACAAACATTTCTCTGATTGGAAATCAAGTTAGAAATCTTAGCTAAAAGATGGAGCCTGGGTTCGTTGTTGTTATGTGCCTTCAAGTCGACCATGACGTATGGTGACCATATGAATAAGTGAGCTCCAACAGCATCTGTCATGAACCACCCTGTTCAGATCTTGTAAGTTCAGGTCTGTGGCTTCCTTTATGCAATCAACCCATCTCTTGTTTGGTCTTCCTCTTTTTCTACTCCCTTCTGTTTTTCCCAGCATTATTGTCTTTTCTAGTGAATCATGTCTTCTCATGATATGTCCAAAGTATGATAACCTCAATTTCATCATTTTAGCTTCTAGTGATAGTTCTGGTTTAATTTGTTCTAACACCCAATTAGGAGCCTGGGTAGGGAACATTTAATCTAGCCAACTTGCTTCTGGGAAAAAGGGTTTAAGTGCCCTCAGGCCAGGGCAGTCACCAGAAGGCCATTGTAGGAAGAAAAGAGCCTAGTGTTGTGGAGATGTTAGATGGGAGCCCTCAGGAGTAAAGATGGTTGTCCCTGAAGGCTTCAATTCTAAACACACTTACTTAGGAACTAAGCCCCATAGAACTCAATAGAACTTCTCAGCAGATATGGTTTGGATTGTGTTGTTGGTAAAGCTTAATTAGGGATCCTCTGCAAAGACATCCATATCAAAGTAGGTTTGGCAACCCCCTGCCTGGAATGCCCTGCCCCTACCTTTTAACTTGGCTGCTCCAAACTTATTTACAGACTTGACCATTCACTGCAGAGAGAGGTTTGAGAAATGAGTACAAGTAAGATGATTCTCTACTCTTTTCTGTCTCCACTGTGGGCTGCTATAAACTCACTTTGACAGCCAACCCAATTCCAGTGAATAATAATTGACAGAGAAAATACACATGGTTTGGTCTACCTTCATAGGCAGCAGCTTGGAAACAACAACAATTGCAGCTATGCTACCCAGTATGTGAATTCTCTTTTACCACTATTGGGCAAGAAACAAACGGTCATGCCAACATAAAGGTGTCTCATCAGTGGGTTTAAGGGGGTTGAGCGGAGCGCATGGAACCACTGTTGTTGCTTTTATGGATGAAAGGGAGTGAGGATAAAGGTAAATGAAATGCAAACAGAAAAACAAAAACAAAAGAGAGTTATGATTTCCTAAACGCAATACCATACCAACCACAACAAGATTCCTGTCAGTAAGGCAGAATATTCAGCATCCCGCAACCAGTCAAGATTCCTTTTTTTTTTTATATATAGTTTTTATTCAAATTTTTCCAAAAAACAAACAAAACGAAGTAAGAAAAAACATAACAATACTACAACAAAAAATAAAAATAAAATGGTTGACTTCCGATTTGTCACAGATCAGCTATAAGTATATAATATACATCAAACCTGTCCCTTAATATGTACATACAGAATCCCTTTTCTCCATAAGCTGTCTTAATTAATCATCAAATCCCAGTATCATCATTTTATTTTGATCTTTCGACAAAAAGTCTAAGAGAGGCTTCCAATCCTTAAGGAATGTATCTGTCGATTTTTCTCTAAGTAAACACGTCAATTTATCCATTTCTACTAAGTCCATTAATTTCAGTAGCCATTCTTCCATTGTTGGTATTGATTCCATTTTCCACTTTTGTGCATATAATAATCTTGCTGCCGTAATCATATATAATAATATTCTTCCATATTTCTTTTCTATTTGTTTATCCATAAAACCCAGTAAAAAAAATTCTGGTTTTGACTGAATATTTATCTTTAAAATTTTTTGCATCTTCCTACCTATCTGTGCCCAGAATAATTTCGCCTTTTTACATGACCACCACATATGATAAAAAGATCCTTCTTGTTGTTTACATTTCCAACAAACATTAGAGACATTACTATACATTTTTGACAGCTTTTCTGGAGTCATGTACCAACGGTACATCATTTTATAAAAATTTTCTTTAAGATTATAACATAATGTAAATTTCAAGCCTTTTTTCCACATATTTTCCCATTGATCCATTTGTATGTTATGACCAAAATTTTTTGCCCACTTTACCATGCACTCTTTTACTTGTTCTTCCTCCATATCCATTTTCAATAAAAGTTTATACATTTTTGCAATTATGTTTTCATCATTTGTATACAAACCTATTTCAAAATCAGATTTACTTATTTCAAACCCATACATTTTCTTGTCCATTTTATATCTTTCTAACAATTGTAAATAGGCAAACCAATGAAAACTATATCCTTCCTTTATCAATTGTTCTCTCTCTTTCATTGTGTATTCTCCATGTACATTTTCTAATAGTTCTTGATAAGTTAACCATTTCTCTTTTCCAGACATTTCTCTTCTATAAAACGCTTCTTGACTTGAGACACATAATGGTATTTTCGAATAAAACCTTGGTTTGTATCTATTCCATATTTTCAACAGAGAACGTCTTATAAAATGATTGTTAAAGTCTACGTTTACTTTTACTTTGTCATACCATAGATATCCATGCCATCCCCACTTCAGATTGTGGCCCTCCAAATCCAATAGTCTTTTATTCCTCAATAAGATCCATTCCTTTATCCAGACTAAACAGCAGGCAGCAAAATAAAGTCTCAAATTTGGTAATCCCAGTCCTCCTCTTTCTTTAGCGTCTTGAAGTAATTTAAATTTAACTCTTGGTTTTTTTCCTTGCCATACAAATTTAGAAATATCTTTTTGCCATTGTTTAAAAGGTAAATCAGAGGATATTACAGGTATTGTTTGAAACAAAAACATCATTCTCGGTAATACATTCATTTTTATCACAGATATTCTACCCATTAATGACAGTTGTAGTTTATCCCATCTTAGCAAGTCTTTCTTAATCTCTGACCATAATTTTTTGTAATTATTATGAAACAGCTTTGAGTTTTTATTTGTCATGATGATGCCTAGATATTTCAACTTTTTTTCTATTGTAAAATCTGTCTTGTCCATTAACTCTTTCTGTTCCCTTAAAGTTAAATTTTTCACCAACATCTTTGTTTTTTGATTGTTGATCTTAAATCCTGCTAACGGTCCAAATTCTTTTAATTTGTCCATCAATATATGAATTCCTTCCAAAGGGTTTTCTAGTACAATTATCAAATCATCAGCAAATGCTCTCAATTTATATTCTTCTTTTTTTATTTTTAATCCCGAAATCCTTTTATCTTGCCTTATATCTCTAAGCAGCACTTCTAAAACCAGAATAAATAAAAGGGGAGATAATGGACATCCCTGTCTTGTACCCTTTTGTATTTCACATGAATCCGTTAAGTCTCCATTAACAATTATCTGGGCCTTCTGTGATGTATAAATCGATCTGATCCATTTTATAAAGTTGTCTCCAAAATCCATTTGCTCCAAAACCTGGAACATAAATTTCCAATTCAAATTATCAAATGCTTTTTCAGCATCTAAAAAAATCAAAGCTGCTTGTTTATCATTTCGTTGTTCTAAATATTCCAACACATTCAAAACATGCCTGACGTTGTCACGTAATTGTCTTTTAGGTAAAAACCCTGATTGATCTTCCTGAATAAATTGTTGCAATATTATTTTCAATCTTTCAGCCAAAATCATTGTAAAAATTTTATAGTCATTATTCAGTAGAGATATTGGCCGATAATTTTTTGTTTTAGTTAAATCTTGGTCCTCTTTAGGTATTAATGTTATATTAGCGTTTTTCCAACTATCCGGTATCTTTCCCTCTTGCAAAATAGAATTCATTGTAGACTGTAAGGGTAGCAAGAGTTCTTCCTCCAAACATTTATAATACATTGCAGATAGCCCATCTGGTCCTGGCGCCTTTCCTAATTTAATTTTATTTATAGCTTCAGATATCTCTCTTGACGTAATAGGGCCATTAATAACTTGTCTCTGAAAATCTGTAATTTTCGGCAAATTCTGTTTAGATAAATACTCTTCTATTTTTTCAGATGGAATTTCTTGACACTTATACAATGTTGAGTAATATTGATGAAAAATCCTTTTGATTTTTACATTATCTGTCAGCGTCTCATCTCCTTCTTGTATCTTTAAAATAATATTTTTTTGACGTTCTTTTCTTAATTTATATGCTAACCATTTCCCAGGTTTATTTGCAAATTCAAAAGTCCTTTGTTTAGCAAAATTTAATTTCCTTTCAATTTCTCTAACTGTCAACATTGATACTTGCTTCTGTAACATTTTAATTTGATTTACAATAGAAACTTTAGCTGGATTCTTTTTCAATTCTTCCTCTTTTTGTTTTATTTCTTCCAAAATTAATTGCATTTTCTGTTGTTTCTTTTTTTTTAATTCAGAATTACATTTAATAAAGTATCCCCTCATAAATGCCTTACTAGTATCCCAAACAATATTTTCACTTGTTCCTTTATATAAATTATATTCAAAGAACTCCTTTAATTTCTTCTTACATTCTTGTACTACTTTATCATTCTGTAATAAAGATTCATTTAGTCTCCATCTAAATCCAAGATTTTTTTTTTTTAAAGTTAATATCACAGGATTGTGGTCCGAAAAAGTTTTTGGTAATATATCCATTTTAAAAATATCCTTCGCTAAAATTTTTGACATCCAAATCATATCAATCCTCGAAAATGTTTTATGTCTTTCTGAAAAATAAGTAAATTCCTTTGCATTATCATTTATATATCTCCAGGTATCCACCAATTCTAAATGTTCCATGAGTTCAAAACAAATCTTCGGTAATTTACCTTGTGTCTCTTTGATATTTTTTTCAGAAAGCCTATCAATTTTTGGTGAGATTACCCCATTCCAGTCACCCATGACACACCAATGCTCATATGAAAACTCTGACAATTTTTCCATAAGTCCTGTATAAAACCTTGTTTTATCTTCATTGGGGGCATAAATACCCACTATCAAAATGTTTGTACCTTGTAAAGTAATTTCAACCCCCACAAATCTACCACTATCGTCCAATAATACCAATTTAGGAAGCAATTGTGGGTTAATATAGAGAACAACTCCATTTTTTTTTTTTGGTCCAGCTGAAATAAATTCTTCACCCAAATTTTTACAAATCAAATATTTAGAATCTTTCTTCTGAATATGAGTTTCTTGTAAACAAATTATATCCAATTTTAATTTTTTCAAATAATGAAACACTTTCTTTCTCTTCTGCGCCGTGTTGGCTCCATTTATATTCCAAGTTAGGTATTTGTAATCCATCATTAAGCGTGTATTTTAAAATTTGCCTGATGCTCCTTTTGATCCATCATCTTCCTTCCCTCCTCTGCATATCCTTGTTGACTTTGTTTCCCAGGAACTATATCCATATCTTTGAGTTTATCTTCTTCCATATCTTTTGAAGCTTTTCTCAAGAAGTCCCTTGCTTTTTGAACAGTATTCAGTCTGTATTTCTGTTGTCTGAATGTAAAAATCACTCCTTCTGGAACGTCCCACCTAAATTGAATTTTGCATTGCTTAAGTTTTTCTGTAAGGAAAGCATATTCTTTTCTCTTACGTAAAAGTCTAATAGGAATTTCCTTCATCACCAGTATTTCCTTACCATCAATTTTAAAGGTATATTTAAAGTGTTGCTGTAAAACCATATCTCTGGTCGTCTTCTTTACGAAATGAACAAGCACATCTCTTGGAATTTTTTTCATTGTTGCATATCTGGAGTTAATTCTATAAACTTTGTCTATTTCAAATTCCATCCTATCTTCATTCAAGTCCAGAAATTTTACTAAAGCATTAACAATTTTATCTCTAATGTCTTCACCTGTTTCCTCAGGGATTGCACGGAATCTCAAACAATGCTCTTTATTTCTCATTTCAGTCACAGCTAAATAGTCCAAATTTTTTTCTAGTTCCAGATTTAGTATATCTGTTCTATTCTCCAAGGTTTGTACCTTTTCTTTAGTATTTTTTGCATCTTCCTTTATTTGCCCAATTGTCCCTTTAATCTCATCCACTTGTGTTTTAATATAGTCTTTTATATCTGTCAATTCAGTTTTCATTTCCTGTTTCATTTCCTGTTTTATAGCATTAATCCCTTCCATTATTTTTTGAAACATTTCTGGGGGTATATCCTCTTCCTGTGTATCAATAGAACCTCTTCGCCCCTGGGCCTTGGTTGTTTTTTTAGTTGTCATTTTCAAAAAGAGGCCTTTAATTTCTAATATTAATCACTGTTTCAGAACCTAAGGGCAGTCTATTTCTTTTCTTTTTTTCCCTCCACCAAAAAGAAGAGTTAATATTCCAGGCCTATTATTGAAATCCAGCCAGCACAACACAGTCCTTATCTGCTTCCAAGAATGCAAAACAATTCTGGTTGCCAAGACTAAACAATTAGTAGCATATACGAGCAGCGGATTCATCCAACAAGAAATAGTCCAAAGAGAAAAATAGTCCAAAATATAATAATTACCTCTCATCCGTTTTTAAACTTTAAAAGTCCAAATTCAAGCCAGCTTTTTGTCGTAAAAAAAGTATATAAGTTGTTTATATTTTCTTTCTTCCTTAATTATATTTAAAAGAGAAAAAGTATGACTCACCCAGGTTTCTCAATTGCTGATTCATAAACAAATCCCTTTTATTGCAGTAATTTAAGCCGAATGATAAGGTTTAGGCAGAAGTGGGCTCGCTGGTTAAGAACGTTTTTTTTTTAGAGAAGAAAAAACGCTTCGCTTTATTCCAGTTCAGCTTGCGTGGAATTCCTGACTCCGTCTTCAGCCGATCGGCTTGCCTTCTTATCTCAGGAATTTCCTGATCAATTCCAGCCGCCGACAGCTCAACGAAGTCTTGTGGAAGATCTGATCGGTTCTCCTATACCTTGGAGAACATTTAAGCCAGTCCAAGATTCCTCTTGGCTGGCTTTTAACCTGAAAAAAGCTTCCTCTGAGGCAGAGCTCCCTCAGAGACAACCACCAGCCAGCACCACTTCCCGGAAGTCCCAACCAGTCAAGATTCCTAACCAAAACTAAAAAAAAAAAAAAAAAAAAGAATTTTTTTTTTTTTAGTTTTCAAGATTCCTAACCAAAACTAAAAAAATTCTGGCAGCCAGTTAGCCAAGGTCCCAATGCAGCACAACCTGACCCAGGGGCTGCAGTTAATGCAAAATGCTGCGGCACGATTGCTGACATGAGTGAGACCCTATCAGCACATAATACCTCTGCTCTGAAATCTGCACTGGTTGCTGATTTGCTACCAGGCCAAGTTCAAGGTGTGCTTTCCATGTTATGGGTTCCACATAGTACTTGTTCTGCTCTTGTAAGAAATCAGTCCTTTAGTGTGGCAGCACCTACGCTTTGGAACTCCCTGCCTATTGACATTAGGCAGTCATAAATAGCAAGATATGTGTTGTTACTAAACACCAGCCACGTGCAGATAAGTATGTAGCAACCCAACAGTAGGACCTTTTCCATTCATGAACATTAAGTATTCCAAATCAAACTAAGACAGTTTCACAGTTTGCATATTATTGTAAGGGCTGTGTTAGCTGGGTCACAGAACACCCTCCACATAGGTTTGCTGATGAATGGGCTCTGCAGGACAGCTTGCTTGTGCAAAATGAGTCACATGTGTAGGAAAAGACGGAGGCCCAATTTACATGTTACTTCAGTTGTATGGTTTCCACAATACAACTGCTTCTCGATGTCATATTGGTAATAGACAAAAGCATCAATCGCATGACCTATTCAGATCATATAGGTACTGCCAGTGCCAGCATAAGAGACCATGATGGAGATGGGATCATTGTTTTTCAAAGTATCTGAGTTATGGGATGGATGCTTGATCAGTGTTGTCCACAGTGTGTTCACAGCACCATGCATTAGAAAATACATAACTACCTTCACAACTAATTCTCAAATGGCCATCCTAGCCAACCGATTGCTACCCACCCTCTGCTTGAAGACCTCCAGTGAGGGAGAATTAACCTTTATTGTAGCCACATATGCTTCTGACTCATGTTCAAGTTATGATCAAATACAATACCAAGATCCTTTTCACATGTACTACTGCCAAGCCAGGCATTCCTCATGCTATACCTGTGCCTAATTGTCTTTGTAGAATTTAATTTTGTTGGCGCAATATTCAGTGATGTCCATCGGTTTGCACAACAGGACTTCCCATTTCTCTTCTCCAGACCCACTGTGTACCCCTGGAATCTATTCAGAGGGTCTTCCACTCCGACAGAGCAGATTTGTGGTGTGCAGGGGCTGGAGGGAAGAGGAGAGGAAGAAGCCCAGCTGCACAAGTGAACGCCCGCTCACACTATGTTGGATCCCGCTTTTGGCCCAGTTTTTCATCCTCTCAAGATCATTTTGAATTTTATTTCTATCTTATGAGGTAGTTAGCCCTTCCTCCTAGATTTGTGTTATCCACAAATTTGGGAAGGATAATATTTATTCATTAGAAAGCCCATAAACAGTACACTGGTTATCATCAAGATGTCACTATTTTCCCTAATTAAATCGGGCATTACTTTCAAACAACAGATATCCAGGAAATTACGAATGTGTGTTGTTGGATACCTGACTCCTCTTATATTTAAATAATTTCATAGTAATATGGGCAAAAAGTTTGTATGTGGTGATCCTATTCCTTGACATTTAATCATTAAGTGAGTTCAAGAGAGGAGAAAAAAAGATTTCCCTGTACAACAGACTGGTGCAGTGTTTTCTCCCCTTGAACTGACAAATGCAGTGCTAAGAAATTAAATAACTCACTTTGCATTTGGATGGATCATAGAATCATAGAGTTGGAATGGGCCTATAAGGCCCTCTAAGTCCAACCCTCTGCTCAATGCAGGAATCCAAATTAAAGCATATCTGACAGGTGGCTAACAGCTGCCTCTTGAATACCTCCAGTTTTGGACAGCCCTCCACCTCCCTAGGTAATTGATTCCATTGTCATACGGCTCTAGCAGTTAGGAAGTTCTTCCTGAGGTTCAGTTGATATCTCGCTTCCTGTAACCTGAGCCCATTATTCTGTGTCCTGCACTCTGCGATGATCCAGAAGAGATCCCAGCTCTCCTCTGCGTGGGAAACTTTCAAGTACTTGAAGAGTGCTATCATATCTCCCCTCGTCTTCTCTTCTCCAGGCTAAACATGTCCAGTTCTTTCAGTCTCTCCTCACAGGGTTTTGTTTCTAGTCCCCTTATCATCCTCGCTGCACTCCTCTGAGCCTGTTCCAGTTTGACTGCATCCTACTTAAAGTGTGATGTCCAGAACTGGACACAATACTCAAGATGAGGCCTAACAACTGCCAAATAGTGGGGGACCAATACTTCACGTGATTTGGAAACTATACTTCTGTTAATGCAGCCTAAAATAGCATTTGCCTCTTTAGTCTCTTAAAAAAATTACTGTAGATATCTACCAAATAATCAAAGCTGAAAGCTCACTCAAAAGGACTCAGCTAAGATGTCAAAAGCAAACATTGTTCTTTTGAGGTGGATACTCACAAAGAGCTAAAATACAGGGAATTGCAAACAAAAGACAGTTTACTGCTAAACTCAATATGCTGTCAACAGCTGTCCAACTGTTTGATGGGGGAGAGATTTTCTTTTCCGGGGACAAAAGGTGTAGGTGGGATAAAATACTGTCCAGGCTGAGTAAGTGGCTCGATAATGGAAGAGGTAATGAAACGTAGAGCATAATCCAGCCATCTGCAGATGCACCATCCATGCATGGAGGAATTACCATTGCTGTATTTGTCCTCTCTTCTTCTTGGCACAAATACATCAGGCCATCATGTGGATCATGAGATCTCTGTGGACTTCATTTATCTCCACTCAGCCAGCATCGTCACCTGGAAACAAGTTACTTGAGCTCTGAACTCACTCTGAACGGAATGGGAGGGACGGCTGAAGATAAGGGAACTGTAGAGAGATATCCCATAGCTAATCTCTCTAACAGGGATGACAAAGAATTCCAACAGAAAAGGGAGTGGAAATTGCCAGTGCTTGCTTATTTGTCCCATGCCCAGAACTGAAATCAATCCAATTTGTGTTCACCGTTGTTTTCAGTCTGCAAATGATACATAAGTGATGACTCCTCCCCCCTGTTTGCATTGTGTGTCCTTTACATTGAAATGAATGACCGTTACACTGAAATGAATGGTGTGGAATAACGTAATAATAATGTAATTAATTATGTAAAATTCTGTCACAGCGTTCGGCAAGACAAATAATGTAGTTTTTGTCAGAAGCTGAACTGCAGCGGAACTGAACTGAAACAGCACTGCATGCAATGAACATGGGTTGAAATGGAAATCAATGCCTACTTTCTAAGTGTTACATGCATGAGAGGAGACAAAGCTCTATTGAACCATATGAACAGAAGAATGTTGCACCTACCTAGGAGACACTGCCCCATGTCCTAAGTACATATATAGCACTTTTTCCTGGATGTTCAGATTCCTTCATATGCATTATCTCTGTAATCTTTTCAGCAATCTTACAGGATGGATTAGTATGGTTATCCCCATTTTATAGGAAGGAAGACAGATATAGTGGCTTGCCTATTTCCATACATTCAGTTTGTAGCTGAGCTGAGATTTGAACTCGTCTGGAAAACTACCACATCATTGCTCATCTTTTTAACTATGGTAGGCCAGTATGTGAATTTTGCTGCAGAAACCTTTTGTGAATAATGCACATTCTCTGGAAGGTGTGCACATGGATCATGCCCATTGTATGATGTTAAGTACATAAAAGTGTTTGACCTGAAGTTGTGATGTTCACAGATATGTAGGTAATCATTTGATGCTGCCACCAGTAATCTGAGTGATGAATATGCATGAATGAACTTACCTTGCAGAGCTTCCTCCATCTGTTCAGTGGCTCATTCTATTATAGAATATACATATGGTGGTGAAGGCAATCAGTTACAAGAACAATCTTTATCTAGCTGATGGGGACAGTGCTCTTTCATATTATGGCGATACCCATAAAAATGTATTTGTGCCCTGCATATGTCTGATCATGAAGTTAAAAAATTTAGCTTCCAGCCACTGATAAGCCTGTTCTTTCTAACCTACATTCTCTCTCTCTCTCTCTCTCTCTCTCTCTCTCTCTCTCTCTCTCTCTCTCTCTTTCTTTCTTTTTGTTTAGATATAATTTGCCTGTGAGGATAAATGAAGACAAAAAAATCCTGGAGTGATAAAAGCACCTATAACTTTGGCCCTCTGACAAATAGCTTCTTGTAAGTGTGTGTCATGCTGTTTTGCATAACATACAATTTTCAAATGCCTAATAAAACCACATTATATCACTGTAGGAGAAAACTGCAATGTACCAACAGGTGGCATGTAAATACTTTCAAAAATATCTTCATCTGCTTGTTAAGTGCCTCCTGTAGGAAAGCATGAAATTAAATTACTTGTTAATCTGTGCTTTCTAACCTGCCTGCAGAAAACAGACATTCATGTGGGCAAATAGTATGAAGCACATGTGTTTTTGCAATGTGTTTTATTTGTGGTTCTTTCTCTGTTGTAGGAGGTGTGGATTTTTGTGGCTGACAAAGACACCAGGAGGTCAGCCTTCTTTTGCTACAACAAAGGTAGAGAAAGATTTACAGGATAGGACTGGGCATGCACACTGCATGCAGGCTTCCTAGAGGAATTGCTTCAGGGCAATGCCATCTTGAACAAGAATATACAGCTCTAGAGCAACAGCTCCATAAAGCTCTTGCTCAGTGTACATGCTCAATGTAATGATAGAGTCAGTCCTGCATTGCCAGTGCCTTTCCAGTGTCAAGTAAACTTTGGGTCAAAAAGAAGCATAATTTGGACAAAGCTCACCCAGAGTTGATGTCCCTAAACTGTGCCCTAAAGGTATTAACTGGAAAAGAGTTAATGAGCAGACCATCTTTAAATAGGATGATTGTGGTGCAGGTCCCCAACAATGCCCACAGTATATGAACAAACACAAAGAAAATTTAACTTACAGTGCAATGAAGGAGTCTAAAAGCTCACCACTATATTCAGAAATATTCTGTGATACAAGCCTTCCTGGACTGCACTAGATTAGGGGATCACATGATTACATGATTTCCCTACACAGAGTGTCTCATATATACAGAAAATGAATATGTCAGGGAGAAGTCGAGGCTAGTTTTCCATGTTAGAATATTTTTAATAGGTGGGATTCAAAAATATGTGATCCAAGGCAAATGGTTCCCTGCCATTTGGTGTGTCTGACATGCAGGTCAGCTATTAATAATTCCCATTATTCATTTTCTACTGATGATGACTACAAGTTCATTCTATTTCATTAGTAGGAATCTTCAGTATTTCTGTCACCACATAAGCTAGCCCTTTCCATAACCAGACTCCAGGGCATTGTTAAAGGTAACTTTAAGTATTAGGATAGAATCCTAAGGCTAGTCACTAATAGGCAAAAAATCTTGCAGTTTAACAATGTACCTATAGCCAACAGATATTTCTATCAAACTTTAAAAAGCAGGGAAATTGAGTAGCTATAGTGACTGCACCAGGGAAGGAGACCTGACCTCCTCTCTGAGATATTGTACTACCTAATCGACTTGAAGGCACAAAACAACAACAAACAAATTTGTAAAAATGCAAACACAATTTGGGTTGGTCTTTCACAGTCCAATTCACTTCCTGTGTAGCTTGGAAGAATTTGGTAACATGTGCCTCTGAGCAGCAGGCACATGTAGCCTCCCACCTAAATTTAAGCCAAAGCTGTCCCTAGCCACATCCACACCATACTGTTATTTTACTTTAGGCAGTCATGGCTTCTCCCAAAGAATCCTGGGAAGTAGTTAGTGAAGAGTGCTGAGAGTTGCTAGGAGATGCCCTGTTCCACTCGCAGAGCTTCAATCAGAGCGGCTGACTGTTAGACCAGTCTGGCCACTGGAGCTCTGTCAGGGAAATAGGAGTCTTCTCTCAGCACCCTTCACAAACTACGCTTCCCAGGATTCTCTGGGGGAAGCCATGACTATCTCATGTGAAATCAAAGTCTGGTGTGGGTGTAGCCACCTGATTAGGCAAGCCCGTCAGCTGTGAGTCTGGCTTTTACAACATTGACCATTGGTTCTTACTGAGCATGCCTGATATTATCATTGAGTTCAAGCCAAAATTTCTTAAATTAATTAAAAATTGGCCAGACATTTTTTTTTACTTTTAAACTGCAGAAGATGAATCTCAGAGTATGGGCCAAGGTCAGTAATAGGATTACAGGTACTCTGTGAACGTGGCTCGTTTTTAATGAATTTCAACAGATTATGAGAACTCTGACAGACAACTGTCTACATTTCCCATAGAAGTCCACGTATCTTGGGCTCTTGTGAGTTTTCTCTGAGAACATGGAGGACAAACCTGTAGCTAGGAGTACCTTTTACCAGCTTCATCTGGTATACCAGCTATGGCCATATCTGTATTGGGATAGTCTGGCCACAGTAGCCATACATTGGTAACCACAGGACTGAATTACTGCAATGTACCCTATGTGAGGCTGCCCTTGGGCCTAGTCTGGAAGCTCCAGCTAATGCAGAATGTAGCAGCTAGATTGCTGATAGGGACAGATGGCTGACAGCATTTAACACCTCTGCTAAAACATCTGCACTAGCTGCCCATATGTTATTGGAGCATGTTCATTCTTTTGTTGATATACAAAGCCCTGAATAACTTGGATTTCTGGTATTTTATAGACTGCCTAAGTCCTTTCCCCCCCAGTTTGATCACTGAAATCATCCAGAGGAGCACTGTTAATTGTCCCCTGTGTTATAGAGGCCTGACTGGCTTCAGTTACAAGACTGGAATTTAGTATTGCAGGTTCTATGCTGTGGTAGAGATCCAGCAGTGATCCAGCGGGCATCCTCACTATTTCAACCATCTCTTTAAGACCTTTACATGCCAACAGGCTGATGCAGCTGTTGAAATATCCTTGATGATCCAGTCATTTTAATGATTGTTTTTATTGTTTATGTTTTATTGTACTTGTATGTATTGCTGTACACTGTCTTATATTTTCTATGTGTTGGTGGTATATACATATTTTTATAAATGAATATATAAATAGAAGACACCAAGCTGCCCATCTCTAAAGCCTAATATGCTTTTGGATTCTACCAGATGACAGCAGAGCGATTTAAAAAAATACGGAAAGGAGTTTTTAAAAGCAACTGAATAATAGTAGATTGATCAGCAATGTACAGTTGAATAGGGGTAGCTGAAAAGTGACATTAAAATCATCTCAGCCATTTTGAGTCTCTCTCCAGGAATGCAGTTTTCAGCTAACTTTAACATACATTTTAGCTCTTGACTGAATATCGGTTGACAACACACTGAATTCTGAAATTTAGGAGAAATTCCTATTGGTACTGTGCACCCCATGGCATGCTAATAGGGCATATACAGATACTACGCTGCAAAATGGAAAACTCAGTGGATGGTGTGGTAGAAGGCAATCCTAGCATGTCATAGACTTCTGGCGCTCCTACAATTTCTGTCCATTCCAGTAAAACTCAAACATTTACCATCACCTCAGTAGACTCAGCCCATGATTGCTGGACAAATATGCATAGATAGAGGTACCCTGTCAATATGCAGAATAAGCAGAAGGAGGCATTGCTATCCCAAACAAAATAGGGTGATTGTCAATGCTAGTCTGACTCAGAGTAGACCCACTGAAGTTAGTATGCAACTAACTTTGGTTTATTAATTTCAGTGGGTCTACTCTGAGTAGGACATAGTTGACTACAACCCATATTTTGAAATGCACTCATGCAAGAAGAAACATTTGTCCTAATAGATAGCAAGACATCACATTTATAGAATCACTGCTGCAAGATTCCCAAGATATTTCTGTACAGTCAGAAGACTTCATGCTCCTCCTGAATGCTTCATCTATGAATGACACAAACCATTCAACTAATTATAATGTAATTTTCTATATATTCATTCACACTGAGGCAGCAAATCCTCAAGCAGATTCTTTTGCACTGACAAATCTGTCCACACATACAAGAATACCATATCCACAACAGTGTGTGTATGTGTGTGTGTGGCTCTAAATTGGGATGACATCCAGACAATCATGATTGCAATAACTGTTGTTATGCATCCTGCATTCATTTCAGTGAGACATGTATGGGACACCTATGAAGCTTCAATGAAATGATTGAAGTTAAGCAGTTACAGTGCTTGGTAGACTAACAGGTGGGTTTACATTTAATCTGAACTCACAAATTCACGGAAAATTAACAGAAAATGAAGAGGGCTCCTTTCCAAATAAGCAACGTGCAACCTTCTGGTAAACTAGATTCTTTTTGTCAGTGATTAATGAATGAACATAAAACAGATAATGATCATCTGGACCTATTTTGTTATCGTTCTGCTATTCTATTATAGTGAATAGATTTCACGTTACGATTCAAATGCTACATGGCTCACTAAATACTGTAATGTGTAAAGGAGAATGGGTTTACGGATTTCATATTGATTTGATTGCCATCAATACTTGCCAGAGATTTAATTGCCACCAATATTTGTCTCATAAGTGTAGCTCATTTATTCACTGAGCTCTTCAGGAAGAAGAAAGTAGCAAGCTGGTTGAAAGACTACATATAGAATGCATGCAGTTATAACAGTAGAATAGAATATTATGCAGGATTCATGGATGCTGATTCTTAGAAAGGTTTGATTATGTTCCACTGGGTCACCAACACAGACTAGATCCATGTGTATTGTTATTACTTGTCAACAGTTAAATACAACTGGCTTAATCAATATATCACTACAGCATAAGGACAATTCTCCACAAATTATATAACTGTTCTTCATAAAGGAGTGAGACTAGCCCACTCACTCATCTCTCCCTTGTAGTACAATCCAATATTTCTGAAGAGTGTGTGTGAATTAAGCAATCACATAGGCAGAATCAAATTGTATGAGGTTTTCACCCAATTTGATTAACATCCCCTCGCCCACTTAGGTGTCAATTGGGTGAGAAAGACCCATACACTTGCTCTGTCCATGTGCTTGCAATAGATACACATACCCCAGTGATGTGGTTAATACCATAGGGAAGGGTCTCTTGTTGGAAACTGGAATATAGTTATTGATAATATGACTTGAGGATCTGTGCTAATACATCAGCTAACAAGTGTGGGCAGGTGAAAGAAGACCTGTCTGCCGCTCCATCACCCTATATAGTGTGATGGAAAGTGTAATGTTCCATCTCCCCTTAAGGGGAGCATTGGGGGTGCATGACCTGTCTGGTGCCAACTACCCATGCTGTTCAGCAGGTGGTATCTGTCAGGCCCCAAGAGCATCAGACCAAGCGGTCTTCCAAGCCAGCCAGAAATAGTAGGTGGTTAGAGAAGTGTCCTCTACTCTAACATGCAGCCCTGGGCTCCTGCTAGGAGGAAGGGCAGGATATCAATCAATCAAACAAACAAACAAACAAACAAACAAACAAACACATGCCTAAGGATGCTTACCAGTGATTCAAATCACTTACCTGCCCACACTGCATGCCACCAGAGGAGGCCAGCTTCCGCTTCGCTCCTTCCTTCCATCTACCAAAGGTCACAGAGACCTCAACATTAAGTTCTCAAGAAACTAGCAGCACCTCTCAGATGAAAAGAGAGCCCTTCCCTATAAAATTGCTCCAGCTATTCACAGACACAAGCAAACATATACAGCTGCACAGGGAGAAACGTAAGAATGCCAGCAATGGAATAAACAGCTAATCACATGGGCTAATGGCCAAGGATTAGATGCTGACACTGACCCCCCCCGTAAGTTCTTCTCCCCCAGTGATTCAACCAGAAGGAGAAGAGAAGCCAAACGTAGACAGCAGGCTCTTCATCACAAGAAAGAGATTGGCCCAAGTGGTATCTGTGATTCTTCTCTCACCACCTCCTTTGAGACCTTCTCCTTCATGGGGTGGGGCAAATGTGCATTGTTTTCGTTAAGTGACATCATCCTGTAGCCAAACCAAAGAGGCTACATGGTGCTGTAATGTCATCATTTCTATTGCAGAATCCCTCATTAGCTACATTCACATAACAAAGAAATCCTTTAAAATAGGAAAGAAAGCACACTGAATTAGCAGCAGATGGGGAAGCCGGAATAAACAAGCATGGGAAAAACATGAAAAAGTGGAAGGTAGGGTTGTTTCCACAGATCCTTCCCCTGATCTGCATCTGTGTCAGAATTGTTTAATATGTTTTTAATAGTGTTTTTAACCCTTTTTAAAAGTTGTTGTTTTTTTAAAAAATGTTTTTAATGCTGTTTTGTTTTAATGTATTTTAAGATCTGTTTTTATGATGTTTTAAAGTGTTTTAGTGCTTTGTTTGCTGCCCTGGGCTCCTGCTGGGAGGAAGGGCGGGATACAAATTAATTAATTAATTAAATAATAATAAATAATCTCTCCAAAGGCAAGTTTCCTACTGAAAATCAAACATCATGAACACTCAGTGCAGCACTAACTGTGCATCAAACTAATACCTACACAAAACATAACATATGCTGTTAAATATCAGCAAATAAAAAATGCGTTCATAATTAAATTGGGGGGGAAATGAAGGGGGTAATATTTCTAGACTGTTCATAGCACTGTAATGCATAATATAGAGTTCCCTGCCCAAACCTATTTATTTTTAGAGATTTTTTATTCTTGAATAACAATGTTATCTTCCCACCCCCTGAATCCCAGGAAAGGGGAATTTGATAGTGAGGACTCAGACATTATCAATTTGAACATTTTATTTGCTTAAGAAAAAAAGAGCAAAGGTCTTAGGATGCATATAGCTGTTAAATACCACTTCACTGCCTGGTGAAGTTTGGTCTGACAAAGTACCTGCAAGGGTTGGAGGAATCTATTGAGATACATCCCCCCCCCGAGACTTATGGATTCCTGAGTACTCTGTGGGATTTTCCAGTAGTAGGGATAGAAAGATCTGTCCATTTCAGTTCTCTCTGCTTCTCATTTTTCCAATCTTAAATTCAGTTCTCCACATTTCTGCAGCAATATGTTATATTTTTTAAAAAAATCATGTAAATTCTTCGGCATTTTAGTTTTAATTTCTCCTAATACACAGTTTTGACTAATGTACAGTGAAGCAATGTACAGTAATGTACATGCAGGCAGTTCCAGGGCTGGCCCCAGGCATGCCAGGTCCCTTGGGCACCAGCCTGCCCTGGGCCCTGGCACTCGCACGCATGCATGCCCCACTTACTTACCTACCTACCAGGCCAGCGGAGGAGTGGGAGGTCGAGTGGGTGAGTGAGCAGGTGGGGGGATGGGACAGTGGGTGAATGAGTGAGCAGGGGGGCTGGGGAGAGGGTGAGGGAACAAGCAGGTGGGGGGAGGGCAAGTGGGCTGGGGGGAGGGTGAGCAGGTGGGGGAGGGCAAGCGAGTGGGCATGGGCAGGCCAGCAAGTGGGTGGGCAGCTCCCTCCCTGTGATCTGCAGCAGGAAGCCTGCCGTGGAAGGGAAGTGCAACTCCCCCACCATAATGAGGGGCCCTTCAGGGGCCCTTGTGGACTGTGGGACCCTCAGCCAGGGCTCCACCTGGCCGCCTGTTGGAGCTGGCCCTGTTTTTGACTAATGTACACATTTTTGCATGCTATTTCTCATATAATGCATTTTAGTATGTTATTTTTACTCATACATTCACTTGTATGCACACTTTCCATTAATATATGCATTTTTGTAAATATTGTTTGTTAGGAATCCACATCGCAAAATTCAAATATGTGCAAATTTCAAAGGATGGCTGTGTTTCAGTTCTCATATTGTTTTGGAAAGTGCAAATTTGATAGATTCGGCTTGAAATGCAAACTGAATAGAAATTCTCTCCCATCCCTGCTCACTATGGAATAGTAAGGCATGGTGGTCTATCAACACAATTGTATTAGAGGGCCCTCTCCAGCACTCTGAAGTTTGAGCAGCCCCCTGGTTTCATGTGGAACTGCAGACAATGAAAATGTTTCAGACGCAGCTAGAACACAAATAGTACAAGTCTCGTTGCGTGGGTGACTAAACTCACATAAGAGCACATAATGATGCTTACTGCATAGCAGGAAAGGCAGCAAAAAAGGCCTTCTTTGCTGCCTACATTGTGCCCTTGAGTAGCCATTGAGTGAAGCTTTTCTGAGTGGTACGAGAATTGCTTTAAACTACGCCATTATCCCAGTCCTAGAGCCTTAGGAGGCCCACTGTGACAATTTTGCAAGGCACTTTGAAAAGAAAATTGCCCACATCCACGCAGACTTCAGTGCTGCTATTAATACAGTGTCTGTTGAAGTGTCTGATACACTATTCTTGTTTTATGGGATTAGTTTCAGTTACTGATGCCTGAAGATGTGGACAAGATACTTACAGCTGTGTGGCCTCTTGACCCATGTCCACCATGGGTGGATCCAAGGTATGGTGAATATTTGCATAATAGAGTGGTCCCTGCTGCCTTGCAGTGGTACAGAAACTCCTGAAGAAAACCATTTTGATTCTGCAGCTGTGCCTCAATTCCAGCTGCTATCTATATGTTAGAGAGTGAATAACTGGGTCAATGTAGTCACGATAGTGGAATGGCTACATAAAATGCAAAGAAAGCAACAGAGACAAGATCAGAGCTTTCATAGAAATTGTTTTTATTGATAAAATATAACAAAGTAACATTTAAATAGATGAGTGCTGAAGGGTTCCGATGAAAGGATCACCCAAGATGAGATTTCACAGTAAACTGTGGCTTTTAAAAGAGAGACGGGGGGGGGGGGAGATTTGCAAGAAAACAGAGAAAGGCAGAATTAGAAAGAGAAATGATTTAAAGAAGTGAGAATTGTGACCAATCCTTTTTTCTGCTTGATCTGAATCCCAGGAAAGGGGAAGGGCCATAGCTCATTGATAGAGTATTTGTTTTGCATGCGGAAGATCCCAAACTCAATCCCCAGCATCTCCAGGTAGGGCTGGGAGAGATCCCTGTCTGAATCCCTGGCATGCCCAATGGTCTGATTCAGTGTAAGGCAACTTCCTATGTTTGGGTCTAGGGAGGCAACTGAATTTGGGGGATATTACAGGGAAACGGCTCAGTGTGGGCTATTTCAAAGTTTGGAAGAATATAAATGGTTTGGTAAGAAAGGGTTAACCCAGGGCTTTTTTTGTTAGATTGTAACTATTGCGCAACTAAAATGCTAATAAGATACTGATAAGTGCTTTGAAAACTAGACTGCTTTGCAAGACACAGATGTATTACTTATTATGGAAATATTTTTTTTCTTTCCAGAGTCACAAGCATGAATGGTAAACTTTGAATTTGTCAGAGCTGCTCATCAGTTTAAGAATTGCATGGTCCGTATTTTAAAATGAAAGTTTGAACACATCATACGCAGAGAGGTGAAGTATATTCTGTGTCACCATTTTAAAACATAACTGCATTATTCAGAAGCTTTTTTCTCTTATTTTTAATGTTCCATGTATATACCTATCTGCTGGAGATGAAACTCAAAGACAACTTGAAACTATGACTTTTGCTATGTGCAGTTCAGATTGCCTGTTATTATCTGATGTCGATGTCTGTGGCTGGGAGAAAGAAAGGATTTAAAGGGGCTCCCCCCCCCAAATGTGAACTGTCTAATTTTTCAGTCACTCATAAAAAAGTATTATTGAGAACTTCTGTTGCAGATTGGTCCTTTGTTAAAGGGCACAGGGTAAGAAATATACCATCTCTTTGTAGTGATCCTCCTGTAAAACAGACCAGTAGGGTTGGGATCAGATGCTTTTCTGCTGTTAACTTTAGGAGGGGCCATCATTTGAAAGGGTAGAAAAAGAACTTAGAAGTTGGTTACTGACCTAAGAAGCTGTTGGTGGTGTGAAACAGTGGGCTGCATAAACATAGGTAACACTGCCCTTTACAAGTTCATAGCCTTCTGACTTCATGTACGCTGAGGCCCAGGGGGAGGACAAATGGGGGCATAGGCCCCCTAGAGATGTGCTTTGCTCCCCCTGAGATTTTTTTTTGGAAAATTGTGCCATAAGAGACAATGACAGCCTCCATTTCAAGAATGACATCTTGTTTTAAGAACAGGAGCAATTTAAGAATAGGGAGTAGAGCAGGCACTCCAGCCCATGAGATCCCCAAGGCCTTCTCTCTCCACAAGAGACCAATTCAAACTTTCTCCCCAAAAGGGGTGTAAGGCAAATTCATCCCCACTAAAAGAGTGGGAGAGACAATTCCCACAACATAAATCAGATATAAAACTAGTGTAGAAACCTACTAGTAATGGACACTGCAATTCAAATCCCTGTTGTACTGGGCTCAGGGGGCATGGATTGAGTGGAGTGGTATCTCCACCCAGCCCTGCTGGCCTCCACTGGCCTCCATCCATAGAGTGATGCAGTGTCACCCTGTTGGTGTGGAACTCCCAGTTCTGACCACCAAATGTGCAGGCAGAGAGAAATCCCCACCACCAGCAGGCCATGGAAAGCTCCAAAACAGGTATTCTGGGGGCAAGGAGGGGAGAGAGACTAAGACAGTGTGGGAACTGCTGGTCATCAGACCTGCTCTGGGCCAAACTACTTCACCAGCTCCAGCATGGCACAGTGATTTGTCTGCCCCCTGCTGTCCACCCTGGCTGGCATGAGCAGCAGGGCTGCAGATGAAGCAGTGGCCCTGGCGCTCCATTAAGCCCCACTGGACAGCGGCCATGGTTTGGCTTGCATCCTAACTCACTTTACCTAAGAGCCATGTGGTGCCTCAAGATCCCCCTTCTAGCCCTCTGGTTTGAGCGACAGGAGAGCTGCTGCTGCTGCTGCCATTAACTGCTGAAACGATGATTCCCTGTGCTGGTTTGCTTTCCTTGTTCCCTTGGGCAAAAGTCAGGGTGGTGCTGCAGTTCCTTGAGTGTGAGTAGTCAGTGGCATACACTAGCTCTCTCTTTGCCCTGAAGCATGTTGTGAGTCTCAAAATGTGATACCAGGGCACAACAACGTACAACTGGGGGGGAGGGCACCAGTGGACACAATGGCTTTTGGCATGTTTCTCTTCCCATATGAGGCATTAATAAGAGGCAAACATACGAACAGTGGTTACTTTTGTCAGTTGTTGAATTTTTGAGTTTTAGAAAGAGTGTATTCTGCCAAAGCTGGTATACGCAGCTGTGCTGAACATACTGCTTGTACTACATTTGAGGAAACTGTGCACAACATAATTGCTGGAAAAGAACAGCAAGCATCTCTCATAGATGGTATAATGATAGAAGAAATACTGACATGAGCTGTAGATTCTTGTATGGAAGAATTTAGTCTAATTTGAGACACACGGGAAAGGAATGAAATGCCATCATCCTACATGCATAATTCAGGGTAGCATTGCTCAACTTGAACATTTAAAAAATTCTATTATTAAACATGTACTTCAGTATATGTAAGAAATCTGAAATCCTTTAAGAGAGACATTGGTACAGTTTGCACAAAAGAGGTTAGCTAAAGATCAGGTAAAAGGCATAAAAAAGATGACAGAAAGAGATGAGAATGTAATTTCTACATTGCCCACAGGGAATACTTACAAACTGTTTCCTGTGGATTCAAGGGGGTGATTTCAAAACTGGAGAAGACGGTTAAAATATGAAGAGAGGTTTCAAACACAGTGGGCAGAAAGAGGCATGTAACGCTATCCATGGCCCATAGTTTTGTATGTACAAATGTATGCCCATGTTATGTAATGCAGTCTATATTATATAATACATGAAAGTGGAAATATACATATATAACACACACACATGCACATTCACACATATATATTATATTCTTACGCAGACACAGTTTCTATGGCCTGACTCCAAGCAGCTCAGTGCAGTATATTTTATCTTCACAACCGTCTTAGGAAGTTTGGTGATGGAGGTTGTGATGATGATGATGATTACATTTATTACCCGTCAGTCTTTCCACTTTCATAAAGCAGCCAAAATTACTTACAAAAATTAACAAAGACAGGAAAAAATAATCAGACCTAACCTGCAACAAAATATTAATTCACATTGTGTACCCAAGCATGCCAAAAACCTACTGGAACAATAAGGTCATCAGATGACCATGGAATGTCATCAGGAGAATGAGGCAGATGATACCTAGGTCTCACCAAGTCCAATCAGGGCTGTGGGCAGGAAAGGTCAGCCTTGTTGTTGATTGATGTCTTCTGCCTGGTTTTTAGCCAAGACCTTGATGGGCTTTGCCTGTGCTTAGTTCAGCAACCACATAAAGACTTTTAATAACCCTATAAAGTACAAAGAAGCAATGTTCTTCTGGTTGGTACTTATTGCTGTGGTTCCTAATTCTGGACGTGATTGATGTAACTGGTACTTAACTGGGACGCCTCTTCATTGGCTTGGAATTCCTTTTTTCTGCTCCTTACATATAAGTATCATTTCCTGAGAAACAACTTCCAGAGAGGTAGCGTATTAGTCTAACCCCAGAGAGGTAGTTGCATTATCCTGTTGCAGCAAAAACAAGTAAAAAGTGATCTAGTTTAAAAAGTGATCCAGTAAATATTTTTGCAGAGGAGATGTAGTGCATGGTAACTTGTAAAGCACTCAGCACAATGTTAATAGTTAACAGCAGGAATGGGAAACTTGTAGTTCCCCAGATGTTGATGGACTACAGCTCCCATCATCCCTTCTCAAGTTCGCCATGCCTGGTTTTCAGTGCAATCCTATGCATGTCTACTCAGAAGTAAGCCCCACTGAGTTAAATGTGACTTACTCCCAGGAAGTGTATATTAGACGGCAGCCTTAGTTAATAGCTTTTGATTATACTGGTGACATTAGAAAACAATGTTTCAGACTGGAAAGAAAGCTAAGTTAAAACCAGAGGAGGAAAAGAAAGAAAGGGTAAGTTATAGTATAGAGAGATACTATAGAAAGTTTGATTGAAAGCACAGACCCAACTTAAACACTCTGCTAAGAACTGTAGGAGTCAGCGTTCACTGTAAAATGGAAGCTCTAGCAAAGGGATAATTAAATGTTCTATCTGTTGGGTTTCTTCAAATTCTCTTCAGCGAAGCTCTTGGTGACAGTCTTTCCTTATCACACTGATTGTATTATTCCTAGCGATGGGGACAGTAAGAATTAAAGTAACTTGTGGAACATAAGAAAAATGTAGTACACACAAAATGAGGTACATATGAGTCAAGTGCACCTGTAAATTCTGCTGAGGAGAAAAGGTGATCAGAGATCATTAGAACATATGAGCCTGCTGGATGAGCCAGTGGCCCATCCAGTCCAGCATTCTCACAGTGGCCAACCATATACTTATGGGAATAATGGGTCCTAGACCATTTAAGCATGTTAAATAGTTTATATATCTTGGTTTCTTTTACTGACATTTCAAATGGTGATGTGGTATTTATTTTTGTTGGTGATCAACAGAGAAATGCAGTATCTATTACTCAAGTATTTCCCACCTTGTGCTTCAGGTACACAAATGGGTTTTTACATATATATCCACGGTAAGAAAATGTGTGTGAACATACATTTTTTAAGAAACTGTCTGTATATTATGTATTCTCATGTCCATGCCTTAAACTGTAAGCATGTGTATGTGGTAATAGGTGAACTCGTTCTTCGCTTCTGGCAAACATCCATCCAGCTTTATTCTCATTTATTTTATCATGTATAAACCAGGCTTTTAGAAGATCGATCTAAGTAACAACATTTCTTTCCCATGAGTATCTAGACATTTAAAGCAGTCAACAATTAGCAAATGGAAATAGTCACCACTGACTAGAATAATTTATTATCCTAGGCATTTGGACAGCATTAATGGTTCACTTTTAGTGGCTATTTTTTAGTATTCGGTCTTGTGGGGGGAGGAGTGTTTTTGTTTTTAGTGATTACATTTTTAGTATATCTGTATTGTTTTTATGAATAGTCTGCTATACATTGTATTTCTGTACGTCATTCTTCCTTTTGTAAGTCATTTCGGGACTTCCTTTTACTGTGGGAAATGTTGAATACATTTAATAAACTAATTAAAGTAAACTAACTAATGCCCCCCCTTGGGATGCACACCTTAACGTGGTGAGGGGGTTTGAGAGAATTGAAGAAGCTTAGAGCAATGCCGTCAGGAGTCTAGACCAAGCAGCTAGACTCCTAGCAGGGGCACACAAGGCAGAATGGTTAAAGCTGAAACACCAGACTTAGATGCATCAAAACTCAGAGGAAGGCAATGGTAAACCACCTCTGAATATCTCTTACCACGAAAACCCTATGAAAAGAGTATTCAAAATGCAACACGAGATAGTGCTGGAAGATGAGACCCCCAGGTCAGAAGGCGCTCACCGAGCTACTGGGGAAGAACAAAGGACAAGTACGAGTAGCGCTGTGACTAATGACGCAGCTGGGTCAAAGCTGAAAGGAAGCCCAGAGGCTGATGCGCACAGATGCAAAAGGAGAGTCCGGAGTCGTACGACGCACACAACAGAACATGGAATGTGAGAAGCATGAACCAAGGAAAGTTAGAAATTGTCAAGTAAGAAATGGAATGCATCAACATTACAATACTTGGTGTGAGCGAACTAAAATGGATGGGAATGGGACATTTCCAATCAGGCGACTACAAAATATTTTATGCAGGAAATGAGAAATTAAGAAGAAATGGGGTTGCTTTAATAGTGAGAAGTGTTGTAGCAAGAGTAATTAGGAGCTATAATGCAAGGACTGAGCAAGTGATATCAATGAGATTAAATGGGAAACCTATTAACATAACCATCATCCAAGTCTATGCTCTGACGACAAACGCAGAAGAAGAGGAATTGGAGAGATTTTATGCAGAAGTACAGGAAAAAATTGATCACACACCAAAACAAGATGTGCTGATAATCATGGGGATTGGAATGCAAAACTAGGGAACAGAGAAGATTTAGGAATTGTGGGGAAATGTGGCCTAGGAGACAGAAATGAAGCAGGAGAAACACTTATTTAATTCTGTGAAGCCAATGATTTGTTTCTTGCGAACACATTGTTTTGAACAACCAAAAAGATGACTGTACACGTGGACATCAACAAATGGTCAATATAGGAATCAAATTGATTATATAATTGGTAGCAGAAGATGGAGAAGTTCCATACTTTCTGCGAAAACAAAACCAGGAGCAGACTGTGGTACAGATCATGAACTGGTTGTATCAAAAATCAGAGTAAAGCTAAAGAAGACCAGCAAAGCAATCATAATGCCAAAATACAATTTAAATAACATCCCAGAAGCATATAAAGATCAAATAAGGAACAGGTTTGAGGCTTTAAACTTAGTTGACAGAGAACCAGAAGAACTATGGAGTGAAGTCAGAGACGTTATCAGAGAAGAACGAAAAAAGACAATACCTCCAGTTAAAAAGAGAGAAAGACCTCAATGGATGACTGAAGAAACTCTTAAAATGGTTAAAGAGAGAAGGAAAGCAAAAGCAAAAGGAGACAGAAACATGGTCAGAACCCTAAATGCAACAATACAGCGACTAGTACATAGGGACAAAGAGAACTATTACAATTGTTACTGTATAGAAATAGAAGAGGACAACAAAAAGGGTAGAACAAGAGCCCTGTTCCAAAAGATTAGAGAAATGAAACGGAACTTTAAAGCAAGAGTTGGGATGTTGAATAATCAACAGGGGAACACACTGACTGACCGAGATGAAATAAAAGGAAGATGGAAGTAATACAGTGAAGAACTCTATAAAAGAGATGCCAGGATGACAGATTCATTCACGAAAGAACCGTATGATGAAGAACCTGAAGTTTTAGAATGTGAGGTGAAAGCTGCTCTCAAAAGACTTTGAAGAAACAAATCACCAGGAACAGATGGCATACCAATAGAGTTGCTACAAGCTACTGAGACTGAATCTGTTGAAATTTTGACAAAACTTTGTCAAGAAATGTGAAAAACTAAACAATGGCCCACAGACTGGAAGTGTTCCATATACATCCGAATTCCAAAGAAAGGGGATCCAAGGGAATTCAGTCATTATCGAACTGTTGCCTTAATATCCCATGCAAGTAAAGTAAGATTCTACAAAAAAAGTTCTTACCATATATGTAGTGAGAAATTCCAGACGTCCAACCTGGATTTAGAAAGGGAAGAGGTCCCAGAGATCATATTGCAAACAAGCGTTGGATAATGGAACAGACCAAGGAATTTCAGAAGAAAATCACCATGTGCTTTATAGATTACAGCAAAGCCCTTGACTGTGTAGATCATGAAAAACTATGGAATGCTTTAAAAAAAATGGGGGTGTTGCATAATCTGATTGAATTTGCCAAGGATTATCAATACCTTGCCACAGTCATTATCCAAAATTGAGATAATAGTCAAGAAATCAGAAGAAGGCTAGGAATGGGGAGAGCAGCTGTGAGAGAACTAGAAAAGGTCCTCAAAGGCAAAGATGTATCACTGAACACTAAAGTCAGGATCATTCAGACCATGGTATTTCCCTTCTCTATGTATGGATGTGAGAGTTGGAGAATGAAAAAAGCTGATAAGAGAAAAATCAACTCATTTGAAATGTGGTATTGGAGGAGAGCTTTGAGGATACCATGGACTGTGAAAAAGACAAATAATTGGGTGTTAGAACAAATTAAACCAGACAGTGGCGTCACTAGCAGGAGTGCGGGGGGGGGTGCGGACCTCTGGCGCGCGCCCTCCCAGGGGCATGGATGAAGTGGCTGGGCTTGTGTGGCTCAAGGCCAGCCACCCCCATCCATGCCCCTGGGAGGGCGTGCGCCGGAGGAGCACCCAGCCAGAGAAGGCCTGGGAACGCCGGCGCGCCTCCCTCGCCCCGCCGCCGCTGCTCACGGTCTCGCCCGCCTCCAAGAAGGAGTTGGAGCAGCCTTGCCGGGCAACGGTGACACCCAGGTGCGGGCTGCACCCTTGGCACCCCAGTAGTGACGCCCCTGAAACCAGAACTATCACTAGAAGCTAAAATGATGAAACTGAGGTTATCATACTTTGGACACATCATGAGAAGACATGATTCATTAGAAAAGATAATAATGCTGGGAAAAACAGAAGGAAGTAGAAAAAGAGGAAGGCCAAACAAGAGATGGATTGATTCCATAAAGGAAGCCACAGACCTGAACTTACAAGATCTGAACAGGGTGGCTCATGACAGATGCTCTTGGAAGTCACTGATTCATTGGGTCACCATGAGTCGTAGTCGACTTGGAGGCACATAACAACAACAACAACTAATGCCGTTCTTTAACTGAAGATGAATTCATTCATACATTAAATTGGATAATTTTGGCCTGCTGTAGGTTACAGTTTGGGTGATCTTGTGGTCAATATCCATAATAGTCCTCAGAATGCTTCATATAAATATATTTTTCTTTTCTGGAGTGGGAACAGAAAAGGATTTTTAAGCAGTCTAACAGAGGATGACAATATTCACAATTTCAGTAGATGGAAGAAGATGTATAACCATAGTAGTATTTGGGAGATAAGTAATGAATATTTGCTCAACACTTTAACAAGAGTGTCACTTCTTGGAGGACTGAAGGTGTTACTTTTCTACATTTGATGGCAAGATCTCTGGGATTGTATTAACACTCGTATTCCAACAAGTGAGTAAATCCAGTGTCTTGCATTTGACCTCTAAAGTTCTAAACAACTTATGTCAAAAATATCTGAGATTGCCTTCTTCCAATGGCTGACCACAAGCTCTTGCATGGCCAAGGACTCCCCCTTAATTATAGTATCCATGTGTTATGTTTAGGCAGCATGAACATATTGAGAGTGTTGGCTCATTATTTCTACACCCCTTGAAGACTCACCAAAACGGTGCCATCTTTGGCAGTGTTTATAATTGATACTAGCTTTTGGGAACAGGAGTTCAGCTGAAAGAGGCTTGAGAAGGAAGTTGAAATCTATTGAGTTTATAATTATTCACATCGATTTTAAAAGAGCAATTCAAACCATAAGAAGCCAGCAAAATTACACTGGCCTAAATTAAGTTAGAGTAAGGTACCCCTATTCCAGACTCCTTTCAGGGATAGGGCTACTGCCAGCCGAGTCAGCCCCTGAGTCTGGCAGAGGAAAGGCAGGGTTTTAAAAGTAGTTTGATTTGAACCACTCATTTTGTCAGTGTAACTTCTACTTGGTTACACTGACCAAACTGAAAGTAATCTGGAGTAAGGGTAAGTCTCCGCAGCATAGTCCTGCCCCTGCCACACCCTTGGAGTGCAGCTTTTGGGGACTTATCTCAGCTCTGGCTGAGCCCAAGCTGATCTGGAATAGAGAACTAGTATATTTGTGGCTGAGCCAGGATAGGGGACTTCAGCTGGCATAGCTGCGACTGAGCACAGACTCAGCCAGATATCTGCCAATTCCAAAAGACCCCATGGTAGAGGATCTTGGGTTTGGATGCTCCAGTAATTATTTTAATGGGATATTTTACATTTGCCTTGAAGATGTAACAAATGATGAAATCAAATTAAAAAAATGACAAACCTAAAGAGCAGGCCTTCAGCTTTTAGTGCCTACTGCTCTTTCATACACATGTGTATAATAGCAATTCAATGGGGTTATTTGGCTTAGCAAACATTGTTACCTTTCATTTAGCCTCATATTTGATTTTTCACCCATTTTTAAATATGCTTAAAAAAGAAATTGGTTTTGACAGGCAAGTATTTTCCCCTATTAACTTCAAACACTATAGCAATGGCAGCAACATAGTCTTCATGTCTGAGGTGATACACAAATTTCCAGGATATTTGAATTACAATGATTAAGGACTATGCTTGCTTTCCTTTGAAGTTAATGTTCAAACTCACATTGGCTTCAAAGGGAAAGAGACTGTGCACAAATGAGGCATAAATGGCTTGGACCACTATGCCTATAGTTATTAGAAAAAGCCCAACACTCAAAACTGTTGTAAGTAGACTAGAAAGTATGAAACATGTTCCTTGCCAAATCATCCCTCCTGTATGTGCAACTCACTGATAATCACACTCCCTTCCAGCTCTTCCAATATTAATGGGAGTGGTGAAGAAGCGGTACAGGAGAGCCTCACTATAATGCATCTCAATGTCCCCTGAGTAAAGTACTATATACTCTTTTTTTGTCTTTTGTGAGTCTTCCCTTTGCTTTCCCTGGGTGTTTCTGATTCTTTTTTCCTCTCACCATTATTTTTTTTAAAAAATATTTCCTGACATGCCCTCCCTCCTGCCCTTTTCCTTCTTGGTGGTTTTTTTCCTAAGGGATGCTTTCTCTTGAGCCTTCCTCAAGTTCTTGGGTTACTATCTGTGGAGTTAAAATTTTTGTTAACTTTTTTTTTCTCTGTTACCATTCTTGGTTCTTTCTTCCCTAAATTGCAGCGGTGGTCCCCTCCCCTCTAGGAACCAGTATTGCAGTACTCGCTAACTCTAATCCTTGCAGTGCCCTTTTCGTTATAACATGGAAGCCCTATACTGCAGGTGCATCCTTTGTCCCCCAACCCCCACAGCGTAGTGAGGTTTTACTGTACTTAGTGAATTAGCTAGCTGAGGAAATAAGTGCTGCAGTCATCAAAATACAGGAAGTGCAACCTTTCTTAATAAGGACCCAGTAGATTGCTCTAGAGGTGCCTGTGCCTCTAGAAAGACAAAGGAAACAATGCAAACCCAAGATCCACTGGCATGAGCAGAGTTTGGAATAGTCCTTCATCCTGGCTCTGCTGGTGAAATGCAGACATAAATCCTGGCGAAGTCAAAGTCAGGGTGAGTGCTAAAAAAGGGGTATTCTGGGGGAGTAGCAGTGAGTGTAGTGAGGGCATGATGAGGCAGGTGGAGACTCACCCCTATTCCAAACTCTGTTCAGCTTGGTCACACAACCTAGCTCCCCATGCTGGGTGGTATAAGTCCAATTCTGTTTGAAAGGCTTGTTTTCCCTCTGCCAGTCTTGGAGTTTGGACAGGGTTAAATTAGTCTGACATAATTTACCTCAGCATAAATTACACTGGCTTCCTAGAGTTTGGATTCTACTGCAAGGTAATAAATAGATTAATGGCATATGGGCCCTTCCAAGGACAACTCATTGAGATCCTTCTAGGAAAAATTATATGTCCAGGCTGGCAATTAATTCTTTAGGCTAAAATCACCACAAAAGAATTGGACTTTTTAAAAGATGGCAGTATGCTTTACCTCAAACACAAACTCTCATATAATTACAAAAATATGAGATGAAAACCAGTCACAAATTCCCATGACTTTTGATGTCAAATAAAATGGGCTCTTGCTGGGAGGAAGGGCAGGATATAGATCAAATAATAAACAAATAAATAAATTGTTTTGGGAATAAATGCTTTAGTTTATGAAATATGGACATTTTTTTCATAAGATATGGAGAAATTTGAGGAAAGTCACACACAATTTACTGCCACTATGTTACTCAATATTGTTTTATTATACAATTTGTTTATTATACAAATTTATATACTATTTCCCATAGGAAAATACAGAAGTGATGTACAGCATAAAAAGACAATAAGCCATAAAATAATATAACATTCAGTATTAAAAGCATTCAGATCACATTGATTAGTGGTATACATAGTTGGGTCACACTTCAGAAAAGTTCAGGTGTCTATTATGAGATTACATGGAATATGGCTTGGGAGTTGCGCTTTGCTCATAAAAATTTGGTGCCCACTGTGACTATGGATAGTATATGTGAACTCCTCTCAAGATGTATCAGAACAAAGCAAGAGTTTGTATAAGGCTGTGGAATTTGTGTTTTCACTTCTACCTAGATTTGAAAATTTCTTATCAAACTCATGCATTTCACTGACAAGTGTTTTTTATTTATTATTTTATTTATTTATTTATTAAATTTATATCTCACCCTTCTTCCCAGTAGGAGCCCAGGGTGGCAAACAAAAACACGAAAAACACTCTAAAACATCTTAAAAAAGACTTTAAAGTATATTAAAACAAAACATATTGAAAAACATATTGAAAACATCTTTAAAAAAGTTTAAAACCCCTTGAATAGCAATTCTAACAAAGATGCAGATTGGGATAAGGTCTCTACTTAAAAGGCTGGTTGAAAGAGGAAGGTCTTCAGTAGGTGCCAAAAAGATAACAGAGATGGTGCTTGTCTAATATTTAAGGAGAGGGAATTCCAAAGGGTAGGTGCCACGACACTAAAGGTCTGCTTTGTGCAGAATGGACCTCCTGATAAGATGGTATCTGCACTCATAGTGATTCTCTGGGTATATAAGGGGCAAGATGATTTTTCAGGTATCCCTGTCCCAAGCTATATAGGGCTTTGTAAACCAAAACCAGAACCTTGAACTTAGTGTAGTAGCTAATGGGCAGATGCATAGATAGTGAACTAATCTATGTTTTGAAACAAAGCACTAGAAGCAACCCTTTATTATATTTATATATTCGGTGAATACCTGTAATCATTGTTGATACCTGGGTTGCTTACCTAATCAGTAATAAGGTGATCGAAGCTTTTGCTATTAAAATATTAATTTGGCAGGGTCAGCACTGGGGAGAAATATTTTGACCTGAGAAGCATCCCACATCTTATATTTCAATCCTGTTCCCGAAGGACAAGCAACCATATTGCAAAGGAAACAAAAATTGACACTAATTGGTGTCCTGGCTGACAGTATCAACAGAAACACCAAAGAGTTGAATGTTACAGGGATTAAATTACCAGCTCACCTACAAAGAAGATTTCTGCAAGTCACATTGGGGCAGGATGGGATAGATTCCTCACCTCTTGAATCAAAGCAGAAAAGCTGTTGAACTGATCTCTTTGTAAGTACTACAAAGACATTCCTAGTTTCTCTTCAAAGCAATGGTTCAGGAGGATCTCCCCCTACACAGACCGAGTGTGGACCATCACTGGCAGCAGAACTTGCCATTTGAAGACTTAAGTTCTATAGCAGCTATATAGTAATTTCCCATTTTGTTAGAATAACCAACAAGAAGTCTGTGTTTTATCAAAATGTTACCTAGGTTGTCTAGGTGTTTTTCTATGAACGTGTTCATAATATTTACAAATAATTTCACAATGGATCGGGACTGTTAGCTATTTCTGCTTCCTTTCTTTCCTGGATACATGATGCCTGATTCACCCTGCAAAACCTTCCAGCTGTTTACTCCTCTTTCCTGTCCTCAGTGTGGATGTTTCATTGTGTAACTAACTGTGAATAACCAAAACCATTTGCTGCATCCTCAAATTAACTTGAGCAAGTAATCCAGACAGAATTCTAGAATTCCATTCTAGAAGAGAGTCTTCTCACATTTTATTTAGCTAAAGCAATTGAGGCAATGTGGGAAGGTTGGAACAATATTTGTCCAAATCCTAGTAAATTGTTGACAAAAGATTTATTATTATCATTGTTGTTACAAAATTCTTAGCCCCAAGATCAACTAATTGGGGTTTATTGTTCTAAGTTGTTCTAAGAACTTGTGGTTAGAGTGTCACCCTATGACCTGGGAAACTCAAGTTTAAATCCCCACTTATCCATGAAGCTCACTGAGCAAGCTTGGGCCAGTCACTGTTTCTCAGCCTGACCTACCTCACAGGGTTGTTGTGAGGATAAAATTAGAAAGGGAGAACCATGTATGCCATTTTGAATTCCTTGGAGGAAAATGTAATAATAAATAAAGAAATAACAATGTAGAAGAAGTTGACTGGGTGAATTTCTTTAATCAGATGGCTGTACACAGAGGTGCATGAGGTTTTTAAACTCCTCTTTCTCTTCATTCCCCTCAATGCTCATGCATCTTGTGAGAACAATTGAAAAAACACCTTTCTTTTCTGACTATGACTTAATTAAACTGACCCTCTGTTTAAGGTGGTAGTAGTACTGATCCCTTTTGCTAGAAGATGATTGTATACCATTATTTGTCATGAGTTACACAAAATCCCCTTCATGTTTGCCAAGGGGCATAGCATTTTGTTAGGTCAAATGAGCCAACACTTTTGTCAGTGTCCACTGCTATGCACATAACAAAGTTGATTCACAACTGCAGATAACCTGTTAGCTGGCAGATTTGTAAGCAAAGCAAAGAGAAGCAGAAAAGAACAGTAAATACAAGAATCTTCAGGTGTCATCAATAAACTGTAGAAGGCAGCACTAGCCTTGACATCTTGAAAGCAATGGAATTTATATTCTGCTTAATTAGTAGCATAGTGGCAAATTCAGAAGTACAGGGTACCTTCATGATAGACATGCCACACCCCCTCACAGCCATGCCTCCTTTCCACTTTCCCTTATCTCCCTTGCTTTCCATGTCATATTACAAGTTCACACTCCATTACAACAGACATCTCTGGGAGCCAATCAGCTGTGTGTTAGCTATTGAGAAGAGTCTTCCCAGCAGCTCACTTACCTCCTTTCACTCTGGCTACCTCCACTGCACAAAGGACAAGGTTTCTTCTCAGTGGCTAGCACACAGCCCTCCTTTCATGCTGATTGGCTTATACATAGGGACCTGGCTACAATCCTGCTCTCCAAAAAATAACAAGTCTACGACCCCACACAACCCCAGATGACTACAGCCCTGTGCTTAATTCTAACTATACAAATGGTGACTGGGTTCCTTGGGCTGAACTTCATTTGGCCTTATACCAAATGGACAGCTTTAGGATGCCTCACTGTAAATGATCCAATGGGCTGAAAAAACCAAAGTGACTGGATGTGTTGCTTGTCTCTTCATGCCCTTTATATAAGTCAAGACTAGAAAGAGACTACTATATTCATATTCATAAAGACGTGACCACTTAGAAATCCAAGGCTGTCATCCTATGATTCCTTGAGGGTAACCCAGGGGCCATAGGATATATTGGATATGAATATCAGACTTTGTTAGATCCTCCTTCCTGCTGCTGCAGAAATCTCTGATGGCTTGGTCCAACCAATATTGGAGTTTTGAAATTGGTAGGACCCCCCCAAAGAGTAAGTTGGGGGTGGTTTGGGTACATAATGGGGCACACCATCTTGAATCTGAAGGATGCTAAACCATCTCAGCCACCCAAAATGCCCTCAAACCAGGCGGACTCACAATCTGGTCTAAATCTCACCCTCTCCTTTCCATCCCAGTTCCCAAAGCAGCCCACTTCTGACCTGAAAAATAACCCCATTTCCAGTAATCCAGGCTTTGAAAATATCCTGCTTAGATGAAGACTCTGAAGCTGTTGTACCAAGGAACACACAGAAACTGGGTCCTTTTACAACAGTAGCAGCAGGTGCAGTCTAATGGTTAGCATCACTTGTGCTGCAAGATGCTGCTCTACTTAAAGGGGCCCAACCCTTTCTAATCATATTCTACTGTGATGGAGCAGGAGAAGCTCAGGTCTTCCAGAGTCTTCCCCAGTGGAGTCCTTGAAGTCAGAAGAGAGCAGTGCCACATCCTTAAGGAAAGGGCAGCACTGACCACACAGGTTTATCACATAGCAGCATTTCTGGGGCTGACTCTGTCCTTCAGGTTCAGAGTCCTTGTCTCTATCACCTGATGAAAAGGAATCTTAGGTGTTAACCTGGTCCCTGATAGTATGGGCGCTTAAGGCATCTTTGCATTTACAGCAGCAGCAGCAGTCTTAAGACTGCACAGTAAATAACTTAAACTATATTATTATTATTATTATTATTATTATTATTATTATTTTGCATGTATATGAAGCCCAGTAACACAATGTTTTCTGGCTGGGTTATAATAATAAAAAATAGAAATATAAAATAAAGCATAACAGCATAACATCAAATTAACTAAATAAAATATAGTCCACAACACCCCCAAAACATTAAAAACAAAGATTTTAAAAGTGAGGTTCCCCACCCTGACTTTAGCAAATTCCAAATGTCAACAATGCATGTGCTTGCAAATTTGCATCAGAAGGTAAGGTTCCCTAATATGGATTTCTTTGCATCTTTGGTGTCATTTGAATATACCGTAAAATAAATCTAACTCATGGAACAATGAAGGGAGAAACAATTTTGTTCACAGTTAGCTTTATACTTATGCTATTACACTGTAAAGCTTCAGGGTTTTCCTTAGCACAGTTCAGTATCTGTGATTGATGGCCTTTCATAATGCCACAATATTAAAAGTTGCTGACATAAAATATATTGTGTGTTTTATAACTCTATGGAATGATGCAATTCACCTCCAAATATGTCTATTTTATAGATAATTCCCCTTTATTCCTGTCGATTATAGTTGAATGGCAAAGGCACTGAACCTTGACAGAATGCTAATCCGAAGGGAATACAGAAAAACTGGATTTCCAAACTGCTCATTCAAAGGAGCAGTTTAACTACAGAACACTTCACAAATTTGTTTATGGTTCATAAATGATGGAGAGAAATTGAAAATGCAAATTCATTGTAATCATGCTAACAGTATTAAAATGATAATGAACATGTCTGAAAATTTTAATGTGTATAATTGAATCTGGAAAGGGAGGATCTTAACATTCATAAAATACATACTTACTAATGATTTTGTATGTGATCCAGCCAGGTTATAAAGAGATGGACGTTCATAGTTTTTGGTGTTTTGTTGGAATTGTTTGATTGTGTATTTTAATTATGAATGTTTATATTTATATTTTAATGTTTGTGTAATTGGTTTTATACTTTGCAAGCCTCTTAAAAGCTTATTTTGGAATTAAGCAGTATATAAATTAATAATAAAAATCTATGGGTTTTTAAAAATGTTTCGAAGGGCACAAGAACATTTTAAAGTTTAAAACTGGTAAACCTGATGGTCCATGATTCTGTGATTCCCCCCTTTTCTTTTCTGTATTTTTGGGGGTCTCATCCACCAGTACATATATCCCATTTTTTCCCTCTTAAAGACAATGAAGACCAGTGCAGCCATCCCCTAATGTAGCTTTCCTCAACCTCATGCCCTCCAAACATTTTGGACCACAACTCCAATCAGCTCCAGCCAACATAGCCAATGGAAAAGAACCAAAAACATGGAAGGACACTTGTTTGGGTAGGCTGCTGTAAAGCAAGGCTAGGTCCTCTGCAGCAAGGAACTCCTGATCCATTCCGTGGGTTGATATTGCTCTGCTGGTATTAGATTAGTGCCAGTATACTTTTTGCACAAAGAACAAAATGGTTTTTAATTAAAATAATCTGGAAGATACTTAGAAAGGATTGAGAAAAAAACCCCACATATTTTTATTGAGCACAGTGTAGGGAGAAAGGTTAACTCCCACTCCCTGCATGGATCACCTCCCACACTGGTATTTACATTTTTAAAAGCAGGTGTAAGACTCATTCATGCAGAAACAACATACATCATCTAGTTTGGTCCTTATTCACTGACAGAGTTTTGCACCAGTCTCTGATGAACCAGTCTGTTCCCTGTCCATAACCTAGAATGAAGAACTAGTTTAAGACTGCTGATGTCAAGTTCTTTACCAGATCCAGAATGTAGCACTGACATAAAGAGATTTACTGCCTCCTTGCACTCATGTTAAGATTTTTGGGTCAGAGCCTGTAATCTTATTTAGCATTTATATAAGTCCAGGTGGTGGGACGAAATGGCACCTTTTAATAGGTTTTCAGCAATGTTAACTGCTGAGAGCATTAGTACAGAATAAAGCTCTAATTTCTATAATGATTTGATAGGCAGCTATTTTGCCTACAATTTTGTCTGTTACTATCACACACATAGATTTAGTTTCATTTGGATTCAAGCCTTTAAGTGCTTTGCAAATGCTCATGATTTGTTATATTGGGGAGGAAAAAACACCAAATGGTCAAAATGATTTTGATATGTAAATGTGTCTTAATCATGTGCAAAGTACCAAAATCTTTGAGGCTATGCCTGGCTTATTGCTCTACGGAGACATGATGCAATATGTAGCTATTCTTAATGCCCCCTCCCGAGCATTTGCTAATAGAAGACTCTTGGGAGATGTTTTTCAAGGTCAGCATATGGTTTCCTATATAAAAATGCTACAAGCTCTTATACTCAGAAATTATAAAACAGCAACTTTTTCTATAATATATGCCTATCATACAAAGGTTTAACTTTCTAGTTGCCCTGAATGGCTCTAAAAATTGATATTGTGCTGACTGAAGATGCTTCCAGACTGTTGCAAATTTGTGTGCAGGGGGTAGGGTGGGGTGGGGTTCAGTCACTTACTGGAAAGTTCAGGTTGCACAATTAAAGTCAATGTGGCACAAAGCTGTGCTCTTACTGTTTTCAAAAATGGACTTTTTGCAATAAGGAGATGGGAAAATTTACTGGGAAGTGTGAGATAACACTGCTTCATGTAATGTTGTATCACCTCCCCAGAGCTTGGAAAAGTTACTTTTTTGGACTACAACTCCCATCAGCCCAATCCAGTGGCCATGCTGGCTGGGGCTGATGGGAGTTGTAGTTCAAAAAAAGTAACTTTTCCAAGCTCTGCACCTCCCTGCAAACAAATCAAAATGAAAGCTCCATAAATTGGCTGTTTCATGTAGCCTCTTTGCAAACAAATCAGGATGAATGCTTGATAAACAGGTTGTCTAGAAGCGCCCTCTCTCTGTACTAAAAGTTGTCTTACTTCTTATTTTCATCATTCTCTTTATCAAACAGCTCTTCCACCACTAACTCATTGATTCAGGGCTAGCCCTACCATTAGGCAGAGTGAGGCACATGTCTCAGGTAGCAGTTACTGAGCAGAGAGTAGCCATGAGCTGCTGGAGCTGTATATGCCACACAACCTGCCCTGTGCCCTCTATGCTAGCCTGCCACCCTCACTTGTGATGTATGATGCAAACCCATCCCCAGTAGGGTTGACAGGTCAGAAGCATTCCAAACCCTGAGATTTCAGGGGCAGGACCTAGTGATGTCACAGGTGAGCCTAGTGGTGTCATTAAGCATGATACATTAAGCATCAACCACAATTGCTTGGAGCATACCATGCAAACAAAAATCTGTTTAGAAATTAAGACAGAAATCTTAGCTAAATGAGGGTGTTTTCAGGTCCAGCTGAAGTGATGGAATCATTCCTTCTCTCCTGCTTAGCAAGTGTGAGTAGGGAACATTTAATGTAGCCTACTTGCTTCTGGTAAGAAGGGTTTAAGTGCCGCCAGGCAGGCCAGGCCAGTCACGAGAAAGCCATTGTAGGTAGAAGAGAGCCTAGTGTTGTGGAGATGTTAGATGGGAGCACTCAGAAGTAAAGATGGGTGCCCTTGAAGGCTGTGATTCTAAACACACTTACTAAGGGACTAAGGCCTATATAACTCAACAGGATTTACTTCTGAGTAGATATGATTAGGATTGTGCTGTTGGTGAGGCTTGACTAGGGATCCACTGCAAAGATATCGATATCAAAGCAGGGTTGCTAACCCCCTGCCTGGAATGCCTTGCCTGCCTTTTAATGTGACTGCTCCAAACAGACTTGACCCTTCACTGCAGAGAGAGGTTTGAAAAATGAGTAAGAGATAAGACGATTCTCTAGCCTTTCCTGCCTACTATGTGGGCTGCTATAAACTCCCTTTGAGAGCCAACCCAATTCCAGTAAGTAATAATTGACAGAAAGAAAACACACATGGTTTGATCTACCTTCACAGGCAGTAGCTTGGGAACAGCAGCAGTTGAAGTTACATTTCCCAGTATGTGAATTCTCTTTTACCACTATTGGGCAAGAAACAAGGCATCATGCAAATAACAAGATGCATCATCAGTGGGTTTAAGGGGGTTGAACTGACAGCATGGAACCACTGTTGTTGCTTCTGTGGATATGAGGGAGTGAGGTCAGAGATAAATGAAATGCAAATAGAAAAAGAAAAATAAGACAGTGATGATATACTAAATGCAATACCATGCCACCCACAAAAATATTCTTATGAGTAAGGCAGAAAACTCAGCATCCCACAACCAGTCAGGGTTCCTAATCAAAAATCAAAACTAAAAAAATCTGGTAGCCTGTCAGCCAAGGTCACAGAAATCCCCATGCAACACATCTGACTCGGGGGTTGCAGTTTGTGCAGAATGCTGTGGCACGATTGCTGACATGAGTGAGACCCTGTTAGCACATAACACGTCTGAAATCTGTACTGGTTGCTACCAGGCCAAGTTCAAGGTGTGTTTTCCATATTATGGGTGCCACATAATACTTGTTCTGCTCTTGTAAAAAATTAATCCTTTAGTGTGGCAGCACTTACACTTCGGAACTCCCTGCCTATTGACACTAGGCAGGCACCTTCATTGTACTATTTTCAGCATCTGCTAAAAATATTTTTTTTATATACAAGCCTACCCAGGCATGTAGAAGCTATTATGCTTTTTATCTGTTTTAAATTCATTGTTAGTTTTATTATTTTTAATGTTTTTAGATACCTGTTTTAACTTTTTGCCAATAATTTTATTACTTTAATTCCTTTTGTAAACTGCTTTGTTTTTTTATATAATAAAGTGGTGTATAAAAGCTGTAAGTAAAATACTTAAATAAATTTTAGAGTCACTGTGACCCTTGGGTCTCTTTCCTCTTTTAGGAACAAAGGAATCTGCATTATACCAACTCAGGCCATTTGGTAGTATCTAGCTCAATACTGATTTCATGGACTGACATTGGCTCTCCAGGATTCCAGGCAATAGTCTTTTCCAGACACTGAATTTTAGACCTTTGCATGCAAAGCATGTGCCCTACCACTGAGCTACTGTCCTTATTCTATTTTAAAAAGTATCTTTTAAAATCGTTCTTTTCAATTCAGTAATGAATGCACAGCATATCTAGGACAGATGCACACCATGCATTTAAAGCACATTCAACATACATTTGAAGCACATCAATCCCACAACAGAATCATGGGAACTGTAGTTTGTTAAGGGTGGTGGGAATTATAACTGTGAGGGGAAACTACACTTCCCAGGATTCTTGGAGGTCATGTGCTTTAAATGTGAGTTGTATGTGCTTTAAATGTATTGTGTGGATCTGCATTACTTCATAAACTTTGCCTGCATACAAATGATTTTAATTAATTAAGCTGTAAAGTTTATTTGGTGACTCTGCACCATGTCTCAGCTTAATCTGCCCCTCAGGGAGAAAACAACAGAGGGGGACCATGACCACCTCTAGCAAGAAAGGCACACTTAAAATATAGAGGAAATAATAATGTACAAACATAGTATAAAATCAGATACATATTGAGACACAGTATGAAGAAATATTTATATAAGCATGACTGTCAAAGATGTTTATTATTTACACAACCTAGTGCAATCCTATGTATGTTTACTCAGAAGCAAGTACCAATGTATTCAGTGGGGCTTACTCAAACAGGGAAGCGTGCACAGGACTGCAACCTCAAATGATAAGGAAAGTCACTCACCCAACCCAAAATTCTGAATCGTGCCACTTTAAGCTGTTTTGCAACTGTTTTATACTTGTTTCATAATTATTGCATTTTAAATGGATCAATTATTGTGAGGTGCCTTGGTTTCCAACCTTACCTCACAGGGTTGTTGGAAAGATTCCATACACACACACAGGAGATGTAAAAATACATACACCCCATGTAATAATGTATTGTCAAATCCGGTTGGTCATTGCAGAACATTTTTTAAAAATAAATTAGTATTAGTTTTCTATCATATAAAAGCAGTGACATCTAAGTAAGCCCTGCCTAATTGCTTTTAAAAATGAAAGCTTAGAGCCCAGAGACTGAGATGACTCACTCAGAGACCCAAAGAGAACCCCCAAAAACTGGAGTCTCTGGGTGAAAACCGGAGACTTGGCAACACTAATCCCCAGTGTTGAAGTCAGGTTTAACTGGCAGTTCAGTCAGTTTCTGTACACAGAATGGGTGGAGGTGTCATCTTATCCTTCAACTTGGGCAGCAAATATCTTTGGATGGTCCTACATTGATATATTAATTCCTTCCTGAATCCAGTTTCCTGTTCCAGACAGAAGATTCAATGTGTCTTTTCTGCAACACTTTTTGACTACCATATTCTCATTGTCAATTTTTGCATGCATGTTCTGCCCTTCTATATTATTATTATTCATCTTCTATACTCCGTTTCATGTTTGGAAAGAGGTCAAGCAATTTGAATATGATTTGTTTTCAAGTAATGTGCTCGGAACCAGGATCCCAAATAGGTCTTAACTGGGTTGTACAGTTGTGCAGATAGAGGGGTTTCCAACAGTTCACACCATGTTTCGGTGTTGCAGCCTGTTTGCTTGTGTGCTACAACAATTACTTAGCAGGCCCATATAATGACTTATAGCATCACAGTACAGATGTGGGTGGAGAGGATAATGGAAGGCTGAGGAGGATGTGGACATGAACAAGATAAGAAAAGATTACAAACTGGGGGTTGAAGTTATCAGATGCAAAGAGGTGCAAACAGTGGTTCGTATCCCCTCATCTTCAGCTCAATATTATTATTGAATATTATGCACTACTGATGCATTTTGCTACACTCTAACACAAATATTCTATAATACTCATGAAAAACAGAAAACAGGATACAACATTAGATTGTCACTTGAGGAGTGTCATAGCCCATAAAGTATAATACATATAATCTCACAGTGGTTTCTCACAGTGGCTAACTCAGGGAGATGCTAACTATGCCATATGCAACCAAACAAAAGGCATCTCTTCATTCTTACATAACACTTTTTATTCAGAGATGTCAACATGAGAATAAGCAAGATAAAGGCACAGCTTGAACCTGACAGGTTGTGTGCCTAAGGGATACAGAATCAGATTTGTGAGTGGGATTATTGTGGTTTATAGGTTTAATCCACAGTGCAAATTTTAATGAGTGCTCTAATCCACTGGCACTCCATCCTTGTTCTCAGGCAATGCACAGTGGTTTAAGCAAGGAGCACATTCAGACTGCTCATATGGAATTTATTCTTTTGAATCTACTGTTAAATTGATTCATGCATTTGTTGGTAAAGTGAGCTCAGCAGTTCTTTCAGACATTTCTCTCGATGCTTGTGGGAGTGGCCAGCATGGTGGGGTCATCCCACCAAACTACTCTTCCAATTGCAGTATTGCTGCCACTTACCAAGGAAGGACAAGGCAGCACTGAGATTGAGGTGTGGATCCACCAGATCACCCACACAGCCCCAACCTCACTGCCATCCTGCCTTGGTCCCACCCTGACTTGGTATATGGCAGTAATGCCACTGTTGGAAGGGTGACTCCATGGGACTGCTGGACCCTTGTAAATGGGACAACTTGAGACCCATGCAAGACAGCAGAAAATTCTGGTTCTGTAATAATATAAGTCGATAAAACCCTGCTGGACTGAACCAAATATTAATCAAGTCCAGCATCTGGTTTCTCACAGTGGCTAATCAGATGCATTAGGAAAACCTACAAGATGGGTTTGAAGACAATAGTTCTCTGTTGTTGCTCCCCAATAACTAATATTCAGTGGTCTCTTAACCTTAGCCCAATTCACATGTCTTCTATTTATCGCATAAGCATGTAGAGTACATAGAAACTGCCAATGTCTTAAAGAAGCTGCCTTATACTTGGTCAGTCCAAGTAGCTCAATATTGTCTACACTAACTGGCAGAGACTCTCCAGGGCTTCAGACAAAGGTCTCTCCCAGCCCTATCTGGAGATGCCAGGGATTAAACCTGGGACCTTCTGTGTTCAAAGTAAATACTCTATCACTGGGCTACAGCTCTTTCCCAGAGTAAGGAGTGGGAGTGCATTTTTACACACACGGTGTCACACACCCCCGTAACCACAACTTGCACACAGTTGTGTGAGTAGAAAGTCCAGTGCACCAGCTCCTATTTGGTGCAATTGAGATATCTGAATAACCAGGTGTTCTGATCACTGGCGTAACTGATATCCATTTATGAATTATCAATGCCTATGACGTGTTCCTAACTGATGTGGTGCCTACTTGTGAGGAGGAGGTAAAGTCTCAGGCTTTCTGCTTGCACAACTGTGTGCAAGACATGATTACTGAAAAAAAAAGATGTAGCATTGGGGCAAAGGTAAAACCATGGCCCTGCTCCTTGCTCTACACGCTTATGCGCTACAAATGAGTAATGCATGAATAAGGCTCTAGAGGTTCCATCAGCAGGGGTGCATCTTATATGAGAAGATGAAATTCTTCAATAGTTTTACTCAAAAAATATTCTCTTCTGACAAATTTCAGCACCCTTAATGTTGAATAAATTTTTATTGTTCTTTCATCATAACTGTGGATGAACAAAGCAACAGGCTAAGACAGGCAGACTGGAAGGAGTAGGGGCTAAGGCCACTGCTTCCTCTGACAATATTTAAGCAATGTTAAACAATATTAAAACTGGATCCACAATTACACAGAAGATTTATGGATGGCAAAACAAACAAAAATCCCTGCGGTTCTATTTTGCTGAATAGTCTCCAGGGAAAGACTAAAATTCTCCTATAGTTCAAGAGGAGCAAAAATATATCAAAAGGTTGTCTAAAAATTCTTTTCTGAGACTATTTGGCTCTGCCATATTTTAAAGCCATTGAAGCAAATAGCTATCACCATATTTTGTGGCAGTGACATATATAGTTTAATGACATATTCTTTCCTGAATGTCCTGCTCATCAGTTTCACTGAATAAACCCAAGTTCTAGCCTTAGGAGAAAGGGAGAAAAACTTATCTCTATCTGCCTTTATCACACTATGCACAATAGTGCTTTTCCTGCAATGCCAATAGAAGTTGTCACAAGTATAGATTCTGGTAGAGTTGTATTATTTGGGCATGACTTAATAACCAAGTCTGAAATTCAGTTGGATTGACCCTATTCACTTTGATGATGATGATGGACTGCCTTCAAGTTGATTCTGACTTATGGCGACCCTATGAATAGGGTTTTCATGGTAAGCGATATTCAGAGCGGGTTTACTGTTACCTTCCTCTGAGGCTGAGAGGTAGTGACTGGCCCAAGGTCATCCAGTGAGCTTCATGACTGTGTGGGGATTCGAACCCTGGTCTCCTGGAGGAGGGGCAGGGAGGAAGGGGAGGAGATTGGGTGGGTGGGCACTGGGCAGAAGGGAAGCCCCTTTTCTTTCCAAAAGGAAAATATTGTGAACAGTATCATTGCTTTTCAGGGTTTCCCCCACCTTTTTATTCTACAGCAGGCACATGTAGACTTCCACCCAAATTTATTCTCTCTCCTCAAGCTTAATGGAGAATATGCAAAATATCCACAAGCCGCAACCAGTGACTCCCAAATTTTAGCAAAATTATGCTCCCTGTGCCCTTCTGAAACCATAGCTAAGGAGGCCTTCAGAAAAGGCAAAAGGTGCTGGTTTCCTTTGGCTTGCCTGTAATTTAAACACTATTGCTGCATAGTTCCTCTTTAAATCATTTTTCTATACTTGTTTTCTACAATATATTAAGAACTCTTGTACAGTTAACTAATACATTCCTGGAAAGTTGGGTAGTTAATGTTACTGGGCATTTCTTGGATATGAACTCCACATAACAGTTCATGAGATGCAAAATCCCAATTTGGTGTGTGTGTGTGTGTGTGTGTGTGTGTGTGTGTGCGTGCACGCATTAAAGACAAAGTTTGTTATGGCATTTTCATGGTGTGGTGTCTACTTGCAGAAACTGTACCAACCTTGTACCCCTACTGTGATACCAACTGCAGGCATTGAACCTTCTCTATGTTACCATGTCTTTAAAAGACCCTGAAATCACAAACCATTATTGTCTTCCTGAATATTACAACACTGTAATATGATTGAGCAATAGACTTCAAGTACAAATAAAATTAAGAAATAGTAGCAGTAAACCATTCAAACAAATTGCCTTTTTGCAATTGTGCAACTTAAAGGTATTAAATACCATCTGAGAGGATTGTACAGTGATTCTTTTTAAGGCGTGGTGAAATACAGTGCTTTATGCTTTGAAAGAATTATCTCCCAGTATTGTCAGATATTCTATTTTTATGTCCTGTTTCTACTTTAATGTACATTTCCCCCCATTTCTTCCTGAGCCAGAGCTATTCTTTTTAATGTTGGCTCCCATTTGTTCGTCTGTTTAAAATGTTTTAAAAATGTGGGCAGGTATCAGTGAATATTTCATGATTCCCTATGACAGGTGAAAATGAATGCTTTCAGTTTTTTTGTTGGCTCCACTGATAATAAATGAATAAAGCACATGATCCATGTGGCTGCCTGGGGCATATTCCACAAATAATCTAATTTTCATGCATGACTATGCTTTGTGCTGAGAAGCCACTTCCTGAAATGTCATCTGTAGAAACCTGTTTACAGGAAAGAAATCATGCCATCAACCAATCAGCATATTGCCATTTCCAATGGTAAGGTGCACAGAAAAATAAGAGCAGCTTGATATCTAAAGACTGGGAAAATGCCTCGGGTATCAGATTTCTCAAAAGAAAAAAAGATAGATGAATAAAAGATTGTTATCTCAAAATTCTATTTAACCAAGGTGTCTATTTATTCTGACTCATTTTAATAAATTAGATGTTATTTTAATCTGCACTATTTTAGCTCAAGTTATTGCCAGTATATCCTAGAATCAAAAGTTTCACAGAAGTGTTAAGGACCTTACAAATTCAAATGCTCCAATCCCCAATCTCCTGCTAGGAGTCCCTTTTACTATTGAACATATGCAGAGTAGAGTATTGACAATTCTGATATGTATTTTAGGGTAGAGACACACTTACTGTTCTGCTGGTTCCAGTGCATCTCCACCTCGCTTTCCTGAAATGGGGGCACACGACACTAGTCAAACCCTGCCCCTTTTTACTGTAAAACCTGGTGGGATCAGATTGAATGCATTTTTTTTAATTTTAATTTTAGTTTTTAATTAGCTTCAAAGAGATTTTGCAACTGTTCAGCAGATCAACCTGTTCTCCTTCCAGGTATGGCCAAGGGAAGCCTCACTGCGCCCGCCTGAGCAAAGCCTGGACAGGCGGTGCGCATTTGCGGTCTGGGGTTGAAGGCCCATCCGCCATTCCAGGGAAGGGCAGTGTCGCGCATCGCTCCATTTGTGCGTCACGCGTCACCAGAGTTTGGAAAAGTTACTTTTTTGAACTACAACTCCCACCAGCCCAATCCAGTGGCCATGTTGGCTGGGGCTGATAGGAGTTATAGTTTAAAAAAGTAACTTTTCCAAGCTCTGTGCATCACGCTGCAGTAAGGGGCAGGGCAGCTTTAGGCTATTTAAGCCTGTGCTGCCGCCTGTGATGATCCCACCGCAGACCACCACCTGTCAGGTCCCTCCAGTCAGGATCCTGGTTTTGATTTGTTCTCTCACCGGCTCTAGCACAGATCTCGCAAGATCCCACTGCTAGGCAGCACCACCAGCCACTCCCTATTTCACAATATTGCCTGGGGACTTTGCCTTAGTCTCCTTCTGGCTTATTGTTACTTTGTGTCTGGGTGCACCTGCAGGCCACAACCCCCCTGTATCTTTGTGCCAATAAAGCATACAGCCCTGGGTTGCCCTGGATACTTAATGGTGCATTATCACTTCACCGCTGCCACCATTCAATACTGTTTCTCCACCTTGGTAATTACCCTGCCCACCCTTCTGGTCTGTGAAAGCCCCAGCCAAGGATCAGGCTTTTGGTAAACCAAGAAAATATTTATTTATAAACACCAGGAAATAACAAGATTACTTGAGGTATATTTAACAAGCGCATGGTTTCATATATTGTGTTCCTCTTTATGTTTCTAGTCATATATAATCTGCCTCAATACCAGCCAAATATAATCCAACCCACAACCAACTCCAACCCACAACAACCAACCCACAACCAACTGTCATCCTCTCATTTATACCTTCAGCCACTCAAACACTCAGCCAATCATCATCCAGCATTCTCCAGCATTCTAGCCCATGTACTCCCCCCTCTCACTCAATCCACTTACCATGTACTATGTACCATGTACTATGAGGGGAGAGAGACTCTGTTGCCATCAGGGGAGGCTGTTGCCACCTGCCTTGCCCCACCCTCCAGCCTTCAAAAGGGAGCTGCCTCAAGAGAAGGACAATGAGGGGAGAGAGACTCTGTTGCCATCAAGGGAGGCTGTTTCCACCTGCCTTGCCCCACCCTCCAGCCTTCAAAAGGGAGCTGCCTCAAGAGAAGGACAATGAGGGGAGAGAGACTCTGTTGCCATCAGGGGAGGCTGCTTCCACCTGCCTTGCCCCACCCTCCAGCCTTCAAAAGGGAGCTGCCTCAAGAGAAGGACTATGAGGGGAGAGAGACTCTGTTGCCATCAGGGGAGGCTGCTTCCACCTGCCTTGCCCCACCCTCCAGCCTTCAAAAGGGAGCTTCTTTAGGAGGACTTTCTGATCTTTGGGTTGGGCTGTGTGGGTTGGGGGATAGCTTCTACTTTGTTGTTTAGTTTTATTGCTTCTTTTTGATGTTTATATACTTTTATGTCTGATGTTTATATGCCTTTATTTTGTACGTTGCTCAAAGTGGCTGGGTTTCCAGCCAGATGAGCGACTAATAAATTGAATGAAATAAATAAATAATAAATAAATAAATAAATGTATACTTTAATAAACCCACACTTACCATATTTACAGTTATCAAAATAGAGGGGCATCACACCGCCCTCCCCCCTTCCCTCTTGGCTTGCGATGGTGAAGGAAGGAGCGAGAGTGTTGATTGAGGACGGCGAGGGACGCGGCAGCCATTTTGGTTGTCACACACGCTCAGGGCCATTTTGAGCTGCAGCCTCTGTGGCCAGCAGCACAGTGGTTGCCTTTTCCTGAACGGGAAGGTCAGTTAGAGGCCTCTTGCAAGGCTGATCGGAGGCCTCTCGCCTTAGCTTTAAAGGCTTTTTGCCTCTTTTTGGTGGCGGCGCAGCAGTGCGTTTTTGGCACGGCTGTCTGCCTAGGCCTTTGGTAGAGGGGAAGCTCAGGCCTAATAGGCTCTGGGCCTGACCCCCTTCTCCCAGAGTTAGCACAAGCACCATATACATCGCACCCCTTCCTTCCACTAGGTTTTATAGGGTGGGGTGTAGGCGAGGGGCACCCCACTCCCATCTTTCATAAAGGGCTGCATAAGGGAGGGAAGTCCCCCCATAACCCCCCTCTCTTTTCACTTGGTTTGAGGAAGGAGGGTTATAGAGGAGAGGAGTCTTTTCATTAATTAAATAGTGAAAGCACTCCTCCTTTGAGTGCGCTTCATGCCCCCCCCATATATTTTTATATCTCAATTTCTGGGGCTTAAATACTGATTGATTGCTTATTGTCCAATTAATCATTAATTGTTTATATTGATTGGGAGTTGATTGATTAATAGATTGATCATGTCAATGGGCAGTGATTGATTGATTAGTCTGATCAATCGATTTTGTGGTTGTTAGATTTACACAGGTGTTGCTATGCAACCCAAAAAGGGCAAGGGGCCCTCGAAGGGCAAAGGCAGGGCTCCTAAAGCACCTTCCCAGCTGTTGCTAAGGTCTGGGGCATCTCAGATAGAGGAGGTTATGCCACCTTGGGTGGCTATCCTAGCGAGGCTTCAGGCACTTGAGGGGCAAAAAAGGCCGGGTTGGAGCCAGGAACACCAGGATCCTGAGCTCCCAGGACCATCCCAGGCCAGACCTAAGAGGGTTAAAAGGTGAGGGGGGTCTGGCAGTGGACACGATAAGGAAACTGTTGACGCTAGTACTTCTAATGCTAGTGCTGTTGATATGATTTTAGCTAGGTTGGATGCATTGGAAGCAGGTCCTAGCACGGCTCTGGTGGTACCAATTGGAGAGGACGTCACAGGGAGGCCGGTCTCATAGGGCCAGGTGGCTGCGGCGCCATTGAGTGCAAATACAGGAGGTGAGTCGGCCACACCAGATCCAGGGAAGAACTGGCATGGATGGGGTATGCCACTGTGGGAATACCGGCTTTACGGCCAGGGCCGGCCTTCGACACAACCAGGTGGAGTGGCAACAGGGCAGGTAGCTGGGGCTCAACGAACACCAGTTATGGCAGCCTGTACCCAGGTCTGGCAGCCATCTGGGTCAGATGGAGAAACTGATGCCGCTGCTGAAGTGGAAGGGAGCCAGTTGATGACCCATTAGGGGTGGTGGCTGCAGACGCTGTCCCATTTGGAGAGATGTCAGTGCCTCTTGGCTTTCATTTACTCCCGACCACAAAAGAAAAAAAATTAAAAGGAGAGTAAGTTGACCTTTTCTCCCTTTTATAAAGGGAGCCTCCCAGAAAGGACAAGGAGAGAGGGGACGATTGGGATCCGGATAGGCCAAAACGTAAGAGAGTGGATGGAGTGTGGGCCAATTGGCTGCCGGCCTTTCTGATCTATGCAGGGGTTATAATACAGAAGCAGCCACGGAGAGGTCCGCCGCTGCTCAAGTACTTGGACATTATCTATAGGGGATACTCAGAGTTCTCTGGCCTGGCCTGGCTTTCTTATGATCAAGCTTTTAGGATGCGGGCAGCATTTGACACCACTTTGCCGTGGGATAGAAAGGAGCCCGAGTTCTGGTTGCAATTTATGGTGGCCACCCGTGCACTAGGGGGTGATAGGAGCAACAGTGGACATCTCCTGGACAGACAGACAGCAGCTACCCTTCCCCGTGTTAATGCGGGGCAAGGGGTTCAACAGCGGTTGCTCTGCTGGGAATTTAGTTCCAAGGGGGTGTGCACTCGCAATCCCTGTTGTTTCAGGCATGAGTGCTCCATCTGTGGAGGTTCCCACGCATGTGCCAATTGCCTCTGGGTAGGTCATTTAGAGGGGGAGGAGGCAGGAGGCAGCCCCCTCCTGGCACTGCACAAGGTAAAGGGCCCCTCCCCAATTAAACTGGAAGTGTTGCAGACATTGTTGGTCGGCTACCCAGTTCATAGACGTAGTCAGTTTTTGTTACAAGGTTTTTCATTAGGTTTTAGGATACCATATACCGGCCAAAGGATTGCTTTCATGTCTCAGAACCTTAAGTCTGTCAGGGGCATGGAAGCAATTGTACAAAGTAAGATTGACAAGAAGGTGCAGGCTGGTAGGGTATTGGGACCTTTCCCTGCCCCCCCTACAGCCACTCTGAGAGTGTCCCCCCTGAGTATAGTGCCTAAAAAAGCCCCTGGTGAATTTCGATTGATTCATCACTTGTCCTACCCCAAGGGGCTCTCTATTAATGATTTCATACCAGATAGTCTGTGCACAGTACTGTATACGTCATTTGATTCCGCAGTGCGCATGGTGCGTGCATGCGGTAGTGGGGCCCTTATGGGCAAATGTGATATCAAGTCTGCTTTTTGTCTCTTGCCCATCCACCCAGGAGATTTTGAGCTCTTAGGATTCGCCTTTTTGGGCCAATTCTATGTTGATAGAGCATTGCCTATGGGCTGCTCTATTTCCTATGATGTTTTTGAGTGCTTTAGCTCATTCTTGGAATGGGCGGTCAAGAGGAAGGCAGGCTCTGATTCGGTGGCACACTATCTGGATGATTTTTGTTTGCGGGTACTGTGTTTTTGGCAGCATGCCAGAAACTGATGCCTCAATTTTCTGACCTGGCAGAGGAACTTGGGGTTCCCTTGGCCACAGAAAAGACTGAAGGTCCATCCCCAGTGCTGACCTTTTTAGGTATCAAAATCGATACTGAGGCACAAGGCTGTAGGCTGCCCAGGGACAAGCTTGACTTATTGCAGGTCAAGCTCCAGGAAGTCTGTAAGGCCAAAAAAGTTTCCTTGGCAGTCTTACAAGAACTTGCTGGGTGACTAAATTTCACGTGTAAGGTAATAGCACCAGGCCAGGCATTTCTATGGTGGGTGTATGATGCTATGGTAGGGCTTTCACGACGCTACCACAGTAGTCACAGCCTATCTCTGGGCAGAGAGGCTACAGAACTCTACTGTCCATTTCTGGTGTGATAACATGGCCATGGTCCATGTTATCAACTCCCTCACATCTAAAAATCCAAAAGTCATGGGTCTAGTCCGAGCATTTGTTCTCCAGTGTCTACACCATAATGTCTTATTTCAGGTGATGCATGTGCCAAGTATTGAGAATGGTATTGCTGATGGTCTGTTGTGGAACCAGATGGAAAGGTCATGACACCTGGCGCCACTGGCCAGGGCTCAGCCGGAGGCCGTGCCAGCCAAGTTTTGGGAGATTGGAGAACGGAGTCAGAGAGGGCCATAAGTCTGTCTGTTGCACCCAGCACGCTGGCCAGCTATCAAAGAGCAGGTAGGGAGCTCCAAGAGTTTAGGGGCAGCAAGGGCTACCCTCAAGCGTGGCCTATCCCTGTGGAGTACCTACTGGAATTCCTGGTGGAAGGCCAGAGGAAGGGCCTTTCCGTCAGGACATTGAGAGGTAAGCTGGCGGGACTTTCATTCTTGGTGAAAGCAAGGACGTTGGCTAGCTGGGCTCACAAGAGCCCTGCTGCCCTTGATGTTCATTATCCGATGACACCAAATTTATTGATAGGGTTTCTAGGGTGTTGGGAGGGCATCTGCTCTTCCCCACAGCTTGGAAAAGTTACTTTTTTGAACTACAACTCCCATCAGCCTCAGCCAGCATGGCCACTGGATTGGGCTGATGGGAGTTGTAGTTCAAAAAAGTAACTTTTCCAAGCTCTGCTCTTCCCTTTACGAGGCTTGGCTGCTTCATGCAGCAGCCCTCACTTTATTTTTTGGAGCCTTTAGGGTTAGCGAAGTGGTGGCGGGATCCAAAGCGGACTCATCGCTTTGTGCACTCCTCCTGTCAGATATTACTGTACAGGATGGGTGTGTAATCATTACCTTGCGCTGGTCTAAGACAGTCCAGAGGCATAAAGGACACAGGGTGGAGCTAGCGTCCTCCCCTGTATCAGACATTTGCCCAGTAAAGGCATTAAGCTGTTTCTTGGCTATGAGAGGGACACAGCCGGGCTATTTGTTTATTCACGCTGGTGGTTTTCCTCTCACTAAATTCAAGTTCTGGGCACTTACCAAGCAGGCTCTCACAGGTTTGGGGGTTGACCCGTCCAACTTTGGGAGCCATTCTTTTAGGATTGGGACCGCCTCCACCGCGGCCACTATTGAATTTTTGCCAATAAGGTGCAGGCTATAGGGTGATGGAAATCAAGAACATATTGTGGCTATGTTCTACCGTTGGAGGAGTTTGGAAGGCATAAGCCCTAACCCCTTGTACTTACTTTGTTTTGGCAGGTTGCTGGTGGGGGACGGAGCAGAAGCGCATCATAATCTGTGGCCACAGCATGGTCTTCTGGGCTGGCCGTAGGGCTGCGAAGTCACTTGTGGGTGCACAGATGGGCCTCGGTCGGTGGGCCACAATGCAATGGCTGGGCCGATGAGGGATGTGCTGGGATGGGCTCCTTCCCATGTTATTCCAGCAGGGTTTAGAGCGGGCTGTTCCGCACGTGTTGGTCATTCACCTGGGAGGTAATGACCTGGGTTTAATGAAGGGCAAGGCCCTTAGTTTGCAAGCAGGTGAGGACTTGCAGTTTATTAGGTAATGTTGGCCTGGGGTTCGTCTGCTGTGGTCAGACATTCTGCTACACAGGGATTGGCGTGGGGTGTGGGACCCCTCTGAGATAGATCGGGCTCGAAAGAAGGTCAACCAACAACTTCGGTTGGCTCTTCTTGCTCATGGGGTTTAGTTTTGCACCAACCCCGAAATAAGACATGCAAGGGCTGAACTGTACAGGGCAGATGGTGTTCACCTGATGGATGCAGGGAACAACATCTTTTTATATGACCTGCAGTGGTGTCTGCGAGATATTCTTCTCAGCAGTGGGGTAAAGGGGGACTAAATAGAGATTTGTCCCCCTTTTGTGGCCAATAGGTGCGGGAAGGGAAGTAGGTAAGGACAGTTTGGTGGTCCCCTTAGGCACCTTTGGAGGTGATTGGCAGTTCTGGATGCCTGTCAAGAAGGGCTTTACAGCCCGAGGGCAGGATATGGACTGCTTCTGGGGCCTTCTTACCTCATTCACCTGAGGGTTGTACGGCCCCGGGTGGTGGTGATGTTTTTAGGCCCCCCTGCTCACCTAAAGGTGTGGCTGGGGTAAGGGGTAAGATAAAAGGGGCTTACACTTGTCCCCAGCAGGGGCTGGTTGCCCGACAGCTGTAAACAAAGTCTTGCTTATAGATAGTTCCACATCTAGGTTTCCTTTTTGCAGGTCAGTTAAAGTTCTGTTTTATAGTTTAATAAAGTGGCCCCTGGTTCAACCCAGTTTACTGTATCTGTGTTTTTATTTCAACGCTCAGCCGCAAATGCCATCCTGTAGGCTACTAGTGTGCTCAGAGCTTTAGATTAAGGAGCTGATTCCATGCTTCTTTCTTTACTCTTCTCAAAAGGGAGATGGTTGCAAGTATCCATTTGGAGGGGAACTCTTTATGACCAACCATGTGAATGTAGTCTGCTATTGAGTGCAAAGGTTTCTGGAGTGGCAGCCTAGCTGTGTTAACAGTCAATAAGGCTGCAATCCTATAAACCAGAAGTGGGGAACTTTTGCCTGTCCAGATGTTGCTGAACTACAACTCCCATCAGTCCTAGTAAACATGGCCAATGGGATGATAGGAGTTGTAGGTCAGCCACACCAGGTGGGACAAATTTTCACCACATCTGCTATACACTCTTACCTGGGATTAAGCCCAGTTGAACTCAGTAGGCCTTCAGAATGAAGCTGTGGCCAGTGGGACAAGACAGGGAGAGTGGGGTTGCTCACCCCAGCTTCCCAACACTGAGCATTGCTGCCAGTTACCAAGAGGGAGAGGGGGAGGTGCAAGACGCAGGGAGCCCGATGTGGTACAGGCCCAGTGGCAGGAGTGTTTGATTGGCTCTGCCACCATGCCTGCACCTCATCCAAGTTCCTGCTCCTTGCCCCTCCCCCTCTTAGTAACCAGCAGCAAAGCTCAATGTTGGGAAGTGAAACAAGCAATAACACCATGCCTGTGGCACCCGCTGACTGCTACCATCTGAATATATAGAATTTTGCTGTATGATCGCTTCCGCTATTCTCCTCAAAATGACCCTTTAATTGTCTTTGATTTTAACTGGTCTCTGTATGTCACCAGTCCTAGCAATTATGATAAGTTACATATGTATTCATTTTGCAGATTGATATAGCTTTCTAGTTCCGATGAGATTGCTTTAATTAAAGGTCATGTCTTTGGGAAAAGTTATTTAATCCTTTTTTTCCTGCTGAGTACTGCCCCCCCAGTGTATTCAAGTAAAATATCTCCTGATCACCCCAAAAGGTGGGGTGAAAACGATTCACACACCCCTCCCAGTAATCATTTCATCTCTTTAGCCAGTGGAACAAGCTCCAGTGTACAAGCTGTGAGCCAGGTGCTGTTGAGTATATAATAGAGATGTTTGTTCGCAGACAGTAGCCTGCCATTGCTTAATATAGATTTAAAAGATTTTGTGGGTGGCTGGAAATATATTGTCAAATCTGCCAGCCATGTTTGCCTTGTTATCTTACAGTAAACCAGAAAAAGAAACGAGTTTCAGATTTCTGTTACTTAGTCTGGTAAAATCATTCAGGATTCAAACTGCATTCTGATAGATTTTCCTGTTTCATTTTTTTTTTTTTTAGAAATATACAAACTTGATGGTTCAAAACTGCATGATTTGCACACTCTCTTTGCAGGAACGTCATAGTCATTGGTGTATAGATCTATTTTATTTTCTTTGCAGGGAATTTATACTTTTGTTGTTATTCTGCCTTTAGAATACATTTTGATGTATTCTTGCAGGGGCATCATTTGCCCATTATTACAGTGGAGTCAACAGATGTGAGAGTGCAAATGAATATGCATGCAAATGTGTTTCCTTCAGTGAAATCAATGGAAAGCAATTACTGGAAGGGAAATGCTCTGTATCAACCAGACCTCCTTCAACTTGTAGGCCTCTTGGTAACATCAATTTAGTTAGTGGGCATAAGACAGAGGCATTTCTGTGGTGACTCCACATTATGGACCTCCCTATGTCCTTACTCATGGTCCTGACATTACAAGCCTTTAAATAGGCTTTCAAACATTTTTGTGCTGGGTTGCTTTCTCTCAAGGTCTTTTAATGCTCCAAGTTTAAATGGCAGTGTTAAACACTGCACTAATATTTTTAGCGTTGTGGCTTATTCATTGGAACTGGGTAAAATGCTGTTTTACTCTTGTTTGAATTATCTGCCCTATATTTATAGCTTTTATTATACTGTTTTTAATAGATGTTATGTTTTATGATACAGCCACAAGAGTGGCGGTATACTATAGCCAGCATGGCGTTCCCGCCTTGTGCGGGGGTGTATTTACCTCCACCCCCCCCAGTCTTTGGGAAGACTCAGGAATATTCCCAAAGGCTGTGAGCGGGGTCAGGTTGGGTCAGACGACCTATAGGAAGAAGGGACCAGTGGGGTTTAAAAACCCACCCCTCCCTTTGATACTTGCATTTTTTGCATTGCAGCACCTGGCCTCTCTCCCTTGTCAGTATGGGCATCACTGCCATGAGCCAAGATGGCGGCAGAGGCTTCAGCCCCTTAGGGAAACCTCGGCCGCCATCTTGGTTAAGGGCAGTGTTGCGCACGCAACTGCACAACAGCCAAGAAAGGTAGGTTAAACAAGGGAATGGTGGGGACTCCAAAGCTTTAGCCATGCGATCTGCAGCAGCGATCCTGCCGCAAATTGTTGAAGGGGAGTGCCGGGACCTGGGGCAGGCCTGTACCCAAGGGCCCTGGCATGTCTGGGGCCGGCCCTGCCTGCTCCTTTGCTTTATAGTGTCTGCAGCTTCCACTCACTTGGCCAGCTCAGACCTGTAAACAGATGACCTGCTGTCTGCAGGTCTTGCTTTCTCTGAAAGTGGGGGGGGAGGAGAGTTGTGAGTTTTCAAAATTGAGAGCCAGTGTGTCATAGTGGTTAGAGTGTTGGACAAAGACCTGGGAGACTAGGGTCTGAATCCCTACTCAGCCATGAAGCTTGCTAGATGATCCTGGGCCAGTCACTGCCCTTCTGCCTAACCAATCTCACAGGGTTGTTGTGGCAATTAAATGAGAAGGGCCAGAACTGTGTACTCCACCTTGAGCTCCTTGGAGAAAAGGTGGGATTTAAATACTGTTGCTGTTGCTGTTGCTATTGATGATGACGATGATGATGATAATAATAATAATAATAATAATAATAAATAATAATAATAATACTTTCCTCCTCAGAAAATTAAAGCATACTTTTTTCTTGTTTGTTTTGAGTGCCCTCTTTTCTGTGTCTTGCTTAAGGAGTGTATCCAACCTTGATGTGCTTATGGAAGGGGTGTGCAAGTAGTGCCTACCCAAGTGTGAAGGCCTGGACAAACACTGTGTTATTAACCAGTCTGTGTGAAAATACATATTTGGAAATGTCATTGGTGCTATCCTAAGCACATTTACTAAATGATGTCATACAGAACTTGAACTTCACAAAATATTTTCCAGTCACATCCTATGCAACCTTGTGTCTGGAGACCTAGAGCAGATAACACATTATTAAGAATCACTTTCCATAACTGTAAAGAGGTATGTCCACATGTGTGCATCCCAGACACCTAAATGAGGGGTGACAGCAGCATAAGAACATAGGCAGATGCCTTACACCAAACTTTTCTAGAAAAGTTACACTTTTATTGTTTTTATTACATTTCTAAGCTGCCCTGAGCTCTATTTTTAATAGTGGAAGGGCAGGATATAAATCTTCTTAATACATAAATATATATTCCATAGTGCTTGAAACTAGAGCCTAGGCATTTAATGCTGAAAATGTACATTAAAAAAAAGAGTTCTCATATCTTCCTTCAGCTTTTGTTGGTAATTACTAGCTACAAAAACAAATCAACTGGATAATGCAGCTATTAATAAGGTTAATTAGCAAATTAGCAAATAATTTGCATGATATGCATATTAGCCTGCCTATATTTGTGGGACTGGAATATGGCAACCCTACTTATACACAGACTATGTTTTTATCCCCCTTTAGGATGCACACCTTAACATGGTGAGGGGGTTTGAGAGTGTTGAAGAAGCTGAGAGCAATACAGCCAGGAGTCTAGACCAAGAGGCTAGACTCCTAGCAGGGGCACCCAAGGCGGAATGGTCAAAGCTGAGACACCAGACTAAGGTGCATCCAAACTCAAAAGAAGACAATGGTAAACCACCTCTGAATATCTCTTACCTCGAAAACCCTATGAACAGTTTATCCAAAATGCAACATGAGATAGTGCTGGAAGATGAGACCCCCAGGTCAGAAGGCACTCACCGAGCTACTGGGGAAGAACAAAGGACAAGTACGAGTAGCGCTGTGACTAATGATGCAGCTGGGTCAAAGCCGAAAGGAAGCCCAGAGGCTGATGCACACAGATGCAAAAGGAGAGTCCGGAGTTGTACGACGCACACTATAGGAACATGGAATGTGAGAAGCATGAACCAGGGAAAGCAAGAAATTGTCAAGCAAGAAATGGAATGCATCAACATTACAATACTTGGTGTGAGTGAATTAAAATGGACGGGAATGGGACATTTTCAATCAGGCAACTACAAAATATTTTATGCAGGAAATGAGAAATCAAGAAGAAACAGGGTTGCTTTAATAGTGAGAAGTGATGTAGCAAAAGCAATTAGGAGCTACAACACAAGGTCTGAGCGAGTGATATCAATGAGATTAAACAGGATATCTATTAACATAACATATGCTCCAACATCAAACACAGAAGAAGAATTGGAGAGATTTTACGCAGAAGTACAGGAGGAAATTGATCAAACACCCAAACAACATATGATGATAATCATGGGGGACTGGAACGCAAAAGTAGGGCATAGAGAAGAACTAGGAATTGTGGGAAATGGGGCTTAGGAGACAGAAATGAAGCAGGAGAAAGACTTATTGAATTCTGTGAAGCCAATAATTTGTTTCTTGCAAACACATTTTTTGAGCAACTGAAAAGAGGACTGTACACGTGGACATCACCAGATGGTCAATATAGAAATCAAATTGATTATATAATTGGCAACAGAAGATGGAGAAGTTCCATACTTTCTGCGAAAACAAGACCAGGAGCCGTAAAGATCATGAACTGGTCGTATTGAAAAGAGAGAAGGAAGCAAAAGCAAAAGCAGACAGAAACATGGTCAGAACCCTAAATGCAACAATACAGCGACTAGTACATAGGGCCAAAGAGAACTATTACAATAGTTATTGTATAGAAATAGAAGAGGACAACGAAAAGGGAAGAACAAGAGCCCTGTTACAAAAGATTAGAGAAATGAAACAGAAATTTAAAGCAAGAGTTGGGATGTTGAATAATCAACAGGGGAACACACTGACTGACCAAGATGAAATAAAAGGAAGATGGAAGCAATACACTGAAGTACTCTATAAAAGAGATGCCAGGATGACAGATTCATTCACAGAGAAACCATATCAGGAAGAACCAGAAATTTTAGAATGTGAGGTGAATGCTGCTCTTAAAATACTTGGAAGAAACAAATCACCAGGAACAGATACCATACCAATAGAGTTGCTACAAGTTACTGAGACTGAATCTGTTCAAATGTTGACAAAAATTTGTCAAGAAACATGGAAAACTAAACAATGGCCCACAGACAGGAACCGTTCAATATATATCCCAATTCCAAAGAAAGGGGATCCCAGGGAATGCAGTAATTATCAAACTATTGCCTTAATATCCCATGCAACTAAACTAATGCTCAAGATTCTACAAAAAAGGCTCTTACCATATATGGAGTGAGAAATGCCAGACGTCCAAGCTGGATTTAGAAAGGGAAGAGGCACCAGAGATCATATTGCAAGCATATGTTGGATAATGGAACGGAGCAAGGAATTTCAGAAGGAAATCACCCTGTGCTTTACAGATTACAGCAAAGCCTTTGACTGTGTAGATCATGAAAAACTATGGAATGCTTTAAGAGAAATGGGGGTGCCACAGCATCTGATTGTCCTGATGCGCACGCAATACTCTGGACAAGAGGCTACTGTAAGGACAGAATATGGAGAAACCAACTGGTTCCCCATCGGAAAGGGTGTGAGACGGGGGTGTATTTTATCACCCTATTTGTTTAATCTATACGCAGAACATATACAGAAAGTGGGATTGGACGAAGATGAAGGAGGTGTGAAAATTGGAGGGAGAAATATCAATAATTTAAGATATGCAGATGATACCATACTCTTAGCAGAAACCAGTAATGATTTGAAATGAATGCTGATGAAAGTTAAAGAGGAAAGCACAAAAACAGGCCTACAGCTGAACGTCAAAAAGACTAAAGTAATGACAACAGAAGATTTATGTAACTTTAAAGCTGACAATGAGGACATTGAACTTGTCAAGGATTATCAATACCTCGGCACAGTCATTAACCAAAATGGAGACCATAGTCAAGAAATCAGAAGAAGACTAGGAATGGGGAGAGCAGCTGTGAGAGAACTAGAAAAGGTCCTCAAATGCAAAGATGTATCACTGAACACTAAAGTCAGGATCATTCAGGCCATGGTATTCCCAATCTTTATGTATGGATGTGAAAGTTAGACAGTTAAAAATAATGGATAAGAGAAAAATCAACTCATTTGAAATGTGGTATTGGAGGAGAGCTTTGTGCATACCATGGACTGCGAAAAAGACAAATAATTGGGTGTTAGAACAAATTAAACCAGAACTGTCACTAGAAGCTAAAATGATGAAATAGGTTATCATACTTTGGACATATAATGAGAAGACATGATTCACTAGAAGAGACCATAATGCTGGGAAAAACAGAAGGGGGCAGAAAAAGAGGAAGGCGAAACAAGAGATGGATTGATTCCATAAAGGAAGCCACAAACCTGAACTTACAAGATCTGAACAGGGTAGTTCATGACAGATGCTCTTGGAGGTCACTGATTCATAGGGTCGCCATGAGTCGTAATCGACTTGAAGGCACACAACAACAAATGTTTATATCACTAAGAGGCAAAAAACCTGTGTGTTTTAAGAACATACCTATAGCCAACAGATATTTCCATCAGACATTAAAAAGTAGGGAAATTGGGCAGTTATAGTGAATGCACCAGGCGAGCAGGAGACCTGAACTCCTCTCTGAGATATTGTTTGGCCCTACAAATTTGTCAAAATGCAAACACAATTTGGGTTAGTCTTTCACAGTCCAATCCACTTCCTGTGAAGTTTGGAAGAATTTGGTAACATGTACATTTGAGCATATGGTGAGTGGTGGCAACACCTGTCATCTCCAAAGATCATTACAATTTTGTACGTTTGTTGGTGTTCTTACTTTGTTTCCTTTCGGCGTTACTACCATTTCTACAGAGAATCTAACTAGAAAATTATATTTCTCTCATTATTCATCCTAGAAATTGGTGTCAAATGTATTTTTATTAATTTCAAAGTCCATTTATTGGCCAACGTCATATGATGGTGAAGACAGCCTTTTGTGTTTAAAACTGGAGGTTATGCTCTATTTCTATTCTGGGTGCATTAACAGTTGAATCTGAAACTGCAATTTGATGTAAAATTAGACTGATTCCAATATGTTGCTTCTTAAGCAATGACTCTAGCTGTTCAAAAAACCAAACTAGGCCTGCCCAAGATGCGTGTTTTCAGCCTGCTATGCTTAAACCACTCCACTTAAGGAAAGGTGGGCATGGTCAATTAAAAACATAGAGCATACCTAGAAATTTGCTAGAATATATTTCACCTCCCACTGTTTTATCTTGTGCAAACTGAGACACTCCTCATGTCCGTTGGAAACTATTCTGCAGAATAGTCAGTGCCAGTATTCCACAATTGTTTTTGTGGTTTTAGTGTTGCAAAGTGATTCTATACTTCATATATTCACAGAAACAGAAGCAAAAGAAAATGATTTACTTTAGGAAATGTCACTAAAACTGCAAAGGAAATCAAACATATTTAAAGTGACTATCTGAATTATATCAACTGTCTTAATATTGTTGCTTCCTCCCTGCTAAAACAAGATCAGCACAGCACATGTCTTGTTTCTGTTATTTGGGCTGATTGCATGTGTTGCCACCACTCACCATATGCTCAGAAACACACATTAAATTCTTCCCAGGTAGTGGATTAGACTGTGAAAGACCAACCCAAATCGTGTTTGTATTTTGACAAATTTGTATTTTGACAAATTTGTAGGACAGTATCTCAGATAGGAGGTCAGGTATATAGCTGCCCAATTTCCCTGCTTTTTAATGTTTGATAGAAATATCTGTTGGCAATAGGTATGTTCTTAAACTGCAAAGTTTTGTTTTTGTTTTGTTTTGTTTTTACTTTGAGTGAATTTCTGTGGTTTTCAGTCCAGGAGGTAAGAAATAGGATCCTATGCGAGTTTGTGGAGAATGAATTGATTATTTGAATGCTTATTGAGTTCAATGGGATTTACTCCCCTGCAATCATGGTTAGGATAGCTAACTGACCACAATGGATAGGGAGGGGAGGAGGAGTAAGGGGAAGGGGGGAAGGGGGGGAAGAGGGGAGGAGGGGAGTGGGAGCAGCAGGAGGGGAAGGGGAAGAGGAGGGCAGGTTAGATCATTTGCATGCTTATTGAGTTCACTGGGATTTTCTCCTGTGCAATCATGCTTAGGATAGGTGAAACTGACCATGGGGGAGGAGGAGAAGAGAGAAGGAGGGAGGGCTGAATTGGGCAGGGGAAGAGGAAGAGTAAGAAGGAAGAGGGAGGGGAAAAAGAAGGGAGGAGGAACAGAGAGGACAGGGAAGAAGGGGAGGGGAAGGAGAGGGGGGAAGGAGAGGAGAAGGGAAGGAGGGGAAAGCCAGGTCTGATCATTTGCATGCTTATCGAGTGCAATGGGATTTACTCCTTTGCAATCATGGCTGGGATAGGTAAAACTGACCATGGGGGAGGGGAGGGCCAAAAGGGAGGTGATGGGAGGAAGGAGGAGGGGAGGGGAGATTCGATCATTTGCATGCTTATTGAGTTCAGTGGGATTTACTCCTGTGCAATCATGCTTAAGATAGGTAAAAGTGACCATGGGGGAGGAGGAAGGGGAAGGGAGAGGGGGGTTGGAGAAGGAGGAGGTTGAAGAGGGGATTGGAGGAGGAGGGGGAGGGAGAGACAAAGGAGGAGGAGGGAAGGGGCAAGAAGGAGGAGACAGGAGGGAGGAGGATGGGAGGGCAGGTTTTATCATTTGCATGCTTTTGGAGTTCAGTGGGATTTACTCCTGTGCAATCATCCTTAGGATAGGTGAAACTGACCTGGGGGAGGGGCAAGGTGGGGACCAGGAGGGCAGGAAGGGGAAGAGGAGGGAGGAAGGGGGAGGGGAATATTGGATGGGTGGGTACTGGCCAGCAGGGAAGCCCCTTTCCTTTCCAAAAGTAAAACATTGTAAACAATATCATTGTTTTTCAGCGTTTCAGCACCTTTTTATTCTACAGCAGGCACATGTTGTCTGCCACCTAAATATAAACCAAACCTGTCACTGGTCACACCCACAGCAGACCTTTATTTCACTTTAGACAATTATGGCTTCTTCCAAAAAATCCTGGGAAGTGTAGTTAGTGAAGGGTGCTGAGAGTTGCTAGGAGATGCTGTGTTCCCCTCACAGAGCTTCAATCAGAGTGGCTGACTGTTAAATCACTCTAGCCAGTGGAGCTCTGTCAGGGGAATAGAAGTCTCCTCTCAGCACCCTTCACAAACTACACTTCCCAGGATTCTTTGTGGGAAGCCATGGCTGTCTAAAGTGAAATAAAAGTCTGCTGTGGGTGAGGCCTCCTGATTAGCCAAGCCAAACAGCTGTGAGTCTGGCTTTTAGAACACTGACAGTTGGTTTTTGCTGCACATTCCCCTGCTTAACATTGACTTTAATGTTAAATTTCTTAAATTAATTAAAAATCAGCTAGGCATTTTTTTTACTTTTAAACTGCAGAAGATGAAGGTCAGAGTATGGGACAAGGTCAGTAACAGGATTACAGGTATTCTGTGAACATGGCTGATTTTTAATGAATTTCAACACAGTATAACTGACAGAAAAAGTTGAAAGGTGTCTTTCTCTTTTTACACTTTTATTTTACATTTTTAACTCTTGATTCTCTCTGACTGTTTTGTGTGGCACCACTAAAATTTAGAGGGTTGTATAGTAAGTGTTTCTGAGTTCAGGACCATACGTTTTGTAAGGTTTTGTTTTGAAATGAGTTTATGTGAAGATTCAGAATGGCATGGGGGTATTTTAAATTTAACATTGTGGAATGTGAAAATCCATGCTGGCTATAGTGTACAGCCACTCTTGTGGCTATATAATGAACAGAAGGGTCTCCTAGCACCACCTGCTGCTTCATTAACCATAGGAAACTGCATCCCATCAATAGCCAATGTCCTCACTTTTTTAAGATAATAAGGTCTGATACTCATCACAACCTCACTAGTATATGGATTAAGAACAATGATGTTTGTGGATGGCAAGAAAGAGGAGGATTCTAGCACTGGGATTAATTCTAGCCCTCTGCACATATAACTCATCTGGGGAGCAGAACCCAGTAGAGACAGGTGCAGGACCAGCATGGCTATGTTGGCAGCAACCCCAACTTTCTTGTGTTTAGATTTACATTTGAGTTCTGGTTCTGGATCATTTTGCAAATGTTTTCCACAATATTAGTGAGAATCTCAGTCTTGATACTTTGGTGTGCAACTGTTTTAAAGCTAACCAGAGAAGGAAGAGGCTTATTTCTCAGCGCTGCATTCATGGCCGGTGCTTGCACTGGCAGTTGCAATACCAACGAGCAGTGTAGATGAATTGGTACTGAGCTCCAAAAGCAATGTCAGCAATGTCCTGAAACAAAGATTGATGTGGAAGTTGAAGATAGATGGCAAGGGAGTACTGTCCTGTTTTGTGAGAAAATTCATCTGCTTCACTTAACTAACATGATTGATCAAAAACTGTTAGCCATGCAGTTGTACACATTGTCCATTCATTATAAAATTTGCTTACAATATAAATAGTTTTGCACATTGATATCAAGACAACAGCTAGTTCTGTATTTTAGAAATACAGCAAGCAAAAGTTCATCATTCCCTTAAGCACTACAAATTTCTAACACTCTATAGCCAAGTAGGCAGTTTCCCTTTCCTCAGCCTCAAATGTTGGAGGGTGAAATGATATCATACTACCCATTCCTGGGAAGATAGGGGAAAAGTGGCATGAAGTGGTGGCAGTTCCATGTTTTTTGGATGTCCTAATCCTCATCCCACACCAATCAAATGCTATATGAGAATTGGTCATAATAAGGGAATTGGTCATAATAAGGGAACTTAGGCTGCAGTCTGATACACACTTACTGGGGAGTAAGTCTCATTGAACCCAATGGAGCTTACTTCTGAGTAGACGTATTGGATTACAGCCTTAGCCCTTGCATTTTGGTCCTGATTAGGGTTGCCAGGCTCAGGGCCTGAGAATGATTCTGTATCTTTCAGAGAAGAGACAATTCAGCCAAGTACAGGTTTTCTTGCAACATTGTAATGGGAAAAACCACAAGGTGAAATTCTCCCTCCCCCCTGCACAACTTTTAAAGATACAAGAGACCTCTTGGGCCTCCTGCGATTTCAGGGGTGGGCCCTAGTGATGTCACTCCCCTGGGCACTTTTCTATTCACCCTCCCCACTCACTTCCCCCAGGCACTTTCCTACCTTCCACTCACTCATTATCCCACTTTCCTACCCACACACTCCCCCAGACACTTTCGTAACCACTGAGAGCACTCATTGCCCCAGGCAATTTCTGACTCTCTCCATCTCACTCACTCTCCCAGGCTCTTTCCTACCCCCCCACTCATTCCTCCAGGCATTTTCCTATCCCCCCACTCACCACCTTCTGTTGTTGGCCCCTTGTGTTGGGTGCTTACAGGCCTCCCTCCCGCTCAACCATTGGGGAGGCCTGGGCTTGCTTGCTGCTGCCGCCACCTATCTTACAACCTCTTGCATGGCCTCTCACATGACCCTGTTACCTCTTGCCTGACCCTTGACCCCTTGCCTGCCTGGAGATTGGGGTGAATCCCCTGGAGACTGGGGGAGAAACCCTCAAACCTGGAGTCTGGGTAAAATCTGGACAGCTGGCAATGCTATTTTTAATATTTTATTAATACTTCTGATTTCATCTGATGGTAATTAGTTTTAACTTGCTTTTGGAGTTATAGTTTGTATATGATTGTATTGTACTTTTTTCTTGTTGTTTGGCTGTATTATTTTGCATAGTTTGCATTTTATATTTTTATGAGCATGGGGATTGGAATGGATGATTCCTGTGGGTCCCCTTTCCAGCCTCTGATTTGGGATCCTATGCCTTGGAATGAGGAACTCACTCTGCTTGTCAGATGAGTCTCTCCTTTGTTAAACAAATAGAGTGGCCAGGTAAGATAATGGGTCTATTAGTTGCCCAGCAATGGTGAATGGGCCAGGAAGACCCTTTTGTCATTGAAACACTTCAGGAGAGTCCCCTCTCCTAGAGCCCAGGAGAGTTTTGTAGTTTTAGTTGTCTAGAGAATGGCTGGGGCTGCAGGCAGGGACAGAGGCTATCTCTCTGCAGGATGGCTATAGGATGCCTCCTATAACCCTGATATTGGACTGCTGATGCCTTGAACCCCTCCATCCTAAGCTCAGGTTGGAATGTGTGTAAATAAACCATATTTCATAAAGACACCGCAGTCTCCACTGACCTTCTTTCCCAAAGAAAACCAAACCCTGGAGAAGCGCAGGGACCCCTGAAATCTCACCACTCGGAGATTGGGGAGGGGCACAACAATATGTTCAAATAGGGTGACTGATAAATATAATGAATAATAACAATACCTGGATATCTTTAAAAGAGGATTAGATAAATCCATGGAGGATAAGGCTATCAATAGCTACTAGGCATGATGGTTATGCTCTGCTTCCACTGTCAGAGGCAGTATGCCTTTGATTACCAGTTGCTGGGAATCACAAGGTGGGAGAGGCCTGTTGTGCTCTTATCCTGCTTGTGGACATCCCATAGACATCTGGTTGGCCACTGTGAGAATAGGATGTTGGCCTACATGGGTCTTTGGTCTGGTTCAGCAGGGTTTTTCATGTGTTCTCAAGTGTGGGGTCTGTACAGACTCTAATTTTTCTGTTTTACTTGATCAACCCCTGTTCAATTGTTTTGTAGCTTCCTCAGTTATCAGACTCTGCAGAATGAGGCTATATAGATCAGATGGGTTTTTTAAAAAAATATAACTAGATTTTAATAAAAACAGTTTCAGATTAAAGAAAGGAATTTAACATCCTTCTTGTAAATACTGCTGGCAAATAATGCAATTTCACATTTTTCAGACTTAAAAAACAATCTAATGCTTAAGTCAATCCTAATTACTTTGGTTAGAGAATGATTTAAGGTATGATTATCTGGGGATAGCCAGAGAGTTTTCCTGCTAATTAATTTTGAAACATTATTAATGTTAATAATCAGAGCTCATTATATCCAATTCAGGCAGGAATTTACTGATTGCAGATTGTTAACATCTCCAGAATAGTGAGCAAAACAAAAGACATAAATTTTCTCACTCTTAGTGCAGCACCCATAAATCATTGCTGTTTTGTAATACTTTTTAAACATAATTAGAGAACAAAGCACTGATAATCATAAGAAAAAAGTAATGTCTTGTAAATCACAATAATTAACTGAGTGAATAAATGTAATTCTTAACACTTAATTACAGAAGCTACTAGGCATCCCAAAGGTGGGACAAAGAACATACTGTTGCTAAACTGAAAATTTCTACCACTTAAAAAAAAAAAACCCAGATAAGCAGAAAAAGATAGCTTTTAGAGAAATTTCATGCATTGCCATAAGGAAAATCAGCCAGATATCACAGTGATAGTGAGGGTAGGGGTCAATAAGGGATTAGGCCTGAGGAAGTGCTGTAGGGTTGCCAGGCTCAGGGCCTGAGACTCATCCTGTATCTTTAGGAGAAGAGAAAGTCAGCCAAGTGCAGGTGTTCTTGCAACAGTATAATGGGAAAAACCACAAGGTGGAATTCTCCCTTCCCCCTCCACAACTTTTAAAGATACAGAAGACATCTTGGAGGCCAGGCCTGAAATCGCAGGAGGCCCAAGAGGTCTCTTGTATCTTTAAAAGTTGTGCAGGGGGAAGGGAGAATTCCACCTTGTGGTTTTTCCCATTACAGTGTTTCAAGAACACCTGCACTTGGCAGACTTTGGTTGCTTTCACACATGGGGCTAATAGCGCTGGTTTAACGGATTAAAAAGGTAGCGCTTTGTTCCGGATTTCAAAAATCCCTTTCACACGGCAGTACCTGTTATACCGGCATTTTGCGCAACAGTCTTTCACACACAGAGCAGAGTTTTTCTCCCCCTCCCTTCATTCGGCCTCATGCGACACCGGATGAACAGGTCTTCATCTACCTTTAGTTTGAGGCCTGTTCTTTCGGTGCATGGGGGGGTTGAAAGAGGTCCAATCGCGATCATGATCAGCTGAGAGGAGCGATTGTGATCAGCTGAGAGGCACGGCAGCACAGCAGCAGAGGCTCTGGTTGAGCACAAGCAGCAGCAGCACAGGCTGAGTGAAGGCTGCATGCTGGGAGGGCTGTTGGTAAGGGTGGGAACGCATTGCATGCTGGGAGGGCTGTCATGTGAGCAGCGGCAGCTAGCGCAAAACTCCCACAATCTTCTGGGTTCCCAGCCTGCTGTCGGAATTTTTCTGGTATCATTTATTGCGGAAATTAGCGCTAAACTTCCACTACATTCCATCAGAATTCCGGAGCTACCCGTTATGTCATGTGAAAGCTCAGATTTAATGCGCAAATTAACAGGAAATAAATCATCAGAATAACAGAATAAAGTGCAGTGTGAAAGCACCCCTTCTCTTCTCCTAAAGATGCAGGATCAGTCTCAGGCCCTGAACCTGGCAACCCTAGCTGCTGTTGTTACTCCCCCCATGTCCTGGGTTTTTAGTGAGTGGAGTGGAACTAATTATCACATGATGCTTGTCCTTTTCTTTTTCTTCTATCCCTTTCTTCTTCCTTTATGTGCAACAAATGTATCTTTGATTATTTGATATGACTAGGGGTTGGGATGAAATTTCTGTCAGTTTTGGTTCTCACCGTTTCTCATTTTTTCAATCTTCAATGCAGTTCTTGACAGCTCTTTGGTCCTCCCATCCCAATAGCCAGCCAACGATACCACATTAAGCATGGCTAAGTTGCTGTCATTCCCATGCCTTCTCCCTCAAGGGATGGAACAAATCTACCCCCAGCCACCAATGAGCTCCGGACAATGGCAATGTTCTTACAAGTAGGACATCCTGGACCTTAAAGTCATTATTCTCTTGTAGATTAGCAATCACAGATTTCAAGTAAATTGAAAGGGTGTGATTATTTTTAAGCAATTCTGTGTTTATCCACCTGTTATTTTTCTCCCCCAATTTGATTCTAATTTTGAATTGCAAAACTTGATGTTATCTCAGCAGGAAATAATACAACCAAGCTAGATTCCCCTTAGCACAAAATAAAGGAATAATACACATTTGCAATATTTACTTTGTGACTTTGTGAGGATTAACGTTGCCTTTAGAAAAGAAATATTTGCCATTTTACATTTTTGTTGTAGGCATGCACATTTAAATAATATTTGCCAGTTATAAAAGTCACAGCATTTTTTCTTTAGGGTACAACAGTAAGAATGGTTATCTGTAATCTGGGGTGGGGGGATATTCTTAAAATTTGCTTCAATCGCTCAGAATGGAGAGTTTGTCAATTGTCAATTTCATCTGCATTCTCTTGTTGAAATCTCCTTTAGAAGGTTGCCCAATTTACAGAAGCAGCTATTAATGAGGGAACTGTTTACCTTTTGGGAAAGGGAATGCTATGGAAAATGGAGTCAGGAAAGACTTGGCACATGTGCAGCATTCAGTGCACAGTCCTTTGGATCCCAGCCAATATATCTCCAATTCAGTTACCCAAGGCTTATTTTTCAAAGTTAGCTGTACAGTGGATTAGATTGCTATATTTGTAATCAATGTAATATTCCACATATTTGCAAAATAGTCTTTGGACTTCTATACTATCTAATCAATTTGTGTGTTGAATGACCACATTATTAAAAACCTATTAACCGTAATTGCAGTTGTGCACATATTATGCCCATCTATTTTTAAAATGTGACTTTTGTAGTCCATTGTTAAGCATAATTCAGCATAACTGAAAGGACCATTAGATTGTTAAATAGCAGTCACTGGATTACAGTTCAATGATCAATAACTCATTTCTTATTTCTTGTCTTGTGCAAACTTTTTGTGAAAGACTTTGTTAAATATCCCTTTCTAATGAGTGTGCTTTCTGACATTGTCTTATTGATTCAGAAGTCATTAAAATATGTTTAAGCCTTGCAAACATTATTGTTTTTTTATTTAGTCATTAGGAAATTATTTGAGCACCTGTCTGAAGTATGACACACAGGGGCTTTAGTTAAAGGATGGACTACTTGTTCAGGACCATACAGAAATACATCTCAAGCCACAGGGACATTGACATGAGCAGCATATTTATGTTACCTTTACACATGTGGGTCATATGCTTCATTTACACTAGACACAATAGCACATTATACTGAGTGCATGGAGAAATGTCCACATGTTTATTTGACTTCATGGAACCAACATGCATTCAACTCTATAGGTGTGACACTTCCTTTCTAGCCCTCTTCTGGCATTATCAAGCATATGGGTAGAGCTAGACTGTGAGGACACTCATTTAGCTCTATCCCTGAGATTGCACAAATTTCCCATAATAAAGGCGCACTGCTAAGACTGAGAGCATTTTGTAACCAATGAAGCTCCCTGTGCAATTGAGAACACTGATATTAATCCTGCCTATTGACTTTGGGCGGAGGTCTCCCTAGCAGGATACAGTAACCCAGTTCTGCCTTGTTTAGTAGGACTCAGAGAGCACTTTAGCTACAAACTACATTGAATCATATTGCCCAAACAATTTCTGCTGCTAATGATAGGAGGAAATTCTGGTGCATGCAACCTCCCACTTCAAGTATCCAAAACAGGTGATTCTCCTTCAGAAATAATCATGAACAACTTGGGCTACTTATGGTGAACGGTGGATCATATAGTATTGTGCTAGATTATGATGTGATTCTTGAATTGCATGTGTTTTCTCATTATATCGAAATAGAGTACAATAGTTCTTTAAGAAGGCATTTAGTTCCTTTGGGAAGATAAGTAAATATGTAATTATTTATATATGAAAATACTTTGCAATCAGCGGTAAAATTTCACTATATGTAAATTAATTGAATATGCCTGTTTTGAATGAACTGTGATAACAGCAGAAATACTTCTGAAATTGTAATGCATTATGCTTAATCCACTGACTAGATAAAACTGTACAGAATTGCTGACTTTGTCTGAATGCTTCCCGCTAGCATATTATTTCTGCTCCCACAATGTCGGTAACAATGAAAAGTTCTCTTTTCAGTCTAACACTCCTGCTTTCAGTACACAGAAGATTTATAACAAAAAGTCTGTTGAATGTGAATAAATTTGTTGCACATCCTGCAATTTCAATATTCAAGCTCTAGAATAAGAGAGTTACAAAAAAGACCTCTACGTTTAAGCACAGACCCTGTGCTATGGTCACTCCACCACCATTTATGCAGGGAAGCTGTTCCTCCCATCCCCCTCTCACTTGCTTAAAGGAAGGCTCTTGGGCTCTCTCCTTGCAGGTGGGGATGGAAGGATCTGTCAATTTCAGTTCTCTCATTTTTCCAGTCTTAAATTCAGTTTTCCACATTTCTGCATCAATTTGCATTTTCAAAAAAATAATAGTCATGAAACTTCTTCAGCATGAGACCAACCACTTTGCATTGCCATTTGGCTCAAATGAATGCTTTGTCTGAGGTTCTTGGGACCTGTTTGAACCACCCTGCTGAATGCTGGGCAGCAGAACAGGATGGGAAAGCAGCCTCTTCCGTCGGCTCATCTTCATGGTGAGTTGGCAATGAGAACCTCACCTTAGTTAAACAGGTGATTCTGGGTTCAGACAGGGGCAGTGTTGTACAAGAACAGAGATGAAGGCACAATCATGCTCTTCTACTCATATACAGATTCCTTGCCCACTGTTGCTTCTGCTGTCTTGCTGCAGTTCTTGTTGCTTGGGATGCCTTGCTGCACTAGTTAATAAAGTTGTGATAATTACATCAAATCCGTGTGTCATGAGGCTTCTCTCCAAGGGTATGGAGTCAAAGTTGCTTTCATTATTTTATATTTTTCCCTATTTTGTTATGGTGAATATGAAAATAAAACATTATACAGCAATGACAACAACAAATGTTCTTCTGAGTGCAATTATAGTGGTTAATCTAATATAAAATGAACACTACCCATTTGTATAGCAATTCATTATGATTCCTACTGGATGGTTCTGTAGCTATTTTAATTCAGTTAATCTGACAATTTCATTCAGTTAAAGGGCCTTCCTAAGGCAGTCCATTATATTCCAAATTTTTGCAACCACAAATTTAGATGCAGCTAACAGATTAATTATTTGTTTTGTTTTTGTTTCATATTCATCAACATGATCAATTCCAGCATAATACCTACCATGTCAGTAATATATAATAACATTCTTCAAAATTTTTTTAATTTTGATGGGACAGTAACACCACAAATGTATGAAGTTCACATTACTTGCTTGACATATTCAACATCTAATCTGCTGTGTGTCGTAGATCCTAGTAAATTTATGTATATATGATTGTATATTGAATCTCTCTTCAGTTTAGTGACAATGGACTTAATGAGCTTTTTCCAATAATTTTCCATTAATGAAAAATATTTTATATATATTCTTTCTTAAAATAATACCATCACCATCTTATATATATTTGCTGCTAACTTTCTCTTTGTGCAAACACCTCTAATAGTCTGCTCAATACATCTACAGATCCTGCCACACTAATTTTATATCATATTTTGATTGGGTAACCTCCCTGGTAGACTGTGGAAATGCTGAGTGTGGACATAATATATGTGGACTTCAGCAAAGCTTTTGACAAAGTGCCCCATGACATTCTGATTAGCAAGCTAGCTAAATGTGGGCTATCAGATTGATCCACAGTTGGCTGCAGAATCATACTCAAAGAGTGCATATCAATGGTTCCTTCTCAAAGTGGGGGGAGGTAACAAGTGGGGAACTGCAGGGCTCAGTCCTGAGCCCAGTGCTCTTCAACATCTTTATTAATGACTTGGAGGAGGAGGTGCATGGAATGCATATCAAATGCCGCCCTGGGCTCCTGCTGGGAGGAAGGGCAGGATATAATAATAATAATAATAATAATAATAATAATAATAATAATAATAATAATAATAAATGTGCAGATGATACAAAATTGGGAAGGAAAGCTAATACTCTGGAAGACAGAAACAAAATTCAAAAGGACTTTGATAGGCTGGAGTATTGGGCTGAAAACAACAGAATGAAATTTAACAGGGATAAATGCAAAGTTCTACATCTAGGAAAAAGAAACCAAATGTGTAGTTATAAGATGGGGGATACTTGGCTCAGCAATAGTACATGTGAGAAGGATCTTGGGATTGTTGTTGATCACAAGCCAACAGTGCAATGTGGCTGCAAAAAGGCAAATGCTATTTTAGGCCACATCACATCATAGAAGAAGTATAATTTCCAAATCGTGTGAAGTACTAATTTCCCTCTATTTGGCACTTGTTATGCCTTCTCTTGAGTTCTGTGCCCACTCCTGGACATCACACTTTAAGAAGGATGCAGACAAACTGGAACGGGTTCCGAGGAGACAACAGGGATGATCAGAGGACTAGAAACAAAGTTCTATGAGGAGAGCCTGAAAGAACTGGGCATGTTTAGCCTTGAGAAGAGAAGACTGAAGGAAAATATGATAGCACTCTTCAAGTACTTGAAAGGTCAATCAACCCAGAGTGCAGAACACGGAATAATGGGCTCAAGGTACAGGAAGCCAGATTTTGGCTGAACCTCCGGAAAGACTTCCTAACGTTAGAGCAGTTAGAAAATGGAATCAATTACCTAGGGATGTGGTGGGCTCTCCAACACTGAAGGCATTTAAGAGGCAACTGGACAACCACATGTCGGGTATGATTTAAATTGGTTTTCTGCATTGTGCAGAGGAGGACTCGATGGCCTTATAGGCCCCTTCCAACTCTACTGTTCTATGATTCCTTGGTTCTTTTTTATTATACCTTTTCTGACTGAAATGCTATATCTGCAAGGAAGCTAGTATAACATTGGAGTTAAAAAGAAGAGCCCTAGCTGAGTAGTAGTCCACATATTTTACTTGCAGAAGGTCCCAGGTTCAATTCCTTGCATCTCCAGGTAAGGCTGGGAAAGAGTTTTGCCACTAGCTTGCAGCCAGTCATTGCAGAACAGGAATGGGGAACCTATGGCCCTGCAGATGATTTTGGTTTCCAGTGCCCTTCATCATTGACCATTTGCCATGCTGATTAGGGCTGATGAGAGTTGGAGTCTAATATCTGGAGGATCATATTTCCGTCCCTGGTGTAGTCATTTCTGAGCTGGATACATCAATGATTTGGCTTGATATAAAGCTTTTTCATATGAGTTTGACTCTGGAGTTTTCATTGCAGCTCACTGGCTGACCTATTGGGGCTAGTGGCCTGGAAACAGACTGGTAGGCAAGCCAGCCATTCAGGAGAAAGTAAAATAATCAGTGAACAACTCAGCCTACAATGGTATGATGTGTTGGTCAGACTCGAAAGTTATGCCAGTCAGAAGCGTGTGTGTACAAAGAATTTTACTCCAGAATGAAGGTTCCAACTGGAGAATCTACCATATCATATTTAATATTTCTTGGTGAACTCCTTTGAATGATTTGGTTTTGTTCCAATATGTCAGGAAGGGTCTCCAATTATCCATGAATGTAAATTGTCTGCTTCCTCAGATTCTTTTGTAATGAGTAATTTTCACTGACAGTCACCAAAGTTTGCCAAACACTTTCAAGTGCACAGAAGGTAAGCTTCATTTCTTCCAATATTTTACAACTTGTTATATATGGGTCATAATTAGCAAATTGTTTACTTTGATAGTTTTTTAATTGATTGTCCAAAGTATTTGTACAACAAAACTTCTGGTTTTAAAGGTATTATTTTCCCTATAATATTTTTAATAGTTGTGAGACTATGTCACAATTTTATAAGCTAGATGGTGCATTTTTTGTTTGCTAGGCCACCTGATCCCTACTGGGCTGAAAGCTGTGAAACATCTTTCAGGTGCCCCTGTTGTCTAAGGTATGGTGACTGCGGAAAGAGCATTTTCAGGGGTGTAACATGTGATTATCTCCCCAGGGAAATTCACCTGTTGCCCACTGTAATTTTTTCTTAGTGCTAGGCAAAGATCCTTTTTATTTCCCCAGGCTTTTAACTGGTGAGAAGACTGCATTGCAGCCACAGTCGGGAAATGAAGAGTTGAGACAAGGTGAAGTGTTGGTGAAAGAAAGGCCATGTTTATTTTTATAAAGCCAATTAAGTGATTCATTACATCTGCAGAGATAAAGTACAGGATAGAATTCTTAACCAATTGGGCAAGGATACCCTGACATGGGAAAAGGGGTGGTCCAAGCCTATTCCCCTTCCCCGGGCCCCAGCCCCACAGGGTGGTTAGGGAGGCCTTCCTGCTCCATCCCCTCCCAGGGCCTCACAACTCTGAGTGGGTGTTAGAGATTATTCCCAAAAGTGAACTTTATCCTGCCAACAGGCCTCACCAACCCAGAAGGCAAACCTCAGGTCCCACCTTTCACCTTTAAGGGTGCCTAAGGGTTCTCACCAAGTCCTACTCTGTGAAATTCCTGCATATATCCACCACAAAGAGGACAAGCCTCAGCTTAGTCCCTCTTTTCCCACCTGCAGCCAATAATTCCATGCAGGGCACTCTGCAGATAAGTCATAAACAGATCATCTGGCCAGTAAAGATCAGCCCTGCCACACTTCTGCAGATGAAGTATTACCTCGCCCTGCCAATCAGTAAGAGAAATCCAGACTTCCCTGTTCCTTTTTTTTTTAGCCTTGTTCAGGCTCCTAGGGTCAATTCCCACCCTCCAAATCCTCCTAGGGAGGATGTTGGACCAAACAATCAAGGTTCCAGGCCACCGGGTATGTATGACATCAAAATCCAGGCAAAACACTATGATGAGGGCTTCGACCTTCAACAGTCCCAGGTCAGTGCCTCCCAGATGTTTAACCAAAACCTGAGGAGAGTGCTGCACCAAGGAAGGGTCAAAAACTGTTGGTAGGAGGTGTTCCCACAACATGCCATGTCTATCCAGCCACTGGACTGAAGCGCAATGGCTGAGCCCCAACTGGGTTCTGTGTCTGGTCTGAAATGCCCTCTTCTTGGCCCAGAACAGCATGCTGTGGCCACATATGAGTACCTTGACTCTCTGCAGCACCTTTCAAGCTGTTAAAATAGAAACAATTTACAAGGCACTCACTAGAGCGACAATCATTGAGGGCCTTTGATTGGCCTCACATAAGCTCGGAAAGCGGCTGATCTCCTGATCTCCTGTATATCAGTGCCCCCAAAGCCCAAATTAGCCACAGTAGAAGCTGCAACAATTCTGAAGGAATGCAATTCTGAAGGAAGAACTGCCCAGGATCAAGACCCAAACCTGACAAGGCCCATCTGGTTGTGGTCCAAAATTAAAATTTAGTCAAAGACTGACCATCCTGATGACAAAAGAGTGGCCCTCCAAAATGGCCCCTAAGGTGCAACCATGAGCCCAATGCCTAGACCGGGCACAACCCCTCCACAGGGGAAGGGGCCAAAGTGATGACTGACCCATGGCCCCTCTGTTCAATCTTGGACATGTGCAGCCAGATCTGAATACTGCTGCACCTACTGTAGCATCACCTGCCTCCAAAGTCCAAACAGACCTGTCATTCTTAGGGAAAGTAAGTAACTCATCCATACAACAAGCCCCCCAAAATGCTGTAACAGCAACAACATGAAACAAAACAGTCTAGTAGCTGGAACTACATAAAGACTCTCAAAGCCCATAAAGGCCCAACAAAATAGCTGGTGAAATAGGGCAACAAGAGTTGGGCACAGGAGGATGGGCACAGATCCACCCCTCAAGCATTTTCCTAATCCTAAAATCACCTGAGGAGTCAGGCACACCTTTAAGCTTGGCCAAAACCCAATACCTGCTAACTTACCCCTGATAGTCTTCACAGAAAGGCCCTGCTGCTGAAGAATTACACAAAATTCCACCAGCTGGTCCACAGAGATAGGCCAAAGGAGCAGATACCCATTTTTAAATTAAAAACACCAAATTCCCTACCTGATCTTAAATAAGAGGCTCTTGTGCTGGTGGCAAGAGACAGCATTGTGACCTTCTCAGTTTCAAGCTGCCAAGTTCCCACAGAGCCTTTGGCATTGGCTCTGGGTGAAGTCTGGCAAAAGGTGCCAACTCCCAAAAATGTGACATCTGATGGCAGGAAAGAGCATCAGCCATGCCGTTGTCCAGGCTGGGAACATGGCAACCAAGAAAAATAATATTAAATCTAAGGCACTGGATCACACAAGTGCACACCAAAACCATCACTGTAGGATTCCTAGAAATAAGGGAATTGATAACATGCACCATGGCCTGGTTATCACACCAATAATGGACCACGGAGTTAGCTAATTTATCTGCCCACAGATGAACAGCAACCACTACAGGGAAGAACTCTATAAAGGTCAAATCCCTCATGATTCCAGCCTCAGCCCATGCTGCCAGCCGTGCCTCGGCCCACCAGCTATCCTGAAAAATGACCCCAAAAGCCAGAGCACCAGAGGCATCAGAGTTAATTTACAGCTCTGCATCGCACAATAAGTCCTCCTGCCAAAAGGAAACCCCATTAAACTAATCTAAAAATTGTGCCCAAACTAGAAAATCTTCCTTCACATCCCAGGTAACCCTAATCCTATGATGAGGTCTGCTGGGGCCTTTCATCCTGCAAAGGAATGCTCTGCCGGGGCTGTAACCAACATTTAAATGCCCTACCAACTCCGGAAGCTCCCTAAGGAAAACCTTTTCAGCACCAAACCCTGCTCTTCAATTCACCCAAGCCTGTGCCACCGAGTCAAGCTCAATTCCCAAAAAGGTAAGCACAGCAGCAGGGCCCTCAGTTTTCTCCTTGGCCAGAGGCACTCCCAGCTTTGCAGTTACATGTCCAAATGCAGACATAAGTTTAAAACACTGCAGGTGGGTCCAGACAAAAGAAAACCATCAAGATAATGAACTACTGCACTACAGCCAGCCTACCTCCAAACTCAAGGAATGTGCTGAAGTGCTCAAAAGCTGAACATGATATAAAACGTCCCATGGGCAGAGCTCGATCTACATAAAATAATTCCCTGAAAGAAAACCTCAGTAGATTGAGGTCCAAAGGATGGACTGGCAGGAGGCAAGATGCTGACTTGATATCACACTTTCCCATGAGAGCGCCAGAGCCAAAACGCCACACCATAACAACTGCACTATCAAAGGAAGCATAGCATACTAAACACAAAGGCTCAGGGATAGCATCATTCACAGACTGCCCCCTAAGGTAAGACAGACAATGAATGAGGTGATAATGCCCAGGATCTCTCTTAGGAACAAGGCACAAAGGAGATACCCTCAAAGTGGGCATAAGAGGGCTCTCAAAAGGACCTCTTTGCCAATTTTCACCTGTGACCACCCCCTCCATCCCAGTTAGACTTCAGATTCCCAAATGTGTAAGGTTTATGCTCCGCAACGACTGGAATCCGGAAAGCATAACTGAAACCTTCCCCCAAATAAACTGCATCAGCACGATTAGGGTAGCGATACAACAAAGCCAAAAGCCTCTGAACCCTAATCAAGGTGAGCCCCCTTACCCAGAGGCTGCCCACCAGCTCCCAGCTTCTTCTCACGCTGTGCCCCCTTGAAGGCCCATGCCCTAGGGCAGCCTTTCTCAACTAGTGGACCACCAAGTGTTGTTGGACCACAACTCCCATCAGCCTCAGCCAGCATTGCCAATGGTCAGGAAAGATGGGAATTGTGGTCCAACAACATCTGGTGGCCCACTAGTTGGGAAATGCTGCCCTAGGGCAACCCATAAACCCATATAGGAATGGGAGCCAGCAGAGATGGAACTCTCATGCCTGAATTTACAGGGGTTCCTATTACAGAAGCCTTTTGCACTGAACTCCCAACTGAGTAGGCAGGGTTGAACCCCCTGCCCCATGGACCCACAGGAAGGCACCAATGTGGGACACTTACCCAACAAATGTACACTGTCGGCCCTATCCCCTTGAACAGGGCAGGTCATCATCATATACTGCAGCCACAATTCCGGGTCCTTCCTCTTCCACTTCAATCAACACCAGCCCTCATCCTAAAGAAGTCATCATAGGCCAACCACACTGACCCCATAAATTCAGTGTGAGCCCTAAGAATAATATCCAGGCATGTTACAAAAATGGAAGCCCCCATATGTTACCACTGAATCAGAAACGCTGCCAACCAATTGCCCAAGTGCTATCAACCTTCTTCTTCTTCTTCTTAAATTTCTCATTGTCCCTTTCCTCCAGCTTATCCTTGTTCTTCTGTTCAGGCTCCCAATAGGGCAAGGAAAAGACATCTGTATATTCACCTTTCCAAATACATGCCTTGGTTGCCAGCAATAGGTGAGCCCCCAAAGGAGTAGAATTCTCACCAAATGGAATTGCCCTGTCCTGAACATAAGACGAAGGATCCCAACCCCTTGAGCCACCCCTGCAACCTGAGTGCCCACAGGTTGCCATAGCTATTTACACGCATCCCAAACAGGCTGCTGTAACAAAGGGGAAACACCCCACCCATGTATAGCAGGCATTGGTCCTGTATAAGCAGAGTAAGGTCACCTCAGACCAGAGCCCCAAGGCATGAACCAAGGACTCATGCCAGGCCATCAAGGAAAGCCCCAAAACTGTTCCTAGGGAAGAGACTAACTTAACTCACCTAAACCAGTTCAACAGCAGCCTCCACCTCAGGAATCCCTGTAGCCACAGGTTCTCCTTCAGGTACTGCAGTTCCTGAGCAAACCGACCAGATGAACCTTCCAAGGCAGCTAGATAGTCCAAAAACATCATTCACATCGGAATCACAAATAACCTTTCTATCCTTCTTCCCTTGAACTACTTTAGCCCTTTTTTGTCCACTCTCTGAAGATTGACAGTTCAATTTCTCCAGAGACTCAATATGTGCCAAAACTGATGCCATATCAGGGCCCTAATCATCATCTGATTAAGCCTCCTGATGCACATTAAGCTGCCACTGAGCAGGGCACTTTGGGGCCTTCCCCTTCCCTTTGGGACCACCCATGCCCTTCTTAAGAGACATAATAGCAATAGGTTTGCCCAGCAGGAAACCAATCCCAATAGACTTAAAATAAATCCGGTACTTTATTATGTCCTATTTGGTAACCTGTTCTTATTGTTGTTAATGTCAACAAACTTTATATACTGCTTGAATGTAAGAACAAGGTATATAGCCTTAAAAACAGTGGTCAACTACGTGCCAGATATTGACCCAAAAGGCCCTGCTAAAACAGCCAAACTCCAGGGGAAAAGGACCCAGAAGGCCTAATCAAACTAGATCTGTTGTCAAAAGAAGGAAAAAACCCAACTAAAATGGCCACTGGTGCAAAAAAAGCCCTATTCAAAATGGCCACCGCTACTAAAAGGCCTAATCAAACTAGGTCTGCTGTCAACTAAAATGGCTGCTGGTGCCAAAAGAACCCTATTCAAAATGGCCACCGCAACCAGCAATCCCTCCAGAACCAGTGGCCTCCCTCCTGGTCTCCGCAGAATGGACCAACAAGGCCCAAAATGGCCAACTAAGTCCCAAAATGGCCACAGGGCTAATCCTTGCAAAATGGCTCCTGAAGAGGCAGGCACCCAGGCTGAAAAATGGGGGTGCCTACAATCCTCCCACACACACAGGACCACCATTTCCATATCCCAAACTCCAAACCCTGCAGGCCTGTAAGAGCCCGCAAAATGTGCTGCCACCACAGTCACCCGATCCCTGATCGGGTCCTCACCACCCTAATGTGGCCACTGCCAAATTGCTGCCACATGCAACCAGATCCTTATTGCTCTGCAAAGCCACCAATGCAGCCGCCCTTCCCTCACAGCCTTGCCCACCAATGCAACAGGACACCCCTGCCAAGACCACCAAGGCTTCCCCCGACAGAGGTGTCTTGCCCCGTCACTGTGCATGGCTGAAAAGAGGCCAAAACGGGGCAGAGCAGGGCATTAATAGCCACCCTGCCCAACCTCAGTGCAACACAGTGTGCGTGGCCACGCTAGGAGAGGAGACTTCCCCTGACATGGCTGCAAAGGCCTGCCACTCACAGAGCCCTCTGGGTCTGACAGCAAGGTGGGAGTACTGCTGCTGGTTTATTTGCTGGTTTATTTTTGTATCCTTTTATTATTGTGTTATGATTTATTGTTTTTATTCTCACATTCTGAGTCACCCTGCAAGGAGTCATACTGAAGGGTACGGTAGACATTCAATACACAGAAATGCTCCCAGTTTTTCAACATGCATAGGTCACCATATTGGAACCATGTAAATCACAGACACCTTCCCCCAATAGAAGAAGCTAATTGGGTTTTAGGGGACTTACCTATGGATTTAATCATCCTTTTTTTTTACACCAACTTATTGTGCAACCTATTACTTTACTTGCACACAGGCATGTACAAAATCATAGTATTATACTCAACAACGGTCTGTCCCCCCCAACAAATCAGCAAAACATAAAAAACCACTGCATAATTAATGCTCCAATCCTAAGCATATATATTGTACTTTCTTTTACTGTACATTCTTTTAAATGTTCTGGCACTTAATTGATTTTATTTTTTGTATTCTATCATGTTAAATTGCTTGGAGATGTTTTTGTATAAAGTGACTAACAAACGTAATTGATGATGATGGTGTGTAGCTACCCCTGCCCTGAGATCACAGACAAGGTGCTTTTTCAAGTGTCCCCTCAAAATGAAATTCAATGGGTATTGATGTATTCAGTGGAATTCAAGAGGGAGAAGGCCTTTGCGGAAACATGCCTATTTGGTGCCAACTTTAATGCCTTTTTGGCACCAGGCAAATACTGCTACAGTTACTGCTACTTCTTCTCCCAGGATTTGTAACCAGTGATGTGAAGCAGAAAAACTTCTGGAAAATTTTCTGGAAAATTTTCCAGTGCTTAATTCCCTCCCCCCCCATGGAAAATTTTCCATTTCATAAACTCATTAGTAACAATGAATAGATGCCAATAGCAAATATAGTATTAGGCAAGCTTGGCAGTTTCCAAATGTTTAGCTTTGTTTATTAAATACAAGTAAAACAAGCATGACAAATTAGGTCACTCTGTAGGGCATCAAAAATGTTCTGATGCAAACTGGGGGGAAATCAGAAGCAAATTACCCTGTGCAAATTAACCCAAGTACCTTAATTTGCACAGGAAATTTTGCTGGATTTTTCTCTTAGGCAAATTAGGCTAATTCAAAATTTTCCAGAAACCTTGTATAACTGCTTTTAACAGCTCCAATTTCTTCTAGCATCATAGAGAATTGCAGAATTATGGCAATTTGGCCAATTTTAGTTTCTGTGGGTGGGCTGAGCTTGGTATGCTAATTGAATTGGTTGCTATGGTTTGATTTATGCCTATTTACATTGGATTTTATGGCTAGATTTTATTCTGCTATTGCTGGGTTGGTTTTATTGATTTATTGACTTTTAAAGAATTATTATCAGTAGTTTTGTTTATTTTATTATGTATGCCACCTAAAGAATATTTTTATTAGCGAATTCATAAACTGAATTAATGAATTAATGAGCTAGGGAGTAAGTCCTATTCAACTCAATTTACTCCTGAGTACAACAGACAGGATTGCATTGCAAGTTGTTTGTGCCTGGATTGGTTTTCCAGCTATGGAAATTCTAGTATTGCGAAACAGGGTCTTCATCTTATCTAGTCTTGTCATTTATTTTCCCTATTACAAGCAAACTCTGGCTAGTGGCTGATAGCCTAACAGTGTTATAAATGAAACAGTTCATTTGAAATCTCTATCCACATTTTATAGCCAGTAGAATAAATAAAACAGAAGATTTGAAGGCTCCTGGGATATGGAAGAGACTAGATGCTTCTTTCAGTGTCTCATCTCCAGATAAAGGTTTTAAAATATGTACAATATGAGGTTCTGGGGCTCTTAATGTTTTCAAATGAATTCCAGTAAGCAGTGACAATATATGTTGAATATATGAACAAGATATGGAGGCTCAGAGTGCCAGAAGAAAGATGGGGGCTTTGTGATTAAATTTATATCATCAGCTTATCCACTGGGGCAAGTTGTCCCAAGAACAGCAAAACATAAAAGGATTGCCAGTAAAGCTTTCTTGTTTTATTGGCGAGCTTGTGGATTGGCATCCACACAGCACTTGCAAGTCTTTCCTTTTTGAAGGCTTTATGAAAGTTTCCCACAAATATCTGGGAACATGCCATTATACAACTAATAAAGGGAGTTTAGTGTTTGTTTTATGTGTAATCAACTTAGTCCAAAGATCATTAAGCACATTAATACTCACTGATGTCAATTCCCCCTTTCTCCCTATAAAACAGGTAGGTGGTCATAACCAGGGAGAAGGAGGCTTATGGTCTGGCATTCCTTTTCCACCCCATCTGGGACAGTGTGGTAGGCCTGGAGTCCTCACCTGACCTCTATCCGACTGTGGCACTGCTGTGTACTGGGAGGGAGGGGGATGTCATGGTGAAAGTGAGGTCTGTGTGGTGCTGAGAGTTGTTAGGAGATCCATGTTCCCTCCCAGAGCTATAATTCTTAAGAGTTCCCCAGGAAGAGGGACTGACTGTTAAACCACTCTGAGAATTGTAGCTCTGTGAGAAGAATAGGGATCTCTTAACAGCTCTCAGCATCCTTCACAAACTACCCTTCCCAAGATTCTTTGGGAGAAGCCATGACGGTTTAAAGTGGAATAATAGTGGAATAAATGTATTGTGTGAATGCGGTCCTAAATACCTTTTGGTTTCCCTGCAGAAGGCAACAGCAGCTGCTGCCAGAGGCAGAAAGCTGGGGAGACAGCTAGAGGATGACAGAAAAAGCTGAGATGGTAGCAATTGGAAATGCACAGCCCTTGTTTAGAACCAACTGTGGCTGCCCCCTGGGAGTGATAAAACGTCAGGTCTGGGATGCAATCCTCACAGAGGTTGGTTGGTTGGTGTTAGACTTTGGAGCTTTAATACTCTCCTGAGGTTTCCATCTTTTGTTGGATTTAATTCCTCCTCCTCACATTCAAGAATCAGGAGTACTTACTGGAGCTGGAACATCAGAAGCTAATACCCCTGACTGCCAAACCCATCACAACACCCTGTGGTTCCTTCCTGGTCCTGTTGATTGAGCCCAGCTATAGCCCAGTATGCTTATACAACCCAACACTCTATTTTTCAGGGGGTTTTTTTGTCATGATACTTCTGCCTCTGCCTTCTGTTCATCCAGCTCTACCACCCAAAGTTGTCTGACTCTCTATCACCCATTTTCCTTGCCTGCCTTTGTTGCAATGCCTTCCCTGATGGAAATCCATTGTGCTACCTCTCTCCCTTCCTTCGTGCTCCACTTGAAAACTCACCTTTTCCACATTCCATTTAGTTTAGTCCCTTAATCCTCAGTCTCAACTCTACAATGTTTTACCTATGTGTAACTGCATTCATTCATGTGGATCTGTTCCTACTAGTGTCCCTCTCTATCCTTCTCTCTGCTTTTTTGTTTATGGTCTGTTCCTGACTGTAAGGTCATTGGGAGCAGGGACATCTATTTTTTCCTTATGTGTGGGGACCATGCACACTGATGGTGCTGTATAAATAATGATGGTGATGACAGTGTTTTTTTGGTTAAATTGTGGTGCTGGTACTCATATATTGATAAAAGTGCTATGGGTGCCAGCTCAAAATGGCTCCTATAGGCAGCAAAGACCTGCTGGTACTCTCTGTACCAGTGAGTACTCTCTCTCTCTCTCTCTCTCTCTCTCACACACACACACACACACACACACACACACACACAAAGCCCTGATGATAATTAAGAAGAAATCTTAGTGATGTAGCCTTTACAGTTAAAAATATACATAGCTATAGCCACCTCAGAGGCAAAACCATAAATGGGAGCTATTTCTGAGCCTCTTCAGATAAATGATGAACTAGAAAGCATGTCATACATTTCAAGGTTTGCTTGTTTTTTCTTGAGAGGGTAGTCTTTGTGGGTGAAATATCAGAAGTGAATGCAAAACGTTGGTTAAATAAGGCATCGATGACAGGCTTTGATCAATGCTTACTCAGCATTCTTCTCAGAGCATTGCTGCTTGCAAACCTTAGTTCAGCATTTCTGAGTACTGCAATACATTCTTGCTATTAGTGCCTATGTTTTTTTTTAAAAAAAACACTTAATATTAACTTCTGCTTCTTATATTTGACTTTTTTTAATTAACAATTATTATTATTAGTAATTCTTTCCCAGTCTAAGGCTACAGTCCTAACCCCACTTACCTGCAGTAAGCCCCACTGAATTTAATAGGACTTACTTCCAAGTAGACATGGTTAGGATTGTGCTATAAAGTTTAAACCCTTCACTTCTATGAAATACCAGCTTTTGAAAAATCTCTGAGTCTCAGATTCGATGTCACATCTTTGTGAGCTAGTAGAAGTTGTTGTTTTGTCACACATGTAAAAGGCTTTCCCTTTGGTCAGTTTGCATTCTGCTGGAATCTTCAGGCCTGAGGCACTGATGCTACATGCACATCTTCACTTATAGATGCTAACTATCTGCTTCTTTCCTGGCTAACACAGTTCAGTAATTCTGCTATTACTCTTTACCAAAAGTGACAAAAAATTGCTACACTTTTTTTTCATTGGCCTAACCACAAGTGCCAAAGACACTTGAAAAGAGACACTGCTTACAAGTGCCTGTACGCTAATGCTAGGAGCCTGCGAACCAAGATGGGAGAACTGGAGTGCTTGGTCTTAGAGGAGAGCATTGATATAGTGAGCATAACCGAGACCTGGTGGAATGGAGAAAACCAGTGGGATACGGTTATCCCTGGATATAAACTATATCGGAAGGACAGGGAAGGACGTATTGGTGGTGGAGTCGCTCTATACGTGAAAGAAGGCATTGAATCCAGCAAGCTCGAAACCCCAAAAGAGGCAGACTCCTCCACAGAATCGTTGTGGGTGGTGATACCATGCCCCAGGAGGGACTTAATACTGGGAACGATCTATCGTCCCCCTGATCAAAATGCTCAGGGAGACCTTGAGATGAGATATGAAATTGAGGAAGCATCCAAACTAGGAAATGTGGTAGTAATGGGTGACTTCAACTACCCGGACATAGACTGGCTGCATATGTGTTCCAGTCATGACAAAGAAGCAAAGTTTCTAGATATTCTAAATGACTATTCCCTAGACCAGTTGGTCATGGAACCGACCAGAGGGACGGCAACCCTGGACTTAATCCTCAGTGGGGACCGGGACCTGGTGCGAGATGTAAGTGTTGTTGAACCGATTGGGAGCAGTGACCACAGTGCTATTAAATTAAACATACATGTAACTGGCCAATTGCCAAGAAAATCCAACACGGTCACATTTGACTTCAAAAGAGGAAACTTCACAAAAATGAGGGGATTGGTAAAAAAAAAGCTGAAAAACAAAGTCCAGAGGGTCACATCACTCGAAAATGCTTGGAAGTTGTTTAAAAACACTATATTAGAAGCTCAACTGGAGTGCATACTGCAGATCAGAAAAGGTACCGCCAGGGCCAAGAAGATGCCAGCATGGTTAACGAGCAAAGTCAAGGAAGTTCTTAGAGGCAAAAAGTCTTCCTTCAAAAAATGGAAGTCTTGTCCAAATGAAGAAAATAAAAAAGAACACAAACTCTGGCAAAAGAAATGCAAGAAGACAATAAGGGATGCTAAAAAAGAATTTGAGGAGCACATTGCTAAGAACATAAAAACCAACCACAAAAAATTCTATAAATACATTCAAAGCAGGAGACCATCTAGGGAGACAATTGGACCCTTGGATGATAAGGGAGTCAAAGGTGTACTAAAGAACGATAAGGAGATTGCAGAGAAGCTAAATGAATTCTTTGCATCTGTCTTCACAGTGGAAGATATAGGGCAGATCCCTGAACCTGAACTAACATTTGCAGGAAGGGATTCTGAGGAACTGAGACAAATAGTGGTAACGAGAGAGGAAGTTCTAAGCTTAATGGACAATATAAAAACTGACAAATCACCGGGCCCGGATGGCATCCACCCGAGAGTTCTCAAAGAACTCAAAGGTGAAATTGCTGATCTGCTAACTAAAATATGTAACTTGTCCCTTGGGTCCTCCTCCGTGCCTGAGGACTGGAAAGTGGCAAATGTAACGCCAATCTTCAAAAAGGGATCCAGAGGGGATCCTGGAAATTACAGGCCAGTTAGCTTAACTTCTGTCCCTGGAAAACTGGTAGAAAGTATTATTAAAGCTAGATTAACTAAGCACATAGAAGAACAAGCCTTGCTGAAGCAGAGCCAGCATGGCTTCTGCAAGGGAAAGTCCTGTCTCAGTAACCTATTAGAATTCTTTGAGAGTGTCAACAAGCATATAGATAGAGGTGATCCGGTGGACATAGTGTACTTAGACTTTCAAAAAGCGTTTGACAAGGTACCTCACCAAAGGCTTCTGAGGAAGCTTAGCAGTCATGGAATAAGAGGAGAGGTCCTCTTGTGGATAAGGAATTGGTTAAGAAGCAGAAAGCAGAGAGTAGGAATAAACGGACAGTTCTCCCAATGGAGGGCTGTAGAAAGTGGAGTCCCTCAAGGATCGGTATTGGGACCTGTACTTTTCAACTTGTTTATTAATGACCTAGAATTAGGAGTGAGCAGTGAAGTGGCCAAGTTTGCTGATGACACTAAATTGTTCAGGGTTGTTAAAACAAAAAGGGATTGCGAAGAGCTCCAAAAAGACCTGTCCAAACTGAGTGAATGGGCGGAAAAATGGCAAATGCAATTCAATATAAACAAGTGTAAAATTATGCATATTGGAGCAAACAATCTTAATTTCACATATACGCTCATGGGGTCTGAACTGGCGGTGACCGACCAGGAGAGAGACCTCGGGGTTGTAGTGGACAGCACGATGAAAATGTCGACCCAGTGTGCGGCAGCTGTAAAAAAGGCAAATTCCATGCTAGCGATAATTAGGAAAGGTATTGAAAATAAAACAGCCGATATCATAATGCCGTTGTATAAATCTATGGTGCGGCCGCATTTGGAATACTGTGTACAGTTCTGGTCGCCTCATCTCAAAAAGGATATTATAGAGTTGGAAAAGGATCAGAAGAGGGCAACCAGAATGATCAAGGGGATGGAGCGACTCCCTTACGAGGAAAGGTTGCAGCATTTGGGTCTTTTTAGTTTAGAGAAAAGGCGGGTCAGAGGAGACATGATAGAAGTGTATAAAATTATGCATGGCATTGAGAAAGTGGATAGAGAAAAGTTCTTCTCCCTCTCTCATAATACTAGAACTCGTGGACATTCCAAGAAGCTGAATGTTGGAAGATTCAGGACAGACAAAAGGAAGTACTTCTTTACTGAGCGCATAGTTAAACGATGGAATTTGCTCCCACAAGATGCAGTAATGGCCACCAGCTTGGACGGCTTTAAAAGAAGATTAGACAAATTCATGGAGGACAGGGCTATCAATGGCTACTAGCCATGATGGCTGTGCTCTGCCACCCTAGTCAGAGGCAGCATGTTTCTGAAAACCAGTTGCCGGAAGCCTCAGGAGGGGAGAGCGTTCTGCTTGCAGGGTCCTGCTTGCAGGCTTCCCCCAGGCACCTGGTTGGCCACTGTGAGAACAGGATGCTGGACTAGATGGGCCACTGGCCTGATCCAGCAGGCTCTTCTTATGTTCTTATGTTCTTATGTTCTTAATTGGCAGTTCTGTTTCACTATCCTTTTCATCTAGCTGTCTTGTCCCCTCCAGCCAAAACTAATTCAAAACTTCTGTCTCGGACGTGGCAGAGCCTTGTCATGAAATTATACTATGAATTCAGGTGTACGTACTGAAGTACCCCATGTGTGCATGCTAGGAAGAAGGCTGAGCTAAAAGTCTTGTTTGTGCATGATAGTCTGGCATCAGCATACGGCACCCTCAAGCAACTGCCGGGGCCCCAGTGCCCCAACAAGGTCCACCATTGACACCTGCCCTGGACTCCTCTTTAATAAAAATTTTCTGGCTGGGTAGCTGGAAACTGCCATTTAATTCCCCCAGTGTGGCATTGCTCCAGGGCATTGCAAGAAATCAGCAATCTCCAGCTATCTGCTGCTGATTCAGAGTGCTGCTGATGGCTGCCACTGCTGCCACCAGGTTCCTCCGCTGAGGAGAGGGCACATTACCAAGGAGCATGGTGTCATTTTTCCACATGCGCTGCAATTTTGACATAGAAGAGGAGGTCCTTAGCACAGTGGTAGGACCTCTGCATTGCATGCAGGATGTTGCAGGTTCCATCCCTGGTGTCTCCAGGCAGAGCTGGGGAAATCTGCCTGAAACCCTGGAGAGCTGTGCTAGTCTCTGGAGACAATACCGAGCTTGATGGACCAGCCTGACTCTGTAGGAGGCAATTTCCTAAGTTCCTAAAACAAGCACACAACTTCTGTGTGAAAGAAATGCACTACATTAGAACCATGACCTTTGAGCTTGCCATCAGTCACTTTACCCATTATAAAGCCTCTGTACTAGCATAGACCCAATCACTCCTTTTTTTACTTCCCCAAACTTCTCTGGCCTCTCTCTCTTTAAAGAAGAAAAAAATTCAAGGAATAATAACGGAACCCAAGTTTTATTTACTCACCAGGAGAAAAGACAGCTCAAAAGAGACATGAGAATAATTGTTTTAAAGGCCCTCAGCAAGGCAATGAGTGCACCACTGAAGAGCTAACAAATTCATTAACTATTGTTCAAAGAAGGTTAGCAAATGCTGAGCCAGGAGAAATGGGGAAGCAGAGTGTTCTTGCATGGGCTGTGGAATTGGTGAAAGTACAGGCACATTAATTAAGTTCATTCTCTCTCCCCCCCCCCAGACCTATTCACCTTGCATCACTATTAGTCATTGGTTTCATGTTTGGCCTTCGATTTTCTGCTTAGTTTGATTGGGCTTGCAAGCAAATGATAATACCCATGTGAATATAGGAGGAGGAAGATAAACATTCCTGCGAACTTGGTTATACCAGGCTTTAGGCAAGCACACTCCATTGCTCATGATAGTAGCAAGGCCTGCCAATAATTCCTCTCAACTGGTCAGCGTGCCACACGATCTGAAGATATAATATTTAGATAAAAATGTAACAGTATTCTAGCAGTGAATAATGCATTGCAATATGCAGCCACTAGTGGTGTAACAGCAATCAATAACACTGTCACTATCCAGCCTGGAAACAACTGAAATCTATTTCTCTTTCAAGCCCTGACAGGATTTTCATTATTTTCCTGTGTGTCAGTATCTTCATTCCACATACATGTTTTGTGGTTTCCAAAATTAATTTAAAACAATATCCTACTTCCATTTTTAAGATGTTTTAAGTTAAAAGAAGACAACCTGTACTATGCATTAAAGGGCAAAGGGATGAATTCTTTCTTAAATCTGAGTCCCTTTTTGAAGAATGTAGCAAAAAAAGGTCACTTCTTGTGCACCAGTCACTTTGGTTTGACAAAGCTTCAACACACTTCCTCCTCCTCTTCTCACCGAGAGGTGATTTATTCCCAGTCACTGCATTGTGGCTCTCTTCCCTTCCCACCTCAGTCTTGGTAAAGTAGTGCTTTAAAAGGATTCCATATGGTAAGGATGCAAGTTCACATGGCTTGGGAAACAATACTATGGTAACCTGCAAACTTGCTACATGTTTTTGCAAAAGAGTTTTACTATACAAATATTGAAAGAATGGAGTGTATCCAACTGCTCAGTTCTACCCAGTCCAATGTTCATCATGTCTATTCATTCCAATGAGTCTATTCTCAGTAGAACTTAGTTGGACATAACTGAAACACCAAAGAGTGGGGATTGGCCACCTCCCAGATACTGATGGCTCAGCCGCCTTTCAATGCAGGAGGGGGTTGTGGAGTAGGGATGGAAAGATCTGTCTGTTTCTGTTCTCTCAGTTTCTCATTTTTCCAATGTTAAATTCATTTCTCTGTATCTCTACAGCGATCTGTGATTTTTTTTTTTAAAAGACCTCATGAAAATTCTCCACCATTTTAGTGTGAATTTCTCCAAATAAACACATTTTTGTCTGCAGTTTTGACAAAGGTACACATTTTTGCAGGCAATTTCTCATCATTTCATGACTGTTTGCACATTATTTTCACTCATGTATTCATTTTTATGCACACTTTCCCGTAATATATGCATTTTTGTAGATGTTGTTTAGTTGGCAAACTGCATCCCAAAATTCTAATAAATGTGAATTTTGAAAGATGGCTGTGTTTCAGTTCTCATATTGTTTCAGGAATTGTGAATTTGATAAATTCTGCTTGAAATGCAATCTGAATCGAAATTCCACCTATCCCTATTGTGGAGTCATGTGCCCTGGCCTGGCTCTCCACACAGGGCAGCTCTATGTACACATGCAGACAGATGCCTTCACATTCTCACTGAGTGGCATGGCTGGTATGTGCCTTTGGGGCTGAGGTCAGGGCTAGCCAGCAGGACCTCTTTTGTGCATGAGAGAATGTATAAAGTGATCAATGTCACCCCCTTTGAGAGTCTCTAGCCATTTAAGACAGATCAGCTGAAGTCCAGTTCATGGTTTATTCAAGCACTGGAGAATCTGTATACAAAGGTCTGCTAACTGGACATGGGAATTCAATCAGTCATCTGCATTTGCTTTTTGAGTGGCTCTGGATCAAGGAAGGGATCTGCACATTAAAGCCATGTATAGATTTCTATTACTGGATTGGGATGTAGGTACTTAGAATAGGTCACTTGTCTCTCTCACACTTTTTTCCTACTGAATGTCTTTTATTTATATTTCTCTCTCCAGGCTGGAAACATATGATGACAAGGTTATAGTATCACTGTTTCTTTAAATGGGAGGATTTACTTTTGCATTTTGCTTCATCTGCTGGGAGCAAATACCAATTGTTTTGCAACAGATTAGTCTGCAGTATATTTTCTGAAATGCGTTTTATTTATGATCTGTACACTAACATATTCAGGCAGTATGTAAAAACATATAAAAGAGGGCATACAAATATTTGTACACAAAAACCTTATGTACAGCTAAGTAGAAGAGTTGCAGCATATCAGTCCAAAACCTCACTTGATCCTGAATGGAATATTTATTTATTTATTTATTTCATTCCATTTCTATACCGCCCTTAGCCAATGGCTCTCTGGGCGGTTCACAGCAAGGAATAAAATACAATACAGTAAAAATCAGATAAAATCCCTAAAGCAGACAACTTAAGCATTTAACAACATGAAATAAAGTAACTAACATAACACAATTAAAATGCCTGGGAGAATAAAAAGGTTTTGACCTGGCGCCGAAAAGATAGAAGAGTAGGCGCCAGGCGCACCTCATCGGGAAGACTATTCCATAATTCGGGGGCCACTACTGAAAAGGCCCTAGATCTAGTAACAGCCCTCCGAGCTTCCGCATGGGACGGGACTCGGAGGAGGGCCTTAGATGTTGATCGTAGTGAGCGGGTAGGTTCATAGCGAGAGAGGCGTTCTGCAAGGTATTGTGGTCCCGCACCATGTAAGGCTTTATAAGTCAAAACTAGCACTTTGAATCTGGCCCAGAAACAAATAGGTAGCCAGTGCAAACGTGCCAAGACAGGTGTTATATGTGCTGACCGTCTGGTCCTCGTCAGCAGTCTAGCTGCTGCATTTTGCACTAGCTGAAGTTTCCGAATCGTCTTCAAAGGCAGCCCCACATAGAGTGCATTGCAGTAGTCCAATCTCAAGGTTACCAGAGCATGAACAACTGAGGCGAGGTCAACATTATCCAGATTGGGGCGTAGCTGGGCTACCAGCCGAAGATGGTAGAATGCATTCCGTGCCACCGAGGCCACTTGAGCCTCAAGAGACAGGAATGGATCGAAAAGGACCCCCAAGCTATGAACCTGTTCCTTCAGGGGGAGTGTAACCCCATCCAGAACAGGTTGAACATCCACCACCTGGGTTGAAAAGGCACCCACCAACAGTGTCTCAGTCTTGTCAGGATTGAGCTTCAGTTTGTTAGCTCTCATCCAGTCCATTATTGCGGCTAGGCAACGGTTCAGCACGTTAACAGCCTCACCTGAAGAAGATGAAAAGGAGAAATAGAGTTGCGTGTCATCAGCATACTGGTGACAACGCACTCCAAAGCTCCTGATGACCGCTCCCAGCAGCTTCATATAGATGTTAAAGAGCATAGGGGACAGGACCGATCCCTGCAGGACTCCACAATGGAGAGTCCAGGGCATCGAATAATGTTCCCCAAGCCCTACCCGCCAAATAGGAAGACGACCCGCCAAATAGGAGCGGAACCACCGCCAAGCGGTACCTCCAACTCCCAATTCCGCATGTCTCTCCAGAAGGATACCATGGTCGATGGTATCAAAAGCAGCTGAGAGGTCAAGCAGAATCAACAGAGTTACACTCCCCCCATCTCTCTCCCGACATAAGTCATCATACAGGGCGACCAAGGCTGTTTCGGTGCCAAAACCGAGTCTAAAACCGGATTGAAATGGATCCAGATAATCAGTTTCATCCAAGAGTACCTGGAGCTGGTTGGCAACCACACGCTCTAAAACCTTGCCCAAAAATGGGATGTTCGCAACTGGTCTATAGTTGTTCAGATTATCTGGGTCCAGGGAGGACTTCTTCAGGAGTAGTCTCACCACCGCCTCTTTCAGACAGCAGGGGACCACTCCCTCTCTCAAGGAGGCATTTATCACTTCCCTGGCCCAGCCGGCTGTTCCAGCCCTGGCAGCTTTCACTAGCCAAGAGGGGCAAGGATCCAGAACAGAAGTGGTTGCCCGAACCAATCCAAGTACCTTGTCAACGTCCTCAAGCTGTACCAACTGAAATTCATCCAATAAATGAGGACAAGACCGTGCTCCAGATACCTCATTAGGTTCAACTGCCATAATATTGGAGTCTAAGTCCCGGCGGATGCATGTGATTTTATCTTGGAAGTGCCCAGCAAAGTCATTACAGCGGGTTTGAGATGGTTCTAAGATGTCCAGAGGGCTAGAGTGGAGAAGCCCTCGGACAACTTTAAAAAGCTCCGCTGGGCGGTTAAGAGATGATTTAATAGTGGCAGCAAAATAACGCTTTTTTGCTGCCCTCACCGCTTCTATATACCGTTTAGTGGATGCACTTACCAAGGCATAATTGCATCCGTTGGGAGTCCGGCTCCATCTGCACTCAAGCCTCCTCCTCTCTTGCTTCATCACTCTCAGCTCCGGTGTATACCACGGAGCTGCATGAGCTCTGCAAGGGAGAGGGCGTGCAGGAGCGATCGTGTCCACGGCCCGGGTCATTTCAGTGTTCCATAATTCGACCAGGGCTTCGGCAGGAGCGCCAGTCTTATCAGCCGGAAAACTCCCCAGAGCCCTCTGGAAACCCTGTGGATCCATTAGTCTCCGGGGACGGACCAACTTAATAGGTCCCCCACCCTTGCGGAGGCAAATGGGTGCTGTAAGCCTAAACTTCAGCAAGCAGTGATCTGTCCATGACAATGGGGTTGTAAAGAGACTCCCCACCTCCAGATCACTATCTCCATGTCCAGTGGCGAAGATCAAATCAAGAGTATGCCCTGACACATGCGTTGGGCCAGTAACAAATTGAGACAGCCCCATGGTTGCCATGGAGACCATGAAGTCCTGAGCTGCCCCTGTAAGAGCAGTCTCGGCGTGAATGTTGAAGTCTCCCAGTACCAATAGTCTGGGAGACCTCAACAATATCTCCAAGACTACCTCAGTCAGCTCAGTTAGGGAAGCTGTTGGGCAGCAGGGTGGGCGGTACACCAACAGGATTCCCAGTCTGTCTCCTTGGCCCAGCACAAGGTGAAGACACTCCAGACCAGTCGTAAACTGGACAGGGTGCTTGATGAGCAAGAGAGAACTCCAATAGGCCACAGCCACCCCGCCTCCCCGACCCTCGGATCTACCACAGTGTTGAACCGTATATCCAGGTGGGCACATCTGGGAAAGAGCAACTCCTCCCTGATCGCCCACCCAGGTCTCGGTTACACATGCCAGGTCGGCACCCTCATCAACAATCAAATCGTGGACAAGGGAGATTTTATTAGATACCGACCTAGCATTTAAAAGCAACACTTGGAGATCCGAGGGCTGCCTGATAGGACAACCAACATTCCTGCGGGTGTGAGAAGGACCGGAACAAGACACAGGCACAACATGCATAACAACAGGATTCCATGGGTTGGATCCAAACTTAGTTATTCTTGGTGTAAACCAGAGCTTGGAAAAGTTACTTTTTTGAACTACAACTCCCATCAGCTCAATCCAGTGGCCATGATGGCTGGGGCCGATGGGAGTCGTACTTCAAAAAAGTAACTTTTCCAAGCTCTAGTGTAAACCCATTGAAATCAATGGGACTCAAGTTGACCAAGTGAAATTTAGGTCCCACTGATTTCAGTAGGTCTACGTCTTGCATGACTAAGTCTGGATCCAGCTCCATGAGTTCTTCTTTGTTGTACACTATCATTCAATTTTGTAGAACCTATGTTTCCCTAATTTGATTCCACTTCCTATCTTTAACAGGCATTCTGTGTTATAGATGTGCAATGCAATCCTATACATGCCTATTCAGAAGTAAGCTACATTGAGTTCAATGGGACTTACTATGAGGCTGTTTCCATTTTGTGTTTCCAATACATAGCAAAAAATATTTTTGCAGCAACCAGCACCAACTGCCATGCAGTGCCATCTCATGTATGCTTGGAATTTTTGAGCCCAGATTTGCTTAAATGGTTGTAGTTGGAGTATCCCTAAATGTATGTTGTAGCCGTGTGGCCTTTGTCATTGATATGGCTGGATATTTGTAGTCAACACCAGTGTGGTGTAGTGGTTAAGGTGTTGGACTATGACCTGGGAGACCAGGGTTCGAATCCCCACATACCCTGGTCATGTACTGGCTGAAGCTCACTAATATGGATGAGGCTCGTCTCCCTAAAAAGTGTTTTTTGGAACAACTTAAGAGCCCATCTCATAACACCTGGTTTATGCATACCAAACTTCTCTTGGCCACATATGGGATTAGCATGGAAACTCCTCCTTCTTATGTCTCATCGCGAGTGAAACAGCTTTATAAGGAAAGAATATCCTTATATTCTAAGCGATGGGACTTGTTCTCTTCATCACAGTCATCTTTTTCCTACTGGTATCCTCTCTTTAAAACCGCTTTTGGTATTGAACATTATTTTTTCTTTTTAACCACTCCCTCCCTTAGAAAGGCCTTTACAGTGTTACACTTTCAATCTATGCCTTCGGCCTTTCTGGATGGGAGATATGCGAGGGTCCCAGTTTATTTAAGACATTGTATATGTAATTCAGGAGAAGTTGAGGATATTGTCCATTATTTATTGAGATGCCCATTGTATAATGCACTTAGGCTCAAACTTTTTTCTCCAATCCATTACCTGCTGTCAAATAGACCACTGCTGGAGCAAACCTGTGTTCTTCTTGTGGGTACTGATATCTTTGTAACCACTCGGGTAGCGAAGTTTGCCCTGGCTGCAGGGAAATTGAGAGTTAGATATTTAAAACAATTGCCGTTTACCTCCGATGTGTCCTTAAATTAGTATTCTTAATTTTTAAATCCTCCCCGGGGGTCTTAATATACCCAAATGGGGTGTTATTGTATTTTTATTATGTTGTAATGAGTTTATGAATCTTATCTTTTCTTATCTTAGGATGCTGTACTTTTATCGCTGGTAATTTTAATGTACTTTTTAAAAATTTCTTCTTCTTGTATTGTATTGTGATGGTCTTTGGCTAAAAACAATAAAGATCATCATTCAATCCCCACATAGCCATGAAGCTCACTGGGTGACCTTGGGCCCGTCACTGCCTCTCAGTCTCATGAAAACCCTATTCATAGGGTCGCCATAAGTCGGAATCGTCTTGAAGGCAGTATATTTACATTTACATTTTTACATTCTATAGCCACATCCACACAATACATTAGACTGCTATTATTCCACTTTAAACAGTTGTAGCTTCTCCCAAAGAATCCTGGGAACTATAGTTTAAGGGTGCTGAGAGTTTTTAGGAGACCCCTATTCCTCTCACAGAGCTACAATTCCCAGAATGCCCTGTGAAGAGGGATTGATTGTTAAACCCCTCTAGAAACTGTAGCTCTGTGAGGGGAATAGGAGACTCTTCTAACAACTTTCAAATCCTTAACAGGCTACAGGAAAGCCCCGACTATTCAAAGTGGTATAAAGGTGCTTAAAATGTATGACGTGGATGTGGCCTGAAACTGGATATAGTTTATCTAGCCTGGTCTTCTGACATTACTTTCCCAGCATGGCAGTCATGATGGCATGATGTTAAATTTCAGCTCCATAAAAATAATATCCCCATTTTCCAGGAAGTGTCATGCTGGTTTGGGGAGGAATCACCATGTGCATTCCTCTTCAATGGTCTAGAGTTTCTGATGCTAACTTAATGTCACAAGAAGGAGACACAACAGAAGCAGCTCATTTGGTGGTGGCAGAGCCGCTGCACTAGCTCCTTGCCAGCTAGGTTGCTGTTGCTTTCGGGGAGCAAGAAGAACAAGAAAGCAGGGAGGTTTGTGTAGTGCAAATGAACTAACAGGAATACCAGATTGGCTTCACCAGTGCACTTGCACTGCACCCTCATCCCCACTGCCTTGCCCCTCCCCCTGCCCCTTCGCTTAAACAACCAACTGGTGAGCCTGTTCTGACACACTGCACTAGAGACATGAGAAGGGCTGTTAATGTTTGCTAAGGATCTATCTTAGAGCATTTATTTTACCATCAACGTTTTATATATGGTAGTCAATTTTTCAAAAAATGTACATGACTTTACAAGGTTGCATTTTTGGCAGAGAGGACTGAGTGATTGCCTTTGCTCATAATTTATTAACCCAAATATAAACTAAGTGCAATTACACAAATGCAGTTTTAAAAGTCCCACTTTAAAGAAAACTGCTTACCAGAACATGTGCTGATTTAAAAAAACAACAACACTTCTATATTATGCTCATGACATCCCTTCATTTATCAAAAAGTCATGTCGACATAATTTATCTTACAGAATTCTGACAAGTGCCTTGATAAATCTCCAGTCTCAGTAGTTAGGTAGAAGTGCACAAGGGAAATTAACACTTCCATTGTGATTCTTCTCTGGTTCGTTAACAAGTTACATATAAAGAAAAATATCCATTAACTTTAATTAAACAAAAACATTATGCAAATTAAAAATCCTAATAAATCATTCTACAGTATTTAATCATTCTCCACTCATGTAATCTCCCCTGTATAAATAAGCCATCTGATTAAATGCAGCTTAAACCTGCATTTGAATTCTTCCAAAGATATTAACAATACCTTGCAGTTTGACACTGAGAATGTTAACATCAAGTGTGGAAAAAAATTTGAGGTGCCTTAAACTAGAGAACCAGGTAGCTGGCCCAGGATGGAAGGAGTTTGTGGCCTGATCTTTCTTGTGCTGGAGTGCCACATTTATAACGGCCAAATAAATTACTGCAGCTCATCAGCTTGGCTGGGTCAGGTGATTTGAGGAACCAATTGACATTGCTTGGCTCTATATTACTATTGCTTCAAGCTTGGCTAATATAACAACAACATATAATAACAACTCATATAACAACAACAGTATGACCAAGTTGTAACACTGTGACCACCTTGTCTTCTTGCCCCTTCTGTTGATCCAGAATCTTTGGCCCTGTCTTCTACCTCTGACTCTGTGATCCACATTTGTCTGAACATGACCACCAGCTTATTCTATTACATCTTCTACCTTAGATACTATTAGATCCTCATCTGCCTGCTTTATAAGGTGCCCCCCTCCCCCCCAACCATATCATCTGCTTCAGGCCCTTTGGACATTGGCTGTCCTAGTCTCAGAACTTGACCAATGTCTGGAAGAATGGTTTCATAAAGGGTCTGATAATATTCCCATCTTTTTGCAAATCCTCAAAAAGATTTTGGGGAAAAAGCGGAAGCTTTATGAACAGGTCATTTATTTCCATCATAGTGAGGTTAATGTTACTAATGTTACTAAGCTACAGCAAGTCGACCCCAGTTAGGACAGACCTGTCAGTTCCCTTTTTTCTGTTTCTCCTTTTTCCAATATTGAATTCATTTCTCCACATTTCTACAGCAATTTGTGATTTTTAAAAAAAAAATAATCATGAAATTTTGTCAGAATTTTAGTGCAAATTTTCCCTAATAAACACACTTTATATGCATTTTGTCTAATATCCACACTGTTGCAAAGCAATTTTCCCTAATAATGCATTTTTACCAATATATGTATTTTCATGCACAGAGCCAGGTGCCAGCAAAGGACTGGGCATGCCTCATATGGTAAAAAAAGTTATGGGGAACACCTCACAATTTGGTGGGCTGAATAAGTTCTTTAACATGGTGGAGGCAGGAGATTTAAATCTAATGTCCACCAGTAGAAGCTTCCTATTCCTTTTTTCTTTTTTTAAAACGAGTCACCCCCCCCTGCACATTTTAAGAATTTATCCAGTCCTGATGCAAGAGGAGAGCTTTTAGCTGGTGCCAAAAGACAGCCAGTGATGGTGCCACCCAGCGGCGTCACTAGTGGGAGTGCAGGGGAGTGCGGACCTCCAGCGCATGCTCTCCCAGGGGCATGGGCAGGGGTGGCTGGCCGCGCGTGCACGCGCGTGCACACTCAGCTGGAGATGCTGACCACGCGCTCCAGGCTGATGGTGGAAGGCCCATCCCAGCTTCACTGCCAGCGAGTGGGTGCCTGCTTTGGGTGCGCACAGGACCGGGTGCCAGGGGGCCCTTGGCGAGCCTACAAATTTTGTGCTGAGCACACGCATGCGTGCAAGGCCAGCCACCCCCATCCATGCCCCTGGGAGGGCGCATGCTGGAGGGGCACCCAGCCGGAGAAGCAGGCCTGGGAATGCTGGCGTGCCTCCCTCATCCCGCCGACGCTGCTCCTGGTCTCGCCCACCCACCTGCCTGCCTCCAAGGAGGAGCACTTCTTGGCTCCTTTGCCGGGCAACGGCGCAGGCGCCCTGCCCCGTGACAGGGCGGCTCTGGGTGTCACCCCCCTCATGGTGTCACCCGGGTGTGGTCCGCACCTCCCGCATCCCACTAGTGACGCCGCTGGTGCCACCCATTTCTCAAGGGGGAGGGAATACCACAACCAGGGTGCCAACAACGAGAAGTCTCACTCATTCACTTTCTCACCAGATATGGTATATCAGGAGATGGAAAAATTAATCTTAAAATTATTCTTTAAAGTTTTTACTGGAAAGTGATGCAGCCTCCAAGATTTTCATTAAAATTTTATGATTTTACATTTGCAGATGGATAAAGTGTTGCAATTTATCTTTTAAAAAATCAGGGCAACTTGCAAAAGTAGGATAAGTGACAGTAGTACAGTATTAATATCCAGTTTAATTCATAACAATCTAGTGGATGTGCCATGCAATGTAATCCACAAAGACTCAAGACATTTGGGGAGTGCTTTTAAAACAAATATAAAAAAGCCAGTATCACTGAAGTAATCCAACATTCTTTAATTACCAAGTTTTAAATTTAGATTCATCTTCCTCATGCAATACGTTTATCTTGGGTTGCACAAAGTGGAAGGTCAGCAGGCCCTAGTCTACACTGCCATGTGATAAATCACTTCCTTTTAACAAGTTTCCTTGATAAATTTCCAGTGGCCAATGAAATGTCATGTGTTGGTTTTTACTGCTGTCAGAAGTATGTGGGCATCCATAAAATGCAAAAAAATACTTATTCTTGCCAGTACTTATGTCTCATAATCCTATAGATAAGAACATCGAACATTCTTAGTGTTTCCCTGGGGGCTCCATATTTATTCACAATAGTAAATGCGAAATGCAAGTTTATTTCACCGGCATGAATCAATAACATGATATATATTCCAGGCCAAGTCATTTGGATTTTTAAAGCTGGGTTTACAGTGGCCTTATATAATGGAGCATAGAGCTGCACATGGACCCCAAGAGTTGCCTTGTTGCATCTGTGCTAGAGATATGAAAGCCGGGGGGGGGGCAGGGACAGAAAACCACACCCTTGGTAGGAAGGAGTTCCCCCTCCCATTTTTTTCCAGTTTCCCCCCCCCCAGGCCTTAACATCTCTAATCTGTGCATTTTTTTAAAAAATCCTATTTGTTCCTGAGTCACTCTGTGTCCTCTCTACTTTAATCTGTAATTCAGGTTCTGAGCCACTCTGTATAAAATGAAGCTCCATGTTCCCCATTCATTATAACAGAGAATCTATAAACAGTGATATCCCCTGTTTGGCTAAAGTGGCTGAAATTTACAGGCAAAAGAGCCCCTACAGAGTGGATTAAGCCTGCAAAACTGCAGACAAATAAGTCCAGGGGATTTTTGTGGGGGAAGTAAATCCCTTTTGAGGAGCAAGCAGAGGTTTGTCTCTTGCTCTTTCTTACCTTACTGCAATCATTAAGAGGCAGCTGAACAGAGTGTATTCTTACTTGCACATTTTTTAAAAAATGTTGCAGCTTCACATCACCCTTTCTTCTTCTTTTGGTGCTTTCTGGTGCTTTTTGGTGGTTGTTTGTGCCTTCTCATAGCTCTGGAAGGTGTCCGATAGACCTTACAGCGTTTCCCAACTAGTGGGCCACCAGATGTTGATGGACCACAATTCCTATCTTTCCTGATCATTGGCAATGCTGGCTGAGAATGATGGGAGTTGTAGTCCAACAACATCTGGTGGCCCACTAGTTGGGAAACGCTGCCTTATAACATGAGGCTTCCCAAAAGAGCTCTGAATATGTTTGCTTGTTTTATTGGCAGAGCAATGTAGGATTTTAAAAAAATCTTAAATGAATTTACTTCTGAGTAGACTTATATGGGACTTTGCTGTATATCCCATCCATCACTCTGTTTCTCAGATAGCCAAATACAAAAGAGGTTAAGACGTGTGCACTAAACCAAAAATTAATCCACATCTCTTCAGGGCTCTGCAGGCAATATTATAGACAGACTCACTTCTTACAAAGCCCATGGTCCTAGAGAAACATAGAGATATCATATAGGAAAAAAATAGAGCTGTGTATGCCATGGAAATAGGGCAGTAGACTGATATGAGACACTGTACTTCAACTCAGACAGAGAGACCACTGTATCACTCCAGTTCACCTTGTTACATACACAGAGCCAGTACACACCCTTAGTATTTGTTATTGCAGTAAAACAGTTCCCAAAAACATTTCACAGAAGGCGGGGTGGTAAGATTCAAAGACAAGTAACTTGCTCAAGAAACTTAAGTACATACTACAATCCTATACATACTTACATAGGAGTAAGCCCTAATAAACTTAGTGGAACTTACTTCTGGAGTAGACTTATATGGAATGATGCTATATATCCCATCTCTTTCCCAGATGGCCAGATGCAAAAGATGTTGGGGCCTGAGCTTTAGTTGTGTAAAAAAGAGCATTTAATGACAAGCTACACCTACCAAAAGTTCTCCCTTCTGTGCAGCCATTAAAGTTATAGGAACCACCACCTGAGTGAGAATTAGGTCTAGCTGGAGCATTTCTTGTTGAATTGGGACACTTGTAGAATTAATATTTAATATTGTGTTTAATATCTAATATTTATATGGATATTTATAGTGCCACTGCTCACTTTGTTTTGTGTACTGGAGACCTGCCTTCGTAGGAGTCCTATCAAGACAATAAAACCCCAAATTTAAGAACAATTGGCATGCTAAAAAGAGTGAAAATATAATGGATAATTCTGATAGTTACAATAGCAATTGCATTGTTTTTTGCATTTAATGGCTTTACCATACTAGCTGCTGTATAATGTAATAGACAGACACAAAACCATTAATGGTCTCAGGATTTGGGGGTAATTTTCTTGGAGGTTTTCATAAGAAAAATATAACAGTTTGCCTATGCAATGTCATTACAGGCTTTCTTGGGTGCTAACAGGCCAGTCTGAACCCATCTTCATTTTGACAAAGTTGTTCTGTTTAAATACAACTGAAGTGACAAGCTAATTGCTGAATTTGTACGGGTCTTGGATGTCATTTCTGAAATTCTCATTACCCTTAAGTGGACATATTTTTCACCTGTCCCCTCAATATTGCCTTAGTTCACCTTCAGATTATTTCAGTGCTATTTGCTCTTGCAACTAGTGCTATAACTGGAGAGGCTGAGCTAGCCTCCTGGATCGAATGGGTCAGTTGAGATCTGATTTTGTGGTTGAATCGGCCAAGCCTCCTCCATCTCCCTGGTTAGAATGAAAGAAATAAGCTGTTATTATGGCATCAAAGTAGGATCTGCTACAAAATGTTTTGCTGGGGACTGTTCTTCTGTGTTCTTGCCAATGAGCCATTCTTCCAGAATATTCCATTCTCCTCCACCTCAGCTTTTCATTTTGGGGAAGGGATATAGCTACAGCTCAGTGGTAGATTATCTGTTTTCCATGTAGAGGGTCCCTGGTCCAATCCCCAGCTTCTCCAGGTAGGGCTGGGAATGTCCCCTGACTGAACCCTGGAGAGCCACTGCCAGTCAGTGTAGACAATATTGAGCTAGATTGATCAGTGCTGTGACTCAGTATAAGGCAGCTTCCTAGCATTCAGTGTCTCCTGAGAATGCTCAGTCCTCATTTAGATGTTTGAGTCCCCCCCCCTTAGGTTCATTTCTAAATATTTTTTCTACTTCTGCAAACCTTGAGTTTCCCTTCAGGTATGCTGATAGCTCCCTCTAGTCTAGTTCATGGGTGGTGCTCAGAAAATATGTGAGTTATTAGCATATATGATGAAGGTGTGCCCACATTTAATAGGGGGAATTGAAATGATCACCTCCATACAAATGCATTAGGATGTGTGTGGTGAAATCACACCTACCTGGCACCTGCATGCTGACACACCCACCAGCCACTTCCCTCTAACATCCATATCTTCGGCATCAGTGAGAAAGGGCCATATACGTACTTGGATGTTTGCATGTAAGACTCCTCCATGTGAGTGAAAATCCTGGGACAACCAGATTTTTATCTCATGAGGAGAAACCCTATGCACATACTTTACACTGACATACGGACACATGCAAGGGAGACAGCTAGCAGGTATGATTTGTTTTGAAATGGTGAATCTCCTTTTGGATATTGCAAACAAAACAGATTAATCAATGTCTCCTTTTTTAATTGAATGTGGTAACATGCAAAAGGGCTCATAGTGTAGTCTGATATACTGCTTTGAGCTGTTCCACCTCTAATGTAACGTGTTGTATTCTCACAATGTATTATCCTGGTCTCACTTGCACAGTGACTGCAATCTATCATTCTGGGAAGTCACTAAGCAATTTGAGAATCTTCAAATCTCCAGATTATTTAAAAGCATGCAAATTATCTGACAGCTTTCTTGGAGGCATATTTATAGCCACCAGCACAGCTTCCTGCCATCATTAGACCATCAACTGCAGCTTCTCCCAGCTTGCTGTCTACAGTATAGGTTCTCCTCAGGTGAGTTGTAATGAGGATTCATACTGGGACATTCACAATTAGTCTCACAGAGACAGGCATCAGTGACCATTATTTTTCAATTAGGCAAATATATTTTCTTGTGACAAATTTAATTAATGCTAATTATTCTGCATTACTTTCCTTCATTAATTTTGTGCCTTTCATTTTTATTTATATGTTGCCACACTCTAGAAAAATGTGTATTTGTTCACTCCAAACACACTGTTGAAGAAAAAGTGTGTGAGAGAGAGGGAGAGGGAAAGAGAGGCAGAATGTGTAGATCAAGGATGGGAGCTTGTAGTCCTCCAGATGGTGCTGGTCTGGGAGCTAAAGTTTAGCATGACCACAAATGTAAGACTGTAACTGAAACAAATTAATTGGCTTATTGATGCACAATGCTTCATTTAAGGCACATGTGGGGAACCTGTGGCCCTCTGGATATTATTGGACTACAGCTCCCATCAGCCCCAGCCAGCATGGCCAATGAACAGGGGAGTTATAGGTATTACAAAAGGCAACAAAGAAATATGACCTTACATGATGTTGCTACATGATGTACAAGCCCAAATTCACTAACATTTTTATAATCCCTTCCTGTTTCTTTGAACCCCTATCTAAAATGTAGATAGTCCTAGATGACTTAGACTGCAATCCTACAGCCTGTCAATGCACTGTAGGATTTTGAAGAAGAGCTTCTCCACCAGCAGAGAGGAGCCCTGTTAGCAGGGCAACACTTATATCCCTGGACGAGTCACCAGGAGCCCCTCTTGTGGCAGTAGAAAGGCCTGCCAGCATAGATGCACCACTGGTGGTGTTTCTGCAATGACAGGTTTCTACAACAACAAGAGATAAAAGGGGTGCATTGGGGATGTTCTTGGATCTGCCAGATACAAAGTCCCCTTGTTCTCCCCACAGCCCCCCTGAAAAGACAAAAAAAGAACAAGTGCCCATACCCGCCAGTTTAGGATCCGGCATAATTTCCCCCTCTCCCATTAGTGTCAATAGGAGCAAAATTTTAAATGAGGGAAATGGAAAATTCACTCCTCCATTTTCTATCCTGGTTGGCATGGTATTTCTGCTACATTTTATACTTAGCAATAGCCCAAAGACTCAAAATAACACATTTAAAATGAAATGTGTTGAACTGTATCCAGGAATGTTCCTTATGCTAATGGATGGCTCTTTGATCCAGCGCAGGCTTTTCTTAGCAGAATGGGAAGAGGCAATTTTTGTCCATTTCCTTTCTCTCCTGCAGCCCACTGCATGCCTCCAAAATCTGCTCCAGGGGATCCTTTGGAACAGTGTTTGCATGTGGAGCAGGAATCAGCAAAAATTGCTTCTCTATCATTCCACTACTAGAAGCCTCCATTGGACCCAAGAGCCTTCTGTTAGTGGGGGGGACACCATAGGATACAACATATCAGCTATGAAAAGGGTCATGGAAACCACAAAGTATCCGAAGGCCTGATCTGGCAATCATACTTACATTCCAGAGTTGCAGCTCATGGTCCAAAGCATGTCTCAGCCCACAGGATACTTGAGTTTAAATGTGTTGTACAATTGTCTTCTGTTACACTTCTCATATGCTTATATTATACACTTGTACTTGGAGCAGAATCTTTTCACATAATATTGTGGTATCATTGGTGTCATGAAGGGATTAGACAACACAACAATAATGAAGCTAAATGACAACTTTATTATCTCTTTCCATCAAGAACATAACAGCTACAAGAAGCTCCTGACTCCACCCAGATGCAAATAAGTCCAGTGCCACCTAGTGACTAAATGATAGAATGACACTATACACATCACTGAATCATCATATAAATTTCTTACTGGCTTTTTCTAGAATTTTTCATTTCCTCAAAAAATAACTGAACACGACATTGTGCTGTTGGTGGCCAAGTAACATTGTAACAAATTCTACCTCCCAACTATCCTTTACACCAGTTTTCTGGCAGTTCAAGTAATGACTTAGTAGATGTATTTGTCTGCCTGTTCCACAAAGATTTATGTGGACTATTCTGCACCATGTAGGAGAATGTTCTTCAAGAAGAGGAAAACAAAGCAATGGAACAAGTGAAGGCAAAATACAATAACATTTTTTTCTAAGCCCTGACAGTAATGTTCCTTCTTTGTTATCCAGATGAATGTATCTGGATAGCTCATTAGAGAGAGAGTTTCTTTGAGAGTGATAGTTGCATGATCTCCATACATTGGCTTTTTGCAGAAGGGTGAATCAATTCTAAAAACATCAGCCGTATTGATGGGTAAATCAAAAGCCATTTTATTGCACTACATGAAATAGAGGTGGATATTGCAACAATGCTTATTGAGAATGTTTGGCATGAAATTAACTTTTCATTGCATTCCATAATATAAAACAACCTTCTCCAATTTGTAAACAGGGGAAAATAGCATTGCTGACAAATACAGATCACCTTATAATGGAACTATCAAATAAGTAAATGTTTAAAAGATAAACGTATTTGCTCTTTTTGGGAACATAACATCTTGTCTTGGAAAACAGGACATACAATTCCAACAATTGACAACAGAAGATGAGTAATAGGCATTGTAAGGGAAGAAAAGCTTACTGCCGAATCATACTATTTGTCCCAGGTATTATTGTTGTTGCTGTTGTTGTTATATTGTTATACTATTACATGGATTGTTATGCTATTACATGGATTCCTGCACTGAGCAAGGAGTTGGCCTCGTTGGCCTTGTAGGTCCCTTCCAACTCTATTATTCCACGACGCTATGATTATTAATCTATTATCCCAGCACTTGCATGGAGCATGGCATGCTATTAATGTTGTTATTAACACAAATTGTATTTCATATGATCAGCAAGGGGAGGTATCCATCACAGTATTGTGACATTAGGGGCTAATGTCAGTACTAAAGGCGCGTGCTGCCTGTGAGTGCCAGGGTTCTCAGTTCATGACTTGAATTAACATGCTAGTCCTGCAGTTTTCTTTTAGCTGCCATGCCCCACAAAAATGTATCACTGCAGCCAGCAAGCCTTCCTTCTCATTTCGTCAAATGAAGGGTGTTGGGGGCAGGAGAGATAGATAAGCAGTTGCTGCCTCTGAGGTACCTGTCACACCAGCTGACATAATAGACAATGCAGCCCTCTGACAAGCAATGAAGGAGGTGGTAATGCAGTTGCGGGAGGAGAGCAATCAACATCAGCCACGCCCCAAGGGGAGTGGGGAATTCACAGAGGTGCCCAAAATGGGGCAGCAGAGGTGGCCACCTCCCCAATACCCTGGAAATGCAAGGGCCAAATATGAAGGAACCAGGACGGCACAGATCTTCATCCTGATCCAGGCACCACTACTGTAGGAGAAGCCACAGGGACAGGTCAGAATTCGACACGGGGGGATTGTCAGGTGAGTCTTCTTCCTCGGATGAGGATGCACCACACAAGAGATCCAGAAGTTCCATCCTCACATACTGGAGATCCAGAGGTTCCATCCTGGGACTCCTGGGGTGGGCATGGTGCAGATTAAGAAACTGACCAAGATAACAGCCTCCCAAGGGGAGGTCTGGGAGTGTAATGTGGACACCCCATTCCAAGGGATGCATTGCCCACCAATTAAGGATGGGGATGACCCCCGGATGAATATCTGTACTGCAGAGTCAGGAAAAAGATCCAGGATGGCCACTATGTGGATGTTTTCTCCATCCTCAGCAGAGGAAGACCAAACTGACTCCAAGCCCAAGAGAAGATGTAGGAGACATGTCAAGAGGACTTTCAACAACTGGGCTCAGGGATACTTAATTTTCATGGGGGTTGTACAGGCAGCCTACCCTGAGTGAGGTTGACACCTATCCAACCACATGAGTTCTATTTACATGGACAGGACTAAGGCCGGTGATCATGCAGCAATCACCTATGATAAGAAATTCCATCGCAAGACAGCCAGCAATAAGAGCATGTGATAGGACGTGATTTGCGACAAACTATGGATTCAGGAGGTAAGCAGGGGGAGGCCTGACTCAAGTGAACCTAGGAAAGGTCGGTGACTTTTCCGAAGGGAATGGTCCAAGAAAATATGTTGGGAATTCAACCAGACCAGATGCAACTGGTCCAGATACAGGTGTGCACATGACTGTGAATCTTGCTTGGGGCCACATGCTAGGATATCATGCCCCAGCCCTAGGGCAGGGCCCCTTTTATAGTTTTCGCCAACCCACTGCCAGGAATAAGAAGGACACCTGCAGCCCTCCCTTCCAAGTAAGGGATGCTTGAAACTTGGGGTTGACTCCTTGGCTTTGGCCGCTATCCTGGTTCACCCCTGGGCTGTCCATCCCTACCTCAATGGTTACCCAGATCGTACAGCAGCATGTTACATCTCGGAGGGACTTGTGCAAGGTTTCCACATTCCAGCCTCTAGTTGCCAAGGTGCTATCACAGCTCCCAATCAAAAAACTGTCTTCGAGTTCCCAGAAATTGCAGCCAACAAAATCACAAAGGAATATGCAGCAGATAGAGATGCAGGGCCCTTCACTTCATCCCCTCCAGAGGACCTCCAAGTCTTCCCCAAGAAGACACCTGGGGAATTCCGACTCATCCACAATCTGTCTTTCCTGAAGGGTGCCTCAGTCAATGAGTCAATTCCACCCAGGTTATGCTCAGTATGCTATGCATCCTTTGACCGGGCAGTGCAGATAGTGAGGGAATATGGGCCTGGGGCACTCATGGCCAAGTGTGATGTACAATCAACCTTCTGTCTCCTTCCAGTGCACCCCAGGATATTAGCCTCCTTGGGTTCAAGTTTGGTGAATGTTGTACGTTGACAAGGCTATGGCCATGGGTTGCTCCATCACCTGTGCTGCATTGAATACTTCAGCACTTTCCTAGAATGGGTTGTTTGCCAGACTACCCCCTACCTGGATGATTTTCTATTTGCAGACCATTCTGGTACTGAGGAGTACCTCAGACTATTGGGTACCTTCCAGAGCTGGCTGATTGCCTCAGGGTTCCTCTGGCTCCTGATAAAACCAAAGATCCTACCTCCATACTTACATACCTCCCCCTGGTTGGGCAGCGGGACTACAGATGCCTTGGGTTCACGCCTCACTTGGGTCAAAAGTGGGCCAACTCCCAAGGGTAGTTCTCAACTGCTTGTTGGGTTGACTCAGCATTCCTGCAGCAAGGACTGCCAAAATGGAGCGGATCCTTGCCCTACTGCCATGCCAACCTCACTTTACTTGCTCTAATCAATAAAGTTGTGGCCCTGCTTCACCCCAAAACCTGTGTCTGGCTGTATTATTCCCATTGCTAAAGGGGGGCACAACATGCCCCTACCACACAATGTGACACACTTGGATACTGCAGTCTGACAGAGACATCTCTATACTCCTGGTCCTAAAATATATTCATGCTTGTTAACAACTTCAGTGTTTGAAGGAGAGAATTTACTCTTTTACAGAGCTAGTTAAAAACAAACAAACAACTGTAAAGCTATATAAGTGATGCAGGAATGAAAAGTTAATTGGGAACCATGTCACATTAACAATAGACAGATTGTTACCTGATGGGTGGATTCTCTTCTGGTGCATAAAGATTTTTTAGTGTAGATGAAGGCATCACAAAAACCAAGGAAAGGCTCTTCTGCTATTAAGTGATAACCATTCTGATAAACTATGCAGTGATCAATGTCATTCAAGAATGGCATAGTATAAGACATCATGACAGTGTAAACAAGTGCTGATTGATTAAATCTGAAAAAAGAACAATTCAGTAATGTAATATACTGCCAGTCATCAAGAACAGCCAATAAAATCAGGCATGAAGTACTACTGATTTTGGCTAGAAGATTACGGCTGCAATCCTATGCATGCTTATGTAGAAATAAGCCCTATTGAACCTGGAGGGACTGACTCCTTGGTAAACATGCATAGGTACTGAATCATCGAGTTAAAATCATCTATATCTGATCTGCAACATTTTTAAAAAGCAAACTATTAATAATTCCATTTCAGACTATACTCCTAACCACATCCTAAGGTTCTTGAAATGTACAAAAGATTATGCTAAAAGTTTACTAGGCAAACAGAAACCAATTTGTCCACTGATTTTGATCTAAAAATTTAGGGCTGGTTAATAATTTCTTGAATTTGTAATCCTGGATATGTAAATGAAACATGACATTTTGTCAAAATCTTGACAGTGAGGAAATGGATGTCTTAAGTACATGTTTATGGATTTCTTTAAAATGTTTTTTTGTACTGTCTTTCATCATATCAGATTTCAGGGCACTGTACAGATAAAATAGATTCAAATATCACAAAATGAAGAAAAGAGCAAATAAAGATTTCACATTTTAAAACAATTACTTGCTCAATAGAACCAATAAAATATATTAAAATGCCTGGATAAACAAACATATATTTGCCTAGTGCCTGAATGTTAGCAGAGCATCAAGCAAACCTCTTTGGGGATGGCAATCCATGACCTGAAAGGCCTCCGAGATGGATTTGGGAGAATTGTACCTACTGAGAGAGCCCTTGTTACTAGGGATATATGAATCTATCGATTTTGGTTTCCCTCTGTTTCTCATTTTTCAGCCTTCAGTTCAGTTCTCCACATTTCTACATCAGTTTGCATATTAAATTTTTCCTTTTACACATTTTTGTATGCAGTTTTGCCTAATATGCAAAGCAATTTCCCCTAATATAATGATTTTTTGTATATTATTTTCACTAAGATATGCATTTTTATGCACATTTTATTCTAGTATATGCATTTTTATACACACTATTTGGTTGGAAAACTGCACTGAAAAAGTGTGTATTTCAAAGGATGATTGTTTTGGTTCTCATATTGTTTTGGAAAAATGTGAATTAGGTAGGTGCACTTTTTGATGCAAACTGAATCGAATTGCTCCCCTACTCGTCACATTTCTAATAAAAAAAGCTAAAGGTTGTATTTCACCTGCCTGAAGATCTTTTGTTAAAGCTCAATTTGTTTTACAGACGTAAGCACCACTAAGTTTAATGGAGCTTACTCTCAGGAAGCTCTACAGTCTCGCTCATCCTAGTAAGTTGGGTGCTGTGCTATACACTGGTGGTTTTTTTCATGTGTGTATATATTAGTGGTGTGTGAGGGTACAGAGTGGCAGGGATTGCAGGGGCTCACAGAGAAATCAGCTAATGAACAGATAAGGTCAGACCATAAATCTGCCAGGCAGAAGGAACCAGGAGGGTCAGCCAGCATGTTTTACCATTTGGGAAGTGCTGAAGGAGGAGGCAGAGAAGTCCTTCAGGGAGTCCAAATGTCCAGAAACTAGGAAATCCAATCAGGCAGGGCAGGGTTCAAGGCACGAGTTTAAACAGGAGAGCTGGAGTAATGTCTACAGCAAGGCTTGACGTTGACTCTAGCAAGGAGTCTCCCTTTCCTTCCAGCCTTTTGTACTCTGTATGCCAGCCCAGGTGCTTCCAATCAACCTGTGTTCTTGCAAGCTCTCCTGCTCCTTAATTGTGCTAATTGCCTTCATTGCTGCAACAGCTGTTGGTGGCTTCTCTCTGCTGGGGAAAGGGCAGCCTCCTGGTCACTTCCTGGTTCTGGCAGGCAGGCTCCCTCAGGGGCTTGACTCTGGTCTGGTGAAGTGTCCTGGTCTGTCTCCCTGCTTGTCCCCTCTCCTGGGTCTGCAGTCTCCCATTCCTCTTCCTCCTTGGATGAGTTCTCTGAGGGGAGCTTGACACTATCCCCTGCCCCAGGGCTCTCCTCCCCCAACCGTCTGGCCCTGGTTTGGCCAGGTAACAAAGGTGGAACTGGCAGACTAGATAGAGGGCATGCACCTGAGACGCATCTTTCCAGGATTTTTCATCCAGGCCATATCCCTTCTGGTCTATCAGATACTGGAGCTGGCTCCAATGTCTACAGGAGTCCAGGATCTGGGACACTTCAAACTCCTCCTCCCCATAGACATTGTCGGGGGGTGGAGGCCGCGGCTGAGCACTCAAGGGGTGAGGTGGACTGAGCAATGACTGGTGGGACACCAGATGGATACGCAGGGATGCTGGGAGCTTCAACTGGAAAGCCACCATCTTGATCTGGTGGGTGATCAGGAAGGGGCCGATGTGTTGCGCATCTAGCTTTCGGGTCGGCCCTTAGGTCCGCAAGTACTTTCCCTACTTTCAGTGGAGTCCCCTACTTTCAATGGAGGACTAGGCTGGCAATGATGGTCCGCAAAGTTTGTATGCTTACTTTGCCTGGTCTAATGGTTTTTTCAGGACTGCCTGGATGGCCCATAATTCTTGCAGCATAAGATCTACAGCAGGGACCGGTGAGGGAGACGAGACTGATGGGAAAAACCAGGGGTGATAGCCATAAGTCGCAAAGAAGGGGGTTTGTTGTGTGGATGCATGCAGAGAGTTATTATATGCAAATTCCACCAGAAGCAGCAGATCCAGCCAATTGTCCTGCTGGAAGCTGGTATAGCATCACAAGTATTGCTCCACCATGGCATTTGTGTGTTCCGTCTATCTGTTTGGGGATGATAGGCTGAGGGCAAATGGAGCTGGACATCTAGGTTCTAAACAGGGCTTGCCAAAATCGGGAGGTGACCTGGACTCCTCGGTCTAATATCAGTTGATCTGGAAAGCCATGCAGATGGAATACCTGGGCAAGAAACATCCGGGCAGCCTCCTGGTCACTTCCTGATTCTGGCAGGCAGGCTCCCCCAGGGACTTGTCTCTGGTCTGGTGAAGGGTTCTGCACTGTCTTCCTGCTTGTCCCCTCCCTGGGTCTGCGGTCTCCCATTCCTCTTCCTCCTCAGATGAGTCCTCTGAGGGGGGCATGACAGGGATGCTCTCCCAGTGGTGGTGGTGGTGCTCACTGAGATGGATGCAGGAACTCTGGGTTAGTGGTGGCAGCCCCAAAGGTGTTGTTGCACTCGAGACCTACTTGTGGGCTTCCAATAGGCAACTGGTTGGCTACTGGGAGAATCGGATGCTGAAGGAAGATAGATCTTTGGTTTGATCCAGCAGGGTTCTTCTTATGTTTTAACTGCCATGAAGGAATCTGAGTTTGGAAAGAAGAAGAAAATAATGGGGGCAGAAGGACTATTTAACATTTTTCACTGGTCAACAGCCAGATGTGCCAGCCATATTCTGTGTCAGATAATGTGGGGGCAAGTGAATGTTTTTGCAATAGCCAGGAGCAGCTGGATGTTTCTTGAAGGTTTTGAGCAGAGTCAGTGGCATCCCTCTCCAACACCCCAGCTAAGGAGATGCAATCTAGGTATGTCTGTGAGGGAGAAACAATTGAAGCAAGTTGAGAGAAAAACTGTAGTTTGAGACAAATGAAGAAACAGAGAGGATGAACTTTGAGCTCTGGAAGGCTAAACCAATCTATTTAGGAGTGCTTCTCCCTAAAAACCTGAAGTGAGGTAGCTGATTTTCTGCTTGTAACAGTGCTATGCTGTCTTCCTCCACCTATTCCCAAATTGTATGTTTGTAAATAATCCCAAATATTGCAAAAACATCATCAGTCTCCAGTGATCTCTCCTTCTAAAGGGAACCAAGGCCAGATAAGTGCTGCCTCTGGAACTTCTTATCACTCACAGAAGTGACGACCACATAGTGGTAACAGTATATCATGTAAAGCTGGATTCATATATAAAATGGTAGAGATAACTGTAACAGGCTGAACTTTCTTAGGCCGAACTAATACATCTCAATTGCAGTGTAGTAACCACTTGAAAACAGGCAGACAAATAATGTTTCATGTGGTAAACTGTGTGCATGATTTGGCTCTCCACACAGCTTCGAGTATTGCTGCTAAGCATTTAGCTGTGTAGCCTGATCTTTTCTAGGACTGATCTGCTAGGCAAGCAAGAGAGCACAGCTGCTAAACTAAAACTAATGGTTTCCTTCAGGACAGGAAACAATGGAATTACCAAATGATACATTTGTTTGCTAGAACATCTACCTTGTAGATAATTGAACAGAACATACAAAATATTAGCTATTCTCTCAGCTTTGTGTACTATTTTAACCCTGGTAGTAGATTTAATTATCAAGCCTTGGATACCAAAGACTGTTGCAACTATTGATCCTTTTCATTTTTCATGAAAGGAAACAGACAGAAAAGATAATTTACACAAGATCATGGCAAATGTGGTGGTGAAACCAGAGGTGGAATTCAGGATCCGTGGCTCACAAGTGCTACTCTGTGATCATATGCTCAGTCCACCTCCCTGTGTATTGAACTCCATGATTCTTTATGTCTCTGCTAAAGAATGAATAGGAGGATAAGATCTTGACTGCAGCAAGAAAACAAAAAAATGAGAATTCCTCCTTTTGAAACCCTCCAGACTAGTGGATGTGTCTCATCTTGCACAGCTACGTGATTCCTAATCTCCCTGAACAGCATTTCAGACAATGAGCATCTGACTTTAATTTAATTAATCCTTTGAACTGCATCTGACTCTCATCTAATCAATGTTTTCCCCTTATTTATGCTTTTGCTCTCTTCCTATTACAACCCCAGACATTTCCTTTACACAGTTATTGAGTTCACCATGTTTTGATTCCAGTTCAGTATGTTCCTTAAAATTCAGTTGGTGGTATCAGTTTTGATACTGACCTTTCACAAGGTCTCCTTTTAGCTCACTTCCCATAAACTGGGATACATTCAATAATTGTATTTAGAGGCTTTAATAGCAGGTACATTGTTAGGGGTGGCCAGGGTGGCAGAGCCCGAGGCCTTTTGTGGCATGCTCCAGATCTACTGCCCTTTCCTCTGCATGTGCATGCATGGTCTTAAAAAACATTTTCCCTTTGTTTATAGGGCTATGTTTATAGAGCAGTACTTTAGGTATTACAATACCAAGCCATCCACAATCTTAATTTCCCAGAAGCATCTACACATATAATGAACATATGCAAATTTTATACAAATTTGTATCATGAGACTGTAGAGGCTGTAAATGTGTTTGCATATGATCCACCCTACTACAAATCAAGTAGCTACATTATGCATTAGTCAAAGCTTCAGTTCCATCCTGGGGCTCCTGGGGTGGTCATGGAGCAGATGTAAGGAACTGACCAAGAGACTAGCCTCCCAATGGGAGGACTGGGGGTCTATTGTGGACACCCCATCCCAAAGGATGCATTGCCCACCAGTTAAGGATGGGGATGACCCCCCAGGTGAATATCTGTACTGCAGAGTCAGGAAAAAGATCCAGGATGGCCATTATGTGGATATTTTCTCCCTCCTCAGATCTGAGGAGGAAGACCAATCAGACTCCAAGCACAGGAGGGGATGTAGGAGACATACCGAGAAAACTCTCGACAACTGGGCTCAGGGGCACTTAATTTTTATGGGGGTTGTACAGGCAGCCTACCCTGAGCGAAGCTGGCACCTATCCAACCACATGAGTTACGTTTACATGGACAGCTCTAAGGCTGGTGATCATACAGCAATCACCTACAAAAAGAAATTCCATCATAAGGCAGCCAACAATAAGAGCATGTGATGGGAAGTGATTTGTGACAAACTATGGATACAGGAGGTGAGTAGGGGGAGGCGTGACTCAAGTGAAGCTAGGAAAGGTCCCCGACTTCCCCAAGGTGATTGATCCAAGAAAATATGTTGGGAATTCAACCAGAACAGATGCAACAGATCCAGATGCAGGTATGCTCATGACTGTGAATCCTGCTTAGGGACACATGCTAGGATATCATGCCCCAGCCCTAGGGCAGGGCCCCTTTCATATTTTTCACCAACCCCCTGCCAGGAATAAGGACACCTCCATTTCTGCAGCCTTCCCTTCCAAGTAATGGATACTTGAAACGTGGGGTTGACCCCTTGGCTTTGGCCACCATCCCAGTTCGCTCCTGGGCTCTCCATTCCTACCTCAATGGTTACCCAGATCGTAGGGCGGCATGTTACATCTGGGAGGGACTTATGCAAGGTTTCCACATTCCAGCCTCTGGTTGCTGAAGTGCTACCATGGCTCCCAATCAAAAATCTGTCCTCGAGTTCCCAGAAATTGCAGCCAACAAAATCACAAAGGAATGTGCAGCAGGTAGAGTTGCAGGCCCCTTCACTTCATCCCCTCCAGAAGATCTCCAAGAGAACCTCTCCCCACAGGGAGTGGTGTCCAAGAAAACACCAGGGGAATTCTGACTCATCCACAATCTGTCTTTCCCGATGGGTGCCTCAGTCAATAGTCAATTCCACCTGAATTATATTCAAAACATTATGCATCATTTGACCGGGCAGTATAGATAGTGAGGGAATGTGGGCCTGGGACACTCATGGCCAAGTGCAGAGCTTGGAAAAGTTACTTTTTTGAACTACAACTCCCATCAGCCTCAGCCAGCATGGTCACTAGCTTGGGCTGATGGGAGCTGTAGTTTAAAAAAGTAACTTTTCCAAGCTCTGGCCAAGTGTGATATATAATCAGCCTTCCATCTCCTTCCAGTGCACCCCTGTGATATTAGTCCCTTGGGTTCAAGTTTGGTGAATGTTGGTATATAGACAAGGCTATGGCCATGGGTTGCTCTGTCACCTGTGCAGCATTTGAATCCTTTAGCACTTTCCTGGAATGGATTGTTTGTCAGGAATCAGGGAGCTGCCAGGCCACCCACTTCCTGGATGATTTTCTATTTGTGGATTCTTCTGGTTCATTGCTTTCTACTTCATTGTTTTAATTAGGTTTTCACACTTCTGTCTTTGTTTATTAATATTGCTGGTCAATGTCATTGAGATTTGAAGCAGCATGATTCATAACACCTGCTTGAAGGCTGTGTTTCTCAGCCTTCAGCTGTGTTGGAAGACACTCTCCCTAATGAGCTATCCTGGGTAAACAGAGGTTCCCAGCCTTCTGTACTATGCAAACAGGGTAGCAAATAGCCCACCTGGCTGGGAAACGGGCGTGAGATAGGAGCATGGGACAGGGGAATGGAGCATGCCACACTAAGCTTCCTCAGCCTTACATCAAGATGTCTTCTGGATTTTCCCATACAGCTGATCACCTTGGAGTTCCTCTGGCTCCTGATAAAACAGAAGAGCCCATCTCCATACTCACATACTAGGGCATTCAGCTGGACTCCATTGCAGTCACCTCCAGTCTCCCCCTAGACAAACTAGCTAACCTGCAAAACTTCAATGAGATGCTAGCAAAACCCAAGTGTATGCTTAGAGATTTACAGATGCTACTTTGGCATTTAAACTTTTCCTGCAGGGTAGGTAGGTTGGGGTGGGCTTTCTGTACAAGGTTTGCCTGCACCACAGCTGGGGTAACATCACCATATCACCACATATGCCTCGAGAAACCCATAAAGCAAGACCTGCAGGTTTGGGTCCACTTCCTTCAGGAATTCAACGGAGTGTCATTTTGGCAAGACAGCCTGGAGGTGGGCACAGACCTACCGTTTCAATCTGACATTCAGGGAGCCTAGGTTTCGATGTATATTTCAAAGGCCATTGGTGTGCCAAGCACTGGCCTGATGATTGGGTGGCTGCAGGATTTACCAGGGATCTCACATTTTTTGAACTCTTTCCCATAGTAGTAGCTGTGTCCCTGTGGAAACAACATTTCAGGAATAAAAGGGTCAGATTTTGGTGTGACAATCAGGCAGTGATCAGAGTCATTAATAAGCAGTCATTTCACTCTGAGTGGGTAATGACCTTGATTTGGGAATTTATCTTCTTGTGCCTGGAGGCGAACATATCCTTTGCAGGGTGTCATGTTCCAGGTGTAGACAACAACATTGCAGATGGCTTGTCTCGCTTTCAGGAAGACAGATTTCGAGCCCTTGCCCCCTTGGCCTGCATAGAACTAGAGCCATTCCCAGAAGCCCTGTGGGATGTTGGGACAATAACATCACCCAGGGAGCATTAGATTCTGTTGCTCATTCTACCTTTCATTCATATACAACAGCAGGGGAGGCATTTTTTAATTTCACCAAAGTGCAGGGATCTCTAAAACCCTGGCCAGCATCTGAAGCTATAGTCCACAGTTATCTATCCCATCTGAGGGATCAAGGATGGGCCCCCAGGACCATGACATCCAGTCTAGCTGCCATTACCCTCTTTTCCATGGCACTGGGTTACCCTGACCCCTGCAACTCGGCCAGGGCACGGAGAGCCATTGAAGGATGGCGGAAAAGAGATCCATCTAGGAAAGATTCCCAACACTCCATCACATATGACATTCACTCTTGCATACTGGAGCAACTACATGGGGTGTGCTGGTCCAACTACAAAGCTGTGCTTTTCAAGGCAGCTTTTATACTACATTTCTTTTGAGCGCTGAGGGTTGGGGAGATCATGGTGCCAGCTAAGAGAGATACCTCGGCCATATCCCTTCATTGGGATGATATTGTGGTTTCCAAGTCCAAGCTGACAGTGACCATAGACCAAACAGCAAAGGGTTCCTCCTTTTCACTCAGGCCATCTCCAAAAGGGGGTCCTTGCCCACTTCATGACACCAAGGCTTATCTCTGCCTCTGGCCTCCAAACTCAGGGCAGTGCTTTATTCATAAGGCTAGCTCTCCCCTCACAAGGCACCAATTTGCAGGGGTGTTCAGGCTATGCCTGGCGAGGGTTTCCTAGAGACGGAGTTTGGCACACATTCCTTTAGGATTAGGGCAGCCACCTCAGCAGCAGAGTGGTGCTTGAATACAACTCAGATCAAGGCCATTGGGCACTGGAGATCCCATGCCTTTAGGAGCTATATTCACCCACAAGCAAAAGCCGAAGTTGCAAGCAAGTTATGATCTTTTTCAGGGCTAAAAAGAGTGTGGGTCTTTAGTCACAGCATCATTCACTGGGCTGAGCATCATGCTAGATCCACTCTACGGGGTGACCAGCTCAGTGTGTCATCCTGGGCAAGAGTGAGCTAGATATCCAGACATGGTATGAGGTGGGAACAGTTTTGACCCTTGTTGGATCAACAGTTCCATCGCTGTGGCCCTCTTGACTTGCTGCTTATACACCTGGGGGAGAATGACCTTGGCACAAGGACGGGCGTGGTCTGCAAAATCAGACCTTACTCATTCGTCTGAAGGGTATCCATCCATGTCATTGGGGTGGTCAGCCTGGCTTCCGAGGCTCCAGTGGAGAAATGTCCATGAGTCAGGGATCATCAAGGCTACCCACTGCCATGTCAGCAGAGCAATAGCAAAAGTGGTCCGAGCAAGAGGTGGCCTCATTGTCTCTCACCTGCTTATCAGGTGCTCTTGCCCTGAGTTTTATCACTTGAGATTCTAGCAGTAGGGTAAGAACTAGAAATATTTCCAATTGCTGGTCTGATGAATTGGGGTGACTATATCTATCAATAAGAAGGTGCCAGTTCTCTTAAAGAATATACCTAGATCCTATCACTTTAGTCTAGACTGCATGCTTTTTTAGTCTGCTTCTCCTGACCAAGCTGGCTACCTCAGCCAAACATTGATTAAGGACTTAAATTGCTGCTACTGGTTTAGTGGAAAGAGGATAACAAACCTGAATCATCACTGCATGGTTGTGTCACTGAAGGCCACACATTCTGAAGCTCTCTCCTAGTGTTGTCATTTAGCTATGAACAGAGAAGAAAGCTGAGTGTTCTGGGATACTCCACAAGATAGTCTTCAAGAAATGGTGTTCTAGACAAATATAATCTTTTCCTAAAGTGATCTCAGCCCAAGAACTTAGTTTAAAGCCACACTGGAATATATATTTAAAATTTTGCATCTGGGCTGCCATGTAACAGGATGCTCCATCATGCCCCTCTTCACTCCCCTCCCAAGTTATCCAGTGAATGTTTTTTGTTGCAGCTGAAGATCTCCCTCTATAATTTTCTTCACAGACACCACAATTTATCTCTGTTTCAAAACACATTTCAAAGTTTCCTAGCAACATGTTGTGCATGTCTTGTGCAAGGAATGCTATTTGTGCCAAGAATAAAGAGTTAAGCTAAGGATAAGGGTCAGGGAGCACCATGTACCATCTCATTTCATTTTGTTTCAGGGTTTGCCTGGTTTGGGGAAGGAGGGGCATTTCAGGACAAATTCCTGAAATGAAACAAAGAGGGGGGCAAACAAACTGGTAACAATTGCAGAAGGGGACACACTTTCTCCTCCTCCTTCTCTCTCTTTGTATAGTTCTTTGAGCTGCTTGCACCCTTGGAAAGAATCGTGGGAGCAATGAGAGTTCTGCTGCTGCTGCTGCTGCACTGCCAAAACTACTTTTGAAATTTTTTAAATTAAAATTAAGCAAGCAAGCAAGAAAAGATTAAAAGGTAAGAATGCCCCTCTCCTGATATCATTATAAGGGTTGAATTTTGACCCTGAAAATGGAACAGAAACACCTTCCCCACCCCAATTTGCCACCATTTTGGCCCAGGCCTCCACTCCTACCCACAATGGAGAAACATTTCTGATTGCTTCTGCTTCATTTGCATTGTTGTGGTGGGAGAAAGAGAATTTATATAACATGTATTAATTTATATATTAATCAGTAATTTTATGAAACCAAGGAAGATAAACAGCTGAAGTATTGCATTAGGTTTGTGTACACATCATTGCATGCATTGGGAGTCAAAGAATGACATCAAGAAGTGGTGCTGGGCCTTGCCAGTGTGACTTGTCTCCCAAACGGCTCGGCCAGCTGTAAATTAATATTGTTTCATACCTACTATTTCCAAACTGATTCACTAAACAAGCCTCTCAGCTTAATGGGGCGTACAGTGTCCTTGTGTGTTTATTGCAGTTTCTCCTTTGCCCTAAAACTCCAGGTAGTGCCAGAACCAATATCCGTCCACCATTCCGAGATACTGATTTGTCCTCCAGCAGTGCTGGAGGGCATGATGTGCTCTTTGGTTGTGTTGGAAATGATGTTACTATTAAGCACACCCACTGTTGTGAGCGGTGAGAAGTTTCAGGGGCAGTGTTTCCTGGGTTTAGCTTCCTTGGGAAAAGAATGCACGGGATGCTTATGGCATTTTTTATAATATTTGCTTTATTGAGAAAGATTCAGAGAGAGCATAGGTTGAGGTAAGCACCTCCTGGTAGGCAGCGGATCTGCTACTTCCATAAGATATGCAGAGAAAGTCACCCTGGAACCCATGAGGTAGGATTGGGTGAGAATTTCAATTCAGTTCGCATTTCAAGTAGAATTTATCAAATTTGCAATATGAGAACCGAAACACAGCCATCCTTCAAAATTCGCATTTATTAGAATTTTGGGATGCAGGTCGCCAACTACACAGCATTTACAAGAATGCATATATTAGGGGAACATGTGCATAGAAATGAATATGTGAGTGAAAACAACAGGCAAAAAGGCATTATACGATGAGAAATGGCTTGCAAAAATGTGTACCTTTGTCAAAACTGCCTACAAAAATGTGTTTATTTGGAGCAATTCGCACTAACATGGTGGAGAATTCTCATGAGGATTTTTTTTTAAATTGCAGATTGCTATAAAAATGTAGAGAACTGAATTTAACATTGGAAAAATGAGAAACTGAGAGAACTGAAACAGACAGATCTTTCCATCCCTACCATGATCTGCATGGAGCTTCCAGTCAAATCACTTCTCTCACTCTGTCCCAAAATATTTCTTTTTCATACAAGCAGATATACACAAACAAGTGCACACCTTACACTTAGGAATGGACAAACTAAACTAATCTCCCCCTTCTAATTCCCTACTTACATCATTCCTCTTCTCTTAGTGGGGGTGGGTGGGTCAGCCACCCTTCCAAGCTCAGCCTCCCCTATTCAAAACACTAAATCATTTTGAAACCATTAGCTTCCATTGAGGAAATCTGGACCATTAACAAGCATATCCGATTAACAAAGGAATGTTCTCCTGTTACACAACAGTATCTTTCCTTCTATAGCAAAATGCTCTTCTCTGCAAAGTGCAGTAGAACACTGCTCTCCTCATAATGGTATGGCCATTTCTGAAATCAATTTACTACATATTATATAATGCTCTAGTTGCTATCTACATGAAACACATTTTAGCCAATACCAGTGTGAGACTTGTGGTTGCAGTTACTATGTAACAATGTTTTTTAGTTAAGTGACCCATGTCAAAAAGGTTCAAATGATTTCAGTCCCAGTAGGAATGTGACAGGCCTCAAAGATACTATTATAAAAACTGCTGGAAGATACATGAAGATATGGCTTGCAGTCGAGTACCAAAAAAGATGAGAGCTCATAAATTTTTACCAGCCACTTATATGTCCAACCTAACTGGTGAGTATGGCAAGCTACTTTCCCTGAAGGAATAGTTATTCATCCAGGACAAGTCTATGTAGATTGCAACTGCAGTCTGTGTATCAGCACTGACACCTTACTGGCATCAATTGCTCTTGGATTATCAACTAACTGGAGGCAACATACCTAAAGCTAATTCAATAAAGGTCAGGAGAATCACTGAGGCTACCAGTATTTCCATTATTACATTTACCTTTATACTATTGCGTGGGGGGGGGGAGAAGAATTTATATAACATATCAGTGGAATGGGCCTGTTTCCATCAAGGCCATAAAATTCTAGGAGCTGTCTTGGGAAACCAGGAGGGAGGTGCCTGTGGGAACATAGTTTTTTGATCCTTTGATAATATCTTAACTGGTTAATTGCCTCCGGCAGGGCTGAGGATTTTTGGCCATAAGAAGGAGCGCAAAATTCTGAGTTTTGTCCCACTTCGTGAGTTTATAAACTCCAGCTACAATCCCGCCCCAATTGGCCACATTCCCCCCATGTGATCCTCTCCTCCTACCCCCCCTTTCATGAGACAACCTCCCAAGTCTTCTTAGGCAGGCAAGAGGTGAGGTCAAACCCACTCCCACTACAAGAGTGAGAACAATATAGACATATTATGATGGTGGAGATGTTCTAAGCAAAGGGAGGGGTGGGAAGAGCTGAGTCTTATGAGCATTTGGGGAATAAAATGCATAAAAAGAAGAATTAGGGAGGACGTAGCCAAGGATTGAGGGGAAAGTTGAAGGATGATGGGTTCATCAGCACTCCTAATTATGAGCAAGATACCTACCATGTTGTATGTATATGCCAAAGCAAAAGCCTATTCCTTTAAAACACAGGCTTTAAATTCTGGCCATTTTCAACATTTTCTTTTGCATTTTACACAATTTAGCAACTTGTACTATATCTTGCTCTTGCATTTGGTGGTGATTTGTTTTGTAGGTGTGACTCCTTGTGGCCTCCTGCATTAAGATATTTGCTTTCACTGACCAGAGTCTATATCTGAATGACGATCTGAAAAAAGCTGTTGTTATTTTACCATTCAACTGATATATGTTATGTTTTATTTTCATTATTCAGTGTGAAAAATACGTGCTGTCTGAAAGATGGAAGGATTTTTCACGTTTGGCATATTCTAGCCTGCAGGGAGCTATTTTCAATCATATATGCTTCCTTACATCCATTCATGTGTTTTGCTAGCCGTTGACTATTGAAAAATGATGCTGTATTTTAAACATTAATTAATAATAGAGATTCTCAACAGACTTCCGTATACATCATTCAAGGAAATTTATTCTAGAAGTAGTGAAGTAGTAAAACAAGTAGCATTTTTAAACTGAGGGATGTTTTTGTTCTAAAGTTTCCTATATCACCTTTGATCCTACAGCTCTCTCTGTGTGTGTGTGTGTGTGTGTGTGTGTGTGCACGCGTGCGAGCGCACATGCGCGCCCATGTAATTGGGATCAATTCAAATTTGTTGAATTCAACTATAAATTCAATTTATGAGATTTTTCTGTATTCAGAACCATTTCTGGTTTTCAAAGGCAAAGGGTTTTTATTTGCATAAAAAATGAGAGAAAAGAGAAACTCGTTCACATTCTTTACTCAGCCAAGAATAAGAATGGAGATCTTATGCTTATGGTTAGACTTTTATAGGGATTGTATAATCATTTATGATAGTCTGTATCCTGTGAATACAATATTTGTCCCCCTTATCATATTAATATGAGTCATAGGATTATATTATGGCCTGAACTGAATCAGTTCTAATATCTGCTTAGAAATACATTATGTCCTGCCACCACCACTGCACCTCACAAGGGCTCAGGGTCTGCATTTTATTAATGTCCTAGTCAGTGGAGCATCACCACCTGGATGAGATGGAGGGTTGGAGGCTTGTCAGAGCCAAATACCTGAATTGGGTTTTTGGTTCATTTCCCACTCTTTCTGACTGAAGATGGCACTGCATTGTCTGAGGGGCACCTATATGTATGTAGGTCTCTCCCAATGCACCTAGTATTCAAATCTGAAACATTGGGCAGATCTACATAATACATTTAAAGAACATCCAATGACTTCCCCCAAAGAATGCTGGGAACTGTTGTTTGTTAAGAGTGCAGAGAATTTGTACCTCTATGAGGAGAAACCACAGTTCCCAGGATTCTTTGTGAGAGATTATGTGCTTTAAATGTATTCACTAATAGGCAACCCCCCCTCGCTGTTTAGGAACATACCTATAGCCAACAGATATTTCTATCAAACTTTAAAAAGCAGGGAAATCAGACAGCTATAGTGAATGCACCAGGGGAGCAGGAGACCTCAACTTCTCTCTGAGATATTGTACTGCCCTACAAATTTGTCAAAATGCAAGCACAATTTGAGTTGGTCTTTCACAGTCCAATCCACTTCCTGTGTAGCTTGGAAGAAATTGGTAATATGTGCCTCTGAGCATATGGTGAGTGGTGGCAACACCTGCCATCTCCAAAGATGTAGAATTAGTAATGTTTCTACAGAGAATCTAACTAGAAAATTATATTTCTCTCATTATTCATCCTAGAAAGCTGTGTCAAATTTATTTTTATTAATTTCAAAATATTTTTATTGGTCAAGGTCATATGATGGTGAAGACAGCCTTTTGTGTTTCAAACTGGAGGTTATATTCTATTTCTATTTTGGGTGCATTAACAGTTGAATCTGAAACTGCACTTTGATGTAAAATCAGACTGATTACACTATGTTGCTACTTAAGCAATGAATGTAGCTGCTGGTAAAAACAAACCTGGCCTGCCCAAGATGCATGTGTTCAGCCTGCTATGCTTAAACCACTCCACTTAAGGAAAAGTGGGCTTGTTCAATTAAAAACATAGAGCACACCTAGAAATTTGCTGAAATATATTTCACCTCACACTGTTTTATCTTGTGCAAACTGAAACACTCCTCATGTCCATTGGAGACTATTCTGCAAAATAGTCAGTGCCATTATTCCACCAAAGTGTTACTCTACTTCACATATTCACAGAAACAGAAGCAAAAGAAAGAATTTACCATAGGAAACTTCACTGAAATGGCAAGGAATGCGTTCTACCACCTTCGGTTGGTAGCCCAGCTACGCCCCTATCTTGACAGGGATGACCTCGCCTCAGTTGTTCATGCTCTGGTAACTTCTAGGTTGGATTACTGTAATGCGCTCTATGTTGGGCTGCCCCTGAAGACAGTTCGGAAACTTCAGCTAGTGCAAAATGCAGCAGCCAGACTGCTGACAAGGACCAACCGGTCAGCACATATAACACCTGTTCTGGCCCATTTGCACTGGCTACCCATCTGTTTCCGAGCCAGATTCAAGGTGCTGGTCATGACCTATAAAGCCTTACATGGCGTGGGACCGCAATATCTTGTGGAACGCCTCTCCCACTATGAACCTACTCGGTCACTTCGCTCAGCAGCTAAGGCCCTCCTCCGGGTACCAACACATCAGGAAGCCCGGAGGACAGTTACACGATCTAGGGCCTTTTCTGTAGTGGCCCCTGAATTGTGGAATAGCCTCCCCGAAGAAATACGCCTGGTGCCTATGCTGCTATCCTTTCGGCGCCAGGTTAAGACCTGGCTATGCTCCCAGGCATTTTAATGTGTTTACTTTTATATTTCTGTGGTTTCTGCTTGTGTTTATTATTGTTCGGCTGTTTTTATTATGATATTTTGTATTTTAATCCTTTTGTACACCGCCCAGAGAGCTATTCGCTATGGGCGGTTTAAAAATGAAACAAATAAATAAAAATAAATAAATAAATAAATAAAATGAATATCTGAACTACATGAACTATCTTAATATTGTTGCTTCTTCCTTGCTCAAACAAGATCAGCACAGCACATGTCTTGTTTCTGTTATTTGGGTGGATTGCAGGTGTTGCGACCACTCACCATATGCTCAGAGGTACGTTACCAATTTTTTCAAACCTACGCAGGAAGGGGATTGGACTGTGAAAGAGCAACTCAAATTGTGTTTGCATTTTGACAAATTTGTAGGGCAGTGCAATATCTCAGAGAGGAGGTCAGGACTCCTGCTCCCCTGGTGCATTCACTATAGCTGCCCAATTTCCCTGCTTTTTAAAGTTTGATGGAAATATCTGTTGGCTGTACGTACGTACTTAAACTGCAAGGGTTTTTTTTTTGCCTATGAGTGAATTTCTCTGCTTTTTAATCCAGGACTTAAGAAATGGGATCCTGTGCAATTTGAATGGAATTGATCATTTGCATACTTATTGAGTTCAATGGAATTTACTCCCCTCCAATAATGCTTAGGATAGGTGAAACTGACTATGGGGGGAGGGGGAGGGGGAGGGGGAGGAGGAAGGGGAGGGGGAAGGGCAGAGGGAGGAGGGGATGGGAGCAAGCAGAGGGGGGAGGGCAGGTTCCATCATTTGCATGCTTATTGAGTTCAGTGGGATTTACTCCTGTGCAATCATGCTTAGGATAGTTGAAACTGATGATGGGGAGGAGGAGAAGAGGGAGGGAGGGCTGGAGTGGGCAAGGGAGAATGAAGAAGGAAGGGGGAGGGAAGAAGAAGGGAGGAGGAGAGGAGAGGGGAAGGGAGGGGAAGGTGAGAGGGGATAGGAGAGGGGAAGGAGAGGGGGAGGGGAAAGGCAGGTCTGATCATTTGCATGCTTATTGCGTTCAATGGGATTTACTCCCGTGCAATCATGCTTAGAATAGCTAAAACTGACCATGGAGGGGGGGAGGGGGAGGGGTGAAGGAAGGGGGAGGGAAGGGGCAATATTGAAGGGATAGGAGAGAAGGAGGGGAGGGCAGGTTTGATTATTTGCATGCTTTTTGAGTTCAGTGGGATTTATTCCTGTACAATCATGCTTAGGATAGGTGAAACTGACCTGCAGGAGGGGCAGGGAGGGGGGAAGAGGGAGGGAGAGGAGGAGGAGGGCAGGAAGGGGAAGGGAAGGAGATTGGGTGGTTGGGCACTGCTCAGAGGAAAAGCCCCTTCCCTTTCCAAAAGGAAAACATTGTGAACAGTATCATTCTTTTTCAACCTTTCCCCCACCTTTTTATTCTATAGCAGGCACATGTAGTCTCCCAACCAAGTTTAGACCAAAGCTGTCACTGGCCACATCCACACCAGACCTTTATTTCACTTGAGACAGTCATGGCTTCCCCCCAAGAATCCTGGGAAGTGTAGTTTATGAAGAGTGCTGAGGAGATGCATTAATGTAGTTCACAAAGCTCTACATGTTTTCATGCTTTGCTGTTAGCCCTTTGGAGAATAAGAAGAGATCCGTAAATGTTGCTGCTGCACATACAACCTAGTCTGAACATTCTTTTCCCTTTTTGAATGTAATTGAACACAATTACATGGAGTAATTTAGTAGTGTCAACTGGCCTACAGATTCATTATTTTCTGTTCTATAGAGGAGTTCTGTATCAAAGTGGTAGTGGTACATCATTTAATAGAAGACCTGATAACTGATTTTGAAACCTCACTAAAAGTACATATGTAGTATTTTAAAACACCGTTCTATGCTGTTTTATAAAAGCATCTATTAAGATCTAATAACTGCTGACACCACAAGTATCATTCCTTACAAATATATTAAGTTGTAGATCGAGTAATTGCTGAGTGGTCTTTTTTCCTGTTGCTTTATTGATTTCCTGTTTGTTGTGTTTTCTAAATTAAAGTGTGTTAATAAAAAAATGCCTCTTCACCCCCACCCCCTGCAAAATGTCAATCTTGTCTTTTTATCCAGAGTTGCAACTGGGCTAAGCAGCCTTTCATTGGGATATACTCCATGTCTCATTGGTGATATAATCAGTGTCTACTTGTCACAGGTGCAAAGAAGATGGCTATTATAAACCATGCCAGCAATTGCTTCAATGTCTGCAGACATAACTCAAAGGCTGGCAGGCTTGTCTCGCTACAAGACAGCAACATCATTCAAGAAGAAAAGATACATCTATGCTTTGAAGCTTGAACCTGATGTAGTTATCCAAGGAAGCTCTAGGGTTCATATCACTTTGAACACCAAGGATGGTATGGAGGTCACAAAGTCAGACAAACAGAGCTTTCTGTATTCAGTGAAACTGGGCAATCATTGGAGATTTCTATATAGAACATCATGAGCCCTAACCTTCCACTAGAAAGAAAGAAAATAGCCAACTGACAGTTAACTGGTAAAATAGGCTGAATCTGACATGTGTTATGTTTTTCTTTTCCTGGAGACATTCAGGGTTTGTGGAAAAATGTTGGCTTTGCTCTGTAGAATTTTCAAGTCTAGATAGAGAATTTGTTGGGGCCCACCCAGGGGACCATGGACCCCAGAACTTTTGTTCTGGGTGCCCCACACCTCTCTTGAGCTATGTAGTGACTTTGGTGGTGCAGAGAGGAGAGAGTAAACAAGCATGACTGTGGAGCTTAACATGAGTCAATGATCTGTGTAGCACTGGGTGGACCCCAAACCTAAGCAGAGAAGTTGGCAGCCCCATGTAGGTATTGTGTTTCTAAAACAGACTGGAGGGAAAGGGGATTTGTAAGAGATGGGGTGGGTAGAGAGTTTTCAGTGGCACAGGCCCACCAAAACAAGAGCATCTTAAAAAACTCCATAGAGACGTCAGATTTGGTCCTCTCAGTTTCTCATTTTTCTTAAATTTAGTGCTCCACATTTTCGCAGCCATTTGGCATTAAAAAAACCCTCATGAAAATTCCTCAGCATTCTAATGTGAATTTGTCCTACTAGACATAGTTTGGTATGCAGTTTTGACTGCTGTACACATTTTTGCAAGCCAATTCTTCTAATGTAATACATTTTTGTATGCTATTTTCTTGAATATATTTGTTGTTATGCATGTTTTTTCCTAATATATTTACTTTTGTAAACATTTGTTGGAGAATTGCATTGCAAAATTCAAATAAGTGTGAATTTTGAAGGATGGTTGGATTTTGGTTCTCATATTGTTTCAGAGAGTGCAACTTGAATACACTCAACTTTAAATGAGAACCAAATTGAATTTGTCCTCTATCCTAATTTCCTACTAGTGCCATGCATTTCAGCCAGGTTTGCTCTGGCCCATACCTACCCACGTCCTTGATGACACCACTTCAAACAGTGTGGAGCATCCAGGTAGGGTGGCAGGTTTCTCTTGAGTGTAGTCTTTATGTTTACCAGGTCAGAAGCATCCCAAGCCTTGATATTTCAGGGGCAGGCCTTAGTGATGTCACAGGGGTGGGCCCTAGTGATATCATTAAGCACGATACATTAAGCATCAACCATAGGTGCTTCGAGCATACGATTCAAACAAAAACATGTCTCTGATTGAAAATTCAGATAGAAATCTTAGCTAAAAGATGGAGCCTGTGTAGGGAACATTTAATTTAGCCTACTTCCTTCTAGTAAGAAGGGTTTAAGTGGCCTCACGTCAGGCCAGTCACCAGAAGGCCGCTGTAGGAAGAGTGGAGCCCAGTGTTGTGGAGATGTTAGATGGCAGCACTCAGGAGTAACGATGGATGCTCCTGAAGGCTGCAATTCTAAACACACTTAACTAATGGACTAAGCCCCATATAATTCAATAGGACTTACTTCTGAGTGGATATGGTTTGGATTGTGCTGTTGGTAAAGCTTGACTATGGATTCTCTGCAAAGATATCCATATCCAAGAAGGGTTGGCAACTCCCTGCCTTGAATGCCCTGCCTGTACCTTTTAACATGGCTGCTCTAAACCTCTTTATGGATTTTACCGTTCACTTCAGAAAGAGGTCTGAGAAATGAGTAAGAGTAAGAAGTTTCTCTTCCCTTTTCTGTCTCCTCTGTGGGCTGCTATAAACTCACTTTGACAGCCAACACAATTCTAGTGAGTAATAATTGAAAGAGAGAAAACACACATGGTTTGGTCTACCTTCACAGTCAGCACCTTGGGAACAACAACAATTGCAGCTACACTTCCCAGGATGTGAATTCTTTCTTACCACTATTGAACAAGAAACAAACCATAATGCAACTAACAAGGAGCATCATCACCGGGTTTAAGGGGGTTGAGCTGAGTACATGGAACCACTGTTGTTGCTTCTATGCATATACGGAAGTGAGGTTAAAGGTAAGTGAAATGCAAATAGAAAAAGAAAAATACAGTGATTATTTCCTAAACACAATACTATACTAACCAGAACAAGATTCCTATGAGTAAGGAAGAAAACTCAGCATCCAACAACCAGTCAGGATTCATAACCAAAAACCAAAACTAAAAAAATCCTGGCAGCCAGTCAGCCAAGCTCACAGAAATCCCCATGCAACACAATCTGACCCGGGGGCTGCAGTTAATGCAGAATGCTGTGGCATGATTGCTATTAAGTTGTAATTAAAATACATAAATAAATGTTGGAGTCACTGTGGCCCTTGGGTCTCTTTCTACTTTTAGGAACAAAGGAATCTGCCTTATACTGACTCAGGCCATTTTGTACCATCTAGCTCAGTACTGATGACATGGACTAGCACTGGCTCTTCAGAATTCCAGGCAATAGTCTTTTCCAGAAATTGAATTTTGAACCTTTGCATGCAAAGCATATGTCCTACCACTGAACTATAACCCTCCCCTCTTTAAAAAAGTATCTTTAAAAAAATTTCTTTTCAGTTCACTAATGCATGCACAGCATACATAGGGCAGAGGCATACCATTCATTTAAAGCACATTCAACACACATTTGAAGTACATGAATCACGCCTCAGAATCATGGATATTGTTGTTTGTTAAGGGTGGTGGGAACTATAACTATGAGAGGGAAATTACACTTCCTAGGATTCTTTGGGAGAAGTTATGTGAGTTTAAATGCAAGTTGGATGTGCCTTAAATGTATTGTGTGAATCTAAATAAACTTTGCCTGTATGTAAATCATTTTAATTAATTTTTAAAAATGGAAATGAGCTATAAAGTTTACTGGGTGACCATGGGCTACTCACCATCTCTCAGCCTAATGTGCCCCTCAGGATGAAAACAACAGAGGGGAACCATGAACACCCCAAGGAAGAAGGGCACACTTAAAATGTAGAGGAAATAATAATGTACAACCATAGTGTGAAATCAGATATTTAGTGGGACATAGTATGAAAAAATATTTATATAAGTATTACTGTCAAATATGTTATTATTTACACAACCTGTAAAGATATTTATAGCACAATCCTATGTTTGCTTACTAAGAAGCAAGTTCCAAGGTATTTGATGGGGCTTACTCAAACAGGGAAGCATGCGTAGAACTGCAACCTCAAGTGATAAGGAACTTCACTCACCCAACCCAAAATTCAGAATCATGCCACTTTAAGCTGTTTTACAGCTGTTCATACTTATTTTTATAGTTGTTGGATTTTTGCCTTGGTTTCCAGTCTAAGACCACACACACACACACACACACACACACACACACACACACACACACACGGGAAATGTAAAAAAACATGCACCCCATAAAATAGTTAATTGTTAAAACTGATTGGTCATTGCAGAACATTTTTTTTCAAAAAAATAAAATCAGTGTTAATTTCCTACATAATAAAAGCTGTGATACCTAAGTAAGCCCTGCCTAATCGGTTTTTTAAAAAGGGATGGAGGGGGAGAGAAAGATTTACAACACAAACACAGTTCTTTGCTATGTTCATTCAAAAGCCCCATTAATTTACCCCACAATCCTTTGTAGACAACCATGTCTACTCAAAAGTATTGAATTCAATGGGCTTTACTCTGGGTATGTGGGATTAGCACTGCAGCTTTACTCCCAGAAAAGCGAGTATCGGATTAAAACTTCATATTGGGAAGGTTTTCAAAACAGTGCCCTCTTGAACAGCCCAGAAAAATGTAAACTGGTTTGAATCCTGCACACAAGAGAGAAAAAGACTGAAAGCTGTATACTTACTGAATTTATGAGATTTTCAGATATGCAGGGAAAAAAAACAATTTTTCTGAGCTTGCAATGGGGTCTAGCTACTGCCTGGTGGTCAACAAATCACAAACCTCACTTCATTTATCAGCTACAAACCTGAAGAAGTGGGGTTGGAGCAGCCAGCTATGAGCTTATTTAACAGAAGTTGTGGGGGCAGCGGCTGACTTTTTGGTGTATATCTCATGAACCAGACCACCAAGAAACTTATTTTCTTTTTTTTAAAAAGTGAAAGTTGAGAGTCTGGAGCAGCCTTTCTCAACTGGTGTGCCTCCAGATGTTGTTGGACCACAACTCCCATCAGCCTCAGCCATTGGAAATGCTGGCTGAGGCTGATGGGAGTTGTGGTCCAACAACATCTGGAGACACACTGGTTGGGAAAGGCTGGTCTGGAGATTAAGGTGACTCACCTCGAGACCAGGGACAACCCAAAAAATCTGGAGTCTCCAGGTGAAAACTGGAGACCTGGCAACCCTAAGTGTGAGGGTTTATTGGAAGGATGACTGTCACATATATTCAGTCTCCCAACTATCCCTTTATGGAGGGCTCAAGCCTCACATAAGGTTCTGACACTGCTTGTGAACCATGAAAAAAAAACATACCTGCAGATGATGCTGCACTTGTGCTAACATGTCACACTTGTTCTAACAGACCCAATAAACCCAGTTCCTGAAACTCTTAAGATAATTGCTACACACAGTTTGATGGAAAGAATTGTAATAAATTATTTTTTAAAAATCAGAACTTTTAAGCATTCATTACTATTATTATTTATTTAATTTGCTAGTTGCCTCATACCTACTGGTCTCTAGGTAACTTACAACACATTTTTAAACCATACAATATAAAACAAATTTAAGAACATACAATATACAAAATTTTAAAAGCATAATACCTCTACGGCAGGAATCGACAAACAAATCTTGGACTGGCATAGAAAGAGTGGGCACTTCCTTACAAGAATCCAGCAGTCTCCCATTTGTGATTCATATGAAGAAAAAATTACACGCTATAACTAACCCATTTTTAAAAAATAATTTAACAATTTAGAAAAATTGGCACTCAAAATTAACCCCCCGATTTCACCTTTGATCCCTGTTCTCAATCATCCCATGTTTTATGAAAGGAATAAATTTCAGCAGTTCAAAGATTGGGAAAAGGAGGATCTTTACCGCATTAGAGACTTTTACATAGGTAGCCATCCCAAAACACCTGACCAACTAAAATCTCAGATCAAGGAAATTAAAACATCCTGATTTCAACTTCACCAAATTCACCATTTCATCACAATGCCAATTATCATCCAGCAAGTGACAAGACCCCTAACCCCCTTTGAATCTTTCCTTGCTCAACCTTGGGGAAATGGCAAGGGGGTGTTATCAAAAATATATGGCATATTACTAGAGACAACAGTAGGTTCCTCTATAAACCATAAAGCCCCTTCGGACAAAGACCTTAGTCAAAACATCAGTGGAGCTGACTGGAATGGTATTTGGACTAGAACTCCTTTCAAATCTGTTTCTTCTAGGATCCGTGAAAATGCATTGAAGCTGATTTTCAGATGGTACCTCACTCCCCACATCCTACATAGAATCAATGACAAGCTCTCCCCCTTGTGTTGGAGAGGGTGTGGGGAACGAGGTACATTTTATCATATGTGGTGGTCTTGCGTGCTGATCGTTCCCTTTTGAGAGGAAGTGTGAAATCAACAAGATTACCAATCAATCCCTTCATTTAGACCCATCTCTGGCTCTGTTACTTATCGCTGATGAAGCGAACAATAAAATCATACACAAAACCTTGACAAACTTTCTTCTTATAGCAGCACGACTGGTGATAGCTGCTTTCTGGAAAACACTTGACCCACATATGATTCATAAATGGTATCAGGAAATATGGAAATTAGCACTTATGGAAAAACTAACACATAGTTCGAAAACAATGAGACAAGGAACAGATGCAGACAAGTTCTATGAACAATGGTATAGCTTTATTGTTTTTGTTAGTCAAAGTGATGGGGCTTGCAAGCCTCCAACCTTGCATGGTCAGATTTGGCGGTCCACATTGGGATAATTATCTGGAAACAATTCAAGACAATAACCATTTAATATATGCTTACCTCCCTAGAGCATTATAGGTATAATAACTCCTATTGTCAACTGCACTATTTTCTCTCGTTGTATAAGTTATTCTTGTTTTGTATTCTGTTCTACCCAAAAGCAATAAAAACTTTATTAAAAAAATAAAACAATTCTTTTTCTAATAACCCTCTCAAAAGATTTCACTTTGATGAGATTATTTGTATCAAATAGCAGAATTATAGTCACCAGCAACCCATATTCTTTGCTGTCAATGAGGCCTATTAATTGGAGGCATGTCCCAGAATACACTCCATTAATTGCTATAATTTATATTGTGTATCTTCTAGACATTACACTAATTAATCAAGTGGGGTATCCAGAGCACAGCCCTGTCCCGATTTCTTGGATGAGTTTCAGTTGGTACAGCTTGAGAATGTTGACAAGGTGCTTGGACAGGTTTGTGCAACCACTTCTGTGCTGGATCCTTGGCGTTCTTGGCTAATAAAAGCTAGCAGCTGGCTGGGCCAGGGAAGTGATTAATGCCTCTCTGTGAGAGGGGGTGGTCCCTGGCTGCCTGAAAGAGGTGGTAGTGAGACCACTCCTGAAGAGGTTCTCCCTGGACCCAGAAAATTTTAATGTTCCATTCCTGGGCAAGGTCCTTGAACGAGTGGTTGCAGACCAGCTCCAAACACTCTTGGATGAGACCGATTATCTGGATCCATTTCCGTCGGGTTTCAGGCCTGGTTTTGGCAAGGAAACAGCCTTGTCACTCTGTATGATGACCTCTGTTGGGAGAGAGACAGGGGGAGTGTGACTCTGTTGATTCTCCTTGATCTCTCAGCGGCTTTCGATACCATTGACCATGGTATCCTTCTGGGGAGACTGGCTGAGTTGGGAGTGGGAGGGACTGCATGGCGGTGGGTCGGCTCCTACTTGGCATGTCGGCTCCAGAACATGGTGCTTGGGGAACATTGCTTGGCACCCTGGACTCTCCAGGATGGGGTTCCTCAGGGGTCAGTTCTGTCCCTCATGCTGTTCAACATCTACATGAAACCATTGAAGCTCTATTTCTCCTTTTCATCTTCTTCAAGTGAGGCTGTCAATGTGCTGAACCAGTGCCTAGCTGTGACAATGGACTGGATGAAGGCTAATAAACTGCGGCTCAATCCAGACAAGACTGAGATGCTGCTAGTGGGTGGTTCTTCTGTCTGGATGGTGGATGTCCAACCTGTCCTGGGTGGGGTTGCACTCCCCTTGAAGGAGCAGGTTCATAGCTTGGGGGTTCTCCTAGAACCATCTCTGTCACTTGAGGCTCAGGTAGCTGGGAGGATGGCAACAAGAGAGAGGGCCTTCTCAGTGCTGGCCCCCAAATTATGGAATGATCTTCTTGATGAGGTGTGCCTGGCGCCAACACTGTTATCTTTTTGGCGCCAGGTCAAGACTTTCCTCTTCTCCCAGGAATTTTAGCATGTGTTTTTAAATTGCTTTTTAAAAATGTGTTTTAAAATTTGTATATTTGTTTTTAATGTTTTTAATTGTTGTAAACCGCCCAGACAGCTTTGGCTATGGTGGGTATACAAATGCAATAAATAAATAAATAAATAAATAAATAAATAAATACCATTTTTGGCCTTTCTCCAGGAGCAGCCTATTCTCTTGAGATTTGAGCATGGAAATTGTGTAACCAGAAATTTCTAATCATTTATACTGTTTATGGTAGAAATTATTGCAGTGACCTCTTTTATCTTTCAAAGGAACCTTTTCACAATGTTTGAATTAATCAACCTGGGAAGAGCAATCCAATTCAGAGAAGGTCAACAGGAGTGGAGCCGGCAGAATCAGAGCCGGAGGAAGGGGCCACCACATCCAACTGCCCTTCAGGAGCTTCTCGGAGGGGAGTATGCTGGCTACACTGGCAGGGCACAGCCTAAAGAAATGAAATGTATGTTTCCTTTTGCCCCCAATTCCCAGCATATCAGGTGCCAGGGGAGAGGGCTGCAGGACCAAATGGGCTCAGGTTGCAGTGTAAGCCTCCATCCCCTTGCTTCTACCTCTGACACCCTCCAGGAATGCCCTTTTTTCAGGCCTTCCACTTCCACTAGTCTACAGTCATTTTACTCTCCAAGAAATGAAGAGGGGTGAGCTACTCTCTCTTAACAGCTTTGTAGATTTATATATATATATATAAACAACCTGGAGAAATATTCAGCTACAGGTTGGGTGAAGAGAAGGCCATACCATCATGCATTATGGTTCTGTACCTATGAGCAGCCAGCAAATGCAAATTTTAAAGGAAATAGTTTAAGTCCTCCACCCACACCCCCGCAGTTTGATCATGGTATGTAATGATTTTATAAGCTTAAAGCTGTTCAAAACAGGTCGACACTGGACCAAATGAACAAATGATTTAATGGTACTTGAAACTTTAATTAGGGTTCTAACCAATCTTTCACCTTCATTTAATTTCCTTTGCGACACAATGAATGTCTGTCAGAGAGTCATAAATTTGTGTGATGCATTCAGGCATTATTTAGAAAAGTAGAAAGAGTAAGGAAGTGTCATATCCTTCTAGACCCCCATCAGTGTTCTCATTTACTCCTAAAATGACAGCTTTATGGAGCATTGCTTGTTCTTGTTAATCTATCATTTTGAAATTAACCTGACTGTAATTTTGAAAAGAGTTTGGAGCAACTTTGAGTAGAGAGAAATACTACTCTGTCCTCATTTAAATGTGATAATGTCGTGTCATGTAGAGCATCTATCAGTTTGTATCTCTCTGTATAAGAGGGAAACACACCAAAACTCTCAATAGGCTGGAGGGCACCATTATGACCTTACCATAATGACTTGTTCTGAAGGATATCTGAGACAGATATGGCAGGCACCAAGAAGGGAAAATGATGGCCACCATTTGACAGAACTGCCAAAAATGTGACCCAAAAATATAAAAGAGGGAAAACAATGTCATATCATCTTTCACTCCGTGATGTGTAACTCCTGGCATTTTAAACAACAGGGGCTAAAGCTAACATGAGGCATTAGAACGAACATATTAATTGGTTATTGTCTGTGTTTCTGTGTCCTCTGTTTTGTTAATAAATTTAGTTTTTAGATTAATTGAACTAGGGTGTTCTGATTTGGATAAATTGTGACCAGTAGTAGATGGTGTGCTGGGGCAGAAGCACTTACCTGAGCTCTTGGCAGGGAAGTCACTGTGTGAGGCAGTGGCAAGGGTGTGGCAGTGCGAATGCACTGGCAGGAGAACCGGATTGGCTCAGACAGTGCATTTGCCACATGCTGGCCCTGCCCTCCCCCTCTTGGTAAGCAGCAGTGACTCACCTACTGGGTCAAATAAGCACCTCCACCCCACCATGCCATCTGCTACTGATTCTAACAAATAAATTCATTCCATAGCCGTTTTAATGTACATGATAGAAAAGATAGAATATAGAAAAAGTTCTATTCACTGTCTAGGAGAGCTGGGTAGGATTGGACATTAATTTGGCACTTAAAGTATGTTTGTGGCCTCTTCTGCCATTCATCTTTGTAGTGGAGTGGAGTTGAAGCCATCCTTGTATACATGTCATACATGTCAGCAATACTCACCAATATTTTGACTCTTGTTTTTACACTTTTACACAACTACAAACTATTTTATGCAGGAAATGAGAAATTAAGAAGAAATGGGGTTGCTTTAATAGTGAGAAGTGATGTAGCAAAATCAATTAGGAGCTACAACGCAAGGACTGAGCGAGTGATATCAATGAGATTAAACGGGAAACCTATTAACATAATCATCATCCAAATCTATGCTCCAACAGCAAATGCAGAAGAGGAATTGGAGAGATTTTACGCAGAAGTACAAGAAATTGATCACACACCAAAACAAGGTGTGTTGATAATCATGGGAGACTGGAATGTGAAAGTAGGGAACAGACAAGAACTAGGAATTGTGGAGAAATGGGGTTTAGGAGATAGAAATGAAGCAGGAGACTTATTTTCACTTTACCAGCATCAGCGGCATTGGTGGCATCCTGGGTCAGTGCATGCAGACGGAGACCCCGTGTTAAGCTGTACTACTCCTGGCCGGAGCCACAGGCCATAGCTGTTTTGGACTGGTGTACTGCCCTTTGAACTAGCTGTAAGTTCAGGCAAGATGGAATGCCTTTCCTGGATATTTTTTCTTAATGTTATTTTCTATTTAATTTAATTTTTTGTACAATGTATTGCTTTATTGATGTATTGCTTTATTGATGTATTTTTATATTTGTGTTTACTTTTTCTGTAAGCTGCCTTGAGGGCCGTTTGGCCAAAAGGTGGGGTATAAATAAACATTAACATAACATGACATTAACATAAAGAGGAAAGCACAAAAGCAGGACTACAGCTGAACTTCAAAAAGACAAAAAGAATGTCAACAGAAGATTTATGCAACTTTAAAGTTGACAATGAGGACATTGAACTTGTCAAGGATTATCAATACCTTGGCACAGTCATTAACCAAAATGGGGACAATAGTCAGGAAATCAGAAGAAGGCTAGGAACTGTGAGAGAACTAGAAAAGGTCCTCAAATGCAAAGATGTATCACTGAGTGGTTAAGGTGTTGGACTATGACCTGGGAGATCAGGGTTCAAATCCGCACATAGCCATGAAGCTCACTGGGTGACCTTGGGCCAGTCACTGCCTCTCAGTCTCATGAAAACCCTATTCATAGGGTCACCATAGGTTGGAATCGACTTGAAGGCAGTATATATTTTTTTATCACTGAACACTAAAGTCAGGATCATTTAGACCATGGTATTTCCGATTTCTATGTATGGATGTGAAAGTTGGACAGTGAAAAACCGGATAAGAGAAAAATCAACTCATTTGAAATGTGGTTTTGGAGGAGAGCTTTGCGGATACCATGGACTGCAAAAAAGACAAATAATTGGGTGTTAGAACAAATTAAACCAGAACTACCATTAGAAGCTAAAATGATGAAACCGAGGTTATCATACTTTGGACACATAATGAGAAGACGTGATTCACTAGAAAATACAATAATGCTGGGAAAAACAGCAGGGAGTAGAAAAAGAGGAAGGCCAAACAAGAGATGGACTGATTCCATAAAGGATGCCACAGACCTGAACTTACAAGAACTAAACATGGTGGTTCACGACAGATGCTGTTGGAGATCGCAGATTCATAGGGTCACCATAAGTCGTAGTCTGCTTGAAGGCACATAACATTTTACACTTTAATGTTTGTTTTTGAAAGTCATTTTCACTTTTGTGAAAAAGGCAACAGAGGCTATTAACACACCATAAATTTAGCTGAGATTACAGTTAAAGTTAATTAGCTTCAACTATAGTTTGTTAAGAGTGCTGGGAATTGTAGCTCTGTGAAAGCTGTATTACAGTTCCCAGGAATTCTTGGGGGAATTTTTTTGTGTTAAATGTATGGTGTGGACACGGTAAATAGCAATAATAATAATAAGCTGACAGAGTTGTCACAGTCACATTCCTCCCCAGAATACACTGTTCTTTAACTTAGCAGGTAGTAGGAGCTATTAATTCTTTGATTATTTTAGGGTGGAGAAGGTGGAGTAACTAGACATGTGTCTAATTTTACCAACCCAATGATTCCATAAGCATGCCAGGGTGAGAAGAAGGTTCAAGAAATTACAGAGTACCCCATGGATTCATACACATGTTCTTTAAAATATTGCAAATTAAAAATGTACCCTGTTGTTGCTGTTAAACTGGGTGTGAATTATAATGGAGACTAGTTAGCTTTAATTTGTACAGAAGTGTTGCAAACTGTAATATCTTCCTGTCCTTGTTGCCTGGATATTTCATTTTTTTTAAAAAAAGAAACAGTCTGAAGGAGATAGATTCCCTGTCCCTGTTCTATAGGATAATGCTTTTTCAGCCTGAGGGCAGCCCTCCCTTCTGGCAGCCTTCTGGGGCACATGCCAGTAGTGGGCAGGGTCAGAGGCAAAAGCAAGTAGAGCAATAAATGTAAATTACCTTTGTACTGAAGGCTAGTTTCTACACATGCTCGCATACCCCTTTCTAGCCTCCATCCAAGCAAGCAAGAGGTATTGTGAAAGTTCAAGGACACATGTCTAGGAGGCAAAATGCTTGAGGAGGGTCTGAAGTAGTCCATTGAAGGAACATGGCCTGGAGAGAGTCTCAGCGACTAGAAAGAGAGAAGGAGAGGACCACATGCGGCCCTGGGCCTGAGGTTTCCCACTTCCGAGTTTTTAATGTGGTGTGCTTTAGCTTGATAGTTCAAATGTTTATTGCTGTGCCTGCTCTAGAAGCGTTTTCAAATCAGTAACTTTGGGGGGAAGGTTCATAAAACATGCTCTTGCATGTTCCAGAGATCCAATCATCCCCATTAGGATGCTACAGGTTTTTGTCATTATTTTTAAAAATAATAATGGACTCCTACTGGGAGGAAGGGTGAGATATAACTCAAATAAATAAATTAACCCTCACCCACCCACATTCAGCTACACAATGTTCATGCAAGGACTCCTGAGTAAGGGAAATTCCCTGCCATCACCTCTCCACTGCAGTTCTCTGATGTGCACATGCACCCAAGTCTCTCCTGAAAATCAGGAGAACCACGTGACGTGGGGCAGCAGTGGCAGTGGAATGATGTGCTTGCAGAAATGAAATGAAGGGAGCATGTATGAGCAGAACCGTGTGCATTTTTTTATCAGGAAAAGCATACTAATTCATTAAATGGTTAGCTGTAATAGTTGTTATAGTACACACACACTAGTTGCTGTTTTAGAAATTTAGCATGAGACTAATCGAGGAACAATACCCGAACAATCACTCTTGATCACATTCATTCTTTATCATTCTGTTTCTTTCTGTTGCCAGTTTTGAAGAGGCTTCCTTGGGCTGTCATAAAATCTGAACCTATGATTTCTTAAACTTCTCAAACAGAGCTTCTAAAAACCAACACATCATATACATAGTTCTTATAAATACTATAAGTGCATCATCCAGTATTTTCCAGGTGTATTGAACAATTAAGGGAGTTGGAAGAGAGTCTAGGAATGGACAAACGTGTCAGTTTGGGTTTTTCTAAGTTTCTCATTTTTTCAATCTTCAGTTCAGTTTGCCACATTTCTGCATCAGTTTGCAATTTATATATATATAAATATGCAAAAATGTGTATATTAGTGCATATATTGGGCAATTGCCCTTAATATAAAACATTGTTGTATGGCTTTTTTTACTCATAAATGAACTTTTACACACACTCACCCTAATATATGCATTTTTGTACACATTTTTGGTTGGAGAACTGAACTGCAAAATTTGGAGAAGTGCCAGTTGTGAAAGATAGCTGAATTTCCATCTGCACAGTTTTTGGGGGAAGTGCACACTCGGTAGGCTCACACTAAAATGCAAATGCAATTGAATTTCTCCTCCATCCCTAGTTGAGTCAGGGCTCCCTTTTCATGAAAACATTGCCACTGTCCATAGGGTAAGTGGTAAATCTGTGTGATACAAATCTGAAAATCAGCCGTTCAAGTTTAGCCTTATAATGATTTTGTTGGGAGTTTGCGATGTCTCTGCCCAAGCACTCTTCCAAGGGTATACTTGCTATCTCTCTAGAAACCACAGAAGTACTGGTAATAGTGAAATTGAGAGCTGCTGATCCAGTACTTGGGTGTGAAAGAAACAGAGAAATCTATGAGAGGCAGAGCCTACTGGTCCATTATGAGTTTGCATCATCATCTTTCATAAAAGCCACTGAACCAATTCTGCTGTTGTTCAACAGCTAGTTTTCCTGCCAGTGTACACATTCTCATTAAGCCCTCATGAATAATTTATTCATAGCATTACTTGAACTAAGCACGAGATTATCCATGCACGTAACTCTAAAAGTGATGATGGCTCTTGAGAAGATGAAGCAATAACAATATAAAGATAACCACACCGAAGTCACTGAAATATTGGATCTATAGATAAAATGAATTGGAATCACTAAACTGTCTGTCTTGGCAGGCTGCGTGTCGTTTGCAGGTGAAGCTCCCTGAGTTACTGTTTTTTTCAACAAAGATGAACTAAGAAACATCCTGCCTCTAAAACTGAAATGAAAATTTGAGTCTTGAGGTTTTGAAATTGACAAGACGGTATCCAAAAACCACTTATACAAGAATGTTTTGTTGACACAAATAAATATGCAGCATAAGGTTTATCTATTTTGATGATGCAAATGTGAGTCTTTTATAAGAAGGATGAATGGTAAATTTCATCCAAATACTGAATCATAAGCACACTGAAAGTTGCTTTTTAGGACCAAGCTACATATTTAAACTGTTTTAAATGCATTTTAAATTGTTGTAACCCACCCTGAGACCTTAAGGGAAGGGCAAGTAATACATTATAATAATAATTTGGAGAGAAGTGTTAAATATGCAGCCATACATGCTATGCCTGCACCTGCTTCCTCCTTAATTTAAAAGATAAGCATGTTATTTGCTTTCATACAATTCATCTAATATGTAGATGGCTTGCACTCAAGTGGAGACACTTGCCTACAAAAATATATGCGATAGCACATTAAATGTGCCCTTCAATATATATTTTAGCTTATCTCTTGAAATGACTTTGGCTAGCTGCTATGCACAGGTATTTTAAAGGTAAAAGAGCTAACTATGCACACTTTAGTAATGATCCAGTTTCTACATACAGTGCCCAAAGTGGTAGGGGAAAGAAGTAGGACGATTTTGAAGGAAGTGGGATGGTTTCAAAGTGGAAGATAAAAGGAGGTAGGATGGTTAGGACACACTCAGCTGAATTCACCTGAAAAGAAATGGGATGGTGTCCTTCCCCAGCCCACTCTACTTTGAGCACTGGGTATGTAGGTACTAAACATTTTTGTTAAAAACAGCCTTTAGTTAGAAATTAAGTAAATGATGCTAAGTTTTTATCCAGTGAACAGCATTGAACAGTATTGGATAAAACCCATTGATAGGTTTTATCCAGTGCTGCGTGAACAGACTTCCACCCATGCAACGGGACTTTCCCTTCTTCTCCTACCCTGCAGCCCCCTGCATGCCCCCCAAATCTTCTCCAGGGGGTTCCATCAACCCTCTAGAGTTTGTGTACATTTCCTCCTAATGTACACTTTTTTATATGCAGTTTTGGTTGGAGAACTGCAGCATGCCAGCATGAGATAACATAACATAAGATGGAAGCTCACAGCATTAACCACTCAATAGGTCTTGCTTCTCCATTTGGTTTCTAGGGCAGTCCCTAAAGCCATAGCTTTGGATTCAGCACAGAGAGAGAGAGGCAAACCTCTCTGTGTCTTTCTAGCTTCTAGCTAGACACCAGACTAGACACTCAGGATTTGGGGCAGGGGCAGGGAATCACTCTCCTGCCAGAGTTCCTATAACAAACAGACTTCTCTGGACCACATCTTTAGGTATATAGATTGGTTCTTCAAGTAAATAGACTTGGCCAGAAATATTAACTTATGAAAGGAACTGGTTTGACTTGTCCAGCAGGTATCTCCGATATAAACTGCATCTCTTCAGATCATAGGATTACAGGCTAGGAGGGAACTCACATATGTCATCCAGACCAACCCCACAATCCGATAACAATACAATATATATGTTGTGTTTAATCTATATTACTAACTTCAGCTAGTAATGACTAAGGCTGCAATCCTAACCTCACTTACCTGGGATGAAGCCCCATTATTCAGAAGGGCTGAGTGGGCATAGTGGAGACACATAAGCAGAAAATCTAGTTCCCCACATCAGACCTCCTGAAAGAGGAGACAGTCTAGTACTCTCAGATGCCTTTTTTGTATTCAGCTCACTTCTTTCTGTCTCTCATTCTCAAATTCATGTCTCTGTCTCTCTCTTGCTATTTTCAGATATTTGCAATTCCTGTTGTCCTCCAACTTGTGTAGGGAGACTGTCTGAAGTCCCTGCAAATTTCTGAACCCTCATTTTTCAGGGTTCTAAAACATGTGGGGAACTGCCACAAGTGCAGGAGGTAGGAATGGGCAGATTTGTCAATTTCAGTTTCTCATTTTTCCAGTCTCAAGTTCAGTTCACATTTTCACATCAGTTTACACATTTTAAAAAAAATTCCTCATGAAAACGCATCGACATTGTAATGGGAATTTCTCCCAATATACATGTTTGATATGCAATTTTACCTAATATACCATTTTTACACATCAGTTCCATAATATAATAGTTTTCACTAATGTATGCATTATTATACACCTTTATCCTGAGTATATATACATTTTTGTACATATTACTTGGCTGGAGAACGACATTGTAACATTCGAAGTAGTGCAAATTTCAAAGGATGATGACCGTTTCAGTTCACATATTATTTCAGAAAGTGCAGATTAGTAGGTTCACCTTTAAATGTAAACCCACCAGGCCATAACATTTTAGCATTAATGAAAAATTACAACCATCTCTTTAAATATACTGCAGTATTTAACAAAGTAATAAAATCCTAAGACTTAAGCCATAGGTAGTTGTTCTACTTTATTTATTTATTACATTTCTATCCTGTCCTTCTTCCCAGAAGGAACCCAGTATCTCCTCTACTTTGGACAGGTAGAATAGTTTTGGAATGGCTCGTCTCTTAGAGAGTGTGAAAAGAAGCTACACTTACTTCATGAAGAAGAAAGCATTGGGATGCTCATGCTCAGCCACGGTCTGTTACCTTGATCCTCACAATCAATAACTTGTGTGTGTGTGTGTGTGTTTCTGCATGCACATCTGCATAATTCTTTGTCAGGCACTTTGGATGTAATTTGCTATAAAATGCAGATCATTATTATAAATCTGCTTTATTTTATCTTCCAAACCCTTTTATTTATTTATTATTTGATTTATATCCTGCCCTTCCTCCCAGCCAGGATCAAAGCAGCCCTCAACACAGCAAAAAGAAAACAAAAACACCTTATGCTTAAATCATTTTAAGAGCTCCAAAGTACATACAATTCTTTTGAATTTAATCTTCTAAACTCCTTGCAGAGAACTGAGATTGTTTATCCCATGTAGATATTTGGAACTTTTTTATGTGAGGTTAAGGGAAGCACACCAAGCAGTGCACATTATATTGAATAGTTCTGGTGGTGCATTTCTCTGACTATTTTCTAAAGAAGAAAATTCTGAAAAGCAAGTCAAATGAGTGTCATGATTGCTGAAAACTGTTAGTTTCCCCTCCACTGCTCATTTAGACATATAGAGGGGAACAAACAAATGAGGATTAATTTAGACATATAGGTCTGTATCACTTTAATTTTTGTTGTTGTTAAAGCAAAGAATCAAATTAAATGCATGAAATTATTAAAACAATTTTGGAGAGCTTTGGACAATTTTACCATCTTAAAAAAAAAACAACAACCCTGAAGGAATACAAATACATCTCTCTTTCATTTTTTTCTGAATAGTTTACAGAACAGTTATTTGCTTAGCAACCCACGCCTATGTGCTGCTTCACCATAGCTGTGGATCACAAACATTGAAATCTGGGTTTATCTATTGCACTGTGGAAGGAATCCTCATTAGTTCTGTGTCTCAACTGTGGGTTTCAATGGCTGTGAGTCCCTCGTTCTAAAGGGCTCATGGCTGGTGAAGCCATTTGAGCCCAGCAGCCCAGCTCAGTCTCTGGGCCCATAGTGCTGTTATAAGATTGCACTGAGGAAACCATTCAAAACCTGATATCTTTTTTTTTTAAGAAGCTGATGAGCAGTAGCTTTGCTGCGCTTGCTGGTGATAGGATATCACTATGCCTGTACATCATAAGCATCTCTTAGCATTGCCACAGCTAAAGCTGCAACTTACCACTTTACCTGTTGTTAGCATTGTTGCATTAACTGTGAGGCTTTTTCACATTTCAAAATATGGTAAGACTAGGAGCCATTTGACAAACACTCTGTGCCTAGATCTAGGAGGAACAAGGAAGAAAAACAAGGTCAACAACAAATAGGACTACAATTTATTTAAAAGGACCTGTTCAAGTAATAGCACAATCTACTAGTTCAGCTGTGCCTGCTAAAGCTTCATCTTCCTGGCATGCAAATAAAGAGTAACAGTTGGGTAAATATTCAGTGAGAAAATAAGTGCACAAAGCCTGATGTCACCAAAATCAATAATAGCTTTCTTGTAAGCCATATTTGTATCTGATTTGTAACATAATCAGAAATTCTGCTGGATATCTGCTGTTTACAGCAACAAATAATGATCTTCAACCTTACTTCTCAATTCACTTTCACACCAGCAAGGTTAATTGAATTTAAAAGTTTTCTGGCATAATCTATTAAAAGGCAGGACAAGCATCTGCAACATACAACCTCGCGCAAGTAATTTTTGGCCTCGGAAACTGCTCATGAGCAACTCAGGACAAGTTAAATAGAATTGTTAAGTATAATGTGGTGCAATCATTTATCACTAACCCATGCATAAAGCAAATATGGCATTACCAATACTATGGCAATCCATTACACTTGACGTTTTTTAAAAAATACTTGCAACCTGAAAGAAGAGAAAATAAAATACAGGGTACACAGCAACCATCATTAATAGGAAATCCAGAGCGCGGGACACAAAGCATGAACGTATCAAAATAAAAAGTAATGAAAAACTATGTGGCATCCTTGTTTTTCATTGTTCTCTAATTTTTGTGAGTGTTCCATATTACTTTGGTACAACAAAATATGAGCTCTGTGTATTGAGAGGACAAGGAGTCTCACTCTCTAAATATGGGTCTATTACAGAGATGGTGTCTACATCCTAGGAACAGTATTTTTTTCATCTTAATTCTTCTTATGACTGAAATTTATCATGCAGTCATTGATTGGTTTGCATCTGATTAAACATCTTTATCCTGTTCACGTGTTTCCCCCTCGCATGATTCAAATTGCATGACGGGAAGGAAGAGGGACATGACTGTTGATCCATCTCTGCAACGCTCCACAGATATGGGCTGAACTTCTGCAGCAGGAAGTCGACTCTATTGATCAACTCTCCATGCAGATTCTCAATGGTGAAGTGGGCAGTAAGGCTCCCTGCCCTTATCATGGAGGACTGCAGGACAGGTCATTGGGAATGCAGCAGCTGGGACAAGACCCCTGAGCATGTCTGCACTGTCCCCCCTCATGCAATGGGGAATAGGAATGCCTATATGGGGCTAACACATCTAGAAAATCTGCTTATATATTAAAATTGTGAGTTGTTGATGTTGATTTTAAACAAAATAGAAATTGATATTGTAACTGTAAGCATCTGTCTGTGTAGAAATAATGGCAACATGTCCCCAGAGTTACTCAACTCAGAATTTCACAGTCATTGACATAATAGTTCAGGGGTACCCCTCCAGGTGTTGTTGGACTCCACACCCCAGCCAGCATGACAAATAGTTACAGATAAAAGGAGTTGTAGCCGATCAACATCTGGAGGGCACCACCCCTAGTATAGTTATCACATGCGATCACATGGCTGAAGCTGATTTTTGACAACTGCCTACCATCCAACATTACATTGGATGTATTTGTACAGTTGAGGCATCACACCAAAAGCAGACTGCAAACTGAGATCAGTTTTTGCAGCCACCCAAAAATGTTGTCTCAGTGCTTATTAGGGGAGAGTGAATTACTCTGTTTCCAGCCCATGTCACTTTATTCTGTGGTGCTCATCCATAAGTCCATTCCATCGTATTTCTGCATTAATCAGCAATTTTAAAAATTTAGAGCAAAACACATTTAAATATGTATTTTAAAATCTTAACATATGCATTTCTAAAAGCATTCTCTCTCTCTCTCTCTCTCTCTCTCACACACACACACACACACACACACACACTTTTTTAAAAAAACAACAACCTTACATTGACACTTTTTTGAGCCAAGAACTGTGTTGAAACATTTAGGAAGTGTGAAAGCTGTTGGGCATCTACATTCTAATCCATTCATGGGTGATGTGGATCAGGTTGGTTTATATTGAGATTCACAAAGGTCAAATTCCACAAGCACCCTTAACTAAAACAATTGTGCCATGTTAAAAAAAACATTTTGGAAGGACTGTCCATTTCTGTGAGGCCAAATAATGACTTAAAAGAGTAACTGAGTTCTGTGTATGCACCCAACAGAAGCTGTTGTCTGATGAATACCTGCTGCACAAGCACAAAAGCAAGACATCAAGAAATTAATTACACTGTACTTTCAACAGTGAATGGATTTTTGCTCATTTCACTATAAACTAGGTGCCAGGTCAGAAGGATCCCAACTCCTGAGATTTTGGGGGGAGGGCCCAAGTGATGTCATGGGGGAAGGCCTGAGTGATGTCACGGGGCAGGCCTGAGTGATGTCATTAAGCATGATACATTAAGGATCAACCACAGTTGCTTGGCACATACAATTCAAACAAAAACATTTCTCGGATTGGAAATGGATAGAAATCTTAGCTAAAAGATGGAGCCTGGGTAGGGAACATTTATTCTAGCCAATTTGCTTCTGGCAAAAACAGTTTAAGTGCGCTCAGGCCAGGCCAGTCACCAGAAGGCCATTGTAGGAAGAAAGGAGCCTAGTGTTATGGAGATATTAGCACTGCAGCTTTACTGCCAGAAAAGCAAGTACTGGATTAAAGGTTCACATTGAGAAGGTTTTCAAAACAGTGCCCAGGAAAATTTAAACTTGTTTGATTCCTGCACACAAGAGAGAAAAAGACTGAAAGCTATATACTTACTCAATTTATGAGATTTTCAGAAAAGCAGGAAAAAAGAACAGTTTCCTGACTTGCAAAGGGTTCTAGTTACTGCCTTGTCAATCACAACTCTGACTTCACTTATTGGCTACAAACCTGAAAGTGTGAGATTAGAGCAGCCAGCTACAAGCTCATTTAACTGAAGTTGTGGGGGGACTGATGTTTTGGTGTATATTTCAGGAATCAGACCACCTAGAAACTTATTTTTTAAAAAAATATGAAAGCTGAGAGTCCAGAGAGTAAGGTGACTCACTCAGAGACCTGGAGAACACCCCGAAAATCTGGAGTCTCTAGGCAAAAACCAGAGACCTGGCAACCTTACTATAAATATGAATAAATACAAGCAGATTTTTTAGGATCCTTATTGACATCCCTAATTGGTCTCTTACTGGTTAACTAAACATGGGAGAAAAAAGCATCCTTGGAAAGATCTGTTGGGTTAATTCAAGGATATTCTTGGTCATAGGAATCTTTTGTAAATTAGTGCCTGTGCTTTCTTCTTCCCGAGCAATATAGCTGTGAGGCCCATTATGCCACTCCAGAAGGAGCAGGATAGAATGAAGAAGGTACAAGGTGATATTCTTTGGGGCAGGGGTGGGAGAACCTGCTCTCGAAATGTTGCTAGGCAACTTCTACCATCCCTCCTACTATCCCTAACCATTGGGCATGTTGGGCCAGATTGATTTGGAGTCAAACAACTGGAGGGCCACCTGCTCCCCACCTCTACTTTATGGTTTCCTCATTTGCTAAAATGGAAGGCTAGCCTGGTCTCAGGGCCTTCTCTGTTGTGGCGCCTCAGTTTGGAACCCCCTCCCCTAGACATGCATTTAACCAACTGTCATGATTTCGGGGAAGCTGGTTAAGCCTTTCCTTTTTGAGAAGACCTTGAACAGCTAGAGTTACTGAAATTATTGTCTTATATTATTTAACTTGTTCCATTTTCATAAGCTTTAAATTGTTTTCAGATTGTTTTGAGCTTTGTAAGCTGTGATGAGAACCTAAGTGCAAAAAATGTGGGATGTGTAAATGTAAATATTCATACAAACATAAACTGCCCCCTTCAGTGTATCATACGGACTAATTGGTCCACAAGAACTGTAGAGGCCAACACAGCTAGCCATAACCAGCATAAAGGGAGGAAATTAGGAGCTTCCTGGGAAGTTATTCAGACGCAGCGAACTGCAGCCAGTTTCTCAGCCAGATTATTGTACCTTTGCTGAAGTTGTATAAGTCATTGTTTCTGACTCTACAGTAGGATGACAACTTTTGGGCATTCCCAAAGGAGGTAATAATTTGTGGGGGGAAAGATGAGAAAAAAGGCACAGACTTCCTATTTGCGTAAACTAATTTTTATGCATAGATTCAAATGTAAAAATAATTATTATAAAAAGAAATGCATCTTATCAGGGTAAGGAAGACTGACCAGGTGACCTGCGTGCCCTTTCAGTCTGCTGTCCTGGCACTAAGTGTTGATGGGCAATTTCAGGGCCTCTCCTGCTCTCCCTTCTTAGGGTTTTTTGGCTTGTATCCAGTGCTCTGCACATGTAGTTCTGCTGGTGCAACAGGATTTCTGTTTCTTCTCCTCTGCCTGCACCTCCCCTAAATCTGCTCCAGGGAGTCCCCCAACCCTCCAGATTTCAAGGGTGCACAGGAGGCTGGAGGGGACAGGTAAGACGACGCTCCATTGTACACACAAAAATCTGTTGCTCAAACAGAATTGTAGGATTGGATACAGTCCTTTGTCTTTAAACCAGACTTAGGCAAATAGAGGACTGTCCTCTGAAGAGTAGGGCACAAGGCCACCCCGTCCTGCAGCATAAGACAGTCCATTGAATTAGTGTATTAGGCAGGTCAATACAAAATAAACATTGTGGTTTTTTAAAAAAATCAAAATCTTTGCTAAACAAGCTGTATATTACATATAGTATCTGTGTATCCTACAAACTCAACATAAAGATCGAAGTATTTCTTTGAAGCAGAGCAATATTTTAAAAAAACATCTAGATGCAACAGAAATTGTAAAAAGACCAGGGATGAGAATTAACAGTATTTTATGTGAACAATTTGCATATTGTTCTAGATAAAAGGTAACCATGAGCAAATTTGAAAAGAAACAAAGGTTATGGTATGTGTGTCTAGAAATGAGTTATGAAAATATGGAATGGAATTCCATTGACCAGCTGATAGATGCAAAATCTCTCTTAAAAGACCATATTTTGTTCTTACATTTTAATATTGGAAATAGGAATCTGCCTATAAAGATCTGGTCACTGAAGAGCTTTTCTGCAAACATATATGTCTAGAAGCTGTCAGGGAGGACTGCTAACTTACTCCAAAACTTCAAGTCCTAACAGTTTGGGAGTTTCTGCCCTCTCCCCATCACTAGCTGAGAGTGGTGAAAGCTAATTAATAACTAATTAATTTAAAGAATGTGTAATGTTGCACATATGCATAAGTACTGGGATGGGTGGGGGGCACCTCTGGAAATAGGTATATGTATGTGTAACTGTAGGACACTTGTCACTAGTGTGTGTTACATGCTGCAGGTAAATGTTCCCCAGGTGCTGAATTACTTGACTATGTGATACATTACATCATCTATATTTAATTATCTTGACTGATCTGCTCTGTACATGTTTGTAGCTTTCTGCCATGCATTTGCTCATTGTCTTTTGGACTAGAGACTTTCCACCACAGTCTTTTTCATTGATAAAATGGATAAATAAAGTCATCCAAATGATTAACTCCTTAATAATCTGAAGCATCATACATATGACCAGATGTGTGGCTGGGCTCACCTGCTGAGATATGCACTTTTAGTTCTTATTTCATGTCTGTGAATCAGTTGTGGACTTGTGTTCAACTTTGTATTAGACTCATGTGTAGGTGTATTGCAAGGCGGTGGGGGACATGCAAGCACAGAATACTGTCCACCTTATTTATATACCACTTAATGCCAAAATAGGCTTCTATGTGGTTTACAAGTGTAAAAACCAGTTACGTAGTTTACAAGTATAAAAACCAGTTACACAAACATTAAAATATAAACATCCATAATTAAAATATGCAATACTAGGGGCTGAACCCCACTCACTTCACTCACCAACCCTACCTACTATCCTTGCCATCTACCCCCTCCCTTTACTCCTCACCAAAGATTCTCACTCCTCCCTTTACTCTTACCTACCTCCGTCTCCCTCCTTCACTAAAGCTTCCCACCCCTCCCTTACTGCTGCCTGCCTCCATCTGCATTCCCCTCCTCCACTGGCTCAGCAGGTCTCAGAAGTCTGTTATCACACTGTAGTTTGCAGTGCCACGTGTACGCAGCCATCCAAACTGCAGCTCCTTGCAACAACCTTACAGTTTTATCTATATAGGAAAACAATCCAATTAAAACAGCACAGTAATTAAAACAGGAGACTCAGGTCGATAAATGGAGTGTTTTCTGAGAGCTAGTCTCAGCTCTTCATCAGATACCAATTGGGTTACATTTCCTGAACCCCCTTTCAAAGCTACCCTAATTCATTCCAGTTTCTTTCCATATACAAGTGGTTTACTCCTGAGTAATGCCATAGATTTAAATGTGTGGGACTAATTTGAAAGTAGGCTGGTTGTAGCATTTGTTTCTGTTTTTAAAAGAAGTATTGACACATGTGATGGATTTTACATGTCTTTCTGCCACCCTGTGAATGATGAGCATATACAATGCACAAAATGACATTCCAAGAACATAAGTTTAAAAACTGTTGAGCACACAACCCTTAGATTTCTAATTAAGAATCTAGTCCTACATCTTGTTTTCCCACCCAAAGTTTTCACTTTATTCTATCTCTACAAACTCAACTATAAAATCCTAAGATATAAGGCAGAGATACTCAGTATGCTACCAATATGAAGCAGAAGTGTTTTCAAGCGTGACTAGCCAAAACCACTGAAGTTAATGTAGCATGTCTGAAACAGCTTGTAATAGTGCTTGCACTTTTGACACTATTTAGACAAAATTAATTAAATCTACTTCAGCACAACAAATCTAAGTAGCTAATCTGTTCACATTTTAGTTTTACATCAAAAATGACAAATCAGTTAGTGAAATGCAGATGTTGACTGAAATAAAATAATTTATGTAATCATGGAGGGCCATGATTTGGGAAACTGAAATACAAAATATTGTTTTGCATTCCAAGTCTAAGCATATTTACTTGCAAGTATATTATACTGAAGTAAATGGGAGCTAGATCTACATGAATAAGTTTCAATTAAGACATTAATCATTTATATTATACATGATTGCTATGGACAGCTATTTGCTATAGACAAAACTGGACAAACTTTCCCCACAAATGAAATCACCCAAGCAAAGCACCCCATTGGACAAATTGGTATTTTCAGGGTCAGCACCAGCTTGCAGTGGGCCCTTGGGCACCAGACTGCAGGGGTCTTGGTGGTGGCAGTAGCCACCTGCTGTTGCCGGAGGTTCAAATAGGCCCATCCACATCATGGATTAGTACACTGCACGCACACACCTACTATCACCCAAGATGGCAGGAGGTGTGTTGATGTCCTTGATGTGCACACAGCATGCTGATGTTGTGTGGCCAGCCTGCACCAGCAGCAGGGAGGGTCTTGGAGGATGGGTACCAAGCCATGATCTGTGTCAGCATTGGGTCATGGGTATGCATGCTTCATGACCTGATGCTAGAGCAGATAGAGGAGCAGGAGCTACATCTACCCAGCCCCAGCACCAAAGGCCCCTCTCAGTGCCACTGCCCAACCTGGCCACCTGCTGTCTCCGGGCCTGGGTATTTTGATATGTTGTCAACCATATTCTCAGCAGATTCTCATTGAGAGGGCTATTTGGTATTTATTTATTTATTTTATTACATTTTTAGACCGCCCTATAGCAACAAGCTCTCAGGGCGGTGTACAACAGGGTAAAAACAGATTAAAATACATGTGGGTATGAGTACAATACAATAGAAAACATTTTTAAAAACAAAATTAAGACAAAAGATTAAAATTAAAATAAATGAAAATTAAATTTAAAATGCCTGGGCAAAGAGGTAGGTCTTTACCTGGCGCCAAAAAGATTTAAAAAACGTCCTCATTTTGCCTAAATGGCTTTGCAAAATTCTGTCTACTTATGTCTTTTGACTTCTTCTGTTGCTCTACATAAATCCAGAAAAGATAGAAATGCTGCTGGTTGGAGGTTTCAGTGATCTAGGAAGATATTCACTATCCTGGAGCGGAAGGGCAATAATGGTGGCACAGCACGTGTATTGTACGCAAAAGGTTCAATCCCTGGCATCTTCAAAGAGGAGCTGGGGAAGACTCCTGCATGAAAACCTGCAAGCCACTGCCAGTCAGGGTAGGCAACATGGAACTAGATGGATCAAGACTTTCTAATCTACCTTAGTCTTAAGATTAGCTTCAACTTAAAATCATCACTGACCTACATAAAAGCAACATGAAAACAGCGCTAAGCCCTGCTAAAAACCCAATGAAGGCAGAGATCAAATTAGTGACTTTCTATATAGGAGTAGTAATCATATCTCATATGGACTCTTTATTGTAGACATCACCATAGTGACATGAGGTAGCCATTAAGTAACTGAAATCATGCCACTGGCTCTAAGGTCACTTCATGCAGATTAATTGTTCTAAAAGCTTTTTTGCTGCTATCCGAGGAGCTGTGGTTTATGGAGTAGGTTGGACAAACATTGGAGTGCTAAGTGGTGGCAATCTCAAGGCTTATCACATGGGAGCATTACTTTGTACTAAATATGCTGTTTTCACCCCCATTTTCTATTTGTACCATCTGCGGTGAGTGCTCAATGCTAGCTACAAATATGGCCTTGCCAACACACAAAGGAAGACTCGTGACACATGTATGGTTGAAATGTTATATTTATTAAAATATAACACATAATCAATCAAATTCCAATCCGCCAATTAATAATCTCAAATCCTTCGGGCAGGTGAGGCCCAACCTATCTATGAGGGTGTAGACCCTCCAAACCCGGAGGCAAGTCAGTCACATCGTACTGCAACTCCCCAGACAAGGATGTGGGACAACTTCTCCCTCCTTGCAATCGGAGTCAGGTTTGTGGTTCCAACCTCCGCATCCTGGCCCCACTGTACAGGCATTCACCATGATGCGCAAGTCGGTTCCACGTGGACACCCCCCGGATCCACACCAGGCATTACGCCTTGATGTTTCACCAGGGAGTGCCCTTTACCCAAATGCCTCATCCACCTCCATTTTTAACCCCAATTACCTCACCTGCCCGAATCCAACGCCAGCCAAACCGGAATCACCACAACCCACCCGGAACAAGCCACACGAATCAAACCCAAGCAGTATGGAGTAGGCAAAACCAAAGAGATTCTGAAATCAGAATCTCCAAAAAAAAATTCCTACTCAGCCCCCGCAGGCGACTAGCTGAGCCCATACTGACAAGGGAGGGTTGGGTGGGTGCCGCAAGGCAAAAAAGGCGCACTCTAAAAGCGGAGCAGGCTATATATAGCTGCTCAAAACCCTTAACCCATTGGTCAAGATACCCCACCTGACCTCTTACACAATTTCTGGAACCTTCCCGAGCCTTCCTAGAAATAGGGTGTAGGCAAACCTGCCCCTACCAAATGGGCAGAACCGTCATTGCCAACACACCAAGGAAGACTCGTGACACATGTATGGTTGAAATGTTATATTTATTAAAATATAACACATAATCAATCAAATTCCAATCCACCAATTAATAATCTCAAATCCTTCGGGCAGGTGAGGCCCAACCTATCTATGAGGGTGTAGACCCTCCAAACCCGGAGGCAAGTCAGTCACATCGTACTGCAACTCCCCAGACAAGGATGTGGGACAACTTCTCCCTCCTTGCAATCGGAGTCAGGTTTGTGGTTCCAACCTCCGCATCCTGGCCCCACCGTACAGGCGTTCACCATGATGCGCAAGTCGGTTCCACGTGGACACCCCCCGGATCCACACCAGGCATTACGCCTTGATGTTTCACCAGGGAGTGCCCTTTACCCAAATGCCTCATCCACCTCCATTTTTAACCCCAATTACCTCACCTGCCCGAATCCAACGCCACCAGAGGGGATCAGCTTAAGCTTGGTCCCCTCGACCCAAAGAAAACAAAGCCCCCAAACCCAACCTAAAATCCTCCAATAGCAAATCACACCCAATATCTGAAAGATGGACACCATCACCACAAAACAGATGCGGTGCATGAAAATGGATTCTGTCATGAGGAATATATGCCCCCCCAATGACAAAACTAAACTCCTAACTTTCCTATTCACCCACTTTCTGGATCTGTCGATCCTGTTAGGGTGCCGTGCACCCCTCCAAACACGACACACCAGCATGTCGGAGCACACTATAACAAGGTCCGGGTAAGACTGGATGAGTGCATTAAAATCACGGGTGATCTTCAGCAGCAGATCCATACCTGGCTGCTGCACCATATCATTTTCCCCTAAATGGACCACCAACATATGTGGCCGGTTAGGCGATGCCATAAGCCGGCACACCAAAGGCATGAGCGCATCCCAAAACATGCCCCTCTGAGCCTCCCAGCCAACCGTCGCTCTAGCGGAAAGCTGCAGCTGTGTCCCGGCAAGCGTAGAGAAGGCTCTCCGATGGGCCCAAAATAAAATCGAGTGGCCACACAGGACGACCCTCGCAGGCACAGGAAGGCTCAGCACACCTAAGAAAGGAAAGAACAACACATTAGAATCAATACCTAATATAAGACTTGAAAGCGGAAGAACGCCACCTTCCAATTGCCTGAATATCCTGAACGCTCATGCCCACGAGGGCGGCGGCCGTAGCTGCCCCAATCTGAAAGGAATGCAGCCCATAGACTCCAGCATTGCGACCACTGGCCAACAAGGCCCGCCGAACAATGGCCCAAAATTGAAATTGAGTCAGGGCAGAACCATCCACATGTATAAAGAGGTAACGCTGGCCCGCCGGCCTCATTGACAGAAATAAACGCACTGCAGCCACTGGGCACAATTCAGGGACCTGGCAAACTCTCAATGAAATAATACTGCCACGGCCCTTTTGATCAGTCTTAGAGACTCGAAGGGAAAGCCTAACTATATCTGCACCTAGCGTGCAATCGTCAAAGCAAAAGGCTCGATAGGACACATCGCGCTTCGAGGAAGGCAATACTTCACTAGGGCGAAAAGCACCATAGAACATCGTCAGTGTTACTGCGGCGAACAGGTGCGACTCATACTGAGATGAGCACAGAGACCTAAATAAAGGTAGGATCTGAAGGAGAACATCAGGCGTGATTGGCCTCCTTCGGTCAGTGGGCCTGTGAGCGGAACGCGACCAACCCTGAAGGACCTTCCTGACCCTAAAATCTACAGAATGATCCTGCATTCCTCTTGCCTTGGAAATAAAGGCCAGCGCAGAGAGGTGTCCGGCGATGGTAGAAACGGAATTGTTTTGCCCTTTTAAATATAACATAAACTGCAGCAAATGTGATACAGGAATAGGCCACTCAGCCAATAAAGCACCACTGGCACGAAAAGCCTGGAATGTTGCAAGAGCCCGCTGATACGCTCTCCGAGTGCTGGGAGCAAGCACAGAAATTATGGCGTCCCCAGCTTCTAATTGCCAAGGCTCCACAGGAAGAAAGGGACAGGGACAGAATCTTGGGCCGCTCCTGGCGCCAATTCCCGGAAACGTGCCATCTGTAAGCGTGAGAGAGCATCAGCAATGCAATTCTGCAATCCTGGAACGTGGCAAGCCACAAATAATATATTATATCGCAAACATTGTAATACAAAAGCCCGCACCAGATGCATCACCTGAGGCGATTTAGAAGTCTGGGTATTGACCGCACACACTGTAGACAGATTATCGCACCAAAAACGCACAGTGCGATTTTGTAATGCCCCAGGCCAAATGTGGACCGCCACCACAATGGGGAAGAACTCCAAAAATGTCATATTTGAAGTAATCCCAGAAGCTAACCAATCTGCAAGCCATCTCTCAGCGCACCACTGAGACCTAAAGATTACCCCAAAACCGATGCCCCCAGCAGCATCAGAATGTACTTGTAGCTCAGCTTCCAGCAATAGATCCTCACGCCAAAAAGAGAGGCCATTGTAATTATCCAAGAAAGTCAGCCACATTTTGAAATCCTCCCTCATCCCTGACGTGACCCTAATAAAATGAGAACGGGAACAAACTCCCTTCATAGCATCACAGAGACGACGAAGGAATGCCCTACCTGGCGAAATAACTTTAGAAGCAAAGACTAAGTGCCCCAGAAGCTCTTGTAACTGAGCTAGTGTGACCTTTTTCAAAGACAAAACTGAACGCAACCTCTGCCTCAATGTTAACAACTTGTCAGGAGGCAGACGAGAAGACTGGGACTGCGTATCTAAAATAATACCCAAATATAAAAGAGAAGTGGCAGGGCCCTCAGATTTTTCCGGAGCTAACGGGACACCCAATTCTGTAGTTAACTGCTCAAAAGTCCGCATCAAGTGCAAACAATGAGACGTGCCTGCAGGGCCAATAAATAGAAAATCATCCAGATAATGGGCAGACAAGGAAGAACCTGCCCTTGTCCTTAAAGCCCACTCCAGAAATGTGCTAAAAGTCTCAAATGCTGCACAGGACACAGAACATCCCATAGGCATCGCCCTATCTACGTAATATTGTCCCTGAAAACGAAAGCCTAATAAATCAACATCACCCGGATGCACTGGGAGCAATCGAAATGCAGACTTAATGTCGCACTTCGCCATCAAGGCGCCCTTACCAGCCTTCCTCACAACCTTAACGGCTTCATCAAAGGAAGTATAGCGAACTGACGTATATAAAGATGAAATACCATCATTAACAGAGGCACCTTTTGGGAAAGACAAATTATGAATAAGGCGATATTCGCCAGGCTGTTTTTTGGGAACTACACCTATAGGAGAAATCCTCAAATTTGGTAAGGGAGGATTAATAAAAGGACCAGAAATCCGATCAGCAGCTATTTCTTTATTTATTTTCGCAAGGACTACAGAAGCCAATGCCAAAACAGAAGGCTGGTTGGCAGAGGAAGTACGAACCCTCGGGCCTTCGAAAGGAATCCTAAAACCCTCCGAAAAACCATACCAAAGGCATCTAGCCGCAGATCTATTGGGATAACTATTCAATAACCTCGCTAAGGGAAACAACCTGATAGGACTACTGGCCTTGTGACGTACTGCCACTGTTGCCAGATCCACGTTTAGGTGGTTGTTCCCCTGAACCCCTATGAGATGAACGGGCTCGCTGACAAGTGGAACTAGGGTGAGATCCCCCACAGATTCCGCATGCGTGCCTAAAGCGACACGGGCGCCTGTAACAGCGTCCCGAACTGTTGAAGGCCCAACAGACTTGAGGGGGTTGAACCCGCTGCCAGCCCCGGATGGCACCAGTGGCTGAAGTCTGCGCACTGACTAAAAGATGCCCACTATCGGCTCTATCTCCCAAAGCGGGTCTGGCTGACGTCATAGACCGCAACCAAAGCCCAGGATGTTCGATGTCCCAACAAAGTGTGGGGTCCAAAGCCGCCTTTTGCCTAAAATTCTCGTCATACCGCAACCACGCAGTCCCTGAGAATTCCCTAAAGGCTCTATGAATTATATCCTGGTATTTAATCAGAGACATGGGCCTGGATGGATAAACCTGAGTCATCACACCCATATACACCGTGAACGCGTTAAGCCAATTAGGCCATATGCGATCCACCTTCTTTTTTATCGCTATCTCCCGTTCCGAAATGTCTGAACGTTCCTTGGGTTTTATTTCAGATTCCCGAAAAAGGAGCGTGAATATATCTATATATTCACCACGCCAAATCTTTTCCTTAGTTGCAGGTAGCAAATGATCTCCTAAAGGCAGAGAAGCATCACCCTGTGGATATACACCAGAGGGGAGAGGCAGCGGAGCAGCCAAGGCACCAGCAGAGGCCACAGACGGTTGCCAGGGGGTAACTGCAGCAGCTGGCCAAGGAAGCACAGGTTGCTGAGGAACTAATACCCCACCCATATAAACTAGTGAATGCTGCGCACTACCAAGTGCTGTGGTAGCTGCAGGATACTGTTGTAATTGCGGAACCTGCGCACCTGTGGAATGCAAAGGTACCCGGCACTCACCCGTAATGGCAGCTGGCGACGCAATCACTGCCGGTGTAGCAACAGCCGGGGTAACAGGAGGCAGAACATGAATATCTGGTTGGACCTGTTGAAGTTGATCCTGAGAAATGCCAGCAGCAGCACAGACCGGAATGCGGGAAGAGGTGAGTGCAGAAGAAGCCCCAGATGTGCCAGCTTGCACCGAAGGGACGTTGAAGTCATCTCTGGGTGCTGCCGCCTCAAGGGAACCAATTCTGGCGACCAAATCAGAAATAATTCCAGATTTAGTCTTTTTAGCAGCCAAACGGGCGGACTTCTTACCTGAAGGGGCGGTACTAGGCCCAGCCCCTGGTTCCAAAGGACGCTTGCTTTCTCTCTCAAGGGCCTCCACCCTTGCGACCAGAGCACGAATTGTCCCCATGTCATCTTCATCTTCAGAGGAAAGACACTCTTGCCGTGCAGGGGGGCGCTTAGCCGCCTGCTTAACCACCCGAACGCCTCGCTTTTGTTGAACTTTCTTTGGAGGCATGTTGATTTCCTATGAAGCTCGCAAAGGTACAACAATAACAATAAAAAATTATCACAATATACAGTGCAACCAACTTAAGACTGAAATTCAACCAATATTAAGTTTTACCATAAACTGCAATGTGAGCAAAGCAATTGCACACAGACAAAATTTTAATGAATCTAAATCGCGATTAAAAGAAAAACAAATAAATTTTATTATTATTATTATTATTATTATTATTATTATTATTATTATTATTATTTATAGGGGGGGCAAAATTATAATACCAATCGATTACCCAAATATTTTATAATAATATAAATATTTTTCTAAATAGACTTCCCTTAATATATAAAAGAACTTATTTAATTATAATTAATTTTCTATATAACTCAAATAATACTAATAAATTTAACTATTTATTTATAAGTCACCCAAACCAAACACTTAATATGCAGACCAGTACAATATTAATTGAAACAAGGGGGGGCGATATATAATTAAATAGGAAAACAACAGTGAAGCCAGGGAACTACTAAGAAGCGGGAAATTCAAATAGGCAAACAAACGGCTGAGAGGCTAAGGAAACAAAGCTCACTCACCACCTCACAGCTGATCCCGCCCAACAGCTGATCAGCAGAGGAAAACTGGGGGGGGTGCTTTAAAGATGCCCTGCTTGCCGCAACACAACATTAACCCCTGAAAAATCGGGGTAAAATTACCTTTATTTTAAATAAAACTGGGAACATAGAAGCAAAAAATACTACTCAGCTCGCAAAACCCCTGCTAGCGCCAAGGAACGGGCGGTTATAACGGAGAGGGGAAGGGGGGGAGATGTGTAAAGGAAAAACAGGGGGGGAACAGGGGGGATTCCCCCTGCTCGCTAGAAAAACCGTCTACACAATTAATTGGAGTTACAAATTAAAGCAATAAAACTCATCACCAAATACAATCACCAACGACTCAATCACCCGGAGAATCACGAGGCAGCAAGAACTAAGCCAGTCACTCAGCCTTTACCAACGTGCCGCAAGGCAAAAAAGGCGCGCTCTAAAAGCGGAGCAGGCTATATATAGCCGCTCAAAACCCTTAACCCATTGGTCAAGATACCCCACCTGACCTCTTACACAATTTCTGGAACCTTCCCGAGCCTTCCTAGAAATAGGGTGTAGGCAAACCTGCCCCTACCAAATGGGCAGGACCATCATTTTCAATTTCCACCAGCAATCCTACCCATGAAGGATCAATCAGGCAGTTTCCTAGTGACTACACCCTCTCATTTTATATTTCCACTCCCTCTGGTTGCTTGGGAACTGAGCATGCTCAGTTTATTTTACCAGCTGCAGTAGATTCCTTAAAAAAAAACACATAAGTGCAATTATCTGTATTTTCACTGCCTATGATTACTAGGATACAGCTGAAAGTACAAACCTTTGTTTGAGCAGTGTTCCACCTTTGCATACAAGTTAGGGAAAAAATAAAAATAAAGGCACCATTCATCTGCCAAGAAGTGGGGCTGCTTATTATGACCTCACCCTCTAATTTTACATTTCCATTCTCTCTGGTTGCTAGGAACCAAGCAAGCTCGGTTTATTCAAGCAGCTGCAGTAGATTCTTTAAAAAAAAACACCCAGAAGTGCTATTATCTGTATTTTGACTGCCTATGGTTGCTAGGATACAGATGAAAATGCAAACCTTTGTTTGAGCAGTATTACACTTTTGCACACAAGTTAGGGGGGAAAGAAAATAGTAAAGGCACCATTAATCTGCCAAGAAGTGGGGCTGCTTGTTGCAGTAATAGCTATAGAAAACTGTCAGTAGTCTGCCCCTTGTGGCTGTTTGCAGCAACATAAAAAGGCCAGCAGAATTGAGGAGAGCAACAGGAAGTTGCTTGTCAATCCACAGGAAATAAAATAAAATAAGGGAGGATATAACGGATGTGGAAGGGGGTGTATGAAAAAGTAACAATTGACACACCCACCTAAAAATATTGAAGCAAAGTGTCTGCAACCACTAGTGGAGCAGAGTATTGTTCTCCACTTTTTGTATTATCATTGGATTGAGTTAGTACGTATTTACAGGGGGGAAACTATGTGATAGCATCTGTTTGCTTGTAATGTCATGTGAATGATGCAAATTAAGAGGAGATGCAAGTAGCAGCAAACACACAATAAACTACAGTGCAGATAAGTTCTCACTCTGAAGCTGACCAAACACATGTTAGGATTACTATGTGCTGGTGATGTATGAGTTTGCTGCATCCTTTATGTCTTTGGGGAATCAGTTGGCAGAGCTGTTCCATGTGGTCCGGAAAATTCAGGGGGAGAGCCCCTGGAAACACATGGTGACTAAATGTGAGCAATTTGCAAGGCTCAAGAAACTCAAGTTCGCAGTGACTTCTATGCTGCTATTATGGCAAATATGGTTGAGTTGTCCAGTGTGATGTTTGGCCCAGTGTTATGGGACCATATCCAGTTGATGTGGCCTGATGGTGTGAACAGAATACTTGTAGCAATGCATCAAACCACATGCCCTCTGGATCTCTCCAGTTAAAGCTAGCTGGAATGGGATGGCTAGATGAGTCCAGTATGTCGTGAATACACCATTGCATGATGGGGTGGTACCAGCTGCCCTTAAAGAGGCAGCAGTGCAACCAATCCTTAAAAAGTTCACCCTGGACTCTGGATGTCAGAGAACTCTGATGAAAACAGAAATGGATATGGAAATTACTGACTGGTTATTTGTCCCATGTCCAGAACAGAAACCAGTCTAGTGAATGCAATAGATATTAGCTGTTGATGCTTTCAGTTCCCAAATTATGCATAATTGCTTGCATTTCTTTCCCCATGGCCATTGCAGTCCCTCAACATTTAAATAAATGGGGTGGAATAACGTACTGACAACATAGCTTTCATAATTTACATAAGTGTATTGCCAAATGCCTAGCCCTGGCCAAGCACAAGACAAGTAAGTTCGAGATTTCAACAGAACAGTGAACACGTCTGGTGCTGAAGAGGTTAAATGGTTTATTAGAGCAAGCTGTTTACATCATTTGCAAGCAATAAAACACTAAAATGAAACTAATAGCTGGCATGTCTCTGCTTCCCTCCCCCCCTGCTCTTCTCTTACATTTCTCTCACTGGCTGGAAGCCCTTTGAACAGCACAGCGAGGATTCTCTTGTCTGGGAGGAGTCACAGCTGGTTAGGGCTTTTGAGACCCCTGGAGGTTTAATTGGATGTCATTTTGTGGCTTCATCTCCCTGATGTAGAGGTCCTTTATTTATACCCAAAAAGACCCTCTAGGAGGGGGCGCCTTATACCCATTAGATCATTATATTCCCATCATCCAGGTTGCTGGTTTTCCCCCTCAGGTGATCTTTTTTTAATCTCTCCTGACCCTGTATTTGTGACACCTTGGCCTAGGAATGCAGCTGTACTCCTAACGTTCCCTTCATAGATATAATTTCTTGGTTTTGACTATCAGGAGACTTGTTTACATAAGCAGGGTGAGAACATCCATAAACCAATTAAGTTGACTGTCCCTCTCCAGCTTGAAAAAGCCATAAACAAGTCCACCTGGCTGAGCAGAAGTGTGGGACAAGCTGGATTGTTTTGGTTACTTAAACAATTTTCCTCAAGCTCTGTGTTTGAACACAGGCAGAGTGAAAAACTTCCCAGATAATGTCAGAACATCATTATGTGCTTTAAGCTCTTCAGATTCTAATGCTAAGCAATAACTGCAATAGGCATATGAGACATGGATTATGGGACAGAGGCCCTGCACATACCATTCTAAGCCTCCTCGTTACATCTAGGTTCTTGTGGAGATTGGCAATTCAGTAAGTTACATAATTAATTATGTAAGTTATGTAATTTCATCACAGCAGACAATGTGACCAATAATGTCATCTTTGGTGAAAGATGAACTGCAATGGAACAGAAACGGTGCTGCATGCAATGAATACAGTGAGGAACAGAAAACACCTTCTTACATCCCTATCCTGGACCCAAAGATATGTAATAACTACTAGCCTATTATCGAAACCCTGTTTTGGGGGAAGCTGGTGGAGAGTGTGGTGGCAGAGCAACTTCAAGTGTTCATGGACTACACTGATTATCTGGGTTTAGACCTGGTTTTGGGACTGAATCAGGATTGGTCACCCTGATGAATGACCAGTATTGAGACAGGGACAGTGTTACCCTTTAACTCTTACTCGATCTCTCACTGGCTTTTGATACTATTGTTCATGGTATCCTCCAAAGTCAGCTGTGTAGGATAGGTATCAGAGGCACCGTACTAAAGTGGTTCCATTCCGACTTGCACAGTTGAATCCAGAGAGTAACATTGAGAAAGAGCACTTTAACTCCCTGACACTTGCACTATCAGGTCCCACAGGGCACTATTCTGTCCTCAGTGCTACTTAATATCTATATGAATCCATATGGAGCAGACATGGAGCACAGTTCCATCAGTAGGCTGATGACAGACAGCTCTATTTCTCCATAACATCTGAATCAGGAGAGGTTAATCATTCCCTGCACTGGTGCCTTAATGCAATGGAGGGCCAATAAACTGACTTTAAATCATGGGACGACAGAGGCTCTGTGGGTAGGTGGTACCTGTGTCCAGAAGATACGTCAGTTGCCTGTTCTGGATGGTGTTGCCACCGTTGTAAAGGAGCAGCTACATAGCTTGTGGGTACTCCTGGATACATCATTGTCATTAGAGGCAGAAGTGACTAGCAGTGCTTTTTACCAGTCCTGTGTCTGGTTTGCCAGCTACAGCCACGTTTGGATTGGGATCACTTGGCCACTGTAGTCCATGCACTGGTAATCTGAAGACTGAATTACTGCAATTTGCTTTGCGTGTGGCTGCCCTCAGGCCTGATCCATAAGCTCCAGCTGGTGCAGAAGGCACCTGTACCAAAAAAAGAGTAAATGGCATGCTCATCTGCTGATAGGTCTAGATACAAGCCCAGAAGTGATTTTGACCTTAATTCAACTAACTGTGAAATGCTTTCTAAGTTCTAACTACTTAGCAGAAGTCAGGTGCTAACAGGTTATCAGGTGATAACATAGTTGCTACATAGAAGGAGCCCAAAATTTTTATATGAATTACAGAGCAATTGTGAGGTGGCACGGGAGGGAGAATGTGAGGAGAAGGATCTACCAGATCATAAGAGAAACTCTGCTGGATCAAACTAAAGTCCCACCTATTCCAGCATCCTGTTCTCACAGTGGCCAACCAGATGCTTATGGAAAGCCCACAAGCAACAGCACTCTCCCCACGGGTGATTCCCATCAACTTGTATACAAAGGCATACTGCTTCCAACAGTGGAGGTGGAACATAGCCATCATGGCTAGAATCCATTGATAGCCTTATCCTCCATGATCCATAGCTGCACCAGGCTCAAACTGAGAGGATGGAACATGGCAGTGGCATGCTTCTGTCCCTCCTCCCTTTTCCTGCAATTTCTGCTCCAGGAGCATGTTGGAAGACCCAGAATTTGCTCTCTTCCTGGCAGGTGGGTTGTTGTTGATTACTGAGAAGAAGAGGGGTGAGATGGAGGGATGGTTGACACTATGCAAACACATCAGCAGGAGTGCTGGATTTGCCCTGCTGGTATGTTTGCCCTACACTGACCTCCCTATCACCTGTCCCCTCCTGGTAAACAACAATGACCCACCTGCCAGAAAGCTAACATAGCAGCTCTGTCCCACCTAGTGAGCCACTTCTGGAGAGGCTTTGACTTTGATAGATTCAAACCATCCCCCGGATCCATCCCCAGGACACCCTGCTGTTTGCAGTCACCTCTGTCATAGCACCAGTGGATCTCCACGAGGGAAGACGGAGGTCCACTCTATCCTAGGACCCTTAGGACACCCTTCCAGGGACCATAGGACTGTGTTCTTAAGCACATTATTCTTGCTATTGATTAAACTCATCTGAACTGGATATAGCTATGTGCCTTTTTCTGCTAGTCACCATGTCCTGGTTTCCTTTGGCAGGCTCATTACAATAAATTGTTTTCTGTGCTCACAGCTCTGCAACTGGATCTGCACAGCAAGATATTGTAATTATATTTTGTGTGGATTCGGCTTATACTGCCAACACTGTTCCCATGTGGTTGTGTTTGCTTAATGTTATCTTCTCCTTCCTTTGCTCTCAGACATGGTATGTGTGTGTGTGTGTGTGTTGTGCCCACATGTATTGTGTGATTTTGGAGTAAATCTGTCATTCCTCAGGATACATGAGAGTAGTTTAGTTTTATGCAATCCTAACAGATGCTTCTGCTTGATCCCTGGCAAGAGCAACAGTACTGCACCCTGTAACAGTGTACCTGTAACATAAAACTCGGGATGGAGGGTGGGGGGAGCTGTGTACTAGAAGTAAAAGAGAGGGAAATATATATAGCAGCAAGGAAGGAAAACATTACCCATATGGTGTACATGTGTAATGGCTGCATTGAGGGTCTGTGATAGTGTGTCACTTCTGCATGCACTCAGGTTATAAGACTGCCAGTGTAATTTGACACCATGTCAATGTGGAATGGCTTCACACCTATGCATTTCTTTGCATTTAATTTCAAAGTAGATTAATGGAGGGAAGTGCATCCTTGCCATCTGGTTGACCACTGTCAGAACAGGATACTGGATTAGATGGGCCTTTAGCCTGATCCAGAAGGCATCTACTTATGTTCTTATCAGTTTGCTATTGAATCCACCTGCCACTCCTTCTGCCATCACCCTCTGGAGAGAAAAGGCCTGGACTATGTAATTGGCTTCCAGGGAAAAGAAGACACTGGCATAAATATACTTCCATATGTCCCTTTTCTTGCATTTTTGTGTTCATTTTATTGCAAGCCGTTTGGGATAAAATCATGGGCTAAAAGCAGAGAATATAATCTGGTAAATAGGTACATAGGAAGGACTATTTAAGCAGCTGAAGGCCTGTAGGGGCTTCTCTTTAGGGCAGGGGAGGGAAACTTCAGGCCTCTCTATCTAGCCTCTAAACCAGCCTTTCCCAACTAGTGGGCCACCAGATGTTGTTCGACCACAACTCCCATCAGCCTCAGCCAGCATTGCCAGTGGTCAGGAAAGATGGGAATTGTGGTCCAACAACATCTGGTGGCCCACTAGTTGGGAAAGGCTGCTCTAAACCAAAGCTCTAAAGCATGCACCCTGCCCAGACCATGGTCCTTCTTTCCTGACCACACTCAAAACCAGCCCTGCTCCATGTGTGCTTTAATTTGGATTGTAAGCTTTAATTTGGATTCCTGCAATGAGCAGGGAGTTGGACTCGATGGCCTTATAGGCCCCTTCCTACTCTATGATTCTATGCTTTGCTTGAGATGGAGAGGTGTGTTTGTTTGTAGAGAAATCTGTGACTTTTGCATGGTTGGAATGTAGCTTGCTATAGAAAGATAAGAGTCACATCCATTGTTCCACCCACTTTTGCCTCTGGCCTCACTCTCCTCTGACAGGCAGACCTCATCCTAGAAAAGGTTCCCCATCACTGGTTTAGGGGAATGGATCTGCCAAAATACTGTGCATTTGATGCATTAGCAGCATACCAAGAATGGCAACATCTTGGTGGGGAAACAGTAGGCTGGGCTAGCTTCTGAGAAATTGCTCTGTGTGCTGCTCTTTTATGTGCAGGAGTGCAGCATAAGCCTGAGCTCTAAAAGGTTGCATGCAGCCTGCTATACTAGGATTTACCCACAAAGGGCCAGGTCTAGCCAGGCCCAGCCACCACTGGGTGCCTCACTCACCTCTGCCCACTTGCTCACTTACCTGCTCACTGCATGCAGTGCCGCTGCCGCCATCAGACAACTTGTCCACTGCTACTGCCACCACCAGGTGAGTGAACAGCTGCACCATTGCCACTGCTGCCCTGCCTCACCTCACAAAAATATTATATAGGAAGACATGGCTACAGAGAAGAGAGTGGGTTGATTCTTCTTTCTGGATGCAACCTCTCATTTCACACTAGGTGCAGCTGTGGAAGATGCACTAACTTCCAGGAGTATATTTTCAGGAGACAGAGATGCAGTGGGAAGTCTGAAAAAACAGCAGAGTGCTGATCAGTCAGTTGTGGGGGAGGGAGACCTGTGGGGTGAGACCCATGGGGGAGGGTGGGAGGGTGGGTGGGTGACCAATGGGGAAAGGCAGATGGGTGGGCTGGTGACCCATGGGAGGTGAGGAAGGGCAGGCAGGTGATCTGTGAGGGGGAGGGAGCACTAGTGACCCATGATGTGAGTGCTGGTGACCAATGGGGGAGAGAGGGAGCAGGAGCACAGGTCACCCATGCACAGGGAGGGAGGGAGGAATGTTTGCAACCCATGGGGGGATGGAGGGGGAGCATTAGCAACCTTTAGCGGGAGGAGGGGGAGCACTGGTGATCCAAGGGGTGGAGTGAGGGGAAGCATTGGCTACCCATGGGGGGTGCTCTGGTGACAGCAGGTTGGGTTGGTGAGCAAAGTGAGAAGGGGCATAGCCCCTAATAGATGTTCATAAGAACATAAGATTACTGCTGGTCCAGCCCAATGGCCCGTCTAGTTCAGCATCCTCTTATCACACTGGCCAGCCAGGTGCCTACGAGAAGCCCACAAGCAGGACAAGACTTTCCCCACCTGTGATTCCCAGCAACTGCTATTCAAAGACATACTGAGTCTGACAGTACAGAACTGTTCTGAAGATCCCAGTCAAAACAATGATTCTTTTTTAGTCTGAAAAGTGACATAATGCAGTATTATTTGTTCTTTACTGATAAACTTCACAGATTTCATGTCTGTCTTCCAAGCCTCTCTGTTATTGGATTGAACAGATCTCTACATTCTCATCAATCACGATGGACAGTTATCTTTCTTAATTAGCTTGAAGTGTCAATTATTGCATTGCCTTCTCCCTTTCGAGAAAAACATCAAAGCCATTGCCATTATTAGCCCAGGAAAGGTCATTCTTTTCTTTAAAAATAAAAATAAAATCTGACCACTATAAATGTCCATTTTATTTCTTACTTTAATCCATAAAGCACTAGGCAGCCTGGGGCCCTAGAAACTGTCCACTATATTCTGCTACTGTAACTAAAGTCAGCCAAGGGTATCCTCCTGTCAGTGGCCTCCATAAAGCAGGAAAACACTCGAGAGAGGCAATTTCATTGCTCTTCTTAGTCCTCAGCTATGAAACTGTCTTCTTCTGGAAGCCCATCAAAGTCTGCCTGGGCATTTGCCAGAAGCAAGTAAAACCAACTCATGGTTGAAGCAGTTATTGAAAAGCTTTGGGGAGGAATTTGTATTGTATTTTTAAATATCATATTAGGAAATTGTATATTTTAGAACTTTTTTTAAAATTATCTTCATTGAGCTAAAACAGCACCGCTGCAGGAGCAAATAAAAATGTCAGCAATAAAAGAAATAATTAGTTCTTTGCTTTTGGTGGGAGTTGAGACAAAAACTACAGTCAAGTTAACTTCTGGCTTGGCATAAACAAGAAGGCAACAATAGAAGGCAACAATAGCTGGCTGCCTAGAATAGAGATTTGTAGCAAGCAACCTTTGTGCGTGTGTGTGCTACAGCAGCACATGAGGATGAACTTTGCCTTCCCAGAATTGCCTTTGATGTCCTTTCTTCTTCCTGCTGCTTAGGAGGAAAAAGGCCAAGGGTAAAGGAAGGATACAAATCCTCAGTGGTGGCTAGTGGGCAGGATATTCAATTGGTAAGACTACATACAGTATCTAGGGTTGTAGCAAATTTAGCCAAACTCTTGCTTTATATCTGTTGCTGTGTATTGAGAGTATAATCCTAGGCATGTCTATTTAGAAGTAAGTCCTATTGAGTTCAATGGGATTTACTCCAGGGTAAGTGTGTATAGGATTGCAGTCTACGGATTCATTGCTAACCCATATCTATCAGAAGTAAGCCACATTGAACTTGCCACCTTCTGGTCTGGATGCCCTTCTCCTTTTGTGTGTGATAAATATGCACTCTGTACCAGCTCAGGGATAATTTCTTTTACATCCATCTATGGTCTGAAGGCACATGAGGCCAGCACCCTGCTGAAGCTAAGCAGGGCCAGGTCTGGTCAGTGCCTGGATGGGAGACTGCCTGGGAACCATATGTAAGCCGCCTTGGGTTTCTATAATGGAAAGAAAGGCGGGGCAAAAATGTAATAAATAAATAAATATTCTAGGGTTAAAAGAGCTGCTGGGGGCAAAGCCCTAATACAAAATAAGCCCTGTCTGTCTTACTCGAACAACAGGGATTCCACCATGCTTATGTTCTAAGTTGTTCAAAGGAATATATCTAAAATAAAATTTGTACAGCAGGGCCCCACTTATATGGCAGGTTAGGGACCAGACCCCCGCCATAAAGCGAAAATTGCTGAAAAGCGGAACATCGATCAGCTGTAGTGCAGGGCGCTCCAGCTGACAGCGCTTGGCCCCTGAAGCTCCCCCCCCACAACAGTTGATGGATGTTCCACTTTTCCATGCATTGCCCTCTCCCCCCCCTGCTCTCTCGCCCTCGTTATGGTGGGGGAGTAGTGCTCCCCTTCCGTGGCAGGCTCCCTGCTGCGGATCGCAGGGAGGGAGCTATCTACCCGCTTGCACCTGCTTGTTCACCCTCTGTTGCCTCCCTTGCTCATCCCCCCTTCCCCGCTCACCCTCCCCCCTGCCTGTTCACTCGCTCTCGGCCACCTCCCTCGCTCATTCCCCTTGCCCGCTCACTCTCCCCCGCCTGTTTGCTCAAGTGCTCACTCGCTCTCTGCAGCCTCCCTCACTCATCCCCCCTTGCCCTCTCACCCTCCCCCCTGCATGCTCACTACCACTGGCTCCCTGGCTTGTCCTCCTGCACCCCTCCCCAGGGGCATCACTACCGAGGTGCGGAAGGTGTGGCCCACACCCAGGTGTCACCATGAGGGGGGTGACACCCAGAGCCGCCCCTCCCCATGCCGTTGCCCAGCAAGGCTGCTCCAACTACTTCTCGGAGGCGGGTGGGCAGGCGGGCGAGACCGGGAGCAGTGTCGGCGGGGCGAGGGAGGCACGCCAGCGTTCCCAGGCCTTCTCTGGCTGGGTGCACCTCCGGCGCGTGCCCTCCCAGGGGCATGGACAGGGTGACTGGCCTTGAGTGTGCGCGCAGGCGCGTGTGCAGGCGAGCTCAGCCACCTTGTCCATGCCCCTGGGAGGGCACGCACCGGAGGTCCGCACCCCCCCCGCACTCCTGCTAGTGACACTGCTGCCCCTCCCCCCTGCTGGCTCCGTCGCTCCTCCCCCCTGCCTGCTCGCCCTCCCACCACCCCCTCCACTCGCTTGCTCACTCACTCACTGGGTACACACACATTACTTACCTTGGCTGCAGAGCTTCTATCTTTGCTGGATCTCCTGGCACAGTACTGAGGAGCGGGTTGGAGCTGATGCAGGTCTTCTTCCCACACACGCAAAGGTGATCTGGGCAGGGAAGTGCTTGGAGTAGTCTGTCCTTTCATCCTTTAGGGCTGTGAGGCCGGCTGGCTCTCTGTTGCGTGGCAAGCCTTTGCCGTTGCCCCTGGGGCTGGCACATTTTCATCATCTGACTCCAAGTCATCCAAGTCTCCATCATCTGCCTCATCATCAAATCTTATTCGTTTTAGTGGTGAGACTTGGATGAAACTCTTGCTGTTGATGTTGACATTGAAGTTGAAGGTTGTTCAAGGCTAGCTGTAGCTGTTGCTGTCAAAGGTTGTGATGGTACTTTCCTAAAGTAGGAAAGCAATGAACTTTGCCTGATGAATTCCCATCTCCTTTCCCTTAGAATTTCTTTATAGCATGCAATATTGTTTAGAAGGCTTGCATTCAGTTTAGAACTTCTTTCAAAATTTGGATCAATCCTCTCAAAAACTGCCATCCCCATTTTTATACAGTTGATAGCTTCTTCCAATTCCTTGGTTGTCATTTCTCTAGGCACAGCAGGACTATCATCAGGATGGGACTGCTCTTCACAAAACATCCTTTGTTCTTCAGTCAGAAGAAGTTCTTCATCTGTTAGGGTCTCGTCATGAGAGACAAGCAATTCTGCCACATCCTCAGGCTTGACTTCCAATTCTAATTCCCTTGCCATTTCCACATCATTTGTAGTGACTTCCTCCACTGGATTCTCAAAGCCTTCACAATCATCCACAAGTATGGGAATTAGCTTCTTCCAAACACCTTTCAATGTTGTTTCTTTAACTTCCTGCCATGCATCTCTAATAGTTTTTATACTATCCAAAATCATGAAGCCTTTCCAGAATGCTTTTAATTTATTTTCACTTTGCCCAGGTACTGTATCGCTGTCTAAGGCTTTATAGCCTTTGCAAAAGTTCTTCTTAGGTAATAGGATTTAAATGTTGCAATTACACCTTGGTCCATAGGCTGCAGCAATGAAGTTGTATTTGCAGGTAGAAAAATAACATTTATCTCCTCGCACATATCTCCTAGAGCTCTAGGATGGCCAAGGGCATTGTCTGTAAGAAGTAAAATCTTAAAAGGAATTTTCTTTTCCTTGCAGTAAGCATCAACTGTTGGCTTAAAATAGTCTGTGAACCAATTTGAAAAAAGTCATCCAAGCTTTTGAATTGGATTTATAATAAACAGGGAGGCTAGCTTTTGCATAGTTCTTTAGGGCCCTAGGATTTTCTGAGTGATAAATCATCATAGGTTTTAACTTGCAATCACCAGCTGTGTTAGCCGCTAACAAGAGAGTTAGCCTGTCTTTTGCAGCTTGGAAGCCAGGCATTGACTTCTCCTCTTTAGCAATAAAAGTCCTAGATGGCATTTTCTTCCAATATTGGCCAGTTTCGTCCATGTTGAAAATCTGCTGCTTAGTATATCCACCATCTTTGATTATCTTTGCCAGCTCGCGTGGATAACTTTCTGCAGCTTCTGCATTAGCTTCACCCTGCACTTTGATGTTGTGGAGATGGCTTCTTTCCTTAAACCTATTAAACCAGCCTCTGCTAGCTTGGAATTTATTCTCAGCAGCTGCCTCGCCTCTCTCAGCCTTCATAGCATTGAATAGACTTAGAGCCTTTCCCTGGATGATGGCTCGGCTTAAAGGCACATTGTGACTGGTTTGATCTTCAATCTGCACCACTAAAAGTTTTTCCATGTCAGCAATAAGGCTATCACGTTTTCTTATAACTTTAGTGTTCACTGGTGTGGCACTTTTAATTTCCTTCAACACTTTCTCATTAGCGTTCACATCTGTACTAATTGTTTGGCGAGCCAAACCTAGCTGATGGCCTATCTCAGCCATAGACATGCCTTGCTCACTTAATTTAATCATTTCTAACTTGACAGCTAAAGTAAGAGGCTTACGACTCCTTTTTATCACTAGTACTACACTGAGATGCCATTGTAATTAACACAAAAATATTTCTGTACAGTACTGTAGATATTTTAGACAGTACTGTACTGTAGATATTTTTATATTTTACTGTATACAGTACAGTATATATTATATACTGTATATTACAGTATATATATACAGTATATTGATATATATTAGATATTATTATACAGTATTACTGTACAGTATATAATATATATATATCATTATATTTATATATTATAAATAAATTATAAGTATATATATATATGAACGTAATTGTGATTATAATATAATATAATACAGTAATCTTAACCTTTGAAAGTTTGGAAAATTACCAGAATACAGAATACAGAGAGACGCTGAATGCACAAACGCTGAATCAGACTGAATCACCTACAATACACTATACTGTAAAATGGCTCTTCTTGGACTCAGAGCTTGGAAACGTTCCTTGTTTCAACTACAACTCCCATCAGCCCAACTGTAGTTTAAGAAAGGAACTTTTCCAAGCTCTGATGACGCTCTCAGGGCATCAGGCACCATCAATTTGCATCATGCCGCAAAATCGCCGCAAAAACAGAACAAGCGCCGAACATATGGGACATGGACACAATTAAAAACTGCCACATTAGCGAAGCGCCGAGAAGCCAACTGCTGTAAAGTGGGGCCCTACTGTACTGAAAAACTATGTTAAATAGTAATATTTTTTCAAGAGATAATGTACCAAACAGGTAACTTTTTTACAATGAAAATGTTCCTTGTATACATTTATAGTCACCCTCACCAAGATATGAAGTATGATGTAACTACCCCATTTCAAGACTCATCAGAAGCTAAGGACAAATTCATTGCCTATAGTCTGCAGATACCAGTAGAGATTATAATGACCAGAGTTTTAAATTCAAAATTACTTTTTTTACTTTACAGCAGACTTAAGACACTGAATTGCATAGGTATGCGCTGATATACAGTGCGGTCTTGACAACAGATCTTCTATTTTTAAAATAAGAACAACTTGACAACTCAACACATTTCCCCCCGTGTAATTAAGCTTTAATATCAACTTTCTAAATTAACATTTATATACTTTAAATATCTTGACTGTAAAATAGAACCAAAAGTAATACCTTCCAAACTATACTATTCTTCATTCCTGGATGCACATTTAAACTTTTGTCATGTTTTTCTGTCTTGTCTGAACTCAATCTGAGTTTTTATGTCTGAAATATATGGGGCAGTAATCATGGCAACCATGTCTAATGCTGGTGTATGGGTGTAGTTGCAGCAATTCTCAAGTTTATCAATGATCTTGTTTCCTAAAATTGGGCAGTATGGTGATATCTTCTTTCCTAAAATTGGGCAATATAAAAACAAATGAAATAAACATATATGCACATATAGACATTCCTGTGTCTTCTTTCAACTGCAAAATTGAAACTTTTTCCATCTTGTCAAGTAAAGAATGTAATGAAAGGGTGTTCCAGCACCAATCATGTAGGATAGCCCTGTAGCAAAGAGTGTCCCATCCCCCGTCTTTCTGCCACCACTCACTTATGTGCCACCTAGAGCAATGTGTTCAGCCTTGGGTCCCTAGATGTTACTAGACCACAACTCCCATCATCCTTGACTATGGGTTAAGATGGCTAGGGATGATGTAGCCCAGCAACATCTGGGGACCCAAGGTTGAAGAACATGTCTTAGGACATGGGGCCCAGAATTCCCACTGCCTTTCTGCAGTTTCCATGGGAATAGGAAAACAGCTAGTCTCCTGCTTGACAACTTCAGCCCATCTCGCCTCCCAGGCACACAACCAATAGCATAGCTAAAATGGTCTAAGTAATATGGGAATAAAACCAGCCCTTGAGTGTGTCCACAAAATCAGTACAGGCCAGAAATACAATTCTGCTGTTTATTCAAATGGAGCTTAGGCAATAGGGATGAAAACAGGGAAAGAAACAGTGATAGTGGAGATCAAAATTGAAATAAAACACTGTACCAAAATATTGGTCAAACTATCACTACCCTAGTCCAAATTAACATTGCAAAACTTTCAGTGGTCACTTCTGGCACCAGTGGCAGGTTGAGAGGGGATCAAATGGGACATAGGACTGTTTGGCAACAGATATCTTTAAAGGCCTTGGGCCCAGGTGAGCTCTGATTGGCAGGTAGCATTGTCCAGCCAATCACAAGGCAGTCACCTAATCCATCATCATTATGTCCAGAAGTCATGTGTCTGGTGGGGTGGAACCATGATATTAACTTGCTGGCAGCAAAGTCCCAACTGCTTCCTAGGAGTAAGAAGGGAAGTGCTCTTGCCAGTGTGCCCACACCACACCACCCTCCCCCCTGCATCACCCCTTCCCCCCTCTCCCCCTTAAGAAGCAGTGACCACACTGCTGGAAAGTTAGTGTTGTGGCTGCGCCCCACTGGGCAAACATTTCTGGTTATGTCCAAATAATCTCTGTTAAAAATATTCTTAAAATGTAATTTCCTTATGACTTTAGCATTTATTCCCCCCCCAAGCAGCAGTCTGGGCTCCGACTCTAATGAGGAGAGAAAAGCCAAATCTGTCAGTCTAGCAGCAATGGAGGCAGAGGTGCAGGAAGCCAACCCAGCCCCAAGCACCATGATTATGGTCCTTGAGACAGGCACTCCTGAATCAGAACTCTCAGAGGCTGACCTCACCCCAGGAACCAAACCCCACTGCAACAGGGAACTCACAATCCCATGTCAGTCTGTCAGAACAGACAAAAAACCTGGTGGGAATTGTCTGAGAGAACTGCTATTCTCCAAGTTAGAAAAATGCCTTCCATTATTCAAGGTAGGGGTGGAGCCTGGGAGGGTTGACATGACCCTGGAATACTAAAAGGCTTCAGTCCAATTAAAGAGTTTGTTGGAGCAAGTTATTCATGTTGAGCTCTCCATGGTGCTGCAACTGCTAACCTCTCTTGCTTCCTTAGTGTGGACTTCCAAAAAATCTGAAGATAGTTGGGCCACAATAAATTGTGATGATATTCTGATATCAGGCAATGATTTCCCTTGGGACAACAAATAGCTATGGAAGGCTAATGATTGATGTGGAGAGGGAGTGATGGAAGGGAAGCAATTGGTTATAGATTATTCTTAAACCCTGTTCTGAAGAATGGCTCTCAGTGCATGATCAAGGAGTGGGCTCTCACTAATGCCAGCCCAATGGCATTCACACTTGCAATGTGAAGAGTTCCATGCATTGTGGAGTTCTGATTGTGCTGTAATTCAGATTGCATGGAAGGCTTTGAACATGCAGCACAAAATGTGAAAGTTCCATACCTGTAGAAGTTTGCCTTTAGGTTGTGGAAAGAGACCACCACCCCATGGTGCATCTTGCACCATTCTATACTTTTCAGTGATTGGTCAAGAAGCACCTTTTTATCCCATGCCTTTGGATGAATTCATGTTTTCCCTCCTCCTGCCTTGTTTTTCTGTACTGCTTTCTGTCAATTTTGTTACTGGTTGGTTTTATGGTTGTAATTTTATTATTTTAATGCTTGCATATCCTCTCCCCAAATTAAATAATGTTTTATTTCATTTTTTGTATAGACATATCAATTCAGTATAAAACAGTACATAACACATAACAAAGCAATATTAACTGTGATACTTTTGTCTCATCCTGGGACCACTTGGTGTAGGGTGAGGGCAATAATCTTATAAATAAACATTATATTGAGTATGTGGTGTTGGAGGAGAGCTTTACTATCACTAGAAGCTAAAATGATAAAACTGAGGTTGTCATACTTTGGACACATAATGAAAAGACATGATTCACTAGAAAAGACAGTAATGCTGGGAAAAACAGAAGGGAGTAGAAAAAGAGAAAGACCGAACAAGAGATTGATTGATTCCATAAAGGAAGCCACAGAGCAGAACTTACAAGATCTGAACAGGGTGGTTCATAACAGATGTTATTGGAGGTCACTGATTCATAGAGTTGCCATAAGTTGTAATCGACGAAGGCATATAACAACAAAATTTATAAATATTTTAATAATAATAATTTAATTTCAGGTACTGCTGAACTTATATCTTTCATTAGGTTCTCTTGGCCATTTGCAAGTGTTAGGGGAAAAGAAATAGCATCCCCAAACTTTGATAGGAATGGATCAATTTCAGATAAATTTGGAATCAGTGTGAGGGATATTTAAAAGAAAAAAAGGACTGGTGAGGGAAAAGAAAAGCAAGGTTAAAATCCGCCCCCTTTCCCCCTCCCACACACCTTCTACTCCAAGCCCAGCAGTGCTTTCGAAGTGGCAATCCCTCTGTCCAGTTCCCTTCCTGTTTTTCTTTTCTTCATCTCCTTAAATTCTCTTTTGTGAATATTGATTAATCAAGCAGATTAATAGATGCTGCCGTGTTAATGGAAGTTGAAAGTTTTGGGAGACAGAGTGCCAACCCTTGTTATTTAACACATTCCCATTGACTTCATTATCTAGCTTCTTCCAGACAGATGGACTCAAGATTTGAAATGTCAATCATGTCTCCTTTCAAAAAGAGTTGCTTCTACATATTGTATTTTTGAATCATAAATGCAAATTTGTAAGGCTCCAACATTTAGGCTACCTTGCATTAAAATGGACCTGAAAATTATAGAATGGGTATGGATAACTATGAAGGTTTCTTTTAATTTATGGAATGTAATCATTGTACTGTGTTAAATAGTATGAAGCCAAGGCATAATGCAGTCCACACCACAACCATGACTCCAGCTTTTCAAGCATGGGGTAGAGACAAATGGAAAAGGATTCCATGTGTGGAAGAAGTATGCAGGGGGAGAGGGGAGGATTTTGTAGAGCAGTAGATGCTGAACTAAGGGTGCAATCCAAAATCTCCCTTTTACCCCAGACAGTGGGGCTTTTCCAGAGTGGTGGGGTCACTACTGAATCTGCAGCCCTACTGCTCACGGAAGACGCATCAGAAGGTGGAAAGCAGGAGGATCGAGCACAGATTGGGCTGATACCATCATGTGACAGCAATGAGACTGGCTTGGGACCCAGCAGTTCCTGGGATGGCTCAGCTTTTCCCCTCCTCCCCTCTGTAAAGCCCTGTTTTGGGGGCTTTTGCTAGCTGCTGCAGAAGGAGGAGGAATGCCATGCTGACGGAGTGATCCTTAACCAGCTATGTTGAGCAGAGATATGCTTAGTGGACAGGCTTAGCTGGCAGAACTGAGCAGAGGGACATCTTCCCTCAGTCCAGCCTTCCCAGTATGGTCTAAAGGGGGGGTAGTTTTCTCTGCCTGTTTTCACACAAGTGGTTTTTAAATTATGGAGATCAATACTGGTCCCTCATGCACATTCACGAAGTTCCTGAAACCACAATGAGGGGAGGGACAACAGAGGAAAAGGCTTGGGGACCAGATGTTTCTTTGATGTTTCCACCACAAGCTGAAGGATCAACATTTTTTTTCAGTTTACATTTTGAAATGTATATATTGACAGTGACACCTTGAATCAAGCCCTAGACTGAATAGGCTGCCAGTGCAGCTCTCACAGAACAGCTATAAAATTGTTTTGCCTCGCTGAACTACTCAGTCAAGCAACAGCATTCTGTGCTAGCTGCAGCTTCCAGACAATTTTCAAGAGCAGTCCCATGTAGAACACAGTACAGTAGTCTAATCCAGAATCACTACTGTGGCTATGCAATCCTGATCCAGGAAGGGGCATAGCTGATGAACCAGACAAAACTGGAAATAGGCAGTTCTGGCTACAGAGCAGAGCTTGGAAAAGTTACTTTTTTGAACTACAACTCCCATCAGCCCCAGCCAGCATGGCCACTGGAATGGGCTGATGGGAGTTGTAGTTCACAAAAGTAACTTTTCCTAGCTCTGCTACAGAGGCCACTTGGGCTTCAAGAGATAAAGCTGGATTAAGCAGCACTCCCAAGCTATGAACCTGCTCCTTCAGGGAAAATGTGACTGCACTCAGAATATTTTTTCCTGGACATAAGAAATTCCCATCAGTGTGCCACAGTCTTGTCAGGATTCTGCTTCAGTTTATTGGTTCTCATCCAGCCCATTACTGCCTCTAGACACCTGTCCAGCATCGGCACAACCTCATCTGCTTCAGATGGTAGGGGAAGCTGGAGCTAGGTATCATCAGCATACTGATGACACCATGCCTCAGATCCCGAAATGACCTCTTCCAGCAGCTTCATGTAGATTTTAAATGGCATGGAGAAGAGGAGAAGAGGACTCCATATCCCATAAGCCAAGGTGCTGAGCATTAGTCCCCCATAGCCACTTTCAGGTAGTCTACTTGTAGGTAGGAGCAGAACCACCATAACATCATGCCCCCAGCTCCCACCTGACTGAGCCATTCCAGGAGGATGCCATTATATCAAAAGCGGTAAAGTGATGAGAATCAACAGGGCTGATCACACACACCCATCTCTTTCAATAGAGGTCATCAAACAGGGTGATTAAGTGCCAAAACCCTACCCTGAAGCCAGATTGAAATAAACCACTTGTTTCAAGCTTTCCTAAAGTTGTTCAGCAGCCACCCCGGAATCATCTTGCTCAAAAAGGGGATGTTGACACCTGGGCCTTTGTCCAATACCTCAGGGGTCATGGAGGGTCTCATAAGGAGAGGATACACCATCATCTCTTTCAAGGCATGTGGCACCTTCAAGCAAATAGGCCCCCAAGAGCTGCCCAGCTAACCCCCTTTGGCTAGCTCTTACTAGACAAGAAGGCAAAGATGAATCAAGAGGGGGAGTGTTGGCTGAACCACACTGAAGGATGTAACATATGTTACTTTATGGACTATGAAATTTAAGGAATATTGGGTAGGACCATTATGATGCACCTAAAGACTTTTTCTTCTTCTTCTTACTTGAGAGCCAGTGTGGTCTGGTGGTTAGAGTGTCCAGTTATAAATGTGGTTATCTGGGTTCTGCTTCGTGAACGTCACTGGTTGACTCTAGGCCAGTCTCTCTCTCTCTCTCTCTCAGCCTATCTTACCTTCTAGAGTTATTGTGGAAGCAAAAGGTAGAGAAAGAATCATGTACACCAGCATGACCTTGTGATGCCCTTCCCTGGCTCTCCCTGTCAGGTTCCTACCTGCTCGTGGCTACTGCCTTTCACTAGGCACCACCAGGGACTCCTCCAGTCCGGACTGTCCTTTTTTATGGTTTCTCTCTCCGCTGTAGCACAGATCTCAATAGATCCCCCTGCTAGGCAGCACCACCAGTCACGTTCTACAACCAATGTTCCCAGAGACCTTGCCTGAGTCTCTCTATCCAGTTACATTTGTGACTGCGTGCCTATGCTGTTCCCAACCCCCTTGTATCACTGCAGATAACTCATAACTCAGGGTTGCTCTAGATACTTATGAATGTTATAATCTCCTCTTCACCGCTGCCACCATTTGTTACTGTTTCCCTTCAGCCTTGGTCATTACCTTACCCTCCCTTCTGGTCTCTGCAACCCCAGCCAAGGATCAGGCCTTCGGTAAACCAAATATAGTTTTTATTAAATGACATTAATAACAAGATAACTTTGATAATGATCTACAAGCTTATGGTTTCATCTATTACTGTGATATTTGACTTATTACTAATCCGAACTCCACCTCCCTCCTTCTCCACACTCTTCTGACATACACCAACTCACACCCACCTCCCAACTCCACCAAAACAGCCCACTCACGTCCACCCAGATTCAACTGTCATCCTTGCATTTATACTCTCAGCCATCCAAACACTCAGCCAATCATCCAGCATTCTACTGCTCATTTACTCCCCCCTCCTCTTTCATTCCACTTACCATGTATCTTCTATACAAACAGCACTTACCATATATACATTAATACAGGAACATCACATTCCCCCCCCTTAAAAATAACAGCAGAGTATTATTCCTGCTCTAGGATTCATACGCCGCATTAACAATAAAACCAAGTCTTTATGGGGAAAATGTCTTTTTTGTTCCTACGTCTGCATCACGTCACTGCAGTCCCGGCCACTTGCCTTGAAAGTCCATCGGCCAGTACGTTGTCCTTGCCTTTGATGAACTTGAAGTCCACTTGATAGTCTTGTAGAGCCCAGGACCACCTCTGCAGCATAGTGTTATGGTTTTTCATAGTCTGCAACCATAACAAGGCCCGATTATCCGTTGTCACCGTAAATCTTCGTCTCCACACGTATGGGTGCAACTTGCTCAGTCCCCACACGACCGCTAGGCACTCCTTCTGGACCGACGAATAGTTTTTCTCCCTCGACGTCAGCTTGCGACTCAGATACGCCACTGGATGTCTGGTGCCTTCTCTCTCCTGCAGCAAGATGACTCCCAGCGCGAGGTCCGACGCATCCGTAGCCATGATGAATGGTTGCTCATAGCCTGGTGCTATTAATATAGGTCCTTGGCATAAGGCTTGCTTCAGAAGATCAAAAGCCTTTTGACATTCATCCGTCCATACCACACGCTCAGAACACTTTTTCTTTGTCAACTCATGCAAGGGGGTTGCGATTTCCCCAAAATCTTTCACAAACTTTCTATAAAAACCAGCCACACCTAGAAATGCCCTAACTTGTTTTTTAGTTAAGGGGATAGGCCACGATTGTATTGCCTCCACCTTGCTCCATAAGGGGGTGATTTTCCCACTCCCCACCTTATGTCCTAAATAGATTACTTCCTTCAGCCCAAACTGGCATTTCTTAGCTTTTATTGTGAGGCCTGCTTTTCTTAATGCCTCTAATGCTGTGGTAATTACATACGTCACTGTGTCAAGCTTTTCTCTTATGGTATATGGTCCCTCCCAGTTAGCCTGTAATTTATCATGTTTCCTGGGTATGAATGCCATAACCATATCTCCCACATCATACACACGTTCCCTGGCTGTTCTGTCATACCAGTAACTTTGCTTCTCCTGAGCTTGACTCAAATTCTTTTGTACAGCTTCCATCATCGATGTTAATTTGCTGCGGAAGTCTAATACAAAATCAACTACAGATGTTTTGTACTCTCCCAGGGTTCCTTCCCATGAATTTTTTAACAGTTCCAAAGGTCCCCTCACTTTTCTAGTGAACATCAGTTCAAAGGGTGAGAAGCCTGTTGACTCCTGAGGGACTTCTCTGTACGCGAATAAGAAGCACCCCAAACGTTTATTTATTTATTTATTTATTTATTTAATTACATTTCTAGACCGCCCTATAGCAGAAAGCTCTCAGGGCGGTGTACAACAAATCGGTGTACAACGTTCATCCCAGTCTTGTGGGTGATCTTGAACATAACTTCTTATCATGTCCTTCAGAACCCCATTAAATCTCTCAGTCAATCCGTTAGTGGCTGGATGGTAAGTGGTGGTCTTTAGATGTTTTAGACCACAACACTTCCACATACATTGCATCACTTCTCCCATGAATACACTGCCTTGATCCGTCAGCACTTCATGAGGGAAACCCAGCCTCATAAAGATTTTTAACAAAGCCTCTGCCACTATAGGGGCTTCTACGGATCTTAATGCTTCCGCATCTGGGTACCTGGTGGCAAAATCCACCACCACCAATAGATATTTCTTGCCATGCCTTGTGGGTTTGGAAAAAGGGCCCACCAAATCTACTCCCACTCTATTAAAGGGTTGTCCAATTATAGGAAGGGGCTTTAAGGGTGCCTTAGTCTTTACTCCACTTTTTCCCACCTTTTGGCATGTACCACAAGATAGACAATGTTGTTTTACATCTTTGGAGATATTTGGCCAATAATAGTGTGCAGCCAATCTCCTCTTGGTCTTTTTTATTCCCAGATGTCCTGCACATGGGACATCGTGGGCTACCTCTAGCAATCTGGCTCTGTATTTGCTAGGTACTATCAATTGCTTCACTGGTTCACATTCATCCTTTCTCTCAGCGGGCATCCACAGTCTATATAAAATCCCATTCTCACACACAATTTGATTCCTCAGTTTGTCAGTAAAGGGAATCTTTTGTGTCAGGGCTTGTTCCTTTATTTGCTTCAAACTTGTATCCTTATTCAGTTCTTCCCTGAACTGCTCTGCCTCATCACTAGAGACCATTTGATACAAGTTGTTTCTTTCAGCAGGGCTTCCAGGGGTTGCTATGGTGACCGTAGGCTCGAAAACAGGTTCCACCCTGTTTCCTTCAGCCCCTTTTAACATGGCTTCTGTTTCTCTGCCAAGTTGTTGTCTGGTTACCACATATATTTTTCCTTGTGCCCCCATTACATCTCTTCCCAGTATCACTGGTTCTTGTTGTTGGGCATTAATACCTACTTTATATTTTCCCTCTCTGCCTCTCCACTGCATTTTCACTAGGGCCATGGGTAAGCTTTCTGGTTCACCCCTCACTCCTTGGATAGTCACCATTTCCTGAGGTAATATTTCCTCAGATTTTATTAAATCTGGCCTCAGTAACGTCTGAGCGGTACCAGTATCAAGCAATGCCCAATAATTTGCACCTTGAACACACACTTCTTCTCTTAGACTCGAATCCAAGTCTTTTACTTCTGTCCAGTTTATCTGGCAGAACTGAACCTTTTTCATTGTTAGATCTTTTGGTTCTGTTTTTACTGCCCTTGCTTGAGCAGGATTACTACTGGGGTTGGCAACCTCACATTGAAAATGTAGGTGCCCTGGTCTACCACATTTATAGCATAATTTCTCCTCCATTTTAGGGTACACAGATCCACTCTGGGGTGTCCTATGCCCTTCAGATTTTACTGGAGGACTCACTCGCTGTGGTACCACATCCTTTCTGCCGCCATTATATGGTCTGGGTTTAAACTCTCTCGATGTTTTCCCCACCCAGCCAGTTCTGTTGGAGGCAAAGTGATCCGCCATCTCTGCGGCCTCCTGCGCCGATGTAGGGGAACGGTCTTTGACAAGGAGCCTTATTTCTGGTGGTAACTGATGGAATAATTGATCCAGTATCATGAGGCTTTTCACCTTTTCCACTGACTGAGCTTTGGCACTACTCATCCACTTTCCAAATATATCCATCAACTTTGCTCCCAGTTCAACAAAAGACCTCCCTGCTTGGATCTGACAAGTTTCGGAATAACTTTCTAAAATAGTCAGGTCCCAGTCTGAATCTTTTGTATACTGCCTCTTTAAACTCAGCATATGTGACAGGCTTGTCTGAGGGGAAATATTGGTATACCTCAGCCAGTTCCCCTTTGATCAGGTTTGATAAATATTGCATATATTTATCCTCCGGTAGCCCCCACATTTGAGCTGCCTTTTCAAAGGTGCTGAGGTAAATTTGTGGATCTTGTCCTGGCTCAAACACCACAAAATCTTTTGGTGTAACCTTTATTTTGATTTCATTTCTGTCCTTTCTTGTTTCATCAGAATGAAACTTCTCTCTTTCAAATTTTAACTTTTCCACCTGTATCTCAGCATCCAATGCTCATTGCTTCTCCCTCTCCTCAAACTCCATTCTCATTCTCTCAATTTCCAGCTCCCTCTGCTTTTCCTTCTCTTCCGTTTCAAAGACCCTCTGCTTGTCTTTTTCCTCAGCCTCCCTCCTCAATCTCTCAGTTTCCAACTTTAACTTCTCTCTCAAATACTCTATATAAGCAGGATTGCTTGAGTATCCTTCTGGGGTCTCTTCCCTGACAGGTTGTTTTTGCTGGGCAGTTGTAAATCCTATTAGTGCTACCCTCAATTCATCTACCCCTTTACCCTCATGAGGTAAATTGAATGTTATGCACTTCTCCACCAGCTCCTCTCTTTTCATTTTTATATATTCAGCCATGGTGTTGGAGTTCACTCACTCTTTGCCACACACTCTTTGCCAGTCACTCTCACAAGTAATCTTTATTTGTTATTTCTGTTTGCCACACCACTGTTTAGGGACTCTCTATTTCATATCTGGACTCTCTTTTGTTCGTATCCCACTGCTACAGCCAACACCTGTGATACCCTTCCCTGGCTCTCCCTGTCAGGTTCCTACCTGCTCGTGGCTACTGCCTTTCACTGGGCACCACCAGGGACTCCTCCAGTCCGGACTGTCCTTTTTTATGGTTTCTCTCTCCACTGTAGCACAGATCTCAATAGATCCCCCTGCTAGGCAGCACCACCAGTCATGTTCTACAACCAATGTTCCCAGAGACCTTGCCTCTCTATCTGGTTACATTCATGACTGTGTGCCTATGCTGTTCCCAACCCCCTTGTATCACTGCAGATAACTCATAACTCAGGGTTGCTCTAGATACTTATGAATGTTATAATCTCCTCTTCACCGCTGCCACCATTTGTTACTGTTTCCCTTCAGCCTTGGTCATTACCTTACCCTCTCTTCTGGTCTCTGAAACCCCAGCCAAGGATCAGGCCTTCGGTAAACCAAATATAGTTTTTATTAAATGACATTAATAACAAGATAACTTTGATAATGATCTACAAGCTTATGGTTTCATCTATTACTGTGATATTTGACTTATTACTAATCCGAACTCCACCTCCCTCCTTCTCCACACTCTCCTGACATACACCAACTCACACCCACCTCCCAACTCCACCAAAACAACCCACTCACGTCCACCCAGATTCAACTGTCATCCTTGCATTTATACTCTCAGCCATCCAAACACTCAGCCAATCATCCAGCATTCTACTGCTCATTTACTCCCCCCTCCTCTTTCATTCCACTTACCACATATCTTCTATACAAACAGCACTTACCATATATACATTAATACAGGAACATCACAGACCTTCATGAAGGAAAGCCAGGATAAAAATATAGAATAAATTTCCTTGCCTGTTCCTTCTTTTGCTACATGGCACACACAACATTCTTAACTGGAGTCCAAATAAAAGTCAGAAGAGGATGCTTTTTTTATCTTTTCTATGTTCCTAATCCCTACTAGTCAAGTCACTGTTGATTGAGCCCTCACACCATCCCACAAATAGTACAGGAACTGAAATGGTCCTCATTCATCATATGGCTTACATCACTGAAACAACCCATCTGATTTATATATCACCTTCTGCTTGAACTATGTGGTTTATTGGGATATAAATAATGTTTGCCTTTGGTTGTAGTCATGTTATTTGTCTTGTTTTCTTTAATATAATGCAATCCCAACAAGATTGATAATAATATATAAGGTGTTAGGGTTTTGTTTTGTTTTGTTTAAAAACAGGTTCTCTATTTCCTGGGAAATATTATAAATATTATGACTAATGTGCCAAAATACTTGGTGAAATTTCAGAAAATGCATCATTATCTTTTTATGCCAGTCAATAATATATAACATTCAGAACTATCTCAGGAAAACTCACAACCAGGAAAACACTAATGTTTGCCAAAAAGATGACACATTTGTATCCTTTTTGGCTTTTTCAAGACAAGATGAATAGTATATTTATTATTATTATTATTATTATTATTATTATTATTATTATTATTATTATTATTATTATTATTATTTCTATCCTGCCTTCCCTCCCAGAAGGACCCTTGAGCAGCAAACAAGGGACAAAACACTAAAAATAAAACATGTGAAAAACATTTTTTTTAAAAACACCTTTAAAACTATCTTAAAAAGCATTTCCAACACAGGCACAGACTGGGATAAGGTCTCTACTTAAAAGGCTTGTTGAAAGAGGAAGGTCTTCAGTGGGAGCCAAAGAGATGACAGAGATTGTGCCTTTCTAATATTTAACAGGAGGGAATTCCAAAGTGTAGGTGCCACAACAATAAAGGTCCACTTCCTATGTTGTGTGGAACAGACCTCTTGATAAGATGACAGGAGGCCCTCACCTACAGAGCACAGTGATTGACTGGGTATATAAGAGGTCATATGTCCTTGCCTTGTAGTGTTTGGAATCGAAATTTCTCTGCTTCTTCCCTCAAATTTGGTTGACCTTATTACATCTATTATTGCTGCTTGTAATTTATACAGGACTAAAACATGTAAGAATCTTATGGCACCTTAAAAATCTAACAAATTTATTACAGTATAAGCTTTTGTGGACTATAGTCCATTTCATCAGATGTATCCACAAAAGCCTATGTCATAATAAATATGTATAGTGCCACAAGAGTCTTTGGTGTTTTTACTGCAGCACATTAGCTACTCCTCTGGAAATTGTTACTAATTTGTAGTATCTTAACATTCTTTCTTGTGTTTGTCCTCATAGCCACCCTTTGTAACAAATAAAAAGTGAACCTGAGACATTTTGACTTTTTTCAGGCCACACATACAATGAGTTCATGGTAGCACTCAAACATAAATGCAGGTCTCTTTTCATATATCATATTCATCATGTTCTGTTGTCAAAAGAGGCAACATATTATCTGTGATTTAACGGCATTCATAATGACTTGCTTGTTAGAGGTGGTCTGCAGGCCCAAAGCAAATATAACTCTTGGATTCTTGCACTGAGTAGGTTGGACTCAATCTCCTTATAGACCTCTTCCAACTCTACTGTTCTATGATTCTATGAACTCTCTTATCGAATTTACTCTTAAGACATGAACTTTGACTTCCTGAGATGTTTTACTTGAAGAATCCTCACCCCAAAGAGCCTTGAATTGTAGTAGGGCAGGGTTAGGGAAACTTTTTCAGTCCCAGGGCTACATTTCCTTGTGGAATGTTTTAGGGGCCACATGCCATGACGTGTTGAGTGGCACCAGAGGCAAAACGTGGGTGGAGTAATGGATGTGAGTCTTACCTTTGTACAGTATATATCAGAGGTTTATACACACACATGTATCCATTCAAGCAAGCAAGAGGCATCATTCTAGACAAAGCACCCAAGAAGGACATAGAAGTTAGAGCTTGGAAAAGTTACTTTTTTGAACTACAACTCCCATCAGCCCCAGCCAGCACATGCTGGCTGGGGCTGATGGGAGTTGTAGTTCAAAAAAGTAACTTTTCCAAGCTCTGCATAGAACAGGGCTGGTGAGGGGTGTGGCCGGGACAGGGGCATGGCCTAGGGGAATCGGAGGCATGGAGGGTTGCATTTGACCCCTGGGCCTGAGGTTCTCTACTTCTGCAGTAGAGGGATCATTTGTAGAAGAGGCTCATTCCTAATGGATGCGGAAGGAAAGGAAAGCATGGAGCCCATTCCCTTATGTTCTATAAAGCTGGACAGAACCAAGTGGGAAATGTATCCTTGTTTCTCCCCTCTGACTTATTTACTGAATATTAATAGACAGGTTTCTAGTCAACCTTTTAGGCTATACAACTCTTCCAAGGTAGATCAATACATCAGTACATTACCACATGTAAAATTCCAAAATTTAAAATAGCAGTAAAATAACTAATATTGAAATATCATCATCACCATCATTTGTTAGCTGCCTACTACAAAAAAGTCTCAAGGTGACTCACAATACAAAAAAATACATTACAATACAAGATATATGAAAGAATTAAAAACAGCTGACACTTAAAATTAGTACTGACTTATTCTAAAAGCAGCAAACAGAAACCCCACCTCCTTCCACCTTCCAAACACATACACATGATCATGATCACCAAGAAGTCAACTACCTAAAGTACACATGAAAATAACAAAAGCAAAGGATACAGTTTTTAAATATAATAGCCATACACCCCCCACCAAAATGTAGACTGGAATAAAAAAGGCCATCAGAGAGGGAGAGCATACAAATTGTCTTGGGGGAGATAAAAGACCACTACAGAAAAGGTCTTATCCCTGGTACTCACCAACTAACAGTTTTTACTGGTGAATTAGAGAGCAGACCATTGGATGCCAGTCTTAAAACTCAGGCCGGTAGTTATTGATGCAGACCATTCTTCCTCATCCCAAACCATATAGGACCCTTAAGAATACCCTTTCCATAATTAGCAAATTTGCCATTCCAGGGCAAAATCCAACCCCTGAAGAATCTGTCCCCAAGGTCCCAATTCAGAAGCAAAATGATCTACATGGGAAGAACAATGAATGTGATATGTGTCATATTGGAAACACACTTTTGAAATGGCAGAAGACTTGGGCCAGTCCCCCTCCACTACTGATACAAACTGACTTTCTACTAGAGCTGCTTGTTATTCAGGGCTACAAATCAAAAATTGGGAGCTGGACCTTGTGTTGTTTGTCAATAACTTATTACCAGGAAGATCCAAGATCAAAAGGTACAAATTGAAAGACAGGCACCAACAACATGTTATCAATAATCAGGTCTAGTAACTCTCCAGGCACTCAATTTTCTAATATAACAAGATCCAATGTACCCCCTTTTTTAAAAAGCGTATTATTTGTTGTGAAATCCTCTGAACACTCTCAAAACTATTATGACCACGACTTTCTGGAAAAATTCAAATCCAGTTTCATTGAAATCACAAAGACCCTGCAGAACCTTGAGTGTGCATAAGTGCCCTGTTCTGTGAGAGGTCAAGGCTCACAGGGATAGCCCAGCAGTGTCTCATCAAGAGGATAAGTCAATGGTCTGAGGCATGAATCCAAGGCAAGAAACCACAGAAGAGTGTCCAAGACACCCTGAGCACCTGCAGGACCTTGTAGAGCTCCCAGAGCCCTGCTTAAGCAACTATACAAGCTGTTGTTTCTGCAAACACCTGGATCCAACTAAAGCCTTATATATTTTGGCTGGACCTGTAGGGCAGAAAGCTCTGTCTCCTTTGCCTTATTTTGCAGTTTGGGGTTTCTATGGAACTGGGGAGACTGTGGGAGGGTGGAAGGACTTTAACTGGCCAGGTTCTAGATAAGATCCTCTTTCCCCCAAAGATGAAATGAAAGCTCCATCCTTCTGTTAGGTCCTGAGGTCATGGGTCATGACCCTAACAAAATGTATCCATGGATACTTCACATGTATAGTTGTAATTTATTGACATTAAACTCCAATAACTTGAAAAATGTAATTGTCTTATGTCTTCATAAGAACTTTTTCTTCCTCCCCTCTGTTTGGAAGAACATAAGAAACATACAAACAGCACGGGTGCATCGGGTCAAAGGCTCATCTAGTCCAGGATCTTCTCACTGTGGCCAACCAGATGCCGATGGGAAACACTGAAATGGAATCCAGGTGTAATAGTACTCTCCCCACTTGTGATTCCCAGCAACTAGTATTCAGAATCATACTGCATCTGAAAGCTGAGGTAGAACATAATCATTGTGGCTAGCAGTCATTCGTGGTTGTTTTTGTTTTTGTTTTTGTTTTTTGGGTTATTTTGTTTTTTGCTTTTTTTGCTTTGCTAGTGGATGCGTATTTAATCGGAAGGTAGGAGCAGGCCTGTTTGTACCCAGAAGATACATTTAGAAAACTGTAAAATATGTGCCCAAATTTATTGCAACAGCTAGAGCTCTGTAACAGGATTCTACTCTTTTATAAATCATTTCCAGAATCTTTTTGTTAAAGGATTGCATACTGATAAGGACATCTTTGATAACTATGGTAGAGAAGGGTTAGAGAAAAATGTATTGAATAAATTAAAATGGAAACACTTGTATTTTCATTCATTAACAACAATTACAGATGTGTAGTAGAATATCTGCAGGATGTTAGCAAAGGAGTTAATTTGTCCCTAACTTGTCTATCTACTAAGACAAAAGAGCATTCACATATTTGTATCTTTTATAAAGAAGGTGGTGGTGTCATTTTTCCAAGGAATAGTAATGACTAAATACATATCAGCCTGACTTCACAGAATATAATTGCTCAGATGAAAATGGCAGGAAAGAGCTCTTTTCCAATTGTGCTATGTGACCTTGCAGTTTACTTTCAGTGATTGTCTGACTCGAGGAGGTCCATTATGTGACAGACCCTAATTACATCTTCTGTTGTTTCTGTAACTTATAAAAATGTAGGGTCAAAGAACATCTCATGTGGCTGACCTGCTTCTGAGATTACCAGTGTTTTAGCAAATCAGTTTGGCTGGCTGGCTGACCTCTGATTGGACCCTTTGATGTATTTTTATTTCCTAAAAGCAGCTGTGAGTGGAGGCTGATTTGCATCAGAGCCATGGCATGAGGGGTTAGCCTTTTTCTTCTGCACTGATACCACAATGAAAATTTCTCAAGTTAAAATAATAACATATGCTAATGTGAGAGGTCTCCATGTACAATTGTTGCTACTACCACTGCTGGTACCACTGAAGAAGGTTGCCACCTTCACTGGCAGCAGTACTGAGGTCTGGGCCTCCCACTCCTCAGTCCATGTAAAACCTTAAATCATAGGGAAAGCACCAATTCAGGCTTCTAATTAACATACTGGATCCCAGGAAAAATAATACGTTAAGCCTGGATTATTTCCAGATCAGGATTGAAAGAGGATCATATATCTATATCTGCAATGCAGAAGAAGTATGAATTCTACTGAGTATCCAGATTTTGTTTGCATTTGAACCATGAACAAAGGACCATTGCTGAAAACTACTTGACTACTTGACACAGTTTTTAGATGTTTATCTGTGCACAGTGAATATGACAGAGCCCCCTCACCTATGCAAACCAAGATAGCTGCAGCATGTACATCTATGTATATGAAGGGTTGCCTCATATGATTAGGAACCCTGAAAATGTAGATGTTCTCATCATTGTACATAGTCTCAGCTGTGATTCCAGCTGCCTGCCTCCCACCACCCATCCTCAATGCATGCTCATTGCATAAAGATGAATGTCTGCAAAGGGGTTGTGAGAAAACATTTTTTAAAATACATTAGCTAAAGCAAGGACAAGGAGTTAACATTTGTGATGACTTTGGAGAGATGTGTAGTATAGCAATGTTGCATAAAAGATGAGGATTGATATTTCAAACATGTGTTATAGTTCTGCACTGACAGGAGACAAAAGTTTTCTTTTCTGTGTTTCATCTCGAAAGATCTGTTCAATATGCTATAAAAGCAAATGCAGTTCACAGCAATCATTTTAATGAATTTGCCATACAGGAAAAATGCAACATTGCAAAGATGTCAAAACACTTTTCTGTGGTTGTTTGTTTAATTAAGTGTTGTCTTTTCAGAAGCTTTTCTCGATTAATGATCCTCACAGGGCAAGGGAGAAGAATACATTTCAGCAAAAAGCTATGCAAATGAAAGCCTGGCATTCAATGATTCCATAACACTCAATGGTAGACGAGTAAAACGTCACAGTGTTTCCTTGTTTCTTACTGGCTTCTCATAGCAATGAAGCTATGTCTGCCAGTGAACTGTACTGATTTACAATGAAATTATTGTTTTAATTTATAGATTGGATGCTTGATGCACTCATCAAGTCACTCATGCCTGACTTTTCCACAAGTTACTGAAGACTGAGCACTCCACCATAAAAAGGTCTCATGATTATATGCACTATCCAATTATCCTGACATCATGCGAACCAAAGAAAATGTCTCCACTGAAGATTCCATGCATTTAGTCCATGAGCAGCTAGACTGAGCAGGAAAGAAATAATAGTTATTCTTATAAGGGTTATGTACATTTACCCAAATACCAAGACAGCCATGGCTTTGTGTGGCTTTTTTCAGAATTTAATTTGGACCCTGCAATAGGTCATCTAGATCACTTACAGAAGAAAGGTATTTCAGAGATCATATAACGCTAAGGCTTGTTCACATGCTACGCTAAACAAAGCTATGAGATGTGTCTGCACATCTACAAGTGTTTGTATGAAAAATGTGTTCATTTGCACAGCTCAGCTGGACAACCTGCACAAATACAGACAGTACACTCATTAAGCATTACATTTGATTAACGATGAGTGTACATCCCAAAATGTTCTGTTATTAGTCAGGAGCCACAAGTAGCTTGCCAGGTGAGGCAGAACTGCTACACTTGCTTCCCAGCAGGTAGATTGCTGTTGCTTACTGGGAGGGAGAGGAAAAGGAACAAGGTAGCAGGGAGGTCAATGGGGTGCAAGTGAACTGGCAGGGACACTGCACTTTTCTCCCTCCTCGCCTCTTCCCATCTCCCACCAGGTAAGCAGCAATGAATCACCTGCTGTGAAGCTAGTATAATGTCTCCACTGTAGATCTGTTCTTTGGAACCAGCTATATATACTTTGGAACCAGGGTGAGAGCATGTGCAATGCACTGAATGATAGGAGAAAGTCACCAGATACCTTCAGATTGAGAGTCTGTAACTGGCAGAAGGTTGGCCCTCCCTGGGTGTAAGGCAGGAGAGGGAGTGGATGGGCCCTGTGTGAAAAAGTTTGAATGGGTATGACTGTTCCCAATTCTCACAGAGGCCTACTGGAATAATTGGCTCCGGCAGGTTTTGTTAGTGGGCTCGTGTTGGGTCCATATCAGGTGTTTAGGAGGAGTCTTAGTACAGAAGAACATGGGTGATGCCACCCCAATTTCAGTGATCATGGGTAGAGGGAAATATAGCCATGGGGAGGTGGTGAATTACCATAGAAGACGAGGGCAAGGCTATCTACACCTTGTTGCTTCCTTTCACTCCTCTCATGGATGGGTTCCTTGTTGCTCATCTGCTGTGCCCACTGGCCTGTGTGTGTTGTTGTTTAACACCAGATAGATACACAATAAGACCACTGTCATCCATTATTTGATTGTGGATGAAAGTGCTGATTTGTTCACATGCTACACATTACCGAGACCTGGGTGGGTGAGCTGGGAGGAGTTGATCTGACCGAGCTTTGCCCACCTGGGTACTCGGTGCAACACCAGCACAAGCTGCAGGGATGGGGGGGGGGGGAAGGCGTTGCTGTGGTCTACAGAACTTCCATCTCTGTCACCAGGAAACCACTCTGTCTTGGAGCTGGCTGTGAGGGCCTGCACCTGGTGTTGGGCCAAGGAGACAGTAAACTAGGGTTGCTGCTGGTGTACCGTCCACTGTGCTGCCCAGAAGCTTCTGTGACCGAGCTGATGGAGGCCGTTTTGGCTGTGGTGTTGGAGGAGCCTAGAATGATAGTGCTGGGTGATTTCGATGTCCACGCGGAGGCTGCCTCTAGTGTTCTGACCATGGGGCTGTCTCAAGTTGTCACTGGCCCAACACATAGGGCAGGGCACACCCTTGACTTGGATTTTGCTCCAGATGGAGGAAGGGGTTGGCTGGAGATAGGGGGATTGATGTCACCCCATTGTCATGGTTTAGACTTATGGCTCTGATCCCTGCAGGGCTGATGGACAGATTAAGATGGTCCACCCTTGGAGCCTAATGGAATCCACAGGATTCTTGAATGCCCTGGGGGAGTTCCCATGAGATAGAGCAGTTGACCCAGTTGAAGTCCTTGTCATGCTGTGGAACAATGAGGAGCGTCGGACTCTCGACACAGTTGGCCCTGAGTGCCCTCTCCGGCATTGTGGAGCCCGATTTGCACCTTGGTATACCAGTGAGCTAAGGGCAATGAAACAGGATGGACGATGGCTAGAATGCAATTGGTGAAAGACGTGCTGTGAGGCTGATCAGGCATGAATAAAACATCATAACCGTGCCTACTGTGTGGCGGTGAGGGTGGCAAAGAAGGCCCACTTCTCTGCCTTCACCGCATTCCCAAGTAGCTGTCCAGTGGAGCCTTGCTGTATTTTCAGGGGTCTGTTGACATCAACTCCAGGAAATGGAGTTTTAGACCCTTTGGAGGCCCACTGTGAATTGTTTGCTAGGCACTTTGAGGGTAAAGTTGCTCGCCTCCGTAGCAGTCTTGATGCCTCCTGTACATCCACTGTAGTCCTCAATGAGTTGTCCAGTGCAAAGTCTGCTGCAACTTCTTGGGAATGCTTTCAGTTGACGCAGCCTGATGTCATAGACAAGGTGCTTGCGATGATGCGGCTAGCAATGTGTCCTCTCGACCCTTGCCCTTCTTGGCTTATTAAAGCTTGCCGAGGGGGTTTGACCGAGTGGATCCAGAGTGTGGTCAATGCATCATTGTGGGAGGGAGTGGTTCCAGCTGCCTTGAAAGAGGCAGTGATCTGACCACTCCTGAAAAAGCCCACCTTGGACCCATTGGTTTGTGACAACTACCAACTGGTTGCAAATACCCCCCTTTTAGGGAAGGTGATTGAGAGGGTTGTGGCACAGCAATTACAAGTATTCTTGGATGAAACAGATTATCTTGACCCATCCCAGTCTGGGTTCAAGCCTGGTTATGGGACTATATCAGCCTTGGTCGCCCTGATGGATGACCTTTATTGGGAGAAGGACGGGGGAGTATGACCCTGTAATTCTTACTTGATCTCTTGGTGGCTTTTGATATCACTGACCATGGTATCCTTCTGGGCCGACTTGGTGAGATGGTTATTGGAGGCACTGTTTTACAGTGGTTCTGATCCTATCTCTAGGGTGGCTCTCAGAGAATAGCATTGGGTGGCTGTCTTTTGGCCCCCTGGCAGTTGTGCTGTGGAGTGCCGCAGGGTACCATCTTGTCCCCCATGCTGTTTAACATCTATATGAAGCCCTTGGGAGCAGTCATCAGGAGATTTGGGGTGAGGTGTCAGCAGTATGCTGACAATACCCAGCTTTATTTCTCCATAACACCTGAATCAGGAGAGGCTGTGAAAGCCCTTGACCGCTGCCTGGACTTGGTGGTGGGCTGGATGAGGGTCAATAAACTGACTCTGAATCCTAGCAAGATGGAGGTGCTGTGGGTTGGTGGTTCCCGAATTTGGAGAACTGGTTGCCTGCTTTGGATGGGGTCGTACTCCCTCAGAAAGAGTGGGTCCATAGTCTGGGGATGCTCCTGGATCCATCTTTGTCACTAGAGGCCCAGGTGACCTCAGTGGCTAGGAGTGTCTTTTACCAGCTTTGGCTGGTAAGACAGCTGCGGCCGTTTCTGGACAGGGATAGCCTGACCACTGTTGTCCACACACTGGTAACCTCCAGGCTGGATTACTGTAATGCGCTCTATGTTGGGCTGCCCTTGAGGTTGGTCTGGAAGCTGCAGCAGGTGCAAAATGAAGCAAGACTGGGGCAGGATATTGCCAACAGGTCACCCTGCTGCTGCAAGAATTGCACTGGCTGCCCATTTGCTACCAGGCCAAGTTCAAGGTTCTAGTTTTGGTGTACAAAGCCCTATACAGCTTGGGACCAAGATACCTGAAAGACCATCTTATCCCTTATATACCCAACTGATCACTGCGCTCTGCAGGTGAGAGCCTCCTGCAGATATCATCTTATCAGGAGGTCCGTTCCGCACAACATAGGAAATGGATCTTTAGTGTGGCAGCACCTACCCTGTAGAATTCCCTCCCCTTAAATATTAGACAGGCACCCTCTCTGTTGTCTTTTTGGTGCCTTTTGAAGATTTTCCTCTTTCAGCAAGACTTTTAAGTTGAGACCTATCCCAGTCTGTGTCTGTGTTGGAATTGCTTTTAATATGTTTTTATAAAAAATAAAAAAACCCAATGTTTTTAAACTCTTTTTAAAGATTTTTAAAAGCTTTTTAAAAAAATGTTTTTAAAGTTATTTTGTTTTAATGTATTTTAAGGTCTGTTTTTATGATGTTTTGATTTGTTTTTAGTGCTTTTGTTTGCCACCCTGGGCTGCTGCTGGGAGGAAGGGCAGGATATAAATCAAATAATAAATAAATAAATAAATAAAATGTATACATCTTCCTCTTAATTGTTTGAGGAAATAAGGTGTGGTGTTTTACCTTTCTCTTAATACAACAAACATTTTATGTATTCTGCCAGTGCATTAATCTGGAACTCGAGTTTTGTCCATAAAGAGGCTTCACTATTAGTATCTATATAGAAGGAAGGCTTTATTGGTGCATGAATACAGAAGAAGCTGTCGATAAAAAATTATTATCTCTGCATTCAATAGATGCCTTTTTGGCCTGAATTCCTATTTAGTTACTAATCTTCCTAGGTATTTTGCTAATTGAGATTCTGGACCTATCAATACAAGTGAAACTGTTTGTCACTGACAGCTACAAACCATGTAACTATTTAGCTTAATCCCCTGTCAATTTGTTTATGGTGTTGTCATTCTCCTTCTCTATGCTTAGAAATGCTACATTTGTGCCACAGATTGATGGCATATTTCCTCCATTGAGTACATCTGTTCTGGTTTGATATTAAGAAGCAGTCCAAGAAAGCAGAGTATGTTTTTATTTTATGAGCACTGAATTCAGAAAGTGTGTATTATTAACAGGGCTGGTGAGGCAGCTGCCCCAGGCAACAGATTTTGGCTTTCACAAAAGGGCAGCACTTGGTTAGTTATTTGTATTTTACTGCCAGAGAAGGGGAGCGGGTTCTTGTGGGATTATCTGCCTCAGATGCCAAAATAAACTTGGCTGTCCTTGGCTACTATGCACCTTGACTTCGGCTGCGTACACACCATACATTTAAAGCATATGAGTTCCCCCAAAGAACTCTGGGAACTGTCATTTATTAAAGGTTGTGCTTCAAATGTATGCTGTGCACACAGCCTAAGTGGGGAGATGGGGAACCATTTGGTGCTCTACCTCAGGCAGTAAAATGTCTTGGGCTGGCCTTGATTATGATGAAAATGGTTTTTTTTAATGATTTGACATATTTGCTTATTTCTGTTTCTTAGATTAACATGTACAACCTATTAAAAGAGAACATTTTCCTAGCAGCAAAACAGCTTCATTTGGAACGAATATTGTAGAAGCCTCTTTTTATGAGGCATATTGTGTTCTCGCTCCCTTTTACTTTTTTTGTGTATGTTATTAGCATCCAGCCTCTTGAGTTCAGAGGCCATACGTGTTTTTTCAAAGGTTCAAGCAGTTACATTATGTTCAGATTATTTGGCCTGTTCTATTAATCTCTTAGAATGGAATGTGGACTAGAAATTAGATACACGTCCTGCAAGCAATTCATCATCTATATTCCTTTCTTTCAACTCATAACACAAATTTCACAGTGCATCAGCAATATCTCTGAAACACTGTGTTCTAAGCAGAAGCATTACACTTTCCTCTTCAGAAGGGAAGTTCCAGTGCTCCCAGAGAAATCACACTGTAGAAATGAAGATCTGTGGGTGTGCTTGGGAGATATTGTTATGTTGCACAGTGGGCAGCAGGAGAGAATAACAGGTGATATTTTGTTGACAGCAGAACCCTGTTCCTGCAGAAAATTATGGGTGTCAGGCTGGAAAGTTGAGTGGATACTTAGATGACAGGAAAACTCTGTATACATGTTATAAGGGGAAAATAGAAACCAATATTCAGTCTTCCACCACCATGGATGCAACCTAGGTGGGTACTTCCCACAACTTCATAGTCTCCATCTTCTGTGTTTCAGAATATGTAGAACCACCTTTACTTTTATATGAGTTAAGCAAATGCGGGAAAAGCATGTGATATGCACATGGCATGTTTTCTACACAACTGGTATTTGTAGGGTTTTGTGGAAATGTTACGTGTGGGATGTTTGTATGGGGTATGTGAGGTGCATGAGAGAATGATGGGTGAGAAGTGTGCATGTGTTTGTGAGGACTTTCCTTGTCCAGCAATGTTGGAATTTTCCCCACAGGCTCACCCTGACCTGTTTCTGATCATTCTCCAACACTGGAACATCTCAGCAAACTTTTGCTAAAGCCTTCACTGCTACATATTCCATTAGCACATTGAAGTGCTGATGTTTTTTCTATGTTTCAGTGGCAGCTGGTGGCTCCACGTCAGTGGGGGGAGTTCAAAACCCAGAGCGGATTTCATTGCCACCAGCCGCCACTGCTATATTTAGATGTTGTTGCTATGTTTCTACTTTTTGTAATCCTTCCCAAGCTTTGGGAATAAATAAATTAATGGACTGGTGGAAAATCTTCATAGCTTTGCATAATTTGGCCATATTGTATTCTGTATTCTGAGACATGAATATCACTTATATTTTTATGTAATACATTTACTCTTGGGTATGAAGCCTGGAGGCCCTGGTGGCATTCATAATCTGGCACTAATGCTTTTGTCAGAAAGAGCCAACAGTGAACAATGATGATTCCACAATACCCCAAGAAATATTAGAAGGACAAGCTCCTTTATATCTACCACATGCTTGTCAACTTATTCTGATACAACACTAGGGGTGTATTCATCCAGGGTCATGAAGGATCTTAGACCCCTTACGTTTTGGGAAACCCAGTTCCAGAAGGGTCCCTATGTCTCCAGCATCCTTCCAGCCAATCAGCCTGAAAGGGGTGTGTGTTGGCCATTGAGAAGAGTCTTCTAACATGCTTCATTGTCCTTTTCTGTTGATTGGAGCCAATCAGAATGAAAGGAGATGAGTCAGCCATTGAGAAGACTCTTCTCAGCAGCCAACATGCTCCCTTGTCATACTGATTGGCTATCCTGTTGTTGTGGGAGAAGGCATTAACAAGGATTTCATTCTCAACCCAGTGGTAGTTGCTTGGCAGTTATTTAAATGCTGCCATTGTGACAGTTCCAGCTGAGGTGTGCAATGCAACGTTGAACCCAGTGTTGCAGGATCAATTCCAGTTAATGTAGCCTGATGTCATGGACAGGATGTTTGAACTGGTACACCCAACCACCTTATCATTAAATGCTGGCCCATCCTGGCTTATTAAAACTAGTTGGAGTGACTGCTTGGGGAACAGGTGTGTTGCTGTTGTTATGTGCCTCCAAGTCAACTATGACTTATGGCGACCCTATGAATCAGTGACCTCCAAGAGCATCTGTCATGAACCACCCTGTTCAGATCTTGTAAGTTCAGGTCTGTGGCTTCCTTTACGGAATCAATCCATCTCTTGTTTGGCCTTCCTCTTTTTCTACTCCCTTCTGTTTTTCCCAGCATTATTATCTTTTCTAATGAATCATGTCTTCTCATTATATGTCCAAAGTTTGATAACCTATTTCATCATTTTAGCTTCTAGTGACAGTTCTGGTTTAATCATAGAATCATAGAGTTGGAAGGGGCCTTGTAGGCCATCGAGTCCAATCCCCTGCTCACAGCAGGAAATCCACAGCTACAGCATCTCCTGCAGATAGCTGTCCAGCCTCTGCTTGAAGACATCCAGCGAAGGGGATCCCACCACCTCTCTAGGCAGTCGGTTCCCCTTACTGTCAAGAAGTTCCTCCTAATGTCCAATCTGAATCTACGCTCCTGCAACTTAAAACCATTAGACCTAGTCCTACCCTCTGGGGCAGCAGAGAACAAATCTGTACCCTCCTCTATGTGACAGCCCTTCAGGTACTTAAAGAGTGCAATCATGTCACCCCTCAGCCTTCTCTTCACCAGACTGAACATGCCAAGTTCCTTCAACCTTTCCTCATAAGACTTGTTCTCAGAGCTTGGAAAAGTTACTTTTTTGAACTACAACTCCCATCAGCCCAATCCAGTGGCCATGCTGGCTGGGGCTGATGGGAGTTGTAGTTCAAAAAAGTAACTTTTCCAAGCTCTGTTGTTCTCCATACCGGCTATCATCCTCATCGCCCTCTTCTGAACCCGCTCTAACTTGTCTATATATTTCTTAAAATGAGGCGCCCAGAACTGAACACAGTATTCCAGATGAGGCCTGACTAATGCAGAATATAGTGGGACTATTACTTCCCTCGACCTGGAAACTATAGCTCTGTTTATGCAGCCCAAAACCGCATTTGCCTTTTTTGCCGCAGCATCACACTGCTTGGTCATGTTCAACTTGCGATCCACTACAATTCCAAGGTCCTTCTCACACGCACTACTGCTAAGCCGGGTATTTCCCATCCTGTACCCATGCATTTTGTTTTTGTGGCCTAAATGCAGAATCTTGCATTTGTCTTTATTGAATTTCATTTTATTAATTTCAGCCCAATTTTCTAGTCTATCCAGGTCCCTTTGGATTTTATTCCTGTCTTCCATTGTGTTAGCTATCCCTCCCAGTTTCGTATCATCCGCAAACTTCATAAGGCTTCCCTCCACCCCGTCATCTAAGTCATTGATAAAAATGTTGAAGAGTATCAGCCCCAGGACAGAACCCTGTGGCACTCCACTCGAAACCTCCTTCCGGTCCGAAGCAGAGCCACCGACGACCACTCTTTGAGTACAGTTTTCCAACCAGTTGTGAATCCACCTGACAGTATTTCCAACTAGTCTGCATTTGACCAGTTCGCTAATCAAAAGGTCGTGGGGGACTTTGTCAAACGCTTTGCTGAAAACTAGATAGATGACATCTACAGCATTTCCATCATCTACTAAGCTAGTGACCCGATCAAAAAAGAGATAAGATTTGTTCGAACACCCAATTATTTGTCTTTTTCGCAGTCCATAGTATCCGCAAAGCTCTTCTCCAACACCACATTTCAAATGAGTTGATTTTTCTCTTATCTGCTTTTTTCACTGTCCAACTTTCACATCCATACATAGAGATTGGAAATACCATGGTCTGAATGATCCTGACTTTAGTGTTCAGTGATACATCTTTACATTTGAGGACCTTTTTCTAGTTCCCTCACAGCTGCCCTCCCCAGTCCTAGCCTTCTTCTGATTTCTTGACTATTGTCTCCATTTTGGTTAATGACTGTGCCATGGTATCGATAATCCTTGACAAGGTCAATGTCCTCATTGTCAACTGTAAAGTTGCATATATCTTCTGTTGTCATTACTTTAGTCTTTCGACATTCAGCTGTAGTCCTGCTTTTGTGCTTTCCTCTTGAACATTCATCAGCATTCGTTTCAAATCATTACTGGTTTCTGCTAGTAGTATGGTATCGTCTGCATATCTTAAATTATTGATATTTCTCCCTCCAATTTTCACACCTCCTTCATCTTGGTCCAATCCTGCTTTCCGTATGATATGTTCTGTATATAGATTAAATAAATAGGGTGATGAAATACACCCCTATCTCACACCGTTTCCGATGGGGAACCAATTGATTTCTCCATATTCTGTCCTTACAGTAGCCTCTTATCCAGAGTATAGATTGCGCATCAGGACAATCAGATGCTGTGGCACCCCCATTTCTTTTAAAGCATTCCATAGTTTTTCATGATCTAAACAGGCAAAGGCTTTGCTGTAATCTATAAAGCACAGGGTGATTTTCTTCTGAAATTCCTTGGTCCGTTCCATTATCCAACATATGTTTGTGATATGATCTCTGGTACCTCTTCCCTTTCTAAATCCAGTTTGGACGCTCCATGGAGCGGGAAATGCCAGACGTCCAAGCTGGATTTAGAAAGGGAAGAGGTACCAGAGATACATATATATATATGGTGTATTAAATGCATATTTGCATTCTGATGTGATGCCCACTGCCCTTAAAGAAGCAGTAGTGCATCTATTTCTTTAAAAGCCTACTCTGGATCCAAAGGAATATAACAACTATAGATCAGTCACCAACGCCCACCTTTTTTTGGAAAAGCCATTGCAACTGGAGATATTCCTGGATGATGCTGATTGTTTCAATTCTTTACTATCTGGATTCAGACTTGGTTTCAGAACAGAATCAGCCTTGGTCACCCTATGGATGACCTTTATCATGAGAAAGACGGGGGAGTGCAACCCTGTTATTTCTGCTTAATCTCTCAGTGGCTTTTGATACCATTGATCATGGTTTCCTCCTTAACTGACTAAGTGGGGTGGGTATTGGAGGCATCATATTACAGTGGTTCTGCTCTTCCTTTCAAGGCCTTGTCCAGACAGTAACACTGGGTGAGTGTTCCTCACCCCCCTGGCATTTGTATTTTGGGGTTCTGTAGGGTACTGTTCTCTCCCCAGCACTATTTCACATCTGTATGAAGCTGTTGGGAGCAGTCATTAGAAGTTTTGGAGCAAGGTGTCATCAGCATACTGATGATATGCAGTTCTGTTTCTCCATAACAACTGAATCAGCAGAGGCTGTGAAAACTCTGGATCAGTGGTGGAATTCTGGAAAGGTAGAGGCTATTTGGGCAGATGGTTCCCATGTCTGGGAGACAGCCAAATTATCTATTCTGGATAGGGTTGTGCTCCCTCTGAAGGACCAGGTCCATAGCTTAGAGGTATTCATGGATTCACCTTCATCCCTAGAGGCCCAGGTATCCTATGTGGCTAGGACTGCCTTTTACCAGCTTTATCAGGTTCATCAGCTATGGCTGTTCATGGACAGGGATAGCCTGACCACTTTAGTCCATGCATTGACAACCTTGAAGCTGGATTACTGCAATGCGCTCTGTGTGGGGCTGCCCTTGGCCCTGGTTTGGAAGCTTCATCTGGTGCAAAATACAGACTGCTGATGGGAGCACATGGCCAACAACATGTGACATGACTCTTAAAACATCTACACTGGTGGCCAATCTACTACCGAACCAGGTTCAAGCTTCCTGTATTAATTTACAAAGCTCTGAACAGCTTAGGTTCAGGGTATCCTAGGGACAGCCTGAACCCTTATATCCCAGCTTGATCACTGAGATCATTGGCAAGAGCACTGTTAGTCATCCCCCAAGTTGGTGAGGCTCATTCAGCATCAACACAAAATCAAGCCTTCAGTGTTATCAGCCCAGTTTTTTTAATGCTCTGCCAAGACGGATTCAGCAGGCTCCTTTAAGCTTTTTTAACCTTTAAAAACCTACTGAAAACCTTTCTGTTCCACCAGACTTATGCAGGCAATTAAGAATATATCTTTTTGCAGTAGTTGACATTTGTTTTTACTGTATTTTTAAATGGTTTTACTATATGGTTTTAAAATTCACTGTAACCTACTTTGATGTTTTTAAATGAAATAGTGATTTACATATATATTTATAAATAAATAAATGCAAATGAATATGCCTAAGAATATGTGTGTTGTGCAGCCACCACCAGAATTAGGATCAGGAATTTCCATGCTTAAATTTCCTCCTAAAACTCATAAGCTTTGCCCAAATGCAGTTACTCTGAGTCTTACTATGGCACCCAAGAAGGGAAACTTAGCAAAGGAAGTTCCTTACCTTACAGCATGATGATGATGATGATGATGATGATGATGATGATGATTGGCTCCTGCTGGGAGGAAGGGCAGGATATAAAACAAATAATAAATAAATAAATAAATAAATAAATAAATAAATAAATAAATAAATAAATAACAACTTTCTGATAGGCTAAAACTTCTCTTTCTAACATTCTAAGTATGTGTGGAAAGAGGAGGGGTGACACAGGGAGACAAGCAAAAGGGATGGAAAAATCACTTCCTACATTCCAGAAGGTGGCAAAGTTCAAAAGGTTACAAAGTCCTATGAATGCCTGGCCTACTTAGAGAGTGTAAATTCCTTCATTTAGGAAAAACAGACATTGTCTTAACCCAGCAGCAGCAGCAGCAGCAGCAGCGAGAGAGAGAGAGAGAGAGGTGGGTTGCCTATGCACACAGCACTTATTAAAGTTTGTGGTTTTCTTTAATGCTGTAGAGCTTTTTGAGTCAGTTGTGCAGGCCCCAATAAGTGTCAATCGCAAGCAAGCCTTTATTGGTTCCTACTTCAAAAAGATAAATTGTGGAGAGTAAGAATTCTGTAAACTACAGAAGAAGAGTGAATCTTGATGATAGCATTCCATCTACATCATCAAGGAGTTTGGTAGCAGCAGGAAATAATGTGGAGACACTGAATAAAGTAATGTAAGCAATATCTCTAACAGTGAGAAAGGTCAGTCGAACAGTGACAGAGAAGCAGAAAGCAGTATTCAAGCCTGGCCAGATTATTCTATAATCTTAGAAGGTTGTATAATCTTAGAAGGTGATGTAGCTGTGAGGGGGCGTGGCTGTGACTATCATAAAGAGACCCTGCACTTCTGAATTTGCCACTACACTACCATACAACACGTTCATAACTGCTAGGATGAACATTTTTTTAATAATATTTGTATACCGCTTAATATACAATGTCCCTAAGCGGTTTACATAAAATACCATAACGCCATTAAAAAGTACATACAACATTATACACAGAAATATATCAGTAAAAACAGAGAATTCATCAGTAAAACATTGTTAAATATCAATAAATAATAAACCAGCAGTATGATTAATCTTAGGAGCCTATGTAACTGCATAGCAATAATATGCAAGACTGACATTTTTGAAGTCAGAGATCAAGGAAGATGAAAATGGCAACAATTTTGCTTGCAATTTAGAATGGAAATGAATTACAAACCTAGCTCCAACCATTTTAAAAGTTATGAAATATTAACGCCTTGTTATTATGGAGCCACATGAATGGCTCAATAGTTGTTGTGAGAGCCATTCGTCATTAAAATCACAAAAATTCTGTTTGACATATTAATTTAATAAGAAGGCTGTCTTGGATGAGTGATGTGAACTATCATATTTTGTACTGAATAGGCTGAGTTATGGCAACTTTATACTGGTGTCAGAAGGTTTTTTTTCCAGGATGTTTGGAATCAGCCTTTCCCACTCTTTGGGTTCCCAGATGTTGCTGGACTATAACTGCCATCAGCCTCAGCCAGCATGAACAATGGGCAGGAATTATGGGAACTGTTGTCCAGCAAAATCTGGGGATCCAAAGGTTGGGAAAGACTGCTGTAGATATTTGTTGATATTGAAACATAATTTAAACTTATATATCTGTAGGTGAACATTGTTTCTAAAATTTAGGACTATCACCCAGATGTGCCTTTTACTTAGTCCCACCACCAATAAATAAATAAATAAATCACAGAATTTTTAACTTGATGATGTTTTCTAGTTCCCATGCTAGTCAAAGGAGATTGATAGAACTTGTTAGGTCATGTATGCTCAGAGGCCAATAGGGGGCTCAGTGAGTGCAAACAAGATAAATTGGGTAAAAAGGAACCGGCTAAACTGGGCCAGCTGAGTTGCAGGAGACTAAATGGAAGGGGAAAGCAAGCCTTGGTTATGGTGCAAAGGGGGGGGGATCTGTAAGTGGATCAGAAAGCAAAGGGTAGATGGCCGAATATGTGAGAAAAGAGTTTTAGCTGGGTCTTTGAGGTGAAAGAAAGAGCATGGGAAGTTATGGAAATAATAGATCTTTAATAATAATAATAATATTAATATTTAATAATAGATTTTTATTCTTACCAATATTTACAGATAAAGCAAGTGTTAGCAAATAGGGTCTGTAAATACAATCCATTCTTCCACTTCATTCCACTATGCCTCTTCAGAATGCAGCTGGATGTCATTTTTTTTAATGCTCTCCTGCATCAAAAACTCTCTGCAAACAGAACATCAGCCAGCAGTGAACTTCTGTTTCTGCTGTGCGCATTTTCTATTTGCAGAGACATTTTTAATATAGAGAAGCATTCAAAACTGGGATCCTTCATATGGAATCTGAAGTGATGTGTGGAACATTCTGTCACCCCACTCTCCTCCATGTATAGACCCTCGCTATATATATCAGGCCTTGATCCAGAGGTAGATAGTGAATAGGGATCTGTGAATGACAATAGGATTAATTTCAAAATGGAAATGTTTCTATTTCTTTGAAAGGACATTCTGTGCCATTTATTTCCACACAGAACTAAAGACTTGCCAAACTCTTAGATAACCCTGACTCCAGGTTCATTATTGTTCCAATCTGCAGAGGAAGAGCCATGGGCCTGAAATGCAAGTCAAAGTGCAGATACATGATGGAGCTCAAGCTGTAAGCAAGCTCTACATTGTACAATACCTTTATTGCTTAATTGGCAAATATATTAAGGCTTTAACTTATAATTTCCATTATTTTCATATCTCGTTACCTCTCCTCTTCAACTGTTTTTTTTTAAATCCTAGATTTAGAAGAACTTGATAAACTGATATGCCAATACACACGTCCACTCCTGGAAGGTTTTCACACAGTGAGGTGTGAAGGCATATTTATCTCAAGTTAGCATGCTTAAAAATCACTGGAAAACTTACCATTTTCAGGGTCATGGATATTAGAGAAAAATAGATTCATTCTCAGCCCAGAAGGCTTTGCTTTCTAGCTTATGCATTCTTACTGTGTATCTTGAGCTTTCCTCAACCTTGTATGACTCTTGCTGTGTAAGCCTGCAAATCAGAGCAATCCTAAGTGCAACAAGGGAGCCAGGGCAGAAGACAGGGCAGTTGGTCTTGTCTGATTACACTAACAGCAGGTAGGCATAGCTGAGGATAGAAATGGTGGGGTAAATTCAATTTTGATTGCATTTTAATTAGAAACTATATAATTTACACTTCTTGAACTAATACGCAAACCCAAACACAGCTCTCATTTGAAACTTGCACTTCCCTGAATTTTGGTAAAATTAATAGCCCATTGTTAAAGAATGCTTACCTTGGTACCTCTCTTTTTTATATATACATGCAAACTGTTCAAAAATCATATAACTATAGAGGAAGTTCATATAGCAGGTAGGTTCTTTCATCAGAAGCTGCCTGGCTCTCCAGAAGCTCCTCACTACCACAACTTCTGATTTAGGGCAGTTCAGAAAGATCATTTGGGGCAGACAGCCAATCTCCTTAAAAATCCTTAGAAAGCTTTTGAAATGTATTTTTGTTTATTAAAATTGCTACTCTTGTGTTTTGATCTATGTTCCAAAGTCTCATCCCAGATCATGAAAATATTGTTTGATAATTTGAAGTAAGTTTTTATAAAGATCTTTTCTTAGGTCTGGCACAAACAGATCTGTCTTCCTCAGAAAAAAACAATAAACCACAGCTCTGTAGGAGACTGTAAATGTTTTCTTTTCTTGGTACATTTGGTTTATAGCCTTCTATATTTCAAAGCCTACAAGTTTAGAAAAACAGAGCAGTGAGAAATAAACTAGCGCATTGTCCTTGACTGAAAAAGTGCATCAGCCACAATATCTCCCCACCCCCTTCAAGACTTTTCCTCCATCAGAAATACTCCCTTCTCCCCTTTATTCAGATTTCCATATTCCCCTTTAAAAACTGGATCATTTCTGGATATCACAGACTCCCCTATTCTTCACACACACACACACATACACCCATTTAGTGTTCTCTTAAAAAATTGTCACAAGGAGAATCTTCCAGTCTTCTTTACTGCCATTGATTTTATATTAAACAATTAAGCAAGTCCCAGTAAAATATTTGAAGGTACACACAGACCAATGCATGTACCAAAATAATGTGTAATCACTACCCCACCATAATGGATTTTTCTCAGTAATAACCATTCATTGGATTCTAGATATGTATGTGCAAGTTACATTTTATGTATTATATATTCAGGCAAGATGGACCCAAAGCAGATTGGACAACCTAGAGTTGGAGTGAGCACATTTAGGCACTTACCAAGTGGCATGACCCATGGTTCTGACTCTCCATCTGCAGGGAAACAGACCATGGAGTCCAATGATGTATATGACTGAAAGGAAAATATGCCCTCTTAAGTCTCAGCCTGGGTTGCTGGTTGTTGGAACAACATTAAAGTCTGTCTTGTCTGACAGTCTGCCACTTGGAACTGTCCAGGGTACTAACCACCTTGCTTGTTTGTGTTTTGGACTCTGAACTTTGCTTTGCCTGCCCTTACTTATTTGGACTTACCCTGACCTTGCCTTGCTGGAACTTGACCTTTGCTTGATCTGACTTTGCTTCCTTGATCTGGAACTAGTGCTAATGGTATGTGACCTAGTGTCCCTGGACTTGTTCCCACTTGAGCTACAACACTGTCCTGGACCACTACCAGGGACAAAGCACTCTATTGGATTTTACACCCACTTTGTCTGATAGGTAAATAGAGCTAGGCAGTGAACCTGATATAAGGGATAGAAAGAATTGCTGTAAAAGTGACACAGAAAGAAAATATATTGACAGAACAAATGAGATCAAGACTTACAGATCCATCTACATAATAATCTTAATCTTAAATTATATTATTCTTGGGGCCAGTGTAAATTGACTATTCATCTTCAATTGCTAAGATTGCTTAAAAATTTTATCTGATGCTTTATATTTATCCGTATTTATATGTATACGGATATAGCAACTGTTATTGTTGTTTTTATGTTGATGTTGCAACCCTGGGATTGTGAAGGCACATAACGCCAGCTCCCTGCTGAAGCTAAGCAGGGTCAGGTCTGGTCAGTGCCTGGATGGGAGACTGTCTGAGAACCATATGTAAGGCTGTGACGCCCTTCCCTGGCTCTCCCTGTCAGGTTCCCACCTGCTTATGGCTACTGCCTTTCACTAGGCACCACCAGGGACACCACCAGTCCGGACCGTCCTTTATATGGTTTCTCACTCCACTCTAGCACAGATCTCACTAGATCCCACTGCTAGGCAACACCACCAGTCACGTCCTGTAACCAATACTCCCAGAGACTTTGCCTGAGTCTCTCTCTAGCTGGTTACTTTTGCGACTGCGTGCTTATGCTGTTCCCAACCCCCTTGTATCTTTATATAAAAAGCATACAACTCTGTGTTGCTCTGGATACTTGACTTGTTACAATTCCTCCCTTCACCGCTGCCACCATTAGATACTGCTTCTGTTCAGCCTTGGTAATTACCTTGCCCTCCCTTCTGGTCTGTATATTCCCCAGCCAAGGATCAGGCCTTTGGTAAACCAAATAAGTATTTATTTACTAATAACAGGAAATAACAAGATTACTTTTAGAATGTTTCACAAGCGTATGGTTTCATATATATATCCTCTTTAAATATCAGCCAAATCCAATCCAAACTTCCCTCAGAACTCTGCCAACCCACTCAACAACCTCTCTCTCTCAACTCTCTAACTCTCTCCTTCAAACCCACCCCTTCATCACTCACAAACCCCCATTTATACCTTCAGCTAGCCAGCCACTCAGCCAATCATCATCCAGCACACTTCAGCTTCTCACCCATGTACTCCCCTTTTCTCTCTCTGTCAATTACCATACATCACCCAATAGACCGGCACTTACCATATTTACAGATGCTAACTTACAGGAACATCACAAAGCTGCCATGAGTTTCTGTCGTGAAAAGAAAGACGGGTATAAATGCAATAAATAAAAAAATAATAAATAATGTGAAGGGCAGCAACAAATGGAAATAATAGTAAATCTTATTTAGATTTTGTTCCAACTTTAAAAAAGAAAACTCTAGGTTTCCAGATAATAATCTACACATTCAATATATAGCTCTTTATAGAAAGCCTATACTTTTTGAGTTCATTGTTGTAATATTGGGCCCCAAATATCAGCACCCTCCCAGTGAGTGTGTGCCAGTATTGAAACACATTTATTTTCATTATCAGTGACTGTATGTAATTTTGTAGAAATAAAATATTACTATAAATGGTCTCATTAGACTTCAGTAATTGTAAATTATGCAATAAATTTTGCATAATATCAGTAAGCACGTTATGTTTACTTTACTTACTCATTGAATTGTCCTTGAAAAAATCATGAGGAATAAAACTGCGAAGTTCATTGGTTATACTTCAGGAAGTTTGCCATGAAATTTTTGACACAAGCAGGCATATGTTAAGAACATAAGAACTTAAGAAGAGCCTGCTGGATCAGGCCAGTGGCCCATCTAATCCAGCATCCTGTTCTCATAGTGGACAACCAGGTGCCTACAGAAGCACGCAAGCAGGATCTGAGAGCAAGAGCATTCTCCCCTCCTGCAGTTTCCAGAAACTGGTATTCAGAAGCATACCCCTTCTATTAGCAGAGGTAGAACATAGCCATCAGAATTAGTAGCCATGAATAATCTTATCCTCCATTGATTTGTCTAATCCTCTTTTAATGCCATCCAAGTTGTGGCCATCACTGCCTGTTGTGGAATTGAATTCCATAGTTTAACTATACGCCATATGAAGTACTTTCATCTGACCTGAATCTTCCAACGTTCATTGGATGTCTCCAAGTTCTCATGTTAACAGAAAGGGAGAAAAACTTTTCTCTGTCCACTTTCTCCATACCATACATAATTTTATACACTTCTTTCATATCACCTCTTACCTGACTTTTCTCTAAACTAAAAAGTCCCAAATGTTGTAACCTTTCCTCAGAGGGGAATTGCTCTGTTGCCATAGTCATTTCTGGTTGCCCTTTCCTGAACCTTTTCTAACTCTACAATATCCTTCTTGAGGTGAGGAAATCAGAAGTGTAGACAGTATTCCAAGTGCCATAGATTGGTATAACATCATTATGATAATGATGATGTGATTATAAATCTGTGTCTGAAACAGGGATACTAAGCTAACAGTGGCTAGTCAGTCTATACACATATGATGGTGGAATTCCTTTTGGACAGTTGCCAACAGAGACCTTAGACCTTAGATTGTGTAATAATAAGGGCCAATCTACACATCCAGATAACTCATGTAGTGTAGCATTCTTGGGACTATTGTACTTCAGCCTGTAGGTGGGGTTGGGGGGGGGGCTGGCATATTCGAATGCTACCAAAGGTAAAAAGATTCATTTGCAGACAGAACAAGTAAATGTCCAAGAAGAGTTCAATTCTGATGCTAATGGATGGGTTCCTTGTCTCTTGATATGGAGATGACGAAGAGCTCTATATTAGCACTTCAAGGACTTCCTGACAGTAAAAGGTCACAACCTCATATTCATTAGCCTTGTCACAAATTAGAATCACTGCAGATTTACACATAAGCCATAAAAAGATATGTAATTCATATAATTTATGTTCATTCCAGCTAGGACCCTTTGCTTTAGTCTTCATTTTTGCAAATAAATAAGTCACAAAACCATAAAAGGGGTCATGTCCAATACATAAGGTTAGCAAGACTAGTGCTGGAAGCTATAAATATGCAATATGCAACATATTAATACTGGGCATGCTTTGTAACTTTTGAATGGCATTTTACTTCTCTTTAAATACTCATGTTTCAAATTTCAACTGGTGATGGGATCAACAGATGTACTGCCTTGACTCAGTTATGATTCTGAGACTGTTTTATAAACACACTTATATAGAAGTATATATAGAGTTAAGGCAGACCATGCAGGATTTCCAGTGTGCAGAAAAATAAGACAAAACTTCTCCCAAGCCAAAGTGTGACTTGGAAGCAGACGCTGACATCAGGCTGTGCTTCTGAAACAAATTAAATATGATGGGCTTGAGTATAATCTTGTCCAGCATTCCAACACCAAACATAGTCACATTCAGAGCTGGGGGGCGAGAGGAGAGAATGGTTACTGAGGAAGGTACAGATACAGATCAGCATCTGGGGGAAAGAAGGGGTTCTAGCTGGCTTCCCCACAAGCAGATTTATCTACCAAGCTTGGCATTTATCACAGCAGTTGGCCAAAGAAGCTACACAGTCTGCCACTCTAATCAAACAAAATTTAGCAGTGTCCCTTCCAGCAAATTGACTTGTGAATGTGTGTGAGAGAGAGATGCCTGTCCTGTGTCTGTGCAAAAGAGGTGACTGCCTTCTCTGATTGCAATATTTGTGAAAGAGAGCAACAGATGGATTGCAATGTGATTGAAAGAGGAGAGAGATCATTGCATAGTGGGGTCAGCTTCATTTAACCTGTTGGCTTTAGTCCTCTCCCCTCCATCCCTAAATCGTTCTGTCATTTTCACCTCTTCTTTCTTCACCCATCCTCAATTTCCCCCTTGATTCATACATCCTTCTGCCTACTTTCTGAACAGTATCCATCTCTATTCCCAGGAAGATCGCTATTCATCAGGTTCCACTTACTAACACAAAAGCTGGTGGAGGAAGGGAGAGGGGAAAACTCTGTCCCAAACTGAAGATATCCTTCAAAACAAATGTAGCAGATGAATATGAACTGCATGTATCCTCAATCACCCAGTATCAATTAACATGACACAATCTTGTGAACACCAGTTTTGGTAGGTAGCTGGTGAGGAAAGCAGGGAGATTTATGTAGTACAGCTATTGGTCTCCAGCAGATAGTTGCACCTGTGATCTTGACTTACTGACTTAATTGGGGTGGGGAATTCATATTGCTCTTTTGACCATTATGACCCTATAGTGTAAAACAAAAAAGTTAGAAGCTTGGAAGACATTCACTGGCATCAAGAACTAACTTGGGCAACTAATAAATTTAATAAATAAAATAAATAAATAAAAATAACTATTGCAAAGAATGTAAAGGGGAAATCACTTAGATTTCTACACTGTAGAAAGATAACAACTCTGCACAGCATGGTCCCTAAGTTGTTTATCCTGCTAACTGTGAGGCATTAATTTTATCCTAGCTGTACAATACCATATGTCCTTGTAGCTTGTTGCAGATTCACTACAAAGCCATTGGAAAAATTCTTTTGTTTTAATAGGGGTTGAGAAAGGCCAGACCCGTAGAGGCTTTAAACAAACAGCTATAAGGAACAGGCAGAACAGTTCCATTTCGTTTCACTCAGCTCTTTTCCCCGTTGTTCCTTCAGACACAAAATTGCAAAATGTCCAAGTTTTTTTTGAAGTGGCACTCCCTGAGAGTTTTCTCACATTGCATTGCTTTTCCAGTCTCACTTTGGTTGCACTGCAATGAAGAGCAAATCAGGCAACAGATGCATTCCCTGAATGCAGCTCACGTTGAGAGAACATAGGAAGTCAGCCTATTTGTATTTATTAAATTGCAGGGCCGAAGGCCATCAGCATTAAAAATAAAACAGGAGACATACAAAAAATATTTACAACTGCATAATCAGATTATTACAATCATTTAGATCATTTAAATCATTAAGAACCAGGAGATTGAAAGAGGAGAGAGATCATTGCATAGTGGGGTCAGCTTCATTGAACCTGTTGGCTTTAGTCCTCTTCCCTCCATCCCTAAACCGTTCTTTGGCTTTAAAGATTTTCAGGACTGGCACAATCTGATTACCACCAGAGGTGTGATAGAATTTTAAAATCGCTCCAGCTGTTTTAGCAACTAAGGATTTAATATATTGTAGATGACGAATCCATGACAAGGTATCTGAGAAGTAAATTCCCAGATATTTATAGGCGCGGGTCTGAACGAGCTGAGAACCTGCCATCTGCCAACGATGGCCTTTGTATTTCTTACCGAAAACCAGGATGTTTGTTTTCTCATAGTTTATTTTTAAATTTTCTTTTAAGCAGTATGATTGTAAGCTACTTAATAACCTCCGAAGGCCAAGAGGGACTAGGGAGAGAAGAACCATATCATCTGCATAGAGTAGAATTGATACTTTTCTACGTCCAATTGATGGTGGATAGAATTGCGGACTGGATAGAGCAGGAATGGCATTATTCAAAAATAGATTAAAGAGAAGGGGGGCTAATAGACAGCCTTGCTTAACTCCCTTCTCTATCGTTATTGAATCTGATAGAGCTCCTGAGCGGCCATCTCTCACATAGGCATGGGTGTTAGTGTGGAGAGCTCTAATGAGGTGAAGTAGGCGTGGGTCGATGTTCCATTCATTCAGCTTAGACCATAGAAGGTTCCTATCGACCGAGTCAAAAGCTGCGGCTAGGTCTACAAAAGCCACATATAAATGTTTTGTAGGGCCAACAATGCTCTGTCTCGCTAAGAAATTAAGAGTCAGACAGTGGTCTATTGGTGAAGACCCTTTTCAAAAGCCAATTTGTTCAGGGTAGAGTATCTGTCGAGATTCAACCCAATCATTTAACTTGTTAAGGAGAAATTTACTATATAACTTAGAAGCTACATTCAATAGACTGATTGGTCTATAATTGGATGGAACAGAGGGATCTCCTTTCTTGTATATGGGTATAATAATGTCGTTGACCCACCCTACTGGGATTACCCCAGAATCGTTAATTTTGGTGAAAAGACGTGCCAGGATTGGGGCCCACCAACCAGAATAATGTTTAAAAATTTCTGGCAGAAGAAAGTCTTCCCCTGGAGCTTTTCCGTTTTTTAACGAATCACTTAAAATTTTTACTTCTTTCACTGTGACTGGAGGCCAAGGTAATAGGTTCTTGTTAATCAGATTATATGGGGTGGTATTATAAGTTGCGGTTGAGGAGTAGAGTTTAGTAAAATGTGAACGCCAAACGGTTAGCGGAATCTGCGTTGCATGGGAATAGTTGAAGGAGGAGGATCCCGAATTAACTAGCTGCCAAAATAGGCGGTCTTGGTTTTCGGAAAGTGCTTTAAGTAAGTGCTGCCATGAATGTTCTATATACTCTGCTTTTTTTAAAAAAAAGGCTTCTATAGGATGTCTTGTTTGTTTTATAGGCAAAATAAGTTTGTTGTGAGGAAAACTTCAAAAAGAGCGAAAATGAGGATTTAAGGTTCCTTTTCGCAGCTCTACAGTCCTGATCGAACCACGAGTTTGTATTGGTCTTACTGAACGGGCCCTTATTCTGTCGAATTAAGTGAGGTCTAAGATTAAAGAGAATGGATTGGAAGGCTATTATAGGGTCTTGGGTATCATCAATAACTGACTGGCGTAATGTTTGGAATATATTACACTTGAACAGAGAGTCACAGATAGTACTGGTCTGCTCTGTCCATGGAACTCTTTTCTCAACTATTTGAGTAACGTGTGGGGAGAGGGAAAGCGTATTTTGGTTAGTACGGGACTTCAATCTTAGAAGGAGAGGGAAATGGTCACTCTCGATTCGAGGTTCTACTGTAAAGTCGATAATATCTTCTAAAATCTTATGGGACACTAATATACAATCAATAAGGCTAGCTCCGTGAACTGTCCAATAGGTAAAAGAGCCAATAGAGGAGTCAAATTGGGAACCATTTAGGATTTCTAAAGAATGTAACGCAGCTAATTCAATTAGCTGTAATCCCTGGGTATTTGACTTTATATCTTGCATGCCTTTATACTGGTAGATGTCCCATGTTAATGGATCGTGATTGGAAGTAATTGAGTTATAAGGCCAGAGGTTACCTATTCTGGCATTCAGGTCCCCACACAGGAGAATTCTATCATTTGGAAACATAGTCTCCAAATGAGATAAGGCTTCTTCCATCTTATCCCACAGATTAGAAACATCAACAACAGAGTTAGAGCTGGGTGGGAAATAAGCATTAATACATATCAAAGGCTCATTCCATAGACCCTTTATCCTAAGCACTAAAATATTATTAGGGAGAGGTGAAGGAAGTGTATCAATCAATAGGTTCCATGACTTTGAGATGAAGGTTATGAGGCCCCCACTAGGACGACCCTTTACCGAGGATTTTTTTGCCGGGGTGCAAAAGGACAAATAGCCCTGCAAATTCGTAGTTAACGGAAACAACACCCATGTTTCTTGCAAGCAAACAATTGTAAAGGAATTTAAAAATTCAATAAAGTCTTTGTCCTGACTTTTATTCACCCAGCCATTAATGTTCCAGGATAAGATGGTAAGTGGTCATGTATAATGAATCTCATCAAAAAGACAAGAGGGGGCAATGCACCCATTTCGAGATGGAGTTATTGAAGAGGTTACTATTGGAGGATCTGCTATATTTGTGATGGACTGGAAGGCCTTAAGATTCGATTGAGGGCGATGGTTAGTTACATGAGGAGCCTTAACGGGACCCCTTTCCTCCGATGACAAGTAACGCATCTTATGCCAATAACCTGGAGAAGTGATTTTTGCTTTTTTTGCAAGCTCATATGTAGAAGTTTTATTCTAGGTGGAATCTTCCACCAAAGAGGAAGGGAGAACTTTATCTATGGGATTCTTGTCATTATCCCAATAACTCCTTTGATTAACTGTCAGATTTGGTTTTAAAATCTGTATTATTGGCTCTAAAGAGACACGATGTTCAGAACATTCTTTTGGAAGATGAGGGAGATTTCGTGTTATAAGAGAGATGAGGTGAGTTTTTAGGCGATCTAATCTGTCCAAAATCTCATTCTGATTTACCTCAGGTAGAGAGCAGAAAGTACCAATAAGTAAAAGTTCTTCTGAAGTAAAAGGATTACAGGGAGCATGTATTTGCGGGACTGTTTTGAGCGGAACATCAGTTTTAACAGTCGCCCCTGGACACGGAGTAGTTAAGGACAGGTCAATTAAAGTTTCATCTGGCAATGTTAAAATCGGCTGTAATTGAGAAATTGCTTTAGCATGGATATCAGTAGTTAAAAGGGGTTTAGGAGGAGCTCTATTGACAAAGTGTCTATGAATAGACATTCCTTGTTTAACTACATTTGACCTATCAGATAGTATATTGCGTACTGTAGATAAAGAATGAAATCGGGCCAGGGCCCGAGCTGTGTATCCATTAAAATAAAAGTATTGGACTTGGGATACTTCTGATGGAAGAGGCGCTAGTTCCCAATTAAAAAGAGTGCAAAAGTGATTGATACGTTCAGTCTGGGATAAAAGACCCGAAGGTTTCGGGAAGTTTGCAAAAATAAGTTGTAGAGGATCCAAGACTAAATTCCATTGCTTAGAGGCCAGTGGGGGGGGGAATAGCTGGTCTTTGTAAGACTTCCTCCCAAGGGTCTTGTAAAGGGACTGTGTGCAGATATGCCTTAGAACTGCCAGGAAGCAAAATTGGTAGAAAGTTGGATGGCAAATGGTGGTTCTCCAGCTGAGAATGAAGTTGATGAGCAGATCGGGAATTGTTTTCTTGACTTAGAGGTAAATTGTTTACAAGACTGTATGTAGAGTTCCAATTATCTTTGTTATCACTGACTGGCGGCTTAGGAGGACTAGGTGGCTCAGACGATTTTACTGTTGAGCCAGCTTGATCCATAAGCGCAAAAGGTTTCTTAAAGTTCCTTCTTCCCTTAATAGGTTGCTTAATATTTTCCTGGGAGGACGTCTTGTTCCCTCTGGAAAGTTATACGATATTACGTTTGTAGTTGATTTTGTTTTTTTTGTTTTTTTTTTTGGATCTGTTAATTTTTACACAGGGTCTAGGATTTTGTTGTATTCCTTGGAAAGGTTGTGAATGAGGTTGATTGGGGTCTTTGCCAAAAGATAAGTTGACTAGTTTAGCTAATATGCTGTTAAGTTCAATCATTGACGACTTGATAGAGACAAGATCATTCGCCAGCATAAATAACCAGCCCAAGACCATTGGACTGATTTCTGATGAGGAGAAGGAAGGGTCATTCAGCTTGTTAGGAGTATTATTGATTTTATCCATCAAATCGGGAAGCGGAACCCCCTTTATAGAATCGAAGCTGTTCCTTACTGAGTGAAATAGTTTATGTAAATCGCAGTCAGTTAGCAGGTTAGATGGTAGCTCCATGAGATTTTTAGTTATCAGCTTTTGGAGTAAGTCTTTTGAATCCGTTTCCGATTCTAAAGGCTCAGACGAATCGTCAAGAGGTGGTGAGGTATTACCGTGGATAGGATCAGCTTTTTCAATATCATCAGTCAAAGGTGCTGAGATAGATGGATTAATCTTAGAAGCCCCCAAATCCGTATAAGGAGATTGCAAAATAAGGGAGATGGGAACCTCCTGCTGGTCAGGAATCATTGGTTTTCCTTCTAGGCTTGGGCCATGTAAGTCCTCCCTCCTTTCTAGGCTTGTTAAAGAGACATCAAGATCAATTTTAACATGCTCCAGGGAGGGTGTAGAACTAGTTAGTGAGTCGTTGAATTTCTTTCCTTCACTCCTTTTAAACTCTGCTTTGTAGAATTGGGTAATTTCCAACTGTTTGTGTTTACATCGTAACTTCCGAGTGTCAGCTGTCGGCAATTTAGATGGAAGAAAAATGCCCAGCGTCTTACAGCCGTTCCTCGTAAGCACCATAACTATTTACTTTACTAGAATATGTTTGAAGTTATTTTCCTTAGATAAGAACTGATAAATATGTAGTAAGGCAAGTGCAAGTTCTGTTTTGCTTCTCAACCTTGAAGCCTCAGCTACTCAGCATTAAAGCTGTTAATGGGCCATTAATTATGAAGCAGCTGAAGCTCCGCCGCTCTACTTCTTCTGACAAAGCGTAAAGTAGAATTTTATCAGAGTGGAGTAATATTTCTTTTTTCTTTTAATCCAAGGCAACCAGCACTGTATAGTGCCAAGGGAAAGGCCGTAGCTCACAGCAGAAAAGGATATAATTACAAAATTTTACCAATTAGCAGAAAAGGTCCGGAGAGCTCGACAGCTTAGCGTCCATCACGATCGCCATTTTTTCGGAGTCGATCGAAGTCAGCCTGTTGGTTCCTCTAGCTCAGCATTGTCTAGGCTGACTGGAAGTGCCTCTCCAGACTGTCATACAGAGGTCTCTCCCAGCCCTACCTGGAGATGCCAGGTATTGAACCTGGGATCACTGAGCTATGGTGCTTCCCTGGCTTTAGTCTCCTCCCTGAAACCCTAAAGAGCTGCTGCCATTCAATGGGATTTATTTCTGTGAGTCCGGTTTTTAGAACACTGACAGTTAGTTCAGTTCAACGCAAAATTGCTTAAATTAATTAAAAATCAGCCAGGCATTTTTAAAAAAAACTTTTAAACTGCAGAGGATGAAGGTCAGGGTATGGGGCAAGGTCAGTAATAGGATTACAGGTACTCTGTGAACATGGCTGATTTTTAATTAATTTCAACAGATTATGAGAACTCTGACAGAAAAAAATTCAAAAGGGCTCTGGGGGGGGTTTCTCTCTTTTTAGACTTTGAACTCTCTATTTTCTCTGACTGTTTTGTGTATCACCATGGAAATTTAGAGGGTTGTTAAGCAAGCGTTTCTGAGTTTAGGACTATAAGTTTTGTAAGGTTTTGTTTTGAAATGAGCTTATGGGAAGCATCAGAATGGGAAGGGGGGTATTTTCGATTTAACATTGCGGAATGTGAAAAATCCATGCTGGCTATAGTATACAGCCACTCTTGTGGATGTATAAATAACAACAATAATCACAGTATTTTTTTAAAAAAAATAAGGGAAAATGCATTATGAGTGTCTTCTTGTTAAAGTACCATTAGAAAGCTGCTGAACAGAAATGAATTATTTAACAGTCTTACATATACAATGGATAAGCTTATACCACTAATTAAATTGAACATGCAGATTAAATATACATGGGAACATGGAATATTCATTAACAATACTTATTATAGAAAACTGCCAGTCTAATCAAAGTCATTTGTGTCTTCTTATCTAATGTCAGATAATGTTAAATAGGATCATTGCAAATTCTATAGAAATGTGAGGCACTTACTGCCCAGATAGAAAATGTAAGCTGTCAAGGCTGCCATGTTTCCAAAGCTGCCAAGAAATTATTCCAGCAAATCATGTTCTGCAACTTGCCATTTGGCCTTAAGGAATTAAAAGAATGGCATGAACAATATGGAGTTCCACTACCATTAAAGCTTGGAGAAACATCTAGCTGTGCAATTGGGAGAATTTGAGCAGAGACTCACATATAATCATACTTAGAGCAGAGACACTGAAATTTGGGCCAGCTGGGAGCAGAGATTTTTGTGTGTGTGTTTATCTCACATAATAGTCAAAACCCCACTATTTTTTTCAGAGTGTTGGAGGCACTCCAATATATGTTACTATTGGTTTCAGACTGGAAGAGCAATCCCATGATGGGGGGAGGGAATGGGATTGGATTGGGTGTAGACTTCCCTCTAACCAAGTCTGATGGCTAATCTGGTCTTTTGCTGTCTGCCACTGATGGAATGATGTGAGTATGAATATGTGGGTGGGAGGGAGGACAACCAGTGGGATCCCCACCAGGGGAAGGCCCTGAAACTGTGTGTTCTGAAGCCAGGAAGGAGCTGAGCCAACCCAGGATCCTTTAGATCCTGAGCCAATCCCATTGCCATAGCATGATGGCATTGGACCTGATTTGGGTCTGATTGCTATGCTAGCACCAGGCTGGCACATGAGTTGTCCTGCCCCCATTTTCCATGCTGGCTGCTGTGCATGGCAGGGCTGCAGATGTGACAGTGTCCGCACTGCTTTACAAAGACCCACTGGCCAGTTTGGATTGCCCTCTAATTCCCAGAGGATCTCTAGTAAAAGGAAATTTAAGTTACATGGCTAGAGGTTAGAACAGTGAAGTCCAAATACATTTCCAGGTAAATGACAACAATGGCAACAATGGCAAGTATTTCCTTTAACATATCCAGTCAACTTATGAACTCAAGTTAGAATTGCCAGCAAATGAAAAATTATAATAAGAACGGTACAGTTCCTCAGAGACATTGCAGATCACTGAAATTGCTTAAAGTGAAATTCAAAGTGAATTAGGAGGTTCCTGATCTCCAGAGACATTAAAAGAATTTCAAGAAGACAAGTACTTTTTTTCCTGTGGAGTTTTACTCCTACATACCTAAAGTGATTCAGAAATGAATCCGCTGCCTGGACTCGGTGGTGGGCTGGTTGAGGGCCAATAAACTGATTCTGAATCCTAGCAAGATGGAGGCGCTGTGGGTTGGTGGTTCCTGAGTTCAGATAATTGGTCAGTTGCCTGCTTTGGATGGGGTCGTACTCCCTCTGAAAGAGCAGGTCCATAGTCTGGGGGTGCTCCTGGATCCATCTTTGTCACTAGAGGCCCAGGTGACCTCAGGGGCTTCCAGAGACATTAAAAGAATTTCAAGAAGACAAGCACTTTTTTTCCTATGGAGTTTTACTTCTACGTATTTAAAGTGATTCAGAATTTCTGCCATCGTCAGACCCCAGGGGCTCTGGCAAGGGTGGGCCTTTGCAGCCATGCTGGGGAAGATATAGTATGGCTTCAAAGCCCCTTCCCTCAGCTTGTCATGGCCATGCACATCTGTCATGTAGGGGGCAGAGCAGGGTGGCTATTTAAGCCCTGCTCTGTCTCCCCTCAGACTCTTTTAGCCTTGTGTGACAGCCCGCTGATCAGCTGGAGTGCGAGTGATCAACGGGAGCGGGGGCTTGAGGGGCGGCGGATCAAAGGAGCCAACACTTGTCTTCTGTGGCGGATATGTGCAGAATTTCACAAGGTAGGGTTTGGTGACCACCTTAGGCACCCTTTAAGGTGATAGGTGGATTCTGAGGCCTGCCTTCCAGGTTGTGCAGCCAGTTGTCAGGATAAGGCTCACCTTTGGGGCTAACCTGTAACACCCACTCAGAGTTGTGCGGCCCTGAGAGGGGGTGGAGCAGGAAGGTCTCCCTAAGAGGATTGGGCTTGGACCCCCCCTTTTTCGATGACGGGGTGCCCTTGCCCATTTGGGAATGAGTTAGGTTCTGCACTTGTCTCTGCAAATCATTTTATTATGCAATCAAGCATGTAATTGGCTTTATTCCAATAAACCTGGCCCTTGATTTACCCATAAGTCATCTTGTCTTGCCTCTTCATTTCCTGGCTATGCACTGCAAATGAGTCTGCTGCCTGGATTTGGTGGTGGGATGGATGAGGGCAAATAAACTGAGTCTGAATCCTAGCAATTTGGAGGTGCTGTGGGTTGGTGGTTCCCGAGTTCAGATAATTGGTCAGTTGCCTGATTTGGATGGGATTGTACTCCCTCTGAAAGAGCAGGTCCGTAGTTTGGGGGTGCTCCTGGATCCATCTTTGTCACTAGAGGCCCAGGTGACCTCAGTGGCTAGGAGTGCCTTTTACCAGCTTTGGCTAGTAAGACAGCTGCAGCCATTTTTGGACAGGGATAGCTTGACCACTGTTGTCCATGCACTGGTAACCTCCAGGCTGGATTACTATAATGCGCTCTATGTGGGGCTGCCCTTGAGGTTAGTCCGGAAGCTGCAACTGGTGCAAAATGCGGCAGCGAGACTGCTCCCTGGGGCAGGATATTGCCGACGTGTCACCCTGCTGCTGAAAGAATTGCACTAGCTGCCCATTTGCTACTGGGAAACCAAAAAACGGGTCAAATAATAATAATAATAACTTTTATTTCTGGGTCGCCTATCTGGCCGGGTCAGCGGCCACTCTAGGCGACGTACAATGTAAAAGTAAATACAACAATAAAATACAACATAAAAACCAAGACTTCAGTCTAAAATTAATCTAAAAAACATCCAAAGCTGTAGCAAGATAGAATTAATCTACTCCCGGGATCTTGTAGGCCTGCCTGAATAGCCAGGTCTTCAAGGCTCGATGAAAACTTGGCAGGGAGAGGGCATGGCGGAGATCATAGGGCAAAGAATTCCAGAGGGTGGGGGCCACAATCGAGAAAGCCCTCTCTCTGGTCCGCACCAGCCTAGCTGTTTTTACTGGTGGGACCGAGAGAAGGTCTTGGGAGGCTGATCTCGTCAGGCGGCATACTTGGTGATATTGGAGGTGCTCCTTTAGATAAACTGGGCCTACACCGTATAGGGCTTTAAAGGTTAATACCAACACCTTGAATTGGGCCCGGTAGACAACTGGTAACCAGGATCAAGCAAACAAGTGGTCGGCCTTACAGTAGAGAACACCTTGTCCACTTCCTCTGAGGGAAGAGGCTGAAACCGATCCCATCTGACCGGATTGCAACTGGCCGACTCTGGCCCACTTCCTGTATCCACGGCATACGGAATCGTGCTCTTCAGGTGCTCAATTTTATCAGCAAAGTGTTTAGCAAATGCGTCACAGGAGGCTTTAGAATGTTCCATGGGTTCCTGCGCAACTGGACCAACTAGGCTTCGGACCACTTGGAACAACCTCCTGGGAAAACACTCTGTGGACGCAATAGAGGCAGCAAAGAAATCCCTCTTTGCTGCCTTTGTTGCCACTTGGTAGGCCGCTAGTGCTGCTCTAACCAGTGTCCGATCGTCCTCGGAGCGCGATTTCCGCCACCGGCACTCTAGTCATCTCATCTCCCGCCTCAGACCCCGCAACCGAGGTGTATACTAAGGTGCAATCTGAGTTCTATTCAGGGGGAGAGGACATTTCGGAGCCACCCGGTCTATTGCCCCAGTGATCTCCCTATTCCACTCCGTCACCAGGGTTTTGACCGGGCGACCTTCAGGCAACTCTAAATTCCCCAGCACATTCAGGAATCCCTTAGGCTCCTTCATGCGTCTGGGATGGACCATCCTAATAGGTCCCTGTCCCCTGTGGAGGGTGCGTGGCATTGAGAAGTCCATTTGAGACATTTGACTTTGACACAGTACAGAAAGTGATTTGCTGGTCTTATAATCTTATAAGCCATTATCCCCTGATGAAAGCCTGCAGATAATAGGCTGAAATGTGTTGGGTTTTATCTATAATAAAAGTTCCTATTTTCCAGCATCTTGGTCTTTGACCCCTTTTTTGGTTTCTCTTTTGGATGCTAGCCACCCCCTGCTTTTTCATTTGCTACTGGGCCAAGTTCAAGGTTCTAGTTTTGGTGTACAAAGCCCTATAAAGATTGAGACCAGGATACTTGAAAGACCGTCTTACCCCTTATACACCCAGTCGATCAGTGCACTCTGCAGGTGAGGGCCTCCTGCAGATACCATCTTATCAGGGGGTCCGTTCCGCACAACATAGGAAACCGACCTTTAGTGTGGTGGCACCTACCCTGTGGAATTATCTCCCCTTAAATATTAGACAGGCTCCCTCTCTGTTATCTTTTCCGCACCTATTGAAGACTTTCCTCTTTCAACAAGCCTTTTAAGTTGAGACCGTATCCCAGTCTGCATCTGTGTTGGAATTGTTTTTTAATATGTTTTGAAACCTTTTTTAAAAAATGTTTTTAACCTTTTTTTTAAAAAAAAAGAAGATATTTTGAAAGCTTTTTTAAAAAAACCTGTTTTTAGAGATGTTTTGTTTCAATGTATTTTAAAGTCTGTTTTATGATGTTTTAAAGTGCTTTTAGTGCTTTTGTTTGCCGCCCTGGGCTCCTGCTGGGAGGAAGGGCAGGATATAACTCAAATAATAAATAAATAAATATTTTTCCCCCTTGCAAAATAATGGTATAATGCCTACTAAGCAAACTTTGTGAAAAACAAATCCAGTTCATTCACTATACATCCTGATTTACTCTTCAGTCCCATTAATTTGCCTTCTGTCGTGAGGAAACCTCTTCGGGGGGTCTGGCCTGGAGTGGGTCTGCCTCAGTCATAGATTGCATCACAGTGCCAAAGCTAGAAAATGGCAAATTACTAGACTGTTTCACCAACAGGAAGCCTGCAAATGGAGCATTATACTGGACAGCAACTCATCTGATTTACATAGATGCTTTGGCTGAAGTTTGAGGCATGGTGTTCACTACCATATTGCTACTGTGGAGAAGCTGCCTCTGACTGACTGCAGCTTATTCACTGCAAGAACTGGCTTACTTTGTTATTAGGCATGAGCAGGGCTGTCATGAAATCTATGGCTTCTTGCTGAAATTCCTGCAGCCAGTGAAGCCTGAAGAACTTTGTGCATTTCCCTACAACCCCAGCATGGCCAAAGACAACTGAGAGATGGGCTAGAAGCTGTCAGCTGACTATCAGCGGATGGGGATTCTCAATTATTCCTGGGACGTAACTGATGCTAACAAAGACTGCAAAGTATTTATTTTATTTTATTTATTTATTCTATTTGCATGCCACTTTTCCACACAAATGTGCCCAAAGTGGATCACAGCACAAAAGAAAAAAAATGCATATCAATGTAACATTACAATAACACTCGAAAGACTATTCAAACACAATATAACAATCCAAAGAATTCATTTTGATAACACAAATGTTAAAATATTCATGTAATGTAATCCTTTTCCAGGTGTCAGCTGAATACAGTGCTTCATTCCAATGACTTCTTATGTTTCTGGTAGTTTTTCATTGTGATTTTATTGACGTATTTTAATTTTATTTGTGAGCCAAGTTGGAAGGATTTATGTCCTTAAAAGCAGGATATAATAATTGTAATAAATAAACATGTTGACCTGAAATAAATTACATGCAACCACCTATCTCACTTGGATAATGCTTGTACCAGTGTTGGAATCCCTTTTCATCCTGAGGGCCACATTCCCTTCTGGGCAATCTTCTAGAGACCACATGCCAGTATTGGGTGGAACCAGAGGCAAAAGTGAGCAGAGCAGCAAATGTGATTTCCCCCTTTGAACAGTAGGCTTGTTTCTACACACACTCACACCTTCTCTATCCTCAGTTTAGACAAGCAAGAGGCATGATTAGAGTTCAAGAAGACATTTTAGTCGGGCAAAAACACTCAAGGATAATGTGAAGCAGGGTCAGTGGGAAGTGTAGTCTGGGGAAAGGGGGGTGCCTGGGAAGGGGGCATGTTGTGGGGAGAGTCCTGAGGCCAGATAGAAAGGCCTGGGGGCTTCATTTGGCTTCCATGTCTGAGGTTCCCAGTCCCTGCTCTGATAAATGTAACAGGACTCAGGGGATGTCTCATCATTATTTTCCCTACTGGCATTTCTGGACTATCCAGTAGCAATTATAGTATAGTGATTTTTATACTGCACACTGCATTTCCTTCTTTAGGACATTTTTCATCCTCCTTTTCCTCCCTTGGAGTGTCTCATAATTGAATGTTTTGGGTGCTTATGATTTTCAATGTTCTATTCCCTACTAAAACCGGAGCTAAGAATCTCTGCCCATCATTTAACAAATGGACTTCTAGTGTGGACTGTTATTAGCATTTTAATAGAACTCTTTAGGGAGGTATAACTTAGCCTCTTCTGGCAATGGAAAAATTGAAAAATATGCAGGGAAAATATTCTTTTGCTATTGTGTAACATGAAATTGTAGTTAGACTTACAGAGCTGAAAGTGCCTGTTAGAAATGAACTAGAGTAGCGAGAGCCATATATATGTAAATGTTGATGGCATTCCAGCCTCAGTAAAATATACTTTTATCAAGAGGGTGATTTTAATGAAGAGTCAATATGCAATTTAAAAGAGAAAGAAGAGAATTATTGGTCTGCTTCTTATCTCACTTACATCACAGTAAAACAGGAGCAATTTGTTGAAGGAAGAAAATTAAATTATGGAGGACAGAAATAGGAAAGTATATTGGAATCATACCTACTGGACACACATAGATCAGATACAGGACTCCCCCCCCCAAAGACATAATCACAGATGATCCAGTAAGAACTGTCCCATTCTAGGGATGCTTGAGTAATTTGAACTTTATCAATTTCAATATGAACTGATCTGATCTGCACCTCCTGGATGAATGAGCAGATGCAGTTATCCATTGGCTTTCACACTTCCCAAATATTCAAGTGCAGCTCCCAGCTAAAAAAAAGGTATCAAAATGTATTTAAAATGCATATTTTGAAAGTGAAAAACATTTAGAAATGTGTATTAATTGTGAATTTTCATGCAGATATTTATGTGGAAATGGGACAGAATAAATTTATGAATAAACACATGACAAAGTACTTAATGTAGACATTTTTATTCCAGCAGGCTTTTGGCTGCTAAGGTCATTTTATCTGTGCCATTGTTGCTTTTAACTGGATTTTTAATTTTGTGTATTTTTATTGTTGTGTTCTTTGTATTTTAATATATTTATTGTATTGGGATTTTAAATTGTTCTAAGCTACCTTGAATGGTGTATGGGCATTAGAAGGGCGAGATAGAAAAGTTTATAAAAAGTAAAGCAAATTAAAGTAAAGTAACATGGAGTAAAGACTAATTTGTCCACCCTATAATTCACATTCACATTTGACATTGTAAAGTTAACATGATATAATAGTTACTTTGTATATTTTTGTATACTGAACATGTCCTCTTGATGCCTTCTGTTCCCATTAAGAGAAAAAAAATCTGAAAAACATTGTTACAGGGATAGCTATAATTTTGGGGCTTTTCCATTCTTTGATTCATCTCAGTGAACCAAAGTTTGAGAATCTAAAGTTGCAATGGATCCTGGGAAACAGCCCTTTCTGTGAACCCTGAAGTTTTGTAAATCATGAGAGGCAGCAAAAGCATCCTGACTCAGGTTAAACCAAAGTCCTCAGTTTTAATATTGTCAGAGGAAGAACACTTCTAACAAATAGTGAGGCCAACTGGACAGAGGTCATGAGATCCTTTGACCTCTAAGGGAGCTCTGATATTCTTCAGGAAAGGTATACCTCTATCACTTCCTTCCTTCCTTCCTTCCTTCCTTCCTTCCTTCGAATGTGAGTATGTGTTTTTATGCCTGAAGCGTCTAGCAGGAACTCCTTTTTTAATCTTTTTTAGTTCTAGGGACTCTATGTGTGATGCTAGGTAAAATACTGCCTGTAATCTCAATTGCAGACTCTATACATTTTTCCTATTTCCTCGTCTAGTAAACTAACTTTTATTTTATCTTTTGTGTGTTTCTTTGGACATTGTAGGGATGGGAATACACATGTAAGAGCAACATCTGGATTGGTTCCAGCTAAAGATTCCTCTATGCTCTCAGGGTGTATTTTGAGTCTCTGGGCACGCTTGCAGGGATTGATGGCAACATTGATTGATGTATGGCAACATTAGCATATGAGGTATCCAAAGTATGGTATTATCCATATCCACATACATGAAGCCTCCTTGGTCCCAGATAATGTAGAGATCTTTTTCTGTTATGAGTCAATTATGCCATGTGTGCCAAAAATCCAAAGCAACTTCAGCTGCATTGCACAATGAACATCACTGATGAGGATAATGTTCAGGCTCCTTCCTTAGGGGGAAGAACAATCAGCATATTATTCTGGGCCCTCTTGGCCAGACGTCACAGTCCTGTTGCCATCCTCTGACTCAGTGGATGAGTTCCCTGTAGTACCTCTGTCTCCCTAGCCCCACAGAAGTCCAAGACTACAAAATAAGGTGACAGCCCTTTAACCAGCCAACCAGCTTTTCCTACCACACTTCAGGTCTTGCTAGTCTACATAAGGCCTTCAGCTGGCTCTAGCTCTCTGCAAAAATAACTTCTGCAGCTGCTTCAGGAGGAGAATGTTTCAGTCAGCAGGGCATCTGGGAGCTGCCCAAGGTCCTGTTTTTGACTGCTGCCTGACTCTGACTGTGTGCTCACTGCTTCCCCTCCAAGTCTCAAGATACCATTGATCTGGAGAATCAGTAACCATTGTATTCAGCTGTAGTTACTTTAATCCAATTCTAGACACACTGTGCTTATAAACTGGAAAGGCTTCAAAGGAATGCTTCCACGATTATAAGAGAATCCAGAAAAAATCAGATGTTTGGAGAGAGGAAACATTTACCCTATTTACTAAAGACAAAACAAGAAGAAATAGTTTTAAAGAAAATGAGACCTAAATTTAGGCTAAGCAGTTCATCCCCAAATCAATGCTTTATTTTTAGCAAATGTTGTGAGATCTATTTTCTTGGAGGTTTTGAAGAAAAAGTTAGACCAGCCTTTGCCAACCTGGTGTCCTTCAAATGTTTTGGAATACAACTCCCCAAAGCCCCAGGCAACATGGGATAGAAGCTGATGTGAGTTGTAGTCCGTAATAGTTGTGGGGCACCAGATTAGTGAAGGATGAGCTAGACAATCATTAAATGAGAAGGTCTTATGTATAGGCTTTTTGATTTGGGGCAGACAACTGGATGAAAGGATCCTTTTGGTTTGTCTGGTCCCAATTTAACTACTGAAGCAGATCCTGTTTTTAAACTTTTTTATGTGTTAGTTTTACAGTGGTTTTAATCTTTTTACTGTATGTCACTTTGGGTTCATTTCTATAAAGAAAAGCAACTGATAAATTTAATAAATAATAATAATGGGAGGAAGGAGGAGCTCTGGCGATGCATGTGGGGGGAGGGGGAACTCTGGTGACCCAGGGGGAGGGCTTTGGCAACCTGGGGGGAGGGCCTTGGCAACCTGGGGGGAGGGCTTTGGTGCCCCATGGAGGGAGGGGGCACTTTGGAAACCTTTGGGGGAAAGAGGGCAGCTCTAGCAAACTGGCGGGGAAAGCAGCTCTGGTGACCCATCAGGAGAAATAGGGAGGGGCTTTGGCAACCCATGGGGGGAATGGAGGCACCTTTGGTGACGGATGTAGGGGAGGACAGGGGATACCTTTGCTAACTTGTGGGGGGCAGAGGACTCTCAGCAATGGTAGGCAGGGTTGGCAAGTGAAGCGAGCAGGGGCAGTAGTCCCTAGCAGTCTTAAAAGAACAAACGTTCTTAGTAGCAGGATTTTTGGAGCCAACATTTTAGCCTCCCAGAAAGCACTTCTTCTGCACTAAAAGTCTAAACAGTAGAATGTTTGCTCAAATCCTAATTATAACTGTTGCTTACAGTTCTCATTACAGTTTTTATTTCATGTGGAGCCAAAAAAAGTAGCATGATTGATGACAAGCAGGACTTCTCCAGGAACAAAAACCCTGAAAAGCAAATAAATGAGAACAGACTGGGCAAATATGAAAGGGGGGAAAAGGTAATAACTGTGATAAAAAATGTGCTTCTGTTCTCATTGGACTCAGCTGTAAGAAAACAAGCAGCCTAAAATCAATAAGAGAAGTATGAGTCCTTGAAGGACCTTTAATACAGGCTGCATTTCCAATTATCTGTAAGGTTCAACAGTAGTTGACTCCCACAATAATACTGCAGAAAAGTATTTCACTTTGGTTTGGGGGGCAAATTACTGCTATGGGAGAGGGAAAATGAAGGACATAGTCCTACTCCCCTGTTGCATTTCCTATGAGAGCTTTCCTGGCTATTGGGGAAAAGGCAGTCCTGATAACTTTATGGTGTAGGTCGCATGCAGCCTGAGTGAGATGGAATGCAAGGCATCATTCCTCTGTTCTCAAAATGATAGAACCAGAGGGAGGGGAGCTCAAGTTGCAAATGCTGATTTAACGTGCTTCACAGAACACTCTACTGTGAAATGTATCATTTCACCATTAGTACAGAATCATCTCAAAAGCTCTCTCCATGTGTACAGCCAAGGTGTGGAGGAGGCAGTGCGATCTACTGGCCTTGCCCAGATTCTGTACATGTTCCCTGATATTCATGTGGTAAATGGAACATTAGCTGAGGAGGGTCAGGTATGCACATGCAGCTGCATATGAGCAAGCTCTCTACTCTCGTTGGAGTTCTGTGTGATCAGGGTTCTTGCTGGCATGGAGAAGTTACATGCATACAGCTGTCTGTTCATTGACCCTCTGTCCAATGTTCTGTTCAATGCACACTGATCAGGGGTAGGGGGTATGAACCTGCTGCCCCTTCACATGTTGGCTATACATGTGGATAAGCCTATTGTTGTGAGCACCTTCTTCACTAGAATTCACAATAGCGGCAAAAAGGTGGTCCCTCTCAATCCATGGCAACTAAATCCATGGCTTCAGTCAGCTTGTGCTGAATGTTACCTGTTCAGTACTTAGTTGCAATGACAGCTCTTTGAGTGTGCCTTTTTTAGCTTCCTATCTGAAAAGCTTTTACAAAAATAAAAACAGACCTACGAACTAACTAGAATAATTAGTGCTGTAATTAAGGAGCTGAATTACAGCCTGTTGTTCTTGGAGTAAGATGAGCAGATGGCATATGTGCTAAAAAGCACATTTTGGTAAAACGAGGTGCCTAATTTGTTATCTGCTTAATGGCACTACTTATTGAAAATATAAAATCCATGGGTTGCAGTACATCTGTATTTCATCTTGTGAATAGTCCTGTTTGAATTTGTAAGTGTTGCTTGAGTTTGAGGTATGTCATGACCAAACTGCGCTTGAACATAAATAAGCAAGGACTTTTGCAGATATCTGGGGATGAAGTGTAATGCAATAACAATGTGCTATAATAGTTACTTCCTAGCAAAGAATAGCTTATAGGCTTGTGAAAAACACATTTTTATCCTGAATCTTAAAAACAACAGTATTTCTTGGGCATAGTGGAAAACAGTGAACAAAAACATGTACCACAATAAAAAAAGTTCATCTTTAAGGTGCTGTAAGACTTTTTGTCATTTTTTCCCCGCTGCAATAGACTAGGTGTGGTCGTCCAAGGTCTCAGGCAGGCATAGACACCTTACTTTTTTAAGGAGCAAGGTCCCAGCCAGGTCCCTATGACCCCATATCCCATCACCATGAAAAGAGAGTATGTTAGCCACTGAGAAGACTCTTTTAACATGCTTCCTTGTCATTTTCTGCTGGCTGGAGCCAATCAGGGTGAAAGTTAGTGAGCCAGCCACTGAGAAGATTGTTCTCAATACCCTTTCATACTGATTGGCTCCTAGGGACATTTGTTGTGGGAGAAAGTGCATGGGGGAAGGACTGCTTATACCAGGAGGTGCTTGTATAAAGAGGCAAATACTCTCATCTTTGGCTCCTATGGAGGTGATGGAAATCCTGATCAGGTAACTGGAGGAGGTTTTGGGATGGATGATGATGGCACAGCTGACACTGAATCCAGACAAGATAGAAGTATTGTGGGTTTGGAAATCTGCGTATCTGGATGAGGATATGCAGTTTGTTCTGGGCTGGTTTGCTGTCTGCCGTCTGCCTTAAGGAATAACTACACTATTTGAGAATATTCCTGGACTTGACCCTAACATTGGAGGTACAGGAATGCCTTTTACCATTCACCAGCTGCAGTTTTGTCTAGAGAAGTCAGGTCTTGCTTCAGTGAAACATGTGTTGGTTACATCAAGGCTAAATTACTGTAAAGCACTAAATGTTGGGCTGTCCTTAAAGAGGGGCTGGAAGCATTGACTGATGTGAAATGTGGTAGCAAGAACACTTGTAGGAACTAAGTGCTCTGATTATATTCACCTGTTCTTCACCACTTACACTGGGTACCTATTTCTGGACACAATTTAAGGTGATGGTATCCACTACTAGAGTCCTAAACAGTTTGGGGCCTGGTATTTGAAGGACCACCTGTGCTCCTATGTGCCTTAAGATTGATGGCTTCCTCTAAGGAAATATGTGTGAACAATCTTCACTGGTCCTTAGGAGAGTACTAAAGACATTTCAAATTTCAGGTTAACATTTACAGTGCTGTGTTTTAATGACTATTTCATTTCCCTCTTCTTCTTTAAGCTTATTAGTAGCTTTACACATGCATCTCAAAGTGACTTACACTTATATTTTTTAATATTGATTATTATTGTAAATTGACTAGGGAGGGTAGATATCCTGAAAGGCAGGATAAAAATCTATTTAGTTAAAAACTATTTCAAGGCATACCTTATATTATTTAAATTTTAAAATAGCCCAGAGCTACAAATATTACTAGAGTACCATTGTTCATATTAAGATCAATTATATATAGGCTTTTTCCTTGGTGCACAGGTGGAAAATAAATATTGCTGCCACCCTCCTCTACACTGGAACCAATAACATTTCTCTCCATGCTTTAGTTAGAAAATTAACTTCACTTGAAGGGAGTGTTAAGATATTCCAAGAAATGGGTTATCACATCTGGAGCGTCTATGCAGTTTTCATTGTAAGGATGAATATGGTTATTCACAGAACAATTGGAGTCTTTTTGAATTAGCGCTGGCCTGCAATTATTCAGTGGGAGACTTTAAACCTGCATCACATGTAGGAAATACGGAGTGGTAAAACCTTTACTGGAACTACAAGGAAAGAAGTAGACAACAACAGAAGTCTCACCAGCAGTATAATTTGAATTTGGGATCATCTAACAGAAAAAGTTAGTAACATGTTCAATAATTTTGGTTTCCATTTTTATGAGAGGTTTGGCTTTATCCAGTATTTGGAGAGTGTGGAGTGATGCCACATACTTATCACTGGCCCAGTTTGTAGATCACTAATTCCAAAGAAAGGGGATCCCAGGGAATGCAGTAATTATCGAACTATTGCCTTAATATCCCATGCAAGTAAAGTAATGCTCAAGATTCTACAAAAAAGGCTCTTACCATATATGGAGTGAGAAATGCCAGATGTCCAAGCTGGATTTAGAAAGGGAAGAGGCACCAGAGATAATATCGCAAACATATGTTGGATAATGGAACAGACCAAGGAATTTCAGAAGAAAATCATCCTATGCTTTATAGATTACACCAAAGCCTTTGATTGTGTAGATCATGAAAAACTATGGAATGCTTTAAAAGAAATGGGGGTGCCACAGCATCTGATTGTCCTGATGCGCAACCAATACTCTGGACAAGAGGCTACTGTAAGGACAGAATATGGAGAAACCAATTGGTTCCCAGTTGGAAAGGGTGTGAGACAGGAGTGTATTTTATCACCCTATTTATTTAATCTATACGCAGAACATATCATACAGAAAGCAGGACCAAGATGAAGGAAGTGTGAAAACTGGAGGGAGAAACATAATTTAAGATATGCAGACGATACCATACTCTTAGCAGAAACCAGTAATGATTTGAAACGAATGCTGATGAAAGTTCAAGAGGAAAGCACAAAAGCAAGACTACAGCTGAATGTCAAAAAGACTAAAGTAATGACAACAGAAGATTTATGTAACTTTAAAGTTGACAATGAGGACATTGAACTTGTCAAGGATTATCAATACCTTGGCACAGTCATTAACCAAAATGGAGACAATAGTCAAGAAATCAGAAGAAGACTAGGACTGGAGAGGGCTACTTTGAGAGAATTAGAAAAGGTCCTCAAATGCAAAGATGTATCACAGAACACTAAAGTCAGGATCATTCAGACCATGGTATTCCTGATCTCTATGTATGGATGTGAAAGTTGGACAGTGAAAAAAGCAGATAAGAGAAAAATCAAGTCATTTGAAATGTGGTGTTGGAGGAGAGCTTTGTGCATACCATGGACTGCGAAAAAAACAAATAATTGGGTGTTGGAACGAATTAAACCAGAACTATCACGAGAAACCCAAATGATGAAACTGAGGTTATCATACTTTGGACACATAATGAGAAGACATGATTCACTAGAAAAGACAATAATGCTGGGAAAGCCACAAGAGAGTAGAATAAGAGGAAGGCGAAACAAGAGATGGATTGATTCCATAAAGGAAGCCACAGACCTGAACTTACAAGATCTGAACAGGGTGCTTCATGACAGATGCTCTTGGAGGTCACTGATCCATAGGGTCGCCTTAAGTCGTAGTCGACTTGGAGGCACATAACAATAATTGGATGAAATTTTGGAAGTAAATGCAAAAGAATTGCTCTTCACCATAACTTGAGATCTGTCCAAGAACTAATTCCAACAACGTGTTTTTGACCATAAGGGCAATCTCAGAGTTAAAAATATGCCATTTTTGTGCTGATCTGCATTACTATCTCACCTGTAAGCAAGGTTCTTTTTATTTCTCTTTCTCTACTCAATGGAAGCATGCAGACAGTCTTCTTTTATGCCATTAATTCTAACAGAGCCACACACAAAAGTCCTCTCAAAATTCTCCACCCTATTTGTGAGAAGAGAAACTAGGCTGGTGAGGCAGGGATTTTACCAACTTTCTCAAGGAGGAGGAGACATTCTCCAACTAATGGTATCATTCACAGTACCCCAGACCTAACATTTTCCTAGGGCATGGTAGAAGGTGGTGGTGGCAGAAATGGTGAACAACACACACATACAAAACATGGATGAGAAAATGGTGGCTTTCTTTTTTTAGGCTCAGCTTTAAACTCTACACCTTGGAAAGCCTGGGCTTTCCCTGACTCAAGACAGGATCTTGTTTAGGTGTATGAATCCCCTGAATCTGTTTTACTTGCTTTTATATTGTTATTTTATTGGTTCCAGGTTGTCTTTTTGTTTTGATGGGTTTTTTAAAATGTTCATAGTGTACACTGCTTTCTGAAACATTAAGCAGTTTAAAATTACTTTTAAATAACATAAAATAAAATAATTATACCCATGATCTTGGATCCTAACATAAGTTAACCTGTAAGAAAATTCACAGAAGGAAACTTTGCCTTCCCCCCTTCCTTCCTGGAGCCACCTTCATCTCCTCAAAAGCCTCTCTGGACTATACCAAACATGGTGAGGTGGGGCACAGAAGGCTGCTGAGGGAGGGGGAAATTGTCCAAAATTGAGTTGACCCCCACCCAATTTTTGGTGATAGCCTCCTGCACCCTATCCCACATTGTTCAGAAAGGTCCCCAAACCTCTGGAGAGGCTTTTTTTTAGGGGGCAGATGGCTTCATAGAGAAGGGGGTACAGGAAACATTCCTTTTGTGAACTTAAGTGAATTTAGGATCCAAACCTAACATTTTAACATTGTCACTATTCACAATTTACCCTACACTGGAAGTATGGCAACTGCAATCTCATCATTTTATCCAATTTCCTCCTTGTACACATATGTAACTTTATTGGATTGTAGCACTTTATTGGATGGAATCAAATTTCATCTCTCCTGTGGATTCAGTGCATGATATTGGATTAATTATTCTCTCTTAGTCTCATCTGTAAGATGGAAATGTTAATGACCTATTTCATTCATTTGTTGTGAGGATAAGAAATGTTAACTCTGTGCAGAACATCTTCAAGTATACAAATGAATGTGTGGCAAGGAAGATTGGGAGGAGATTATGCACTCTGCTTCTGCTCCTGGCATCTATACATTCAGGGTTTCATTTGCTCAATGATCATTTTTACAGGAGATGAATCATGGATAGGGAGCCCTCTATACATTCATGTGTATGCCCCTGTGCAAATGGGAACTTGAATGTGTGGAGGTCAGAAGTGGAATTAGTGGATATGATTACTATCCCCCCTCCGTGCATTCATTTTACACTCAGTAATCACATACACAGAGCTCTAAGGTCTGCAAATTTCTACTAGCAGTTTTAGAACAGACAAATAATGTTAGTTTTGTGTAATTCAGTAGCATACAGAATTTACTGAAACATTATGACACAGTCAAAGATAGAGAAAAATGCAGATAAATTCTTTGTCCTAACCTTGAAAAGATACTTCCCACTGCTTTCCAGATGTCCGGTTTCAAAATGGGTTCTCAAAATGTTGCACCTGGGTAAGTAGATGGAGCAAAGCTTTAGATGTTGTGGCCATTCTAATGAACTGAAGTGTGTAATCATTCCAATGTTTCAGCAGTTTGTGCATATTTTATAACTGAATGTAGTTGCTTTGCCTTTTTCAGAAATGTATTTCTTTGAACACTGGGTTCAGTTCATTGAACAGGAGCTAATCAAATAAGTAACAGATTTTCACTTCATACAGATTAGATGAAAATGTAAGATTTTTCCCAATGCAATTTTTGCCTTTCAAAAGTGAGGACAGTATCTCCCCCCAAACGGGTAGGCTTTCAAAAGTATACTTAAATGTATATTTCCTATGGAAAGTCATAAACAATGCTTCAGGATTAGTCAGAATGTTTCTGGATTTTAATTACCTCATCTCGATGTTCCAGTTCTTGCTTTGCAAAAGAGCATTCTGTTTTAATGAGATTTCGCTAATGCTTCAGAAAACGTTGAGTGATGCCACTTTCTGATATTTGTGTCCATTCCTGCTGCCAGTAAAGTTGTTACAGATACGTGCAAATCATTTTTGATAGCGCAACCAGAGGAACACATAATTCTATTGACATCATATTTTGGCTTGTATCAGCTTGGAGTAACATTGGGAATGTCTAGGCTGGATACAGGGTTGGAAGGGAGATGCCCCCCCAGGTGAGAAATGTGGCAGTGTGACAAGCCACAGCAACTCCTAGGGAGGGTCAATGAGAGGTATGGATTATACCTACCTAGGGAAGACTCAAATGTATATATGTGAGTGGGGGGTTGGAACATTGAGAATGGGAAATACAGGCTTGGGTAGTATGATTCACATAAGACAATAGGAAGTGTGATTTTACGTACTCTAGAATTGTCTGCTCTGATAGGCAGCAGCCCTCCAGGATCATTGGCAGATATCTTTCCCATCACCTGATCATTTTAAACTGGTGGTGCCAAGGGCATAACCTGGACCCTTATATACACATATCTGTTCTACTGAGCTATTTTCCCTCCCCACTGGCTACTTTAGGAGAAATAGGACCTAGCTGTATGACCAAATGGGAACCAGTGCTTTACATTTATATCTACCCTAAGCTAGTGCTTGGACTGAACTAGTGGTTTCCATAATTGTTGGGCGAACTAAAGGTGAATTAATTTCATTTTGGGGAAGGATTTTGAACTATTTCAAGTCCATCTTCATGTTTATTCTCACCACCCACCACCACCACCACTAGGAGGCCCAACTCTTAGCTTTCCTTTTTTTTAAAAAAAGTAAGTCAATTGGACAGCTACAAAGTTAGAAAGCAAAATGTGAAGGCAACATCCTAAGGCTTGTTAGGCAGATACAGATGTACTGCTGTTGCTAAGGATACCACTTAATCCCTTTTGCTAAGCAATCAGAAGGAAGGAATGTGAGGCATTTCCTGCTATAGATACTCACTTTCTGCCAACAGAAGCAGCTTGCAGTGAAAAATATAGGAACAAAGAAATGATTGCTTGTGCCTTTAACAGTTATGTGGAAGGCAGAAATTAAACAGGGTAAGTCTTTTCTAGTAAGGAAGAAATTTCATGACATTGTTTCTCTGTGACTAGTCAGCTTATTCTTTGTACACCCTGCTAGATGGAAAGAAGTTCATTAGAGAAACTTAAGCAACATGTATCCAGCAGAGAATGAACTAAAATAGAAATTGTTTGATGATGTGTAGCTCAATCTGCAATGAGCATCTCCCGTGCAAACTCCGCTGTGCCTTTACAGTGTGCCTGGATTCTAGACATATAGTACCATCTCATTGAATCTAATAACGTGGAAGAAAATGTCATCTCCTGTTTATTATTGTTTTAGCTGTTTTCCTTCTACAGAGGCATTTTAATAAATCATCATCTCTCATTAACTGTGGACATACATATTGTTTTTCATTAATTCAATCTCACAGTCAAGGAATATTGCATAGAAAACAGAATAGGGTTTACTTTTGTTACCAAAATATAGCATGTTTCCTTTATGTGATCTTTGCTTTGGTGTATACTGTATGCCTATACTGGCATAAGCAAAGGAGAAGGGTGAAGTAATCCACTGCAGTAGAAATCCTTTATTCATTGCAGGTATGGGAATAATGGAGTAGAGAATGCACTTAAATAGCAATTAGGGGGTGAGTAAGGGCCAAGTGTGCTGATGACACTAAGTTATTCACGGTGATAAAAACAAAAAGGAATTGTGAAGAGCTCCAAAATAATCTCTCTAAACTAGGTGAATCAGCATTAAACAGCAAATGCATTTCAATGTGAATAAGTGTAAAATGATGCACATATGCCCAAAAAATCCTAACCTCACATATGCACTGAGGGGGTTTGACACTGACTGGCCAGGAAAGAGACCTTAGTAATTTGGTGGATAACTCATGGAAACATTGACTCAATGTGCAGCAGCTATGGGAAAACAGCCAATTCCATGTTCAGGTATAATTAGGAATAGAACTGAAAATAAAACTGTTAATATTGGAATGTCTTTATACAAATATATGGTGAAACTGCAGTAGAAGTACAGTTCTAGTCACTGCATCTCAAAAAGGATACTATAGATCTGGAAAAGGTGCAGAAAGGGATAACAAAAATGAGAAAATGTTGCAAAATTAGGTTTTGGCTTAGAAAAAGGGGGAACACTATAGAAGTATATAAAGTTGTCCATGGTGTGGAAAAAGTAGATTTCCCCTCCCCCTCTCTTATAAGACTAGAACCCAGGTTAATCCAATGAACTGAATGGTAGAAGATTCAGATCTGGCAAAGGAAGTACGTCTTTACACAGCATATAGTTAAATGATGGCATTTGCCACCACATCAAAGAAGACTCGTGACACCGCAATGGAATAATGTTATATTTATTAAAATATAACAAGTATTAAACTTCAGCCAATTACATCCAAATATCCAAATTTAACTTACTTCAGGCAGGTGAGGATAAACCTGACTGAAAGGGAGTATTCCCCCCAGTCCCCTGGGCATGTCAGTCTCAACGGACTGTGACTCCCCAGCCAAGGATGTGGGAAAACTTGTCCCTTCTTGCTAGGAGAGCCAAGTATGTGTTTCCAACCTCTGCAGCCTGGCCCCACTGTACAGGCGTTCACCATTCTACGCAAGCTGGTCCCACAAGGACACACCCAGATCCCCACCAGTCATTCAGCACCGGTAGTTCCCTAGGGAGTGCCCTTTAACAACATGTCTCCTTCTCCTACTTTCCCCCCACCTTCCTCACCTGCCCAAATTCCATGCCAGCCATTAGCTAAACGTCCACAACCCCCCCCCAAAAAGCCAATCGAATCAACCAAGCAGTATGAAGTAGGCAAAACCAAAGGGATTCTGAAATCAAAATCCCCCCCCCCAAATCCTACTCAGCCCCAAGTGGCAACTAGCAAAGCCCATACTGACAAGGGGGCGGCGGGTGCCGCAAGGTGAAAAGAGGCAAGATTTTGAGGCAGGAGTGGGCTTTTAAACCCACTCCTGCCTCGCATCCCATTGGTCAGTAAACCCCAGCTGACCATCCATGGAACCCTCAAAAAAGTTCCCGAGCCTTCTAGAAGTCGGGTGGCAGCAAACATGCCCCCGCTTCAGGTGGGAACGCCATTACTGCCACAAAGGTAATAGCCACCAATATGTGGGCTTCCCCTATAATTTGTTATTTTGCACCTAGCTCCAGCTGGTGGATCTCAGAGCACAAAGGAAGGGATTCATTTGTGAGGGATGGCATTACATGTTCCCAACAATTAGTTTTAGCAGATTGCAACCCTACTGCAATGGATGTTCTTACTGGATAAAAACTCCAGCTCATGTCCAGCAAATTACCAACAACTGGTTCAGCAAATTGCCAACTGTTGAAACCAACTCTGTAGAAATGCACACCATTTAGAAAGGGGTTTGTGATGCCACAGTTCAACTCAGGCCCAGCACCACTCAAAGAGGACATCAACAGTCTGGCAACAGTTACCCAGACACCCTGAGTCTGTTTGTCATAGGCCCCTGGTAAACCCCAGTCTTGCAGGATCTACTTTTTTCTTTCTAAATCCCCAAGACCCACCAGGTAGAACCAGGTGTAAAATAGCAACTTAGAGGGGCAGGGGCAACACAATCTAGGGCCTCTGGGGACTTGCTCAAACCAGGAATCAGTATCACAACTGAACTCACAGTCCTATCACAATCACACACACACAAATCCACTCCTGCCCTCTCCCAGCATTCTTTATTTTATTGCATTTTATGCATTTTAATTTATTTTAATGTTTTTGTGATTTTTATTGTGTACAATTTTATTATGTACGTGCTTGATTTTGTTGTAAGCTGCCCTGAGTGCCCTATTATAGGGTAGAAGGGTGGGATAGAAACATTTTAAATAAAAAAATTAAAAAATAAATTTATCCCAACAGCCTAATGTAAAAAGGGGGGGAGCATTTTTGCTTGGATTGAGAATCCTAGCTAATCCACTGCAAATTAATTTTCCTTCTGCCCATTCCTGCCATAAATTAAAAGTCATGGACTCACCTCAACATTGATTGGGATACTTCCCATCTGATATAAAGTCCCTAGGCTTTGTTATCGTAGTTTCTGGTATTCCATCAGGTAGATGCAGTAGCCTCCCAGCCTGCTGTGACTACCACAGAGCTTGGAAAAGTTACTTTTTTGAACTACAGCTCCCATCAGCCCAATCCAGTGGCCATGCTGGCTGGGGCTGATGGGAGTTGTAGTTCAAAAAAATAACTTTTCCAAGCTCTGGACTACCACCATGCTGTGCCCTCATGGCAAGTCTTTCCTGCCTCCTTCTCCCCAGTGGTGGCTGCAGAGAGAAGATTTATTATTAATTATTTATTCATAAGATTTCTTACCTACCCTTAACCATAAGGTCCCAGGGCAGGTTTCAGCAATATAACAATACAATATTAAAATGAGATTAAGGAGAATATTAAATAGAAAAATCTCCAGGCTGGATTACTGTAATGTGCTCTATGGGGGGCTGCCCTTGAGGTTCATCCAGAAGCTGCAGCTGGTGCAAATGCAGCAGCGCAACTACTCACTGAGGCAGGATATCATTGTGTTACCCTGCTGCTGAAAACACTGGCTGCCCATTAGCTGCCAGGCCAAGTTCAAGGTTCTGGTTTTGGTGTACAAAGCGCTATACTGCTTGGGACCAGGATACCTAAAATATTGTTTTATCCCTTTTGTACCCAGTTGATCACTGTGCTCTGCAGGTCAGGGCCTCCTGCAGATACCATCTTATCAGGAGGTCCATTCTGCACAACATAGTAAGCGGACCTTTCGTGTAGTGGCATCAACACTTTGGAATTCCCTCACCTTAAAGTTTGACAGGCACCATCTCTGTTATCTTTTCTGTGCCTACCTTCCTCTTTCAATAAGCCTTTCAAGTAGAGACCTCTTCCCAGTCTGTGTCTGTTTTGGAATTGATATTTCAGATGTTTTTAAAGGTTTTTTTAAAATGTTTTTATGATGTTTTATTTTAAAGATGTTTCCTTTGTGATGTTTTTAGTGTTTTGTGTCTTGTTTGGTGCCCTGGCTCCTTCTGGGAGGAAGGGTTGGGCAGAAATTTAATAAATATTAATAATAAATTATAATAAAATCAGTTATAACAATGTACAATCAGAAGAATAGGGTGGGTCCTACAAAAATATAACTCAACTGTCAAAGACCAGGGATAAGAGACAACTGAAAACTATGCAATGGAGTTGCCAGACACTTCTCTGTGGAGAGGAGATCTCACAACTTATGGGCTGCCATAGAATTTACAATCCTGAGTCACCATTCCCCAAACTTCCAAGAGTGGTAGAACTACCAAGAGGTCTCTTCTACCAATCTTAAAACCCAAGAGGGTCTGTAAGAAAGGAGTTGGTCTTTCAGATATTCAGGAGCATGGTGCTTCTACCCTGACATAGTTTACATATGCTGGAATAGCTATAACACTTAGTTTTGTCCCTTTTGCTTTTTTTTAATTCTTGGGCAACTTCAGTGGAATGTAGAGCCATATTCCAATTGCCCATTAATAGGTTACCAATGGATGGAAGATAATTGCTGAAATTACTGCTAAAAGGTCCTGTGCTTGCATTGAGCACTGGATTCGTTCCCTTAATGCATGGATAATATTTGACTGAAAGGCATGATTTGCAAAGCAAAAATAGGATTTTCACATTTTCATAAGCTGCACCACAGGGATTTCAACTTTAATCTTCAATTCTGAAGTAGTTTCTGACAAACATGCAGCTGTACTGTTCCTGTGACTCCTAATTCCTTTGTATTAACAGATTATCTGCCATTTTATTATAGCTCCTTTAGTTAGGCATTTTATTTACCATTACACTTTATGTAGTAATAGACAGGGGGATGTCAAAGCCTTACAAATCACTTATACGCTCCAGCTACCATTTTCACAGGGAGCTTTGGAGGACTGAGCTCTAATAACATGTATCTGACAGGATAACATAGCATCCAGCACGGTGGTTCCATGACCTCCTGGACACTTGAACATGTTAGAAAAAAATATTATTTGTGGCTAAGGTATAATAAATTATAGCATTTAAGATTGCTGTTTTTGGGGAAAGTAATGTAAATGTAGTTATTGCTGAACAATTATAGTAATTTTATTTTTTTTCCCAGTGGGTTATTTTATTTGTATGAAATCCAGAAAGTCAGTAGTTTTTCATTCTTTTACAGGAAAAAAGAAATGACATTCCAATGATTTGACACATTTTGATATTGCCAATGATGCAATTTTCAGTACTGAGAATAGTTTGCCATCTTGTCATTTCTCCAAATCTAGGTGAATGGACAATAAAAAGGTGGATAAGATCCAATGTAAGACATTGCAAAATAACTGAAAGAGAGAAAAAGCCTAACTTCCTAAATATGCTGATGGTATTCAGATTTGCTGCAACTTAATTGAGAGAGATTTTGGGCTCATATTAAAATGTTCATTGAAAACATTGGCTTAGTATGCCGCAGGAGAGACAAGAGCACATTCAGTGTTAGAAATTATTAGAAAATTGATAGAAAACAAAACCACAGGTATAATAATGCTCGCTGTCTCTCGCTCTCTCTGCTAAAAATTAGTTCATTTGAAATTGATTTCAAATGCAGTACAAGAAGGCTGCACTTAACACAGGCCTGAAGCTGCTCATTCCTTCTGCCTGTTTTGCGTGCGGCCATTTTGTAGTGTGCAATGTACATCCACATTTTTAAAAGCCTTCAAGACTGTTGGCTGAAATAAAGACCAAGAGTATTTATGGACAGGGGGGAGTGACAGTGGAAAAGGTAGTTCTGACTTTGCTAAGGAGGCTGGTTGTGTACCAAAGCATGAGCCTGTCTGCAAAGCACTTTGAATATAGGGATCAACTTCCTTAAACACACTGTGAATGGACATTACTGTTCTTTCCACCCATAAGCTTTTTCATTCTTCTCCCTTTTCCTGCTCAGAATAACAAAAAACTCTAGTGTTACAATTTTACAATTATGGGGGGGGGAGCCTAAGGAGTACATCCTACTTTTGTTCCCAGTTTGAGATGGGCATGTCTATATAGTACGGCTGCCAACCTAAGTGGCCCCATGGGCACCTATGGAAACGGGAGAAACTGTTGTGGGCACCACCCACACATACACTGCAACCAAACAATCACCTCAACCTATTGTATTGGGTACAATATTTTTTTTCCGAGTCAAATTTCAGCAGGGGGAAGGGGCCCTGTGGACACCAGGGGAGGTCTCTGTAGGCGTATGGGTGCCTGCAGACACAATGTTGGCAACCCTGCTATATACAACAATATATGGCTTGGAGGGGGGGGAGCAGAAGTAGGAAGCAAGATCCTAAAGCAATTCTTATATGTATCAATAAGCCCAGGAAAAAAAACATTTAAGGTCAGCTGGGGAGACCTCAGATATGAAGCATGTGGCTGGGGAGGCTCTTTTGCTGTGCATTGTTGGCTGAGATCAAGCAATTTATGACTCACTAGATGGCCTTTTCAGCAACAGCAGTCCAGTTATGGAACATTCTCTCTCCCAAGCTTTGGCTGCCACCTATTTTGTCCACCAGGCTGGCTACCTTGACTTTGGCTACAGGGCCAAGTTCAAGGTATTAGCACTAGCATATAAAGCCCTAAATGGCTTGGGATCCAAGTACTTAAAAGAACACCTTTCCCAATATCAGCCATCTCAGACTAACAGGTGAGGCCTTGGTGGTGCTGCCACCAAGGGTTGCCCAGTTGTCTTTGACCTATGGCAGGGCCTTTTCACTGGTGGGTCCCCATTTGTAGAATGCCCTCCCCAGTGAGATGTGTTTGCGTCCATCACTACTGACTTTTAGGAGGAATTTGAAAACATTCCTGTTTACCCTGGCATTTGATGGCTGAATGAGATTGTTCCTGGCAACCCAGAGATCACTGGAGGAAAGAATGTTTTTTTGGAATATTTTAAAATTTAACTGTTTTTTAAAGACTGTTTTAAACTGTTTTTGGAATGCTTTTTGTTATTGATGTTAAAGTGTTTTGCTGATGTGTTTGCCATCCTGGGATCCTTTGGGAGGAAGGGTGGGATATAAATTAAATAAATCATCACCACCACCACCATCATCATCATCATGTATCAGCACCAACTAATGACCTTCCTTTTCCTCCAGGACTTCTGAATTGATTGTGTATGTGCATGTTCTGCATAAGGCAACATGTGCCACATTGTATAGTATTTAATGGATGCATTATGATTTATAAATTCTACTTAATTTTTTTACTTTATTGGCTATTATATTTTGAGACTCACTCCAAAATTGCATGTGATGAGGGGCAGGATTTTATAAAAACATAAACTGAAAAATAAAAAATATATCCTATGCATGCTTACCTGGATGGAAGTAAACTTAGTAGGAATTACTTCTGAGTCGAAATGCACTGAGTAGAACTGTAAGTGTTGTATCCAACTAAATTCTACTCAAAGTAGACCCACTAAAATCAATGGCCCTAAATTAATCATGTGCATTAATTTCAGCGGGTCTTCTTAGAATATGACTAACACTGACTTAGTACCATGTTATTCACATTGCTTCTTTCAGGAAAACTATATGTCATGGTTTCTGATTTTATTTTACCATTACATCTTACACAGGGCAGTACATGATTATATACATCATCATACTTTCCATTACAGACAAAATCTATTTTCTTTAAATTGGAACTGTATAATGCAGCCAGAGGATGGGTTTGTATTGCCATTTTCCTTCTTTATAATTCCAAAATAATAATGATGAATCACAGGCTTACAGTAAGGTTTTATCACTGTGTTTTCACAGTTAACAGAAGGTTAGGCCCTATCAATGCCTGATAGCAAATATGCATCAATGTGTGAGAGGCAAAGAATCATCCAATGTGCCTGCATTGGTATCATCACTGTCACAACCACTGGTTTTGGCAGCAGGACTAACAGTGTGGAGTGCAGATATCAATATGTAAAAGTGAGAGGAAAAATAAATATGTGGGCTTTAAAAATCAGCAAAAACCCTGGATCAGGTGTAGTGGGCTCTAGTCTATGAAAGCATATGCCTCAATAAATACAGTACCAAGAGTTATCATGAATGTGTTTGCAACCAACTAACATGCCTATATCCATATACCTAACTGAATTACAGAAATCAGGAAGTCTGGGAAACTGATGTGAAACAGAAAAAGGCAGTAAGAAAGTAACTGCTTTCAATATTCCGGAATCTCAAGGCACACTAAAGAGCTTTGCTCCACAGTGTTCACTTTGTGCTGTATACTCTGGGCTGAGCTTATTTTTATTTATTATATTGCACATAGATTTGAAGTCATCAAGACCGCAATCACATCAACACCACTGCAGTAATAATAAAAATGTAAATGTACTGCCTTCAAGTCAATTCCAACTTATGGGGACCCTATGAATAGGGTTTTCATGAGGCTGAGAGGCAGTGACTGGCCCAAGGTCATCCAGTGAGCTTCATGGCTATGTGGGGATTTGAACCCTGGTCTCCCAGGTCATAGTCCAGCTTCTTAACCAAAGTAGGGTTGTCAGGTCAGAAGCATCCCAAACCCTGAGATTTTGGGGGTGGGCCCTAGTGATGTCATAGGGGCATGCCTGAGTGATATCATGAGCGTGGGCCCGAGTGATGTCCTTAAGCATGAGATATTAAGCATCAACCACAGTTGTTTGGCGCATACAATTCCAACAAAAACATTTCTCTGTGGCCATGCTGGCTGGGGCTGATTGGAATTATAGTTTAAAAAAGTAACTTTTCCAAGCTCCGGTTTCTGACTTTTATACTGTGTTTATGTATATGTTTATGTATATGGATATTGTTTATGTATTTTGCTTTGTAAATTAATTTGATACATTTTTATTGTACCTTGTGTATTCTATTGTAAACCGCTTTGACATCTTTTTAGATAGTAAGCAGTCTATAAATGGAAATAATAATAACAACCACCTGGTGTGAGGGCTGCAGTTAGTGGGCTCCTGCTGGGAGGAAGGGTGGGATATAAATCAAATAATAAATAAATAAAATAGTGTAGAATGCTGTGGCATGATTGCTGACATGAGTGAGACCCTATTAGCACATAATACCTTTGCTCTGAAATCTGCACTGGTTGCTAATTTCCTACCAGGCCAAGTTCAAGGTGTGCTTTCCATGTTATGGGTTCCACATACTACTTGTTCTGCTCTTGTAAGAAATCAATCTTTTAGTGTGGCAGCACCTACACTTTGGAACTCCCTGCCTGTTGACATTAGGAGGTGCTTTCATTGAATTATTATTATTATTATTATTTATTAAACTTTTATACCGCCCGACTAGCAGAAGCTCTCTTTTTGAGAACTCTTTTTGGCACCTGCTAAAACATTTTAGTTTAGGCAAGCCTACCCAGGCATGTAGAAACTATTATGTTTTTATCTATTTTTAACTCATTGTTGGTTTTATTATTTTGAATATTTATAAATACCTGTCTTTAATTGTTTTTGCCAATAATTTTATTAATTCTTTCTGTAAACTGCTTTGAGATTTTTTACAATAAAGTGGTATATAAATGTTGCAATTAAAATACATAAATAAATTTTAGAGTCACTGTGGCCCTTGGGTCTCTTTCAATTTTTAAGAACAAAAGAATCTGCCTTAGACCTACTCAGGCCATTTGGTGCCATCTAGCTTGAGTACTGATGACATGAGCTATCATTGGCTCTCCATGTTTCCAGGCAATAGTCTTTTCCAGAAATTGAATTTTGGATCTTTGCATGCAAAGCATATGCCCTGCCACCGAGCTACAGCCATTTTCCTGTTTAAAAAAGTATCTTTTAAAATTGCTCTTTTCAATTCATTAATGAATGCACATCACACCTAGTGCAGATCCACACCATTCATTTAAAGCACATTCAATATATATTTGAAGCATAAGAATTTCACCACAGAATCATGGGAACTGTAGTTTGTTAAGGATGGTGGGAATTATAACTGTGAGGGGGAAACTACACTTTGCATGATTTTTTAAGAGAAGTCATGAGCTTTAAATGCAAGTTGGATGTGCTTTGAACGTATTGTATGGATTTTCTTAATAAAGTTTGCCTTCATGCAAATGGTTGTAATTAAAAAATTTTTAATGGAAATGAGCTATAAAGTTTACTGGGTGACCATGGGCTACTCATCATCTCTCAGCCTAATCTACCCCTCAGGATGAAAACAACAGAGGGGAATCATGACCACCCCAAGGAAGAAGGGTGCACTGAAAGTGTAGAGGAAATAATAATGTACAACCATAGTGTGAAATTAGATACTTATCAGGACGTAGTATGAAGAAATATTTATATAAGCACAGCTATCAAATATCTTTATTATTTACACAACCTGTAAAGATATTTATAGTGTAATCCTACATTTTTATAGTCAGAAGCAAGTTCCAATGTATTCAGTGGGGCTTACTGAAACAGGGAAGCGTCCAGAGAACTGCAACCTCAAATGATAAGGAACTTCATTCACCCAACCCAAAAGTTCAGAATCATGCCATTTTAAGCTGTTTTGCAACTGTTTATACTTGTTTTATGGTTATTAGATTTTAAAGGGATTTATTTCTTATTCCAGTTGGCAACCCTACCTCACAGGGTTGTTGGAAAGTACACACACACAGACATTGAAGATGTAAAAATAAATACACTCCATATAATAGTTTATTGTCAAAACCAGTTGGTCATTGCAGAACATTTTAAAAAATAACATCAGTATTCATTGCCTATGTAATAAAAGCAGTGATACCTATGTAAGCCCTGCCTAATTGCTTTAAAAATAGGATTGGAGAGGGAGAGAAAGATTTACAACACAAACACAATTCTTTGCTATGTTCACTCAAAAGTCCCATCAATTTACAGCACTACTCAAAGTCCTATTGAGTTCAATGGGGTATGTGGGATTAGCATTGCAGCTTTACTCCCAGAAAAGCAAGTACTGGATTAAAGGTTCATATTGGGAAGGTTTTCAAAACAGTGCCCTCTTCAACAGCCCAGGAAAATTTAAACTTGTTTGACTCCTGCACACAAGAGAGAAAAGGACTGAAAGCTATACGCTTACTCAATTGATGAGATTTTCAGAAAAGCAGAACAAAAACAAGTTTTCTGACTTGCAAAGGGCTCTAGTTACTAGCTTGTCAATCACAACTCTGATGTCACTTATTGGCTACAAACCTGAAAGGGTGGGATTAGAGCAGCCAGTCAGAAGCTCGTTTAACTGAAATTGAGGGGGGTGGCTGACATTTTGGTGTATATCTTGTGAACCAGACCACCTAGAAACTTAATTTTTAAAAAAAATGAAAGCTGAGGGTCCGGAGATTAAGGTGACTCACCCAGAGAGCACCACAAAACTCCAGAATCTTTGGGCAAAAACCAGACACCTGGCAACCCTAATCCAAAATTAATAAATTCTCATTCTCATTATGCCAGTTGAAGAGTTAATAAAATGTTTATATCTCATATTAATTTACAAGGCCCTTAACAACTTGGCTCCAGGATTCCTGAAGAACTACTGATTCATTATATCCCTGCCCAGTCCCTGAGGTCTTCAGTGGAGTCACTGTTAAGGGTCCCCCATGGCTGAGATGTACAGCATGTATGCATCAGGAACCATGCAGGCATCTGATTTTATAGCTTTAACTGATTTTTATCTTTTGTATTGAGTTACGTCTGCACTGGTTAGAGACCAGTAATTGTAATTAAGCAATATATACACTGTCAAAATAAAAGAAAAAATAACAAATGTCTTCGTTGAAAATGATGGGCTTCAAAGCTTAATCTTCTCTCTGATTTATACTGGATGGAAGAGAGCAGGGTATTAAGGCCCCTTGCACCAGCAGATCCCAAAGATTGGCTGGCATTAGACATATCCCAGCATAGAAAAGGGTAAGTTAATATAATTGAAACACTGTTGTGTTGATGTAGGTACCATGAAATGGTGATATCAGGTATGTAGTGCAGAAGCCGCAGAACTTAATGAGAATCCCATATTCCCTGAGATCTTGGTCCCTCACATTGGTGAGGGTGCTGTGATGTGCTTCTGCCACCCAATGCCATGACTGATGGAAGTTGACATGGTTGCCATGGGCTCTGTGGTAGAGTCCTCTCATTAGCTGAAACTGATATTGATTCTAGTTAATTTTGCTAATAGTAACAGTCTGCACTAACACTGGATTTTCTATCCTTCTTTCACCTATTTACTAACATACTTCCAAGTGAAAAATAAACTATAAGAATTCCGTAAGAGAAATTCAAGTATTGTTGGCTACTATTTGAAACCTCAGTGACAAATAGGTTTCTTTGGAACATCTCATGTTTACAATTTGCTACATTTTTATAAAAGCATAGCATGAAAGCACATAAATCTGGGTCATACACCATCAGACTCTGACACGCTGTTCAACCCCCACTTTTCACACGTAATGTATCTTCACAGTTCCTTTTTACAAATAAGCAGATATAGAACAAAATGTAAAGGGATAAACATACCTCTGCTTTTAACCCATTTCTTGCACATCACTAGTGGATATCTTGAAAAGACACCTAACAGGCAAGTGTGATAGGGATTTGCATATGCCAAAACATATGATCTATCATTTGTCTGTTAGGAATTTTTCTACTATGTTTCATGTTGCATACAGGAAAAGGGGCAGAGCACTCCAACCACCAGGAAGCCAGTGGAGGGGGGTGGCAGAGGAAGAGGGGTTGGAAAGCTCTGTGGCATCCTCCTTCTTAGGAGCTGCTGCCCTGGCTGAACTCCAGCTCTATTGAGAGCCATGCGCAGAAGCCAGTCAGGAAGCTCCAGCTCCAACAAACAGGCCTCCTGGGGAGTAAGTGCTCCCTGGAGGTCTCAAAGGGGCATATTTAAGCTTATTTTACTCTGTCGGCCTTTCAGTCCCACTTCAGTAAGCCCCATTGCATTCAAGAGGACATACTTCTGAGCAGTCACGATTAGACCGTGCTTTTTCTGTTGATTTCATTGGGAGAAGAACATAAGAACAGAAATTTCTTAGCTTTGGCTAAATGCTGTAGTTGAATGCTGATGTCAACAGTGATTACTTGCAAGTGAATGGTATTACAATTACTGATGACAAACCACTGCAGATGAATACATCAGAAAAGTAGATCAAATGCATGATAAAGATCAGCAGTGGATGGTGAGGTGGTATGATGCCACTCAACTGACCTTCAGTTGGTTGTGTCACTGCTGCTTACCAGGAGGTAGAAAGGGACGAGGTAGCAATGAGGCCAGTGTGGTGCAAACACACTGGCAGGAGCTCCAGATTACCTCCACTGGTACATTTGCACCACACTGGTACATTTGCACTTACCTCCTGGTAAACAGCAGCAGTGTGACCAACCAGAGGTCAGGTGATTGGTGACACCCCCACCATGCTGTCTGCTACAGGTAAACATCCTGGTAAATCAGTAAAAGCACAATCTTGAATACAAGAAATCTGCTACTCTGTCCCTATTGATTGAACTAATTATACAGCCACCATTCTGCCATGTTAAACTGAAAATACTCCCCATGCCCTAGAGCCCTTTTGGACTTTTTTCTGTCAGAGTTCTCATAATCTGTTGAAATTAATTAAAACTCACCCATGCTCACAGAGTACCTGTAATCCTATTACTGATTTTGCCCCATACTTTGATCTTCATCTTCTGCAGGTTAAGAGTTCAAAAATGCATGGCTGATTTTTAATTGATTTAAGAAAATTAACATTGAAGGCTATGATAGCTCAGGCATGCTAAGTAAGAACCATCTATCATTGTTCTAAAAGCCAGACTAACAGCTGTTTGTCTTGGCTAATCAGGGAGCCACACTCACACCAGACATTGTATTCCACTTTAAACAGTCATGGCTTCTCTGAGATAATCCTGGGAAGACTCCTGCTCCTCTGACAGAGCTCAAGTGGCCAGAGTGGTTTAACAGTCAGCCGCTCTTCTGGGGACTGTAGCTTTGTGAGGGGAATAGGGCCTCTCCTAGGAACTCTCAGCACCCTTCACAAACTACACTTCCCAGGATTCTTTGGGGGAAGCCATGACTGTCTAAAGTGAAATAAAAGTCTGATGTGGATGTGGCCTGGGATAGCTTTGGTTTAAATTTAGATGGAAGACTACACATGTGTGCTGTAGAACAAAAAGTGGGGGGAAACTCTGAAAAAGGATGATACTGTTCACAATGTTTTCCTTTTGGAAAGGAAAGGGGCTTTCCATCTGCTCAGTAGCCACCCATCCAATCTCCTCCTTCCCTCATTCTCCCTTCCCTCCTGTTCCTCCTTCCCTCATTCTCCCTTCCCTCCTCTTCCCCCTTCCCCCTACCTTTTCCTCCCCCCAGGTCAGTTTCACCTATCCCAAGTATGATTGCACAGGAGTGAATCCCATTGAACTCAATGAGCATGCAAATGATCAAACCTACCTTCCCGTCCCTCCTCCCTACTATCCACTCCCTCACCTCCCTCTTCCTCCCTCCCTCAGAGGCACACCTTATCAAATTCTTCCAAGCTACACAGGAAATTGATTGGACTGTGAAAGACCAACCCAAATTGTCTTTGCATTTTTATAAATTTGTAGGGCGGTACAATATCTTAGAGGAGGTCAAGTCTCCTACTCCCCTGGTGCATTCACTATAGCTGCCCAATTTCCCTGCTTTTTAAAGTTTGATAGAAATATTTGTTGGCTATAGGTACATTCTTAAACTGCAAGTTGTTGTTGTTGTTGTTTTTGCCTATTATGAACAGAATTAAAGGCATGCAGTACCTAGCAAAAACAAAACCACACTGGCTGTCTTTGGGGTATATTTGTACCCCAATGAGATTTCCAGTGGAACGATGGATTAACCTTGTCCCCCAGAGACCATTTTTTCTGTGTTGTCAGCACAAGTGTGCTTGGTAATCCTAAAGCACCTTGAGCAAAAAAAACCCCCACACTTATTCAGAGGAGGTAGAATTTTTCTGAGCAGTACACATGGGCCCCTTCCCTGTGCATATTGAGTAAACAACACAATTTCTGGAGCCTGGTAGTTTTTTGTTTCCAGAAGGAAAACATAAGTGGTAACTGGCTAAAATTTGGAGATGTTGTATGGGTGACAGTTTGTGACTATGTCCTAGAAGGACCACCCTGTAGGTCTACTTATGCATAAATTACACAATAAAAGTGCACCTGAGGCAGAAATTTGCTGCCAAGGCTTTTTCCTGGGGTATATTTGGACTCCAGTTTTTTTGTTTCCAGGTGGAAACAAATTTTAATCTGCACAGTGCCCTAGAAGGACATCCCTGTAGGTCTACTTATGTGTAAATTGCACAATGAAAAGTGAACCTGGGGACAAAATAGACCCCAAAAGTCAGCATGAGGATAAAGGTTTACTGTTTGCCTGCAACTAACCAAACCATGCATTTAATTTGACAGCACACAGTAAGCAGGATTTCTTTTTTTATTATTTATATGTTTTTCTCTTGTCATTAGCAACCAGCAACAGACATCAATGTTTTGTATATAATTACATAGCACTTAGAGACACCAGGAAATAAAATTCTTAGATCCTGCCAAGCCATTAAAATTAACCTTATGACAATATCAGAACACATATCAGATTTAAAACCATGAATAAGTTTGATCTAACAACGCATTCAACAACATGAAATGAGACAAGAAAGTCTTGGCAATATGTGTTTTCTGAATCACTTATCCTTGTCTCCAAAAGTAAGATGTTTGCTATCAACTCAATAAAGCATTACATTTTCAGAGCAATTACTTTGAAGAATGACTGGGGACATGGTTCTGGATTTGTCAGCCAGGTCTACAGAGAAAAGAATGGAACAACAGCTGGGCCTGACACTGGTATGAGAAAAGACTGAAATGGGTCCCCGAACTGATCCTTGTAAAATTGCATTCAGGATGTTTGAGGTAGGTCTGCCTGTCATTCATATATTGATGACACCTCAGCCCAACCTCCAGATAATTGGGAAAGAGACAGCAGCTGGCTGCAGGTGGTCCTCATTGCCACATCTCAAGTTATAGAGCAGAGTTGGACACTGAAATGTCGTAGCAGTAATAATTTATATTTTCATTTGTTTAATTTATAAATATATTTGTATACTAGTATTTCATTTGAAAGCATCAAAGTGGTTTACCACATTTTTTAAAAAACCTACACAATAAAAACCATTAAAAATACAGTAGAAACAGATCGGTTATGTAGTGACTTTGCCATGTATGCAATCTAGATTGGAAATGGGTGGTTCATAAAAAATGGCCTGTGTGGCAGACATGGTTACCTGTTGTCCATCCTGCTATTGTTAGAACTTCTCTTCAGTAGAATATAATTTATAACCTCACAACCTGCAAGTAATATTTCTGATTTATTTCTTTTAAAATCCTGCCTTTCCTCCCAATAGCTCAAAACAGTATACATGCTCATTGTCCCCCATTTTATGTCCATAACAACCCTGATATTGTATTAAGCTGCTTACATTCAGAGCTTGTTCACTCATTCACTAAGTTTTGCTCTTCACCTTCATCTGTGTCTGTACTATATTGTAGCTTCCCAGTTTGTATAATTATTTTATGTGATAATGTACATGTTGTGTATGTAGGACATTTCAGTTGTGGAAAGTTCTGGAATTCTTTGCTCCAGGACAGTGCCATCTTGGTTTTCTTCATTTACCGGTGCCTTTTGGTTTGTTTGCCTGTTTCAAATTTTAATATAAAGTATTTTTAACACCAGGTTCCCCACCAGCATGTGATGTAGTAAAGGTGAGGGGTGGCCCCCTTTTGGCTGTGCCCACTTCTGAGATGGACAGCTATCCAAGATCAAACAGAGACTTCTCAGTGCAGCAGTATAATTACATTTAGGGGGGATTTTGACATAGAGATGTTTAGTTCCTGGGCAAGGTGGTTGAGCGGGTAGTGGCGAAGCAGTTGCAAGTGCATTTGGAGGAAGCGGATTATCTGGATCCATTTCAATCAGGCTTCAGGCCTGGACATGGGACTGAAACGGCCTTGGTCGCCTTGGTGGATGATATGAGGAGGGCATTGGATAGGGGTGAATGCAGCTTCCTTGTCCTCCTTGATTTCTCAGTGGCTTTTGATACTGTTGACCACGGTATCCTTCTGGACCACCTGAAGAGGTTAGGCATAGGGGGCACTGTATTGCAGTGGTTCCGTTCCTTCCTCTCTGGTAGGTATCAAAGAGTGGCATTGGGGGATGAGGTTTCAGATCCTTGGCCTCCCACTTGTGGGGTGCCACAGGGCTCCATCCTCTCCCCGATGCTGTTCAACATCTATATAAATCCGCTGGGGGCTATCATCAGAAGATTTGTGCTGCAGTGTCACCAGTATGCTGATGTTATGCAGCTCTATCTCTCATTCAAATCTTCACCAAGGTTGGCTGTAGAAACCCTATCCAAGTGCCTGGAATCGGTGAGTGGCTGGATGGGAAGGAATAAGCTGAAGCTGAACCCTGACAAAACCGAGGTACTGTTTGTGGGAGACAAGGGAAGGTTGGGGGATGTTGACCTGGTGCTCAGGGTACAATTGCCCCTGAAAGACCAGGTCCGCAGCCTGGGGGTCATTCTTGACTCCCAGCTGTCCATGGAGGCTCAGGTCTCAGCTGTGAGCTGGGCGGCGCTGTATCAACTCCATCTGATACGGAGGCTGCGCCCCTACCTTCCAACCATCTGCTCCCATCTGTAGTACATGCCCTGGTCTCCTCTCACCTAGACTACTGTAATGCGCTCTACGTGGGGTTACCCTTGAAAATGGTCCGGAAGCTGCAACTGGTACAGAATGCGGCGGCTCACCTGATTAAAGGCAGCTGCCGGCAAGATCACATCACTCCAATGCTGAAGGAGTTGCACTGGTTACCGGTTGTTTTCTGGGCCCAATTCAAGGTGTTGGTTCTGACCTTTAAAACCCTATACGGTTTCAGTCCAGTCTATCTGACGGAGTGCCTCCAACATCATCAGGGATGCCGCTCAACAAAATCAGCCTCAGAAGGCATTCTCTCTATCCCACCAGTTAAAACAGCTAGACTGGTGAGAACTAGGGAGAGGGCTTTTTCAGTTGTGGCCCCCACTTTGTGGAATTCCCTCCCAAATGATCTCCGCCATGCCCCCTCTATGATGAGCTTCCACCGGGCCTTGAAGACCTGGCTCTTCAGGCAGGCTTTTGGGGTGGGTTAGGTTTTATTATTATTGTTGAGATTGTTAATGTTTTAATGTATTTGTATGTTTTTATTTTGTACGTTGCCCAGAGTGTCTGGACAGCCAGCCAGATGGGCGACTAATAAATTTAATAAATAAAATAAAATAAATTATAATCCCACAAATAGCCTCAACCCAAGCATATACACCAAAGAGGAACCTGTGGTTCTTCTCATACTGAGCAAGATTACTGTCTTCCTCAGATTACTGTCTCAACAATGCATTATGAATAGGGTAAAACTATCCTGTCTCATAATGGTCTATGCAGCTCACGTTCCGTAATAGTGAGTGAACAATCCAGTGCTTGGTGAATTCTGCTTTACAATGACAGGAAGAGCTGATATCAGAAATCAACATCACTATGAACACTTGGCCATCCTTTAGGACTTTTTAAGCCTCGTTATACTGATATTTTATTCTGTTCCAGTATGCTGTATGGTTTTTTGTTTTTTTAATGTATATTATTCTATTTTATTATTCTGAAAACCACTCAGTTTAGGCTAAAGAGTGGCTATGGCATAATTTAAATATATAAATAAATAAATATTCCACAGTAAATAGGGCTTGTCTGGGACCATGTATGTATATATTTTTTAAAAAAATTAAATAAATGTTCTTTGTCACATATTGAAAGCCAAAGGAGAGTAATGAAGAATCCTCAGTACTTCAGTGCTGTCATGATAAATGTGTCCTTTGAAAAGATTTACACTTTCTTCCTTACATGGTTGTGCTTGCAGATCAGCCTGCGTTGCTGTCAGACATAGAGCAATACTAACGTAATGTTCTGTTTGGTGAAGTTGTGCAGCAGTTGATGTGCTCCATTCTAAGCATATATTTGGTAGTGCAGCAAATCTTGGGTGGTTAATGCACTAAATAAGTTCTGCATACAAAGGAACTCTTGTTCTTGACAGCATTGCATTGTAACTATATTACCAGCTTGATAGGAACAAGGCACAATCACAAAATAAATGACCTGGGACAGAAAATATGTACTTCCTAAGTGTAGTTTTATTGATGTTCAAAGTTTGTATTTTCTCTTTGGGGTTGTTTGTTTACAGATGCCAGCAATCTTGAATTTTCTTGGAAAATGAAGAATGTATGTGTATGTAATTAATTAAGTAAGTAAGTAAAATAATAAAAGGAGTTCATCACTCTGAAAAGAAAGCTGTGCATGCACAGATGTGGGAAATAAAATAGAGGAAAGCTTTTTTGTTCTTTTTTGGTCTCCATCTATACCATCTGAGCAAAGGCACTTTGTGTGTGAGGATTTGCATGTGCTCACCCAATAAGCAACTTACTTAGTGGAGAGATCCTGTGGTCCCCCAGGTGTGTCCATGCAGTGCTGACCTCAAGGCTGACCTCTCCCACCCTTGCACCATCCTGCCACTGTTCGATGGGTGCCTCTGCCCCTCTGTGTCAACTGCTCTTGGGCTATGAGGGCCATCACTTATCCCCCACACATAGGCTTGTCAAAACCCCGAGATTTGTAGAAGTACAAAAAATCTTTATCCCCACCCCCGCCTGAAAAACAGCCCAGTGAGGACAGAGCCTGCTCAGTGATCACACAGTGCTGACTGACTGCAGTGGGTTCGATACATAAAACTGGGGATTGTTGATGTGCTCCAGTTGATGTGCTCCATTCTAAGCACATATGGAATGGGAGTGGATGGAATTCTTAACAGGGAGCACTTAACAGAGATGGGGAACATATGGCCCTCCAGATGTTGCTGGACTCCAAATCCCATCATCCCTTACCATTGACCATGCTTGGTGGACCTGATGGGAATTGAAGTCCAACATTTTGTTGCAAGTCCCACTTGTTCCTGCTTGTGAAGAACTCAGAAACTTGCTCTAGTTGAAAGAACAACTCACCTTTCTCTTTCTCTTTCTCCTTCCCTTTCTTTCTCTTAAAAATGCATCTGCAGACACACAGGTACACACGCGCACACATCTGATTTTGTCATTTATTGCTCTCCCCCTTTTCCTTTTAATCTAATTAGATGCAAAACAGAAACAGAATACAAATAATGGAATTAAGCTGACTGCCTCCCTTGAAATGACATTCTGTCACAAAAAGTGTATACTACCCTTGAATAGTTCAGTATAGTGCAGAAACTGGGGAACGTATCATAATGACATTCAGGGAGAAACAAAACTGCCAGTTTGAATGATTCGAGCTCACTAGAGCCTTTACTGTACTTGAAAAAAGAATCGGCATTCTTGAATCCCCAGTTTCAGTTATGTCTCGCAATTTGCAATCTGGAACATTCATAGCTTACTTTGGTATAATCCCAACTAGATTTAAAAGGAAACGAAACAAAATGAAGTTATATATCCATTGCATATTCAGAGGCAGGACTTTGGCTCAGTAGCAGAATGTTCCACTTTCAATCTCCAACATCACCAGCTGGGGCTATGAGGAACTCTGGTGTAAAACCCTGAAGAGCCGCTGCCAGTCTGTGTAGACAATGTTGAGCTAGATAGACAATTGTCTTACCCGGTATAAGGCACCTTCCTATGTTATGCTCCTTCTATAATAATGCCATATCACCAGTTCTGCATATAAAGTTTCCAAATTCCTAAACATAATTAGAAACATAATTGGAAGAAAAACATAGCACAGGAGTGAAGATGCCTGGGCCTTCAGGTGCTGCTGGAGTACAACTCCCATCATCTCTTCCCATTGACCATGCTTTCTGGGCCTGGTGAGAGTTGGAGTCCAACAACGTCTGTAGGCCCACAAATTCCCCACTGCTGACAAGGTGATATCTAATTTAAGTCATACTCAGAGTAGGCCCACTAAAAATCAATGGACTTAAGCAATGCAACTCCATGGATTTCAATGGGTCTACTCTGAGTATGACTTAGTTGGCTGTCACCCATAAATTTGCATGAAGATGACGATTTTGCCTAAATGATTATAGGTGAGCATGGTAACTGCCCATACCTTCTATGAGAGCCACCCCAACTTATGATTTAAATACAATATGTGATATCCAGACTATGTATTACTGTGTTGTCTTCAGTTATTACAGCCTTTTCCTCTTCTCATTTGATATGCTGAATTTGAGGTATTCTTCTTGCACCATAGAAACCTTGTGAACTTCTTAAAATCTTGAAGTCAAAACTAAACCTAGCTATTTTATCATCCTGGAATCAGCTTCTGTTTCACCACATGCACCTCGGGGTCTTCCTGCCCCTTTTGGAGTGGCACATCTCTTGCCACACCGAATCCAATGGGTTTGTGTATAGAGTAGGGCCCCACTTATATGGCGGGTTAGGGACCAGGCCCCTGCCATAAAGCGGAAATTGCCGTAAAGTGGAACCCATTGACTATAATGGGCCGCGTCGCGCAAAAATGACATGAAAATGTCGCAAAATGCCGTAAAATCACAAAATTGGCTTTAAAATGGGGGATTTCCCCTAATTGAGAGCAGCCGCATCAGCGGAACGCCGCAAAACGGAACGCCGGTAAGCGGGGCCCTACTTAACACAGGAACCTATCTGTATTAGCGCAGTTATGCAAAATCTCAGGTTGCCAGCAGGTTGGGGGACTGTCCAGAGCAGATTTTTTAGCTGAAGGCAGGATGCTGCAGGGGGCAGGAGAGGAACCAAAGTCCTATTGCATGTGTGGGAGTCTGCTTGGATGACACCCAAAGTTTAGGAAAATATGATAAACCAAGTTGGAAATTCTGGTATGAAGAAGCATATGTACATTTATTTATTTATTTAATGTATATCCCACCCTTCCTCCCAGTAGGAGCCTAGGGTGGCAAAAAATACCCACTAAAAACATTTTAAAACATCTTTTAAAAAAAGACTTTAAAACATATTAAAACAAAACATCGTTAAAATATATTAAAACAAAGCATCTTAAAAACATCTTTTAAAAACCACTTTAAAAACATCTTAAAAAGCAATTCCAGCTCAGACAAAGACTGGGATAAGGTCTCAACTTGAAAGGCTTGTTGAAAGACGAAGGTCTTCAGTAGGTGCTGAAAAGATAACAGAGATGGCGCCTGTCTAATATTTAAAGGGAGGGAATTTCAAAGAGTAGGTGCCACAACACTAAAAGTCCACTTCCTGTGTTGTGCGGAACGGACCTCCTGATAAGATGGTGTCTGCAGGAGGCCCTCACCTGCAGAGCGCAGTGATTGACTGGGTATATAAGGGGAAACACAGGAATTAGTACTGGGATAGTGAACGGTAAATGTGACATTAATGTCACAGTCTTATGATTTTTACTTGTGTTACTCATGTGCAGAGGATTCTTGCCTAGATGAATGGGTCAAGAGTGGTGACTGGAATACAAACTATGATGCTTGGGATCCAGAAAGAAGCATAACCAACATAGATATATCATTATTTGCACTGGATACTCTAAATTGCCCCACAGAAATGGGTAATTAAATTTGTTTGTAGCACAGTCTATGTTACTATAGAAATATTTAACTGTTTCTGGAAATTAAACTTCAGCATGTTAATCCCCCAAGAGCCTTTAAAAATGTATCATGGGGAAATATTCATTTTCATTATATTTCTGCAAGGGTAAAAAGTTAAGAATGTCACTTTACTAATATCCAAAACTATGTAGGGATATTAGCCTGCATACTGATTTTCACCATGGACCCTAAATCCTTAGGAACCAATATATTCTGAAAAAAATAATTGCTTTGGGTTGCCACCACAAGTTCCTTCGATCCTAGTCAGCATAAAATATTGTATGAGCTGCGCAAGTTGTGGCCAAGTTTTCAGATTTATATTCCTTGAAAGGTGGTATAATGGATTGAGCATAAAAAGTCTGATATAGTTACCTCAGAGAAAAAGAAATAGAGCATAAACGATTACCTGGTGTTCGGCTTTAAACATCCTGATACTACATATAATTTGAAGAAGAATGGACACCAGTAGACAGCAGGAAAGAAGAAGACAAGTGAAATGGGCTTGAAATGTATGCAAGTTTTTGGAACACATTTAAAGGAACAGTGTACAGTGGATAAAAATATCACTTAAAACAACAAGATAAAAACTCTTTAAAATTGTAAGAAGGTCACAAGACATATATGAACTGAAACAACAGAAAATAGAAGCTTCCACCCAGTGAAAGCTCATGCAGTTGAATTCATGGTTCTTAATTAGGTGGATCAAAAGCCAGGTAGAAGAGAGATGACTTGGTGGACCTAAGTTGTGTCCATTAATTTCAATGGAGCTATGACTAACATAGAATACAACCCTCTCTTTTTAACACTTCTTGAATTTTCTGCTATAGTACATAGAATCCCTTCATATTTGTGGCAATGAGTTTCATGCAAATTGTCCACTACGTTCACAAGCTTTTTCTATATCTGCAGCACTGAGTGTAGTTTTGAATATTTGCAGTGCTGTACAAAATTGTAGCTTCTCTGCTTATGGCAGATTATTCAGATAGTTCACTGTCCATGACCATAACTGAATCTGAGCAGGGAGAAGAAGTAGCCAACCACAAATCTCCTTGCCCACTAGGACCAACAAGTTTGGCTTGGCTCCCTGTCCTATATTCCCTGGCAGCTTAGCCCATTCATATCTTGGAGCAGGGCTTTGTTGGTTGTGGCCTTCAGCTTTGGAGTTCTCTCTCTTGAGAGAAGCCCACCCAAACTGGACTGAAAATTAGCATACAAAAATGCATTATATAAGGGGAAAGTGCTTTGCAAAAATGTGTATATTAGGCAAAATTGTATACAAAATGTGTATATTAGGAGAAATTCACTCTGAAAATCCTGCTGAACTTTCATGAAGACTTGTTTTTTTAAAAAAAAACTTCGCAAACTCATGTGTAAATGTGGAGAACAGAATTTAAGAGTAGAAAAAAGAGAAACTGAAGATGACAGGTCAGCCCATCCCTAAGAAAGACATATATACATATTAATAGAACTGAGTGTTAATGTGAACTGACTATCATGTATCAAAACTCATAGACTTAACAGTACGCTATAGTTTTGTGCTACATGGCAACCTGAAGATCACTGATGAAAGACTGTGTTTTGCTATGTTTTAACTGTGTTTTAGAATTTTTTTATTGTAATTATGTTTTCGGAATGCTTTTAACTGTTTTCAGTATGTTTCTTTTTCTTTTTTGTTAAACTGTTCTATGTTTGCCACCCTGGACTCCTTCAGGAGGAAGGATGGGACATAAATTCATTAATAAATAAATTAATAAGCCTTCAGTTTGTGCACTTCCCCCTCTCCTCTCTACTTCTGCAGCCATGAGGAAGAAGTTGGAAGCAACCATTTCTATTTTCAACTAAACACAATTGCTGTATTGTTTGCTGAGATAAACTGTAGTATGTTTTACTATAGTTTCTCTGAACAAGAAAAATTCAAACCATGATTTATGATATTGGCTTGCAAAGATTTACTATAGTTAAAACCGTTGTAGCTCTCAGTTTGAACAACATGACAAACTGCAATGGATTGGGAATGGAAATGGATGCTTATGAACCTCTCCTCGGGGCCACATCAGAGGAGAAGGGAGGGGACACAAGTTCATGGATATTTTCAAACCACCACATTGTGCACTGAATGGATCCATGAAGAATCTTGTTCAGACTGAAGCAATTAACACATTTTGCCTCCAGTACTGTAGAAGTGTAGTAAAAGGGAGGAAGCTTGAGAAGAGTGGTGAAACCATCTCACTTATCACTTCACCATAAGCAGAACTCTGTACTGATCAACTTCACCCACATTCTCCGGGTAGAAACATACTCACTGTTCTGTCAGTGCCAGTGCATCTCCACCTCTCTTTTCTAAAAATATGGGCACACAATGCTAGTCAAACCCTGCTTTCACTATAAAACCTGGTGGGAGCAGCTCGAGTGCATTTTTTAAAAAAATTCAGCTTCCAGAGATTTCACAACTGATCGGCAGATCAACCCATTGCCCCTCCAGGTGTGACTAATGGAAAGGCTTTGCTCTGGCAACTAGTGTGTTCTCAGCCTCAGTGTGCCAATTTGTCATGTGAATTGGACCCAAGCCTAAGGTCTAACAGAAACTTTCCAGAAAATATTCCATTTTTGCACAGTCATGATCAGAAAAGTCTAAGGTTACAGCTTGAAATTTCTAGTGGGACATGTCCTCTAGTAAAAGTAACAGAAGGGGTGTTTAAAATAGGTAGTTATATTGTGTATACATAAACACAGACACAGACACAGACACAGACACACACACACACACACATTCTTTTTCACCTTTCTTCTCTTCTGTAGAATGTATAGGTCATTATATACCTTTAGGCAGAAAATGGCACAAATTTTGATCTAGTATTTGAAACCCTTGTCTTTTGCTATTAGTCTTGCTCAGGCTGACGTGGTTACATAGTCTATCATCCCTGGGGTGAATTGTGAAATTCATAAATTTTCACCAAAGTGGTTTCTCACTATAGTACTTATTCCCCTTTGTTTCCACATATGCTTTCTCCCCAGAAATCATTGTCTTATTTTACAAAAAGCAAACAATGAAAGCTTTGTTGTTGTTGTTGTTAAACCTCCAGGGGTTAGCTTATGAGCAAGCATGTTAACAGGTTCTTCAACAGCAAAACAGAGCTCCTCAGGCAAGACAAAGATTCTGAGATAAATTTAAATGGCTTCTTCTTGTTAGAGCATTACAAGCTGCAGTTGAGGGGTGAAATAAAACACAGAGACATCAGCTTGGGTTGAACAAGGGCCACTTTATTTAAATTATAGTAAACAAAAAACCCAGTTTAAAGTGACCTGCAGAGGGAAACCTAGGTGCGGGAACTGTCTATAAGCAAGTAGCTTGCCACACAGCTCTCGGGCGACCAGCCCCTGCTGGGGCAAGGGCAAGCCCATCTGCTTACACTTTACCCCAGCCACACCTTGCAGGTGAGTAGGGGGGCATTCCCACATCATCCCCACCCGAGGCCGTATAACCCCTGGGTAGATGAGGATAAGTTGGCCCCAGAAGCAGCCCATATCCTGCCCTCGAGCCATAAAGCCCTGAGAGACAGGCCTCCGGAACTGCCAATCACCTCCAAAGGTGCCTAAGGGGGCCACCAAGCTGTCCTGACCTATTTCCCTTCCCGCACCTTCCCGCACCAGTGCTAACTACATTGCCCTGTGGGGCATGACCTATTGATAATTCGATTAGCCAAATAACCCGATTCTGTCTATTAAACACAACACCCCCTAACCCGATTCCCTCCCAGTCCCATAGCGTGGAGTAGGCAAAAAACCTGCCCGCCAATGAGGGTGGGCAGGATAAAAATTCCTACTCGGCCCCGAAGCGACCCCATAGGCACACCATGAAAGAGGGAGGGTGGGGCGGGTGTCGCGCAGCAAAAGAGAAAGGTAGGAGGGGTGGCTGGACTTAAATAGTCCTGCAAGCTCCGCCCCTCACGCTGCGCGTCACGCTTACATCACAAGCGCAACGCGCAATGCTGCCCCCTTTAAAGATGGAGGCAGCATCTTCACCCCCACCTGCAACCTTGCCCCGCTCGTCAGCTGCGCGGCGAGCGGGGCATCATATGCCTACAGTTCTAACATTGTTTCATTGTTATTGTTCATTTAAACAACCTGATCTCATCTGAGGATTTTCTTCCTGCAGCTATGCCTTACCAGTAGTGTAGTGGCAAATTCAGAAGTGCAGGGTCGCTTCATAACAGTCACGCCATACACCTTTACAGCCATGCCCCTTTCCCACTTTCCCTCATCTCCCTTGCTCTCCATGTCATCTCACAAGCCCACATTCCACTACAACAGACATCTCTAGAAGCCAATCAGCATGAAAAGAGAGGCTTGTGTTAGCTACTCAGAAGAGTCTTCTCAGTGGCTGGCTCACCTCCTTTCACTCTGATTGGCTCCAATCAGCATGAAAGGACAAGGACTCTTCTCAGTGGCTAGCACATGCCCTTTTCACGCTAATTGGCTCATAGATAGGGACCTGACTGGAATCCTGCTCCCAAAAAAGTAATGGGTCTACAACCCGACCGCAGACGACTACACCCCTGTGCCTAACTCTTTTAGTGATGTCCAACATGAAAGAAAACTAATGTCCTCACAACTAGCCCAGGCATGGTCTGAGGTAATGGTGAAATTCAGTGTTTTTACTTCAATCAGGAGTAGGGAACCTTTTTCAGCATGAGAGCCACATTCCCTCCTGAGCATCCTAGGGGTTGCATGCCAATGGTGGTTGGGCCCAAAAGCAAAAGTGGGTGGAACAATGGATGTGACACCTACCTTTCTGCAGTAGGCTATACTTTAGCCATGCAAAAGTCAGAAGTTTATACACACACACACACACACACACACACACCTCCATCCAGGCATACAAGAGACATTATCACAGTTCAAGGACATATTGCAGCCCGGCAAAAGCATTCGAAGACATGGAGTAGGATCAGTGAGGAGTCTGGACTGAGGATAATTCATGGTCTAGGAAGAGTCCCAAGGACCAAACAGCGAAGCTTGGATTGCCAGGTTCAGCCCCTGAGGTACCCCTCCTGTGCTTTCTACATTTGCAATAGCTATGATTTCTCCCCTCCCAAGTGATTTCATCCTGTGGTGGTCTCCTGTTATCTCCTTTCAGTCCTCTTTCTGTAGCACCAGTTGTCTTCCTCAGAATAATCTATTTTAACACACTCTTGGATAGCTTTTGATTATTTAAGTTTCAGTGCTCAATTGCAACAACAAAAATGTGTGAATGCTCAAGCCTTTTGGGATTGGGCAAGCACTGGTTCATACTATCTGATGTGGGCAAGGTCGTTCAGTGTACCACTGCCACACAGACTGTGGAGGCCAGCAGGGCTGGTGGCAGGCAGGCAGTCGACAGGGAGCAGCTAGCTAACCCATCCCCACTGTCCATCTCATCACATGAGGAGAAGGGTGACTGAATAAGGCTAATGGCAGAAGGCAGTTTTATTCCGAACACAGTTCTCATGGCATCACTTCCTGCAATCATTTAGGAATAACAGTTTACAACAGAATGTGCTATAATTAGAATTTTTCTACAAATGTAGAAAACCAAGTACACACCACACGTGGTCTTTTTCAGATATGTAGGATGCACACATGTATGAATGAATGTCTGATTTTTATTGATTAGCTACCACGGCCATTACAATTTCAACAAAAAAATATAAAAAGCAGCATACCAGATAAAAATTAGATGAGTATATGTAGAAATCATATTTTTAAAAAAATTAATGCAAATAATATGAGCACTTGAAAGCACTATACAAATATTTATTGTTGTTAGTATTTATGTAGCTTTGTATAACATTCCTAACTGTTCCTAAATGCCTTTGTTGTTGTTACGTGCCTTTAAGTGGATTACGACTTATGGCGACCCTATGAATCAGTGACCTCCAAGAGCATCTGTCATGAACCACCCTGTTCAGATCTTGTAAGTTCAGGTCTGTAGCTTCCTTTATGGAGTCAATCCATCTCTTGTTCGGCCTTCCTCTTTTTCTACTCCCTGCTGTTTTTCCCAGCATTATTGTCTTTTCTAGTGAATCATGTCTTCTCATGATGTGTCCAAAGTATGATAACCTCAGTTTCATCATTTTAGCTTCTAGTGACAGTTCTGATTTAATTTGTTTTAACACCCAATTATTTGTCTCTTCCGCAGTCCATGGTATGCACAAAGCTCTCCTCCAGCACCACATTTCAAATGAGTTGATTTTTCTCTTATCTGCCTTTTTCACTGTCCAACTTTCACATCCATACATAGAGATTGGGAATACCATGGTTTGAATGATCCTGACTTTGGTGTTCAGTGATACATCTTTGCATTTGAGGACCTTTTCTAGTTCTCTCACAGCTGCCCACCCCAATCCTAGCCTTCTTCTGATTTCTTGACTATTGTCTCCATTTTGGTTAATGATTGTGCCAAGATATTGATAATCCTTGACAAGTTCAATGTCCTCATTGTAAACTGTAAAGTTACATAAATTGTCTGTTGTCGTTACTTTAGTCTTTTTGATGTTCAGCTGCAGTCCTGCTTTTGTGCTTTCCTCTTTAACTTTCATCAGCATTCATTTCAAATCATTACTGCTTTCTGCTAAGAGTATGGTATCGTCTGCATATCTTAAATTATTGATGTTTCTCCCTCCAATTTTCACACCTCCTTCATCTTGGTCCAATCCCGCTTTCCGTATGATATGCTCTGCATACAGATTAAACAAATAGGGTGATAAAATACACCCCTGTCTCACACCCTTTCCGATGGGGAACCAATCAGTTTCTCCATATTCTGTCCTTACAATAGCCTCTTGTCCAGAGTATTGGTTGCGCATCAGGACAATCAGATGCTGTGGCACCCCCATTTCTTTTAAAGTATTCCATAGTTTTTCATGATCTACACAGTCAAAGGCTTTGCTGTAATCTATAAAGCACAGGGTGATTTCCTTCTGAAATTCCTTGCTCCGTTCCATTATCCAACGTATGTTTGAGATATGATCTCTGATGCCTCTTCCTTTTCTAAATCCAGCTTGGACGTCTGGCATTTCTCGCTCCATATATGGTAAGAGCCTTTGTTGTAGAATCTTGAGCATTACTTTACTTGCATGAGATATTAAGGAAAATGCCTACATGCAGTGATTCTGTGAGGATGTATATCCACATCCTAAGCGTGTAAGGGCCAAAGTAGGCAAGATGATCTCCATGACCAGATCTTCCATCTCGAAAAAGTTTGGGATAAAGAGCCATTGTGGTGCCTGATTTGGATCCGAGTTGGCCCTTTATCATTCTGTGACTTATTCCTGATGGAAATCACCAACACCCAGAAGTTGCTATATGGCCTTGTTAGGTCAAAACTAAAATTCTGAGCTGTCCATTTAACCTTACTCACCTCACGTTCACCCCAGGAAGAGTGCGGAGCTGAGTCACATGAACCCGCTACCAGAGACCCAGGAAATAACGACAACAAAGAACCTTTGACAAAGGGGACCCAAACCTGTCCAGCCAGATGCCTTCCAGAAATGGGAACCCCGTTTATTGAAAGGTGTTCAGATTATATACCCTCAAGGAGGGGCTACAGGTCAGGGGGATGAACCTAATACAGCATAAAGAAATTCCACGGTGGCATAAAGGTCAGGGAAGGGGGAGAAGGAGAGCAGGGGGAGATGAACAGATTTGCCCCTTTGTAAATCAGTTTTTGCAGACTGCTACAGCCTTGAGATAAAAGCTGGAGCCAGAGATCTCAAAACAATCAGGAAGAGGATTTTTAAAACAAAGACATAGCACAAAACAAATGCAAAACATATTCTTGTGGGGACAAAGGTTTTCATCCTTTGGCACATATCTTGTTAAAGCTCAATGAACATATGAAAGATGAATCCAGCTTGCATTATGAACCAAAGTTCTTCCTGCAAAGCTCCCTGGGATGGGGGTCAGGTTAGGGGCAAATAAACTGAAATCAACTTTATTCCTTCCATACTTCATTTTAACCCAACAGCCTGTTAGGGGAAATTTACAGGTACCAGAACTTAAGAATAGAACCTGAAAAGTATACCAAAGAAAGTAGACTCAGCATTTTTTGGGGGGTGGTCCTCATTATTTGCAGCAGCATGGCTTCTGCCTTTATTTCTAACCTCTTTTTTTTTTTGCAACAGCAGAAGTCCTGTATTAATGACCCAGCCACCATTTTGAATTCCCCTACCCCACAGTGCTTCAGGAGTAAGTTTGTTCTAGGGTACGTGGTGGAGGCGATGCAAGCTCCTTAGTCTTTGGTTCTCTATTTCAAGAGCTGCAGGGAATTGTTGAGAGACATGCAATGAACAAATAGCAAGGAAGTAGCTGCATAAAGTGTGATTCAGGCTCAAGGCTCAGGACTGGGAATACTGGAAGCTACTGTGTATGCCTTTGGTCTATGTATTTTCTCCTCTCTGTGCTTAACTCTCTGCTTTGGGAAGGACTGTAGCTCAGTGACAAAGCACCTGCCTTGCATGCAGAAGGTCCCAGGTTCAATCTCCAGCATCTCCAAACAGGGTTGGGAGAGACTCCCTGTCTGAAACCCTGGAGAGCCACTGCCAGTCAGTGCAGACAATACTGACCTAGATGGACAAGTGGGTCTGACTCAGTAAAAGGCAACCTCCTATGTTGCGGTGTGACTCCCAGGCTTCCTTTGTTCCTCAGCTTTCCCTTTGTTATCTTTCTTTGCTTATGGATGTCATCCGCAGGGGTGAGAGGTAGGATATTACTTGTCATATGCATGGATCTGAGCAGAACTCTGTGTGTGTGTGTGCGTGTGTGCATCTGCTAACACTAATTAATGGAGAGCTACTGGTGCTATGAATCCTCAGATCTAACTTTCTGAATAGGAAGTGAAGAAAGTGAAAGTGAAGATATCCCCAGGTAACAGCAAGGTTGAGAAAATCCCAGGGGAGACAGTGTCAGTCAGTGAGTCCTGCTTCTTAGATTACAGGAAATAAAGGAAAGATTCCTATCTATATTCAGGAACATGTCTCTGCCCCAAAAAATAAAACTTTTCCTGACCCAGCTCTCTCCCTGATGTACTGCTTTTCTATATCCAAGCTAATTTCTGCAGTGCTCTGCTTCAACAGCCTGATTGGCTTCCATACTGGCCTTGTAAGAAATGTCTTTGCTTCCTCCATACTGCAAGTGAAGTCAGTTGGGCGGTGAAGCAGGGCTAGAGTGCTTTGTTTAGTCAGTTTGCTAAAGTAGATCCATCTGGTGCATCAGGGCGTATGGTCCCTACTTTGGGCCAAGTGGGCTGGTGAAGCAAGGAGAGTGTACTCTGCCTCACCAGCCCAATCTGCTTCCAGACTGGATGGGGAAAGACTGAACACAATTCCTCTGTCAGTACAGCAACTGATTGGCTTGGCAAAGAAGGGATGGAGCATTCTGTTTCACTAGCCCAATTGGCTTCCACACTGGCTTTGGAGGAAGTATATTATTTTCCTCCATGTCTTGGTCAGTACAGAAGTTGACTGAGCAGAATATGTGTGGATGGAGTGTGCGTGTGTAGCTGGATGTGTGCAACGGCATCTATGTGGCTTTGGGCTCATAAAATAGAGGTTTGGCCCTGCCCACGTCTGACTTTGGCTATGGCCATTCCTCACATGTGGCCCCATAATATTAGCTGCACATGAATGCACCTCTCAGGCTGAAAAAGTTTCACCATTCCTGCTGTAGGAAGTCCTCACGCTACACGCTAAGACTCCTTATAGACATTCTTATAAATAAACTTAGGTCAAAGGCAGAGCCTGCTGCCATGACGCTCCTCCATGTACAAATAGATGCCTGAAAAGGTCTACTGAATGGTGGATATGCATGTGTGAATAAGTCATTGTACTCCCAAGTAGTATGGATAGGATCAAACTATTTTAATCACACAAACATTCAGATCATATCTCATTTTCTGTATTGCCGCACCATCCCCTTTGCAGTAAAGTCATTATTATTATTATTATTATTATTATCTAAAATTTATTAGACGCGTATCTGGCAGGTAAAATCCTGTTACTCTAGGCGACGTACAGCAAAAATATAATACAGATACATGTCAAAACACAAAATACAAAACAGTCAATTAAATCAAATTAAAAATCAAAGGAAACAGAAGACCAATCCACACCTTTAACTACACAGCTCTGACAATTTCCTCCCCCCTCCTTCCTCTATTTTGTGGTATCCATAGCAGTTTCTTAGATTTCCAAATGTGCTCCTGGCCCAAAAAATGTTGGGGACCCCTGTCCTAGAGAGAAGAAACATTCTACTAAAAAAGAGGTCTGCCTACTTCACATCACAAGAGCTCACCCAAAGATACCCACTCATAGTGAATCAAGGTTTGTTAGGGGTACGCTGCTGACACAGAGATATAAAATACATATCTTAATAATACATTAACCTAAAGCATGCAATTTCTCCTTCTTGCATTTGCTAGTGTTTCTTAGAATGGTGTAATAAATGAACACAGGATTTGACAAGTCCAAATAGAAATGGTTAGTTTTGCCACAATGAAATGGTTGCACACCCAACAACAAGGCAGGACTTCACTAGGATCAAATAAAACCATCCTCAGCTTGGACATCTCCTCTGGGTTCACCAACACAACACAAGACTAACCTACATCTCCTTCAACCTGGAACTCTCAGCTTATGACTTCATTAAGGCAGTCTTACCCACCACCACCACAACCACCAATCTCGCTTCTGGATTCAGAGAATTCAGCCTAGGTCAAAACAATCACAAACTATCCACAAGGCCATTGCAGGCGAGGAGAACAAGCTTAAAATAGTCGACCCGTTAAGGTTATTATACTTTTTCAGAGATCATGGATTTGTCTAAGTACTTAGTGGCCATATTCAGACATCACATTAAGCCAGGGGTATGCAATGTGGTGCCCTCCATATGTAGTTGGAATCCAATTTCCATCAGCCAAAAGTCAGGGTTGTTGGGAACTTTAGTTCAACAACATCTGGAAGGCATCACATTGTCTACCCCTGCACTAAACCGTGGTTTAGTGTGACATGAATGAGCATAGCCTCTTCTGAGCAAACCCACTCCCCTTCCCCTATCCTCCTTCCACACAGCCCAGACAAAGAGTTCAGAAGAGTTCATTTCTACTTTTAGATAACAATGACTTCCCACATATTGCCCAAACACGGATATATGATTAATATTAACTATAATTTCTTTAATTAAGCTAGCTTCATAACCCATAATTTGAAGCTGGCTTGTTTTAACCTAACCATAGTATTAACCCTTGTTTATTACTCTGGATGACAAGACAACGCATGATTAACCAAAATGTAAAGCAAAAGCTTCTGAACTCTTTTTTCTGGCCAGGGGTTTGGCGTGAGGAGAAGCGGGGAATGTTTAAGCCTAGGAGGAACCTAGGCACATTCGTATCACACTAAAACCATAGCTTTGAATGATGTCTGAACACAACCATAACTCAACACAAGACAATTAATTCTGATACTTTAAGGCTCATATGTGTGGAGCATATGAAATGAGGCAATACAAGCATCATCCTACCACATATATCTAAACTCGCTAAAGCAGTAAGAAGCTGCCAAAATGTATCGATATTATTCAGTTTACCATTTTTCAAAATGAGTTACACACAGAGCAATAACATAAACTTGTGTAGATAAATATCCAGGCTCATAGAGAATATCCAGTAATACCCAATAAAGATGCCAGGCATGTTTAACAGATCTGGGGAAACATATATATAAAGGAAACCCACAGAGATTATCATAACACCAATAATATCTAATGACTCATAAAATTTAACCTGAAAAATTCTTTGTTCAATCTAGTTTCAGAAATGATTGCTGACTATGGAGACTCTGTTGCAGCTTCTCTCATTGTTATGCATATACCATGCTGAAGAAAAATGAAGCTGCCGTTGTACCTAAGCATTTGGTGGCAAATATGCCTGCTTTATTCAACAAATGCCTTAAAAATTACCCATCTCTCACAGCTCCTACAAGACCAATCAATACAGTATTCACAAATGTCCCAGTCCCTCAAAGGACGTACCATCACTTCCATTCATGTATGCACAGAAGGCTTCCACAAGCAAAATTCACACCTGTTTTCGGTAGTTGACAAGGTCCAAGAGTTACCAGAGGAGGGCTACTGTATATCTTGATCCCTTTTAAACCCTTCTAAGTTTTATAAAATAGCCGTTGATCTACATAGCTCCTTTTTGGGATAGGAATTATAATCTTTTGTCTATGCATAGAAGCTTCTGGAATGTTGTTCTGGAACAGCCTTTCCCAACCAGTGTGCCTCCAGATGTTGTTGGACCACAACTCCCATCAGCCTCAGCCAGCATTACCAATGGTCAGGAAAGATGGGAGTTGTGGTCCAACAACATCTGGAGGCACACTGGTTGAGAAAGGCTGTTCTGGAATATATGCAACAAGATGAAAGAATGGGGACCAGAGAAAATATAACCCTATGAGGACGTTCTCACCTTACACAATTGTTAATATTGTACAGGTGGGACAAAGAGAGGTCCCATTGGCTGGCCTGGCCCCCACAATTACATACCCACCATTTCCCATCCCCATACCACCCATGCAATGTGGAGCAAGTCTAAATAAGAAGTCTAATACATGCATAACCCCCCCCATTGTGATATAGAACCTTACATTATCAGGGTTCTGCCTCATGGGAGGAATAATTTCTGTGTGCAGGGAGAAAAGGTTCTCCACTTCATACCCCCCCCAAAAAAAAGCATGGACAGTGAAGGTTGGGTCATAATGGCAGGGTGGGGCCCCACTCTTCTTCTAGTGCAATGTTAACTGAATAAGGGGATAATGCCTGACTAGGGCTTGTCTTTAAATTAATGTCAGCAATGTGCTGATATGATCAGATAGACATTCTGGTGGCATGAGTCAATTTCTGATTCAGAGCCATTTCATAATTAATATTCATGGATCCAGGTGTATTTCAAGATGACTACACATATCACAGACAATTTGCATTGTTATATACACAAGGGTCTGTGAGGCTAGAAACATCTTCAGAGGCTTTCTTGGTCTATTCACAAGAATATTACCACAGTGCATTAAACCTGCAGGTACTCAGGTGATCCCTGTGGAAGCAGGCAGAAATGGTTTATTTCTACCGGCATATCAGTTGTGAAGGCCTGGCTTACACTAGTAATGCTGATGAATTTCATGTGAGGGGGAACCTAGAAGGAAAACAATTGCCCATTGCCCCTTTCTTGCCTTCAGTTGTCAACACACACATCCTGTATGAAGGGGGATAATTCTGTTCTTTTTCATATTGTTTGACAGTCAGACAACTTTTATTGGTTGGCACTCATGAATGGTCTTCTTCCTTGATTCATCATTTAGATCTTCTATTTTTATTGTGTTTCATTCTGTAGTGTCCTTTAGTACATTGTTGGAGAAACAGTAACCAAATATTCTGAGACATCTGCAATCCATGCTGAATGTTGGATACTATTTCAATAAACTGCTTTGTTTAAGAGAACCTGTGTTCAATCTTTAAGCTGGATTTTAGACTTCAAGGACACAAACCACACATTCAGTGACCATTGCAGCCACCACACACACACTGATATCTTGCCCAGAGACTCTAGTTCAACTGTTAATTGTTCCTATTTTCATTCTTCCCATAATTCTGAGGAAAAACACACACAAAATGAGTTACAGAATGGTATACATTTCAGTTTATTGGTGCTACTAAATAAACAAAGAATACACTCTTTAGATGTACAGTTTAGTAGCACTAATAAAAGTTGAGATGTTTTCAGTGAATGTGTAATTTTAAATCTCCCCAGTTTCAAAAATGCTCACATTCATTACAGAAATACAGTTTCAGGGATAAGGTGAAATCTTGAATTAGTTATGATAAGTACACCACAGGGGTGCTTGTCACCAAAATTCTAATAGATGGCTCTATTATTCTTATTATCATTTTTTACTGTCAGTCATTTCTGTGCAAATGATTTCCATCCCTCTGTGGACCTCAAGTATATGAACAGTGTCTGCTTTTTCCACTTACCATTCTCAAAGGTCTAGTTAAAGCAGGTAGCCTTGAATGTAGATATCAGAATTCACAACTCAAAATCGTATGGTATGAAAAATAATATGCCCCCAGGGCTTTGTGAGCAAGTAGAATAAGAAACTTAAACCAGGGATTAATGCATTTTTGGAATGTTCAAATAAATTACTAATTACTGTAGAGTCTTTATACTGAGTCAGCATCTTTAGCCTTATAATATCCCTTTTTAAGTAACCTATATTTAAACTGTGCATTACAATATACAAGTTTCATCAAGTGAAAAATTATTAAACAGAAAAGTTCAAACTTACTTAAAAGTATTTCTTTCTTTTCCATAAATGTCTACTTTTCTAAAATGCTAGCTCCATTTTCACACTGATCTGTCATTAGCAGCAGGTTATAAAAATGCCTCTGATTTATAGCAATTCATAGACTTTAATTCAGGAATGAGTGACCTGTGACCCTCAAGATGTTTTTAGACACCAACTCCTATCAACCCTGACCATTAGTATTTAACAACATCTGGAGGATCACAGGTTCCCCATCTCTGATTTAACCCTTTAAACCCGCCTCTTCGTTCCTGTTCCCATATTTGATATGGCACTGTTAAGTTGCAATCATTTGAATGCAGCTGTCCAAGGGTGCTGAGTTCCTCACAAGATCAATCCAGCTGGGTAGCAAGACCCATGTTTAAAGCATGATCCTTCAGAAGTATAATTTAAAACTGCCGCTGGTTTCAGATACAGAGATGAATAACAAATGAAATTGGTTCAGCATGGCAAACCTTTTGAGTTCTATTCCTAGCTTTTTGTGGTCCAAGTCAGAAAAGGCCATTTTATAGGCTTTTGTGGTAAAGAAAAGGAAGTGTGTGCTCTAAATGGTCAATATTTCCCTCACAAAAGTCTTGTACTAATAGTGCCCTCCAAGGTCAGCCATTACAGAGACCTTGTAATAATAATTCAGATTTAGTATGCTCACTATAGTTGGTGCTTACAGGACTGAAGCTTGAACTATTTCCTTCCTTAGCTTTTCTGACCTAGTGCTGCATATCCAGCTCCTTGGATGTCACCAGTGTAACATGACTGTCACTAGAATTTTGCTGTAGTAACATCTGAATTCAGCTTCCACATGGATTTGGAAAATTGTATGGTAATCCTTGTCAAAGCCTTGGCTCCCTGATATCTAGCAGAACTTGTATGGATATTTACCACACAAACTCAAATGTGAAGCTCATTCCACACACTACTGAAGTTGCATGGACCCCAGATGCATGATGACAACCACTATGGTTTCCTTTTAATGGTCTCTTACTTGGTCAAGTCTAGTGCAATCTTCACAACAAGTTCTACTACTGAATGCAAAACTATCTGTTGTGACACTGTCCATATGGCTTAACACTACCTTGAGTGTAGGAGACCATAGTAATGAGGATATGGGGCTACTAAGGAAGGGAGTTCCTGAAAGCATCTTGCACCAAAACCTGGAGCAAACACTGAAGCAGTGTCCTGAAAACAGGAAATTATCAGTGATGAAAATGTGGAGTTGAAAGGAGGAGGAGCCAAGAAGAAAGTTGGTCTGCGACAAAACCTTGCACAGAACTAGATTGTGACCTATTGGCAGGCAGGAAGTGTGCAAGTAAGCAATGAACTAGGAATGGATGGATCACTATTTCTGGTCCATGTCGACTTTGCACATGTTTATTCAGAAGTCCTTTTCATCCCATTTCTCCCTGTGCTTGGTTTCTGATGCATTCCTTTTTCCAATTTGTTTTTAAATTCACTTTGAAATCATCAATTGTGTGAGTTATCGATCTACTTTCTGTGTGAGCTCTTCAAATGTGTATTCCCTTTCACTGATGTCAATTAGGTGTTGATTGTAACTGATAGACAGAAAGCCACAGGGAGGAATGAAGTGTTGATTGTAAGCAATGGAGGGGGGAAGACACTGACTTGATTATCTGCCTCAATCTGTCTGCAGTACATTTGAAAAGGAATGTAAACAGGCAATTATTACAGAGTTCAGAATAAAGATACTAGTGCCAACTCATGAATAAATAGCAAGGATAATATCAATAATTCTGTGCAAATATACATGTATATATCTAGATATAGATATAGATACAAATGTATATCAGATGAGATAGGAAAAATGAAAAGATATCAAAGGAAAAAGGAATCAGATTATTAAAGACCACCAGGGGCCACACTTAAAAACAAAAGTAAAAAAGGAGAGGATTCCATCCCTACAGAGAAGTGCAAAATCCAAAGGGTAAATTACATTCCAATCAGTATATTAGTCTGGGAGGGAAGGAGAAGGACAGTTTGCTTCAAAATGTGGACCAAAGTTTTTCTCTATCCCTACAAAAAACATAAAATCATAAGAACATAAGAAGAATGTTGTATCAGATCAAAGGCCTGCCTAATATGCAGCATCCTCTCTTCCACAGAGGCCAACCAGATGCCTATAGGAAGTCTGCAAGCATGAGGGCAATAGCCCTCTCCTGCTGTTGTTCCCCAACTGGCATTCAGAGGTGTGGTGCCTCTAATTCTGGAGATAGCGTATAGCTATCATGACTAGAAGCTATTACTTATCGTGATGAAATTGTCCAGTTGCCATTTAAAGCCATCTAGTTGATAGCCCTCATCACATCTTGTGCAAGCAAATTCCATTGGTGACCTATGTAGTGTATGAAGAAACACTTCCTTGTGTCTGTCTTGAATCTCCCACCTTTCAGATTCTTCAAATGACACTGGGTTCTAGTATTAGATGAGGGAGGGAGAATTATCTCTATCCTCTTTCTTCACCCTGCATGGAAACTGGGAGGATGGTGGATTGTGACCAGGGAGCCAAGAGGTAGACCTAGATTAGCTACATCTAGAGTCTAGAGCCTAAGATGGAAATTATATCCATTGTGGCTTCTGCTGTCTCTACAGCAGTGACTCTGCTCTTTGCTTTGACTTAACCTTTCATATAAAATCTACCAGCAAAACTTTGAACCCTGATCTCTACATCCTGATTCCATCAACTTCCCTTCCAGGGCTGCTGGACTACTTGCATCATCCACAGGTTGTCCAACCTCACCTCAGACCTCAAGAGGAGAAAATGGGAGCTAGCCTACCAACACATTCTAAAGTCCCATTCCTTCCCCAACTTCACCTCAGACCTCAAGAGGAGAAAATGGGAGCTAGCCTACCAACACATTCTAAAGTCCCATTCCTTCTCCAACCTCACCTCAGATCTCAAGAGGAGAAAATGGGAGCTAGCCTACCAACACATTCTAAAGTCCCGTTCCACACCAATCCTGTCTTCGTACCACTTTCCCACCACTTTTTTTCCTGTCTCTGTTTTAAACGGTATGGGGTCTCTGAATCTTGACATGGCTTAAGGCCTCAGCATGTCTTAATCTGGCCCTGTCTATAGCATTATGACCTGGCAAAGCAGTGAAAGGGGGTTATTTCACATATTGGTTTGAATCAACTGGCCAGTTGCTTGTCTGCAGGCATCTGTTACTGTTATATAGCAATAAAACATATAATTATGTTTTGTTATACATTTTCTGCTTGCGCCTAAAGCTTTTGTTGCTTTTGATATTTTAACTGCCATGCTACTTGCTATTACTATTGTTATTTCACATATATGTGACAAGTGATAACGGGTGCTCTAAATAAAACCAATCAGACTTTAATAAAGTAGTCTTCAACCTCCATTTCTGTGTCCAGCACAATGAACAATCAAGCGGTTTCGCAGGGAAGGAGTCTGATACACTGTTGCCCATTAACAACATGACTTGCATTAGTAATTCAGTTCAATTCAGGAATAACTATGGCTTTTACATTATACATTTCACAAGTTGTGCATTTTGTTCTGCTTGGTGCTGCTAAATTCAATTAAAGAAGAAATTTCTCATGAAAGCTATTCTCCTTCTCAGATCTTCTATACGGTTTCAAGATTCTCCCCATTAAACATGGACTCTGATTACCTCTATTATTTTGCAGAAGCTGTAGGGGCATTCATCCAGCAGAAAGATTGCTTATATTTATTAATATTGGGCCATTTTTCTTTCCATTCCACTGATAACAAGCAGTGAACATTCTGGCCTATAAATCAGTACAAACTAAAGTATTAGTGTCAGTCTCCCAAGAGTTAGGATCTGGATTTCACTTAGCATCTACTGCCAATCTAGAAAATAACAAAACCAAACCATATCTTTTCTTTGCCCCCTCCTCTCACCCCTACAGAACAACAGATGGCGATAGATTGTTGGCACTAGTCCCAGCTTTTATGAGAAAGTTGTATGCACTTGGCAGTGACGCCTTGTGATTTTTTTTCTGGCTATGCTAAGAGTGTGGTAGGAATGACAGGGTTTTCAATTCCTGCCTTCAGCTCCCTGCTTAGTAACTCTTTAGAACAGCCTTTAGCTTTCCCTGCTGTTGAACATCTATTCTTTCTTTCCCTTCCTTTTTTGTTTCTGTCAATATTTATGAATATATCAAACAATGGTTAAACATGGAGCTAGTTTCACTGAGTTTGAAAGGAATTGCTCACTGATACAGCAAAAATAGATCCACACAGGAGCCTAACTTCGTACTAAAGATGCTGCTTTTACCATCATAACAGATTTTCAAGGTCCACACTTCTTGCTCAATGGTAGCTTCCAATCCGCTGTTTTCCATTCACACAAGTAGGATGCAAGTAGGATCCTCTGGGAAGGATTAGTGTTGCTGTTTCTTATGGCCCCGTCCTCTAATTTTACATGTTTACTCCCTCCATTTGTTCGGGCTTCAAGGCTGAAGCCAGGAGAGTGCCTCACCATGCAATTGACAAGAAACAATGAAACTAACTAGGCCACCCCTCCCCTTCTCACAATGAAAGCATCCCAAGGACAAGGCTGGGGGAGAAAGGGGGATTAGATACTCTGGAAATGGAGCCCATTGCTTGCAAATAATAAACTCATTTGATCAAAATAATAACGTGGAGACAGGGAGGAAGGTGGTTGTTTTTTAAAGTGGCTCCCGCTGGACAAATTTCTGTTGAAAAATATTAAATATTATTGTGGAATAAAGTGGCACTGACTTAAATTGTTGATGGGGGAAGAGGTGCGATTGGGTGGGTTGCCCACACCTGCTCCCTTCTGCTGCAGCTTCCTGTTATGAAATCACCAGGCAAGTCTAGGTGAGAAGCCCAGTAACCTGAGACAGAGCCCCACAATACCCTGTTGCGCTTGTTCAGCCTCCTCAGCACTGGTGGCTAGGATTGATTTGCAAGCTGATCCTTCTGTTTTCTGAGTGATTTAGACTAATTTTTCAAAGTTCTCTCTCCACCTCCCCCTTTCTGGTCCAGGGTTTACTTTGAAAATGGGAGAGAGCAGCAGAAGTTGCTCTTCAGCCCAGAGGATATGAAATGAATGAAGGGAGGAGGAGGGAGTGGGTGTGGAGAGGGGAACAATTGACACATCCACCTAAGAGCATCAGAGCAAAGTGTCTGCAAGCCCTAGAGATATGAAGTGGAGACATTTTTTCCTTCCCCTTTCGGATTATATCAGGACTGAGTTAATACGTGCCTGCAACATCATGTGAACCGTGCAAACTAAAAGAGGGTGCAAGTAGCACCAGATACACAGGAAATTGCCGTGTAGATAAGTCCATGTGGATAAGCCTCTGGGCCAAAAGAGAAAACTATTCTAGCATCTGACACTTCATAACAGGAATTGGAAAAAGGAGCAGCAATGTAAGCAGTAGCAACAGTGATGCACTGTGAGATGATCCAATGGTTCTGAAGATTTTCCCTGAAGCATTTGGTTTAGCTTTCTTTCATGAGTCATTGTTCAGCATCGTATCTGCTCTCTGCTTATGGCGCATTATGTCTGCATTATTCAAGTGAACTTAGTCTGGGGAGAAGGACTTGATGGATAGATTGGCCTTCCTCATTGTAGGGTGCTGGACCAGAGGCAGAGTTGTAGGTAGGGTGGACCATTGGGTGCTCTACCCCAACTGGAGAACTGATTCTTCTCACTTAAGATTTTTTTTAAAAAAAACAAAAAAACCAACAGCAACAGCATTTTATATGTATGGTTGATAATCAGCCAAATTTGGTGATGCTGGAGTGAAACAGGTGGGGAGATGTGGGGCTGAAATGTACAACCTGCTCTGCTCCCCCCCCCCAAAAAATTGTGCTTTTCAATTCAGAAACATTTCAGCCACATGAGAAGTGACTTGCAGTGAAGCACAGAAAGAGGGAAGAATAAAAGACTCTTCCCTCTTTCAGTAATCTGTTATGGCTGCTTTCCCTGCACCTTGTGGCAATGTTTGACAATGCAGAGATGGCTGACAGAGGTGGAACCACCAGATCTCCATCTCTTTCAGACCATGCTGTGCTACAAGTTGCAGCCCAGCAAGAGCTGGAAGAAAAAGAGTTCTCCACCTCCTTCAGCTATGTGTCATAGGTTCAGCACAGGGTGCAAGAAAGGGGCAGTGAATGTGTTATTTTCCTCTTGCCCTCAGTGCCATGAGCAGACTTTGTCATTCTTTGTCATCAAACCACCATGAAAAAGTGGCTTTCATGGCAAAAATAAAAAATCTTGTGGTTGCTGGTGCTCCACATTCTTAGATTCTATCTAGTTCAGGATGGACTCTTCAGGTTGCTATTGCTTCCATCATGCTTAAGATATAATGCAATATATTTCCTGCTTTTGGGGAGGGGGGAATCAAACCTTGTAGACTGTATATTACAAGATTTATAACTTTAGCTATCAGGAGCAGCTCACCCAGTGGGGCAGCCAATAGCCTCCTTGCAGAGGCATTGAGGAGGATGAGTGAAGCTGCAGCATGATCAGGGCTGCATGGTGAAAGAGCCAGACTGACTCTGCCAGTATGTCCAGGCAGGCTTGACCTTGCTACCAACTCACCTCTTTCTTTCCTGGCAAGCAGAAGAAATCCTACTGCCAGAGCCTTTTGCTGCAACCCCAGCAGGTGAGCCATGCCTGTTAGTTATGAAACAATCTCCTTTGCTTCCTGCCTAATAGCCCTCTTCATGGATTCAACATAAATGCACATTTACTTTTTTCACTTTATTTATACCCCACCTTTGCACCATGGAGCTCAAGGCAGGTGTGACAGCTTGGTACTTTTTATCATATTATTTCTATGTGTAAGATCCTTACATTATCTAAGGTAGGATCCATGCCACTTAACACCTTATATAGTGAAAATATATGTTTTTCTTATTCTTTTAATCTCCATAGCCACCATTTATTTCTAAATATTTCCTTCTTTACATATTATCACACAGTGGCCAAGTTTAGATTTTGGGGAAAACAGACCAGGTAACCTCAATTTGAAAGTCAAATAAATATATTATTTATTAAAATTTATATCATATAATAGGATCATTTGCAGATTAGATGTTAAATGATACTGTGCAGTGTTTACAATGACCTATTTTCTTGCCTAATTCTAAGTAGGGCTGTGCACTGACCACAAGATCTGGTTTGCACCATATTTGGTGTTTCAGGAAACAGACCATCTTAGTCAGAGGCAGACATTCTTACATTTAAATTTATACTGCACTTATATAACTTTAACTTGATAGTATTCTTGCTTCTCTACAGCAGCAAAAATAGTTCTTCCCCCCCCTCCCAATTGTATCCTCACAACTCAGAATAATAAAGAATAAACTCAGAACAATTGTAAGTACGGTTCCATGGCAAGCGACCCTAATGAGAAAAGGAGTCCAAGAAGGGTGGGAGTTTCTAAAAAAGGAAATTCCAACAAGGAAAAAAGGGGGAAAACAGCAGAAGAAGGCAATGTGGCTTTACAAAAAGCTTAGAGATGACCTGAAAACAAAAAAGGACACATACAGGAAGTGGAAAGAAGGCTAGGCCACAAAGGAAGAGTACAAACGGAATTGCAGGGATGGCGTGAGGAAGGCTAATGCTGAGAATGAGCTGAGGTTAGCGAGAGATACTAAAAGCAACAAAAAAGCTTTCTTCAGGTACGTCCATAGTAAAAGACAGAGAAAAGGAATGGTGGCACAGCTACTCAATGAGGATGGCAAAATGATAACAGATGACAAAGAAAAGGCAGAAGTGCTCAATTCCTACTTCGGCTCAGTCTTCTCCCAGAAAAGGGTCTGTGACCCTCCCAGGAAACAAGAAGTACAAGGGGCAGGATAGGAGCTTGAGATTGATAGATAAATGGTCAAGTAATACCAAATCACTTTGAATGAGTTCAAATCGGCAGGGCCCGATAAACTGTATCCTAGAGTATTGAAGGAACTGGCTGAAGAACTCTCAGAACCGCTGTCTATTATCTTTGAGAAATCATGGAGGACTGGTGAAGTGCTGGAAGACTGAAGGAGAGCTAATGTTGTCCCTATCTTCAAAAAGGGCAAAAATGAGGAACCAAGGAACTACAGACCAGTCAGCCTGACATCAATCCCTGGAAAAACTCTGAAGCAGATTATAAAGCAGTCAGTCTGTATGCACCTTGAAAACAATGCAGTGATTACTAGGAGCCAACATGTTATGAAGAACAAATCCTGCCAAACTAATCGTATCTCATTTTTGGTCAGGTAACCTCCCTTGTAGACTGTGGGAATGCTGTGGACATAATATATCTCGACTTCAGCAAAGCTTTACACAAAGTGCCCCATGATATTCTGATTAGAAAGCTAGCTAAATGTGGGATGGATGGAACAACTCTCAGGTGGATCCACACTTGACTGCAGAATCATACTCAAAGAGTGCTTATCAATGGTTCCTTCTCAAACTGGGCGGAAGTAACAAGTGGGGTACCATAGGGCTCGGTCCTGGGCCTAGTGCTCTTCAACATTTTTATTAATGACTTGGATGAGGAGGTACAGAGTATGCTTATCAAATTTGCAGATGATACAAAATTGGGGGGCAGAGCTAATACTGTGGAAGACAGAAACAAAATTCAAAGGTATCTTGATGGGCTGGAGCATTGGGCTGAAAACAACAGAATGAAATTCAACAAGGATAAATGCAAAGTTCTACACTAAGGAAAAAGAGACCAAATGCACAGTTATAAGATGGGGGATGCTTGGCTCAGCAATACGACATATGAGAAGGATCTTGGAATTGTCATTGATCACAAGCTGAATATGAGCCAATAGTGTGATGTGGCTGCAAAAAAGGCAAATGCTATATTAGGTTGCATTCAGAAGTATCGTTTCCAAATCGTGGGAAGTATTAGTTCCCCTCTATTCAATACTGGTTAGGCCTCATCTTGAGTACTGAGTCCAGTTCTGGTCTCCACACTTCAAGAAGGATGCAGACAAACTGGAACAGGTTCAGAGGAGGGCAACAGGGCTGAAGAGAAGACTGAGGGGACTGAGGGGAGATATGATAGCACTCTTCAAGTACAAGAAAGGTTGTCACACAGAGGAGGGCCAGGATCTCTTCTTGATTGTCCCAGAGTGCAGGACACGGAATAATGGGCTCAAGTTGCAGGAAGCCAGATTTCAACTGGACATCAGGAAAAACTTCCTATTAGAGACATATGACAATGGAACCAATTACCTAGAGAGGTAGTGTGCTCTCCGACACTGGAGGCATTCAAGAAGCAGCTGGACAGCCATCTTCCAGGAATGCTTTGGTTTGGATTCCTGCATTGAGCAGGGGGGTGGACTTGATGGCGTTATAGGCCCCTTCCAACTCTACTAGTCTATGATTCTATGAACTACCCTGTGAGGTAGGTTGGGCTAGGATTGAGTGAGTGACTCAAGGTCACCTACTGAATTTTGATGGCAGAGTGGGGTTTTGAAGCTGGGTTTTTCCATTCCTAGTTCAACACTATTATCAGTGTTGAACTAGCTAATTCCCTCACCCAAAATTACATACACACACACACATACACACAATGTATGCAGAGCTATCCCCACTGAAAAATATATATGCATTGTTTGCTGAACCATTCCTCATTTAAAGACCTGTGTGAGTGTAAGTTACTTGTTAAATCTGCCAAGATGTACTATTGCCACTGTCTATAGATTCTAATTCATGAGACTCCTAGAATGTATGTATGTGTAACACATGTCTACTCAAGTTTGCTAACATCTCCACCCACTCCACTTGTTACATATTAGAATCAGAGGGAATGGCCAACATGATTTGCAGTTTGGAGGTCATCAAGGGCCACAGAGGAAGAAATATTTCAGATTAACATGAACAAGAAGAAACGTTTTAAAATGTTAGATAATATCACACACATGCATTTTTCCTGTCATGTTTATTTCCATAATGATATCAGCAAAGCACAAACTTGCAACAAGAATGCTAGAATGTATAGAGAAGGCCTACCTCAGTCTAGAGATGAGCAGGAAATTTGATTTAGTTCACCTTTCAAGCTAAATCTATCAAATCCATACTTTCCGAAACAATATGAGCACCAAAACACTGCTACCCTTCAAAATCCATACTTCTTCAAATTTTGCAGTGCATCAACCAACCAACATTTACAAAAATGAATATGGTAAGAGAAAGTGTGCATAACAATGAATATGAGTGAAAATAGCAAACATGCATTATATGATGAGAAATTGCTTGCAAAATGTGTTTATTAGGAGAAATTAATGCTAAAATGCTGAAGAATTTTCATGAAGATTTTTAAAAATAATAATAAATTGCTGCAGAAATGTGAACAACTGAATTTAAGATTGGCAAAAGGAGAAACAGGGAGAACTGAAACTGACAGATCTTTCCATCCATAGCTCAGTCACAGCCTTTCTGGACCCATATTACTCATTTCAGCAGGAATGGCTGGTGGGGAGGGGCAGCACCACAGACCTCACCTCTTGGCTGCAGTGTCACCGTCACATGCCAGGAAGATGCACAGGTAGGCCGGTGGTGAGGTTGGAGGATTGTTACCACTAGCACCAGGTGTCCAGGCCAGGTATTCAATGACTTAGGTTCCAATGTGATTTCAGCTCCCAGGACTCACAAGCCCTGACGTTTAGTAGCTCTGAGAAAGGTCACAGTTAGAGGCAACAGAATACCCCTACCTTGGAGCTTTCTAGTCTGGTGTCCTGAAATGACATGCTCCTTGTAGAGTAGATGGTATGCATTGTTTATGGGGGAAGAATACAGGTTTGTATGGGAAGAATCCTCCCCTGTGCCCAAGTCTGCCTAGGATTCTAGCCTCATAGGCATGGATGGCAGAAAGGGATAGGATGCGGAACGGTGGTCTTTCCCCACCCTGATTAGTCAAGCCCTAGGCTTGAGATTACTGTCATGCTGTATGCTGGTCCTTGGCTTCCCAGGAGGTGTATAGGGTTTTGGGGGGAGGAGGAGTATTATCTAATTTGCCCAGGTATGTCATAACTCAAGGAGTGGTGTCCATCTTGATTGCATGATATACAGTATGGATCCTATCTTGGGCAAGAGAAAATGCCACATCATGGGGTTGATTAGATTTTGCTTCTGAATCAACCTTTTCTTTAGCCAATTTTGTCAGTACCTACACTGTTACAACATACTTAGGCAGAGAGCCATAGACAGGCTGCCTTGCTCTGGAACTCATATCAATGTGTAAGGGGGGGATGTCTACCTGGTCTTCCTAGTCTAGTATCTGGAGAGTGGGCTGCTATAGGCTGCCATGTTACAGTTGGGAAGAAGCCCATAAACCAAGGGTGGGGAACCTGCAGCCCTCCACATGTTGTTGGATTCCAACTCCCATCAGCACCAGTCAGCATGGTCAATGGTCAGGGAAGATAGGAGTTGTAAAACAACATCTGGAGGGTCACAGATTCATCGTCCTTGCCATAAACAACACAGTTGTGATGTGGATATTTCTTTCTTGGTTTTTATAATTTGGACATTCTAAAAACAAATCCGCTAACATGTTGAACATTTAGATGAAACACAGAACAGCTTGGCCTTGGAAATCCTGGCTAAATTTTTCCAATTTATGAAAATAACATTGTTTTTAATTGACTTGAAGCCACTAGAGTATGTCATTATGTTACATCCTTACAAATGGGCTTCCTTATGACAGTGCCAACCATGTTAAGCTATGGTATTCCAATTTTAACTTTTTCTAATTGATTGAACACCATTTTATAAAAGATGAAAGAAGATGTACTCCAGTGAGAATGCAGTCAAACGAGTCAATGGTATCTGTGCTTCTAGAGGATTTGACTAATCCCTTTCTTATCTATGGTTTCACAGAGTCTGCATATATTTTAATGTTCTGATGAATAAGTAGTTACCTGGCTAATACTGACAGAAAAATAATTGTATTTGGGGCTGGTTTTATTTCTCTTTTTGTAATGTTATCCTTGTAATTAAAAATATTGATGGGCAGGATTTGCTTATTTAACAGGTCAATCCAACTGCCTCTGCTCAAAATAAAGTTCTGTTGAGTTCAATGTGACTTAACAGGAATTATTCCAGTTTTATCATCTCAACCCCCTGTATGGTAGGTCAGGCTCAGAGATAGTAAGCTTTTTGTATGTTCTCATTGATTACATTGGTTACATGATAGCTATGTTCTACCTCCACTGTCAGAGGCAGTATATGTTTGAACACAAGTCGCTGGGAATCACAAATGAGGAAAGTGCTTTTGCACAAGTTCTGCTTGTGTGCTTCCCATGAGCATCTGGTTGGCCACTGTGGGAACAATATGCTGGACTAGATGAACCTTTGGCCTGATCCAGCTGGGCTGTTATGTTCTTACCCAGTTTCATGGTACAGTGGGTATCTGAAACTAGGTTTCTCACGTTAATTAACACTATCTATCTATTAAACTGCAATCAGAAATAGTTTGTCTAAAAATGCATTAATGTTATTAAAACATCATTATTCATTTCCACATAGAATTAGTAATGGATAAACAGTGTGGAGCCTTGAATGAGATTAGCTCAGAATGAGCCAAGCTATTTCCCATCCAAATGGCTTATTTCTGAGATAATTCAATTTGAGTTCCAAGCTCTTCATGCCCAGCCAGCCTCCCAAACTGCAGCCACCCAACAATGCTCTCCTAAATCCCTTTTCCCCATCCCCTTCTACTTAATTAATTTCTGCTACTGCTCCAGAATAAGGAGCAAGCAGGAGGGGAGGAAGTGAGAGAGGTCTCCCCCTTGCCCCTCCTATACCTGACATGTGGCATTAGCAGTGCCATGAAAAATGGGTTAAGGGATAGGGGGACTATGTTGGTGGGGGTTTGTGGATTGGCTGTATGGGTGGTCAAAGGAAAGTTGTTGAATTTTCTAAGACTAATCTGAGCTGGAGAGAAATTGGGAGGTTATGATATCACCCTGCATTATAAGATCCCATCATCCTTATTTACAAGCCTGGAAATGGGCATCTCTGCAACCTCTCTCCTTAGAATTAAATATGAGGGAAGCTTAACTGGTCCCATGTCCATAGATACTTTGTTTGGACCAATCCTTGGTGAACATGTGTCCCAAGAGCAGCTTCTGTGTGGCTATGTGAGGGCATGAGCTTCCTTTGAACGGCTCGCAATAAATTTTGGGAGTTACTTTGACACATATTGGGAGACAATGGAAATTGTGATTCCAACCTTGCTTTGCTCAAGTCCTTGAATGAATGCTATACCATCAAAACATTACGAATGCTGATTTATGAGTAAGACATTGGCAAGCAGGTAATAGACCAGCAAACTGTCAGAGTCCTAGAACATATGAATCACCCTGCAGCGTTCTGTATATTCACAGTCCCTTGTATAAAATATCATTTATCATGTTGAGATTGTACCTACTATCTCATGAACCAATTTCTCCATAAGTATATTTTATATCTGTGACTATTTTTGTATATTACACATTTAGAAATCATTTATCTTTTTACATGATGCCACAATCTCAATATGCTGTCATTCTTTTAATTACATACTGTTTATTACATACTGTTTCTTATTTGAGAGAGCCAGTGTGGTGTAGTGGTTAAGGTGTTGGACTATGACCTGGGAGACCAGGGTTCGAATCCCCACATAGCCATGAAGCTCACTGGGTGACCTTGGGCCAGTCACTGCCTCTCAGCCTCATGAAAACCCTATTCATAGGGTCGCCATAAGTCGGAATCCACTTGAAGGCAGTACCTTTACCTTTTTTTTTTCTTATTTACTAGGAGAGATTATTGCCATTGAAAGTTCCTCTTTGTTTCTTTGCAAGCTATCTTGCTGAGTAGCAAGTGCTGTGTCAACACCACAACGCTTTTCCTTGGACCAAATGATATTTAAAATTCAGAATGTCACTTCCTTAGGTGATTTTCTGGGATAATTAAGCCATTATCTTTTAAAAATAATAATAACAGATATTTCACAGAGCAATCCTAGTTGTCATCAGCTGGCAAGAGCCGCTCCAGTGGAAGGGGCCGAAACATTTAGCTGCCATTCAGGAGCTGCTGGGAGGAGAGGATGCTGGCTGCACTGAGAGCATGCAGAAGAATGAAACAAAATGCATGTTTCCTTCTGCCACACTTTTTCCCAGTATAGTATCTGTTAGGACTGGGGGGGGCACAGGATGGAGCTGAACGAGAGCTGGAGGTCGTGGAAGTCCCCCTCCTCTCAGCCTCTCCCCAACATGCCCCCAGAATGCCCACTTTGGGGTCCTTGCACCAGCTTCCACCAGATTTCCTACACCAAGCTAGGCTTCTCCAGTGGATCTCTGGCAGAGCCAGGTTGGGCGGCTGCACCATGGCTGTGCTGGGAGGGGGGACTTCTGCCAGCTCCACTCAGCCCGGCATATATACCACTCAGATTGTGCTCTTAATCGCACAGAATGGTATTGTGCTGGGCTTAGCCCACAAGGCAGAATTTTCAGTTTCATTATTTATTAAATGAATTGTTTAATGTATTATTTATTGAATGTATTATTTATTAAAATTATTATTAAGTTTATCATTTATTAAATTGATTATTTATTAAATATATTTAAACTTATGTCTTCCACTTCCTTCCGAAGGATTGCAGGCCAGCAGTAACATAAAGGGGGAAATGGAGCAGACCTGGGAACCCTATTAAAAAAACCCAGTCCATGTGTCAGCCCAATGAATGGCGTCTGAGGAGTATCGTGACTGCTGGTCCCACAGAGAACATTGACTATTCCATCCCATGCTCCCATATTGAGCAAGAATGTCTGCAAAGTGACACCTGCACACAAGTAGCTGCTCATGCACGAGAGCTCCATACAGCTTTCCTATCAGGTGAAGTTTCCCTACAAGTGCCAATATGAATATGGGTGCTGGGTGGGGAGGCAGGGCCAGCAACACAATCCCACTCCACCTTCTATTTGGATGGCCCTGCGCATGCATGAAAAAAATGCTTTAGTTAAGGGGTCTACTCCTAAGTACCCTTACTAAGAAAGAAGCCTCATTCAGCACTTTGAAGTAAGAATGCATAGGATGTGCTGCATGATAAACATAGACAACATAGGAAGGCATACGTTTACAAACAAGAGACTATCCCCACCCCTTGGAAACATAAGAGAATTGCAGTCTGGAACCACTCCATTCCTGTCCTTCAGTTTATTGCTAGATTTAAGAGATGCAGACAGGGACTCTCTTGTGTACTTACAATATCCCTATTCTAACAGCAGGGATCAGTACCTGAGCCTCCCGTTACACATTGCCCTTCCCCACCTGACTATTCCAGTTTATTTACAAAAGTGACAGTGTATTTAATCAGAAAAGCACATCTTATAGAATAGCTGCACCTCATATACATCTAGCAGTGTTTGCCGTCTGAATAGGCAATTAAGGAGGGGAAGGACTGAAAGGAAGCCAGTGCACACTTTGTATTCATGCCCTACAATGATATCCCTGTGCACTGGAGTCAAGGCTCGTGACCTACAGTGAAATATTTAGCTTCTCTGACCTTTTCAGACATTGTTCTACAGACAAATAATGCCTGTAAGTTAGAGGGATGTCATCATGACTGAAGGCTCTGCCCTGTGCATATCAATCAATGAGCAGCTGTTCATACGGAAGTATCCCTGCACATTTGCTTCAGAATCTGAAATGAGGCCATGCACTTGTGCAAGGATAAGGTTGTTTCTGTGTGCTGTTTATGGAAATGGACTGCCTTCAAGTCGATCCCAACTTATGGCAACCCTACGAATAGGGTTTTCATGGTAAATGGTATTCAGAGGGGGTTTACCATTGCCGTCCTCTGAGGCTGAGAGGCAGTGACTGGCCCAAGGTCACCCAGTGAGCTTCATGGCTATGTGGGGATTCGAACCCTGGTCTCCCAGGTCGTAGTCCAACACCTTAACCACTATGCCACACTGGTTTAGGAGCACCTGATATAGCAGTGGTATATAGCTTAGTGGTAGAGCTCTTGCAGAAGGTCCCAGGTTCAATCCCAACATCTCTAGATAGAAATGGAAAAGATTCTTCTTTGGAAGCCTAGAAAACTGCTGCCAGTTAGTATAGGCAAGAACTGACCCCCATTTTTTCTGAAGACATTTTTATCTGAAAAAATATCTGAGATTTTTATTTTCTCACTCACACACTGTTTGCACACAGCTCTACTATGAATATAGTGAAACTTTTCTGTAATGCTCAAGGCCATTTGATGATCCAGAAACACAAGTTGGCAGACACATACACCATCAGCCAGAGTAATTCTTCTCCACTTCAAACCTATTTCTAATATTCCACAGTTTTGCTCATCAATTTAATGTGTATGAAGAAAAGATTCACATTATTATGTATTACATCCCCCCCCAGCTGTCTATTGCTGCGTGGAATTAAATATTTTTTTACCCCAAGCTAAGCAGGGTCAGGCCTTGTTAGTACATGGATAGGAGATCGCCTGGGAATACTAGGTGTTGTAGGCTTAGAAGAAGGCAATGGTAAAGCACCTCTGAATACCTCTTGAAATACCATGAATACCATGAAAACCCTATGAATATTATACAGCCACGAGAGTGGCTGTATATTACAGCCAGCGTGGATTTTTCACATTCCAAAATGTTAAATTGAAAATACCCCCCATTCCATTCTGATGCTTCCCATAAGCTCATTTCAAAACAAAACCTTACAAAACGTATAGTACTGAACTCAGAAACGCTTGCTTAACAACCCTCTAAATTTTCATGGTGATACACAAAACAGTCAGAATAGAGAGTTCAAAGTGTTAAAAGAGAGAGAAAAACCAGACCCCTTTTGGACTTTTTTCTGTCAGAGTTCTCATAATCAGTTTAAATCCATTAAAAATCAGCTATGTTCACAGGGTACATGTAATCCTGTTGCTGACCTTGCCCCATACGCTGACCTTCATCTTCTGCTGTTTAAAAGTTTTTTAAATGCCTGGCTGATTTTTAATTAATTTAGGAAATTTAGTATTGAACTGAATGATAACGTTGGGCATGGTCAGTAAGAATGAACTGTCAGTGTTCTAAAAGCCAGACTCACAGCTACTTCCCTTGATTAATCAGGGGGCCACACCCATACCAGACCTTTATTTCACTTGAGAGTGATGATTTCCCCCAAATAATCCTGGGAAGTGTAGTTTATGAAGGGTGATGAGAGGAGACTCCTATTCCCCTGACAGAGCTCCAGTGGACACTGTCAGCCGCTCTGATTGAAGGTCTGTGAGGGGAACAGGGCGTCTCCTAGCAACTCTCAGCACCCTTCACTTACTACACTTCCCAGGATTCATTGGGGGAAGCCATGACTCTCCAAAGTGAAATAAAGGCCTAGTGTGGATGTGGCCAGGGACAGCTTTGGTTGAAATTTGGGTGGGAGGCTACATATGCCTGCTGTAGAATAAAAAGGTGGGGGAAATGCTGAAAAGCAATGATACTGTTCACAATGTTTTCCTTTTGGAAAAGAAAAAGGCTTCCCCTTTGCCCAGTGCCCGCCCACCCAATCTCCTCCCCTCCCCTCCCCTCCTCCTTCCCTCCCCACCCCTCTGCCAGATCAGTTTCACCTATTGTAAACATGATTGCACAGAAATAAATCCCATTGAACTCAAAACGTATGCAAATGATCAAACCCACCCTCTCTTCTCCTCTCTACTATCCCCTCCCTCTTGCCCCTTCCCTTCCCCTTCCTTTGCCCCTCCGTCCCCACCCCATCCCCTTCCAATCCCCTCCTTTCCCCTTCCCCTCATCCCCATGGTCAGTTTTCTTAAGCATGATTGCACAGGAGTAAATCCCACTGAACTCAATAAGCATGCAAATGATCAGACCTGCCTTTCCCCTCTTCCTTCCTCCCATCACCTCCCTTTTGCCTCTTCCCTCCCCCTTCCTTTCCCCCTCCCCTTCCAATTCCCTCCTTCCCCCTCCTTCAGCTCCTCTCTCCCCTCCCTTTCCTCTTCCCTCTCCTCTCCCCTACTCTTCTTCCTCCCCCATGGTCAGTTTTACCTATCCTAACCATGATTGCATGGGAGTAAATCCCATTAAACTCAATAAGCATGCAAATGATCAGACTTGCCTTTCTCCATATGTTCCCAAATTCTTCCAAGCTCCACAGGAAGTGGATTGGACTGTGAAAGACCAACCCAAATTGTGTTTCCATTTTGACAAATTTGTAGAGCAGTCCAATATCTCAGAGAGGAGGTCAGGTCTCCTGCTCCCCTGGTGCATTCACTATAGCTGCCCAATTTCTCTGCTTTTTAAAGTTTGATAGAAATATCTGTTGGCTATAGGTACATTCTTAAACTGCAAGGTTTTTTGCCTATTAGTGAATATCCAAAAGATTCATAGGGTGGCCATAAGTCATAATTGACTTGAAGGCATATAACAACAAGATAGCTCTGCATGCTGAAAATATTTCTGATGCTGCAGCAAAATACACAATCCAGCCATCTCTCATCCTATATTGAAAGCTACTACAGAAATAGAATATATATATATATATATATATATATATATATATATATAGAATTATATATATATATATAATTTGTGGAATGGGAGCTAAACAGGACTCTGCAGGAGCAAGTAAATAACAGTGCATGTTTGATTGAAGCTGTTGCCACTAAAGTGGACAGTTTAACTTAAATTCTCCCTGTTGCTTATGAGATGGAATGAATGAATCCAGATAGGGCACACACAGCACTAAAAGCTTCCTGCAGTGAAGCCTCAATGTAGCAGGTAATTGCCATGTTAGAGAAAGATAAAATGAGATAATATGTAAGGAAACATTTCTTCAATAGAAAGGTGGCAAAGCAATAAACTGGAGAGCTAACAGGATTCTACAAGCCATGAATCTATTTGCTGAGTATTCTGCTGTCACAAAGAGTAACACAATACATTATATAAAAGTTAGTGTGAAAATCCTGGTGGCAGCATCTTTGCAAGCAATCTTTAAAGGAAGAGTGGGAACAAAAGCAATAGAACTGGCAGTGAAAACTGCATAATTTGCCTCATTCTGAAATGTAAATCTGAAGAAATGTCATGTCTTTATGAAGTGTCAACTGACATCACACACATCACCTAGGGTATTTTCATGTGTGAAGTTTAAGTAGCATTTGCATTTCTCTCTTAGTACTTTTTGATGGCATCTAATGCACAGAAGGCTCTGTGGTCTGATAAAGCCTCCCAAATGGAACAGATTACTGGAGAAGGGTGAATATGCAAAAAAATCATTTCCACTGGATCAAAGACCACTGGATACAACCTTTATGTGCATCCCAATCTCTGAGCAGTGAGAATTTTCAGGGGTCCCAGCACATATCTTGGCTAGATTTCCTTGGAATGAAAGCCTCTGGAGCCTTAAGATGTTTCTTATATACAGGCTGAGCATAAGATGGAAGGCTCATACCATTAACATTCCAGCTGACCCTGTTTCCCCCATTAGGGCCACCACCAAACTGTAGGTTTTGATTCTATACAGATAACAAGACAGGTCTCTGTCTCTTTCCAGCTCTTGTCCTAAGACCTCCAGTTTAGGATTTTATTGTCTTTCACATGTTCAGTCCTTGATGACACCACTTTCAGCCAGAGGTGAGAGGAAAAGAATGCCTCTTTCTATTCATCTCCCAGAAGGATCTTTAGTTAGTTAGGTTCTGTGGCAGCTCATTGTCTTAGCTTACCTTACAAAGCAGATACTTAACAGACCTTGCTAGGCTACTTACAAACCAATGAAACTGGTTTGATCATTTTAACAGTCCCTTTTTCTTCAGACTTCGATATTACAGCTATACCTCACAAGGCTAGAAGGGACCCAGTGAGGACAGCCAGTCCAATCCCAAAATTCATTAGAAAACCTTTATTAATATCCACTTTGTGGTTGGTAACTGGAGGAAAAAAGCAAACAGAGGAGAGACATTTTTAATATAAGTGATGCTCACTCTGCTGTCTTTCTACTGACAGACAAAGACTATTTTATCTTGCCATGATGTTTAATCTTCTAGTATTTTAGCTCTTGGTGACTGGTTTTATTTAGATACCTCTTTTATTGAGTTTTAGTTTGCAATCTCACCAACCCCCCAAAGGGAAAGGATGGAGCATCATCAGAGTGTTGCAATGTCCTAATTTCTTTTGTGCCATCACCAGCCCAGCAGATCATTGGATGAGGCCATTCCTCCCCCTTCAGTTGTCCCACACTCTACCTTTAGGGCTGCAGCCTAAAAAAGCAATCCAAACTATAGGAAGTCAGCACCAGTTATGCCAGGGTAAATTATGCTGGTGTAACAGACCCCTATTCCAAACTCCATTCACAAGTGGGTCTACCGCCAGGTGAGCCAGCCTGAGCCTGGCAGAGGGAAAACAAGGCTTTAAAATAGTATTTGACTTCCAGCAACTTTTTTGCCAGCAGTCAAATGAGTCAATGGTATTTGCCAGCATAGCCTCCACTGGGTTGCCAGGTCACATGGCCAAGTTGAGCCGAGTTTAGAATGGGGTAAGTCTCCCCCGCCCCATCCCCACCCCCCATAACACCCCTTTTTGGGGATTTACATCAGCCTTTGCTCAGCTGGCTTCAACTCAGCCTGCTGAGCCTTGGCTGAGTCAGGATGGAGGTCTTATGCTGGCATATATCCGGCTGAGCCAGGATGAGGGACTTCATCTGGTGTAAACCTGGCTGAGCCTAGGCTCAGGTAGCTCAGCCAGAAATCCACCTGTTCCAGACACCAGTTATCCTGGTGAATCTTGAGTTTGGCCAGAGGGGCAGCACAGGTGGCCACTGCTGCTGACCAAGAGGGAGAGAGTTAGGGGCAAGGCATGGGTAGCTGAGCATGCTTTAGTGTGTGGTGGCAGGAGCATCAGATTGGCTACACTGTGCCAAGCACTCTGCACCTTGCCCCTCCTCCTCTCAGTCTGCAGCAGCAACCTACGGTGTTGGGAAGCCGCAAGAGTAATGGAGCCACACCTGCCCCCACCCATGTATAATATTATTGTAATCTGCTCTGAAATGTATTTGAAGGGAAAGATATAATGTAAATAATAAAAATAATCATAAATTATGTATCTCAGAATAGTATATTTATTTATGAGCAGCTCTTCTGAGCATGAAGGCAGTTCCACAACTAGCAGACCATGTTTTATTTTATTATTATTATTATTGCAGATTATTTTCCCTTCCCAACACCAAATGCATCTTCAGTGCTGCTGTTGGCTGCATAATGAAGAGGGATACGCAGCCAATCATTTGTTCCCAGCTACAGTATAGGTGATTGTGTGGGAGGATAGCTGTCTGTCAAACTAAAGAGCTGTCCTTAGAAATCTTGAAGATATAGAAGCCCTTAAGCTCTGTGGTAATTTTAAGGATTGTGCAATGCAGCAAAGGAAACTAAATGGCTGGTATTGTAATTTAAATCAGCTGGGAATGTTGACAGATTGTACTTAAACAGTCTTTTGTTGGCAGATCAATTTGCACTCCAAAGTCATGGGGAAAAACCTTCTGTTTTAATATTAATAAAGCCTAATATGTTTGACATGCAACATCAAGAAGGGTTTTTTTTTTTAAAAAAAGAACAACTATGTAACACTTTGTCTGATCATAGAATCATAGCATAGTAGAGTTGGAAGGGGCCTATAAGGCCATCGAGACCAACCCCCTGCTCAGTACAGTAATCCAACTTAAAGCATACCTGACAGGTGGCTATCCAGCTGCCTCTTGAATGCCTCTGCTGTTGGAGAGCCCACCACCTCCCTAGGCAATTTGTTCCATTGTCATAGAGTATGACAATGTTAGTTGCGAAGTTTTTTGTGATATTTAACCAAAATCTAGATTCCTGTAACTTGAGCCCATTATTCCGTGTCCTGTACTCTGGAACAATCGAGAATGCAGCAATAATGAAGAAAGTGAAGAATTAAACATAAACAAGAGCCATCGTTCTGGTATTTGCCAATTGATGTACACTTGCATCAGAATCACATGATGCAGCTTCTCCTGAACTGTTCTACTTCAGATGATCAGGAATCTTATGTCTGAATGCTATCCAATGAGGGGGAACAGAACTCTGAACATAGAAAGCTAACACCTCAAAGAATCCTTGAACCCTTCCAACTGACATTTAGTTTTCTTCGTGCATGAAATATCCTGCCCCTTGATGATCATTCAGTCACAAAATCCCCTAACTCAGGTTTGACATGGAACATTCTGCAATCCCAGAAAATCTGGGGACCATCACTCAGGGGTACAGAACATGTTTTGCATGCAGAAGTTTCAAAGTTCACAACTTTCCCATCTCCAATGAAAAGGAACAGGCCTCTGCCAAAGATTTTGACAAGCTGTTTCATGTTGGAATAGACAGTACTAAGCTAGACAGAGCAATAGTTTGACTTGTTGGTCAAGTGCCTGGTCAACAGTCCCAGAAAAGCTTAAGACTACAGCTTAGAAGTAAAAAACATGCATTGCTGGGAACAATCTTAAGTATTCTTTCCTCCTCCCCTATTCTCTTTCCCTTCCCTTGAGTGTCCAGGTCCAGAGGAAACATCTTGGTTTGTTAAACCACAGTTTTCCCCATGACTATGAAATATAATCCTTATATGAGAAAAAATGTACATCCAGCATTCACAGGCCTACATTTCCCAAGATGCTGGGGCAGACTCTCAAGGACCACTCTAGACAGGAGTACCCTCTGGCAGTATTCACTGTTGACTCCTTCTCTTCACTGCTGGTCGGCCTTTTTATGTACTGCAGGTGTTGCAACACCAATAGGTTACATCATCACACCTGGTTCTAGGGTGGCCTTGTGTCCTACTTTACAAAGGACAGACATCTATTTGAAGGGCTGTCAGAGGGCAGACCCCTGTATGAAGGCATATTCCACTGGTGCAGGGGCCAGCCATGTGACTGTTGGCAAATGTGATTATAGAGACTTTCTCTTCTGGGATATGTTCTTGAATAGTATAGGGCATTTCTCGCTTGGTCACATCATCCTGACCCCATCCGTTTTTTTCCAAAATGGCTGCAAATCTACAAAATGGCCACTATGCCTCTTTGATTCATAAATTGACATTTTTTTCAGAAACCACTGATTTTATATAATTTCTATGAGTTGTATTCAGTGTAGTGCTAAGTTGAACGTTCTAGAACATTTTCTCCCTCTCCTCGCCCTGTGTAGCTCCTAAATCTGTTCTAGGGATTCCCCGAACCCTCCAAAGCAGAATTGGAGACAGTACGAGGCATATGTGAGAGAAGGAAATCCTTTTGCACTAGCTGAAGTCATTCCATTAGCACAAGAATTTAGTTGAATACCACCCTTCATAGGGTGTGGCTGAAAGAAAACATTGGCTTAGGAGATTGCAACTCTGAAAAAGAACCCCCAAAGTGACAACTTACTTGAACAGGTGGGACATATGTGCAGGTGAAAGGTGAAGCTGATGAAATAAATGTGGTCCATCTGGTTTAACTACCTTGACAGGAAATAAAATTCAGTGACATATTTCTGAGAGCTAAAGGTCTGGTTTAATTGTTTCTTAGGTTAGAAACAAGAACCTTTACAGCCCACCACTTAGAAAATGAATTCTTATTAAAAGCAACTCTGCACAGGAGCTGGCAGTGATGAAGACCGTGAATTGTGTAATGAAGCATCATGCTACATGTGCACCTGCACACAAACGCATGTGCACACACACACTCTTCTGTTGCAAATAATATTTTACAAATACCCTGCTGAATTACATACTCATTAGAACAAATTATGCATCAAGTTTCTATTGTCAGAGGCCGTTTCAAAAATGTAACCTAATAGAAACACATTGATTTCTTTTAAAGGGCACGATAAAAGACAAAATTGTCATGGTGTTTGTCACAGCTTGAGACTTGGCTGTGGCAAACAACAGGAAAATTAGTCAATAAACATTTGCAGAATTAGAAATCACTTTCATATCCCATCTGCACCCATTTTTTTTTGAACATTTGTTCTCACAATTTTCAGTGAAATCAAAGTTCCTGGCTGCCAGTCTTTAGACTGGAACTATTGGCAAACAGATATCACTTAGGTGATCTACTTGGGGATACGAGAGTCTGGGGAAGAGTGAAAAAGCTATTGCTTCAAAAGATATTCATTGTAGGGGAAAGAAGTGGCAAATGTGATCATTTTCTGTTGAGTGCTCTCCTAGAGTAATCACACGTAATTCTTATTGAAACATTATAGTATGTGGGCTCTTTGTTCAGTCGTGGACACTGCCTGTGTTGCTTGAGTGAGATAATTCCATGGGGGGAGAGAGACAATATATTACTTACTATTCCTGCATGCTGAGGTATAGTCATCCAGGGTCTCAGGGGGTCTTGGACCCCTTATGTTTTTGGGAGCCAGGTCCCAGCAGGTTCCCTATGGGTCCAGCATCCTATGAGCCAATCAGCATGAAAGGGGAGTGTGTGGGCCACTGAAAAGGGTCTTCTAACATGCTTCCTTGTCTTTTCCTGCTGATTGGAGCCTATCAGTGAAAGGAGATGAGTCAGCCACTGAGACTCCCCTTTCATTGTTGTTGTTGTGCGGGAGAAGGCATTAACGAGGATAGAGAAGCAGAACAGTATTCAAACCTGGTCACATTATTCTATAATCTTAGAAGGTTGAATAATTTTTGAAGAGGTGTCGCTGTGAATATCATGCAGCAACTCTGCACTTCTGAATTTGCCAATATGCTACTGCCTGCATGCTTGCAAAAGTAATACATCCACTTGATCTCCTCAAATACTTTCAGTGGGTTAAGGACTCCTTGTATGTTTCTGGGCATGAATCAAAGTGTTGATTTTGACCTTTCAAGTCCTTCACAGCTTGCAAGCCAATACTTGGAGGATCACCTGTCTTCACATGTTCCTGGACCCTGAGATTTTCATCTAAGGCCATTTCTTGAATGCTCTTACTGTGAGGTATAATGGGTGGCTACAAGTGGAAAGACCTTTTCTGTGGTGACACCCCAAGTGTGGAATCTCCTGCCCAGAGAAGTCTGCCCGGCAGCTTCTCAAGACAGCAATGTGAGAGGTTGTTTCATTCTGAGCTTCACAGGTTGATTTAGTTTTTTATGGCCCTAATTGTCTTAATTGTTCCAAATTGCTACAATTCATTGAACTGTTATAAACAGCAGAATCTGACCAGCAAGCTATTTTGTTCCCTTATCTCTGGACATAGAAACTGTTTGGGGGGTTTATACAACATAGCTGCTAGTAGCCAGGTAGGAGCCCACTGCATGGGAGTCACTCCTGGTTTTTTCATTCCCTTAGCATTTGAGTGCTGGATGCTGTTTTGGGTGCCTGTTTTTGCCTTCTGTGGAGCTAGCTGAATCTTCCTGTTGTTGGTTTTTGTTTGTTAGTTAGTTACTGCTTCTGCTGAATATAACAAATATATATAACAACTATTTTAATGTCTTTTTTGGTTCCTAGTGAAGACCCTTTTTACTTTCCCCCACCTTTCAAATCATGTTTTGGCTATTTATTTATTTATTTTATTTGTATCCTGCCCTTCCTCCCAATGGAGCATAGGGTAGCAATCCTGGGAGGCTCAAACCAGGGAAGTTTTAGTTCTATTGACCTTTATTCTTATTGATCTTACATTGCTTAATTGCCACTTAAAAATGCCAATGGTTAAACAATATATAAATACCTTAAACAAAATAAATTCTTTCATCTCCACCTTATTTGATCTGTTCTTAAAATTTTTACCATTTTCATGCTGTGTTGTCGTTTTTGTATTCTTACATTTTTATTTTTGTTAAGTTTTATTCTGTGTGCCACGCAGAGAACCTCTTGTTATAGGGCAGCCTAAAACTAATACAAGTACATACATATTGTTAGATGTCTGCATCATATAAAGTATAAAAATATAATGTGCATTTATTCAGCTTTTCAGCTAAAACAGCTCCCCAGAATGGCTTGCAGATCAAAAGCTAGGGTTACATTTTTAAAAGACATGACACAAAAGGAAAATAGATTGGGAGGGAGGAGGAAAATGTGTATCATTTGGCATGGCTACATACTACAGGGAGCTTCTTTTAGGCTATGGCTCCGTCCAGTATGCACTCATTAGAAGAATTAATAGTCAAAGGACTCTTGAGCAATGGATCTGAAGTGAAGTGCCCCTATTAATTGCCTATTATTTTCATGGATATTGCATAAATGAAAAATCACCAAAAATAATACTTATTTAGGGCCATGTTTGATTAGGCATTCCTCATATAAATAGCAGGTACAGGAGCCTCAGTGCAGATTGGCATCCTGGCAGAGAAAATAGGGGCATAATCCCTTGCATCTGCTGTGGTCCTGATCCTGACTGGGATCCCTGTACTTGCTGTTTGCACTGGAAAAAAAGCTTCCAGTGGTGCCAGTGGGAATTTCATTCTTATGCAAAAAGTGAGTAAAGAGGCAAAGGGTTAACCCCCCCCTCTCCGTATGCTAGGATCCCAATCATGATGACCCGCCCGCCCGCCCCGGACTTGTATTTACTATTTGAAAACTGTTCACACTTTTGGAAATTGCACAAATGCATTTCGTCTATTTAGACCTTTTTAAAAGAAAGTTAAGAAGTTAAACCTTTTGAGTTAAGAGAACATAAATCATACTAGAATGTCAGGGTTTTTTTGTGATTATTATCCATCTCTGCAAAAGTTCTAAGTTCAAAAAAATGGCTAATTTCTGGAGTGTTTACCGAAGATGTGATCCTACTGAAGCTTGTTTATATTTAATCAAAAGAAGAAGAAAAAACCTTCATGCACCAGCTACATATGTGGACTGCAGACACAAGTGCAAAGCCTCTATCTGCCTCATTTCTGTATTTTAAAAAAGGCTTCCAGCTGGCTTTCCTTCAAGTGCTTAAAGAGTAAAAGGCAAGCATATCACACAAAAAATTTCTGAAGGAGCCCAGAAGTGCTTGTTTGCCAAAGACACAGTTCCCTGATTGGCACTTGCACTCTGACGTTCAAATCAGATCGGACTTTCGCATTGTGAATACCGCTATGAAGATACCCACAGGGCACAGCGCTTAGCGTCTTTTCATCTCCATGTGTGCAGTTTTTCTCCCAGAGCTCATCTAAATGCCATCTTTGTATCATACTTATGCCAAGAGCAATCAGATTTATTGCTCCTTAACATCATTTAAATAATTTATTTAGCTGTGTTTCATCTTTCCTCAGACACTGACAAGGGACCAGGAACTGAATTGGTCCAAAATAATCTTCTCAGGTGCGATATCCAGTTGTAACAAAAAGCAGCAACACAGTTACTTAATTAAGAAACCCTTTGTTAAACTTGTTAATGATCAGTAGGCAGGATCAGGCAAACCTTATTTATGAACCAGTGTCTGGGGAAGGGCTACAGGGTCAGTTCCAGCAAGAGCACCAGATTGGTTCCACCAGTGCAATTGCACCGTGCTAACCACAAGATTGCCTTGCCCCCTCCCTCTTCCTCCTGGTAGGCAGCAGCAACTCAGCTGTCAGGACGTCAAACAAGTGCCACCACCAAACCATGCTCTCCGTTACTGCAATTAAGATAAGTAAGAAGAATAAAGAAGGATCCTGGTCTAAGGAGCGCATAGTTAGTGACATGACCAAATTTCATAATTTCGTGCCTCAGAATGAAAACCATAGCAACTCATAATGCTTGCAGAGCTGAAGGGGGGCATAAGCCATAAGCCAGCTCACCTAAGGCCACTGGGAGGCTGCACCCCTTGCTTCCCAGAAAGAGCATAATTGCAAGGGAGAGACCTACCAGTTCATTGGCCTGAAAAGGATCATTTGCAAGGAGCTTGCTTCTCCATTCTCCTGACAGAAAGAACAGTTTGCTCCAATTGCCAGTCACTAGCCTGAAGATCTGCAGCCACTGGGAAGCTGCACACCTTGCCTCCCAGAAAGACCAACCTGGCAAGGCAAGACCAACCTGGCTCCATCCATTGGCCAGAGAAGGAGCAGCTGCTAGAATGCTTGCTTGCTTCTTCCCTCCCTATTCCTTTTGCCTTTTCTGTTTCGTCTTATTAGATTGTAAGTCTGGTAGCAGGGGCTGTTATATCGCTGAATATATGCACTGTGCCTAGAACTTTTTAGTGTGTTGTTGTTGTTGTTGTTGTTGTTATTATTAAATCTTCTATATTGCTTATATTTTTTCCATTAGAGTATTTTTCATAGCGACACATTCTTGATCAAACCACGATTTAGACATGGAAGAGGGGACATGTCTTCCCAAGGTTTTATGTCTCAGACACTTTTGCAGGAGCATAATCAATTGCTGGTACAAACCTAAAACTATTCCAGGGGACCTCACTGTTAACATAGTTTCCCAATGGCTAAGAATGCTTTCATGGTGTAGTAACTCTGTTAAGTTCTTGCCTGACTGTCTTTCTGATACGCAAGGTTCTTATTTCAGCCTCCATGTTTGGCATTGGGTCACATTCCGCAAACACCATCTGGTTTCTGAAATCCAAGGAAAGGGCCAACGGTAGGTGGTCACTCTCGGCGCAGTTGCCTACCCTACAACTTGTCATGCTGGTCACTGACCGTAACAATAAAGAATTGAATTGAATTGAATTATGTTGTTGTTGTTGATGATGATGATGATGATAATGATTAAGGGACTGGGAACAGTGGGAGAAATGAGAGAACCTAAGTGAGCTTCCTCTGTCTTGTCACCAGAGCAACCTACGTGGATGAGGAAGAAGGAGGAGGAAGGGTCCTATGAGCTCTAAGGGTCATGAGCAGTTCAGGAATGATGAGTAGAGGAGGTAACCAGGTATTATCGCTCAGATTTCAGTAAGTACATTCCCCCCACCAAAAGTAAGTTTTCACTGCTCATGCCATTCCTGAAATGTGATGCTGTAGACATTATGATCATTATGCTCTTTATATAGGGAAATACAGTAGTCTTTTTAACATGGCCATAGGTCTTTTTAAGTTTGCACAGCTGGGAACAGCCACTATGGGATGAGATGCAGAGAAGATTAAGGAGTCCAGTACAGGAAGCCAGAGGAGAAAATCCTCCACACTTTCCATATATTGTTTTTCCATGGTAGTGTGACCAAAGCACGCTGCCATATCAGCTGCCCCTTTTGCACCTGACTCTTCCCACAGCTCCTTCTTTAGCATTGTTTTGAATGGTATGAGCTTCCCTTGCCTTGCTGTCTCATAACCTCAATAAAACATGAATTATCTCATTTCACAACCTGCAGCATCTGCTTCCCAATTGCGTAGTTATGTAAACTTTGTCTGTAGTATGCATTCTCTTTACAGCACATGAAGTCTCCAGGTTACTTTCCAGTTTCACTTTTGTAAATGGCAAAAAGATTTACATTTCTTATATTTCTTCTAATACACAATGGCCCCAGGCAACAGTAACTGGACGTGTAGCTTGCTATTCTAAAAAAAGAAGAAACAGCTTTGTTATTTACTTTAAAGATTATCCTAGATTATCTAAGATTATTGGTTTTGTTGTTAAAGCTATCCATATTTAAACACTGTTCTTCCAGATGACATTTGAGTCTCAAAAACACAGAGCACCTTTTGTTACTTGGTAAGAATTCTTGCAGGGCATCAGAATAAATACAGTCTGTCAAAGTACCATTAAAAGAGCTGCATTTGTGGTCCTCAACACTTTAATATAAGATATCTGTAGTGCATATTGATTACACTTAACAGTGAAAATGTCTGTTTCCCCAGAGTTATGCTTTCATTTTTAGTGTTTGGTAGTGTGTTTTATTGCTTTTGAAATATGCTTGATGGCCCATTACTATGAACAATGGACTTGAAACAATGATCCACAGAGACTGGTGTAAGAGTCTTAGCATGGTGCATAGCAGAGAACCCATCCCCTTGCACAATAACTAGGATTAGTCTAGAGTCCCACTGTGGGAGTCCTTTCTCCCTATGTCCTGTGAGGCTCAGTTGTACACATTGCAAAGGGTCCCCAATTCTGCTCAAAATACTGTGTGTGCTTTTGTTGTTTAATCAGATTCACAGAATCATAACACTTGTGCCTTAATTCCTTATACTCTCTTAGTGAATTAATTCATATTAAACAGAAATTCCTGATATTTTAATAAGGTGTGACATTCATATTATAGTGAATAATTTGAGAAATACAGTATATAAACATATATTTACTACAGCTGGAAATCAAAAGTGCCTTTTGACTACAATTGGAGGTGAATGTGTACCACAATGTCATTCTACCCAAAAGGCCTATGTTTTATTTATTTATTTCACAGAATTTGTACACCACTTAACTGTAAAAACCTCTAAGCAGTTCACATAAAAAATGTACTATTGCAGTTAAACAATCTCTGATGTACGCAAGAAAGAGAAAATACACTCACTGTTCTGCCAGTTTCAGTGCGTCTCCACCTCTCCCTTCTGAAAATGGGAGCACACAATGCTAATCAAAAGCTACCCCTTTTTACTGTAAAACCACTGCCTGGACTTGGTGATGGGCTGGATGAGGGCCAATAAACTGAGTCTGAATCCTAGCAAGACTGAGGCGCTGTGGATTGGTGGTTCCTGAGTTTGGATAACTGGTCAGTTGCCTGCTTTGGATGGGGTTGTACTCTCTCTGAAAGAGCAGGTTCATAGTCTGGGGGTGCTCCTGGATCCATCTTTGTCGCTAGAGGCCCAGGTGACCTCAATGGCTAGGAGTGCCTTTTACCAGCTTTGGCTGGTAAGACAGCTGCAGCTGTTTCTGGACCAGGATAGCTTGACCACTGTTGTCCAAGCACTGGTAACCTCCAGGCTGGATTACTGTAATGTGCTCTATGTGGGGCTGCCCTTGAGGTTGGTCTGGAAGTTGTAGCCGGTGCAAAATGAGGCTGCGAGACTGCTCACTGGAGCAGGGTATCGTCAACATGTCACCCCGCTGCTGAAATAACTGCACTGACTGACCATTTGCTACCAGGCCAAGTTCAAGGTTTTAGTTTTGGTGTACAAAGCCCTATACAGCTTGGGACCAGGATACCTGAAAGACCATCTTATCCCTTATACACCCAGTCAATTACTGCGCTTTGCAGGGCCTCCTGCAGATACCATCTTATGAGGAGGTCTGTTCTGCACAAACATAGGAAATGGACCTTTAGTGTAGTGGCACCTACCCTGTGGAATTCCCTCCCCTTAAATATTAGACAGGTGCCATCTCTGTTATATTTTTGGCACCTATTGAAGACCTTCCTCTTTCAGCAAGCCTTTTAAGTTGAAACCTATCCCAGTCTGCGTCTGATCTGGAATTGCTTTTTAATATGTTCTTAAACCTTCTTTTTAAAAAAATGTTTTTATCTTAGCCGATGTTTTGAAAGCTTTTTTCAAGAAATGTTTTTAAACATGGTTTGTTTTAATGTGTTTTAAATTTTGTTTTTATGATGTTTCAAGGTTTTTAGTGCTTTTGTTTGCTGCCCTGGGTTCCTGCCGAGAGGAAAGGCAGGATATAAACCAAATAATAAGTAAATAAAAATAATAAATAATAAAACCTGTAAAGCCAAACTCTATACAAAAGGGGTGTCTACTGCTTTGGTGGCACTTCTTGCACACAAGTCCATTATGTGTACAGAATATTCCCCAACACTGAAGAACATGTGGCAGGCCCCACAAAGTTTTTCTGCACTTAAGAACCATTTGGAGATTCAGCCCACAATCATTGGCTCATGGTAGCTGTTATTCCACCACTCAGCAAAAGGCATTTCCTGACTTATTCGCATTTCTCATCCTCTGAGATCAGTAGGATAATAGTTCTTTCTTTCAACTACCATGAAAAATAGACACATTTCAACCTTGTTTGAGTGTCTTTAAAAATCTATAATCCTGTGAGCATTCACTTAAGGGAACCTTATTTGCAATGAGAGCAGATTTACAATAGTAATATGGAACACTTTCTTCAGAAATGTCTCATGTAGAAGATCCATAGAAATAATGGGAAATATCAATGGTCACAATCCAGAAAAAAATAGCCCTGTGTAAATTGAACTGGTCGTATCAAAAATCAGAGTAAAGCTAAAGACCAACAAAGCAATCATAATGCCAAAATACAATTTAAGTAGCATCCCAGAAGCATATAAAGATCAAATAAGGAACAGGTTTGAGGCTTTAAATTCAGTTGACAGAGAACCAGAAGAACTATGGAATGAAGTCAGAGACATAATCAGGGAAGAATGCAAAAAGATAACACCTCTAGTTAAAAAGAGAGAAAGACCTCAATGAATGACTGAAGAAACTCTTAAAATGGTTAAAGAGAGAAGGAAAGCAAAAGCAAAAGGAGACAGAAACATGGTCAGAACCCTAAATGCAGCAATACAGCAACTAGTACACAGGGACAAAGAGAACTATTACAATAGTTACTGTATAGAAATAGAAGAGGACAACAAAAAGGGTAGAACAAGAGCCCTGTTCCAAAAGATTAGAGAAATGAAAGGGAAATTTAAACCAAGAGTAGGGATGTTGAATAATCAATAGGGAAACACACTGACTGACCGAGATGAAATGAAAGGAAGATGGAAGCAATACACTGAAGAACTCTGTAACAGAGATGTAAGGATGACAGATTCATTCACGGAGGAACTGTATGATGAAGAACTAGAAATTTTAGAATGCGAGGTGAAAGCTGCTCTTAAATTACTTGGAAGAAACAAATCACCAGGAATAGATGGCATACCAATATAGTTGCTACAAGCCACTGAGGCTGAATCTGTCCAAATTTTGACAAAACTTTGTCAAGAAATATGGAAAACTAAACAATGGCCCACAGACTGGAAGCTTTCCATATACATCCCAATTCCAAAGAAAGGAGATCCCAGGGAATGCAGTAATTATCAAACTATTGCCTTAATATCTCATGCAAGTAAAGTAATGCTCAAGATTCTACAACAAAGGCTCTTACCAGATATGGAGCGAGAAATGCCAGACATCCAAGCTGGATTTAGAAAGGGAAGAGATACCAGAGATCATATCGCGAACATACATTGGATAATGGAACAGACCAAGGAATTTCATAAGAAAATCACCCTGTGCTTTATAGATTACAGCAAAGCCTTTGACTGTATAGATCATGAAAAACTATGCTTTAAGAGAAATAGGGGTGCCACTGCATCTGATTGTCCTGATGCACAACCTATACTCTGGACAAGAGGCTACTGTAAGGACAGAATATGGAGAAACCGATTGGTTCCCCATCGGAAAGGGTGTGAGACAGGGGTGTATTTTATCACCCTATTTATTTAATCTATACGCAGAACATATCATACAGAAAGCAGGATTGGACCAAGGTGAAGGAGGTATGAAAATTGGAGGGAGAAATATCAATAATTTAAGATCGATACCATACTACTAGCAGAAACTAGTAATGATTTGAAACGAATGCTGATGAAAGTTAAAGAGGAAAGCACAAAAGCAGGACTACAGCTGAATGTCAAAAAGACTAAAGTAGTGACAACAGAAGATTTATGTAACTTTAAAGATGACAATAAGGACATTGAACTTGTCAAGGATTATCAATACCTTGGCACAGTCATTAACCAAAATGGCGACAACAGTCAAGAAATAGGAAGAAGGCTAGGACTGGGGAGAGCAGCTGTGAGAGAACTAGAAAGGGTCCTCAAATGCAAAGATGTATCACTGAACACTAAAGTCAGGTTCATTCAGACCATGGTATTTCTAATTTCTATGTATGGATGTGAAAGTTGGACAGTGAAAAAAGCGGATAAGAGAAAAATCAACTCATTTGGAATGTGGTGTTGGAGAAGAGCTTTGCGGATACCATGGACTGCAAAAAAGACAAATAATTGGGTGTTGGAACAAATTAAACCAGAACTATCACTAGAAGCTAAAATGAATTGAGGTTATCATACTTTGGAGACATAGTGAGAAGACATGATTCATTAGAAAAGATAATAATGCTGGGAAAAACAGAAGGGAGTAGAAAAAGAGGAAGGCCAAACAAGAGATGGATTGATTCCATAAAGGAAGCCACAGACCTGAACTTACAAGATCTGAACAGGGTGGTTAATGACAGATGCTCTTGGAGGTCACTGATTCATAGGGTCGCCATAAGTCATAATCGACTTGGAGGCACATAACAACAACAAATTGTACTGAAATCAATTGGGCTTGGATGCTTAAGTATCTGCCAAAATCCCACTGTTTTCAAAGAAAACAAAAGCTGTATTTTGCTTTTTTAAAAGGCTCATTACTTTTTAGAACTCCCTATGAGCAGTTCAGTTGTTATTCTTCTCATGAAACACACAGAACTGTAACAGAATATAGATCAAGTCCTCAGTTCAATGTATATTACTGAAAAATACTTGTGTGCACCATTTTTATCTGACATAAGGGATGTGCATTTGTGCCCTTAACATGGAGAACCCATTACACATGCTTTGTATGGGTAAGATCCCAGGGTCAATCTCCAGTTTAAGGATCTCTAGTTTCAAGGTGTGGGGGGAAAGCACATCTGAGACCTTGATTCCAGTCGGAGCAGACAATATTGGCCTACCCAAAATCAACAGTCTGATTCAATGTAAGGCAACTTCATATATTATGCTCAGGATCTGTACCTGAGTACAGAATGTAAAGTGAGAATACCTTGATAAATTAAGTTGCAATCCTAACCCCACTTTCCTGGGAGTAAGCCTCAATAAATTCAAATAAGATGTAGTTCTGAATTGACATACTTAGAGTTGCAGTATTAGACTTTAGTCCTAACAACTTGTAGATTTAGAACATAATACTCCAAGAACTTAAAGTGTGGAACTTGCTGAGTTGTGCTCATGGTTCACAAAACAACTGATTCTATTTTGTCAGCCAGCTTTAACCAATATAATGTCAACATTCCCTTTTTCTGCTTGTTGGCCCATTTTTGGCATTAGAACAAAAGCTGGTTGTTTATAATCCAAGTCAACTGATGGGCTACAATTATTTTATTAACAAAAAACATCCTCCCTAGCAAGAATAATGTTGACCCTGCTGATTAGCTCATGTTAGGAGATTAGACAGACAGACAGACAGACAGACAGACAGATAGATAGATAGATAGATAGATAGATAGATAGATAGATAGATAGATAGATAGATAGATAGATAGATAGATAGATAGATAGATAGATAGATAGATAGATAGATAGATAGATAGATAGATGACAACATCCTGATAACACCCTGGGAAAATTTATTGGTTTTAAAAAAATTGATAGGGCAGAACATTTCCTTTGTTTACAATGGGATTTCAGTTAAGAGCAACAGTCAAGTTCTGCACAATAACTTTAGCTGTGGAAGTTAACCATCAAACTCTGATTAGTTTCGAGTCCCCATTTCTGTCCTCACTTGACTTCTTTGGTTAGCATTGATTATCAGTCCTGACATCTTTCTACTTGCATATTAAAAATACTGCTATCTCACTTGACCACTTGCTTGTAGCAACACTGCCTGGCAATATGGTAATATGGAGCTCCTTTTGAAGGCTGTGCTTTTGACATGGATTTCAGGATAACACATTAAATTGACTGCTGGAAGGAGAAACTATTGAAATATAAGTCCTTTTCAGGTGATATTATATACTAAATAACTACAACTCGAGAAAGGTGATATTGTGAAGGAGGGAGTCTCCTGTTCTCATGGAGGCCCTCCCATCTGTTTTAACCAAGGTTCTAAAACACAAAGGGAGCTACACAAGTACAAAAGGCTTCCCACTTCTGATAGTCACCATCCAAAAAAGTACTTCTTCACCCAGTGCATTGGTAAACCATGGGAACTGCTCCCAGAAGAAGTAGCGATGACCACTGATTTGGATGGCTTTAAAAAAGGATTAGACAAATGCATAGAGGATAAGGTTATCAATGCCTACTAGCCACTATAGATACAGTATGTTCTACCTGGACTGTCAGAAATAGTATGCCTCTGAATGCCAGTTGCTGGGAATCACAAGTGGAGAGGGTGCTCTTGCACTCAGGTCCTGCTTGCAGGCTTCCCAGAGATACCCGGTTGGCCACTGTGAGAACAGGATGTTGGATTAAAAGGGCCATTGGCCTGATCCATGTTCTTATGTTCTTATCCAAGTGTTGGAGGGCAATGAGAACAGTGATGTGGGGGGGTGGAACTAGCACTCTCATTCCCACTGCTCCCCTCACATGATAACCTAGTCTACTTAGTCATGCCTGAAGAGGGCTATAACTGAACTCATACTAAGAATGGTTTCAAAACTCATCACTGTTCCTTCCCTGTCCAAATTCCCTGGTCTTGTTTCTAAAATGGAACTAAGGCAAACATTATGAGCTGCCAAGATTTGCGTTAAGAATTCCCATTGTTCATTTTTCTTTCTGAATCTTGTGCAGAACACTGTGCACATGGGGTTTGCCACAGCTCTCGTTCCCTCAGTCTGTCCCTATCTCCCCCCCTCTGCATTACTGATGTGCATGCCGTTTGCCACATATTTCAGTTCCTTGTGTTTATTATTGTATTTCTCCCACTCTACAGTAATGATATGAATGTATGCATTGATAAAACACTTCCAAATTGATGTGATTGTTTTTTGTATCATGATTTTTGTGTGGTATTTTACCAATGTACACACACACATGCTGGCATTTCAAAAGCAATGAAAAGAAATTGCAGGTAAGTGAAAATGGGGAGGGGCTTTAGAAATAAACTTCCTCACTTTAGTAATCTCTGAGCATTACAACCTGAGTCCAACCTGCCTCCAAATTTTGCATTGGCTCATCATTGGCTCATTGGTCGAAAGGAGGTTTGTGTTTATATCACACAACTCACCAAATCATACTGCTTTTATGTTTTTATTTATTGCTGTTGGCATTTCAAAAGCAATGAGAGAGAAAAGATTATCTCACTGCAACATATCTGTGTGCCTTTCTGAAATTGGAAAAAAATGAGAGGGGAGTTGGAAGTAAACTCCCCCACCTGGGTTATCTCCAGGCCATTATGGCCTAAGTCCAACCTGCCTCCAAATTTTGCATTGGCTGATAATGGCTCAGGTCCAGCCCTCTCATCTTCCAGCTTCTCTCCTCCTCTTCCCTTCCTACATTTTCACAAACTTATCAAATTTTTAGTATAGAGGAGGGAAAACAGCAGGCACTTCTAACGCTAAAGACTGCTTTTAAGCTGTCCTGCTGACATGAATCCCAACTGTTGGTTTTTATTCCTTCTGACTTATTGACCAGCCAGATTTTTTTAATAACAACAACTATAGAGTTACACTGAACGCTGTTTCTTCACCTTTCACTGAAGATTCCTGAACATGCTAAGAGCTTGCTTTGCTTACCCTGGTGAATGTTGTGTTTATATTATTGTACTATTAGTATTATAACAGTAGTAGTAGTAGTAGTAGTAGCAGCAGCAGCAGTAATCTCTACTGGCTCAGTAAAAATAATGAAAAACTATAGTTCCAGAGTCCCTGTAATAGTAGAGGGGTTGAGAATGATTAGAAAGCTCCATTGAAGAGAACTGAAAAGTTAGGAATACAACTCAGCCTTTGCCCCCCCCCAAACAACTTTAGAGCTTTGGTGAATACTCAGTCTAAAATTCTCCCAAAAGGCAGAGAAGTTTTCAGCTCATTGTAAATTGAGATGGGTGGGTCTTCCAATCACTGTAATTTCCCCTGCATCCTTATCCCAGTGTCACCCCAAGGAGAACATGAATTCAAATGAATCACAAGTCACTGCACTGCAGGGGACCCACCCACTTCTGCACTAGCACAGCCTGAGGACATGGCTCGCCCATAATTCTCAGGCTCTGGGATTGACTCCTTGGTAGCTTCTCCTGTTCCACACCCATGTAGGATCAAAATCTTGCAGGATCAGCTATGGACCCTATAAGGATTGCAGACAGCCCTCCCATGGGAGCAGAACATCTGGAGAGGGAGGCCTTCACAGCTTTCTTAAGTCTTCAGATGACTCTGTGGAGACACTATTTTCCAAAGCACAGTCAGCAAGACCCACTGGGAGCTGTCCATAGACCTAATTTGTGAGAATCTAGTAGTATCACCTCTGAGGAGAGCACCAAGACCTAGCAGAACAAGATAATCATTATTTATGGGTTAAAGGGGTTTACAGGGAAGAGTTAAAGCTTGTGTGGGAGGAGGATATGGCAGTGAAAGACAGGAGGCAGAGAGCTGGTGAGAGAAAATGATCAAGGGAAGTGCTTAGGTGTGGCATAGATTCCTTTGAAGAAAGCACATGGAAGAATGAGTAGGAAGGCGTAGAACAGCATCTAATGTCTTCCTTTCCTTGTATTTGGTAGCCCAACTGCTTCCCAACATATTGTCTTTTGACTCTTTATCTGGCCATCCATTTTCACAGATGCCTTCTAGTTCTGTGGAAAGTTGGAAGGAGTGAGGAAAGGAGGGAAGGGATTGAAACCAATTGTTTCGGATGAACTGTAAGAACTGTGGCAGGGAAAAAAGTAATTGAGGGCATAGATAGAAGCAGGGGATACTTTCCCCACTGACAAGGGTGAAATGGCCTATTTATATCAATTAGAAAACTATAAAAAGGTCAGCATTTTCTTGTATGCCTTTCTCAAATTTTTCCCCTCTCAAGACATTTTGTTGCTTCAGACAGAGGCCACAAGGGTAGCCCATCTCTGACCAAGCCAGTCCTAGAATCTTATGATGCAGGTAATGGGACAGTGCCTTCTCTGCATCTGAAGGCAGAAGACAAACTTAGGGGGTACAGGGCAACCCACATGGCACACATAGCTTTGTCCTCCAGCAGATCACTGGAGATCACCCCCACCCCGTATGCCATCTGAGATTGCCTCACTCTGCCTAAGAGGGTGGCCCTGTTAACGTGGCGTTGAAATGAATATTTGGAGAAAATTCTCAGTTAAATTATCCTACCTCAAATTTGCTTGCAGAAATTTATATTTATATTCCTATTCCATTTTATTTTACTGTCCCCAGTCATGAGTGCTGTTAAATTTAGATATGTATTATTTATTTATTTGATTTATATCACGCCTTTTCTCCCAGTAGCATCCCATATGGATATGTGGATGGAGAGGTTCAGAAATATTAGGTTTAGCACATTCTTTGATAGGCCTTTTTCTATTCTGCTATGACAGCTTTCCTTCACATATTAAATTTACTTGTCTTACTCAATGTCACCTGACTGAGTGACCGTGTCCTGAAGAGTTCATTGTGTCATGAAGCAGTCTTCAAAGTACCTCTAGAGCTGACCAAAAGGTTCCATAGATAACACCTGCTCTCTTCCTGGGTTAAAGAAGCAATGACAGAGCCTTTAGAGGACATAAGAGACAGGATGAAGTTTTGAAAGATACCTTTTTTTTACTTACTGTTCCTCAAAGAGATGAGCTTTGTGTTATTCACTAATAACAAATATGTTGCCAGTTCTATGTAATTTAACACTATAGTATGCAACCTGAAGTAGTGACTGTATTGATTAAAATATATTTCCAATGGCTTGATTATCTCTTTTTGTGAGAGAATGGAAATCTATGTTTCATAAGGAACTACTAACATTTGTATAAACTGTTGCAAGACTCATCATAGCCAAGAATGGGACGAGCGCAACATTGGGCTGCTGTTGCAGAATGGTACCACCATGTATGGTCATTGGCCTTAATGGAAAAACTCACTAAGCAGCTGCGAACAATAAGAAACAATAAGGAAGAAGTTTTTGCAAAATAGTACTATTTTATTGACTGCTCCACTAAAAAAAGAACACAGTTGTAGACCATCAGCTGCACATGGTTTATTATGAAAAGACACTTTGGGTGAAACTGATTTCTTTCAAGAGGCATAACTCTAGAAAACTTTGTATGTAAGAATGCTTTTTGCTTGTTGTCCAGTTCCTCTTGTTGTGATGGGGATTTTCTGTTTGCTTATTTTTCTTTTAGCCTTGTTTTATGTTCTTGAAACTAAATGAAGTCATCAAAAATTAAAGTTTACTATGTGTACATTTATGTATATTACGTACATTAATGAAGGTTTAGTCTGCAATCCTAAACACAATCGGAATAAGTCCCATTGAACTCAGTGGGACTTACTTCTGAATAGAAATGTATAGGAGTGTACTGTTAATCTTCAAGTTGCACTCCATTGTCAGCATTTTCTTAACTAAAAGCTGAATGCACACCTTAGGTGCTTTGGCTGATAAAGGGTGACTGACGTCTTTCAATATTCAGGGTGACAGACCTTATTCAATATTTGTGGTGAAAATTCTTTCCTTGATTTATATCAGACAAGTTGAAAACCTATACACTATAAAAGAATAATGAGTATGGTACTATAGAACATTTCTGGGGGGAAATGAGAATTTAAATAATATTGCTCACCTTGAGTTCAAGATTCATCAAAGTCTGGGGGGGAAAAAGATATTTCAGCAGTTTCAATGACACTGTGGATGTGAAGTAGAGAAACCTGAATCATTCAACATAATAGAAGACTGTAGCACACTTAACCTTGGCATACCAAACACTACAGAAAAAAACATCATAGAATTGGCATGGTGCGACAAAGGTGATTTGCTGATGCTTAACATCTTTGACAGGATGTAAAGGCCTTTGACATTTACTGTGCCTGCCCTCGTAGCACTCATGTAGATGTATTCTGGGGACAGTCAGATGATCTTTTTTAAAAAATGCAGGCCTTTTCTCCCTTTATAGGACATTTTAAGCAGTGCAGTCAAATATTTGTACTTGTTCAAGTGTAGGCTCATTTTAGACACAAGAAAAGCCCTGCTGAATCAGGCCAAAGGCTGATCTAGTACAGCACCCTGCTCTCATAGTGGCAACCAGATGCCTATGGGAAGCCAACAAGTCTGTGTCAGTCAGGGGAGAGCCTGTCATCATTACATATCAATCTCTGTGTATTTGTGTGTTCATTATCCATGAATATAATGTCTACAATGATGTTAGTCACTGAGAGTGCTTTCAGACTGTCAGTATTTGGGAGTGGGATTCCATCATATACCAGCAAATTCAGGCAGCACAATTTGAAGCTTTTGTGAAACCTGCTTCCCCAAAAGATCAGTCAAATGAAAGTGACGGGAAAATGACCAGAAGTATGGGATAACCCTTGCTTGATTCAACATCATCTACTCTCCCCACAAACAAATCAGTATGAATGTTCACTAAATAGTGACTGTTGTCTAATCTCTCTGCTAGCAAATCAGGATGAATGCTCAATATACAGGTCATCTGGAAACAACCTATCAACTATTTGGGATTGACATGGGATGAGTGTTACCCATCATGTCATGTTTGTGAACTTCATGGGGATATCAGGTAGGATCACTGTCAGTTTTATATGCCACTTTTCCAAAGTGAGCTGCACCCAAAGTAGCTGGCACCAAAACATCTACTTCTTATCAAAATACAAAAAGAGCACGGAGAGAGAAACCAGTTTACAAAACATATCAATAAATTCAGCTAGGACCAAATCAACAATTCAACAAGAATAAATTCAATATTACAAACAAGTAATCTAGACTTAATATGTAAGAAAGTTAGCAGACAATAAATGAATGAATACAGTTTGCAGGGGATGAGGTTTTCACACCAGGCTAGATTAGTCACAGCTAGTTGCTCCTCCAGAGGAGCCTGACAGCAGGAGAAGAGAAGTGTTGTGATATCAGTCATGATTTCAAGCTTTAAACAACCTAGTCACAGGTGGCAACTTTGAATTCACAAGCATTCATTTTCTTATGCCTTGCTGGTAGTATTGTGCATTGCACCAAATACCATGTCTTGCCCCAATTTGTACATCTTTTTTTTATTCTTAATTACTAAAATGAGTACTTTCACATCATTGCATCAGTCCCTCATGTCTTGCTGTCATGGATTTTACAACATCACATGTTGCAGACAGCCCATTGCAGTGAGTGAGCTGGTGCATCAGCAGCAGCTGGTGAGAGAGAAGGGAAACAGATACCAGGGGACAGAAAAACCTGCTATAGTCAGTAGACAGATGAATGAACCAGATAGATCATTGATCTGATGCTACATGGCAATTCTTGAGTCTTGCCCAAACAGTTAAAAAGATATTCAAATCATTAAAGACCTTCTATAGATCTCCCTTCTTGGTGCTGGGAATCTCCAGAGAAGATCTATACTTTTTCTGATAGATCTATTAGATACATCTAAAAATCCATGTTGCAATCAATCCAGTTCTTAACGAACTGCCCTCTTTCAGCTGTCAGCAACATCATGGCTAACTGCTGTGTACCACTGTCTCTCTTCCCTTAACTTACAACCCCGGTAGTTCTAACAATTTTGGCTTTTCTCTATCCTGGAACAGACCCAGTTAATTATCTCCATTCAACACTAGGCACCATGGTTTTTATCACAAGGTTAGTCTTTCACTTTCTGCAGATAAATATCATGATTCCGTTGATGGGGCTTTTTCTCTTCTTAGGGTTGTATCCAATGCTAGTGCAACTCAGAGTAGATCCACTAAAATTAATGAACATGACTAACTTAGGTTCATTAATTTCAATAGGTCTACTTTTAGTAGGACTAACATTTGACTACAGCCCTTATTCTTTACATTAGTTCAGTCAACATTAAAAAGTGCAGGTATCGCTGGAGTTGCCTAATACATGGAAAGTTCCAGAGTCAGGACTGACATAGCCAGAACCATGGTCAATCTTAATCAATAATCCTCAGGATGCACAACACCCTACTCTGTGAATTCAAGCTGAAAGTCAGACCTTTTAATTTTCAGCTCAACCCTAACAATCACCTAGGTAAAAAGGTACTTTTATTCCTAATCACGTCATACACATGGATATTCAAAATCATAAATGCCGCACAGTTGCGCCATATTCTTATTGTATTATCTGCTGCATTTTATTAGATCAGGGATAAGGAAACTTTTTCAGCCTAAGGGCCGCATTCCCTTCTCCACAACCTTCTGAGGATCATGTGCCAGTGGGGGGCTTGGGCAAAGGAAAAGTGGACGGTTAGCTTATAAATACCCACGCTGTCCTCCATCCATCCAGAGGCATTATCAGAGTTCTAGGACACATTCCAGCCATGCAAAAACACTTAGAGAGTGAAGCAGGGCTAGTGAGGGGTGTGGCGTGGTGAATTCTGCAGGTCAGATACAGAGGCCTGGAGGCTGCATTTGGCCCCTAGGCCTATGGTTCCCCATCACTGTATTAGATGCCCAGTCCTGTGAGCTGCTACACAGACAGCTATAGATACTGGTGTGAAGGTGCCAGCGTTTTGATGTGATCCCAAGTCCAGTGCAAGGGCTTCCTCCTGCACAACTGCTGTGGCACACTCTCATTGTTTCTATGGCAATGCTATGTCATACAAGTGCCTTTTGACACACTAGCAAGTGCAATGTGACATAGGGCCAGTACCAGCTTAAGTGGGTCTGTTGCCAACTTACATAGTATCTGATGGGCTTCTCAGATTTTCTGGGCATAATTAAGATTTTGCTTGTGCTGCTGCAGCTTAAGATCAATAGCTATACTTAAGCTGCTGCAATGCAGTCAGGTTATGTTCCCACACAAATATTCATTGTCATTGACCTTTTAATTAAATAGGACTAACAGTTAAATCCATAGTCATACTCAGAAGTAAGTCACACTGAGTTCAGTGGGGCTTACTCCTACGTCATTACATAGCATTGCAGCCTAGCCCATGAATATATGAAGGACTGAATCCTGTCGGCTGTTACAATGATTCCTTAACGAAGACAGTTTCTTCCCGTAAGATTTTCAAATGAAAGTGGTGCCAAGTTTACTGTCACAGATTTTCCTTGGGTTATATTTGTTAACTTCAATTATAGACTAAATGAGGGAAGAGAGAGAGAAAGACAGAGAGAAAGAGATTCAGCAGAAAATGAAATGAAACAAAACATTTCAGTTAAGGAAAATAAGTAAAGTAACCTGAGGAGTGCCCCTAAATCATGTGGAAACATCAGGTAATTTAGACTGATAAAACTTTTCAAATCTAATGTGTTGAAACTAGACTAAATAAAGCTCACATGTTCATTTTGTTAAAAAAAATCCTCAGTTCTGAGCATAATTACAAACAAACTTGCCAGTCTCTTTGATAATATGCAGTTGTAAAAAGTCAAAACTGGGAAAATAAATCTAGTGCAATAAAATCCCTTTATGTCTGAAAATGAGATAGAATCCCTGAAGACTACAGTATAAAACACCTCACTGCCCTTAAATACACACAAATGCCCACAAAATTAAATCATCATAAAATGAAATAAGGAAAAGAAAACACTTGGCAGAAAACAAAAACGTAGAGATTCCATAGTTCACTGAGGGCATAATGTACTGTATATATAAAACCCATTTATAGTATGCAGCACCTTTGTGTTGACAGGTTTACATGATTTGGGTCTTGTTTTTCAACTGCTCAAGGCATTTCCATGGCCTGGTGGTACAGTAATATAAACCTACTTCAGGCTTGGTCAGTCAGCTTAGTTGGTCAGCTTCACTACACAAAACATTTATGGGCTGATCCTGTAAGCAATACATGTGCAGTTTCTGATGGATCAAGAACTATGCAAGCAAAAGCATATTATGCTCACAGATCTCACAGATCAACTGCAGTCAGGCTATTCAGACAGCTCCCAACTTTGGATTGGATACATGTTCACAGCGCTGAACAATGGCTCCGCTTTTTGGTCTTATCGTTGAGGAGACTGAATCTGGCCTTGCCTCATTTTCTGTTGTGGGAACAGTGGACTTGGATTGAGGCCACTCATCACTCTCAAGCAGATAACCACCACTGTCAAAGTTCATAATGCAAACTATCTGTGCTCTGATATGTGCATACAAAATTGCACGTGCAGCCCACATTGGCATACATGCATCTGTGGATTAGGGAATCTGTTGTGTTCTGCTGGTGCACCTTAACCATAATCTATTACTTCTTACTAACCTGAAACTAGATGGTGCACCAGTATCTAACAAGGACCATCTCAGAAAGCTTTTGAATGGTTCATTAAACTGTTTGTGGTAAGTTCTGGAAGCAATGGGGCATGAGAGTCCAAAGATGAGTAGCTGACACCTGGAAAATATTTCTAAGGTCCAATTCTAATAAAAGCCCTAATATATATATGCAGGGCTGGTGCCAGGCATGATTGGGCCCTTGGGCACCAGCCTACCCTGGGCCTGTGGTGCCTTAGCCCAACCCCCCCATACAGGTGGCATGGGGCTAATAAGCCCATCCACACGTCCCACCTACCTTTCCATCCCTGTGAATCATGTGTGCACTATGTGTGCATGCCTATCATTAACCAAGATGGAAGTGGGTCCTTAGGGAAGCCTCCACCACCATCTTGGTTGATGGCAGTCATGTGTACACAGCACACACATCATTCACAGGGATGGGAGAGGTAGGTGGGACATGCAAGTGGGCTTATTCGTCCTGTGCTGCCTGTATGGGGGGGTTGAGCTAAGACTCTGACTGTATTGGGGGGGTGCCTGGGAGCTTCCTTTCTGTGATCCGTGCCAGGGTTGGGAGCCAATGTTGCCATGGATTATGGAACAGGAGCACTACCCTCCCACCCTAAGGAGGGGCCCTTTAGGGGCCCCTCTGGGTCACAGGAGCCCTTGGCCAGGGTTCAACGTGGCCACTCTTTGGCATCAGCCCTGTATTCATGCTTACTCAGGATTAATTTCTATTGAAATCAATAGGATTTACAAGTAAGTGTGCACTGAATAGCAGCCTAAGGGTACTAGTGTTTGCCCAATTTCAAGAATGAGTTAACCAGACATGCAAGAAACCGAGAAAGCTGGGCATAAGGGTATCGTAACCTTTCCCTTTCATCTCTTAGCACTCACAGTTATGTGGATGGTTCTCCAGTCAAACATGGCAAGACTGTATACCCAGACCTATGAGGGGTGGGGGTGGCAAAATCATAGCTCTTATTTTAGAAATTACTGTACAAAGCTGGCATTTGCTCAACTTATGGCTCCACTTATGGCTCCACTTATTGCCAAAATGTATTGTTTCCTAAATATTCTCTTATGGCTGTAGTGAGACTGATGGTAAAGTCCAAGATAGACAAATATTGAGCATGCCAAGCATTTGGGAGATTATTTCCTGAAATTTACAAGAAGGCTAATGAGGGGGTTTGCCGCTTTTGTCCTATGCTTTTTCTTAACCCAGCATTTTTGACATCATCTCTCACCAGAAACAGTGTGAAGTTCTTTTTTAAAAGACATTGTGAAGAGTGAACTGCTATCTCTGTGACAGTATTTTGCTTTTACATCCATCAGGAATCATTTGATGCTGATAATTTGAGGATTCATAAATCAGCAGGGATCTTGTGAACGAGAATAACATGTGCATGTTTGTAGACATACATGTCATCATGTTCAAATAGCCCAAGTTGTATTACAGCTGGGGAAACAAGGTCTCTCTTTTTTAATTGAACCGTGATATGTCAGAACACAAGAGCGCCCACTGAGTTCCTGACAGTTTATATCTGATGGGACAAATCAAAATGCAATATTCATTTATTAAGAAATTCTATTTTAAAAAGAAGCAGCACGACACCATTAAAACCTGCATTTGGAGCACAGCATGATAGTTATAAATAATGAATATTATGCAGGGCTTCAAATGTCGGTTCTGATATAGCATGTTCCTTCTCTTTTAAATATGTTAATCTGGAATAAACATTTTAAAATATAGTAATGTGGAATAAAAATACACATGAGGGGAAAATGCATCTAGAATTGCTATGATGTGAATAACAGGTCTTTATATGAAAGCCAAAAAGGAGTAATTTATGTTTGTATGAAAATTTATATTGTCTTAAACTTGATAAAAAAATTCAGCTGGGAGGAAAATCCAGAAGCCTGCAGAATTCCCAATAGGATACAAGCCCAGGCTAGGGTTTCTGGAGTTTTGAGTCCTATGTCCACAAGAGCTGAATAGGAAAAGAGGATTTTGTATGGGACTCCAGGCCTAATCTTCACTCCTTTTATTCTGATAGGAAAATAAAGAAGAGAGGGGGGCACAAAAAAACCACAGCTAAACAAAAAAGGAGGCAGACCCTCAAAATGGTGTTGAGATGTATAGAAAGATTTAGGCAACTCTGTGAGACATATCTGAGTATACTTGGAAAAGATCGCCCTGTTAATCACATCAAATTTCAGATTTCATCTTGCTCAGGGGCAAAGATCATATCTTGTCAGAGCACTATATCAGGATCTTGATTTCTGGCGTGTCTTATATTTTATCTCCAACTAACAGCAAGAAATGTTAGCAAATGATTTGTTCATAGTCTAATACAAGGAGAGTTTTCTTTCTACGAAGGAGCATTTACCCACAGGAAAATTCACTTGGGGACCATAGCCAATGCTGGATAGGGCCAGAGCCAAAAATGGATGGAGTTGTAGGACCACATAGCTCACTTACTCTCTGCTACCACATCTCTTCCTCCCTCCCTCTCAGTCACTGTGCTACCCCATCTCCCCATCTCCCCCATAACACAGATCGAACTGGTTACTTGCAGAGGGATTACCCTCTCATGTCTATCACTTTCTCCATTTCCATTTTCCCTCTCCTTTTTTTCTTTCAGGCAACTCCCACACCACAGCTCACAACAAGGCTCCCACTTCCCCCAGGCACACTGTGTAGTAGTCATGTCTACTTCTCTACCATTCTACCACTATCACTCATGCACACACACTCACCACATACATAAATAACATGGAAGACGAAAAGATCCCCAAAAGCGTACTCCAGAGAGCAAGGGTGAATCTGTAGCATCTGTGGGGTCTCATGAGATTAGGCTGAGGGGCTCAGGTTTCCCATCACTATTCTACTGAGTGGTTTTGATTTGTTTTTTTAGTTTCCATTCATTTCCCCTCAGTTTCTAAGACCAGCATTCCATCCTGGTTGAAATTAACATTTAGATTTTGTTGATGTGTCAAAAAAGTTGATTGGGGAAAATGTAGCTGTGAATTGAGGATACTTTAAAAAAAATAAAGCACTGATAACTATGGGAAAATGGAATGCTATAGCAGAGAAGACATGTAAATATACAAATAATAGAATAGACATTTCCACCATCAGAATAGAAAATGACAACTTGGGGGAAATTGTATGTCAGATTTCATAGACATCTGTTTGAATTGATTCTTCTCTATGGCTCTATCATCACAGAGTAGACTCAGCTGCAGCTTCAAAACAATGCTCATTCTGACTCACAACATAAGCACTCTGAAGTTTTCTTAAAGTGGCTAGATGCAACCATGACACAACAAGGCTATTTCAGATGAATAAATTTTCCTAAAAGTCTCTTGACTCTCAGATAAGAGCTGCCTAATGGCTACTGGATTCTCAAGATAGAGAAGAGAGTGTTTATGTGAGCCTGATGGCTAAACTGTAGCTCCTGAGTGCGTACAAAAGTGCCTGTAATTTACCTCAACTCTCCCCTTGTTATTTTTGCACTGGATTCATACCCTTGAGCCAACTACAAACAGCCTGTGAATAGCCCAGAGGTATTAGAGCAGACAGTTAAACATAGAGTGGTAGGGGCATCCATGTGCTGACTCCTTTTCATGTTTGCAGTTTCTTTCCTCTGTAACTTCAGCAAGAAAGATGGACATGCAAACGGTGCCCTTCGAGAAATAATTTTATTCATTAGTCCCTTGGATCTAGCCCTTAGAGGGATAGTAGCATTGTGAGTAAACAAGCTTGATTACAGTGATCCAGTGTAGGTCTTATTTCTTTTTGTTCTTTTCTGCTAAAGAAATATAATAGTACCAAATAACTGAGTGATATTGGAAACTTCTCTCCAGATTTTGGAATATATTGTCCATCAGAATGTGGGAGGTGCCAACCTGCAAAAGCTAAAAGAGAGGCAGAGAAACAGTTTGGAGGCAACTTTGTAGTTTGGATTTGGAGAAGAGGGAGAGGGGATCAGTTGCAAGGTCAATGGATTTGTTCATATTGCAAATATTGCAAGTGGAACCGAATTGACTGAACCCAACAAAATAGCTGGTTGTCTCAAGTTGGGAGGAGACATTTTGCCACCCCTCCCAATGAAGAGCATGATTGGGAGGGGGGATTGGGACCCAAAATATTTTGGGGAAGTGAGGGGGTGCTTTCTGTTCCATTATCAGGTTCTTCCCTGATAGGGCAGAAATTTCATTCATTTCACATTTAAAGCTGAATCTATCAAATCCGCACTTTCTGAAACAATATGAGAACCAAAACACAGCAGTCCTTCAAAATTTGCACTTATCCAAATTTTGCAATGCAGTTCCCCCAACCAACATTTGCCAAAGTACATATATTAGGGGAATGCATGTATAAAATGAATATATTAGTGAAAATATAATACAAAATACAATATATTAGAAGAAATTGTTTGCAAAAATGTCTATATTAATCAAAACTGCATACAAATATGTGTTCATTAGGAAATATTTGCACTAAAAGGCTGATAAATTTTCATGTGGATTAAAAAAATCACAACTTGCTGAATAGTTTTCATGAGGGTTTATTTTTAAATGCAAATTTCTGCAGAAATGTGGAGAACTGAATTTCAGGTTGAAAACATGAGAAACTAAGGAAACCAATATTGAAAGATCTTTCCATCTCTACTCTCTGGAAAATGGGCCAGCTTTAGATTCAGTGGATCCATCACCAACCCTGTTCTGCTTCTGCTCTGTTCCCTTAACAGATCATTTTGTGGCCTTATGCCAACAATAGCTTCCCAAGAGCCTGTACTTTCAGCAGGGATAGCAGGGGCCTCCATGATACGGCTTAGGTCCAGGCTATCTGTTAGATCGTATCTCCCTCTATGACCCTGTCCGAGCTTTGAGATCATCTGGTGAGGCCCTACTCACTATTCCATCGTTCTCACAAGTTTGCTTTGTAAAAACACAGAATAGGGCCTTTTCAATGGCTGCCCCTAGACTGTGGAATTCCCTCCCTAGCGAGGTTCGACTGGCTGCCTCACTTTCATCCTTTCGTGCCCAGGTGAAGACTATTTTATTTAGACGGGCTTTTAACTAATATAGTCATATTTTTAACTTATTGTTGATTTAATCCATTTTTAACTGTTTTAAATTGTATATTACTTGTTTAACTGATTATGGTTTTTATCTGTAAGCCGCCCTGAGTTCTTTGGAAATAGGGCGGGGTATAAATATTTTAAATAAAATAAATAAATAAATGATGGCAGAGTCCTCCACCCTAACTTTCTCAAGCAGCGCTGAGCAGGGGGTTGGGAGTGAACTGCAGAAATGCTTCACTTTAATTGAATGGCACCCTATAGTTGCACTAGAGTTCTTTAACATTAGCAAAATTGGTTTGAATGAAGTACATTGAATAGAAAATATTAGGAAAAGAGCAACTAGATATGATCTGTGATTGCCCAACTTTTCAGATGCACTTAACCTATTCCCAGTAGACCATAGTATCAAAAAAAAAACCACAATAACTATTCATGAAAGCACTTGGCTGTATAAAAAGTGAGACCTTTTAATATGTACAGATTCTCATTTCCCCATCAGTGAACACATTTATTAAAAAACCATACCACCAGAGATATACCAAACCTGATGTGCAAGAAGCATACCTATCATGTGTTTCTTCAGAAATTACAGACATACCAAGTAATGCATATTAATAAGCCTTACAGAATTCTAAAACTGAATATTGTTAAGAACAAAATATTTGATTATCCTACTCTTTTAAATACAAAAGTAATGAAAACATAGAACATTTTAGAAGGAACATAATAGGGTCTGGAGAAAAAAATGCTCCACCAACCTTTTTGACTGTCTTTGTTTCAGTTTCCCCTCCCAAAATGGATATATTTTAAGTGTTGCATGTTAGAGATTGCTCTGAGCATCTGCTCTGTTGAAATAATGAATGGTCAGCTCTAGGCTGCTCTGAAATATTGAAAAAATATGTTGTTTGGCATGGATTTTTCCCCTATCAGTTATAAATTAATAATGGAAGTTCTGAATAAATATCCATCTTTTTATGAATCTGGCCTTTGGGGCAAATGCCACAGACATGGCTTTAACAGCTAACCAATGGCAGTTAGTCCTTCTCCCCATAAGGAAGCAAATAGATACTAGCATTTTCTGCATAACAGATCAATGGTACATCACACAATTTTTTTAAAAAGGTGACCAGCCTCAGTTTCCCCAACCCAAATTCATGCCTTAAGCATGGGGCCTTAGAACAGCTTCATACAACTTCCATCACCTTCAGTCAGCATGGTTGTGCTGGCTGGGTTTAATGAGAGTTGCAGTCCAACAAAATATCTAGAGGGCATCAAGTGTTGACCCTTAGGCAATACTACCTCTGGTTGTTTTTCATCAAGTCTGAAAGTCTGGAGCAAGGAAGAGTTTTTGTTATGTCTTCGTAGGAACTTGCAGGCTGCCAAGGTCAGCTGGTTCCTAGGCAACGGGAGATAGGGCTGGAGTGAGAGCAGCCAGTTTCTCTGTGTTTTTTTCTGTGGGGGTTTTTGTTCTTGAAGGAACAGCAGCTTTCTGTGTGAGCTCTTGCTATGTGTGAAAACGAAACTGCTTAATGCCTTAATGTCCTGAGTAAATGGACTCTTAACACTATGTCGTGTTCTTGGAATTTCTTGACCACTTATACTCTAATGTAACAGCGCTTACAACGCAAATACCGCACACATGAACAGGGTTATGGCCCCAGATCCAGCGCGCGTTACAACGAAGTAAGTGGTCTGAGCTGCAGACTGAGTTCCAGAGAGCAGTGTGATTGATTGTGCCAGACAGAGGTGAGCAGAGTTGGCTGTAAACATGTCTGGAGGCATGCCAATGGAAAGGCTTACGGAAAATAATTATGCCAGCTGGAAGATGGGAATGCAGGCTTTCCTGATAAAAGAGGAGTTATTTGCTGTGATTGAAGGGACCCCACCGGTACCACCAACAGCGGCCTGGACGCGCAGAGATGAGAAGGCGCAGGCTTTTATTACCTTGGCTCTATCCGATTCTCAACTGATGTACGTGAGAGATGAACCCTCAGCCAAACGTATGTGGGACGTGTTGCAGGCTCTTCATGTGCAACAGACAGCGGGATCCAAGCTGTGTCTGGCAAGGAAGCTGTACCAGATGCGTTTCACGGATGAGTGCACCATGAGTGAGCATCTTACTGAATTCAGGCGCCTATTTGCTGAATTAGAAGACCGAGGCGTGGAACACAGTATCCTTCAGAACACGTATATTATCCTGGCGTCACTTGATGGAAGCTGGAATAATTTTGTCATGGCGATGGAAGCAATGCCAGATGGGGGCCTGAATGTGGGTTTTATTGAAGAAAAATTGACCCAGGAGTGGCAGCGGAGACAGGAGGCAAAAAAGGCCGAACCGAAGGAAGCTGTCAGAAGCAAGCAGGCAAACTACCAGGAGCAGCAACAGCTGAAAACTTGTTATTTTTGCAGAGCGCGTGGACATATTCAAAGAGACTGTGCAGTCAAGCAAAGAAGCAGAGATGGAGGCTGGAAGCAGAGCAGTGTGAACTTTGTCAGTGCAGAAAAGCCTCAGTTTATGGAGACAGACTGGATTTTGGACAGCGGAGCATCCCATACCCTCGTAAAAGACTTACGTTTATTGTACACATCAAAGGAAGTGCAGGACTCTGTTTTACTGGCTGATGGATCGAGACGAACTGTCAAGGCGCGAGGGACACTGAAACTGAGTAAGATTGGCATAATTTCTGATGTATTGTATGTCCCTGACTTGTCTAGTAATATTTTGTCTGTTCGAAAACTGACCAGCATTGGGTTTTCAGTGGTATTTGACAGAGACAAATGTTTTGTGAAAAGAGGGGGTGTAATATGCATGCAAGGGAGCCTGAAAGATGCACAGTTTGTAATAAAAGGCAATCAGGCAGGGTGTATTGCGTTTGGTGCTGAGGCACAGACACATAAAGGCTATGTGCATGATTGGCACAGAAGGCTGGGGCATGCAAACTACGAAACAATTAAGAAAACCCCGAGTCTTAGTGAAAACATGAAATTGACAGATTGTGGTCAGTTAATTGATTGTGATGCCTGCCATAAAGCTAAAATGACTATTGCACCAATAAACCGGGAGGCGGAAAGCTCGACAACTGCTCCCTACCAGCTCATTCATGTTGATTTATCAGGGCCAATAAACAGTTCACAAGGAGGTGCAAGGTATTTTATGGTCATAGTAGATGACTTCTCAAGATTCACTCGTGTTTATTTGCTGAAAAGGAAAGATGAGGCAGAGCAGAAGTTGAAACTGTTCATCAAGAAAATTCAAACGCAGCATAATGTCACTGTGAAGGCGATACGATCAGACCGGGAGGGGAGTTTACAAGCAAAGCATTACATGCATACCTTGAAAGTGAAGGTATAGCACAACATTACACAGCTTCATTTTCTCCGTTTTCTAACGGGATAGCGGAGAGAAAAAACAGGGTGCTTCAGGAAGCTTTGGGAGCCATGTTGGAGGATTCTAGTCTCACACACTCTTTCTGGAGAGAATGTATTTTGTATGCGAATTACATACACAACAGGGTGTTACATAGTGCCATTGGAATGTCACCATACGAAAAACTCACTGGGAGAAAGCCAAGGGTGCAGCACATTGAGAGATTTGGAGCCCGTTGCTGGGTCCATATTACACAAGGGAAAAGATGTGGCAAATTGGCACCTAGAGCACAGGAAGGGTTTGTGCTGGGTTTTCAGAATGCATATTACAGAGTGTGGATTTCAAAAACACAGCAAGTTGTTCTGAGCAGAAGCATTAAAGTCTCAGACAAGCCTTGGGATCAAAAGCAAACAGTTATTCTCAATGGATCAGATGACACAACACCTACACCAGGACCTACACCTACACAAGGGGTGAAAGTGGAAGGAACAGATATTCCACTGAAGGATGCATTAAATGAACTGATATGGGGCAAACGTAAAACAAAGAAACGTAAGGCTGACGAGATGACATATCCTGAGCAAGCCATGCCAGGAACAAGTTCAGGGGGTGCAGCAGGAGCCGAAGCTCCAGTTCTTTTAAGGCGCTCTGAGAGAGCTAACATTGGGAAACCTCCTGACAGATTTACTGTGGGTTTAGTCAGCAGCCCAGGTATGCACCAAGTTGTGGAGATGGATGCAGAAACGTTATATCTGACTTGTGTACAACCAAAGTTTGATTAATAAAGTTTGAGCTTGGAAATGTAATGTATGCTGCAATGTACTGAAATGTATTACTGGATGCAAATGTATAACCATGTATTGTAGAACTGTACTGCTGAAATTGAAATGTTATAATTGCAAATGTTATAGATGCAGTCTTGATGAAAAGGTGGGAACTGTTGACCCTTAGGCAATACTACCTCTGGTTGTTTTTCATCAAGTCTGAAAGCCTGGAGCAAGGAAGAGTTTTTGTTATGTCTTCGTAGGAACTTGCAGGCTGCCAAGGTCAGCTGGTTCCTAGGCAACGGGAGATAGGGCTGGAGTGAGAGCAGCCAGTTTCTCTGTGTTTTTTTCTGTGGGGGTTTTTGTTCTTGAAGGAGCAGCAGCTTTCTGTGTGAGCTCTTGCTATGTGTGAAAACGAAACTGCTTAATGCCTTAATGTCCTGAGTAAATGGACTCTTAACACTATGTCGTGTTCTTGGAATTTCTTGACCACTTATACTCTAATGTAACAGCGCTTACAACGCAAATACCGCACACATCAACATCAAGTTGGCGAAAGGGGCCTGAGAATATCTCATGAATATTTTTTTACAGAAACCAAATAGAAGTGTGTGTGTGTGTATGTTTCTGTAATTGGTGTTGAAATTGCTCACTTTGTAGGAAGGAAGGAAAACCTCTTCAGTGACAGTGGTGTACAACTATCCCAACTGTTAGAGTGGTACAACAATGGAAGCAATGACCTAGGGAGATGGTGGGCTCTCCAACACTGGGGGAATTCAAGAGCATCTGGACAGCCATCTGTCGGGAATGCTTTGATTTGGATTCCTGCATTGAGCAGGGGGTTGGACTCAATGGCCTTATAGGCTCCTTCCAACTCTACGATTCTATGATCTTCCCAGACTCTCAGTTGCTTTAGAGACCAATAGTAAAAGGGAGCATTTCATGAAGCCACAGGGAAAGAAACAGTGCCAGGCTGATTATGATGAGTTCAGTGAAACATTTGCCTCCTAAATATGTTTCTACTTCATCTCTCTCTCTTTATCTTTTTTTCTCTCTCTAAGACATGGGAGAAAGACACTCATTTAACCACCACTGCTTCTCTCACTATAGCTCAAGAAAGGAAATTGCCGGGCTCTAGGCTCCTCCCTCCGCAGAACGGGAAGGAGAAGCTGAAGGTACACACAGAGCAAAGGGCATGTGAATGCATCACGCATTGTCTTTTTGTACTTCTGATCTAATGTTCAAAATTGTAACTCCTCATTTAGTAGGGGATGCGAATCATATTTGGATGAAACTTGAACTGAAGCAGGCTGCTTTGGATAGATTTGGAGTTTCCCCGAGTCAAAGTATCAAAAGAACCAAAGAACCAAAGCAGAGAACTCTAGGGCAATTTGGAAATTCAACTGTTTAAAAAAGCTACAGACATGGCATCTGCCAACATTTTAACTTTTCTCCCTAACTGGGAGAGTTCTTTTGTGACTGACACATCTCGCTTCTAATCAGAGGACCCCAAGTCAAACTGGATAGCCTTTTAAGTGCTTCAGACCAAGTTGGGCTGTTTTACAAAGCACCAAATTGAGGTCCAAACTGAATCTTGTGGTTGGTGCACACCTTTTTAATTTGGCTCATCCCATTAAGTGTAAATTCCGCATGGCCTTGACATGGAAGAGGCAATATTTTGTAGTTCACCTATCTGAAGTGATGAGAGTCATTCATAAACTTGGCTCTCATTTCATGGTAACATGAAAACACCTTCAGGCAGACATGAGCACTGTTGAAAAAAAGAACAGAGAGGGCCAAGGAGGGAAAGCTGTTAGCGTGGTTATGAGGAGAGATCTCTGGGCTGTTTACAGTAACTCTTTTGTTCCTAAAAGAGGAAAGAGACCTAAGGGGCACAGTGACTCTGAAATTTATTTATGCATTTTACTTACAACATTTATATATGCTTTATTGTAAAAAAAACCACTATTTTAATTTCGAATCAGATTTTTTTTATTGTTTGAGTGGTATGCTCCAAGCAACTTTGGTTGATGATTAATTTATCATGTTTAATGACATCACTAGGGAAAGAGCCCAACCCCGTGACATCACTAGGGCCCATCGCTGAAATCTCAGGGTTTGGGATGCTTCTGACCTGGCAACCCTACTTATAGCAATTGATGAAGTGGGCTGAGAAAAAGTGTAACTGCAATGGAGACAGAGGACGAAAAGGAAAGAGAAGAGGGACAATGTTCATGGTGGACAGGGCATTACTTTTTATACTTAATTTCAGCGAGCACTAGTTTATAGATCCAAGAATCCACTGTAGAACCTGAACTTTTGACTTAAAAGCCTATTGTTCCATATTATACATTAGTAATGAGAGCCAGAATTTACTAAAGTTTGCTTATTTGTTTCATTTATAAAATAAATGGTTTCCAAGCAACTTTGAGCCCTAGTACCTCCTACTTTAAAGATTACATGTCTGTAATGTGCAACATTGCTGCAATGCCAGCAAAGCATCAAGGATTGCTTTTATACTAACTGTAAACTTTTTTGAATATCTTCAACAGAAGTGGGTGATAAAATATTTTATAGCTTAGGCTTAGGATAACCTGGCTTCAGCAGTCCATGCTTTAAAAACCTTGTGGTTTGACTGTTGCAATGCACTCTGTGGGCGACACATGAAGCTACAGCAGGTACAGAATCTACAGCTGGTGCAGAATGCCACTGCTGGGATGTTAAGTAGGTTGTTAAGTAAGCTTTTAAGTGACATGAGATCTTATGCCAACAATCCTTAAAGCCCTGCACAAGCTGCCTATGAACTACTGGGCCTAATTTAAGATGTCGGTACTGTTATACAAAGTTGTGAATGGCTTAGGACCCATGTAGCACCTTTCCCCATATCTGCCAGCTCTGGATATCAGCAGGGGAGGTCACGCTCATGGTACTATTAATGGGTATCTTCCACAGCATGCTAACATTTCTCTGTTGCGGAACTCCATTTGTGAATATTTTTCCCCATGGACATTTGGCTGTCCCCCATGTTGTCAGTGTGCAGGTGTTCACAGAAGACATGTTTGCCTGGGCTTACAGAACTTAACTGGAACATAATTAGAAAACAATTGGTCTGAATATTATGGTTTGTTGCCTTCAGACTGTGTGTTGCCTCTGCTTCTTGGTAATATCCAAAACTACCTAAGTAAGTACCGGTCATTCTTATGCACATATTTCATATCTTAACTTTTTGGAACTGTTACTTAAATAAAAGTTGAGGAGGTTGTCCAGAAGGAAACAAAGAACCGTGAGATTTATTTTGGTCTGTAGTGAAACATAGTGAAATAGTGTGATTCATGAAACAACAGAAAAGACTGAGACCATGATTGAATGGCCACCTATTTTTAATTAAAAAGATAAGATCTCAAACACAATGTGGCTAAGTCAGCTTTAAAGTAACTTCTTTTTGTTTCCAGCTGGGAATGACAGTTTCAATGAATGATGGATACCTTTAAAGAAGTTTGAAAAAATGTTGAACTATTCTAACGTAAAATAAATGTCACTTTCTACATCACCTCCTCAGGGTTTATGATCACATTTGAGAACCGGAAGGTACAGCCCAGCCTTCCCCAACTTGGAAGCCCAACCTTTCCTAAGTTTTGGACTACAACTCTCATCAGCTCAGCAGGGATGGCTGGGCTGACTGGGGCTGCTGGGAGATGTAGTCTCAAATGTCTGGGAAGCACCAGGGTAGAGATTGTTGGTACTAGGGTTGTGCATCAGATTTGGCTGAGGCCAAAGGCCAAGCCAAATTGGGCCTTTTTGGAGGCATTTGGGCCTCGGCCAAATAGGGTGCCTCGGATCTCTACAGGTTGGGATGAGCAGCCCAGAGTATAGGGGGTTGGGGGCAGGCAGAAAGGAGAGACAGGCATGAACAGGAAGAAGGAGGTTGAGCAGGAAAGGTACTTCTTTGCAGGAGAAGGTAGGTCATTTTTTTCTTTCCACAAGCTGTCCCAAAGCCCAGCATGATGTCGAAGTCCCCTTTGGGAGTGGCTTCCCTGCATGGAGAGAAGCTGCTTGCAAAGAAGCAGGATCCAGCAGGATGGAATCCTCCTGCTGATCAGAGGGTAAGCAGGAGGATTCATTCTGGCAATGCTGGTCACTGTTCTTTCGTGAGAAGCTTCCCTGCATGCAGCGAAGCTACTTGCAAAGAAGCAGTGACCAGCACTGCATCACCCACCTACTCTCAAGGGGAGAGGGAAGAAGGAGGTGCAGCGTCTTCTTCCCCTGCCCCCTCCCAACCATATTTGAAACCCTATTTTAAGATAAAATAGGGTTAAGAAAACCCATAGCCCCATCCCCCAATGGCTTTGGGGATGAACATGGGGCGGGGCAGGCGGTCCCATGGTCAGGGCAGGGTGGATTGGCCCTCCTCGGGGCCCACAGATCAGAGCCACAGGGTGGATCAGGAGGACTGTGCACAGCCCTAGTTGGTACAGCTTATTTCTAAAATTAGGAAGGAACAGTATGTAAGGAGCAGCGTGGAATGTGGGAACTAATGGCTGTTCCCCTCCTTCTGACTCTTTAGATTATGGATACTTGAAGGGACCTCTACAAAGGACAGCATCTATGAACAGGGGAAAGAGAGGAAGATTGCCCAGTGGTAGTAACTAATGACCTCAGGAAGTTCTGCTGCTTCTTGAATCTTCAGTGCAGTGAGCATCTATTAGGGTGAAGGAAAAGGCCACTTCCTCGTAGCTCTTCATCTATGCAAAAAGCAGTGCCTAGATTCAACCCAGGTAGGACTATGCCAAAATCCATCCTCCAATTTATTGAAAAAGTTCTTTCCCTGAAAAAGAGGCTTCAATTTTTCTGCCTTTTTCTCAGGGAACTTTATCATTTTGGTGAGTGCAGCTTTGAGCTTACCTTAGCATTGTGAAGTGGCTGTGAGGGTGGTCAGTGTGGTTTTCCTTCTATTAAACATTTCTCCAGTGCTCTGCAGCCTCTCCAGCTGCCTGCACTTTCTGATCTGAACAAGCCTCACAGGAGAAATTACATCTTCCCTTGAGTTTTACAGGAAGCACAGGAAGCCAATGAAACTGGTTAACAAGCTGCTGAGATTGGCCAGTTGCTGATCTTGGTTTAAAGTAAGTCCTTAAAAACGTTCTGCACAGATGTCTTTAACAGAGAAAAGATTGCACTTACTGAAAAAAAGAAACAGCCATACAATCTTCTTGTACTTACAGGACAGACCAGCTGAGGATGTTATAGAGTGGCATTTGTCGGGGGGGGGAGGGGTGGCAGCATGGGGTAATGACTCAGGGCAACAGTGAAGGAACAGGCAAAGCAAATGGCCAAGGAGTGTGAGTGGACCCATGGTGGCCAACACCTGGAGGCACTGGGGGTTATTGCAAGGGGTGTTGGCAATGGGAGTGGAGGTGTCTGGGGTAGAGATTGGCAGAGCAGGTGTGGGTGTGAGTGAGGTGGGGTTGGCCAGGGGAGTGGGGGACCAGGGGGTTGGCAATGCCTGGAGGTTGGTGTTTGGCAGGGGTTGGGGGTGCCTGGGGGGGTTGGCATGCAAAGTGTACAGGAGTGAAGCCTCTAGTTCAGCCTTTCCCAACCAGTGTGCCTCCAGATGTTGTTGGACCACAACTCCCATCAGCCTCAGCCAGCATTTCCAATGGTCAGGAAAGATGGGAGTTGTGGTCCAACAACATCTGGAGGCACACTGGTTGGGAAAGGCTGCTGTAGTTAGGCATAAAAGAAAAAATGATGTGGTGCATGAATCATCCCAAATCATCCCAAATGAAGTATGAATCAGCCGAAATGAATTATTGTTATTATATCCCGCCCAATAGGAGCCCAGGGCGGCATTATTCAGTGTTTTTTAAAAAATAATAATTCCCTCTGGTTTCTGTTCCATCTGGGTGATGAGTGAGAGAAATTGACTAGCTCAAGGCTGTAACAGTTAAGCAGCCCAACACTGGGGCCTCTCAGGGAAAAAGAAGGAGCTTTCGTTCCAACAGATCCAAGGCAGCCTCTACTCCATCCCACCCCTGGAATGGTGTCCTCTTCACTGAATCCTTAAAAAATCCTTAAGTCGTTTATCCTCAACTCAAAGCATTTGAAAAACCTAAGTGGGCATTGGGTTACAAGAAATATTAAAAAGCACTTGATTTGCAATTAATTTGCAGCCACATTATTCCAGTTTTCCCCTCACCCTTAACCCTTATGAAATTTGTTAATTTTGCCATATCACACATCTTGTCTAACCATTCTGTTAAAGAATATAGAATTCAGAAAATAGAAGCACTTTGATCATGCCACATACTTCTTTACAAACACAAAAGGCAGGACAAAGAAGAGTTGCTATTATACCCTCTCATCTGTTGATGCTTTAATTTTCTTTAAATTGCTGGAAACTAATTCAATCTTAATATCTCTTTTCAGGAGCATTGAAAATTCCTGCTCGATAAACTTTTTCATGTTCTTTCTAAAGTAAAATTATAAGTGTATAAAATTAGCCTTCGATTTCCCATAATCACTATTTACAAACTAAAGGAAGGTATTTCATGTTCACATAGGCTACCACTTATTCTAGTTGAAAAAACTGGAAATGGATTGCCTTCAAGTCGATTCCAATTTATGGCGACCCTATGAATAGGCTGAGAGGCAGTGACTGGCCCAAGGTCACCCAGTGAGCTTCATGGCTGTGTGGGGATTTTAACTCTGGTATTCCAGGTCATAGTCCAACACTCTAACCCAGCCTTTCCCAACCAGTGTGCCTCCAGATGTTGTTGGACCACAACTCCCATCAGCCTCAGCCAGCATTGCCAATGGTCAAGAAAGATGGGAGTTGTGGTCCAACAACATCTGGAGGCACACTGGTTGGGAAAGGCTGCTCTAACCACTATGCCACAAGTTTACTTGATATAAAATGTACATGAAAATAGTGTTAACTAAACATCTTGCATGCAAATATAAAGAATTGGGAGACAAAATATGGAAACTTTCAGAAAGCAGAGTTTCCTTTCATTTGTCCGTGTTCCACATGAAACCTAGACATAAAAAATGGAAAGTTATGGCTGATTTGTTTATTTTTAAAAAATAAATTCTCTCATAATGAGCTGAATAGAAAAATAAGTTGAACAGGAAAATTTAGAACAAGAAAAGACAAATACTACTGCAAATTACTAAGAATAATTTACAGATGTTTAAAATGTTAATTCTGCATTAATAAATATGAGCAAAGGGGAAATGAAATTGTTCTCAATGTCTCCAATACAGCCCAAGCAAAGTTCTGCACAGGATGCTCCCATTGTCAGAAAAGGGGGTGGGTAATTTTTGCCAATTTTCTCTTCTACCTGCAGCCTCCAGTGCTGTTCCAGAGGATCAACCAGCACTCCAGAGCAGATTGAAGAGGCACAGAGAATTGCAGGGGTGTGTGGAAATAGATTAAAATCTATGAAATCTATGAGATATGAAATTGAGGAAGCATCTGTTAGGTCCAAACCCAACACGCAAGCCGTCCTGTCTCCCCAACTCGCTTATTACACCCGGGAAGAGTGCGGAGCTGGGTGCAAATGAACCCACTGTCAGAGACCAAGTAACACACAATAAAAAGCCTTTGCAAAGGGGACCCAATACTTACACGCCAAAGCCTGCGAGCATGGGAACCCCGTTTATTTGGAAGTCAGAGAATATATAGGCTTACCCCGAAGTTTACAATATCGGGTACACGTCATAATAACAAAAGAAGCAGTTGCCAATAATTACAGTTTCAGGAGCATATGAAAGGAGGTAAAGGGGTACAGGAAAGGGGCACAATTGGAAACATCAAGACTATCTTCCAGACTTCATGTCTGCCTACTTCACATGTCCTTGAGATAAGCACCAAGTAACAGTAGACAAAGACAGTTATGGAGGGGAGGCCCAGCTGCAACCGGGCGCCCCCTATAAACTAGAGACAGTCATGATATTGCTTTGCTTGCATATCAAAGGAATAGAACAAGTCAAGGATATGAGGGGCCTAGGAACAGCATTTGACATTCTTGTGTAAGGCACATTAGCAACAATAAGCAAGGCTACATGATTGTGATAAAGAAATGCATAGAAGGGAAGTTTCCAGCTTAAACCGGCTTTTATTATGCGAGCCACTGGAATGTAGGTAAGGGTCAGGTCACCAGGAAATAAACCGACATTTTATATCAAAAGTCAGACAAAGGCCACTTTGGTTCTATTTCCCAGAAAGCCCAAACTAATGTTAGCCTAAGTGAACTGTAGTACCAAAAACAGAAGATCACAAATTATCCTTAACAATTCCCCCCTTTCAGCCCTGAGAGACTAACTAGTCTCTCAGGCAGCTGCATTCTCTTTACTTAGGCTGCCAAATTGGTCTTAAAGCCATTTCCACGTAGGTTGGTTGTGCCTTTTGAGAATAAGCCAGAGTCAATTTACTCACACAAGTTGAACCCAGCTGTACCAAGTTGGGAATGCATTGTAAACAACAACACACAGTTACTAACAGGGCAAGCACCATGCCTATATACAGTAAAATTTTGTGCCAATCAGGCCATACAGAAAACCAATCAGAAAATCCTGAGAACAAAGAATAATTCCCAATGCGTTCCACCTCCTGGTAAATGTTTCCAATATCATTAATGTGTTTAATTACATCGGCCTTGCTATCAGTGATGTGAGTACAACATTCGCTCCCTATCAGCGAACAAACCCCCCCGTGAGAGCTTAATAAAAAGTCCAGGGCGAGCCGGTTTTGCAAAACTACAGTTCTAATTTGGCCTTGTTCGTTGGTCAGGTCTGTAAATGAAATGGCCGAATCGTTCATAAAGCGCTCAAAGGCCTGAGACAATTCTATGAGTTCTTGATAAGTCTTGGCCGCTCCGTACATAGGGAAAAAACCTCTTAGCACTGCCTCTCCTGTGCCTCTTTTGTTACGGCGGCGCAGGGTGGGCAAAGTGGGGGAAACCCGAAGCCCTGGGACCACCCTTCCCAACGTACAGGTCCAGGAACCCGAATTTGGCAGTTTCCTTACCGCTGAGTGTCCACAAAGCCACCAGAGTCCAGCTGGGGTTTGATGATCCACTAGATCCGTAAGGAAGGGCACTAAATGGTGGTCTGCAAAAGTCAACTGTAACAGAAGTTGCCAGATAGATAACCAAGTCAGGCCCTCTACTCTACGTGTTTCGTTTGTGAAAGTCCAATTGCCCGGGTGTGTTGAATAAATCAGGCCATCGCATAGCATTCCCCCTGTTGGTTTGCTTCCACTGCCTACACAAATGGACCTGGCGATGGGTCCGCTTAGAACCAGCCCTCCCTCTAATTCCTGCGAACTGGAGTGTGAGGCGAAGGAGAGATACTCTTTCAACGGCAAGGGGGCCCCTGTTAAGGGGACTCCAGCCTGTCCATGTGGTGGTGTGTGTGCACAGACATAACAAGTGCCCTTTTTTGGTGCTGTTTCTTCCAGCAATGCTACAAATGTGTTACCATCCCACCCATCGCCTATTTTGGTGTTTCTTTGTTTGAACCCACCCATCTTTTTCTCTTTAGGTGGGACTAGGATTACCTGCTCTTTTTCGGATTTTTGAGCATTCAACCTTTCCGTTAACCAAGCATAACAGGATGGCATACCAATGCCTACACAAAACTTTGGTCTTACCGATGACTTGGGTTGGACCTTATTGGTCTGCACCTGGAAAGTAATCATGTTATACTCTGTTCTGATGGTATTCACATCTAAATTTGAGGGGCAGCCATGGTTAGGCATGGGGCGGTATTGCCTGCACCGGAGCGCTAGTCTGATGGGCCACTCAATTTCCACCCGAGTGCATTGTACCACCCAATTGCCTGTATAGTTGTGTTGCAATACAACGGCCGCTTTGTGACACAAACGTCCAGCAATGTCAGCCTTCACTGTTCCGTCTTCAATTCCTCCCACAGCATATAAGAAAGGGTCCGGACAGTCCCGTGTATTAGGTATAGTTCGCCCAAAGTCCTTCAGATAGGTATAGTCCTTTTCGCTGCAAATTTTCACATCGGGTGGGCAACATATGAGCCAGGCTGGATGGAACAGGGCGCAAGTGGCCCATACGTAAGCCCACAGCTTTTCTTTCTGTTGAAGCATTTCTTACTCAATTTCTGCGTCCTGGAAGGGAAATTGAGTCGCTTGCCACTGCCCTGTATCCTCGTTCCTCTGCAAACGTAGTTTCGGAACTTGGGGAGGAGGAGGCGCTGCTATCACAGCGGGCTTTACGTGGGAATGGTGTATCCACGATTTCCGTCCCTCCAGGAAAACAGCGGCTTGTGTAGTTAATAGAACTTGATGTGGACCTGTGTATCTCGGCTGCAGAGAGTCGCCCCTCACGAATTTCTTTGCCCAGACAAAGTCTCCTGGGGAGTATGGGTGTACTTGTTCCTCAAGTGGCACTGTTTTAGTGGACCCTGCGATTTTCCACAGTTCACGGAGTCTGTTCTGTAAAGAAAGATACTGGGATACAGTTATGTGATCCCCCCCAATAGTGAAACATCCACATTTGGCAGGGTCCCCCCTTTTGTGGGAGGCCTGCCATACATTAGCTCATATGGGGAAAGCCCGAGGGCTTGGGTTGGGCGAGTGCGCAAGTGAAAAAAAACGAGGGGAAGTACCTGAGGCCACCTTAAGCCTGTTTCCTGAGTATACTTAGCCAATGCCGTCTTAATTTCCCTGTTCTGTCTTTCCGTTGCTCCAGATGATTGCGGATGGTAAACTGTGTGAAATAAATGCTTGATTCCCAAACCTTCTTCTATTTTGGTCAGAATCTGTCCTGTAAAATGTGTCCCGCGGTCCGAGTCTATTACCTCTGGGACTCCAAACCGCGGTATAACCTCCTTCAACAACAATTTTGCTACTGTTGTGGCGGTGGCGTTTATGGTCGGGAAAGCCTCTATCCATGCTGTCAGGGGGCATACCATAACTAGAAGATGTTTCTTCCCTTCTGCTTTTGGGAGATCAACAAAGTCAATTTGTACATGCTGAAAAGGTGCAGCTGGTACGGGTCTACCCCCTTGCGGAGCCCTATTTGGTAGGGCTGGCCCATTTGCTTGACAAATGTGGCATGCTTTCACTATTGCGCCGCATACCGGTTGGATTCCAGGGGCATACCAAAAGCGCGTAATCGAGTCCACCAGCGCATGTGTACCGTAATGGCCTCCGTGATCATGGAACCACTTAGCTGCTGTATGGTATACTGCTCTGGGTAGGCAGGCTCGACCATCAGGCATAACCCAGAGTTGTTGCTTCAGGATCGCTCCCAACTCCGTCCATCTCTTCAACTCCTGTGGGGGTATTGAAACAGATACCGGGGGGAGAAAAGCAGTGGTTGCTAAAGCTAGTGTTGGCATGCTTATTGGGAGCAATGCCGCCTGGCGTGCGGTTAGGTCCGCCAGTGCGTTTCCCAATGTCACGGGGTCCTGGTCTTTAGTATGTGCTTTGCAATGTACGACTGCTAACTGTGAAGGCTCAAGTATAGTCTGTAATAGCTTCTGCACAAGTTCCAGGTGTTGGATTGGTTTGCCCCCTGCGGTTGTAAACCCCCGGTATTTCCATAAGTGAATGTGGCAGTGTATAACCCCAAAAGCATACCTGCTGTCCGTGAAGATGGTCACCTTTTTTCCTGTTGATATCTGGCATGCTCTAGCCAGGGCATAAATTTCTGCTGCTTGTGCACCCCATCGTCCCGGGAGCGCTGCCGCCTCCACCACATCCCATTGTGTCGTTATTGCAAAACCCGTGTATCTTACCCCATTCTGATAGTAGGAACTACCGTCCGTGAAAAGGATGACATCTGATTCCGGTAACGGTTCATCCGACAGATCTGGCCTGATCTGTAAGGTGGATTGCAAAACTTCCACACAATCATGGTCTGGGAAGGGTGGGGGTAGCTCAGGTAAGAGAGTAGCCGGGTTCAACGGTCCGCAACGTTCAAATCGCACGTTGGGGTCCTCTAAAAGTTCCGCCTCCAGCTGTTGCTGTCTCTGGGCTGAAAACACCTGCGTGGTGCCTTTGCGTAACAAGGCGGATAATGCATGCGAAGTCCAGACAGTGGTGGAGTGTCCTAGAGTCAGCCCTTTTACTTTAGTTAAAAGCAGGGCCGCTGCGGTTAGTGTGCGAGTACAAGTGGGGGTTCCGCGGGCTACATTATCAATCTGTTGTGAGTAAAACGCCACTGGGAAGTGGCTGGGGCCATACAGCTGCGTCAGGACCCCACTAGCCACCCCCGATCTTTCGTGAACAAACAAATGAAAAGGTTTACCATAGTTCGGAGGTTTCAGAGACATCGATGTGGCTACACTCTGTTTCAGTAGTTTAAATGCCTTTTCGTTGTCCGGGCTCCATTGTATAGTGTCAGGAGCTTTACTTGCAGTAAGCGCATGTAGCGGTTTACTCAGTTCGCCACAAGATGGTAGCCACGGTCTGCAAAACCCAATCAGGCCCAGGAACCCTCTTAACTGTCTCTTAGTTTTGGGAAGCGGGCAATTCTGTATGGTAGCGAAGCGCCCCGGGTCCATTTGCCGTCCCTCCGGTGTCAAAATGAACCCCAAGTATTTCACTTTTTCTGACAGCCACTGGATTTTCTTCGGGTCTATTTTATGGCCCCTTGAGTGCAAGTATAGCAAAAAGGCCTTACCGTCTTCTCGCAGCGCCCCCTGGTGTCCATTAGCAATCAGGATATCATCAACGTACAACACCAACACAGAGCCTCTTTTTGGGGTGAACCCCTCAAGATCGTCCCTCAAACATTGGCTAAACACCCCGGGACTATCACAGTATCCCTGTGGGATTCTTGTCCACACGAAAGAGCGCTGGTCCCATTCGAACCCGAACAAATGCTGCGAATCTGGGTGGAGAGGAATGCTAAAAAAGGCATTTTTTAAATCAATGACGGTGAACCACTTAGCGTCCCACGGAATCTGGCTAATGATTGTCACTGGGTCTGGAACAACAGTATGCAAGGGAACCACATACCTGTTTACCGCCCTTAAGTCTTGGCAAAATCTCCACCGTATGGGGTCTCCTGGTTTCTTGGGTGGTTTCTTTATTGGTAGAATGGGCGTGTTGCAGGGGGTTCGCTGTGGCCGGATGACTCCCTTGGCAATGAATCCTTCGATTATGGGGCGTATGCCTTCTCAGGCTTCTAAAGACAAGGGGTACTGTGCGACATTTGGCGGTGGGAGGAACGGTTTTACCTGGATTCTAACAGGGCTTACTGATCGTAACAGTCCTACATCCGTATCCTCTGTGCCCCACAGATCCGGCGGCAAGTCGGCAAGGTCCTCTGGCAGATGATAACCTATGTGTTTGTGTTTAATGGTATTCCCTTCTGGTACCCCCAAAACACTCATCAGTAACCCCACCCCTTCAGGAGTGCAGGTTAAGGTAGCCTCCAGTTTACACAACATATCGCGACCCATCAAAGAAATCGGGCAAGAAGCAGAATAAAGAAAGACATGATTAAACATCTTATCATTGTATTTCACTTGCAATGGTAACGTGATGCACATGGGTGTGGGGTTTCCGTCTACCCCCATTGTCATCTTTACTTCTCTACTTAACCAATTTTCAGAGACAACATTTATCAAAGAATATGTGGCTCCCGTATCTACTAAAAAGGTCACCGCTTGCCCCTGCACATTTAAGGAAAGCCTGGGTTCCTGGGTTGGGAGAGAGAGAGAGAGGAAAAGACCTGCCAAAGACATAAGATTCATCAATCCTGCTCCCAATCCCTCCCTCTCTGTGGGTAGTCATTGTTGGTTTTGCTGTTGTATTTGACGCCCGCCGTACTGGTCCCATGAGGCCGGTGTTTGCTGAGCAGCGACAGGCGGAGGCGGGGGTGGGAACCCTACGTTCGCATCTGTACCTGCGTAATCTGGGTAAAAGGGATTGTTAGTATTTTGTTGCAAGTCCCCTGTCCTCCACGGACAGTCCTTCTTGAAGTGAGTGTATTCACCGCATTGGAAGCAAGCCCTATCTCCTTGCCAAGAATTCCTCATTTGTCCCCTTCCTCTCTGCATTCCGGCTCTCGGCCCCCTCGGAAAGCCTCTACCCCTACCTCGAAATCCTCTATTTGGTGGCTGGCCTCTTATAGCAAGAGCCAACATTTCAAAATCCTCTTTCTTTTCCTTTTTTCTCGTTTTCTCCTTATCCTTATCCCAAACAAAGTCCGCCACTTCCAAAATCACAGTCACAGCCTCCCCCCCCCATCCAGGTCTAAAATTCAAAAAGAAATCCCTCACCGCTGGTTGCGCTTGGTGCACGAAATTAGCAATGAGGGTCGGGTGGTCCAGCACGTTTTCGGGGTCCAGAGTAGTATAACTGCGTGCTCCCTCTAACAAGCGCAACCAGAATTTCCTGGGAGGTTCACTGGCCTCTTGTTTGATTGCCATAAATTTAGCTTGGTTGGGGGGTTTCTGTGACATCCGCTCTAAGTGCCTCAAAATCCTATCTCTATCGGTCTGCAACCGAGCGCGGCGAGGCTGCGTCCAGTCTCCCGCTGCCCAAGCTGCAGCCGTTTGAGCTCGTTCCGGCCAAGCCCTGTTTACCGCCACCTCCGCGGCCCAAGCAGTCTCCAACGTCCACAATCTGCTACGTTCTTCACCTGTCAAAACTCTCCTCAGCAAATGCTCCACATCCGAGTATGTCGGATTGTGGCTTTCAAACAGTCTGGCTAGCAATTCCCTAATTTTCCTCGGCTGTTCCCCAAAGGTCCCAGCCATAGTACTCCATTCCTTCAAGTCCCATTCTAGCCAACTTTTCAACTCCACTACCTCTGTACGCTGGATGCCCCCACGGCCATCCACATACGGTTGGTCATGTATAACAAGAGGCATCTCCAACGCCTCTGCCTCCTTCCTTTTCTTATCCTTGTTTCGCTGGCGCGTGTCCACACCCCCTGAGGCCCCCTTCTCTTTTCCTTTTTCATCTGTCTCATGTTCTGAGATAGTTGAAAAACCCTTCTCCTCCAGATTGGGATACCCGCCTCCGGGAGCTGGTGGCGGATCTGGAGCGGAAGGTATTATAGAACGGGTAAGGACCGTTCTTTTAAATGACGTATCATCATTAAAATACTGAGGAGGGGGTTCCTCAATGGACAAAGTTCTAACTGCCATCAAAGTAAGACTATCCCACTTTTGCGACCCTATTTTCCATAGGAGCCAAAATTCCAATTGATCCGGGTGGGTATCCCCAATCCGCCTCCGCACTCCCAGCAACGGAGCGGTTTCAAAGGACCCACCCCTCGGCCACCGTTCACCCAGTGCCGACACTGCAGTCATCCGTGGCCACTCCTCCTCACAGAGCTCTATCATCTTTTTCTTTTTCAGGCCTCTTCTTCTAACCGGCAATTCCTCTTCTTGCCACAGCATGCACATAATTCCCAAGGGGCTGTCCTTTACCGGCACGCTCCCTTTATTTCCCATGGCGTCTGGCAGCAGGTTTCTTTCCTCAGCTATGCTTTATCCCCAAAATGTCAAAGCCGTCCGCCTTTATTGATAACCGAGAAAAAGTTCTCGTGGCGCCTGTTATCAAATAAAGGGGTGCAATGGCAAAAAGGGGGTCCGCACAAGGGATCCCGGACGAGCCCCCAATTGTTAGGTCCAAACCCAACACGCAAGCCGTCCTGTCTCCCCAACTCGCTTATTACACCCGGGAAGAGTGCGGAGCTGGGTGCAAATGAACCCACTGTCAGAGACCAAGTAACACACAATAAAAAGCCTTTGCAAAGGGGACCCAATACTTACACGCCAAAGCCTGCGAGCATGGGAACCCCGTTTATTTGGAAGTCAGAGAATATATAGGCTTACCCCGAAGTTTACAATATCGGGTACACGTCATAATAACAAAAGAAGCAGTTGCCAATAATTACAGTTTCAGGAGCATATGAAAGGAGGTAAAGGGGTACAGGAAAGGGGCACAATTGGAAACATCAAGACTATCTTCCAGACTTCATGTCTGCCTACTTCACATGTCCTTGAGATAAGCACCAAGTAACAGTAGACAAAGACAGTTATGGAGGGGAGGCCCAGCTGCAACCGGGCGCCCCCTATAAACTAGAGACAGTCATGATATTGCTTTGCTTGCATATCAAAGGAATAGAACAAGTCAAGGATATGAGGGGCCTAGGAACAGCATTTGACATTCTTGTGTAAGGCACATTAGCAACAATAAGCAAGGCTACATGATTGTGATAAAGAAATGCATAGAAGGGAAGTTTCCAGCTTAAACCGGCTTTTATTATGCGAGCCACTGGAATGTAGGTAAGGGTCAGGTCACCAGGAAATAAACCGACATTTTATATCAAAAGTCAGACAAAGGCCACTTTGGTTCTATTTCCCAGAAAGCCCAAACTAATGTTAGCCTAAGTGAACTGTAGTACCAAAAACAGAAGATCACAAATTATCCTTAACACATCCAAACTAGGAAATGTGGTAGTAATGGGTGACTTCAACTACCCAGACATAGACTGGCTGCATATGTGTTCCAGTCATGACAAATAAGCAAAATTTCTAGATATTCTAAATGACTATTCCCTAGATCAGTTGGTCATGGAACCGACCAGAGGGACGACAACCCTGGACTTAATCCTCAGTGGGGACCGGGACCTGGTGCGAGATGTAAGTGTTGTTGAACCGATTGGGAGCAGTGACCATAGCGCTATTAAATTAAACATACATGTAAATGGCCAATTGCCAAGAAAATCCAACACGGTCACATTTGACTTCAAAAGAGGAAACTTCACAAAAATGAGGGGTTTGGTAAAAAGAAAGCTGAAAAACAAAGTCCAGAGGGTCACATCACTCAAAAATGCTTGGAAGTTGTTTAAAAACACTATATTAGAAGCTCAACTGGAGTGCATACCGCAGATCAGAAAAGGTACCGCCAGGGCCAAGAAGATGCCAGCATGGTTAACAAGGAAATTGCAGAGAAGCTAAATGAATTCTTTGCATCTGTCTTCACAGTAGAAGTTATAGGGCAGATCCCTAAACCTGAACTAACATTTGCAGGAAGGGATTCTGAGGAACTGAGACAAATAGTGGTAACGAGAGAGGAAGTTCTAGGCTTAATGGACAATATAAAAACTGACAAATCACCAGCCCGGATGGCATCCACCCGAGAGTTCTCAAAGAACTGAAATTGCTGATCTGCTAACTAAAATATGTAACTTGTCCCTTGGGTCCTCCTCCGTGCCTGAGGACTGGAAAGTGGCAAATGTAATGCCAATATTCAAAAATGGATCCAGGGGGGATCTCGGAAATTACAGGCCAGTTAGCTTAACTTCTGTCCCTGGAAAACTGGTAGAAAGTATCATTAAAGCTAGATTAACTAAGCACATAGAAGAACAAGCCTTGCTGAAGCAGAGCCAGCATGGCTTCTGCAAGGGAAAGTCCTGTCTCAGTAACCTATTAGAATTCTTTGAGAGTGTCAACAAGCATATAGATAGAGGTGATCCAGTGGACATAGTGTACTTAGACTTTCAAAAAGCGTTTGACAAGGTACCTCACCAAAGGCTTCTGAGGAAGCTTAGCAGTCATGGAATAAGAGGAGAGGTCCTCTTGTGGATAAGGAATTGGTTAAGAAGCAGAAAGCAGAGAGTAGGAATAAACGGACAGTTCTCCCAATGGAGGGCTGTAGAAAGTGGAGTCCCTCAAGGATCGGTATTGGGACCTGTACTTTTCAACTTGTTCATTAATGACCTAGAATTAGGAGTGAGCAGTGAAGTGGCCAAGTTTGCTCACGACACTAAATTGTTCAGGGTTGTTAAAACAAAAAGGGATTGCGAAGAGCTCCAAAAAGACCTCTCCAAACTGAGTGAATGGGCAGAAAAATGGCAAATGCAATTCAATATGTATTTTTTTTCAATTAATTTTTATTCCAATTTTCAAAACCAAAACAATACAAAAAGAAAACAACACAAATCAATAACTAGTACAATACAAAAAGAAGTATATATATATATATATATATATATAAAAAAGAAAGAATATTGACTTCCGATTTGTCATAGTTCAGCTATAAATCTATAATATATAACAAACCTATCTCTTAATAGATTATAAAATCACCTTCCTCCAACGGTTATCTTAGTTGGTTTCAAATCTCATTAACATCATATCATTTTAATCTTCCACAAAAAGTCAAAGAGAAGTTTCCAATCCTTGAGATATATGTCAATCAATTTTTTTTTCTAAATAAACATGCCAATTAATCCAACTCATCAAATCTACTAAGTCCAGTAATTTTAAATCGCTCTTCTGTCATTATCCATATTGGGTCCATCTTCCATCTTCCGTCTTTACGCACCCAAAAATCTTGCTGTCATAGTCATATAATAAAAGTCTGATAGGAATTTCCTCCATCACAGATATTTTCTTGCCATCAAATCCAAACGTATCACTGAAGTATTGTTGCAAAGCCGCATCTCTGTTCCTCTTTTCCACATGATACACTAGTATATCTCTTGAAGGTTTTTCCATTGACACAAAACAGGGATTAATTCTGTTAACTTTCTCCATTTCAAGTTCCATCAAATCCTTCCAGTCCAAGAATTTTTTTGAACCAATAATATCTTTATGTCCAATCTCTTCAATTCCTTCAGGGACAGCGCTGAATTCCAAACTGTAATATTTGTCTCCAGGATCCATTACAGCCAGGAAATCCAAATCTTTTTTCATGTCCATAATTAAGCCAATCTCCATAGTTTGAACCTTGCCTTTAATTTCTCTTTCATCCTTTTTTTGTTTTCCAGATCTATCTTTATTCTCCTTTCTCATAGAATCCTGAGTTTCTTTCAGCTCCTGTCTCATTTCGTGAAATTCAATTCTCCACGCTTGTCTATTATTTCTCAGTTCTTGTTTTATTGAGTTAATCCCATTCATTATTTTCTGAAACATGTCTAGAGATAAAGTCCCTTCTTGTACATCCATGATCTTCTTAATTGTCATTCTTAAAGCCAAAGGAACAAAACTCCTTCAATTTTCAATGTCCCAAACAAAGAGCAGCTTATTTCTTTAACCAGTTACAAAGGAGTTAATCTTTCCAACAAACTAATGTCACACGCTAGACAGCCCTTATCTCTTATCTGCCCGGAAGTGTAAGAACGGCTTTAGTTCACAGCGTCGAAATAGCTAGTAGCAGAGAGAATGAGCAGATTCGTCAAAAAAAAAAGTAGATCAGGAAAAATAGTCCCAGCCATAAATCAAAAAGATTTCTTATCTCTTCCAATCAGAAATCTCTCGTCCGTTGTAATCTTTAAAATGCTATTTTCCATGTCAGCTTTTTGCAATAAAAAAAAAGATAAGCTATTTATATTTTCTTCCCCCTTAGTTCCGTGAATAAAAAAAGGAAAGTCTTACCTCACCTAGGTTATCTCAATTGCTGTTACTTTGACAAATCTCTTTAGCTGTATAGATAAGAAAATGATGAACGTAGACAGGAGGATGTTTGCCTGTTAATCCATATAAAAAAAAACGGGTCACTTATCCAGCTGAGCTAGCATAAAAATCCTCGCTCTGTCTGAGCTGCTGGAAGACAGACAATTCTGACGAATTCCAGACTCCAACAATCAAATGCAATTCAATATAAACAAGTGTAAAATTATGCATATTGGAGCAAAAGATCTTAATTTCACATATACGCTCATGGGGTCTGAACTGGCGGTGACCGACCAGGAGAGAGACCTCGGGGTTGTGGTGGACAGCACGATGAAAATGTCGACCCAGTGTGCGGCAGCTGTGAAAAAGGCAAATTCCATGCTAGCAATAATTAGGAAAGGTATTGAAAATAAAACAGCTGATATCATAATGCCGTTGTATAAATCTATGGTGCGACCGCATTTGGAATACTGTGTACAGTTCTGGTCGCCTCATCTCAGAAAGGATATTATAGAGTTGGAAAAGGTTCAGAAGAGGGCAACCAGAATGATCAAGGGGATGGAGCGACTCCCTTACGAGGAAAGGTTGCAGCATTTGGGGCTTTTTAGTTTAGAGAAAAGGTGGGTCAGAGGAGACATGATAGAAGTGTATAAAATTATGCATGGCATTGAGAAAGTGGATAGAGAAAAGTTCTTCTCCCTCTCTCATAATACTAGAACTCGTGGACATTCAAAGAAGCTGAATGTTGGAAGATTCAGGACAGACAAAAGGAAGTACTTCTTTACTCAGCGCATAGTTAAACTATGGAATTTGCTCCCACAAGATGCAATAATGGCCACCAGCTTGGATGGCTTTAAAAGAAGATTAGACAAATTCATGGAGGACAGGGCTATCAATGGCTACTAGCCGTGATGGCTGTGCTGTGCCACCCTAGTCAGAGGCAGCATGCTTCTGAAAACCAGTTGCCGGAAGCCTCAGGAGGGGAGAGTGTTCTTGCACTCGGGTCCTGCTTGCGGGCTTCCCCCAGGCACCTGGTTGGCCACTGTGAGAACACAGTGGACTAGATGGGCCACTGGCCTGATCCAGCAGGCTCTTCTTATGTTCTTATGTTTAACCTGTGGCATAGAGCTTACTTAAGGATCAGAGAGGCTTCTTCAATGTATGCAATACTTGCAGTCCACATCAGATACATTTTAACTTACATCAATATGGCTCACCAAAACAACTTACTGTTGGTTTGCAGAGGTGGTGCCAACAGCACAGTGCTTGTTGTGATGCCCAAATAGGGAATCCTTCAGTTTCTCCAGGGTAGATAGTTCAGTCTCGCTTTTTGGACTCTAAATATTATATGTGTTAAGGGTGTGTGATTCTCTATATGCATGTGTTTAGGATTTTGTGTGTGTGTGTGTGTGTTATATAGCCCCAAGAAAGAGCTTTCCATTGAGGTAATCTGGCCCTCTGGTTATAAAGTTTTTCCACCCTTGTTGTAGAGGCCTGAACCTGAGAAGTGACTCTGCAACCTGCCCCAGCATTCCTACCTCTGCAAAGCACTTGTAGGTGAATGGAAAGTGATGGAAGACCAGCATTTGTCACTACTGTCGTATTGCTTCAGCAAATGACATAACAAGCCAAATGATGGTATTCTGTCTTTAATGTATGCCTTTCTACTGATTCTTCAGCTTCTGTCATTAGTTTTCCACGAAACATATAGTTATCCTTTAGATTAATTCATAATTATGTTTAATAGATGTATATATCATTTCTGGTACTTTCAGAATTAATAGCCGTTATTAAACTGAAAAATGAGTGCTACATATTAAAATAATTTAGCAACGCTACACAGGGAGAGCTCCTGGTGAACTGAACTGTTACTTAGGTTTCCTAGATTTTTACAAGATTTTACATAATGACATTGGCTTTAAATTGCCAAATGTTAACACTTTGAATTGGTAACAGTTAAGACATGATTCTGCAGCGCAGGTTTTTAATCTATTAGGGATCTAAGCAAGGTTTAAATGTCTATGTTTAAAATTAATGAAATTAAGAAAGAAGAGAGTCAATTATCTGTGGAAGCAAATTATTCACTCAGAGCCAGCAATGTGTCATTAAACTGGAGTGGGTATCTGTGGTTTTAATTATCACATACTCCTAGTAACTGTACAGTGATATATATTGTGCACACTCCGCCAATGAATCACAATGAATGGATGAGCACTGTTCAGATCTCTAAGATTTCTAGATTGATAAAACTGGAAAAATTCTCCTTATGTATGGTTGCTTATTGAAGAATTGATCTATGACTATTCAGGACAAATCCTTAAAAGGCTAAGCTAAATTTGAATAATTAAAGAAGATGTACCAATCCAATCTTCCAATGTTTTATTGAATTTTAGCTTGCTTCCTGGTTCTTTCCAAACCAATTCACTGTCTGAGCAGGGCAATGAGAAACGCTCATCCCAATAATTTAGTTTAATACATTTCTTGAATGCCTTTTTCTTTAGAAGACACAAGGTATTTACAGCAGATTACAATATACAAAAATCAAACCAAGCCAATAATACAAACAGTATAAACAATATTATTATACCATAGTTTGTTGCTGCTGCTACTAGTAAATGGTTACATTTTGCAGTGTTATGATTTGGGGATTGTGTTATTTTACAGATTTTATGCTTTGTTTTTATCTTGTATAATGTTGTTGTAAATGCCCTGTGGCTTGTGCAAAGTGTGGTATATAAATCATCTAAATAAATGGATGAATAAATAAATCATAACATAGCAGATAAAACTACAGGGATAATCAGCTAAAGAAAAGCCTGAAAATGACCATCAGATTCTATCAAATGCCTGGGAGCAGAGGAATGTCTTAATCTGGCACCCCAAAAGCTGACAAAGTTTGTGTCAGGCGGGCCTTGCTGGTGACAGCATTTCACAGACAGTAGGTCACTCCTAAAAAAGGCCTTCTCCTTAGTACCACCATCCAAACGTAGCTTGAAGATGGTACTTAAGGGTATAGGCAGGTTCATGGCAAGAGAGGTGTTCCATCAAGTACGTGTAAGGCTTTATAGGTTAGAACCATCACTCTGAATTTGTGACAATGGATTTTGCTTAGTTGAGTTAAGTATGTATTTTCCTTACTCTGGCTTTATTTGCTTAAAGTAAATGGATACTGTGCCTGCTTTGAGATAAAAATGATGCCGGCCGCATAGACAGTGCTCTGATAAGAATGTGGAAAACAATTGTGCTGAAAGTGAAAAACAAGTGAAAAACAACACCATAAAAGGGCAATGGAATGTTATAGGGAAGCAACATTAAGAAAGATAGAAACTGCACGTACTGATTTCTTGTAAAGCACATGATTTCTTGTAAGGGGGCATGTATTAGAATGATGCTTGATGATGCTGATGTAATTAACATATCAAAGTTAATAAGAAGGCTGGCTGTGCTCAGCTTCATCAGAACTAGCTTGGCTGTTTCTCCACGTGCACGTGTTAGTAATAAATATACTCTTCCTCCATCTTGTTTTGTCATTTTCTGAACTCTATTGGGTGAGTATTGGGAGCAAACTCAAGCCACCAGCACCCCTAAAAGGGACTGGGGCATTTTGTTTGTAACAAACTGGCGATACTCCGCCGGGACTCATTTTTCGCACCCCTCTGTGTTTCGGGTGTGGTCCGCAGGAGGTCGGAAGAGCGCTCCGGGCCGCATTGAGCCCGCCTGAGCCTGTGAGAGTGATCCGAGGCGCTGAGGTGGTGCCACAATGACTCCCTTTTAAAATCGAAACAAGGTTGGAGTGGAGCGGGGGATTGAACGTTCCAACGTCTCTGGCCGACAGTGGTAAGGAGCCCAGTGGGCTTAAATATGAAGAGAGTGACGTGTGAAAGTGTGTGTATGAGACAGGGCGTATCCCCAGGTGGACTACCCTGAAGTGAGTGCGGACCTGCAGTAGTGCGTTTCCCACACCTCGCGAGAGGCTGGGCCACAAAAACAGGGAAGCGAGTGTTGTACGTCATCTGTCCATTGTTTCATCTCAGACATCTCCCCTGGTAGCAGGCAGGTAGGCTACCCAAGTGTCGTACGTCATCTGCAGAGGGCAGAGGGGACTGGACACGGGAAGGATGGGGAAGGGTGCATCGAAACAGGAGGGGGCAGAGGGGAAGAAGGTTGCGAGGAAGCCCGCAAAGAGTCAAAAGAAAAAGGGCGATTGGAAAATGACCCCCCTTGAATGTGTTTTGCAAAATTTTCCTAGATTTAAAACAAGTGTTATTTCTTCCGGAGGGCCAGTCCCAAACGAAGAACAATCGTCAGTGTTTTGTGATGAAGAGTGGGTGGAGCTGGGCATTGGCTGGCCACCGGGTGGGACATTCAATCTCGCTAAGGCTAGACAGTTGGAAGCCACCCTCTACGAGTTGCTACCAGATGAGGCAACCTCATGGTGGTATGCACGAGGCTGGAGAGCCATCTGCCTAGACCCCCCACAAGAATGTGCGCTGACAATGGCGCTGGCTCAATGTAAAATTAATGAGGGGAAGAAATTGAAAACTAAGCCCCCAGTCCTCCAGGCAGAAGAAGAGGAATGTTTAGCCTCACCTACAGCCCCACCCGCGATTCCTTTACCGCCGCCTCAGGCTCCGGCGATTCCCCTACCAGCACCAGCACTACCAGTGCCACCACAGGCGGTTCAACCGCCACCAGTTCAGACTTTACCACCAGTTCAGACTCTGCCACCAGTTCAGACTCCGCCACCTCAAACCCAGCCCCCAACATACCAACAGTCGACTGCCCCGCAAACCCAGTCTACTAGTTTTGGAACTCCGTCCGGAACTGTAGTAACGTTCCAGGATTTAAGTCAATCTTTAGGGCAGCTGAGGCAAGAATATGATATTTTAGACCGTTATACCCATTCTGTACTACAAAGCCAGGATTTAGGAGCTTCGCCTCAAACAATACAACCACGCCTTCGTATAATTGAGGAAGTTAGAAAGGAGAATGAGGGAATGACCCTACGAAGTGGCACACAGTTAACCTCCACTCCAAAAGGCACAGATAGAGGCAACTCTGAACCGGAAGATGTTTTGGCTGGCGGTACCTTTATGGGACCAATGCGACAAATGCTTGATGGACATGGACAGATTGCTTATGTGCATGTGCCTTTTACTACATCTGATCTGTTTAACTGGAAAAATCAGATGCCAGGTTTGAGAGAAGACCAAGATAAGCACTGCCAATTGTGGGAGACTATTTTTGTCAGCCACCAACCCACTTGGGCAGATATACAGACATTAATGAATACCCTCCTCAGTCCGGAGGAGAAGTCATTGGTACTTTCCCAAGCCAATGCTCTCGCATTAGAAGGGCAGAGACAAGGTGGCAACGCGCCCGGTTTGGCCCCAGCACGTGTTTTACCAACAGTAGAACCTCTTAGGTGGATCCAAACCCCAGGAGTAGCAGCCCCTGAAATCACTACGTATAAACGGCTGATTTTATATGGACTTAGGCATGCCATCCCTAAACCAATGAATGTGGCAAAATTATATGAAATTCATCAGGAAAAAGAGGAAACTCCCTCTGCTTTCCTTAACCGCCTCACTACAGCTATGCGGAGATTTACTACCCTTAATCCCGAGGCTGCTGAAAATCAAAGGCTCCTAATTTCTTTGTTTATTGGCCAAAGTTCTACAGACATTCGAAAGAAATTGCAGAAGGTGGAAGGAGTGATGGGTATGGGACTTAGACAGATAATAGACATTGCATTCAAAGTCTACGTAAATAGGGATGAAACAAGTAAGAAGGAAGAGGGAAAGTTGATGAAAAGGCAATATAGTATGATTGAAAAGCAATGCGACATGATTGCGGCAGTGGTTGGTGTAAATCAAAAAGGCAGAGAAAGAGAGCCAAGAAGGAGACTGGAAAAGGATCAGTGTGCCAAGTGCCTGAAGAAAGGCCATTGGGCAAAGGATTGTAGAAATGAGAGGGTTCCTAGGCCCCGTCAAGATGGACGCTGCGATTATAGAGAGGTTCCTGGCTCTCGAGACTATAGGGAACCCAGGATAGTCTCAACTTCTGACCCAAACCCACCTTATGTTCAGATTACGGCCACCAGAGGGCAGGAGGAGGAATCAGAATGAAGGTGGACGGGATATGAGGGCGGCTCGTGGGAAGAACCATATGTGTCCCTTACCCTGAATAATTCGGCAGTCCAAGGACTAGTGGATACAGGAGCGGCCTTCTCTATGATCCCACGAGCAATGTCCCGTCTACCCTTGACCCTCAGCAAAGAAACTAAAGATGTAATGGGAATAGAAGGACAGCGCTGTCGAATCCCTTTGTCCCAACCCATACAGGTACACCTTCCAGGAAGAGAAGATAAACAACAATATTTTACACATCAGTTTTTGGTTTCGGATGGTTGCCCCATTGCAATATTTGGAAGGGATCTTCTAGCAAAGCTCCAGGCTCAAATTACTTTTAGAGGAAAAACCTTGGAAGTGGTGATACCAAAGCGACAAGAATGCGCTTTTCAAATGATCTTAAGGGGGGAGCCGGAAGTTAAAGAGAAACAACAGTGGGAACCTCCGGAAGGAATTCACCCTGATGTTTGGGCCAGAAAGGATAATCCTGCTCGTGCGGTCAATGCTGAACCAGTGAAGGTCAGATTGAAGCCTGGGGCAGGCCCGACTCCAGTACGCCAATTCCCTTTGAAGCCAGAAGTACGCCTAAGCTTAAAAGAATTAGTGACAGACTTCATCCAATACCAATGGTTACATCAAACTACTAGTCCACACAATACCCCCATATTTGGAGTTCCCAAGGAAGGCCGCCCAGGACAGTATAGGTTGGTGCAAGATTTAAGAATTATTAATGAAAAAGTTCTGGAAGATGTTCCAGTGGTACCAAATCCGCATACTTTGTTGGCCCACGTTCCTGGCAAGACGATTCGGTTCACAGTCATAGAACTAAAAGATGCATTCTTTTCAATACCCCTTCATGAAGATAGTAGAGATCTTTTTGCATTCCAATGGGAGGATCCGGTCGATCTTCGACAGTGTCAGCTGACCTGGTCCGTGTTGCCCCAAGGGTTCATCAGCTCCCCATCTGAATTTACCAAGGCATTGCAGAAAGATCTGGGACCTTGGTATCAACAACAACCAACGTCGGCATTACTGGTCTACGTGGATGATCTTTTGATCTGTAGCCCAGATGAAAAGAGTAATGAACAAGATGCCGTGAGTCTTCTGAACCATTTGCATGCCTGTGGATATTGAGTGTCCAAGGATAAGGTACAATGGAACCAGGAGAAAGTGACATATCTTGGATACCAACTGTCACGAGAAGGACGCATGTTGTCAACTGAAAGGCGGACGGCGATCTGTGGCCTACCATCACCAACAAATGTTAGGGAGCTGCGGTCATTTTTGGGTCTGGCCGGCTTCTGTCGGCAATGGATATCAAATTATAGTAGTTATGCTACTCCCTTGTATGAGTTGTTGAAGAAGGAAACTGATTGGCAATGGACTAAAGAATGTCATCAAGCGTTTGGAGATATCAAACGAGCTTTACAAAAGGCACCGGCGTTGGCCCTGCCAGATGGACTTAAACCATACAGATTGTACGTTTCAGAAAACAAGGGAAGTGCTAGTGGAGTTTTGACACAGCAATGGGGTCCTGATTACCTACCTGTAGGTTATTATTCTTCCCAATTGGATCCTGTGGCAAGAGGATGGCCAGCTTGCCTACGAATTGTGGCAGCCACAGGAATCATTCTGAAGAAAGCAGAGAAAATCATGATGGGAGCCCCTGTGGAAGTATTGGGACCGCATGATTTGAAAAGGATCCTGGGAGAGAAGGCAGCTAAGGTTCTCAGTCCGAGCCGGCTTACCCAGTATGAACAACAGCTGCTGGGACGGCAAGGCTTACGCCTGAGAGCTTGTAATACTTTGAATCCAGTGACATTATTGCCTCAACCAGGAGAGTTGGTGCATGATTGCATCCAGACATTGGAATGCTCATTGAAACCCCGAGTAGACCTGACCGATCAGCCAATAGCAGGGCGACATTTGTATGTGGATGGAAGCTCGAAGGTGATAGATGGACAACGGTATGCAGGTTACGCCATGTGTGAGGACCTGAAGGCAATAAAGAGCGTTAAGTTGCCAACTACCTATTCAGCCCAGATGGCAGAACTGGCTGCAGCTATAGATGCCCTGCAAGAACTGGACCAGCAAGAGGGGAATATATACACTGATTCCAAGTATGTATTCCAAACTGCACATGCTTTCGCTATGCTGTGGAAGGAAAGAGGTTTTATTAAAAGTGATGGACACAGGATTGAGCATCAACAAATGATAATGGAATTCCTGGAATGTGTTCAACTACCAAAGAAAGTAGCTATTATCCATGTGAAGGCCCATGGAAGAGAAATGGATCCAGTTCGGCGAAAGGGAAATCACCAAGCAGATGAGGCAGCAAAGGAAGCAGCGCTGAGTGGACGACCATTGGAGAGGAGTTTAATGAATATTATGATTCCATGGAAGGAGTTGACTCCTCAATATTCTAAGAAAGAGGAAGATGCCGCAGTACAGTATGGGGCTCAGAAATTGACTAATGGTTGGTGGCAGTTACCTACAGGACTAATTTTTGTCCCAAGGGCAGTGCTTCGAGCCCTTGTAATGGAAACTCATAGACAGACTCATCTTGGAGGCAACGCTTTAGGGGATCTTTTGATCAGACAAGTAGTTGCACCAGGATTATATGAAGAAACAAAGAGAGCTGTATATGGATGTACTATCTGTGCAGCAACTAATCCTGCTCCAAAGCCACCACCGGCTATGGGAGGAAGACCATGGGCCTACTATCCTTTCCAGAGACTACAGATAGACTTTGCAGAATTACCAAGATGTGCGAGGTACAAGTATTTACTTGTCATAATAGATCAGTTGACAGGATGGATATAGGCCTTCCCCACGCGAACGGCGACAGCAATTACAGTAGCAAAGATACTGTTGAAGGAAATCTTTCCAAGATACTCCATGCCAGAGACATTTGAGTCAGACCAAGGTCCGCACTTTGTGAGTAAGATAATTTGTGTTGTAAGTGCGGCCTTGGGGTTCAAATGGAATCTTCATACTCCTTGGAGACCACAATCATCTGGTCAAGTTGAACGCTCCAACCGGACGGTTAAGACTTTGTTGACCAAATTGTGCCAAGAAACCAAGTTGAATTGGGTGACAGCACTGCCATTGGCTTTGACCATTATGAGAAACACCCCAAGGGGAAAAACAAAATTGACTCCTTTTGAGTCACTGTTTGGCAGACCTCCCATTGAGCCTGGGCCCCAGACAGAGATTAATGGGGAATTAGGGAATAGATAGTTGTTGGAGTATGTTACTCCCTTGCAGGGTGTTTTGTCCTCTATTCACAGGCACAATCGTGAGTTTCAGAGGTTACCCCTGGATGTGGCGATCCATCAATACCAACCTGGTGATTGGGTACGAGTTCGGAAGTGGAAGCAAGAGCCCTTGCAGCCCACGTGGGGACCGCCGGAGCAGATCATCTTAATTACCGAATCGGCAGTAAAGCTCGTAGGCCACAAGCGATGGGTCCATGCTAGTTGTATAAAAAGAGCCAAGCCTGTAACTATCCAAGAACCTGAGCAGGGAGTAGCCAAGGACTCCCCACCTGGAGAGGTGAAGGATCAGACACCTGAAGCCAAGTGGCTGTCGGAAACTGTACCGGGTTTCAGCCTGAAGCTTAAGCTCAAAAAACAATAAACTTTAATGGGAGGGTCCCCTCCAGCGCCACCACCAGAAGTATTTCCTGGTGATCAAAGAGGAGACTCTTGGGGACGAGTTACCGTGACTGTTATTTTACCCCGTGTCCCATTGATTGTAGATGTAAATAAGGACCCCAGACGGTTTTATCATTTAGTGCACAAAACAAATCTCACACACCGGCGATGTGTATGGGCGGGTCGGTACGTCCCTTATCAAGGCCGCTAACTGTTAAGGTGTATGAGATTCCTCAGGATACTCGCCCCGTAGTAACAGTAACAGTAGGATGGATGGTAACGAACAAGTCCGTCAGAAGGAGAAAGTGGAAATTTGTTACTCCAGCAGACTTGCGATTTAAAAGGCCAGTCTTTACTCCAGAGTGGATAGCTACAGGCAGGTGGTAAAAGTTAGATGGGTGGAGCGCTGGTCCCTACCCCAGCCTTCCAAGTAACGCCTATTCAGTTACCTTTTGATCCAAGATCACACACAAAAATCTTGGTTTGTGCAAGTATTTTGATACGAGGTAGACGGTGCCTCCTTCCCATAGTTGAGACATGGGTTACCCCTCAGGAATTGACACCCGTGCTACTGAGACGGATTCGTTGGTATTAAAACTACCCCAGACAGTACTTGTATCCTTGCATATATATTGGAATAACTAGATTCCATGCCAAAATGGGTCGAACCCACACAAGTACCAACTTCTTTGGCTTTAAGCCTATGCTTGGTACTATCTCGTGTCTTGCTTCTATAAATATGGTATATGTCTACTTCTCAGCCTCTTTTCCCACGCAAGAAACGAGAGTATGCAGTCGTCAAAGGCGCTCATTCCAGGAGAAAAGGGAAAATGTGTTTGTCAAACTTGCCCAGGAAGTAGCAGAAGGATTTAACCTTAGCAATTGTTGGGACTGTGGCAATCCAGGAGGGTTTCCACAGTGGCCATGGATGGCAATACCTCTCAACCCCAAGTGGTTATTAAGTAACCTTAGTGAGGTACACAATGGAACAGGAGCTTGGGGAACGAGTCATTGGTGGTATCTAAATTGGGTTCCTACTGGCCATTATTGTGTTTCACAGAACTCTACCAAGACAGTGCATTGGCTCGGAAATAGTAGGTGTAATTGGACTCTCCAATATGCTATTCGATATTATCCAGGACCTGGAGAGACCATCACTCCTTGTGCCCTGTGGAGTAATGGAACACATGTGGCATTAAAGAATGGTACCTGGGCACCATGTACTCGGATGGAAAAGAATGGGACAAATGACACATATTTGTGTCGTACCCATTGGAGTAATTTAACTCAGGAGGGACAGTTATGTGCCTGGTTTCAAAGCAATACAAATCAGTCTCTCAACAAGAAAAAATGGGCTTGGCATCACCTGAACGGGACAATAGTGAATGGATTCCAGAATTATTGGGCAAATACTAATCATACAGAATCTGGATGTGCCTGCAAATGGAAAAATGAAACAGGGTTATGGAGATGTACGATAACTCGGGGAGGGGCTAGTTTAAGTCCTCTTGGAAATGAATCATATTACATCCCATACCAAATTACTGAGTCCACATTTAACAAAGAGGCACTTCCAGCACTAAAAGGCCATTATTGGATTTGTGGATCTATGGCCTACTCAGTTTTACCAGTTAATTGGACAGGCACATGTTATCTTGGGATTATACAACCCCAATATGCAATAAAAGGTGGAAGCTTAAATCCTTTAATTCCAGTGTTTGATGAAGAACAGTTTGAAAGAAAGAAAAGGGCACTCGATCTCTCTCTGGTCAAGGGAATGGTTGGGGGGATATTTGGCCTCCAGAACGTATCATCGCAACTTATGATCCGGCCTCATGGGCACATGATGGTTCAGCGGGATACCGTGGCCCGATATATATTTTGAATCGCCTTATTAGACTTCAAGCGGTATTGGAGATAATAACCAATCAAACAGCTAAAGCCTTAACATTGCTTGCTGATCAGTCAACTCAAATGAGAGAGGGAATACTCCAAAACAGGCTGGCCTTGGATTATTTGTTAGCCAAAGAAGGAGGGGTCTGCGGACACCTAAATTTGGCAGAGTGTTGTTTAAAAATTAATAATAATGGTGAGATAGTAAAAGACATTGCCAACAAAATCAAAAAGCTTGCCCATGTCCCAGTACAAACTTGGAAAGGAATAAATCTTGGAAACTGGGGGAGTTGGTTCAACTGGTTTGGAGGAATGAAGACAATGATTTTATTGGTTGTTCTGATTTTATTGGGATGTATGCTTTTACCTTGCTTATTACCTATAATCATGAATGGTATTCGCAGTATAGCAGATAATGCAGCAGCCAAAAGTAGTATGCAAATGTATGGCAAAATTATGTATCAACAAGTTATTCAGAATGAAGAAGCTATATGATATTAAATATCATGAAGCTTCTAAGGGGGGAATTGTGACAATGGATTTTGCTTAGTTGAGTTAAATATGTATTTTGCTTACTCTGGCTTTATTTGCTTAAAGTAAATGGATACTGTGCCTGCTTTGAGATAAAAATGATGCCGGCCGCATAGACAGTGCTCTGATAAGAATGTGGAAAACAATTGTGCTGAAAGTGAAAAACAAGTGAAAAACAACACCATAAAAGGGCAATGGAATGTTATAGGGAAGCAACATTAAGAAAGATAGAAACTGCACGTACTGATTTCTTGTAAAGCACATGATTTCTTGTAAGGGGGCATGTATTAGAATGATGCTTGATGATGCTGATGTAATTAACATATCAAGTTAATAAGAAGGCTGGCTGTGCTCAGCTTCATCAGAACTAGCTTGGCTGTTTCTCCACGTGCACGTGTTAGTAATAAATATACTCTTCCTCCATCTTGTTTTGTCATTTTCTGAACTCTATTGGGTGAGTATTGGGAGCAAACTCAAGCCACCAGCACCCCTAAAAGGGACTGGGGCGTTTTGTTTGTAACAAATTGGGCCTGGAAACATATAGGGAGCCAGTGCAGCTGGAACACAACAAGTGATATGATCCACTTTCTGGTCCTGTCATCAATCTAGCTGCTGCATTCTGTACCAATTGCACTTTCTGAACCATCTTGAAAGGCAGCCCCATGTGAAATGCATGTCAATAATCTTATTAGATTTGCACTGAAATCTCAGCACATCAGTCCCATCTGCTTTTAGCACAGCCTGTGATGCAGTACAGTGAGTTATTCACAACTGCTTAAAAGGGGCAGTGGCCAAAAGGGGAAGAGGGATGAGGACTAGTGGGTGGGTGGTCTTGTTCACCGTGCCAAATTAGTATAGCAGTCTTTCATGGCCCATGCCATAAACAGGAATGTATGAATCTGTCTCATTTTGCTCCATTTTACTTTTGCATGTATTTGCCTATGATTCCATTCTGTTGCTTTACAAAGGTAATATGTGCCATTATTAAATTCCTTATACCTTTTCCATCCACACTCTTTCCACCAGCAGACATTCCCAGTCTATGAATGTCTGGTTTTTCCCTTGCCCCCTACCCACACCCTAGGAATGACAATCTTCTACTAGGAGCCAGACAGTGAGAATAGGCTGCCCCATCCATGGTATCCTAAAATATAGCACCCAAACTTCACTGCCATTTTTCCTTCTTTTCACTTTTTGACTCCTCAAAGAAACTTTACTTTGCATTGAAAGCCTTATGTTGCTTTAAGTCCTAGTACTTCAATAGCAGTTCCTTCCCTTGCTATACTCCAGCACTGTCAACTGAGATGAGAATGAAATGCATGGTGGAATGTTTTGTTATGCAGTCCCTTAGATCTAAAATGTAGTTTTATAGAGAAAAGGTGTGGTTTCAGAGGTATACACACAACATAAATTTTAATGTTTGCATTGACTGAAAACCCTTATTTTTATATATGTAAAGATTTTTATACATGTTCCCTGGGAACACCGTGCTGTTGCGATGATCCTTTGTTGAATGCTGAGGGTGGGGGAACGCCCCTGCACCCGCTGCTATCTTACCATCTGACCTCTGTCTGCTTGCCCTTAATATCAGCCTTGTTTACATCTTAGTGCCTTTGTTTTTGACTTTTGAAAAGAACTTCCCTGTTAGTCGTGACTTTAAGGGGTTTGTTTGCCGCGCCCCACCCCCCACTGAATGTACTGGACGCTGGATGCTGAGATCAAGAGAGGGTGTTGTTTTTCAGTCTTGCATATGGACTATCACCCACACCGGTCTTTGTGCAAGGGTGGGAAGACTCACATCAGGAGTTTCCATCTGAAGGCGCACTTTTTGGACTATACAGATGAGAAGCCTTATTGTAACTGAGTTAGTCTCTATGTTATTGTTTAGCTTTCTTGCTTAGTGTTTTGGTGTTTTTGATGTTTTATATGTTTTTTGCTTTGTACGTCACTCAGAGTGGCTGGGTAGCCAGCCAGATGAGCAACTAAGAAATTGAATAAATAATAATAATAATAATAATAATAATAATAATAATAATAATAATATGGAATGATGTAACTGCATTTGAAGAACTGTGACTGCATTTGAAGAATTAGGTCCACTTCCCACATGTTCCCAGCAGGTAGGATCTATATGCATGGAATGTGGGAGTGTGGAGAATGAGGCTTCATTCTTTACCATGTGCAGGATGTCAGTCAACCAACGCAAGACCTCATTTTTTGCTGTAATGCAGAATTTCTGTGACTTTTAAAATTAGTATTGGTGTTTTGAAGCTCTTGGGAGTCTGTTTTTTAATCTCTGTTTCTTAGATGGTGCATTTTTAATCTTTTTTATCATTAATTTTTATTCAAATTTTCAAAAACAAAACAAAACAAAACAAAAATAATTAAACAATAAAATAAAATGTTGACTTCCGATTTGTCGCAGATCAGTTATAGGTCTACAATATATAACAAACCTGTCTCTTAAATTATATTACAAAATCACTTTCCTCCAGTAGTTATCTTAATTAATCATCAAATCTCATAAACATTACTTTATTCTTTCCACAAAAAGTCAAAGAGAGGTTTCAATTCCTTGAGAAATATATCTATCAATTTTTCTCCAAATAAACATGTCGATTAATCCATCTCATCAAATCTGTTAGGTCCAATAATTTCAATAGCCATTCTTCCATTATCAATGTTAATTCCATCTTCCATCTTCAATAATCCTGTTAAGTCCAGTAATTTCAGTAGCCATTCTTCCATTATCAATATCCCATAATAATCTTGCTGTCATAGCCATAGTCATATAATAAGAGTCTGATGGGAATTTCCTTTATCACAAATATTTCCTTGCCATCAATTCTGAATGTGTTGCTGAAATATTGTTGTAAAGTCATATCTCTGTTCTTTTTTATGAAATGCACTGGCACATCTCTTGGGAGTTTTTCCATTGTCACATATCTGTAATTAATTCCATAGATTTTTTCTATGTCAAGCTCCATCACATCATTCCAGTCCAGAAATTTATCCAAGACATTGATAACTTTATCTCTAATATCTTCATTAATTTCTTCAGAGACAACGTTGAATTCCAAACAGTAAATTTTATCTCTAATATCCATAAACTCCAAGTCTTTTTCCAGTTCCACATTTGTTCCAATCTCCAGGGCTTGCATCTTCCCTTTAATTTTTCTTTTTTCATCTTCTAATGCTTGTCAAATCGTATCTCTGATCTCATCAACCTCCTCTCTCACAAGATCCCCTATTTCTTTAAGCTCCTGCTTCATTTTGCCAAATTCAATTTTCATCTCCTGTCTACCCTGTCTCAGCGTTTGTTTCGTTATCTCAATCTCATCCATTATTTTCTGAAACATAATTACTTCCAGGATCTCAGCCACTTTTTTGATTGCCATTCTTAAAACCACAAAGAAAAAAAAAACCACTTCTTATTCCAGCAACAATTGGGTTAATATTCCAAGCCTGATGACATCACAGTGTAGACAGCACAGCCTGCCTTATCTCTTATATGTTCAGGAATGCAAAACAAATTTAGTTCACAGCATCAAAACAGTTAGTGGCATCGTGAACAAGCAGATTCGTCAAAATGAAATAGACCAAAAAAATATTCCCAGACATATAATACTCCAAAGTTCATAAATCAGATTTATTTATTTTTTTTCTCCTCAGAATAGAAATCCCTCATCCGTTTGTATCTTTAAAATGCACAATTCCAGGCCAGCTTTTTGCAATAATAACAAAGATAAGCTTTTTCAATTTCTTTCCTCCTTAATTTCATGAATGAAAGAGAAGAGTTATAACTCACCCAGGGATTCTTTATAGCTGATTCATTGACAAATCTGTTTTTCCTGCAACAATTTAAACCAGATGATAAAAATAGAAAGAAGGATGCTTGCCTGTTAAAATCCGTTTTCCTTTAAAGAAAAGATAAACGTGTTGCTTAATCAGTTAGAGCTTGTTTGGAAGTCCATCCGGCACTGCTGGCTGAACCTTCTCTCATAAACTAATGAAATCCAGTCCTCCCAACAAACACAGGCTTTTGTGGTTAATCTCTACGTTTCTCCCTGCCCGGGAGAAAGTCTTTACCAGTAAAAAAAAAGTTCTGATTTTAAAACTGAAAAAGCTTCCTCTGAGACGAGAGCTCGTCTCAAAGGCAGGCACAGGCGAAGTCACCCTTCCCGGAAGTCCGGTGCATTTTTAATCTGATATAACTGTTTGAAAATAATTATATATATCTTATCTATATGCCAATATTCTTAAGGCCTTCGATAGTTTGAAGTGGCCCTTCTTGTTTGCTGTATTGGGGGGAAATGCAGTTTGGTGATAATTTTATGTATCTAGTAAGGTAGCGTTATTCATCTTCTGTTGCTTTTATTAGGGTGAATAATGTTTACTCAAAAGCAGTTGCACTGAGGCAGGCAACAAAGCAGGGTTGTCCCCTCTCCCTATTCCTATTTTCTATTGCCACTGAAGTCTTAGCAGTGAAGATTAGAAGTAATGGGAAAATAAAGGGAGCCAGAGTAGGTGAGCTGGACCATGTAACAAGTTTTTTTTGCAGATGATTCTGCAAAGACTGTTGCATGTGGACTTGATTTATTTCCTTTTGATGGCCAGGAAATCCACTGTAGCAAGCAGTTGGAAAACCTCTTCGGACTTTACACTTGGTATAATTATATTTGGACCTTAGCCCTCTCTGAGAAAAATACCTGCTCAACCCACAGAGCATGGGACCATACAAAACCAGAATAATTTGAGGTTACCAGGGTTCCCCTCTTTCATTTGTCAATGTTTCTGTTGAAGATAGAAAGCTACAGAGAGAGAGAGATTTTTGGAGAACATTTCTTAGTTGAGTAATTTACAAATGTACATTTACCATAGACTTTTCCTTCGATACCCTTATCATAACTCAATTTCTTTCTTTTTTAAAATTTGTATTGTAACTCAGTTTCTTTTTATTAGTTGAGACTTGTTCTTATGTTTGTCTTAATGTTTATATTTTTTATTTAAAAATATATATCTTCTAATAAAGAAATTATACAGCCATGAGAGTGGCTGTATACTATAGCCAGCGTGGATTTTTCACATTCTGAAAATAACCCCCATGCCATTCTGATGCTTCCCATAAACTCATTTCAAAACAAAGCCTTACAAAACTTATACTCCTGAACTCAGAAGCACTTCCTTAACAACCCCCTCAATTTTCATGGCCATACACAAAACAGTCAGAGAGAATAGAGAGTTCAAAGTGTAAAAAGAGAGAGAGAAAACCCCAGAGCCCTTTTGGACTTTTTTCTCAGTTCTCATAATCTGTTGAAATTCATTAAAAATCAGCCATATTCACAGAATACCGATTACTGACCTTGCCCCATACTCTGACCTTCATCTTCTGCTGTTTAAAACTTTAAAAAATGTCTGGCTGATTTTTAATTAATTTAAGAAATTGTGGCTGGAATCCTATGATAACGTTGGGCATGTTCAGTAAGGACCAACTGTTGGTGTTCTAAAAGCCAGAGTCCCAGCTGCTTCGCTTGCCTAATCAGGGGGCCACACCCACACCAGACTTTGATTTCACTTGAGACAGTCATGGCTTCCCCCAAAGAATCCTGGGAAGTGTAGTTTGTGAAGGGTGCTGAGAGGAGACTCCTGTTCCACTGAGAGAGCTTCAGTGGCCAGACTGGTTTAACAGTCAGCCACTCTGATTGAAGCTCTGTGAAGGGAACAGGGCGTCTCCTAGCAACTCTCAGCACCCTTCACTAACTATACTTCCCAGGATTCTTTGAGAGAATCAATGACTATCCAAAGTGAAATAAAGGCCTGGTGTGGATGTGGCCAGGGACAGCTTTGGTTTAAATTTGGGTGGGAGGCTACATGTGCCTGCTATAGAATAAAAAGGTGGGGGAAACACTGAAAAGCAATGATAGTTTTCACAATGTTTTTCTTTTGGAAAGGAAAGGGGCTTCTCTTCTGCCTAGTGCTCACCCACCCAATCTCCTCCTCTTCCCCTCTCTGCCACTCCCCCAGATCAGTGTTGGACTACAACCTGGGAGACCAGGGTTTGAATTCCCACACAGCCATGAAGCACACTGGGTGACCTTGGACCAGTCACAGCCTCAGAGCTTGGAAAAGTTACTTTTTTGAACTACAACTCCCATCAGCCCTAGGCAACATGGCCACTGGATTAGGCTGATGGGAGCTGTAGTTCAAAAAAGTAACTTTTCCAAGCTCTGAGAGGAAGGCAGTGGTAAAACCATCTCTGAATACTGTTTACCATGAAAACCCTATTCATAGGGTCAACATAAGTCAGGATCAACTTGAAGGCAGTCCATTTCCATTTTCAAACATGATTGCACAGAAACAAATCCCATTGAACTCAAAAGTATACAAATGATCAAACCCACCCTCTCTTCTGTCCCCTCCCTCTTGCCCCTTCCCTCCCCGTTCCTTTGCTCCTTCCTACCCATCCCCATCCCCTTCCAATCCCCTCCTTCCCCTTCCCCCTCCCCCCTCCCCTTCCTCCTCCCCATGGTCAGTTTTACCTATATTAAGCATGATTGCGCGGACGTAAATACCATTGAACTCTATAAGCATTCAAATGATCAAACCTGCCCTCCCCAACCCCTTCCTTTGCCCCCTTCCAATACACTCCATCCCCTCCCCTCCTCCTCCCCCATGGTCAGTTTTTCCTATCCTAACCAAGATTGCATAGGAGTAAATCCCATTGAACTCAATAAGCATGCAAATGATCAGACCTGCTTTTCCCCTCCTTCCCCTCACCTCTCCCTTCCTCCTCCCCTCCCCTCTTCCCCGTTCCCTGCCCACTCCAGCCCTCCGTCCCTCCCCCCCGGTCACTTTTACCTATCCTAAGCATGATTACACAGTAAATGGCACTGAATTCAATAAACATGCAAATGATCGAACCTGTCCTCCTCCCCTCCCCCTCCTGCCTGCTTCTATCCCAGTCCTCCCCTCTGTATTGCCTCCCCTCCCTCCTCCTCCTCCCCTCCCCATCCTCTCTGGGGAGTTTCACCTATCCTAAGCATGATTGCAGGGGAGTAAATCCCACTGAACTGAATAAGCATGCAAATGATCAATCCATTCTCAGCAAACTTGGACAGGATCCCATTTCTTACCTCTCGGATTAAAAAGCAGGGAAATTCACTAATATGCAAAAAACCTTGCAGTTTAAGAATGTACCTATAGCCCACAGATATTTCTATCAAACTTTAAAAACCAGGGAAATTGGGCAGCTATAGTGAATGCACCAAGGGAGCAGGAGACCTGACCTCCTCTCTGAGATAATAATAATAATAAAATTTTATTTGTTAGTTGCCTATCTGTCCAAATTCACGGACACTCTAGGCGACTTACAACAACATAATGAAATACAATAACAATCCAAAACATAATTTCAATTAATCCAACATCAAGAAACATCAATTAATACATCAGCAAGCTAATCCACCCCTAGATTCCCATAGGCCTGCCTGAATAGCCAGGTCTTAAGAGCTCAGCGAAAACCCATCAGGGAGGAGGCATGTCAAATATCATAAGGGAGAGAATTCCAGAGGGTGGGGGCCACAACCGAGAATGCCCTCTCCCTGGTCCGCACCAGCCTAGCTGTTTTGACCGGCGGGACCGCTAGGAGGTCCTGTGTGGCTGATCTTGTAAGGCGGCCTAATTGGTGATACTGGAGGCGGTCCTTCAGATAAACTGGGCCGAAACCGTATAGGGTTTTAAAGGTCAATACCAACACCTTGAATTGCCCGGTACAGCACTGGCAGCCAGTGTAGGTCTACCAACACCGGGGTGATGTGATCCTGGTGACGGCTATGCTTTATCAAGCGTGCCGCCGCATTCTGCACCAGTTGCAATTTCCGGACCGTTTTCAAGGATAACCCCACGTAGAGCGCATTACAGTAGTCTAAGCGAGAAGAGACCAGGGCATGTATCACTCGTGGGAACAGCTGCATAGGAAGGTAGGGCCGCAGCCTTTGTATCAGATGTAATTGATACCAAGCTGCCCGGCTCACTGCCGAAACCTGAGCCTCCATGGACAGCTGGGAGTCAAGAATGACCCCTAGGCTGCGGACCTGGTCCTTAAGGGGTAATCTCACCCCATTAAGCACCAAGTCGATGTCTCCCAACCTTCTCTTGTCACCCACGAGCAATACCTCGGTCTTGTCGGGTTTAGTTTCAGCCTGTTCTCGCCCATCCATCCACTTACGGACTCCAGGCACTTGGACATGGTCTGCACCACCAACTCTGGTGAGGACTTAAATGAGAGATAGAGCTGAGTGTCATCTGCATATTGGTGACACTGCAGTCCAAAACTCCTGATGATGGCTCCCAGCGGCTTCACATAGATGTTAAATAGCATGGGGGAGAGGATAGAACCCTGTGGTACTCCACAATTAAGAGGCCAAGGGTCTGAAACCTCATCCCACAATGCCACCCGTTGGTACCTGCCTGAGAGATAGGATTGGAACCACCGTAAAACAGTGCCCCCCATTCCCAATCCCTCTAGGCAATTTAACAAGATACCGTGGTCAACGGTATCAAAAGCCGCTGAGAGATCCAGGAGGACGAGGAAGATATATTCTCCCCTATCCAATGCCCTCCTCATATCATCCACCAGATCGACCAAGGATGTTTCAGTTCCATGACCAGTCCTGAAGCCCGATTGGAATGGATCTAAACAATCTGCTTCATCCAAGTATGTCTGTAGCTGTTTGGCCACCACTCGCTCTATCACCTTGCCCAAGAATGGTAAATTAGAGACTGGGCGAAAGTTATCCAACTCTTGGGGATCCAAGGAGGGCTTTTTTAAGATGGGCTTTATCACTGCCTCCTTGAGGGCTGATGGTATTGCACCCTGTTCCAAGGATGCATTTACCACTGCCTTGATCTCTTCGCCCAGTCTCTCTTTGCAGCTCATAATGAGCCACGAAGGGCAAGGATCGAGCAGACAGGTGGTTGGCTTCACAGTAGAGAGCACCTTGTCCACTTCCTCAGCGAGGAGAGGCTGAAACCGATCCCACCGGACCGGGATGCAACTGGCCGACTCTGGCCCACTTCCTGTATCCATGGCGTATGGAATCCTGCTCTTCAGGCGCTCGATTTTATCGGCAAAGTGTTTAGCAAATATGTCACAGGAGGCTTTAGAATGTTCCATGGGTTCCTGAGCAACTGGACCGACCAGGCTTCGGACCACTTGGAACAGCCTCCTGGGACAGCACTCTGCCGACGCAATAGAGGCAGCAAAAAATTCCCTCTTCGCTGCCTTTGTTGCCACCTGGTAGGCCGCTATTGCTGCTCTAACCAGTGTCCAATCGTCTTCAGTGCAAGATTTCTGCCACCGGCACTCTAGTCGTCTCACCTCCTGTCTCAGACCCCGCAACCGTGGTGTGTACGAGGGTGCTGTCTGAGTTCTATTCAGGGGGAGAGGACTTTTCGGAGCCACCCAGTCTACCGCCCTAGTGATCTCCCTATTCCACTCCGCCACCAGGGTTTCGACTGGGTGTCCTTCAGTCAGCTCCAAATCCCCCAGCGCATTCAGGAATCCCTTAGATTCCATCAGGCATCTGGGGCGGACCATCCTAATAGGTCCTTGTCCCCTGCGGTGGGTGTGCGGCAGATATTGTACTGCCCTACAAATTGGTCAAAATGCAAACACCATTTGGGTTGGTCTTTCACAGTCCAATCCACTTCCTGTGTAGCTTGGAAGAATTTGGTAACATGTGCCTCTGAGCATATGGTGAGTGGTGGCAACACCTGCAATCAGCCCAATTAATAGAAACAAGACATGCTGTGCTGATCTTGTTTTAGCAGGGAGGAAGCAACATTATTAATACAGTTGATATAGTTCAGATGGTCACTTTAAATATGTCTGATTTACTTTGCAATTTTAGTAATGTTTCCTATAGGAAATCATTTTCTTTTGTTTCTATTTTTGTGAATATGTGAAGTACATCAAATTTACACTAAAAAAACTTTAAACATAATTGTGGAATAAAGGCACTGACTTCTGCAGAATAGTCTCCAGTGGACCTCAGGAGAATCTCAATTTGCACAAGATAAAACAGTGGGAGGTAAAATATATTCCAGCAAAATTCTAGATGTGCTCTATGTTTTTAATTGATCGTGCCCATCTTGCCTTAAATGAAGTGGTTTAAACATAGGAGGCTGAAAACATGCATCCTCTTTTTTCCAACAGCTAAAGTAGCAACATATTGTAATCAGTCTGATTTTACATCAAACTGCAGTTTCACATTCAGCTGTTAATCCACCCAAAATAGAAATAGAACAAATCTCCAGTTTGAAACACAAAAGGCTGTCTTCACCATCATATGACACTGACCAATAAAAAGGCTTTGAAATTAATAAAAATAAATCTGACACAGATTTATAGGATGAATAATGAGGGAAATAAAATTTTCTAGATTAGATTCTCTGTAGAAACATTAGTAACACAGGAAAGAAGCAAAGTAAGAAGAACACCAAGAAACATACAAAAATATAACTCTCTATCTTTGGAGATGGCAGGTGCTGCCACCACTCATCATATGCTCAGAGGCACATGTTACCAAATCCTTCCAAGCTATGCAGCAAGTGGACTGGACTGTGAAAGACCAACCCAAATTGTGTTTGCATTTTGGCAAATTTGTAGAGCAGTCCAATATCTCAGAGAGGAGGTCAGGTCTCCTGCTCCCCTGGTGCATTCACTATAGCTGCCCAATTCCCCTGCTTTTTAAAGTTTGATAGAAATAGCTGTGGGCTATAGGTACATTCTTAAACCGCAAGGTTTTTTGCCTATTAGTGAATAAATATTAGAAGTTACAAGGGCCCAATGTAGATGTTGATAACCAAACTAAATAAGTTTGAATTCTTCTCATTTTCACTGCTTGTTTATGACATGAACTGAAATACTGTTCAGAGACTTCACTTGGAATACTGCATCCAGTTCTGGGCACTGCAGTTTAAGAAGACATGAACAAACTAGAGCATGTCTGGAGAAGACAACAAAGATTATGAGAAGCCTGGACACCAACTTCTGTGATGAAAGGTTGAAGAAGTTACACGTGTTCAACCTGGGGAAGAGATGGTTAAGATGCAGCATAATAGCCATCTTCAAACATTTCAATGGCTGCCACAAAGATAATGGGGCAAAATTATTTTCTGTTGCTCCAGAGGGTAGGATCCAAAGCAATGATTTCAAATTATAAGGAAAAATGATTTAGACTAAATATAAGGAAGAATTTTGGGATGGTACAAACTGTGTGCCAGTGGAAAAGACAATCTTATTCAGATAGTGATGGACTCTCCTTGGTCAGACATTTTTAAGTAGAGGCAAGATGGCCACCAATCAAGGATGTTGTAGTAGTGAGTTTCGTTTATCAGCAGAGGTTTTGAGGTCCTTTCCAGCCCTATGATTCTAAGTTTTGTATTGTTTTACTTATTTGTGGGCCCTCAGTGAAGGCCATATTCCCTGTAACATGTTTGTTGTATTGTGGAGTTTATTACCAGTTTGTGTATAATGTACTGCATAACTTAGGAAACTGTTAGGTAAGCTTTTATAGCCCCACATTTGGTTTAACAGCAGCATTATCCATTTGTTAAGTCTCTAACCTGATCTGCATTCAGTCTCATGCTCCCATGTTTACTTTTAATCAGTATGTTAAAATCTGACCTTACATTTACAGTGGACTTCCTGGTCCAAATTTACATCTTTACTACCAATCTGTTCAAGATTGTTTTGAATTTGGTTAACTTATTCCTGTTTGTTCCTTCTTACCATGTAATCCTAAGCATTCTCATCTCATTAACAAAAATGAAGAGAGGTGAAATTGCACTCAAGACAAGTTTTTGTAATACAAAGTAAACAGGTTTTGAATCTCATGTTGACTTTTGAGACATCTCTGCTTGTTATCCTCACTGTAAATCTATATTGTGTACTACCAATGTCTAGATCCGGTTTATAATACAGTCTGCTATTTATTCCAAAGGAAATCTCTTATGCCATGGCTGTGCTGCAGTATGGAACAATAAGCTTGTTTTAAAAATATAGAGGCTGCTGAAGCTTCTTTTTATTTCCATAATATTTGTAATTTATTAAAATGACTGATGCAGATCAGTTACCCTTTCTAAAATATGTGCCAATATACTGAACATGTTTTGTTTTGTTTGTAGCTGATTGTCTGCACTTTTGCTCATATGTCACTGGTATTAGTGCAGGCTTTTTCTTTCCGCACTAATGGCAGGTTGTGCCTGAACTGAGAGAAGTTCTCTGGCTGTAGTCAAACTCCTCATGTAACCTCATGTTCCTCAAACCAATAATGGTTGGACCTATGAGCAGCATATACATGGGATGGTCCTTACATGGATATATATTAGGGCTTTTGTCCAGAGGCTCTGGATTTTGGGAGTCCTCACCAGGTTTCTGAGTGAGTCACCTCAATCTCCAGACTCAGATTTCATTTTTTTAAAAAATAAGTTTCTAGCTGGTCTGGTGCAAGAGATACACCAAAACATCAGTTGAACCCTCCCTCCCCCACAACTTCTGTTAGTAATGGTTGCTCAAATCCCATCCCTTTCAGGTTTTTAGCCAATAAGTGAAGTCAGGGTTGTGACTGACAATGGCAATATCTAAACCCCATTGCAAGTTCTGAATAAAGTTTCCTTTTCCTGCTTGTCTGCACATCAGGAATTCAGTCAATTTATAGCTTTCAGCAGCATAAAGAGTACTTTCTCTGTGCAGGAGATCTGAATACATTGGGACTTGCTTCTGAGTAAAAATGCATAGGATTGCCCTAGAACAGAAGATCACAGCAGGATCTTGGTAGGCACACAGAGTGAACAATTTCAATTATGATTATAATAAAAGTGTACATGCAGGTTTTTTTCATTACTCACAAAAATAGCATAGTATACATTTTATCTCTCAAATAATTTTTAAATAGAAATTTTAAAAAGTGTACATGCTGCAGCTTATGATGACATTACAATGTGTTATACTTTTCTAATTATAAGGAGTCAAACAAGTTTACATTTTCCTGGGCTGTTGAAGAGGGCAGTTTATTTGTCTTATTCATAATCTGTTTTGAAAACCTACCCAATATGAAACTTTAATCCTATACTCACTTTTCTGGGAGTACAGCTGCAATGCTAATTCCACATACCTGGGAGTAAACCCCACTGAATTCAGTAGGACATCATTAGGGACTGCCCCATGGCATCACTACAGCCCACCCCTGAAATCTTAGGGTTTGGGATTTTTCTGACCTGGCAACCCTACTACACACACGTATAATCCCTAGTAATCTGGAATTCTAATTGTGTAGGAGTATAGAAGATTCGAAGCAGTTAGATGAAAGGACCTACATGTGTCTGTCACTATGGGTCCTCCCAGAACTTCCATTGCTATCTGCCATATCCCTACTCTAAACTGAGCCACAAAATGATAGCTCACATGGGTCAGAGAGAAATGCCACCAGCCACCTCCCAAACTATGTCCATCAATCCCCACTCCCTCTACACAGAAACCAGGACAATACTTGTACACATGCCACACAAATGAAAATATTGAGAATCGCTTCCAGATCTTTCACAAACGTTGGGTGTGGGGTAAGAGGCTAGAGGGAAAAGGGAGTTCTGTTGTGTGCACATACGTCCTATACAGCAGAGAACCTAGATACTTGGTGAATTGCCTGCTCCCTTACACACCTGCCCAGATGTTAAAATTGTTCAGGGAATACCCTCTTAACTGGGCCACCTTTGCTGATGCCTCCCAATTGTGAAATATCCTTCCCTCTCAGGTTCAGCCAACACTGACCCTGATAGGGTTTTGGTGTCAATGAAAAACATATTTATTTGCCCAAGCCTTTGTTATTGTTGTAGATGGATCCTGCCCTTGATAGACTTGCTAATTTGTTGCTGCTGTTTCAATGTCTATATAATGTGATTTATTATGTTTTATGCATTATGTTTATTCTACTGTGCCCTCCTCTGGGATAGAATGTAATGCAGAACAAGCTAAAAGCGAAATAAATTATAACAATGAATAAATAATACAGTACTTCTGAAAACTGCAAGCATTCTCTTTTATTTAGGGGCTAAGTAAAGAGTCATAGGTGATGAGACCAACCATAGACATAATGAGTTAAATGAGAAATGAGTGGGAGATATTGCTCTGCAAAAGAAAGAAAGAGTGTTGTTTCACAACCCAGTAGTAAAAATTTGAAGAACTGGTCTCTGAATTGTTGCTAACTTCACTTCCAATTTAAAATATTGTATAGCTGCAACAATCCAATTTCATTGTGGTCCTTTGCTCTAAAGCAGGATTGGGGAATCTCCAGCCTGCTAGCCAGTTTTGGCCCATCATGTGGTCACAAGGCCATTTTCCCTGAACCATGCCCGCCCACCCATCAGCTGACCCCACTTACGAAATGGTGTGCAAAAATATCTACTTTAGTCAAAACTGTGCGTTGATTAGGAGAAATTTGCACTAAAATGCTGGAGAATTTTGGTGAAGATTTTTTTAAAAAAATTAGAAATTGCTGCAGAAATGTGGAAAAGTGAATTTAAGATTGGAAAAATGAGAAACTGAGACAACTGAAAATGACAGATCTTTCCATTCCTAATCATAGGTGAACTGATGAATTCTAGGGTGTTTTCCCAACTTCTTGTGATACAACTTCAGAAAGCTTTTAAATACAATTTAAAAACCACAGCAACTGAAACATGTTTTATTTCTCCTCTAGACTTTTCTCACATAAATCACAACAATCTGTTATCAATAACTGAGTGCAACAATTCATGCATAGGCATAGCAAAATAAAATCCATAATTAAATCCATAGGCACACTATACAAAATATAAGTAAGGACTTAATAATTAGGAAATAAGGATCACTGGACAGTCAACCATAAAAACACAAAACAGGTATTTATAAAACTGGATAAATGAAAGTAAACTTTCTTTATTCTAAGATTATGTGGGGAAAACCCAAGGTCCATACTAGTGTTGCTTAGGGTTTCTAAGACCATTTTCTAAAATTATATATGGACCTGAGAAGTCTAATGAGCCTCCATTATGTTCCGTAGTTCACTGGTAAACACATGCCTTTCATGGAAAAGGTCCAGGTTCAATCTCTGGCATCCCTAGATAGGACTGGAAAAGATTCCTGCCTTAAACCTTGGAGAATCACTGCCAGTTAGCTACTGAGCCAGATGGGCCAATGCTCTGTCTCAGTATAAGGCAGCTTCTATTTTCTTATGTTCTTGAATATTTTTAAAAAAGAAACCAGAAATCAACTCCTAGACACATTCCAACAAGAAGCTCCAACTACATCTAAATCTTTAATCTCCTACATACTGGAGTACTGCCTCTGATAAGGAAAAAAAATCCTTGGCCAAAGGATTTCAGCCCATCTGCAGTGTAAGTACAAGAAAACAAAATCCAGTGACTTGTGAAAAGCTAGTCAGTCACATGAGGAAAAATTACAGATGCCATGCATCCTATGATAGGCAATCGCATATTTGGCAATAATCCGTAGCTTGGCAACAAGGCGTATATTGGGTTGCCTATGTCAAAGATAGAAACAATATCTAGAATACATCCTGGGAAATCCATGATTTGGGGAGGGAGGGAGAGAGATGTAACAGACCTCTTCCTATCTGTGACAGACACAGAACTCCCATAACTTTTCTGATTCTCCAAATTGGAATTTGAGACTTTTACAAACGGAAAGCAGAAGGTTAAGCTGATCTGTCAAAGTCATCATGGCCAATATAGGCTCAGTACATCACAAAAATAAATTAATGTGAAGCATACAAAGAAATGAAGAAACAGCATGCCTTCTTCAAAAGGACAATTCACTTTACCAACATTTTAGAACTATCTGGGGACATCAACAGATCCTGTAAGTAAAACATGGGTGGCTAATCTGTTGTTTGACTACAATTCCCATCATCATTGGCTATGCTAGCTGGACTGACAGGAGCTGGAGTTCAACAACATCTAGGTTAGCTATAGGTGACCCAACACTGATGTACACACAGGTGGCTCAAATTGTTTTCCAAAGAAAATCACTGATATATGAACATGTCAAAACAACTGCACCATACTCCCAGATACGTTCCAGTTATCTCATATTCATTTGGTTTCTATGCAAAGCAAGGCTTTTAGGGCAGCAGCACCAGTAATGTGGAACGCTGTTCCTATTGAAATCAGACACGCACTTACAATCCTGATATTATGTTGCTTGCTGATAAAGTTTTTTTGTTGCCAAGAGCTGTTAGAGAATTAATTTGATTCAGTGTTGGTCATTTGTTCTGGATTTTCCAGGGTTTTTTTTAGTTTTAAGATGTTTTAATTATTTTATTGTACACTGCCTTGTTATTTGTTATGAGCTGGCAGTTTATAAATATTCATGTAAACAAATAAATCTCTGCATCCTTTTATGTTGTTTTTGCATATCTACAAATCTCATACTGCAGTAAGGGGAAGGGGAACTTTTTTCCAATGAGATCAGCTTCCCAAAGCATACTTATGGTTGCTACTTATCATCTTCCTTCCCACTTAACCAATATTTTTCCTACATTGTGAATGGAAACAAAGAGAAAACAGGGCATGATATTCATTTCACAGCTAACATTCCCTAATATATTATCCAACATAGCCCAAATTCATTCATTCCATTTACATCTACTTAAAATTTCTATATCTAACTGCAAGAAACTATTCTTTATAAAAGTTATCCATTATCTTCTGAAATGGATACTCCAAAATATTTAATTGGTTCCCTACTAAATCCAAAGGTCTTAATCTCCTATCATCTTTAGCTTTATGTGACTCCTCAATATTAATTCCTAATATAACAGGCTTATACCTACTTATTTTGTATCACAAATGTCTAAGCCAGTTTAATTATAATTATCATTATAAACCATAGTGACTAATCATCAAAGCATTGAAATGATGAGATGAATAGGTTTCAAGTCTTGTCACTTCAGCTATGATCCAGAGAAGCCCAAGAGAATGCACAAAGCATAGTGCATAGTAAGTGTCACTTTTCTCTAAATAGACTTTTTTTGATTAATGGGATGCTACCTGAGGGCCTCCCAAGTTTTAGAAACTTTTTTTCTTTTATGTACATTGACAGTGCTGACATTGAAAAAGAAGGACTCCCCCCCCATATGCTAGAGTAGATCGCATATGACCCTTTAGATCCCTCATTCTGTGAATATGTGTATAATTTGTAAACTAGGACTTACGGAGTTGTTCTTTATTTATTCAATCAATCATTAATATATATAAAGAGTTGCTCAAATGGTCACAAGAGAAGACCAGTCTTTGCAGAAGAAAGGTATGTTGTGCAAGCTAAGTACATTTACTCAGAAGTAAGTGCTACTGATTCAATCTTACTTGTTCCTAAGGTAAGTGGAGTTGGTATTGCAACCCTAACAGTTAAGCTATTAGTTGTCAAAGCTGTGGAAACAATAGCAAAATATGCTTCAAGCAAAGCAAAACAAAAATAAAACATCACAAATCCTTGGTAAAATAATTCCTTAGAATTAATCCAATCTCAAAAATAGGATTAACATTTCTAAAGAGCATGCAAAGCAATTTCCTGTTTTGTAGCAAAAAAAAAATCCAACCTTAAAACTAGACAGCTGGATAATCCCTTAAAATATTCTGTTTAGGTCTTGATTATTTTTCTCTATATAGTTTCATTTTCTAAAATCATATTTTAGGTAGTACAAGCAAGCAGTAATTCAGTTCTAGTTCGGTTTAATAATGTAAGTGATAACTAATTTTTTCAGTGAGGCACCATATATTTTCAGTGCAGGACCTGTAAGAATGTTTACTTTTTAATTTGAAAAAATGTCTTAGCTCCTATAATTAGGCATCAACCTAGAGCTGGGGAACCTGTGGCCCTCCATATGTTGTGGGACCCCAACTCCCATTAGCTGCAACCAGCATGGCCAATGGGATGATGATGCAAGTTCTAGCCAGGTAACATCTGGGGGGGTCACAGGTTCCCCACTCCTGCATTTGCCAATGATGCTTTATATACTACTTATGAAATGTATTTACAAGTCAGTGGCTATTATTTTCTCTATTTGTTATTCATGTTTACGTTACTCAAAAGGGTACTTGAGGCAGTTCAATTACCCTTCCGAGTTATATCAATATTGGAGACAGGCTGAAGGAGTCATGATGTCCAGTTTCCCCTGCAACTGGGTGTAAAGTACTGGCAACCATTGTAGAGAGGCAAGGATTCATTTCATGTTATGCAATCATACAATTTATTTTCTTTATCGTCTTCAAGGGAGTGGGAATTTATTTATACTCCATCAAATATAAGTGGAGCTTTCATTGGAAATATATGGCACAGACTTCCAAAAATTATAAAGAAGGGTTTTCTGATTAATACTTTATGACATCCTAATAAATATTGCATTTGACAGAAACATTTTGCGGAACTTGCATTGGCCATAATCCAGAGAGTTTCCCCTCTTGCTTGCATGCATACACATTGATTTTGGCTGGAAAATTGGGTCCACTGACTGGGTGGGCTCCAGCCTTTTGCTTGTAATGGCACCACCTCAGCTAGTAAATATACTGGAGCCCTTGCAAATCAGCCATCAGAACTGTTTTTCATGTGCGAGAAGATGTGCCTGAAGTACAGCTCCATCCTTCCCTGCCAAACAGGAAGATTTGTAAGACTGCATTTCAATGGAGGCTGGAGCCCCCCCATCAGCAGATCTCCCCGTGACTAAGCAGCTGAGGCTGTGTTTCTTACTCATCTGTATTCTGCTGCAGACTCTTAAATTCCACTGCTGCAACAAAGAGCAGCAGAATATTTCACAAGGAGAAGGAAGGAGCTATAGCTTGTCCCTCTTCCACCCAGAAAGGATTGGTGCACAGTGCATCCTTCATTTTATCTGTGTTTCTGCTCTTTATGTCAATGAACATAGGTCAGGAGCCCAATAAACCCTCATTCTTGGAGGAACTAGAATTTCTGTTTGTACTACCAAGTGTGCTATGACTACTTTAATCCACGTTTATATTGCTTTGTCGTTCACTTATTCTCAGTCACTCTATGAGCTTGCACTGCCCACAAGATCTGTATGAGAGTACCATCTTAAAAAGTGCAATTCTGCAACAGCCTTGAACATCTTAAAGGTGCTGATTAAATGATTACATGAAAACCACAAAGAAACAAAAGTGATTTAGCGTGAATTGTGGGTTCTACTCCCAAATGCTTTAATGGGTCTTCTAAAGCAGACACCAAACAGTGGGGGAAAAAACAGATTTAAGCTTGTCCCTGAAATTCAGACAAAAAAAAAAAGGAGGAAGGAGGTAGTTCAGCAAGGTACAGTGCAGGGAATAATGAAACCACTCTAAAATATACATATGTACAAATATATTCAGTTACAAACAAGATCTTCAATTATACAGCCACGAGATTAGCTGCATATGATGCCCCGCTCACCGCGCAGCTGACAAGCGGGGCATAGTTGCAGATGGGGGCGAAGCTGCCGCCTCCATACGGCTTGAGGGCAGGATATGGGCTGCTTCTGGGGCCAACTTATCCTCATCTACCCAGGGGTTATACAGCCCCGGGTGGGGATGACATGGGAAGGCCTCCCTACTCACCTACAAGGTGTGGCTGGGGTAAAGGGTAAGCAGATGGGCTTGCCCTTGCCCCAGCAAGGGCTGGTCGCCCGAGAGCTGTGTGGCAAGCTACTAGCTTATAGACAGTTCCTGCACCTAGGTTTCCCTCTGCAGGTCACTTTAAATTGGGTTTTGTTTGCTGTAATTTAATAAAGTGGCCCTTGTTCAACCCAAGCTGATGTCTCTGTGTCTTATTTCGCCCCTCGACTGCAAACTATAGCCAGTGTGGATTTTTCGCATCCTCCAATTTTAAATTGAAAATAACCCCATGCCATTCTGATGCTTCCCATAAGCTCATTTCAAAACAAAACCTTACAAAACCTATAGTCCTGAACTCAGAAACTCTTGCTTAACAACCCTCTAAATTTTCATGGCCATACACAAAACAGGCAGAGAGAATAGAGAGTTCAAAATCTAAAAAGAGAGAAAAATAGCCCAGAGCCCTTTTGGACTTTTTTCTGTCAGAGTTCTCATAATCTGTTGAAATTCATTAAAAATCAACCATGTTCACTGAGTAACTGTAATTCTGTTACTGACCTTGCCCCATACTCTGACCTTCACTCTACTTTCTAGGGACTCTCTCTTGTTCGTATCCCACCGCAACTGTCACCATCTGTCAGGACCCCACCTGTGGACATTGCCTTTCGGGTCCTGCCAATTTGAACTTGTTCAAAGTGAGTAGGTATTCCTTGACCATTTGTCTATCATGCTCAAGCTCCAATCCTGCCCCTTCTACTCCATGGTTCCTGGGAGGGTCACAGACCCTTTTTTGGGAGAAGACTGAGCCGAAGTAGGAACTGAACACTTCTGTCTTTTCTTTGTCATCATTTTGCCATCCTCATTGAGTAGCTGTGCCACCTTTTCTTTTCTCTATCTTTTAGTATCGATGTCTTTTTTGTTGCTTTTAGCATCCCTTGCCAACCTCAGCTCATTCTCAGCTTTAGCGTTCCTGATGCTATCCCTGCAATTCTCTACTACCTGTTTGTACTCTTCCTTTGTGGCCTGGCCTTCTTTCCACTTCCTGTATGTGTTCTTTTTTGTTTTCAGGTCATCTCTAAGCTTTTTGTGAACCCACATTGACTTCTTCTGCTGTTTCCCCCTTTTTTCCTTGTTGGAATTGCTTACCATTGTGCTTTTAGAATTTCCTTTTTTAGAAACTCCCACCCATCTTGGACTCCTTTTCTCATTAGGGTGGCTTGCCATGGAACCGTACTTACAATTGTTCTGAGTTTATTAAAATCAGCTTTCCTGAAGTCCAGGGTGCGCGTATGGCTACTCTCAGCTTTTGCTTCTGTTAAAATCAAGAATTCAAGTATGGTGTGGTCACTTTCCCCCAGAGTTCCCGTAACTGCCACTTCATCCCTCAAATCATCTCTATTGGTTAGAATCAAGTCCAGGGTAGCTGATCCTCTGGTTGCTTTCTTCACTTTCTGTAGGAGAAAGTTATCTCCAACACAAGTCAGAAATTCCTTTCAAAATTCTGTTTGGCAGAATTTGTCTCCCAACAGATATTGGGATAATTGAAGTCCCCCATTACTACTACATCATGCCTCCTCAAAACATTGGCAATTTGCTTTTCAGAAGTTACATTCTCATCTTCTCCTTGATTGGGTGGTTGGTAGTAGACTCCAAGCACCACATTCCTTTTATTACTTGCCCCATTAATTTTAATCCAGATACTCTCGGTGGAGCTACCAAGCTCATCTCCCTGTATTTCTGTGCAGGGATATATATTTTTAACATATAGCACAACTCCACCTCTCTTTTTATTCTTTCTGTTCTTTTTGAACAAGTTATATCCTTCAATTGCTGAATTCCAGTCATGGGAGTCATCCCACCAAGTTTCAGTTATACCTATCAAGTCGTAATTACCCTCCTGTAGTAAGAGTTTAAGTTCATCCTGCTTGTTTCCCATGCTCTGCGCATTAGTATACAGACATCGAAGACCATGTGATTTATGGCTTGGCTTCCTTACTATATTTTTCTGACGACTGTTACTGGGCCCTATTAGAGCTGATCTCTCTGTTCCCATTACTGTGCACAAACCTTCATCAGTCGTTACCACCAAGTTTACATCTCCCTCCCCCTTAGGATTCAGTTTAAAGCCCTCCTGATGAACTTCTCCATGCTGTGGCCAAACACATTCTTCCCAGTCCTTGTGAGATGCAACCCATCACTTCCCAGCCATCTATCTTCCAGGAAGCATAGATCATGGTCCCAGAATCCAAATCTCTCACATCAGCACCACCTTCTTTCCCTTTCTACAACTCTTCTAAGTCCTGAAAGGATGGATGAAAAAACTATCTGAGCCCCAAAGTCCTTGAGTTTTCCTCCCAGAGCTTCAAAGTCTGATGTGATTTCTTCATAGCTCCATTTGGCAGTATCATTTGTTCCCACATGGATGAGGAGAAAGAGATGCCTGTTGGTGGGCTTGATGAGTGATGGCAACCCTTCCGTAACATCTCTGTTTGGGGTAACACATTGTCATGCAGACAGAAATAAAACTTTTTTTGCCCACACAAATTCTTGAAATGGCATCTTTCACAGTGGTGAAAGTATGCAAGCTGTTTTGTCTCCTATAATCCATCTTCTTGGAGAAAGGTTTATGGAGGCATTTCCTGAACCAGCTTAATTACTCATTAGCACCACTTATTCTGATGCAATCTTCTATATATGGTACTTTATAACTACTGCATTTTATTTTATTATTGCAAAGCTTTCCCATATTGTTAGAAGTGACACTTCACCACTGGAAACTCAGCTTTGGCAACTTACAGTATGTTCAGTTGATACTACACTCTGTTGTGTAGTATTGTGATGATCTTTGTTTTAAGAAAAATCCTTTTTTAAACCAAACATATTTAGAAAGCTTTTATTTTACTGTGAGTTTACGTGAACATAGCCTCCCCCCATTAAAACTGCCTATTGTGTGAAAATGTCATTGATTATTCTCACTCATTACTCTTTCAATGGAACATCTGCTTTTTATGCTCTGCTTACTTTATGCAATCAATATTTTGGCAAAGAAATGCTATCCTTTTCAGATCCACAGAGCTTATATAAGTCCCTTTTATCATGAATTGCATCTATCCCAGCTTTTAAGGGAAACAGATTTTTCATCTAATTCTTTCCTCCCCTAAATATGTTCTAATTATCCCTTCCTCCTACCCCCAAAAATTTTACATTGCATGTCAACTGAAAATGCAACTGAAATGATCCTCCAGGTTGAAGATTGTTGTTGTTTTTTGCCCCACACCCAGAATGAAGATTCAAAACAGGGATTGGTTAAATGTTACATTTATTAAAATATAACAATGAAGACTTGTGAACCAAACAGAAATGTGGGCAGGCATGATGTGTGCTGACAGACAAAAAAATCTCCCGAATGCTGCTAAGGGCCGAATCACCCCAGAGCAACCCTAACCCCCAAGTTGGCATGAAGGGAGGCAAAAATGATGTTCCCACCAAAGGAAACAATGGGTGTGTAACCTAACAAGTGCCAGACACCCTCACTGTTCAGCATTCAGCAGGTGGCATCTGCCAGGCTCCTCACCTAACAGCTCCCAAGCTGTTTGAATATAGGGGGTAGTTAGTGGGGTGTCCTCCATCCAACATGCCTCAGGGTGCTGGCCATTGTCTAAATCTCTTACCTTAAATGCCAAACTGGCACTGAAGGGGTGCAAGAATCAGGGGAGCAAGGGCAGGCTGGTGCAGAAGGTTAGGCAATTCAGGCTGGAGAGCAGCACCCCTGGAACTTGCATGGTCACCAGCTGTGAGAACAGCACCTGTTGGGCAACATCTAGTAGCTAAGCAAAGGATACAAGTAAGCTAGGACAAACCAGGGGGGGCAGAGGATCCAGCCCCTCTGACTCTAGATGTTAGGGAAGGGGGGCAGACTCACTGACACTCTTCTCCAGCCCACCCCCAGAGCGGGAAGATTTGTTGTGAACTGTGGAAGTCGTTAACCAATGTGAGGGGCAGCATGGCAGGAGGAGGAGTTAGGGGGCAGATCACTATTCCATCATCAAGGATTTAGTATTGCCTTTCTTGACATGAGCAGATACACACACACACATCCACACAAATGCATGCCTGCAAGCACAGCATTCTCTTACAGGACATGAGTTGTGTGAGTGAATTTTCCCCCATCAGGGCTGACTCCAAAGGGTGGTCAGGTGGGGCCCTGACTGAGGGCCCCGTGGCCCACAGGGACCCCTGAAGGGCCCCTCATTATGGTGGGGGAGTAGCACTACCTTTCCCCGGCAGGATCCCTGGTGCGGATCGCAGGGAGTCAGCTGCCCACCCTCTCACTGGCCCACCTGTGCCTGCTCCCTCGCTCTCCCCCCACCCACTAGCCCGTTCACTCCCTCGCTCATCTTCCACCCCTGCCAGCTCCCTCACTCACCCTCCCCCCAGCCTGCTTGCTCTCTCGCTTGCCCTCTCCCCCTGCCATCACACCCCCACTCATTTGCCCACCCTCCCACCCACCTGCTCGCTTGCCCTCCATCCTACCCCCCTGTTCACTCGCTCAGCCACCGTCCTGCCCCCCTGCTTGCTCACCTGCCATCCTGCCCCCCACCCACATTGATACACTCATTTGAAATCCTGTTTCATCATGTTGGATTATAATTCTTTGGTGGCAATTCTAGTTTAGTTTAAATCTTTACTGATTACTTCTATTCAGTCAGTTTGACTTAAATAAATATATTGATCTTTAGTTCACATTGAATAGATTGTTTGAGTTGTGATCATTTGGTGTATTTGGGAAATAAATGAAAGCATTTTTAATTATAAATAAATACATTTATCTTTTACACTTCTTTAATTGATTGATTAATTGATCAATGGGTATATTGGGCATAAATGAATTTATATAAATAAATACATTTATAATAATAATAATAATTAATTTAATTTGTATCCTGCCCTTCCTCCCAGCAGGAGACCAGGGCGGCCAACAAAGTGCTAAAAACACCTTAAAATATCATAAAAACAGGTCTTAAAATACATTAAAACAAAACAGCATTAAAAACATTTTTTTAAAAAAACAACTTTAAAAAAGGGTTAAAAACATTAAAAAACATATTAAGCAATTCTAACACAGACGCAGACTGGGATAGGTCTCAACCTAAAAGGCTTGTTGAAAGAGGATAGTCTTCAAAAGGCGCGAAAAAGGTAGCAGAGATGGCTCCTGCCTCATATTCAAAGGGAGGGAATTCCACAGGGTAGGTGCTGCCACACTAATGGTCCATTTCCTATACTGTGCATAATGAGCCTCCTGATAAGATGGTATCTGCAAGAGGCCGTCACCTGCAGAGCTCAGTGATCGACTGGGTATTTAAGAGGTAAGACGGTCTTTCAGCTATCCTGGTCCCAAGCCGTATAGGGCTTTGTACACCAAAACTAGAACCTTGAATAATTCAGGTGATTGGTGGTTATATATTGGGGAAATTAATTTGATCAGTGAGTATATTGAGGAAATAGGTAAACGAATTTGTATTTACAAACAAAACAAATTTATTAACAAAATATTTTTAATTAATAACTTGGTTGATTGGGGAACATATTGGGAAAATAGATGAACAATTTTTTAATTGATAAATGAAATTACTGTCCTGGCTCACCGTCCCAAAACACCACGACAAGGACTTTTTCTTTCAAATGTGAGAGAGAATTTTATTCAAGTGGACTGTGATACAGGTTCTGCAATAGGCTCAAGTTACAGGGGTCACTATACAAGAGTCTAAGATCAGGGTCCAGTATTCAGGACTGGCAGGTAGCAACAAAGATGTCCTGACAAGCTGCCACAAACTTCCTGCTAAGCTTTTAAAGAACAAGGATGTAGGGATGGCCATGTTTCGATTCTCATATCATTTCTGATTTGATAGATTTGGCTTTAAGTGTGAACTGAAATGAATTTTTCCCAGTCCCTAATTGGGAGGCAGAAAGCCCGCAGTGGTCTGCAGCATGGAGCCCACTGAATTTGAATTAAGGCCACCAAGCTGCCCTGCCATGTATTATGCCTCCCACCAATGTCAAGGATGCCAGAAACATGCTTGGAGGGGGGCGGTAGGGTGAGTAAATGAGGGGGGCGAAAGAATGGGGGTGAGGTGATAGGGTGAGTGAGTGAGTGAGCAAGCGGGGGGGAGAGCAGGGGGTGGTAGGGCAAGTGAGGAACCAGGGGGTGAGAGAGGGGGTTGGGGGGATGGGAGGGCAAGTGAGCAAGTGAGCGAGCAGGCTTGGAGGCAGGTGTAGGGGGAGGGCGGGAGGGTGAACGAGCAGAGATCCACCATCTAGAGTGGGTCCAGAGATCACCCCTGAAAGCTGGAAAGGGTAACCCTAATTCACACACACAAACATATCATCATCACTTACCTCCATAGCTCTTCATCTCCATTCTGCTGCTGCCTTCTTCTCCTTCATCCTTGCCCTCAGGCTTTCTCCCTTCACCGTCCATTTTTGAAGCAATTTTTTTCTCTGTCTCTGCTCCACGACTGTCTAGTTCTCCACCTCCTCCCTCGTGGCCTCCTAACACAGAGCATGCACAAAAGCCCAGTGTGAGGCACATGTCTTTTGTCCACCAATCAGAGGATCAGAAGACTTCCCCTGCTCCCCCCAAGTAACGCCGAAAAGTAACGCTGGAAATATTACAGTTGCTGCTCAAAAGTAAGGAAATGACTACTCATTCTATTACTAGCAAAATGTAATGAAGTTACCCACTCATTACTAAAAAAAATAATAAATTACAACTCATTATTTGTAATGAGTTACTTCCAAGCACTGCAATTGCCACAAGCATCATCAGGAACTCACCACAAAATGCAAATATATTAAAGAAAAAACCTAAAGAGGAGAGAAAATAATTGCTAATTCACAGCAACAATGTGGAGTTTTGCTTGTTAGGAAACGTGAAAATACTCAGCATCTCTAGGGTCATAGCTCAGTGGTAGAGGATCTGCTTTGCATGCACAAGGTTCCAGGTTCAATCCTTGGCACCTCCTGTCTGAAATCTTGGAGAGCCACTGCCAGTCAGTGTAGACAACACTGAGCTAGATGGACCAATGGTCTGACTTGGTATAAGGCAGCTTCCTATGTTCCTCTAGGGTTGAATTTCACTTCTATAGAAAAATGTGCCTCCATAAGATAGAAAATATATGATTAGAAAAGACAATCATGCTGGGAAAAACAGAAGGGAGTAGAAAAAGAGGAAGGCCAAACAAGAGATGGGTTGATTCCATAAAGGAAGCCACAGACCTGAACTGACAAGATATGAATAGGGTGGTTCATGACAGATACTCTTGGAGGTCGCTAATTCATAGGGTCCCCATAAGTCGCAGTCGACATGGAGGCACATAATAACAACAACGAAAAATGTACCTCCATAAGATAGAAGCAAGGAAAGCCTATTAAGTCTACTAATAAAAATAATTTGATTGGTCAGACATTTTTAGCTCCTGCAGTTAACATAGCATGAGGGAAAGAATGGGGCTGCATTTGCTGGCCTGACTATCATATCTTCAGTGCCCCCATCATCACTACCACTATCCACATGTCGGGGCAGAATGTCTGGAGCAGATAGTCTTCTCCTGTCATTTTGAACAGTAATCATACAGGGTTCTAAATGCATGTGGTGAACCTGTGGATGTAGAGTAGCCTCCATGCTTCAAAACACCTTCCCAAGTATATGGATGGCAGGGCCAATGAGGATGTGACAGTGGGTCAGATCAATGAGCATAGTGCTTTGCTCCTGCCCATGTAATTTTAATCATTTTAGCCGATAATGATGGAATAGGACTGATATGGAACTAAAATGAAACAAAACACTTGCCGTCAAAAACAGACATATGCTAACTATACAACCTTCGTAGGTATGATGGTAGCATGCTCCTCCTTTACACTATGGAAAATAAATAAGACAAGTCCTCCATGAGAAAGTTGAAGATAAATCTTTTGTCTATCTCCAACATAAAATCTAATCCATAACATTTTCAAGCACCTTTTGGTTTTTGCAGGGACAATTCCCAGGTATTACTTTGAACACTTTGCAGGTTTAATTTAATTACTGTAGCACTGACCTTTTTGAACTATTAACAAATAATCCTTTGTCTCTGTAGACTAGCCTGTTTATTACATTTTCTGCCCACAGCTTTAAGCACATTGATTTCCAATTACCAGTTTATAAAACTGCCAAGTCATCTTTGTCAAATGACTTTTTTTTCTCAAGCAGTTTGAAAAGCATGCAGGTCAAGAGCGGTAACTGCATCATTAACTAAAATTTGCAGGAAGAAAAGAAGAACTCAAGAAAGAAAAACACTTCCAATCACTGAAAGCATACAAAACAACGCAGCAAAGTGGGCTTCCTGTAAATTCAAGTCATATTTAAATCTGCCTAAAATATAAATTCTAAAACTATAATGAAATTAACAGAAGTATAATTTTGAAACACTTCTTTCAAATGTGCCAAATATGTGCAGATTTTAGATGTTCTGAAGATATTTGGAATGTCTTGGGTAGAAGATTATTTCAAACAAATGAATGAAATGAGCTCAGCTTACCAAAAAGCAGTGGTTCTTTTAACAGTTCTGTGTTTTCAGAAAGGGTTTAATGTATTTGCTACCTTCAGAGAATCAAGCATCAAACTTTTAAGAGAGCATCACAGAGGGAGAAAGTACCAAAAAGTGTCATTAAAATTATCAGCAGGGGGAAGAGCCCTAAGTAAGATCAGTAGTAGAGCATGTGCTTTGCAAGCAGAAGATCCCAGGTTCAGTCCCCGGCACCTCCAGGTAGCCCTGGGAATATCCCCTCTCTGAAACCCTAGGGAGCCACTCCCAGTTAGCGAAGAATGGTCTGATTCTGCACAAGACAGCTTCCTATTATCATCTTCCTTGTAGATGGAAGCATCTCCCTGGAGCATCTTCCTTGTAAAAACAGGCCATCCTCTTTAGTTAAAACATTTTACTTTTAGAGTGAGAAAATGTCCTAAACGGAAATCTAAATGAGGTTTGTAAATTACTAATAGTGGTCTCCCTTCTTCCCATCTCTCTGGCCGCATCTGCGCTATAAGCTTAAAGCACTATTTTACCACTTTAAACAGTTGTGGCTTCCCTCAAGGAATCCTGGGAAGTGTAGTTTGTGAAGGGTGCTGAAAGTTATTAGGAGACCCCTATTCCTCTCTCAGAGATACAATTCTCAGAGTGGTTTAACAATCAATCTCTCTTCCCAGGGAACTCCTCAACCTCTTTTTCTTCTTCTTTTAAAGCTGTCTATATGAGTATCTGTTTATTTCTAAATTTGCAGGCTAAGACAATACGATGGAGCTACAGAAAGAGTAAACAGTCAGGGCTGGCACCAGGCATGACTGGGCTGTTGGGCACCAGCCTGCCATGGGCCCACAGTGCTGTAGCCCAACCCCCCCAATACAGGCAACATGGGGCTAATAAGTCAGCCCACGTGTCCAGCTTCCCTTTCCAATCCCTGTGAAGGATGTGCATGCTGTGAGTGCATACCTACCATCAACCAAGATGGTGACAGGAGTATGAGCCACTTAGGGAAGCCCAGAGCTTGGAAAAGTTACTTTTTTGGACTATGACTCCCATCAGCCCCAGCCAGCATGGCCAATGGATTGGGCTGATGGGAGTTGTAGTTCAAAAAAGTAACTTTTCCAAGCCCTGGGGAAGCCCCCACTGCCACCTTGGTTGATGGTAGGCATGCATGCACAGTGTGCACATCATTCAGAGGGACAGGAGAGCTAGGTGGGGCATGCATGCATGCATGCTTATTGAAGCCTGCACTGACTGTATGGGGGGGCTGCCTGGGAGCTCTTTCTCCATGATCCATGGCAGAGATGGGAGCCTATGCTGCCGCAGATGCTGGGACAGGAGCACTACCCTCCCACCCTTCAGGAACCCTCTGGGCCACAGAGGCCCTCAACTAGGGTCTGACCTGGGTGCCCTCTGGCGCTAGCCCTGTAAACAGTACAAGGTCCAAAGCAACATCAGCACTGTGGAATCAACCAGAACTTTCCTCTCTGCAAACCTCTTGATTACCCCAACTAAATCAGTCAAAACTGCTTCCAGCTCTGAACTCTGAATGACTTCAGGCATCTTTCAGATGCTTTGTTTATTTATTTATTTATTTATTTATTTATTTATTTATTTATTTATATACCGCCCCATAGCCGAAGCTCTCTGGGGGGTTTACAGTACCTAAAAACACTAAAAACACATACAAATTTAAAACACATCTTTTAAAAACAATTTAAAACACAATTTAAACATTTAAAACAATTTAAAATCACATGCTAAAATGCCTGGGAGAAAAGGAAAGTCTTGACCTGGGGCCGAAAAGATAACAGTGATGGCGCCAGGTGCACCTCGTCAGCCAACTCATTCCATAATTTGGGGGCCACCACTGAGAAGGCCCTCTTCCTTGTTGCCACCCTCCGAGCTTCCCTCAGAGTAGGCACCTGGAGGAGGGCCTTAGATGTTGAGCGTAGTGTACGGGTGGGTTCGTATCAGGAGAGGCTTTCCGTCAGGTATTGTGGTCCCAAGCTGTGTAAGGCTTTATAGGTTAAAACCAGCACCTTGAATCGAGCTTGGAAACATACAGGCAGCCAATGCAAGTGGGCCAGAATCGGTTTTATATGTTCAAACCGTCTGGTCCCTGTTACCAATCTGGCTACTGCATTTTGCACAAGCTGCAGTTTCCAAACCGTCTTCAAAGGTAGCCCCACGTAGAGTGCATTGCAGTAATCTAATTTGGAAGTTACCAGAGCATGGACAACTGAAGCCAGGTTATCCCTGTCCAGATAGGGGCATAGCTGGGCCACCAACCAAAGTTGGTAGAAGGCACTCCGTGCCACTGGGGCTACCTGAGCCTCAAGTGACAGAGATGGTTCTAGGAGAACCCCGAAGCTACAAACCTCTTCCTTCAGGGGGAGTGCAACCCCATCCAGGACAGGTTGGACATCTTGCTGTGACTGATTATAACCAATCAATGACAAAGGCATACCACAGCCTAGAGAGTATGTATACACAACAGGACAGCAAGCCTTACATCAAAATAAATACAGTATCACGTATATATTTCTGTTGCTAGCCTGTGTGGTTTTGAACTGAGTTTGCAGTTTGTTACAAATGTAGCAGCCACCTGTCGGCATAACAATATAGCTCTTTAATCCACCAAATCAATCTACACAAACCCAGAGAAATGAAGTTTAAATGACCTGATACATGTGTATCATTAAAACATGTAGTGGCCATGAAAGCACAATGTACAGTTAGCACCAAATTGTTTACAGGAGACCTTTGTTGGCTTCCTATTAGTGTTGTCTTATTTTGCTCCTATATGACATCAGTGTTTCCATGGAAATGAAATTAGTGTGGCGGTTGATAAAGAAGGCCTGCCAAACCTTTATCCACATGAATTGATTACAATGGGATAAATAACATACAGGGGGAAAGTTCCAGAATTCAGCTATGTATGAATCTGAATCATCCTATTTGACAACACTTTGAACAGCTTTATTATATGCTACCTAAATGAGACCAGCAATTTTGAAAAATCAAGTTTTATTAGTGTTAAAACCAAGTAAATGGTTGTTCATTGTTCTGTCATGCTCACCGACTCTTTCCCACTGACAGTCCAAATGAGCACATTATCTGTGACACTGTGAATGATTTCAGATCCTTATGATACCCATTTTTTAATCCAACCTTCAGACAAAATAGCTAGAAAGACATCTTCCATTCCTAATAATCGCTCAAGATTCTTCTGTCATGATGCCTTGCATGATTTGTGTACTATAAGGATCAAAGTAGAACTGGGTCATCATTACAATATAGCTGAAAGAAATTGCAAGAGATGGTTCAGTCTGGAGGGCAGAAACAACTAGCACAGGCTTCGCTGACCTGGTGCCATCAAGATGTGTCTGGGTTTGATGAGAGTTGTAGTCCAAAACATCGGAGCACTTGCTGCGCTGATTAAAGTCGAAAACATCTGGAGGACATCAGGTTGATGAAGGGTGGATTAGTAGATCACTCCTTAACTCTTTCCCTACCCCAACACCTTTCCTTTTACTCATCTCCTGCAGCCATCACAAACATGTATCTAGAAATTATAGCAGGTAAGGTAATCTTCCTCCTCTTCAAGTTATGCTCCTCTGCCGGCCTTTTCAGTGTGGCAGTAGTAGCATAGGTTCCAGGCCTAAACTAACATGTACAGGAGAGAGAGAGAGAGAGAGAGAGAGAGAGAGAGAATATCCTGTAACATTTTTTTTTCCTTGAGAGGACAGCTTTCTTTATCAGAAGAAAATCCATGATACATTTCTGTTCACAGCTGCATGGACCACCCTGCTTACTACTGACAATCAAATAGCATTTCTATGGCAACTGTTTCAGTTATTTGTCATGATAAAGTTAGAATGGGAATGTGTTTCATAAGATTTGACAGCTGAGAGCAAGGATGGGTAATGAAACATATACAGCTAGCTCTTTGTACTATGTAGAATTCAGGAAACTAGCATTAGATAATTCAGACTCTTGAATTTTATCTAAAACGATTATGAATATCACAAAGCATTAATTAAAGTATTATAAATAATCATTGGTTGTTGTTAAGTATTCATGCATAGGCTTGCTCCAGTCCAAAACAAGCTAACATAAACCTAACATAGGTTTTTTGCCTATTAGTGAATTTCTCTGCTTTTTAATCCAGGAGGTAAGAAATGGGATTCTGTGCAAGTTTGCTGAGAATGGATTGATCATTTACATGCTTATTGAGTTCAGTGGGATTTGCTCCCCTGCAATCATGCTTAGGATAGTTATCATATGAGGGGGAAGGCAGCAGGGACAAGTGCAGTAGCTCCACCCTGCAGTGTCCTCATCACCCTCCAGCTCATGTAGGGTGACTGTCTTCTGTGCTCACAGAGGCTCCCTATGCAATTTGGAATCCTGATTTTCCATGTTTTAAAATGTGCAGTAAATGAAGTTCCAAGCTGCTTTCCATGAGTTGGAGGTGATCACCCTCACTCTCCCCCCTCATGCTATAACTTAACCCTATTTAGTAATGCCAGAAGAGAGCTGTTGATTGAAGGCTATGGTTAGAATTACTTAAATGTCCACCTCTAAACCAGGAATATAGAACCTATGGCCCTCTGGATGTTGCTCAGCTATAAGCTCCCACCATCCCTGACCAGTGGCCATTTGAAGTCACAGTTTCTTAATCCTCTTACTTGTATGGTGGTTCCACTGAAGCCTACCAAAGAGTAGTTGTGTTCAGCAGCTGCAGAATCTTGATTTCCATGGTTGAATGTAAAAGGCAGGATGAATGCCTCCCTCATTGAGTAAGTACTGCAATAAATGTTCATTTATTTATTTAGTCATTTATAGACTGCTTCCTATGCACATTGAAGGGGTTTCCAAGAAGTAAAATCAAAAGAAAGATTTCACCACTCTCTTGGAATGTTTTAGTACATGTGTCTTCTCTGTGACAGTGTCCTGTTTGTGGAATGCCCTTCCTTTACAAGCATAACAGGCACCAACATTGCTATCATTCCAGCACCAAGTTAAAGCTTGTCTATTTGCTCAGGCACCTAAAGTGGGTACCTGTTTTAGCCCTCTCTATGTACTGTGTGCTTGATTTTGCTAAACTGTTTTTTTTTTAGTTCCTGTAAATAACAGACACTGCCCTTGCAATTACACATGTTGTTTTGAAACACAATTTTTACCAGGGGGCTAGAGAAACTCTAATACACCCCATTGCACAGTCTTACCCAGGTCTATCTTCAGTCTCTGTTGATCATTTTATTGGAGGGATCTAATTTTAAGCAAATTGCAAATTTTAGACAATTTATGATGATTGCTTTCTGAGTTTTTTAACGATTTGATTTTTTTTGTATTCTGTTACTTTATATTGTCATTCGTGGACCATAAATAAATTATATTTGTATTAGTAATTGTTTTGTTGTTGGTTATGTATGAATCTGGTTGTGTACGTTATATTATGTTGAACCCTGCCTTGCTATCAGTACTCCTAGAATCATAGAATAATATAGTGGAAAGGGGCAGGAATCCAATGCAGGATTCCATCTTAAAGCATACCCAAGAGGTGGCTGCCCAGGTGCCTCTAGAATGCCTCCAGTGTTGGAGAGCCCACCACTTTGCTAGGTAATTGGATCCAATGTCTTACTGCTCTAACATTAGGGAGTTTTTCCTGAGGTTCAGTCAAAATAAGCCCATTATTCCATGTCCTGCACTCTGAAAAGAGATCCTGGCCCTGCTCAGTGTGATAACCTTTCAAGTATTTGTAGAGTGCTATCATATCTCCCCTCAGTCTTCTGTTCTCAAGGCTAAACATGCCCAGTCCTTTCAGTCTCTCCTCATAGGGCTTTGCTTCCAGTCCCCAGATCATCCTTGTTGCCCTCTGAACCTGTTTCAGTTTGTCTGCATCCTTCTGCTGTGTCCAGAACTGGATGCAATACTCAAGATGAGGCTTAACCAGTGCCAAGTAGAGGGGAACTAGTACTTCATGCAATTTGAAAACAATACTTCTGTTAATCCAGCCTAAAATAGTATTTGCCCCTTTTGCAGCTACATTGCACTGTTGGCTCATATTCAGCTTGTAATCAACAACAATTCTAAGATCCTATAGCTGAGCCAAGTATCCCCCATCTTATAACTGTGCACTTGGTTTCTTTTTTGTAGGTGTAGAACTTTGCACTTATCCCTGTTAAATTTCATTCTGTTGTTGTCAGCTCAATGCTCCAGCCTATCAAAGTCACTTTGAATTTTTTTTCTGTCCTCCAGGGTATTAGTTATCCCTCCCAATTTTGTATCATCTGCAAATCTGATAAACATTCCCTGCACCTCCTCATCGAAGTCATTAATAAAAAGTTGAAGAGCACAGGGCCCAGGACTGAGCCCTGTGGTGCCCCACCTCCCTCTCACCCATGCACCCACCCTGTTTGAGAAGGAAACATTGATAAGCACTCTTTGTAACCAACTATGGATCTACCTGATAGTAGTTCCATCCAGCCCACATTTAGGTATTTTGCTAATCAGAATTATCATGGGGCACTTTGTTAAAAGCATTGCTGAAGTTGAGATATATTATGTCCATAGCATTCCCACTGTCTACCTACTGATATAGGGTAGTTTTTAATAAGTAAATAAAAAAGCTTCCATTTGTTAATGCTATGCGTTTTACATTTCATGCATTCTTTGTGTTTGACAAGTGACACAAGTTCTGTACATAATTTGCTTGCTTATATGCAAGGGTGCCTTAGGAGCAAGATGGAGCTTTATATAACCTAATTCTGTAGCTTGGCTACCAGTATGTGGCCCAGAATTATGTGGCTTCTCTGTGATATGGCTAGCTATGAATTCTGAGCTTTACTTGTTAAATTTGTCACACCAGATTGCTCTGCTGAAACAAGCTGCTGTTTATTTTGAAAAGCAACTTGTCTTTTTAGGTGGGAGCTACTGCGAACCTCCTCATCTCCTCCCCTCCTGCCCCACAACAAAGCTCCAGGTGTGCATGCTATTTTCTACTACATACATATATCTCTCCTTTGGAATCTGTGCACTATTTATAATTACAAAGAATCACAAATGCACTCTTGCGGGCTTCCCATAGGCATCTGGCTGGCCACCATGAGAACATGATGGAATAGATGAGTGTTTGGCCTGATCCAACAGAGCCTTTTTATTTTATTTTAATTTTTTCCCAACCATATTGCAATAATTATTATCCTTCATCCAGTCCCACATAAGTAAGAATTCTGTTAGCCAATTGATCATGAAGGTTGTCAGTGGATCAATTTCAAAGGTAGGGTGCTTTTTAGCATGTGATATACCAAGGAGTTATGACGTCTGTACAATATAATAATGCTTTATTGACTTGCATTGTTTTGAGTTATATCCCAGAGTCCTCATCAAATTGAATCTTGATAGTAATGGTAATGTTCTTTTTGAAATGTGGCCCAAATCAATACTTTAGCTCTCCATTTGCTATAATATCTGTCCACAGTTGGCCAGTGTTATTGATGTGTGTCAGTTCTTTAACTCCCAAAACTGTCTGCTGTGAAAAAGAGGCAGTAGAAATGAATAATTAGAGACCAGAAAATTGTTCTGTCTATCATAAATGTCAGCAAGGTCAGAAGTGATTTGCAACCCTGTTAGGGGGAGCATTCTACTTTTAACTCTTGCTTGATAAAGATATTAACAGTGGGTATAGGAAACTGTGCCAGACCAATGTCAACATTCTCCACTTTACTTGTTTTCACAGTAATATTTTCTGTCATTTCCACATGAATTTCTTTGATTTTTTATGACTTGAGAAAGGGGTAGGGTCACTTTGTGATGTGAATACTTACACACTCTGCCAGACTAGATCTGTTGAAATTGATATTATTCATCTGGGGTTATTTATTTTTAAGTTAACAATATACCACAATTCTCATATCTGGTTTCTTATAGCAGTTGTATATAGCAAAGCAATCAACATGAATATGTGTCACATAATTTAGCCATGCATATTCAGCAACAAGATGATACAGCGAGAGCAGTACAGTGCAAATGCATTGACAGAGCCAATCCAACATGCCTGCAGGTATGTTTGCACCACACCAAGCTCACTACCACCTCGACCCTCCCACTCCAAGTACACCACAGGGAAGGCAGGGATGGGAGATCAGGTGAACAGCGCTGCCCTGCCCAGCCAACTTGAGAAGGGCCTCACCCTTCAGATTGGCTTGGGAAGTAAGTAGACCTCTCTCTCTCTCTCTCTCTCCAAGCCAATCTGATGTGCAACAAGGGGAAACTGACCATCTCTAGTGACTGTGTTCCCAGGTATAGGGATATGTAAGTACAAATGGCCCACTCATCCCTAAAAACAGAATTATTGAGGTTTTTGGCAGAAAGGATAAGTAGGATATAGGAAAACTACTTGCCTCCCTCTGGGTCTGAATACATTTTGAGTGCTGGCAAGGAAAAGAATGTGTGTTGTAGAGATTAGATGATACATTCAGAAAGAGCACATGGTGCTCAATACCTGGGACTGTACCTCTCCAGATCACAGAAGCAGAGCTGCATGACTGAATGTTCACCATGTCAAAATTGTCTGTCAGAAGAGTGAGCACATTATGCTCTTGTTCCAAGCTAGGTCCTAACAGGATGTCTACGCTTTGTCAAAATACAGGGAGAAAACTGCTACAAAGAGCATTTTAGAACATACCCATCAGTGTAAGATCCAAAATGGGATCTGCTTACCTTGACTGTATTTGATACTACTCCTGTCTCAATATATAAAAGTAAGATATTGCCTGCTCAAAGTATTTTCTATTTCAGTAACGTATAGTAAGTCGGATGATCCAGAATTGCCATTTCATAAATGAAAGAGCTTCTTCCATTTGTGGATAGGATGGATCTAACAGAGGCTCCTACTGGAAAAAGGTGGGGACCTGAGCCAGAGCTTAGGAAAATGTCATTAATAAAAAAAAACTTAGCTGGAACAGGAGACTTTCTTATAGCACTTCCTGTCTAAGAACATCTAATAGTCAGTGTGAGAGTACAGGATCAGTCCATTGCTGATAAATGAAATAAATTTATCAAAACGGGATAGTTAATATGTTTATTAGAAATAACACTGTTCACAAAGCCAAGTGAAAATAAACAATATTTTTTAATACTGCTACATTAATAAACTTCTTAATTAGTAGTGTTAATACTGTTATCTGAACTGTTAACTGGGGCCTACTACTAATAGTACTAGCTCAAGATATAGGTTGCACTTTGCCACATCTGAATCATATTAATAAATGTTGATGTTTATTTTATTTTATTTAACATAATTTATATATCATTTATTTAACATATTTATATATTTATGTAAAAAACTCTCTAAATGGTTTACAAAAAAATTACAATTATTGGTAAACAGTTAAAACAAGTAATTAAAAACATTTTTAAAACAATTAAAATAGCAACAGACTAAAACATATCAGCATCTCTGAGTCTGGATAGGCATGCCTAAACACAAACAAGAAATTAAGCAGGCACCGAAACAAATACAGCAAAGGCACCTGTCTGATGTCCGTAGGCAGGGAATTCCAAAGACTAGGTGCTGCCACCCTAAAAGAATGATTTCTCACAAGTGCAGAACAAGTATTATGTGTTACCTGTTCCATAGAGCAGAGTGATCGAGTGGGCACATATGGGATAAGGTGGTCCTGCAAGTATGCTGGCCCCAAGATGTTAAGGGTGTTATATACCAATAGTGACATCTTGAACTTGGCTCAGTAACAAATCAGCAACCATTGCTGATACTTGAGCAGAGGTGTTATATGCTGACAGGGTCTCACTCCTAACAGCAATCTGGCTGCTGCATTCTGAACTAACTGTGGATTCCAGGTCAAGTGCAAAGGAAGCCCCACATAGAGTATATTGCAGTAATCCAGTCTTGAAGTCAGCAATGCCTGAACCACTGTGGTCAGACTCTCCTGGTTCAGGAACAGTCATAGTTATCTTACCAGGTGCAGCTGATAAAAGGCACTTCTAGCCATTGAGACTGCCTGTGATAGAACTGGATCCAGAAGCACGCCCAAACTGTGTACCTGCTCCTGCAGGGGGAGTGCAACCCCATTCAGGTCAGGCAATTGACCAATTTCTCCAACATGGGATCCACTTACTATGTCTTGCCAGGATTCAGGCTCAGCTTATTTTCTTTCATCCATCCCACCACTGCATGCAGCCCCTGGTGAAGGGCCTGCACAGCTTCTCCTGATCCAGATGTTAAGAAGAAATAGAGCTGAGTGTCATCAGTATACTGATGAAACATTTTCCCCAAACTCCTAATGACCACTCCCAGTGGCTTTATATAGATATTAAATAAAACTAGGGATAAGATAGTACCTTGCGGCCCCCAACATAGCACAACTGCCGGGGGGGGGGACAATCACCCAGAGCTACTCTCTGGACTTGGTCCTGTGAGTAGGATTGGAACCACCATGACATAGTGCCCCAAATTCTCATTCTATGGATTCAGTCCAGGAGGATACCATGGTCAATTCCACCAAAAGCTGCTGAGAGATCAAGAAGCAGGAGCAAGGTCACACCCCCTCTGTCCCACTCTTTATAAAAGTTATCCAAGAATACTTGGATATGCTGAGATTTAGTAACAGACATTATAGCCATTTGGTGGTACCAAAATTTATTTTATAATAATAATAATAATAATAATAATAATAATAATAATAATAATAAAATTTTATTTCTAAGTCGCCTATCTGGCCGAATTAATATTAATAATGTATTGCTTTCCCCCCCCACAATCTAGGCTCCCAGAAACCTGGGCCTCCAGAGATCTGGGCCCCAGTGATTGTGCTCCCGTGCCCCCCTCCTCAGTGCTACAAATAAGAACTACCCTTATTTTAAAAATTGCCTGGATTTTCCTAAAACGAATCCCCTCCAAAAGGTGTGCTTACTTTAGAAACATTGTCATTTGACAGTATATTTAGTAATATATTTCATCAAAGCTGTCAGTCTATGTGGCTTTTGTGCTGACATTCACAGGAAGAAAGTGGGAAAAGCCACAAAGCACTCCTTTTCTCTGCGTGTCAAGAACCATGATTTTAACTTGCCTCTGATCTTTGTGATCCATGTTTTGTCAGTGACTTAAATCATAAACGATGTATGTCACTTTCAGTTACCTTGTTGCAATCTCCCTTTTAAGGTGATGAACACTTGGTTCCCAAAGAATCTTATCCTACTTGAGTTCAGTTTTGACAGTTGTAGTTCTCCTTAGCCCTTTGCTGACAGGGTAAACAACTTGCTTACACAGAAAGGTAACAAGGTTCACTGAAAGCAGCTCATTTACAGACGGCCTAGTGTGTTTTTTAGTCTGATTCTGTTTTTTCTTCTGTAGAAAGTTGACTCCTTCCTAATATGTTTTAAGGTGAGCACACATGGATATTTTGCTTGAAAATAAAATGTTCATACCTGTCCACCTGTCATGCCTCTCAACACACAGTTCTTGAAAGTATCTCTAAAAATATCAGTGGGAAGAATAAAACTATAGAATTGTAGAGTTGGAAGGGACCTATAAGGCCTTTGAGTCCAACTCCCTATTTATTAAAATGAATTTTCCTGGTTGGATCCAATTAGTGTCCATCTGATGACAGAAGGCTTTGACCCAATGGAGCTTTTAATCAATGGAACAGGGGGTTGAGGCAGTACCCACCTCCCATGCTGATCCAAGTGGCCTTCCAACTCTCTGGGGCATATTTGGAGGCACAGGAGACTACAAGGAGAGGGGGAAATACTGAAGATTACCTTGATAACTGTTCCCTGGGGAGTGGGGAGTGAACAGCCTTCTGTTAGTGTATAGACACCTATTAAATACAACCCTATGTGTATAATTGCACAAGAATATACTGCACAGTTGTCCATCACTTCTAGAAGAGGTGTTTCTGATATGTCCCCCTTTACCAGCGGAGTTTGGCAAGCCCTGGCAAGCCCCAGGAATATCTGGCTCAGATGCCATGCAACAACTGCCAAAGCAGATGCAACTGCTGGGACCAGTCTCAAACAGCTCGCAGCCAAGAGTGAGGTGCCACACACACTTGCAGTTTCTGACCCTGACCCTGAATTGTTTCACCATTTGAAGTAGCATTTGAGGTCTGTGTTGTTTGGATCTCAAGTTTGCTTGCAGTTTGCCAAGGGTGGGAGCTGTTGGTGCAATATAACATGTTTTGGGTTCACCTATTCCTGCATACCTGGAAGCTCCCTTCTTTGTTAGCAAATGAAGATTTAGAACAGCTATGGGGAACCTTTGGTCCTCCAGCTGTTGCTGAACTACAAATCTCATCAGCCCCATCAAGCATGGCCAATAGCCTGGGTTGATGGGAGTTGTAGTTCAGCAATATCTAGAGAGTCAAAAATTCCCCACACCTAAATAAATGGAGGAATGTTGTCAATTACCATGCTGAACTTGTAATTAATTGAACTTGAATTGTAAAGCAAATGCCATTTTCCCCAATAGTTCTCTGGATTGTGCACATGAACAGTCAGCATTCAGCACACCAGCCTCCACCCCAAAAACACAGTTGCTTTATACATGCACAGAAGCTCTTTAATATTAAACTCTTATTTTTGAAGATATCTCTCTTATATAAGTGCATGTACAGGAGTTGTTTAACATTAACATCTCACTTTTGATGTATTTCTTGGAGATTGATGTGAACAAGGTACGGGACCAGTTAACCAAAAAGGGTTTTTTTGTGTGAGTAAATTCTCTTTTTCAGTCAATTTCTCGATTGTTTCTTCCAAGCGTTGCATGAAGTTGCTGTCTCTCATCCAGATCTAAAGCCTTCTCATGTTGCTTATTTTAGGATTGGGAGGGAAGTTGATTTTTTGTTAGGGTCTCAACCATGGCTTGTGCTGGAATCTACATTTCCAGGATGTGCCAACTGCAAGCAGCGCCACAAACACACATCTACTCTCATCATAACTCTGGCCAGAAGTTTCAGAAAATCAACCAGCTTTTTCTAAATGCTTGCTGAGAAAGTTTGTAGATGCCACTCAGTTCCAAATCTATATGAGTTTGCCCCTCTAATGTCAAGATTTTTACATGCTATTGGTGGTCGCTGATTCATAGGGGCATCATAAGTTGTAATCGACTTGAAGGCACATAACGCACACACTATGCCCATTATTTAAATGTATATGACCACCATCAATAACATTTTCTAGATGTCTGAGAAAGCAAAACTAATCATACAATGAATTAAAATATTAAAATATATTAATATGAAAAATACAATCATTAAAGAAATATAAATAAATAATAACAACATAAAACGTCTAATAGAGACAGTAAAATAATTTACAGTTCAGCTTAAAGTTGCACTACATGAGCAACAGCATAAGGTTTATTTAAAAGCACATTAAAGCAGAGAAGGCCTAGATCTGTGTTGTTTTTTAAAAAGGTTTTATTGTAATTTTATTCACAGTAATCAGTAAATAGTTAATACATTTACAGTACATTGGAAAATCTATAGTAGGAAACAATCACAAAAATCACAGTAAAACCAAAATTGATTTAAATTAAGTAAAATAAAGGGGGGAAATTATGAGGAAAAAATTAGAAAACTCAATCACCCTATGAAATCTGACAAATCTGAAGAGTTACCCATTAATTTCATATCTGTATTTTAAAATACAAGTTTGAAATGCCTAGTACATAATAAGATTCCATATGCATGCAGGCAAAGAACACTATGCACCCTTTTAAAGATAGAACAATGGTGTATTTGAAGGAAAACAAAATGGCAATGAAAAACTCCAGCCTTCCAGTTATATGTCATTAACCACACAAATATCATTTAAACATGCCCTAATGAAAAATACTAGCCAGCCATCGGTTGGCACGTCAAAGTAGAATTCTAAGCTATTTCTTAGAGAATCGACAAACAGATGAGTAATAAATGAGATTCTCAGAGGGCAAGCAGCCCATTTATAACTGACTAATGGGGCTTTCTAAATAATTCAGGTCTTACAAATTGAGTATTAAAAGTCTAGAAATTGGAAAAGAATAATACATTCAAAAACAAAAGGCCAATCCTGAAGTCCATTACTCAAGATGAAAAAAGCACCTTTTCAAGACTCTGTGTGAGGAGACATTTCTTCTTGTTAGTGTGTCTAAAAGTATACGCTAATTCATTATGATTAAGCGATTATGAAAAACAGTTTATTTCATAGCCACTTCCAGCTAGAGGTTTTTGCTAAATTCTGGCCTAACAAAGGAAGAGTGTCTTGTAACATTTGGCTCCAAGTCACAGAGAGAACAAAAATTGTTTATCTAATGAAATGATTTCTCCCTAAAATGAAAGGTCATTTCACTGACAAAACGTTTCAACACAATAGTTCAGAGATTAACTTCAAAGACAGGTGAACCTTTATGTGTCCTATCCAAAAGAAGCTCATTCAGACAAAAAATGGATTTGTTCATATCCTACCCTTGAATTAGGAGTCAGACATAAGGAATTCCTTGCATTTCTATGGAGGACCAGAAGATCAGGAATGAAAGACTCCTATGCCTATGAAAGGGGTGACTTTCCAGAACCAATCAAGGAATCTGAAGAGAAGTTAGCCTTCTGTTCTGCAGCACAGTATGAAACAAGAACACCATCGTCTCTGTAGTGTGACACATCAGGGCAAGTTAACATTTTTTTAAATGCACATTTATGGTCACAAGGTTACAAATGTCTAGTGACAGGTGAAGTTTCCTCAGCTCAATTTATATGGTCTGGTCTTTCTGAGGTGAAAACTGGCACTTGAAGAAAGCTCAGCTCCTTCCCCAAGACCTTTATCTATAGATGTGTAACACTGGCACAAATGCAACACTCTGTCAATGTTATATGGGTTTTTAAAGTCACCAGGTAATGAAAGAAGATTGTATTATTCCAATTACTTGAAATAAATTTTTGTAAATCATATGTGTACATTTCATACAATTTTTGCTCTGGGAGTTGTTCCCAAACATATTAGTTCACATGTTCACACAATACAGGGCTGCGTTCAGACATGGAGTTGCATTCATTTTAGTGGTTATAATGCAAGCTCTTCTGTTCTGATTTCTGATTTTCTTTGCGTTGTGGAACTGTGGCTTTTTGATTGAAATATCGCCATGTTATGTTAAATTTCATTCACACTAGTGGATATGGTGTGACACAACAATGAACATAATTGGACATGTTGCCTCTCCCCCACCCTTATCGTGGATGTGCACTTCTCTTCACCCATTAATCACCATGCAGCATGCCCAAACACCACACAAAATCTTGTTACGTGAGTGGTGGGCGAATGATCCATTAAAACTCTGGGAAACTTACAACACAAAACGCTCTTGATATTCTGAGTTTCCATGGTTGCAAATGGTGTGTGTGTTTTTTTGTATGGAGACAGTTAACACAGAAAACTTTCGCTAGATTCTGCTAGATTTCCAGATGTGACTTGAATTTCTACATTATGTGAAAGATAATGTAAGGTAAAGAAACATTGTGAAAAATGAATAAAGTGCCATCTGAATGTCACTACAGTACAGTTTTGCCAATTGTATTTTTGTGAATACAGCTCAGGAATGGAGAAGGAAAGCAAAGAGATCAAGACAATGGCATCAATTTTAAAAAAATGGTTTATTAATTTCATCTAATCAAGAGCCCTCAATCATACAACACATTCACAATTACTCTGTAGAGGTATTGTTACCAAGCATAGTTACTCTCACTAGATGGCCAGTGCAATAACACAGAGCGATGGCGGAGCAGGATGATGGTGAACTGCTCCTTGAAGTGCTGCAGAGGTTTTCACCAAAAATGTGCGAGTCCCTAAAGTTTATTTTATTTTATTTATTAAATGTATATCCCACCCTTTCTCCCAGAATTTTCCTGACTCTAGTTGTTCAAGACTCTTTATGAGTTTACTCTGTCCAAAGTTGCATGAGAGGCAAGTTAGCCTCATAATTACAGGGATCAATTATAATAAATATCTGTTTTTTACTTAATCATTTTGCATGTATTTTTGGGAACTGGGAGGAGAAATAAACAGTGGATGACTTGTGTATGTGTTGTGACAAACTCTGCATTAACAATTTCCCTACATTCACTCATTAAAAGCTGGGTGGAGCAGGGCAGGCTGATCTGAGCCACTTTGCAATTCTAGAGTTTTTCCACAGTATTTCCAGAAAAGGTGTGTGGATTTGCTTTCAATTAGCTGATTTCCTATCTTAAGTTCAAACTATTTTCAGTGCAGACGCATGGAGAAAAATGTTGGTGCTATTATTTATAGCTTGCTTTTTTGTGACTTTTATCAGTGATTTCTAAAATGAATAGTTTGGGCTCTGCCTGTCTGGATATGACTCCACATCCTTTCCCAAACCTAGAAGATATACTCCCTAATTTCAAACATAACAGAGGGTGATTATGATTGATCTGGTATGATGCAGTCAGTCCACGAGCAGAGATTTTTACTTCACATTTTCAAAACAAAGCCATGCATTGCAAATATGTTCTGTTGTGCTCTGCTGTGCCCTGCCTCAAAAGAAACAATTTTTGTCTGTTGTTTGGAACACTTTGTTCTTTTAATTTAGAGGGGGGAAAGTGTTTTGGATAATGAAAAGTTAAATTGATTTTTTGAGGGGGGAACTGTGTGTAACTAGAAGCAAGCGTTCTTCACATTTTAAACATTTTGTGTGTGTGTTTAGTTTTTTGGGCAATGAATGTGCAAGTGTAATCAATACATGCATTCAAAAGATTTTGACATGTGGGATGGCTTAATTTCTATATAAGAGGTATGGAGTCAATCTTGTCTTCCCTGTCCGTACATATACAGAGAATAACTGGAGGAGGTTTTAGATAAGTGCTGCACATGAAAACAGCAAGGTTTAAAATTGCATCCCTACCAAATGAAAATGTTACCAGCCGCCTGCATTCAGCTCGTGACTGATTACATAAAAATAGTAATGTTATATGGATAACAGAAGCATAAATGTTACAAATACGGGTATATCAGACTTATTGCACAATCTTATTATAGTATATGGACAGCATGCCCATGTCAAACATTTCCTGTGTTTCACAACCATCAGTGAAAGTTTCACTGGTTTACTGCTCACAGAGCTACAATTCCTAGGGCACTCAACAAACTATAGTTGCCAGGATTCTTGGGGGGAAACCATGTGCTTTAAATGTATGGTGTGGATTTGGCCTAAGAGGTAAATTTAAACTACTTCTATGTATACATCTATTAAGCAACCAGATTTGTAGACCTTGTCTGCAAAACATAGATCATGCATGCACACAAGCTCATTTACCATTCTGAACCAGAGAGGAAATTTGAGTGGAAATGGTGCATGATTTGGGTAGCAGCCAAGCTGGCCAAATATGTATTATGAACCAGATTGTTACAGTCTTTGGCACCCTCACAAAGCAGGCAATCAGACTGCAGTTAGCTGGGCCCATTTAGATCTAGGGTTGCCAACTTTTCAATTGGTCGTTGTTGATATGCCTTTAACAGCAGTTTTATAAGCAATGGATAGCATTTTTATTTATTTATTAGATTTATATCCTGCCCTTCCTCCCAGTAGGAGCCCAGGGCGGCAATTCCTTCCTAGAAGCCTCGCTGTTTGAGAAGTGGAGCCTTCATTTTAGATATTAAAACTAAAAATAATGATTCCAGCAGAGGAAACCTTCGGGTTACATTTCTGACTGGCCCAAGGTCTTCCCTCTGCTCATCCTTGAGCTCTCTGAAACAAATTCTGACTGTTTGGGGCAGTGCCAATTTGTCTTTTAAGGGGGAGACTATTTCGAGCACACAGTACTGAGGAGGGAAAACCTTTTAGGAGGGGCGGTGACTAGAATCTCATTTTCTGGGTACGTCTGCTACTAATTCCTGCAGGCCAAGCTGCTGTGCCCAGTTCTTCAGGTTTTTGCTATTTTGAATTTAGGTTTCTTTTTCATGAAGAAGAAAGAGATACTTTATGGTTACTCTAGTTGCAGACACACACTGTGTGGGAAGACAGTGCTGAGAGCAACTCTAGCATAGCTTAACTGACTATATGTAATGAGCCATAGGGTCTTCAGTGTTCAAAATACTGGAACCTATTCAGGCACTCTACTTCTGAATTAAATCAATATGCAAGGGGAGAGTGCAAGGACAAGTGTCCATCCTGTCACCATACCCACTGCCCTGCATAACCTGGAGGGATAACTTCTGAAGTGAGAAACCTTTTCTACTTATGTAGAAATATAGCGTAAACCCGATTTTCCAGGTTCCTAAATCACACAAGAAGTCTGCTCAAGTAGAAAAGGCTTCCTGCTGCATGATTTATTCCTTTCCAACTCGTAGAAGGTGTCAGAGATGGTGATGGAGCTCACTCATCCTCACTCCTCCCTACTCCCTGGCATGTTGATTTAACTCAGAAATACAACACCTGAACAATAAGGCTTAGGCTTCACTCAGCTTAAAATGCTTGCTTACATATTTATTGAGAAAGAATGAAAGTTAGATATTATATGTAGGCAGGACAGTAGAAGGACAGGGTATCTGTGCATCACATACCCCTAAAAGAACAAATGAACAAAATGTTGTAAAAAAAATTCGGTCCAAAATAATTTGGTTCAAAATTATGGGGTGAATTCAGAGAACTGCAAGCAAACAGAAAATGGCCACTTGCACCATTATGCAAACACAGAAAAGTCAGCTGGGTAGCAGAAGAACATCTTGAGATTTTGCTTATCACACTATGTTCTTGTGTGAGATGTAAAACAGCTTTCTATTAGTGGAAGACTCCTTTAACTGAAGTTCAACTTATTAAGAAGGATACATCACAATCAATCTGTTTAATAATAATAATAAATTTTATTTCTAGGCCGCCTATCTGGCCGCACAAGCGGCCACTCTAGGCGGCGTACAGGATAAAGTAAAATACAACATACAAACTACATAAAAACCCAAGAACTACAATATAAAACGAAACCGAACCCACCCATAGCTAAAACCAATGGCACCCAAAAGAAAAAGAAAAAACCGGAAAACAAAAACAAAACAAAAGACAAAAACCCAGGCCACCTCAGCCAGCCAGCTTATGTATCCCTCCAAAGAGGGACAGGTGATGGAAATTAGTCACAGCTGGCTGGGTACCTGGGACCTGGTCCTGCAGGAGGCACGTCTGCCAGGCAGCAGTCCCACTGGGAAGGGTGGTGGAAATGGTGTTCCAACAGCAGCAGCAACAGCAGGCTCTCCTTCCCTGGGTGGCGATGTTCTCCTTCTTCCTGCAGGCTTTTCAGATGTCAAAAGTTATACTGAATATAAATTATATTCTCCTTTAGATCCAACCCCCCCCCCACGCTTAATTCGGATATAGGTGCAAACCTTAAAGATACTGTTTGGACCTTCACATGTATCCTTACACAAATGGCAGTCTCAACAGAGAAAAAATAAAATCACTTAAAACAAACCCTAAACTAAATTAAACAGGTCTTTCCAGTTTAGCCAAGGAGTAGTCATTCATTGTGTCCTTTATCTAACTGTCCAAGCGTTGAACTCAGTGGTCAGGAATGATATTATCTCAAAGAGCTTATCAGTCTGAGGCAGCTGCCATTCACAAATTGACAGAAACACATCAAAAGCAGTTGATCAGATTGCCAGCTTGTTCTTTCAACTATCTCCTCTCAATAGGAGTCTAATCTATGTTGGATAACTCCCACAGCATCTTTGCAAATAATGTATGATAGAACTGGTTGCCTACACCCTGCTTTGGAATCATGTGAAGGTCTATCTACCAGGAAAGCAGGGGAGGCAATTAATCCCTGTACACAGCCTTCACACAAAAAGGAAGTCAGCATATTGCCTTGCACCTCAGAGTTTCCGTATTCAAGCCAAGCAAAAGAAATGAATAATTACTCTCCACAAAAACACTGATAGGCAATACTACTTGCCTATTAACCTACTCTTTTCCTTAACAACAAGGGTATGCTAAATGGCGATTAGAGGAACAGGAGACTGATTGCCTCTTTCTTTGTGGCAATGTCACAAATTTGAATCCAGTATATTAATTTACCTGTAATTAAAATATTATTATGTATTCCCCAAATGGTGAGACATTTCAGGGGCAGCACTTACCTAGTTTGCTTTGGGAAAAGAGTTTGCTGGAATTTAACAATATTTGGGTTTATTTATAAATATACACGTTGAACATAGGTGGAGATAAACAGCACTTATGTAGACAGCAACTTCACTGGAAGGAATTGCTGACCCCACAGAGTTATATAACCACTTGAATGTGCAACATCTAACACACTAATATAGATTATATAGACAGATACATACACTAAGTAGCAGAAAATAATAGAAATAGTAGCAGTAGCACTAGAAAGATGAAAAGATGGAGAGATCCAATGCAGAGCTGTTATGTACCAAATCAACCACTGGTAGCCATGGTTTAAATTCCAGCTTTCCTTTTATGAAAATCCCCACTGATAAAATGGGGATTTATTTCCTCTTCCTTCCCTCCACAGCCCTCTATCCACCAGAAAATAAAATTCTCTTGCCTCAAACCAGATAGACAGTTGTGTATTCTTAGTCATGCGGCCAGGATAAAGTCACCTACTTGCTTTGTCTTCAAAAAAAAAAAAAAAAGGAAAACATCATTTTCATACTCTGCTAGAATTCGCTAGATTTTTACCCAGTCCTTCACACACTGGCAAGGTCCTTTCAGCCCACTCAGATTGCATATTCTTTCAACTCCTAGGAAGAGTTAATAGCCTCCCTTGCAGATCAAAAGTCAGGTCTTTTGAAGAGATTCCTTGGCTGGAGAGCTTCCAGTCACTAGATGTTCCACCATGGGGAAACTTCTTCTTTCTCCTTCTTTCATTGTGCTGAGAAAATATGAGGCTAGGGATGTCAGAGAATTCCAACAAAAACAGAAACCGGAGCAAAAATTGCCAATGCTTGCATATTCATCCCATGTCTGGAACGGAAATCAGTCCAGCAAATACTATTGTTGCTTTCAGGGGAAAACAATATGTAATTGATTATGTTTTTCCCCCTCTATTTGCACTGTGTTCCCTTTGCATTGAAATAAATGTGCAGGAAAAACATGATGACAATGTAATTTACATAATTATGTAAGTTATGTAATTTCACCCCAGGGAACAGCAAGTTGCTCTTTTTCTATTTAATGTTTTTTCTTCCTTTTCAATACCATGTCAATTTGGATTTCCATAATCCAAATTATACTATTGTACCATAGATCTTTCAAGCTCCACTCACCCACAGCTGCTTGAGCAAACATGTGTACCAGGTTTGCAGCCCAGAAAATACTGGGAGAAGGGATTCTATAGGGGGTGTTTTATAATGTGTTCTAGGAAAAGGATGCTTTATAAAGCCTTCTAGTAGCTGAACATGTCTGATGGGGGCAGCATAACGATAGTTTGTTTTTTTATCGACTTGGGACCTTTAGGGTTTCTGCAAACAGGCTGAGATGAACTTAAATAATAACTTTTATTGTTTATTCTTCCTCCCCATTTGCCACAGGGGGCATTTTCCAAGTACACAGATGCTCAAAATCCTATTAGACAGAGTTATAACTGAAAGGCATAATATAAAAGCTTATTTCACACAAAACAATACGACAAGAAAAAGAGATGAGGCAAAACCTAGCCGTCCTTTGGAGATCTCTTCCAGCTTTCCTGTCCCATGGGCTCCAAGTGCACCTAGACAAACTGAGCAGAATGTCTCTTCTTCTTTTTTTTAAATGATTTTTTTATTTTCATTGTCTATGGGTGAAATAATTGTGACAGCTCTAAGCTAACTTTGTGCACGGAAGCCATATGCGTGACTGCACAGAGACCATGAAGAAGAACCATTTTTAGAGAAAAAAAACTGGGTGGGCAATCTTTTTTCAGTCAAGGGTCACATTCCCCCAGGGGTAATCTCTCACAGGCCACATAGCGGGGGTGGGGTGGGATTGGAGTGAAAAGTGGGCAGGGCTGTAGCCAAAGGTAGGTGGAGCCACCCCCTTTTCTCTTTTTCACAAACTTCCTTTTCCTGTGTTTTTCCCTCCTTGCCACTCATGCGAAATTAAGCTGAAGCTGCATGTGGGTCTGGGGAGAACACGATGCTCAACCTCTCAATGTTAACCAAGGTATGATTTGTTCATGTATAAAGCAGGGATCGATCTTATGAAATGCGTGGCTAGCTAAACCACCATCACCCATTCATGGTTTACTTGGCTGTAGTCTGACGCCATTCCAGTGTTTCCACCCCCCTCTCTGCCACTCATCAGCTTCTGATACCAGAAATTAGTTCATCTGGGAGAAAAGTGGATGGGGAAAGGATTCATTTTTTCTCACCTGTTCACTCCTGCTGCTTTCAAAAATGGACTCTTCCCATCCATTTTATACATGGTTTGGACAGATCTGGCTTTAAACCTGTCCCATCTCAGTTTGGATGTGAGCCCAAAGCGAAGGTGGAATCCTAGATATGGCTATTATTGGGGATGATGGCCAAATTTAAATGGGATCATAATTCCATTTCATCAAACTATATCATACTTACAGCTTCTCTAATGAGATATTCATTATTTCTTTTTACCCATGTAGATATTTTATTGTGCATTAACTGCCAAATAACTGGGTTGTAGATATGACTAGAAACATAAAATGTTAGTCCATATTTCGTGGGAAGGGTGTGGTTGACCCAGATTTAAACTAAATCATTTTCATTTCTTATTTACTGTCAAAAACATTAAGATTCCAGCAAACTGACAATAACAGTACCAATTAGTGTTGCACTGTAGCAAGATGCCATGTTTTCCCCAGCATAAAAAATAAATGTAACAAATTCACTATAACCCATCGTTTCCAAACAGTAAAAATAATTCTAATGTACATGGCAGTTCAAGATAATCAAATTAGCAATTAAAAGGTCTGCTTTTCAGTGTCAGAATGATTGTGGAAATTGTTTGTTTTGGCAATAAATGAAACTTGAAGAGCCAAATTGGCTGCCACACACATTTTATTAACTTTGAGTGTAATGTTTACCACAGCTAATTTCCAAAATACATTATTCAGCTGTTGCTGTGTAGTGGTAGCATTAAACTCTGCTCCAAACAGTATTTGAAATGAAGTGTACTTTGAAATCATGGGGACTATTTTATGCATTTTAATCCTATTGATTTCACTGAAACTTCAATGTGTATAATTTCTTCTAAATTGTTCCTGGGAGATGGGGAAGATTCATTGAGTACAAATACAATATGATAATTAAGATGCACATATAAGTGGCAAATTCCTTTGCCATCATCACTTCAGGAGGGCAACTTTTGTTCATCACTTCCTCCAATTGCCAATGCAGATGGTGAGAAATTAAACCAAACGGGATCAAAAAGAAACAACAAGGAAGTAGGAACAAGCTTGGGGATACCCAAATATTCCCAGAAGTACAATTTTTAAAAATACAGGGGGTGGGGAGGACAGCCCAATGAAGACTAAGTATGCTCAGGAGAATAAGGAATGTTGAGTGCCAGTTGGAAAAGAAAAGTGAAAAGCGGGGAGGGGAGAGTCAAATGCTCTATTTGGAGGGCATGGCTGGCAGGAGCGCTTCAATTAGGAGGAAAGCTACATTGCAATGTTTTGTAACAAACACCACCTGAGTTGTGTCTACAGGATCATTAGGGATGGGAAGAGCAACTGAGGGCCTGGTTCCTAATGAGCATGAGTAAAACAATGTATTTTTAAATAACTCAGTTTTACCTTGAAAATGCGTTTTGAATAGTGTGCCTAAAAGATTGTTTCACTCCTTATCTATTCAATGAATCATTGTGCTCTACAAGAGAGGACCTGCAGATACCATTTCATCAGGAAGTTTGTTTCATACAGTATAGGAACAGAGCACCTACCCTTTGGAACCCCCTCCCATTACAAACTAAACAGGCACCCTCTCTATTCAGTGCCTTTTCAGTGCCCATTGAAGGCCTTCCTTTAAATGGAGATCTTTATCCCAGTCTCTATCTGTACTGGATTTGAAATTGTTTTTTACATATGCAAGTGTTTTAATTGTTTTTTAATTGTTAACATTGTTTTTATACATGAAATTGCATCATTGTTTTTACTGCTGATGTTTTTATTGTGATGTTGCTTCAAAAATAGAATGCATTAACATAAAATAAAAAATAAGAATATAGGAAGTTCCTTTGTACTGATTTGGACCATTGGTACAGTTTGCTCAGTGTTGTCTTCACTGACTAGCAGCAGCTCTCCTGAGTTTTGGGCAGGGAATGCCTTCCAGCCCCACTTGGAGATGCCAAGGATTGGACCTGGGACCTTCTGCATGCAAGGCAGTTGCTCTACCACTGAGCTATAGCCCTTCTCACTCTTGTTGATATTATTGCAAGCACAATGACCCCTAGAGGCATCCCTGCCTCCAACCAACTTTAAGCCTCCTTGATCAGTGCTTCTTTCCCTTTTCAAAAGTTACTTGGCAGTGGAAGGAAGAGCTTGTGATAGCGGCCATTTTGTCCATTACAAATCTGGCATGATTTTTACTCTTTTCAGATTCATTACATTTTCATCCTGCCCTCTCCAAGGAAGGCAAGCCAGCAATCACAGTTTAAAGGGTAAAAGTCTGGGCCTCCTGTTGAGGGTGGGGGGAAATGAATGTGAAGATGAACTAGAAATCATTCAAAGTTCAACCACAAAATGAACTTAATTCACCTTTATTTAGCTTGGCAGTTATGGGAACTACTTTCAAGCAGAGCTTGGAAAAGTTCCTTTTTTAAACTACAACTTCCATCAGCCCCAGCCAGCAAGGCCACTGGATTGGGCTGATGGGAGTTGTAGTTCACAAAAGGAACTTTTCCAAGCTCTGCTTTCAAGTGCAGTTCAGAGAATTTTTCTTAACAATTTCAATGAACTTTATTCAACTCAACTAGTTCATTCCAAATATTGGAAATAAGAAACCTGTGGTCCTCTGGATGTTGTTGAAATACAGTGCCCATCGTCCCTGGTTCCCCATTCCTGAGGCAGACTCTACAGCATCAAACTTAAAGGCATCTGGCGATTCATTTCAGTGTTGCTTCCCATCAATTTCAGACAAGAAATGTAGGTTTTAAATTTGCAGTGAAGCAAAGTAACCAGCATTTGTTTCCAAGAATAATGTTTCTGTTAAGGCAATGTTTTACATTGGACCAATTCCCAGTTCACAATGCAATCAGTAAAGACGACCCATCAGTGCTTTGCTTTGCTGCACCATTTCTTGCTCAATGAAAACATACACAGCTGGAAGGACCAATTCATCAGTGAGTCATCAGTGGAATTAAGTAATTATTTTTAAAAAACAAGGTCAAATAAGGATTTCGAAATTAGATCTTAATTGAGGTTGTCTCTCCTGTGGATGAATGTTCAGAGCTGAAGGCATTTGTTGTAGTGTGCATCTCTTGATTTGTATTGTTTACTCTTAAGTAAATGAGGATGGGATTTCAGCCTCAGGCAATGCTTCCTTATGATGACAAAGGGTTTGCTTGAGGGTGGCTAGATTTTTTAAAAAAGGGCAGGATTTCTGGACCTTTAAAAGAAATAGTGTGGCTTTAATAGTGTGGCTTGAATTTCAAGCTATGCTTGCTGAGATACACCCTTCTAACCAACCATTAAAGGAACAGGAGCCTTGTCCTCTTCTGCACCTGGCCAATTTGTCTGGGTTACTGCACTGAAAGAAAATTACAATCAAATATTTTTTCAACCTATATTAGCCCATAATTGTTTAGTTAATCAGTACATGATTTGGAAAAATAATAGTGAATCAATTTAAGGCTGTAATCCTATGCATGCTAAGATGGAAACAAGTCTTCCACTGAACACAGGGGAATTGTTTGTTAGTAAATGTGCATGGAATTATGCTGTAAAGTTTCAGTCCTGAGCACCCATACTAGGGAATACCCCTTATTGAGCTCAGTGGGACTGACTTCTAAATAAACATGCATAGGATTAGAGTTGCCAGGTCAGAAGCATCCCAAACCCTGAGATTTGAGGAGCGGGCCCTAGTGATCTCATTAAGCATGATATATTAAGCATCAACCACAGTTGCTTGGAGCATACCACTCAAACAAAACAAATTCTCTGATTGGAAATTAAGATAGAAATCTTAGCTAAATGAGGGTGTTCCCAAGTCCAGCTCCAGATTCAGGGCAGTATTTTAGACCTGAAAGCACCTTTGCTCCAAAAAATCCCTTGTCCACACGATTTACCAGGTTCTCCCTCAAGCTGCACATCAAGATGTGGAGGTGTGGACTTACTGAGTGCTTTCTTTCTCAAATGCTAATAGTCTCATGAAATAGTTGCATGTAGTAATGCACAAAGTAGAGGTAACGCTCTGAGACAGAAATCTTTTCAGTTGTGTCACTAGTTGCCTCATCTGCCTTGTCTCCAAAAAAGTTCCATATCATGTCACTGGTGGGCTCTTCCCCAAGCTCCAGGAAATAAGATTTTATAGCAGGCCATGATTGGAGTAGCCACTCAATAGCTGAGAAGAGAGAGAGCCACCATGTGCTTCCATGTCTAATTAGTGCATGGTACTGCATGTCTAGTTCATCAAAGCATTCTCTGAGTTTCTTATTTTCAAGGGTGCTCCTGGAGAACTCCATGTATACCTTCTGAACCAGATACTCAACATCATACTTACTCTTTAATCAGCCATGCCTGGCAGCATTGTGTAGAACATGGCAAAAACAGTTTGCCGTCACAATAGAACTTTTCTGTTCCTTTAGGATCTGGAATACAGAGTTCCTTACGCCGTAATTGACAGCAGCATTGTCTGCCACGTAAGCCACTATATTTTCAGAGGATAATCCCAGATCAGTCACTGCCTTCAGAAGGCTATTGCTGATGGCAACAGCAGTCTCTGATGGTAACTCATAGTAGTCTAGCAATTTCTCTTGGACTCCAAGGATAGAATCAAAGGCACAGCCACAGGCAACATTTTATGGTTGCCTTTGTTAGAGGCATCCGTGGCAATTGAAAAAGGAACTTTTTTAGTGTAAAGTCCACCTAGTGCCTGCACCACATTTTCTACTGATTTTGGTCCAAGCACGTTTTCAACAATGTACTCTGCCTTGGTTCTTCCACAGTGCAGGTTTTTAATGAGCAGAGTCCTTGATCACTGTAGAAATCAGTTTTATTCCACAATCCGTGCTCAGGTAACTGTGTTGTGCATAACTGCATGATACACGCTGCTAACCTCTATAGCAGCAACACTGAGCATTTCTGGTGTACTTTTCTTTGTAAAGAAGGATGTCATGGCAGTACTCTGCTTCACCATTCTTGAGGCCCTAATGTGTGCTTCAGTTTGCACGTGTCTCTGGATGGCCTTGACACCATCATGTCTCAAGGTGAAGGTAAAATTACAGTACTTACAGCTCGCAAGAATTTCATCTACTTTTACAATCCCGTCTTTGAAAGCATCATTCTGCAGCCATTCAGTCTGAAATTATGCTGCATATTTCTTTTTCTGCTTCTCCCCTTCTGGCTGCATTGAAACCAATAGCAGAGTTGCAGATACAACAGATGTGCAGTGCAACAGCTCCTGTACAGGAAGAAGAGAGGGCCATGCAGCTTATGCTTGTTGTGAAAAGGTTCCTTATGCATGCATATGTTTTGCAGAGTCTGCATGGTGTCATTTGCATCAAAAGGCCAGCCTACCTCCATAGAAATCCAGGAGCGCATGTCGGTCATGATGTAAGTGCTGACATATCCAGCAATTGCTGAGATTTAGACTGGCCGCTAAGGTATTGTGGATCTTAGTTAAGGGGTGAGATTCCCATTTCGATCCCCATGCTTTCTGGGAATATATGGCAGAAAAACAGCTAGTTACCCAGAGACCCATCCAAATGTCAATAACTAAAAGGTTATGAAGTCTGGTCCCAGTCCCCATAACAGATAAATCAGAATGGCAACCTCCAAAGGTGAGGTGGCTGGCTTCTATGAGGTCGAATGCGCTTAAAGAGTGTTCAGTCACCCAAGCCCATCTAGCATACACTAAAGTCAAAGGGTAATATGCATAAGTGTCCTTACGCTGGGAGTTTATTTGGCTTGCTCATTCCGGGAGCAGTCTTTGGTTTCGTTGTCAGTCTTCTCTCAGCTGCCTGTCACAGGGTTCTTGCGGAGACGAAGCTGAGGGATAGTAAGTCTGTAAAACTCATACAGTATTGAGCTTGCCGGGGGTCCTACATGCTTGCAGTGCAAGGCGTGTATCCACGCCTTCCTTTCAGCAACTCGGATCACTGTTGTGGTCACTAGAAGAATCTGGAAAGGCCCATTCCAACGAGGTGCTAGGCAATGTTTCCTCGGAAACTCACGAATCAGGATCCACTCTCCCGGTTGTACATTGTGTTTAGGCTCCTCTCCAGGGTCCTTCTGGGCAGCTTCCATTCATTTATAAGCCTTCTTAAGAGAGATAAAGTTACACAATATTTCAGCAAGCTCTCCTGCCCTTCAGCCACTGACTTCAAAGTGAAGGGGTCAGATTTTCGGTGTATCTTCATGGGGCGGCCGAATAGTATCTCATGGGGGGTTAGACCATGCTTCCCATTTGGAGAGGGCCAAAGGTTCATGAGAGCTATAGGCAATACTTCTGCCCATGGAAGGCCAGAGTCATCTGACAATTTGGCCAATTGCGTCTTTAGTGCTGCATTTGCTCTCTCAACAATTCCAGAAGATTGTGGATGATAAGGGGTATGCAACTTCCAGTCTATACCCAGCATCCGACTCAATTTTTGAATAATTTGGGCTGTAAAATGGGGCCCTTGGTCCGAATCTATTTGTAAGGGGAAACCAAAATGGGGTAAAATATGTTGTATCAAAGCCTTTGCTACTGTGGTGGCGTCTGCCTTACATGTGCAATAAGCCTCAATCCATCCTGAAAAATGACAGATTATAACCAGGATATGAAGCCAGCATTGTTTGTGGGGCAGATCTATGAAATCAATTTGCAAATGTTGGAAGGGGCCTGGCACCGGGGGGCTTGAGGCCAAAATTGTATGAACTGGTCGTCCAGGGTTAAATCACTGGCATGTGAGGCAGGCAGCTGCCACCTGAGCCAAAATAGGTGTAATTTTGGGTGCAAAGTATACTTTTTTCAATTCCAATTACATCTCTCCTTTGGACAGGTGGCCCACAGAGTGGGTAGCCTGTGCAAGGGAGAAAAATAAAGAGGCTGGGAGAATGGGGCATCCATCAAAGGAACGCCAGACATTATCAGAAGAAAGATAACAGCCAGAAGAGCGCCATGCGTTATGTTCAGCTTCAGGCTCAGTAAATTGGGCAACAGCAAGATCGGAGAGAGAAGGGTGGAGCAGGAGGGGAGAAGGGAAGCTTGGAGGGGGAGATGGGGGGAGAGTGGCACAGACAGTGCTGCTGCTCAAGAAGCCGCATCAGCAAAGGCATTGCCTTGGGAGACAGGATCTGTGCCCCTGGTGTGGGCAGAACAGTGCATAATACCAGGAAGGTATAATAATAGAGGAAGGGCAAAGAGGAGCCGCAAGTAGAGATTGAATCAAAGGAAATGGGAGATCATAGTACCAGCACTAGTGCAATAAGCACAGTGGCTCCAAACAGTAGCAAAATGGGCAATTTTAAAGGCATAGGAAGAATCAGTATAGATATTGACAGAGCTGTGTGTTGCTAGGTAGCAAGCACGCATCAGAGCGAAAAGTTCAGCAGGCTGAGCTGAGTGAAAGGGAAGGGAACAGGCTTCAAGGACTTGGGTCAAGGAAAAAACAGCATATCCAGACTTGAGGGTAGGGCTGTCATAGAGGCAAGAGCCATCAATAAACAGTACAAGAGCTGGGTTAGAAATAGGAACATCAGATAGATCTGGTCAAGGCCTGGCAGAATGTTCTACTTCAACCAAGTAATCATGGGGAACAGAATGGGGTTTGCCATCAACAGGTAAGGGCAAGAGAGAGGCAGGATTCAAAGGTGCACAGCGAGCAATGGTAACATATGAGGGAATGAGCAGGACTTTCTGATAGTTAGTTTGGCATTGTGGGGAAAGAAAATGGGTGCATCGGTGAAGTAGGAGTGTCAGAGGGTGGCTTTGGACAATATCCATGGACTTTTCAAATAAAAATGCCACAGCTGCTAAGGCCCGAAGACAGGGTGGGTAACACTGGGCCACTGGGTCAAGTTCAGTACTGAAATAGGCAATTGGTTGTGGTTTCCCCCAAAAGTTTGAGTAAGAACACCAGAGGCGAAGCCCTCATGCTCATGGCAGTAGAGGGCAAACGGTTTTGCATAGTCTTGGCAGCCTAGAGCCGGTGCAACAGAGAGGACCTGCTTAAGCTGGTGAAAAGCATCCTCAGCTTCAGGGCCCAGACAGTTGGACCTTGTAGTTCTCCTGTGGTGAGTGAATAGAGGGGTTTGGTCAGCTCTGAAAAATTTGGAATCCATTGCCTACAATAGTTGGCAGCTCCCAAAAAGGCCCTAACCTGGTGTTTGGTGTCAGGTTTGGGGATATTAAGTAACCCGGTCAGCGAGGAGATTAACAGCATCATGTGAAATCATGTGACCTATATATTGTACCTGGGGCAGGTAGAACTGCAATTTCTTGTGAGCTACCTTGTGGCCTTTATGTGCTAATTGTGTAAGAAGGTATAGGGTGTCCTGGTGGCAGGCCCATTGAGAAACTGAGGCTAGAAGGAGATCATCAATGTACTGAAAAAGAACAGAGCTCTGGGGAAAAACAAGGTCAGAAAGGTCAAGAGCCAAGGCTTGAGAGAATAAGGTGGGTGAGTCACGGAACCCCTGAGGCAACAGGGTCCAAGTTAGCTGACCAGAGCACCAGGAAAATGCAAAGAGAAACTGAGAGTCAGAATGCAGGGAAACTAAGAAGAAAGCAGAAGACAAATCAATAACTGAAAAAACTCTGGCTTCAGAGGGAATTTGCAAGTACAGAGTAGCGGGATTAGGCACGACAGGATGCTTAGGGATGACAAAATCATTGATGGCTCGTAAATCTTGGACAAATCTGTAAATTTGATTGCCTTGTGAGTTGAAACGACCTGCCTTAGGGACAGGAAGAATGGGAGTATTACAGAGAGTCTGAACTGGTACCAAGATACCGCATTGTAACAGTGAATTAACTACAGGTATGATTCCCGCCACCGCTTTGGGTGAGAGGGAATACTGGGTGACAGAGGGGAATGGTTTATCAAGAGGGTAGTCAAGAATTATTGGGTGAGCCAATTTTATGAGTCCAACATCATCTGGATGCGCAGCCCACACATAGGACGGAACATCTGCTAGATCAGGCATATCAACTGAAGCAACAGCAAGAGAGGACATAGCCAGCAGGGGAAATAAACCAGGCCAATAAACCAGGCCAAGAGGTATTAGGCAGGGTGTTGAGCCCAGGGGTGTTGAGCCCAGCCTCTCTCCTGAGGATCAAGGAGGGGGAAGGCATGAGTTGCAGGCACCTCAGCTGTCAGCGGGCATGGACGATCCAGCTGTTGTTGAGTCTAGCCCAGACCTTGAGGAACAGAGTGAGATAGCCGCCCTGCCAGTTCCCACGGATGACCCTGCCCCTCAATGGGACAGCGCTCAGCCATCAAGCACCCCCACGGAACTGTTAGGGGAGGATTCCGAAAGAGTAGTAACTCCTCCTGTGCCAAGCAGTATCCTAGAAACGCCCTCTGCTTCCCAGCCCTCTGCTTCCCCGCCTGCAGATAAGCACCCTGTTCTGTCAGATGAGCCTGTGGAGGCTCGCCCCCCTTCACCACACTCACGACGTAGGGAGAAGCGGACAGGGCAGAGGGTGTGTGTGTGAAGGAGTGAGAGATTATGCTCCAAGACCTCTCCTATTTAAGACTGCTGAGCTGTGAATGGGGCGCTGAGTCAACTTTCATCACATGTTGGAGAGCATGTCTAGAGGGTAGTTAGGGACTTGTAGTGAGTTAGCATAGGATCTTTTCTATGATGCGCTCAGCCTTTGATCTATCCATTACGTTAATAAGGCAAGAGTTCTTTGCACCCTCGTCTCCGACTCGTGTTTCTCGCTCTGAACCGGACACAGGGACAACTGGAGACCATCTGGAGTACAATGTATGGTGGCTCCCAATTTTTGGAGTAGATCCCTTCCCAAAAGGTTAACTGGAGCATTTCGAGCTAGAAGAAAAGAATGGCTAGTAGTTAGTGGCCCAATTTGTATTTGTGCCGGAGCCGAGATGACATACTGTACTGGAGTTCCAGTTATCCCTATTGCTACCACTGCATCAGAGGTAGAGGTCAGAGTTGAAGCATCTTTGACAGAAATGGCAGATCGGGTCGCCCCTGTATCGACTAGAAAAGAAATGGAAGAATTATTTACAGACAAGGTAAGCATAGCAGAGGGATCTGTAGGAAGAACAGGCATCTGGAACTGGGTGTCATCTTGCTCTGGAAATTCTCATTGTTGCTGGAACGGAGCACCCCCTTGTGGGTGCAGAGGGCAGGAAGCCTTCCAGTGACCCAATTGCCTGTAGTATGCGCAGACGTCAGCAGGGAGTGGTGTTTGACAACCAGGACCTGGGCGCGGCCCTTGATCACGGCCACAAGGGTGGCCACCCATGCCATCCTGGGATTCAAAAAGCCATGGGTTAAAATTCATAGGAGTCTCAAAAAGCTGGGGAAAATATTTCTCACCAAAAAACACATCAAATTCAGGAGACAAACTGCTTTCTTTTGGGGGCTTCCAAAAGATCGGAGATGGTAGGGGTGACCCTGACGATCTCGGGACCGCAGGTGGCACATGGGGTGGCTGGCTTCATTTAAGCCAGCATAGGTGATGTCATATTCTAGCACCAAGCCATCATCCAGTCCCACGCTAATATCTTTTAAAGGGGTTCTTCCCATTTTCTCAATTAAAGCCCCCAGTTGTTCTTTAGTAAGGAGGGGCAGTGGCAAAGGAGGACTTGATAGCAACACAGCGGTTGCATCTTCTGCCGTAGGGGCAGACGCATCAACATCTTTTTTCTTTAATTTTCTATCTAGATTGGGACGGGGTCCAAGAGTCTAATAAATCTTCAGCGGATTCGGGGTAGGGTGGTGGACCGGTCAAAACAGGATACAGGCATGGCCGTCCGGAGTTGGGTCTCGTGCAGGAGTCAGGCACAGGAGCGGTGGGGCCCTTTTCTTTCAACTTCACATTTTCCTTTTTCAGGCGTCTATTACTGTCCTGAAGGCTAGCTACTTGTAACTTCATTCTACTTTTTTCGCCCTCTTCTTCCCACAAATACCATGCCATCATCTGGCCAGGATGAGGCATTTCAAAAAATCCCCTTAAATATTTTAGTTTATCCAAATCAAATGTCCCGTCATCTGGGAATTGTAGGTCTGGATTTTTGTAGGTATACACGTTCCACCAATGCGCTAATTTACAGAGCTTGGTGCACCCTTTGGGACCCAGCCACGTTCCATAATTTTTACACATATAACCCAGTGGCGTTCCCGCTGGGGGAATCAACTGACCTGCTCCCATGGAAGCAGAGTCTACCAAGACGGCAAGCCAGCCAGATGAGAGAAGAAAAAAGAAGGAAGAAACAGGGTGTCCCCAGAAACAGGACAGAGGAAGACAGGACTGGCTGCACAGATCCCTTAGGGGGGATTCCCTCGGAGACCACGGACAGAATTACAGACACTGTAAAAGGCTGGGCAGATGAAGTCTCGGCACATTTTAAAATTTACTTACCACTGTTGGTGTTGCCACGCCAAATCCAGTCTGCCGATGCCACGAACAAAATGGCAGGCAGAGCGCTCTATGCCGGGAGTCCCAGGCTGGGTGCCACAACTAGCAGAGTGCCTGGGATCCGAGTCACAGCACCAGACTGTAGTGGAAATTCCTTTTTATTCCACATCAGGATGGTTCAATCCCAGGAATTTAGTGCACACGAGACTTCCAGACAGAAAGCTAGCTTTTATTACTTACGTAAGGAGACAGCGATCACACAAACATGTCTGCCACAGCAGACGTCAGGACAGTGTTATATACCCTAGTGACTTTTGAAGACATGTGATCCCATACAGCAAACGGGAGAGTTCTTACCTGTGACATGCTCTGCAAAGGATGCGCAGCAATTCCCTGTTAGCCATTAGACATGGGCAGGACATTTGAAAACTTACGATGACTCTTCAAACTCTCCACCCTTATCTCTACGTACCAGTAAAGCTCTCCATCCTTATCTCTACGTACCAGTACCCACACCCATCATGACAGTTATGTGGAATTTTCCACATCAGCACCACAACAAAAACTTATATCACCCATACACCTTTAAAGAAGCAAGAAAATGAGGACCAAATTTGGGGCCGCTCCCTCCTTCTCTTACTTCCCCATAAAACAGAAATAGAAATCTGACTAAAGACAATCCCACCCACCCCCAGCCTTCTTTGATCTCTCACTCCCACCATGGCTACTCATCACTTATTCATGTTTGCTGGCACCTTGGCCCTTAGGTCTCTGGAATGGTGGCAGTACAGTGGCGTTCAGAAAAAGAGAAAGAAAAAAGGTGGGGGAGAAATATAAGTTAAGGGGGCCAACTGGAAAGGGGAGGAAAAGAAAGGAGTTGAGCAGCTCAGCCTAGTCTTTTCAGCCTGCCGCGGGGAGGCTTCGATGAGAGGAAGGCCGGAGCCTGACAGCAGGGGTTTATTTGAAAAGGCAGCGAGGTGAGGAAGAAAAGAGAGGGAGAGAGAGCACATGTGAGATTCCCTGCCCATTTTGCTCTTCCCACTACCATCTTGCACATGCTAGGCCAAAGCCAGGGCCTTTCCCAGAGTGGCGGTGGCACCTCTTTCTTCCCACCACTACTGCTGCCAGCCAACCCACCCCATACCTATTCCAAGTTCCTCCCTCCCTTCCTCTCTCTGATTGGTGGCAACTCTGCTGAGGAAGCCTGGACTCTCTGTCGGCCTCAGGGGCAGCCAATGAGAATCCGGGGTGGCTCTTGTTGGGACGGTGAGTGGAGTCCTTCCCTGGCCTGGGGCATCCCCTCCCATCCCATCCTCTGCTTGGTGGGTTGTCCCACCGCAAGGCCTTTCTGTGAATTAGGGCAGGTTGTGCAATGTGCGTGAGTGCAAAACAGAGAGAGAGGCAAAGAAGGAGGCGCTGAAGGAGCCATGAGGGTGAAAGCCTGGGGAAATTTGGTGTGCATGTTTGAAAATTAGAACATGCATGCGCAGCTGGGTGGGAGTCCAAAACCCCCAGAGATCCAGGGACATGGGGGTAATCTGACCAGAGGTACGGAGAGCACCCCCAAAGCCAGAGTCTTCAGCCAGAAGCCGGAGATCTGGTAACCCTACCAATGGTTGCTAGTACTTTTATTTATTTATTTTTATTTATTTTATTCAGCTTATATCAATATAACAAATATAAAAATACATCATCTAATATAAAAATTACAACATTTACATAAATAGCTTAGATTAAAATGCCTCAGAGAAGAGAAAGGTTTTAACCTGGCGCCGAAAAGATAATAGTGTCGGCGCCAGGCGTACCTCCTCAGGGAGACTATTCCACAATTCGGGGGCCACCACTGAGAAGGCCCTAGATCTTGTTACTACCCTCCGGGCCTCCCTATGGGTCGGGACCCGGAGGAGGGCCTTCGTAGTAGACCGTAGTGTATGAGCCGGTTCATAACGGGAGAGGCGTTCCTGCAGGTATCGTGGTCCCGCACCGTATAAGGCTTTATAGGTTAGTACCAACACTTTGAATCTGGCCCAGTAGCATATTGGAAGCCAGTGCAAGCGAGCCAGAACAGGTGTTATATGTTCACACCGCTTAGTTCTTGTTAGCAGTCTGGCTGCCGTATTTTGCACTAGCTGAAGCTTCTTTTAAATTCTATTATCCACCTTGTTAAACAATTTCTCATAATAGTGTTTCACAATAACGCAAAAATGTTATCAAATACAGTGTATAGTGGGTTATGGTCAGATTTAGATGGATTTGGGGTGTGGGTCTGGTGGAGAAAAAATTATTGTTGACAACACAGTTATCTCCCTCCCCTGTAGTGCTCAGGCAGCCTCTGTAGGTGGTGGGTGCTACTCGTGCATCTGGTGGGTGTGCCTAGGCCTAGATAGTGCAGCAGCCTAGCCAAGTCCAGGGCAGGACCTGAGAAGAAGCAGAGAGGTAAGTGAGCTGGCTCTCCAAGGCCCAGGAAGCCTAATGAGACCTTACTAACTTAGCCCAGGCAATGGGGAGATAGCATATTGTGTGTGTACACATGTCTGGGGGTCATTTCTTCTAGAGTTTGTTTTAAAAGCTTAACAAGACATTATTTCAAGCTGCTTCCATTTCAAAATGGTTTTGAAGAGTATAATGTGGGTAGAGCCTTAGTTGCAACAGTTTTAGACCTCCACCCAACTGTGTAAATCATTATAAATAATTCACCTTATTTAACTTTTCTCATGACGACTTATGTACTACCAAAATAGGGTGTGTGAAATTTGCTGGTAAAGACAGAAGCAGTGTTAGCTGGCTGGCCCAGGGCCTTTCTGCAGAACAGAGATTGTGTGCTTCTACAGTTAATTCTAGCCCCTGTAGTTCAGAGAGACGTATAGTTCCTATGTCAAGTTTCATTTTCTTATGTTCTTTTTCTTATGAAAAGTGATGTTTACATGTATTCGTTTATTTTTATTTTTAAAGTGAAACTTCTCTTAATTGATTTCCTGGCATGGCAAAGGAAACCAGGGTAGTTAGTTCCAAGAAATAGCTGCCTCAGGAGAACTGAACTCACTGTTCATGAGCTTACTAACACATTGTATTTGCACAAGGAACCTGTCCATGCATGCACACTTTATATACCGCAGGACTCACCTTTGGTGTATCTACAGCTGTGTGTGACAATTCATTCTCAACTTTGACACATGTGCTGACACCATACAGGTGTTCAATGCTTCATCACATAAAAACAAACTTAGTAATCTTGGCTTTTGAAAGTAACATATTTGAAGAAATTTCAAGTGAACAGTTCCTCTGCAAGTTTGCAGAGAAATCATGGTGCATTATACAGCCATTCTTGTGGCCACAATTAATTAATAGTTCAGCTCATTATGGTAGGATGACTTGCACGATATACATTTACTCCCTAGTCACTGTTATTTAGTTTACACAAATATTTTGCATGTGAAAAATATTGTATTTAATTTATTTAAATCAATTGTGATTGTATTTATATATTAATTGTATTTAAATTGATTTGCTTTTTTGTGAACTTCACAACTCATAGTTCCTAATTAAAATGCATAAATTGGGGGGATTGTCATTACCTATGACATTACTATTCCCCCCAGAAACCTCTTTTATAGTGACCAATGCCCCAACCCTTCTTCCCTTGAAACTTTTTTCTCTGCCCCCCCAATGAAAATTGTTTTGCTACACCCCTACATGGAATCACTTTTGCTGCTTCCATGGATGCAATGGAGTGAGGTCAGAGGTAAATGAAATGCAAAGAGAGAGAAAAAGACAGTGATGATTTCCTTAATGCAATACCATACCAACCACAACAAGATTCCTATGAGTAAGACAGAAAACTCAGCATCCCACAACCAGTCAAGCTTCCATAGCAAACCCAGACAAATCCTGGCAGCCAGTCAGCCAAAGTCACAGAAATCCCCATGCAGCACAATCAGACTCAGGGGCTACAGTTAATGCAGAATGCTGTGGCACGATTGCTGACATGGATGAGACCCTATCAGCACATAATACCTCTGCTCTGAAATCTGCACTGGTTGATGATTTGCTACCAGGCCAAGTTCAAGGTGTGCTTTCCATTTCATGAGTGCCACATATTGCTTGTTCTGCTCTTGTAAGAAATCAGTCCTTTAGCGTGGCAGCACCTACGCTTTGGAACTCCCTGCCTATTGACATTAGGCAGATGCCTGCATTGTACTCTTTTCAGCACCTGCTAAAAACATTTTTGTTTAGCCCACCCAGGCATGTAGAAGCTATTGTGCTTTTTATCTGTTTTTAACTTACTGTTGGTTTTATTATTCTGAATGTTTTAAATACCTGTCTTTAACTGTTTTTGCTAATAATTTAATTGTTTTAATTCCTTCTGTAAACCACTTTTAAAAAAAGACTATGAATTAGACAAATAAACTGCCCTCTTCAACAGCCCAGGAAAATTTAAACTTGTTTGATTCCTCATAATTAGAAAAGTATATAAGTATTGTAATGGCATCATAAGCTGCATGTACACTTCTTTTACATTTCTGTTTAAAAATTATTTGAAAGATAAAATGCATAATACGCTATTTTGCAAGTAATTAAAAAAACCTGCATGTACACTTTTATAACTGAAATTGTTTACAGTAAACAATTGCCTACAAAGATCCTGCTGTGATTTTTTTTTCTACATCTCCTACACACAGAGAGAAAGGGACTTTTGCTACTGCTGAAATCTATAAACTTATTCAATTTATGAGATTTTCAGACAAGCAGGGAAAGACAACAGTTTTTTGGCCTTGGAATGGGTTCTAGCTATTGCTTGGGGGTCAAGGAATCCCTAGTCAATCACAACCCTGACTTATTGGATACAAACCTGAAAGAGCAGGGTTAGAGCAGCCAGCTATGAGCTCATTTAACAGAAGTTGAGGGGGGACAGTGACTAATGTTTTGGTGTATATCTCTTGAACCAGACCACCTAGATTTTTTTTTTAAATGAAAGCTGAGTGTCCAGAGATTGGAGTGACTCACCCGGAATCCCAGAGGGAACCCCAAAAATCCAGAGTCTCTGGGTGAAAACCGGAGACCTGGCAACCCTACATAGGATTGCTTTGTAAAGCTGCAATCCTCTGCAAACATACATGGAAATAAGTTATTGTTGTCACTGTTATTATTATGTAAATTTATTGCCTGCCCTTCAGCCAAAGGTTCCAGGGCGGGTTACAGCAGTTTTAAATGCATCATTAAAACAGTTAAAAACTACCTAAAATCACAACATCACAGAAAATAGGGTGGGTCCTAAAAATAAACATCTGAGGTGTCAAAGGCCACAATAAAGAGGCGCATTCAGCATTCTCCAAAAACTGTACAGTGAAGTTGCTAGATGAACTTCTGTATGGAGAGAGTTCCACAACTTAGGGGCTACCACAGAGAATGCCTCTGCCAGGCTGTCAACCCCCTGAGCTTCTGAGGGTGGCAGCACTACTAAAAGGGCCTCCTCTGCTATTCTCAACAGAGTTTCTGTAGGGAATGAGGCAGTTTTCAGATATTTGGGACCTAGGCCATTTATGGCTTTAAACACTAATGTGAGCATCTTGAATTTGGACCGGAAACAAACTGGCAAGTGCAGCTATTTTAAAACAGGGATTATACAATTTCTAAAGGAAACCCCAGCCAGTAAACTGGTGGCTGCATTTTTGACCAGTTGAAGTTTCTGAGTCATTTTAAGGGCAGCTGCCACAACTGAGAAACAAGAGAGAAGCATCAATATGGGGATTTGCAGCAATATAGCATTTAAAACAACAGCAATGGAGTGGGGAAACACCCCCAAATACCCCAGTGAAGCATGAGCATGCTGAGCAGTTATGGAAAATTATATCTGTTGGAGAAGAAAAGTGGAAAAGATGGGGGTGGGATAGAGAATTTTGGAGAAAGGTACAGTTGGAAATGTGAACTGGAGCACTTCTGTTAGAAATGAAGGCTATACAGCCAATGAGATGCACATGAAATCAGATATCTTGATCAAGTGGTGCCCCTATGCATGAGAAAGGGCTAGGGGGTGCCATTTCAGATGCCCATGCTCTACAGGTGAACATCAGGAGTGAGGTTAGGCTGGGCACACAATGTTACCAGCAGTGTAGCCCTGCCCTGTTTCAACACATGAGCACCCTACACATGAGTAATGTGTGAATTAACGCATGCACTCTACATTTCACACTGTTTTCTTATACACACAGAATCCTAGCTCACTGCCCACTTTCCCAATTCCTGCTAACACCCTCCTTTTCCCTGAATTTTATGTTAGAAGTTGAATGCAGGACTATTTTTTAAAACCTGTTTGGATTTTTTTATATGTATATGAGAGAACAGCCTCAACTTTAAAATGTAATGATTGAGAGCAGGTGGCTTACAGATGGAATAGCTCTAATAAACTAGATTTTTATTACTTAGATATCTATATATTACATTAATTTCAGCATCCATGTGTGAGATATTTTCTAGCACTCTTCCTGTTCCATTTACTTATTAAAATTCATGAATAAAAAAAAAATAAAAATGCACCTTTACTGTTCCTTTATTTGGCGCATATATCCTCCTTAGTCCACGGACTGGTGTTCTGCCTTTCAACTGTTTTAGAATGTGAAACAACTTTTAGTAAGAGGTAATGGGTGAGATTCCTATCATAAAAAGCAATTTGGATTTTTGGAAGACAGGTTTTCAGTGTTAGTTCTATTCTTCCTTGTTCACATCAGCATTTAGAAGAACGTGTCTTGCCTAAGCACTTTAAATATTCTCCTGACTGAAGCAAAAGCATTGTGGTGGCAATAAATCTAAACTATTAGAAAAGGCTGGACATAAATTGAAGTCAATAAACTCATAGTTGAACATGTTCTTGGCTAGATAGTGGTTGGTGAGTAGGATTAAATTTGCATTTGAAACTTGAATATATTGCTGCGCACCACCCCAGTCTCCGAGTGGTGAGAGACTTCCAGGGGTTCCTGCACTTACCCAGGATTTGGTTTCCTTGGAAAGAAGGTCAGCGGAGACTGTGGTGTCTTATAGGATACATGGTTTTTATTTATACACATTTCAACCTGAGCTTAAGATGGAGGGGTTCACAGCATTATCAGTCCATCAGATCTTGCTCCCCATTGCCCATAGCTTTGGGGTTCCAAAAGCAAGCAAGCCACTCTGTCTCTAGTTCCCAGCCTTTCCTCAGACTAGAATAAAAACACACAAGCCTCTCCTTGGCTACAGGAAGGGGGGGCCTCCAGCCAGGCGATGGAGGGAGGACGGCCTCTCCCCTAAAAAGATTTCCAATAGCTCCCTTTGGATGTGCAGACTGACCATTCAGTGCATACTGAATTCAATGCAATATGCAGATTGACCATTAACTCACAGGCTTGCTCAACAAAGGAAACTGGCCTGACCAGTAGAGCAGGTTTCTTGCTTGCATAGCCCAACCTCAGATGCAAGATTACAAGCTAGAAGGGGACACAATGAAATCATTTATCTCATCCCTCCGTCCCATAACTATATGTATAGTAGAACCATCATGGTTCATCAGTGTGTGTTCACAGTGAAATTAATGCCATGCATTTACTATACATATAAATGGGTGTACAAAGAAACTCAGTTCAATTAGAACTCCCCATATGCCAAGAATATATGTTTATTTTGCCTTCAGCTCTGAGCAAAGAGCATGGTGCTAATACAAGTAATCAGAGGGAGCTCAAGTTAAGTATAAGTCAAGCTTAAACCCAGTACAGTATAATTTATTTAAGGGAAGTCCCAATGGTTCCTGGCAAATATCCTCCCCAGAGTGGCTACAATATATGGGAATTTCTCCATAGTAACCTACAAGTGTATTGAATCCTGAATGTGCATCAGCACCATAACTAATTCAGATAATGCCTCATATTCAGCTATTAATTATACCTTGCAAGCAATGGATTTCCTCCATGAAGTACATTCTGCCCCAATTAAAGTAAGCACTATCATTTGTATTTCCTGAGAAATGCCAGCTCAGTGGACACAGCAGACGCAGTGATACCTATTAAAGCATTACAGTATATGATTGGCTAAGACACCCCTTGCGACTCTGCCAACACTTTGGTGGCATATGAAGTTCTATGATGGCCCTTTGTCATATACCACTTCCCTACCCAGCCCTGTCCTCTACCCATTGTCAGGAAGTTTCTTCCCTATAAGTGAGTACCTCTTAGTCTCCACTTTGTTGAGTCCCATGGGTTAACACTCACCATACTTCTCCATGTCACTCTCTTTTTCAAGTTTGTTCTTACCGCATGGATGTTTACTCTTTTCTTTTTCTGATGCACATATCTTACCACTGGCAATTCTCCCTGTTCTGTTGATTCCAAGCTGAATTTGTTATTTTTGGGGGGGGGTTACTTAGGATCCTGCTGTAAAACACAAGCCAGTATCTCCCAAAAGGAAAGCTTTCTCTTTTCTTGAACTGTATTGGAGGGTTCTGGGAAACCCAGATCTGAATCAAACATAGCTAAACTAAGTTTGAGCCTTATTGGGGAAAGGAAAATCTGGGGCTGCAATCAGATGTATCCATGGTATAGATCACTGAAGAATGCTTCCAGATACTTTCAGAGAAATAAGGCTCTGCTTAACTGAAAGGAACACCAATAACACCCATAAAAAGACACAACCTAGTCATTGTCAGCTGCCTCTGACCCAACCATGGCTTTGGATCCTTAGGTCGCAATGAAAACCTAGGAAACAGTTTCTCTTTGCTCTTCTTGCTGCAGGGCAGTTAACCATTGTGTAATAGCCCTCTCCCTTTATACCTTGAATGTAACGATTCTCTCCTACCTACAGCTTTCGTGAGGTTCAGATCACAAGTTTGTTTCAGGTTCCATGACGTTCTGCCAGTTTCTATGTTCTCACTCCAGAACTCCATGTGAAATACATCTCAATCTCCACCAGGAAGTGTTTAAACTTATCGTCCAGGCAACATGGGGTGGAAGGTAACTTTTGCAATTTGCAACAACCAACCATTAAACTCTTTTATATATATTCCTGTACTGGCACTTCAAGCCACAAAGCCATTTTATTCTGTCAGCTGTTTTGGGTAAACAAATATTCTAAGCAGAACAAATTGTGTTGTTCTGGCAAATTCCCAAAGCAGGCAAGATAATACTGCTATTTATGGAATGTTGCTAAGTTCCCCAAAATAGGCAAGGTGGTAATAGCGTTTCTGAGGAACTCATCTACAGTGCAATATTATCTGTGGTCTGCATAAATCTCAATAAAGATATCCAGAATATTAGTTCTTTTTAAGTATGGGTTTATGTGTGTGTAGGGACACAAGCAGATCTGTGTTCCTGTTGATGGAGCTCTGGAAATTGTAGTTTTCTTATAGGAGGGGCAAAAATCACTTCTGAATAATTCTCAGTGCCAAAACAAATGCAAAGGCAGAATTCATTGTACATCATTTCAACACATACTTGCTTTCAAGGGTATAATAAAAATCTGTTAAGGCTGGAGAACAGTTGTAATTCACTGGTACAGAAAATTCCAGATTCATCCCCAGCAGATCTTAAGGCTGAGCTCTCTGTGTTAGAGAGCCATGTTTCTCATTCATGTCAAACAAGTAAAGGGTATTTTACCAAACCTCTTCCTGCTTATCATCCCACATTTCAACACAGCAGACATTTTTTGTCCAGCCCAGCTCTAATACTAGAATACTAACTTGAATTCCTGCATTGAGCAGAGAGTTGGGACTCGATGGCCTTATGGGTCCCTTTCAACTCTACTATTCTATGATTCTAGAAGTGAGTCAGACTGGGGAGAAGAGTGCTTAAAACAGGAGTGGGGAATCTTTTTCAACTCAAGGGCTGCATTCCCTTCTGGGCAATGTTCCAGGGGGCACATGCTAGTGACATGAAGGCTAGGGACAAAAAGAGACAGAGCAATGAATGTAGATTTTGCCTTTGTACAGTAGGCTAGTTTCCACACACTCTCACACACCCCTCTCTACTTCCATCCAGGCAAACAAAAGGCATGATTGGAGTTAAGGGCACATTCCAGCCAATCAAAAACACTCAAGGAGGTGCAGAGTGGGGTTATTGAAGGGTGTGGTCTTGGAAGATGGGTGTGGTTAGAGTAGGTGTGTGGCCTGAGGAGAGTCTCAATGGCCAGATATAGTGCCCTAGAGAGTTGCATTCATTTCTTGGCCTGAGGTTCCTTACCCCTGGCGTAAATTAATGGATCACTGGGGGCGGGGGAGGGAAAGAGGTGAAGGTTTAGCTCCACACATCCCTGTGTCCCTTTTATTGCAAAAAGTAAATCACTACTTCTTGTGTTAGCCTGAATGTGTCAGAAGCAAATGTGGCTGCTCTTTCATGTCTAGTTTGGCTCTCCGATAGTAAGATCTGGAAATACTGAGGATGGAATTACATGTTGTATTTTATTTATTTATTATTTGATTTATATCCTACCTTCCCTTCCAGCAGGAGCCCAGGGCAGCAAAGAAAAGTACTAAAAACACTTTAAAACATCATAAGAACATACTTTAAAATACAGTAAAACAAAACATCTTTAAAAACATTTTTAAATGCTTTCAAACCATATATATTTTTAAAAGTTTAAAAACATATTTTTTTTAAAAAAAAAAGTTTAAAAACATATTAAAAAGCACTTCCAACACAGATGCAGACTGGGATAAGGTCTCAAAAGGCTTGTTAAAAGAGGAAAGTCTTCAATAGGCGCCGAAAAGATAACAGAGATAGCACCTGTAAGGGGAGGGAATTCCACAGGGTAGGTGCCACCACACTAAAGGTCCATTTCCTGTGTTGTGCAGAACAGACCTCCTGATAATATGGTATCTGCAGGAGGCCCTCACCTGCAAAGCACAGTGATCGACTGGGTATATAAGGAATAAGACTGTCTTTACGGTATCCTGGTCTCAAGCTGTATAGGGCTTTGTACACCAAAACTAGAACCTTGAACTTGGCCTGGTAGCAAATGGGCAGCCAGTGCAATTCTTTCAGCAGCAGGGTGACATGTTAGCAATACCCTGCCCCAGTGAGCAGTCTTCCCACCGCATTTTGCATCAGCTGCAGCTTCCAGACCAACCTCAAGGGCAGCCCCACAAAGAGCGCATTACAGTAATCCAACCTGGAGGTTACCAGTGCATGAACAACAGTGGTCAGGCTATCCCTGTCCAGATACAGCCACAGCTGTCTTACCAGCTGAAGTTGGTAAAAGGCACTCCTAGCCACTGAGGTCACCTGGGCGTCTAGTGACAAAGATGGATCCAGGAGCACCCCCAGGCTATAGACCTGCTCTTTCAGAGGGAGTACAACCCCATCCAAAGCAAACAACTGACCAATCATCTGAACTCAGAAACCACGAACCCACAGCACCTCCATCATGCTAGGATTCAGACTCAGTTTATTGATCCTCATCCAGCGACACCACCGAGTCCAGGCAGCGGTCCAGGGCTTGCACGGCCTCTCCCAATTCAGATGTTACATAGAAATAGAGCTGGATATTGTCAGCATACTGCTGACACCTTGCCCCAAATCTCCTGATGACCGCTCCCAAGGGCTTCATATAGATGTTGAACAGCATGGGGGACAAAATGGCACACAGCACAACTGCCAGGGGGCCAAAGGCAATCACTCAATGCTATTGTCTGAAAACGACCTTGGAGATAGGATCGGAACCACTGTAAAACAGTGCTCCAATACCCATCTCAGCAAGTCAGCCCAGAAGGATACCATGGTCAATGGTATCAAAAGCCACTGAGAGATCATGTAAGAATAAGAGGGTCGCACTCCCCCTGTCCTCCCAAAAAAGGTCATCCATCAGGGTGATGAAGGCTGATTCAGTCCCATAACCAGGCCTGAACCCAGACTGGGATTGGTCAAGATAATCTGTTTCATCCAAGAATACTTGCAATTGCTGCACCACAACCCTCTCAATCACCTTCCCTAAGTAGGGGGTATTTGCAACTGGTCTGTAATTGTTGCAGACCAATGATTCCAGGTTGGGCTTTTTCAGGAGTGGTCGGATCACCGCCTCTTTCAGGATTATGGAAACTATGGAAGAGGTACTGGATTATAGCCAATTATCACATCAACAGTTATAAAGCCCCAAACCTCACTCTCATGGAGAAGACCAATATTTCTGAGTGTCCCTTTATACCTGCAAAAGTGTGCATGTAAAAAAGAGCAGCCATCGCCGATCAAACACCAATGTCAGAGCATTCAAACTGCCAAGGCTCACTTCAAAACATTCCAGTGGGTATTGTTCATCTGTTCAGCTAAGAGCTGTGGTGTCAGGAGGTGAAAGCAACAAGATAGCACGTGATTTTGATTCATGAGTTAGACAGGCCTGAGATACTATGTGTGAGTCAGCCCTATTGCCCATATTTATCCTGTTACCCTTGCCTCCCTATATTCCCCCCTCTCTTATTTCGTTCTCCGACATAATTTATATTGTAAGCTCCTAGAAGCAAGGACTTGACTTTTTCGCATATGTTACCTATAAAGCGCAATCAGCATTGATGATATAACAAACAAAGCACAACATTATAACAAGATATTCTCATAAACAAGAAATGCATGTCATTGGCACATGCGTCTACCCATTAGATTTATGTACATACAGGTATTCCTCATATAGTAAGGTTGTTAGTTTTTTTTAAAAAAAATTGAAAGTGAGGTTTTTGGTGTCTTTTAAATTGGTGGTAAATGGAGGTAACAGAACCAAAGTGTCTTCTGACTTTATATTTTTAATTTTTTACCTGTATTTCTTCTCATCACTTGTTTCTCAAGTGTCTTGCACTTCCAAGAGAAATTTTCAATTTAGATTTAAACTTCAGGGGGTTGCACAGCAGGGATTTGATTTAAAGCACCTAATTTCCTCTGGAGGTATAGTCATTTCATTCCAATAGCAGTTAATGGAATATTAAAAGCTCAATTTAAGCTGTTTGGTCTTTTTTACCCACCTGCTTTATTATTTACTATGGAACTTAATCTTGAAAAGAATAATTTGTTTTATAAGCATTCCAGTAGATGGTGAAGACATCATTTGGGCAGGGTGTAGTAGTAGTTGACCACTCTAACCACCATTAGAGTATTGTGAAGGATATTTATAATTTGGGGACTTTTTCCATTCTTTTATTCATCTCAGTGGAACAAAGTCTGAGAGTCTAAGAGTTGCAAAGCCTGGGGAACAGCCCTTCTGTAGAATCATGAGCTATCTGTACCTGTCAGGAGTCAAGAGGCACAAGCATCCTGTCTCTCACAGGAAGAAATCTAAAAGTCCTGAATTTCTGTATCATTAGAATAAAGATGCTTCTAACAAAAAAAAAATCTGGACAAAGGCCATGATATTCTTTGACCTCTAAGGAATAAGAGATCAATTATCTAGAACCAGGAATTTACAGTAATATTCCTCAGGATACAGGGGTCTTGTCAGAAAACACACCTGGTAAAGCCAGAACTCTTACCTGCAACTCCAAAGTTTTCCATTGTTATTCACTTGTCTCATCAGCATTCCCCCTCCCAATTTACATGTAATCTAATACAGACTCAAACTGTATTTAAACCTAGCATTTTCAGAGAGTCAGTAGCCTCTCTCTCGGGGGCTCAGTGGCTTCACTCTACACAACGTATCCTAGGTACAACATCAGGTCTGCACAGAACCACATGAACTAAAGAAAGGTGAGATCTTTTGGGTCTAGCGAAGGTTATAGTGAGGGCAGAACTTTGGCTCACATGCTAGATACAGAGGTTCCCATCTGACCTTAGAGTCTCGCTGTATTCTTCATATATTCACCTCAACTCTTGAGTTTCTCTTTTTTCATCTCTGTATGACTTGGTGCAACTTTGAATGTAATAAGGTTTAGGGTCTATGTCTCATTCTATCTATAACTTATGGAATGAATGAGTGGGTAAAGTTAGACGCTGCTTGCTTTAATTGTAATTGTAAATGCTATATTTTTTCTGTTTCTTCTTCCAATAAACTAACCTTTATTTTACTTTTTGTGTGATTTATTGGGGTTAAGGGTAAGGTGATACATGCATAACAGTGATGTCCACCACATCATCAAGGGTAGCATTTGCATTTCCAGTGAGTATAAATGCATGTAATGATTAAAAAGTACATGTGTAACAAGAGGTTGTCATATTGGTAACAACATAGCTGTCTCGTTTAGCCCTTGTCCTTGAAAAAAAGCCAATCTTCATGACTTACCTGTGTGTTATGAATTTACAAAGTTAAATCCTCAGATTTAGCTGTTCCCTTTCTTCAGGGTAAGGCTATGGGTACCTCCCACTTTTCATCACTGGGCTTCTCTAGAGAGGCTTCTTTTTAAACACAAATGAAATTCACTAATAAGCAAAAAATCTTGCGGTTTAATAATGTACCTTTAGCCAGAGCTTGGAAGATTACTTTTAAAAAGTAATAAATTACAGTTACAATTACTTGGCCAAAAAAGTAGTAATTACAGTTACAGTTACAATTGCTCTGAAAGTAACTGATTACTTTACTTTTTCTCAAAAGTAATCACTACAATTACATTTCAGTTACTTTTTTAAAAAAATGCCTACAAGGTGCTGGCCTTGGCTGCTTCACATAAGTAGCCTAAAACAATATTAAAACTAAACACACACACAGAGGGGGTAGTAGAAGGGTTCGAATCCCCACATAGCCATGAAGCTCACTGGGTGACCTTGGGCCAGTCACTGCCTCTCATGAAAACCCTATTCATAGGGTCACCATAAGTCGGAATCAACTTGAAGGCAGTACATTTATTTTTTATTTCGAAGATGATGATTATGATAATGCAGCATTTCAAATTAATTCTGTATGAGAAGCATTCCATGCCAAGCTTGGAAAACCAAGGAGGAGGTATAAAATGTAGACAAAAATACTTTTGACAAAATGCCGTTTATCCTTTATATCTATATCTATAATTAACAATACAGCTGAATGTAAAGTATTTTTTCTCTTTCCCTTTTTATTAGTATTTTAGTACTACTGCTAAAGTTCTGATGAAAGAATAAAGCATTCATTAGCCAAATTCAAATGATTACAACACATCACATAAATTCCACTGAAGTTGGAGTTTTTGCCATAGAAAAGGCAAAAAATACATACCCTATGATAGCCCAATAGACAATCAGAACTAATATAAAACCCTATTGCTTCTCATTTGCAAATGTTGCAAGATCTAAGGTAACTCTAGATCATGTGAGTTCAGGTGATGCATGTTATGTAAATTTGTATAGATATTAGCAGAGATTGTCAACAGTCTGAGATGTGTGTGTGCCAATGTGTGCGTTTACCTAAGTGGCAGGCTTTTACCCTGCACTGAGATCACTGAGACTGAAGACTTAGTAAAATAAGAAAAGCTATTTTATTTATAGAAATACATAGTAGATAGGAAAGGCATACCTAGTTCTAACTAACTTGGAGGCGCAACACTCAGCTTTGGGAGTTGCCCTCATGTCTCAGGAGAGAGAGAGCAGAGACAAAGGTGTTTATTGCTTAACTGCATTCTGTGTTTGCCTCTGTAATTCTCACTTTTTTTTACCCACTGTTTGAATGTCTTTTGGGAATGCCTACTGATTATTTGTTATCATTTTGGGCTGATTACCTTCAGCTATTATCTCACCAAAGTTGCATACACATGACAGATTTAAAGCACATTTCCACCACCACCCCAAAAAAGAATCCTGGGAACTGTAGTTTGCTATGGGTGCTGGGAATTGTAGCTCTGTGAGCTAATAAACTGAGACTCAATCCTGACAAGACTGAGATGCTGTTGGTGGGTGGGCTCTCTACCCAGATGGTTGATGTCCGACCTGCCCTAGATGGGGTTACACTCCCCCTAAAGGAGCAGGTCCATAGTTTGGGGGTCTTATTAGATCCGCTCCTGTCACTGGAGGCTCAGGTAGCCTCGGTGGCACGGAATGCGTTCTACCAGCTTCGGCTGGTAGCCCAACTACGACCCTATCTGGACAGGGAGAACCTCGCCTCAGTTATCCATGCTCTGGTAACCTCTAGATTGGATTACTGTAATGCACTCTACGTAGGGTTACCTTTGAAGACAGTTCGGAAACTTCAGCTGGTGCACAATGCTGCGGCCAGAGTTCTTACTTGGACTAAAAAATCTGACCATATAACACCTGTCCTGGCCCAACTGCACTGGCTACCAATATGTTTCCGGGCCAGATTCAAAGTGTTGGTTCTTACCTATAAAGCCCTTAACAGCATCGGACCACAATACCTGGTGGAACGCTTCTCCTGCTATGTACCTACCCGTTCGCTACGCTCAACGTCGAAGGCCCTTCTCCGGGTCCCAACTCATACCGAGGCCCGGAGAGTAATAACTAGATCTAGGGCTTTCTCAGTGGTGGCCCCCGAATTATGGAACGCCCTCCCTGACGAAATACGCCTGGCGCCTTCTTTGTTATCTTTTCGGCGCCAGGTAAAGACCTACCTCTTTGCCCAGGCATTTTAATTTTTAATTGTAATTGTAATTTTATTTTAATCTTTGTCTTAATCTTGTTTTTAAAATGTTTTTATAGTTGTATTGTACCCACTCTCACCTGTATTTTAAATGTGGTTTTATTCTGTTGTACACCGCCCTGAGAGCTTGATGCTAAAGGGCGGTCTAAAAGTATAATAAATAATAAATAATAATAATAATAAACTACAGTCCCCAAGATTCTTGGGGAAAAGCCATGTGCTTACATGTATGGTGTCTACTGGGAGACTCTTACGGATTGATTCTATACTCCCAGAAGTAAACCCTATTTACTGCATGGGAATTACTTCCAAGTAAGTATGCTTGGAATTGCAGCTTTTAGGTCATGCTTAATAGCCACCTTGTATCAAATTGAACAGTTTCCAATCAGATTTAAATAATAACCACTTAAACTGGTCAGAGTGTCATTCCCTCTATTTCTGAAGCTCAGGCTGGAAGTGTTGTTGCTTATGTAGCCATGGTATCACCATCCATACCACACATAATAAGGAGTATTAGTGGGCAAGAGGGAACCCCAAGTGTTGCAGAATACAAAAAAGTGAGAGAGAAAACAGAAAGGGGATGACTCCCAAAACAGCCCAAATGAGTACTGAGCATGCTCTGTTATGGAATGCTCAGTGGCTGTGTGAGTGAGTGATTAAGTGAGTGAGTGAGTGAGTGAGTGAGTGAGTGAGTGAGTGAGTGAGTGAGTGAGTGAGTGAGTGAGTGAGTGAGTGAGTGAGTGAGTGAGTGAGTGAGTGTGTGTGTGTGTGTGTGTGTGTGTGAGAGAGAGAGAGAGAGAGAGAGAGAGAGAGAGAGAGAAATGTCTCAGCTAACAGATAATTATAGAACAGTAAAGTTGGAAGGAACCTTTAAGGTCGTCGAGTCCACACCCCTGCTCAATGCAGGAATCCAAGTTAAAGCACACCTGACAGGTGGCTGTCCAGCTGCCTCTTGAATGCTTCCAATGTTGGAGAGCCCACCACTTCCCTAGGTAATTGGTTCCATTGTCATACTGCTCTAATGACTGACAGTCCTTTTTTGAGTGTTGAAAGGTGTTTCAAATAAAATTCTAACTTTTATAATAGTCCAGATTTTTTAAATGTCCATATGATTGATGGGCAGGCTGGAAAGAAAAATGACTCACTAAGACTACATCCACACCAGACATTTATTCCACTTTAAACAGTCATGATCTCAGAATCCTGGGAAGTGTAATTTGTGAAGGGTCCTGAGAGTTGTTAGGAGGCCCCAATTCCCCCCACAGAACTCCAGTCACAGAATTGTCTGAGAAGAGGGGCTGACTGTTAAACCACTCTGGAGATTGGAGCTCTGTCGGGAGAATATGAGTCTCCTAATAACACTCAGCACCCGTCACAAGCTACACTTGCCAGGATTCTTTGGGGGAAGTCATGACTGTTTAAAGTGGCATAAATGTCTGGCGTGGGTGTGGCCAGAAGGTCATCCAGCGAGTTCATGGCTGTGGTAAGATATGAACTCAGAACGTCCCAGCTGCACCCAGCATGGAACTACACTTTCAGCAGCAAATACCAGAAAACCAACTAAATGTGTGCTGTCAATGTGCAAAGCATTTTCTGGGGTGCATTTGGGTAGGTGAAGCAGGAGATAGATGGAAGGGGCTGTTTTCCATGCCTGCCACTTTACCAGTGCAATGCCCCATATTTTTCCTTATTGACCTCCATCAGCTAGGGGAAAGTGGCCAGGGAAGGGGTTGCAGATAAAAAGTTTCAGCAGCAAATTACCCCCTCTCATCACTTCTCCCTAACAAAATGCCCCCCACATCAGCAGCAGACACCAGCAGGGAAGTTCTTTTTTGAGTTGTAATTCAGCTCTCATTCTGTTAATTCCCAAACTACACCAGTTGTCATTTTGACCTACATGCATAGGGTGAAAGACAGTGTAAAGGGTGTGCACAAGGGGGAGGGGATGACAAAGGATTTAGGACTTAAAGATTTATTATTCCATGAGTAGAAAAAAATACCCTATGCAAATGTCTATATTATTGCAGAAAAGTTCAGTTCTACATGTTTGCCATCTTTTCCTCAAGCGCAACTGTTTTTGAGATAACAGTCTTATTCTCTCTTGCCCTTTACCAAAAAGCCATGTTAGTTGTCCAGTATGTGAAATGACTGCAAGCAGGTGCAGCCCAAGACATTTTGCTACTTGAAGCAGAAGATCAAATGGTGCCCTGCCCCCAAGTCAAGGTCATAGTACCATAGCTTGAAAAGTTATGTTGGCATTTGAGGCAGAAAATCTCACAAGTACCTCTTCCTGACAGTAAATATACAACAACCAAAAATTAAAATAGCTAATAATTTGTTGCATGGTGCCCCAAATTAGTTGCTTGGGGTAGTCATCTCTTGCTGCCTAGTGAGAGTCGCTCTATGAGAGGCACATAACTGAAGCAAAACACACAAACAGAAATATGAGACTGCACCTACCTCCTAGTCTCTTGCCAGTTCCCAATTTTCACCCTCTCTGGAGGGGTGCAAGGACAAGCGGAGGGGATGCAAAGAGGGTGCAAGGACAAGCGGAGGGGATGCAAAGAGGGTGCAAGGACAAGCGGAGGGGATGCAAAGAGGGTGCAAGGACAAGCAGAGGGGATGCAGAGAGGGTGCAAGGACAAGCAGAGGGGATGCAGAGAGAGTGCAAGGACAAGCAGAGGGGATACAGAGAGAGTGCAAGGACAAGCGGAGGGGATGCAAAGAGGGTGCAAGGACAAGCAGAGGGGATGCAAAGAGGGTGCAAGGACAAGCAGAGGGGATGCAAAGAGGGTGCAAGGACAAGCGGAGGGGATGCAAAGAGGGTGCAAGGACAAGCGGAGGGGATGCAAAGAGGGTGCAAGGACAAGCGGAGGGGATGCAAAGAGGGTGCAAGGACAAGCGGAGGGGATGCAAAGAGGGTGCAAGGACAAGCGGAGGGGATGCAGAGAGGGTGCAAGGACAAGTGGAGGGGGTGCAGAGAGGGTGCAAGGACAAGCGGAGCGGGTGCAGAGAGGGTGCAAGGACAAGCAGAGGGGAAGCAAAGAGGGTGCAAGGACAAGCGGAGGGGGTGCAAGGGGAAGCAAAGAGGGTGCAAGGACAAGCGGAGGGGGTGCAAGGACAAGCAGAGGAGATGCGAGGACAAGCAGGGGGTGCCAGGAAGAGCAGAGGGGGCGGGCGAGCAGACTGAGGGAGGCAGGACGAGCAGGGGGGCAGGGAGAGTAGGCTGGAAAGGGTAACACATACACTCACCTCCACAGCTCTTCACTTCCATTCTGCTGCTTCTGCCTTCTACTCCTCCTTGCCCTCCAGCGCTGTCTGACTCTCCACTTCCTCCCTCGTGCCTACATAGAGCACAAGGGAAGAGCTAAATAGCTCAGAAGCCCAGTTTGAGGCACATATCTTTCCTCCACCATTCCACCAATCACAGTAGCAGATGATTTCCCCTGCTTTCCCCCCCAGTAACGTCCAAATGTAACGCAAAAAAGTTACATTTGCAGCTCAATAGTAATGAAATTACCACTTGTTCTGTTACATACAAAATGTAACAAAGTTACCCACGCGTTATGCAAAATAGTAACAAATTACAAGTAACTCGTTATTTCTAATGAGTTACTTCCAAGCTCTGCCTTTAGCCCACAGATATTTCTATCAAACTTTAAAAAGCATGGAAATTGGGCGGCTATAGTGAATGCACCAGGAGAGCAGGAGACCTGACCTCCTCTCTGAGATATTGGACTGCCCTACAAATTGGTCAAAATGCAAACACCATTTGGTCTTTCACAGTTCCATCCACTTCCTGTGTAGCTTGGAAGAATTTGGTAACGTGCCTCTGAGCATATGGTGAGTGGTGGCAACACCTGCCATCTCCAAAGATGGAGAATTACATTTTTGTATGTTTGTTGGTGTTCTTACTTGACTTCTTTCCTTCCACAATAGTGTTTTTTTTACAGAGAATCTAATCTAGAAAATTTTATTTCCTTCATTATTCATCCTAGAAATTGGTGTCAAATTTATTTTTATTAATTTCAAAGCCTTTTTATTGGTCAGTGTCATACATGGTGAAGACAGCCTTTTGTGTTTCAAATTGGAGGTTATGTTCTATTTCTATTTTGGGTGCATTAACAGTTGAATCTGAAACTGCGCTTTGATGTAAAATCAGACTGATTACACTATGTTGCTACTTAAGCAATGAATGTAGCTGTTGGCAAAAACAAACTTGGCCTACCCAAGATGCAGGTTTTCAACCTGCTATGCTTAAACCACTCCACTTAAGGAAAGGTGGGCATGGTCAATTAAAAATATAGAGCACACCTAGAAATTTGCTAGGATATATTTCACCTCCCACTTTTTTATCTTGTGCAAACTGAGACACTCCTCATGTCCACTCCTCATAGTTCTGCAGACTATTCTGCAGAATAGTCAGTGCTATTATTCCACAATTGTTTCTGGAGTTTTTTAAGTTATATTTTGCAAAGTGTTGCTGTGCTTCACAAATTCACAGAAACAGAAGCAAAATAAAATGGTTTCCTATAGGAAATATCACTAAAATCGCAATGTAAATCAAAGTGACTATCTGAACTATATGAGGTGTATCTTAATATTGTTGCTTCCTCCTTGCTAAAACAAGATCAGCACAGCACATTTCTTGTTTCTATTGTTTGGGCTGATTGCAGGTGTTGCCACCACTCACCATATGCTCAGAGGCACATGTTACCAAATTCTTCCAAGCTACACAGTAAGTGGATTGGACTGTGAAAGACCAACCCAAATTGAGTTTGCATTTTGACAAATTTGTAGAGCAGTCCAATATCTCAGAGAGGAGGTCAGGTCTCCTGCTCCCCTGGTACATTCACTATAGATGCCCAATTTCCCTGCTTTTTAAAGTTTGATAGTAATATCTGTTAGCTATAGGTACGTTCTGAAACAGCAAGGTTTTTTGCCTATTAGTGAATGTATCTGCTTTTTAATCCAGGAGGTAAGAAATATGAGCCTGTGCAAGTTTGCTGAGAATGGATTTATCATTTGCATGCCTATTGAGTTCAGTGGGATTTACTCCCCTGCAATCATGCTTAGGATAGGTAAAACTGATGACAGGGGTGGGGTGGGGAGGGGAGGAAGAGGAGGAGGGAGGAAAGGAAAGGTGGAGAGGAGGGGGATGGGAGCAGGCAGGAGGGGGAGGAGAAGGGCATGTTTGATCATTTGCATGTTTATTGAGGTGAGGGGAGAGGAGAGGGGAGGAGAAAGGGAGGAGAGAGGGGAGTGGAAGGAGAGGGAGGGGAAGGGGAGAGAGGGGCAAAGGAAGAGGGAAGGTGGGGGCAATAGGGAGGGGATAGGAGGGAGGAGAAGGGAGGGTGGGTTTGATCATTTGCATCTTTTTTGAGTTCAGTGGGATTTATTTCTGTGCAATCATGTTTAGGATAGGTGAAACTGACTTAGGGGATGGGCAGGGAGGGGAGGAAGAGGGGGAGGGGAGGAGATTGGGTGGGTGGGCACTGGGCAGAGGAGAAGCCCCTTTCCTTTCCAGGAGGAAAACATTGTGAACAGTATCATTGCTTTTTAGCCTTTCCCCCACCTTTTTATTCTACAGCAGGCACATGTAGCCTCCTGCCCAAATTTAAACCAAAGCTGTCTCTGGCTGCATGCACACCAGGCCTTTATTTCACTTTTCACATCATGGCTTCTCCCAAAGAATGCTGGGAAGTGTAGTTAATGAAGGGTTCTGGGAGTTGCTATGAGACGCCTTGTTCCCCTCACAGAGTTTCAATCAGAGTGGCTGACTGTTAAACCAGTCTGGCCACTGGAACTCTGTCAGGAAAATAGGAGTCTTCTCTCAGCACCTTCCCAAACTACACTTTCCACGATTCTTTGGGGGAAGCCATGACTGTCTCACGTGAAATTTATTTTATTTATTTATTTTTAAAACTTATATACCGCCCGACTAGCAATAGCTCTCTGGGCGGTGAACATAGAAATAAAGGTCTGGTGTGTGTGTGTCCCCCTGATTAGGCAAGCCCAGCAGCTGGGAGTCTGGCTTTTAGAACACTGACAGTTGGTTCTTACTGAGCATGCCTGACGTTATCATTGAGTTCAATGTAAACATTCTTATTTATTTATTTGATTTATATCCCACCCTTTAAAAAAACATATTAAAAAGCAATTCCAACACAGAATTGGAATTCCAACACAGACATTCCAGTTTAATTCTTAAATTAATTAAAAATCAGGCAGGCATTTTTTTAATTTTTAAGCTGCAGAAGATGAAGGTCAGAGTATGGGGCAAGGTCAGTAATAGGACTCAGTGAATACAGGTACTCAGTGAACACGATTTTTAATTAATTTCAACAGATTATGAGACTCTGACAGAAAAAAAGTCCAAAGGGGTCTGGGTTTTCTCTCACTTTTTACACTTTTAACTCTTGATTCTCTCTCACTGTTTTGTGTATCACCATGAAAAGTTGGAGGGTTGTTAAGGAAATGTTTGAGTTCAAGACTATAAGTTTTGTAAGGTTTTGTTTTGAAATGAGCTTAAGGGAAGCATCAGAATGTCATGGGGGGTATGTTCTATTTAACATTGCTGAATGTGAAAAATCCATGCTGGCTATAGTATACAGTCACTCTCGTGGCTGTATAATTCTGGATTCCTACTCAAACCCTTTGTTAAGCACATGAAATCTCCCGTTCACCTTCTTAATTTCCCCCTCCTGCAATCTCTCCAATTAGACCAGGTGTGGGGAACTTTTGGCCCCCAGATGTTGCTGAACTACAACTCGCATCAACTCCAGGAAGCATGGCCAACGGCCAAGGATGATGGGAGTTGTAGTTCAGCAACATCTGGAGGGCCAAAAGTTCCCCACACCTGAGTTACAGGATATGTTCCACCTCTTTTAAACCTGTCTTGCTTGGAAGCTTCTAGCCAAGCCGCAAGCCTCCCAAGTTCGGTACCTCTTTCTGCGTTAGTATCACATGCTCCCTCTCCCTCCCTCTCAACTTACTCCTCCACCCTCTCAGTTCCTCTGTGTTCAAGCACACACACTCACTGTAGTGCTGCGAGCCTTTCCTTCTCTCCCTGTGACCTCCCTGCCTTTTATGCTGGATTCATGCATCTAAGCATGTCCCCCTTCCAGTACACCCGTCTCTCTATCTGAGCCATCAGTGGGGAGGTGCAGCACCTGAATGCAATTGCTCTCTTACCTTCTCCCTCACCCTGCATTTTATGTACTTGCTAGATGTATGGCTGTTCTATAAAGGAGCTCTTCACACCTAGTTCTAAAGCAGCAGTGGGGACCTTTTTTTGCAGGGGCAAGGGTTGCATATACCCTGGTGGAAAACTGTAGGTCTACATTCCAATAATGAGCAGGGCTGGATCCAAAAAGAGGTGGAGCTAGACAGTAGACAATGTGTCTGTTTCAGTGAACAGATAAATCTGGGGCTTAGGTCCACCGCTCTGTTGCTGATTACTACCCAGCTCCAATATAATGGTGAAGCTGGAACTAACCACAGTTTAGGATACCATATTGTATCATATATTGATATTGCCTAAATAACACATCTATTAAGGGCATGGACCTCAGCAGCTATAACTTTCCAGCATTTGGGTTGAGTGAACATGCAAAGCGCTTAACACATGTTAAACCAAAAGGTTTTGTGTTAATTGAATATTAGATATGGAGGTACATTAAAATATGTGGACACCAACCCTCAATTTGATGAGTACTAGCCCTGGCACAGGTTTACCACCTCAGAAAGGATTGTAGGTTGTGGCCAATGTTGTGCAAGCAGAAAGCAGCTTGTACAGCAGATCTTTCCCTTCCCTTTCTGCAACTCCCTATATCTTCAAAAAAAAAGACACCCTCCCCTAGCAAACGGGAGAGACCCACCAAATATCATGTGGAGCTGCAGCAGGAGGGGAAGACTTGCCCAAACTAGACAGTGATATTATCAATGGGTGATTCTTCCACCCAGGTTTGGACAATTTCTTCCCTCCCACTACAGACCCACAAAGTTTGGTAAATCCCCCCAAACCTCTGGAGAGGGGCTTATTCGGGGTGTCCCTATCTTGCATGATCTTGCTTTCCAGTCATGATAGGGGAAGCAGGATGCTCCAACTCCTTCGAAACCTTGTGAAAAACACAGCTTTGTTAACAAGTCAATGTGTGTGTTTCCATTCTTCCTAAATGTGCTCATTATATTTGTTTTCAGGACTAGGAAGGTCTCCATATCAAACAGAAGATTTACAGTGTAATACTTTAAAATGGTTTAGCTTAAGGCTTTTAATAAAACCACCACCAGCAGCAGCAGCAACAATGTAACAGTCATTAAAATAAAATGCTATTCTTTGGCATGCCTAAAGGTAACTACAAATGAGTGTAAAGGTTACTGAACTTCACTGTTTATATTGCTGTGCAACAAAATTACATAACTACATATTGCTTTTTATTATTATATAATAATTATGCCTATATTGTGGGCTCAGTATAGTACTGAATGCCATAGATGCCGGGGCAGTGTGGGTAGTGCCACTTTAATGCGTCAAAGGATTGTTTAAAGGCCAGATCACAAAACTAATTGCCACAACTGGGAATATATTAAAGGCACTTAGCATAAACAAAGGAAGGAACAAGGCATAAAACAAATTAGTGGCTTCCTGAATAATAAAATACAGATGGGTGGAAGTGCTTTGTGCCACCCAGATTTTATTGGTTCCTTCAGGAACAGACCTTGGGTCTTTGTTGTTGTTGCTGTTGTTGTTTTGTAAGAATGCTTAGCACGTTTGTTTTTTGTGTAAGTATCATTAATATTTACACAAACCGTGCCTTGGCAAACAATCAACCAGGCCAAAAAGGCAGTATTATAAACAATTCATAAAATCATAGAATAGTAGAGTTGGAAGCGGCCTATAAGGCCATTGAGTCCAACCCCTTGCTCAATGCAGGAATCCAGCTTAAAGCATATCTGACAGCTGCCTCTTGAAGGCCTCCAGTGTTGGGAGAGCCAACTTGCTCCCTAGGTAATTGGTTCCATTGTTGTACTGCTCTATTAGGACATTTTGAACTTAAGTAATATATACATGCAAAGGACGTAACCAATGAGTCACTGCAAGAATAGCTTCCATACACGTGTCTTGCTGGAATACATCTTTATTCTGGAAAGTTCATACAGTTCAACTGTCTCTTTCTACCAGGATAGGCCTGTCCTTGTTTTGTCCCAGTTTTGCCTTTAAGGGGAAATTGGGGCTAATTATTAGCATCTTGGTCATGTGTGCACATGCATGTGTAAGAGACTTTACATTTCTGCTGCCTTATCCAGGTCTCCGTCTGAGTGGAGGCATCTTGATTCTAATACACATAAAATGTGTAAAAAGTCAGGATATTATTTCAGTCCTTGTCAACCTATAAACACTACTGTTGCTGTATGTTTTTCAGGTGCAGCCATTCTATGCTATGTAGAGCCAGATTCATTGTTAGCCATAGCTCTCGTCAGGCATTCTCCACAAGTGTGGAGAAAGGAGAAGTACTAGCCCCACTCCAAAATCTTACATTCACTGGCCAGGCCCTCTGGACATCCATGTGTTGGCAGATGTTTGGATTGGTAAAGCCTAATCATAAATAGCTGCTCATGTACTCATGTGACCAGAACCCCCAACTACCCAGGATTACAAACTGGGAGAGATCTCTGGGAAAATGGACAACATGTTTTTGAACTCTCACCAAACCCAAAAATACAGAGCCAATCCCAAATCAAACCAAGAGGATTTCACCCATCTCTAAAAAGTTCTAGAGGTGTTAAAGGCCAAAAATTGATTATAACCATACAAACATCTGTCATATTTCAGATCATTTGAAAGAAAATAGTAACTGAACACTAAGTACAGTGATATTCTGCAAGATTATTCCAACTATTATTATATTTAATTGATAGATTCTGATGAAGGTGAGGAAATATGTGGGCCTTTTTTGCTACAAACCTATATTCTTTTTTTCTTGCATCATTTTGTAAAATGTCAAAGACAGATCACTGTTGTTCTTCTATTCATAATTGCTCATTTCTTCAACAAATAATTCTGAAATTTGCAAGTTGATTATTTTGGAAACATTACAATCAGCTGTCCAATCACTGCATACATATACATTAAACTTAATTTGCTACTTTCTATGTTGTTATTGGTTACTAGAATCCTGCAGCCAAGGAGATGATTGCTTAGTTCAAAACAATATGTGGAATTCAGCTATGGCCCCATAACTGTCTTTCACTGCTTCATGGTCCTCATCAACTCCTTTGGATTCCCAGGTTATAATGCAGTAACAGTAGCAAATCTGCCTGATTCCACTGGCAAGAGTCTAGACCAGGTGAGGGGAATCTTTGGCCCTCCAGGTGTTGATGAACTACAACTCCTATCAGTCCTAGCAAGCATGGCCAATGGTCAGGGATGATGGGAGTTGTAGATCAGCAACATCTGGAGGGGCAAAGTTTCCTCACACCTAGTTTAGACTCTCATCTTAGCTACCCACTACCATCTCCAGATCTCTAAACCTTCCTTGGCTATCCACTGTCTTCCTGCCAACAGTGCACCCTCCTTTCTCTTACTGAACAATGTTTTATTTAACACAATCAGTAGTGTAGTGGCAAATTCAGAAGTGCAGGGTCCCTTCATGGTAATAGTGACAGCCACACACACTTTTTTGCTCTTGGGTTGAGAATGAGATACTTGTTAATGCCTTCTCCCACAACAACAGACATCTCTAGAAGCAAATCAGCATGAAAAGGGAGAGGGCTAACTACTGTCTTCTCAGTGGCTGACTCACCTCCTTTCACTCTGATTGGCTCCAATCATCAGGAAAGGACAAGGAAGCATGTTAGAAGATTTTCTTGGTGATTAACACACTCCCCTTTCATACTGATTGGCTTGTAGGATGCTGAAGAGATAGGAATCCTGCTTCCCAAAAAGTAGGGCGTCTAAGACACAAATCCCGAGACCCTGGACAACTATATCCCTCAACACAATTGATATACCACTTGTTTGTAATAAAACCTCTAAGTGGTTTCTTTGACCTGTGTGTCTCCATCACCCATCATTTCCTCCAGATCCTGCATTTCCAAGTGTTTTCCTACTTTATCCCAATTCTTTTAGTGCCTCCCTCGCAGTTATCTCTTCCTCACTGCCTCAAACCATCCTGATCTTGACCACTGTCTTGGGTTTTCTCTCTCTGCTTTTTCCTTAAGCCTCATTTTTGCCTACCTCTTTTCCAGTCCTTGGGTAGCCACTTAGGCCAAAAGAGAGATGTGTCGGGGGAATGCATCACCAGAGGATAGAAGAGGACACAGATTTGCATAACAGCCCCGTATTCTAATTTGTAGCTAATTTAATGTATAGATGCAAGTTTAGAAATACTGTAATTTAAATAGAAATACAGTGCATCTCACCCTAATGGGGAAGACTGTGACCTTCATGCCTGCTCAGTTTACTGCTGTTCAGGTGCTATCAATAGGCAATTTCAAGACCCCTGATTATTATTAATAGTAGTAGTAGTAGCTGTAGTAATAATAATTTAAATTTTTATCCCACCCTTCCTTCCAAAAGGAGCCCAGGGCACCAAACAACAAGTGATAAAATAAACCATCTTTTAATTTTTTATAAAGAAATCTTAAAAAGCGTCTTAAATATAATTCCAATATAGATGCAGACTGGGATAACGGTCTCTGTTTAAAGGCTTATTAAAAGAAGAAGGAGGGTGCATTTCATCTTGGCCAACCCTCCTCCAGCTACATGCCAGTGGTATGTGTGCCTACCTCATTACATACATACACACACAGGGTGTATATATGTACACACACGTTTCTTCCCACCCCAAAGCTGTGTCTATTTTATTTTTTCTTGTTGCCATTGTCAACATTGGTGGGCCCTAGGGGGCAAAAATTTGTTAGAATTCAGAGAAAGCATATGCATGTTCATAATGTACGGCTTCAATGTAGTTGTGGTTGATGTGTGTTGCTTTTTATAAGTGGTATCCCCTGGGCCCCACGTGGTACTCCTCTGAAGGTCCCCTTTGACCTTTGCAGAAGCTTGGAATTGCAGAGAACTGTGCCTGGAAGAAGGAGCTAACTAAAATATCTCCAGGCACATGCATGGTGATTTAGGCTCTAGTCAGTATTCTGTCAACGCAATACATGCACAATGTATGTATCCAGCCAATTTAATATTAATAGATTGTCACACCATGTGGCAGATCAGACAATACTATCATCTTTAATAGGTGCTAAGGCAGAAAGGGATAAGATCCTTCTCTAAGAACATAATTTAGCTCATACTTTAACTTTACTCAACAGCACATGAACTTTTGCAGAGCTCTGCTCATTTCCCATGACAGAGAGGAGAGTGTACAGCCTTAAGCAATTGAAAGCATGCTGTCATCACTTTTTGAAATGTATTATCCTCAGGATCTGATTGTTAATCCATGTCTGTGAAGCTCACTTGAAAGAATGCCCCCCCTCAGAGAAGCACCTAATCTGCCCACTATAGATCTCAGAGAGCTGGCGTATATGCGTGTTTTATTAATTTTCTTCTTAAGCTTTATACCAAACTTAAGTCATAGTCAAACACAGTCACAAGAGTTACAGCTAGCCACCTTTCCATCAAAGAGCTCTTTAAAGAAAGAGTGCAGTAAATGAGCTAATACTAATAATGAGCTAATAATAGGATAAAGGAGCAGAGCACATGAAAAAGGTTGGTACAGAACAGAATCAAACAGGTAAACCTGTTAAAATGTGCTCTTTTTTCATATGCTCCTGACCACTCTAAAATGCTAAGGGCAATCATTGGCCTTCCCACCTACAGCTTCAGAATTTTCTCCAGTGTGGTTCTATGCTACTAGGCTGTGGTAAAGCAGAAGTCTTTGAGAGGGCTATGGTGTGTGGTATCATCCAGACACCTGCTTTTTATGTAGGCTGGATTACAGTTCTGGTTGCCTCTCTTCATAGCATTTCTCCAAGCAAGTTCACTCGATTCCAAAATCAGCACTCGGATGTTTTCTTCTTTCTCATTTGATCACAGCAAAATTACTTTGAGGGAGAGGACGGGAAGTCGGTGGTCAAGGATCCAATGGATCCTAAGCCAGTCCAACTACCAGCAAGTTGCAGCAATGGGCCCAATCTGGGCCTCTCTGTTGTGCCAGCCTGGAGCTGATGCAGGACAAAATATAGAATTCTCCTCCCTCTACTCACCTTCTGCCCTGGCCAATGTGAACAGCAAGGCTTCCGGTGTGGCAGTGGCTCTGCTGCTCTGTTAAGCTTCAGTGCTGTCTGCCAGAGATTTGGATTGTGTCCGGACAGTCTTTGAAATAGTTCTCTACATTTAGCTTGAAGTGAAATGTAGATTTTTCTCAGTATTATATACACGGTAAGCTAGAACTTTATTCTAACAGAGTTATCTGGGTTATTCCTATCAATAAAGAGAAAAGGAAATACTTCAGTGTCGAGAGGCCATATGCAAACGTGCATTTAAGAGCCTGGCCAAGCGGTATTTTATTTTTAGTCAAGAAAGTGACATTTTTATAAAAGTATTGCATTTAATCACAGACACTGCAGATGGATCTTTACACTGACTTCATGACTCCAGAGTCCATGGCAGTTTTGTGTTTGGTTGCCTAGTCTCCTAACAATAAATAATGAAGCTGGAAAAAGCAGGTACAAGTAGGATATGGTTGAATCTGTCAAGCCTCAGTTCTCTCTTCTTCTCATTTTTCCAAGCTTAAATTCAGCTTTCCACATTTCTGAAGCAATCTGCATTTTTTTAAAAAAAATTACTTTGAAAGATCTTCAGCATTTTAGTGCAAAATTATCCTATTCAACACATTTTTGTATGCAGATTTAACAAATATACACACTTTGGCAAGCAATATTCCCTAATATATTTATTTGTGTAAGTTACTTCTAGTAATATGTGCATTTATATGCACCCTTTAGCCTACTAGATGCATTTTTGCATAAATTGTTTGGCTGGAGAACTGTGTTAAACAATTCAGAAAAATGCAAATTTTGAAGAATGACTCTGTTTCTATTTGCATATTGTTTTGGAAAGTGCTGTAGTAAGTTCATTTTTAAAAGCTAGCTGAATCAAATTTCTCCCCCATCCCCAGCTGCAAGATATGGTTAGGACTATGAGAAGGAAGAATTGCCATGCTTTGTAATAAAACTAGCACACACACACCCCAGTGAAAGAGAGGACAGGGCTCTGGAGTAGAAGAAAGAATTTGAGCAGGTGTTTGTCATCAAAGATGGCAAAATGTCTATACAATTACTAAAGGTACAGGAGCCACATCCTCTTTTTCACCCAGGCACCTTACTGGAGCCTAAAAGATAAGCAGCCAAGAGTTCCTTGGGAGTGAGTTCTCATAATCAGTGCGCAACCACTGAGAAGGCTATTCCCCTGGTGTCCACTCTCTTAATCAGCCATTTGCCCAGTTTCTTTACTACTGGAAGTTCACAGACAAATGACAATAGATGAAGACAAAAGTACAATAACATCATTTTTAAGGGAAAAAACATCAGCAACAGAAAAAATATACATATAATCAGTGTCTGAATCAGCATAAAAAGCACTTTTGTGTCATATCAGGAGACCAAGCAAAAAGGACAGCCCTTCAATCACAAATAGACAAACGGCTCAGGTGAGCAGAATTGCCCTCTCAGCCAAGAGAAGATTGCATGAGAAGAGATGTGTGCCATTAAGTACGCTTTTGTTTTTTGAGTTAGATTATATAAATTAGGGATGGGTCTTAAACTGCCAAAATGCGAAGGATTATAGCTAAACCCATTAGTACAGCTAAATGCAAAGTTAATGAGCTGCAGATTCTACCATTGTGTTAAAGTAAATAAAATACAACAATATGTCAGGAATGTTTAATCTGAGACAATGCATATTACATTGCCAAGAATACATTTGCAGAAAACTATACACATGATTGTTTCTAATAAACAAGCAATTGTAAGTTGTCAGGTCCACCCCCTCCTTCTTCCACTAATGAAAACAACTCTTCACAAGCATAATTATCCCTAAATCATTCTGTGCTAGGACACCATCTTGTGGACAGAAGTACTAACTGGGACTCTCAACTCTTTCAACAGAAGAACCTTGTCTAGGGCCAGCCCAAAGCTTGGAAAAGTTTTTTTTTTAACTATAACTCCCATCAGCTCAATCCAGTGGCCATGCTGGCTGGGGATGATGGGAGTTGTAGTTTAAAAAAGTAACTTTTCCAAGCTCTGCCTTACCATTAAGGGAAGGTGGCTTCCTCAAATTCTGGTCCTGCTCACAGCTATTGGCAGGCTAGATTAGACTGTTACTTGATGGAATAACATATGTTCTGAATGTTTGGGCAAAATGCCTTAGGAATAGGACTGGACAGTATGATGCTAGTTCTAAACTCACTGCATCCCAATTTTGCATATGGGACATGGACATGAATTCTAATGAAACTGACAAGTTCTGAGCACCTAACTGAAAACAAATGTGTGTACTCATTATGCCTATGATGTCATATGCACTAAAAGGCTGCCTACTCTGTTGTAATGGCAGTTGATCTTTTTTAGCACTCCAGGGTGACAGTCTATTGCTGAGGTACCAAGCCTTTGAAGTGTTCATGTGTACAAATGATCAGCACCAGGAGAAAACAAATGCTGTTCTTCAACAGTGCCCCATGGTAAAATTATTTTTTTACAGATATTAAAGATTGCACTCAACATGTTGTTTTTAACAAGCATCAGATAGTACCTACAGAAGACTATGAATGTCATTACTCAGGTAAATCTTATCTTGTATTAGATAAATGAAAACAAGCCAAGTGTGTGGTCCAGGCATTGTTCAAACCTCCTACCAGTAGGTTACTACTTCTTTTTTTTAAAAAAAAATGGCTATGCTTTTGCCCTTATAACAGAAGCATCACATATAGAAACTTTGCAGGTGAAGATTTTTGGTAGTGGAGAGAACTTGAGAAGAGACCTGCTGAATCAGACCAAAAAATGAAATGGACTGCCTTCAAGTCGATCCCAACTTATGGCGACCCTATTAATAGGGTTATCATGGTAAGTGGTATTCAGAGGTGGTTTACCATTGCCTTCCTCTGAGGCTGAGAGGACGTGACTGGCCCACGGTCACCCAGTGAGCTTCATGGCTGTGTGGGGATTCGAACCCTGGTCTCCCAGGTCGTAGTCCAACACCTTAACCACTACACCACACTGGCTGTTGAATCAGACCAAAGGCTCATCTAATCCTGTTCTCACAATGACCAGCCACTGTGGGAAGTCTGTAAGCAAGACCTCAGTGCAACATCAACTCTTCCCACTTCAGATTCCTAGAAAATGGTATACAAAGGCAATGTCAAGAAGACTAAAGTAATGACAATGGAAGATTTATGTAACTTTACAGTTGACAATGAGGACATTGAACTTGTCAAGGATTATCAATACCTCGGCACAGTCATTAACCAAAATGGAGACCATAGTCAAGAAATCAGAAGAAGGCTAGGACTGGGTAGGGCAGTTGTGAGAGAACTACAAAAGGTCCTCATATGTAAAGATGTATCACTGAACACTAAAGTCAGGATCATTCAGACCATGGTATTTCCAATCTCTATGTATGGATGCGAAAGTTGGACAGTGAAAAAAGCGGATAAGAGAAAAATCAGCTCATTTGAAATGTGGTGTTGGAGAAGAGCTTTGCAGATACCATGGACTGCGAAAAAGACAAATAATTGGGTGTTAGAACAAATTGAACCAGAACTATCACTAGAAGCTAAAATGAGGAAACTGAGGCTATCATACTTTGGACACATAATGAGAAGACATTATTCATTAGAAAAGATAGTAATGCTGGGAAAAACAGAAGGGAGTAGAAAAAGAGGAAAGCCAAACAAGAGATGGATTGATTCCATAAAGGAAGCCACAGATCTGAACTTACAAGATCTGAACAGGGTGGTTCATGACAGATGCTCTTGGAGGTCACTGATTCATAGGGTCGCCATAAGTCGTAGTCGACTTGGAGGCACATAACAACAACAAAAACTACATAGCCATCATGGAGTATGATGAATACTTTACTAACACTGCAGTCCTGTGCATGTTTACTCAGAGATAAGCCTCTTTAAGTTCAATGGGGTTTACCCAGGTAAGTCTGTATGTCTGAAGCCTAAATTGCTGTGTGTCAGGCTGTTTAAAGCAAAGAAGTAGACAAGGCGTTTTTTTTTTTTTTTTTTTAACTGCTTGCAGGTCAAATCATCACTATGGTATTAATGTGGCAAAATTCTGGAAGGAAATGAAAAATGTGGTGAACATGATCAAAGAGGTAAAGAAATTGTTACAATCCATTTGTGCAATGATACATAGCAGCGGAGACACCTTACAATGCAATCCTATGCATACCTAGATCCCAGTGAGACTTACTCCCAGTTAAATATATATAAGATTGCACCTCATCCTCGTAATTCTGTACTGTTCCAGCATATGTAGAGACACTGAGAGTAGGGCAAGGATGATCTACAACCACAATACAGATTAAAGCCACATGAAGAATATGTTACAGTGAATGCCTAAACTTCTGTGAGTATTAACATTCAGATGTAAATGCTGACTATCTCATATGGATTTCATGAATGACTCAAAACAGAGGTATTAACCTCACTTTTCAATCACACACCAATAAATGATGACAATCATTTAGAATTTTCTTTTATTTCTCTCGCTTAAGCTGCTGATTAGCTTCCAGCCATAATTCAAAATGCTGCCATTAAAGTGTTAAACAGCCAGGATCATTGCCTTGGATCCTCAGCTTCCATTGTGTGAATGGAAGGGAATGCTGATCTTTGAACAGAGCCTGCCCGTTTCTTTGTTCCCTCTGTAGCCCTCTCACTTCTTGGGGGTTGGGAGGCCCTCCAGAACAGAAAAATACATGGTACAGAGGCTACAGCAGGAATGGCAATCTGTGAAAATAAGGAATTCCCACTTGTGTGAGCAGAAGTGCCTTCTGCTTGCACAGCAAGACCTGTAAAACTAAGCCATTGTATGTTAGACATTCATAATCGTTTTCCTGGAATTGGCAACATTCCCAGATGAATGCCAACTGTCACCTAATTTTGGACAGAGAATGTAACATATATTGCAAACAGCATCTAATCAGACCTACCAGAATAACCCAGCTATTTTTCAGTTATGAGCAATTGGTCTGCTTAGCCTGGTGTAGAAATCATGCTGTTTTATAGAGTGCTTTGACTACATGCTGCACTCACCTGATAAGTAGCTAGCCATCCCCCCAGGCTCTTTGTAATGAATTTTATTTATATTAAAATTAACATTTCACTTGTGGATTAAGCAAAATGCCTTGCCAAGATACATACTAATCCAATAAAATGAATAAATTATAAAATCAAATAATGCCATACATACAATATCGGCAGAAGCTAAAATAGGTCAAGACTGAATCAAGTACCAACAGCAAGTTCAGATTAAAAAAACAAAAAAATTCTGACATGCCTCTTGAAGACCGGGAGAGACCAGCATGAGAAGGTGTTCCATAAATTTAGCTACTGAGAAGGGCTTATTAAGGGCAGAGACTGTTTGCTCCTTGTATTGCTAGAACGTGCAAGCTTATTGGGGGAAAAAACTGCTTCTGTCAATAGACTAGATCAAAGTTGTTTCAGCACCTTACAGATCAAAAGTCAGCCCTTCTAGCTGTGTGTAGAAGCTACTTGGCAGCCTATGCAAGAGAGATCTCCTAAAGCAGTCTTGGCTAACCTGGTGCCTGCACAGTTCACCAGATGTTTTGGACTACCATGCTAGCTGGGGCTCATGGGACTTGTAGTCCAAAACATCTGAAGGGTGTCAGGCTGGTGAAGGTTGATCTAAGGGCAGTTCAAATGTTAATTTTGGCTGCTTAATTATGCATTTCAGTATTCAGTTTCCCTTAATAGTGGACTATGCTCTAGCAGATTTTCTTGTGAGAAATACTCACTTGTGTATTTAAGAGCTCAGGCAAATAGTCTACAAATATGAACAGTGATATAACAGTATATGTGTCAGTTGCAGAGCTTGGAAAAGTTACTTTTTTGAACTACAACTTCCATCAGCCCAATCCAGTGGCCATGCTGGCTGGGGCTGATGGGAGTTATAGTTCAAAAAAGGAACTTTTCCAAGCTCTGTGGTCAGCGTCTGGATGGGAGACTGCCTAGAAACCATATGTAAGCCGCCTTGGGTTTCACTCATGAAAAGAAAGGCGAGGTAGAAATGTAATAATAATAATAATAATAATAATAATAATAATAATAATAATAATAAAGTGGTTGGAAAGAACACTTAGCTTTCAGAAAGCAGAATCTACTGGAGTTACATTGTCATAAACTGGCAAAAACATAATCTCACATATCTCACATTGATAACCAGCAAAGTATGTACCCAAGGATGGGACAAACAACCTGTGGCCCTCCAAATGTTGTTCTATTACAGTTCCCATCATCTGTGTACATTGGCCATGCTGGCTGGAGCTGATGGGCGTTGAAGTCCTACAACATCTGGAAGACCTCACGTTCCTCGTCTATGCTATAAAGGATTCATTGTTAAAAGTAAAAACTAAACATTATCAGATATGTCCCTGTATGAGCATGAGTGCCCTGTGAACTGTAAAACTAAGTGAGTGTCCTGTGAACCATAAAACTAAGAAACATTTGGATGGATAATGCTTTCCTGCTAAATATGCAGACACAGAAGAGCAGATGAAAAAGGACATATACAATTATGTGCTTTTTCAATGTCATTGGCACAATCAGTGCCAGCACTCCTTGGGAGTCAGCCAAAGTTGTCATCAGAAGTAGGGTGACAGGCTTATCAGCAGACCTAAAAGAATGGAAAAGATTAGCCAATTAGAACAAAAGATAAAAGCAGCAAATATGAAGCATCAGGAGCTTAATACGATGCTATAGGAAATCTGTTTGGAGAAATGAAATATGGAATATATTCTTGCCTCTTAGACAGAAGTGAAATAGGTGTGAAATGAAAATTACCACAAAATCCTTTGACAAAAATGGCAGCTAACCTGATGAAGCTGCTAGACATAAAGGGAAAATGATGGTACCAAGCTCTCCTGATAAACAGAGGAGAGCATCTTCTACAGCAATGGTTCCCAAACTTTTTTCCCCATGAAAATTGCTGGGATCTTAGCCGACCACCTTAATGATTTTTCTGCCTGTTGTAACAATTGAAATGCACTGTGCTAGATGCCATACAATGTATTATAATTTTGCACTCATCTGTTATAGGTAGGATGCCTCTGAATTAGTGTTTTCAATAATTTATGTAACTATATGTCAGTGTCATCAAAAACTATTATTTCACAAAACACCCTGGACCCAGCCTCAAGAAAATCCATAATGTGGAAATCTCACATAATTTGTTTACTGTCCTATGCTGCTGTAGCAAATGAGTAGAAATTGTTGATGTGTTCAAAACCAGAAACTGTTTATAAAAGGAATAATTATTAGGCTTGCATCTATTCCAAAAGTTGCCTTCTCCTACCCTGAAAATTTCATAAAAATGGGATATGAAAAGTTCCTCATCTATTTTCAGAAGGACCTATAATTTCCTGCAAGTGTACTATAACAGCTACAACATAACGTATCATTTAGAAGCTCAGTGAGGAACAAGAAATGTTATGGAACATTAATCTGTAATGAGCATAATTTATGAGAACATTTGTCCTACAAAGGTGAAGGTATTTCTTCATAATAGGGACATGTTTCATCTGGTTCTATTCTGGTGTTGGCTTTAGCAAGTATCTTGTAAAAACAACTGTCTTAGAGGAAATATACATCAGGGAAAGATTCCCTGAAGGGAATAATATGAAGTATGTCTCTTTGCATTCACTGGGGACATTTGTCCTTCTTCATAGTAGTGCAACTTATGCTTTGCAAATATAGCTCCCAGAGGCCCTTGCAACACCAGCTGACGTCTCTGCTTGCTGCCTCATTTATTTTTGTGCGACTGACATAATTTGTAGTCGCATGTAGCTTGCCTACTAATTCAGTTCCATTTACTGCATTAATGCTATTCACTTTGCTACTAATCCTCCACTATTTAGATTGCAGATAATGATGCAAGGAACTTTCCTATTTATTTCCATGCATACTTGCTTGGTGAACAGAGTGTCATCACATGCTGAAGACATTTATCAGCAGATGCAGCAATGTGATTTTTATGAACTGATGAGGCTATTGTGCTTATGGGCTTACCAAACAAATTACTTTTTCCTTTTTATCTATATTAACTGTTATTTTGCCTTAGCAACTGAAAAGCATAGATATTCAGAGTCTCCCAATCATGATCTCCATGGGAACAAAGGTCTGCCTTCTCCCCCCTTTGCTTTCTTTTTAAAGTGCACAACTATGGATATTCATTGTATTTATTACTAAATGCATGAGCCCAGGTCAGATATCTTTGTGCCTTCTTGGGTGCTGCGAACAGGATAAGATATAGCCCACAATGAATGTAATAAATAATCAGTTCTTAGTATTTTATTTATACTGTCTGCAATCCTGTCGACACTTCTGGAGAGTAGCCCAACTGAATATGCAGGAGCTTATTTCTGAGTAATCATGCATAGTTTGTGCTGCAAGGGTGTCAGATGAGCATGTTTCATTGACAGCAATGTTCATCAAAGACTGTTTGAGACAGGCATAGTAACACATTTGTGCAGATTCAATAGAAAAGAATGTAATATAAAAGGTATTCGAAAGCACATTGCTAGCAGGAAATCTGTAAATCAATAGAAATGTGCCATTGATTTTAATGATAACATTACTGTGTTGACTAGAGACAGAATCAAAATGTAAATGAACATGATTATATATAGTAATATAACCAGATGTTTACAAGACATTTCTTGCAATTAAAGTGACATTAAATAGTATGATGAAATACAGGAATCATTTCCCTGATTCATCCAAAAGAGAAAGTGGTGGCTTGTTTTTTACTGCCACGTTTAAAATTTCAAGAAGAGACAGCTACTTTAAATGTATATAATAGCATACCTGAACATAGTTCTTAAAATGATTAACTGCCTACATGCAACTTCTGGAAAAAAATGTCCCCACAAATGTCTCAGCATTTTCAAGTCAAGGCACCCAACGCAATGGCGTTTCCATGGGACATATTCAAGTAGACACAGAGAAAAATCTTTCCACATTATAATTTTCATCATGGGGTTCTTTTGCAAGTGCCTCCTCGGGCTGAAAAAATCACACTGTTGAAATTGGGAAGCTGTCGCTTTGAATGACTGAGAACAGGGGTTCCCAAACTGGTCCCTGTACCATCAGTAGTCCACAAGCTTCATTCAGGTGGTCCAAGGCATGTCGGTATTAAATATTCAGGTTGATTTTTCATTGTATTTATATTGCTTCTTTTGTTTCTTATAATGTATTTTATTGTATTACAATTTGAATTTTTTCAAATACAAATTGTGATACAATAGAATACAATCTAAGAAATAAAAGGAGCAATACAAAGACAATGAAAAATCCCACAGCATCTAGCACAGTGCATTACAATTGCTACAACTGGTGGACACATCATTAAGTGGTCTGCCAAGACCATACACAATTTTCGAGAGGTCCATTGGGGAAAAAAGTTTGAGAAACCACTGACTTACAATTGTCCACAAGGAGCATCTCAGGCAGACTACTGTGTAACCTCACGGCCAAACTGTGTCCCCAGCAGTAACTGAGAAATGCTATTATAGCAAGGATGGAGACCTGGTGGCCTTCCAGATGTTGCTAGAGTACAACTCCCACCCGTCATCCCAGAGCATTAGTCATGCTGGCGGGGGCTGATGGAAGTTGGAAGTTCCCCACCCCTTCTTCAATATGAAAAAAAGGATTATATCTAGAGATGAATGTATGTCGCATTGTGTTATTGTTTTGTGGACTGGTTGTACTTTCCATTGTTCCTGCCTTCTATTTTCACTTGCAGCATTTCTAAAACTACTTCTGCAATGCACATCCTTTCCTTCCATACGTTACCAGTGCCCATGTGCTCATTGATTAAAATGTCAAGCAAAAGGAAATGATTGTGTGCACTAGTAATCAATATGAGGTGGGTGGGTGGGGCTATGGGAACTGAAAAAAATATATGGAGAGGGGGAATGTAGGTATGGCAATGCACCAGTGTTGCTTTGCAAACAAGCTGAGATAATGTGGAGCCACAAAATCTGGGGAGAAATTCATAGGCATCTAATTCTGTCTGCCTTTTCCTAAACTGTTTTAATTATTCTTAACTGCAGTTGTGTTCTGCCCATCCTGGAAGCAGCTCTGGGACGTTGAAAGTGCAGTAGCAGGGATCATTCTGTTTGTAACTTAATTCGGTTGTAAGTAAGTCAGCTAATCAGGGAGGAGGTGGAGGTATTGATTAGCAACCCTGCCGAGTGGCATGATCTTCATTGAGATAGCACATCCTCTGATTGGCTGTGTAGTTCTGAGGGAGTTTTTCTTCTGTATGTTTTGTTACATGTCTCTCTGCTCTGTACAAAGCCTGAACTAAGAAAGGAACAGAGAGGTTTTGTCTTCCTCCTCAAATTACACACAATTTTTGTTCAGTTTGCTCAGTAAAGTTTTACCAGGGCTTTTATCTCTGGACTTCATCTACATTATTTAAGCGACTTTGCTAACAAAGGATGTGGGCAAGATTCTTTGTCCCCTTTACTTCCCTTTTATCCTCCCAACAACCCTGTCAAATGGGTTAAATAGGCCAGTGGTGCCCTTGGGAGGCTGTTGAACTACAACTCCCAGCAAGCATGACCAATGGTCAGGGTTGCTGGGAGTTGTAGTCCAACATAGGGTTGCCAGGTTCAGGGCCTGAGACTGATCCTATATCTTTAAGAGAAGAGAAAGTCAGCCAAGTGCAGGTGTTCTTGCAACATTGTAATGGGAAAAACCACAAGGTGGAATTCTCCCTTCCCCATGCACAACTTTTAAAGATACAGAAGACCTCTTGGTTGCCAGGCCCTGGAGGGCACCGTGTTCACTGTCCTTGTGTAGGCTAAAAGATGGTGACTGGCACAAGGTTATCCAGTGAGCTTCATGATTTAGAGGAGATGTGAACCTGAGTCTCCCTTCTCCCGGTCCCACACTCTGGCCACTACACTGGCTCACTCATTGATTGTTTCTGTCACCCAAAGGAAGCCTTTCCGCCCTTTAAACATGATTGTGCTGCTAACTATTGATTCGGCCTCAAATCCTCATGGTGTTTTATAGCACACTCCTATACAAGGTTACTCAAAAGAAAGTCCCTTTATGTTCAGTGGAGCATAGTCCCAGGTGTGTACAGGACCACAGCTGCAATCATTCTAGTTAAGATCAAGCTCTACTTTCTCTACCGCTCTGAAAACACAATAGCTTCTGTTGTCATTTTTTAAAGAGGAATACCTACTTTTGATATAGATGCTTTTAAAACACAATATTGATCAGTCCTCTTCTGATCAAGATAAACCAGCAAAGTTTGCAACATTTTGTTAGCCAGGAAAGCTGAACAGAGAAAAGGCTTTCGACCCCTAATGTCCCTTTACTGCAAAGGGGTCAGCCATTACTGGAAGCTAATTGGGAGGGATACAGGCATACTGTGCCTTTCCAAATTGCAGTGCCTGTGAACCTGCCTGGGTCAGCTTTTCTCAGGTTTCAATATTACAGTCATTTGAAATGAAAGGGAGGAAAGGGAGGGAAACTACAGAATGTATTAAAAAGAAAGTGTTCATGTTTCTATGGAGATATGAGATGTGCTAGGCAATCCAAATTAGAGCATAGGACAAACATGGAAAAATCAAGGAATTCTGTCTATCTCCATTGAAGAATGATGGAGTTCAGATAGCTATTCTGAAATGACAGTTCAAGCCTATTCTACTCAGAAAACACTCCCCAGGGCCTGAAATCTCAGGATCAAACTCTACATTCGCATGTGTGGTTTTCTATTATGTAAACAGCAGCCTTGGGGATGCCTGAGCAGCCTCGGAACCTGGAAGGATTTGGAGGGGGGCTGTAGCTCTTTCTCTCCTTTCTACATAACTCCCCATACATATCATAAGGTAGAACTGACCACATGAAATCATCCCACAGCGAGTTACAGAACATGCGTTGGGGACATGGGAAAAATCACTATACACTACTTACATATATAATAGTTTTATTTCACAAAGATTCATGTTCTCTTTTACAACACAGTTTTCCACCTATACTAAGTAGTACATCATGCTAGACAAGGTCATTTATCATTGCATTACATTATATACTAATTTCTTGCATAACCCGGTAGCATAATTCTTAATCATGCATGCAGCCCACATATGATAAACAACAGATATTAAAAGTCATTTTCAAAAAGGACTTTCATTACAGGGATGTCAAAAGTAAGGACAGATTTATCTTCAAATTTCCTCTTGTGGAGGAACTCAAAGTGCACTTACTGTAGATACTAACAAGAGAGAAGAAAATCTTTATGGAAATCAAATTATTGTCGAGGCATATGTTATTTTGTTGAACTAAACCACTGCTTCCCAGCCTCTGGAGTATGAACCTCTTTAGGATGTGGAACAGAGGGAGGGAGCCTTGGGTCTGTGAGCTGAATGTGGGCCTCCAGCCATCTTTATCTCACCCTCAGCCAGGCCACACAACCCCTACACCCTTCATTATCCCTAGTCTGCACCCTCCTCAACTGTCTTTGCTGGCTGGAATGTGTCCTTGAACTGTTACAGTGCATCTTGCTTGACTGGATGGAGGGGTGTGTGTGTAGAAACCTCTGACTTCTGTGTATCTGAAATGCATCCTATTTATTTATTTACTAGTATTTATTAGTCACTTTTTTTCAACAATAGAACTGAAAGCGACTTACAAAAAGGAAGCAAGAACACAATAATTGAAATAGGTTGCAACAAAAGCAATCAATTACAAAACAATTTCAAGCAAAATAATACAACCATAATAGAAAAAATAACAAATAGCAAATATTACAACACAAAAACTATTTCCACACTATAAGTATAGCATAACATATTATAGGAGGTGCATTACACGTCTAATCAATATTGCAAGAGTAAAAGAAAATTAAAGCAGTTTCAACTTAGCTACTAAAGCACCCCAACCACGATGTTATACGCAGCCTAATTCTTTCTAACAGAAAGTCCCTTTAGTCTCCATCAGTCTCCATCAGCCACCACCCTAGCTCTTCCCGGCAGCCTGATCTCAAGCAGCACCGTCAAGTGGCATTGAGTGGCCGACGGCGCCAGTGCATCTCCGGGAAAGTCCTGCTTGTGGATCCGCCAAAGTAGAGGAGCTCCTAGGTGGTGCCAGGCAATAGGCGACAAAAAGGAGCATGGGGGGCAGGCTGAGAACCTCCGTTGTCGTTATCTCCCCTCATGTATTGGAATGGTGTACCTGTGGGTTGGTGTCCCTCGCGTCGCCCCTCTCCATGAGGAAAAAGCCTCCCAGAAAGCGAAGCCGCGGCAGCTGAAGCCAGGTCTTCCTTCAGACGCCCCTCAACCGACTTCCCTTGTGGGGCAAAACTACCTCAGCCACCTCGGTGACAAACAGGAGGCAGCTGCCAGTCAGCCGAGGTAAGGGTCAAAACTCCATCGTCCTCCAGTCTCTCACGACCCATTTTTGTGTCACCGTGTCAGTAGCGTCTTCTGTGGGGGACAGGGTGGGTGGAAGCAGCCACCATTACCGCTGCCATGATGGGTTTATTCAAGGTTAACAAACACGTTCCACAGAGAGAAATCTCAGACTTCCACATGATGTAGGCGCAGGCATGACTGCTGGGCAGATCCTACTATATATCCTTTGCTCTGCCCATATCTGGTCCCAACCACCATAGGCATGCAGTGCCCAGGAGGCTGTCCATGAGGGCAGAATTATGTTCTCCACTGGTGCTTTAGAAGGTGGGAAGTAGCAGCAAAATATGTGTGTGTGTGCCATGAGCTTCTGGCTTGTGGACAATGGATCAAAGGGACAGCATAGCAGGAAAAAAAGATAAATGATTTTTAGAAGGAAACAATTTGCCAGATGGTGAACTGTTATACTCTCATGTTGACAACGTATCCCTGGAGATAGGAAATGGGATTAGGGATAGAAAGGTATCTCAGTTTTGGTTCTCTCGTTTTTTTTCCAATCTTAAATTCAGTTCACATTTTTGCAGAAATTTGCAATTTTTAAAAAAAAATCCTCATGAAAATTCTCTAGCATTTTAGTGCAAGTTTTTCCTAATATACACATTTTTGTAGGCAGTTTTGACTAATGTATACATTTTTGCAAGCCATTTCTTGTCATATAATGGATTTTTCATATTATTTTCACTTATGTCCTCATTTGTTATGCACACTTTCCCCTAATATATGCATTTTTTGTAAACAGTGGTTGGTAAACTGCAATTCAAAATTGGGATAAGTGTGAATTTTGAAGGATGGCTGTGTTTCAATTCTCATATTGTTTTGGAATGTGTGAATTTGATAGATTCAGCTTGAAATGCAAATTTCTCACCCATCCCTAGTTTAGATATCTTTTGATTATTTATTTATTAAATTTATATCCCGCCCTTCCTCCCAGTAGGAGGGAGACTTGATGGAAGGGATAATGGGAGACTTGATAATAAAAAACTTTTAAGAGATAGATTTGTGGTGGGCAGGGCCAACTCTGGGTTTGTGGACCCTTGTGCAAAGGGTATCAATGGGCTCCTTGTCTCATCCTTTTCTACATCATACCACACTCCTTTTCCCTCTTACCTGCTGATGAGCATGTTTGCCTGCCTGGTACAAAGGTTGCAGACAGCACACACATGTAGATAAGAGTTTAGTTAATTTGGTGAAGTCAAAGCATTCTTACTGCAGCACTAAAGGTAATGAGAGAGGGAGCGGATTAGTTTAACTTCAAACTGTAGAAGAACTTCGGAGAACTTGATGTTCATTTTGTAATTAAGCAAAGCAATACAAGCATTAAAAAAAATAAAAAATAAAGTTGGACATGTTCATATCACAAGCCAGGTAACTATATTATTTGGTGATATCGTTAAATGGAAGGTAGCTAAGATAAAGCTGGTTTTAAGAGGGGCCAGAGGGATCAGAAGATTACAGGACTGAGTAAACTGGTGGAACTAGTGAATATAAAGCAGACCAATGCTTCCATTTTGCGTTTAATAATTCCTTCATAGGGAAGGACTCTAACATAATGTTAGAGCATCTGCTTTGCATAGAGAAGGTCACAGGTTCAATCCCCAGCACCTGCAGGTAAGGCTGTGAATATAACCTGTCTGAAATGTGCAGCATTTCCTGTATCTTCCCTGCTGAAGAGATTCACTCACTTCCAATAAGAGCAGCTTGCAGCGAGAAGTATGAGGACAGGAGTGAAGCTAATGATGCCTTATGCCTTTAATAGCTGTGTGGCTGGAACAAATTAAACCTTTTCTAGTATGGACATAGGATTATGGGGAAAGCTTCATTGTTATTCTGTAAGACATCTTATCACATGTGTTTGGTCCCTGATTTACCTTTGGACCCTGTACTTCAGCACAACAGCATGTAACATTCTGTATACTGAAAAAAATGCGGAGAATGAACTTTTTATGAACTAAAAAAAGTTCATGTGGATGAACGGACTGAACTAGTTTCTTTTTTAAATGAATTTTCCAAGCATTGGACAATACTGATCTAGATGGCCCAATGGTCTGACTCATTATAAGGCAGCTTCAAAGCTATATGTGTCAATAAATGTATAGATGATGTGATTGGGTAGTCATTATAAACTCTGGGCTTTCGAAAAGTCCACCAAATACTCCTGAAAAAACCTACAGGCAGAATATAGAGAAAGAGAAATAGTCAGCTTTCACAATGGAGGAAAGAAAGCACTAGCCTCTGCCAAAGTTCTGTATTGCAACTACAACTGTGATAGTTATTGCCAGTGTTTACATTTCATTGATTTATGTGGGAGCAAAGTGAAATCAGGGTCCCAAGTAGAGTAGAGAATTGTAAAATTGGTCAGGTAGGTCATTTTTAGCAGTACTAGCAGGTCTTTTTTCTTTTCTTTACCACTACCAGTGGCAGCAAAGGAAAGCGAGAAGGGTGGTGGATATCCATCATCACTGCTAACAGGGAGCAACCCCTACCACCTCCCTGTAAAACTGAGCAATTGGCCTCAGAATCATCATTATAAATGTGACCACAAAAAATGGACGCCATTTGGGCTCAGTCCTAACTGGGACTTGTGCTATTTAACATTCATAAATGATAAAGAGTCATAGGTGAACAATGTGGTCCATACATTTGTGGCTGAATTTCAAGAGTGTCAAAGGAAAGCACACAGTACTCTAAGCAAAGGGTCGAAGCACTGAACACGAAAGATGTAGCTGATTATATAGCCTTAATTTTTAGTGCTAATAGAAGCTGTTGCTTCAGGAAATCAACCCTGAATTAATCTCCGCAATATAACGAAAAGTCAGTACTTTTACAGTGCAGCCTTACATGTTTACTCAGAAGTAAATTTGACTTATATCAATGGACTTACACTCAGGTAAATGAAAATACGCTGATGACACGCAACTCTACTTCTCCTTTTCATCTTCTTCAGGTGAGGCTGTTGATGTGCTGAACCGTTGCCTGGCCGCGACAATGGACTGGAAGAGAACTAACAAACTGAGGCTCAATCCTGACAAGACCGAGATGCTGTTGGTGGATGGTTTCTCTGATTGGATGGTGGATATATATCCTGTTCTGGATGGGGTTACACTCCCCCTAAAGGAGCAGGTTCGTAGTCTGGGAGTCGTTTTAGACTCTTCCCTCTCACTTGAGGCTCATGTAGCCTCAGTAGCACGGAATGCGTTCTACCAACTTCGGTTGGTAGCCCAACTACGTCCCTATTTGAGTAAGGAAGACCTCACATCAGTGGTACATGCTCTGGTAACCTCGCGTTTGGACTACTGCAACGCGCTCTACGTAGGGCTACCTTTGAAGACAGTTCGGAAGCTTCAGCTAGTGCAAAATGCGGTGGCCAGATTGCTAACAAGGACCAAGCGGTCCGAGCATATAACACCTGTTCTGGCTCGCCTGCACTGGCTTCCAATATGCTTCCGGGCCAGATTCAAAGTGTTGGTATTAACCTATAAAGCCTTATACGGTGCGGGACCACGATACCTGTTGGATCGCCTCTCCCGATATGAACCCGCCCGTACACTACGGTCTACTACGAAGGCCCTCCTCCGGGTTCCAACTCATAGGGAGGCCCGGAGGGTGGCGACAAGATCTAGGGCCTTCTCAGTGGTGGCCCCCGAACTGTGGAATAGTCTCCCCGAGGAGGTGCGCTTGGCGCCGACATTATTATCTTTCCGGCGCCAAGTTAAAACCTTCCGCTTCTCCGAGGCATTTTAATTTAAGTTAATTTAATTTTAAATGTGTTGTAATCTGATTTTAGACTTTGTACTTTTTATATGCTCTGTTGTATTATTGTGTAATTTTATTGTATTTTTTGTTGTTCACCGCCCAGAGAGCTATTGCTAGTCGGGCGGTATATAAGTTTAATAAATAATAATAATAATAATAATAATAATAATAATAATAATAATAATAGGATTGATGCTTTACAGAGCAATACAATGAATGTCTACTCAGGGCTCCTCCAGATGTCCTTTTATTGGGCATTCATGATTATTTGTGCTCATGATGGTATATGAGTGGTGTACACGATCCGCTTTCAATACTATTTGTGCCTGCAAAAGTTTCAGTGCAATCATAGTTCTTTGTTTCCAGGCAGTGCATGTCCCATAACTTTCTGCTGAAATCCTGTAACTTTTTATACCACAAATATTCCAGTTTATATTTTCTCCCACTTTTGTTGTGCTGTAGTAAGAGTGCCCTTCCAGATGGCAATAATGCAATAACACTGGGGAAGCATCACAAAACAACTAATAAAGCAGAATAGTGTGTGGACAATCCAGTATAAATCCATCACTAATGCATCAATGATAATGCATCAACGATAATGCACCATCAATGAAATGTTGCAGAACACACACACACACATCAGCCCTCAGAAACAAGTCTCCCAAGAAAATATGCATAGGATTACAGCCCTAATTAAGTGCCTGACACTGTGTAAAAATGAAACAATAAAAAGCGTGCACACTAATATGGTTTCATCCCTTTTAAGCAATGTATACCTTATTTTACACTGGTAATTCCATTGCCTTTCCTCCTTTAAGATACAAGACAATTAATGATTTTTATAGCCAGTTTATAGTTGAAGGAATATTCCCCCAACATGCATTTGGACAAGTTTCTTTTTCTATATATATATATAAGTACATTGATAATTAAACCCACACTACAGAAGTATGATTAAACACTAGAATAGAACTTCATTTAAAATCCTCTTACGAGACCACAGAAAAAGAAAGTAGCAGAAACACAATGTTCGTATTTGCTCGAATAAAAGATGTACATATTATAAAATAATAATACAATAAAAATATTAATCCAAATGCCTGAAACTGTTGCATATGATAATTATGCATAATTATGTAGAAGAAGAAAGATTCAAGGCTTAAAGAAAATGGCCTACAGCCATGTTTAAGGAGTAGTTTTAAAAAGAAGCACAACCACCAAGCTTTCACCTTGCTCTTTACTACACAAATGTTTAATGGCAAAAAGAATTCACATTATGTTGCCAAAATGGTGTAGTCAGTCTTAAATATTAAAGAAAAATGGCAAAAGACCTCTCTCATCCTTTTGTTGTTATGTGCCCTCAAGTTGACTATGACTTATGGCGACCCTATGAATCAGCGACCTCTTTATATGGAACATTAAAAATTACCTCATGGAATATTGCGGGCTGGAACTCCAAATCCACTTCACAAAATATAAAAGACAACTTGTTTCTTCATGACATTATATTACTGCAAGAAACCTGGTCAATTGATCAGCCTCTACTAGAAGGCTATTTGTCTTTTCATCTTCCAGCACGTCCTAGTATCAAAGGGGGTCATCCAAAAGGTGGAATCTGCTTTTTTATTTCAACTGCACTAAAATCACAAACCTCCTCTCTAGCTCCCCTTCAAGATATTGCACTCCCACTTATTGTAGAATTTTCCAAGATATCATTAATTATACTTAATGTATACATACCTCCAATACGAGATAAAAAAATGGTTATGGAAAAAATTACTCTCTTAGAGGCATATATTATGGATCTTATTATCAAATACCCTAAAATGTACTTAATTCTAGCAGGTGATTTTAATGCTAGGATAGGCTCCTCAGACCAATCACTATATGGGAAATACCATCAGTCAACGTTAATACCAGATGATTTCACAAATATTCCATTGAGACAATCAAAAGATCTAGGGATAAACTGTGCAGGACTATTATTAATGAAAATGACATCTAGAAACAATCTTGTCCTCCTAAATGGCCGTGCTCTGGGGGATTCAGCCGGAGAACTAACATACCTCTCTTCAAACGGCTCGTCTCTTATAGATCTTACTTTTATCTCGATTGAACTTTATCATCTGATAAAAAAATTTAATATTATCAATAGTCCAGAAAGTGACCACTTTCCAACTGCTATAGAGATTGAGAGCCTCCAGAACAACATACATTTTAAATCAAAGACCTTCTCTAATAAGGAAGTAGACATTTTTCCAACCAAAGTTAAATGGATTCCAAAGCTAGAAAAAGAGATTTTTAATTTCTTGACTTTGCCTCAAACTCTCCTAATCAAAGAGGAAATTATTCAGGCATCCAATGATAATAGCCCTCTTGTGCAGTTCCGTGAACTTACGACAATGTTACAATTAACTATTACCAAAAATTCACAACACTATCCTAAACACCGATATCCTAAATCCAAATCATGGTTTGATAAAGAATGTTACAAATTTAAAAAGCAACTAAATAATACTTATCGGAGCTATAGGGCACTAGGGACTAAAGAATCTCTTCACGTGTACTGTAACACAAAAAAAGGATATAAAAAACTAATTAAAAGAAAGAAAGTCCATGAAAACTCATTTATATGGCAACAAATAATAAATGCAGTTAAACTAAATAACTCAACCATCTTTTGGCGCCTTATTGCCCAACACTGGCCAAAATCTTATACTCAAATTAATTCTGTTATTGCCCCATGTGTCTGGGGAAAGTATTTTTACGATCTTTTTTTAGATCAAACTGATCTAAATTTTCACCAATACATACTTACCTCTCAAACACAAGATTGGCCCCCGGTAACAACCGAAGAGGTTACTTTACTCATTACCGAGCTCAAACCTAATAAGGCCCCCGGTCCAGACAATGTCCCTCCGGAGGTTTTTAAAGCCAATAAGCAATGGTGGGCACCGGTATTAGCCTCCCTTTTTACCTACATCGATTCTTCAACTAGAATTCCTGAAGATTGGGGTACAACTACGATTGTCCCAATTTATAAAAAAGGACCGTCTAATGACCCGGCTAATTATAGACCAATTAGTCTCATCCAGAGCTTGGAAAAGTTACTTTTTTGAACTACAACGCCCATTAGCCCAATCCAGTGGCCATGCTGGCTGGGGCTGATGGGAGTTGTAGTTCAAAAAAGTAACTTTTCCAAGCTCTGGTCTCATCAATATAATAAGTAAACTCTATGCAGCGCATCTCCGCTCTAAACTAATTACCTGGATAGAGCAAAACGACATCCTAGCGATCGAACAGGCAGGTTTTCGACCAAAAAGATCGACAATTGACCATTCCCTCGTATTACATCATTTAATAGCCAAATATGCTGGAAAAAAAGGAGGGGCCTTTTACACGGCATTTGTTGATCTAAAGGCCGCTTTCGATTCTATATCACGACCTCGCTTATGGGGTAAACTTAATAGTATGGGAATTGATAGACGATTACTTATATTGATTCAAGGTCTTTATAAACACACCTCTCTTCAGATCAGATGTAGTACTAAGGGGCATCTTTCTAATACTGTTCCAACAACAAGAGGAGTCAAGCAAGGTTGTGTCCTAGCTCCAATGCTTTTTAATCTGTACATAAATGATATAGTTTCAAATTTAGCCCCAGTTTCTTCCCACCCCCCAATGTTAGCCAACAAACCAAGAAACACTCTACTATATGCAGATGACATGGCACTATTATCTAGGTCACCAATAGATTTAAAACGGCTCTTAGCGAATCTAGTAAAATATTGCTCCGCTGAATACCTTACAATCAATTACCAAAAAACTAAAATCATAGCTTTTACTAAGAAAAAATCAAAGCATAGATGGCAAATTGAAGGTCAGCCGATTGAGCAAGTTCAGTCGTACAAATATCTTGGCCTAGTATTTCAATCCTCTGGCTCGCATCACCTACATAGCAAATCAATGACTCTCAATGCCCGTTGAACTATGAAAGTGCTTCTAACATTCTACTATACTAAAGGAGGGCAAGCTTTTACCCCAGCCCTCAAAATCTTTAATACTAAGATCATCCCTCAAATGACATATGGCGCTCAAGCAAGTGTAAACATAAAATTTAATGACTTTGAGGTAGTCCAAAATATATTTTTAAGAACAATAATGGCCCTACCTAAATGCATACCTAACTGCATACTTCGACTTGAGGCAGGAGTTCAAACTATTGAATCTAAGATTTGGTTTTATAGAATTAATACATGGCTAAAATTATTTTTCAATCCAATAGGTTTATCCCCTGATATTTTAATAGATAACTTTCATTCGCCATGGGCGCAATTAATATCTGATAAACTTTCAAAATTAGGCTTTTCATTCCATACTGTTCAACAACTTGGTTTCGAAAATGCCTCAAGAAATATACGCCAACGTTTGAAAGATATCGACTTTCAACATCAATTATTATTAGTTAAAAATCAAAGATATAACCCCAGATGTTTTGTTCCAATGCCATATCTGTCCAATCTAAATATTCCCAAATACCGTAAGGCATTTACCATGATAAGATTAAATGTTCTTCCCTCGGCTCTCCTGGAAGGGCGCTATGCGAAGGTCCCTTACATAGATCGTCACTGTCCATGTGGAGAGGGAGTGGTTGAAAATAATATCCATGTCTTGCTTTACTGTTCGTTCTATAACGTTATTCGACAACAATTCATTTTACCCTTAATCACAAATATAGAACATAAACCATGGATAGCTTTGGATCAATACCTTCTGGAAGATCACTCTCCAAAAATATCACTCTCAATAGCAAAATTCTCTGCAGCAGCTATACTTCTTAGATCTAATATTATGAAAAACTCACAAAATATACCCAGACTTGATAATAATAATACTTCTAAATAAATTTTAGAATAGTGTATATTCCGATACTGAACCCAATCTAGAATTTGAAGAACTAACAAGTTATTCTTGACCAATGTATTTTCTTAATATGATTTTAATGTTTGTACTGTTTTTATCTATGCTTGGCCAATGGGCTGTAAAAATAAATTACTTACTTACTTACTTACTTACTTACTTACTTACTTACTTACTCCAAGAGCATCTGTCGTGAAGCACCCTGTTCAGATCTTTTTTTTTTTACAATAATTTTTATTCAAATTTTCATAAAACATAGAAAACAAAATCATAAAACATTCAAAGACAAAAAACAAAACAAAACAAAAATGATTAAACAAAAAAAAATAAAATGTTGACTTCCCATTTGTCACATATCAAATCAGTTATAGGTCTACAATATATAACAATCCTGTCTCTTAAATCATATTATAAAATCACTTTCCTCCAGTAGTTATCTTAATTAATCATCAAATCTCATAAACATTACTTTATTCTTTCCACAAAAAGTCAAAGAGAGGTTTCAATTCTTTAAGAAATATATCTATCAATTTTTCTCCAAATAAACATGTCAATTAATCCATCTCGTTAATAATTATAATAATCTTATTGTCATAACCATAGTCCAAATAAACATTTCGATTAATCCATCTCATCAGAATCTGTTAGGTCCAATAATTTCAATAGCCATTATTCCATTATCCCTATTAGTTCCATCTTCCTTCTTCAATAGTCCTGTTAAGTCCAGTAATTTCAGTGTCCAATCTTCCATTATCAGTATTCCATAATAATCTTGCTGTTGTAGCCATAGTCATATAATAAGAGTCTGATGGGAATTTCCTCTATCCCAAATATTTTCTTGCCATCCATTCTGAATAAGTTGCTGAAATACTGTTGTAAAGTCATATCTGTGTTCTTCTTTTTTACAAAATGCACTGGCTCATCTCTTAAGAGTTTTTCCATTGTCACATGGCTGCAGTTAATTCCATAGATTTTCTCTATATCAAGCTCCATCACATCATTCCAGTCCAGAAGATTATCCAAGCCATTGATAACTTTATCTCTAATATCTTCATTAATTTCTTCAGAGATAACGTTAAATTCCAAACAGTAGATTTTATTTCTAAAATCCATAAACTCCAGATCTTTTTCCAATTCCACATTTGTTCCAATCTCCAGGGCTTGTATCTTCCCTTTATTTTTTCTTTTCTCATCTCTGATCTCATTCTCCTCTCTCACAGGATCCCCTATTTCTTTAAGCTCCTGCGTCATTTTGCTCAGTTCAATTTTCAGCTCCTTACTACCCTGTCGCAGGGTTTGTTTCGTTATCTCAATCTCATCCATTATTTTCTGAAACATAATTACTTCCAGATTCTCAGCCACTTTCTTGATTGCCATTTTTAAAACCACGAAAACAAAGCAAAACAAAAATAAAGAAGAACCACTTCTTATTTCAGCAACAATTGGGTTAATATTCCAGGCTTGATGACATCACAGTATAAACAGAGCAACCTGCCTTATCTCTCTATGTTCAAGAATGCAAAACAAATTTAGTTCCCAGCATCAAAGCAGTTAGTGGCGTCGTGAAGAAGCAGATTCGTCAAAATAAAATAGACCAAAAAGAGAATAGTCCCAGACAATATAATATTCCTCGGAATAGAAATCAGGAATAGAAATCCCTCTTCTGTTTATTATCTTTAGAATGCACTTCCAGGACAGCTTTTTGCGACAGAAACAGAGATAAGCTGTTAATTTCGTGAATAACAGAGAAGAGCTATATCTCACCCAGAAGTTGTCCAAAGCCGATCAATCTGACAAATCTCCTTTTGCTGCAACAATTTAAACCAAGTAAAAAAAATAATAGAAAGAAGGGTGCTTGCCTGTTAGTCCGTTCTCTCTTTAAAGAAAAGATAAACGTATCGCTTAAGCAGATAGAGCTTGTTAGGAAGTCCGTCCGGCATTGTTGGCTGGACCTTATCTCATAAATTAATGAAATCCAGTCCTCCCAACAAAAACAGGCTTTTGAGGTTGATCTCTACGTTTCTCCCTGCCCGGGAGAAATTTCATCAGTCAAAAAAAAAATGTTCTGACTGATTTATATCTGAATAAGCTTCTTTTGAGGCGGGAACCCGTCCCAAAAGCAGGCACAAGCGAAGTCACCCTTCCCGGAAGCACCCTGTTCAGATCTTGTAAGTTCAGGTCTGTGGCTTCCTTGATGGAATCAATCCATCTCTTGTTTGGTCTTCTTCTTTTTCTACTCCCTTCTGGTTTTTCCCCAGCATTATTGTCTATTCTAGTGACTCATGTCTTCTCATGATGTGTCCAAAGTATGATAACCTCAGTTTCATCATTTTAGCTTCTAGTGATAGTTCTGGTTTTATTTGTTCTTACACCCAGTTATTGGTCTTTCTCGTGGTTCATGGTATGCACACCCTTCTGGTATCCTTCTAGTGCTATGTATTAATCTTGCACATTCTCATTCTTAAAAGGAGAATGTCTATTGGAGCCCAGGAAGCTGCCTTATACCAAGTCAGACCTGGTCCATCCAGGTCGATAATGCCTGGCAGCAGTTCTCCAGGGTTTCAGGCAGGAGGCTTTTTCAACCCTAACTGAAGACCTCAGGGATGGAATCCAGCACCTTTTGCATGCCAGGCATGAGCCATGGCCCTGAACCAACCCTTCAGTTTGACTCTATTAGATCAACAGTAGTTTTGCCAATGGTCATAATATGAGCAGGATTTTATTTATTTTATTCATGAGCAAATTAAAGTGATCAGACCTTTCGTTCCTTCTGTCATGCTTGATATTTTGGCTATAATATTGTTACAACAGTAATAATAACAACAAATTATGTAAATACTCTAAAATGTATGTTTTGGGTTTAAGGAAACATTATTACTGCCAGCTGATCAAATACTGTGGCTCATTTCCCAACTGCAGACAGAGCAGAAGGTGAAGAATACATGCTGATTTGCTTAACAAAGCCGTTCCTTTTCCTTGATAATTCTTGAAGGAATTGAGAAACAACTCAACCTTGTTAAATCTTAACTTTGTTGCCCCAATCCAGAGAAATCAATTTGCATTTTCTGCTGATTTGGTTACAGTCTGTGGGGAAGGTGGGCAGGGGTGGACATTACATACCCAGCAGCTACCATTATGCCTATGTTTCTGTTGCACTAGGAAAAAGGGATTGGGGACAAATTCAATTCAGTTCACATTTGGAACTCCATGCCTATTGACACCAGGCAGGCACCTTTGCTATATTCTTTTTGGCGACTGCTTAAAACATTTTTGTTTAGGCAAGCCTATCCAGATGCACTGAAGTGTTTCAATGTTTTGTCTGTTGCTATTTTAATTAGTGTTAAAATATTTTTAATTACTTGTTTTTAACTGTTGTATAGATAATTTTAATGTCTTTTGTAAACCACTTAGAGATTTTTTACAATCAAGTGGTATATAAATTTTAATAAATCAATAAATTTAAAGATGAACCTACCTAATTCACACTTTCTGAAACAATATCTCAAAAATTATATTATAGAGTTGGAAAATGTTGAGAAATGGCAACCAAAATGATTGAGAGGATGGAGCAACTGCCCTATGAGGAAAAGTTACATCATTTATGATAGCACTGTTCAAGTACTTGAAAGGTTGCTGCACAAAGGAGAACCAAGATCTCTTCTCAATCATCCCAGAGTGCAGGACACAGAATAATGGGCTCAAGTTTCAGGAAGCCAGATTTCGACTGAGTATCAGGAAAAACGTCCCATCTGTTAGAGCTGTACAACAATGGAACCAATTATCTAGGGAGGTGGTGGGTTCTCCAACATTGGAGGCATTCAGGACAAGCCACCTGTCGGGTATGCTTTAATTTGGATTCCTGCACTGAGCAGGGGATTGGACTCGATGGCCTTATAAGCCCCTTCCAACTCTATGATTCTATGATTTGGGGCTTTTTAGTTTAGAGAAAAGGTAAGAGGTGACATGATAGAAGTGTATAAAATTATGCATGCCATGGAGAAAGTGGATAGAGAAAGTTTTTATCCCTCTCTTATAATACTAGAACTCATGGACATCCCATGACACTGAATATCAAGGACAGACAAAAAAAAGTACTTTCTCACACAGTGCATAGTAAAACTATGGCATTCACTTCCAGAAGAAGAAATGATGGCCACCAACTTGGGTGGCTTTGAAAGGGGATTAGATAAATTCATGGAGAATAAAGCTATGTTCTACCTCCACTGTCAGAGAAAGTACATCTCTTAATACGAGGTGGTGGGAACTGCTGATGGGGAGAGTGCTGTTGCATTCAGGTTCTTCTTGTGAACTGTGAGACAGGATGCTGGACTAAATGGGCCTTTGGCCTGATCCACTGGGCTCTTCTTACGTTCTTGTAACATGCTAATCAAAACACAGCCATCCTTCAAATTTCACACTTCTCCAAATTTTGCAATATAGTTCTCCAGCTAAGTAATTAGTACAAAACTGCATATACTATGGTAAAGTGTGCATATATTAAAGGAAATAGAATACAAAAATGCATCATATTAGGGAAACTGCTTTGCAAAACATATATATTAGAAGAAATTTACTCCTAATGCAGATGAATTTTCATGGGAATATATATAGCAAACTGATGTGGAAATGTGGAGAACTGAACTTCAAAGTAGAAAAATGCGTAACTGAAACTGACAGATTCACTCATCCCTATTCTGAAATAAGAGGGAGAAGTGGGCCCAAAAGATTCCGTCTAGTGCTCTTCTTTTCCTTACCTAACAGATAATTAGTTCTGCCAGGTCTGCCAACACTGTTCGCATCTTGTTCAAGGAATATTTGGAAAATACAGCAGTAGTACTAGTAGAGGAGGCATCTCTTGCATTCATAGTCTTTGTAGTGGAGACTGCATGCAGCTGCAATTATGAGGTAGAAATGTGTTCCCATGATGCCCAGCTGTTCTGAGTACAACACATACGTGTAGAATTATCAAAGGTTTCAGTAAAGTCTGTGTTGCTGGACCCCAAATCGCGACCCAGCCAGCATGGCAAATGATCAGGGGTGATGGGAGCTGGAGTCCAACAATATCTGCAGGACACAGGTTTTCCATTCCTGTCCTAGAGATTGGTGGGGGCATGTTAGGCATTCAGTGGCATCAATTATCTCAGCAAGGCCAGGCCAGGCACAGCAATAAAGAATATTTTAGTTTGCAGAAACAGGCAAGGTGGCTGGAACTACTATGTGATTTCTCTATGTGGCCTGTTCCTCAGACAAGTGAGCAGTAACAAGTCCTTAAACCTATGTAGCATAAAGTGAGAAGGGATTGGTTCCTTCTGGTCACCAGTCTCTCTGGCTAGAAGGGTTTTGTGTAGGGGCTTTGTGTACAGTTTTTCATTTGGGACTTAAAGTTCTACTGTTCTCCTTGTGATAGTCCCTGAAACCAAGTGTCCTAATGGTTCAGGAAGTAAAGAACTCAAGCTTAACTCCAAGGGGTTCCTGCCTGGCTAGCAGATTTGCAACAGGTTTGGGGGCTCAGGACTACCCAGAATCCTCAGGGATCATGGGCATAAGAACATAAGAAGCACCTGCTGGATCAGGCCAGTGGCTCATCTAGTCCACCATTCTGTTCTCAGAGTGCCTAACCAGATGCCCATAGGAAGCCCGCAAGCGGGGCCTGACTGCAAGAAATGAATTTCTCAGCACATTTTAAAAGTACACCCTTTATGATAAAGGGGATTGTCATATGTGTTGCATTGCATAGATATTTCATTACAGTGTTTACCATTTAGTTGGAAAGAGGTTCCCTATCTATAGAGTATCTCTTTCCACCTAAATTGCATACACGTTAATGAAATATTTATGTAATGCAAAAAAGAAAAAGATTGTAAGGAACTACTCGGATTTGAACCTTCATATGAATAGCCTTAAGAAAACGTGGTAAATATTCTTTGTAATGCACATTATATATTTTTAAATATATTTTTAAATATATCATGTATTGTCTTCATAGGAATGATCTACAGATTAAACCCCAAAATAATAAACCAGAGAGCTTCGGCTATGGGGCGGTATATAAATGTAATAAATAAATAAATAAAATAATCTGAAGAATACAACAGAGTATAATGTGCAAAATGGAGGCATGCAAGCTTTAGCAAGCTGGTGGGCAGTGAATTCAATTTTTTCCAAACTACTTACGATTTTGAAACATTGAACAACTCTCACCTGAGCACTGAAGCTGGTGGTGCACATTGGCGAGTTGTTCACCACCATCTGGCATCCTATGCCCAGGATGCACCCTGCATGACTACAAACCTGGCATACATACAAATAGAACATCTGGTTTGAGCCACATATAGTTAGGGATCCTCCAGATGACACAGAGCTTATGCAGTTAAATTATATCCAGTCTTCATTGAGCATTCATTCTGATTTGGGGCTTATCCAAACAGAGCGGGATAATCCATGGTTTCCATATTCAGTTTGTCATCTGATAGTCCTCACTTTGCCTTTTAGTTCACTCTTTCCCAATTAAAAAACACACTTTTTTGCACCCGCACACGCAGCGGTAAGACCCCTACATTCTTTTCACTTTTTCCAAGCTCCGCCTCTAAAACCTCCCCCTATCAACCAGATGGTCAGCAAAAAAATGATGTATGCTCCTCTCCCCCTTTGCAACGAAGCACAATATGGCTGTAAATGAGTTCTCCCCGTGGAAGGAAAGGGAGAAGGAGGAGGGTGGTCGGTTTCAGCTTGCCTCCGGAAAGCTTTGTCAATTTCATTCTACTCGCTGAGGTTTTTTTTTCTAATCATTTCGCCGCGGGAAAGAAAGGAAGAAGGAGGGGGGTTGACACATTTCTTGCTTTTTTGGAGAAATAAGTGCAATTGCCAGCGTGTGTATCTCCTTAAATATCCATAAAGGCAGAAAAGCATGCATTCATTTAAGTATAATATCGCAAATACAAACAAGAAAGGGGCTGCTGGTCAGTTTCACGCCTGCCTCTGGAAATCTTTGTCAGTTTCATTCACACACCCCTCCTTCTCCCTTTCCTTCCTGCAGCCAGAGAGTAGAATGAAATAGACAAAGCTTTCGGGAGGCAGGCGTGAAACCGACCAGCAGCCCCTTTCTCACTTGCTGTGCATTGCAGAGCTCACCCAGAGCGGCCGCCCAGTTTGCAGGCTGGCAAAAAATAAAATGCATCTGCGCAGTAGTTGCAGACCCCCCCCAACACCCCACCATTGCGATGATTGGTTCAATTTTCCCGGGGTTATTCTCGCATGTGCGCAAAAGTGCAGATACATGATTGGCTGGAATGAGGAGAAGGGGCAAGGGGAAATGCCCAAGAACCACCCATCAGCTGTAAAGTCCGCGGTATTGCATCCTACCTCCTGAAGACACAGCAGATGATTCCCGATTTTAAACAGCAAATTGCATTTTTGCAGGTATTGCAAGGAGCGGATTTAACCCGCGAAAATGCGTAACAGCGTGAGACGTCATTTGGACAACTGAAAAATAATGAACACACATAGCAGGTGTGTCACACATTTTGCAGTCATCTGGATGAGCCCTTGGTTTCAGGGATGTTATATAACAATGAGCATTCATCCTGCATTTGTCCTAATTTGGGAACTTTTTGTATGTCTTCCTGTTAATCATTTGTCCATTCCACACTTTTCAATATATTTCCCTGTCACTTTCCTAGGTCTCTTCCAGAAGATCTGTTTACTGAGCATTCATCCTGATTTGTGTGCAAGGAGATTAGATGACATTAGCTATTTAATGAGCATTCATTCCCAGTTGTTTCCAGGAGGTTAGATGAAGTGTCAAAGCAAGCATTATACCCACTTTCCAGTGCATTTTCCCGTCACATTTCTTATTGGAAAAAAGTCTGATCTTTTGGGGAAGCCGGTTTGTTGCATAAGACCTCCCAATCAACTATAATAGTGTAACCTGAAGATTAAATCTCACCCCAAAATAGCAACAGTCTGGAAGTGCCCCTAACCACAAAAAAGGCTGCTTCTTTGTTAATGTGGATTTGTCATGCAACAGAGTGCTTTAATCCACTTTAAATGCACAAACACATTTTTTGGTATGCACTTGAGTGCCTCCTACAAAATACTGAGCCTCAGCCTGATGTTCAGTGGCTTCAGTAACATGAGTATTCCCTGTCTCCCAGCTGAGCACATCATTTGGGGTTGCAAAGTTCCAAATCTACTTTGCCAGCAGTTTCTGAGTGACAGTCTAAAAGGTTGCATTCATGATGTTTCACGTCTTGCACAAATAGCATGAATCACATCTGCTTATTACTAGATGTGTGGTATGTGGCCTAACCGTTGGGACTTTGCCAAGTGTTTATCTTTCTGCTAAAACATCCTAAATATCTCTGTGGGAATATACTGATATTGCCAACCTTAAATCCATGTACTGTTCAAATGTAATCGTTTCCCATTTGTATTTTGTCTTGTAAGGTTCGATAGTTCATCTGTTATAGCTTTTTAACAACAAGCATTAGGATGAAAAACATTACTTTAGAAGAACAAACAAAAGTTGTGCTTTTGAGATAATTAATCTGAGATTTTAGAGAAAAAGTAATGCCTACAGCAAAGAGCTTAATTGTGCATGAAGGCACACTTTTGTTCATTTGACATATACAATTACAATGCTACATTTGCTGCATGCAGACATCTTTTTGTTGACTAATTCCACTTAAGGGTTGTTTACTTCCAATTTCTTTCACATATGTTCAGACATACAACAGACATGCTACTCAACCTTTGGCTCTCTCGCATAACAGTGACTGGGAAAATAACATGTGACATTTAGCCAGAATATAGAAACTTCATTCATTATTTGTCATATCTCTGTCAACAGTAGACAAGTTGTTACATTTAAAATATTTGTTATAGATTTCCCCACACATTATCCTGTGTTGATTAATTAAATTAGATTTAATACATGCCGAGGTTTTTTAGTTCACCCATATTAGTCCTTTATTTGGGAGGGGAGCTTCTGAAAACCTTAGGGTTTCTCTGAGCCTGGCAGTAGGACATCTCCTCTTATGCATGGATGGTCCTTTCTTGGCTACATTAGTATAGAGGCTCAGATAATTAGTTTTCTATTAACACGTTAGACCTGCAACAAAAGGTTGCAGTGTGGAGTGCTGTAGTTCAGGTTTCCTACAACTCCACTCTGTTCAATATTTACCAACAGTACAAGGCATGAACAAAATACAACAGTGTTAAAACAGCGCTGCCACCAACTTTTAACGGTGTGTTTAAGATGTTTTTATTCTCTTATCACTTGTTGGCTGCTGCCCTGGGCTCTTTTGGGAGGAAGGGCAGGATAGAAAATAAATAAACAAATAAATAAACGTTGCAGACTGGCATTCTTTTTCAAGACTCAACGTTCATTTAGGCCAAATACATTTCCATCTTGAGTCATTTAAGTTGTTATGTGCCTTCAAGTCGATTTTGACTTATGGTGACCCTATGAATAGCCTCTGTTATAAACCATCCAGATCTTGTAAGTTCATGTCTGTGGCTTCCTTTATGGAATCAATCCATCTCTTGTTTGGTCTTCCTCTTTTTCTACTCCCTTCTGTTTTCCCCAGCATTATTGTCTTTTCTAGTGACTCATGTCTTCTCATGATGTGTCCAAGTATGATAACCTCAGTTCCATCATTTTAGCTTCTAGTGATAGTTCTGGTTCAATTTGTTCTAACACCCAATTATTTGTCTTTTTCATCGTCCCTGGTATCCGCAAAGCTCTCCTCCAACACCACATTTCAAATTAGTTGTTAAGATTCATTTTTCTGTATTTTTGGTATTGTTTTTATGTACTTAGAAATGCTAATGATTAAGTGGTATATAAGTGCCTTAAATAAATAAAAATAAATATTGGTTACAAAGTGACAGCCCATTACTGCCTTTCATGCAGTTTGGACACAAAAAGAATGAATGACAAGTCATGTATTTGATCATTTAAAAAGGCAAAAATGAGACTCAAATAAGAGCAACTGGAAGCAATGGATGCTAAATTATTCTGTACCATCCTGTGATTCAAAAATACAAATTAGCCAATGCTCAGGGCAATGAGCTGCTGAAGTTTTAATGTGGAAAGTTCTGCCTATTACCATTAATTAGAGGTGTCCTGACAACTGCTTATCACTCATATGCCAAAGAGGACCACACAGTGATGCCCAGGGGGACATGGGTAGTAAGTAATTAACTGCAGCTTTTTGTGAGACCTACCTTAACACAAGCCAAGCTCTTTACGCTTATGACATTTACTTACAGAAAATGAATTATACATGGTGATGAATGTTTTTTAATGTACTGTGTTGAAATGTGACAACGGTAAGACATTAAAATTTAGTATATATCATAGTGGTAATCAGCAAGGCAAAGGGCAATTATACTCCCCTAACAATATATTAATAACAAATACTAATTCTCAGTTATTATTTTTAAATGGTGTTATCAGACCCTTGCCTTCAGAATTTTAGACTGGCAGAAATATTCTAAATAAACAAAAAGTAAAAAAGGGGGATAAGGAAGGCATTGAAGACTGCTCTTGCTGGGGATGAATGCAAATTTACAAAGGAGAAAAACTTATTCCAATTCAAAGTCAAGAGGAACTATTTACAAAATATAGGAAAGTGTCTTATACCGAGTCAGACCATTGATCCCTCTAGGTTAGTATTGTGAAAGAAAACTAACAGCAGCTCTCCAGGATTTCAGACAGAAATCTTTCACTATCTTACCTGGAAATACTAGGAACTGTACCCATCGCTTTCTGTGTGCAAAATGTATGCTCTACCACTGAGCTATGCACCCCTTCCTAGCCTTTTCTGGCCCTTGTATGACAACAAATAAGTGTTCAACACACTCATAAATCTGACAGCTGAGATTGTCAAGCTGACTGATGGCTTTCTATGAGAAGAGAGGTGGGATATTTTTAGACAGGAACTCAGCTTCTTCCCTAGCCCCTTACGATGCAGCCAAAGGTAAATATACCTTGGCCTCATCATATGCAGAGGCATGCAAGTAACAGCTGTAATAAGGGTTCCCAAACTGTGATCCATGGACCACCAGTAGTCTGTGAGCTTCCTTCAGGTGGTCTGTGGTGTATCTGTGAAGAACATTTACCCTTTGGATTTTATAGAATTCTAAGGGATTCAAAATGCAATACGAGAAATAAAAGAAGCAATAAAAATGCAAATCAAAATCATATAGCATCTAGTGCATCACATTACTATAGCTGCAGCAGGCAGAAACAATGGTTAAGTAGACCACCAAGACCCTCAGCAGTTTTCAAGTGGACCGTGAGGGGAAAGGGTTGGGAACCACTGAGCTATAACATCCTGGTTTTTAACCCCATCTTTCTGGGGAAAGGCCTCAGGTCAATTTGAGACTGGGTTAGGGACAAAAAAGGAAGATTTCGCTCCACCACCACCCCACACACACAGTTTACCCACTGAATAATCCAAGAAGTTATGGAGCACTTAGGAAAAGGGAGAGTTGTGACTGGAAGGGTAGCGAGAGAGTATTCAAATTATTTATGCCTTCCTTGTTTGTTACAAAATAAATGTATTATTTATTGCCATCCCAGCTTTTCTTTTCTTTTAGTACTGAAATCATAGTGATCATGAGAAGAATAGACTTGGTTGTAAGTAAATAGCTGGATTTAAAGATAAGATTTAAACAGTTTGGGACCTTTATAATTTCATTTCCCACTTTCCCAAAATACTGTGACCTGGATTCTGTTATTAAGGTCTGGGCAGAGCAACATTTGGTACATTGTATCAGAGTTTATGGTTTGAAAAATAGGACTGAGCACAAAGCCTGTTTGAGAATCAGAGAAGCTGTAAGAGTAATTGGTGCTTCCCTCCATCTCTACCTTGGCAATCATTTAGCTCATCTCAAACAATGCAATCTAATACATGTCTGTTCAGAAGTAAGTCCCAGTGAGTGCAAGAGTGCTTACTTACAGGTAAATTTGGGTTCATGGCTGCCATCTACAAGTCCTGTAGGGAATAAATGTTGCTAAATGTCTCACGCCACCGGAACGACACAAGTGAGAATCAGATTGGCACATTGAAATAAGGGATGGAAGGATCTGTCAGTTTCAGTTCTCTCAGTTTCTCATTTTTCCAATTGTAATTTCAGTTCTCCACATTTGTGCAGCAATCTGCAATTTTTTAAAAATGCTCATGAAAATTCTTCAGTATTTTAGTGTGAATTTCTCCTAGTAAACGCATTATTGTATGAAGTTTTGACTAATGTGCACATTTTTGCAAGCAATTTTTATACTATTCTCACTGATAAGTTCATTTTTATACACACTTTCCCCTAATATATGTATTTTTGTAAACACTGTTTGGTTGGACAATTCATTGCAAAATTTGGATAAGTGCAAATTTCCAAGGATAGATGTGCTTTGATTCTATTTTTTTTTTAAGTGTGAATTTCATAGATTCGGCTTTAAATGTGAACTAAATTATACAACCACAAGAGTGGCTGTATACTATAGCCAGCGGGGATTTTTCACATTCCTCAATGTTAAATTGAAAATACCCCTCCGTGCCATTCTGATGCTTCCCATAAGCTCATTTCAAAACAAAACCTTACAACACTTATAGTCCTGAACTCAGACAGGCTTGCTTAACAACCCGCTCAATTTTCATGGTGATACACAAAACAGTCAGAGAAAATAGACAGTTCAAAGTGTAAAAAGAGAGAGAAAACCTCCAGAGCCCTCTTGGACTTTTTTCTCTGAGAGTTCTCATAATCTGTTGAAATTAATTAAAAATCAGCCATGTTCACAGAGTACCTGTAATCCTAATACTGACCTTGCCCCAAACTCTGACCTTCATCTTCTGCAGTTTAAAAGTTTAAAAAATGCCTGGCTGATTTTTAATTAATTTAAGAAATTTTGGCTGGAAGCCAATGATAAGGGCGGGCATGCTCAGTAAGAACCAACTGTCAGAGTTCTAAAAGCCTCACAGCTGCTGGGCTTGCCTAATCAGGGGCCCACACCCACACCAGACTTGATTTCACGTGAGACAGTCATGGCTTCCCTCAGAGAATCCTGGGAAGTGTAGTTTGTGAAGAGTGTTGAGAGGAGACTCATGTTCCACTGAGAGAGCTTCAGTGGCCAGACTGGTTTAACAGTCAGCCACTCTGATTGAAGTATGTGAGGGGAACTGTGTGTCTCCTAGCAACTCTCAGCACCCTTCACTAACTACACTTCCCAGGATTATTTGAGAGAAGCCATGACTGTCCACAGTGAAGTAAAGGCCTGGTGTGGATATGGCCAGGGACAGCTTTGGTTTAAATTTGGGTGGGAAGCTACATGTGCTTGCTGTAGAATAAAAAGGTGGGGGAAAGACTGAAAAGCAATGATACTGTTCACAATGTTTTCCTTTTGGAAAGGAAAGGGGCTTCCCTTCTGCCCAGTGCCCACCCACCCAATCTCCTCCCCTCCCTTCCCTGCCCTTCCCCCAGGTCAGTGTTGGACTACGACCTGGGAGACCAGGGTTTGAATTCCCACGCAGCCATGAAGCACACTAGGTGACCTTGGGCCAGTCACTGCCTCTCAGCCTCAGAGGTAAGCAATGATGAAATCACGTCTGAATACCGTTTACCATGAAAACCCTATTCACAGGGTCAACATAAGTCAGGATTGACTTGAAGGCACTCCATTTCCATTTTCAAACAGGATTGCACAGAAATAAATCCCATTGAACTCAAAAAGTATGCAAATGATCAAACCCACCCTCCCTTCTCCTTCCTCCTAGCCCCCCTCTTGTCCCTTCCCTCCCCCTTCCTATGCCCCTCCCTACCCATCCCCATCCCCTTCCAATTCCCTCCTTCCCTTTCCCCCTTCTGCTGCTCCCCTTCCTCCTCCCCATGGTCAGTTTTACCTATCTTAAACATGATTGCAGGGAAGTAAATGCCATTAAACTATATAAGCATGCAAATGATCAAACCTGCCCACCCCTCCCCCTTCCTTTGTTCCCCGCCAATACGCTCCTTCCCCTTCCCCTTCCACTCCTCCTTCCCCCTGGTCAGTTTTTCCTATCCTAACCATCATTGCATAGGAGTAAATCCCATTGAACTCAATAAGCATGCAAATGATCAGACCTGCTTTTCCCCTCCTTTCCCTCTCCTCTCCCTTCCTCCTCCCCTCCCCTCTGCCTTCTTTCTCCTCCCCTGCCCACTCCAGCCCTCCGTCCCTCCCCCCAGTCACTTTTACCTATCCTAAGCATGGTAGCATAGGAGTAAATCGCACTGAATTCAATAAACATGCGAATGATCAAACCCATCCTTCTCCTCCCCTCCCCCTCCTGCCTGCTCCCATCTCAGTCCTCCCCTCTGCATTTCCTCCCCTCCCTCCTCCTCCTCCTCCTCCCCTCCCCATCTCCTGTGGTCAGTTTCACCTATCCTTAGCATGATTGCAGGAGAGTAAATCCCACTGAACTCAATCAGCATGCAAATGATCAATCCACTCTCAGCAAACTTGCACAGGATCCCATTTCTTACCACCTGGATTAAAAAGCAGGGAAATTCATTAATAGACAAAAAAACCTTGCAGTTTAAGAACATACCTATAGCCAAGAGATATTTCTATCAAACTTTAAAAAGCAAGGAAATTGCACAGCTATAGTGAATGCACCAGGGGAGCAGGAGACCTGACCTCCTCTCTGAGATATTGGACTGCCCTACAAATTTGTCAAAATGCAAACACAATTTGAGTTGGTCTTTCACAGTCCAATCCACTTACTGTGCAGCTTGGAAGAATTTGGTAACATGCCTCTGAGCATATGGTGGGTGATGGCAACACCTGTAACCAGCCCAAATAATAGAAAGAAGATATGTGCTGTGCTGATGTTGTTTTAGCAGGGAGAAAGCAACATTATTAAGACAGTTGATATAGTTCAGATGATCACTTTAAATATGTCTGATTTACTTTGCAATTTTAGTGAAGTTTCCTATAGGAAATCATTTTCTTTTGTTTCTGTTTCTGTGAAGATGTGAAGTACAGCAACACTTTGCAAAATTTACACACTAAAAAAACTCCAAACATAATTGTGGAATTATTTATTTATTTATTTATTACATTTGTATACCGCCCCATAGCCGAAGCTCTCTGGGCAGTTTACAACAAATAATGGCACTGACTTCTTCAGAATAGTCTCCAGTAGACCTCAGGAGTGTCTCAATTTGCACAAGATAAAACAGTGGGAGGTGAAATATATTCTAGCAAAATTCTAGGTGTGTTCTATGTGCCCACCTTGTCTTAAATAAAGTGGTTTAAACATAGGAGGCTGAAAACATGCATCCTCTTTTTTCCGACAGCTAGAGTCATTGCTGAAGTAGCAACATATTGGAATCAGTCTGATTTTACATCAAACTGCATTTTCAGATTCAACTGTTAATGCACCCACAATAGAAATAGGGCATAACCTCCAGTTTGAAACACAAAATGCTGTCTTCACCATCATATGACATTGACCAATAAAAAGGCATTGATATTAATAAAAATAGATTTGACACAGATTTATAGGATGAATAAGGAGAGAAATATAATTTCTCTGCTTTTTAAAGTTTGATAGAAATATCTGTTGGCTATAGATATGTTCTTAAATCATAAGGTTTTTTGCCCATTAGTGAATTATATCTCAGTGTCAGATAAAACAATCCTGGAGATGTGCATTGGTCTAAAAAATGTGTGGTATAATATATATGCCAACACTGCATAGCCTGGAAAGGGGATGCAGCTGAAGCCAAATTTAGCATTTTCATCAAGTATTAGATATGTAATAATAATAATATTGTCCATGAGTAAAATGAATAGGTAGGTACTTGATAAATTTCACCTACTTGTGTTGTATTACAAGAGTCGTATCACCTTAGCAGATATATTTCCCTTGTCCAGGGATGGCTTATCTCTGCTGCAATGGACATGCCAGCTCTAGGTGTGGCCTCCAAAATGGCCATGGCCATACTGCACACAAGCATGCATACCTACCAGAGCGCACACACACAGCACACATGCAGACAAGCACAAAGCCCCTAGCTCCTCAGCTGATCTGTGCAGATCAGCAGAGAAGTTGGGGGAATATTTTCTTCCCCATCTTGGCACTGGAGAGGAAAAGGCACTAGGTGCTGGGATGGGTGCAGGGGTTTAAACCACTTCACCAGACCAGTGCTGCAATGCTGCTTGCTGGTCCTTGAGCAGGTTTACTATTGGCAATGGTGCTGAATAGGAATGGGGGAGAAATTTGGTTCAGTGTGCATTTAAAGGTGAATTTACCTAACTTTCTAACTTTAGTGAAACACACGCACATCAGTTTGTTCTTGGACAGCTGGGGGGTGCTCTTATGTTCTTAAAAGTCAAAAAAACAGGAGGAAACAAACAAGAAAAGAAGTCTGGTAGGTTGGAACACTGAGGGAGCTTCAAGAGGAGTCTGGGGTGGGGGACATAAAGTGAGGTTTGAGTCTGCATGTGGCATCTGGGCCACAGATTGCACACATGTGACTTAAAAAATTGAGTTTTGGGATGCTAATTTGTTAATGTACTTAACTGCTTTCAAAAATAAAGCCAGTTAAGGAGACATATTTTCAAGCAGCATAGTAAGATACCTTAGGGGACTGTGGAAACAGCCAAGTAAGGTAAGTGTTGGTTAGCCAGAGGAAACATTTCCAGAGTGATCTTGCCACTTGATAGTAATATGAGTTTTACAATTTGTTTTGTTCACTGAACAGTCTTAGGGTTTATAAAATGCACCTATGTTCCAAAGTTATGTTAAGCAATGGACCTGTCTACTATATAGTTTGGAAACTTGTTTGTCTGTCTGTTCTCTATGCACTTATACACCTCTTAAGACATCATAACTAAATTTGGCTGATGGTTCCTGAGATCAAGGTTTTTTTTGTCTATGTTTGGATTCAGTTGGATGCCACTTTGACTACATACACACTATATCTTTAAAGCACATTCAAAGCATATTTTCCCCATTCCAACAATTCTGGGCACTGTAATTTACCCCTCACAGAGATACAATTTCTAGCAACCCTTAACAAACTACAGTGCCCAGAATTCTTTGAGGGTGGGGATGGAAATGTGCTTTGAATGTGCTTTAAAAGTATACCAAGCATGTAGTTTCACATCAAGACTGAACCTTTCAAAACTGTACTAATTTTTTTTGGTCTCTTAGAATTCCTGGGCAATACTGGGTATGAGACTGCTAGTATAATGAAATATGGAGAACACGATTCTGCTTATTCTATATATTAATCCTGGAACTCCTCTTGCTGTCCATAGTTTAGCAATTTCCTGCCCACTAGAGCCTAAATTGAAGCCTTCATGCAGATTTTCCAAGTCTGTGTTTTACCTTTCCATACCCTACAGAAGAAGTGGGGAAACATTTTATACCTGAGGGCCACATACAAGGGGGAGCATTGGATTGAGAGTGTCATGCAGGTGGTGGTTGGGTCTGATGGAGGCGTGGGCCAGGCGTGGGCTGGGTGCTCTCTCTCTCTCTCTCTCTCTCTCTCTCTCTCTCACACACACACACACACACACACACACACTTCCCCCACATATTCTATGTGGATATTGCTGAGATCCCACCAAGCATCTTCTACCACTACCCAGTTGACTAGCACTAGGGAACAGCTAAGGAGTGCTCTGAGCAGTAATCCTCTGGGCAGTGGCGAGTGTGAGAGACCACCCAGTGGGATTACTGAGATCCCATTGCAAACATTGATTAGTTGATTAGTGCTGGGAATGGCTGAGCTATTCCTAGGGCTAATCAGCAGGGATGTGAGAAGCAAAAAACAAAACCAGTTTGCCAACCCAGATAAAAACAAGACATACTCTGAGCTTGTGCAGCTTCACATTTTAAACTCTCTTAACTCTTAGCACTGCCATGTCTACAGGAATAAAATGGGATATGCCTTTGCTGCCCTGATTCCAAACACACTTGGGTATAAGTGCCATTTTGTTGTAGAAAAGAACAATGTATATTAAAGTAAAGATAATAAAATGAACACCTGTAACCATGTACATGCCTGGCTGCCTACCCCTTGACTGTAACATGCTTTTTAAGATAAGAAAGGATGTAGATGCCAGCAGAGCCTATTTTCCACTGCCTCCAACATTTGCCACTTTCTGGGTGGTCATATGCGGGCTTTCTGGGATGTGGGGCCCTGAACCTCGACCCCAAGGTCTAGCCCTAGCCACACCACTATCCTGTAATTTTGTGCATGCACTAGATCAGCTGGCTATTATCCAGAGAGCTCCTCTGCATGGGAGAATTAAAGCATCTGCACAAGATTATGAGGAAGGAAAAGGTCATCTGCCCAAAAGGGGTTGATTATCACTTATCAGGCAAGGTCTGGAGAGCTATTTGGCCTTACAGCAGACATAAGTATATGCGGAATCTATATAATACACATCTGGGGAATACAGAATTGTTAAGCGCGAGACACTGAAAGCTTCACCTTTGATTCTAACAATCGTGACATTACAGAAAATTGTTGGTCAGGAGGAATTCTGGGATTTATATGCAGTGTAAGTACAGGTTCCTTTTCTCAACAGTGCTTTAGCTAATTCAAGAACCTAACTGGGCATATGTTTCAAAAGTTTCTAACAGAGAGGAGAACAGAATTAAACCCAGAAGGGGTGGTGCTAAAGAGTGTTTAACATGATCTTTTTGCACATCTTGTATATCAATGTAAGCCCTGTTATGCCGAAGCTCTGCTCACGGCCAGAGTTCGATTCCAACGGAAGGAGGAAGTCGAATCTCCGGTAAAAGGGGTCAAGGTCCACTCAGCTTTCCATCCATCCGTGGTCGGTAAAATGAGTACCCCGCATACACTGGGGGGTAGAGAAAGGCCGGGGAAGGAACTGGCAATCTCACCCCATATATACGGTCTGCCTAGTAAACGTCACAAGACGTCACCCTAAGAGTCGGAAACGACTCACACTATAAGTGCGGGGACACCTTTACCTTTTTATGCTTCAGCTTGAGAGATGCCAACCTGTGCCTAGCATGCCTAACAGCCCATAGGGGTTTCTGCAACCTCATAAGTAACGTGAAATGACAAAATGTTCGTTCCCCACTAAAATGTCATGCTGTATGCATTCTTGTTCCAGTGATAAAGGAACAATTAGCTCAGTCACTCTACCACTTAATGGAAGATCAGCAGAAAAGCTATGAAGTGAAAGAATGTTATATGGAAGATATCTGGATCCACATATATGATATTGAGGAAATGAAATCAGATATTCCAAATGGACCTTGATCTCAACTAGGGACAGAAGAGAAATTCAGTTCACTAATATGCAAAAAATCTTGCGGTTTAAGAACATACCTATAGCCAAGAGATATTTCTATCAAACTTTAAAAAGCAGGGAAATTGCGCAGCTATACTGAATGCACCAGGGTAGCAGGAGACCTGACCTCCTCTCTGAGATATTGGACTGCCCTACAAATTTGTCAAAATGCAAACACCATTTGTGTTGGTCTTTCACAGTCCAATCCACTTCCTGTGTAGCTTGGAAGAATTTGGTAACATGTGCCTCTGAGTATATGGTGAGTGGTGGCAACACTTGCCATCTCCAAAGATAAAGAATTATATTTTTGTATGTTTGTTGGTGTTCTTCTTACTTTACTTCTTTCTTGTGTTACTAATGTTTCTACAGAGAATCTAAACTAGAAAATTTTATTTCTCTCATTATTCATCCTAGAAATCTGTCAAATTTATTTTTATTAATTTCAAAGCCAATTTATTGGTCAATGTCATATGATGGCAAAATTGCGAAGTAAATCAAACATATTTAAAGTGGCTAGCTGAACTATATCAACTGTTTTAATACTGTTGCCTCCTCCCTGCTAGAACAAGATCAGCACAGCACATATCTAATTTTTGTTCTTTGGGCTGATTGTAGGTGTTGCCACCACACCCCATATGTTCAGAGGCACATGTTACCAAATTCTTGCAAGCTATACAGGAAGTGGATTGGACTGTGAAAAACCAACCCAATGGTGTTTGCATTTTGACCAATTTGTAGGGCAGTACAATATCTCAGAGAGGAGGTCAGGTCTCCTGCTCCCCTGGTACATTCACTCATGGCTGTATAATTAGCGGAAGAGGTGAACAGGTCAGTAACACAGGTCAGGAGACTATGGCAACAGGAAAAAATCTAAGAGGAAAATGCAAAGGATCAGAATCATTACTTTGTCACTCGATCATTATTCTGACCATTGTTACACAAAATGTCACGGCATTGTCATGTAACAAAACTCTTTCCATTGAATGGAAGAGAGGCTCACTTTCCCTGTCACTAACTATCAAAGAATTATAAGACATTTAAAGCTTTAAAATGACTGTTCCACTATATCAAATGTGACAGTTATCCTCTTGTGCCCAAAGAAAACATTTTCTTGTGTGATAATCACACATTCCCATCAAGCTATTACTACATCTTACTAAGACTTCATCATGTTGAATTTTCTAGTTAGCTCTCCTTGAGAATATATTCATTACACACTTACATTGAGTTTGATACAAGACATAGAAGAATCTTATCTTTCAGAGTTACGTCTCTCATCCTCTAGCACGCTGTTTATCTTTATTGTATCTTTGCTATGCTATGTCTAATACAAAATGAAACTTGGGTTGCTTCCAGATGGGAGGTTATATGACACCACGTCACACAACTGTTAATTATCCCACACTTTCCAGTGCATTTTCATCACTTTCTTTACCACAAAAAGCCCAACTGTTTTTTTGGACATTTGTTGTGCAAGAGCATCAAGTCCACTTTACTTGTGCAACCTGCGTTTGTCAGCAACAGTCTGGAGACAATTTTAGTCCTCTGTAAGAGCATTTAATAGTATGAACAAGAGAATCCTGTAGTTGTGGGCACTTCCACAAGTTTGTGTTTGTGCAGGATCCACATGACTTTATCCTCATCAAAATGCTACCTCATATTATTTCCCCACTTAATCTGGACTCACGGTTTCTATGGAGTAAGTTATCTATCGAGTAAGCTATCCAGTAAGTTAAAAAGAATGCAGAAACAGTAAACCCAAATTAAATTGGGGGCAGGGAGAGATATAGGATGGCATTTTGATGAGGATGGTGTTGTGTGGAAGCATGCATGAGCAGCAACATATCCACAATAAGCTGCTGTGTGGAATTGCCTGGAAGGCAGCCTCAGAAACAGCTAACTATAGTTAGCTAAAGAAATCACAGACTGTAAATTTATTGCAATTTCCTATTATACCAATACAGATGTTCTAAAATATGAAAGCTTTCTCTCACACCTGAAGCCACACTAATGCTATGGGCTATATTCAGTGGCAAGTTTGCACTAGCACAGGGAAACTGTGGCCCTTCAGATGTTGCTGAGTTACAACTTCCATAATCCTTTGCCATTGGCCATGGGAGCTATAGTTCAGCCACACCTGGTGGGCCAAAGGTTCTCCACACCTGTGCTAGTCGAACCACTTCTGCTAGCATAGAGCAAGGTGCCTCATTTTCACCATTCCTCCCTACAATCCTTTGTGCCATATGCATTGCTGATCCACAGGGCTCCCAACCTTCTGGAAGGGCAAAGGGCTGGGTTGGAGGAATTGGGTTGAAGGGATCAATGAAAATCAGGTAACTTGCTTGTGCAAAACCACCACTGGATGCAACCCTATGTTTTCAATGTTTCCTATGTAGGTTCAATTCTCATTCTACTCTTCCCCAAATATCCCTATCCTTTCTCTCAAATCCTTCCATAGTCTCCAAGTTCTCCCAGACTTTTGGGGAGGATGAGATAGTTGGGGGGGGGAATCCTGAATCCTTGACATTTAAATTTTTCATGGTCATGGAATTTAATGTGCAGCACATTCATGTGCTATGTTTTGCAAAAATGTCAGTGTGAAATTCTAAACTTGTGTCACTTTAGAATATCTCATTCAGCTTATAGCAGTAATATGCATACTACTTTACACTGGAAACTACAGGAGGGGAGAGTGCTGTTGTTGTCATGTCCTGCTTATGGGCTTCCCATGGGCATCTGGTTGACCACTGTGAGAATGGGATGCTGGACTAGATAGTCCATTGGCAGAATATCTTGAGTTCCGCTGGTGTATTGAGTCTTTTGCCAAATCCTATGGACTCCATAGGACTCATGAAACCAGTAAATCATGACTATACAATTGGACTCTTTGTATATGTCAGTTTTCAACAACTGGTGCACTGATTTAAGGCCCTAATAGTTCATAGAAAGGAGGAGGCGGAAATGTCTTTGTGAAGACCTAATAATATATATATTTATAGCATGCAAAAATATTCATAGTATGTGAATTTGAAAGCTTGTCCTGTTCTACCTGTATAGATTTACTCTGCAGTAACCAGAATACTTTGTCTTCATACACAGTAAAGTACTGTTAATTCATACTATTCCTGTTCAATTTAATTCCTGCTTTCCCCTAAATTATTTTAAATTTAACTTGTAATTGTTCATCATTAAATATGCAAAAAATAAGTTTATTTGAAAGCTTAAGCTTGCATATTCAGTCATCTTTTAAAAAACACACACACACACAACTCCATACATTTTGATTTCTGTTTAATTTTTTAAAATCTTTTTTCCCCATCTCATCCCTAAACTGTCTGCCAAATTCTAAGTTTAGAGGCCCACGATTTCTACTCCCCTTGGGCCACCCTCTGATATTGTGCTGTGGCTTTCTCTGTCTTCTTTTATAATGGGAAGCATGCAAAGGGAAAATGGATATGAACAAGCTGCCTTTGCTCAGATTTTTCCACTTGAGCAAGGGAAATGGCAAGCCATCCTCCGACGGCTGATTGGTCTCTAAAGACAGGGTATAAATTTTAGAACTCAATGGAAATACTTTGTTCCTTGTTTCAAGCCCTGTCTTTTTCATATTAAAAAATCTTGCTTATTCTGACATAGTTTTTCCTCTTTGGCAGGCTTTCCTTTCAGCTGTAATTGCTGGTGTTGCTGTGGTAAGGATCTCTGTCACAGTCAAACAGGTGACAACTCTCTATATTACATCCTTCACTGGCTTGAATTGTGCTGTGGGAGCTAAAATTCCTCTGTGAAACATTTGAGACCAACCTAGACATGCCATTAAACGTTATCATTGTCACTCTCATGTTCCTTTGCTTTCAAATGATGTGATGTACTGCCTTCAAGTCGATCCCGACTTATGGAGACCCTATGAATAGGGTTTTCATGGTAAGTGGTATTCAGAGGGGGTTTACCATTGCCTTTCTCTGAGGCTAAGAGGCAGTGACTGGCCCAAGGTCACCCAGTGATCTTCATGGCTGTGTGGGGATTCGAACCCTGGTCTCCCAGGTTGCAGTCCAACACCTTAACCACTACACCACACTGGCAATCTGAATTGGGACCATGACACAGAGAGGAGGGTGCTTTACCCTTTTCTCTGCCCGAAGGTGCCATGGGGGGCAAAAAGCAGCTTTGGGAAGTTATTTTCAGTGGGGAAATTGTGTGTGAAATAGGTTAAACTTCCCTTTCCCTGTGCTGTGGCCCCTGTCTAGCTGCTATTTTAAAATGGAATGGGTGAAACACAAGAGTGACAATGACATGCCCCCCAGTCTTGTCAGCTATCTCAGATTTTAATACAGGACCACGAATTAAGCTTTGAAGTATGATGAAAAATGAGAAGAGACTTATTGACAATCACAGAAATATCAGATAATAGCAATAGGCTGCATCATGTTTGGGGAAATATTCTTTAGCGGAAATGAATGTGTCTCATAATATCATGAGTACTACTGGACTGGCCCTCCTTGAGATTACTGCTGCTCACCAGACCATCATTAAGGAATGAGAGAGTAATTTCCAAGATACCAAAAATCTGATAATTCTTTATTTACAACTCAGAAGAATCTTATGTGCAGAGGATGACACGTAAAATGTGGTCTCGGATAAGAGGGTTCAGTGAAGGACACCCAAGATGTGCAATTACGAGAGCATGTTTTTTGTTTTACTTAAAATCTGCCTGAAGTTGGAGCTTCCTAGATTATTCTCTTTACTAACAACAACATCACAGTTCTGGGTTAATGCCACTTTACCCTATGTTCTCTTTTCTCTCACTTTCCTGGTGACACCCAGTGTTCTAGGAGATTCTGGGACTCATCATAAGGTGCCAAATGAAAACGACTTAAACAAAAAACCTATTCACTTTATTTTCACTTGCATGGAAGGATTCCCACACGACCATTCAGTTTTATGGGCAGTTTGGTGGTAGTCCTCTGATGTGAGCATGTTTCCCAAGAGTGTTTGGGGCTTTGCCTTAATCTGAACTCAAAGAGAGGAAATATGCATTGTGAATTAACTATTATGTCAAGAATCCTACAGAGTAGGGCCCCAGGAAAACTATGCCTATGAAAGTAGTTCTGTATGATGCTTGCCTCTTCCCTCCCTTGTTCTAGCCATGCCTCAGAATAAGTCAGGTTTGGGGAACCTGTTAGGCCCTCCAGATGTTGCTGGTCTCTGACTCCTGTCAGCCCCAGCCTCCATGGCCAACAGCCAGGAAAGATGGGGATTGTAATACAACAAGAGCTGGATAACTACAGGTTCCCTATCCCTAAAATATGGTGCATGTTTTCCCACAAATTTTCATCTGTGGGAAAATTTAACATAAATGCTACAGAATGAGCCATTTTGCTACTTATGCTTGGTTGTTACAAGTATAAGTAGCAAAATGGCTCATTCTGTAGCATACCCTGAGTATGTCTGGCTCTGTTCCTCTGTGTGGAAAGGCATATTGGTCCTCATAGGGCCCTCATATGTTTAAGTCTTGGAAGATCATTCCATTGACCTTGCCTGGTGTTATGTTGTTCCAAGTGTCATTTCCCCAGCATATAAAAAAGGTGTAAACTGAGCCCTTGAAAGAATGGCTATTTTTAAAAGGTGCAGGAGAGAGAGAGAAAAACAAACCTTGTTACACAGGTGTGAATTCATAGGCAAAGGTTGTCTGCACAAAACGATTTATCTATATTCTAAATGCACAGAAATGACATGCAAAGAAAATGTGTTTCTTAATCATGATTGCACTAAGGGAAATCCAGCAAATTTGATTAAACCCAGCAAAAGCTAATTAATATTCAGTGTCTGAAGTTTTAAATAGTAAGTTTGCATCTTACAAATGTCATTGCATGGACATGTGTCCCTTGCATGTGTTATCCAGATTCTTATCACTAGACACTCTGGGATTCTATAGTAAGATTATTGAATAATATATGCTAATGAAACACAAGCTTTGGGGAGGTTTCTGGTTGATAGGGCTGGCGCTCCTATCTAAACCCTGGTTGAACTGTGGAATACAGAAATGACCCGGGCGGTTGACACGATTGCTCCTGAGAGCCCTCTCCTGTGTAGAGCTCGTACGGCTCCATGATATACCCCAGAGCTGAGAGCGATAAAACAATAAAGGGGACAGCTTGAGTGCAGATGGAGATGAACTCCTAGTACATGCAATTATACACTGGTAAGTGCTTATGGTAAGCTGTATTTATATTTTGCTGGCACTATCAAATCATCAATCTGCCGCCCAGCGGAGCTCTTCAGAATTGTCCGGGGGCTATTACACTCTGGCCCCAGGGACATGATAGAACCGTCTGAGGCCCGCTGTAATGAATTTGCTAGGCACTTCCAGAATAAAATCTCTCGCATCCGCCAGGACTTAGACTCCAGTGTTATAGCAGGTGAATCAAGCGAGGTATCCAGAGTACAGCCTTGTCCCGATTTCTTGGATGAGTTTCAGTTGGTACAGCTTGAGGATGTTGACAAGGTGCTTGGACAGGTTCATGCAACCACTTCTGTGCTGGATCCTTGCTCTTCTTGGCTAATAAAAGCTAGCAGGGATGGACCAGCCGGCTGGGACAGGGAAGTGATTAATGCTTCTCTGTGAGAGGGGGTGGTCCCTGGCTGCCTGAAAGAGGCAGTAGTGAGACCACTTCTGAAGAGACCCGCCCTGGACCCAGAAAATCTTAATAACTATAGGCCGGTAGCAAATGTTCCATTCCTGGGCAAGGTCCTTGAACGAGCGGTTGTGGGCCAGCTCCAGACACTCTTGGAGCTACAGAGGGCCCTCTGCTCTCTTTCCGCAATCTGCGGAAGCAGGACAGGAGCCGCAAATTGCGGGACAAGAGCTTCCGAACCGCCCGCCATCCCCCCGCTTCACTTACCTTTTTCTCCTCTGTTTTTGCGGTTTGCCATCAATCAAGATGGCGGCCCTAAGGGGCTGTGTGCCTAAGAGGAGAAGGGCCCCCCAAACACCAATCAGCCTAGGGGCCCTCCTCAGCTTAATCTGGCCCTGGGTGTTGAACTTGTGCTTGGAGGCAGTGATAGACTGGATGTGTGCCAATAAATTAAGGTTGAATCCTGAAAAGACAGAGGTGTTCTCATGTCCAGGAGATAGAAAGACCGCCTGTTCTGGATGGCGTTGCTCTTTCCATGAAGCAGCAGGTCCACAGCCTGGGGATATGTCTTGATCCAACACTGTCACTGGAGGTTCAGGTGGCCTCAGTGGCTAGGCATGCATTTTTCCAGCTCCAGCTCACTTGTCAGCTTCAGTCCCCTTTGGACAGAGAAGATCTGGCCACAATGCTCCATGCTGTGGTAACTTCCAGACTGGATTATTGCAATGTGCCCTACATGGGGCTGCCCTTGAAGATGACTTGGAAACTTCAACTGGTCCAAAATGCAGCAGCCAGATTACTGGTGGGGGTTCCTTTTAGAACTCATATAACCTCTGTTATAAAACAGCTGCATTTGTTGCCAGTTTGCTTCCAGGCCCAGTTTAAGGACACTGTAGAGTTTAAAGCCCTAAACTACTTCGGTCACAAATATCTGAAAGACTGTCTCCTATCCTACAGACCCTCTCAGGTAAAGATCAGTAGAGAGGGGCACTTTTGGTAGTTCTGCCACCCTTGAAAGTTCGGGTGGTGGTGGTCCAGGAGAGGCCATTCTCTGTGGCAGCCCCTAAGCTGTGGAACTCCCTCCCCATTGAAGTGAGTCTGGCAACTTCATTGAACAACTTTCAGTGAATGCTGAAAATGTACCTCTTTAACCTGGCCTTCAACACCTGAGATGTATATTTTTTGGACCCACCCCATTTTCTGTGATGTTGTTTAACTTGTTTTTAACTATTTTAATTATGTGTTTTTAAATTGTTGTAACCCGCCCTGGGATGTCTGGGTAAAGGGTGGGTAATAAATTCTATTAATTTAATTTAATATGGTAGAACATAGGTCACCACAACCAGCATGCAACCCCAAACACTTCCTCCTAAGGGAACGCAACCCTCAATCCCAGAAAGGTTGCACAATCCTGGTTTACATAACCAACAAGTTATGTTAACACTACATCCTTTGTAGTGTAGTCGGTGTTTCTCCCACCATTTGCCTTGCTATTGTCCTCATATATACTGTGGTATATATCTGTGAGGCTAATAAACTGTCTCTAGGTGGCACTATCATGCTTATTTCATGACTCCATCATTGGAATGTATGCTGTGAACACACTATTCACCAGTTCAAAGCGTTTCCATTAGCCACATCTGGAGGGGGAATGGGATGATCTGGCGATCACTTGCGAAATCTCTTTGAAGCTGATTTTTTATTAAAAAAAAAAGCACTCAAGCTGCTCCCACCAGATTTTTCAGTAAAAAGAGGTGGGATTTGAGTAGCGCTGTGTGCCCACATTTTCAGAAGAGAGAGGTACAGATGTATTGGAACCAGAAGACCAGTAAGTGTGTTTCTACCCATATATGGGAACCAATGAGACTTCTCTTTCAAGACAGGCTCTTCTTTTATTCCCTGGCAGGGTGGCACAGATCTCTTCAGTTCCCTAACTTTACCATAACAATGGGGGTGGGAGTCGGAAAAGAACAACCATGGAAGAAGACCTTGAGGATAAAAGGACTGCCCCAGTGTGTGGTAGGAGGCGCCTTCAATCTATGGGCTTGAACTCAAATGATGACGGAACATAAGAATAGCCTGCTGGATCAGGCCAATGGCCCATGTAGTCCAGCATCCTGTTTTCACAGTGGCAAACCAGTTGCCATCAATGTGTCTTTCTCTGATTCCCCTCTTTGGATGACAGCCAGGGAAGGAAGGGGTGTTTGGTGGGGCCTCCTTGTTTGAGAGGCGAGTTGGTTTCATATCTATGCTCTAAGTTTTTGTTTTGTTTTGGCATTAATGGGAATGTGGGGGGACAGGCCAGAGTAAAGAAGGTGATCAAAGCTATCTGTTGTTGACAGAAGAGTGGCTCCCTGTGAGCATTGATGAAGAGGGGAGTTTTTGGAACATTTTACTTGATCAAGCTGCTATGAAATATGTGCACTTTTAGCCTGTATAAATCCTTTATACACTTTATAGTATAGATATACTAATTGCTATGTATTTTATAATATATGATCAAGCTGCTAGGAACTGTGTGCCCTATAAATTTTTAGCCTCTATGAGAAATTTTATACACTTCTTCACTTTTGTATCATTTGGTGTAATACTGCCATTCAGTAGTTGCTTGTTATGTTATTGTTGGTATGCAATGGCATTTGAGTGTTTATTATATCGGTCATTAATTAATATGTTTTAATGATTAATAGTTTGTTTTATGATTACTTTAAAATGTTATAATAGTCATATAATCAGATTGTCATGTTTTGAAATGATTTAGTATTTCATCATTATTGTAATGATCTGCATTTTTGTTGTTCTTCTGTTAGCCACTTTGAGCTCAAGTGAATTTATTTAATTCGGTCCAAGACCAGCAGTGCCGCTTTGAGCATGTTTATATGAAAAAGCTGCATACAAATTTAATTAATAATTTCATAAATAATGAAATAAAAGTGGGATACAGATGAGGGGAAAACAAACTCCCGTGACCTGTGTAAACTTTCCCTTACAACCAGGCTGTTAGTTTTAGGACTTGGATGTGAAATTTCTGAGATTCCCCAGTGTCCTCAAGTTCAAAGACATGCTTTTACAGTATGGCACTTGAAAATAAGAGTACACAGATTGTATATTACCATGCAAGAACAATCCCCAACATTTCAAAATAATACAATCCTTTCATTTCCTTTTCTCTTGGCAAGGCCGCTGAGAAGTCCGCAAAGGACAGGGTAAATGAAAGAAAGACTGCAGGCTGCTGAAATTTTTAAAAAAATGAGAAAAAGTTGAAATAACACTTCATATCACAGTTATTTCAGCAATTGTCACCATCAGAGCTATCCCATGCAATGATGGGAACATCTATTAACAGCAGATTGTATTTATATTAGGAGAAAAATCAATTACTATTGAGAACTTCCTAAACTTTTTAAAAAAAACCTCAATATCACGGCTGTGTACTATTTGCTAGTTGCTGTTTCTTACCTCAGTATTTCAGCTTTTGGGGTATTATCTTTTTAAATTCTAAACTGCCTTAGGCCACCTGGCTTAATTATAAGCCGGTTCCAATGCATCTGTACCTCTCTCTTCTGAAAACATGGGCACACAGCACTAGTCAAACCCCACCCCTTTTTACTGGAAAACCTGGTGTGTGTATTTTTTATCAGTATTGATATTATCATTGATATTGATATTATCATATACGTGTATAGTATAAAAGGGTACGGAAGAAGCAACTTTTAAACTAGGAACTCTTATTTTCTTTTGTATCTACTCAAGTCTTCAAAAGAGCCAGAATATCTCTTAAATGACACAGTCATGTTGGCGTGTGTGCATTGTTGCGTGAAACAGCATACATTACGTTGGAGTTAAGTTGAGCAAGAAACTTCTTCAGAGCATTTAAATCATGTTAAGAGTCTTTATTAAGACATTAAGGCTTTTCAGCAGTTTCCCCCCCCTCTAGCTCTACAGCACATCTCTCTCCAAAAGCAAAAGTAAGGACAGCCTCTCAGTTCAGAGGCATGGTGCAGAAGGACACAACTCACAGACTCTGTTAGAACTTTCCCAGTCTATATCTTGATGGTTACTATAACAACGGCCTTCACTGTCTGTTCCCAGACTGGCAAAGACATAACTCCTCTTAACTTTCTAAACTTTCAGACTTGATGGAAAACTACTAGGCCTCATGCCAACAAGCCCCCCTTTTTCTCATCATGTCTGTCAATTACAAAGAAATCTCCACAATACATCTCCACAATACATAGTCATACAGTAATACATTTCTACAATACCTCTTGCAATACATTTCAGTACATTGCATCATACATTTTCAGTTCAGTACAGTTCAAAATTACATCTCAGTACAGTTCAAAACTTTATTCACTCAAACTTTGGTTCAACATATGTCAAATAAAGTGTCTCAGGATCCATGTCTACAACTTTATTCATTCCAGGACTTGTTATTAATCCCACAGTAAATCTTTCAGGCGGTTTGCCTAAATTTGCTCTCATAGAGCGTCTTAAAGGAACCAGGGCTTCGGCTCTCTCTGCCCCCCCATTTGTGCTTGTGCTTGGCACAACCTGCGCAGGAGCTTCCATTTCCTCAGCTTTTCGTTTCTTCGATCTGCGTTTCCCACAAATGAGCTCAGTTAAAGAATCTCTGAGAGGTATTTGTGTGCCTTCCACTTTAATGCCTTGATCTGGCTTAAATGTCTGTGATTGTGTTCGTGTTTGTGTGCCACCTGTTTCTGTAAGAATGACTGTCTGCCTTTGATCCCAAGGCTTCTCTGAGACTTTAATACTTCTGCTCAGAATTAACTGCTGTGTTTCTGGACACCAAACTCTGTAATATGCATTCTGAAATCCCAAAACAAAACCTTGCTGTGCTCTGGGCGCAAGCTTGCCCCTCCTTTTTCCCTGTGGAATGTGGATCCAGCACCTTGCCCCGAATTTTTGAATGTGTTCTATCTTAGGCTTTCTGCCAGTAAGTTTCTCATAAGGAGACATTCCAATAGCACTGTGTAACACCCTGTTGTGCATGTAATTCGCATAAAGAATTGCTTCTGCCCAAAAAGAATTCCCTAAACTGCAATCCATCAGCATGGCTCTCATTGTTTCCCCAAGCACCCTATTTTTTCTCTCAGCAGTTCCATTGGAAAACGGGCTAAATGGAGCAGTGAAATTCTGGTTTATTCCCTTACTCTCAAGAAAGTCACTCAATGCTTTACTCGTAAATTCCCCTCCCTGGTCCGAGAGTATAGCCCCCACTGTGGTGCCATGTTGAGTTTCAATTCTCTTAATGAACGGTTTCAGCTTCTGCTCAGCTTCACTTTTATGCTTTAACAGAAAAACATGACAAAATCTTGAAGAATCATCTACCAGTACCATGAAGAATTTCGCACCTCCTCGTGAAGCATTTATTGGCCCTGCTAAATCAACATGAACTAGCTGGTAGGGAGCTGTTGTGGTTCTCTCAGCCTCCCGGTTTATTGGTGCAATAGTCATTTTAGCTTGATTACAAGAATCACAATCCATTATCTGTCCACAGTCTCTTAAACGCATGTTTTCACTGTGCAAAGGGGTTTTCTTTATCGTGTCAAGGTTTGCATGCCCCAGCCTTTGATGCCATTCATGGACGCAGCCCTGATGTACCTGTGCCTCAGCATTTAACACAGCACACCCTGCTTGACTGCTCTTTATTACAAACTGTGAATCGTTAAGGCTTCCCTGCATGCACACTTTATCTCCCCTCATTATAAAACATTGGTCTTTGTGGAACAAAATTGAATAATTACAACTCACCAGTTTGCTCACTGACAAAATATTATGAGCCAATTCAGGAACAAATAAACAATCTGACAGTATCCCAAGCTTGTCAAATTTCACCAGACCACGAGCTTTTACGGATTTCCATGATCCATCAGCAAGTAAAACAAAGTCCTGCTCATCTGTAGACGTGTAAAACAGACTCCTGTCTTTGATTAATATATGGCTTGCTCCGCTGTCAAGCAGCCAGTTAATAGGTCGTAAATCTTGAGAGTTCTGTTTACAAACAAAGTTCACACTTCCCTGCTTCAAGCCTCCGTCCCTGGAGTTGCGCTTGATTGCACAGTTTTTACGGAGATGCCCACGAGCCCCACAGGAAAAACAAGACTTCAGCCGCTGCCGCTCCCGCTTGTTTTCCTGTCTGCTTTCAACAGCCTGCTCCGGTTCGGCATTTTTCTCCTCCTTGCTTCTGACAGCCTCCATCAGCTCGGCTCTCTGCGCCTTCTGCCTCTGCTGCCAGTCCTGGGACAAATCCTGCAACGCGTCCCACATCTGTTTAGCCGATGGCTCATCTCTCACACACATCAGTTGAGAATCCGATAGAGCCAAGATTATAAACGCCTGCACCCTCTGGTCTCGACGCTTCCAGGCCGCGGTCGGTACCGCCGGGGGTTTTTCTTTAATCACATCCCATAAATCCTCTGTTATCAGCAAAGCCCGCATCCTCGGCTTCCAGCTGCCATAATTCTTTTCATTAAGCCGTTCCATCGGCAAGCCTCCCCCAGACAGGTTTACAGCCATGTTGCTCACCTCTGTCTGGTTCAATCAATCAAGCTGCCCTATCTGGAACTCCGTCTGCCGTTCAGACCAGCAACTTACTCCCGTGTAATGCGCTGTGGATCTGGGCCCTGAACCCCTGTTGGCGTGTGTGCGTTGTTGCATGAAACAGCATACATTACGTTGGAGTTAGGTTGAGCAAGAAACTTCTTCAGAGCATTTAAATCATGTTAAGAGTCTTTATTAAGACATTAAGGCTTTTCAGCAGTTCCCCCCCCCCCTCTAGCTCTACAGCACATCTCTCTCCAAAAGCAAAAGTAAAGACAGCCTCTCAGTTCAGAGCCATGGTGCAGAAGGACACAACTCACAGACTCTGTTAGAACTTTCCCAGTCTATATCTTGATGGTTACCATAACAACGGCCTTCACTGTCCGTTCCCAGACTGGCAAAGACATAACTCCTCTTAACTTTCTAAACTTTCAGACTTGATGGAAAACTACTAGGCCTCATGCCAACAGTCATGGATTCAAAAATGTTAAGGCTAAATTTTCATGGGACGACTTATTGTGTCAAAGTCTGTGTCTGTGTTGGAATTGCTTTTAATACGTTTTTAAATCTTTTTTTTAAAACAATATGTTTTTTAACTTTTTTTTAAGATGTCTTCAAAGCTTTTTTAAAGAATGTTTTTAAAGTTGTTTTGTTTTAATGTATTTTAAAGTCTGTTTTTATGATGTTTTAAAGTGTTTTTAGTGCTTTTGTTTGCTGCCCTGGGCTCCTGCTGGGAGGAAGGGCGGGATATAAATCAAATAAATAAATAAATAAATAAATAAATAAATGTGGATAATGTTGTTATTGCTATCTGATATAGCGTTTATCATATACTAAGCACCCTATACAGATTTTTTTTTAAAAAAAATACGACTCACTGGCTTATAATATATGTGTTTGAGATGGAATCTATGGATAATAGGTTATATCCATCTTAGAATAGATCCACTGAAATAAATGTAATTAAATAACTGAAATCCATTGTTTTCAATTGGTCTGCTCTGAGTATGACTTATTTGGCTACAACCCAATGTACGGCACAAGATGCTCTCAGCTTCAATGAGTTGATTCTAATGGAATCTACAGAAGCTATGCATAAAAATCTGTGTGTAATCAGGGCCGTTATTCAGCATTCCAACTGCACCGAGTGAGCCCACTTGCAAACAACTTCCACATGTGTGAGCATTTATTCTATTTATCTGTTTTATCGGCCTCTGTTTTTATGCTTTTCATATTTAATACTTCATATTTTTTCTGCAGTTAGCCTCCTTGAGCACCATTTAGTGGAAAGGCAGGATACAATTTTAACAACTAAATAAAACATTCAGACCTTTGGATCAATGCATGGAAGTCCAACATATGGAGTAGAGATGAATGGATGGCATGCTGCTATATCACAGTAAACCTTGCTGAGCTCAGACTCCTACACATTATTGAAAAAAAGTTCCCATAATTGGGATCAGTCCAAATATAAAATGATGTCAGATTAGTGAAGATCATGGTACAGCTCCAACTAAAGGGGCCAAATGGAAAGGAAGAAGCAGAGACTGAAGTTCCTTGCCCTATATTAAATATTATCAGAAAGAATAAGCTGTTTCTCATTATTGGTGCTTTCACAACTGTCTGCACTCCTGTTTTCCATTCTCTACAGCAGTGGTAGCCAACAGGGCACTTCAGATATTGTTTGACTTCTACTCCCTTTGGTTCTAGTCAACATGGCCAACGGCCAGGGTTGATGGGAATTGGAGTCCAACAACAACTGGAGGGCCCCATGACAGCTACTGCTCTACAGCATGTATATTATTTGACTCTTTGCTAGAAAATGTACACAGAAACCAATTTATATCGGTTGTGGAATAATGGTTGCATATTTATTTCTTACTTGTATCTTGTATACCACGATGTTTCAGTCAACAGATTTACAGAGCTGAAGAGGCTTCTACTATGAAGTTTAACTTATTTGCACACATTGTTTAACTAACCTGAAATGCTGTGATTTGACACTGCAAGTTTGCCTTTAGCTATGTACTGTCATCGTTTTTTGGTACTAAGCAGTGACAAAGGTGAAACTGCTGGAGTTTTTCTGTAAAAAACAAAAAACAAATCCTCCCATAATATTCCTGCAACCCTGGGATAAAGTGGAGAATACAACAGAGTACTGTTACTCAACGTTTAAGTATCTTACATTCCTTTTCTGAAGAACTCATTTCTAATAGTTCAATAACTACAAGAACTTTGAGCTTAAATCCAAGTACAAGAAGCTAAACAGAAAAAATGCAAACATTTCTTCACAGCAGATGTATTAGAGAAAAGGAAAGCCACTGACTGTTTTCCATTGTCTGGTCCAGCAGAAGGACAATAAACTAGAAGGTAGAGACATTCCAGTCAGGGAAGCTCCACTTCCTTCAAATGCCTGCAGTGTTAGGGAGTCTAGATGGTAAGTCTCTTCCCGGCGTTGGGCTGGAATTATGAGGAGGCTTTTTACTTACAGCTGGTATAGCACAGTGGGGAGGAGAGCCTGGCTGGGAGTCCAGAGTCTGTGAGTTCAAATCCCCACTTGTGTCTCCTGGGTATCAAGGGCCAGCTAAAGATCACCCCCACAGTGAGTGACTCAGGGGTTACGTGCTGCTGGACTACAGCGCCCATCATCCCTGACCATGAGCTGTGTTGGCTGAGACTGATGGGAGCTGTAGTTCAGCAGCATCTGGAGAGCCACAGAGTGGCTACCCCTGCTCTAATCGCTGCACTGCACCCAGGGCAGAACCTACAACAAAGAAATTGAAATCTCCCTTCACTAGTCAAATATCTTCTTGGAGATACACACACACACACACACACACAAAGGGAATTCCCTTGAATAGTGTGAACTTTCTAGAAGATGTGTGAACTTTAGAAAATCGCCTCTTTTTTGCAAAGTGAAGTCTTTGAAGAGTTACTTACCCTTTTTATTTATAAACAGCAAGATAACAAAAAAGTGACATGACATATACTTTTTAAGCACCTCAAATGTTGCCTGTAATTGACTTTTTTTTTCCTTTGGAAATTTGCTTCCAGCTTTGGTTCACGGGAGTCAAGATATTAATCACTGGACTAAGGAGAAGGAGAAGGAAAAAATCTCTGTGATTGGGCATAATCTAATGGATGATTAGATCTGATTTTTGAGTGAACTCTGAAATGATTGTTCAGTGACATTTTAAAGCCGAGATAACTTCATCGCATACATCCACCTTAATTGGTGATTACATAATGTTCAGTTGGCTGTCAGATTTAAATCCTTTCTCTTTTTTAGAATCATAGAATCATATTGTAGTAGAGTTGGAAGGGGCCTATAAGGCCATCAAGTCCACCCCCCTGCTCAATGCAGGAATCCAAATCAAAGCATTCCTGGAAGATGGCTGTCCAGCTGCCTCTTGTATGCCTCCAGTGTCAGAGAGCCCACTACCTCTCTAGGTAATTGATTCCATTGTTGTATGGCTCTAACAGTTAGGCAGTTTTTCCTGATGTCCAGTTGAAGTCTGGCTTCCTGCAACTTGAGCCCATTATTCTGTGTCCTGCAGTCTGGGATGACAGAGAAGAGATCCCGGCCCTCCTCTATGTGACAACCTTTCATGTACTTGAAGAGTGCTATCATATCTCCCCTCAGTCTTCTCTTCTCCAGGCTAAACATGCCCAGTTCTTTCAGTCTCTCCTCATAGGGCTTGGTTTCCAGTCCCCTGATCATCCTCGTTGCCCTCCTCTGAACCTGTTCCAGTTTGTCTGCATCCTTCTTGAAGTGCGGAGACCAGAACTGGATGCAGTATTCAAGATAAGGCCTAACCAGTGCTGAATAGAGGGGAACACGATTTGGAAACTATACTTCTGTTAATGCAACCTAATATAGCATTTGCCTTTTTTGCAGCCACATCACACTGTTGGCTCATATTCAGCTTGTGATCAATGACAATTCCAAGATCCTTCTCACATGTCGTATTGCTGAACCAAGTCTCCCCCATCTTATAAATGTGCATTTGGTTTCTTTTTCCGAAGTGTAGAACTTTGCATTTATCCCTGTTGAATTTCATTCTGTTGTTTTCAGCCCAATGCTCCAGCCTATCAAGGTCCCTTTGAAATTTGTTTCTGTCTTCCACGGTATTAGCTCTGCCCCCCAATTTTGTATCATCTGCAAATTTGATAATCATGCTCTGTGCCTCCTCAACCAAGTCATTAATAAAAATGTTGAAGAGCACTGGGCCCAGGACCGAGCCCTGTGGTACCCCACTCGTTACTTCTGCCCAGGCTGTTGGTAGGCTTGATGAGTGATGGCAACCCTTCCGTCACATGTCTAATCTGTCCTTCTGGCAGACAGCATACCTGGCGAGTCCATGGATCTTCTCTGCATACTTGGGTTTCGATCCCATGCAGTAGTCTCCCACTACTAGTACTCTTCTCTTCTTGTTGTGGGGTGAGGTTTCATTGGCCCTGCATGATTGAGCTTCAGCCTTTTGCTTGTTGTCGCACAAGGTCTCCTGTAATTCTTCCACCACAGGCTGTCCTCCAGTCTCATCCTCGAGTGGTTGAAAACGGTTCCATAGCTCCACTGGTGAAGGGTGTCTTCTAGCTCTTCTGCTCCTGTCACCCTTTCCCACCGAGTTTCCTCCACTTTGTTGTTCCTCTCCAAAACAGTCTCCTCTTCTGCTACCACATGCTGTTGCTCTTCCACCTCCACTTCTCTTTACTGGTGTTGTTCCAGCATTCTGTCTAAGAACTCTTCATCTTATCTTATAGTCCTCAGTGTGGCCAGCCACCGTTCCAGGCCTCTCACTTTTTCTTACTTCCAGTTCCCCTTTTTGTTAAAATGGGGAGAGAGTAAGCTCAAAACATAGCTTCTGTTTTGTTTCTACACTTTCTTTGTATGTTTACTCAACATGCTTTTGAATAGCTGCATAGTCCTGTTGTTGGACTACATGACTGGATCCAGTTCCCCACCCCTGGACTACAGCTATGATTAACCCAAGCCAGCATGACCAGTGGTTAGGGATTATGGGAGTTGTAGCCAACAGCATCTGGAGGGCCACATATTTTCTGTTCCTGATTTAGTTCATACATACAAAAGAAAATGAGTGTTAGAAATGGATCTCATTATCAAAACTCACAGAATCAACTCTAAGAGTGATGTCCAGTGTTAGTCATGCTCAGAACAGACCCATGAAATTGATGGACTTAAGTAACCTATCTCCATTAATATCAGTGGATCTACTATGAGTATGACTGAGTTGGCTATCACCCTAAATGCTGTTGAAACCTACATATTATATAACCTTGGGAGCCTTGGGTGGGGGGCACTAAATACACTCATATTAATGCTTTTCCTGAACCAATTTTAAGCTGCAAGCCTATACACACTTACCCAGGAGTAACTCCCATTGAACTCAATGGAGCTTACTTCTGAGTAGACATATATAGGATTGTGTTGTTCTTCATGCACAACTGGTGGTGCCAGATGGGCATACAAATCCCTATTTGCAGAAAAAGGTACAATGTGGGCAGGATGAGGAATGTAATGTAGATATTATTTACGTTTAATAGTTCTCCGGCAATCTATGTAGTGCTTTAAGAAGCATTATAATAAAAAACACGTCCCTACTTAAAAAAAAAACTAATTTGGATCCAGATGCATATACATATCAGCTGCATGCACAGAATCCTTCCATCTCCCTTGCTGGGCCATGGCAAGTACAGTGTGAACCCCTATTTAGAATTATTGTGTTTGTCTATATGAGTATTCTTTTAGTGAGATTCTAAAGCCAATTTCCAATGCACCTTACAAGAGCTTTGGCACATACATATGAAATATTTAGTGTAATACAGGTTTTGAAAAGGTTAAGCAATGCTTTATACCTTTTAATTAACTAGCATGTGGCAGAGTGAACCATCCTTTCATTCTTTCCTTTTTAATCTATCTCTCTCCCTCTCTCTGTGTTTTTTAAAAAGGTAGCTTGTCAATTTGGTGTAAGTTCTTCTAAAGCAGTTCTTCCAAAGCAAAGAATCATTTGATTTTGACAGTCAAGCAAATACTGTATATGTTTAAGCTATCATCATTATTGAGTTTGCTTTTGATTTAATTAAGTCATATTTTGAAATATGTATTTCTCACTAAAGCTGCTCCCATGTCAACAACTATTATCCCAACTACATTGCCACATCAGAACATATGATATGGATCAACACCCACTCACAGTATACCACAAGCACTATATAAACCCCACACAGGAGTTCTTAATTCAGATGACAGGGCACACAATATGGAGCTTTATCTCTTGAGCTTCTTGATGTGCACACTTGGAATTCACAAGAAGGAACTGCAAGATGGGTTTTGAAAAACTTCAAGATGAGTTTTTCCCTTTCAGGATCTCTTTCGTCCTTGATGCTGTTCAATAAAGGCTATGACTTTGCTACTTGCAATGTTTGTTGCTAGGGAGTAGAAAATAGGACCTCTTTCCACTCTGATACGATCTGGCTTCAGCTGGTCTCAAGATGAGACGGGGGGGGGGGTAAGAAACTTAATGGGATCAGGAACAGTGCCCTTTCCACTGTCTGACCATTCAGGTTTCTTTGACTGTGGTAAGAGGTAAGCCTCTTAGGATGGGTGCTGCCACCAGGTGTATGAGGCAATCAATTGGTGGGGGAAGAAGGAAGCATCAGAAGGGGAAAGGGTCCTGAGTCCTGATGTGCTGCCACCAAGCAAGCCTGGCCTACAGGTAAGATAATAGGGGTGGTGTGAGTGGATTGTTCATGTGTGTTGCCAGAGACAAAGGTAAAACCAAATGACTGTTTGGCCCATGAAGATGCCAGCTGACTGGTCCATGCAGCACTTCTGCTGATTGGCTCAGGTGTGCCCGAGTGTGTGTGTGTGCACTTTCCCACCTTTATCTAGTGTAGGTGGCACTTTATATTCAGCCCTCAGGGATCTAATGTGAAGTGTTCACCCTGGTTAGAGCTCACCTAGTTAGAGTTCCTCCCACAGCCCCTGTGCTTCTTGCATCCATGAATGGATCTTGGACAAGAGGGAAGACAAGTGCTCCTTTTTTATGGGTTAGGTTCCAACTCCAGTCTCCTACCTCCCAACCCCAATCCCTGATGCATCTGTCAGAGTTTTATAGGAATGGGCAAACCCAATTTCAGTTTTCCCAGTTTCTTATTTTTCCAGTTTTAAGTTTCGTTCTCCATATTTCTACATCTGTTTGCAATTTTCATCTTTAAAAAATCCTGATGAAAATTAACCAGCATTTTAGTGCAGATTTTTCCTAATATACATATTTTGTATGCAATTTTTATTGTTACACATTTTTGCAAATCAATTTTGTGTAATATAATGCATTTTTGTATGTTATGTTTTTACTAATATATGCGTTTTTATGTATATTTTACCGTATATCATACATGTTTGCCCACATTAAATGGCTGGAGAACTACATTGAAAAATTCAGAGAAGTGCAAATTTCAGAAGATGGCTGTTTTGGTTTGTGTATTGTTTTGGAAAGTATAAAATAGAGTGGTTTGCCTTTTAATATGAACCGAATAGAATTTGTCCCCTATCTTTAGTGTATTGTGTGTCCTGGCCCCTTCCTTTAAATCCTTGATATAAGAGCCTTTCCCTCCCTAGGTGGGCCTTCAAATCTTGTCACAAGGGGGATGTTTGATCTCTGCGGGGGTCCCCTGCCCAGGCAGCTGTGTGTGTTGTGTACATAATACTTTCTTTAAAATTACTACACCAACATTCAACTTTGCATCTCTTCAGATATCGATCCATTTAATTCCTCCTTCACACCTCTGTAGAAACTTGCCATCCAATGGAATGTATATGCTAAATGTTATTTTGATGACTTATTAATCACAATCCTATGTTAAACCTCAGGGGAAATGGTTTACTGATGGGATGGAGACAGTACAAGCAAACAACACAGTATTAAAATAACTGCTATAAATCTACAGCTTTTCAGACTCTAGTTCTGAAATGTGTTGCTATATATTTAGCACAGTAACTCCAGTGGAATCTCATAGGCATATTCACTCACTAAATCATGTCAGTTTAGGAGCCATTGTTTTAGAGGAAATAATGACATGTAGTGGCAAAAAGTCCCCAGGTACTGTAGCTGAACTGCTGCCTGCCACTATTGTCACAGCTCTGAAAAATGTCCTAGTATAAAATGAAGTGTGGAAGCACTAACAGTTTAGAAATTGCCACAACACACACACATCATTTACCGTTCTATCGTATACATTTCTACACAAATCTAAGCCCTGTTGTGTTTAATTGTGCTTACACCCAATTATAGTGTTGCAGCCTTATGCTTCTTTCAATCCAGGTGGAGTCACTTCTTTACCAACCTGAGATTCTGTGGGGCCTCACTCATGTCCCAGCCAGCCCAAATGAATTAAGCAGGAAACAAAAATATGAAGCCGTATGAGCTTGCCCATGATCTATCATCCTCTTCAGGAGCCCAATTCTAGGTGCCCCCACCTTCAAAGGCCAGGGAGGTGGCAACAATTGGCAACAATGTCTAGTGACATACTGGTTATACAATACCATTCTCCAGAGACAAGCAGGTCAATTGCTCTATTGATTTCCAGCAAAGGTCCAAACAGTTTATTATCTAAAACTTAATTGACAGATATGTATTTTCTGTTTTTGCTTGGGGTGTTGTTTTTCAAAGGTCTCTTCTATTCATAAGGAATTTTGTTTAATGCATAGGTTATTGGTATTTTGTGTTGGTTTCATTGAGAACCTGGAGCTGAAATGCATGATAAAAAGAGTTTAAAATAAATATGAAAGTATATAATGTTGATGCCATCTTCTGTAAAAATATGTGAGAGATCAAAATGTAATTGAGGACCAAACTAGATGTATGCTTAATATGCAGCGGGCAGCAATACAACTTGGTTTTCCTTAATTATTTACAGGCAGGGCAGGGGAGCTTAAGTCTCACTGTGATGGCAGCGCACAGAAAGCAAAAGTATGTCTTTACTCCCCCACTGAAGTCCCCTCTGCACTATAAATTTCAAGCAGTATCATAACACTTTAAGCAGTCCCCCAAAGAAACCTGGAAACTGTAGTTTGGAAAGGGAGCTGAGAGTTGTTAGGAGATCCCTATTCCACTCACAGAGCTGCAATTTCCAGAATTCCCTGGGAAGAGGGATGGTGATACCACTCTACAAATTGAACTCTGTGAGGGGAATAAGGATCTCCTAACAACTCTCAGCAACTTTAACAAATTACAGTTCCCAGGATTCTGGGGGATGCCATGACTGTTTAAAGTGGTGTGATATTGCTTGAAATGTATAGTGCAGCTGGGGACTGAGATTGGAAGGGATCTCTCCCCCCCACAGTGTGACTAAGAGCTTTATGGGGGAAAGTAATGGGGATATTTCTAAGGCTCCAAGCTGTGCAGGGGGTGGTGCATGATCCAATCACAATGGGGGAGTGAAGAAATAAGTATCACCTCCCCTTGCACTGTCTTCACAGTAAGATTTGGGCTCCTCTGTGCCAGTAAAATCAAGATATATTGCTTGGACTCCAATTAATTAGATTAGCATATTTATTTTAATTCAGAAGGGTTTCGTTGCAGAACTCTACAGGGAGCTAATAAGCATTATTAGCATTATTAGCAGCGGCCAGACTACTGACGCGGACCAGAAGGTCTGCTCATATAACACCCGTTCTAGCCCGTCTGCACTGGCTTCCTATTTGTTTCCAGGCTAAATTCAAAGTGCTGGTTCTGACCTATAAAGCCCTACACGGCATGGGACCGCAATACCTGGTGGAACGCCTCTCCCAATACGAACCTACCTGTACACTGCGCTCGACATCTAAGGCCCTCCTCCGAGTGCCATCCCATCGAGAAGCTCGGAGGGTGGTGACCAGAACTAGGGCCTTCTCGGTGGTGCCCCCCGAATTGTGGAATAGTCTCCCCAATGAGGTACGCCTGGCGCCGACGCTGCTATCTTTTCGGCGCCAGGTGAAAACCTTTTTATACTCCCAGGCATTTTAAAATGTATCTTAATAATTGTTTTTATCGTGTATTTTAAACAGTATCTTATTATTGTTATATTTTGATGTTGCTTGGTTGTTGTTGTTTGTTGTTTTGACTTTTGATTCTGTATTTATATATTTTGCTTGTTTTATCTTTTATGTACACCGCCCAGAGAGCCTTTTTGGCTTAGGGCGGTATATAAATTAAATTAAATAAAATAAAAATAAATAGATAAATACTACAGGGCCTCTATCAAGGTTGAAAATGTTAAGGGAACAGGACCTTGGAGTTCAGTTTGAAGACAGTAAGTGGTCAAATTTATGGTTTAAAAAAACATAAATATGTATGTTTTTGTTAGAGAAGCCACACTCAAACCCTCTCGTTGATGGTACAGGACCTTGATCCAGCTTTCAAACATTACTTATCTCCAGAATGTTGGAGATGATATGGAGCCCATAGTACCTTTTTTCATCCATGGTGGGAATACTCCCGTATAAAACCTTTTTGGACTGTTTTTGAAGAAATATCTAAAATTATGCATGCTTACATTCAGGTGTTACCTCAATTGGCCCCCCTTCCAATTTTTTATGATTGTAACTCTGATATTGTATTTAAAGATCTTGTAATTTTTTTTGTTTGTTGCTTGTCTTTTAATTGTTGAAATATGGGAAACTTTGGATAAATTGAATATTTCCCTTTGGTATAAGAATACCTGGAACATTGCCTTGTTGGGAAAAATTACACTTTCTTTATAATCGATTCAAGGCACAACTAAACTGGATGTATTTCATGTGGTATGGTGGGACTTTATTTTGTCTACCTCTGATTATCAAATGCAGCAGCACCTGTCACCAGCCTTTCAAGAAATCTGGGACTCATAATTTGCTTTTGGACTGTTTGTCATGTCATTTTATGTCAGCATCCATCCCTGTTTTTATTTTGCTTATTTAAGAAATAAATATTAATTATTATTATTTTTAAAAAATCATACAGCATCTAGCACAGCTCTATTTACTATATCTATCTGTTGTAAGAGAATTGCCCTGGCAACCAATTGGCTACCAAACCAAACTTAAGCCCTAAACAACTGGGGATTTAGATATCTGAAGGAGCTTCTCTTCCTCAACCAATCTGCCCATATATTAGAATGAGCAGGTGTAGCCCACTGAGTTGTCTCATATCCAAGGGGCAGCACCTATATTTTGGAACTCTCTGCCCATTGATATTAAGCAGATACCTTCACAGTACTCTTTTCGGCACCTGTCAAAAACTATTTTGTTCAAGAATGCCTACCCAGTTATGTAAATTTGACAGGTATTTTAATATGTAATGTTATTTGAAAATAAATATCTTGAAAACTGATTTTATTTACTTTTTGATTTTTTAAAGGTTAACTTGTTTTTAATATCTGAGTTTATAATTTTAATGTATATCTTTTATGTAAACCGCTTAGAGGTTTTGATGATTAGGTGGTATATACATTCTATTAAATAAATAAAATAAACAAATAAATCTGTTATGCAGCAACCAGGGAGAGGGCTTATTCTGCAACGGCACCCCGCATCATGGAATGCCCTTCCGCTTGATACATGACTAGTGCTGACTCTGAAGAGTTGTTGGTGCCGATTGAAAGCTCTTCTATTCCAGCAGGCTTTTCTGCAGTCTTAATGACCTTGGCTTGGGTTTTGACCATTACTGCTGCCAACTGATTCTTTGCAGATTTTGTCTTCTCTTCATATTTGTATTTGTGTTTTTTCTGAGTGTAGTTTCTGGTTTAAATTTTTTACTGTACCCCACCCATGCAGTGTGTTGTAATGAAAAATGGGTTAAAAATATTTTAACTAAAATCAATAATAAATAGTTGTCTGCTATGTATTTAAATGCAGGTCCAGTTTGGCCCTAAGTGCCTCATTTCAGTGGAATATCTATTTCCACACCTTCGCTATTGCCTGGAAAAATCACTAAAGGAGCGTAGGGAGGGAGGGAATGCACCACTCTTTCTGCAATTAAAGAATATGAATTTATAGAAATCAGAAAATTGCTGAGGTATTAAATAAGAACTTTGATATATTCACAGGAGGGCCTGCAGAAAACCTGTCTTCAATATTTAATTATGCATTCGGCTTCCAGCTGACTGCTTCAGTGACGGACTCTTATTATAGAAATGAAATTTAGATTAACTTGGCACCAAAACCAGATGGATATCACTTTGGGGTTTCAGTGACAGAGGGGTGGAGATGGAAAATGCAAAGAACCATTTGCAAATAAAGATGCTCATTTAACTAGTTAACATCCTTAAGAGGTCACAGTGTACATATAAATGAAGAGGCCGCTTCACTCACTCAGATCTTTAATGAAGAAGTGTTGTCCCTGGATGCTTCTAGTCCTGTCATGCAATGCCTCTTTACCTCATTCAGAATTTCACTACATGCTCCTTTCCACCTGGACAATGGAATTACTGGAAGCCTAGAAGTTAAAATGGAATACAGTTGAAGGCCAACTCACCCTAAATATTGAGATATATTTGCACCAGTTCCAGGATGAGGATGATGGTGATGATATTGATGGTGATTTCTTTGATTTTTTTACCTATCCTTCACCATAAGATCCCAGGGCAAGTTACAACAATATAAAATAGATTGTGGTATTCAACTAAAATGTTGTGCTAATGCTAGTGCAAGAGGATTCTCCCCTCTCCTCCCCTCATGTGGGCCTTTCACTGTACCCAAATCTGCTCTAGAGGGTTGGGGAAAAACCTAGAACAGATTTAGTTGGTTGGGGTGGGAGAGGGGGAGATCATTTTGTTGCACAAGGAGAAATCCTTATGCTGACAGAAAAATCTGCTTAGAGCTATGTTGAGTACAACCCACAATATTAAAGTCAGTTAAACCTAAGTAATGCTGGTACTGTCCTCCAGGTTAAGGCCATGTGGTGTCAATGTGTCCGGAGAATATATCCAAAAGTTCTCCCTCTCAGTCAGTGCTGCTGGATATGTTGACATCTCTATTTCTGTTATAGAAAAGTCCAACAGACTGTGGCCCTCAGTATTGAAATGTTTTGCAACTGGTTGCTCCACTTTTTTGTCAAGATTGCTGATTTGTGGTTTCTGAAACATGTGTGTAAGTCAGTTGTAGTTTTTCCTACATACTGAATATGACAGCCTGTTTTTTTACATAAATTATATTGCAGAACCTGCAGGTGATGTTCTGTTTGATGTAGTATGTTCTGCCTGTCCTGGTGCTTTTGAAAGTAGCTGTCACCCTGAGGTACACACAGGTGACACAGAGTTTGGCTTGACAAGGATGAGACCCAGGATTGCTGATAGATGGCTTCAGTACAGCTCTCACTAACAATCTGTGTAAATTAGGAGGCTGGCGAAATGCTACAACAGGAAGCTTGTTCATGGCTCTAGCAAGATGTTCAGAGTTTGCTAGCAATGGGTAGCTCTCCCTCATTGCTTGGTGATAGTTAGGAGATAGTGGATGGAAATCTACCACAAATGGAATCAGTTCTTTGTTCTTTGACATCTCATTATGATGGAGGAGGTTTTCTCTGGACAGAATGGAGGCTCGGCGGATGTTGCAATCAATAATATGTTCAGGATATCCTCTTAGAAGAAGGTGTTCTTTAAGTTCAATGATCCCTCTCTGATATTTATACTCATTGTTGCAAATAAGTTTGATTCTCAGATCTAAGCTATACACAATGTTTTTCTTTATATGCTTTGGATGGCAAGATTTCCAGTTAAGATAGGTGTGGGCATCAGTAGGTTTGCTGTAGAGATCAGTAGCTATTTTGTTGTCTTCGATGGTGAGATGGACATCAAGAAAAGGGATGTGTGGATTATCATTTGTACTAATAAATGTAAACTTAATGGATGGATAGAGTTGACGTAATTTTTAAATTGTTCTAAACTCTCTTTACCATTTGTCTGGATTATAAAGATGTCATCAATGTATCGCCACCAAATAAGTGGTTTGTTAATGGCCTTTTTGTATATATCAGATACAGGCCTGGTGCCAGCAGCCAGGTCAGACACTGGCCGAGTGCCCCTGGGGCCCTTCGTTAGGTTGGGAGGGTGAAGCTCCCTGCTCTGCAATCCATGCCAGCATTGAGTTGCAGGACCCTAGTGACCTGACGCTGCTATGGATCATGGAGCAGGAACTAGTTTGAACTTTTTTAGCTATATGTGTGTATGGTTTTAATATTGGAAATAGTTTAATCTTATTTTAATGTAGACTTTGTATGTTTTTAATTATATGTATTTTTATCTGGAAGCCGCCATGAGTTCCAGTTTTGGAAAAATGGCGGGGTATAAATAAAGATAATAATAATAATAATAACTCTACCCTCCAAAGAAATACCCCCTTGCAGGCAGTGTGGGCTTAAATAGGCCCCACCAACCTCCCGTGTTGCCACATCAGTGCACACTGCACACATGTTTACCATCACCCAAGATGGCGACAGGAGGTCCGTAAGGATCTGATGCTCCCATTGTCACTTTGGGTGATCGTAGGCATGTGTGCACAGTGTGCTAGCGCATTGATGTGGTGACACAGGTGGTAAGTGGGGTGGGTCTATTTAAGCCTGCACCACCTGCATCAGGAGGAGGTGTTGGGGAGCATGATATGAGCCCAGGGCAATCTGCTCAGGTGTCAAAGGGTAATTAGCCATTATGAGTGAGAAAAACAGCTATGTGCAACAGTCCTCAAAGTAGAGTCATTCTGCTGTCTGGACACATATTCAGGTCCGAGTATGGATTTTACTGAATTATTCCACCATATTGATGGAGGGGTACCTTGCAGATACAGTGCTGAAGCTCCCCTGCACTGGTCTGTAGATGTTCCTGTCTCTGTGGCTGCTACAAATTCTGGCAAGTTCTACAACCTTTTGACATTAAATTTTGCAAAATGCAGAATGGGCTTCACAGTGTTGGAGAGTGTGCTCAGATTGTACTGATGGCCCAACATGTCTAACCATTCCACAGCAGGACAAGGGCCTTAATAGAACTGCCAGCTCTGTCCTCAGAAAATCCTGCAGAGCATTCAGGAATCCATTGAATTCCATAAGTCACCAGGGACAGAACACCCTAATGGGTCCTCCGCTCTGCAGGTGGAACTGTTGCCATAAGATGAAAAGCTATAGCCGTTTTCCAAAGCTGCATGCTTAAGCACTTTGTTGGCTATATGTTTATATGTATTGTTCACTGTGCTGATTTCTTTTGATGAAAGGCAGTTCATAAATATCCTAATAAATAAAAAACAATGTAGGTACTTCCAAATCTCTGAAAGCTAGAAAGAAATATGCCATTTAATATGTTAAGTATTAGGTGCCAACATGGAATCAATTACTAAATACTATTACAATCAGAGCTTGGAAGTAATTAGTTACAAATGACAAATTACTTGTAATTCATTACTTTTTTGAGGAACAAGTGGGTAATTCCTTTACATTTTGATTGTAATAGAACTAGGAGTAATTTTATTACTTTTGTGGAGTAATTGAAATGTTTCCAGAATTACTTTTGGGCATTACTTGGCGGGGGAAAGCAGGGGAAGTCTGATTTGTGGATGAAAATCAGGTGCCTCAAACTGGGCTTCTGTGCAGCTTCACTTTTCCCTCATGCTCTGTGGGTGGGTAGGATGCAACGAGGGAGGAGGCGGAGAGTGAGATGGGATGGAGTGGAGAAAACAGTTGTTTTAAAAAATGGATGGTGGTGGTGAAGAATGGAGGGGAGGGAAAAAGGAGCCGGAGGGCAAGAACATGGATAAAGGAGGAGGAGGCAGCAGCAGAATGGAGATAAAGAACTGTGGAGGTGAAAGATGACAATGTGTGTGTGTGTGTGTGTGTGTGTGTGTGTGTGTGTGTGTGTGTGTGTGTGTGTGTGTGTGTGTGTGTGTGTGAATACTGTGTTTGCACTTGGCACACAAAGTGGCCTCCACCACCCTCTCTGGCTACTGTGCTGCATTTGCAGTATTTTAACTTTTTTGCATCTCAGGGGAAAATGTTTGCTTGGGTGAGTGTCCCTTAGTTGGTGGCAGGGCAGGGTCCGGGAGGTGGTTAAGTGGGAGAGATTATGCTTGCTGGCTGAGCAGGGTGTGTGTGTTGCATGTCAATGCAAATATCTGAGTAGTGGCCTCTGCCTCCCTCCCCACCTTCTTTACCAACAGAGTCCACCATTGCTATCTTATGGATAAAAAGAATTATTCTACCACCTCTGTATGTATGTGTTTATTTTTAATTTTGGGGGGGCTACTTTGATGTGCAGCAGCCAAGGCCAGCATCTTGTAGGCATTTTTTTAAAGTAACTGAAATATAATTGTACTGATTACTTTTGAGAAAAAGTAATGTTACTTTCAGAGCAATTGTAATTGTAACAATAATTTCTACTTTTTTGGGCCATGTAATTGTAACTGTAATTTATTGCTTTTTAAAAGTAATCTTCCAAGCTCTGATTACAATATCACTATTTTTGTGATGTTTTCAAAATATTAACCAGAGAAATGTATGAGTGGACAATGCAAAGAAACTGGTAACACAGCTATCTGGCCCAAACGTTTCCATAACTTAAGAACTGGCTGTTAATCTGTAACCCCACTTATTTTATTTATTTATTTATTATTTAATTTATATCCCACCCTTCCTCCCAGCAGGAGCCCGGAACCTGGAAGTAAGCCTCATTGAACTCAATAGGATTTACTCAGACTTCTATATCTGAGAAGACATGATTAGGGTTGCACTGTCTATTCTTAACAAATCCACCATATGGCATCTGCAGTTCTAGATTTTATATATAGAAGTGCCTTACACCTCACATTTAGAAATGTTTCAATGCATGAACAATGCAAGCCTATACATATCTACCCAGAAGTGAGTCCCATTTAAGTTCAGTTCCCTGGTAAATGAGTACAGTATCACAGCTGAACTATTTCAAAGCATCTTTCAGAAACTGTTATTTTCAAAATAATTGGATGGTATTTTGTGATACAAAAATAAAGCTGTGGTTGCTGATAATACACTTTTTAAAAAAATATTATTTTAGAATTAAATATACAACATCAACAAAATTTAAAGAAAATACAAGTATTACTATAAAACAGAGACTGGACATGCTACAATTAAATATAATAAAATTCACTAATAGGCAAAAAACCTTGCGGTTTAAGAACATACCTATAGCCCACAGATATTTCTATCAAACTTTAAAAACCAGGGAAATTGCGCAGCTATAGTGAATGCACCAGGGTAGCAGGAGACCTGACCTCTCTGAGATATTGGACTGCCCTACAAAGTTGTCAAAATGCAAACACAATTTGGGTTGGTCTAACACAGTCCAATCCACATGACTGTCTTAAGTGAAATCAAAGTCTGGTGTGGGTGTGGCCCCTTGATTAGCCAAGCCCAGCAGCTGTGAGGTTTTTAGAACTCTGACAGTTGGTCCAGCCAAAATTTCTTAAATTAATTAAAAATCAGCCAGGCATTTTTTAATCTTTTAAACTGCAGAAGATGAAGGTCAGAGTATGGGGCAAGGTCAGTATTAGGATTACAGGTACTCTGTGAATATGGCTGATTTTTAATGAATTTCAACAGATTATGAGAACTCTCAGAGAAAAAAGTTCAAAAGGTCTCTGGGTTTTTTTCTCTCTTTTTTGACTTTGAACTCTTTATTCTTTCTGACCATGAAAATTGACAGGGTTGTTAAGCAAGTGTTTCTGAGTTCAGTACTATATGTTTTGTAAGGTTTTGTTTTGAAAAATGAGCTTATGGGAAGCATCAGAATGGCATGGGGGGTATTTTCAATTTAACATTGCGGAATGTGAAAAATCTCCGCTGGCTATAGTATACAGCTACTCTCGTGGCTGTATAATGAAGATGAACTGTTGCTCTATCATTAGAATTCCACAAAGATTTTCCTTAGTGCACAACATTCTACCAACTTGTACAAACCAAACATTTAAAGCACATATTTTTTCTCAAAGAATTCTGGAGACTGTAGTTTGTTAAGGATGCTGGGAACTGTAGTACAGTGAGGGGTAAACTACAGTTCAAAGGATTCTTGGGGGAGTAACGATCATCTTTAAATGCAAGGTATATACACAGCTTAAAGCTTGTCATACCAATGTAATTGTACAAGCATGTTTCCAGATACGTAAAAAAACCCCTTCCATAGCTATGCTAACTTTAACACTGTTAAGGTGTATAAATCAGTATATTATTATTTTCATTTCATTTTATTTGTATATAGCCATAGGCTGTTACAAAAGAGCAGTACAATCATAACATTTAGCACAGATACATTTCATGATTAAAATGTGAAAAATTTAATTTTTAACTATTTGTCTTAATAAAACTGGTTCTGAGTTTCTTAGCGGCCAAGGCAAAATTAGCCGTAGAAATTACTACGTCCGGCTGGGGCGAAGATAAAAGAAAAATTACTTTCTGAAAACTATTAAAATTAGTTAACATATCGAGAATTGAAAATAAAAATTTTGCCCTTGGATAATCAAACAATTGGCAGTCTAAGATATAATGAAATACATCGTCAGGGACAGAACAACCGGCTATACATATCCTTTGGTCGTATGGAATACCAAGATATCTACCTTGCAAATATTATTATGGTGAAGCACTTAAACAAAAGGTCTTGACATAATCTTTTTGCCCTTATCTCAGTGCTAAACAGTTGCTACACAATGTTATTGCTTTTAGAATCCTTGAATCCAAGCTCTCTACGACAAAGCTTTTCCAAATATCCTTTTACCGTCTTAGAAAAATAGGCTGCATGCAGCATCATTTTATTCATTTATTTATTTACTAAAAAGGATATGAGATGATGAGATCTGAACTTTTGCTTTTCTTATAATTGGCCTGGGATAACATAATCTCCTCTCTCATAAAGCTTCCATCTGGATGTATTGATGGCTGCAGATTCTGCAAAGAAACGGTAGGGTTTCTTGACCATGTTAAGGCACATCAAAATATCACAATTGGTTGAGAGCTTCAAAAGCCTCTGATTTTATTTCTCAGTGTTAACACCACTGAAAAATGGCACAAAGCCTCTAATAGGAACAGGAGGACATTTTGCTCCAAGGGCTGCCCTTATTAGAGAGGGTGTTATACCCCTTTACACAACTGCGTTTAGTGTCACTCAGTCTCAGCGGGAACATTTTGATGATGATGCAGGAGATGCCTACATGTTACAAGCTGCTAGTCAAGTTTAATTTCCCCTTCTGCATAGCCTAGGCAGGGGGAGCCAATATGGTCTTGTTGGACTACAACTCTCATTATTCCTGGCCATTGGCCATGTTGGCTGGGGCTGATAGGAGCTGCAGTCCACACATCTGGAGGGCATCGCATTGGCTATCCTTGGCCTAGGACAATAAGTGGAAGGGGGCTGAGTGTCATGCAGTTACCATGAACACCATGGATAATTTTTAGCAAGAGAGGAACTGAAGGTCAACCCAGCAGGGATCAATCCTTTCTGACCTTGACCCTGAGTTTTGTTTCTGAACTTTGTGGCTATTTAGTGGCAGCCCTGTAGCCAGGGTGGGGCAAATGGGTGCACTGCCTCCCCGAGAGATGTGCTTTGCCCACCTCTGGATTTATTTTTGGAGAACTGTCTTTTTAATTTGTGATATAACAGACAATGACAGCCTCCATTTAAAGAACGACACTTATTTTAAGAACAGGAGAGATTTAACGCTAGGACTCTCTGAAAAATTCAGTGAATGAGGCACAACAAAAGCCTCATCTAGAAGATGTACACAACAAAATTATTCCCACTAACTACATGTTACGTTTCTGTGACAGAGGGAATTAATCATGGCTTGCTTGATTTTTACAATGCAAATGATGAGACAAGTGAAACAACTGTGACACGGATCTCCAATATTCTACAGAAGAACGGTCTCAGCATTAACAGTGTGTCTTCTTATGTGGCTGACAGTGCCTCTCAGCCAAGAAGGCAGAATCTTTTTTATCCTTTGGGGGGATTGTAGAAATGGAATACAAAGATGCGATTCAGCAGGTACCAACAAGGTGGCTGTCACTTCTACCCGCTATTGAATGCATACTACAATGTTGACCTGCTTTAAGGAAATACTTTTTTTCAGAGAAGGAAAAAGAACATGTGAAGATTGTGTGGGCAGCTTTCAGTGAGAAAGAACACAAATCTCTCCTTTGTTATGTTTACTTTCTGATGGTAATCTTTCAAGATGCTGTGAAGAAACTGGAATGTAACAATATCAGCTCCACAGAGCTCCATGGGCCACATTCACACCATACATTTATTCCACTGTTATACTACTTTAAACAATCATGACTGTTGGAGAATTTTTCTCCATTGAGATCTTTTGCTGGGGGTCCTTAAAAAAAAGTATTTGAGGACACAGGCTTGAAGCAAAAAGGTAGGCCGTTATTCTTTACAAGCATATGCAGGGTCAGCCTCAGAGAAACATCCAGGAGATACTGCACTGAGGCACTGTGTGTAAGCTCTTTTATAGAGTACAGTTACAGCATGTGACAGTGATTCACCAATCTCGTAAGTTCCCGCCCACCCAACATCACAGTTCCTCCTCTCTACAATCGTTCCAAACCAATCAGAAAGCATTAGGCAATCCTGCTCCTGATTCCAAAATCCAGTCCATCTTGTTAATATGACCATTGTCCTGCTGTCTTTCAAGACTATTTTATGTTCACCGCCCAGAGAGCTATCGCTAGTCGGGCGGTATATAAATTTAATAAATAAAATAAATAAATAAATAATGAATTTTGGGGCTAGTTGGAACAGTTACTATTGCGAATATGCTTTCAAGCATACTTGGTACATTCCATATGCCATTTTTCCTGAGCAGTCAGGCTGACCCAAGTACACCTGGAGATATTTGGACAAGTTCCTTGAGTTAAGTTTGCCTCACCTTAGGGTGTTTGGGAATGTATGAGCACCCCCACTTCAATCCCTTTGCTATAGGGGTTCTTATGTCCTTATACCTTTTCAGAAATCCCATTTCCTTACTTATAAAATACATAGCTCAAGAGGGGATTATATTTAAATCATTTTAAAACCCCACAGACTCAGGAAAAGACTGGGTGACTGGCTAACTAGTATCTTTCAGCCTCAGAGATGAGGAGGCAGGCCACCCCAGAGTACCTTTTTCTTAATGAAAACACGCTTATAAAGTTGTAAATATAACACACTGGGTTATATTAAATTCATTATTAAACCTCACTGTTTCTCTTCATTAAACATTTAATACTTATTACAGACTTATCCTCTAGATGGCATTATTGCTATACACAGGAAATCATCAAAACAGTATAATTTATCAATCCTGACTACACAGGTTAAATGCTGATTGGGTTTAAACAATAGACTAATTAATCACTTGTCAGTCATGCATCGGCCAAGTCTTGGCAAAGAAACAAGATCACGGTGACCATTGCCGTTTGTCTAGTAAAGTTGGGTTAATGAGAGGACAAACTAAAAGAGACCTTATTTTAAAATATGGAAAAAGTTTTTTGAGTTTGCTGAAGATCCATGAATGGGGTGGTCGCTCCCTCAAGGGTATGTTTCAGTGTGGGGCAATTGACATCTGCAAAACACGACTTGAAAGCATGCGTCATCTGAAATAATGATAATTTCTTTCTGTACATAATTGTGATTTTGCATTCCTGTGAACTTACAGACGATGTGTATGAACGAAACGGCTGACTTATTTGTAAATCTTGGTTGAATGTATATAAACTTAAACCTAATAAAAATATATTGGAAAAAGCAAACAAACTATAGTTAAAGTTTAACCACAAGTAGCGCTAAATTGATGTCTGGATTCAGCCTCTGTAACAATAAAAATAAATAACTATAGGCTTGAGCACACAAGCTGTAATCTGCATATTATTATTAAGTAGATTTTATTAGCTGCTTGTTACCCAAAGGTCTCCAAGCAACTAGTCATAGAAACATCAGTTATTTCATGGATTCTGAGCCATGTGCTCTTTTGAGTGCTGAAGTGTCTGGAATTTGGTGGGATTGAGATGTGAAAAGGGCTGCTGGTCAAATAGCAATATTTCATTTATATCCCACCTTTCCTACAAGGAGTTCAAGGTGGTGTACATGGTTCTCTTTCTCTCCATTTTATACCAACAACAGTCCAGTGAGGTAGGTTAACCTGAAGGACTGTGACTGGCCCAAGGTCACCCAGTGAGTTTTATGGCTGAGTAGGGATTTGAAACTTAGTCTTTCCACACAAGGATCACTTCAGAATGCAGAACATTTGCTCAACAGCCGAATGGTTACTCTCAGCCTTATCAGGAGAAATCAAGCCCAGTCACTGACATTAAAATGGTGTTGAAATGAGATTCTTTACATTTCCAAAATGAGATCCCACAATTCCTAAGGCTGACAGTATCTCTGCTTTGGAGTTTTTTGCTGGATTTTGGATGTGACATGGGTAGACTGATACTGTTATTCTAAAATCTACATTTCGATTGAAGTATCTAGTTCATTCTTAAACTCTGCTTCCCCTGTCTACTGTTTGGCCAAATATAACGTTCTTCCATCTGCTCTTTTAGAGGGAAGGTTCCGCAAAATTCCCTTTGCTGAACGATATTGCCCATGTGATATTGGTGCTATTGAGACTGCAAATCATGTCCTATTAGAATGTATATTTTATAATGATCTCCGCATACGGTTTATTACCCCTTTTCTCCAGAATTTGCCGGGCAGGAATATAACTTTTTATGTGCATTATTTCTTTGCAGACACAGACCCACGTATTACATATAAGGTTGCAAACTTTTTTGCTGCAGCGATTGATTTATGTAACCCAGGGACCGCTGCACTTTGCAACATCTGTCTAAATAGTTTGTACATACATACTTTTAGGGGATACTGCATTGTTAACCCTGTTTTGTACTGTCTATGCTTGTATGATATATATTTCTGGTCATTGACCGTAATAAACTATTCATTCATTCAATGCATTCCCCTGTCTACTTTGCCTATCTCTTCCTAGTTCTAGAAGCTGTGCCATTTTTCAAATCTGTTGAACTCTTCCTAATAGACCATCCTCTTTCAACAAGCCTTTATCCCACTTGGGACTATTTTTTAACTGTTTTTATATATGGAACTTCTAAATATATATATTTTATACTTTTCTTGTTTTATGATGGTAACTTTTTTATTTATAAATGTATATTTTATTGTTGTAACCCACTCTGAGACCTTATGGTAAAGAGTTGGTAAGATACCTGATAAATGAATAGAAATGTTGATATTTTAGAGCAGAGATTCTTAGGCTGTAATCCCATGCATACTTTCTTGGATGACAGTCCCAGTGAACTCAATGGGACTTATTGCCAAGAAAAGATACAGAGAATCAGGCTGTAAGGATACTGAATCCAGCATAATTTACTCCACATTTGTGTGGAGTAAATGGCACACTACCCACAGCCTTGCATCTTTGGCTTCGCTAGTGTGGGCCCACTTCGATGTGTGAATCATGATAGAGCACAAAGGGGATGTCTTACTAGTGCTAGTCCTACCCAGATTAGACACACTGAAGTTGATAGATATGACTAATTTAAGTTCATTCATTTCAATGTGACTATTCTGAATAGTTAGTTGAATACAACCCAATGCTTTTCAGAGAAATGTGTGGGGAGCACAAATATGGTCTGGAATGAGGCACTCACTCTAGACCAGCCTTTTTCAACCAGTGTGCCTCCAGATGTTGTTGGACCACAACTCCCATCAGCCTCAGCCAGCATTGCCAATGGTCAGGAAAGATGGGAGTTGTGGTCAACATCTGGAGGGACATTGGTTGGGAAAAGCTGCTCTAGACACTTCCCGAACAGTGTTTGGTTGGGAATTCACAAGCCACGCTGAATTCCATACCCATAGAACCTTGCCTTTCCACAACAACTTTAAACTCAGGCCTATCGTTGCTAAAACAAAAGAAGGGAAACCAGCAACACTCATTTTGTTCCCATGTCTACAGTCACAGGAAAGACCTCAAACACAGTTTTGTTCATGAATGAAAATGGAACCGCTCTGTCAACTTCTACAGTAAGCACAAAGTTAGGGTTGCCATATTCCAGTTCCAAAAAATCTGGACATACTAATTTGCATATTATGCATTTTTCTAATTATGCAAATTAAGTATATTAATTGCCCAGTTGTGTTGTTTTTGTGCTTAGTAATTACCATCAAAAACTGGGGGAGGATATGAGGAATCTTTTTTAAAAACTTACATTTCAGCCTTAAAGTCTTAGACTCTAGTTTCCAACCCTACATTTTATATATATATTCCGTTAATCACCTAAAATATATATATGAACGTAATTGTGATTAACCAAATGGAGGTTTTTATTATATTAAGAAAATGTTTCAGCTTCCGCCTTCATCAGCTGCCAACATACAAATGCTGTTACCAAGGTGGCAGTTGTAGAGCTTTGAGGATGGAATGCTCAGAGGGGCTTTATTTGCAGAAGCTAAGTAGTGGTGGTACTGTCCTCCAGGTTCAGGCCATGTGGTGCCAATGTATCCAGAGAGTAAATCCAAAAGTTCTCCCTTTTGGTCAATGCTGCTGGATCTGCTGGCATCTCTATCGCTATAATGGAAAAGTCCAACAGGCTGTGACCCTTGATGTTAAAATGCTTTGCAACTGGTTGCTCCACTTTTTTTGTCAAAATTGCCGACTTGTGGTTCCTGAAGGACGTGCATAGGTCAGTTGTGGTCTTTCCTACGTATTGGATATGACATCCTGGTCTTTTGCACTCGATGATGTAAACTATATTGCAGGCCCTGCAGGTAATGTTCTGTTTGATGTAATATGTCCTGCTTGTCCTAGTGCTTGTAAAATTGGCTGTCTCCCTGAGGTACACACAGGTGATACAGCGTTTGGAGTGACAAGGATGAGACCCTGGATTGGTGATAGGTGGCTTAAGCACAGCTCTCACCAACAGTCTGTGCAAATTAGGAGGTTGGCGAAATGCTATAACAGGAAGCCTGCTGATGGCTCTGGTAAGATGTTCAGAGTTTGCCAGAAATGGGTAGCTCTCCTTGATTGCTCGGTGATAGTTAGGAGATGCTGGATGGAAATCTACCACAAATGGAATCCATTGCTCTCTGCTCTTTGACACCTCAGTATGATGGAGGAGGTTTTCTCTGGACAGAATGGAGGCTCGGTGGATGTTGCAATTATGTGGAGAATATCCTCTTCGAAGAAGGTGTTCTTTAAGTTCACTGATCCTTCTCTGGTATTTATCTTCAGTGTTGCAAATAAGTTTGATTCTCAGAGCTAAGTTATACACAATGTTCTTCTTCATATGCCTAGGATGGCAGGATTTCCAGTTTAAACAGGTGTGGGCATAAGTGGGTTTGCTGTAGAGATCAGTGGCTATTTTGTTGTTTTCAATGGTAAGAAGGACATCCAGAAAAGGGATGTGTGGATTGTCATTTGTACTATTAAATATAAACTTAATAGAGGGATGGATAGAGTTGATGTAATTTTTAAATTGTTCCAAACTCTCTTTACCATTCGTCCAGACCATAAAGATGTCATCAATGTATCGCCACCATATAAGTGGTTTGTTGATGGCCTTTTTGAGGATCTCCTGTTCCAGTTTACCCATAAAGAGATTTGCATATGATGGAGCCATGCGAGTCCCCATAGCTGTGCCTTGTAGTTGCAGGTAGTGTTCTCCATTGAATGTAAAGTTGTTACAAGTCAGGACTAGCGTAGCTAAAGTTGTGAGAACCTCTGTTGGAGGATTGTTCATATCTCTGGTGTTAAGGAACTCATTTAAAGCCTGAATCCCATCATTATGTGGTATATTGGTGTAAAGAGATGTGACATCTAAAGTAGCTAGTATAGTATTGTTGTGGAACTGATACTGCTTGTTTAAAGACTCAGTTTTAAGCAAGAAGTCCTTGGTGTCTTTGATATATGATGGGAGGTTTTGCACTATGTTTTGTAAATTTAAGTCAATGTACAGAGAAATCCTTTCAGTAGCTGTGTTGTTACCTGAGACATTTGGGCGACCAGGATTGTTGGCTTTGTGGATTTTAGGCAGCATGTAAAACCTTCCAGGGGTGGGATTTGGATTAACAAGGAGATCAGCAGTTTCCTCTTTAAGAAGTTTCATACTTGTAAGGTTTTGTATAGATGTAATGATACAAGTATTGAGATCTGTGGTGATGTCTTTGTCAAGAAATCTATATGTTGTTTCATCCTTTAGTTGTCTTTGACCTTCTGCTATATAGTCTGTAGTGTACCACAACAGCACCACCCTTATCTGCAGGCTTGATGACAATATCCCTTCTCATCTGAAGGTTCCTTAGGGCTATTCTTTCTTCTTTTGAAAGGTTGCCATGAGTAGGAGTTGGTGTGTGGTTGTTGATGACTCTGTTTATTGATAAGAGAAAGGTTTCTAGGACTAGATTCCTGTTAATGTTTGGTGTCCAAGTTTTAGGTGGCAGAAACTGTAGCAGAGGATCTCTATTGTAGAGGTATATGATGACTCTAAGAACAACATACGCTGTATCACCTGTGTGTACCTCAGGGAGACAGCCACTTTTACAAGCACTAGGACAGGCAGGACATATTACATCAAACAGAACATCACCTGCAGGGCCTGCAATATAGTTTACATCATCGAGTGCAAAAGACCAGGATGTCATATCCAATATGTAGGAAAGACCACAACTGACCTACGCACGTCCTTCAGGAACCACAAGTCGGCAATTTTGACAAAAAAAGTGGAGCAACCAGTTGCAAAGCATTTTAACATTGAGGGTCACAGCCTGTTGAACTTTTCCATTATAGCGATAGAGATGCCAGCAGATCCAGCAGCATTGACCAAAAGGGAGAACTTTTGGATTTACTCTCTGGACACATTGGCACCACATGGCCTGAACCTGGAGGACAGTACCACCACTACTTAGCTTCTGCAAATGAAGTCCCTCTGAGCATTCCATCCTCAAAGCTCTATAACTGCCACCTTGGTAACAGCATTTGTATGTTGGCAGCTGATGAAGGCGGAAGCTGAAACGTTTTGTTAATATAATAAAAACCTCTGTTTGGTTAATCACAATTACGTTCATATATATATATAAAGCCACAATAAAACACAAAATTGAAATAAACATAAAACAAGCCAGAGCAGCAGTATGAAAATCCAGCATAAAACAAAAAGCCAGGAAAACATCAATAAAAAGCAGTATTGTGACTGAGAGGCTGTCTGTACCAACAATTAGGAAATGTGAGATGAACACACCACTACAACCTGTAATGCAGATAGAAATCAAGATTTCAATATTATCAGTTCAGTCAAGAATCTTATCTAAAGATAGTAGTGTCTCAGCATGGGAGAAATGTCTTTAGTACACTGATTCTCACATACCAGATCAGTGAGAGGAGAAACACAGCCTTCCATAATAAAGGCTGGAACGATGGAGATTTGAGTGCTGGTCCCTGTTTTTTAAAAATGCATTGAATTCTAAAGACCTGGCAAGTTGTGCTAGCATTAGACAGGATAGCTTACAGTAAGAAAGAGGGATGTACCTTAACCACCTAGCCATCTTCTGCCTTCCATGATGTCCCCTGAAGTTCCATGATGCTGCTGGTGTCCCCTGAAGAAGCTAAAGCCCCGGATTGCATTTCCCCCCAAGAATCTGGCATAGCAGTGGGAATGGCAACGATCTCAGCCACTGCCAAGAGACAGATGTACCACCAAAAGGAATAAATATCACATAGTAAGGAAATAACTTTTCCCAGGGTGATGAATGTTGCATGAATTGTTCCACTCCTATTGGTCTTGAGGGGGAAGTTGCACCCCCACTGCACTGAATACATATATAGTCTCTGTGGACGTGTATATTTGTGTATAAATGTATGTACATGTATATACACACACATACCAACCATCCCTGGGGAAGAAATGAAGAAGGATGATCTTTGGTGGGGAAATGCCTGCCCATCATTTTGAAGATGGATACGTATTGGGGAAAAAATACTTTTTAGCCTTTTCTGAATTGCTGTGAATGATTCAGTGAATGAGTGAGGCTGCATTCCAATGGAATTTTACTTGGAAGTAAGCACCAATTAACAGGGTTGGGGCAGGGCCAAAAAAATGCAAAAGCTGATACCTCAGCCTTTTCTACAGAGAGGTTTGCTTTTCTATCTTGTGTTTGCTGAGGGGAGGGAGTGTTTGGTGAATTCAAACCCCTTTATTCCATCCTCCATGATGGCAAGCAGACACTCCCATTGCATTCACCACTTAAGACACATACCCTGAGACACAGAGACAATTGAAATGAAGGCTGCTTCTCCTTGTGGACTCAACCAGGAAGTGAGCTAGGGATAGGGGCAGAACTGTATGTGTTCATCAAGTAAGCATGTGCCATTTTCTAAAACTGCCTAGATTCTACATATGCAGCAGGCAATCAAAAATTCTTGATTTTCCCACGACAGCTGTGATGTCCCTCATTGGCTAAGAACAACGGACGGTGGGAGTTGGTTGATTTCTCAAAAAATTATTGGACAGAAAAACTGTCTTCACATTTTGCTTTGTATCTCTGGATCTATTAGGGCTAGAGACTTGCTTTTTTAAAAAAAAACAAGTTGGGAATCTGCACCACCTAATGAGCTAAGTGGGCACTGGGTAGCATTGCTAGAATCTGGGAAAACTCAGCTAACTGGACAATATGGCAACCCTACCCAAAGTGCAACTAGCAAGTCTTTGTACACGGAAAACAGCACTTCAATGTAATCTGGAGGCTTCTGCCTCAACAGACTGCCTAACCTCAATATACAGGCAATGCAATGTCAGTGCAAGGTATTTGTCAAGCCCCAAGTGACCCAGGGGGGCCTGGATCAGGAGGTGGCGGAGCCCCAGGGCCCCTTTCCAGCACAGAGTGACTCTGGGGGGGGAGCTGTTTGAGGCCACACCCCCAGCTCTGCAGATGGGAGAGATGTCAGATGTGGAGGGTGCCCCTGAAGATCTAGGGGGAGGAGACATGACCAACTGCTCTCTGATTCCCATGGGAAATTTGCCCGCTTATGTGGAGACCCCTCCCTTGCCAAGCGTCCCAGGAGAGCCATTGGAGCAAGACCTCACACACGCGTCAACTCCACCTCCCAGGATTCCTTATCTGGCCCTTCAAACGCTTCCCTGCCAGAAACATCTCCTCCCCCTTCAATGGAGCCGGCACCTGAGGAGTCTAGACTGTCCGATGAGCAGACATGTGCATGCCCTGTCACCTTGTGCGCGCCGTCAAGAAAAGAGGCTTGGCCAGAGGGAAGTTCCGCACAGGAGTCAGAGATTACAAGCAAAAACCTTTCCTACTTAAGCCCGCGCCACCCTGATGAGGGTGCTGAGTCAACTCCCCTTACAAGCTGCAGAGTAAGCCTGAGTAGTTTAGTTAGGGATTACAGTGAGTGAGTTAGTGAAATCTATGAGATGCCTTGCCTTCGATGTTACTCTAATAAAACAGGAATTAATTCCAGTCTCGCCTCCGTTTCATGATTCTCACTCTGGGCAGGACAGTATTTGAGCTTGTGGCCATCCACAAGCAGCTATCATTACCACAGGATGTTGTAATGGCAGTTAGCATATATGGCTTGTTCACAGGGTTGGAAGAGAGAGCCATTAGCAATAACAGCAACATTGATTCTCAGAGACAATACGCTTCTGACTACCAGATGCTGGGGATTAATGATATGAGATGGATATCGCTATCATATCCTGCTGGTGAACTTCTAAAGGCTTCATTCTAGTTGCTGCCAATAGAGCGGATGCTGAGCTAAATGGACCATTGTTGTGACCTACATGCCACTTGTGAAAGGTACATAGATCCAACTGTTAAATCATAAATTCTACAAAATAGGGGCATGCTATACTCATTTAGATTTTTTTTACACATTCCACTTTGAAAAGAATGAAATTCCTAGACAACAGTGCCACCCAGAGGCCAGTGTGTTATAAGTACAAAAAAAGGGCAGATTATTTAATTAATTATCCTAAACAGTGTCAACCAGGGACCAATGTGTTACTAGGGCACAATCCAGTATGGGTTATTCAGCCAATTATATTCTAAGAAAATTCTGTAGCCTAAAGGAATTGGAAGCAGTGTAGATCTTGTGTTGCATTGCAGCACTATTGATGTTAAAGGCTCTGCATGCAAACATTTTGAGAACTGAAACATCATGTGACTTACAAAGGCAACTTATGTCAGCAAAATAAATGAAGGAATGTAAACGTTTGCAAATAAATATAAAATGGCTAAAATTATAGAATGTTAAGAACCATCACACACACACATATATCCACTAGATTTTAACACTGTCCTACCCTCCAAACACCCTACCGTACTTTGCCTAAGAAACAGGAGGGCCTGATTCTTAATGGCTAGGAGCATAGCAACGTAGCAAATATTTTGCAGTTTCTTGAGGTTATATTTTCTTGTTTCTGTTTTTATGATGCTTTTAGTGGTTTTATGCTATGTTTTAAAAACATTTAAATTGTATTTTACACAACAAACCTATGTGAACGTATAACATGTAATATTCCTTATATACAAAAACAAAACTTTCCCTCTGTTATGTGTATAAAATTATGTTCTTTTAATTTAATACAGTTATAGTAAGTAATCATTTTAAATAGATAATATGAAATATTTGTTTAACATCTAAATATATATAATTTATATTAATCATTTATTTCAATAGTGAACATGTGTGATAATTATCAATTAAACCTCTGCTTCATATAACTGACAAAAAGGAACCAAATTGTTCTTTTTTCTGTCTTCTGTCTCTAGGTTTATTAAGTTTTTCTATCTCTACAACATGCCACACCTTGGTCAACCATTCTGTTTTAGTGGACATTTGAGCAGATTGCCATTTTGCAGTTAACAACATATTGGCTGCAATTTCCAACTAAAGTAATCTGATTTGGTCAAACCTAATTTCTTAGATATTCCATCTACACTTGCATGGGATTTACAAAATAACCTATCATATACTTTATCACCTACCGCCCTCTCCCAGTAGAGTCTAACTCTATCACATCACATCTCTATACATGCATATAATGAGCGTCATTTCTTTTACATTTCCAGCATCTATCAACAAGATTAGTGTCGATTTTAGCTAAACACTTGAAAGCTGGGTATCAACAATAAAGCATTATATAATTTCTGTTTATTTATTAATGGAGAGATATAAATTAGTTATATATCTTTCTGTTCTATAATGTCTACTTGAAGCATTCTTTACCATTTTAAATTTCTTAACTTTTGCATCTTCTGCTACGATTTATTGTATATTTGTACACTGCTTAGATTTTTTCTAATATTCAGCTCTCTAACAATTTTCTCAGATAACTAAAATTGTTATTTATGCATTTAAGTGTTACCTCAGTTGGTTAGCCTTTATCAACAGGGACCAATCCTTTAGTGTGGTGCCCTGTGGACCTCCCTGGCAATTTAAGTCCAGCAGGAACAATCCCTGCTCTCTTTTAGATGAGTTTTTAAAGTGTACTGTTCACACAGGCCTTTTGGAACATGAATTTTTTTTTTTAAGTATTGGTGTTATGGTATTATTGTTTTTATGTTGTTTAACAACTTGTTATTTTTAAGAAAGTGCAGTTTATAAATATTTAAATGAACAAATGAATCCCCCCTTAGACAGCAAAGCAGAACACCACCAGCCTCTTTGACTCTGACCCTTTTCAATTCTTGCCACCTCTCCTACAATTCCTGCTGACTTCAGAATCCCCATATATGAAATTAGAGTTCTTCCTTAGTATATGTTGGAGCATCTTCTAAATCTTTCTTCAAAACAAATTCATTAAAAAATTACTACCCCACACCTTTCCCTCAGAAGAACATTCTACCAAACTAATAAATGCTGGAGGTTAGTCTACATCTTGCTGCTAAATAGATAAGCAGTTAAGGTAGACGCATGGCGAGAAAAAGTAAGGTACACAAGACTTCCAACTCACAAAGCAAAAGAATAAAGAGAAACAGATGAAAAGATACCGACTCTCTAGTTCCTATTAGAATGTCTCCATAAAGCGATGCAAAAATGGAACTCTTTTTCTGTTTCTGTGCATTGGTTTCAACTGGAAACGTAAGTTTCCACAGGTGTGGAGACCCTATGTCCCTCCAGAAGTTGCTATACTATACATGCTATTCCTGTCCATTCTAGCAACCATGACCAATGGCCAGAGCTTGGAAGTAACTTGTTATTTTTAACGAGTTGCTTGTAATTAGTTACAATTTTAAATAATGAGTGAGTAATTCCATTACATTTGGCAAGTAAAGGAACAACTAGTAATTTCCCTACTTTTCAGCTGCAACTTTAACGTTTCCACGTTAGGTTGGACGTTACTTGGGGGCGGGAACAAGGGGAAGTCAGCTTCTGGCTGTGATTGGTTAACACAAGACATGTGCCTCACACTGATTGGACCTCTGCGCAGACTGTCTCTTCCCTCGTGATCTGTGTTAGGAGGCACGAGGGAAGAGGTGAATAGGCAGGGCCTGCTGCTAGCATCTGAGAGGACAAAATGGATGCCGGAGGAAAAAGCCAGTTGAAGGACAACGGAGAAGGCAGCAGCAGAATGGCAAAGAGCTGTGGAGGTGAGTGATGATGATTTGTGTGTGTGTGTGTGTGCCCCGGTGTGTGTGTTTACGGCTGGAGTCTCTGGTTTTGGGGGGGGCTCCAGCTCTCTGGCTACCACCCCTTACTCTCCGGACTCTCAGCTTCAATTTTTTAAAAAAAGTAAGTTTCTAGGTGGTCTAATTCCCGAGATATACACCAAAACATAACCCCCCACACACAACTTTTTTTAAAACAGATCCATGCTCTAGCTACAACTCCCATCAGCCCAATCCAGTGGCCATGCTGGCTGGGGCTGATGGGAGTTGTAGTTTAAAAAAGTAACTTTTCAAAGCTCTGGCTGTAACCCCGCCCTTTCATGATTGTAGCCAATGATGCCAGAGTTGTGACTTGTTGATCCAGGCATGCCTAGGCTGAACGTCAGAATATGGTGGCTTTGAGTTTTTTGCAGTTTGCGTAAGTAATATGGCTTAATGTTTTTTTTCCTCTTCTGTCCAAGAGTCAGACCTTGGGCTATGAAATATGAAAGTATTTAATCCAATATCTGCTTTTCTGGGAGTAAAGCCATTTCTGGGAGTAAAGCATGTACCTGGAGTAAACCCCATTGAACTCCATTAGGACTTGCTTTTGAGTAGACATGGTTAGGATTGTGCTGTAAATTAATGGGACTTGTGAGTAAACATAGTGAAGACTTGTGTTTGTGTTGTAAATCTCTCTCCCTCCAACCCTATTTTTAAAGAAATTAGGCAGGGTTTATCACAGTTTTTATTATGTAGGAAACTAATACTCATTTTTTAAAAAAATGAATGAAGTTTATTTATTTATTTATTTTTATTATTTGATTTATATCCCACCCTTCCTCCCAGTAGGAGCCCAGGGCAGCAAACAAAAGCACTAAAAACACTTTAAAAATCATAAAAACAGATTTTAAAATATATTAAAACAAAACATCTTTAAAAACATTTTTAAAAGCTTTAAAAACATTTTTTTAAGAAAAAGTTTAAAAACATATTAAAAAGCAATTTCAACACAGACGCAGACTGGGATAAGGTCTCAACTTAAAGGACTTGTTAAAAGAACAAGTTCCTTATCACTTGAGGCTGCAGTTTTCCCTGGTTGAGTAAGCCCCATTGAATACATTGGGACTTGCTTCTGAGTAAACAAACATAGGATTGCACTATAAATATCTTTACAGGTTATATAAATAAACATATTTGATAGTCATGCTTATATAAATATTTTCATAGAATCATAGAATAGTAGAGTTGGAAGGGGCCTATAAGGCCATCAAGTCCAACCCCCTGCTCAATGCAGGAATCCAAATCAAAGCATTCCCGACAGATGGCTGTCCAGCTGCCTCCTGAATGCCTCCAGTGTCGGAGATCCCACTACCTCTCTAGTAATTAGTTCCATTGTTGTATGGCTCTAACAGTTAGGAAGCTTTTCCTGATGTCCAGTCGAAATCTGGCTTCTTGCAACTTGAGCCCATTATTCTGTGTCCTGCACTCTGGGATCATCGAGAAGAGACCCCGGCCCTCCTCTGTGTGGCAACCTTTCAAGTACTTGAAGAGTCTATCATATCTCCCCTCAGTCTTCTCTTCTCCAGGTTAAATATGCCCAGTTCCTTCAGTCTCTCCTCATAGGGCGTTGTTTCCAGTCCCCTGATCATCCTTGTTGCCCTCTTTTGAACCTGTTCCAGTTTGTCTGCATCCTTCTTGAAGTGCAGAGACCAGAACTGGACACAGCACTCAAGATGAGGCCTAACCAGTGCTGAATAGAGGGGAACTAATACTTCACATGATTTGGAAACTATACTTCTGTTAATGCAGCCTGATATAGCATTTGCCTTTTTTGCAGCCACATCACACTGTTGGCTCATATTCAGCTTGTGATCAACAACAATTCCAAGATCCTCCTTGCATGTCGTACTGCTGAGCCAAGTATCCCCCATCTTATAACTGTGCATTTGGTTTCTTTTTCCTAAGTGTAGAACTTTGCATTTATCCCTGTTGAATTTCATTCTGTTGTTTTCAGCCCAATGCTCCAGCCTATCAAGCTCCCTTTGAATTTTCTTTATGTCTTCCACTGTATTAGCTATGCCCCCCAATTTTGTATCATCTGCAAATTTGATAAGCATGCTCTGTACCTCCTCATCCAAGTAGTTAATAAAAATGTTGAAGAGCGCTGGGCTCAGGACCGAGCCCTGTGGTACTCCACTCATTACTTCCACCCTGTTTTGTCATGCTGTGTCCCTATAAGTATCCAATTGCATACTATGGTTGTACAATACTTTCTTTACATTTTAAGTATGCCTTGGGGTAGTCATGGTTCTCCATTGTTTTCATCCTGAGGGGCAGATAGGCTGAGAAATGGTGAGTAGCCCATGGTCACCCACTACACTTTATAGCTTATTTCCATTTTGAAAAATTAATTAAAACAATTTACATGCAGGCAAAATTTATTAAGCGGATTCACACAATATGTGTAAAGCACATCCAACTCACATTTAAAGCGCATGACTTCCCCTAAAGAATTCTGGGAAGTGTCATTTCCCCCTCACAGTTATAGTTCTCACCACTCTTAACAAACTGCAGTTCCCATGATTCTGTGGTGGGATTCATGTGCTTCAAATGGGTGTTGAATGTGCATTAAAGGAATGGTGTGGATCTGCCCTAGGTATGATGTTCATTCAAGAGTGAATTGAAAAGAACAATTTTAAAAGATACTTCTTACTCTTACTCATTTTTCAGACCTCTTTCTGAAGTAAAGGGTCAAATCTGTAAAAACATTTGGAGCAGCCACATTAAAAGATAAGGGTAGGGTATTCCAGGCAGGGGGTTGCCAACCCTGCTTGGATATGGATGTCTTTGCAGAAGAACCCTAGTCAAGGTTTACCAACAGCACAGTCCAAACTATATCTACTTAGAAGTCAGTCCTGTTGAGTTCTATGGGGCTTAATCCCTTAGTAAGTGTGTTTAGAATTGCAGCCTTCAGGAGCCTCCATCTTTACTCCCCAAAGCTCCCATCTAACATCTCCACAACACTAGGCTCCTTTGTCTCTGCTGTGGCCTTCTGGTGACTGCCCTAGCCTGAAGGCACTTAACCCTTCTTGCTGAAAGCAAGTAGGCTAGATTAAATGTTCCCTACCCAGGCTCATATATATAAAATATAAAATATAAACGGCATTTTGTCAAAAGTATTTTTGTCTACATTTTATACCTCATCCTTGGTTTTCCAAGCTTGGCATGGAATGCTTCTCATACAGAATTAATTTGAAATGCTGCATATTTATTATCATAATCATCATATTCAAAATAAAAAATATATGTACCGCCTTCAAGTTGATTCCAACTTATGGTGACCCTATGAATAGGGTTTTCATGAGGCTGAGAGGCAGTGACTGGCCCAAGGTCACTCAGTGAGCTTCATGGCTATGTGGAGATTTGAACCCTAGTCTCATTTTGTTCTCACAACAACCCTGTGAGATAGTAGGTTAGACTGGCCCAGGCAGGGTTATTTAGTGAGCAAAAATGATGCAAATAGGATCTCTTTTAATTGTGCTATCGACCTGCTTACTTCCACTCTGACTGGGGGATCTTGCAGCATGGGGAAGAGATGGGGGCACATCACAGCTGAAGTTCACCCATATAGGAGCATTATCTCTTGTTTATTATAGAGACGCCTGTTGCAGGTTTTGCTGCTGAGAGCAGCAGTCAGTTAGTGCGGCCACTTGAGTCACAGCTTGTTGATCCTGAGGAGGCAAAACTAGAAAGTGAGGTTCAGAAAGGAGGCCCTGTGCACGAGGAGGAGGAGGGCATGAAGCAGTGGCAGTTGCCCACAGCCACATCTGCAGAACAGCAAGTACCATGGTTTGGCTTTGAGAAAGCTTGTACATTTGTGAACCAGAGTGGGAAAAATGTTGTTGTACGATGCAATTACTGCCTTCCAAGGATCAAAAATCTGAGATCAGCTGTTTCCTCCTCATCCAATGTGAAGAAACATTTTGAGGTAAGCCTTTGTCATGCTGGTCCTCATGCTGGACCTTGAGATGAGATATGAAACTGAGGAAGCATCCAAACTAGGAAAGGTGGTAGTAATGGGTGACTTCAACTACCCGGACATAGACTGGCTGCATATGTGTTCCAGTCATGACAAAGAAGCAAAGTTTCTAGATATTCTAAATGACTATTCCCTAGATCAGTTGGTCATGGAACCGACCAGAGGGACGGCAACCCTGGACTTAATCCTCAGTGGGGACCGGGACCTGGTGCGAGATGTAAGTGTTGTTGAACCGATTGGGAGCAGTGACCACAGTGCTATTAAATTAAACATACATGTAACTGGCCAATTGCCAAGAAAATCCAACACGGTCACATTTGACTTCAAAAGAGGAAACTTCACAAAAATGAGGGGATTGGTAAAAAGAAAGCTGAAAAACAAAGTCCAGAGGGTCACATCACTCAAAAATGCTTGGAAGTTGTTTAAAAACACTATATTAGAAGCTCAACTGGAGTGCATACCGCAGATCAGAAAAGGTACCGCCAGGGCCAAGAAGATGCCAGCATGGTTAACGAGCAAAGTCAAGGAAGCTCTTAGAGGCAAAAAGTCTTCCTTCAGAAAATGGAAGTCTTGTCCGAATGAAGAAAATAAAAAAGAACACAAACTCTGGCAAAAGAAATGCAAGAAGACAATAAGGGATGCTAAAAAAGAATTTGAGGAGCACATTGCTAAGAACATAAAAACCAACAACAAAAAATTATATAAATACATTCAAAGCAGGAGACCATCTAGGGAGACAATTGGACCCTTGGATGATAAGGGAGTCAAAGGTGTACTAAAGAACAATAAGGAGATTGCAGAGAAGCTAAATGAATTCTTTGCATCTGTCTTCACAGTGGAAGATATAGGGCAGATCCCTGAACCTGAACTAACATTTGCAGGAAGGGATTCTGAGGAACTAAGACAAATAGTGGTAACGAGAGAGGAAGTTCTAAGCTTAATGGACAATATAAAAACTGACAAATCACCAGCCCGGATGGCATCCACCCGAGAGTTCTCAAAGAACTGAAATAGCTGATCTGCTAACTAAAATATGTAACTTGTCCCTTGGGTCCTCCTCCGTGCCTGAGGACTGGAAAGTGGCCAATGTAACACCAATCTTCAAAAAGGGATCCAGAGGGGATCCCGGAAATTACAGGCCAGTTAGCTTAACTTCTGTCCCTGGAAAACTGTTAGAAAGTATTATTAAAGCTAGATTAACTAAGCACATAGAAGAACAAGCCTTGCTGAAGCAGAGCCAGCATGGCTTCTGCAAGGGAAAGTCCTGTCTCAGTAACCTATTAGAATTCTTTGAGAGTGTCAACAAGCATATAGATAGAGGTTGTTAGGAATAAATTTATTTTAGACCCCAAAAAGTTGCCTAGGGTTGTCAAGAGTGGTTTAAAAGAACCTACATTTCTGTCAGAACCAATGTTGCAAAGAATTCTGGACCCTAGAGAAACACAACTCAAAGTTCAGTTTCTTCCCATGAGAAATAACACCCATAGGCGCCTCTCTGGCTGGAATAATAATATCTTGGAAAGATAAAATGTATCCCAGTTGATTGTTGATAGTTTCTCTTGTCTTGCTTCATTTTTTCATACACACCCTGACATTGTAGCTAAATAGCATAACAGAACAAGTGTTCCTAAACACTTTGCTAAAATGAATCCATAGTTTTACGTCATACTGCTGACACAAGCACACTAAAGCCTCATGTTTACCTTTTCACCAAATGTCAATCTAACCCTCTTACTCGCATTTCCTCAGTTCTTATCTCATATTAAGCTGCTTAGATTGACCTGTGTATGAATTATTTATCAAACTCTCACTTTTTAGAATTATGAGAAGTGTAACAAAGGATAAGAAAATGTGCTTGTTTTATTCTGTAATATTGTATTTTTATTCTATGATTTTAGTAAACATTGCATCTTGTTTTGCTTATGAAACCTATATAAATGAAGCTTTGGGCTAATAAAGTTTGTTCTCTCTCCTGATAGACTGTGGTCTGTATGGTTAGAGACCCTTTCTTGATCAAGCAAGTAATTGTCTGTATGTCTGCTTTACTTTTGGTATCTGGAGGTAAATTATTGAGCTTGTGTGCCTAATTAGAATTAAGGTATACGCCTGCTCACCCCCCCCAGAGAAGGGAGGGGGTATTTAAATTTGTTCCTAACAAGGTGATCCAGTGGACATAGTGTACTTAGACTTTCAAAAAGCGTTTGACAAGGTACCTCACCAAAGGCTTCTGAGGAAGCTTAGCAGTCATGGAATAAGAGGAGAGGTCCTCTTGTGGATAAGGAATTGGTTAAGAAGCAGAAAGCAGAGAGTAGGAATAAACGGACAGTTCTCCCAATGGAGGGTTGTAGAAAGTGGAGTCCCTCAAGGATCGGTATTGGGACCTGTACTTTTCAACTTGTTCATTAATGACCTAGAATTAGGAGTGAGCAGTGAAGTGGCCAAGTTTGCTGACGACATTAAATTGTTCAGGGTTGTTAAAACAAAAAGGGATTGCGAAGAGCTCCAAAAAGATCTCTCCAAACTGAGTGAATGGGCGGAAAAATGGCAAATGCAATTCAATATAAACAAGTGTAAAATTATGCATATTGGAGCAAAAAATCTTAATTTCACATATACGCTCATGGGGTCTGAACTGGCGGTGACCGACCAGGAGAGAGACCTCGGGGTTGTAGTGGACAGCACGATGAAAATGTCGACCTAGTGTGCGGCAGCTGTGAAAAAGGCAAATTCCATGCTAGCAATAATTAGGAAAGGTATTGAAAATAAAACAGCCGATATCATAATGCCGTTGTATAAATCTATGGTGCGGCCGCATTTGGAATACTGTGTACAGTTCTGGTCGCCTCATCTCAAAAAGGATATTATAGAGTTGGAAAAGGTTCAGAAGAGGGCAACCAGAATGATCAAGGGGATGGAGCGACTCCCTTACGAGGAAAGGTTGCAGCATTTGGGGCTTTTTAGTTTAGAGAAAAGGCGGGTCAGAGGAGATATGATAGAAGTGTATAAAATTATGCATGGCATTGAGAAAGTGGATAGAGAAAAGTTCTTCTCCCTCTCTCATAATACTAGAACTCGTGGACATTCAAAGAAGCTGAATGTTGGAAGATTCAGGACAGACAAAAGGAAGTACTTCTTTACTCAGCGCATAGTTAAACTATGGAATTTGCTCCCACAAGATGCAGTAATGGCCACCAGCTTGGATGGCTTTAAAATTAGACAAATTCATGGAGGACAGGGCTATCAATGGCTACTAGCCATGATGGCTGTGCTCTGCCACCCTAGTCAGAGGCAGCATGCTTCTGAAAACCAGTTGCCGGAAGCCTCAGGAGGGGAGAGTGTTCTTGCACTCGGGTCCTGCTTGCGGGCTTCCCCCAAGCACCTGGTTGGCCACTGTGAGAACAGGATGCTGGACTAGATGGGCCACTGGCCTGATCCAGCAGGCTCTTCTTATGTTCTTATGTTCTTAGAGTGTCCATTGTCTATTTATGTTTAAATTGTGAAGTTCCTCTTCCATTTTTTCTTGGATTCATGCTTTGTTCTTCTTCCTCAGAGGGCACACCCTGAGAAGCTGAGAGCAATTGAAGAAGCAATAAAGGCAAGGAGACGTGGCCTTCCTGAACCAATGCATGACACCCCTCCTCCCAAAATGCTGAAGCAGCAGCAGACAACCCTTGAGAGGTGGGGATCTGGCAGGGAGCCTGTCACCCAGAGCAATCTCGACAGGAGAATTATTATTATTATTATTATTGAATTTATTTATACCCCGCCTTTTGGCCAAAGGCCCTTAAGGCAGCTTACAAAGAAAAATAAACACAAGCATAAAAATACATCAATGAAAGCAATACAATTTACAAAAATTAAACTAAAAAACAAATAACATTATTAAGAAAAAAAAATGTCCAGAAAATCAGAGTTGAAGACCTTGTCTTAAAAAGACATCCATCCTTTTTCCTACAGTGTTTTGCATCTCGAAGTCACAATTCCCTGAAGCCTGTTCCAACTGAAGGCCTGTTCCAACTGAAGGTGGTGGCGGCTCCATGGTCTTTTCGGTGGCGCCAGCTCCTGTAGCTTGAGTCCTGAGGCCCGCCAGCGGCATGTCGTGGGAGCCGGAAAGAGGAGACATTACCACTTCAGACTGTGGACAAACCATCATTCATTAATCTGGTTCGCATTGGACTCCCCAAAGATCTCACCATCATATGTGCCAAGACTCTGACAGAATTGAGAAGAGAGCATGCCACATGAGAGAAACTCTTGCAAACCGAATGGGTGCTGTGGCATATATAGCAACCACTGCAGATTGTTGGACCAATGGCAAGAAGAGTTACTTTGGGGTAACAGCCCACTGGATCAACCCAACTACCCTGAAACGTGAGGTCAGGGCCTTGGCTTGTAAGCGTCTGAAGGGGCGCCATACATACGATGTCCTTTCAAAAGCACTGCATGATGTACATGTGCAGTACAGGATCCACAACAAACTTATGTGCACTACTACAGACAATGGCTCCAACTTTGTGAAAGCATTCAGAGTTTTCATGGCCAAAGAACCAGTGGAAGCTGCAGGCACCAGTGACGATGATGGTGATAACCAGGAGGAGGAGGAGGCTGAGGTGGAGTTTGTGCCTATCTGTGAGATCCTGGACACAGGACCTGAGGCAGAGGAAGAAGCTGCAGACTCAGGAGAGGATTTTGTTTTACCACCATACCAGAGATGTGCTAGCCACACCCTCAACCTTGTGGCAACACAAGACATAGAGGCCATGCTTTCTGACTCCTCCAAAAGTAGTCTTCTTGGTCCTTTCAAGAAACAGTTTCGTTCCTTGATGGGAAAGTGCAGCAAGTTGTGGTCCAAGCAGAACCACTCAGCCCAGATTGCCGAGTATATCCATGCGCAATGTGGTGTGTATCTGAAGGTACCGAATAAGACCAGGTGGAATTCCACCTTTGATGCGTTGAAGCAACTACATGAGCTCCTGTCAACTGTGCCACTAAAAATGCATGCCATAATGGACCGCTGCTCCTTGTCCAGGATCACAGCTGCTGAGATTGAAGTGGTACAGGAATACACGGAGATTATGGAGCCACTAGCCCAGTCCCTAGATATCCTGCAACGGGAGAACGGCATGTTCATGGGGTATTTGCTACCAACGCTCTGCAATCTGGACCGCAAGTTAGAAGGACTGGAAAACAAACCTGAGAGGTACACATACTGTTTTCAGCTGCTGAGAGGTGTGCGCAAAGCCCTAAGAAAGCGGTTTGCAGCTATCTGGGAGGACAAGAGGCTTCTTCTGGCAGCCTGCCTACACCCTCACTTCAAACTAGATTGGCTGGAATCGTGTCAGGCCACCACCCATACCAACAAGTAAGAACATTAGGGAAGCCCTTTGGGTGGATTACTCCAAGGGAAATGTTGTCTCAAGGGAGGCATCAGAGGGCTTAAGGTGGTAGGCAGGGGCTGGGCCTTTTCTTCCTGGGGCTCCTCATCACAACCTTGGGTTGCTGCAAGTAATCCTTAAGGGTCTGCTGTGCTGCCCCATGAGTGTGGTGACTTGGTCACCTTCCTACCTTCCATGTCATCATCCACAGGCTCAGGCTGGACCCTGAACCAGGGGACATGACAAGCATCAGGAAATGAAGAGCAGATGATGGTTTCCTAACATATATGTGTTAACATATCCTCTCTCTTTCTTAGATACACAATGGAAGCCTTGCTGAAAGCTGAAATAAAGATGGGTGTACTTAATGAGGACAGTGATCAGTCTTCAGATAAAGACCAGGAAGGAGATGACTTAGAAGATGACTTCTTTAACTTTCTGCCCCAGGGCAAGAAGTCAGCAGTGGACACTGCTGAGGAGGAACTGGTGAGGTACCTGAGGTCTCCCAGCAGGGAAGTGTCATCACTCCATGGCTTTCCACGTGTGCTGTGGTGTTTTTTGCAGCACAACACAGGCATGCCTTCAAGCGCCGCAGTAGAACGCCTGTTCAGTATTGGTGGCAACGTAATGACTGTAAAAAGACATTCCTTGTCTGACATGCTCTTTGAGCATCTTGTTCTTTTGAGACATAACAGAAACATATTATAAAAGCATTTCAAGTGTAAAATTTGATTTCAAGAGTTGGGGTATCATCATTGCTTGGGGGGATGTGAGATTCTGTTATGCCATTATGTTAATCTTCTGGATAAAATTTTTTATTCTACTACCTCGTGTGTGTGTGTGTTTATTTTTAATATTGTTTTAGGCTTCTTATATGTGCAGCAGCCAAAGCCAGCACCTTGTAGGAGTTTTTTAAAAAAAGTAACTGAAATGTAATTGTAGTGATTACTTTCGAGAAAAAATAAAGTAATCAGTTACTTTCAGAGCAATTGTAATTGTGACGGTAATTACTACTTTTTTGGGCCAAGTAATTGTAACTGTAATTTATTACTTTTTAAAAGTAATCTTCCAAGCTCTGCCAATGGCATGTGGAGGGCCAAAGGTTCTCCACACCTTATCTAGGGAGGGGGAAAAATTGTTTTAAGGCTGAAAAGTCAAGTTGCCATAAGCACTGGATTTAGTCTCGAGTAATGGTTGTTGTTATGCGCCTTCTAGTCGACTACGACTTATGGCCAGGGCTGTGGAGTCGGTACACCAAACCAACTCCGACTCCTCTATTTTTCTACTGTCCGACTCCGACTCCTGTTTTTCTACTGTCCGACTCCGACTCCTCTGTTTTTCTACTGTCCGACTCCGACTCCACCCAAAATTGCTTCTTGTCAATCAAAATTTATTTGGAAGTCGGAGTCGGTACATTGCTCCCGACTCCGACTCCTCCCAAAACTGCTCCCAACTCCGACTCCACCCAAAATTGCTCCTGACTCCGACTCCACAACTCCGACTCTACAGCCCTGCTTATGGTGACCCTATGAATCAGCAAGCTCCTACAGCATCTGTCGTGAACCACCCTGTTCAGATCTTATAAGTTCAGGTCTGTGGCTTCCTTTATGGAATCAACCCATCTCTTGTTTGGCCTTCCTCTTTTTCTACTTCCTTCTGTTTTTCCCTGCATTATTGTCTTTTCTAGTGAATCATGTCTTCTCGTGATGTATCCAAAGTATGATAACCTCAGTTTCATCATTTTAGCTTCTAGTGATAGTTCTGGTTTAATTTGTTCAAACACCCAATTATTTGTCTTTTTCGCAGTCCATGGTATCCGCAAAGCTCTCCTCTAACACCACATTTCAAATGAGTTGATTTTTCTCTTATCTGCTTTTTTCACTGTTCAATTTTCACATCCATACATAGAGATCGGAAATACCATGGTCTGAATGATCCTGACTTTAGTGTTCAGTGATACATCTTTGCATTTGAGGACCTTTTCCAGTTCTCTCATAGCTGCCCTCCCCAGTCCTAGCCTTCTTCTGATTTCTTGACTATTGTCTCCATTTTGGTAAATGACTGTGCCAAGGTATTGATAATCCTTGACAAGTTCAATGTACTCATTGTCAACTTTAAAGTTACATAAATCTTCTGTTGTCATTACTTTAGTCTTTTTGACGTTCAGCTATAGTCCTGCTTTTGTGCTTTCCTCTTTAACTTTCATCAGCGTTCTTTTTAAATCTTTACTGGCTCCTGCTAGTAGTATAGTATCGTCTACATATCTTAAATTGTTGATATTTCTCCTCCAATTTTGACACCTCCTTCATTTTGGTCCAATCCCGCTTTCCGTACATGTTCTGTGTATAGATTAAATAAATAGGGTGATAAAATAAAATAATTGTAGGCTTTTATTATTTCCAAGTAAAATAAAGGGAGGAGTAGCTAATCCTTAATAAGAGCACTCTTATTACACCAGGTAGCATTTACCCTATCTTGCGATGTAATCCTAAACACGCTTACCTGAGTGTAAATCCCACTGATCTCAACATTTACTATCAAATAGACATGTAAAGTATTGCGCTATCAGATTACAAAATACCTCCTTGATTCCGCTTTTAACAACACACGATCCTATGAACGGGTAAGGATCGCAGGCGGACCTACAAACCGCATCATCCCCAACTTCTTTTTCTCTTAATCAGCCGCCGCCCCCCGCCCCTTTGCCTTTATAACCACGGCCCGAAGAATTCCAATAAACAAAACAAAAAAAGTTTTGCGCGCTACTGTGTAAGTCTTTTCGACGGTCCTCCCAAAGCTCTAGTTTTACTATCCCTCTACCATAGAGGAGTAAAGTGTAGAGCGGTATCCGGAAGTAGTGCGCTGGAGATCAGCACATGCGCGTTCTTTCGTTTGCGGGGAAAAGCGTGGGATGAGAAGGAATACACACGCACTCCATTTGAGAGAGGGTCTGTGTGTGGCCAAGCGGAGGCAATGGCGCAAGTTCTGAACCTTAACAATGAGGTGAGTTTTCCTCTGCATTCGCTCAGTGAGAAGCAGCCTCGCGTTTTAGAAGAGCTGCTTTGAGAACGTGAGGGAACAACTGCGCGTGGAGGCTGGCCGGCTGGCTAGTTAGCTAGAGCTACAATTCAGTGCACACTTACCTGGGAGTAAGTCCCATTGAACCCAATGGAACACACTGAGTAGACATTTATTGGATTGCAGCCTAGGCCGGTTAGGAAGAAGCACCTTTTTTTACCAATCGAGTTCAGGGCAGGAATTGGTTCATTCCCTGCAGCTCAGTTGAGGGAGGAGGAGGGTCCCCCAAACACACGCAGCAAGAGCGTCGTTTTCTAAGGTACTCCCCACTCGGCGGCGGAGAGTCGTTCTTCATTCACTGCCTTGAAACGCAAACGCTTCAAAACTCCTGAGCCCGCGCCGTTTCAGTTGCCCCACAGATCTCGGGAGCAGTACAGGCTTTGCATGTGAACCCCCTTTCCCATAGTGGAAGCTAGGACCTGTGGGGGAAGGTGATTTAGGCAACGGCAGGAAGCAGAGGGTTAGCTCTTGTCGATCAGCAGCAAAAAGAGTGCCAGAATGAGCATCTGGGATTTCCCTCCCTTTCCCCCAATATGTGTGTGACTGCTGAGAGGACTCATAAGGAAGACAGCCCTTAAGCCCCTCTTCCCCATTCATCTATCCTGCCCTGCAGACAGAGCTTGGAAAAGTTACTTTTTTGAACTACAGCTCCCATCAGCCTAATCCAGTGGCCATGTTGCCTAGGGCTGATGGGAGTTGTAGTTCAAAAAAGCAACTTTTCCAAGCTCTGCCTGCAGATACCAGCTGCCCCACTTTTCTGCTGCAATAGGACCCATCGCCTATAACGTTGCCCAAGAAGCAAACCCCAGCGACATGCTTGTGTCTCTTTCTCCCAGTTTTCCCCTTGGTTTGTTTCCTAGGTACCTGTTCTTTCTCTTGAACAGTTGCAGCCGAAGTCCCTGCATGTTTACTTGGAAGTAAATCCTAGTAAATTGAGTGGGGTTTATTCTCAGTTAAATGTGCAGAGTGTTGTAGTTGTAACTTTTTCCAGCAGGACCACTGTGTTAATCTTTTGCAGCAAAACAACAAAGGGTCTTGTGGCACCTGGCCAAGAAACACATTTATTATTGCATAAGCTTTTGTATACATCTTTTAACATTCATTTTTGCATCTGATAAAAGTGGACTGTAGACCAGACAAGATGATCATAATGAATTTATTGGCGTTTATGGTGCTGCAAGACTTCGTTGAAACCTTAATTTTGTCTTTCATATCCGTGAATGTTTTTCTCTCTTGCCCTTCTGCTCCCTTCCTTTCTTTCACATACACTTGTTTTCATTAATTTGCTTTCAGTCTTTTGTGTTTCTCTTACCTTCCACATCCTCTCTTCTCCTGTTTCATCCTGATACTGTGCATTTTCACACAGAAGTAACAGAGCAATCAAAACCCTCATCTGTGCTGGAGGGGGCTTGGAGATCCCTTCACTGGTGATGGGGCCTCCACTGAAAGCATGAGTGCACAACTACCAGGAGTATCTTTGCTGGTGAGAGCCAGTACATACCCCCAAAACGGGATTTCTGGAAAGAGAAAGGGGCAGAGCTGGGCTGACTAAGGATCTACTAGATTCTAAGCTGATTCAGCTACTGCAAATGAGATTGATTAAGCCTATCTTATCTGCTCTGTCAGCCTGGAGTTGGTTCACTGAAAATTGTCAACTTCACTGCACACACCCCTATCTACCCTAGTGGGCATGATTAACAAGGCTTCATGTGTGACATTCAGCTCCACTCATTCTGCCTGGAAGCTAGGCTTGTTCCATAAGTTTGTGAATTCACTGGGGCTACTAGAAATGAGCCCAACTTGAGAGTATTGGAACCTGGCTATGGAGAAAAAAATGTTTTAGGGGACAAATAGTGTGTGCTAATCATGGACCTGGAGAAGGTTCACTTTCCTTGTACATGCATTATTTTGTGATTACAATGAACAACATTGTTGATGCGTGATGAAGCAAAACAAAATCTTCTATGACTATAAATGCAGGGAAGCGCTCTGTTTAATAGTATGTCCCATTGTTAATCTAAAGACTGTTTCCTATACAAAAATTAATCACCACCACTGTGTGTTGTATGGTCTACCTAGAAGTCATAGTTCAATAGTAGAGCACATGCTTTGCATGCAGAAGATCTCAGATTCGGTCAATGGCATCTCCAGTTAAAATGTAAGCTGGTGGTATGAGAGATTACAAAGACAGACTGCTGCAATACTAGTAGATGGGCAAACTAGATGGTCTGGCTGTGTACGGAAGCTTCCCATGTGGCTGACCATGTTATTTACTTGAAGTAGAACAAAAAATACTTCCGCCACACTTCATCTGTGCAACACTTCCTATACATATAAGCCTTTAACTACTATGTTGGGTGTGTATTTCTGGGTCCAATACAAGGTGCTGGATTTAACAGTTACGTCCGTTCATGACCTGGGACCTTCGTACCTTAGGACTGTCTCTGTCCATATTAGTTGTCCCTTGCTGTCAGTCCTGTCCTTTGGCCAATTTCAGACTGAAGTGGCAGAGGGGTGAGCCTTTGCCACAATATGTTCCAAACTGTGGAGCCTCCTCTCAGAAGAGTTGAGGAAAGTTTCCTCTTTGCTGTCCTTTTCTAAGGGTTTTTAAACTCTTGATCAAGTCTTTTAGGAAAACTGTATTTTTCAGGTGGGTGAGTCTGGCATGTTTTGTTTCTTGCTTCATAATGTAATGGTTTTAAATATTCTGTTTTATATTTCTTTTTTTGGATTGCTAATAAGTATACATAGGCTGATAATGGGAACTTCATCTGTCTTAATGATACTTTAAATTAGTGCTTCAAACCATCATGTTTATGTTCAATACACAAGTTCTGTTATATGACAACTTCCCATGAGGAAAGTGTGTCAGCCTGTTACACCTAAAACAAAGCAGGTGAAGTAGAAAGTTTATGCCATAATAATTTTCTTATCCTTTAAGATGCCTTGTTCTTTTTCATTGGGTTTTTGATCTATTGCTTATTTCAGACTTTTACCAAGTTACCCCTTGCTTAATTCACTAGAAAAGACAATAATGCTGGGAAAAATAGAAGGGAATAGAAAAAGAGGAAGGCCAAACAAGAGGTGGATTGATTCCATAAAGGAAGCCACAGACCTGAACTTGAAGATCTGAACAGGGTGGTTCATGACAGATGCTCTTGGAGGTCACTAATTCATAGGGGTACCATAAGTCGTAATCAACTTGAAGGCACCTAACAACAACAACCCCTTGCTAGGTTTTATGCTGGGTTTTTAGTTGTTCAGCTGCTGGGTTTTATGCTGGTTTTAGTTGTTTTGTTGGGCTCTTTGCTTTTGTGTTTTTATTGTGAATGGTATTTTTATTGTATGTTTTGAATCTAACTCAAAACAAGGGATAGTAGCAAATGTTTAAGGTTATAAAAGTGATAATATGTTCTGGCAATACATTTAATTTTTGGATTGTTTGAATGTTAGACTTATGATTTAACGCTACATGCATATTTGTTATTCCATACAAATCTGTTTCCCCCTGCTATCCAACATGATCATACAACATCACTGCTGCAGCTGTTTGTATTTCCCCTTGTTTTCATATCCATGCAAAGGACGTTTGCATCAGAGGTAACAGTTATTGGCTGAGAACTGCATGACCTCCTGTTGCTGGCTAAGCATCAGGAATGGAGATGGACAACTGCCTTCAAGTCGATTCCGACTTATGGGAGACCCTATGAATAGGGGTTTCATGGTAAGCGGTATTCAGAGGAGGTTTACCATTGCCTCCCTCTGAGGCAGGAATAGGGATACAGATTATTTATTATTTTATTCCATTTCTAAACTGCCCTTTTTATCAGTTATGATTTCAGGTTTACCATACCAACATCAAATTATTAAAACACTGAAATTTAACTAACTTTAAATAGTTTTCAATTACTTTTAATTGGAACAGCACACAGCATCCATCAGTTTATTGCTCTTCTTAATGCAAAGACAGACAGAAATAGGAAGATGCTGCATATGGAAATGAAACCACAAGTAAAGCCTTTGCGTTGTGTGTGTGTGTGTGGTCCTTTTTCACACAGTGAATATTGTTTTTTTTTCTCAAATGCAGTTACTAGGGAACTATTTCTGGTATTGAAATGTGCACCAGCTTCTTCCTGTCTGTGCATTGTGCTAGTAATTTTGCAAATATGTTCAAGTCTCAGATCTATTGGGACAAGACAATAATCTTTTCCCAAAGAATGAAACAATCAGTGACACATCTTTCTTTCTGCCATGATTTTTACACAAGGAATAATCTAAAGATAAAATGAAAATGAAGTGGTCAAGCATCAAAAAGTATGTGCATAAACTTGCTTTATGCATAGATTATTCTTGAAAATGTTGCTAGGTGGCAGCACAGAATAAGTAATAAACTTCTCTTACCAAAACTTCTCTTAACACACACAGAGATACTTGTACAAGGTGTCTTGCAAACATGCTTAATTTACAAACTGATTAACTTCAAGGCATAAATATGTGTTCCAAAGAGAATGATGAGATTTTGGGGGGGGGGACATAACCCTCTTCCTTAATATATGTGTAGATTTGATAAACCTTTAACTGCCCTTGGTTTATATAGCTATTAAGAGTGAAATTTCAGAACTTTATTCATTCTGTTTTCCTGTGGATGGGGCACAACAAAGTCCTGTAACAAATTTTGTGAGGAATTTGCACTAAAGGTAAAGGTAAAGGTGCCCCCGCACTTGTAGTGCGAGTCGTTTCCGACTCTTAGGGAGATGTCTTGCGACGTTTACTAGGCAGACCGTATATATGGGGTGGGATTGCCAGTTCCTTCCCGGCCTTTCTTTACCCCCCAGTGTGTGCTGGGTACTCATTTTACTGACCACGGATGGATGGAAGACTGAGTGGACCTTGACCCCTTTTACCGGAGATTCGACTTCCTCCTTCCGTTGGAATCGAACTCCGGCCGTGAGCAGAGCTTTCGGCTGCGTTACTGCCGCTTACCACTCTGCGCCACGGAGGGTCTTCAATTTGCACTAGTGGAGTAAATACTATGGCTTTATTTCTCCTATTGCATGTATTATATATAATTTTAATGATTCAAGAGGAGTTGTAATCCAGGTGAACCAAGTTAAGCTGTATATATTGTTCAGTGGGGCTTACTATATTGGAAGTATACTTAGGACAGCACCCACAGGATTAGTTTGCACGTCGTACTAAACCTTCCTTCAGTGAGACGAGAATAAGCAGGAAGGTTCACCTGCCCCACAAAGCCATGGTTTAGTGAGATATACATTACAAGGAAGAAGCTGCCAATAACTTAAGGTGTGCATGCTTCCCTGCCCTCTATTCCTCCCATGCAGCTGGGTCAGGTTTTTCCCCGTTTTCTTGACCCTGGCCTGGATAATACACAAGAAGCCAACTTAGTAAGGGAAAGCAAAACTTAAAAGCTACCTATCCACTGCACAGGAGGAGAAGGAGAAGGGAGAAAGACATCAGCTTCTTCCTGCTCATGCGTATCTCAGTATACCATGCGTTAGCATGATGTGAATACTGGGCTATAGAAATCAAATCTGGGGATTAGATTTAGAACCAAAAGGACAGTTTCCACCCTTATATGTTGTAGCTTGCATAAGGAGGTCTGAGACCACGATAGCGAAAAAGCTAATGGATCTGAAGTAAAGTTTTTAAAGGCCAAAGTGCATTTTCCCTTTTGAATATAGTAGCAATTTCAAAAAAATAATTATTTTGAATACAAAACATACTTCATTTGTACTTTTTCATCTGTCCAGAAAAACTTAGCATACATTATGTTTGTGCGAGTGTAGACCTATGAAAAACTGTTGCAATTTGTCTATTTTAACTGTACCTCTTTTTTTGTTACATCCCACCCGTAAGGAAGAAGAAGATGGGGAAAATTGTACTCATATTCACCCTTTCTTTCTGCACTTATTTATACTACTCCCTCCAGGATTTAACTACTTATAGTATGGGTGGGGAACCTGTGGCCCTCCAGATGTTGTTAGACTGCAACTCCCATCATTCCTGACCATTAGCCATGCTGGCTGGGGCTGATGGTAAGCGGAGTACAACAACATCTAGAGGACCACAGCTTCCCCATCTGTGACCTATCACATTACCTCCTTCCTTCTCTGTGTCTAGGCCTGATGGAAGCATTTAAACTCCTGAGGAGCTGAAATGTTAATAATGTAATACCCAAGCAGCTGAGCCAGTGGTCCAGCTCACAGGTTAATGCTGTGGTGGGTTTCAACAACACAGCCTACACTTTTTCAGGTTTCATCTGCTTTGGAGAGGATTAGCAAAATATTACTATTTGCAAATTTATTTATTTTTTTACTGGAGATGGCAGCACTACTGGTAATCAATAGAGTGCCTTGCTTTATTATTTTGGTTTGACTATAACCTTGTTCTCTCCAAAGCTGAATTTGACTTTTGAAAATTGATAAACAAATGGGCTCTTCAATATGTACTGTATTCTTTAATAAATGGTGACTTCAACAGTCGTTCTGGCAAGATATTTGTCTAGAACCCCCCCCCATTAATTATCTAGGGAAAGTAGCTGACTACAGAGTTAGTACTATGAAAACACAGGAAATATACTTATATTTTTCCTCTTCTTTGTAAAATTAAGGATGACTGGCAAACCTTAGGCTATTATAGGAAGAACATAATTCTACACATCTACCAAGTATATGCCCCTTTTTTTGTTCTTTGAGAATACATGTAACACGTGTGTCTCTTGTTTAAAACATTTTAATACTCATTAGCAAGTTCTTTAGCAAGAATTTCCTGTGATGGATTAAGTTCTGCTTAAAAAGTCTCTGACATTCTTTCAGACTATGTCAGTGTTCTAAGCAATCGTTCCTCTAAAGCTTATGAAATTTCAAAGCTTAGACCCTGAGATAGAATTCAAGAGAACTGCATTTTCCCTAGGAACTCTTCCAGAAGCTATTATTCACGTTTGAATTGCCACATCATCAGCTGGAGAACAGAAAAGGCAAACTGAGATCAGCAATCCAAGCACATTTGCTTTCAGCAGATTGTGAAGAAATTAAAAATGCAAAAGCAATCTGCATATTTGTCACAAGCTGAACAATATTAAATGACTATAGGTGAAAATAAGATTCCCCCTTTCTACTCAGAGTGTATGAAGTGTATGTGGTTGGGCCACGTAGGCTAGTTAGAGGTTGCCAAAAATAAAACATGTGGCTGCTTACTTGGCTGATGCATAACAAAAAAAGAGAGACTCAGTCATGGGAAATTGCTGTACATTATATATATAAAAGAGTTATAGCATAGCTGCAATGCAGACAATGATGGTGGTTTTCTGGTGTGTCTATAGGTGTGATTTAAAAGTCATCTGACACAATTCACTTATAATTGATTGCCCCTATCTGTCAATGCAGATGTCATGCCTCAAATTTTAGTCAATGAATAATTGAACAGTATTGGATTCACAAGTCACATAATCTTTTAAAAAATGTGTGATTTTATGGTTAAACTCTGAATGTTTTTCTAAACACAAACAATGTCATACTGTTTATCGCTGAAACTGTGATATTTAAATCCATTTTAATTTGGTATACTCATACATTTAGAAAAATTAGAGGTTCTTAAAAGATATAGAGGAAAGATGCAGGGTTTTGCCTCTCACACGTATCTCTCAGGAAGCATACCAAACCTGAGATCTCCAGCACGACCGGAATTTGGAATAGGTGGGTGTGCAGGTGAGCCCAGGCTCAGCCAGCTAAAGTTCTTCATCCCATCTCACCCAGACATCCACTGGTGTAAGTTCTCCATCCCACAGCTTAGTCAGCTCAGCTGAAGCCAGAGTAAGTCCCACCAAAGGGGCAGGATGTAGCAGGGACTTACCCCAATCCAAACTCTTTTCAGCTCAGACACTGACCTAAAACCTACTGGAAGTTACATTGGCAAGAAGAGTGGTGTAAGTCAAACTCAGCCAGAAATAGCCCTGCTCCTGAGGGTAAAATACACTGGTGTAAATTATGCTGGCTTCCTATAGTTTGGATTGCTCTGTCAGTCTCTCTTCTGATTCCATGACCCCTGCAGCATGCAACATTATTTATTCATTAATTTATTTTATTACATTTTATTTTTTATTTATTAAATTTATATCCCCAGGAGCCCAAGGCAGCAAACAAAACACCAAAAATACTCTAAACCATCTTTACATAGACTTTAATATATATTAAAACAAAACATCTTTAAAAATGTATTAAAATCAAAACATCTTTAAAAACATATTTTCTAAAAAAGCTTTAAAACATTAAAAAGCCATGCCAACACAGACACACACTGGGATAAAGTCTTCACTTAAAAGACTTGTTGAAAGAGGAAGGTCTTCAGTAGTTGCCGAAAAGATAACAGAGATGGTGCCTGTCTAATATTTAAGAGGAGGGAATTTCAAAGGGTAGATGTCACAACACTAAAGGTCTGGTTCCTTTGTTGTGCAGAACGGACCTCCTGATAAAATGGTATCTCCAGAAGGCCCTCACCTGCAGAGTGCAGTGATCGACTGGGTATGTAAGGGGTAGCTATGGACATTGTGTATGGATGTATTGTTTATTGATGAGATTTTTAAGCTCCTGGAAGACAAGTACATCTTAGCGTAGCTTTCCCTTTAACATTCCCCTTCATCCCCCAGTGCATGGGCTGTGTACCTTCATTCCCAAGACCATCCAAGTTGCATGAGCCCCACCCCTTTAACACTAGACTCTGTGCCCTTCTGCAATGCACAGGCTCTTATAAATGTGTTCAGGTTGGGGTTTTAGATGGGCCTCAGCTCTTTAAGTTGAAGACTCTTAATGCTGCCCAATATATCAAATACCCAGGAGTGATCTTGTAACTTCCTGCTTGCCTGACATGATTACCCAATTGATTACCAGAGAGAGAGGGGATCAAGGTGACGCCAGCCTTTAATATATCCCCATGTAATCTTTTAGAGACTTGCTCTGTTGTTAGTTGATTTATATCTTCCCCCTTTTTTCTTTTTACAAAGCACAAGGTGACTGAGAAAATTTCACACTTTCTCTGCTCATTTAGCAGGCTTTACATGAAATCTTCTATAAAGAAAAGAAAGGTCAAAGGATGGTGTTCACTTACTTTGTACTATGTGATTGCCAGCATTTGACAGAAGTTTAGTACTGTGGAGGTTTTTGTTTAGGAAGATACAATCTAGCAGGTAACAGGGCTTAGGATTTGAGCCATAGTAACACTGACATTTGGCTATCTAGCCATGCTCTTAGTGCCATAGGATACTATTTCTGTAGTTCAAACAATTGATATGTGTAAAAAGCATCTTTATGGCCAGGTTCAAATGTTCCCACCCCAACTTACATGGCTGTTGTAAGGAGTGAGTCCATATGAACCTGGAACATTTGAAATGTGCTATTTTAAATGCCTTATTTACATCAAAGCTAGTTTAATTGAGGGGATTTTTAATGATGTATGACTTATATGTTAAAAAAGAACGTGAAGCAAGACATTGGTTGATATTTTTCATCAGTGTGTTTCTGCATCACTGGAATTTTATTACTCTTTGAACAGCTTGCCAAACAGTTCTGATCAGACAACTAGTTCGGTACCAGTTACGTTCAGAAGTGTTTTTTTAATGACTTAGGAAATAAATTTTATGTTCAAGTCACTCCACTTCCATTTTATATTTCCTGTCAAACAGCAGTTTAGAAGTGTCAGCTGTTACATAGTCCTAATATGAAATGCCCAAAACATGTAACATAAGAAATAGTTGTAATTTTACAGCAACTCTGCTATAGGTGATGGAGAATTGGTGACCTAGAAGTCTCCTGTGTGTGCTGAAATATAAGCCAGCATTACCTGAGTGTATTCTTTTGTGAATATAATCATAATCTAGAACTTTTGACCCTCCAGATGTTTCTGAACTGCAGCACCCATCAGCCCCAGCAAGTATGGTCAGTGGCCAGGAATGATGGGAGTTGTAGTTCAGCAACATCTGGAGGGCCAAAGGTTCCCCACACCTGATCAAGAGATTTTGTTTTAAGCATGAGCAAAAATATGGGTGTGGCTTGTGGGACTTATAGCCCTCCTTCATCCCTGTGCTCCATCCCAACTAAGGGGCAGTTCTCTTCCAAAAAAACTAATGAGCATACCCAGTGACCACAGAATGCTGACTGACTGACTGAGAGGAAAAACTCTGCAAGCTGAATGGGAGGGGGAATGGAATGGAGTGTCTGGAAAAGGAAGATGATGAGATGCATAGCTAAAAGGCACCCTCCTCGTGCTCTTGTAGTCAGCAGTAGCCAGTTAGTCTTCTCTCACCAGGTTGCTCTAGGCAGTCGCATGCCTAGGAAGGGAGAGCTTTGAAAATTCCTCCCAGACACACACAACATTTTATTGGGTATTCTATTTCCAATCTTGAGAAGAGAGTGATTTTGCTTATATAGCTCAAACAGCACCATCCACACTCAAGAGGGAGGTAGCAACGTATGTGTGTGTGGGGGGGGGCAGCAGTGTGTACCAAGGTTTGCAAAAGTACCCCCACAAAAAACTAAAAAACCTAAGGGGGTAACTGAATGAGGACAACAACCCTTTAGGTCCAGAGATATTTCCACAGTGCCCAATGTGCAACAAAGATCTGAGAGAGAGTAGCTCATGGGATCTGTGCAACATAGTCCACTTGTATATAGGTTAGATCCGCTTTTAAATAATAATTAGACATTAAAGTTTGCACAGGAAGTAAGACCCAAATTACAGCCGCAGGCTCAGATAACACTGGCAAAACACACACCAACAACCTTTTGTTGTAGGATCACACTTGGAGATCCTAACAGTGAACTCATTCTCTGAGAAGCTTTAAAACCATTTTAAAAAGCAATTCCAACACAGACATGGACTGGAATAAGGTCTTTACTTAAAAGACTTGTCGAGAGATGAAGGTCTTCAGTAGGCACTGAAAAGATAACAGAGATGGTGCCTGTCTACTGTTTAAGGGGAGGGAATTCCAAATGGTAGGTGCCACTACACTAAAGGCTCGCTTCCTGTGTTGTGCGGAATGGACCTCCTGATAAGATGGTATCTGCAGGAGGCTCTCACCTGCAGACCGCAGTGATTGACTGGGTAGACTATCTTTCAGGTAAGATGGAACCATACACAAAGAAGAGGGGAGGTACCAGCTGGTTTGGAAAAGCTCTAAGTTTTGCAGAACTGCAAAACATCTTTAGGAGAAAAAAATCCTCAGTGGCGATGGGAGACCAAACATCCCAATCAGGACTGAGTATGCTCAGATAGCAAGGAATGCTAATTGCCAGAGGTGGGGGCACAGAAAACTGGGTGGAGGGGAGATGGAATAGAGTATCCAATATTTTGTTGCATGTGGTATGTGTGTCATTGCTATTTAAAATTGCTTGAGAGTGGACTCCAGTACATTACCCAATTTATTTCTCTTTGAACCATACAAGAAAGACTGTTCATGCTTGTGTTTTCATTGATATTAGTGTGGCAGTTGTTCAGCTTTATCACTGAATCCAGGTTTTATTTTTGTTTCTTTTTTTAATTTAAAGGTGAACTCAAACGTAAAATTGGTTTGTTCTGCTTTGGGGTAGGTGGGGATGGATTAGCATGTGGCTAATAGCACACCAATATGTTACACATCGAAGTCAACATGTTGATGATGTGGTGGGATTAGAAAATTCAGTAGTAAACATTCTCAACCTTGGTTTGCTTTTGACATGCAAAATTAGAACAGAGTGCAGAAGGAGTGGATGCGAGAAGGGGCTTAACACTTTCCTTGTCGTTATTCCTCAATCCAAATGGGGAAAAGTTACTTTGAGGAAGGAGTAGCAGAGGATGAGCCATAGTGGGAATGAGTTAAGTACCTGTTGGTTCATACTGCTTCTCCCCTGCAAATGCTCAGTCTTGGTTTGTATATCAGGAAAACACCAAATTGGAAATTCTTAGTTGGGTATTGAACATGTCATTTCAGGCCCCCCCCTTTTTTTTTTTTACAAAATTCAGATAAGGGACTGGATCCAGACTTCAGTTAGTTGCACTCAAGTTTCCTTTGAAATCATTGGAACAAGTTGCTTATAACAAGTCAAATTGATTTCAATTCATTATACAGCCACGATAGTGGCTGCATGCTATAGTCAGCATGGATTTTTCGCATTCCACAATGTTAAATTGAAAATACCCCCTATGCCATTCTGATGCTTCCCATCAGCTCATCTCAAAACAAAACCTTACAAAACTTATAGTCCTGAACTCAGAAACCCTTGCTTTATAACCCTGTAAATTTTCATGGCGATACACAAAACAGTTAAGAGAGAATCGAGAGTTCAAAGTATAAAAAGGGACAGAGTAAAACCAAGAGCCCTTTTGGACTTTTTTCTGTCAGAGTTCGCATAATCTGTTGAAATTGATTAAAAAACCAGCCATGTTCGCAGAGTACCTGTACTCCTATTACTGACCTTGCCCATACTCTGACCTTCATCTTCTGCACTTTAAAGATTAAAAAAATGCCTGGCTGGTTTTTAATTAATTTAAGAAATTTTTGCTTGAACTGATTGTCAGGCATGCTCAGTAAGAACCAACTGTCAGTGTTCTAAAAGCCAGACTCACACCTGCTGGGCTTGACTAATCAGGGTCACACCCACATCAGACCTTTATTTCACTTGAGACAGTCATGGCTTCCCCCAAAGAATCCTGGGAGGTGCTGAGAGGAGACTCCTATTCCTCTGACACAGCTCTAGTGACAGAGCTCCAGTGGCCAGAGTCAGCCTCTCTAATTGAAGCTGTGTGAGTGGAACAGGGCATCTCCAAGCAACCCTCAGCACCTTTCACTAACTACACTTCCCAAGATTCTTTGGGAGAAGCCATGACTGTCTAAAGTGAAATAAAGGTCTGGTGTGGATGTGGCCAGGGACAGCTTTGGTTTAAATCTGAGTGGGAAGCTACATGTGCCTGCTGTAGAATAAAAAGGTGCGGGAAATTCTGAAAAAGAATGATACTGTTCACAGTGTTTTCCTTTTGGAAAGGAAAGGGGCTTCCCCTCTGCCCAGTGCCCACCTACCCAATCTTCACCCCTTCCTCCCTCTCCCTCCCCTTCCTGCCCTCCTCCTTCCACCTCTCCTCCCCCAGGTCAGTTTCACCTATCATAAGCATGATTGCACAGGAGTAAATCCCACTGAACTCAAAAAACATGCAAATTATCAAACCTGCCCTCCCCTTCCTCTTGCCCCTTCCCTCCTCTTTCCTGCCCCTCCCTCATCCCCTTCCAATCCTCTCCTTCCCTCTTCCACTCCTTCTGCTCCTCTCTTTCCTCTTCTTCCATCTCTCTACTCTTCCCCCTTCTCCCCCATGGTCAGTTTTACCTATCCTAACCATGACTGCATGACTGTAAATCCCATTGAACCCAATAAGCATGCAAATGATCAGACTTGCCTTTCTCCTCCTCTCCCTATGCCCTTCTTCCTCTCCTCCCCTCTTTCTTCTTCCTCCTCCCCTGCCCACTCCAGGCTTCCCTCCCCATGGTCAGTTTTGCCTATCCTAAGCATGATTGCAGTAAATCCCACTGAACTCAATAAGCATGCAAATGATCAAACCTGCCCTCCTCCCCACACTCCTGCCTGTTCCCCTCCCGCTCCTCCCTTCCCCATCCCACTGAACTCAGTAAGCATGCAAACAGTCAATCCATTCTCAGGAAACTTGCACAGGATCCCATTTCTTACCTCCCAGATTGAAAAGCAGAGAAATTCACTAACCTTCTCCAAAGATGGAGAATTACATTTTTGTATGTTTGTTGGTGTTCTTCTTACTTTGCTTCTTTTCTGTGTTTCTACTGTTTGTACAGAGAATCTAACATAGAAAATTATATTCCTCTCGTTATTCATCCTAGAAATCTTTGTCGAATTTATTTTTGTTAATTTCAAAGCCTTTTTATTCATCAGTGTCATATGATGGTGAAGACAGCCTTTTGTGTTTCAAACTGGAGGTTATGCTCTATTTCTATTTTGGGTGCATTAACAGTTGAATCTGAAAATGCAGTTTGATGTAAAATCAGACGGATTACAATCTGTTGCTACTTCAGCAATGACTCTTAGCTGTGTGGAAAAGGACGGTGCATGTTTTCAGCCTGCTATGTTTAAACTACTCCACTTAAGGAAAGGTGGGCATGGTCAGTTAAAAACGTAGAGCACACCTAGAATTTTGCTAGAATATATTTCACTTCCTACTGTTTTATCTTGTGCAGATTGAGACACTCCTCGTGTCCATTGGAAACTATTCTACAGAACAGTCAGTGCCATTATTCCACAATTGTTTTTGGAGCTTTTTTTTAGTGTTGCAAAGTGTTGCTGTAGTCCATATATTCACAGAAGCAGAAGCAAAAGGGAATGATTTACTTATAGGAAACTTCACTAAAATTGCAAAGGAAATCAAACATATTTAAAATGACTATCTGAACTATATCAGCTGTTTTAATATTGTTGCTTCCTCCCTGATAAACCAAGATGAGCACAGCACATGTTTTATTTCTGTTATTTGGGGCTGATTATAGGTGTTGCCACCACTCACCATATGATCAGAGGCACATGTTACCAAATTCTTCCAAACTACACAGGAAGTGGGTTGAACTGTGAAAGACCAAATGGTGTTTGCATTTTGACCAATTTGTAGGGCTGTCCAATATCTCAGAGAGGAGTTCAGGTCTCCTGCTCCCCTGGTTCATTCACTATAGCTACCCAGTTTCCCTGCTTTTTAAAGTTTGATAGAATAGCTGTGGGCTATAGGGACACTCTTAAACCGCAAGGTTTTTTGCCTATTAGTGAATTATCTTTTTCTTCTATAGTTTTCTAGTGCATTATTTCTTAGTCTATAGCTTTACCTCATTGTGTTGATTATGCTAATTCATAAGTGATTATACTGTCTTTCATTGTGTAATCCATATAAATGAACCAAGTGATGCAATTTTGTTTATATTTGGTCTTTGTATTTCATGCAAATGAGAGCCGGAATGGTTTACCTAATTTGAATTAAGTCAAGCCATGACAGTGAAGCAAAGAAGGATCCCGCAAGTTTGAAGGGGAATGTATAGCTTACTGCCAATTTAATAAAATTGTGGCCATAGCATGTGTGTTCTATATAAAGCTTGCTACAGTTGTTTTCATGTCAGTTAAAGGTGGCCTCAGAAGGGTGCTAGAATCTAGGTTTTTAAAATAAAACACTTTATTCTCTCAGAGCTGGCCATTCAGAAATCTTCATTTTAAAAAATTAATTGCTTTTACACAAAACATTTTAATCTGCTGATATAGATCTATCATGTATTTAAATGTAAGTATGCTTTTATTGTACAGCCACGAGAGTGGCTATATACTATAATCACCATGGATTTATCGCATTCTGTATTGTTAAATTGAAAATGCCCTCCATGCTGTTCTGTTGCTTCCCATAGGCACATTTTTTTTAAAAAAAACAACCTTACAAAACTTATAGTCCTGAACTCAGAAACACTTGCTTAACAACCCCCTAAGTTTTCATGGCAATACACACAACAGTCAGAGAGAATCGAGAGTTCAAAGTGTAAAAATAAAAATAAATCCAGACCCCAGTTTTTCTGTCAGTGGTTTCATAATTTGTTGAAATCAACTAAAAGTCAGCCACGTTCACAGAGTACAGTATCTGTAATCCAATTTCTGATCTTGTCCTATATTCTGACCATCTTCTACAGTTTAAAAAATGCCTGGTTGATCTTTAGTTAATTTAAGAAATTTAACATTGAACATTGAATTTAACATTATAATGTCGGGCATACTCAGTAAGAACCAATTGTCAATGTTCTAAAAGCCAGACTCACAGCTGCTGGGCTTGGCTACTCGGGGCCACATCCATGCCAGACCTTTATTTCACATATAGACAGTCATGGCTTCCCCCAAAGAATCCTGGGAAGTGTAGTTTATGAAGGGTGCTGAGAGTTGTTAGGAGACTCCTATTCCCCTGACAGAGCTCCAGTGGCCAGAATGGTTTAACAGTCAGCCGCTCTTCTGGGGATTGTAACTCTGTGAGTGGAAGAGGGCCTCTTCTAGCAACTCTCAGCACCCTTCACAAACTACACTTCCTAGGATTCTTTGGGGGAAGCCATGACTGTCTATATGTGAAATAAATGTCTTGTGTGGGTGTGGCCAAGGACAGCTTTGGTTTAAATGGGGGGGGCTACATGTGCCTGCTGTGGAATAAGAAGGTGGGGGAAACTCTGAAAAACAATGATACTGTTCACAAAACAATGATACTGCTTTCCCTCTACCCAGTGCCCACCCACCCAACCCCCTCCCCTCATCCTTTCTCCCTTTCCCCCTTCTCTGCCCCCAAGTCAGTTTCACCTATCCTAAGCATGATTGTACAGGACTAAATCCCATTGAACTCAAAAAGAATGCAAATGATCAAACCTGCCCTCCTCTCCTTCTCACTCCTATACCCTCCCTTTTGCCCTTCCCTTCCTTCTCTCCCCTTCTCTTCCCCTTCCAATCCTCTCCTTCCTTCCCTTTCTTCTTTCCTCTTCTGTCCCCTCCTCCTCGATGGTCAGTTTTACCTGTTCTAACCATGACTACAATACAGTAAATCCCATTGAACTCAATAAGCATGCAAATGGTCAGACCTGCTCTCCTCTTCTCCTCTCCCTCCTTCCCTCTGTCATTCCATCTACTCCTTCCCATCCCCCTGTGGTTAGTTTCACCTATCCTAAGCATGATTGCAGGGGAGTAAATCCTACTGAACTCAATAAGCATGCAAATGATCAATCCATTCTCAGCAAGCTTGCACAAGATTCCATTTCTTACCTCCCAGCTTAAAAAGCAGAGAAATTCACTAATAGGCAAAACCCCTTGCGGTTTAAGAACGTACCTATAGCCACTATAGATAGTCACTTTAAATATGTCTGATTTCCTTTGCAATTTTAGTGAAGTTTCCTATTGTAAACCATTCTCTTTTGCTTCTGTTTCTATGAATATGTGAAGTACAGCAACACTTTGCAAAATTTACACTAAAAAAACCCCATAAACAATTGTGGAATAATGACAGACTATTCTGCAGAAGTCTTCAGTATACAAGAGGAGTGTCTCAGTTTGCACAAGATAAAACAGGAGGTGAAATATATTCTAGCAAAATTCTAAGTGTGATCTATGTTTTTAATTGACTATGCCCATCTTTCTTTAAGTGGAGTGGTTTAAACATAGCAGGCTGAAAACATGCATCTTGGGCATGTAAAGGTTGTTTTTTCCCACAGCTAAGAGTCATTGCTTAAGTAGCAATATATTGTAATCCGTCTGATTTTACATCAAACTGCATTTTCAGATTCAACTGAATGCACCCAAAATAGAAATAGAACATGACCATGTGATGTTCCTATATTAATGTATATATGGTAAGTGTTGGTTGTTTAGAAGATACATGGTAAGTGGAGTGAAAGAGGAGGGGGAGTGAATGGGCAGTAGAATGCGAGATGATTGGCTGAGTGTTTAAAATGGCTGAATGTATAAAAGGCAGAGTGAGAGTGGAATCAGGGGAGGAGAAGAGAACTGAGTGGGTTGCTTGGTGGGGTTTAGAGAGTTGTTTACCAGGAGGGAGGTGGAGTTCGGATTAGTGTTGAGTAAAACCATATGCTTATGTGCCTTAAGAAGAAATCTTGTTAATCTTGTTAGCTTTGTTATCTGTAATAAATACTTGATTTGGTTTACCAAAGGCCTGATCCTTGGCTGGGGTTTCACAGACCAGAAGGGAGGGTAAGGTAATGACCAAGGCTGAAGGGGAACTGTAACAAATGGTGGCAGCGGTGAAGAGAATAACAATACCAGTATTCAGAGTCTCTGGGAATACTAGTATTGGGACGTTACTGGTGGTTGCCTAGCAGGGGGATCTGTTGAGATCTGTGCTAGAGCGGGGAGAGAAACCATAAGAGAGAGCGGTCCGGACTGGTGGAGTCCCTGGTGGTGCCTAGTGACAGGCAGTAACCACGAGCAGGTAGGAACCTGACAGGGAGAGCCAGGGAAAGGTTGTCACATGTGGTGGCAGTAGCGGTGGGATACGAACAACAGAGAATCCAGATACGAATACTAGAGAATCCCTAACAGTGGTGTGGCAAACAGAAATAACAAAACAAGATTACTTGTGAGAGTGACTGGCAAAGAGTGTGTGGCAAAGAGTGAGTGAACTCAAACACCATGGCTGAATACATAAAAATGAAAAGAGAGGAGCTGGTGGAGAAGTGCATAACATTCAATTTACCTCACGAGGGTAAAGGGGTAGATGAATTGAGGGTAGCACTTACAGGATTTGCAACTGCCCAGCAAAAACAACCTGTCAGGGAAGAGACCCCAGAAGGATATTTAAGCAATCCCGCTTATATAGAGTACTTGAGAGAGAAGTTAAGATGGGAGGCTGAAGAAAAAGACAAGCAGAGGGAGTTGGAAGCTGAGAGATTGAGGGTGGAAACTGAGAGAATGAGGATGGAGGCTGAGGAAAAAGACAAACAGCGGGTCTTTGAGGCTGAGGAAAAAGACAAACAGAGGGAGTTGGAAACTGAGAAGTTGAGAATGGGGTTTGAGGAGAGGGAGAAGCAACGAGCAGTGGATGCCGAATTACAAGTAGAAAAGTTAAAATTTGAAAGAGAAGTTTCATTCTGATGAAACAAGAAAGGACAGAGATGGAGCAAAAATAAAAAATTACTCCAAAGGACTTTGCTGTCTATGAGCCTGGTCAAGATCCTCAAATTTACCTCAGCACCTTTGAAAGAGCAGCTCAGTTGTGGGGGCTACCTGAAGATAAATACATGCAGTATTTATCAAACCTGATTAAAGGGGAATTGGCTGAGGTATACCAATATTCCCCCTCAGATAGGCCCATCACCTATGCTGAATTCAAAGAAGCAGTGTTTAAAAGATTCAGAGTGGGGCCTGATTATTTTAGAAAGCTTTTCAGAAACTGCCAGATACAGACAGGGACGTCTTTCGTGGAGCTGGGGGCAAAACTGATGGACATATTTGGGAAATGGCTGACAAGTGCAAAAGCTCAGTCTGTGGAGGAGGTGAAAAACCTCATGGTATTGGATCAATTATACCATCAGTTACCACCAGAAATAAGGCTCCTGGTCAAAGACCGTTCCCCTACATCGGTGCAGGAGGCCGCAGAGATGGCGAATCACTTCACCTCCAACAGAACTGGCTGGGTGGGGAAAACATCTAGAGATTTTAAACCTAGACCATATAATGCTGGCAGAAGGGATGTGGTACCACAGCGAGTGAGTCCTCCATTAAAATCTGAAGGGCACAGGACACCCCAGAGTGGATCTGTGTACCCTAAAAGTGAGGAGAAATTATGCTACAAATGTGGTAGACCGGGGCATCTACGTTTTCAATGTGAGGTTGCCAACCCCATTAGTAATCCTGCTCAGACAAGGGCAGTGAAAACAGAGCCCAAGGCTTTAGAAACAGCGAAAAAGGTTCAGTTCTGCCAGATAAACTGGACAGAAGTAACAGACCTTGATTCAAGTCTGAGAGAGGAAGTGAGTGTACAAGGGACAAATTATTGGGCATTGCTTGATACTGGTGCCGCTCAGACATTACTGAGGCCAGATTTAATAAAATCTGAGGTAATATTACCTCAGGAAACTGTGACTATCCAAGGAGTGAGGGGTCAACCAGAAAGTTTGCCTGTGGCCCTGGTGGATATGACTTGGAGAGGCCGAGAGGGCCGATATAAAGTAGGCATTAATGCCCAGCAACAAGAACCAGTAATACTGGGAAGAGATGTAATGGGAGCCCAAGGAAAGATCTATGTAGTGACCAGACAGCAAATTGGCAGAGAAAAAGAAGCCATATTAAGGGGGGCTGAAACAAACAGGGTGGAATCTGTTAACCAGCCTCAGGTCACCATAGCAACCACTAGCAGGCCTGCTGAAGGAGACAAACTGTATCAAGTGGTCTCTGATAGTGATGAGGCAGATCAATTCAGGGAAGAGCTACAAAAAGATATCAGTTTGAAGCAGATAAAGGAACAAGCTCTGACCCAACAGATTCCTTTCACTGACAAACTGAGGAATCAAGTTGTGTGTGAGAATGGGATTTTATATAGACTGTGGATGCCTGCTAAGAGAAAGGGTGAATGTGAACCAGTGAAACAAATGATGGAAGTGGTGAAAGAGAATTTGAGTCAAGCTCAGCAGAAGCAACGTTACTGGTATGACAGAGCAGCCAGGGAACGTGTGTATAATGTGGGAGATAGGGTTATGGCGTTCATACCCAGGAAACATGACAAATTACAGGCTAACTGGGAAGGACCATATACCATCAGAGAAAGGCTTGACACAGTGACGTATGTAATCACCACAGACCAATTAAACAAAACCAAAGTGGTTCATGTAAATATGTTGAAGCCTTACCATACCAGGGATGCAAAGGTGTTGCAAGTTACCTTATTCCCTGAGGGAAGTGGGCCTGAACTTCCAGATTTGGTACAGGAAAGCAAAGACAAAGGAGGGGTAGATCAAGTGGAATGGTCAGAGGAGGTGAAGGAGGAAGTAAAAGAGGAGATTCTGAGAGTTTTGAAAACCTATAGGAATCTCTTTAGCAACAAACCTGGCCGAACCAGTATAGTTATACATTCCATTGATACTGGAGATCATGCCCCAATCAGATCTGTTCCGTACCGTGTGAATGGGAAAGTTTTGAATGAGATCAAAAAGGAGGTGGAAGAGATGCTGGAATTAGGAGTGATCAGGGAATCCATCAGTCCCTGGGCCTCAAGTATTGTCCTGGTTCCGAAAAAAGATGGAACGACAAGGTTTTGCATTGATTATCGGCTAATCAATAAATTTACTGTCCCAGATGCGTATCCTATGCCTAGGGTAGACGCAATGTTAGAGTTATTGGGGGCAGCAACCATTATCTCTACACTAGATCTCTGTAAAGGATTTTGGCAAATGGAACTAGACGAGCAATCCAGAGCCAAAACTGCCTTCAGTACACCAGATGGGTTATATGAGTTTGTGACCTTACCCATGGGACTAAGGAACTCACCAAGTTCATTTCAGAGGCTAATCAATACTGTGTTGCGAGGCATGTCAGATTTTGCAGTGGCCTATATCGATGACGTGGCCATTTTTAGCAAGTCGGTGCCTGAGCATGTCCAACACCTGACAACAGTATTGGAGGCCTTAAGAAAAGCAGGCCTCACAATAAAAGCTAAGAAATGCCAGTTTGGACTAAAGGAAGTAATTTATTTAGGACATAAGGTGGGGAGTGGGAAAATCACCCCCTTATGGAGCAAGGTGGAGGCAATACAAGCGTGGCTGATCCCCTTAACCAAAAAACAAGTAAGGGCATTTCTGGGTGTGGCTGGATTTTATAGGAAGTTTGTGAGAAATTTTGGGGAAATAGCAACCCCCTTGCATGAATTAACAAAGAAGAAGTGTTCTGAGCGTGTGGTATGGACGGATGAATGTCAGAAGGCTTTTGATCTACTGAAGCAAGCCTTGTGCCAAGGACCCATATTAATAGCACCAGACTATGAGAAACCATTCATCGTGGCTACAGATGCGTCGGACCTGGCGCTGGGAGTCGTCTTGCTACAGGAGAGAGAAGGCACCAGACATCCAGTGGCGTACCTGAGTCGCAAGCTGACGCCGAGGGAGAAAAACTATTCGTCGGTCCAGAAGGAGTGCCTAGCGGTCGTGTGGGGACTGAACAAGTTGCGCCCATACGTATGGGAACGAAGATTCACAGTGACTACGGATCATCGGGCCTTGTTATGGTTGCAGACTATGAAAAACCATAACACTATGCTGCAGAGGTGGTCCTGGGCCCTACAAGACTATCAAGTGGACTTCCAGTTCATCAAAGGCAAGGACAATGTACTGGCCGATGGACTTTCCAGGCAAGCGGCTGGGACTGCAGTGACGTGACCAGACAGAGGAACAAAGAAAGACATTTTCCCCATAGAGACTTTTATTTGTTAACGTGGCGTATAAACCCTGGAACAGGAATAATACTCTGCTGTTGTTTAAGGGGGGGGGGAAATGTGATGTTCCTATATTAATGTATATATGGTAAGTGTTGGTTGTTTAGAAGATACATGGTAAGTGGAGTGAAAGAGGAGGGGGAGTGAATGGGCAGTAGAATGCGAGATGATTGGTTGAGTGTTTAAAATGGCTGAATGTATAAAAGGCAGAGTGAGAGTGGAATCAGGGGAGGAGAAGAGAACTGAGTGGGTTGCTTGGTGGGGTTTAGAGAGTTATTTACCAGGAGGGAGGTGGAGTTCGGATTAGTATTGAGTAAAACCATATGCTTATGTGCCTTAAGAAGAAATCTTGTTAATCTTGTTAGCTTTGTTATCTGTAATAAATACTTAATTTGGTTTACCAAAGGCCTGATCCTTGGCTGAGGTTTCACAGACCAGAAGGGAGGGTAAGGTAATGACCAAGGCTGAAGGGGAACTGTAACAAATGGTGGCAGCGGTGAAGAGAATAACAATACCAGTATTCAGAGTCTCTGGGAATACTAGTATTGGGACGTTACTGGTGGTTGCCTAGCAGGGGGATCTGTTGAGATCTGTGCTAGAGCGGGGAGAGAAACCATAAGAGAGAGCGGTCCGGACTGGTGGAGTCCCTGGTGGTGCCTAGTGACAGGCAGTAACCACGAGCAGGTAGGAACCTGACAGGGAGAGCCAGGGAAGGACGCATCACAGACCTCCACTTTGAAACACAAAAGTCTGTCTTCACCATCATATGACATTGAGCAATAAAAAATGGAAATGGCCTGCCTTCAAGTCGATCCCAACTTATGGTGACCCTATGAATAGAGATTTCATGGTAAGCAGTATTCAGAGGGGGTTTACCGTTGCCTCCCTCTGAGGCTAGTCCTCCCCAGCCCCTTCCTTGTCTGCAACTGCTAACTGGGGGGCAACTGGGCTCCTTGGGACTATGCAGTTTGGCCACGGCTGCACAAGTGGCTAGGCACGTAACCCCTGAGCCACTTACTGTGGGGGTGATGTTTAGCTGGCCCTTGCCACCCTAGAGACAAGAGTGGGGATTTGAACTCACAGCCTCTGGACTCACAGCCAGGTTCTCTTCCCCAATGTGGACCAGTGGACATAGTGTACTTAGACTTTCAAAAAGCGTTTGACAAGGTACCTCACCAAAGGCTTCTGAGGAAGCTTAGCAGTCATGGAATAAGAGGAGAGGTCCTCTTGTGGATAAGGAATTGGTTAAGAAGCAGAAAGCAGAGAGTAGGAATAAACGGACAGTTCTCCCAATGGAGGGCTATAGAAAGTGGAGTCCCTCAAGGATCGGTATTGGGACCTGTACTTTTCAACTTGTTCATTAATGACCTAGAATTAGGAGTGAGCAGTGAAGTGGCCAAGTTTGCAGACGACACTAAATTGTTCAGGGTTGTTAAAACAAAAAGGGATTGCGAAGAGCTCCAAAAAGACCTCTCCAAACTGAGTGAATGGGCGGAAAAATGGCAAATGCAATTCAATATAAACAAGTGTAAAATTATGCATATTGGAGCAAAAAATCTTAATTTCACATATACGCTCATGGGGTCTGAACTGGCGGTGACCGACCAGGAGAGAGACCTCAGGGTTGTAGTGGACAGCACGATGAAAATGTCGACCCAGTGTGCGGCAGCTGTGAAAAAGGCAAATTCCATGCTAGCAATAATTAGGAAAGGTATTGAAAATAAAACAGCCGATATCATAATGCCGTTGTATAAATCTATGGTGCGGCCGCATTTGGAATACTGTGTACAGTTCTGGTCGCCTCATCTCAAAAAGGATATTATAGAGTTGGAAAAGGTTCAGAAGAGGGCAACCAGAATGATCAAGGGGATGGAGCGACTCCCTTACGAGGAAAGGTTGCAGCATTTGGGGCTTTTTAGTTTAGAGAAAAGGCGGGTCAGAGGAGACATGATAGAAGTGTATAAAATTATGCATGGCATTGAGAAAGTGGATAGAGAAAAGTTCTTCTCCCTCTCTCATAATACTAGAACTCGTGGACATTCAAAGAAGCTGAATGTTGGAAGATTCAGGACAGACAAAAGGAAGTACTTCTTTACTCAGCGCATAGTTAAACTATGGAATTTGCTCCCACAAGATGCAGTAATGGCCACCAGCTTGGATGGCTTTAAAAGAAGATTAGACAAATTCATGGAGGACAGGGCTATCAATGGCTACTAGCCGTGATGGCTGTGCTGTGCCACCCTAGTCAGAGGCAGCATGCTTCTGAAAACCAGTTGCCGGAAGCCTCAGGAGGGGAGAGTGTTGTTGCACTCGGGTCCTGCTTGCGGGCTTCCCCCAGGCACCTGGTTGGCCACTGTGAGAACAGGATGCTGGACTAGATGGGCCACTGGCCTGATCCAGCAGGCTCTTCTTATGTTCTTAATGTGCTATACCAGCTGTCTGACCAATAAAAAGGCATTGAAATTTACAAAAATAAATTTGACACAGATTTCTAGGATGAATAATGAGAGAAATAAATTTTGCTAGTTTAGATTCTCTGTAGAAACATTAGTAACACAGGAAAGAAGCAAAGTAAGAAGAATACCAACAAACATACAAAAATATAATTCTCTATCTTTGGAGATGACAAGTGTTGCCACCACTCACCATATGCTCAGAGGCACATGTTACCAAATTCTTCCAAGCTACACAGGAAGTGGATTGGACTGTGAAAGACCAACCCAAATGGTGTTTGCATTTTGACATATTTGTAGGGCAGTCCAATATCTCAGAGAGGAGTTCAGGTCTCCTGCTCCCCTGGTACATTCACTAAAGCTGCCCAATTTCCCTGCTTTTCAATGTTTGATAGAAATATCTGTTGGCTATAGGTACGTTCTTAAACTGCAAGGTTTTTTTCCCCCTGTTAGTGAATATATTATTTTAAGTGTTGTAAGTGTGTTTTCTTGTGCAAACTTCATTAAGGATAGGCTTTGGTCACTCTGCTGCTACAAAGTAAAAACATACGAATCCTATTTCCTGTCTGTGTAACAGGATGTCATTACTTGTGGAAAGCTGTGCCAAGTGTAAGTGTCTACTAACACCACATTTGGTGGTATTAATCATGAAATTCATCAGGTCTTCATTTTCAGTTAAAATGTCTTGCATCCAATTAACAAAGAAGGAAGCCCAACTACAATAACATTTCTGAAAAGTATATAAAGACTGATGTCTCTTTTAATTTTTATATTGTCCCTTTACATGGCCAGCGACATTAAGAATGTTCTGCTTTTACAGTGGCTCTTCTTCCTGAAGTCTTAAATTGGTTGGTTTTTCAAAGATCTGAAAGTACATTGCAGTATGATATGTCCCCCATGATGGAAGCAGGGTTGGTAGTTAATCATTGTAGCTGTTAACATTAAATCACCACAAAAACATATTCCTGTAAAAGGAATCTAAAGGCTAAATGGGTTGTGTGGTCAGGATTGGAATATACGGGGAGATTGAAAAGAGGGAGTTGAACACCTTTCCCTTGGTCACTCTTATGAATGCTCTTCCCTTCCCCAAACCCTTATTAACTATTTCTTTGCCAATATTGCTCTCAGATCCCTGCGGGGGGGGGCTTTTTTTAAAAATGGGGAGGGAGAACAGGATGTACAGGTGAACGTACTGGCTTTTCCCTGCCTGTGAAAACCCCCCTCTGACTTGTAAGATTTGACGTGATCCACATTTCATTTCAGTCTGACTGTTGCTGATTTTTCAAACATTTATCGCCAATAATATTAAATCTTATGATCACTTTCAGCTTCTTAAGAATAGTCCTAGTGCCTTTTGGTCCTTTAGAGATCCATAGTTTTGTAGGTTTTGGAAGGAACCTTTATATTTGAAGAGTTCAGTCCCTGCTAATGCAGCAAAGCTCTCACACCAACACCTGAAACAGATGAACACATAAAAGAAATGCTGATGGGTGGTTTGGACAGTTTTGGTACTGATTTTCCTCTATATGGTTGTCCTCCTGGATTAGTGCATCTGTATGATCACCTTGGGCCGAGAGCAAGGGTGACAAGCACACACTCTTCTACAACAATTTCTGTAATTGTGGCAGCGCATTTGTGGGGAGGACTGCTGCCAAATGTATCTGTATACATCAGTAGAAGAAAGATTGATCCATAACAATTCCACAAAATAGACAACGCTTTTGTAAGGAACTTTTTTTCTCACCTCTTAGCCAAAGTTTTTGTTTTTTTAGATTTGTTCAATTGAGGGAGGGAAAAGTATTATTATAATTGTAACTGAATTCATTCCCCCCACCTGCACCCTACTTTGAGTTGAAAGTCAATGGTTAATATTCTGTAATTTCTAATTGTTCTGCAGACTGACCTCAACAGCAGGTGCAAAATTTAGTACTTTATTGAGCATCAATTGCTGCTTGGGCAAGCAGGTGTGCTGCAGGATCTGTCCTTCACCACCGCCACCACCTTCCTAACTCAAAAGCTTGTTGTTAATCTGATAACATCAAAGCTCTCTCTAGTGGCCAGTAAAGCAGAGGATGCTGACAAATCAAAGCTACTTTAGGACTAAAGATTGCTATCATTCCAAAGGGGACATGTCTGCCAGTTATGATTTGCAGGATGCTTAAGGACAAGTAGAGGGATGGGTACAAAAAAGCCAATGTCCTTAACGAGATTGTAACGATCAGGCTTCACTCTCCGTGCTTACCATGGCAAGTGTGCTGCTACCTCTGACACATGTGATGAGCAAGGAGCTTTTCTTCCAGGTTTAGAGACTGAGAGACAGGCAATGATCGTTACATCACCACCATTCCTGCAGTTATGCAGCAATTTCTCCTCTTCCCCAAGCCGGAGGCTGGGAGGAAGTCAGGAGGTTGTTTAGTTACTTTTTTGCCCATGTACTCAGAACATCTTGTCTGTGGAGTGGCTATAACAGGCAAAATCTCCGCTACCCTTTCCTGGCGGGAGACCACTACGATAAATTGCATTATTGCTTGGAAAATATGTGTGTTAAGAAATTTCTCACAGGCATTGATTTTCCCATTTTCAAACGTATGACTTGTTTACAGCTTCCACAGATTTGTGACATTGCCTGCACAGTACCAGCAAACTTACCATGAACATCACCAATTGCACCACAATTATTCTCTAATTTTTATTGATTGCTCAAAAGGCCCAGTACCATTTGGGAGTGACATTTATCCCTAGACTCTGGCAAGAAGCTCTTATCCTGCTAAAACATCTGTTTTTTCCAGAAAGTTTTGCAATCTCAGTGGCCTTGAATAACATTCAGCTTGTTAAAGACTTTGTTTCATAATGACTATCAGCTCATTTCTAGCTTTAGAATTGTCCATGCTCACCTTACTGCAATTGCTTTTATTTTTCCAGTTGGGGACTTTGTTCTTTAATCCATTGGTTTCCAACTAGTAGTGGGTCACATCAGTAGGACCCTACTTTGTTGCAATGGCAATGAAGAAAACTTACTTCTCTGTAACCATTGCATCGAGGTCAGTGAAATGTATTATTAGGATTTGTTCCAATCCGTCTTATGTGTGGGCTTTGAGTAAAACCACTTTGGTCACTCCAGTGCATTGTTCCTCAGTGTGGTGCCTGCAAGGCTCACTTCACCCCATCCTCCTGGCTGCCCTCAGCTTCTGTATGAGAGCAGCTCAGTTCCAAGCCTTGACAAGTGGTGATCATCTTAGATTACCCAACATGCATTGCCTGATGATATTGGACAATGTATTTTGGATGATCTTAGATGGCTGTCGCTTGTCACGGAAGGGAGCCAAGCGATTCCCTGTAAAAGTCCCAATGCCATACCCACAGACAAGGGTGTCCAGGGGAAAGGAAAGGAGGGAATGAGGAGTAACATGGCAGGAGCCGGGAAAGTCAGGAAAGCAGTTACCTGGGAGGGGGAAAGGTTCTACTTCACTTTTTGCTAGATATTTATTTGGCATTTTTTCTCTTTCTCTTTAGTTGAACAATGCTCCTGGAGTGGCTTACAAATGATCAAGGAGAATTATTTATTTATTTATATCCCCCTCCCTTCCTCCAGAAGACACCCAGGACAGTCTCTGCCTTCAGGCTCACAATCTAAGAGACACAACATAACAGGAAAAGTGACTGGGAGGGAGTAGAAAGAGTAGTATGCTCAAGCACTCATTCATAGCTATAGAGATTTTGTAGTGAACAGCAGGAATGGAAACATTTGAAAAATGGAAATGGACTGCCTTCAAGTTGATCCCGACTTATAGCGACCCTACGAATAGGGTTTTCATGGTAAGCAGTATTCCGAGAGGGTTTACCATTGCCTTCCTCTGAGGCTGAGAGGGAGTGACTGGCCCAAGGTCACCCATGGCTATGTGGGGATTCGAACCCTGGTCTCCCAGGTCGTAGTCCAGCACTTTAACCACTACACCACACTGGAAGAAAAAGCCAAAAGTTGCTCGTCTTTCAGCCGAGCTGATGGCAAGGCCCTGCAGTCCTACCTCCCCCCCCCTCCCCCAGCAATGGCTGTTTAGGGTGAATTCACACTGTCATTGCTGACTGTATGTAGCCTCTGCCATGTGCAATGTTAAGCCTTCTGCATAATGTTAAAGACACTTGAAAGGGGACCTTGGCAATGGCATTCAGATATCTGGCAGCAGTTAGATAGTCACAGACTGCTGACATACGTGGTCTTACTGTGTTGCCAGCGGTCATGTGCTTTGAAATTAACAGAATTGAGGTCCAGTAGGAATGGCATTCCACTGGATTGCTGCCAAGCACACACTGTTTGTTAGAATCATAGTCAAAACTGCTTGTAAAGCTGGTTTATAGATTGGACCATCTAAGTGGTTTAATATTGTTATTTAGCTTTTACCATAAAATCAGTGTCATTTCGCCCCCGAATTCACTATTCGGGTGTTGAAGAACAGAACATAGCTGTAATCTTGAGTGGGTAACATAATTTGGTGTTAACTTTTTCATATTTTGACCCAACCATGGTGATATGCTTTAAGATATAGATACGTACCTTTCATGAAACCTCTTTCCCCTTTTGGTCAGATTTTCCTGTAAGTATTCTTAAATACTTGGCTGTGGGTTAGCTTAGGCTGGACTTCTTGTTTCTCTTAAGATTTAAAGCAAGCTCCCAAAGTAGCCAAGCATAACATTTTATTCTAATGTAATATTTCTTTCCAATATTTGCCACCCCTTACAAGGTCTTTACAATGTATAGTCTTTGGGTGTGATCCAGTGAGTCCTTTTAATACACCTTCTTAGCATTCCACCCCCACCTCCACAATCTCTAAAGCATGTCTTAAACTTCCTTGCAGTTTGTCATTTGAGTGAGCTATGCTAGATTTTTTTGAAAGATCTACCATGGTTGTCATGAGCAGAATTAACAAATGCCTGGAATTCCTTTGGGTGTATGAAAGGAAGCCAGGAAGTATATTTGATTAAAATCCTCAAGTAAGTGGAATCTGTAACTCTTATCAAAGTCCCAAGTTTGATTTGGGTGCATAGGAAACTGTGATTGCAGCTAAGTAATTGCATGAGAGCCATATAAAGTGAAATTTGAAACCTCAGCTACAGTATAGAATGATCATGACTTGAGAATGACTTGTGCTTGTGAATTACTAGAGGAAGCGGAATGGACACATTTACAACAGAAGTGTTGCCCCTCAGACATCCAAGTATAGAAGTAGAATCCCAGTTTCCTTTCTCTTCATTCGCAATCTGGCTGTAACCCAGTTCAAAACTTACCTTGCATGATGTCATCCTTCCTCTTTTCTCGCCCCATGATGTTCTGAGATTATTAACTTAACTGTCTTTAAGTACCTTCCATTCTAAGCATGGTTTCCCAGTCATCTGCTACATATTTCTCTATATCCAAGTCAACAAGTTGCATTGTTAAGATAATAACATTTACAGTTGAAATACTGTTTACATTTTAAAACACTGCTGTCACTGCACAAACATCCCAAGCCAGTTGTTCCCACCATGTCTATTTGCATTTGCACTTTATCAGCCCCCTTGGATGAATAGGCGGACTGCATTTTTAAACTCAGCTATATTTAAGTTCATCTGCTGGAATGCAAATGGAAATACACAGATTGGCAATCTTCATTTTCAGCTAAATAAGATTTCCTTTCCTTTAAATTAGTGTGGTATTCCTAAGCAAAGGCAACAAAGCATGTGAATTTCAATCTCACAGGCTTGCCAACCCTGGCAAAATTATCAGCCAAAATAGGAACAAAATCAAAGAACAGAAGCAAGTTTTAGAACTTTCAGTTTTAAGAAATTAGCCTGCATTTGAGAATATTTTATTTGTTTAAAATATTAGTGTTGAATTTTGACTGCATGAAGTTTTACCATGGTTTACAGCTCATAATTTAAAATAATTAGAAACCCCAAAAGACAATTGGATATAATGTTTTTTAAAAAGCACTGGGCAAAGCACAGAGAAAAGAAAAGCACAAGGACAGAATGCATTTCATTAATATCACATGCCATTGAATGTCCAGGCAAAAATCACCAGATCTAACACGGTGGGCACCTGATTGAATAGAAAGCAAAAGGGTGTTAAATAGAAGCAGTGCTACTACTATGGTACCCTCTCTCCAATAGCCACTTACCTTACATCTGAAATCGTAGGCATTCGAAGTACTGCCTCCACTAAAAATCTTAACAGGTAAAAGACCAGATAACAAGGTTCCATACCATTTAGGGATGTATAGGTTAAATCCAGTCCTGTAACCTGAGCCCAGATCCAAACCAAATGTGATAGTTATGTGATCTGATCTGGAAGACCAAATTTCCAAGCCATCTTTAAAGGTTGCCCCATGTACAGCAATCTAGTCTGAATGTTGTCAGTGTATTAATATTGATCATGTTTATCCGGAAAGGGCTGCAGCTAGCACACCCACTGAAGCCAGTGAAATGCTATTTGAGTCATGTCTTTGGTATCCAAATGCAAGCGTGTATCTTAACAGCACTACCAGGCTGTAGGAAATCCCAATAATTTGGTAAACTGTACTATCAAACAACTCCACCTTCATCTTGTCTGGACTGAGCATCACTTTATTAGCTCCTGTCAAGTCTATTGCTGATTCAAACACATAAGCAGAAGATCAATATCCTTGCATGGATTCAGTAAAAAAGAGAAATAAAATTGCGAACATACTGGCTGACAAAAGCTTGCTGGAGATAATGGACAGCTTCTGTAGGTCAGAGAAGACTATACTGAGCTAAATAGGCCAATGTCCTGAATAGAACATTACATGTACATATGTTCTGCACACACTAGAAAGGGTGTGTTCTCATTCTTGCATTCATGACCAGCAGTTAGTTGACCTTTGGTTTAAATTAGTTCCTAAAAATATACTATGGCTCCACACGTAATCCTAGAAAAATAAATTAAATATTGGAGAGGAAGGTAAATATATATGTTCGAGTACATAATGATCTGCTGTGATGCCTTAAATTGTGGGCCTTGCATGTGCCTGGTGGTTCTTGTTTTTTATTATAGCTTGTGAGCTTTTCATCCGTATCAGTTAACACATGCATGGAATAAGGCTTTAATGTAAGGTTCTGACATTTTCTTCCCTGTGACTTGGTGCCTTTTAAAGAAATGCATGGCAGGCAGGAATTGAACTGATGCAGCTGTTACTGCCATGGAAATTCTATGGTGGAAAGAACTGCAACTGTTTAACAACTTCATGAATGGCATAGTCTCTTTTTGAGGAGCAATGTTGTAGTGTCAAGTCTAATCTAAGGCAAGATCGCCAAATTGGAACACCTGGTTCCTTAAGGAAATGTGGGAAGTCTGTTGGGAACAGTTTGGATGGGCAGGTATAATGTGCTGCAAAACAGTTTAGAAGATGAGCCTTGTTTTCCAGTGAAATTTTCAAAGAGAAACGCTTAGAGCTTGGCCCAAAAAAATTGTAATGTGAAATCCTAAATTTAGTTTTGGTACTTTCATATCCATACTTAAAAGAGCTTTGTGAGTTCTGAGTAAAACATTCTTTTTTACCTGGTTGTTTATTTTAAGTTGTGTTTTGAGCCTATTTCCTTACAAACACAATTAGGGAGAATATTTATGGACAATTACTTGCTATTACAGGCATAATTTATTTAAATTCTGACTCTGCAGAAATATTTATACAAACCGGTGCTTCCTGTTTGCACGGTAGTAAGACGGATGGTAACATGACATGGTCACCCTGGCCAGATGTCTAATTCATGACCAATTGGTTTCAAGATGCAAACCCTTCCACCTTGCAGTAAACTTTTTTTAAAGGGCTTTTAGTTTTAGTACCCTTTTTACATCAATATTTGTTCTGCATGGAGTGAATTTTCACAGAGCGAGACAGTCTTTTTGGAGGCTGTTGCCAATATAAGGAAAACAAGCCTTGCATATTATCTTGACTTTTTTTTTCTCCTCAAACCTGAATAAGAGGGCAGGGTAATAGTTTGGAATTGGCTAAAACTACTTATTGTTCCTACTGCTATATAAACAGAAAGTCTCTGCAGAGTCAAAATCTGTGTAATAAACTGCTCCTCCAATAGCAAATAATATCCATAAATATTTTATCAGGTCTTCTAAAAGAGTGATTTTACGTTATTTATTTATTTGTATCCTGCCCTTCCTCTCAAAGGAGCCCAGGGCAGCAAACATCAAAATGTAAAAACAGTACGATTTAAAATAAAATAATATTTAAAACAAAAACCATCTAAAACCATTTAGAGTATCTAAAACCACTCAGAAGCAATCACATACCCTCATAATTGCCAATGCCTGGGTAAAAATAAATGTTTTTACATTTTCCCTGAAAGTCAGAAATGAGGAAGACAGGGAGGGCATTCTGCAAACAGGGAACTACCACCAAGAAGACCCTGTCACTGGACAGGAGTTACAGGCAGCTCTCCCATCAAGGCCTCCCCTGCTGACTGTAGGTCCAAGATGGTTGGGGGAGTTGTTCCTTTAGGTGCTTGGGTCCCAATCCATATAGGGCTTTGTATGTTAGTACTACACCTTGAATTGGGCTTGGTAGGTCCAGTACAGAGTTTTCAGGACTGAAGACACAAGGTCCCACCAGGCTGTCCCACTAACCAGCCTAGCAGCTGCATTCTGCTCTAACACCAGCCTCCAGAGTGCCTTACATGGAGTCTAAGTGGGAAGTCACTAAAGCCAGGCTTTCTTGGGGAGTTCACAAGCAGACTGGTGAAGGCCTAGGATTGTGCATTTCACTGGCAAAAAAAGACAAAGAGAGAAGAAAATAATTTGATCAGTTGACCCCTCAAATATCATCAAATAAGGATTATTTTTAAAGCTTTAACTTTATTTGAACAACAAAAGAGATACTGTTTAATCGTCATCAGATTTGATTTGTGTGCTAATTAAAAAACATTGCAATTAAAAATATGTAACAAATTATTGTTTGAGTAATGTTAGGTAAGTTTTCTGTAAATGTAAATGACATGCTGAACAGTTCTTTCATTTTTATTAGGGTCACTTTATAATTACTTTTTTTTAAAAAAAGCAATTAAAACAGTGGCCTTTATGACTGATTACTGCTTGTGTACCCGTTTCAGCTTGGAGATGCCTGCTCTTATAACAGATATTTAGTGGGGGAAGCTCTGCTATATGGCTAGTTCTCCCCTACTCCTCCTAACTGTTGCAAGGTTAGTTCCTCTCTAATGCTCTTGTTAACAAATTACAATATAACACAATTAAAAAAGGAAGATGCTACTTGCATCGTGGTATTTTTTGGCTTCATGGAATATTTGATCATAGTCAGATAATAGGCAGTTAGTTGGCATTCTTTGTCTATCAATTGACCAGTATGCCACATCTAACAAAGCCACTTGCTTTTACCACAGTGGCTTTTCTACCTGCCAAGAGAAATTGGGAGTGGAGGGGGATTCGAAATCACTCCTTGTTAAGCTTCTCCCTGCAGAATTGGCACCAGGAGTTTTTTCGGGCCAAGTCTCCAGGCAATACGTAGCAATACAAAGTAAAGTGAAGAACATTTGTTTTTCTGTGGAAAGTCGAAGTTCCTTTCTAGAGCTGAGTCTGTGAGGTAGACTTCAAAGAATGCAATCACATCCAAATAGCCTTTAATCTTAGTGGAATTAAATCAGAGATTTTTATATATACAGTATATGTCCTGCCCAGAGTTTGACACAGGAGTCAGAGGTGAGTCTGGCAATAAATCTTGCTTTATTAGAGTCTCAGTTACATCAAAAGCAGTGCGTCTCATAGGCCTGGCTAGACTAGCTCACTACTGGTGCTAACTATGCTAACTAAGCATTCTCTGCAGCGTGTGGAGTAAGTTGACTCAGCACCCCAATCAGGGGGGCACCATTTTAAGTAGGAAAGGTCTTCGCTCATAATCTCTGACTCCTTCGAAGACTCTCCCTCTGACTGAACCACTTCTCGCATTGTCTTGTGCAGGGTGAAGGGGGGCGAGCCTCCACCTGCTCATCGGATAGTACAGGCTCACCAGGAGCCGGCTCAACATCAGGGGATGGGGAGCGAGTTGGTGGGGAAACTTTTAAAGGTCCAAGCAGGCTGTCCTGGGGGGTTAGAGTTGGTGCGTGCACAAGATTGCTCCCCAATGGCTCTGGCTGCATGCTTGCAGGTGGCAAGACACTGTCAGGTGGAACAGGCTCTAAGCCGTCCGGGGGAGTCTCCAGAAAGATTGAAGGGTAGCTCATGCTCCTCCCTCCCTCAAGGCTCTCAGAAGCCTCATCCTCCTCTGCCCACTTGCCCTGAGGCTTTTGGAGTAACTGGGGCTCAACATCATCCCCCCATCCATGCACCATTCGCCTCCACCCCCTGGGTTTGGGGTTGTCCAGGTAGATGTCATGGAATTCCCTCACCAAGTCTGGCGCATGAACATAGTCTGCTGCTTCCCAAGAGCGTTCCGATGGATCGTAGCCCTTCCAGTGAGTCAAATATTGGAGTTGTCCCCGGCGCTTTCGCGAGTCCAGAATCTGTTCCACTTCGTATTCTTCCTGACCATCCAGAATGAGAGGAGGTAGCGTCTCCTCTGGCGCTCTTTGAGGATCTGGGGGAGTTCTGGTGTCAGCAAGGAGCAATGAAACACAGGGTGTATTTTGAAGGTGGAAGGCAGTTTCAGATGGAAGACCACTGGGTTGATCTGTGCCTCCATTTCAAAGGGTCCCACCCTGCGATCCGCTAACATGACAACGTCCCTGTGTTGGTAAGTAAACCATGGACAGCCACACCCTGTCCCCCACTTGGATTGGAGCCCCCTCCTGATGATGGTGATCCGTAACTCTCTTGTAGTCCTCTTTTGCTTGCTCTAGTTGCTCTTTCAAAAGCTTCTGCATAGCCTGAAGTTCTTGCACAAAGTCCTCTGCCACTGGGATGGCCTGATTGACCCGTGGGGCAGCAAACGCCTGAGGATGATATCCTAAGTTAGCAGAGAACGGAGTTTGTTGCGTGGTCGCATGCACAGCATTGTTATAGGCAAACTCCGCCAGGGGCAGAAAGGAGAACCAATTATCTTGCTGATAGCTGACATAGCAGCGCAAGTATTGCTCTAAGGTAGCATTCACTCTTTCCGTTTGCTCATCCGTCTGATGAGCCAACAACAGTCACAGTTCACTCTGTAGGAGTTGCCACATCGCACGCCAGAACCGCGCCGTAAACTGCATCCCTCGGTCTGAGACAAGACTGTCTGGCAGACCGTGCAACCAGTACATATACTGCACATACAAACAGGCTGTCTCTTGTGCATTTGGGAGTTCAGTACATGGAATGACATGAGCCATCTTCGTGAAGCCATCCACCGCTACCAACTCTATCGTCTTTCCTTGCAAAGTAGGGAGATCGGTGACAAAGTCCATGGTGACCATCTGCCAGGGGCCCTGCGGGGTGGGAAGTGGTTCCAGAAGTCCTGCTGGCCGTCCCATTGGTGTGTTTGACCTGCACGCAAGTGGGGCAAGACCGAATGTAGTACTCCACTTCCCTTTTCATCTGAGGCCACCAAAACTCTCTGGTTACTGCTTGTAAAGTCTTAAAGACTCCAAAATGCCCAGCAGTGGGGGAATCATGGCACTGACACAGCACCCGGGCTCTCGTCTCTCCGGGGGGCACATAAATGGCATCCTTGTGTTACAACACCCCTTCCTGCCACATAAAGTCCTCTTGTTCTGCGACAGGCTGCGTGGCTAATTCAGAGAGCTTCACTTTGATGAATGGATCCTGCTCTTGCACCACCTGCACATCAGACACCCGGGAGTCCTGACATGCACCAGCCACCATCTTCTCGGGGGGAATAATGAACTACAGCAACTTTGGGGTGGGATTTTCCAGGTACTCCAGCTTGCGGGACAAGGCATCTGCCCTCTTGTTCTGGGCTTGGGGAATGTAGTGGATTTTGAAGTGGAAGCGGGCAAAGAATTGAGCCCAGCGCACCTGTCTCTGATTGAGCTTGTGGGTGGTATGGAGGCTCTCCAAATTCCGATGGTCCGTGCGCACCTCACTCTTGTGTTGCGCTCCCTCCAGATGATGTTGCCAAGTTTCGAAGGCATCCCGGATAGCCAGTAATTCTTTTTCCCACATGGTATAATTTTGCTCGGAATCAGTCAACTTCCATGATAAGTAGACGTAGGGTCTCAGACCTACTCCTCTCTGTGCTGGTTGTAAAAGTACTGCACCAATGGCCACATCCAAAGTGTCCGTCTCCACCACAAAGGGACGCGTGGGATTGGCTTGCTGCAAGATGGTTTCCGAAGCGAACCGCTGTTTCAGTTGTTCAAAGGCTTATTGCGTGGCTTCAGTCCAACAAAAAGGGCCCGAGCCCTTCAGACAATCCGTGAGAGGTGCTGTCTGGTCAGAGTAGTTGGTGATGAAGCTATGGTAGTAACTGGCAAATCCCAGGAAATGCTGTAGATCCTTCTTGGGTTTGGGGGGGCTGCCACGTGAGAACGCAGTGCACCTTCCCTGGATCCATCTCCATACCTGCTGGCAAAATGCAATACCCCAAAAGTCCAACATGGTCAGATCAAACCCGCACTTCTCCAACTTGGCGTAGAGATGGTGCTCTCACAGCCTCTGCAACACTGCTCACACGTGTGCCTCATGCTCCTCTGGGGAATCCAAATAGACCAGAATACCATCTAAATACACAATCGTAAAATGATCCACATAGTCCTGAAGATGTCTTTCATGAAATTCTGGAAGACTCCTGGAGACCTGGACAATCCGAAGGGCATCACTAGATACTCAAACTGTCCATAGCACTTTTTAAACACGGTTTTCCACTCATTCCCCCTCTTTCATCCGCACCAAGTCATAAGTCCCCCTCAAGTCCATCATAAGGAATAGCTGTTGGGGATGGTGATTTGATTCAATGCTCTGCAGTTGTTAAACAGGCGTAACTCCCACTCTTTTTCTTGACAAACAGCAGAGGTGCCCCGGCCAGGCACTGCAAGGGGCATATGAAACCCCTCTTCAGGTTCGTGTCCAGTGGGGATGCATGCTCCTGGCATCAAATTGATGGTGTAGTCATAAGGGCAGTGGGGAGGCAGTTGATCCGCTTCCTTCTTGTAAAACACGTCCTGATACTCCTCATACTTCACAGATAAGGAAGCTTCCTCCTGAGGAAGCACTCCAGCCACTACCCTGACCTCCTTCGGCGGCTGGCAGTGCTGATAACAGTACTTTGAGGTGAACACCACCACCGCCTCATCCCAGAAAATGGTCAGATTGTGTTGAACCAACCAAGGCATCCCCAACACCACAGGGAAAGGAGGCAAAGATGCCATATAGAATGCCAGCTCTTCCCAGTTCCCGGGGATCTCCATCTCTAATTTCTCCGTTGCTCTGGTCACATTCCCCGACTTTAAGGGCTGTCCATCTGTGGTCTCGACAGACAAGGGTTGTTCCAGTTCCTGGATCGGGATGCCATGCTCCCAAGGAAAGTCACTGTCCATGAAACTTGATGAGACCCCACTGTCAATCATGGCCTTGGCTTGGAAGCTGTGCCCCGAGGACAGAGTTAGTCAGACAGGTATAAGCAGAGTGCCTTAGGATGGGAGGGGTTGCTGCTGAGGCTGAGTTGTCACATTGCCTCCCAACTCTTTGGCTTCTATGAGAGCTGGGATTTGGAGTTTTCCGGCATCTGGGGCTTTCCCGCCTTGGTGGGGCAACCTTGGGCCAGATGCCCCCCTTTCCACAATATAGACATAGCCTCTCCTTCCTGTGCTTCTCCCTCTGTTCCTCCGACAAGCACGGTCTGCTCCTGCTGATTTGCATAGGCTCCTCCCCTGACAGAGTTGAAGTTCCCACGCTAGGTGGGTGGCACACGCAGGGTCGTTGTAGTCAGACACTTGAGCCAATACACGAAATGCATTGGTATAGGCCCCCACAGACCCTTTTCCTTGTTGTAAAGTTCCCAACTGGCAGTTGACCCTGTCCTTTGAGAATCACGGAACATGTCAGACATAACTATAACGAAGGCGCAGTACTGGGTCATTTGTGATCAGGTACGGGGTGGCCCATTTGGCTGCTTCCTCTTCCAGGAGACTGATGATGAACGCCATCTTCGCATCATCGGTCGGAAATTCGGCTACCCTCATTCCTATGTTAACACATTTCTCTTGGCCAAGTCTTTGACATGTAGATCAGTATTTAACACAGTGATTCCCAACCTGGCCATTCAGTGCTGGCTGAAACCCAATACGGAGCCCATTTATATCCCCAAAAAGAGAGGTGCCGGGGTTCACACCTGGAAACTTATACAGGGGATAGCCCTGCATCTGATGACTAACAATGCAATCTTATACATGTACACTCAGAAGCAAACACCCATTCTGTTCAGTGGTACTTACTTCCTGACAAGGGTGCAGTCCTCCATGGTGGTGGTGGGGATGTCTTTGCCCTTTACTTTTTTGGAAGGGTCCTACTGGCCAATTAGCATGAAAGGGGAATATGTTAGCCACTGAGAAGAGTCTTCTAACTTGCTTCCTTGCCTTTTCCTGCTGATTGGAGTGAATCAGAGTGAAGGGAGGTGAGTCAGCCGCTGAGAAGATTCTTTTCAGTAGGTACTGTAACATGCTTCCTTTCATCCTAACCGTTGGAACAAACCACTCAGGGACTTGTGGCTCTCTGAGGAGAACAGGAGCCTCCTAACAACTCTCAGCACCCTTGATAAACTATACTTCCCAGGTTTTTTGGGGGGAAGCCATGAGTATTTAAAGTGGAATAATAGCAGAATAAATGCATGGTGTGAATGTGGCCTGGTTTCACTCTTCTTCAGAATGTGGGTTTCAGAAGTAATTATCTGAGCAGATTCGTTTGGGGACCTGTTCTGGTGGGTGGGTGAGTGAGCAAGTGAGTGTGTGTGTGTGTGTGTATGCATGCATACCTGCACGCATGTGCGTATGGGTGTGGATGGGTGTGTTTTGGGAGCTCCTGTGTGTGTGTGTTTTGAATGTGCGTGTGTGTGTGTGTATGTTTTTGAGGTTGGTGCATGAAGCCCCTAGTTACCTAAGCTGACTATCCTTCAAATTTTGTTATAAGTTGTCTATATTCTGTAATCTGCCCTGGGACTTTCTGGTGAAGGGCAGATAATAAATATCATCATATTTGTTGTTGAGATGAATAAAAAATGACATTACTTAACACTTCATTATGTATTTTTTTTTCAATTAACAGATACTAAAATTACAACAATTAGCATGTGGGGGTCACAAACTTTTTTGAGTTTAAAAAGGGGGTCCCGTACTCATAAAGGTTGGGAACCACTGTCCTAGAGTATCTATGTTATAGAAATGTCATAAATAAATATATGAGATAAAATTTGGACCTGGGGCTTCTTAACTTATCCACTGTACCAGAAAACTGACTTTCTCCATGAAATGAAATTTGAAAGAGCCTTTTACTGAAAATGAGTCAGGTTTGTATTAACATCATCTTAAATTAAAACATTTATGTGGTTAACTGAAGGAAGTCTTGTTCTGTAAAAGGCTTAGAAGAAAGTACAGGTGCTTTTGTGGTAATGTGGATACATAAATGAAATAGAAACACAAATAAGCTGTCTCCACCTATAGCCAAGCCCTAGGTCTAAGAATATTAAACATGACTGCCTAGGAATGTCTTGGCTATTTCATGGCTTGTTTCTTTTCGAAACTCAGACATGTTTTTAGACTGTTGGCTTGTTCCTTAACTGGCCGAGTATTTTTGGAAGCAGTTTGACTTTTAACAGAAAATCTGAATTCAGTCTTTTGTTAAACAAAGGAGCTAACTATGCTCAAAGCTGTTTGTGAACTTGGAACATAATGCAAAATACATTCCTGGTGGTTCTACAAAGCATTTTATTATAGTTTTCTTTTTTCCAAAACAGGTCGTGAAGATGAGAAAAGAAGTGAGGAAGGTCAGAGTTCTGACAATTCGCAAACTAACTAGACACATCACAAAACTGAAGGCAAAAAAGTAAGCTTAACAATTATTCTCTTTATGATTTTCTGCAGTCCCAGGATAACTGGTAGATAGAACTGAATATTCTTTCTAGCAGGAAGGCGGAATGCAAACTTCCTGCACATGCTCCTTCTGTGGCCAATGACTGTCCCCCTTGCCATGATATTATTTCTGCAGCTTGTCTCTTCATTTCCTATTCAGTAACTCTACAATATTATAGAAATCATAATAGTTATGTTATGTTATGTTAATGTTTATTTGTACCCCGCCTTTCGGCCAAAAGGCCCTCAAGGCGGCTTACAGAAAAAGTAAACACAAATATAAAAATATATCCACAAGGCAATACATCAATAACCAATACATTGTACAAACAATTAAATTAAATAGCAAATAACATTATATTAAGAAACAAAAATATCCAGGAAAGGCATTCTGTCTCGCCTGAACTTACACCTATTTCAAGGGGCGGTACACCAAATGAGCAAATTTGATCACATCTTTTACAATGGATGTATGTGATGGCATTATTTATTTTATTTATTTATTTATTAAATTTATTAGTCGCCCATCTGGCTGGTTGTCCAGCCACTCTGGGCGACGTACAAGATAAAACAATACATTAAAACATTAAAATTTAAAACCATAACAGTAAAAAACCTAACCCACCCCAAAAGCCTGCCTGAAGAGCCAGGTCTTCAAGGCCCAGCGGAAGCTTATCATAGAAGGGGCATGGCGGAGATCATTTGGGAGAGAGTTCCACAGGGTGGGGGCCACTATTGAAAAAGCCCTCTCTCTAGTCCTCACCAGTCTAGCTGTTTTAACCGGTGGGATCAAGAGAAGGTCTTCTGAGGCTGATCTTGTTGAGCGGCACCCCTGACGATGCTGGAGGCGCTCCTTCAGATAGACTGGGCTAAAACCGTATAGGGTTTTAAAGGTCAAAACCAACACCTTGAATTGGGCCCGGTAAACAACCGGTAGCCAGTGCAACTCCTTCAGCACTGGAGTGATGTGATCTTGCCGGCGGCTGCCTTTAATCAGATGAGCCGCCGCATTCTATACCAGTTGCAGCTTCCGGACCGTTTTCAAGGGTAACCCCACATAGAGTGCATTATAGTAATCTAGGCGAGAGGTGACCAGGGCATGTACTACCTGTGGGAGTAGATGGTTGGGAAGGTAGGGGCACAGCCTCCGTATCAGATGGAGTTGATACAGCACCGCCTGGCTCACAGCCGAGACTTGAGCCTCCATGGTCAGCTGGGAGTCAAGAATGACCCCCAGGCTGCGGACCTGGTCTTTCAGGGGCAATCGTACCCCATTGAGCACCAGGTCCACATCCCCCAGCCTTCCCTTGTCTCCCACAAACAGTACCTCGGTTTTGTCAGGGTTCAGCTTCAGCTTATTCCTTCCCATCCAGCCACTCACCGACTCCAGGCACTTGGACAGGGTTTCTACAGCCAACCTCGGTGAAGATTTAAATGAGAGATAGAGCTGCATGTCATCCGCATACTGATGACATTGCAGCCCAAATCTCCTGATGATTGCCCCCAGCGGCTTTATATAGATGTTGAACAGCATCGGGGAGAGGATGGAACCCTGTGGCACCCCACAAGTGAGAGGCCAAGGATCCGAAACCTCATCCTCCAATGCCACTCTTTGGTACCTACCAGAGAGGAAGGAATGGAACCACTGCAATACAGTGCCCCCCATGCCTAACCTCTTCAGGCGGTCCAGGAGGATAACGTGGTCAACGGTATCGAAAGCCGCTGAGAGATCAAGGAGGACAAGGAAGGTGCATTCGCCCCTATCCCACGCCCTCCTCATATCATCTACCAAGGCGACCAAGGCTGTTTCAGTCCCATGTCCAGGCCTGAAGCCCGATTGAAATGGATCCAGATAATCCGCTTCCTCCAAGTGCGCTTGCAACTGTTTTGCCACCACCCGCTCAATCGCCTTGCCTAAGAATGGCAAATTTGAGACTGGGCGAAAGTTGTTCAGATCTTGGGGATCCAAGGAGGGCTTCTTTAAGATTGGTTTTATTACTGCCTCCTTGAGTGATGATGGCATTACTCCCTCTTCGAGAGATGTATTTACCACCATCTTGATCCCCTCACCCAGTCTATCTTTGCAGCTCATAATGAGCCACGATGGGCAAGGATCGAGTAAGCAGGTGGTTGGCTTTAAGGTTGAAAGCACCTTGTCCACTTCATCAGATGGAAGAAGCTGGAACCGATCCCACACCACCAGAGCACCACTGGTCACCTCTGGCTCGCTCACTGTGTCCACAGCGCACGGAATAGCACTCTTAATACGATCGATTTTCTCCGCAAAGTGTTTAGCAAACTCGTCACAGGAGGCCTTAGCATCTTCCATTGGTTCCGGAGCAACTGGACCGACCAGGCTCCGGACCACTTGGAACAGTCTCCTGGGACAGCACTCTGCAGATGCAATAGAGGCAGCATAAAAATCTTTCTTTGCTGCCCTTATTGCCACATGATAGGCTGCCGCAGCCGCTCTAACATGTGTCTGATCGTCATCAGAGCGAGATTTCCGCCACCGGCGCTCTAGCCGTCTCACCTCCCGTCTCAGAGTTCGCAACCGTGGGGTGAACCACGGTGCCGTCTGAGTTCTATTCAGGGGGAGAGGGCGTTTCAGAGCCACCCGGTCTAATGCCCTGGCAATTGTGGCATTCCACCCCTCCACCAGGGTCTCAGTCGAGTGGCTGTGTGCATGCTCCAGAGAATCCCCAAGCGCATTCAGGAATCCATCAGGATCCATCAGACGCCTGGGGCGGACCATTTTAATAGGTCCTTCACCCCCACGGAGGGTTTGTGGCACCGAAAGGTCCATCTTCACCAAGTAGTGGTCTGACCATGACAAGGGGGTGATGGATGTACCCCCAATTTTCAGATCACTCCCCTCCTTTCCCGAGACAAACACAAGGTCGAGTGCATGACCAACTACATGGGTGGGCCCCATTGTAATAAGGTGCAGCTCCCAGGAAGCCATGGTTTCCATGAAGTCCCGAGGCGCCCCAGTAAGGATGGCCTCTGAATGTACATTGAAGTCCCCCAATACCAGCAGGTTTGGGGACTGTACACGCACAGCCGAGACCACCTCCAGCACCTCGGCCAGGGAGTCCGTCGTGCAGCAGGGTGGGCGGTACACGAGCAGAATCCCTAGACTGCCCTTTGGGCCCAACCTCCAGTACATGCAGTCTGCCACCTTGGTCTCACAGAGAGGAGGTCTGGTGAGAACCAGGGACCTTCGGTAAATAATCGCCACTCCTCCTCCCCGACTACCGACCCTCGGCTGCTGTGCATACGAGAACCCAGCCGGACACATGGCCCCAAGAATAGGAGCAGCAGCCTCATCCAGCCAGGTTTCCGTAATACATGCCAGGTCCGCGCCCTCATCCAATATCATATCATGGATGAGGGATGTTTTTTGGGCAACAGACCTGGCATTGCACAGCAGCAGTCGAAGGCCAGAGTATGGAGTCAAGCATCCCCCAGCTGTCTGTTGGCTCTGGACAGGCCCGGAACAGGGGACAGATATTATGCATCTCTCCCTAGTTCCTCTTATCTGACGTGACCTGCCCCTAGCTTTCCCCAGCATCTGCCGCCCAGCCTCGGTATACATTGGCCTCCCACCCTTCCCCCATCACTCCCCTGTGATTGACACATGCCCCAATGTAAGCTTCCACCACTCAGGCAGGCACCCAACCTTAAAACACCCCCCCCAAAAGAAAAGAAAAAGAAAAAAAGAAAAAGAAAAAGAAAAAAAACAGACACAGCACACAAAAAACCCAGGCCACCTCAGCCAGCCGGCTTATGTATCCCTCCAAAGAGGGACAGGTGGTGGGAATCAGTCACAGCTGGCTGGGTACCTGGGGCCTGGTCCTGCAGATGTACGTCTGCCAGGCAGAAGTCCCACAGGGAAGGATGGTGGAGATGGTGAGCAGCAGCAGCAGCAGCAGGCTCTCCTTCCCTGGGCAGCGGTGTTCCTCTCTTCCTGCAGGCACTGGGTCTCTAGATTTACAGTAATGGTCAGGTTTGGACATAACACTGAACCATAGTTTAGTATTAGAGGAATGAGTCTGCTTCAGCATTTGGCAGAAGCACTCCTTGTTATGTGTTTGCTGAATTTTTATCTTAGCTTCCTCCCATAAGAGCCTATGGCAGTAACATCCCAGTGTGGCTGCAAAGAGGAGATTGGAAGCATCCACTTCCTGATTTCAAATAACTGCAGTTTGTATTCTGTCTGAACTGGGAGCTATGGATAGTTTAAATTATGGTTTATTGCAGGGATGCTGAACCTCAGGCCTGGGGGTCAAATGTGGCCCTCGGGACTCTTTTTTCTGGCCCTCAGAACTTTTTCTCTGCTCATTGCCCCTACTCTGCACCCTCCTCAAATGTTTTTGTCTAGCTGGAATGTGTCCTTGAACTACATTAATGTCTCCTGCTTGCTTGGATAGAAAGAGATGTGTGTGTTTGTGTGTTTAGAAACCTCTGAATGTTGTGTAGCTGGACTATAGCTTTCTGTACAAAGACAAGACATCTTTTCTTTACCCATTTCTTTGCCTGTGACCTCACCACCACTGGCATGCAGTCCCCAGAAAGTTGCCCACAGGGAAATACAGTCCTTGAGCTGAAAAAGATTCCCCACCCCTGGTTTATTGACACAGAAATCATAGTTTGATCCTGGTTTGGTTAATAAATCATAGTTTAAACTAACCCTTGTTTGGCCCATTCAGATGTAATGCCAAACTAGGGGTAGTTTAAACCACAAATCAGATGCTTCCATCTCATCCTTGTAACTGTGCCAGGAGGAAGGAAATATGGAGTGCTTGTGCCCAGGATCAGAGCAATCTTGTTCTTTTAATGCTAAGCGATGATTTGGCATTACATCCGAACTAGATCAATAATTTTCTTCTAGATACTGATCACTAAATTTTGTACCACTAATGCAACTATCACATCTGATTGCTAGAACAAAGTGTTATATCCAAAATTGCATGGACACAGTTCCACTCATGCAACAGGACTTTTCCTTCTCCTCCTCCTCTGACATACCATCACAACTGCTCTGGAAGCCCCTACTCCAGCCCTCTGGAATAGATTTTGAGGGGGCTGGAGGGAGGTGAGAAAGGGAAAGTTCCATTGGGCAAGCACAATCTGTTTTGCGAATAGATACACTTGCACAAATCTGTTGTGCAAGCAATATTGGATACAACCCTATGCTTACGTTTGAACATCACACTTAGCCAAACCACGTCTTTGCATGAATACACAAATGTGCTGGCTCCTGAGGAGGAGATCGAGGCTACTTTGTTCCTCTCTAGGTTTTTTAGGTCAGCACAGCAACTAAGCCAAGGTTTAGCAGTGTGTTGTCAAAACTCCTTAACTACAACCTGTAACTGTGAGCTATGACAAGCTAAATCAAACCTTGGATTAGCTGCCATTCCACACTGATGTGACGTGCAGGCCAGGCCACGCTCTTTCTCATGTGGCCCAATACAAGTTCTGTATTTCCTAACTGTGGTTGAGAAATTGCAAAATACACATGGGCCTGTATAAGGTAGTATGTCAGTTTACATTTTAGAAATCTGGGGGTGGGGAAGAGCCATGCTGTTGGTAACTATTACCATGAATTATTTTACACTGAATAATAACTAAACATAATGTATGAAGTACTGCAATATTATTGAAACATCTTTTTTCAGGGGCACTGAAGATGCAGTCCTGAAAAACCATAAACGAGCAGAGAGGTTACTGGAAGAAATTCATGCCATGAAGGTAATGCTGTGCAGATGCCTTCAATATCTAGTCTACACTGCTTAAATTGGAAGCATCTGTATAGGTCTCTCTCCCCCTCTCTTTTTAAATTCAAATAAGCTTGTTTCAGATGTTGTATGGACTAGTTTTGGCTGTAAGTATTACATCTGGGAGAGCAACAGAAAGCAAATGTGGTGGGAGACTATTTTTAAATTTATATTTTACTGTTTATTGGTATAATTGTCAAGGTGCTAGACTGGATTGACTTCAAGAGTTGCTAACGTAAACTTGCATTTGTTTCCATCAGCCCTGTTTGCCTCAGCTTTTAATTCCTGAACCTAAACCATTAATGTTAAGTGCCTCCGCTGTTCAGAAATGTGGATGGCCATTTTGGAGGTTGACATCATAGTTCCTGGTCTTCCCTCTTGCCAGCTCCTTACATTTTTGTGTGATGCTGTCACTGCTCTAATGTGCAAAGCAGTAACTGACAAAATGGATGGTAACCAAAGTATTTTTTCTTCTGTGGCCAGGGTATTCATTAGCAATTGCAAGTCTCTTTTACTTCTCTTACACTGACATGCTGGGCCATTAAATGTCTGGCAGGCTCTTGAATAACAGATCTTTTTGTAGCAATGAATAGCTTAATTACACAGTCCCTTTTCTTTGTACAATATTTATAATTTTAAAAGTCAAAGTACACGAACAGATTAAACTACAGGAATGCTGTTTTGCCCTATCAATGAATGCACAGTTTACTTCCATAAATAGGAGCAATACTAATTTTACACCATATGCTTATTCCATAAACTCTTTCAAAACTCAGGATTAATGGAAACATACATTAGGGAAGAGGCAGCAAGTGCTCCTTGAGTTCTGTGAAATGTCTTCTTCTGCAGGAGATGGACTGAGATTACCAGCCCCAGAGTTCCCTATGACCTTTGTCTTCATGAAAATGATGTATAAAGTGTAGGTTTTCCACCTGTATTCTAGGACTTAGAGTTTGCACCCACAGCCACTGCCTCCTTTCTTAGCCAAAATTTCAGATTGTTGACGTGGTTCATGGGATTTAAGTGATTGCTTTCCTCAATCCTGCTTACAAAAATTTAAGCAGAGGCTCTCCCTTTTGCAAACACTCCAGCTCGACTGCTTGGGACACATCATCTTTCAAGTTCTTCTGTACCTGAAGTTCATTATTTTTGCACCCATTTCATATCTAAAATATTATATTAGCTCTTTAAGACACATATTTTGAAATGAAGTGAGGGGCATAAACTACTTCAACTGGGAAATAAATCATTTCTATTTACAACATAACTTGCATTATATGAAATTTGAAAAACAGACTGCCGGGTATCTAGCGCTCTGATGTCATGTTGGGCTATATGTTTATCTAAAAAATGTTGGAAACATAAAAGACTTTTCAGAGTTAAAACATACTGCTAGGTGCTAACAGTTATGTGTAATGTTCAGTGTGAAGAATTCTTCAGTAGTCACCCTATATGGCACCCAGATAAGATTTAGGTATCTAAGCTTGAAAAAAATACTACCAGTTATCCAGCAAAAGAATTGTATGTATTTGATGGAACTTGAGAAGTTTCTGTCACTAATTGTTAAATGGAGTAACGTTTTCATCTACAGCAGATTTGTTCTCAGTGTACCAATGTTGTCTGGCACAAGGGGCTTTTCCCCTTGATGTTTGTTTATTTTTATTAAAGAGGACTAATGGTCATATGTAGTAATCAAATGCTTTAATAACGCTGAGTGTTTCAAACCCAAAAGCTAGAAATGCCCTTCTTTCTGGGGAAATGACATTGGTTAAAAATTCTAGCTACGTGGATTGAAACAAACTGGGTTAATTGTTTGCAGGAGTTCTTGAAGCTATTGGAACAGAAAACTGCTTTTAGATTCTTTATATTTCGTTTTGCCAGAACTGTATAAAACATTTATTTTAAAATACAGGAAAGAGACAAAGAACACTATGAACATAGCTAGTTCTTCCTCTGTACATGATTTATTTCATGGATGCCAAGAATGGCCATGGAAGATGCATTTGTGAAAGAAGAGGATGGGTTACAATAATAATTTCTGTCTTCTGAAGTATTGTCATTTGGACTTTGTAGATATCAATTTATCTTGTTTCACAAAATACCCATTTCACATTGCATGTTATGTTAAAATATTTATTGTAAACTTGTGACACTGTTTAGAAATACATATTCTAGGCTAGTGCAGGTGTAACAGACATAGGGTGATAGCCAACTTACTTAAGCCTTTCTCTTTTCACTGTTTTAACCTCAACCATTTTAAGTGTTTAGGAGTTTTCCAAAGGTCTGTTTTTTGTACTTCTGGAGTAAGGTACTTTGTGCATTTGTCCCCCCTCCCCCCAAAAATGCATAAGTTCCTGGTATGGAGACCTCTTTGTAATGTGTGAAGTTGCCAAAAGTTGTCCTCTTTTCCTTACATGTGCTGCTCTGCCAGGATGGTAAGTCATAACCATATTACAAAGGCAGTGGTGGCTTGAACCTATGTTTTGTGCAAGGGAAACATTAACATTAGACAGGCTTTTTTGTAAGAAAAAAAGGGCTTCGAGATGAATTTTTTATGCATCACATGGTATCTTTTTAATTGATTTCAGAAAGGATTGTCACAAATATTGTTTGTCTAAATAGGTAGTGACAACTAATACAATTCAAAACAGTTTCTACGGTCTGCCTTGTGCCCAAAAAGGAATTTAAAAAATATGTTCTGCATTTAATTTCTTTTGCTGCTTTTCTCTTTTCACTGTTTAACCTCAACCATTTTAAGTGTTCTAATAGTTTTTCAAAGTTCTGTGCAATGTTGGCAAACAACTCAAAATATGATTGCAAGAAAATAACTTCATTTATATATTCAATATGTGCTTGATGAACTTGAATTCTAAATTTGCTACTGATTAAGAGTTGATAGTTTTTCTCAAGAACTAAAAAACACAAAAATGGGAATAGAACTATGTACCGTGTACTGCCCATGAATTTACAGCAGGCTTTTCAAGTAAGACATATTTTTCTACTCAACTTTTACAAAGATGCATGAATACTTAATATGCAGTACATTTAGGAGCAGTGACTAAAATTATTGTTACATCTATGCCAGTGAAATATCATAAAATCCAAATATTAGAACTTCCAAAGTATAGGCATAGAACTATCTTGTGATATCATTTTCTGTCAGACAGGGTGTTTAGTGGCATTGGTCAGATGAGACCATTTGGTCTCTCCCAGCTCTGGTTTGTGATTAGTATTGATTAATTTTTATCTGATCTGAATGGTGGAGTCCAGGAGACCAAACATTAAGGAAATGGGGACTGAATGTCTTCTATGAACAATATTATAGCATTGGAATAGTGTACAGTCAGTAAATCTTTGCATGGTAGCAATTTTTTATTTTTAGGAAGAACAATAATATAATCACTTCATTTCCCCCATCCCTTGATGGGCCAACTTTGACAGGTGGGCTGGAGTACTGATGAGGAACTTCCTAGTGCAGCCATCCCTGTGGGGCCCGTTGTCAGCACCAATCAATTGATCGGTGCTGAGAGGGATCCCTGCTTGCCAAGGAACAATTATCTTTTGCAGCCACAACTTTACCTTCCTCACATATGAGGTCAAGTGCGTGGCAAGTGGGCATGATTTGGAGAAAATGAACTCTTAGCCCTAATTAGGACTCCTGCTGGGCCTAAGTAGACCTGCAGCCCAGAGCTTCCCCACTGCTGCATTGACACATTCCTTTCAAGGCTGTTCAGCATAGTTAAATATTAGCATTTACAACAATATTAGTACCAGAGTTGCTGCTGAATGCCAAGATGTTATGCTTTTGACAGTTTGAGGCAATGCTTTCCACAGCTTTTGATTCAGATTGGACTTCAAATTACTCAGAATCTGTGCCTGATGAATCTGGATTTGTGGCAAATTTACTGAGGTGAACCCAAAGGCTTCTTGGTCATACTTTGTTGTGATGATGCCGAGATCCCCTTTATGCACCTTTATTATATATGGAGTACTCAATGCCGCAGGAAAACATTTGGCACAGGGGTCACCAATGTTTTTGAACCAGAGAGCACACTTCAAATTTCGAGAGCTTGCTGGGGGCACCAGTCACAAAATGGCAACCATGGGGGTGTGGCATAACACAAAATTAGTCCATCATGGTGAAGCTTTTCCCATAACTGTATTTCCATACTAGAAAAGGGTGGACCTGTTGAATTTCTGCCTGCCATGCAGCTATTAAAGCCACAAGAACCCTGTTTTTTCCCAATGTCAACCCTCAACTAAAGCATAGGCTGCTATCCTGTACCTACTTGCCTGGAAATTAGCCTTGTTAAACACACAGACTTTCTTCTAAGTAGACATGTATACAGTTGTACAGTGAATTTTTAATAGTTGCCACCTAGAAGTGCATGTCCACATTGAAGCTAGTCCTATCAAAACTAGGAAAGATTTTAAACCTGATATTGCTTATAATGGAAATTCAATTTGACTTTGGGGAAGGTGATGTGGAATGCATTTCAAGTAAAAATTAGAGGATACTATCCCAAGTGAATGCTGACATACAAAACTGAAGGATTTCTAAGGAGATGGAATGTTCAAACATTATAATTTTGGCTTTTGTGACTGCCCCACTGAATGATGTTATGACCTAGCTTTTTCCTTTTTCTTTTTGTCTAACTTGTTTTTTGTAGCATTGATAGCCAAAATACTTTCCTGCAGTAGCTTCTAAAGAGCAATCTGAAGAGCTACTGCTTTTAAAATTACCACAAAATTACTGTCTTGCAAACTGATGTTTGTATCCAAGAGGAAAGACAGTTAATTATATTTCCCATATGTGACTACTGCCTTGAATGGGAACCATCAGACTGAAATGGTTCCTCTAGTTATACTGTCTAAAATACCCAGATCATAATTTCCAGTTTAAATTTTAAGCTGAAGTCATTGCTTTCATTGTGTCTTGCAGGCCTCTTAAAATCAAGAAAATAGGTTCAGAAACTAGACATTGCATTAAAACTGTTAACTATGGCAACAATTTTGCAGTTGTGAAGTCTGAAACCTGTGCATGAGTCCTGCTGAGTTCAGTGAGACTTATTCCCAAATAATTGCACAAAGAATTATACAGCCACGAGAGTGACTATATAACACAGCTAGCGTGGATTTTTCACATTCCGCAATGTTAAATTGAGGGGAAAAAACCATGCCATTCTGATGTTTCCCATAAACTCATTTCAAAACAAAACCTTACAAAACTTAGTCTTGAACTCAGAAATGCTTGCTTAACAACCCTCTAAATTTTCATGGCGATATACAAAAAGATAGAGATTTCAAAAATCTAAAAAGAGGGGGGGAAACCCCAGAGCCCTTTTGGACTTTTTTCTCTGAGAGTTCTCATCATCTGTTGAAATTCATTAAAAATCAACCGTGTTCACAGAGTACCTGTAATCCTATTACTGACCTTGCCCCATATTCTGACTTTCATCGTCTGCAGTTTAAAAGTTAAAAATATGCCTGGCTGATTTTTAATTAATTTAAGAAATTTTGGCTGGAAGCCAATGGGGGGCGGGCATGCTCAGTAAGAACCAAGTGTACCAAGAAGTGTAGTTTGTGAAGGGTGCTGAGAGGAGACTCCTATTCCACTGACAGAGCTCCAGTGGCCAGAATGGTTTAACAGTCAGCCACTCTGATTGAAGCTCTGTGAGGGGAAGAGGACATCTCCTAGCAACTAACTACACTTCCCAGGATTCTTTGAGAGAAGCCATGACTGTCCAAAGTGAAATAAAGGGCTGGTGTGGATGTGGCCAGAGACAGCTTTAGTTTAAATTTGGGTGGAAGACTACATGTGCCTGCTGTAGAATAAAAAGGTGGGGGAAACGCTGAAAAGCAATGATGTGTGTTCACAATGTCTTCCTTTTGGAAAGCAAAGAGGCTTCCCCTCTGCCCAGTGCCCACCCACCCAGTCTCCTCCCCTCCCCTCCCTGCCCCTCCCCCAGGTCAGTACTGGACTACAGCCTGGGAGACCAGGGGTCGAATCCCCACACAGCCATGAAGCTCACTGGGTGACCTTGGGCCAATCACTGCCTCTCAGCCTCAGAGGAAGGCAATGGTAAAACCACCTCTGAATAGCGTTTACCATGAAAACCCTATTCATATGGTCTCCATAAGTCGGGATCGACTTGAAGGCAGTCCATTTCCATTTTCAAACACGATTGCACAGAAATAAATCCCATTGAACTCAAAAAGTATGCAAATGATCAAACCCACCCTCTCTTCTCCATCCTATCCCCTCCCTGTTTTCCCTTCCCCTTCCTTTTCCCCTCCCTCCCCTTCCAATCCCCTCTTCCCCTTCTGCCTTCCCATGGTCAATTTTACCTATCTAAGTATGATTGCACGGGAGTAAATACCATTGATCTCTATAAGCATGCAAATGATCAAACCTGCCCTCTCCCTTCCTTTGTCCCCTTCAATCTGCTCCTTCCTCCTCCCCCTCCCTCATGGTCAGTTTTACCTATCCTAACAATTACATAGGAGTAAATCCCACTGAACTCAATAAGCATGCAAATGATCAGACCTGCCTTTCCCCTCCTTCCCCTCTCCTCCCCCTTCCTCCTCCCCCCAGTCAGTTTTACCTATCCTAAGCATGATTGCGCGGGAGTAAATCCCACTGAACTCAGTAAACATGCAAATGATCAAACCTGTCCTCCTCCCCTCCCCCTTCTTCCTGCTCCCATCCCCCTCCTCCCCTCTGCCCTTCCCTCCCTCCTTCTCCTCCCCATCTTCTGTGGTCAGTTTCACCTATCCTAAGCATGATTGCAGGGGAGTAAATCCCACTGAACTCAATAAGCATGCAAATGATCAATCCATTCTCAGCAAACTTGCACAGGATCCCATTTCTTACCTCCCAGGTTAAAAACCAGAGAAATTCACTTATAGGGAAAAAACCTTGTGGTTTAAGAACGTACCTATAGCCCACAGATATTTCTATCAAACTTTAAAAAGCAGTCCAATATCTCAGAGAGGAGGTCAGGTCTCCTGCTCCCCTGGTGCATTCACTATAGCTGCCCAATTTCCCCGCTTTTTAAAGTTCGATAGAAATATCTGTGGGCTATAGGTACATTCTTAAACGGTCATTAGACTTTAATTGCATAAATTTGATCCAGAGGCTAAATATGAGGCATAATCCGAAGTTAGTTTAGCCATTGTAAGAGTTTATGTATGCCCAAGAGGATTTTTTTTAAATTTAAATTTTATTTTTGTAATTTTAAAAACAGACCCTCATTCCATATTACAAGCTTCATTGCAAATTGGTTTGAAGAAAGACTAGTTCAGCACACAATTTTTAGAAAGGAAAGTAATCACGCTTGTTTGGAGGGTGGTCATTATTTGGAGTTGTTTCATGACTTAACAAATCTCTAGTGTCTCCAAGTCTACCCTCTAGTGGCAAATGCAGAAGAAGAAGAATTGGAGAGATTTTACACAGAAGTATTATTTATTTATTTTATTAAGCTTATATACCGCCCGACTAGCAAACAGCTCTCTGGGCGGTGAACATAAAAACATATACGATAATAAAATTACAGGATCTAATACAACAAGTATATAAAAGTACACCATCTAAAATAAAATTACAACATTTACTCAAATTAACTTAGATTAAAATGCCTCAGAGAAGAGAAAGGTTTTAACCTGGCGCCGAAAGGATAATAGTGTCGGCGCCAGGCGTACCTCCTCGGGGAGACTATTCCACAATTCAGGGGCCACCACTGAGAAGGCCCTAGATCTTGTTACTACCCTCCGGGCCTCCCTATGGGTCAGGACCCGGAGGAGGGCCTTCGTAGTAGACCGTAGTGTACGAGCCGGTTCGTATCGGGAGAGGCGTTCCAGCAGATATCGTGGTCCCGCGCCGTATAAGGCTTTATAGGTTAGTACCAACACTTTGAATCTGGCCCGGAAGCATATTGGAAGCCAGTGCAGGCGAGCCAGAACAGGTGTTATATGCTCAAACCGCTTGGTTCTTGTTAGCAGTCTGGCCGCCGCATTTTGCACTAGCTGTAGCTTCCGAACCGTCTTCAGAGGTAGCCCTACGTAGAGCGCGTTACAGTAGTCCAGACGTGAGGTTACCAGAGCATGTACCACTGATGTAAGGTCCTCCTTACTCAGATAGGGAGGTAGCTGGGCTACCAACCGAAGTTGGTAGAACGCATTCCGTGCCACCGAGGCTACATGAGCCTCGAGTGATAGGGAAGAGTCTAAAACGACTCCCAGACTATGAACCTGCTCCTTTAGGGGGAGTGTAACCCCGTCCAGGACAGGGTATGTATCCACCGTCTGACCAGAGAAACCATCCACCAGCAGCATCTCAGTCTTATCAGGATTGAGTCTCAGCTTGTTCGTTCTCATCCAGTCCATTGTCGCGTCCAGGCAACGGTTCAGCACATCGACCGCCTCACCTGAAGAAGATGAAAAGGAGAAGTAGAGCTGCGTGTCATCAGTGTACTGATGACAACGCACTCCAAAACTCCGGATGACCGCACCCAACGGCTTCATATAGATGTTAAAAAGCATGGGAGACAGAACCGAACCCTGTGGGACCCCATATTGGAGAACCCACGGTGTCGAGCAATGTTCCCCAAGTATTATCTTCTGGAGACGGCCCGCCAAGTAGGAGCGGAACCACTGCCAAGCAGTGCCTCCAACACCCAACTCCGCAAGCCTCTCCAGAAGGATACCATGGTCGATGGTATCAAAAGCCGCTGAGAGATCAAGGAGAATCAACAGAGTTACACTCTCTCTGTCTCTCTCCCGACATAGGTCATCAAACAGGGCGACCAAGGCCGTCTCAGTGCCAAAACCGGGTCTGAAACCCGACTGAAATGGATCTAGATAATCGGTTTCATCCAATAGCGCCTGGAGCTGGTCAGCAACCACTCGTTCCAAGATCTTGCCCAAGAATGGAACATTCGCCACTGGTCTATAGCTGTTGAAGTCCTCTGGGTCCAAGGAAGGTTTTTTCAGAAGTGGTCTCACCACCGCTTCTTTCAGACAGCCAGGGACCACTCCCTCTCGCAAGGAGGCATTTATCACTTCCTTGGCCCAGCCAGCTGTTCCCTCCTTGCTAGTTTTTATAAGCCGGGAGGGGCAAGGATCGAGTACCGAAGTGGTTGCACGTACCTGTCCAAGCACCTTGTCCATGTCCTCGAACTGAACCGACTAAAACTCATCCAACAAAACATGACTAGACTGTGCTCCAGACACCTCATTAGGACTAACTGTCATAAAATGGGAATCTAGGTCCCTGTCATGAACCTGTAATGTTCATGAGTTATTAAAAAGCTAATAGCAAAACTTTGGCTCTAGTAAGGGATTCTGGGAGACGGTTACAGTTAGAAAAGACAAGCCTTTGCCAATTTACAATTTTGAGATTCACTTCCAAGCTGAAGATGGTTAGAGAAGCCTTAACAAGCTGCACCTGTTTATCTTTGCTGATTAGCAAGTGCCTGGTACCCAAGGTCATCCTTGGCCTGTACAGTTGGAAAACACAGTTGGGAGGGGGACTTGCAAGGCGCGAAAATGTGAGAAACATCGAGAAGCAAGTTACATCAGCCAACTCCTGATTGGTCAATTAATCTTGGACCGTTAGGATCTTTTTCCTTGAAGTATAGGGCTAGAGACCCCTAGCCTTTGTTCTCTGTTCTCTGCCTATGCTGACTTGGCACCAGAGTTCCAAACCTTCTGCCTTATGGTTCCAGGGGTTGCTTATGGGAAGGTAACCTATGTCTGGTTCCATTGCTTTATGTTGAACATCCATCTCTCTTAGGAGGGGTGCCACACAACCAACTACCTCGTGTGTAAGTAGTTAGGTGAGTTTAGTTTGTTATTTTCTTGTTGTGTGTATGAATTCTCTTGTAAGAACCTAAACCCCTGTTTGGGTGTATGGTCTTATTTTGTACCGATCTGGCATTAAGAAGCAGCAACTGGAGATCTGTGGGTTGGCTGAGAGGACAACCAACAACCCTGCGGATATGAGAAGGACCGGAACAAGGCACAGGCACTACATGTCTGGGTCGCGTTCCCCTTACCTGGCACGTCCTTCTCATAACACCATACCTCCCTCTGCCCATCACTACGGCAATTGGGCCCCCCTCAAGTCTCCCTACTTGATAGAAAAGCGTCTTCCCCAGGCACATTGTAAACTATAAATACAAAAACTCATAAAAATAAAAACTCATATAAATAAAAAATACACATTCACTCATAACATACATTCATACAGACAGCCACACATTCAGTTTACACTCTCACTGGCTCTTCTGCCTGGGCGGTGATGGTCCTCTTCCCCTTGCAGGCACTGGATCTCCCAAGCCCCCTCAGCCAGCCGGCTTATATATCCCCTCCAGAGAAGGGACAGGTGGAACAGTATCAGGCACAGCTGGCTGAGTACCTGGGGACTGGTCCTGCAAGGTGCCCATGTGCAGAGCAGGAGCCCAAGAAGGAGAGAGCAGAGATGTTATCCAAGCAGCAGCAGCACAAGCAGGCAGATGGCTCTCCCTCCCTAGGCGGTGATGGTCCTCTTCCCCTTGATCACACACCAAAACAATATGTTCTGATAATCATGGGGGACTGGAATGCAAAAGTAGGAATACAGAAGAACTAGGAATTATGGGGAAATGGGGCTTAGGAGACAGAAATGAAGCAGGAGAAAGACTTACTGAATTCTGTGGAGCCAATAATTTGTTCCTTGCCAACACATTTTTTGAGCAACTGAAAAGATGACTGTACATGTGGACATCACCAAATGATCAATATAGGAATCAAATTGATGATATAATTGGTAACAGAAGATGAAGTTCCATACTTTCTGCAAAAACAAGACCAGGAGCAGACTGCAGTACAGATCATGAACTCGCCGTATCAAAAATCAGAGTAAAGCTAAAGAAGAACAAGAAAGCAACCATAATGCCAAAATACAATTTAAATGACATCCCAGAACAATATAAAGATCAAATAAGGAACAGGTTTGAGGCTTTAAACTTAGTTGACAGAGAACCAGAAGAACTGACAGAGAATCAGAAGAACTGGAGTGAAGTCAGAGACATTATCAGGGAAGAATGCAAAAGGACAATACCTCTAATTAAAAAGAGAGAAAGACCTCAATGGATGACTGAAGAAACTCTTCAAATGGTTAAAGAGAGAAGGAAAGCAAAAGCAAAAGGAGATAGAAACACAGTCAGAACCCTAAATGCTACAATACAGCGACTAGTATGTAGGGACAAAGAGAACTATTACAATAGTTACTGTATAGAAATAGAAGAGGACAACAAAAAGGGTAGAACAAGAGCCCTGTTCCAAAAGATTAGAGAAATGAAAGGGAAATTTAAACCAAGAGTAGGGATGTTGAATAATCAACAGAGGAACACACAATGACTGACCAAGATGAAATGAAAGGAAGATGGAAGCAATACACTGAAGAACTCTATAAAAGAGATGCAAGGATGACAGATTCATTCACAGAGGAAGCGTATAATGAAGAACCAGAAATTTTAGAATGCGAGGTGAAAGCTGCTCTTAAAATACTTGGAAGAAACAAATCACCAGGAATAGATGGCATACCAGCAGAGTTGCTACAAGCTACTGAGACTGAATCTGTCCAAATTTTGACAAAACTTTGTCAAGAAATATGGAAAACTAAACAATGTCCCACAGACTGGAAGCGTTCAATATATATCCCAATTCCAAAGAAAGGGGATCCAAGAGAATGCAGTAATTATCAAACTATTGCCTTAATATCCCATGCAAGTAAAGTAATGCTCAAGATTCTACAACAAAGGCTCTTACCATATAAGGCTTTATATTTCAATGCAAACACCTTAAATTGGGTCCAGTAACATATAGGCAGCTATTGCAGACCCCTCAAAACACGTTTTATATGACTAGACACTAAAGTGCCAGGCAGCACTGTAGTGGCAGTGGTCTGCAGGAGCTACAGTTCCTGGACCATTTTCAAGGGCAGACTTATATAAAGCGCATTATAGGGAGATTACCAGAGTGTGCAGAATTGGCCAAGCTATCCTGGTTCAGAAAAGGCCATAATTGGTGACCTGGCCATAGTTGGGAAAAGGTGCTATTTAAACTATCCTTGTTGGTTTCAAAGCCTGTGGTAATAAATGTAAGCTGTATTTGTGAGTGTCTTTATTAAGATTTTCAACCCGGGCAGAACAAAGCCATGGGCTATAATGTTGTAGATACCTTGGAATTGTAGAATTAATTCACTAATAGACAAAAAACTTTGCGGTTTTAGAATGTGCCTATAGCCAAGATATATTTCTATCAAACTTTAAAAAGCAGGGAAATTGGGCAGCTATAGTGAATGCACCAGGGGAGCAGGAGACCTGACCTCCTCTCTGAGGTACTGTACTGCCCTACAAATTTGTCAAAATGCAAACACAATTTGGGTTCGTCTTTCATAGTCCAATCCACTTTCTGTGTAGCTTGGAAGAATTTGGTAACATGTGCCTCTGAGCATATGGTGAGTGGTGGCAATACCTGCCATCTCCAAAGATGGAGAATTATATTTTTGCATGTTTGTTGGTGTTCTTCTTACTTTGCTTCATTCCTGTGTTACTATTGTTTCTACACAGAATCTAATATAGAAAATTTTATTTCTCTCATCGTTCATCCTAGAAACCTCTGTCAAATCTGGTTTTATTAATTTAAAAACCTTTTTATTGGTCAGTGTCATATGATGGTGAAGACAGCCTTTTGTGTTTCAAAGTGGAAGTTATGTTCTATTTCTATTTTGGGTGCATTAACAGTTGAATCTGAAACTGCAGTTTGATGTAAAGTCAGACTGATTACAATATGTTGCTACTTCAGCAATGACTCTAACTATTGGAAAAAACAAACTTAGCCTGCCCAAGATGCATGTTTTCAGCCTGCTATGTTTAAAGCACTTCATTTAAGGCAAGGTAGGCATGGTCAATTAAAAACATAGAGCACACCTAGAATTTTGCTAGAATATATTTCACCTCCTACTGTTTTATCTTGTGCAAACTGAGACATTGTTGATGTCCACTGGAGACTATTCTGCAGAATAGTCAGTGCCATTATTCCACAATTATTTTTGGAGTTTTTTTAGTGTAAATTTTGCAAAGTGTTGTTGTACTTCACATATTCACAGAAATAGAAGGAAAAGAAAATGATTTCCTATAGGAACCTTCACTAAAATTGCAAAGTAAATCAGACATATTTAAAGTGACCATCTGAACTATATCAACTGTCTTAATAATGTTGCTTCCTCCCTGCTAAAACAAGATCAGCACACCACATATCTTGTTTCTGTCATTTGGGCAGATTGCAGGTCTTGCCACCACTTAACTTATGCTGAGAGATACATTACCATATTCTTCCAAGCTACACAGGAAGTGGATTGGACTGTGAAAGACCAAGCCAAATTGTATTTGCATTTTGGCAAATTTGTAGAGCAGTCCAATATCGCAGAGAAGAGGTCAGGTCTCCTGCTCCCCTGGTGCATTCACTATAGCTGCCCAATTTCCCTACTTTTTAAAGTTCGATAGAAATATCTGTGGGCTATAGGTACATTCTTAAACCACAAGGTTTTTTGCCTATTAGTGAATTTCTCTGCTTTTTAATCCGGGAGGTAAGAAATGGGATCCTGTGCAAGCTTGCCAAGAATGGATTGATCATTTGCATGCTTATTGAGTTCAGTGGGATTTGCTCCCCTGCAATCATGCTTAAGATAGGTAAAACTGACTGGGGGGGAGGAGGGGATTGGAGGGAGAGGGAAGGGGCAAGAGGGAGGGGATATGAGGGAGGAAAAGGGATGGTGGGTTTGATCAGCTGCACACTTTTTGCGTTTAGTGGGATTTATTTCTGTGCAGTCGTGTTTGAAAATGGAAATGGACTGCCTTCAAGTCGATCCTGACTTATGACAACCCTATGAATAGGATTTTCATGGTAAACACTATTCAGAGGTGGTTTTACCCTTGCCTTCCTCTGAGGCTGAGAGGCAGTGACTGGCCCAAGGTCACCCAGAGAGCTTCATGGCTGTGTGGGGATTCATACTCTGGTCTACCAGGTCGTAGTCCAACACTGACCTGGGGGAGGGGGGAGGGGGAGGGGAGGAGATTGGATGGGTAGGTACTGGGCAGAGGGGAAGCCCCTTCCCTTTCCAAAAGGAAAACATTGTGAACAGTATCATTGCTTTTCAGGTTTCCCCCACCTTTTTGTTCTACAGCAGACACATGTAGCCTCCCACCCAAATTTTAACCAAAGCTGTCCCTGGTGACATCCACACCAGACCTTTATTTCACTTTAGGCAGTCATGGCTTCTCCCAAAGAATCCTGGGAAGTGTAGTTAGTGAAAGGTGCCGAGAGTTGCTAGGAGATGCCCTGTTCCCCTCACAGCACTTCAATCAGAGCAGCTGACTGTTAAACTACTCTGGCCACTGGACCTCTGTCAGGAGAATAGCAGTTTTCTCTCGGCACCCTTCACAAACTACACTTCCCAGGATTCTCTGAGGGACACCATTCGCTTCTAAAGTGAAATCAAAGTCTGGTGTGGGTGTAGCCATCTGATTAGCCAAGCCAAGCAGCTGTGAGTCTGGCTTTTAGAACACTGACAGTTGGTTCTTACTGAGCATGCCCGACATCATTCAGTTCAACACAAAATTTCTTAATTAAAAATCAACCAGGCTTCCTTCCTTCCTTCCTTCCTTCCTTCCTTCCTTCCTTCCTTCCTTCCTTCCTTCCTTCCTTTATTATTTAATTTGTATTCCGCCCTTCCTCCCAGCATGAGCCCAGAGTGGCAAATAAAGTGCAAAAAACACTTTAAAACATCATAAAAATAGATCTTAAAATACATTAAAACAGCATTAAGAACATTAAAAAGCAACTTTAAAAAAGGGTTAAAAACATTATTAAAAACATAATAAGCAATTCTAACACAGACGCAGACTCTCTTTTTAGCCTTTGAACTCCCGATTCTTTCTTACTGTTTTGTGTATCGCCATGAAAATTTAGAGGGTTGTTAAGCAAGCGTTTTTGAGTTCAGGACTATAAGTTTTGTAAGGTTTTGTTTTGAAATGAGCTTATGGGAAGCATCAGAATGGCATGGGGGGATTTTCAATTTAACATTGCGGAATGTGAAAAATGCACGCCAGCTATAGTTTACAGCCACTCTCGTGGTTTTATAATTCAAGGCACTGCAGATCAAAATCACCCTTGATACATAGTGTTGCTTTTTTGTAATTATATTTTGTAAATTAACATAGTTGGATAGCTTCTGCATGTTTTGCGATGCTTGAATTAACCTTGTCAAGACATAAAACAATATTCTCTTTAGTACTAGTTATTAGCTGGAATATTGTGACTAACTTTCTGTATTGTATTAAAAGAAAATATAGTCAAGTTGGAAAAGCAAAGCAAGAAATGTGATTATGGAGCCAGGGCAGACAAGAATTGAATGACAAGGTTAATCTATAACCTTTAGATCTATTATAACCTTTAATCTGTAAAGCTTCTGTTGCTTATATCTAAGAAACATTGGGTCATAATGAATTTGGTATGTAAGATTAAATGGAGTGCGTTTTTGGTTGGTGGGGGTGAGTGGATAGAGATTGGCTTAATTTTTGAAAACAGACACACCTGCCTGGAAGCCCTACTCTCTCTCTCTCTCTCTCTCTCTCTCTCTCTCTCTCTCTCTCTCTCTCTCTCTCTCTCTCTCATATCTCAGAGATGAGAAAGTATATAGGGCACTTACTATAATTTCATATTTTCAGACAGAGCTCTGCCATTCAAAGAAATTATACCTTTGGGAACCTTAGCTGAAATTAAGTATTTTAGCAGGCAGTTTCAAGGCAAACCACTTTGTGCTGATGGAGCAAGCCCCCTTGAAGGTTCACTCTCACTGCCAGTCCCATAGGCTGTATCCAATTCCCCCACCCTGGCTTACACTGAAGTTTATTTCATTTATTTTAATTTATCTAGCAAACTTTTATATACTGTTCAATTAAAAAAACTCTTAAGCTATTGAAAATTCTAAATTGATACAATTTGCTTTGATTTAACCTTTTTGAAGAGAAACTAACACAGGCAATTTTATGGGACATATTTCTACCCATAAGCCAAATTCCAATATATCTTAGGGTAGTGAAGCTCCCTGACAAAGCAGTGTCTATTGTATCAGAAGAAGAGCACTTACCTGCTTCCCTGGGTTAGTTGTTGCTTGAAGAACCGTATAGAACACTCTTTACCTTAATAGGTCACTTTGGCTAGGTCCAAAAAGCACTCTAATGGCTTTTTGTATTTCAAAAAGAAAATCATTTAAATCTCCTTCTCTCAATCACTTTTATTGGGGAATAAGTTTATCCCAGCATTTTATATGGGCTGTGGTAAAAAAGATACCCCAAATACAAGGATTCAGTTGGAATTTGGGGAAATATTTTTTGTTATAAGCATGCTTTGAAAGAAATATGTACAGGGAAAAACTGTGAATGCTAAGTGACTGAAATTAGGAGATATTCTTTACTACGCTATGTAGCTAATGCTATCCTAGAAGGACTGTGTTGTCTTCTGTGTAAGCACATCTGGGGTAGATTTTAATCCTGGTTTTGCTAAGAAAGGAAAGCAGAAGCATTTTACACATTAAAGTGATCACAGTTGAACTAACCAACTTTCTCTCTCTCTCTTCTCTCAAGGAAATAAAGCTTGATCAAGTTACCAAATTAGCACTTGGAAGAGAAATTAATTTTGAGATTGTTTGCAGAAAGGTATGATTCTTTGAATTCTTGTGTTTACGCTACTGCTTACGCTATTGTACACTACATTCTTGGAGGAAAAGAATCCACTTTTAACATGAGCAGATATATTTACAGCCATCCCCAAAGGTTTACCACAGTATGCAATGTTGCATGTTATGTTTGTGCTGCTGGGAAGTATGTTACTGTAGATGCCTCAAGACTATGCTTCTGATTGTCCTGCCCTAGGCTGCTGAAGTCTGACTCAGACATGAAGGTGTGCTTTTCTTTAATAGGTTTAACAGAACATTTCAGTTCAGAACGGCTCATGGATTAGCTTACAGGTTACACAGGATACTGTAACTACACAGAGCTAGGATGTTGTCGCAGTAATTGGACACACCCTCCTACAACCCTTAAGTTAGTGTGAGTGGGTTCATCTACTTGCTTAAGGAAGATGTCACTGAATGGGAGAATGCACGTGCACACTCCTCCTTAGAGGAACTGAGGAAAGCCTTTGAGCCTCCCAGCACAGTTGCCTCTGTGGCCGAGGTGAGGGTGGTAGAGACACATCTGCGAGGTCCTCCTACTTGGGATGAGGTGTGAATGGTGGTGGTGGTGATGGTGTGGATGGAGAAGGGGGTGAAAAGGCAGTCTCTTGATCAGGCAACATCTTGTCAGTTGTAATTGGAGCTATGGGGAGGAGCTGTCAGGGTTAACGGAGCTGGGGCCTTTGGCTTCAACGCCCTCTGACTGCAAGACACTAGAGCCCCCAAATCCCAGCCCATCTCCTCCTCTTCATTGTCGCTCCATGGACATTCCACAGGAAAGACACTAATGTTCTGATCCAAAGACATTTCGGGATATGTGCTTTCATCATGATGGACTCTATGATGACATTTGTGCTCTTGGTTACAGATATCTCCTTTTTCTGTTTCTTATCGGTCTGCAAAATTAGGAAAAGAACCTCATGTCTATAAATCATACATATTCCATGGAGCAAAATTTTATAGTTGGAGAGTGTTTGTTTAGATTGCCAGCACTTTCAGTTTTTTGGGTGGGGTGGGCAGGGATAGGAATTTAGATGTTTTGGGATCAGAGAAAATTTTGCAAGTACTTTGCAACACATGATCTGCATTGCCATCTTTAATTTGTAAGCTAGCATTATATCTATAGAAGCCAAAATAAATGTACTTCAAAATTCATCTCTGCTGTAGTTTATTACATAGGTTCTTGGTTCAGTTGTCCATCCAAGAAAGAGGGCAAAAGATGCTGGCTTAATGTTTCAACATATATTTCAACATTTATCAGCACTTTTGATTTTTGTTTTTTAAAAGCAAGCAGCAATCCAAAGATGGACTGACGTTTGACAGTTATCAGCCAGTTGCACAATGGACTTCCACTTGCACAAATGAGATTTCCCCTTCCGCCTGAAACCTTCCTCATGCCCCCAGAATCTGCTTTGGAAGGTTGGAGGAAGTCCCATTTGTCCCTCTGGAGAAGAGGAAAAGGAAATCCCATCACATTTGCTTGCGCGACATTTGATATTACCCATTTATTTTTCTGAGATTACTTTTTCCAGAAAAAAGGATTTGGTTGCATGTTCATCATTTATCATGAAAGCCTTTGTGTTACAGGTTTGTCATGGCTTGAAATGGTTAACTTCTTTTAAAAAATTAGAAATTTCCTACTCAGAAGAAAACTTAATGGCAAGAATGCCTTATCGCAGGATCAAACAACTTGTTTATTACAGAGATCCACCTTATTAATTCATGGATATAGTCAGAAACCCCCTCTAGGTTGCACACCTTAACGTGGTGAGGGGGTTTGAGAGTGTTGAAGAAGCTAAGAGCAATGCCGTCAGGAGTCTAGACCAAACGGCTAGACTCTTAGCAGGGGCACCCAAGGCAGAATGGTCAGAGCTGAAACACCAGACTAAGATGCATCCAAACTCAGAGGAAGGCAATGGTAAACCACCTCTGAATATCACTTACCACGAAAACCCTATGAACAGAGTATCCAAAATGCAACATGAGATAGTGCTGGAAGATGAGACCCCTAGGTCAGAAGGTACTCACCAAGCTACTGGAAAAGAACAAAGGACAAGGACAAGTAGCGCTGTGACGAATGACACAGCTGGGTCAAAGCCAAAAGGAAGCCCAGAGGCTGATGCGCACAGATGTGAAAGGAGAGTCTGGAGTTGTACAACGCACACAATAGGAACATGGAATGTGAGAACCATGAACCAGGGAAAGTTAGAAATTGTCAAGCGAGAAATGGAATGCATCAGCATTACAATACTTGGTGTGAGCGAACTAAGATGGACGGGAATGGACATTTTCAATCAGGCAACTACAAAATATTTTATGCAGGAAATGAGAAATTAAGAAAAAAGGGTTGCTTTAATAGTGAGAAATGATGTAGCAAGAGCAATTAGGAGCTACAACGCAAGGTCTGAGAGAGTTATATCAATGAGATTAAACAGGAAACCTATCAACATAACCATCATCTAAGTCTATGCTCCAACAGCAAACGCAGGAGAAGAGGAATTGGAGAGATTTTACACAGAAGTACAGGAAGAAATTGATCACACACCAAAACAAGATGTGCTGATAATCATGGGGGATTGGAATGCAAAAGTAGGGAACAGAGAAGAATTAGGAATTGTGGGGAAATGGGGCCTAGGAGACAGAAATGAAGCAGGAGAAAGGCTTATTGAATTCTCTGAAGTCAATAATTTGTTTCTTGTGAACACATTTTTTGAGCAACCGAAAAGACGACTGTACAAATGGACATCACCAAATGGTCAATATAGGAATCAAATTGATTATATAACTGGTAGCAGAAGATGGAGAAGTTCCATACTTTCTGCAAAAACAAGACCAGGAGCAGACTGCGGTACAGAACATGAACTGGTCGTATTGAAAATCAGAGTAAAGCTAAAGAAGACCAGCAAAGCAATCATAATGCCAAAATACAATTTAAATAACATCCCAGAAGAATATAAAGATCAAATAAGGAACAGATTTGAGGCTTTAAACTTAGTTGACAGAGAACCAGAAGAACTATGGAATGAAGTCAGAGACATTATTAGAGAAGAGTGCTAAAAGATAATACCTCTACTTAAAAAGAGAGAAAGACCTCAATGGATGACTGAAGAAACTCTTAAAATAGTTAAAGAGAGAAGGAAAGCAAAAGCAAACGGAGATAGAAACATAGTCAGAACCCTAAATGCTACAATACAGCGACTAGTACATAGGGACAAAGAGAACTATTGCAATAGTTGCTGTATAGAAATAGAAGAGGACAACAAAAAGGGTAGAACAAGAGCCCTATTCCAAAAGATTAGAGAAATGAAAGGGAAATTTAAACCAAGAGTAGGGATGTTGAATAATCGACAGGGGAGCACACTGACTGACCAAGATGAAATGAAAGGAAGATGGAAGCAATACACTGAAGAACTCTATAAAAGAGATGCAAGGATGACAGATTCATTCATGGAGGAAGCGTATGATGAAGAACCAGAAATTTTAGAATGCGAGGTGAAAGCTGCTCTGAAAATACTTGGAAGAAACAAATCACCAGGAATAGATGGCATACCAGCAGAGTTGCTACAAGTTACTGAGACTGAATCTGTCCAAATTTTGACAAAAATCTGTCAAGAAATATGGAAAACTAAACAATGTCCCACAGACTGGAAGCATTGCATATACATCCCAATTCCAAAGAAAGGGGATCCCAGGGAATGCAGTAATTATCAAACTATTGCCTTAATATCCCATGCAAGTAAAGTAATGCTCAAGATTCTACAACAAAGGCTCTTACCATATATGGACCGAGAAATGCCAGATGTCCAAGCTGGATTTAGAAAGGGAAGAGGTACCAGAGATCATATCGCAAACATATGTTGGATAATGGAACGGACCAAGGAATTTCAGAAGGAAATGACCCTGTGCTTTTTAGATTACAGCAAAGCCTTTGACTGTGTAGATCACGAAAAACTATGGAATGTTTTAAAAGAAATGGGGGTGCCCCAGCATCTGATTGTCCTAATGTGCAACCTATACTCTGCACAAGAGGCTACTGTAAGGACAGAATATGGAGAAACCAATGGGTTCCCCATCGGAAAGGGTGTGAGACAGGTGTATTTTATCACCCTGTTTATTTAATCCAAATGCAGAACATATCATACGGAAAGCAGGATTGGACCATGATGAAAGAGGTTTGAAAATTGGAGGGAGAAATATCAATAATTTAAGATAGCAGATGATACCATACTACTAGCAGAAACCAGTAATGATTTGAAACGAATGTTGATAAAAGTTAAAGAGGAAAGCACAAAAGCAGGACTACAGCTGAATGTCAAAAAGACTAAAGTAATGACAACAGAAGATTTATGTAACTTTACAGTTAACAATGAGAACATTGAACTTGTCAAGGATTATCAATACCTTGGCCCAGTCATTAACCAAAAGGGAGACAATAGTCAAGAAATCAGAAGAAGGCTAGGACTGGGGAGGGCAGCTCTGAGAGAACTAGAAAACGTCTTCAAGTGCAAAGATGTATCACTGAACACTAAAGTCAGGATCATTCAGACCATGGTATTTCCGATCTCTATGTATGGATGTGAAAGTTGGACAGTGAAAAAAGTGGATAAGAGAAAAATCCACTCATTTGAAATGTGTTGTTGGAGGAGAGCTTTGAGTATACCATGGACTGCGAAAAAGACAAATAATTGGGTGTTCAAACAAATTAAACCAGAACTATCATTAGAAGCTAAAATGATGAAACTGAGGTTATCATACTTTGGACACATCATGAGAAGACATGATTCACTAGAAAAGGCAATAATGCTGGGAGAAACAGAAGGGAGTAGAAAAAGAGGAAGGCCAAACAAGAGATGGATTGATTCCGTAAAGGAAGCCACAGACCTGAACTTACAAGATCTGAACAGGGTGGTTCATGACAGATACTCTTGGAGGTCGCTGATTCATATGATCGCTATAAGTCACAGTTGACTTGGAGGCACATAACAACAACATAGTCAGAAAGGGCAGCCTTTTTGTACCTGCCAGCATGTAGCTTACACATGTCTGGAATGGGAAGATTCTCTGTTTTCTACTAATCTTCCAGCTTTTCTTCCAGTCCTTACCAAAAATTCCAATGTCTTTTAAAACCTGCATGTAGGAGGCAGAATGAATAGATGTAGGCGGATTTGCTTTCTCTGTATAATACAATTTTAAGCATAAAATATGGGTTTCTTTGATGCAGTTTCTGCTTCTAGCAAAACCACAACATGGAATCACCAGTATGGTGGTTTAGGGTTTGTTGTGATTTTTTTTTTTTTGTTGGTTTGGGTTTTAAAAGGAAAAACCAGTTGTGGTTCTCCATTAGGTGCTATTCAGTGCATTTAGCTTTGGCGACCACATTTTAACTAGCATATATTCAGAAAGAGGGAGTGGGGGGAAATTTCAGCACCTGGGGAAGATGAAGAACTAAGTATGTTTCACTTAAATGAAACAATATTTCTGGGATGGGGATCTGCTGTACGGCACAGCATGAAGGAAGACTTTATCTCATGTTTTCCTTTCTTGTGTAAGAGAGTGGTGGGGAACCTCTGGCCCACGAGCCTAATTAGGCCTGCTAGGCTTGTCCATTTGGGCCACAAAGCCATTTCAACAAAACCACACCTACCTGCACTACGCCTGATGTCATACACAGAGAGAGGCATCTCAAGGGTGAGGCAGGTAAAGGCATGGCTGGGCCAAAAAGAAGTTTGGTGTTCACTCAGCTCATTCGTAATATCTGCAAAGTGCTATGCCTTTGCCCATGCAATTTGATTTCAAACTGTGTGGGCGAAGAGAAGCAGATCACCTGATATCATTGCGGTGTCAGGTGACTGAGGGTTTGACAGCTCCACCAGACTTTGGCCCACCACGGGGGGGGGGGAGATAAGAATCAAGCCCGCTGTCCGGATCCAGTTTCTCATCCCTTTGCTAAGATCTTATAAGGAGGCCATTTCTACGTCATCAAAAGTGTAGTGAGCAGATGGTGAAGAGCTTTCTTGGTGGGGCCAGATGTATGGCACTCTGCCTTGACCAGAAGTCATTTTGTTTGTTTTTTTGAAGGCTGGTGAAAACAGGTATTTCCTCAAGACGTTTGCCTTTAATAGATTGTCATTTATTTAGGATTCAGTCTAACTTGAACTAGATTTGATTGTTAATGACTGAATAATATCTTATTGATAATATTGTTACTATATTATTTGGGAGCCATCTGTACACTTCGCAAATTAATTAATCATAATAAATAAAAGATACAATTACAACAGAATATTTTTTGAAAAACTTAAGCAATTAGTATATGAGAAAATCCATTGCCTTTATTCAATGTGCTTTGAAACCAATTGAAATTTCTCTATTGAGTCAGAAGTTTTGGAATCCAGTCTAAATCACTAATGTTTCTCTGCTGGATCAAGGCCATTCACTTTGAAAATGTTATGTTACTTTCATGCTAATTATGCATTTCTGTTGCTTGATAGAAAATGTTGGCATTTGTTACTCCATGAATAATAGAACACATAATTACTTCAATGGATTTTTAACGTTCTTTATTAAAAATAAATTCTGAATGTAGTTTTTAAGAAGAAACAAACTATTGTAAAATCTCTGTTGTCTTTTTTAGCTTAATTACTTGTGAGCTAGTCTCAATATTTGTTGATGACATCTTGTACTTAATGTGTACTTTGTTGAATGCAAGTGCTGGGTATTCTATCAAAACACAGCCATTTTGCCACCTGTACTGCATCCCAAAGCCAAAAGATGTGCAATGGACAGGTATAATTCCCAGTGCAAGTGTTCTTTGTGATCTACACACCTTCAGGACCAGAACAAATACTGAGCTTTCCCAAATTACTCCAGAGGCATAGCCCTGATAGTCTCTTGCAGCTAAAACATCAAAGAGCGCTGTGGCATCTTAAAGAATGTCATTAGCCTTTGTGGATTCAAGCCCACTTAGTCAGATTACCCAAGAGTTCCTTGGATACAAGTGTAATAAGAAGTTAGTTTACTGTTACTTCAGAAGGCGTAAGATAAGATGTCCTAGGAATAAGGTTTGTGGAGCTGAAAAAGCCCCCCCCCCCATTCTGTCTGAAATGGAAATGACTGTGGGTGTATAAAAACCACTGTTTCCTGATAAATTTTCCATGGCAAATAGATGTTAACTTCAAACACTAATGGCTGTGGTTACTTTGAGAACACTGGTGATGTGAGAATGTTGCATGAAGGTGTAAGATTTGTCTGTCTGCGACTAACTGTTCCTGTAATGCGGATGAGTAAGCCTTGTGGTCTTCAAAACATTTGTACTTTTGAACTATGCTCTTAAATATTTTCAGTCTTAAGAATCCGTTGTCTAACTTAACGTCTACTCAGTGCCAAAGGTACACTTTCTGTTCTTGTAAGTTTGGCTTTTGAATAGATATGAACTAGCTCAAAAAGTTGCAAGAGTTAGATGTAGATATTTCCATGTTGGATTTAACACTTAAATATCCAGACCTGATGCCCTACATTGCTGTATATGTTATACTAAATTTCTGTGCCAGGCTTTGCTGAATGTAGCTTTCCTGTTGATGACAGAGTTCTGGTCTACCTATAAACAATATGCAAAAACATAATGAATAGTTTCCATGTAGTAGCTGTAGAGAATGTGTACTATAGCTTGCCAAATGGCTTGCTCCATCACATAGAACAGGTGTGGGGAACCTTTGGACCTCCAAATGTTGCTGAACTTCAACTCCCATCTTCCTTGGCTATTGGCCATGCTTGCGAGGCTGATGGGAGTTAGCAACATCTGGAGGGCCAAAGGTTCCCCACACCTAACATAGAATATTTCTTTACTACCCAAAACCTGGGAGGAATTGCAATAAGGGCAATCTATGTCATGTTTATTTGTTTTTTTAATGATCACCATACAAAGCAGCTCCTACAAATAAACTGTTCAAAAGAGCTTTCATCTGGCTTTGAACTGTTAAGTCCCTGAGGACACTGAAGTGGAGGGCTCCCCCCCCACCTGACTACAGCTGAGGCAGATTCAGTTCCTGAATCAGTGTCCAAAATCCTGCTTTATTGTTGGGTCTCCTATTGATGCAAGACATTTACTTCATACAAGGAGTATGGGCAGCAACAATCTGGGTGAGATCAATGTCTGCAGTCACAGTGGGAAAGCCTGTCAAATCTTTTTGTTTCAGTTGGCATTTTAACACCTAGGAATAAGCAAACATAGTAGAGTTGTTATCCACTACACAGTACTTAAAAAGTAATTTTACATGGCGTTTTTTTAAATTGACAACTATAGCCATAGAAGTCATAAGACTGATAAGTGAAAAAGTAACACAACTTATACATCCTTACTTTGGAATAAGCCCCAGTCAACTCAGTGGAACATACTTCTCTGTAAACATGTATCGGGCCTTAAGCCGATTCATTTAACTGTGCAATCCTATATCTGATCAGAAGTCTTACTCTTACTGTATTCAGTGGGACTTATTTCAAAGTAAGTGGATATAGGATGACAACCTGGATGTACTAAGATGTAGTAAGAACGTACCTTGGATGTTTTCCAAGACTTAGCCCTTGGGGGGGAGCATAGTGTCATTCCCAGGGACATCCTTGTGGAAAAAGATGGCTGGTCCCATCTTTTGTCAAGGTTTCATATGCTGGTAGAGAGCTATAAAATATGGTTGTCATGTTGTTTGCTTAATGCCCTTTTTCTCAACTGTAACTTTAAATAGGAGGGGAAATTAATTATTTGTTGTAAATAGGAGATTTCAGTGCTTTCCACAGTCTTTTGCTTGCTTGGGTTTTCAGATTTTTACAGATACAAACGATGATAGGAAACAATGATGGGAAATAAACTCAGGAGTCATGTAGAAAAGAATGACAGAGATACCTCTTTGGATGCAGTTGTTGTCACCCTATTTGATGGTACGGTCCTATGCCTAATTCTTCATTTTCAAGGAGCAGCTAAAAATTGAGATCTAAGTAATTTCATTTTGTAAATTCCATCTTAAAAATTATAAAAGTAATTAAAAATTGATTAACATTAATCAACCAGAGTACTACCCTTAAAACCTAATAAATCAGAACTAACTGCTGTGCACAAATACATTAGATAAGCTCAGAGGCTGTAAAAAATCTGGTAGATTTTGACCATGTATCTGAATACTGGAATATAGAGGGCCTACCAGATCTTCTTAGGAAAAGAGTTGCATAGTATCAGTGCTATCGTTGTGAAATCTTTATTCAATTCAGTGTCAATAGAAGTGTCACCTAGAAGTTGTGTGTTGGTGCACCTATCAAGATAATCAGATCATGCAATTTAGTAGCCAAGCCTTTGGCATCCAGAAAGGTACAGTTGGTGAATCAATTGAAGTGGGGGTGGGGGGCAGGAGAGAGGGAATACATTTCTGGCCTGCTTTATCCAGCCAGGTGTTAAGAAACACACGTTGAGCACCCACATCTCTGATCATGTTATGGATTTTTGAAGTTTCATTTTGAACTGACAGGCGTTAAAAAAAAAAAAAAACAGGTGAAGGATCCAAGAACTGAGTAAGCTCCTTACTCAGGCTGAGTGGAGAGCAAGAAAAAAGTCTAACTTATGCTTCGCCCAACATACCTTGCTTCAGCCTAAGATTGCCTAGCCTAACCATTTACTTCTGCCACGTGCTTTGTAATCTAAAGTAATACAAGCAACTATCGAGCAGCAAATTCTCCAGCAATCTGATTGTAGCAAAAATGTTTGGAGCATACACAAAATTTATCTGGGTAGATACATAAAAAGCCAACCGATGAAAAGAGAACTAACACAGATCTGATTATTGGACAATAAGACCACACTCATCCATGATTTGATCATGGATGAAGGTGCCAGTTTGGTGTGTATTACCGAGACATGGGTGGGTGAGCTGGGAGGAGGTGATCTGACCCAGGTTGCCCACTTGGATACTCGTTGCAACACCAGCACAGGCTGCAGGGATGGGGGTAGGGGTGGCTGTGGTCTACAGAACTTCCATCTCTGTCACCAAAAAGCCATTCTATCTTGGAGCTGGCTGTGAGGGTTGCACGTGGTGTTAGGCCAAGGAGACAGTAAACTAGGGTTGATGCTGGTGTACCATCCGCCCTGCTGCCCAACAACTTTTCTGGCCCAGCTGGTGGAGGCTGTCTCAGCTATAGTATTGAAGGAGCCTAGAATGATAGTCCTGGGTGATTTCAGTGTTCATGCTGAGGCTGCCTCTAGTGTTCCAGCTCTTCATGGCCTCCATGACGAACATGGGGCTGTCTCAAGTTGTCACTGGCCAGATACATAGGGCAGGGCAAACCCTCGACTTGGGCTTTGCTCCAGATGGAGGAAGGGGTGGTCTGGAGATAGGAGGGGTGGCCTTCAACGCCACCAATTATGCCGCCCGACAAGATCAGCCACACAGGGCCTTCTCTCAATCCCGCCGACAAAAACAGCTAGATTGGCAGGAACTAGAGAGAGGGCATTCTCAGTGGCGGCCCCCACTCTTTGGAACTCCCTCCCGCAAGATCTACGGCACGCCTCTTCCCTAAATGTATTCCATAAAGCCTTAAAGACCTGGCTCTTTCAACAGGCCTTTGGGATTTCCGGGGAGGGTTAATTGTTATGACTGAAATGCCTCTTACCCTGCATTAGTGCTGTTGTTGCTGCTGTATTGTTTTTATTGTATTATTGTATTTTATCACATTGCGTTTTAACTGTTTACATGTACGTCGCCTAGAGTGGCCATCGGCCAGATAGGCAACACAGAAATTAAATTATTATTATCATAGTCATGGTTAGACCACTTCCTGATCCTTCCCTGGAGGGGTGGTGGACAGATTAAGATGGTCTGTTGTATGCAAATTGGTTTCCCATCTGCTCGTGAACAGTTGATGGGATGGGATGCTGCCATACTGCTGCTCTGCCAGCAGCAGTGCCCCTGCCACTTACTGGAATGGTGCAGAGCCAGTCTGGTGCTCCTGCCAGTGTGCCCCCACCAGCCTGACCTCACCACTGCTGTCCCTGCTTTGTCCTGGTAAGCAGCAAGGATGACACTCTCAGGAGGATCGCAGCATGGCACTGCCTCACCATGTTGGCTGCTCCTGGGTTGAGGTCCAGTATGCTGTGGAAGGAGGTCAAAGAGGCAGAATAACATCATGGAGGGCAAACGAGACAGGACAGCTAGCACTGGGCAGCAGGAGGGAAAGATTTCACATTGAGCTGAGGGTTGATAGGTCAAGGAAGCCGTACAGTTTTTGCTTCATATTATAACTGTGTTACTTTGAAATTTTAATTTCTTTCAGTTTGTTTATTTGAATTTATACGCTGCTTACTAGAAGACCTTTAAGTTTAAAAGATGGTTTACAATTTTTTGAATTTTATGGCACTTCGATGTATATGTTTACGGGTTGGTGTGTGTGTATTTGGCAAACCCTTGCCATTGCTTATAGTAAGTGTTACATAATAGATAGCAATCGATCAGAACAACATTGGAGGCTGCCTCATACTGAGTCTGACCCTTGGTCCATCTAGCTCAGTTTTCTCTACATTGACTGGCAGCGGCTCTCTGGGGTTCCAAACAGGAGACGTTCCCAGCCCTATCTGGAGACACTAGGGGTTAACCCTAGGACCTTCTGCATGGTGAGCATAGGCTGTACCACATGAAATACAGCCCATTTACAGTTTAGTGTGCTATTTGTGAAAATAGGTGCTAAATAGTGAGCTGAGCTGAATTCCACATTGACTCAAAACAATGAGCCATGTTTGGAACAGTGGGTTTCCAGTTAACTGAGTTAGCAGCAATTAATTTTATTAAACTAAATTTGATGTTTAATGCTTGTGTTCCATCCCTGCCGTTTACACACTAAAATGAGCCAATAAATTATTACAAATATCACTCTCTGCAGTGAGTTTTCTTGGAATTCTGTACTGGCAGAAATCCATTCTGCAAATGCTGTGATTAATCGTTTCAATACCTACAGGATGCACTCTGGTCCTAATGCAGCTGAGGGAATTTTGACTGAAAGTCCAATGACAGAGAGATCCAACTGTCTTGAATGTGTTTTAAAGTGATGACAGCTATAAAGAAAAGAACTCAGGGTGGTTGAACGATCACATTCAAAGCACATCTGCCAGTTATTGGCTTAGACTTAACTGCATTCAAAACCAAGAAACTATGCAATTCTAGCAATATGCAAAACTCCAGAGAGGCATAATTATATTGGATATAGAAGGCTTCCAGCTTTGCTGGCTTTGAATGGTATGTCTGTTAAAGTAATGCAAAGTGAATCCAATGTAACACTGCAGTCAACATTGCACATTGGTGCATTTTTATACATTTTGACATTTTTTTTCTCTTGTAGTTGAACTTTTGAGTTTGGGGAACAACAGGAAAGACTATGTATTCTTCAGAATCCTCCACATTTCAGTTACATAGAAGTGTCCATTCCTCAGACATCCCTGCTCTGCACTTGGATTAAAGGCATATTTGAGACTGTAAAAAATTGCCTACCCTCTTTCTACTGATCTTTGCAAAAGGATACAGCCTTTTTGGCCAATAGTTCCATTACTGGATTGTGTCTTTCACATATACAGGCATACCCGCTTAATGTCGCTTCACTTAACGTCGCCTCGCTATAACGTCGCATATGCTCCATATGCCTGTATTTCTCCAGAAACACAGCTAGCAAACCACTTACAGGGTTAGGGTTAGGGTTAGGGAGAGGCGCGGCACGGCAGCGCAGCAGCAGAGGCTTTAGCACATGGGGGTGGAAATAGACGCCATCGCGCCACCACAAATCAGCTGGGAGGTGCAATGCGATCAGCTGAGAGGCGTGGCAGTGCGGCAGCAGAGGCTTTAGCACGTGGGGGTGGAAATAGACGCCGTTGCGCCACCGCAAATCAGCTGGGAGGCGCAATGCGATCAGCTGAGAGGCGCAGCAGCAGAGGCTTTAGCGCGGGGCTTTGAGGCTCCGCATAAAGGAGAGGGAAAAAAGTTTTAAAAGGTAGTGCTTCACTTTAAGGACATTTTCGGTTTACGTACTCGCTCTGGTCTCACTGAGTACATTAATGCGAGGTATTACTGTATAACCTTCTCCCTAAATGCCCTTATCTCTTTTGCAGCTACTGCCCTATTCCTTTCCTGTCTACCCTAGTGGTTCTGACACTGCTGTCATCTTCTCTCACACACAATTGATACTCCAGGCCTTTTTGATCCTGCCTTCATTACCACAAAGCTTCTGTAGACCACTTCCCTTAAATCTGTCCAAACCTGTGCTCCCTGGTTTGACAGGTCTCCAGGATTTTTAGATCAATACTTGGAAGTGAAACCATTGCAATTGTTGTTGTTATGTGCCTTCAAGTCGACTACGACTTATGGACACCCTATGAATCAGTGACCTCCTACAGCAACTGTCGTGAACCACCCTGTTCAGATCTTGTAAGTTCAGGTTTGTGGCTTCCTTTATGGAATCAATCCATCTCTTGTTTGGCCTTCCTCTTTTTCTACTCCCTGCTGTTTTTCCCAGCATTATTGCCTTTCCTAGTGAATCATGTCTTCTCATGATGTATCCAAAGTATGATAACCTCAGTTTCATCATTTTAGCTTCTAGTGATAGTTCTCGTTTAATTTGTTCTAACACCCAATTATTTGTCTTTTTCGCAGTCCTTGGTATGCGCAAAGCTCTCCTCCAACACCACATTTCAAATGACTTGATTTTTCTCTTACCCGTTTTTTTCACTGTCCAACTTTCACATCCATACATAGAGATCGGAAATACCATGGTCTGAATGATCCTGACTTTAGTGTTCAGTGATACATCTTTACATTTGAGAACCTTTTCTAGTTCTCTCAGAGCTGCCCTCCCCAGTACTAGCCTTCTGATTTCTTGACTATTGTCTCCCTTTTGGTTAATGACTGGGCCAAGGTATTGATAATCCTTGACAAGTTCAATGTCCTCATTGTCAACTGTAAAGTTACATAAATCTTCTGTTGTCATTACTTTAGTCTTTTTGACATTCAGCTGTAGTCCTGCTTTTGTGCTTTCCTCTTTAACTTTTATCAACATTCGTTTCAAATCATTACTGGTTTCTGCTAGTAGTATGGTATCATCTGCATATCTTAAATTATTGATATTTTTCCCTCCAATTTTCACACCTCCTTCATCTTGGTCCAATCCTGCTTTCCGTATGATATGTTCTGCATATAGATTAAATAAATAGGGTGATAAAATACACCCCTGTCTCACACCCTTTCCGATGGGGAACCCATTGGTTTCTCCATATTCTGTCCTTACAGTAGCCTCTTGTGCAGAGTATAGGTTATGTATCAGAATAATCAGATGCTGTGGCACCCCCATTTCTTTTAAGCATTCCATAGTTTTTTATGATCTACACAGTCAAAGGCTTTGGTGTAATCTAAAGCACAGGGTCATTTTCTTCTAAAATTCCTTGGTCCGTTCCATTATCCAACGTATGTTCGCGATATGGTGCCTCTTCCCTTTCTAAATCCAGCTTGGATGTCTGGCATTTCTCGCTCCATATATGGTAAGAGCCTTTGTTGTAGAAAACCATTGTAATATGCAACTGAAATGGCATTTTGGTTGTCATATAACCCCTGCACTGTTTGCTAGCTTATTTCCAGGCCAACTTCAAGGTGGTCACATTGGTGTTTAAAGGCGTAGATGACTTAGCCCCCAAATATCTGAAAAAGACTGCCCCCATTCCTGCAGACTCTCTCGAGTGTTAAGATTGACAGAGGGAGCTCTCTTGGTAGTTCCACCACCCTTAGAAGTGTGAGCAATGGCAACCCAGGAAGAGAGGGGTTTTTCTTTGGCAGCCCTGAATTGTGGAACCCACTCTCCACAGATGTGCATCTAGTATCTCTGCTGTGCAACTTCCAATATACGCTTAAGATGTACCTCTTTGCCTTGGCCTTTGACAGTTAAGGCATTTTGTTTTGTGGGGTCCACCTCTTTTGTTGACCCTATACTGTTTTGGTTGGAACGGTCTTGTTGTTTTCTTGTTTATCTGTGTTGGAATTGCTTTTTAAGATGTTTTTAAAGTTTTTAAAAAATGTTTTGTTTTAAAAAGATGTTTTAGAGTGTTTTTCATGTTTTTGTTGCCCTAGGCTTCTACTGGGAGGAGGGGCAGGATGTAAATATAACAAACAGCCCAGTCTCAGTAGGCCAAGAACCTTCCTCAGGTGGGAAGACACTCCTTTTTACCGGGTTACAGACCTTTAAGACTAAAACCAGCCTTTTTAATAACATGAACAACAAGATTTCCTACCCAACCTTACCCTCATCCAATCTTAAACACTCAATCCCTTCATATCGCCCATTAGGCAAAACATGTCTTTGGCGAATAGTCAGGGCTAATCCCCACCCCAAACATACACACACACAGTGAATTCAGCTAATTAGAGGAAAAGGTGGCACCTTGTCCCAGGTGTAAGGAAATGTTCTGAACCCCAAAACATTCACTTATTGGCAAATGGAGGTGGGCTTTCTCTGGAATGGAAGAGTCTTTGCTTTTTGAAATGTGTCTAATTATAAAACTACATTTAAATCTAGTGACCTCAGGGAAAGTTAGGCTGTTATCAGCTGTATTGAGAAATCCCAGATCCTTAATTCTGAAGGTTAAGACAGGCTGTGGGATCTCTTCACAGGTGTTACCTTGAAATAGGAAAGTCAGTGCTTTCAGAATAGTAACCTTTAAGCCACTTATTACAGGATGTGGATATTATTCCACAATCTTGATATGGTTGATTTTCTTTTTTGTTTCATTTTGTCACTCAGCAAAATGATTTGTCTTTTTTCTAATATAGCCCAGTTCTACAGCAACTGATAGAGCAATTGCTAGATTGACAACTCACGCACTACTGAAGACAAAAATTGCCAATATTAAAGGTAAGCCAAAATTAGTCCCACCAATCTATATACACTGGAGCTTGTACAGATCTTTTTAAAAATTATGATTGTGTTCAGCTACATTTTGTCTAGACGTAAATGACTCTCTCAAACTGAGTATTTGCAATAGTCATGCAAACTAAATGTTTTGTATTCTGTCTACCTGCAGTATTTAAAGAGGGAAATCTCAAAAGAAAAACAATGTATCCACTGATGCCTAGCATACACATAATCCAGATAGTTGCAATGTTTCAGGGTGTGTCTGACATATTTACAGCTATGTGCACTATTGCACATATGCATTGTTACTCATACTGCTAAGCTGAGATGGTACCGAAACTTCTAATTACCACTCTTGCTGTTTCCATAGTTGCTAAAAAAGTGAAATTAAACAATGATTCAGAAGGTTCTGCTATAACAATTAATATAATGCACTTAAGGCAAGACAGGTATAGTTCCGTTTTTCTTAAAATGCTTTGCATTTGAGACAGTTCTGTGTATGCTTACTTGGAAGTAATCCCACTATATTTAATGAGGCCTATGCCCAAGTAAGTGTGCCTACTATTGCAGCCAAATTTCTTATGAACTATATTTTCATCTTGTTTTTTCTGAGGTCCCTGGAAAAGAAAGAGCCTCTCATTTCCCCACCTCTGTGTTTACTGTATCACTTGTATTTCAGGCTTTCACTACTGGGGTCATCTTATAACTTCTTCCAACTCTCCTCCTCCAGTCTCTATAAAAATATTCTAAGTGCCTTCTAATGACTTTCTAATTAGGGAAATAAAGGATTGAGAGGTTTCAATCCTATGTACACTTACCTAGGAGTAAATCCCATTGAACTCAATGGAACTGACGTATGAGTAGGATTTCTGAACTCCATTCTTCATGGATATGTTTAAGAAATTTCACAGGTGCTGACTGGAGATTAGGAGCAGGAGAGCTTAATGTATGAATTTGTATTTCAGTCCTTTGTCACTTCTGAATACAGCTCAAACATGGAGCACATTATGTTCAAGTGAGATGATGATAGATGATATTACTTCTGTAGCATTCCCAGTTTTAGATTCTAATAATAGAGATGCATGAGCAGTCTTGTGCTCACCGTGAAAATGAGGAGTACTATTCGAATATTTCATTCAAATAGCCCAACTTCCTCCACTGGCTGTTACCCCACACCTATACCGAAAGCGGAGGGTAAACCTCATCTTTGGAGTTGGGACAGGGTTGCAAGTGATAGTGATGATTCCCTTGAAGATGAAAGATACTTGCTGGGCATCTCTTCCCTCCAACTATTTGTAAAGTTGAGAATGATGTTGGCATTTCCCACTGCAGATCATGACAAGAGTATAGAAGCGGCGGGAGTCTCCTATATGACACTGACTCTACCTAGACCAGTACAATATATTCACTAATAGGCAAAACACCTTGTGGTTTAAGAACATACCTGTAGCCCACAGATATTTCTATCAAACTTTTAAAAGCAGGGAAATTGGGCAGCTATAGTGAATGCACCAGGGGAGCAGGAGACCTGATCTCCTCTCTGAGATATTGCCCTACAAATTTGTCAAAATGCAAACACAATTTGGGTTGTCTTTCACAGTCCAATCCACTTGGAATCTCAGAGAGGAGGACAGGTCTCCTGCTCCCCTGTGAGTCTGGCTTTTAGAACACTGACAGTTGGTTCTTACTGAGCATGCCCGACACAATCACTGAGGTCAAGACAAAATTTCTTAAATTAATTAAAAATCAGCCAGGCATTTTTTTTTAACTTTTAAACTGCAGACGATGACGGTCAGAGTATGGGGCAAGGTCAGTAATAGGATTACAGGTACTCTGTGAACATGGCTGATTTTTAATGAATTTCAACAGATTATGAGAACTCAGAAAAAAAAGTTCAAAGGGGCTCTGAGGTTTTTTCTCTCTTTTTACACTTTGAACTTTCTATTCTCTCTTACTGTTTTGTGTATTGCCATGAAAATTGAGAGGGTTGTTAAGCCAGTGTTTCTGAGTTCAGGACTAGAAGTTATCTGAGGTTTTGTTTTGAAATGAGCTTATGGGAAGCATTGAAATGGCATGGGGGTATTTTCAGTTTAACATTTCGAAATGTGAAAAATCCACACTGGCTATAGTATACAGTACTATATAGTATACAGCTTTTCCTGTTACCAGAGAACCTCTTAACCTGGGATGCTGCAGAAGCATTTATTCTACAACAGCACTATGGTCCCTCTGCCTTTTCACCTCCCCACCCCCAAAATACAAAATGAGTTTGCTTTAGAACCTCTTTGATCATTACTATATTCAGCAGGCATCTTCTGTTTTAACTTTTAAACACCTGCTGAAAACCTTTCTGTTCTGCCAGGCTTACGCAGGCAATTAAGAAGATGTCTTTTCACAATAGCTCTCCTTATATTTATTTTTGTTGTATTTTAATGGTTTTTCAGTGGTTGCTGTTTTTTACTTGTAAACTGCTTTGTCTAATGAAATAGCAGAATTTGTATTTCTAACATTTCTACTTATTGTGAAAAAAACTCCTTATTTTTCCAGCTGCTGTAAAAGCCTTTAAAGATGCTAGAAGACAGAAGACAGTTAGACCTATTTCTTCAGAAGAACATAAATTGGAAGAGCTTACAGAAGAATCTGAGATGACCCAGCATTTCAGTAGCAGTCTACATAGCAAAACATTTAAACAACCTCAGAACCAAGACAAAATAAAGGTGAAAGAGAAGCAAGGCGGTGACATGGGAAAAGAACATATTTGTTTGGGGGAGCTGCAGAAAATGGCAGACAGTGAGAAAAAATGTTCTTCGGAAGATTTTACAATGCAAGCTGCTGAACATCATCAACTGGCTCATCAAGCTCAAGCAGTAAAGACAGTGTATTCAGAAAGAACAAAATGTTTGGATGATCTCCTGAGCAGGGGAGCAGATGCATATAATAGTAATATAAGTAAAAGTAAGGATGCTGGAATAGAGAAGGAATACTTTGATGACAGCACGGAAGAAAGGTTCTATAATCAGTCTTCTGGCTCTGATGAAAATGATAGTGATGATGATTTCTTTATTGGCAAAGTAAGGAGAACAAAGAAAAAGAAGGGAGTAGCTGATATTTCATTACCTACAGAAAAGAAAATCAAGTGCATTCAGCTAAAAGGCCGAAAGGGCTCACAATCTGGCACAGGCCAGGACACAAAAGACAAATATCAAAACTCAAAATCAATGAAGCTAGAATCTGTGTTTTTCTCTTCATTGTCAGACTCTAACAAATCAAAAAATGTGAAAAGGTATGTCGGCAAAACTGGTAACTAGTTAATTTGCAGGAACACTTTTTTGGTAGATATTTTAACCCATCAAATGAAGTTGCCTTAGACACTGTGATCAGTCTACACATGTTTTCTTACTAGCTTATCTGTTAGAGTCAGATTTCACAGTAGACTTTGCCAAGAGGAGCTACCTCTGTCAGTGTTAACAGTTTTAAGGAAGCCATGCAAATTGAGTCTTATTCAAAATAAGACAATGAGCTCAGGTTGGCTGTACTTAGAAACCCAATGATATACATTGGGGGTGGAGAACCTTTTTGGCCTATTGAACCAGATCTTTTATCTCCCTCCACCCCGTGGGCCGACTTTGACAGGTGGTCAGGACCACCCACTTGTCACTTCTACGATACCAGATGATTGACCGGTGAGTGGTCCCACCTACCTCTCCAAGTTGGTCTGCAAGGGTCAGGGAAGATAGTCACCAAGCAGGATTGGACCTCCTCTCACCCGATCTATCAGCTGATGGCAGTGGAATTCAACTCTGCTTTCTTCAGGGAAAGCTTTGTCAGGTTTGGGGCAGGTCAGCATGGCTTGAGGAAAATAGCATCGTGGGCTAAATAGGGAGTCCTGGTGGGCCAAATTTGGCCTATGGGCCAGAAATTTCCCACCCCTGATACAGATATTCTCAGATCTATTTATGTATTTTAGCTTCATCTTATGGTTTCATTGTCATCACATGTTTGTTGCACTCAGTAATATCTTAACGTCTAAAAGAAAAATATGGTCGCATTGCGCACTGTTAATAGCCTGCTTTTCCCCCTCTGTTCTGTGTTCTAGGACTATGAGAGATGACCCTCCGAGAAATAAAGCAAAAGGTGAGTCAGGTTGTTGTTGCTGCTTGAATTCATGCATTAGAACAAAATCTCATTTGTTTTTAAAATGTAGCAATAATTTTTTCAAATGCATTTAATAGTATAGATATTCAAAATTATTTCTGTTGCACTTGAACTTCAGTGACGGTATGAGCATTTTCAAATTTTTTGAAATTAAAAGCTAAGTTTGTACAGTTATTTTACTGTCCAGTCCCTACGTTGAGTAATCACCATGATTTTAGTGAAGTTATATTTAGAATAATGTGCTATTCCTTTTTTATATATATTTTCAAAAAGAGCTTAACACGGGGAAATATTTTCATATTTTAGTCAGATCAAATTTTCCTCTTTTAGCCCCACTATAGTGATTATGAGTCTGAGGCTTTCTTGAAAATGGAGTTCAAATAGCCTAGAATTTACTTTTAATTGAGTACTCATGTATATATACTCAGAAAAAATTACTTTAAAAAACACATTTTGAAGTTTTGTTTGTCCTCACATATCTGCATGAAATTTCATGTTGCAGTCTGTAAGTGTATTGTCATGTCTAGAAGCTTTCCATAAGGTAAAAGAATCTTTTTAGAAGTTCTCTCTGTTTAATGTGTAAATGTAATTGGGGGTGCTACATCATATGTATAAAAAATAATCCATAAAGAATATACAGTAGGGCCCCACTCATACGGCGGGTTAAGTTCCAGACCCCTGCTGAAAAGCAAAAATCACTGAACAGTGGAGCATAGCCTTTTTTTTTTCAGAGATCGAGCAAGCGAGCCCAGCTCCAAAGGCACCCGGGCCAGTTGCAAGCCAGCAGCAACCCCAACAACTGCCCAGTGACCCTGCCTGCTGCTCCTTCCTGCCGCTGCAAGCGCCCAGTGGGAAAAGGGGAAAGGAAGGAGCAGGAGGCGGCAGCGGAGCACCCAAAGCGACACACCTCTGCTGCGCCCACCCATGGGTGCTAGCGTGCTTCCTGCACCGCTCCTAGAGGAGGAAGAGAAGGGGCAGAGAATGGGGCTCTCCTCTGCCACACACGCGCGCACATGCACATCCCCCTTCACTCTGTTGCCTGCCCTGCCCTTTGCCATGTGGGCCCCCTGGAGGCTCTTCAGCCCTGCCGGAGGCCCATTGAAGCTCGCCCCTCTCTGTGTCTGTGGCTGGGCTGGGGGGCACTGGAGGAAGACCCCTAGGGTTCACAGAGCAGACCTTCTCAATCGGTCTTGGCTGGCTTAGCCACAGCCAACTAACCCAAGGATGGCCATCCTCTAGAAAATGGATCTCTGTGCGCGGAGCCGTCTGAAGGCTTGCGCACACTGGCTCAGTGAAACTTCTCGGAGAGGCCATGGCTCAGTAGGAGAGGCGGGGCGCCTCGCCTCTGTCGGAAGGAGCAGCATAGCAGTCACCTCTGCCTCACCCGCCAGCCCCCACGTGCAAGTCCTAGCACACTTCCTGCTGCGCGCCACTGCTTCTGGTGGAGAAGGGGGCAGAGGACGGGGCTCACGCCGTATTAGCGGAACACCGAAAAGTGGGGCCCTACTATATAAGATGAATCCAGGCTTGCACTCAGTGGAGCTCTGCAACTTCCACCGATTCTTCTTTCGGCAGGGCGGCAATTTCCACCATTTTTTCCTTTCCCTCCTGTGCCCCCTCAGAAGCTGCCTAGGAGTGGTGGGAGGTAGTGCTTGAGGTAGCATGGGAGCTGCAAGGGCAAATGGAAGAAAATTATGGGTCCACCCCCTTTGTCCATTGAGCTACTGCATCCCAGTTTCTTCTACAAAAGGAAGCCCTTCTGTTTGCCAAAGTTCAAATCTGAACCCAATTCATGTCTTACAACAGCAAATAAAAACAATATATCCTTTAATGTGTTAATCATTACCTTTATAATATTCCTTTATAATGTGTTAACTTAATGCTGTTAATTTTTACACAGGTTTTGAAACAAATCGTCCACAGAAACAAATGCCCAGAGGTTCATGTATGAAGCAAGGTGTTAAGAAAGACGAGTTGGAACAATCTCTTCATCCTTCATGGGAAGCGAGCAGGAAACGCCGAGAGCAAATATCTCAACTTACAGTATTCCAAGGGAAAAAAATTAAATTTGAAGACTAGAGGGAGGGGTTTCTTTTTAAGGACTCTCTCTTCTTACTTTTTAAATCACCTATATTGGCATTTTGTATCTTGTTATGACAAAGCAGTATAAACTAAATACATTTTTATTTACCATTTTCCAATATTACTGTAATGTATAAAATAAAGTTGCAATAGGCTTTTTTAATAGGAACAGTCATTTAGGCATTGGTTACACTTGTCAGGAATACTTCCAACTAGCATATTTTTGAATGACTTGAGGAAACGTTAACGAAAGATCACAGGCTTGATTCTGCACTGCCAACACTGTATTATTTTCAACAAGTGGACACCTCTTTACTAGTTTTAGGCCTTTTGTTGAATGGAGTATCTTCTTCCTGCATCGCTGTGATTGCTGGTCTGTGCTGCTGCTGTGTTGCTTTGCCACTGGTTGTTTGTTTTAATTTTATTACTATAATGTAAATCATACTTGCTTTAACTGTGGCATTTTGTAACATTTTGGGACCATTCATTGAAGAGATGGCTAGAAGTACAAAACATAATAAATATATGTAGAAATCTTGATAGGCAGAACATGTACTTCCTGTGTGTAAACACACGCACACCACCTGAGGAGAACATTCTGTGCATCTGAGGATAACTTTCTGTACATCTTGAAGTTTATAAAAATTTATGCCATAATAAATTTGTTGGTCATTAAGATGCTACAGGACTTGGTTGTTTTGGCTTAAAGTGTAGCAAATTACTAGTTCCTGAACAAATTGTATAAACAGAAACCACTGTGAAATTGCATGAGCTTGAGGCTTGCAGTGTGAATAACTGACATATGCTATCTAAAATACTTACCCAAAAAGGGAATGCTCTACATCAAGAGCCAGGAACTTGTCTCCAGATGTTTTAGGGCTCCAGCTCTGACAGCCCAAGCCCACATGGCCAGTGGTCAGGAATTATGGGAGTTTGATTAACAACATCTGAAGTGCCACTACTACTTCATCCCAGCTCAAAATAAATGCATCTGGTGTTCAAAATTATTACCTATAAATAAATACACTCCAATGGATAAATTTCATTCGTCTTTTGATATGCTGAGATTGGAAAGGCATTTGACTGAGTCGAATGGCAGTATCTACTTTAAGATGAATTAACTCTTGTTATCTAGAGTGGATTGACTGAAAAGATAGGGTGCAGTTGTTCACTTACAAGGTTGCATGTTTTGTCTTTTCTGTCCAGAAGAATTTCTTTTCACTTGGTTTTTCACAATTATTAAAGAATGTTGGGATACACCATATGTGAATAAGCCATAACTATTAGTGGCTACACGGCGTTAAATGTCTTTTTTCCATGTTATATGCATGTTTGGAGAGAAAAACTTAGACATGTTAATGCTATTCCACTATTACAGTTCCCTTTTACTATGATCTTTAGTTTCTCTTTGATTTCCTAAGTTTATGAATACTACAAAACAAGCCCCTAATTTTTCCAGTTGATAAATGTCTTCCAAATTGGGAAAAACAAATTGTGAATAGCTAAAGAAAACTTGCATACTAAATACAAAATAAGATGCTCCTTTGCTTGAAAATATAGAAACTGGAAAACTTTACAGCTTGGATAGGATCTCTTTACATGTCTCTGGTGCCAAGATTGCTTTGTTTTTCTTGGTGAACAGGAAAGATTTTTTTTTACTGCTATAACTTATTACCCTAACAGTATTATACAGCCACAAGAGTTTGCATTTTAACAAATTTGTAGGGCAGTACAATATCATAGAGAGGTCAGGTCTCCTGCTCCCCTGGTGCATTCACTATAGCTGCCCAATTTCCCTGCTTTTTAAAGTTTGATAGAAATATTTGTTGGCTATAGGTACGTTCTTAAACCGCAAAGTTTTTTGCCTATTAGTGAATTCCTATGGGGTGTCTAGAACAGCAAGGAAATTTTAAAAGTGCCCCTTTTAATTTTTTGCTAGCTTCTCAGCAACGCTTTTGGTCAAAGGAACTAGCACTAGACATGGCTACATGTGAAACCAGTATCAAGTGGATGCAGTTTCATGTTTTCTATTCATATAGACCAGTACTTTTCAAATATTTGTGCCACCTGTCATACTGAAAGTAGCATCATTTAAAAAGCACTAATATAGAAAGTCTAGCAGTCTTAAAATACATTCTTAATGTTTTGTTTAGCAGCATTATTGAACTGACGGTTCCATTGTGTCAGGTACTGTGCTGATACTAAACAGTCTCTTAGTCTGATAATTGAATTGCATTTCATCAACTGACATTTACATACCCTCATATTTGTATTTACATTTCTATGTATATTTTATATTGTAGCCTCCTATTTGTACTTTTCTGAGATTCAAATGCTTTCCCCATGGAGAAGAACAAATACCATCATGTATATAAAGATTTGGACTACATTTTAGTGAACCATGGGAAGATATTCTGAGCAGGTGAAAAACAAATTTATTCAGATCACTTTCACATAAATTTGCAACCACGATACAAGAATTAAAAACAAGAATATGGAAGTGCAATGAAGAAAACAAAGCTAGTGTATGGATAATTATAAATAACCTCTCAGAGAAAGATGCAGATTTCACAAGTATATTTGGGGGGGGAAATTCCTTGCATAAAGAGTGGCTCTTCACTGAATTTTTAACATTTGGTTGCTTAAAATTTCCTGACAGCAAATTCAAGTTAAAATATGTAAGCACCTTTATAATATCTGGAATGTGAAATAATTTTGATGTGAGGCACAGGGTAGACCACTTTTAAAGAAATAAGTATACAGCTTCTATTATGTCCAACTGAACCTATAAGAATGTACAAAAAGGCTGACTGAAAAAATGTTCATGATGGCTTACCGTTAGAAGTCCTGTAGATTTGAACCTGAAATGGTTGGATTAGGAACATTTTCTGTGCTACAGTCCAAATTATGAGACAGCCAAAAAAGTGAAGAAAATATTTCTGTTTTCTGTGTCATGCAGTAAGAATGCAAAAGGATTCGTTTCTCACAAAATATGTGGCCTATTTAATTTCTCATATGTTCCAAGGACCACAAGAAAATCTTCCAAATTGCAATGAATCTTCATGAATTAGTAACTTTCTTTGTTAGACTAATCTTGGCAAAGTAAATCTTGGCTAAGGCCTGAATCCAAAAGTGTCAAATAATTCTGTTCACAAGTAACAGCAGATACTTTTTTCAGTAAAGGAAAACAAGACTTTGTAATGGGAAATACTGCAGCAAGTAGGCCACTCCTACCTCTTTGAGCTGCCACCATAGGGCCATCAGCTTTCCTGAGCCCCTGTTTCTCTCAGTAGTCACTGGCTCCCCAATACCAGCCACAATTGTTCCTGGTGCTAATACACTAAAAAAAAAAAAAAAACCCTACATATAGGCAGGCATGGTAGCTTGAATGTATATCGTGTAGACAATATAGTTGTTGACAAATGAAATGTTGTATGTTCATGTGTAATGTTGGCATATGGTGACCAGGAATGATAGTTCAACATCCTTGAGAGCTATCAAAGATAAGAGGTAAGCACTGTCAAGCTGCAAGGGGGAAACAGGTCTTGTCAGGCTAGACAGAAAGTATGATGGGCTTGTTGCCCCAGATAAGACAAACATTTGATTTAAACATACTAAACAAATTCTAGTACTAATGGAGCAGAGGAGGTTGTCTGGATGACTCTTGGTCTAAAATTGCATATTGTTCCAAGCCATCATATACCTCCAATGATTGAAAATGACCTTATATTCCCCACATCTAGCGTATCACTTTTTACATACAGTATTTAATATATGGAATACACTCAAAGTGCAGCAATTTTGATGTCAACAGCTAACAAAGCATAGCCAACAACTGAATATTTATAGGGACTTTCAGAAAGCTGGTAGTGGGAAGGAAGACTCCATTAGAAATTATTTCACAGTTTTTTGGGGGGGGGAACCCTCATCTATTTCATTAATTGGGTTTTATCAAAAGGAGGTATAATTCTTCTACCTAAACAACCAATTGTCAATTTGGAGTTGTATTTTTTTAACTTGGATTATTTACAAATTTGGCTCTTGAACTACTAGTAGTCCTATCTTGCATGTCAGGTATTATCATATAATACTGTATTATTTACTATGCTGCCTACTCAGTTTATGTTAGTATAATTTTTTAAACTTCATTCTTTCTAAGTGCCTAAACAGTTTAAAAGTCGGTGTTCATGGAGAACATACATTAGCCCCCTCCTCACAAATAAGACTTGTTTTGTGATGCCACTAGATTATATTGTTATCTGTTTATCTAACCAAATTAAATTTAAATTTCCCCTAAATAATGGAATATATTGGGCAATGTCAACTTTGAAAATAGTCCAATTGTTCTGCCAAGTGTATATATCAGCTTTAATCCAAGTTACTCCAGTTCTATCAATGGGGAATAGTTTCTTGATACTTGTAATTGAAAATCTTTAGAGCTATACAGAAGGAAAGAAAATATGCAAAGCAATCTTTAACAAGCATTGGAAATGGGCAACTCAGTGTTCCATAATTCTGAGAAACAGCTTGTGTCAAAATATCAATATACTTTGGGTTTAAGAAGATGCTTTCCTGCTAATACTTTTAAAATGTAAATACCTTTCATATGAAAAGATGTAATTAACAGGCACTGCTACACACTAAGTATTAACCGTTCTTAATGTGAACAATACATTTTGTCCCAAGGATAGAAACGTATCAAGCTAGGTTTTTTAGTTCCAATGGAACTTCATTTTTTCCCAGCGGGTCCAGATTTTGCCCCATGACCACTGATCTTTCCTCCTCCTCATTTTTATGTATTATATGGCTGCAAACCAAAGAATTGTGAAATTAACTCTATGACCCCAAAAAGGCTTTGGACAGCAGTGCCATGCCCCCTTGCCATACAGCAAGAAACATCCAAAGGGGAAGAGAATGTCAGAAGTAGTTTTGTGATATGGAGTGGGTGGGTGTGTCTGCTGTTCAAAATAAAATGTGTAAGATCCCATTGGGCATACATGAACCTTCAGATGAAACCTAAAGTAGCTCTTTGGATCTCAGCCTATATGAACACCCTTTAAATTGTTCCTTAAGCTCATTCACAAATACTGTACTGATTTCCAGCAGTCAAAGACAAGGCATTTCTGTGAATGGGTTAACTTCTTGTAGAATTTGAAATTCTGTGTATAAAGCACCAATCTTCCACTGTCCTCAAACGCTGAACGCATGAATTGAGCAACAAAATTCATTCTGAAGAAGGTCTTAATACTTCAGTCGTATTAAAATTCATTGTATATACTCTGGTCCTTTTTTAGTTTTCAGAAGTTTTTACATCCTGTCTCAGTTTATAAACTAATTTCATCTCAAAACCTTGGGCACTGATGCATATTTTTTCTTTCATCTTAATATCTATTAAAGAGAAAAGAAATAGTTAACTATAACATACTGTATATCAAAACAAAAGTACTAAACAGAAAATGAGAAATGGCAGCTGGATTTGAAATTTAAGCAACATTAGCACATTACTTTTAGAGTAAAAGGCAAAACACTGTTGGCTGCACCCATGCACAGGCCTGTGTAATATTCATGAGTGTTACTTATAAGGCTTTTAATCCAAGCTCTAGCGATCTTAGAAAATGTTTCATTATATCCAAATGGAATTGTGCCTGGTTCTTAAAGAAAAGGGGTTGTTCCCAGCATGTTGTTTTAAATTAGTTCTTAGCATAGTGAGAAGCTGTGATAAATTCCTCTTGCAGCTTTGCTAATATTACTGCTGACCTCTCGGAATCCTGCTGTTCTAGTTCTTAGGCTTCCACAAACTCACACTGTTAACAATTCTGTAGACCAACTGTAACTTTGGGCTGATAGTGACAAAAGTAAGTTCAATTGGTTGTTTTGATTAAAATTTATTTTCCCAGTAGTAGTAGTAGTGTTGGTAGTATTTAGGATGTGCCTTGTATTACATTCCTTAATGCTAGTTGAGGAATAAACATGGAAACTGGGTAACAATGTGCACTCGTAACATTTCCATCTCCCAGGTTCACATATGCATACAGAAACAATGCAAACAGAGAGATATACAAACACAGTGACTCCTATGACTGTGTGGTACAGTACTGCCCAAGAGACAATCAGCAGTTCTATCACTGGTCAGATTAATTTGCACTACCATACAAATTAACATATTAATTTGCACTACCTATGGCCATACTACCTTGAACACGCCCAATCTGGTCTGATCTTGGAAGCTAAGCAGGGTCAGGACTGGTTAGTACTTGGATGGGAGACCGCCTGGGAATACTGGGTGCCATAGGCTTAGAGGAAGGCAATGGTAAACCACCTCTGAATACCTCTTACCATGAAAACCCTATGAATATATGCAAAAAAAGATTGATAGGGTCGCCATAAGTCGTAATTGACTTGAAGGCATATAACAATAACAACAAACCATGAATCCATGCAATTGTGGGCCTGAAGGATACACCAGACTAGCTGTATATGAGCAAACCCTAAGGGGCTAGGTATGGAAATAAAAAGTTAGCATGGATCTGTTTGGACTTCGTTAGCAATCTTCTCCGTGGCTTTGTGATGATGCTCTGTATGTGAAATAGATAAGACGTATCCAGAGAGTTGTGTGAGTCAGGAATAGCAGCTGAGGCTCACTAAGTCCTGCTGCAGTAGGAAAGTACAAATCCCTTTAAATCCTCAAAACAAGTTTTCTGAAGAAGTATTTCAGAAAGAATCTGACTTGGCAAGCAACTCAACACTTGCATTATTGTAGGGTCATTCTAGGCCATTTAATTATATTGATTATATGAAAAGCCAAATGAAAGAAACTGGCCACATTCACACATTATGGTGAACCATGGTTATTGGTTTACCGTGAACACCGAGATTACTCCCGCTTTGGTCCTCCCCCAGTACGAGTGTAAGTAATAAACCACAATCCCTGACTTAGTATTACATCTGAAGCAAAGATCAACAAACCACAACTGGAAAGCAAAGATCAAACCGTATTTTACCCGTGGCTTGTTTGAAGTAAAACAAACCATGATCTTTGGCTTGAATGTAACGCTAAGTCAGGGATTGTATTCACAGTAACTATGATTTAGTGTGACATATGAACGCAGCCATTGTTATAACAATAGGAAGTGCTGCATGTATTTTATAGAATGAACTTTTTTAGACATAGTTTAGCACTATGTGTTAGCATTACATCCACATGTCTCAGGCTTGTACAATCTCCCCCACTTGTTCCTTGTTCCACTTGTTCCCCCACTTGTTCCTTGTTCCTTTAAAATATGGAAACATATTTTAAAACTGTAACTCACCCTAGGACATTTGGATGAAGGGCGGGTAATAAATTTCAATAATCTGCTTTCACTTTTAACTTAACCAGAGTTCTTTGTTGCATTTGAACTCAAAGGAATTCTGGTTAATTCAAACCATGGTTTGTTCAAACAAGTCATGATCATAAATCACAGTTTGATCCTAGCTTGTTTAAACTAACCAGAGTTCTCCTGAAATATAAAAAGGAGCTGTTAGTTTAAAAACAGAAGTGAATACTTCTGTTCTCACCAATCCACCAAAGGAAGGGGGAGTGCTCGATCCCTAGGCTTGGGGCTGTAATGCTAAACCATAGGTGTGTCCAAAAACGGTCATTCTATAAAATACATACTGCACTTCCTGTTGTTACTACACACTTTTCCCTAAGGACCATAAAATATGTTAATTATACTACAAAAATATTTAAACCAAAAAGTACTTACGGAGAAATTGTGCAACCAGATGCATATGCATGGTTACCTGTATAGCGGATATCGCAACGTACTACATTGTTGGAGTAGTCTGATTCTGGTACCAAGTAGCTTGGGTTTACACTAACCTGCAAAAGAAAAACATGCTATACTTTGCAATTTCATAGGATTATATTATTACACAAAGCTGCTAATTGATAAAACTTTAATAACTTTAAAATGTAATTTTCATACCTTTAAAATGTAATTTCCAGGTTTTACATCTGTAATATCAATCCATTGGCAGTCTATGTCAGCATTGTATGTGTCATAACACCCAGGACTCAGTCCCTAGGAGAAAAGTGTAGATACAAGTGAGAGGCTAACAGTTTTTTAAAAAAATCAGTACACTGTTGACAAATGTCAAGAAACTTGCTTAATAGCTACAATTTCTCAGTACACTAGGGCCCCGCTTTTCGGTGGCTCGCTAATACAGCGGCTTTCAATTAGAGTAAGGCCCCACTCATACAGCTCTTGTTCCACTTTTACTGTGTTTTTTGGGCGTCGGGCACCATTCTATTGAATGAATTCCGCTTTTAGGTGGGTTTTGCTTTTAGGTGGGGGTCTGGAACGTAACCCGCCGTATGAGTGGGGCCCTACTGTATATCACAATATAACACCTTATTGTCTCTATTCTTTCCATAAAAATGACTGGTGTCCTGATATATGAATATCATGGCCATTACAAAAAAAAGTTCAGATTCTAGCATAATTGTTTTGCATTCAACAGTTCAACAACAGAATTGCTTTTCTGTACAAAGCAAGGAAGCCACTTTCGTGGAGGATAAGGGTACCAATAGTTACTAGCCACAATGGGCACATTCTACCTTCACTTTACAAGGCAATATGCCTCTGAATACCAGTTGCTGGGTATCGCAAGTGGGGAGAGTGGTTTTGCACTCAAGACCTCCTTGTGGGCATTTGGCTGGCCACTGAGAACAGGATGCTGGACCAGATGGGCCTTTGGTCAGATTTAGCAGGCTGTTATGTTCATGGGAATAGCTTAGTAAAACAGGACTTATGTTAGGCTTTCTCAGTTCTCCATTGCTGTTTTGCTAGATTAAAAGTAGACTTAACTTTATGAAACATATTATTGTGCTGAAATGACAGCTCCCCTTAAGCCATGAACTTACAGCCCTTTAGGTCTACGTAATGTGCGCGGTCTAGTCCCTTTCGCAACCCTGAAATCATTTCAAGTGGTGTCTGACTGCCCCTAACAAAAGTACAATGTTTGGCCACAGATTGTGTGTCACTTGGCAAGAACCGTGTGCTTGCTATGGAGAGGAAGCTCATCAGTATACTGAGAGCTGGCAGATGCATGCATTTTAAAAAAAACAGGATGTTGTCTTCATATGCTGAGGAAAATACTGCAAAACAAGTACAGGTCTTGAAACAGATGAAGCCACAAATATTCTAAAAGAATTTGAAGTAGCAATCAGATGTTATACTGCTTGATAGACTTGGCTAGCCAGTTGTAGAAGAGTTAGAAAAAACTTTGCAGGCACTCTTAAGAGGTAGTTGTGAGTTTCTCTATACTTGTACTATGATCCCTGGCAACCAATACAGCCAGGGACTGTGTATTGCAATTGGCTGCCACCTGCAACATCACCAAATTAGCAAGCCTACAGAACTACATACCAATAGAGTTGCTACAAGTTACTGAGACTGAATCTGTCCAAACTGACAAAAATTTCCTCCTGCTGGGAGGAAGGGTGGGATATAAATCAAATAATAAACAAATAAATAAATAAACAAATGTGGAAAACACAACCATGGCCCACAGACTGGAAGGGTTTAATACAGTATACATCCCAATTCCAAAGAAAGGAGATCCCAGGGAATGCAGTAATTATCGAACTATTGCCTTAATATCCCATGCAAGTAAAGTAATGCTCAAGATTCTACAAATATATGGAGCGAGAAGTGCTAGATGTCCAAGCTGGATTTAGAAAGGAAAGAGGTACCAGAGATCATATTGCAAACATACGTTGGATAATGGAACGGACCAAGGAATTTCAGAAGGAAATCACCCTGTGCTTTATAGATTACAGCAAAGCCTTTGACTGTGTAGATTATGAAAAACTATGGAATGCTTTAAAAGAAATGGGGGTGACACAGCATCTGATTATTCTGATACACAACCTATACTCTGGACAAAAGGCTACTGTAAAGACAGAATACGGAGAAACTGATTGGTTCCCAATCGGAAAGGGTGTGAGACGGGTGTATTTTATCACCCTATTTGTTTAATCTATATGCAGAACATATCATATGGAAAGCGGGACTGGACCAAGATGAAGGAGGTGTGAAAATTGGAGGGATATGCAGATGATACCATGTTACTAGCAGAAACCAGTAATAATTTGAAACGAATGCTGATGAAAGTTCAAGAGGAAAGCATAAAGCAGGACTACAGCTGAAAGTCAAGAAGACTGAAGTAATGACAACAGAAGATTTATGTAACTTTAAAGTTGACAATGGGGACATTGAACCTGTCAAGGATTATCAATACCTTCCACAGTCATTAACCAAAAGGGAGACAATAGTCAAGAAGTCAGAAGAAGGCTATGACTGGGGAGGGCAACTATGAGAGAACTAGAAAAGGTTGTCAAATGCAAGGGATGTATCACTGAACACTAAAGTCAGGCTCATTCAGACCATGGGATTCCCAATCTCTATGTATGGATGTGAAAGTTGGACAGTGAAAAAAGTGGGTAAGAGAAAAATCAACTCATTTGAAATGTGGTGTTGGAGGAGAGCTTTGAGCATACCATGGACTGCGTAAAAGACAAATAATTGGGTGTTCAAACAAATTAAACCAGAACTATCACTAGAAGCTAAAATGATGAAACTGAGGTTATCGTACTTTGGACACATCAACGAGAAGACATGATTCACTAGAAAAGGCAATAATGCTGGGAGAAACAGAAGGGAGTAAAAAAAGAGGAAGACCAAACGAGATGGATTGATTCCATAAAGGAAGCCACAGACCTGAACTTACAAGATCAGAACAAGATGGTTATACTATTGGAGGTTGCTGATTCATTGGGTTGCCATAAGTAGTAATCAACGTGAGGGCATGTAACAACACAGAACTCAAGTAATGCTGCTGAAAACTGCATGAAGTAACAGGAGATTCCAAAATAATACAAACATAATTAGTATTAAAAGTTACACATTGAGGTAAACAAAATTTAATCTAAACCTTTATCCACAACTTGCCTATAGTCTGCTGCATATGCTAGGAATGTGGTCATTCCCAGTCTAACTTTGTGACTAATGTTGACGCATAATGTTTTTGCATGTAAGTCTGATCAAGAACATTTCATTACAGTTACTGCAGAGTTGTGTCTGTTTAGATCACTATAGGTATTTCACTAGTTGAATTTTTTGTTCTTACATTTCACAAATTTAAAGCACAAAAAATATTAGAAACACATTGTCTTTCACAAATGCTTATTAATGTGAGGGCATTACCTGTAGATGTTTCATATTTAATATAATATCAAATGAAAGAATGAATGGATTGTATGTTGAGAGGTAACTGAAGTGCACTAGCATTTTTGTATCTGACAGCCCTGTATTTTTACAGATATTACAATATACTGAATCAATGTGTTGTTCTTTATTTCCGTTCTTACTATGACATGTCTCTAAATTGATACCATATTGCTGTGTATCATACAGCTTTTGATTCAACAAGAGAAATAACAATAGAACTGGGTATTCATTGGAATATTGATAAAGAACACTCTGGATTTACGTAGAGGTGAGTTTTCAAAGTACAATAGCTAAAGATGAATATTGCAAGGCCCATGAAGATACACAAGAACAATCTCCCTTCAGACCAAAACAGCAAAATAAATGAGCAAACTACTGAAAGTTCAAAGCTACTGTTTTACTCGCTACTTGTAAGCCTCTCCTAAAAGTTGTGGACTACCTCTGGGTATCAAGTTATGGAAGTACTGATCAATTCTTTGCACAGATCTCTAAAAATGTCATATGTCTGCATTATGATAATATTCCATCCAGTCTGGTGGTATAGGCTGCAATCCTAACCCCACTTACCTAGGAGTAAGCCCCACTGAATTCAAAGGGACACTTATAAGTAGACAAGATTAGGACTTAATCTATGAAAATCTATCAGTACGATGACCTATTTGTTTGGCAAAACTGCCACAGAGAACCACAGAACACTTTTCACAGAAGAGGGTTCTTTGCACTATTCTCCTATCCTCAGCCTGCTGTGGCATGCTATTCTAACTTACTCCACCGGACAATAACCGAAAAGAGTCCACTAGCCCAAACAAAACCTAAAGCATCAACTTCCACTAACCATACCCCTATGCTCTTAGAAGATACCTACCCTAAGCCTAAAGAGAGCGGGAGAATGAAAGTTTATAAAACTGGCTATAGAGTATTCCTATGTGGCATTACTGTTTTACTGTTAAAACTGATGGCTGAAATCAGTCTGTATTCTTTTTTTTTTTTTCAATAATTTTTATTCAAATTTTCATAAAACATACAAGATGAAATCATAAAACATTCAAAGACAAAAAACAAAATCAAAGATAGTTAAACAAAAAAAATAAAAATAAAAATAAAAATAAAAATAAAAAATAAAGAGTAAAATATTGACTTCCCATTTGTCAAAGATCAGATCAGTTATAAGTCTATAATATATAACAATCCTGTCTCTTAAGTCATATTATAAAATCACTTTCCTCCAATAGTTATCTTACTTAATCATCAAATCTCATAAACATTACTTTATTCTTTCCACAAAAAGTCAAAGAGAGGTTTCAATTCTTTAAGAAATATATCTATCAATTTTTTTTTCCAGATAAGCATATCAATTAATCCATCTCATTACTAATTATGATAATCTTATTGTCATAACCATAGTCAAAATAAACATTTCAATTAATCCATCACATCAGAATCTGTTAGGTTCAGTAATTTCAGTAGCCATTGTTCTATTATCCCTATTAGTTCCATTTTCCATCTTCCATCTTCAGTAGTCTTGTTAAGTCCAGTAATTTCAGTATCCAATCTTCCATTATCAGTATTCCATAATAATCTTGCTGTCAAAGCCATAGTCATATAGTAAGAGTCTGATGGGAATTACCTCTATCCCAAATATTTTCTTGCCATCCATTCTGAATAGGTTGCTGAAATACTGCTGTAAAATCATATCTCTGTTCTTTTTTTCAAAATACACTGGGTCATCTCTTGAAAGTTTTTCCATTGTTACATGGCTGCAGTTAATTCCATAAATTTTCTCTATATTGGGCTCCATCACATCATTCCAGTCCAGAAGATTATCCATGCCATTGATAACTTTATCTCTAGAATCTTCATTAATTTCTTCAGAGATAACATTGAGTTCCAAACAATAGATTTTATTTCTAAAGTCCATAGACTCCAAATCTTTTTCCTGTTCCACGTTTGTTCCAATCTCCGGGGTCTCCTCTCTCACAGGGACCCCTGTTCCAGTCTCCAGGGTCTCCTCTCTCACAGGGACCCCTGTTCCAGTCTCCAGGGTCTCCTCTCTCACAGGGACCCCTATGTCTTTAATCTCCTGTGTCTCCAAACAATAGATTTTATTTCTAAAGTCCATAGACTCCAAATCTTTTTCCTGTTCCACGTTTGTTCCAATCTCCGGGGTCTCCTCTCTCACAGGGACCCCTTCCAGGGTCACCTCTCTCACAGGGACCCCTATATCTTTAATCTCCTGCGTCATTTTACTCAATTCAATTTTCAGCTCCTTACAACCCTGTCGCAGGTTTTGTTTCGTTATCTCAATCTCATCCATTATTTTCTGAAACATAGTTATTTCCAGATTCTCAGCCACTTTCTTAATTGCCATTTAAAAAAAAAATATAGGAAAACCACTTCTTATTTCAGCAACAATTGGGTTAATACTCCAAACTTGGTGACATCACAGTATAAACAGAGCAGACAGCCTTATCTCTCCATAGTTAAGTAAACAAAATGCAGTTCCCAGGATCGAAACAATTAATGGCAGTCGTCAAGAAACAGATTCGTCAAAATAAAATAGACCAAAAAGAGAGTAGTCTCAGACAGTATAATATTCTTCAAAATAAAAATCTGGAATAGAAATCCCTCTTCTGTGTATATCTTTAGAATGCAAATCCAGGACAGCTTTTTGCAACAAAAACAGAGATAAGCTATTAATTAGTGCGTAGCAGAGAGAAGTTATGGCTCCCCAGTGAGATGTCAAAAACCGATCAATCTGGCAAATCTCTTTTAAACAGCAACAATTTAAGTCAAGTAAAAGAAAAATATAGAAAGAAGGGTGCTTGCCTGTTAGTGCGTTCTCTCTTAGAAGATAAGATGAACGTTCGCTTTAACAGATAGAGCTTGCTGTTGAAAATCCGTCCCACCTTCGTCGGCTGGACCTCGTCCCATAAATTAATGAGATCTGGTCGTCCCAACAAAAATAGGCTTTGAGGTTAATCTCTTCGTTTCTCCCTACCCGGGAGAAGTTTAATCAGTCAAAAAAAAAAGAAAAAACTGACTGATATATCTGAATAAGCTTCTTTTGAGGCGGGAGCCCGTCTCAAAAGCAGGCACAGGCTAAGTCACCCTTCCCGGAAGAAGAAATCAGTCTGTATTCTGACAGCAAAGACAAAATTTTATTAATCTGTCTTACCTGTGTATGTGCCGTACATGCAAATCGCCTATAGTATCCATAATCGCAAGAAGTATCTTCGAGACAAAAACTTGCTTTGTGTCCTTCAGCTACTCTCCTCTGGGAGCTTGCTTCAAGCAAGTCATAATGGCTGAATTCATCCATACTGTGGTAATGTCTGTTAAACCACAGGCAAAGATTTACAAGATTTGCTTTTTGTAAAGTTAAACCAACATCCATAATAGTAACCGTTATCCAGCAAAGCAATTAATGTAAATCTTTAACATAAATCTTTACAATCACTGTTTAGTAATCAAGACTAATGGGTTAATATTTTGTTGCCCTGTGATATTATTCTCTACATATAGTTCCATTATTCAACAATTATATAAAAAGTAGCTCTTAAAAGTAAATTGCTATATATCATGTAATTTGTTTAAAGACAAAGCAATGCATGATCATTGTTGTTTCAAAATTTCCTGTTGCAATGAGAGTAGGAAGCACCTAAATGACTATATATGAATAGTTCATCCTTCAACTGTTGCCCTTGAGCATTGTTTATCTAACTAAAAATGCTTATCTTGCATAATATAAATTCCAAGGACAGTGTTGTCTCTGATTTTTTTATCAGTAGCCCCAATAATTTATGCAAAATAATTTGAGCTTTTGCTTCAAGCTCCGCTGTGTTATATTTTCTCATGTCCTAGTTTTACACAAATTGCCTTGTTATGTTTATGAGTATTTCTTGGTCATGTTCTGAAAAGCCTTTGTTGCACTGCTACATCATTTTTCTCACAACAGAGTAACAGGAAGGGTTATACTCTGCTATTGTTGCTTATGGCATATACAACAGAACATGAAATCAAACAACACTTCAACACAAGCTTCCCTCTTAGGGTCTAAAGCAGCCTTTGCCAACCTCAGGGCCCTGATGGGAGTTGTAGTACAAAACATCTGGAGGGTACCATGTTGGTGAAGGCCAATCCAAAGTCAATTACGGACATATTTGCCCTTTGTGTGACCTAAGCAGCCGAAAAAGAAAAACTTCCTTCTGTTGTTTGACAGTCTTCAGATTATAAAACCATAACTAGATTAACAAACATCTTTAAATTCTTCTCAGATACAGGAAACTCTCATTTAGTTCAAGAGGTCTGGTAGCAAAATTACATTAAGTTGAATGAATTTAACCACCCACTGTTTTCACTAGTTGTTAAATAATTATGCCCTTTATGTCCAAGGTCCACACAATGTTGTTATTAGTATTAGTATTTTAAATACAGTGAAGAGAAACAAGTTATCATTTTCTGTCACATTGGAATGGTCCTATTTCTTTTAAATTCTTAAAGTCATAAACTTGAGTTCAGTGGGAAAGGGTTCCACTGTTGCTGTTTTCCACACAGCAGCAAGTGAAGGGGGGGACCATATCACAACAACCAAATAGCAAATGAACATAATTGAAAAGTACCATACTAAGCATTTCACTCACTGATGACAGCTGTGCCACTCCCATGAGTATCGTGGTCTGCTTGGTAGAAAATCTGATGTGCCTTGGTTTTTCACTCTCTGAGGGAATCTCAGAAGCATTCGGCTATCATAGTCTCTGACATCTGACCTGTAAGCTGAGCTGCAATGATATAAACATACATAAAATAGGCTTGAAATTGCTTGTTCAACAAGCTTTAGCTTACAGTGTGACATCTGTATTCATGTTGGTTGAAACACTCTGGGAACTTATGGAGAATCCAATTTTCCAAAAGCTGAAGCTTTAACCATTTCCAATGCAGTACGGACCCATTCTTTTGAATATAGTATGGGTTTCAAGTAATGTTTTCCCATTATATTTAATTAACAAAAAAGACCACCTTCTGCTATGCAGACCCCCTTGGCTGTTAAGATTGGTAGACAGGGCCCTCTTGATAGTTCCACCAACCCCAATTACAGGGGCAGTAGCCTGGGAGAGGGCATTTTCTATGGCAGCCACTCTATGTTGCGGAATTCCTTCCTCACAGAGGTGCTGAAGACACACCTCTTTACCCTGGCCTTTGACACCTGCGATACCTATTTTAGGATCCACTCTATGATTTGACTGCAATTTATTTTAACTGATTTTCATATTGCATTTTTACTTTGTTGAAACCTGCCCTGGAAACTCATAGTGCAGATAAACAATCTTTTATTATTATTATTATTATTATTATTATTATTATTATTATTATTATTAACATCTGACCCCCCTTTTTTAATATGTCCAGGACCTGTATTTGGGGGGAAATATTTAGCTACTATGATCAGCAGCATCAATTCCTCTCTTCAAATCAGTGCCAGTATTCATAGCTTCAAAAAAAATTAGTAACATGTTTTGTTTAAAAGAAGAAGTAGGCCTTGACTGAATTTCAAATAAAACACAACAACAAAGTTTATTACGGTCAAAGACCCATATAGTATAAAATTGTACAACATATAGAAATAAAATAAAGGTGAAGTGAAATACGGATTAAAATGAAATTACATCCAGAGTATGTTAGTACCAAATATTAGTACCAAATCTAAAATTTCGGGACCTTTCTTATTCGGAAACCAGGGATAATCGCGTTTGTTGGATTGCATAGATAAACTTAGCTACTCGCTGGGAGATCCCTCTGTCTACGCCAGATAGGAGATAAGATATTATGATATCAGGAGGGTTGTAAGTAAAGAAGATAGAAATTTATTACGTATCTGGGAGTATAAGGTACAATTTAGGAGCATGTGTTGGGGGGTTTCAATAGAACCCGCTCCGCATGGACAGAGGCGTTGCTCATAAGGACGACCCACGAACCTTCCTTCTAACAGTGCCGAGTGTAAGGAATTAAACCTAGCCTTAGTAAAGGCTAGCTTTAACTTGGGGGCTGTAAGGAAATCCAAATAAGGAGCGGAGTTGCCAAAGTCCGCTTTTAATTTCAGAAAAATGGGAGAACATGTTTTAGAAGCCATGGCTATAGTAGATTGCAGGTCCAAGTCTTTAAGCCGAGTCCAAATTAAAAATTTAGCCGTGTTAATAGGTTGAGATGATAGATATTCTCCCGACAGACCTAACCGTGGGAGTTTTGCAATACATTTTTTATTCGAATTAGATATATATACATCGTTCCAAAGGGCATAGAGATATCCAGAGAGAGGGTTAAACGCTAATTTGGTCCAGTAACTAAAAGCCATCAACCATGCCTGACATTCTAGGGAGATAAAACCACACTCTAATCTGAGGACTGCCGAGGCAACACATCTAGGTACACCCAAGACTCGCCTTAAAAAAGGGAGAGGACTGCTTCCACTGAGGGGTTAAATGAGTGTATCTAAATCGGTGCTCCATATAAGAGCTGAGGGATGACTTTACCTTTGAAGACCTGACTAGCGGCTGGCACATACTGCCCCCCTTTAGAAAAAAAGTATCGCAACAGACCCTTTACTGTGTTCCGGGCATTCAAAATTGCCACTCTTATATGGGTAGCCCAGCTCAGTGAAGAATGAAAGATGATGCCTAGATATTTGTATTGGGAGACCTGTTCAATTTGATGGCCGTTAATTATCCAGGAGGAAGATGCTAAGAAAATACAAGGATTTTTGTTTTGGAAAAGTTTATAAACAGGAGGTTCTCGCTACAATAGGTCATAAAGGCCCGTAGTAGTCGTTTAAGTCCCACTTTAGAAAAGGAGAGAAGGGCAGCGTCGTCTGCATATAAAAGCAAGGGACATCTTGCTTCAGCAATTTTTGGAGCGTGGAATTCCTGGGAGAGGCAGCATGCGTTCAGATCATTTAGGTATAAATTGAATAGCAGGGGGGCTAGAACGCAGCCCTGCCTCACCCCCGTGTTGGAGGGGATTGTTAGATAAGCCACCCTCACGGCCACAGCGAACACGTAAAGAAGTGTGTTGGTAGAGATTATAGATCAGGAATAGGAGCCTTTTGTCAATAGACGTGATTGCTAACTTGGACCAGAGTCTATCTCTGGGGACGGAGTCAAAAGCAGCTTTAAGATCAACAAAAGCCACATAGAGTCCGTTTCCCCTTGGCTTGGCATATTTTTCTGCAAGATGACTCAATACAAGGCAGTGGTCAAGAACCGAACGTCCTTTCCTAAACCCGGCCTGCTCTTGTCCTAAAATCTCGTGTTCCTCCATCCAGGACACAAGTTTGGCTTTCAAGTAGGCTGCGTAAAGTTTACCTATTACCGATAGTAGACTAATAGGCCTGTAGTTGTAGGGGTCCTCTCTGTCCCCTTTTTTAAATATGGGTACAACTATTGCTTCACACCATGCACCCGGAAATTGACCAGTGTTGTTAATTCTGGTGAAGAGATTGGCTAAGATGGGAGCCCACCAGTCTGGGAAGTTTTTTAACAATTCTGGGGGGATATTATCGGGGCCGGGCGCCTTAGTCGTTTTCAATCCAGCAATTAAATCTCTAACTTCAGCCTGAGAGACAGGAAGCCAGGGAGGGAGGGCCATAAGATCGGGGGAATCAAAAGAGATTAAATCATTACCTCGGGATTCCACATAGATAGAGGTAAAATGTTGTTCCCACACTTGAGGAGGGATATTACATAATGCAAAGTGTGACGTTTTAAAAGCACTGGAGATAATGGACCAGAAATTTTTGGAGTCCTTAGATCTTGCTACATAAATTAAAGTCTCCCAGTCTCTCTGCACAGCCATCCTTTTTTTATTGGCCAGCAACAATTTATATTCCCTTTTGATAGCATAGTATTCAGGAGGCAACTGGTTGAGATTTTGGTGTCGATATTTCAGATAGGCCATCCTTAGCTGACGTTTAAGGGCCAGACATTCAGTATCGAACCATTTCGGGTTTGCACTTGAGTTTGTTTTGGCAGCATGCGAATTCGGGAAAAGGATGGCATTTAGATTTGAGATTAAAAAAGAATATTCATCTAGAGCATCTTGAAAGTTATTAAAATTCTTTAAGTTCTCCGAAATGGACATTGCCATCGGAGGTAAGAAGAAATTTTTTATCTTAAGGGCCAGGGATGTCGACCATATGGTCCTTTTACCTTTAAAATAGGCATTATTGAGTGTGGAGTTGTAATAATTTGTTAATCGCGGATTATCAGGGAAAAGGCAATTAATGTCAAGTGGAAGATGATCACTGTTTTGTCTATTACCTACATCAAAAACAGAAATTAGTTTTAGTGGAAATGAGATTATCGCATAATCGATTACACTGCTTCCGCGGTTAGAAATATAGGTGTATTCCGCACAGCCATCTATTTGGTCAAGGCCATTTAGAATTGTCAAATTATGATTGCCTACCAGACGCGCTAGGCATATTCCCCCATAGTTAATCCTATTGTCCTTCGACTGTCTGTTAAAGGCAGGGATAAGATGTTCACAATTTTCACCCCACCATAAATTTGAGGAAAAAAGTACAGCATTGTTGGGGCCTATCCTCACATTGAAATCCCCCATGATAATTAATTGTGCTCCAGAGTGGGTGGACTCCAGATCTAACAGATAGTTATCTAGCTCATCCCATATCTGATCCGCGTGAGCTCGCGAGTAATTAGGAGGCATATATACATTAATACACAGTATAGTTAAGGCATTAAGTTTCAGAAGGACTGCCATGGCAATGGAATTCAGGGGCTGCAAATCATTGACTTGGATAGCCAGGCCAGTTGATATCAAGATTGCCAGGCCCCCTTCTGCTCTACCTCTCCTTGAAGCCAGAGACACCGCTGGAAGGTGCCTAGAGGAAAAACCGTTCAGGGAAGGTTTGCAAGTTGCCCACGTCTTTTGTAAAAGTATTATATCAAATTTATTAAAATACGAAATCAGCTCTGGGTCGTTTTGTTTATTTCTCCAGCCAGCTATGTTCCACGACAAGAGCTGAAGGGCACGATTGGATAGTAGAGGAGGCCTGTGGGTATGAAACGGGTCTTGCGGGATGTTTGTCTCATCACTGGAAGAACCTAAGGCTAAGGAGTGTCAATTTATTTCTGAAATTTGGTTTAGGGATCCTGCAGCATCCCATAGAACTGCACCGTTCTGGGAGTGGCCAGGTTGGATATTACTGAAACCCCGTGCTTTTGTTGGGGATGATCTTTGCTTGGTAAAGGTACCTGGTTTCTCCAAGAGTAGAAACCTAGCTTTGCCCCGTTCCATAGCTGCCCTTGATGGTTGAGTAAGTGATATATCTTTATAATTCCTAGTGTCCATTGAGATAGAGTTTAGTGGGTTTCCAGCTGGAATGTTTGGGACGGGGGCATCTAGCAGAGTTGGAATACTGTCTACCGCTCTGAGATGTTGAATCAACTGGCACAGCTTATTAATTAGTGCCGGTAGTTCAAACTCTGGAAGTTGAGAGTACAATTCCGTAAGCTGAAGCTCCTCTGGTTCCAGATCCTGTAGTAAAGCTGGCATCATTAAAGATTCGCCAGCTGGAGAGAGTTGGGGATCTGAAGTATCCGAGACTCAGTGAGCCAAGTGGTGGGAATTACTGGTACTTGAAGTTACATCTAATTTAGCAGTGCTTATGGGTGAAAGCTGAACGAAAGAGCCGATTAGCGGCACCGGACGTGCAGCATTGATGTAATATCTTTGCACAGTAATCCCCCTTTTTTCTAGACTGTCTCTTATGCTAAGAATTTGGTTAGCTTCCTTACACGTATGGCAGGTGACAGACGCCAGTCGTGCGAATTATGAGAGATGTTAACCATTGACCTGATGAAGTTAGTGCGTCTCCAAGCGTTCATAGATTGTCGAAAGCAATTGTCCAGAAATGAGATGCTCAGGTGTAAAGGGCGTCGTCCACAAACACTTCGGTTACAGGAAATAACCAGCTTTTCCGGTTGTAGTTCTAGGGACCATGGGCTCCGATAATTTCTATTTTCCTCACCCCTACTTGCTGGATAGCTCTTCACTAATAAAACTCTTTCTGGCTTATCCACATCAAAGGGGCTCTTTAGATCATAAGATGACTCTGTATTCAAGGAAACAGATTTCTCAAGTTTGTTTGTCCAGGAACTCTTTGGGGGTTCTCCTCCATTGAGGAATCCAACAGTTTGAATAATTTACCTTTATTAATAATAATTGTATACAGCTATTGGCTATTACAACAGGATTACAAACACAAAGATACAATTATATTTAAAACATTCAAAATAAAAACACGAGCTGCGAAATGTCATTTACAACCACTATTCATGACATATATAGCTCTAAGCTTTTTTGCTGCCAAAGCAAAATTAGCAGTGGCAATTATTATGTGAGGTTGGATGGAGGACAATAAAAAAATCACAGTCTGAAACCTGTTATTGTCTTGATTTGCATGAATTATTGGAAGTAGGAATTTAGATCTTGGTAAAGAAAACAGAGGACAATCAAGTATGTAATGTGTCAAATCTTCTGGTACATTACAGCCGGCTATACATAGCCTTTTAGCGTAGGGGATGCCAAGGTATCTACCTTGTAGGAACATCAATGGCATCACCTGGAATCGCAACTCGGTGTAGGCTCTCCGAAGGGGAGCCCTTGTCAAGATATCCAAATAGTGAGGCCACATTCGGGTGGAGTTAATGTGGGAATACCATTTGGAAAATTGTGAGTTGGCAATCACTGCCCTATCTTGGTGTGCATCAAACTCAAAGATCTGATTTCGGAGAGACTTTGAATTAAGATTAAGTAGGTGGGTAGGGGTTAGCAAATATTGAATACCAAGAACAGGGAAATTCCCTGCCCAGCCCCCCTTATCCAACTGCTCCTCCCAGCATAGTTTGGCCAGTGAGGATGAATCAGTATCCGAGAGTTTCTTCCATAGTCGAAAAAAGGCTAGGTCTATCCTAGCCGTTAAAGAGGGAAGATTGAGTTCAGCTCTCAGGAGAGCAGCCGGGGTGCCCTTGGGTAGACCCATAATTTGTTTAAAGAAAGTGTTTTGAATTGGTTCAAGGGCAAGCCGCAACGAAGGACCCCAAATCTCGCACCCATACATAATTAACGAGAGTAATTTTGTTGAATAAAGCTTGGACATGGGTCTTATGAGTTGGCCTCCCTTAGAATAAAAGAATTTCTTCAATATACCGAGGGCCCTGCTCGCCTGGAATTTGATATGAGCCAATTGGTGTGACCACGACAATTTATTATTGATAAGGAGTCCCAAATATTTAAAAGTATGAACCTGTTCTATAGTGTGGCCGTTTAAACACCAGATGGATTTTGCTTTACTGTGTTTTCCACAGATCATTATTTTAGATTTTATATAATTAATTTGTAACAATTGGGAATCACAATAATTTTGGGGATGCAATAGCATTCGTTTTAGACCGATCTTGTTTTGTGAAAGCAAGAGTAGATCATCGGCATAGAGCAATACAGGGATTTTCCTCTCTTTGATTGAAGGTGGAAAGAACATAGAGGAAGTCATTTCTAAAACAATATCATTAATAAAAAAGTTGAACAGGAAAGGGGCCAATATACATCCCTGTTTGACTCCATTTCTCATTGGAATTTCTTGGGATAGGAAACCATTGAGACCCAGGTGAATTCTTATAACATTGTCGTGGTGTAAGGTTTGTAATAACCAAAGAAGTCTTTTATCTATGCCAGCTTTGTCTAGTTTACTCCAAAGGAGATGACGATTGATGGAGTCAAAGGCGGCCACAAAATCAATGAACGCTAGATAAAGAGAATGGGATGGTGTCTTTTTTGTTTTCATGATTAGATGCTGTAAAATAAACAGTTGATCAATCGTAGAGGCACCTTCCCTAAATCCTGCCTGGGCATCAGAAATAATGGTATATTTCTTGTCCCAATCAAGGAGTCTATTTAAGAGGTAGCGTCCGTAGAGCTTTGACGCAACGTCCATGAGGCTTATGGGTCTATAATTGGACGGGATAGTAGGGTCTCCTTTTTTAAAAATGGGGATTACTATGCTTGTTTTCCAGCTCAAGGGAATGCAACCCGTTTCATTAATTCTTGTGAATAAGGCTGCAAAAATGGGATGCCACCATGAAGGGAAAGATTTATATACGTCTGCTGGTATCATGTCTTGGCCTGGGGCTTTCCCCGTACGTAATATTGCAATTAAATTATCAATATCTGGACCTGTTACAGGGGGCCATTGTGGGGAATCAGCAGGGAGGGTTGGTGAACCCTGAAGGGGGGGAGAAAAATCACCAAAAATGGATTTGAAATGTAATATCCAAGTTTCAGGGAGAATCGGAGGAATTGAAATAGAAGGTCTATCGGATAGAGAATTATGGGCCAATCTCCAGAAATCCCCCTGGTTGTCTTGGAGGGCAGCCCAGCCAAGTCGTTGCCAAAACGAAGTAGTATAGGTGGATTTTTTATACTTTAGTAAATTGTTATATTCCTTTTTGAGTTTAATGAGTTTTGTTATGGCCGTTTCCGAGTAATGTAGCCTGGTGAAACGTGTTTGATGGCAAATTTGTTTCTTTTTGGCCATACAAAACTTGTCAAACCATGGTTTACTACCAGCCTGTGCATTAGTTGGGAAAGCCTTCGAATTTGTAACAGTTGGATGGAGATGTTTAAGTATCTGTTCAAATGTTTCTCTAATTTCGTTTGGCGACATGGTAGCTTTTTGGCAAAGATCCAATAGCTGAGGGGAGTTTAGAATTGTGTCAACCTCTTGAACTAATAAATGAGACCACCTTCGGCGTTTCCAACCCAGGGATACAAAGGAATCAGGTCTATTCTGTATAAGTGGTAGATAGCCGGTTGGAGAGGATAGGGTCAGCGACAGAGGAAGATGATCACTATCAGATCTGTCCATGGTGGTAAAATTCATTACAAAGTCTAGAATTTGTGGGGAAACCAAAATGTAGTCGACTACACTGGCCCCTCTTTTAGTGATAAAGGTAAAAAACCCCTTGGACAGATCGTATTTGGTACCATTAAGGCACACAAAGGGGGTGGAGAGCAACAACTTATATAGAGCATGTCCATTTGTATTTATTACCTTATCGCATGAAGTACGAGAAAGGAGTGGACAATCCCCTAGACTAGGGTCCAGGTAAACAGGAGGGTTCGGAAAACTAGGACCTAACCTAGCATTAAAGTCACCGCCCATTATTATCTTGTGTGTTGGATAAAATTGCTGTATTAATTCGATAAATTCAAGGAAATCTTGCCATGTTTGAGTCCGAAGCCTCGGGCCACTGGGGGGAAAATAAACGTTTATGCATATGAACCAAAAAGGAATAATGGTTTGAAATTCAATTTCTCTGAGTTATGAGACTTCGAATTCTTAATATTCTTAGATTTTTTTGATTAATTTGTTTTTGGGACTGGAGGTGACTGTTTCTTCCTGCCTCTGCCCCTTTTCTTACCCGCTCCACGGGAGTGACTGTGAAACTGCTCGGGGCTGGAAACTGGTGGCAGTATGGGGCTGTGATCTCCTGTTATTTCGCATTGAGATGTTGTTAGTGCCCGCACCAACGTAGTAAGTAGGTTGTTAGTCTCTGAGATATAGGCTTTAATCAACTTGAATTCATCAAGCAGGATAAAGTACCATTGTTGACCAGGGTCAGGTGGAGGGGAATTTCCCTGCTCCTTTTCGCTCTCTGGAGAGGTCATTGATTGCCCTTTATAAGGACAGTAGGAGTCAATGGTTATGATTTCTGACGGAGGTTTATCATTAGATACATTCAAGGAAAAGTTTAGACCCACATCCTGCAACTCCTCTGCAAGGCTTTTAGCAGCTGAAAAGGTCACAAAGGATTTAGCAGCTAAGAGATGTCCTAAGGTCCATTTATCATCCCGCTGTGAAGTCAGATGTTGAGTTAATATTGTCTGTGATGGTGAAGATGATAGGTCACGTGAGGGGGAAAAGTAGCTCGTGATTTTAGTTTGAGCATTACTTAACATTCCAGTATCTTTCAGCGTTAATCCCAGCTCCTGATAGTTCCTTCTGGTCATAACCATTTGGTCTCCGCACTCCATACACTGAGTAGTTTAATAAAAACAAGCTCTGTTCTCCGGTTCCGCCAATTTAGTTTGAAGATAGTGCAGGAATGTTTGCTATAGTTATTTGTCAGGCACGAATGTTAACAGGAAGATTAATGGTAGTGCCTCCTGCGTATCAGCGTCCTTATACAAACAGGTCAGCAGTCGGAGATTAGGGTTGTAAATTATTATACAGGATTACACCCGCAACTCTTCCTATTCCTTACTCCTCAATCCTTATAAAAGTTCAATTCTCCACACAACTCCCTTAATAAAGGTTTTAAAGTTCACTTTAGGAAAGACAGGGAGAGGTGCATGCGTCTTACCGCAAGCAGACCTCACCGGAAGTCAACCAAATAAAACACATGCAAAGCCTGCTTTTATTTATTGAACTTCTTTTTAACGTCCCTTGGTTAGGGGGTCCTATGAAAGTTGGATTTTCTATTGTTTTAATAGGCCAAAATTTGCTTTGGATACTCAGCCACCAAGTCAAATTTTTACACTAGATTTGTCTGTGTCTTCTAAGTCAGAGCAGGTGTAGCTTCCTCTTCCTATTTTTCATGCCCCTAGTGTCTTTTCTTTATTCCTCTCCTGCCAATTTCAGCAGAGTTCTTTGTCTTTTCCATACTTTTCTACTGTAAAAAATCTCAACTACGAATATAATGGAATAGTGTGACATTTCTACTTCAATTTGTGCTATATATATATATATAGCTATAGATATACATACAAGTACTCCAAGAACGTTAGCTAGCAATTTTTGTATGATCCGTTAAGTACAATATTACCTAATCAATTTGCTGGCATTATTACACTGAAATTATTACAAGTATGTAAAGCATATTACCTAATATTGGCTGGCATTGCTATGCACTATTTTTAAGGGCTGTTTTGCACAATATTATTTCATTCAAATAAAATAGTAAATTCACTAATAGGCAAAAAACCTTGCAGTTTAAGAACATACCTATAGCCCACAGATATTTCTATCAAACTTTAAAAAGCAGGGAAATAGGGCAGCTTTAGTGAATGCACCAGGGGAGCAGGAGACCTGACCTCCTCTCTGAGATACTGGACTGCCCTACAAATATGTCAAAATGCAAACACCATTTGGGTTGGTCTTTCACAGTCCAATCCACTTCCTGTGTAGCTTGGAAGAATTTGGTAACATGTGCCTCTGAACATATGGTGAGTGGTGGCAACACTTGCCATCTCCAAAGATAGATAATTATATTTGTGTATGTTTGTTGGTGTTCTTCTTACTTTGCTTCTTTCCTGTGTTACTATTGTTTCTACAGAGAATCTAATCTAGAAAATTTTATTTCCCTCATTATTCATCCTAGAAATCTGTGCCAAATTTATTTTATTAATTTCAAAGCCTTTTATTGGTCAATATCATATGATGGTGAAGACAGCCTTTTGTGTTTCAAATTGGAGGTTATGTTCTATTTCTATTTTAGGTGCATTAACAGTTCAGTCTGAAACTGCAGTTTGATGTAAAATCAGACTGATTACAATACGTTGCTACTTCAGCAATGACTCTTAGCTGTGGGGAAAAAGAGGATGCATGTTTTCAGCCTGCTAGGTTTAAACCACTTCATTTAAGGCAAGGTCGGCACGGTCAATTAAAAACATAGAGCACACCTAGAATTTTGCTAGAATATATTTCACCTCCCACTGTTTTATCTTGTGTAAATTGAGACGCTCCTGAGGTCCACTGGAGACTATTCTGCATAAGTCAGTCCCATTATTCCACAATTATATTTGGAGTTTTTTTAGTGCAAAGTTTGCTCTACTTCACATATTCACAGAAATAGAAACAAAAGAAAATGATTTCCTATAGGAAACTTCACTAAAATTGCAAAGGAAATCAGACATATTTAAAGTGACCATCTGAACTGTATCAACTGTCTTAATAATGTTGCTGCCTCCCTGCTAAAACAAGATCAGCACAGCACGTCTTCTTTCTATTATTTGGGCTGATTGCAGGTGTTGCCACCACTCACCATATGCTCAGAGGCACATGTTACCAAATTCTTCCAAGCTACACAGAAAGTGGATTGGACTGTGAAAGACCAACCCAAATGGTGTTTGCATTCTAACAAATTTGTAGGGCAGTCCAATATCTCAGAGAGGAGGTCAGGTCTCCTGCTCCCCTGGTGCATTCACTATAGCTGCCCAATTTCCCTGCTTTTTAAAGTTTGATAGAAATATCTGTGGGCTATAAGTACGTTCTTAAACTGCAAGGTTTTTTGTCCAGGAGGTAAGAAATGGGATCCTGTCCAAGTTTGCTGAGAATGGATTGATCATTTGCATGCTTATTGAGTTCAGTGGGATTTACTCCCCTGCAATCATGCTTAGGATAGGTGAAACTGACCACAGGGGATGAGGAGAGGAAACACACAGGGGAGGACTGGGATGGGAGCAGGCAGGACGGGAAGGGGAGAAGGGCAGGTTTGACCATTTGCATGTTTATTGAATTCAGTGTGATTTACTCCCGTGCAATCAAGCTTAGTATAGGTAAAACTGACTAGGGGGGAGGGAGGGAGGGCTGGAGTGGGCGGGGGAGGAGGAAGAAGGAAGAGGGAAGGGGAGGAGGAAGAAGGAAGAGGGGAGGGGAGTAGGAAGAAGCGAGGGGAAATAGGAAAAAAAGGTCTGATCATTTGCATGCTTATTGAGTTCAATGGGATTTACTCCCATGCAATCATGGTTAGGATAGGAAAAACTGACCACGGGGGAGGGGGAAGGACCGTATTGGAGGGGGCAAAGGAAGGGGGAGGGGAGGGCTGGTTTGATCATTTGCAGGCTTATACAGTTCAATGGTATTTACTTCCCTGAAATCATGCTTAAGATAGGTAAAACTGACCATGGGGAGGAGGAAGGGGAGGGGGAGGCGGGGGAAGGGGAAGGAGGGGATTGAAAGGTGATGGGGATAGGGAGGGAGGGGCAAAGGAAGGGGGAGGGAAGAGGCAAGAGGGAGGGAACACGAGGGAGAAGGAAGGGTGGGTTTGATTGTTTGCATACTTTTTGAGTTCAGTGGGATTTATTTCTGTGCAATCGTGTTTGAAAATGGAAATGGACTGCCTTCAAGTCAATCCTGAGTTATGTTGACCCTATGAATAGGGTTTTCGTGGTAAACGGTATTCAGAGGTGGTTTTATCCTTGCCTTCCTCTGAGGCTAAGAGGCAGTGACTGGCCCAAGGTCGCCCAGTGAGCTTTATGGCTGTGTGGGGATTCGAACCCTGGTCTCCCAGGTCATAATCCAACACTGACCTGGGGGAGGGGGAGGATATTGGCTGGGTGTGTACTGGGCAGAAGGGAAGCCCCTTTCCTTTATTTATTTATTTATTATTTGATTTATATCCCGCCCTTCCTCCCAGCAGCAGCCCAGGGCGGCACACAGAAACGATAAAAACACTAAAACATCATAAAAAGACCTTAAAATACATTAAAACAAAAGAACGTTAAAAACATCTTTAAAAAAGCTTTAAAAACATCTTTTTTAAAAAAAAGGGTTAACAACATTCTTAAAGAAAACATTAAAAGCAATTCTAACACAGGCGCAGACTGTGATAGGTCTCAACTTAAAAGGCTTGTTAAAAGAGGAAGTCTTCAAAAGGCACCAAAAAAAAAGCAGAGAGCAAAAGGAAAACATTTTGAACAGTATCATTGCTTTTCAGCCTTTCCCCCACCTTTTTATTCTACAGCAGGCACATGTAGCCTCCCACCCAAATTTAAACCAAAGCTGTCCCTGGCCACATCCACACCAGGCCTTTATTTCACTTTGGACAGTCATGGCTTCTCTCAAAGAATCCTGGGAAGTGTAGTTAGTGAAGGGTGCTGAGAGTTGCTAGGAGATGCCTTGTTCACCTCACAGACCTCAATCAGAGCGGCTGACTGTAAAACCACTCTGGCCACTGAAGCTCTGTCAGTGGAATAGCAGTCTCCTCTCAGCACCCTTCACAAACTACACTTCCCAGGATTCTCTGACGGAAGCCATGAGTGTCTCAAGTGAAATCAAAGTCTGGTGTGCGTGTGGCCCCGATTAGCCAAGCCCAGCAGCTGTGAGGCTTTTAGGACATTGATAGTTGGTTCTTACTGAGCATGCCCAACGTTATCATAGGGTTCCAACCAAAATTTATTAAATTAATTAAAAATCAACCAGGCATTTTTTTAACTTTTAAACTGCAGAAGATGAAGGTCAGGGTATGGGCAAGGTCAGTATTAGGATTACAGGTACTCTGTGAACATGGCTGATTTTTAATGAATTTTAACAGATTATGAGAACTCTCTGAGAAAAAAGTCCAAAAGGGCTCTGAGGTTTTTTTCTCTCTTTTCAGACTTTGAACTCTCGATTCTCTCTGACTGTTTTGTGTATCGCCATGAAAATTGACAGGGTTGTTAAGCAAGCGTTTCTGAGTTCAGGACTATACGTTTTGTAAGGTTTTGTTTTGAAAAATGAGTTTATGGGAAGCATCAGAATGGCATGGGGGGTATTTTCAATTTAACATTGCAGAATGTGAAAAATCCACGCTGGCTATAGTATACAGCCACTCTTGTGGCTGTATAATAATAAAAATACATATCTCATATATTAGTATCCTCACAGCCTCATCCTATGCATATTTACACAGGAGGTCCACTGAGTTCAATGGAATTTACTACCCGATAGATAAGCACTGGACTGCATTTTTAAGAGTGCAATCCTAGACATGTTCATTCAGAAAAAAGGCCTACTGAGTTCAATGAGACTTGCTTCCAGTATGACTTGGGGAGGTGACTACCAGTCACTCTAAGTGTTGAAAAGCAATGGATTAAAAAAAAAGATACGGAGTTAAATGGTTTATTAAGGATTAACTACAAATTGCAATTATCAAATAGCAAGATATTTTTTGTTTTTAAAAATAAACTTATTTCACAGTTTGTAAATGATGTGTTCAAAGAGTTGTTTTCAAAAATTAACAAACAAGCGACTTAATAAAAAAACAGGCATTTATAAGGCAGTGATTCCCAAACAATAAGGGCATTGAAGCCTTATAGTTTTGTCATTACAATCTCAGTAGAAGATAATTAAAACAATATATTTTATAAACTGGGATGGAGACTGAATTCTCCCCTATTTAGAATTTATTGACATTAACCCCCCTCCTGTTAAGGTGCCAGTGATATTTTAACATTTTAGTCAGTGTATCCTGAACTGTGATGTAAAAACAATGTGTTGGATCCATGACAAAGTGAGCAATCACTAGCGTCCCATAGAAAAGCAAAATGAACTTAGTCTGGATCCAGTCCAGCAGGTGCCTCTTTTACAAACTCTTGTTTTAAAACTGTAGATTTCCCCATCAGACTCAGTAACCTGATGCTGGTGTAAAACGTCAGGGGCAGTAACTGTGTTTACCTTGCTAGGCAATTTTCTTCAGCAGCACACCTCAGGTTGTACATGGATGTCCTCTGGACGTATGTGGATGCCTGGATGTAGTAGGGATCGGGCACTAAGTCTGGAAGACCTGCATTGCATCATACCACAACACACACAAACAACAGAGATCAAGCTTAGGACATTCGTTTTGCCTGCAAAGAGTCACAATGACTAAAGCTTTCTATAACACTGTTCTTCAAATTTGGGTAGCCAATGTTGTTGGACTACAACTCCCATCATCCTTGGCCATTGTCTAAGCTGGCTGGGGTTGATGGTAGTTGTAGTCCAACAACGTCTGGCGACCCAAGGTTGAAGAACAGTGCTCTATAGCAATCCACAAATCTCACACCCCTGGCCAGTTAACAAGGCTAAGAACCATTTTTCTCAAGATCAAACGAGAATGAAAAGATAGTATGTAGATACTGTGAAACATCCTACTCTTTTAACCATTTTTCTCATAAATCTTCAAGGCAGTTCTCCTCATAAGGACACCAGCTGAGGACTACATTTTAAGTTTGCCAGATCAGAATACCAGAAATGTATCCCATACTGTAGAGCTGCACTCTTTTGTTCTATGTACTTGCTGAAACAAAAGATGTTAGGCATCCATTTGGCAGGCTATGTTTTGAATTAACCACATTAAAAGATGAGCCCTAAAATGAAGGACATCTGCCAGCCTTACTTTGGTGCTCAAGTACACAGCTCTTGTGTTAAGTTTCCTTTGTTCTAGAAGTGGGGAAATGGGAAATGTTATAACCACAATGCTCCTTTCTTCCAAAGGGTGGAGCGCAGGTTTTAATTTCAGCCATGGTTCAGCTCCACCATCTGTTCTCTATGCATAGGAGAACAGGTGAAAAAATAATAGTCTCTGATCATGCGTAGAGAGCTTTTTGTTTGCTATTGAGTAATCACAAGTGACCAAAGGGGTTTGTGGGCTGGAGTTAAAATAGGAACCTCACCACCTCCAGCATAATCTTTTTTAAGGATATTAACTATCATTGAGATAACAGAGAACTCCTTCCCTCCCCAGCTATATATACTGAATTGTCACTGCTGTAGAAGATAAGTGATTCTTATGCGAGTTTTTTTTTAGAAAGAAATAACCCTTCTTCAAGATAACAATGGAAAGAGTAACTTTCCAATGAGTATCTCATATTCCCATGCAATAAGTTCAGACTTCAAACTGACTACAGTGCAGCCATGGTGGAGGCCAAGTGGGAGAGTTGGGGCCAGATGGTGATCAGTGGCTGTGGACCTGGCGAACTCGCCAACTAGCCCATGTTAAAACGTGCTGTGTATCGAGGAGAGCGGGATTTGCCACTGCCTGGGCTGGAGCTGTCTTTTGGAGAGAGGAGTTGTTGCACACGGGGATTAATTTATTTCAGTTGCACAAATCTGCAACTCCCCACCACGCTTCTTCCAAGCGGCGGCAAACCTTAGGCAGGTACAGCCGCGTGATGGCGGCGGCTGAAGCGCGTGCTCTTACCGTACTGAAAATAGCTAGTGCCGTAACCGGGCCGGTAGGGGCTGTTCTGTCGAGGCCGCTCATAAGTGTCATAATAGTTATAATAAGGGTTGTCGTCTGTGTACTTATAAGGGTTGTAGGGGTCGTCTCCCACCATGCTGTCTTCGCGACGCGGCGGTGGAAGATTGCTCGGAGAAGGTGGGCCGCTCCCGTTGCCCGGCCTGGAGGAAGCGCTCTCGAGGAGGCTCCCCCGGGGCGCTCCGGGCGATCTGCCGGCGGCTTCAGTGCTCCGTCCCCTCTCCCCGCCGCCATTATTGCTGGGTGGCTGCTGGTAGCCGGCTTGGAACCAGTGTCGCGCCTCCGCCGGCCTTCTGGCGGTGACGGTGCCTCCGTCCGCAGCAGCCCCTTGAGGTCTGCGCGGGGTGGTGCTGTTGCCCCTGAGGAGCAAAACGTGGCCTCTCTGCGCGGGCTCCTCGCTATGCCGACGCCGAGGGGGTTGGTACTGGGAGCCCACGCTGAGGAGGCTGTACACCTGCCCGTTGTTCTCCCATTGAATCCTTTGCCTCCACACAGCGGGAGGGAGGGGCGGCGGCGGGTTCCTCGGCGGCAGCCCGCCCGCCGGCATCCACAGCAGGCAGCTCCAGTAGACGCACGCCTGCAGCTGAGCAAGACCCAAGAGGACCGGCAGCCGGGAGAGGAGGCGCATCGCGGCGGGAGCACAAGCCAGGGAGATCCCGCTCAGAGCGCCGGTGGGCTGGGAGGGCTGCCGGACAAAAAGCCAGCCAGCAGGAGCGCCTCCTCTTGCAGCTGCCCCGCTGTCTTTTTCCTCACGCAGGTCACAGGCTTTTCTTTGCACGCAAACGCAAAGGCAGAAGGTGGCTTCTCCCTCCTTCTCTCGTTCGTCCCAAGATTGTCTTCTGCACAGAATTGGGTTTGGAGAGGAGGCGCCGGAATGAGGAATCCGTCTCTCCCTCCTGCTTTTGCTGGTGTCTGGAATGAAGCGGCAGGAGAGAGAGCGGGAGGGAGGGAGAGGAGGATGGGCGGGGGAGCAGAGGAGGGAGTTTTTAAACTTTCTGGCACATTTTCAAAGTTACACAAGCGAGCCCATGCTGGCAGGCGGCTCCTCGGCCATTTGTTCACGTAATGCCATTGGAAACGTGCGAGTCTGACAGTTCCCCGTCCTCCCTCCCCTCCGAAAACTCCCGGCATCTCTACCCCCGTCCGTCCCCTCCCCTTCCTTGGCCCTGATTACCCCGACTGACACACCAGGCAAGACGGCGCATCGAGGACGCGCGCGGTGCGGTGGGGGTCTCTCTGCAATCTGTAAGCACCTCGCCGTCGAGGGTTAACGACAGGCAGGCATCTCACTTCCCTCAGACGAGGCAGGCTGCCAGGTGGCGGGGCGCTGCCAAAATACGCACACGGAGAAGGAGGGGGGAGACTTATTAGATCATCAGCACAACTAGAGAGGCAAGAAAGCACAGTAAGAGAGAGACGTGGAAGATGTCTATTATGGTGAAAATATTACCCAGAAAACATGTTTCACTTGAGCTCTGGCGGGGAAACTTGGTGGCGGTAGGGTGGAAGGGGGGAGGAAAACACGTTCGCCTGTAATGCCCTTTTCATTATGGCCCAAATCCTCCGCAAATAAACTCATGCATACCACGTTTTGTTTTTTCGCTCTGTGAGTCACACGAGAACTTCGTGACTGATGTGTCTCCTGGAGCAGAGGTTCACTGAAAAGTGAGTTTTCCCGTGGGGCAGGCTGTCCCTCATGCTGAGAATACCGGGGGGGAGGTAGGGAGTGGAAGGGTAAGAGATGGAAATCCTTTTCCTCTTTTCCAAACAAAATGTTACTAGCCCAGCGTCCAATTATAATGAATCGAGATAACCAGACTCACCCCCAAGAGAACTGTTTAAAAATCCATAAAGTGCAGACACCAGGTGTTTTTGAAGTATCTGCCACAGGTTAACGGATATTTGCTAATGAAATTGTTGAAAAGCACTTTACCTCAATACTGAATAGATTAATTGTATTTAAGTCTTATCAGGTTTGTTGATTTCAATGCATGTCTTAGACAAGGTCAGACAAGTATTCTCCATCTAGCCTAAATATTATCTACTTTGACTGGCAGCAGCTCTCCAGAGTCTTTCTCTTGACCCACTATCTGAGACTTTAAACTGGAGATGGTGAGAATTGAACCAATTACCTTCTTTCGCATGCTCTGGTACTGACCTTTGGCCCTTCTCCATTTTATAGTACTTCAGTAAAATATGCCTAGTTTTGTGTTTTGGAACTCTCATAAGCAATTCCAACCTATCTGGAGGACACCAGGTTGGAGCAGGCTGTGTTAGATTATCAGGGCATTTAGTTTGATGAAAATTAGTTTTATTTCAGGTACTGGGATCTATTCTCGTGTATCTGGAGGCGAGTGACAGTTATCAACTGGGTTCTAGCTCCAGTGCTGTGGAATACTCTCCCAGAAGAAATTTGGAAAGCTCCATCTTTTGACCTACTTCAATGCTTGAAATGGTTATCCTGTTCAGTTTTTGACTTGATGTTTTAAATGATATAATTTTTATAATGTATTTATTGGATGCTGATCTTTGTATGTATTATTATATTTACTGCATTTTGATTTTCTAATTTCCGTAAACCATTTAGGGATTTTTGCCAAAAATGTTAAGTGGTATATACATTTTATAAATAAATAAAATAGGTAAATTATCATTTATAGTGATTTCTTTCTAGCCCCAATATCAAAGTATAGTTACAGAAGCCTATTACTTGTGCACAACATCATAATTTTCACTTTGGAATATCTTAAATAACCAGGACTGCTCACTTCGGCACTCAAAATCTCCAATGCAAATTGCAATCTCTTCTTGACACCCTAAGCTGACATTGAAATGGTGAAATCCAACCTTTTTACACCCTTTCGCCATCTTAATTGTAGCCCCCTTGATTCATTATCATTCATATGATTGTCATTCTGTGGAGGGGGAGAGTGGAGAATATACTTCCTGGTCCCACCATTGTATCTCTGTTGGCCCCTCCTCCCACATCAGTATAGGGGAGCCTTCTCTAGGCACATAGACTACCCAGTGATATGGAACCCTGCACAATCAGGATTCCACATTGTGGGGGAGCTTACATAGAGCAGGTTCTGCTCTATAGGCAGGCACCCCCAACATAGTGTGATGAGGCCTGCGAGTTGAGCTCCACTCTCCCCTTTCATGTGATTGCAATTTCATGGAGGATAACGTGTAAAGGTTGCATGTCAAGCTCATTAAACTGTGTTAGATGGTATCCAATCCACGTTAAGTGATCTTGAATAAACTTCCCAAGTTTTAACTGTTGTCAAGCATTCTTCAACAAGGAAAATGTTTCTTACCCTATATGAATTCTTATGGTATGTAACATATTTATTTATTTATTTGTCCAGAACTCAGATTATTTATGTAAAGCCCACCAAAAAAGCTCCTGGAGCATATTATAAATCAATAAAAATAGCTTCAGGAACTTTGGTTTAGGTTAGGGATGCAGTTTGTAGTTTGGTGCAGGTTTGGTTGTCATTTTGGTGAACTGGTTATGGTTATGGTCCACTTCCCTCGCTGGATCGTCACCTTGTAGTGGTGAGTGGGCTTGCGCGTTCAAATGAACCCTGTGAGTGATGCCGTGGGGAGTCATGTACTTCCAGCAGGGTCACCCATGGCAGTAAGGTCGAGGGACAGGAAAGATCCAAGGAAGTCCTCAACGGCAGAACAGGCGGAGGATATTTATCGGCTGTGAAGGCGGATGAAGTCTGCAGCAGATAAGACTTCCAATCGTCATGGTATCCATGCCATCGGATCAAAGCCTTTTTCTGTCAAGATTGTGTGTTGATCGTCGTGCTCCGATCTCCCCACATAAAACAAATTCACGCACAGGCATCTTCCAAGCAATCTTGGAAGACAATCTTACTCAGCCATGAGTGATCGCCAGTGAATGAATGATGGTCCACTATAGTCAGCACTTCATTATCTTGTGCTTTTACCATTTCCATTCTAGAAAAATAACAGTATTTTTGTTTTTTCTGATGATGGCCTGCATTTTTTTTTAAATTCAAAAGTAAATGAGCCAGGTGATTGCCCATCAAGTAGGCCTCTTGCCTCAAGGTTATTGTCTGTCAGAGGATAGGAGACAAACATTCCTCCCCAATACAGTTAAACGAGGCTAGTGCAGTTGAATTCTTTTTCAGCTCAGCTCTGTGATGTAAGTGAAAGTTGAAAACTCAACCCAATTTATCTTCAAGCCTTGGGTGCTGCTGCCTGCTGAGTTCTTGACCATACAGTTAGTCTGTTTGACCAACTGCATGTTTGACCTGCAGTTATACAACTGATTTCTTTCAGCCCACTCCACCTCTGTGCCATGGCCAGTTTTTCAGTGAATTGGTGGCGAGATACTTTTTGCCTGCCTGAGGCAGTAAAGAAGTGTGAGTTGGGCTAAAGTCACAGATATTTTTTTAAAAAATAGATACAATAGGAAAACAAGCTAAGAATCAAACAATGAATGTTTATGGCTACCATCATCACCTCAATGACACAGAAGTTAAAGGGAATACACATTTCAGCAGTTGAAATAGAATATGTCATCAATAACTATGCCATTATTCTTACCACCCTTGTGTTTGTTTTTTTAATGCAGTATCAGGAAAAGCCACAGAAGCTCGTAGCAAACAAGACCACTCTGCAAAGATAGTGAATGTGTGAACTGTAGGGTAGTCTAATGTACAGTTCATTTTTATTGAATTTGTCACCCATCCCTAGCGTTGGCAACACAGTGCCCTCATAAAGTACTAGGGAGGGATCAACAGAGGCAAGATCAGAGATTTTCCAGAACAGGATCTTTTACTGAAAAAGTAAACCAAATCCAAATTACTCAGTGAATTACTGAAGACTTGGGGAGGGTGAGAAATATGGAAAGAAATGCAGGAGCAGCAAGACACGAGCAGTTGCACAATGATGCCTCAGCATTTGAGAAAGGAGTGGAGCTGAAGCAATGGGAGCTAGATGATGTGTCTAGACAGAAACATATAGAAGAAACAAGTTATACCTTTCCTTATGATCTATCTGAAAACACATCAAAGGAAAAGGAGGGATGGCCCTTAGTATCAGTTTGATTTCAAAAAGAAGGCAAGGAAAGCAGGAGCTCCTCAGCCATATCAAGGGTTTGCTGGGCAGGGGTCACTAGCTGAGAGAGTGCAAGAATGGGCTCCCAAATCCAGGAACTTGAAGGATCAGTCAGGCTGACTTTATCCCAGTAAGATTGTTCTTGTGAAAATGCACAGTTTGTGGGATCTCATGAAGTCTCTTGGAATGTCACTGAGGTCATGGGTCTAAGATCAGCTAGTTAAAATCACTAGTGACAACTGGAAGATTTCCAGGTAAAAAAGAGAGAGAGAAGGTAGATAGAATAGCCTTCTCAACAAAGGGGAATGTTTGACTCTAGGTGGGTATGTTTTGATACTGATTAAAAAGTCACACAAGAACTTAGGGTTCTTGTCTTGATCAAATTAGGATGTAGGGGAGATAAGGCTTCCTAGAGTTTGGGAGTTTCCAGGCCAGTGCATAGGGGACTTCGGCACTGTTCTTTATTTCAATAGAGGGAGCTAACTGGGCCTGCAAATGCATTCTATCTTAACTACTTTGGTCTCTTTCTACCTTTCATTTCCAGACAAAATGACAACATTTGAGACAAGTTTATACCAGGGTGACTGAAAATGGAGATGGAGTAGAGTTCTTCAGCAACACCTCTCTCCTATTTGTCATTTGAAAGCATGCAGGTGTGGCCCCTCCCATCCACAATGTGTTATTTTACATAGTAGTCAAGCCATTCTGCTCCTTTCCTTGGGCAGATGTATCTGTATTTTATATATCTGAGAAAGTTGTTACTACTGTTGCTTAATTAAGAGGCAAGGAATTTCATGGAGTCCAGATGAGGACACATGTTGCTAGCTATATTCAATAAAACAGGGGTTCTGGTTTTCTCAGTTACTGCAGCTGGATTTTTCTTTTTTAAAAAACCACCTTTTTGTCAAATTAACCCTTTTGTTACAGATTTGGTGGTGATAACGTGCCATCCCAGATAATGGCTTAAAATATGTATAGATTAAGCTGAAATCATCTACATCTGCTTATATTTGCTTACAATATGCTTAAGATTTCCTGAAATAGCCTATAAGGTCTGCTTCATTCATAACAGCCAAAGAGTAAGAAAGGAGTAGTTTAAAACTGCCCCCCTTTTTCCTCTGTCTCCTGACTAAAGCTGTAATTTTCCTATAAAATAACTGAAACACACATAGAGATAAGATGTCTGGGCAGACAGCCAATGTGTTATGTTAACATGAGATAAGAGGAAGTTTCTCATATGGTGAAGTTAAGCTAATTAGTTGAAAATAGAAGACTCACCAGGAGCATCTGACTAATGATCTGATGGAGAGCCTGATGAAGCTGCATAGTGAAATGTACCAAAAAGGCAGATAAGGCCATGGGAACACACCTTTCCTTAGATAAAAAGTGTATAAAAAGCCAGGTTGTGTAGCACTCAGGACCCTTCAGCTCTGCTGGAATGGGGGGTCGAAGAAAGCAGGAGAACCATCCATCTATTCCATCCATGACATCTGATGGGTGATGTATCATGATGTGTATTTCTATGTACTTTGTCCTTTGGCTCTGTAATATGACTTAGAGTTTAACTCAGTCCTTCATCTATTGTAACTTGTTTTAACTAAGATGTGCTTTCAGAGTATTTTACTTTGATGTTAAATGGATATCCAGCTCCTTCTTTCATGCTGATATATATTTCTGTTTTTCTGTTTCTGCCACCTAGAATGCATATTATTAGTTGTAGTGTGGAAAATATTAATACATAGCATATATTATAAAGACTCTTCTGCTGTCTGAAGTCTGACTCCCAAATAGAAAATTTCTGGTAACTCCCAAGACTCAAGAATTCTTGAGTGGGGTCTCCTCTATTCTCCACCTACACTAGGTGACTGTTGTTGATAACCTGTGAGCTTAAGTGAACTAACGTTTGACATACAAGGACTCTATGTAGACACTGAGGGAGAATGCAAGAACCCTCAATCCGGGGAGGGTTAATTACTGTGACTGAAATGCCTCCTACCCTGTTTTATCATTGTTGCTGCTGTATTGTTCTCATACTGTTTTTATTGTATTATTGTATTTTATCTCATTGTGTTTTAACTGTTTTGTACGTCGCCTAGAGTGGCCTTTGGCCAGATAGGCGACACAGAAATTAAATTTATTTATTTATTATTTCACTGGCAAAGGGGCTGATCTTGCCAATATCAATAACTACACAGCAAAATAAGCACTATCAATTGTATTCTAATAAAATGTTTTCAGTAAGTATTACAGCTGCTGTTCATGACATGTACACTGCAGAGATTGTCTTATGTTATTTTCAGGTAAGGCATTTCAAGTCCCTAAACCATTTCCATTGTGGTTACTTGGTCTCGTTCTTCACTCTGTGTCCCCGAGATCAGCAAACAATGAATAAGTCGGAGGGAAATGGAAAAAGCTGGAAAATATAACCATGAATAAAATGAGTGTTCTGTCTTTCTAATCTTCACATAAATCTTACTAGCTTCACAAATAGCTTGTTGTTTCCCATGTGTGATATTGGAAAATGTTTCCACACACTATGGGATTCCAGCCATAGCTTTTTGTGATTTTCCTGATGACTATACTGTTTTTATAAAAATGAAGAAAGCATGAAACTGAAGACATCACTGCCCACTGATTGGAAGAACACATTTTTATCATTTCCCCCCAGTGTGCTTTGTGTTATGTGTTTTTAATTAATATGGAGTTTGTAAATCATAATAGTGCTAGATCAACAATCCCGAGGACTGTTCTAGTACAAATTGAATTTATTTGTTCATACTGTGCTTGCAATCTGTCGAGTATTGCCAGTTGGAAGCAGCCAGACTTTACTAGAACTTAGTATGGAACTTGCATCGCTTGCTATATTTATATAGTGGGATGCTTCATGTCAAAGGCATATCAGACTGTGCCTGACCAGCATCACCATATTGTTTTTGAACAGGAGAGGGCATTTAAGCACAGATGGCAAGATCCTTATCAGTCACCACCCCCATGGGCCAATTATGACAGGTGGGTGGGACAACCCACATATCAATCACCTGATGTCATTATGATAGCATATGATCGACAGGTGGGTTGTCAAAGTCTCCTGTGCAGCGCTTCCCAAGTGCTCACCAGCCAGCTGTTGTTGGGGGCTTGGGAATCACAGCGCAAGGGGAAAGCACTGAGCATAAGACCTGCAAAGCACTTTGTACAGGGCTTCCCAGACACATGATACTCAGCTGGTTGCTGGGCGTTTGAGGAGTGCTGTGCAAAGTGCACTCACAGATTCAATACAGAATTGAGCCAACTAAGGAGATAAGCCACGACAATAGTCCTATAGCCGAAGCCTACAGACCAGCAACACTGGAGTGAGAGTGTCTCCATATGTGATGTATGGGGGCACTTTCTGAGCCTCTGTGGTCCTCCAAATGTTATGGGAATCCCAACTCCCATCAAACCCAGCCAGCATTACCAATGATCAGGAATGATGGGGGCTAAGTTTCAGGGGTGGGGAACTGGTTCTGGCCAGTAGGCCAAGTCCTTATCTCCCCTACCCCCATGGGCCAAATTTGACAGGTGGGTGAGGTGCCCACCTGTCTATCACATGAGAAAGCATTTTGAAGGGGCTTGCACTGAGGGTTTCTGCAGTGCTATCAATCAGCTGATCAGCAGCGCTTCAGAAGCTCCTTTTGGCCCAGCCCAGTTACCTTTTTACTTGCCCACACTTGATATCTAAGATGTTGGGTGATTGGCAGGTGGGTGTAGCTTGGCTAAAATGGCCAGGCAGGCCAAATGTCAAGGCCTAGTAGGCCTAATTAGGTCTGTAGGCCAGAGTTCCCCACCCTTCTAGTAGTCCGTCAATAGCTGGAGAGCCACAGGTTTCCCATCTGTGCACTGGCTGATGGATGGAATAAATGTCTGTTAGCAAAAGAGTACACCATCAGTTTAATCCATGCTGCCTTAATTTTATTCTTCATGCACAGTCTTCCTAAACTGTTTTAATGGATATAGCCTGTGTTAAAACATTTTTATTTTATTTATTGATAAAGTATATATTCCACATTTCATCTTTAAAAGATTTCAAAGTTGCTAACAAAGGTTAACATATCCATTAACAGAAAACAATAAAAGTACAATAAAAACAAGACAGAAAGGATTTTAAAAGAGATAATATACAGTACATGGGATATCAGTAAAAGAGAAATTAATCAGCAACAAGAAGCACATGCACAATAGGTCATAAAAGCCATCAGATAAAAAGCTTGGGGAAATACCATTGTTTTACCTTTAGCTGAAAGTTAAAAGAGGAAGCTCCAGTCAAATGGTCCATAGGCAGGATGCTCCAAATATGGATGCTGCCGTCCACTGGAAAAATTAATTTCTTTTCCATAAATGAAATGTGCAAAATAGAAACTGGGGTGGAGAAAATAAAGCTGTGTTCAACAGTGTGCCTGTTCCAGGAGAATGAAATGTCACAACATGAATGAATGTATGTGTGACATTATATGAGATCCACATTATCTTTTCTGTTTCTATTGTAGCTAGCAGGATTTAAAGGTGCTTTGTTCTTATTCTCACTGCAGTTATCTGTCCAGTTATATTTAATTCCATTAGGAACAGAAGAAGCTGCCCTATACCAAGTCAGACTATTGGTCCATCTAGCTCAGTATTATCTACACTGGCTGACAGTGGTCCTCCAGGGTTTTGGACAGGGGTCTCTCCCTGCCCTACCTGGAATGTGGGGGTGGGGGCGACGACACTGAACCTGGTAGTCCTTGAGCCAGACAGCTGAAAAGGACTACCTTTTGCTTTAGACAAGGGGGAATGGAATACATGTGGCTGCACACCTTCATGCAGACGTTGACTTAGGAAATTTTCATATGCCATTTCACCTTTTTCATATGCATTTAACAAATCATTTCTGATGTCTGCAGTAGCTACCATTCCCATGTGAAAACTATTTGTTAGAACAGTTAGGCATGCATTAGGAAAGCAAAGCAAATGACATGCTTTCTAATTTCTCAGGTTATCATCTGCCATATTTGTGACATCACACAAACCAAAAGCTACCATCATTTTTAAAAGTATCATACAAAAAATTAATGCTCTAGTGATGCAGAATCGAATGGTATATTTGAAATTTACTCCTTTGAGATGAAACCAGACACTCCTCTGGCTCTAGAACTATGGGACCTTCTGCATGTGCAGATGCTCTGCCACTGAGCTACAGATCTTCCACTGATTTCAGTGGAACTACATGTTTGTTATCTAGTACAGAACTGTAGTAAAAATGGTTAGAACTTATTAAAAAATCACAAGATATGTCATTTTAAAGAGGAAGTTCTTATACACCCTGGGCTCCTGCTGGGAGGAAGGGCAGGATATAAATTAAATAATAATTAAATAAATAATAAAAATACACTATTGCAAGAGTGCATGTTTGCACTTTGAAAACTCATCAATTGTGCTTAATCATTCTTGTGTGTAAGCTTTCTCCTACATCAATGTGTGTTCTTATGCATCAGCATTATCAGTTATTTATTTATTTACCTCTTGATTCCATTTATGAATCACTTCCTATAAAATATCTTGCAGCAATTTCAGTTAATGGGAACATGGCACTTAGGAAAGTTAGGGGAAGGAACTAAATGCTTACCTAGAATGTCCACAGAAAAAATCTACTCTTCAATCTATAGCTGTTGTTATGTGCCTTCAAGTCGATTACGACTTATGGCAACCCTATGAATCAGCGACCTCCAAGAGCATCTGTCATGAACCACCCTGTTCAGATCTTGTAAGTTCAGGTCTGTGGCTTCCTTTATGGAATCAATCCATCTCTTGTTTGGCCTTCCTCTTTTTCTACTCCCTTCTGTTTTCCCCAGCATTATTGTCTTTTCTAGTGAATCATGTCTTCTCATGATGTGTCCAAAGCAGAGCTTGGAAAAGTTACTTTTTTGAACTACAACTCCCATCAGCCCAATCCAGTGGCTATGCTGGCTGGGGCTGATGGGAGTTGTAGTTTAAAAAAGTAACTTTTCCAAGCTCTGGCCAAAGTATGATAGCCTCAGTTTCATCATTCCAGCTTCTAGTGACAGTTCTAGTTTAATTTGTTCGAACACCCAATTATTGGTCTTTTTTGCAGTCCATGGTATGCGCAAAGCTCTCCTCCACCACCACATTTCAAATGAGTTGATTTTTCTCTTATCCGCTTTTTTCACTGTCCAACTTTCACATCCTACATAGAAATCGGGAATACCATGGTCTGAATGATCTTGACTTTGGTGTTCAGTGATACATCTTTGTATTTGAGGACCTTTTCTAGTTCTCTCAGAGCTGCCCTTGCCAGTCCTAGCCTTCTTCTGATTTCTTGATTATTGTCGCCATTTTGGTTAATGACTGTGCCGAGGTATCCTTGACAAGTTCAATGTTCTCATTGTCAACTGTAAAGTTACATAAATCTTCTGTTGTCATTTCTTTAGTCTTTTTGATGTTGAGCTGTAGTCCTGCTTTTGTGTTTTCCTCTTTAACTTTCATCAGCATTCATTTCAAATCATTACTGGTTTCTGCTAATAGTATGGTATCGTCTGCATAATTTAAATTATTGATATTTCTCCCTCGCATTTTCACACCTCCTTCATCTTAGTCCCATCCCGCTTTCCGTATATGTGCTGCGTACAGATTAAACAAATAGGGTGATAAAATACACCCCTGTCTCACACCCTTTCCAATGGGGACCCAATCAGTTTCTCCATATTCTGTCCTTACAGTAGCCTCTTGTGCAGAGTATAGGTTGCGCGTCAGGACAATCAGATGCTGTGGCACCCCCATTTCTTTTAAAACATTCCATAGTTTTTCATGTTCTACACAGTCAAAGGCTTTGCTGTAATCTATAAAGAACAGGTTGATTTTCTTCTGAAATTCCTTGGTCCGTTCTATTATCCAACGTATGTTTATGGTATGATCTCTGGTACCTCTTCCCTTTCTAAATCCAGCTTGGACGTCTGGCATTTCTCACTCCATATATGGTAAGAGCCTTTGTTGTAGAATCTTGAGCATTACTTTACTTGCATGGGATATTAAAGCAATAGTTCGATAATTACTGCATTCCCTGGGATCCCCTTTCTTTGGAATTGGGATATATATTGAACGCTTCCATTCTGTGGGCCATTGTTTAGTTTTCCATATTTCTTGACAAACTTTTGTCAAAATTTGGATAGATTCAGTCTCAGTAGCTTGTAGCAACTCTATTGGTATGCCACCTGTTCCTGGTGATTTGTTTCTTCCAAGTATTTTAAGAGCAGCTTTCACCTCACATTCTAAAATTTCTGGTTCTTCATCATATGGTTCCTCCATGAATGAATCTGTCATCCTGGCATCTCTTTTATAGGATTCTTCAGTATATTGCTTCCATCTTCCTTTTATGTCATCTCAGTCAGTCAGTGTGTTTCCCTGTTGATTATTCAACATCCCTACTTGTGGTTTAAATTTCCCTTTCATTTCTCTAATCTTTTGGAATAGGGCTGTTTTTCTACCCTTTTTGTTGTTCTCTTCTATTTCTATGCAATAATTATTGTAATAGTTCTCTTTGTCCCTACATACTAGTCGCTGTATTGTTGCATTTAGGGTTCTGACCATGTTTCTATTTCCTTTTGCTTTTGCTTTCCTTCTCTCTTTAAACCATTTTAAGAGTTTCTTCAGTCATCCATTGAGGTCTTTCTCTCCTTTTAAGTAGAGGTATTATCTTTTTGCATTCTTCTCTGACCATGTCTCTGACTTCAGTCCATAGTTCTTCTGGTTCTCTGTCAACTACGTTTAAAGCCTCAAATCTGTTCCTTATTTGATCTTTATATTCTTCTGGGATGTTATTTAAATTGTATTTTGGCATTATGATTGCTTTGTTGTTGTTCTTTAGCTTTATTCTGATTTTTGATACGACCAGTTCATGATCTGTACCGCAGTCTGCTCCTGGTCTTGTTTTGCAGAAAGTATGGAACTTCTCCATCTTCTGTTGCCAATTATATAATCAATTTGATTTCTATATTGACCATCTGGTGATGTCCACATGTAGCTACCATCTGGAAAGTTAAACTCAGTTGCATCTGTTCAGCTTCTGGTAATGCTGCTTTGGGGTTTGCAACTGAAATATATTTCCCATTTTCTGAGGCATTTGAGGGACTCTTCTTCATAAACCAATCACTTTGTTGTTGTCCTGGCCAGCCCTGTTTGATTCAGACACTGACTCGCTGGTGTGGTTTTTTCCATTATGGTTAATGAAAAAATTAAGCTTAGAGTGTTTCATAGAATAGCTTACAGAACATACCGGTCTCTGCGACTCTACATGGCATTGCTAGGAATGGCTACTCAGGCTAAGATGTTGTCACAGCAACTCAACCCTGAGGCCACTCTTGGGGCGGGCTCTCTACTTGTGTGGGAACTGTCTCCCAGATTGGAACTGGGCAAGTAAATGGGTACTCCTTCACAGGGGCTGGAGAGAAAGTTCAGTCTGTTTGTGCCTATGCAGCTGTCAATGAGTCCTTGGAAGTGGGGGTGGTGACAGATCCTCCAAGTCCTCCTTCTGCCCCTCTGGTCCTGACTCCTCTCTGGCAGATAAGGATGGCTCTGACTCTGGAGGCAGCTCTGTGGGTTGGGCAGGGCATAGAGGTGTGGTGACTCACTGGTGAGTGAAGGTTCTTTATCCAGCTCCATCTCTTCAGCAGCAACCTGAGCCTTAGCGACATGGCTGTCACTAACTAGGCTGACACTATCTTCTCCAGTTTCCTCCTATTCCCCTTACAACCCACTGGTTTCTTCTCGTGGTTCCTAGCCCTCCTCCTCTTCCTGCTCTCTCTGCCAAGAGTTCTCGACAATGTGCGTGACAGTTATAAGACACTGAAGGTAAAATCCTTTTACTTTTTTTGTCTTGTATATTCATATTGAATATGAAGAGTAAAATCCTGACTGCTCATTACTTGGGATTGGGGAGAAATTTGATTTCATTTGCATTTAAAGCCAAATTTATCAAATTTGCACTTTTCAAAACAATGTGAGAACCGAAACACAGCCAATCTTCAAAATTCAAATGTATCCAAATTTTGTGATGCAGTTCTCCAATCAAACAGTGCATATGTTAGGAGAAAGCAAACATGAAATCAGTAAAAATAACATACAAGAATTTATTATATTAGGAGAAAATGCTTGCAAAAATGTGTATGTTCACTGTATAGAGAAATGTGTTTTATTAGGAGAAATTCACACTAAACTACTGAAGAATTTTCATGAGGATTTTTTTTTAAAAAAAACCCCGCAGATTGCTAAAGAAATGTGAAGAAATGAATTTAAGATGGGAAAAGTAACAAACTAAGAGAACTGAAACTGACAGATTCTTCCATCCCTACTCAGTATCAAATAACATTTAAACATCAAGCCAAACTGAATCTTGAATATCATAAAGGAATTATTCATCTATTAGGGACTTCTGTGTTTTTTTAAAGGCTTTTTCATTTCCCATACAATTTTCTTTATGGAAACACTTGGTTCATAGTCTGACAAAGACTGAAAAAGTGGACTTGTTTGGCTGCTACATGAATCAGGTAAAAAAAAGACAATTATATATCTGTATAAGAAAGTGGAATTGCTTTTGGCTTGTCTTGGAATAACTTGTGCTCCTGATATCTTCTGCCTCAGCAGACCAATCTAAATGAGAAGAACTGGGTGGATGTGTGACTTTAGTGTCTGTAGCATAAAATGTAATCACAATACAGTTGAGGAAGAACCATTGCATCTGTAGTTCAAAGGATATAGTATTAATTAATACAGGCTTTGCTGAAGACATTTTACTGTCCGGGGTAAGGGACAAGATGCCCCTCTCCCATTTCCATTGCCAGGAGACTACTGGCAGTTGAATCAACACTGGTGATGGAATAGCATCCTCATATCACACCTGAGACAGACAGACATTTTAGGGGACCCAGCATAGGCCATGTGGTAACAGAGGGGAATGGCTGGAAGGGGGCTCAAGAGAAATGGGCTACTGCCATCGCTGATCAACTGCCTCTGGAGTCCTTTGTCTCACTCTGACTAATGGTGGAGTGGCCCTGCATTTATAGCCTATGTTCTTCATAATGAACTGAGGAAGCCATAGCCATTGTACACAATTAGGCAGCTAACACTGACAGGTTAAAAATAACTGAACCAATGTTATTAAAATCAGCAGGATACAAATACAAATAGACAGGCAGGCATTAAATTAAGTGAACATTCTCCTTCAATAAAACAATTGTGCAGCCACTTAAAACATAAATTAGTAGGTTATATAAAACACTCAGTCGAGCTGCTTCTACAACAATACTGAGCTAGATGGGCAAATCATCTGACCTGGGATGCTCTTAATGAACAGTTTTATGGTCATGCTTGTTCTGCAGCTTGTTCTGGCCATAGAAGTGTATTCCAACCTAGAGTTTGTAAGAGCAGATGTTCCCATTGCTTGCCAGAGCTTCCCACTCATTAATGTCAAAGTTTCTCAAGTCATGTTTACAAACAGTCTAATATTTTAAGCTTTGGGAAGCCTATGATTCTCCTTGCATTGGCTGCCTCACTCTGAAATATACTCTTTTATATGCATCCTCCAGTGCACTTACCCAAGTGACCAGAGCCATCTCTCTTCTTGTGCCCTCCATTGCATGAGGACATATTACATTGGCGTAGACGAAGATACCTACATTACTATTCTTATTTTGCCAGGGTGCTATGCAAACAAAGACAGTCTCTGGAGCAGATTATAAAGCAGTCAATCTGTAAGCACCTTGAAAACAATGCAGTGATTACTAGGAGCCAACACGGATTTATGAAGAACAAATCCTGCCAAACTAATCTTATCTCATTTTTTGATTGGGTAACCTCCCTTGTAGACTGTGGGAATGCTGTGGAAATAATATATCTCGACTTCAGCAAAGCTTTTGACAAAGTGCCCCATGATATTCTGATTAGCAAACTAGCTAAATGTGGGCTGGATGGAACAACTATCAAGTGGATCCACAGCTGGCTCCAGAATCGTACTCAAAGAGTGCTTATCAGTGGTTCCTTCTCAAACTGGGTGGAAGTAACGAGTGGGGTACCACAGGGCTCGGTCCTGGGCCCAGTGCTCTTCAACATTTTTATTAATGACTTGGATGAGGAGGTACAGAGCATGCTTATCAAATTTGCAGATGATACAAAACTGGTGGATATAGCTAATAGCATGGAAGACAGAAAGAAAATTCAAAGGGACCTTGATAGGCTGGAGCATTGGGCTGAAAACAACAGAATGAAATTCAACAGGGATAAATGCAAAATTCTACACTTAGGAAAAAGAAACCAAATGCATAGTTATAAAATAGGGGATATTTGGCTCAGCCATACGACATGTGAGAAGGATCTTGGAATTGTCGTTGATCAGAAGCTGAATATGAGCCAACAGTGTGATGTGGCTGCAAAAAAGGCAAATGCTATATTAGGCTGCAATAACAGAAGTATAGTTTCCAAGTCGCATGAAGTATTAGTTCCCCTCTATTCAGTACTGGTTAGGTCTCATCTTGAATACTGCATCCAGTTCTGGTCTCCGCACTTCAAGAAGGATGCAGACAAACTGGAACAGGTTCAGAGGAGGGCAACAAGGATGATCAGGGGACTGGAAACCAGGCCCTATGAGGAGAGACTGAAAGAACTGGGCATGTTTAGCCTGGAGAAGAGAAGACTGAGGGGAGATATGATAGCACTCTTCAAGTACATGAAAGGTTGTCACATAGAGGAGGGCCAGGATCTCTTCTGAATCATCCCAGAGTGAAGGACACGGAATAATGGGCTCAAGCTGCAGAAAGCCAGATTTCGACTGGACATCAGGAAAAACGTTCTAACTGTTAGAGCCATACGACAATGGAACCAATTACCTAGAGAAGTAGTGGGCTCTCCAACACTGGAGGCATTCAAGAGGCAGCTGGACAGCCATCTTTCGGGAATGCTTTGATTTGGATTCCTGCATTGAGCAGGGGGTTGGACTTGATGGCCTTATAGGCCCCTTCCAACTCTACTATTCTATGATTCTATGAAAGTGGGAGCTGTTCTTTTGTTTTGTTTTGTTTGTTCTCTTGAAATGATCCAGGTCTCACTGCCATGCAACAGAGTTCTGAAAACATAGACCTGGCAGATCAGCATCTTTGTCTTGCTGTTCAGTTTAACATTATTCCAGATACACACTGTAAATCTGCCAAAGGTAGTGGCTATTTGTTTGTTTGTTTGTTTACATCCTGCCCTTCCTCCCGGCAGGAGCCCAGGGCGGCAAACAGAAACGCTAAAAACACTTTAAAACATCATAAAAACAGACCTTAAGATACATTAAAACAAAACAATGTTGTTGTTGTTATGTGCCTTCAAGTCGATTACGACTTATGGTGACGCTATGAATCAGTGACCTCCAAGAGCATCTGTCGTGAAGCACCCTGTTCAGATCTTGTAAGTTCAGGTCTGTGGCTTTCTTTATGGAATCAATCCATCTCTCGCTTGGCCTTCCTCTTTTTCTACTCCCTTCTGTTTTTCCCAAGCATTATTGCCTTTTCTAGTGAATCGTGTCTTCTCATTATGTGTCCAAAGTAGGATAACCTCAGTTTCATCATTCCAGCTTCTAGTGACGGTTCTGGTTTAATTTGTTCGAACACCCAATTATTGGCCTTTTTTGCAGTCCATGGTATACACAAAGCTCTCCTCCAACACCACATTTCGAATGAGTTGATTTTTCTCTTATCTGCTTTTTTCACTCTCCAACTTTCACACCCATACATAGAGATTGGGAATACCATGGTCTGAATGATCCTGGCTTCAGTGTTCAGTGATACATCTTTGTATTTGAGGACCTTTTCTAGTTCTCTCATAGCTGTCCTCCCCTGTCATAGCCTTCTTCTGATTTCTTGACCATTGTCTCCATTTTGGTTAATGGCTATGCCAAGGTATTGATAATCCTTGACAAGTTCAATGTCCTCATTGTCAACTTTTAAAGTTACATAAATCTTCTGTTGTCATTACTTTAGTCTTTAAAAACAACTTTTAAAAAAGGGTTAAAAACCTCGTACTTTCCTGATAGGAGTGTTTAGCTATTCTTTGACCAGTCACTGGATCTAAAGTAGAAGAAATTATTAGCCACCTCAAAAGAAGTATTACGTAGCCAGATAATCACTAGCTGTTGTGTGATATTTGGCCAAATAACTGATTTTTCAATGTTAATCAAGAGGGGAACATGGAACATACATGTAACAGGGATTGCCAACCTTTTGGGGCTCATGGGCACATTTGCAAACCAGAGAACTTGTGGGTACCATATGCACACTGCAACCAAGCACATACAGCAACCTATTCTATTAGCTAAAATATAATGCTTCTTTCAAGGCTAATTTTAGCAGGAGGAGGGGATCCTACAGGCACCAGCAAAGGCCTCTGCAGGTGCATTGGCAACCATTGAAAGATGATCCATGAGGTTTTATAGCATCAGCTATGAATGCCATTTTTCCAGTACTAAAGGGCTGCATTGAACAAGATTGCACGGTTATCCGCACAGTTTCTTCATGTGGAACATGCACTGACCAAAATGCCAAATGAGCAGATATGGAACAAAGGCCAATGTAACAGAATCCAGTATTGCAAAAATATCAGATGTAAATTCATCAAACTACATAGTACTATGCACATTGCTAGGGAAAGCTTGGTTGGGATACAAAGCTTAGAGACAATTAGTTTTCCTGTTTGGAAGCCATACTCTGTCTCAGAGTCTGTCTCTGTGTTTGGGTCTCCTCAAAAAAGCCAGGCCACAAACGAGATGGAGATTGATTATTTTTAAGGATGGATGAATCTGTCAGTTTTCAGTTCTCTCAGTTACTTATTTTTCCAATCTTAAATTCAATTCACATTTCTGCACTAATTTGCAATTTAAGCATTTTCAATTTGCCATTTAAGCATTTTAGTGTGAATTTCTCCTAAGTTTTACAAATATACACATTTTTGCAAGGAATTTCCCATGATACAATGTATTTTTGTATGTTATTTTCACTAATATATACATTTATAGGCACACTTTACCAGTACATGCATTTTTATACACCTTGTTTTGCTGGACAACTACAGTGCAAAATTTGGAAAATTTTGAAGCCTGGCTGTGTTTCAATTCACATATTGTTTCAAAAAGTGAGAATTTGGTAAGTTCACCTCTAAATGTGAACTGAATTTAATTTCTCCCCCATTATATCTCTCGCTCCTCTATCATATCTTAATTAGGTTTTGTAAACAACAGATCATAATAAGAAAAGCCTGTAACTCCTGAAATTGGCAATGGGTGAGGAACACCCCCAACTGTGTATTGTCAAATGTTATATATTAGCTGATTTTCACTAACATTCATGCTATGTTATTTGAGCTTCAGTGAATGCAGGTCTATGAGAAGATTTTAGATGTGGAGGCCCATGACGTTGGAACTCAGCAACAGACCACCATAAAGCCACCAGAGGTCAAGTCTTCAGAAAAAAACCTTGAAGACCCACTTATTTTCAGTGGCTTACTTCGGAATGAAATCTTATTCATTATTGTGTTCCATTAGGCTGATAGAATTGTTTAAAATGTCTTTTATCTTTGGGCTGGATGTGTATTTCAGCTAATTCCCTTTATTTATCAAAGCTTGTCTTTCATACTTTGAGAAAGGCATTTGCAAAACTATGTTTCCAGACAGAGCCAACGGCATTTGTAGATGGAGGATATGAGAATGAACCATTAGAAAATATTGTTGTAAGTGTGGTCATACGAGAAGATATCATTCATTATGTTTTGTATTATCAATTATATAAAATTCTCGAGGAAAGTTTCCAAAGAAATCTGATTAGTAGTAACGTTTGTCTGTCTGACTTAATAAGTCAGACAGACAAACGTTACTACTAATCAGATTTCTTAGGAAACTTTCCTCGAGAATTTTATATAATTGAGTTTTTTTGGCAGTCTGATGCAGGCAAATATGTGACTTGAAGTAAAATGGAGAAGTATTTCACACATCACACAACTGGTTGTGTTTAATTATTGTTAAATAGCAACTGTTAGGGAGGCCTGATCAGATTCATGGGGATGCAAGGAAGGGTTTGACCCTCCCCTTCCCCACTGAAGTCCTAATGAAAATCCTGCTACCCTAAGCTGCTATTTGTCTAATGAGGGAATACTTTATCAGCTTCCCTCCCATAGCAAATAGCAGCTTTGAAGGAGCATCAGGATTATGGCATTAAATCTCCCTCCCTGTGTGCCATGATCTTGATCCTGAATGGGCCCTTCCATTCAGCTGCTATTTAGCAAATACCTAGACACATACCATGCAAGAGTACATTTCACACATCCTGTATTGTGGCACTTATATGACTGCAAAGTTTGCAATAGCTACTGACAATATCTGCAAGAAATATGTACTGTCTGTTGTTCTGTCATGTTGAGGTAATCATCTTCTCTAGTTGTGTATTGTTTTGACACCTTTGTTGATATCCTGTACAGGTAACCCACTTTTTATGGATTTGTGCTAACTCTGTGGCTTTAAGCAAATAAATTTTGCTTCACTGATTGGAAATACTTTACCAAACAAGTGCAAACAGTAGAGCTGCAGGATCACATCCCAGATGCATGGAGGAAAACAGTCCCTGCTCACCCAGTGTTTCACAAAAATGTGGAAGCATGCTCACTATCACTGCAGTCTCCAATCAGGGAAGACGGCAGCAGGCCTTGGTCGCTCTGATGGATGACCTTTATCGGTAGAAGGACAGGAGGAGTGCGACCCTGTTACTCTTACTTGATCTCTCAGCAGCTTTTGATACCATTGACCATGGTATCCTTCTGGGCTGACTTGGTGAGGTGGGTATTGGAGGCACTGTTTTAGAGTGGTTCCAATGCTATCTCCAAGGTGGTTTTCAGACAATAGCATTGGGTGACTGTCTTTCAGCCCTCTGGCCCAGGTGACCTCAGTGGCTAGGAATGCCTTTTACCAGCTTCGGCTGGTAAGACAGCCATTTCTGGGATAGCCTGACCACTATTGTCCACGCACTGGTAACCTCTAGGCTCAATTACTGTAATGAGCTCTATGTAGGGCTGCCCTTGAGGTTGGTCTGGAAGCTGCAACTGGTGCAGAATGCGGTGGCAACACTGCTCACTGGGGCAGGGTATCGCTAACATGTCACCCTGCTGCTAAAAGAATTGCACTGGCTGCCCATTTGCTACCAGGCCAGGTTCAAGTTTCTAGTCTTGGTGTACAAAGCCCTATACAGCTTGGGACCAGGATACCTGAAAGACTGTCTTACTCCTTATATACCCAGTCGATCACTGCGCTCTGCAGGTGAGGGCCTCCTGCAGATACCATCTTATCAGGAGGTCTGTTCCTCACAACATAGGAAATGGACCTTTAGTGTGGCGGCACCTACCCTGTGGAATTCCCTCCCTTTAAATATTAGACAGGAGCCATCTCTGTTATCTTTCCGGCACCTATTGAAGACTTTCCTCTTTCAACAAGCCTTTTAAGTTGAGACCTTATCCCAGCCTGCGTCTGTGTTGGAATTGCTTTTAAATATGTTTTTAAATCTTTTAAAAAAAACAATATGTTTTTAACCTTTTTTAAAGATGTCTTGAAAGCTTTAAAAATGTTTTTAAAGATTTTTGCTTTAATTTATTTTAAATAAGAGAAAAATAAACTCATTTGAAATGTGGTGTTGGACGAGAGCTTTGCGCATACCATGGACTGCGAAAAAGACAAATAATTGGGTGTTAGAACAAATTAAACCAGAACTGTCACTATTATTATTATTATTATTTAATTTGTATCCCGCCCTTCCTCCCAGCAGGAGCCCAGAGCGGCAAACAAAGCGCTAAAAACACTTTAAAACATCATAAAAACAGATCTTGAAATACATTAAAACAAAACAGCATTAAAAACATTTTTTTGAAAAAAAACTTTAAAAAAGGGTGAAAAACATTAAAAAAACATATTAAGCAATTCTAACACAGATGCAGACTGGGATAAGGTCTCAACCTAAAAGGCTTGTTGAAAGAGGAAAGTCTTCAAAAGGCACCTAAAAGATAGCAGAGATGACGCCTGCCTAATAGTCAAAGGGAGGGAATTCCACAGGGTAGGTGCTGCTACGCTAAACGTCCATTTCCTATATTGTGCAGAACAAACCTCCTGATAAGATGGTATCTGCAGGAGGCCCTCACCTCCTGCAGAACCTTGAACTTGGCCCGGTAGCAAATGGGCAGCCAGTACAGTTCTCTCAGCAGCGGGGTGACATGTTGGTGATACCCTGCTCCAGTGAGCAGTCTTGCCGCTACATTTTGCACCAGTTGCGCTTCCGAACCAACCTCAAGGGCAGCCCCACATAGAGCGCATTACAGTAATCCAGCCTGGAGGTTACCAGTGCATGGACAACAGTGGTCAGGCTATCCTGGTCCAGAAACGGCCACAGCTATCTCACCAGCCAAAGCTGGTAAAATGCACTCCTAGCCACTGAGGTCACCTGGGCCTCTAGCGACGAAGATGGATCCAGGAGCACCCCCAGGCTATGGACCTGCTCTTTCAGAGGGAGTACAACCCTGTTCAAAGCAGGCAACTGACCAATTATCCAAACTCGGGAACCACCAACCCACAGCGCCTCCATCTTGCTACGATTCAGACTCAGTTTATTGGACCTCATCCAGCCCACCACCGAGTCCAGGCAGCGGTCCAGGGCTTGCATGGCCTCCCCGGATCCCAGCTGACACATTGTCCCAAAGCTCCTGATGACCACTCCCAAGAGCTTCATATAGATGTTAAACAGCATGGGGGACAAGATGGTACCCTGCGGCAACCCACAGCACAGCTGCCAGGGGGCCAAAAGATAGTCACCCAATGCTATTCTCTGAGAGCGACCCTGGAGATAGGATCGGAACCACTGTAAAACAGTGCCTCTAATACCCAGCTCACCAAGTCATCCCAGAAGGATATCATGGTCAATGGTATCAAAAGCTCCTGGGAGATCAAGTAAGAATAACAAGGTCGCACTCCCCCTGTCCTTCTCCTGATAAAGGTCATCCATCAGGGCAACCAAGGGCAATTCAGTCTCATAACCAGGCCTGAACCCAGACTGGAATGGGTCAAAATAATCTGTTTCATCCAAGAGTACTTGCAGTTGCTGTGCCACGACCCTCTCAATCACCTTCCTAAGAAGGGGGTATTTGCAACCGGTCAGTAGTGTCACAAACCAATCGGTCTAGGGTGGGCTTTTTCAGGAGTGGTCAGATCACCGCCTCCTTTAAGGCGGCTGGAACCACTCCCTCTTACAATGATGTGTTGACCATACCCTGGATCCACTCAGTCAAACCCCCTCGGCAAGCTTTAATAAGCCAAGAAGGGCAAGGGTCGAGAGGACACGTTGCTGGCCACATCATTGCAAGCACCTAGTCCACGTCATCAGGCCGCATCAACTGAAACCGTTCCCAGGAAGTTGCAGCAGACATTGCACTGGACACCTCATTGGGGACTACAGTAGATGTGGATGGGGCATCAAGACTGCTACAGAAGCGAGCAACTTTACCGTCAAAGTGCCTAGCAAACAATTCACAGTGGCCCTCCGAAGGGTCTAAGACTCCATTTCCTGGAAGCTAAAATGATGAAACTGAGGTTCTCATACTTTGGACACATCATGAGAAGACATGATTCACTAGAAAAGACAATAATGCTGGGAAAAACAGAAGGGAGTAGAAAAAGAGGAAGGCCAAGCAAGAGATGGATTGATTCCATAAAGAAAGCCACAGACCTGAACTTACAACATCTGAACAGGGCGGTTCACGACAGATGCTGTTGGAGGTCACTGATTCATAGGGTTGCCATAAGTCATAATCGACTTGAAGGCACATGATAACACCAACAAAAAGTGTTTTTAGTGCTTTTGTTTGCCGCTCTGGGCTCCTACTGGGAGGAAGGGCGGGATATAAATCAAATAATAAATAAATAAAAAATCAGCACTGGCTTATGTGGCACCACTCCCTCCTCTCTCACACGCACATGTTGTGCATCTAGGTTCAGGGACTCCAGCTGCGGTCTGTTGCTTGTTACTCTCTTTAACAGACTTCCCTTGTTCTCCACAGGCTGCTTTCCTAAATGTGCAGGATCCACCCCATATCCTGTTTGCTGCAAACTGGGAGGGAGGCACATCTGCAGCACTGACAAGGATGCTTCTGACTGATTCTCTGTGAGGTTACCGACTTACTTACTCCAGGCAATCTCTTGTCCCCTTGCATGCTCCATGAAAGGCAATTATTATGCAATAGGTGAAGGTGCTACTAGCATAGTGCTGATGCCATAAGCGATACTGCACCTGCTTCCCTACTGATTATAAAGCCATTGTCCAAGGCACAGGAGCCCTGCCGGCTTCTCCACACTTGTCTTTCCCTTTCAAGATCTGCTCCATACTGTAGGCTGATCAATAAAAGCTTGACTAACCTGTGTCATTTCTTTGTTCCTAGTGATTGATAAGGATCTTTTCCGATAGTCTAATTTGATCTGGCTATAGCTGGCATTGGATGGGGCTGTAAGGGGAGGGCATAGAGCCTGTTGGTTTCAAGGATGGCTTCAAGACATTCTCTGTTCACTGAAGTTCCCTGAACTGTTAGGGGGCAGGCCTTCCAGGGTGCATGGGTGTGATGACTGTTCTGCCAGGATGCATAAGGCAATCAGTTGACATGGAAAGGGGGGACGAAGAGGGAGGGTCAATGAGTCCTGTTAGGATGATACCTGGCAGGGTCAGGCCAAATAGCAAGAGGTGTAATGCTCATGCAGGTTGCCAGAGTGAGGGGTGAGCCAAAAGGGCTAGCTGACCCACGCAAGTGCCAGGCTATTGGTTCATGCAGTGCTCCTACTGTCTAGCTCAGATGTGCTTGGGTGGGGCTCCTCCCAGTGTGGCTACCCTTGTCATGTTTCTTGGCTGCTCTTCTTGGCTGCTTGTCAGAAGAAACCTTCATTCTCTGGGTGTGTGTTGAACCCTCATCCCAGCAGTACAATGTGTTCTCTCTACAGGAGTCCTACCGAGGGAGCTATGTAGATGCTGTGTTGTGAAGGCTCTTCTTCCAGTTTTGTATTGTGCTCCCAAACTGTGCTTATAAGCAGTATAAGGGGATTGAAATTCCAGCCTGCAGGGATGCCTGGGAACTGGCAATACTAGGGTCTTTTCTGGCTGTGCCACTGGGGCTATGGGTTATTCTGAGACATCTTGTTTGTTGTGTGGGCTGAGCCAGTGTGGTGTAGTAATTAGAGCAGTGGTAAATGTGGTGCCCTCCAGATGCTGCTGGACTACAACTCCCATTATCTCTGACCTTTGGCCATGGCTGGGCTGTTGAGAGTTATGGTCCCACAAGAACTGGAGGACATCATGTTAGATTAGAGTGTTGGATTAGGACTGGGAGATCAGGGGTCAAATCCCCACTCAGCCATGATGCTCACTGGATGACTCTGGTCAGTCATAGTATCTCAGTCTAAGCTACCCCACAGTGTGATTGTGAGAAGGGTAGGGAGAGAGAACCCCTTATGCCATCTTGAGTTTCTTGGAGGAAAGGTGGGATATACATGTCAAAACAAATGAATGAAAAAATAAATATGAAATAGGGGCTGTTCTGTCAGCATAATGATGGTGTATGTCTGCCTCTAGAGTACAGAATTGCTCAGTCCACGGCAAAAACAGAATCCACCCTGAGAATTTAATCTTGACCGATACAAACCAATTTAAAAATACCTGCTGAACTATTAAAAGCTTCCTTAGTGTAAAATGTAAAACTATGCACTTGTTAACACATTAAGACACTCATTCAATAGCTTTCAGCAATATTTGCTTTGACCAAAGCTACCTTCCTTTTTCCCTTTTTAAAAAACTGCTGGGTCTTTGAAATTATAAGTTATGTTGCCTGTCTAAAGGGAGTTTCCAGCTGAAGAAAAACAAAGAAAATTATAAGCTTGTGTCCAGTAGAACTATTTATTGTTGTTTATGTCTGCAGTGAGGCTAGAAGCAACAGTTTCTTTTTTTTTTTTCCCCTGGAGAAAATATTGACAGATATAGCCCTCTTTCTGTTAATACATTTTTCAGATTTCACCAAATGTAACTAACTTTAAATAACTTCTTACAAGTACACACATCAGAAAGTCCAGGGATGGGGAAACAGAGGGAGTGATGTGCTTATGTTTTTGGGACAGCGGGTTCCTAAAAATGCACCACATACTTCTACTAAGTACAAATTCTTCCATGGAATTTAGTCTGGGATACTGTCCAGTAAAACACTTTCTTCCACATCTGCTGAAGAGGAAGCTCCCAATAAGAGCCACTGGATTGCTTTACGTTCTTTCATCTAGAGAACTTGTCTTCACATATATGCTTTTCCAAAAAAATAAAGATGGTAGTGTTTTTAAGTTCACAACCAGAACTGAATGATACAGGGAAACCAAGGAAAATGCAAATTGCTGCAGCATGGACAACTTTTTGAAAACAAACTAAAAGGACATCATTTTCTTCATTCAGTAGTTTGTGCTTTGCCAACAATCAACATTTTATTCATTTGGGTTCATCGCCCTCTCGTGGTCTTAGATTGTAGAGTTTCCATTTGAAATGAGAAGAACAAAACTCATGTCAAACTAGAATGGAAACAAATGTAAGAAAACACAGTCAAAGTCACAAAATGATTGTAGCCACCAGAGCTTTAAGCAAAGCAAGATTAAGCTTTGACAACGAGGACATTGAACTTGTCAAGGATTATCAATACCACGGCACAGTCCTTAACCAAAATGGAGACAATAGTCAAGAAATCAGAAGAAAGCTAGGACTGGGGAGGGCAGCTATGGAAGAACTAGAAAAGGTCCTCAAATGCAACGATTATCACTGAACACAAAAGTCAGGATCATTCAGACCATGGTATTCCCGATCTCTATGTATGGATAGGAAAGTTGGACAGTGAAAAAAGCGGATAAGAGAAAAATCAACTCATCTGAAATGTGGTGTTGGAGGAGAGCTTTGCGCATACCATGGACTGCAAAAAAGACAAATAATTGGGCGTTAGAACAAATTAAACCAGAACTATCACTAGAAGCTAAAATGATGAAACTGAGGTTATCCTACTTTGGATACATCATGAGAAGACATGATTCACTAGAAAAGGCAATAATGCTGGGAAAAACAGAAGGGAGTAGAAAAAGAGGAAGGCCAAGCAAGAGATGGATTGATTTCATAAAGGAAGCCACAGAGCTGCACTTACAAGATCTGAACAGGGTGGTTTATAACAGATGCTCTTGGACTTCACTGATTCATAGGGTCACCATAAGTCGTAATCGACGCGAAGGCATATAACAATAACGTGGCTATGCTATGGAGTTCATCACATGTTAAACTCCTCAAAATAGCCATTTCTCTGGGCTACCATAATTCAGTAATGGCAAAGAATGTCAAATACTGGGAAGTAAAACTAGTTAGCCATAGTGCTGGCTGTTGGTGCTTTAACATTTTTGAACTTAAAGATGGCAGAATAGCAGCAGGGGAAATGGCACCCCAGCCATAAGGTAGTTTACCTCCTCCCATTGCTTAACCCCTGTGGTTACCTCAAGGATATAAGAAGAGCCCTGGTGGGCTAGATGAGCCGAAGGCCCAACTTGTCCAGCATCCTGTTCCCACAGTGGCCACCCAGGTGCCTATGAGAATCTGCTAGTATGACATAAGTGCAACACCACTGGTTGGTTCCATGACCCACTGCTCTAGGCAAGTCATTTAGGGAATCTAGAAATTTTACCTCTCTGTCATTATTTTTATTTTATTTAATTACATTTCTAGACCGCCCTATAGCAGAAAGCTCTCAGGGCGGTGTACAACAAATAAAATCACAATTAAAATATGAGCAAGTGTGGAAAAAATATATATATATAGTACAATTATAAAACATTAATAAAATTGCCATTGAGATTTATAAATTAAGATCATATTCAGTTTAAAATGTTAAATTAAAATATTTAAAAATTTACAAAATTTAAAAAGCCTGGGCGAAAAGGTAAGTTTTTACCTGGCGCCGAAAAGATAACAGAGAAGGCGCCAGGCGTATCTCGTCTGGGAGGGCATTCCATAGTTCGGGGGCCACCACCGAGAAGGCCCTAGATCTAGTTGTTGATCTCCGGGCCTCTTTATGGGTTGGGACCCGGAGAAGGGCCTTCGACGTCGAGCGTAGTGAACGGGTAGGTACATAGCGAGAGAGGCGCTCCATCAGGTATTGCGGTCCGATGCCGTTTAGGGCTTTATAGGTAAGAACCAACACTTTGAATCTGGCCCGGAAACATATCGGTAGCCAGTGCAGCTGCGCCAGGACAGGTGTTATATGGTCAAATTTCTTTGTCCCAGTGAGAACTCTGGCCGCAGCATTTTGCACTAGCTGAAGTTTCCGAACCGTCTTCATAGGTAGCCCCACGTAGAGTGCATTACAGTAGTCCAATCTAGAGGTTACCATAGCATGGATAACTGAGGCAAGATGCTCCTTGCTCAGATAGGGTCGTAGTTGGGCTACCAGCCGGAGCTGGTAGAATGCATTCCGTGCCACCGAGGCTACCTGAGCCTCAAGTGACAGGAGCGGATCTAATAAGACCCCCAAACTACGTACCTGTTCCTTTAGGGGGAGTGTAACCCCATCTAGGACAGGTCGAACGTCAACCATCTGGGCAGAGGGTCCTCCCACCAACAGCATCTCAGTCTTGTTAGGATTGAGTTTCAGTTTATTAGCTCTCATCCAGCCCATTATCGCGGCCAGGCAGCGGTCTAGTACATCAACAGCCTCACCTGACGAAGATGAAAAGGAGTAGTAGAGCTGCGTATCATCAGCATATTGCTGGAAACGCACTCCAAAACTCCTGATGACCTCACCCAGCGGCTTCATATAGATATTAAAAAGCATGGGGGACAGAACTGAACCCTGCGGGACCCCATATTGGAGTACCCAGGGACTCGAGTAATGTTCCCCCAGCATCACCTTCTGGAGACGATTCCCGAGATAGGAGCAGAGCCACCGCCAAGCAGTGCCTCCCACTCCTAAATCCGTAAGTCGCTCCAGAAGGATACCATGGTCGATGGTATCAAACGCCGCTGAGAGATCAAGGAGAACCAACAGAGTTACACTCCCTCTGTCTTTCTCCCGACAGAGGTCATCATACAGGGCGACCAAGGCCGTTTCTGTACCAAACCCCGGCCGAAAGCCCGATTGAAATGGGTCTAGATAATCAGTTTCATCCAAGAGAGCCTGGAGTTGGCGAGCGACCACACGCTCTAGAACCTTGCCCAGGAATGGAACATTTGCTACTGGCCTATAGTTGTCCAAATTATCAGGGTCCAAGGAGGATTTTTTTAGGAGCGGTCTCACCACCGCCTGTTTCAGGCAGGGTGGGACCACTCCCTCTCGTAAAGAGGCATTAATCACCTCCTTGGCCCAGCCGGCTGTTCCATTCCTGCTAGCTTTTATTAGCCATGAGGGGCAAGGATCCAGAGCAGAAGTGGTCGCCCGCACCTGTCCAAGCACCTTGTCCACATCCTCGAGCTGTACCAACTGAAACTCATCCAATAAAACAGGACAAGACTGTGCTCTGGACACCTCATTAGGATCAACTGCTACAATAATGGAGTCAAGGTCCCGGCGGATGTTCATGATCTTATCACGAAAGTGTCGCGCAAACTCATTACAGCGGGCAATTGATGGTGTTATTGCGTCCTGGGGACCAGAGTGTAAAAGTCCCCGGACAACTTTATAAAGTTCCGCTGGGCGGTTAAGGGATGACTGAATAGAGACAGCAAAGTATTACTTCTTTGCTGCTCTCACTGCCTTCACATAGAGTTTGGTAGAGAGCTTCACAAGTGCATGATTACAGCCGTCGGGAGTTCGCCTCCATTTGCACTCAAGCCGTCTCCTTTCTTGCTTCATCACTCTTAGCTCCGGAGTAAACCAGGGAGCCAACTGAGCTCTGCAACGGAGAGGGCGCACCGGGGCGATCGTGTCAACTGCCCGGGCCATTTCCGTATTCCACAGCATGGCCAGGGTTTTGACAGGACCGTCAATTCTATCAGCCGGAAAATTCCCTAGAGCCATCAGAAAACCCTCAGGATTCATTAGTCTCTGGGGACGGACCATCTTAATTGGTCCTCCACCCTTGCAGAGGGGAGAAAACAGTGTGAGTCTAAACCTTAATAGGCGGTGATCTGACCATGACAAAGGAATAGATGAAAAATCCCTCACTCTCAGATCACCATCCCCTAATCCAGTGGCAAAAATCAAGTCCAGAGTGTGCCCCAACACATGCGTAGGGCCAGTAACATATTGAGACAGCCCCATGGCTGTCATGGAGGTCATGAAGTCCTGAGCTGCTCCAGATAAAGCGGCCTCAGCATGAATGTTGAGATCCCCCAATACCAAAAGTTTGGCGGAACGCAACAATAGATCCGAGACCACCTCTGTCAGCTCAGTTAGGGAGGCTGTTGGGCAGCAGGGTGGACGGTACACCAACAGAATTCCCAGTCTGTCTCGCTGACCCAACGTTATGTGCAGACACTCTAGACCATTAGCCATCTGGATAGGGTGCCTAACAAGAGGGATGGAACTTCTATAGACCACAGCGATTCCCCCTCCCCGACCCTCGGATCTACCCAGATGCTGAACCGAATACCCAGGTGGGCACAACTGGGAGAGATTAATACCTCCCAGATCGCTCACCCAGGTCTCGGTAATACATGCCAGATCGGCCACCTCATCCACAATTAGGTCATGGATGAGGGAGGTTTTATTATTTACCGATCTGGCATTAAAAAGCAGCAACTGGAGATCCGAGGGTTGGCTGATAGAACTACCAGCAATCCTGTGGGTGTGAGGAGGACCGGAACACGTCACAGCCACCAGTTGTCTGGGGCGAGTTCCCCTTAACTGGCATGTCCTACTCACAGCGCCATACCTCCCATTACCCGTCACTACACTAATAGGGGTCCCCTTTGGTCCTCCCTCCCACAACACTGTCCTCTCGCCCAGGCACATAATAAAAATAAAATAAATAATAAAACTCATGGCATATACACACAATCACACACTCACTCATACAACCCACTCATACATTCAGACAACACAGCAGCATCCGAGGAGCTTCAGCAGCCGATAATCCGTAGTAGCTGATCTAATGGGGCCCAAGAACAATGGACAGCAATGACCCCCAACCTGGTGATAATGACAGCAGCAACGGTGGCATACACCTCAGAAGAGGCAGCAGCAGCACTTCAGTCTCGCATTCCAGGACAGCCCAACGGCAGCAACAGAAACGTCCACGCCCCGATCAGGATCAGGCCTGGGGCCTGGTCCTGCCAGGCAGAAGTCCCTCTGGGAAGGGTGGTGGAGGTGGTGGTCCCACGGCAGCAGCAGCAGCAGCAGCAGCAAGAGCAGCAGCAAGAGCAGCAGCAAGAGCAGCAGCAAGAGCAGCAGCAAGAGCAGCAGCCTCTCCTTCCCTTGGGCGATGGTCTCTTCCTCCTGCAGGCCCTGGGTCTCCCAGGCCACCTCAGCCAGCCGGCTTATGTATCCCTCCAAAGAGGGACAGGTGGTAAGAATCAGTCCTGGCTGGCTGGGTACCTGGGGCCTGGTCCTGCCAGGCAGAAGTCCCTCTGGGAAGGGTGGTGGAGGTGGTGGTCCCACGGCGGCAGCAGCAGCAGCAGCAGCAGCAGCAGCAGCAGCAGCACAGCAGCAGCCTCTCCTTCCCTTGGGCGATGGTCTCTTCCTCCTGGAATGGAGGAATACACATTTATCTACCCTATATGAGGGTAACTGAAGTCACAATTGCTACAGTATTTCCTCCTTTGGAAGCCTCCCTGATTTCATTCTCTATCTCAAGATCACCCCAGGCATTTTGGTCAAGAGGTCTGTAGTACATCCCCAGTATTAAATTATTGCCACTCACATAGTCTAGCTTCTTGGAATTTGACACACAGAGCAACACCACCTCCAATATGCCCTTCACTGACCTCCTTATATAGTTTGTATCCAGAGATAACTGTGCCCCACTGCTTCTTTCCATTCAACCAGATTTCTGTTATGTCCACCTTTAAATGTTCTCCTTTAAAAGGAAGGACTCCAGCTTGCCCATCTTGGCTTGGAGGCTTCTAGTATTAGCATATGCATATGGGCTCCCTTTGAGAGGAAGAGCATGATATACATTTAATAAATCAATCAATGGACACTTGGACATGGTTTTTCTCTCCAAGTGTTTCTGGCATGTGGGTTGTACCTCTTAGAATTCTTATCATCTGCCCCTGCACTTTCACTTTGAATTGTTATCAGTCACCCCCACCCATTTAGACAGAAATATTTTATCCCACATCAGATGCCTCTCAGTCCCTGACAATTTTCCTCCCAGTGATCAGTTTAAAAGAAATAGGCAATTTCACATAGAAATTATACCTGAATCTTAAACTGAAAATTAAAACAAGGATGAAGTCTTAAGCATTCTTAAAAATTAATTCTGTCAAAATCAACAAGACTTGTTTCAGAGAAAACAGGTTTAGGATGGCAGCATTAATTGAAATAATACCTTTATTCCTCTGGCATACTCAACCACCAGTTGCAAGAACACCTGCTTCAAGAGAGTGATCTTACCTTAGGCAAATGCCTGGATGTAGCTTGGGTTGCAGAGGCCTCCAAAACCAGGCTGAAAACTATAGGAGTGCAAAGACTACGCCCTGCTGTACACACAGTCAGAAAAAAGCTAACCAAATCAAAGCAGAAACAGCAAACCAGAGTTCTGTACCCACTGTGAGCTGCATCTACTGTGGCAGGCAGCCCAAACAGAGAAGAAAATGCCTGCATTTGGCTAGCAATGAGCACACTGTGGCAAACTGAATAACTTCCAGAATGTGTGCAGAAAAAAAGGCAAGAGGAATGCTCTACGACATTTGCAGGAAGTTACAGACTCCATAGTCTGTGCTGATGACATGGAAGTCAAGACAATGACATGGAAGTCAAGAGTCCAAAGCCATATCAAGTCCAGACATTGGGCCCATCACCAGCAACAGGATTATTTGCAATAATGTTATTGGATCGACAACCTGTGAGATTTCAACTGAATAGTGGAGAATCATGCAGTGTGTTTCCCTAGGATGAATTAGACTCAAGCACGAGCATCAGGCCGAGCAGCCACTCCCTGATAATATACAATAAGAGCATCATGCAGACAGAGGGAAGTACAATTTGACACTAACAAACCTCCCAAACAATAAAATGTATCGACTTACATTTGTAATTGTGCAGGAAAGGAATCAACCTGCCTTTTTAGGTAATGCAGTCATACAAGCAATGGACTTGATCAGAGTGGAGCACCAGAACTTTGTCTCTACAGTATGGAATTCTCCCAAACCCTGGACTATGGGAACTGTCCTGGAGAAATATGGAGATGTTTTCAAGGGAGATGGCTGTTTTGATTGAGAGCTACCCCTAGAAATCAACCCACTAGTAGACCCAGTTTGCTTGCCATGGAGGAAACTTCCAGTGGCACTGAATTAGCCTGTTCATAAAGAACTAGAAAGCTTGCAGAGAAGGGGATCATCATTGCAAAAGAATCCAAAACTCCTTGGATAAGTAGCATGCTTGTAGTAAAGGGGCCATCAGGCAAATTAAGGATCTGCATAGATCTAAAGCCATTAAACCAGGCACTCAAAAGATGGCATTATCCTACCTACACTTGATATATCTTGCCTGATTTCTCCAGAGCCCAAATATTAACTGACTGAAGTATCAACAATGGCTTTTGGCATGTAAAGCTGAATGAAGAGTCAAGCAAGTTGCTATATCTTTTGGTCCACCTTCCCATGGGCATCTCCCCAGCTCCCAAAGTGTTTCAGAGGAAACTAAATCAGGTACTCGAAGGTTTGCCTGGTGTGAAGATAACTGTGGATAACATGTTTATAGGAGAAGGGATGAATGGTGCAAAAGCAAAAAAAGATCATGATTACAAGCTGCAGTTATTTTTTCAGTGTTGCAGGGAGAGAAACATCAAACTAAACTCAGAGAAAATGAACTTCAAACAGTGACAGGTGACATACATAGGCATGTGCTATCAGCAAAAGGACTAAGGCAAGATCCCCGCAAGGAAAAGCAATTCTGAACATGCCACCACCAGTGGATGGGTCTGAAGTACAGCACTTCATGGGAATGATAAACTTCCTGGCTAAATTTGACCTACATCTGGCAACTGAAGCAGAGCCCCTGTGCCAGCTAACAAGACAAACTGTAGAATGGGACTGGGCAGGACTATAGCAACAGGCATTTGAGAGATTAAAGCAATTAATTATGAATGCTCCTGTCCTCAGATACTACAAACCAGGAGAGTAGCTGATTCTACAATGTGATGCATCTGAAAAGGGACTGGGTACAGTTGTTTTACAGGAAATATGCAAACAAAAGCCAAGTGCCCATAGGAGCTGAAGGATATTTTCCATTTAAAGAAGAATTTATTGTCTAAATAGTCTCATATATCATGAGCAGACCCTTGTCTTCCAGCCTCTGCTCATGAGTCATGGAAAAGATTCATGCCTCATATATGGAAGTTGACAGCTACCTGTGAGAGCCTAGAGAGTGGGTGTACACAGCTGAAGGAATATATGGGAAAGCATGAGGCCTGCCGCTCTTGTGACAACCATCAACAGAAAGAAACCTTCTCAGAGAAAAAATGACAGATACATTTCTCAAGGAATGGAAGCCTCTTTTGGACTTTTTGTTGAAAGAAAAAAATGAAATGATGATAATGGGATTTGACGATTAATTAAGATAGACTATGGAAAAAAGTGAATTCCGTATGTTTTAGGGGACAGGTTTGATATATATTATATACTTATAGCTGATCTGTAACAAATCGGAAGTCAAGTTCTTCTTTTTATTTTTGTTGTATTGTTTTTGTTGTTTGATTTTGTTTGCGTTTGTTTTACGAAAATTTGAATAATAAAAAATTATTAAAAAAAAAAGAAAGAAACCTTATTGCTACATGAGCTTCCCACATGACCATGGAAGAAGATTGGTATAGACTTTTTATATTTAAAGGAAAGCAGTACCTCATTACAGTAGAATATTTCACCTTCTGGGAAAGTGATAGTCTACAAGAGCCAGAGAGGTGATTTGGAAGCTAAAGGCACACTTTTCCAGATATGGGATACCTGACACAGTCATTAGTGATAATGGACCCCAGTTCACATGTGAAGAACTCAGAGTATTCTTACAGCATGGGGAAGCTGACCAGCTTACCTCCTCCCCAGCATATCCAAAGAGCAATGGAAAAGTACAGCCTGCTGTTCAAACAGCAAAGAAATTGCTACATAAAGCTGTCACCTCAGAGTCTGAGCCCTACTTGTCTCTCCTGGTCCATTAATACTCCATCACAGGGATGCCAGACAAGTCCAGCACAGGCTCTAAAGGGGTGCAGAACCAAAACTCTGCTGCCAATGTTCATAGATCTGCTAGTACATGAACTAATTGCAGAGAGGAGATGGCTTTCAATCAAAGAAGACAAGTGGAGTACTACAACTGTTCAGCCAGAGACCTTCTGGAGCTAATGAAAGATGATACAGTGTGGAAACTGCCTGTGGAAAGACACAAAAAAACATGGTCACCTGGAGTTTTGAAAAAAACAGAACCTCCCAGATCATGTGAGGTGACTACTCCAGAAAGCAGTATACGGCATCACAATCACAGACATCTCCACTCTTACAAGCAGAAAGAAGAGTTACAGCAGAATATGTCACAGCAATTTCCACAATCTGGAACTCCCTCAGAGACCAAACCCCAAAGATCAGACAAGACCTAGGGGTCATATCTAGATAAAAGAAAAAAGGGGAAAGAACCAAAGATATCCAAATAAGGCCACCTTTTTAAAAAAGCCAGCATACTTCAAGGACTATGCAGCTGAGTCCATGGTAAACATGTGACTCTATCAAGGCCATAGAATCATAGAGTTGGAAGAGGCCTATGAAGCCATCGAGTCCAACCCCCTGCTCAATGCAGGAATCCAAACTAAAGCATACCCATCAGGTGGCTGTCCAGCTACCTCCTGAATGCCTCCAGTGTTGGAGAACCCACCAACTCCCTAGATAATTGGTTCTATTGTTGTACCGCACTAACAGTTAGGAAGTTTTTCCTGATGTTCAGTCGAAATCAGGCTTCCTTTAATTTGAGCCCATTATTCTGTGTTCTGCACTCTGGGACAATTGAGAAGAGATCCTGGCCCTCCTCTGTGTGGCAACCTCTCAAGTATTTGAAATGTTCAAAAAGCGTTTGACAAGGTACCTCACCAAAGACTTCTGAGGAAGCTTAGCAGTCATGGAATAAGAGGAGAGGTCCTCTTGTGGATAAGGAATTGGTTAAGAAGCAGAAAGCAGAGAGTAGGAATAAACGGACAGTTCTCCCAATGGAGGGCTGTAGAAAGTGGAGTCCCTCAAGGATCGGTATTGGGACCTGTACTTTTCAACTTGTTCATTAATGACCTAGAATTAGGAGTGAGCAGTGAAGTGGCCAAGTTTGCTGACGACACTAAATTGTTCAGGGTTGTTAAAACAAAAAGGGATTGTGAAGAGCTCCAAAAAGATCTCTCCAAACTGAGTGAATGGGCAGAAAAATGGCAAATGCAATTCAATATAAACAAGTGTAAAATTATGCATATTGGAGCAAAAAATCTTAATTTCACATATACGCTCATAGGGTCTGAACTGGCGGTGACCGACCAGGAGAGAGACCTCGGGGTTGTAGTGGACAGCACGATGAAAATGTCGACCCAGTGTGCGGCAGCTGTGAAAAAGGCAAATTCCATGCTAGCGATAATTAGGGAAGGTATTGAAAATAAAACAGCCGATATCATAATGCCGTTGTATAAATCTATGGTGCGGCCGCATTTGGAATACTGTGTACAGTTCTGGTCGCCTCATCTCAAAAAGGATATTATAGAGTTGGAAAAGGTTCAGAAGAGGGCAACCAGAATGATCAAGGGGATGGAGCGACTCCCTTACGAGGAAAGGTTGCAGCATTTGGGGCTTTTTAGTTTAGAGAAAAGGCGGGTCAGAGGAGACATGATAGAAGTGTATAAAATTATGCATGGCATTGAGAAAGTGGATAGAGAAAAGTTCTTCTCCCTCTCTCATAATACTAGAACTCGTGGACATTCAAAGAAGCTGAATGTTGGAAGATTCAGGACAGACAAAAGGAAGTACTTCTTTACTCAGCGCACAGTTAAACTATAGAATTTGCTCCCACAAGATGCAGTAATGGCCACCAGCTTGGACGACTTTAAAAGATTAGACAAATTCATGGAGGACAGGGCTATCAATGGCTACTAGCCGTGATGGCCACCCTAGTCGGAGGCAGCATGCTTCTGAAAACCAGTTGCCGGAAGCCTCAGGAGGGGAGAGTGTTCTTGCACTCGGGTCCTGCTTGTGGGCTTCCCCCAGGCACCTGGTTGGCCACTGTGAGAACAGGATGCTGGACTAGATGGGCCACTGGCCTGATCCAGCAGGCTCTTCTTATGTTCTTATGTTCTTATGTTAAACATGCCCAGTTCTTTCAGCCTCCTCGTAGGGCTTTGTTTCTAGTCCCCTGATCATCCTCGTTGCCCTCCTCTGATCCCGTTCCAGATCGTCTGCATCCTTCTTAAAGTGTGGTGTCCAGAAGTGGACACAGTACTCAAGATGAGATCTAACCAGTGCTGAACGGAAATCAATACTTCATGTGATTTGGAAACTATACTTCAGTTAATGCAGCCTAAAATAGCATTTGGCTTTTTTGCAGCCACATCACACTGTTGACTCATATTCAGCTTGTGATCAACAACAATCACAAGATCCTTCTCACTTATAGTATTTCTTGAGCCAAGTATCCTCCATCTTATAACTGTGCATTTGGTTTCTTTTTCCTAGGTGTAGAACTTTGCACTTATCCCTGTTAAATTTAATTCTGTTGTTTTCAGCCCAATGCTCCAGCCTATCAAGATCCCTTTGAATTTTGTTTCTGTCTTCCACGGTATTAGCTCTGCCCCCCAATTTTGTATCATCTGCAAATTTGATAAGCATCCCCTGCACCTTCTCATCCAAGTCATTAAAAACAATGTTAAAGAGCCCTGGGCCCAGGACCGAGCCCTGCGGTACCCCGCTCATTACTCCCCCCCCCCGTTTGAGAAGGAACCATTGAGAAGCACTCTTTGAGTACTATTCTGTAGGCAACTGTGTATCGTATCTTTGTTATTAATGGGATTATTTTTCAATCAGGTACAACCCAAGTAATGTTCAATAATTTATTTCCAAGTAACACTACTGGTTTGCAGTAGCAGAGAGCACATTATGTTCTGCTAAAAAACTACAAACTTCCAAGTGAGCTAAGATTTTCAATGTTGCCGTGCAAACACTCACTATTTCCTGGCATTTCAGCACAAGTCTTGGTGATAAAGAAATCACAGAAACAACTGTGTTTACTTAATAAAGCTAAGAAGAGGTTATTGAAGGCTGGGCCCTGATAAACAATTTTAAAGGCTGTAGCTGTTGCATATTGGAATCTTGGAATCCTGAAGTCATAGGTGTTAGGAAATACCTCGAAAATTATGTGTGATTTTATTTGAGAGAATTTTGCTATGTATTGTCCAGATTTAACTAGGAAAAAGAAACCATATTCACTTAACTGTCTTCATTAAATATCTGATGAAAAACTGAATTCATAAACCTCCAAATGACATAATTCAATAGACAATATTACAGTGGAATTATGACTAAACAATCATCTACAGCAGTTTTGAATGTTTTATCTTCAGTACTTCTAAAAGCATGAGCACTCTGCTGTGAAACAAATAGCATACAAGAACTGAATAACAAATGTTCAGTGGAGGTTTAGACAAAGGAATGGCTAAATCCATCAGAGAAATCACGGTTGAGCGAGGACTGCAAATGTCAACTTCAGAACATCAGCTCGTAGGATTTACCACAGAAACCTATATTATTATTATTATTATTATTATTATTATTATTAATAGATTTATATCCCACCCTTCCTCCCAGCAGGAGCCCAGGGCAGCAAACAAAAGCACCAAAAACCTTAAAACATCATAAAAACAAGCTTTAAAACACATTAAAACAAAACATCTTCAAAAATGTTACTTAAAAAAAGCGTTCAAAACATCTAAGATTAAAAACATTTCAAAAAAGAAGGCTTAAGAACATATTAAAAAGGAATTCCAACACAGACGCAGACTATATAGGTGTTAACTAAGGCAGGATAGAAAAACAAATTGTCTTACATCCAGGACACTGCTTGCAGCCCACACAAGTACAGATTTGCAGAGTGGGCCAAGGGGCCTGGCACCCTAATCCTTTTGTAACAGCCTCCTAAACTACTATTTTTCAAAGGCTGTAGGAAGGATAATAATTTAGCTAAAATTAGGAGCTCCTGTGGGTGAGGTTTATGGATCTTCATCTGTAATCTGAACTCTGGGCTCAGACACTTAGCCTCCAGCTTGCAGGTAGGGCAAAATGTTGGTGTAATTTTTGCTGCCCTTTACTACCACCAGTGTAGATAGGCAGAGACTACAGCTATTAGCCAGCTGAACAGGGAGCAGGTGACACAATGAGCCAATAGAACTCCTGGTTAGATGCAGCATGAGGTGCCTGTACACTGCTTGACTATCTATAGAACTGTTCAGTTGCCTCTGGCCCTGACTACTCAATATCATGTTACCATGACATTCACCTGGTTTCGTCATAGGGTGTCCAATCTATCCAACAGGGTGTGGCAGGTTTTACTTATGGTCACCTGTGCTAGAGCAGAAGGATACATGCTGGAGTCCCTAATTGCACATTTCTGTTTGATATAGGCTTCATACACACTGTACCTTTAAAACAAATTCATAGCACCTTTCCCCCCAAAGAATCCTGGGGAACTAGTTTGCTAAGGGTGCTAGGAATTGTGGTTCTCTGAGGGCTACAGTTCCCAAGATTCTTTGGGTGGGAGAAATGTGCATTAAAATTAAAGATACGGTATGCACACTGCCTTAGACTATTTATAAGCTTTCTGTCTTTCTAGGTCTTTCATACTGAGCTGTTCACTGCAGAATCTCATTTATCAAACAATATTGATCTGTCCTTTTGAGTGCGTGCTGCTTTTAAGATGCCCATCCCATGTGAGCTTCGTGTAAGTTCATCTTGAGGAAGATAAAAGGCCTTCTCAGATGATGAACCCCATGACATTTGGTTGGCCATCTCTCCATGCTATATTATGCAGTTTGGTTATTTCAGCAGATTTTTGCTTACCAGGGAGTTAGTGTTGTTACATAATGAATTTTGTATTTTCTGTTGAGTCTGTATTTTATATTTCTTTAATTTATATTGTTGCCTTATTGTACCAATAGCAGCTTAATAACTGTTTTAAGCAGCCCTGGGCAATACACATGCAGTAGAAAGGTGGGATATAAATTTTAGATTTTTTAAAAAAATATATGTTCAAACTGAGAGGGATTTTTTTTCTTTTAATAGAACTGCTGCTACATATTATAGGCCCAGAAGGGTTTATTTGCTCATTATGCCAAAAGCAAAGTATAGATTGTTCATTGCTGTGGCAGGCTAGTGACATCATAACAGGGCAAGGCTCCAAACATCTTTTCTCTGAATTTGGCCAGGTGGCTCCTTGCAACTTGGAGACACCTTTTCCCATAGTCACTTAATCTCATGTATAGTGTACAGATGCTTGAAGGCAATAATTTAAAATTATCGTCTGGCTCTGGATAATCCATGGACTTTTACAGTATCCCTGTTCTGTTACCAGCTTCACTTCCTCCCCTCCTCAGGGCAGGTGCTATCATTAGGCCAACTAGGCAGTCGCCATGGGCGCAGACCTCAGAGGGGCGCAGTACTGACCTTTGAGGGGCACAGTTTTATACAGATTCATATTTTTAACCCTTGGAAAAATGCAACTAAAATAAATTTAGCAGTTTCAAGTTTTGTGCTTTTCATTTTTTCTATAAGACATCTGTTTTTGAAAATTGAAGTTAGCAATTTGGGGGGGTGCAAGTAGTTAGCCTTGCCTAGGGCGCAAAATAGCCTGGCACCGGCACCGCCCCTCCTCCCAGGTTCTCTCCCCTAATCGAGAGATTTGTCTTATAATGCCTGATGTCCTTCTGTCTTCAAAGTGGAATTCTTTAATATAACCCATCACATTGATGCTCTTGTTTTTAACCACATTTTATAGAAACTACAGTGTACTTCAAGAACTGCTGTTAAATGTGATACCCTCATTTTTCAGCTGATTGCACCTAAAGAATGTTGCTGTTCACTGTAACCACACTCTACGCATGTTTCCATTTACATATATCCTGCTTCCTAACAGCAGAATCTGATGTTTTCTCCTCACCATCACAATAGAGTGCAATTCATTCTTTATCCTCTGGTAAATAACAGCTTATTAAACACTAAAGGGCAATTATTGGAAGAGTTACAAGTCTCAAGAGTTCAGACTTAGCTTTAAAGTAGGCATTTGCCTTCAAAATCCCATCCAGTAAATATTTATTTTAAATTAAACTTCACCAGATGCAGGCTTTTCTGTGGCCAGCCTTCCCCATAGGTTAGCCTTCCCCAACCTGAAGCCTTCTACATGCTTTGGACTACAGCTCCCATCACCCCCAGCCTGCATGTGCATGTGTTGTAGTCCAAAACATCTGGAGGTTTGGGAAGGAAGTTCGCCATAGTCCAAAAGAGCCACCTTTCACAGCATCTCCCAGTAGCTTATTTTCAGTCTATGGTTGCATTCTACATCCTGAATTTCCACAAAAGGAACAAATTAAGCTTGCATTGTTACATTTGAAAGTTAGTATGGTAGAGTGAAATCTCTGGACAAGAACTTGGGTTCATTCTGACTTCAAACTCTATGGGTAACCTTTGGGAAATCAATTTTTCGATGTCATATGCCGCATTTGTAACATGGGGAAAACAGTGATATTCCTTTATAGAAGTGTTGTGAGAAAAAGCATACTAAAGATCTTAATGCACAGACCTTTGTACATCTACTCAGAGGTAAGTCTTACTGAATCAAAAGGGACTTACTCCCAAGTGTGCATAGGATTGCAGTCACCACTTTGCCATTAAAAGGATTGTACAGTTTTTGATGGTTAATCATAACTATTTCCAACAGTTGGTATTATCTTGATTTTAATTTCTGATGCAGGGTTATATCCATGTGCTCTAGAGGGTTCCCCAACACTCTGAAGCAGATTTTGAGAGTGTGCAGAAGGCTACAGAGGAGAGGAGGGGAAAGTTCTGTTTATGCGCAGAGCATAATCTGTTTCCCTGGAGGCCAGATCTCTTCATAGTAACCAGAGAAACAACAGGGAATGTTTCCTGCTTTGAGGAGCTTTTTGTTTTGTTTTGTTTTGTGACCTTGCTAGAGAGAGCGCGCACAAGAAAGCAAGCAAACAGTGAGTCTCTTTCTACAATAAATATTTTTTCTTAATCATTTTGCATTTATTTTTGTGAATTGGGAGGAGAAATAGTAGATGGTTTGTGTGTGAGTTGCAACAAACTCTGTATTAACTATTTTCCCTGCATTCACTCATTAAAAGCTGCACCATCTGCTGGGTGGAGTGTAGGGTTGCTAGGTCTCTGGTTTTTGCCAGGAAACTCCAGTTTTTGGGGGGTCCTCTCCAGGTCTCTGGGTGAGTCCCTTAATCTCCAGACTCTTAGCTTTCACTGTTTACAAAAACAAGTTTCTAGGTGGTCTGGTTCATGAAAACATCAGCTGCCCCCCCCACTTCTGTTAGAAGCCTGCTGCTCTAATCCCCGTCTTTTCATGTTTTTAGCCAATAAGTGAAGTCAGGGTTGTGACTGACAAGAGATTTGCTGACCTCTAGGCAACAGCTAAGACCCATTGCAAATCTTGAAAAGTTTCCTTTTCCTATTTGTCTGCACATCAGAGGTTGAGTGAGTGTATATGTTATACTTTTCTAATTATAAGGAGTCAAACAAGTTTAAATTTTACTGGGCTGCTGAAAAGGGCAGTTTATTTGTCTAATTCATAGCCTGTTTTGAAAACCTTCCCAATATGAAATTTTAATCTGTAACTCACTTTTCTGGGAGTAAAGCTGCAGTGCTAATCCCAAATACATGGGAGTAAACCCTAATTCAGTAGGGCTTTCTTTTGAGTAGACATGGTTAGGATTGTGCTGTAAATCAGTAGGACTTTTGAATGAACATAGCAAAGGACTGTGTTTGTGTTGTAAATCTTTCTCTCCCCCTCCAATACCTTTTTTTAAAAAGCAACTAGGCAGGGCTTACTTAGAATTATTATTAGAATTAAAATTTATTACCCGTCCTTCACACAAAGGTCCATGCTTTTATTTGGTAGGAAACTAATACTGATTTTTTTAAAAAAAAATTCTACAACTTGACCAACTTGTTTTGATGATAAACTATTATATAGGGTGTATGTATTTTTACATTTCCAGTGTGTGTGTGTATGGAATCTTTCCAACAACCCTGTGAGGTAGGGTTGGAAACCAGGGCAGCTTACAATAAGAAATAAATCCATATAAAATCCAGTAACCATAAAACAAGTATAAAACAGTTGCAAAACAGCTTAAAGTGGCATGAATCTGTATTTTGGGTTGGTGAAGGTCCTTATCATTTGAGGTTGCAGTCCTGTGCACACTTCCCTGTTTAAATTCATTGAAAAACTGGGACTTACTTCTGAATAAACATGCATAGGATTGCACAATAAATATATTTACAGGTTGTGTACATAATAAACATATTTGACATGCATGCTTATATAAATATTTCTTCATACTATGTCTCAGTATGTATCTGATTCCACATTGTGGCTGTATATTATTATTTCCTCTACATTTTAAGTGTGCCCTTCTTCCTTGGGGTGGTCATGGCCCCCCTCCATTGTTTTCACACTGAGGGGCAGATTAGGCTGAGAGATGGTGAGTAGCCCATGGTCAACAAGTAAACTTCATAGCTGATTTCCATTTTAAAAAATAAGTAAGATTATTTATACACAGGCAAAGTTTATGAAGTAATGCAGATCCACATAATACATTTAAACCACATCCAAATTGCATTAAAGAGCATGACTTCCCCCAAAGAATCCTCAGAAGTGTAGTTATAAGGGGAATGAAGCCTCCGCCGCCATCTTTGTTGATGGCACAAGTGCGTGCTACGCGCACACATCTCTGCCATCAACTAAGATGGAGGCAGCAGATTCAGTACCTTAGGGAAGCTGCGGCCGCCATCTTCATTAAGGGCAATGCTAAAAAGCCAGCTGACAGGTAAGTGGGGGTTGTGAGGGGGCACGGATCACGGAAGGGGAGCGGAGGGCCCCTCAGGGGCCCCTCAAGGGCTCCTGTAGCTCCGGGGCCCTCGGAGCCAGTGCCCAACCTGGCCGCCCTTTAGAACCGGCCCTGGTGCCCTGCCTCAAATGAAACAATATTTTTTTTGTCTATTGGTTGGATCATTTTATTCTCTCAGTTTAGAGAAAAAAGTGTTTTGGATAATGAAAAGTTAATGAAATTGTTGTTTTGTGGGGTGGAAACCTGCATGCAACTGGAAGCAAGTGTTCCTCACTTTTTCATAGAATCATAGAATAGTAGAGTTGGAAGGGGGTTATAAGGCCATTGAGTCCAACCCCTGATTCAATCCAGGAATCTGACTTAGCATACCTGACAAGTGACCGTCCAACTGCCTCTTGAATGCTTCCAGTGTTGGAAATAATACTCCCTCAGTATTTTAAATGTTTTTGTGTGTTTGTTTAGTTTTTGGCAATGCATGTGTAGGTGCAATCAATACGTGAATCCAAAAACTTATTTCATGTGAAGTTTAGACTTATGGCTCCAATCCTTCCCTGCAGGGGTGGTGGACACATCCAGATGGTCTGCCTCTGGAGACTAATGAAATCCACTGGATTCCTGAATGCCCTGGGGGAGTTCCAAGTAGATGGAGCAGGTGATCCTGTTGAAGCCCTTGTCATGCTGTGGGCTCTTGACGTGGTTGCCCCTGAGCACCTTCTCTGGCATTGTGGAGCCCATTTTGCACCTTGGTACACCAGTGAGGTAAGGGCAATGAAACAGGCTGGACGACAGCTAGAGCGCAAGTGACGAAAGACGTGCTGTGAGGCTGATGGGGCACGAGTAATACATCATAACTGTGCGTACTGTGTGGCAATGAGGGCAGTGAAGAAGGCCCATTTCTCTGCCTCCATGGCATTCTCAAGTAGCCGCCCAGTGGAGCTTTTCTGTATTGTCAAGGGTATGTTGACATCAACTCCAGGAAATGGAGATTTAGACCCTCCGGAAGCCCACTGTGAATTGCTTGCAAGGCACTTTGAGAGTAAAGTTGCTCACCTCTGTAGCAGTCTTGATGCCCCATCCACATCTACTTTGGTCCCCAATGAGGTGTCCAGTGCAATATCTGCTGCAACTTCTTGGGAACAGTTTCAGTTGATGTGGCTTGATGACATAGACAAGGTGCTTGCGATGATGTGGCCAACAACCATGTCCTCTCAACCCTTGCCCTTCTTGGCTTATTAAAGCTTGCTGAGGGGGTTTGACCGGGTGGATCCAGGTGTGGTCAATACATCATTCTGGGAGGGAGTGGTTCTAGCTGCCCTGAAAGAGGCAGTGATCTGACCGCTCCTGAAAAGGCCCACCCTGGACCTATTGGTCTGTGACAAATACTGACCAGTTTCAAATTCCCACTTCATAGGGAAGGTGATTGAGAGGGTTGTGGCACAGCAATTGCAGGTACTCTTGGATGAAACAGATTATCTTGACGCATTCCAGTCTGGGTTCAGGCCTGGTTATGAGACTGAATCGGCCTTGGTTGCCCTGATGGATGAACTTTATTGGGAGAAGGACAGGGGGAGATCAACCCTTTTACTCTTATTTGATCTCTCAGTGGCTTTTCATACCATTGACCATGGTATCCTTCTGGGCCAACTTGGTGAGATGGGTGTTGGAGGCACTGTTTTAGAGTGGTTCCAATCCTATCTCCAAGGTCATTTTCAGAGAATAGCATTGGGTGATTGACTTTTGGCCCCCTGGTAGATGTGCTGTGGGGTGCTGCAGGGTACCATCCAGTCTCCCATGCTGTTTAACATCTATATGAAGCTCTTGGGAGTGGTCATCAAGAGATTTGGAGAGAGGTGTCACCAATACGCTGATGATACCCAGCTCAATTTGTCTGTAACATCTGAATCGGGAGAGGACGTGCAAGCCCTGGACCGCTGCCTGGACTCGGTGGTGGGCTGGATGAGGGCCAGTAAACTGAGTCTGAATCCTAGCAAGATGGAGGCACTGTGGGTTGGTGGTTCCCGAGTTCAGATAATTGGTCAGTTGCCTGCTTTGGATGGGGTTGTATTTCTTCTGAAAGAGCAGGTCCGTAGTCTGGGGGTACTCCTGGATCCATCTTTGTCGCTAGAGGCCCAGGTGACCTCAGTGGCTAGGAGTGCCTTTTACCAGCTTCGGCTGGAAGACAGCTGTGCTGTTTCTGGACTGGGATAGCCTGACCACTATTGTATTTATAATATTGAATTTTTATTGTTTTAAATTATACCAATTTAAAAATTTCAGTCAGTTTTGAAAAAAACCTTTTCCTTTGAATCGTGGGGTACAAACAAACTATACCAGTATACAAAACTTTAAAAACACATACATGCGTGCACACACACGCACACACACACATTATGTTTAATTCTTTTATCTCCATATAGGTCTTGGATGAAACAACATAGATATCTATTTGTCCACAAAAAAATTGCATTAACTTAAAATGACCAAATGCTGTGTTCTCCAGGTGATAAAGTATTTGCTCTTCTTGAAAGAACACCTCAAGATGCAGACTGGTAGCAGTCCTTGTAGGAGAATTCTTTCTCCATTGGGACCTTTTGCTGGGGGTCCTTAAAGAAATTTTTTGAAGACACAGGCTTGGAGCAAAAAGGTAGGCCTTTATTGGATGACAAGTGTACACTTGGTCAGTCTCCCTCTGAGTGAGTGGAGAACTGCACCATGGCACTGGTTGCCTGGGGTTTTTATACATTTAAGGACAAAGACTTTTAGCATCTACCAATCAGGATTTAACACATCAGAATGACAGACATTACAGTATTACACAGGCATTTGGACAGGTATTGAATAGGTACTATACTTCTCTGCATCGTGTTCTAGTGAATTTGGCAATGTTCAGTACCTCACATGAAAATACATTTTCACCATGAGCTTAGCACTCCAGCTAATGAGCAAAGCAATTTAGTTATGCATTTTATTACTGCAATTCTTTCTTTCTACATCTTAGGGATGCTGAGATGTTCAGCACAATGTTATTTTGTTTAGAGTACAAGTCGTTCCAAACAAACCAGCACGGTCAGGGGAGGCAGCTCCAAAGAGAAAAGGGTCTGGCTTCCTACTAAACTATTAAAATGTTATGAAACTTTATAGCTTTATAGAAGAATACATTTTGCTTATTGTTTATGTATATTGAATTCCTCATTAGCTATACATGTATGTATATATAAAATTCCCCATTATCCTTGTCCTTTCCAGAATGTGATATGAAATAGACGAGGGGAATCATAGCTTTTCCTTACAAACCAAATGCTGAGCATGTTTAATTTATTTTTATCAGACTTTTTTTTAAAATGGTAGATTTAGTAGAAGCCAGATAGTGCCCTAACAGGAACCTTGCCTTGAGACTCCAGGCACAAACATCCCGACACCTGTTCCATTCCAGCAACTGGAGATTCCAGGACAGAGACTCCCCAGATAGATCAGGGAGAGGAGCCAGAGGTGAATGAGGTTTTTGAGGGCATTGAGGGAGGGGGTGAAATCGACAGCCCACCAGTTCCCACGGACAGTCCTCCCATCAACACAGAGCTCGCTCCACCTACAAGTGCCCCAACAAAGCTGTTGGAGGGACGACCTCATGCGCGTGCCATATCCAACACCCCCAGGGCTCCCCGCCTGGCACTTCAAATGCTTCCCTGCCAGCAGGTTCCCTGCCCCCTGAAGTCGAGCCGGCACCTAGTGAGCCTACACTGTCAGATGAGCAGGCGGAGGCTTGCCCCCCTTCGCCCCGCATGAGACGCTGCAAGAAGCAGGTCGGTCAGAAGGTGGAACTTCGAAGGAGTCAGAGATTATGGGCAAAGACCTTTCCTATTTAAGGCGGCGCCCCCCTGATTGGGGTGCTGAGTCAACTTACTCCACGCGCTGCAGAGAATGCTTAGTTAGCACCAGTAGTGAGTCATCATAGAGAGGTCTATGAAGTGCACTGCTTTCGATGTAACTCTAATAAAACAAGAATTAATTCCAGTCTCATCTCTCGGACTCTGGGCAGGACAGCTACTAGATCTAATGGAGGGGGGAGTGCTGTAGTCCCATTATGTATGATTATTTAGGGCACTGTTCTTCAACCTTGGGTCCCCAGATGTTGTTGGACTACAACTCCCATCATCCTTGGCCCTTGGCCAAGCTGGCTGAGAGATGATGGGAGTTGTAGTCTAACATCATCCCATGACCAAAGGTTGAAGAACACTGATGCAGGGTGTGATTGGGGTGTGTCCCCATTTGTTGTGAGTTCATTGGTTCCTTCTGTGAGTGGATGGCATATTGGCATCAGTGATACAACCTGATTGTTCTTCCCCACGAACAAAAATTTTAGCACCGTTGATCTCAATGAATAATAATGATAATAAGTCCCAGACTTTGATTTTCTTATTATCTGCTATTCAGCCACATATGATAATTTCTATTGCAAATTTTGCTCTAGCGGCAAAGAAACTGAGAGCTTCTTATTCTGGGAATAGTTGTTAAAATCAATTTATTTGAAATTTTAAATTAAATTAATTTAGGATGATTATTTTATATTGTATGAATGTATATAGTTCTCTTGTTGTAACAGCCTATAGCTATAAACAATTTATCAATAATATATATATATATACAACCTGATTGGTGGGCACTGGTGGAGTTTCCCATATTCTCCGAGATATCTGCCAGTTCTACACCATCTGTGTATTTTCTAGTGATGTGTTTTACCTCTCCTGTTCCAGGCTGTGCAAGCACTGCGTAAGATGATGTGGCACTGGCATATAAGTGGCTTATCTCTGATCCCAGCATAATGTGAATTGCTCTGCCCCCAAATGGCATGGCACTAGAATAAAAGAATGCTTCCCTGGCTCCAGAGCTGCTTATGTTTTGACAAGTAGCAATGACATTTTTCTCCCAATGGACTAGTTCTAGCATCAATTTGGTTGTTTTTTTAAAAAAAAATCGGTGTTTGCTGCTGCTTTTAATCTTATTGTACATGTGTTCTTTTGCTTAATTTTATGGATATTTATTATGTTTTACTGTCTTAATTGTATGTTGTGTTCTTAGCCACTTTAGGTACATTATGTAGAAAGGGAGGATCAAAATCTCAAAAATAAATAAATGAATAATAAATGTATGACTAGCACACTGTGAGAGGTCAGGGACGATGAAATGGGAAAATAGGCAACCCTCTCAGAGGGGTTGTGGGCAGAAGGCCGTGACTGCAATGTGTAGCACAAGACAAGAAGAGCAAGAGTTGAATAGAGATAAAAAGTAGCAGGACTACTGCTTAGAACAGAGGTAGGGAATCTTAGGACCTGAGGATAAATGTGGCCCTCCAGTCCTCTCTTTCTGGCCCTCAGGAGGCTCCTCAGGAGGCTCCTCAGGCCACACCCCCTCACCAGCCCTGCTGCATGCTTTCCTCTATGGGTTTTGCCTGGCTAGAATGTGCTCTTGAACAGTGATAATGGGGAGTATGTGACTGTGGGTGTAGAAACCATTGCCTTTTGCATGACTAGAATATGTAGACTAATGTACAAAGAAGTAAGTGTCACATCTTCATTCCAACCTCCACTCAGATGCAGCCCCTCAAATGTTCCCCACAAGGGACAGTGACCCTCGGGATGAAAAATGTTGACCATCACTGGTTTAGACATACAATAAACAATGACAACTTGAGGAAGAAAATATATATTATCTAGCTTGAGTTTTCTATTTCATAGTTTTATTCAGAAACAATTCACGGTGCAAGGGCTCACCAATCATTAGGTGTGTTTGCACACACAATCACAGGAACTGTATCAGCAAGGGCCTAAGAAGGAAGCAGAGGCCAAGGACAAGGAAAGTGGGGTTAGAATCAGAGGAAGAGACTTAGACCTAGCGTAACCAAAATACATGATTGTTTCTCTAAAACAGGGGTGGCAGACAAGTAGCCCTCCAGATGCTGTTGGACTCTAACTCCCATCAGATGCAGCCAGCAAGGCTGATGGTCAGGGATGATGGGAGTTTGAGTCCAAGAGCATCTGGAGGGCCATGGCATAGCCACCCCTGCTCTAAAACCAACCCATGTTGAATGAGATACTGTTAAACAGCCCTTCAACTGTTTTCCAATGTATGCTAATGCACTATTGGCATCAATAAGGATTCTGCTACTGCATGGAAATAGGATCTCTGTGTTCTACAGTACAAATTTATTTAAAGACATGGCAACATAAGAACAAATAAAAAAAGCAATCCCTATTTGATTGTCAAACTTCCTAAGATGGATTTTCAAGCAAAATAGAAGTAAACCTTAAGTGCTTCAACATGAAATGCCCTTTTAAAATAATAACAAAACTGTTTCTGGTTTAGTCCTTATTGTAGCATCGCTCATCCCATTTAAAATATTCAATAGAAATGTCATTATATCTCAACAGGGAAATAAAATGCCCAACATATGGAAGTTAGTGATATATGATGAGAAACATCTTGCAGCCTGATTTTTCAAAAGAATAATAACTCCTAGTATATTGTGCCATCTTTGAATGGATCCAGTTTTTAAAACAGTCTGCTTTGATTGTACATTTTAGTTTATTTTAAGTGGCAACCTACATGCAAATCTACATGGAAACATTTTGATTCTATGTCCACTTAAATTATGAAGGTCATATTGTATCTGTCATATTCTCTCTTTGAAGCATTATTTGTAGACAATTAGAATGCATTGCAATTTTCTGAGCTTTAGTATTCGTCTTATCCACTAATGTCAGAAAATCTTCTAAGACAAATGTTCTTTTTCATTGGGTGGAAATAGCTATTTTTCACATACTAAATTCAGAACAGTGGTACTTTCTCTTTCCTCTCCCAGGTTTTTAAGCAAGCTAACTCCCCTGGAGGGGGGGGCATGGTTTTGATTAAATAATGGAGCACTACTAAGTGCTCATTTATTTATTACTTTCACTTGAGTGACACACTTAGTCCAACAGAACAATGCCAGTGAAAGTATTACTTGAAATCCCCCTGAAACCTAGAGGGTTTTTTGGCTGCTTCCCTTTACATCAGATGTGAGGAATCTTTAGCCCTCCAGATGTTGCTGAACTACAGCTCCCATCATCCTTGGCTATTGGCCATGCTTACTGGGGCTGATGGGAGTGGCAGTTCAGGAACATTTGGAGAGCCAAAAGTTCCCCACTCCTGATTGACGTGCTGTGAGGGCTTGGCCATGCTCAGCAGTCTGCGTGAGCGAGTAGTTAGAAATGACTGCCTATCTAATGAAATACTAATGATGGCTTGAGTATATGTAGATGGTAGTCTATATGTTGCATAAAGCCTTTTGTGTGCATACATGGCTCCCTCAACTCATACTCACCAAACATCACATTATCAGAATTTAGCTAGTTAGATAGTAAATGCTTAAAGACAAAGCTACCAACATATATTACACAAAGAAAGACACACATGCACACACATATAGGGTTCCTATTGGTAGAGACCATTTTGTGTCAGTAGTGGTACATGTGGGTTTTGTCCTCAATCCAACATTTTTCTTCAAGTGCAATATTATATTTTCCCCCCCTCCACACCGAAGAGTCCAAAGTCACTCAGTAAGCTTCCTTGCTGAATGAAAATGTGAATCTTGGGATTCCCTGTTCTAGCGCAACACCTCTTAATTATTTTAAGATAAGAAAGAGGCAAACTCCAACTCCCCTCCCCCATAAGGGATTATGGAGGAAAGTGAATCCCTTTTACTTTCCCCACAAGAAGGCCCTGGTCCTATTTGTCTGTAACTTGGCAGGCTTAATCCACTAGGAGGGACTCCTGTGCCTGTAAATTTAATCCACTTTGGTCAAAAGGAATAGCCATTTTTTGATTCCCCATTATAGTAAATGAGGAAACACAAAACTTCATTCTATACAGAGTGACTCAGAACACAAAACGCAGACTGAAGAGGAGAAAGTACAGAGCAACTCGGAAACAGCTGAACTTTTTAAAAAGCCCAGATAAAAGGTGAATCTTGGGACCCATGCACATTCCCAATGCATAGAACTGTAGCTTTAATGAATGATAATATCTACTTGTTCATGTATTGCTCCTCAAAATGGTCGCTATTATGCAGACAGAATGGATAACCTGACACAATCAGAATTTATTATTCAAAAACAGCTAGGAGGAAACTAGGATTGTGTATTTTTCCCATTAGCATTATTCACTTTGACTGACATTGGCCAAAAAGAGACGCTATCAACAAAGGACAAATAGACCTACAATGGTAGGCTAGAGAAATGAAAAATACCAAATCCTATCCAGAATGTGCAGACAGTGCTGCAGATACCAGATGTTGATCAGCCTGCAGGGAAATGCTGTCAGAAGCCAAAAGCAACAAGAAAGCCCCAGCAAAGTCAAATAAAAGATGGTTTTTGAGGCTTTTATTTCTTGTTATTATTGCCACTTGTTCCTTTTTCTCCTACAGGTCTTGGCAAACTTTTCACGAAAAATATTTGTACAGCAAGACATGCTGTCTTGCTGGCCAAGACTGCCATCCTAACCCAAAGAGAGGATAATACAAGGACTCTGCTATTTGCAAATGGGACATTTAAATTTTTGGTGTGCGTGCGTGTGTGTGTGCACACATACACACACACTTCTTAAGTGTGTGGCTGGCAGAGGATGCAGGGATTGATCCCAGGACATCCCTCCACCTATTTGAACAAGGGCGATCTCATGACAGGCATGAGAGACAGAGAGAGACTGAGAGAGAAATTTTACAAAAGCTGAAGGCTATATGATAGACTACAACAGGGAAAGTGAACCTGTGGTCCTCCAGATTTTGTTGGACTACATTGGCCATGGTGGTTAGGGCTGATGGGAGTTAGAGAGCCACAAGTTTCCTATCCCTGGAGTAGAGGCATCATTTTGCATTGCGTACACGCACATTTGACCTACTGTTATCTCTTCTTGAGCTGGTTTTATAGGGGTTTGAAGCACTAAAAATGTGTGCAAAATGTATGAACAGAGATGATAGTAGCATGTATTGTGCACAGCACCCCATGGACTATAACTAGCACACCACTTTTTTTCTTTCTGAAAGGTTCTCCTCCAACCTGGGTTTATCTGTCTCCAGACCCAAAGCAGAGTCAGTTGCCTAGCATTCACACAAAGCTTAGATGGACATGGAATTGTAATTTGTACAAATTATTGTGTGTACAGTTCAATGAGGTGGTAGTTATCACAGGTATGATCTTATGTATGTGGTAAGAATTTTTATCCTGGCAAGGAAGGATGGGAAGACAGTTGTGAATCAACACAAGTAGCTTTCTGAAAAGAAAGGTCTTGTAAAATATGAAGAAACGCAAGATGTAGGGTAGGGATGGAAAGATCTATTGATTTTGGTTCCCTTAGGTTCTCATTTTTCTAATCTTAAATTCAATTCTCCACATTCCTGCAGCAATTTGCAATTTTCTTTTTAAAACATCCTCCTGAAAATTCTCCAGGATTTTAGTGCAAATCTCTCCTAATGAACACATTTTTTGTAAGTACTTTTGACTAAATATACACATTTTAGAAGCAACTTCTCATATAATGCATTTTTGTATGTTATTTTCACTCATATATTTTTATGCACACTTTCCCCTAACATATGCATTTTTGTAAACATTGTTTTGTTGGTGAACTGCATTGCAAAATTCGAATAAGTGCATATTTCAAAGGATGGCTGTGTTTCGGTTCTCATAGTTTCAGAAAGTGTGGATTTGATAGATTCAGCTTAAAATGAGAACTGAATTGAATTTCTCACCCATCCTAGAGCAGGGTAGTGATGCTGTCAGCAAGGAAAGACTGTTTCCACCATGACCTGAGCAAGATGCAATTGCTCAACCCCATTCCTGTGCCCCAGAGGACCCGCTGCCTCGCAACTGCCAGCAAGGGAAGACCACACCCGTCACCAGCTGAGTGCGATCCCACTGCTTCTCAGCCCTACTCCTTTGTTTCAGAGGATCTGGGTAGGAACTGCTGCCTTGTAAGATACCAGAAAAAGGCAAAGGCACTAAATGCTGCCTAAATAATTCTGGCTCCATAGGGACACCATGCAATTTCTGATCCAATACTTGTTTAGTGGGATTTTTATAATGAGGATCTTTTAGAAGTCACTGGGAGACCCTCTTGGTACTACATAGTGGGCTATAAGCATTATGGACAAAATAAAGTGGAAAGAAGCACAGGCTGAGAACTAAGAACCATAAAGTTATCTATTTGTTAGTAAGCATTCAGGGCAAATACCTTGAGGTAGCAAGTTCTTATCTGATGCATGCTACAAGGTTTCCATTATTCTCTTAACACATCCATCCTACATCAGGGAGCAGAAGTGCTCACACAAAATTTTAATGACAACCTAAGCAATGTTAAATAAGACATTTGGAGTGGGAGTTCTGATTGGTTATTCATTAAAAATGCTCCAAAGAGAGTTTGAGTAGTTTCTAGCAACAATGTAGACAGGCAGTGGGACTGTCAGGGCAAATTTGATCACCTAATGAGATCTCCTGGCATTGCGTCTAAGTTTCTCCACCATCACTCCTTGCCCAATGCAGCTGCAAGAAGAAAAAAGAAGGCTGTTTATGCCAAGTGGAGTGTAAGGTAACTAACTATTGACACATGGGGCTATTGTCAGGCAGCAGCCCCACCCATCTACAGTTCTGCCTCCTGTTAGCTTGCCATAAACAGCAAGGAGGATTGTAAAGAAGACAGGAAAAAATATAGCCAGGAGATGGAAGGATAGGTTTGCCAGCAGGCCACAGTGGTCTTGAACGACAATTTTCTATGCCTGAAATACTGGTGTTCTAGAGAAATCAGTTGCTAACTGAATTGTAGATAAAGTGATGACTTCTCATCTATTGTGGTGGCCTATCCATTTGAAAACAATTTGTTCTTATTGCATTCTTTCTCTTTTGTATCAAACCTTCTGGCTTTCATTGTTTTAAAAACCAACTTTTTGGGCCATTTCTTTCTTTCTGAGATATGTCCTAACAAAGTGGTGTACCTTTTCCTGCCTAGCTTTGCAGACTGATTGTGACTGAAATCAAAACACTGTGTGTTAAATAATAAATTAGCACCAAAAATTATTTGGGAGAAAGGGATAATTTGTAATTTGATAGATTGATCATGTCCAGACTTTAGCATACAGAATAGTATTTTGACATAACCCCAAAAATGTTGGTTCAGCTGCAGCAATGGTCAGAACTACAGAAATCCTTCAAACTTCAAAACCAAACGTTGCTTATTAAAGTTTAAGATGTGTTTTAGTAGCAATGTAATCTATCCTATCTGCTGGGCAGCTTTCTATAATATCCTGTCCACCTTCAGTTCCAAATATATGATGTCTAGAAATGATAATTCTCCTTATTGTATCCCTAGTTGCAACATCTACACATCTGTGTAAGCAATGGGAATAAATGCACACAAGACAGTGTCTGCAACAGAACATCTGTAACAGCAGATAAAACACCACAAATGCAGGGAGAAAGTTCTATATTAGGCTGAGTGACTGAGGATAGCTCGCTACGTGTTCTAGTTGTTACAGTGGTTACAGTGTTGCAGATAGCACTATCAAGAAGCAGCTTCAATTCTGTTTTAAAACAGCATACTGTGATATACAGTATAGTAGGCAACTAGTAACTCCTTAAGAAAGCAAGGCTCAGGGGCGGGATGCAGCTGGTTTGAAAATGAATGGAAAGCAAAACACATGAGCTCCATTAATTTAAAACAAATGAAATGAATGGGAATTCAGATTGAGTGATTTCTGAATCCATTTATTTCTTGTTTAATTCTTTTCCATTGAAGTCCTGATGCAACAGCCTGTACAGGTCACAGAAAGGTTAGAGTGATGTGTACAAGGTATATCTCTGTGCCTTATAAAACTGCCTATAGAATGGTGACATTGTATCAATCTTAAATGTGTCATGTCTGATCCTTTAGAGGGATAGTAGAGTATCTGGAAATTTCATCCCAACAAGATGGAAAGCACCAGGCATCAGAAGGGCAACTGGGTCTCCCATTGAAATCAATGGCAAACAAAAGTGAGTTACATAAACAAATGAACTAGTCTGAATCAGAAACAAAGCAAATGTAATTAATGAGTAACAAAGCAAATGAAACTTTTAACAATAACAAATGAGGTAGCTAAATAAGATTTATTTTCTTGCACATCCTTATGGGGCTCCAGCAGAACGGGAAAGTAATAATTGTTCTGGCCTCAACACACAATAGGTACATGCCTATCTAATCAGATAACTCACATACAATCCACACTTTAATATAAATCTTCAACTTCAGTCCTTTGCCTGAACTTGGGGTTAAATGTAGGTAGTAGAGCACGGGTGCACATGCAAATCCTGTTCCCCAATGTCCTCCAGTTCACTGGCTCTTTTCAGATACTAAGCATGAAGGTCTGAAGCAATCTTCTGTATACATTCAACTCAATGCAAATAGATGCCTCCACAGGATTAGGAACCCTGCCATATCAGGATTTCTGATCACAAAGAGGCTACATTCACACTTGAAATTTAAAGCACTCGTATTCCATTTTAAACAATTATGGCTTCCTCCAAAGAATCCTGGGAAGTGAAGTTTGTGAAAGGTGCTGAGAGTTGTTAGGAGATTCTTATTCTCCTCACAGAGCTACAATTGCCAGAGTGGTTTAACAATCAGTTAATTTGCTTAATTAACAATAATTTGCTGTAGAAGCAGGATTAATGGAACACTGAATCTGATTTACTGAGGTAAAAAAAAGATCATATGTATTAGGCGAAAAGACTATGCAAAGCCAGATCCTCTTGGGTGCAACTCAGAGTGGCACTGATCAAGACAAAAGGGAGGCTCTCTTCTTTCTGAGGAGAACTGGTCTAAGCAAGGATGGAATTCTGTCTGAAACTAATCACTTCATAACAACAGACAATAAGGCCTAATCAGTTGCTAACTGATCTACAGAGGGAAAACTACAGCACTTCTAAATACAGACAATGCCCAGCTACAGCAGAACAAGGAAAATCAGTAACAAAACAAATTTAATTAGTTCTAACAAATGAGCCAGTAAATGAATAAAAGTTTTAACAACAACAAATAGAATAACAAAATTTATTTTCATGCACACTGGGCTCTAGCAGGATTGGAAAGTTATAACAGCAGGCTATCACACATCAAACCACCAATGTGCTTGTACGTTATAGATAGGCAGGCTATCCAGAGCATGATTCTTACACCACTAAGAAACTGTTGCATGATTTCAATTCATGCACAGGAGAAGAATTAGCTATTGTTTGAACACTTGTATTGTGTCCTTGCCTCATTGCAACAGCTCTGGTATAGGGCTATGTTTAAAATAGACCCATGTTGCTCAGCAGCAGAAAAGAAAACATTGTTCTTGCCAACGCCATTAGCAAACTGGGGATAATTTAATCAGAAGGAGAAAAAATAAAATCTAAGGGTGGTCTTGTCTTTTCAAAAGCAACAGTGTACAGTTGCTGTCAAATAATATGTTCTTTCCACTCCAGTTCCATGACAGGAAACACACCTTGTGACTGTGTGTGTTTAACTGTATGAAGTATGATGTGATGTAATGCAATACCATTCAATGGATTATGTTAACAGAAAGTTATTGGAAAGGAATAAGGATGGGGATATACATTTAGCAGGCTACCAGTGCTAAAGCTAAAATGCTAATACTAGGAGCCTCACACCCAGGACGGGCAAGCTGGAGTGCTTGGTTTTAAAGGAGAACATAAATGTAGTGGGCATAACAGCAACCTGGTAGAATGACCAGTGGGACACAGTTACCTCTGGATACAAAATCCATAGGAAGGGCAGGGAGGCGGCACACCAGAAGGGGTAGAGCTCAGTATGTCAAAGAGGACATAGATTCCAACAAGCTAGAAATTCTAAAAGGAGCAGAATCCCCCACAATATCACTGTAGGTTAAATCAGTACTGGGTTTGCACTATCACCCCCATGACCAAAGTGCCCAGGGAAGTCTTGAGATGAAGAATGACATCAAGGAGGCATCTAGAGGAGGAAATGTTACAGTAATGGGTGACTTCAACACCCCTCATATTGACTGGTTAAATGTGTGTTCCAGTCACAACAGAGAGGTAACATTTCTAGATAGCCTAAATGACTGTGCCCTAAAGCAGTTGGTTATGGAACTGACCAGAGAGGGGGCAACGCTAGATTTACGTGCTGCCCAAGATCTGTGATGTTTCAGATATGTCACTATTTTGTGGGTGGTATCACAAACCGGCAAATTCTGGTTGTGCAACTGAAGTGGACTTGGCACTCTTGTGCAAAAAACTGACTCCTCCCCCTCCAAACCAAACTCAGACTTTTTGTGGTCAGAAAAGTGATATGAAAATGCATTGAGGAAAGTGTGGGAAAATAACTGGTTGATGCAATGTCATATAACTTCCCTGCAAACAAATCAGAATGAATGCTCAATAAACAGCCCAAGGGTAGAGACACACTTACTGTTGTGCCGGTTCCAGTGAGTCTCCACCTCCCTTTTCTGAAAACAGGTGCACAACACTAGTCAAACTCCATCCCTTTTTACTCTAAAATCTAGTCTGATCAGCTCCAGTTCATTTTTTAAAAATTCAGCTTCAGAGAGATTTCACAACTGATTGGTAGATCAACCTGTTGCCCCTCCAGGTGTGGCCAATGGAAATGCTTTACTGTAGCCTCAGGCAGAGACAGTGATCGACCCAACACTTTGCTGTGGGCAGTCCTGAAAGGCCTGAAGTCAGCAAGGAAGATGTGTCTAGCTGAGGGCAAAGTCACTTCAAAACACAGCCATAAAAATGTTCTTGCTACTTTTGAAGTGACTAGTGTCCCCACAGCCCAAGTCATGTAATTTTCCCACAAACTTTGTGCAAACAAATCAGGATGAATGTTCAATAAATAGGTCATCTGGAAATGACTCTGCCACAAGATTTAAGTGTTGTTGGACCAACTGGGAACAGTAACCACAATGCTATCAGATGTAAGCCTCCCTTCTGTTCCTCTTATCTCCGTTGCCTCCCCCCCCCCCGTCCATCCTTTTTGGCTATTTTCAGTTATTGCTCTTACCCAGTCCAAGCATTCACTATTGCTTAGCCTGCAAGCTACCAGGAAGTGGTTTTCTGAACCATGAACAGACTTCAGCTTCAAAGTGCTAGCATTGTGGGTGGGGACTGCATGTTTAAAGAAATAAGTTAAGAGTTATAGTCAATGTAACTCTTATTTAACAAGATGAAGAACACTTCATAGGAAGCAAGAAGCCTAGGGAAGCAAATGTGGGAAGAATAAGAGGATTCTATGTGAGGATCAGAGCAATTAGTGTTTTTGATCATTGCAGTCCAGATGTGCATGGTGCTGAAGCCCATCCTTGCTTACACTGACAGGCACCCTTACAGGCAGGCAGTTCACATATGAATGTAAGAACTATAGGGTAATTCCACAGTGACCAGTGTAACATTTGCAAGCTTCTTTACACAATATTTTGTGTTTAGCTAATATTATTTGAACTCTAACATTAAACTACTTGTTTGTTAACTGAATTAGGGGTATTCACACGTTACTCTGTACCCAGATAGAAGCCCCCTGTACCTGGGTACAGCTGCTCTTGAGAAAGAGTCTACACGTGGTGATTTCAAAAATCACCACGTGTACAGGTACCCTGAAAAAAGACGTCTTCTGCTCACATGGTGATTCTCCCTGCATGCTGTCCACGTGGAGCTGACTTGCGCAACTAAATCCAAACACAGTTGCCATTTACCAAAACATCACCTCCTCCAAAGCCCGACAAGATCTGTCATTTCTAAAAAGGGGGCAAAGCAAGTCTCCCATCCAAAACCCCCACCCCAAAACAAAACAAACAAAAACATGCTCTAACAGCACTGCATGAAATCAGACTGCTTCAGAGCTAGAACTACATAAAAATACCCAAAGCCCATGAAAGCCCAACAGCCTCAGCCCATTCCACTGGCTATGCCTTTGCACACCAGTTATCCTGAAAAATAACCCCAAAACCGAAAGCCCCAGAGGCAACAGAGTGAATTTACACTCTGCCTCCAATAATAAGTTCCATCGCCAAAAGAAACCCAATTAAATTGCTCCAAAATTCCTGATGCATCTAGTGCTGGCCACGCTACACTTCAACTCCCCTAACTTCACTGCTGGTAAATGGCAAGCTTGCACCACTAAGTCAAGCTCAATTCCCCAAAAAGGTAAGTACAGGCGAAGGACCCTCCATTTTTCCCATGGCTCAGCAGACACCAGTCAAAATACAGACATAGGTCAAAACACTGCTGTGAGCAAGCATAGTAGGATAGTCAAATAGACCCAGTACCCTTCTCTCAGCTATTTATTTATTTATTGTATTTATATACCACCCCATAGCCGAAGCTCTCTGGGTGGTTTACAGTAACTAAAATCATTAAAAACAAATATACAAATTTAAAATACATCTTTTAAAAACAATTTAAAACTCAATTTAAAAATTTAAAACAATTAAAAAAATATCCTTATCTATTTTCTCCTCCACCACTAGCTCCATTCCAACTACCAACTTAAAATTCCATAAGGGCTATGCTCCCCAACAAATGAAATCCTAAAACCAAACCAAAAACTTTTCCCCACGCAGAGTGCGTCCGCCTGCCTAGGATGCTGATGGAGCAAAGCCAAAACCCACAAATATTAATCAGGGTGGGACCCCTTACCTGAAGGCTGCCCTCCAGATCCGAGCTTTTTCCCTTTCTGAAAACCCTTAAACCCCTCAGCTCTAGAGCAGCTGGTAAAAGGATGGGAGCCAGTTCAGATGGAACACTAACTTTACACAGGTTCCTGTTGCAAAAGCCCTTAACACTGAACTCCTAACAGAGCAGGCAGGGTTGAATCCCCTGCCCCGTGGACCCACAGGAAGGCGCCACAGTGTCAGACTGACCCAGTAAATGCCTACTATCTGCCCTATCCTCTTGCACGGGTCGAGCTGCAATCATGAACTGCAACCACAATCAGGGTCCTTTCTGTTCCACTGTAGGTTTATATCCACTGCCACTCTCATCCTAAAAGATTTATCATAGGCCAGCCATGCTGACCCCATGAATTCTGTATGCACCCTAAATATTATGTCCAGGTATTTCTGCTGCCCTCATAGGCTGGCGCTGCTGCCCTCATAGGCTGGTGCTGAATCACCACCCCATATAAATTAAAATTCCTGCCATCCTATTACCCCAGGTCCTATCCACCTTTTCTTTTTAAAATTTCTCATTGTCTCTCTCCTCCTGCTTATCCCTTTCCTTCTGCTCAGGCTCTCAGTATAACAGGGAAAACACATCCATGCATTCTTCCCTCCAAACACGCTCCCTTGTTGCCAACAGCAAATGGGCCCCCAGAGGAGCTGACATCTCCCCAAATGGAACTGCACCAACCTGGACAGAAGACAAAGAGTCGGCAGTGAGGTAGGCAGCCCCTGCCCACAGAGGCCCCAACCTATCTACAATCATCACTCATAGGCTGCTTCTGGGCAGAAGGAGAAACACCCCTTCCATATCCAGCAAATACTGCCCCTGAATATGCAGATACAATATCAGGGCCCTAATCCACAGAGGATAACATGTCCTGAGTGAAGGAGGCCACTGCTGAGCAGGCTGCTTTGGGGCCTTGCCCATCTCCTAGGGCCACCCTCACCCTTCTTAGGAGGCATGGCCCACAACCCAGATGGCTACTACCTAAAAATTACCTTACCAAAATGGCTGCCAGCATAAGACCTTACCAAAATGGCCACCCTCCAGAAGACCCTACCAAAATAGCCACCCTCCAGAAGACCCTACCAAAATGGCCACCTTCCTGAAGACCTTACTAAAATGGCCACCTTCCAGATGACCTCACCAAAATGTCTGCCTTCCAGATGACCTCACCAAAATGTCCTCCAGATGACCTTTCCAAAATGGCTGCCAATCACCTATCAAATGACAACCTTCCCAAAATGGCTGCCTCACAGTCACACGGCCCCAAACTACCACCCATGCTCCAACACTAACTGTAGGCCCCAAATGATTCCAGCCCTCCAGGCCCTTACAAGCCAGCCAGGCCACCCAGGAGGCCTCCAAATGAAGCAGGCCTGCTAGGCCTAGCAGAGACTCTCCCTGCCCCCACTCCAAACCTTGCAATGCCAGCCCTCCAGGCCCTTAACAGGCCAGCCAGACTGCACAGGAGGCTGCTAAGTGAAGCAGGCCTGCCAGGGCTAGCAGAGACTCTCTCTGCCCAGACTCCAAACCTTGCAGGCCCCCTGCCTCAACAACTCCAAGCCTCTCTCTCACGCTCCAATGCCGAGAAGCTGACCCACCAGGTCCTCTCTCTCCCACCTTGTGCGCCGCCGAAACAGATAACCAGCCAAGGCCCAAAGCACCTAACGTGGCCTAGCAACCTGTTCCGTCTAAGGCCTAAAGCACAGCCAAGGCCCAAAGCACCTAACGTGGCCTAGCAACCTGTTCTGCCTAAGGCCTAAAGCACCTAACGTGGCCTAGCAACCTGCTCCGCCGTTGCTTCAGGCCAGAAAGAGGCTGAGGGGAGGTGGAGCAGGGCTTAAATAGCCACCCTGCTCCACCCCCTATGTGACAGGCATGCATGGCCATGCCACGCCCAAAAGGGGAGGGGCATTGAAGCCATGCCAGGTCTCCCCCGGCATGACTGCAAAGGCCCACCACTGCCAGAGCTCTTGGGTCTGACAATGACGGGAATTATCTTTAAAATGATATAGAACATGTTAACTATATATGAAAGTGAAAAATGGAACTGTAGGTTAACATTTTCATGGAATTACCCTATACTGCTGGATCGGACCATTTTCAGTCTAACCCATCTTTCTGTTTCAAAGCTTGCCAAGGCAGCTAAAAACAACGAGCTCCTCTACACCATCTTTATTGAGGATTAATCCTAATTTACTTGAACAAAACTTACATGGCAGTTACATGGTGTCCGCTCTTTATTGAGCATTTGTTCTGATCAATTTGTGGGGTGCTTTCATGGCTTCCAATCCATCTGTCATTGGGCCTCACTTTTTAGTGCATTTCTCCAACCCTTTCCTAACTGCAAAAGGTCTGTCTTTTTTTTTTAAGTAGATTTGTTGCCACAGAGCACTTTAAGCCACTCTCATTGCGCAAACCTATGTTTCTGGTATGTGACTGACTCCCACAAAATAGTGAGAGACTGGAGGTGACCAATAAAAATACATTTGACAGTAAAACATCACAATAGTAATGACAATCAATATCACATTAAAAACAGAGAGCAGCCTAAAATGTAATTTTTTTCAAAAGACAGTAGTCACTAAACATACTAGAGAGGGCACTTTTTAACAACTTTACGTCAAAGATCGGTTGGAAATGGAAGATTTTGACACAGTGACAAAAAGCCATCAGCAGGCAAGAGTCCTCTAGCTTTTCGCTGCCAAGTGCAACACAGATGTTAGCAAGGTATGCAAGAGGGCCCACTGCCATTGTATGTCACAAGAATCAGATATACTGCCTTTGTATATGGAGGTTCCATTTTAAGTATTCATTACGTTTATGATAGCTAACTAATAAAATAAAACAGATTTTGTGACTGACAGCGTCATTGGGTATTCATTACATTTGGTGAGGTAGAATATAAATTGCTAAAATAAATAAAGGCCATTAAATAGACCTAAGGTAGTGGCTACTTCCAAATATTATGTTAGTAAATTCTGCAAGTTAAGTTAAGAGCACGCCTGATATGTTTACCTGCTAGAAAAATGTTTTTCCTTCCTATGGAACACTGCCAAACAGAAGCGCAGGAAGCTGTAAACTGAGCAAGCAATTAATGAAAGGCTGAGCAACTTTTTTTCTGTCGAGGGCCTCATTCCTGCGGGGGTAATCTGTCAGGGGCCACATAGTAGTGGGTAAAGCCAGATCCAAAATGGGTGAGGCCAAAGTCAAATGGATGATGTCACCCCTTCTCTTTCTCTCTCTCCTATCCCCCCTCCCCATTTTCCCCTCCTGGCCAATCACCACCCACATGAAATTAGGCTGAGGGTTAAAGGTTGCCTTAATGGATTTGAGAAAATTAGAGTTGCTTTTGCAGCTCCTTCTCACCCAGACTCTCCCTATCAAATATCTGAGTGATTAAAAATTGTTCAAGTTTCTTTGCTCCTTGTCTCTGAGACATGGCCCATTTCAGTGATTCTGCAGCAGTAGGGAAAAGGAAAGTTTTATTCTAACCATCAAGTTTCTCAAACATGAACTCTGGAAAAAATTCTATGTTTACTTCTAAATATTGGTCTTGTACACACCTTTTCCCTCCTCTCCCTGAACAACGCTGTTGACCAATCAGCTTCATAGGAACTCTGTGAATTCACTTTTGTTGATATGTTGCTAGGCAACATGTCAGAGACAAAAGAGGAACATCCATTTCCGTAGCAACACAAGATGCTAACCTACTAAATTAAGTAAGAAAGGAGATACTAAGACCTAACACTTTGCTTCTGCATATTCCTCAGTGTGCACAGAGGAATCATTATGTGGGGGTTTAAGTACTGAGATTTCAAGGTAAGAACAAGCAACAACAAACATAAAATGAAGAAATGTAACTGTTAGAAGGAGGTGGGTTCAATAAAAACTTCTCTGTTTTTGATGGGGTTAAACTATTGATCCAAATGAAATTTTAAAAGAAATAGCATGTTCATAACATGCAATTAGTAATATGTTTTATCCATTACATAATTTATACAGCATTGAGACACCTGGTATTTTAATAGGACTGTTGGAATCTAGTTCATGAAGTAATAGGGAAATAATGTGTGGAATCTCCTGGTTTCTTAATAATAAAAAGCAAAGTGGAAATAAAATTATTACTAATAATAATGTCACTGTGCCACACCACAGGAAGAAGCACTGCCTTCTTGTAACTTTTAGTGCCAGATGTAACAAATTGAAAATATGTTCTTCCATTGATTTTTTTAAAAATGTCATTCATATTAAGTTGGTGCAAAATACAGAATGTCAGTTTTTACGACTACATGACCTGGAAAAAAATAGTTGCCTTTTCATTGGTAAGAAAATTACAATACAATCACATTATAATGGCATGAAAATATAAGCTTAGAGACTAATATTTTACTATATTCACATCACTCATAATTGGTAGAAGAATTAGAACTAACAGCTCTTAGAAAGTGACCTCTGGCTTCTGGCTGGTGCAGCTATAATATGCTGATTAGCAGGGATGCATTTCTACTAGAAAAGCCAGACAATATGTATTAAGACATAATGCTAAGTTTCTCATACTATTTGTTTCAGTCTGTATTGCCATGCATAACATCTTCTGAAATTATTAAGAGACTGCTTAAACGATTTTGCAAGTTGCAGTAGAAAAAGGGATTACAGAAACACATCATCACAGTTGGCTGCATACACACCAGACATTTAAAGCACATCCCTCCCCGCCACCCCAAAGAATCCTGGGGACTGTAGTTTATTAAGGATGCTGAGAATTGAAGCTCTGTGAGAGTTAAACTACCATCACTCCCCCACATTCCCTCCTTTATGGAACATCTAAGTCAGTTCTGAGGACAGGCACTGTAAAGCTGTGTTGTCAACCCTTGCCTTTTTTGCCCAGACATTGTATTTTTAATTTTTTTTTGTTAACAGCATGTTTAAAAAGAACAAGGTAAGAATTCTGATGTAAATAAACAGAGGAGATTTCAGTCTTCTTCAGCAAGCTCCAGAGAATGAATAAAATAACCACAGGCCTTTCAGTAAGGCCTTGAGGCTCCCTCAAGGTATCTACATTCTGCCCGTGTTTTGATCTGAAAAATCTGAACAACAAATACAAAGTTGTACTGGGCTGGGCTAAGGGTTTTCCAGAGAGGAGAGGTATTCACCAATGTTTGTTTGATTGCTCGCCAGCATGGAAAATCTGGACCTCTGAAGCTTGTGGAGTCATCCTGATGTGTCTGCTGATAAGCAGCAAGAAACAAATAAGTTTCCAAAAACAAAAGGAAGGAAACTAAAGGCATCAATACAAATTCTGAAGGTTTTGTTCTGGCAAAATTTCCTATAATACCATGAGAATATTATCATAGCAAAGTTGAAGAGTTGGTGTTGGGACATGTTTGTTTGTTTTTGCTCTCACACATAAATACATTGCTCCTAAAACACTTGAAGCAATTGATTGCTCTTCCATTCTTTAACAGGCCTTCCTGAAGGCAGATATTCTTTTCAGGGGGCTTTCCCATGTAGAATTCTTAACGAACAGAAATCAAGTGGATGCAGTATTGTGGCTTCCCTAATTCCCTATTCAGTGTGACAATGTTCTTTTCAACACAAGTTTGTGTTAAATGAATCCAGGATTGCAAGATGGATTTGTGTGGAGAGTTTGCACAGGGGAATCCTGAGAGATGTGGGAAGAGAAAACCTGTGTTCAAGAAAAGAGTTTGGCAGACTGATGGAGGCAAGAAAGAGTTATCCTGTGTATGCGAATGAGCTTTATTTCCAAAGAGAACCATGAAACAAACAAAAGAAAAGCTTCTCTGAAGATTCCCCCCCCATAGAATCTATATATTTTAGTTCACTGACTTCTTTCTTTTTTCCTAAGCACTTGACTCAGCCATTAGAATTACTGCTTAGAGAAAAGGTCATTCCTGAAGATTAGTGAGAATCATATTGTTAGGAGCTTTGAAAAGATAAACTGAAATTTAATCCATAGAAAATTAAACAAAGTGTAGATAATCTAGATTTGGGTTAGTTACACTTTGATTGTGAGATGTTATATATGAAGTACCCCCTTCTGACAGCATCTGAATTAGCTTCTGTATTTCTATACATTATATTATTTGGATCCAGATAGTCCATTACATCTAAATTTATTTTCATTAAAAACACATGTTTTAAGAATTAAGGCCTTTGCTGAGGACTGACGATGGATCAAGTATTGTCTGAAAGAAGAATGATGGTCTATATTTGGCTACTGCTCACTTCTGTCCTAACATTCAGAAAGAAAACTACACTTTATCTTACCTTTTATAGAGAAATGTTAATTTACTTTTAAATATCTTATATGGTTTATCGTTTATAGGGAATATAACAGAGGGTTTCAAATTTATGGATGTGAACTTACAGGCCATTTCCAACTTGGCAGAAAGAAAAGGAGACCAAATGGTGTAATCCCCCAAATAAAGCATAAATCTATTATGAAGCATATCCAACAGAGATCTTGGAAGTCCAACAATAGGCTGTATCGATAACAGATTGTTTATGGTTTCTCTTCTTGACTGATTCATAGTTTGATTCACTCAACATTCTTTACTCCAGAGTCTGCATTACTACTTGAAATTATTGTAAAGGGTACCAGCTTGATCATCTGTGATGCACATCTATCAAAGGAAAATGGAGTGGTGGACAAAGTCTTAGCAGGTACATTTTCTGATGCTCCTTTCCCATAATTCTATAAGTAAGTCTTGTCTTTCTCCATGACCTGAAAAAGTTTCACTTGCTCACAGTCCCTAAAAAGGTCTCAGATGCATTGCAAGTTCTATTATTGAACCACTTTTATTATTTCATCATCATTGTTACTACAAAAGTACCCATCTATGGCAAGAGGCATTGTCCACCATGATGTGCAAATACTTTAAACATATTTGCTTCCTAATGATATTTCAAGTGGCAACACACTAGAAAGTACATAAGCCACACATTCTGATGTCTAGGACCAGGACCAAATCATTAATGGAATTGTTGTGGGGAACATCAGAGGAATTGACAAATAAGACTTCCCGTAACAGAAAATCATTAAAATTCAGTAACACTCATGTATTACTTTATAACAAAAAATATGGGAAATTAAAAATATACATACATTTGGGAAGGAAAGAGTTTTTAAAAAATGGTTGCAGTGGGGCTTTTAGACTTCTAGTTGAAGCAACTTCATGATTATGTGGAATTAAACTAAACTAGAAGAAAGAAAAAAATCTTAAAATGAGAGACACGGTAACAAAGCCACTTAGCTGCTCATGTAGAATTTATATCTGAAAGAGCAATTAAAACTCCGGGTCAGCAGCAGCAGGGCTTAACAGAGCAGCATTGCTGCCATTGCATTCACAGTTCTGCCGTTCATGCCAGAAAGGGCAGAAGGTGTCCTTTCACTATGCCAGCTCCCAGGCTGGCACACTGAAGAAGTCTGGATTGGCCCATTGCTGTCACATGACAGCGACCCATTTAGTATCCACAAGTCCTTTGCTGGCCCAGCTCTGCATCCTCCCACTCCCAAGTGCCCTATTTTTTTTGGGGGGGGGGTTACACTAGTTATCATAAACAGTAGCTTCCAACAGCCCACTGTTTGGGCAGGCGCATTGAGGTGCTGTCTGCTGGGGGAGCTCCCCTGTCAGCAGAGCCAGCAGGGATGCACACAGGGACATTTTCATTTCATCCAACCCCCTCCAGCCCAGCAGTTTGGAGGTTTGGATTGTAGTCTAAAGTAATGTTCAATGCTAGTCCTACTCAGGGTAGACCCATTAAATTTTATAGACATGACTCACTTAGGTTCATTAATTTCAATTGCCCTTTGCTTCTTTACTCATCAGTTTGTGGAATTTTCCATTAGACATTGAACTTTGTGTGAAGAGGCTGCCTACTGAAGCAGGCAACCTTTTAAAGGCAAAAACATGTTCATAGGTATATGAACTTAGATAACTCATAAAGTAGGAATGGAGAACACGTGGCCCTCCATACAACTCACAGCTCCCATCCCATCATGGTGGTCCAACAGCATCTGGAGGGCATCAGGTTTCCCATCTCTGTCATAAAGTTTTAACCGAAAAACAATGTTGTCAAAAGCCCTTTGCACAATGTGCCACAAGTGTTTGGTCTAAAAATAATTCTCTCTCCTATGAAGAGTCTATTGGCACAGGAAGGCTTACTCCCCTGTCACTCCAAAAGAGGAGACAAGGCAAGACAGGGAATGGAGTCTGACAACCTTTTGGTACCACCATGTCCATGTCAGGCAGGCAGAAGTCTGGGAGTCAAATTGGGAGAGCTGAAGCAAGGCAGGCACTGAATAGGCAGAAATGTATGTAAACACATAAGGTTGGAAAGCAGCAAGCTGGTCAGGAGAGAAGCAAGTGCAGTTGGTCTGATACGAAAACCAGTTCTGTCTTTACTTAAAAGATGGGCTGCTGTGACTGAAGAAGAGTCAAGTCAGACTCTGTGGCTTTATAGGTGAAATCCCACTGATTACTTGTGCGTGACCTGTTGATGGCAACTTACATTTACAGTTACTAAGAACATGTTACATAATGCTACAATTTCAAATAAAGTAGTGGTCTCACCAGGACTTTGGCTTCCCCCTGGGTTGAGGGCTGTTGCCATCATTCATCTATCGTACTTGCTCACTAACATCCTGTTTTGCAAGTTTTTTCACAGACTGAGATAAAGCTACAAATGTTTTGAGAATACAAGAAAAGTCAGTAACAGTAAAATAGCTATTCTTGTGGAGATTGGAGACTTGAAAGAAGGATCACCCACTTCTGTGATCTTCACTAATAAAATACAAAGGGATTTATTCAGACACATGTAAAAAGTCATGTGTCATATGAATTCAGGCAAATGCAATAGATGAACATTTTAATGGTCACTGGCCCTTCTCTGTGTTATGGATCTACTTTTCTTTTTCATTGCAGGTGTTTTGTTTTTTTTCTCTTGGACAGAATCAACTTAATGTAGCAGAACCTTGTCACACATGTAGTTGTTCAATGTGGGTTATATATATAGTTATTGCTCTGAATTTAGAGTCTGAATGCTGAATCAAAAATGCCTGGAAGGATGGTAGTAAAAAAAACATGCAGTAGGTTATCTTTGAGCACGCACAATCCTATATGTACTTACTCAGAAATAAGCCCCACCATGGTCAGTGGGGCTTATTCCCAGGTAAGTGTGTACAGATTGCAGCTGAAACGTTATGTATGCAAAAATGCTCAACATAAAAATATTACATTTGGCTACATTATCCTATTTTTAAAAAAAGTTTTAAAACATTTATACATCTGCATACTGCTAACCATATTTTTATGTACATTTTTGTCCTATTTTTTTCCAGGATTAAAAAAAAGACACACAAAAAAACAGTAAAACAGGAAAAAAAAGCACCCCCAAAAAGGGAACATTGCTGGAACATCACAGTTAGAACATTGCAAATGTGCTCAGATCTACCACAGCTGGCCTCTATTTTAGATTCTTGTACCTTTTTTTCCCAGAGAGCTGAGCTGTTTTTAAAGGAACCACAGGTCAATCAAAAGACAATCATAGAGAAGATAAGGTCCAAACAAGCATTGCTACATAAATCCAGAGAGACTGTTAATGGAGCATTGTCAATTTCATGGAAACAGCTTTCATGAAAAAGACTTTGAGCAAACGTAATAGAACAGTGCCAAATACTGGAAAAGCCCTTGTTAGTATATCCACTAGTTCATCTTCAAAACAAGCTTCATCATCCATTGTGCCAGATCTTTCCACACTTTTGCCAGAAGTACTAGGTTTAAATTCTACCATTAAAATAAACACTGGGAAAAAGAGGCCAGGGACTGTGGTAGTATCAAAACGATCAAGTACTGGAGGAATGTCTCAAGACCAGTGGGATCGACCTGTCATTCCTCCAAGAAGACCTGGCTTCAGGGTATGCTATATTTGTGGCAAAGAGTTTGGGTCACAATCTCTTCCTATTCATGAGCCAAAATGCCTAGAGAAGTGGCACATTGAAAATGATAAATTACCAAAACATCTCAGAAGATCAGCACCCGTTAAATATCAGGTTCTTCCTGGAGGATCTTATGGTACGATGGCTGAAAATGCAGCAGCTGCTCAAAGTTATCAAGCTCAGCTCCTACCCTGTCAAAACTGTGGTCGTACTTTTCTTCCAGACCGTCTTCTTGTACACCAAAGGAGTTGTAAACCAAAGACCAGTTCTGGTCCTTCAGGCTACAGGTCCTCTAAATCACTTCGACCCACAGGTTCTGGGCCTGCATCTTCCATCTCAGACAAGGTAAATTAGAAGGCATACCTATGAAAGAGCCACAATTGTTTCCATGTACAAACTTCAAGATGACATTCTGTCGCCATTAAAGTTAATGGTAAAACCTTTATTAGTGCTTTCAATAAAGCTAGGATTTCATTTCAGGAAATATAAATGAGTGAGTAGCTAAGATGCCCAGTCTAGTTTTCATGTTCTAGATAAGTTATCAACAGAGATGCAAACGTTATAGCACATAGTTTGTATAAGACAAACATCATAACAGCATTTTTTGTTGTTTGTAGTGGTGGTAGGAGTTATTTAATTAACATGAAGCTCAGTGTTAATATAAACCATATTAGACATTGGTTTTTAAATTGCTTCAGCTAACGATGGAATGATGTGTAAGTTTAAGGCCAATAACTCAATTTGTGATGCAATTTAACTATAACCACGGAGATGGCACAGATTTTCCACTGAAACTCATGAAGGAACCATAATTAAACAAACAAAAACATAGGGTCATACCACCATACAATTCTACTTGTGAAAGGATCCATGAAATCCTTTCCATATATTCTGAACATTGGTTTAATGGATGTGGACAGATGCTTGTTGTTTTCATCCTACAGGGTTTGCAAAGAATCCTTCACTTTAGCTTGCCCTCTAATTGTGATTTATTTATGGGAATTCGGGAGATAAAATATGTTCATCAAGTAGCCTATATGAGTTAAGAGGCTGTGAGCATATGCTAAGCTCGATAAATTCAATGAATCCATCCCCATGCAGTGCAGATTTTTATTTAGCATCTCTCTTAGGTTGAGTTAACATGTGCATAGTCAAACAGCATTAGATACTTTTGTCAGAGTTATTCATTTGTACTCAAACAGTGTACAAATGGACACTATATGAAAGATGTTGCTGAGTGAATTCAACAACAGATTTCACCTTTCTTTTCTGCTTGGCTTTCTAGTGAGGAAGTAGGAATTCTTTCTATAATGAACCAAGGCAGAGCGGGCCAAACTCTGGTAATGTTCTCCTGAGCAACAGTTCATGATTAGGGATACATATGCCATCCTCTTTACATTGGAATATATATTCCTGTTCTTCCCTTTCTGTTTATAAGCCACCTTTTTAAAAAAAAAAAAACAATTCCATATGAAAAGGAAAATGTGAGAGAAGACAAAGGTTTAAAAACTCATTTGTGTGATGTGATATGATATCCTATCATTTTAAATCTGAAAGTGACAAAGAAGAAAATATGGCTAAAAAATTAACAATGTTTCACATTTTTAGCTTTTCTGAACTTTCCAGAATCCTGGCCCCAACAATCCATACTGAGAATTCACAGCTTCTCCTTTTTACTTATTGACAATTTGTTGTGTACTTAGGTCACAATCTTCATCCAGATGAGGGCATAGAACTATCTGCAGGATCCCTAGAGACCTCCATAAATCTCTGTTTCTCCCACCCACCAGCACACACCTTGGTGCATGTGCTCACACAAAGCTCATGCAGTAGCAGTACACTAGAACATTGCAAGAGATCTCCAGTTGTTCATTTCTTTGAACATTAATTTACACAAGATCTAATGAGACCCATTGGCATTCTTCAGATGAGTGCATTGTGCCCTCGTGTGTAAGGATAATGCCCTTAGATTTGTGTCGCAGTGTGTAAATCCTAAAAGCAACGAGTTGTATCCAGTTGTATCTACTGTTTGTTGTGCCATCTAGATGTTGTGGACTACAACATTCATCACCTCTGACCTTTGGCCATGCTGCCTAGGGCTGATGGGAGATACAGTCCACCACATCTGGAGGCACCACATTGGCTACCCCAACTCTAGGGGTACTCTTAAGCAGAAAGCACTTACAGTAATAGCATCCCATTTTTGCCAAACCCCTTTATCCACTGGAGCCTCCCGTGACCTCTGAAAAGCAGCTCCAGAGGGTTGGGAGAGCTTTTTGGTATGATACAGTAGGTATGGTGGATCTGCAAAAAATTGAGTGCTTTCCACTAGTGGAAAACAGCACTATAAAACACAACCCATAGTTATTAAATGTAGTTGCTTATAATTTTTTATTTTTTCTGTACACTTTTTAAAGTTTGGGAAGTTAACATAGAAGTTTGAGGGCTTTCAGGAAGAGCTCTTGAACAGAAGACTTACTGAAATATTTCATGGTATGCACACTTCTGGATTGTGGGAATAAGCATTTATCTCCCTCAGCATTTCCTTGAAAGTCTTGCATTTCTTTCTTTTTTTCCTTTCCTCTGAATCTTTTCATTGGATTAGAATTTTCATTAAAGTCAGCCAGACAGAATTTTAAGTTGGGAAGGTGGCATATCTATATCATAAATCTAAACCAGCTTCAAATCAGTTTAAATGTTATGGCTTTCCGCTAAGAAATTCAAAGAACTGTAGGAGGAGGTAGGTATCTCTAACACTAAGTCCTTCCACCCTCAAAAACCTAAAGTTTCCTTTGGAAGAAACTATTAAATCGGTATCAATCAAGTTTAAATTTGTAGTATAGATTGTTGGAGAAAGGGGAAGGTAGTGGTGGATGATTGGTAGGAATGGAAGCAGTGGAAACTGCAGCTAGCCTTCCTCTACCAATGGAACCAAAGAGGAATAGAAATTAGAAGAAGATGATTATGGCATAGATATGGAAGGAAATTAGGGCTAGAGTACATCCTGGCTTGGGTGAACAGAAAGCAATGGTCCGTGCACACATGTGCATTTCCATCTCCTACAGAACAGGACAGATGTTAGATCATAACTTCCACAACATGTTTTCACACAAAGAAGTTTGGAACCTGTTCTGAAGAGCCCTCTAATAGGGCTCCTCTCTGTAATGGGAGTTCGTGAAGTCAGCTCAAAAGGATATCCATGGGTGTTCCCTCAGTTCAGCAGGGCATAGTTCCCACAGCAGGACAATAGAGTTTCCCCATTGTATTTTTATGCTAGACCTAATTTTCTTCTAATTCCCTCACCAAACATTTACTGAGCTGTAGAGCAAGCCAATGTGTCTATAATGGGTTTGTTAAGCCAAAGTTGTTGTTTTGTAATCCAGTTTGTAATGGAATGTATGGGGTCATTTGGATTAACTAAGCCCAACTGTATCTAAAGTAAACAGCCTAAGCCTATTTTACTTTGGCTATGCAAGTCAGTTTTTATATCCCTCTTCTTGGATCCTGCTTTGGACTTAATTGTTGCATGGGAAATGTTGAAAGCAATCCATAGACACATATTATCAAGTTCCTTAGGGTAAAGAAAAAGGGTGCTTTCTTCTAGAGGGAATGTTTTCCACTTCCTGTATAGATCACTTTTGATGTCTTTTTCAATGTTGTCAATATATGGGAAAAACTTCATACTGAAATTTCATTGGTTGTATCTTGCCTCTCCATTGCGGCCATCTGCTGTTTTTCCCTGTTGTATGTCTGCTTCCAAAATAAAAAAATGCTTTAGCCTCTTGTCTTTTCTCTGTCACTGTCTGCGCAGAACCAAAGGTCTAAAACTTGTTCTACACCAACCTGGTGCCATCCAGTTGTTTTGGGCTACAACTTCCATCACTGACAAGGAAATTGTAGTCCAAAATATGGGAGGGCACCAGGTTGGCAAAGACTGTTCTACTCTATCATTAAAAGTTGAACTGCTGGATCCATATTTCCCTGAATTGGGGGGTTGGGAGACTTTTGAAGCCTTTGTGCTTCCTGTCCCAATATCCAGAACTGAATTCTAGCATTACTTCATTGTACAAGTCTTTAATCACAAGAAACATAGTTTTTGTTGTGATTCCATCCAGTATGTCCAGAACAAAATCTTAATTTTAATGGAGTGCTTAGCATAGATACAGTGAGAGACAAAATGTATTATATTTGTTTCTCTGTGTCAAATAAAGGGAAGGGAATAGTGCTACAACATATAAAGTTCAGAGGAAAAAAGACTCAATAGTCAAGGGAAAACCTTTTTTCAGATCATGTAGTGGTGAAGGGTGTTAGATATAGCAACAGGGAGCAAATTGAAATTTTCGCAGGATTTATTAGAACTGGTGGGAGTTGCTTGTATGGTGGGGCTAATCATTACTAGAAACTAGAATAAAACCACTGCTTATACCACAAACATAATAAACTAGTACAAAGGACATTTTATATGTGTACACACACACACAGGCCTATTATACTTGTGTTACGATAACACCAAACCTTCAAAATGTTTATATTCTGTACCTTCTTTCCAGCTTGTGGGATTTTCCACCAATCTAAATGCTGATTCCACATATCACCTCCCCATCACCTACAGTGGAAGAACACTTTCCGACTTCCTGAAAATTAGGGTAGCTATGTATCCTACTTTATAGTGGGCGGCCCTCTGTTTGAAGGGCTGTCAGAGGGTAGTCCTCAAAATTTCAAGGGCTGCCCTATCCAAGTCTGGTTTAAAGATAAAAGTGTTAGAAGGGAAGTGTTAGAAGGCCTTGATTTTGGCCATCAACAATTAACACCTGAGCACAAGAATGAGCAGACACAAAGGTCACCTAGTCACAGTCTTCCCCACAATGGTGAGATGTACTGTATTTCTATTTAAATTATACTAATTTATACTAAATTTGCACCTACGTATATACATTAGTAAATGCAAATTGTATGCAAATCTGTCATTATTGACCTCTTTTTTGGTTAATAATAATAATAATAATAATAAATTTAATTTTTGTGTCGCCTATCTGGCCGAAACCACTCTAGGCGACGTACAACATTAAATTCAACAATACATAATAATACAATACATAATAAAATACAATGCAGTCAACAATAACCATTTTAAAAAGCGGGAGTACAGGGCCATCAATAGACAATTTTAAAACAATATAAAGAAATTAGCCCACCCCGGGGACCCCAAAGGCCTGTCCAAAGAGCCATGATTTTAAGGCTCGGCGAAATGTATCTAGGGAAGGGGCATGGCGAAGATCGAACGGGAGGGAGTTCCAGAGAGTGGAGGCCGCCACTGAGAATGCCCTCTCTCTAGTCCCCACCAACCTAGCTGTTTTCGTTGGTGGGACGGAGAGAAGGCCCTGTGTGGCTGATCTGGTCGGGCGGCTTAGTTGGTGGTACTGGAGGTGCTCCTTCAGGTAAACTGGGCCGAGACCGTATAGGGATTTAAAGGTTAAGACCAACACCTTGAATTGGGCCCGGAAAACAACTGGAAGCCAATGTAGATGAAATAACACCGGCGTGATGTGATCACGGCGGCGGCTGTTTGTAAGCAGGCGTGCCGCCGCATTCTGCACCAGTTGTAGTTTCTGGACCGTTTTCAAGGGTAACCCCACGTAGAGCGCATTGCAGTAGTCTAATCAAGAGGTGACCAGGGCATGTACCACCAGTGGGAGCTGATGAATAGGAAGGTAGGGTTGCAACCTCCGTATGAGGTGTAGTTGATACCAAGCTGCCCGGCTCACTGCCGAAATCTGAGCCTCCATGGACAGCTTGGAATCAAGAACAACCCCGAGGCTGTGGACCTGATCCTTCAGGGGCAATTTTACCCCATTAAGATTCAGGTCAGCAACACCCAACCTTCCCCTGTCACCCACAAGTAGCACCTCGGTCTTATCAGGATTGAGCTTCAGCCTGTTTCTTCCCATCCACCCACTCACGGATTCCAGGCACTTGGACAAGGTCTCTACAGCCAACTCCGGTGAAGATTTAAAGGAGAGATAGAGCTGCGTGTCATCAGCATATTGGTGACACCGCAGCCCAAAACCCCTGATGATAGCTCCCAGCGGTTTTACATAGATGTTAAATAGCATGGGAGAGAGGATAGAACCCTGTGGTACTCCACAAGTGAGGGGCCAAGGGTCTGAAACCTCATCTCCCAATGCTACCTGTTGATGCCTGTCAGAGAGAAAGGAACGGAACCATTGTAAAACAGTGCCTCCTATTCCTAATCCCCCCAGGCGATCTAACAGGATACCGTGGTCGACGGTATCAAAAGCCGCTGAGAGATCCAGGAGGACAAGAAAGGTGAATTCTCCCCTGTCTAATGCCCTCCTCATATCATCTACCAGAGCAACCAAGGCTGTTTCAGTACCATGTCCAGTCCTGAAACCCGATTGGTATGGATCTAAATAATCCGTTTCATCCAAGTGTGCTGACAACTGGTTAGCCACCACTCGCTCAATGATCTTACCCAAAAATGGCAAATTCGAAATGGGGCAAAAGTTGTTCAAAACTTGGGGATCCAAGGAGGACTTTTTTAGAATAGGTTTTATAATTGCCTCCTTGAGGGCCGGTGGCATTACACCCTCCTTCAAGGATGCATTTACCACCGCCCTGATCCCCTCGCCCAATTTCTCCTTGCAGTTCATAAGGAACCATGATGGGCAAGGATCAATCAGACAGGTGGTAGGCTTCACCGTTGAAAGTACCTTGTCCACATCCTCAGAAGGAAGAGGCCGGAACCGATCCTACTGAACCGGATTGCAACTGGTTAACTCTGGATCCTCTACTGCATCCACAGCGTACGGAATCAAGTTCTTCAGGTGTTCGACTTTATCGGCAAAGTGCCTTGCCAATTTGTCACAGGAAGCCTTTGAATGCTCCAAGGGTTCCTGAGCGACTGGACCGACCAGGCTTCGGACCACTTGGAACAGCTTCCTGGGACAGCACTCTGCGGATGCAATAGAGGCAGCAAAGAAATCTTTCTTTGTTGCCTTTATTGCCACCTGGTAGGCAGCTATTGCTGCTCTAACCTGTGTTCGAGCATCTTCAGAGCGGGATTTCCGCCACCGGCGTTCTAGTCGTCTCACCTCCTGTCTCAGACTTCGCAACCGAGGTGTATACCACGGTGCTGTCTGAATTCTGTTCAGGGGGAGAGGACGTTTCGGAGCCACCCGGTCTAATGCCCTGGTGATTCCCTCGTTCCACTCCGTCACCAGGGTTTCAACCGGATGACCTTCAGCAGGTTCCAAATCCCCCAGCGCAGTCAGGAATCCATCCGGATCCATCAGGCGCCTGGGGCGGACCATTCTAATAGGTCCTTTACCCCTGCGGAGGGTGTGTGGCATCGAGAAGTCAAAATTCACCAGATAGTGTTCTGACCATGACACGGGGGTAAAAGAAATGGCCCCCAACTTCAGAACACTCCCCACCACTCCCAGGACAAATACAAGGTCGAGAGCATGACCGGCTACATGGGTGGGCTCAGTGTTACTAAGGTGCAGTTCCCAGGAAGCCATGGTTTCCAGGAAATCCCGAGGGGCTCCAATGAGAGTGGTCTCAGCGTGTACGTTAAAATCCCCCAGTACTAACAGTTCTGGGGTCAACTTTCGCACATCCGAGACCACCTCCAGCACTTCGGTCAGGGAGTCTGCCGTGCAGCGGGGCGGGCGGTACACAAGCAGGATCCCCAGACTGCCCTTCGGGCCCGACCTCCAGTACATGCAATCAACAAACTTGGTCCTTGGGAGCGGAGGTCTGGTGAACATCAAGGACTCCCGCTAGATGACTGCCACTCCCCCTCCCCACCTTCCCACCCTCGGTTGCTGCGCATAGCAGAAACCTGGCGAACACATGGCCTCAAGAGTGGGAGCTGAGGCCTTGTCCAGCCAGGTCTCCATAATACATACCAGGTCTGCACACTCATCCAGTATCATATCATGGATGACAGATGTTTTTTGTGTCACAGACCTGGCATTACATAGCAGCAATCGAAGGTCGGTAGGAATCCTGCGTCCCCCAGTTAACCTCTGGTTTTGGGCGGACCCAGAACAGGGGATGGGTATTACGCATCTATCCCCTGTTCTTCTGGATTGACATGGTTTGCCCTTAGCATCAGTCCAGCGCCTGCCGCCCAATCTTGATATAATTTGGCCCCCATCCTTCTCTGTTCCATCCCCCCTTGGTTTACACATGCCCCTATCCCTGCAGCCTAATGGACAGGCCTACCTAAGACAATAATAAAAGCAAGACCCACCCCATATACCCCGGAGACTACCAGCCACTCCTTTAGGACTGCAGTAAAAATGAAATAGTTTAAATCACAAACTATCCACTTATATGTGCAAACAATTTATAAATGCAAACATACACTCATTCACAACACACACTCATATGCACACTCACTCCTCCAATTCAAACCAACACGTCAGACATAGTCCTGTACTCTGTGCAACGTCGGCAATAGCAGCTCTCCTTGGGCAGCGACGATATTCCTCCTCCGACGATGTTCCTCTTCCAGCAGGCAGATGGTCTCCCCAAGCTACCCCCAGCCAGCCAGCCTATAGATCCCTCCGAGGAGGGACAGATGGAAAAAGGAAACTAGCCCCAGCTGGCTGGAACCAGGGACCTGGTCCTGCAAGGTGTGGCACCTGCCAACAACAGCAGTCCGACAGGGAAGGGCAGTGATGATAACAGCTCTCCCTCCCTGCACCGTGGCGATGTTCCTCTTCTTAAAAGTAAAAAGAGTAGTTGGCCATATTTGTTCTATCACAGCTCATCTCCTGCTTATCCCTGCTTCCTTTCAGAAAACACATTGCCTGAAGAATAGGCTGATAACTAGGTGTAAAAACTGTAGTCCAAATGCAGATTCAGAACTAATTACTGCAAGGAGCCCCAGCTGCCGTTACATCCATGCCAAACAGAAGCTTGTCTTTCAGGTCTTTCAGGTCGCCATTTTCATCTGCTTTTAGTTTTATCTCCAAAGTCTCCTTTCTGCCCTTAATAGCCGTAAAATAGGCTAAAATTTATAGAAGCAGAGGCTTCAAGGACCCCATTAAATCAAGAGTGCCAGACAAGAATCTTCCAAGAATCTTCTTAGAAGTAAGTAGAAGTTACAACTTACGTAGATTAGTGCCAAGCCGGACCGACAGAGATAAGAAGTGGAGAAGGCAGTAGTTATTCTTAAAACATCTCTTTCATGCTTTCCTTATCAAGCAGAGAGAAGCTCCTACATCCAGATCACTCAGGTCCTGTAATTAGTTATAGTCCTGGGTCCTATAATAAGTTATAGTTTCAACACTGCGGAGAGCACTGGAAACATGTCTGTTATGCATTTACTATATTTTGCTAATGTGTTAAGAGGTCACCTTACTCAGAAGCTCAAACATTTGGAGACTAACCTTGGACTGACTTATTCTAGATGAATTAATGCATGCAGATGAAAGCCAGTTTAATTTGGTTTTTCCCTTATACATAATGTCTGTCTACTGAGGAATGCTAGTTTGCTCAGAAAACAAATGCTGACCTGAAGCAACTACCACTGCTGCCGCTGCTACTACTACTACCACTACTATGGCTTAAAATATGAAACTTGCTCCATATCAAGTAACTCTGGATTGATGGCGACTCTATAAAGCGCTTTTGTAACGTTTGTCCAAAAGAATGAAATATGAACATCCTTTTAACTGAATCAAATACAGTCAATATGAATATTCAACGGCTTAATGAACAATCCTAACATAGGAAGCCAACATAACTTACTCTGGTGTAAGTTGCCCCTATTCCTAACACTGTTCAAAACCCCCTGGGAGGGAATACTGCCAGCTGAGCAGGCCAATTAAGTGTGAGACAAAGTTTTAAGGATTGGTCCCTAGGTCACATGACTGAGCGGAACAGGGTCTGGAATAGTTCCTCCTAGTCCTGTCCTGATCCTGGAACACCCCTTTTTGGTGACTTACACTGGCATTAATTACGCCAGCTTAAGTTCCTCAGGCTGAGCTTTAGCTAAGCTGGGGTGAGGGTCTTACACCAAAAGCCCAAGATCCGCCAAATCCAAACTTTCTCATCCCAGCAGATCTTGGGTTTAGGTTGTGGTGTTAATCACAAAATATTTAACATCTCTCAAGCAGCATGTATTATTCACTGGCTAAAATGCTTTCTCCCTTCTCTTCTTCTGACACATTTGGATTTTCTGCATTCTTTCAAGTGTGGGAAACCAATTCACATTTTAAAAGGAGAAGAGGCCATATAGCTCAGCAGAACTGGGGTCCCCCGCATGGCACCCACAGGCACCTGCCAATGCTACCTGCCACTCTTCTTTTTAAAGTCTTTGTTTAAAAAGGGGGGGAGTTGTTACATTGGGTGACTGCTGGGCTAACTGAAATGAAGAATTCAGGCCTCTAGCTGCTACTGTTTTCTTTCCACAGAATCCTTCTTGGCCCCATAGAATAGGTAAGTTTGAAGGAGCCTATAAGGCCATCAAGTCCAACCCCCTGCTCATTGCAGGAATCCAAATCAAAGCATTCCCGAAAGATGGCTGTCCAGCTGCCTCTTGAATGCCTCCAGTGTCAGAAAGCCCACTACCTCTCTAGGTAATTGGTTCTATTGTCGTATGGCTCTAACAGGAAGCTTTTCCTGATGTTCAGTCGAAATCTGGCTTCCTGCAACTTGAGCCTATTATTCTCTGTCCTGCACTCTGGACGGTCAAGAAGAGATCCTGGCTCTCCTCTGTGTGACTGTCAGCTTCGGGGAGGTGATAGCTGGGCCGTAAACTAATTAGCCGGCAGTTAGCTAGGTCGAAAATCTGCCACGGCTAGGCAGATAACAGGAACAGGACAAGGGAAGGTCAGAGGAGAGTTTCCAAGCAACATACCAAAATCAGTGTCCAAAAGCGCAGTCAAGGAAAGCTGGGTCCAGTGAGCCAAGAGTTCAGTCCGAGGGTCTGGGTTCTAGAAGCTAGGTCTCACGTGGAGGTCACGACCGATGTTGTAGTCAGCAGCCTGCTGCCGTCACAAACTGCCTTTTAAATCCCACTCCCTAAGACAGGTGCAGGTAATCGCCCTCCCGGCTTCTAAGAGCTTGCTTGTCTTAAACGGTCAGACCGATGGCGTTGTTGCAATACTCAATGGTGTCTTCACTCTGTGTGTGGGGGGGAAGCCTCCTGTTCATTCCCTGAATTCGACTGAGGTGCTTCAGCCGTGTCCTGGACACTCTCCACTGAGAGAGAGCTGGAGCTGTGTCCTCAGGGATGCTTGTTCCTTCTCCTGGGTCTGCTGCTGCTGCCCCCGAGTCGTCGTCCTCCTCCTCTGAGGAGTCCTCTGAAAGGGCCATGACAACCTTTCATGTACTTGAAGAGTGCTATCATATTTCCCCTCAGTCTTCTCTTCTCCAGGCTAAACATGCCCAATTCTTTCAGTCTCTCCTCATAGGGCTTGGTTTCTAGTCCCGATCATCCTTGTTGCCCACCTCTGAACCTGTTCCAGTTTGTCTGCATCCTTCTTGAACTGCGGAGACCAGAACTGGATGCAGTACTCAAGATGAGGCCTAACCACTGAATAGAGGAGAACTAATACTTCACACAACTTGGAAACTATACTTCTGTTAAGGCTGACTGGTCTGTAGTTCCCCAGTTCCTCCTTCTTGCCCTTTTTGAAGATAGGGACAACATTAGCTCTCCTCCAGTCATCCGGCACTTCACCAGTCCTCCATGATTTCGCAAAGATAATAGGCAGTGGTTCTGAGAGTTCTTCAGCCAGTTCCTTCAATACTCTAGGATGCAGTTTATCAGGCTCTGCCAATTTGAACTCATTCAAAGTGATTAGGTATTCCTTGACCATTTGTCTATCAATCTCAAGCTCCAATCCTGCCCCTTCTACTTCATGTTTCCCGATGTTTTGGGAGAAGACTGAGCCAAAGTAGGAATTGAGCACTTCTGCCTTTTCTTTGTCATCTGTTACATTTTGCCATCCTCATTGAGTAGCTCTGCCACCATTTCTTTTCTCTGTCTGTTTTGTTTTTTTTAAATGTTCTTAATGCTGTTTTGTTTTAATGTATTTTAAGATCTGTTTTTATGATGTTTTAAAGTGTTTTAATGCTTTGTTTGCCGCCTTGGGCTCCTGCTGGTAGGAAGGGTGGGATACAAATTAATTAAATAAATAAATAAAATACTATGGACATACCTGAAGAAAGCTTTCTTGTTGCTTTTAGCATCTCTCACTAACCTCAGCTCATTCTCAGCTTTAGCCTTCCTGACACCATCCCTGCAATTCCATAATACCTGCCTGTACTCTTCCTTTGTGGCCTGGCCTTCTTTCCACTTCCTGTATGTGTCCTTTTTCGTTTTCAGGTCATTTCTAAGCTTTTTGTGACGCCACATTGGCTTCTTCTGCTGTTTTCCCCTTTTTTCCTTGTTGGAATTGCTTGCCATTGCGCTTTTAGAATTTCCTTTTTTAGAAACTCCCACCCATCTTGGACTCCTTTTCTCATTAGGGTGGCTTGCCATGGAACAGTACTTACAATTGTTCTGAGTTTATTAAAATCAGCTTTTCTGAAGTCCAGGGTGCATGTATGGCTATTCTCAGCTTTTGCTTCTGTGAAAATCAGGAATTCAAGTATGGTTTGTCACTTTCCCCCAGAGTTCCCGTAGCTGCCCCTTCATCTACCAAATCACCTCTATTGGTTAGAATCAAGTCCAGGATAGCTGATCCTCTGGTTGCTTCCTCCACTTTCTGTAGGAGAAAGTTATCTCCAACACAAGTCAGAAATTTCTTGGAGGGGCCGTGTTTGGCAGAATTTGTCTCCCAACAGATATTGAGATAATTGAAATCCCCCATTACTACTACATCATGCCTCCTCGAAACATTGGCAATTTGCTTTTCAAAAGTTACATTCTCGTCTTCTCCCTGATTGGGTGGTTGGTAGTAGACTCCAAGCACCACATTCCTTTTATTACTTGCCCCATTAATTTTAATCCAGATACCCTTGGTGGAGCTACCAAACTCATCTTCCTGTATTTCTGTGCAGGGATATATATTTTTAATATATAGTGCGACTCCACTTCCCTATTTATCCCTTCTGTTCTTTTTGAACAAGTTATATCCTTCAATTGCTGTATTCCAGTCATGGGACTCATCCCACCAAGTTTCAGTTATACCTATCAAGTCATAATTACCCTCTTGTATTATTGGCCCAAATGCTGTCTGCATAACAAAGGACAGGGCAGGGCAGCTGGAAGCCTGTGTTTTGTTTTGCAGCCTCCCCCTAAAACTCTTGGGAAAATGAAACCTGCCACTGGCTGGTACATTTTATGAATAGGCTAACCACAGGGGCATGTTTTGCCTATCTTTGGGGGGGAGGGTTGCCTGCTTTTTGTTTTGCCCTTACATATTGCTTTGTTGTGGGCAGGGGTAGTATTTCGCCTTTTTTGTTTGTTTGGAGGGGTGTTTTGCCTGCCTTTTTTATTTTGTTTGGAAGATATGTGCATTGCCTGTGTTTTCTTTTATTTTGCTTTGTGTTTTCTTGGCTGACAGTTTGCCTGCTTTGTTTATTTGACTGTATGAATGCCTTTTGCCTGCTTTTTTTGTTTTGCCTGTATTGTTTGTTTTTCTGGTATGTGCATGTGTGTGTGCTTGCTTTTGATGTCATTGTTTCTTTGCTGGGGGTGGAAGTGTTTTGCTGTGGATTTTCTGTTTGTTTTGGAGTGTGTGTGTGGCTGTTTGTCTGTTTGGGATGTATTTTTCTGAGAACTATCAGTTTTCCTTTCTGTGAAATAGTTATTTGGTGCTTCCCACAACACTTTCTTAGTTTTCCAAATGCACCCCTCAGTCCCAAAAAGTTGGGGACTCCCAGACCCAGTGCCAGCAGGCAGCCAGATTGGACACTTACTGAAGGCCCCTTAGGGGCCCCTCCTTAGGCTGGAAGAGTGGAGCTTCTGCTCCGCAATCTGTGCAAGCATCAGGTTACAGCGCACAGTGACCCAACACTATTGTGACTGTGGAGCAGGAGCTCCACCCTCCCAGCCAATGCAAGCAGTGTGGGCTTAAATAGGCCCACCTGAACCTACTTTCTGCAACAGCGCAACAGCGCACTGTGTGCACATGATTGCCATCACCCAAGTTGACAGGGGTTGTCCTTAAGGAGTGTGCGCATGGCACACTAGCACACTGATGCAGCAACATGTGAAATAGGTGAGACAGGTGGGCCTATTTAAGCCCACACCACCTGTATTGGGAGGAGGCTCGGGAAGCATGATGACAAAGGCCCAGCACAATCTGGTGCCCAAAAGCCCAGTTATGCTGGTGCCTGCCCTGGGGACTCCTATAGCAGAAGAGCTCATGCCTTGCATTTGTAAGATCCCAGATTCACTATCAGCATCTCAGTTAAAGGCTCTTTAGTAAAAAAAACAAAAAACAAAAAACATGTGAAATACTACATACCCAGGCCCCTAAAAAATTGTTGCCAATCACAATGGGGAGTCCTAGGCTAGATACACAATGCTCCAGTTCATTTTAAGGCATCTTAAAGTACACTTTGAAAAAGGTTATACAGAAACAAGTTACAAATTGTTGCAATAACTCAGGTAGCTGTGACCTTGATTCATTTTCTTACTAAAGTTATATTAAAGATTACCCATCATGTCCAAAGTAGATTTCATAGGACAATTTCTTCAGAAAGAGGCCACCTGAAAACTTGTAATACTAGCCAATCTGAAAGCTTTTAATATTATGCAATCTAAAAGAAATATAGTAATAGGTGTGACTTTTCGGCCAGGAATTAGCAACTACTAGCCTCTGAATCTGTATTTTGCAGGCATTCGAATGTATTATAAAGCAATTTTTTTTAAAAAAACAACACAACCTGCATCTGCATCGTCCACTTTGTCAGCAGGATTCTTTTTAACAACAACCCCCTGCAATTTAAATTATTTTCTAAATTTAATTATCTGTTTTAACTGAACCTGTCTACAGCCTGCAGTGATACGGCGGCCCCCAACAGTTATTTGTTACATTTGTGGCCGAGAGTATGGAACTCAATCTATAAGCATCCATGAACCGCAGTGTCTGAAAAAATGGCACATCGAGAATGATCAACTGCCAAAATATTTAAGACGACCAGAACCAAAAAAGCCAGAGATCAAATCCATAGGAGGTAAGTTACCATCTTAAAAGATCAACGCAGAGATGGAAAGGGAAGGGACAGCATGAACATTCGTTAAAATGTCACATGTAATTTTTACTTTGGCTCATCAAAGTGATGCCATTTACCTAGTTTTAAAGCTTCTATTGTCTCATTCAAAGAAATCAATGGAATATATTTTTGAAGACAGTCTTACATAGGCCAGACTCATGAACACCTTAGTAGAAAACAAATGGCATTTAGATCCACTAAGTTCTGTGGCACATGGTCTCCCAGCACCAATGGTGCCACCAGCAACAACTGTAGGGCAAAACTCCAGAGCCTACTGAGAGTCAAGAGGACCCCCAAATGCAACACAGTTAGCTTAACAACATGTTGAAAAAAAGCAAACCACATCACCATCTAAAGAACACACCTTCCCTGCCACCAGACAGTTATGTCCAGAGTCTAAAATCGCCTAATTGCTCCATTGACCACACAAACATTGAGCTGGCAAAAGGAAAGTTGATATTGCCTTGAATCTGGAGAGGGTTTACAGTGGATCAGTATATGCTACAAAATGATGCAGCAGAGTCATAGCAGCAATGAGCTGTAAATATCTTTACCCTTCTAGCCTTTGGAGGCTTAGAAGGCAATTGCTTCCAACCTTTCTGATTCTACCATTTGAAAGAGGAACATCTGGTTTTTCATACTTTCATACAGATCAGACAACACCAGAACAACACTGACCTAACCTGAGGCTATTTATGCAACATTTGTGTTGCCCCACATTGTTACAGCACCACTTGGTTGAGAATCAGCCTACACATTTGTAACATTCTTCACTACAAATACATCCAGTATACAACAGCAGGGATACCTATGTAAAACAAAAAGAGACAAAAACAAAATGATATTTAAAACTGTATAACAGTTTTCCATGATTACAGTGATTAACACAAAATAAATACTGAAAACCACAGAGGCATTACAAACTTTGGGGAATAGGGAATGAAATCCTAGCCAGGTTTTACAACCATATCTTCTAGCAAGGCCTCTAAATAATGGGAGTCTTCCAAAACTAGCTAGAATCTGTTGCAGATTCCACTCTTATCCTTAAAAGCTAATTGTGGGTTTCTCACAGGATTTCACCTGGGATAAAATCCCCCCTGAAAGTCTGTAAACAACCTTAACTGATTGCTGATTTAAAATGCCTTGCATGGATCACAGGGAAACAATTCTGTGTGTGCCCACCCATGTGATAAGTTGTTACTAATCTTTCTCTTTGTGAGAGGGCGTAGTCCCAGTCGCCCTGAGGCAGTGATCCAACCATTCCTGAAAAAGCCCATCGTGTACCCATTGGTTTGTGACAAATACCACCCGGTTGCAAATACCTTTTTAGGGAAGGTGATCGAGAGGGCTGTGGTGCAGCAATTGCAAGTACTCTTGCATTAAACAGATTATCTTGACCCATTCCAATCTAGATTCAGGCCTGGTTATGGGACTCAGTCGGCCTTGGTTGTCCTTGGTCGCCCTGATGGATGACCTTTATCAGGAGAAGGACAGGGGGAGTGTGACCCTGCTATTCTTATTTGATCTCTCAGTAGCTTTTGATACCATTGACCATGGTATTCTTCTGGGCCAAGTTGGTGAGATGGGTATTGGAGGCACTGTTTTACAGTGGTTCCAATCCTATCTCCTCCAGAGTTGCTTTCAGAGAATAGCATTGGATGATTGTCTTTCGACCCCTTGGCAGTTGTCCATCTTGCCCCCAATGCTGTTTAACATCTATATGAAGCTCTTGGGAGCAGTCATCTGGAGATTTGGGTGAGCTATCAGCAGTACTCTGATAATACCCAGTTCTATTTCTCTGTAACATCTAAATCGGGAGAGGCTGTGCAAGCGCTGGCCCAATTCCTGGACTTGGTGGTGGGCTGGATGAGGCCAATAAACTAAGTTTGAGTCTTATCAAGATGGAGGCACTGTGGGTTGGTGGTTCCTGAGTTCAGATAATTGGTCAATTGCCTGCTTTGGATGGTGTTGTACTCCCTCTGAAAGAGCAGGTTCATAGTCTGGGGGTGCTCCTGGATCCATCTTTGTTGCTAGAGGCCCAGGTGACCTCATTAGCTAGAAGCACATTTTTCCAGCTTCAGCTGGTAAGGCAGCTGCAGCCATTTATGAACTGGGAAAGCCTGACCACTTTTCCCACACACTGGTAACCTCCAGGATGGATTATTGGAATGTACTCTATGTGGAGCCCTTGAAGTTAATGTGGAAGCTGCAGCTGCTGCAAAATGCAGCAGAGCGACTGCTCTCTGGGGCAGGGTATTGCCAACATATTACCCCTCTGCTGAAAGAATTGCACTGGCTGCCCATTAGCTACAGGACTAAGTTCGAGGTTCTGGTTTTGGTGTACAAAGCACTATGCAGCTTGGGAAGGGATACCTGAAAGATCATCTTACCCATTATATACCCAGTCGATCACTGTGCTTTGCACATGAGGGCCTCCTGCAGATACCATCTGATCAGGAGATCCATTCTGCACAACATAGGAAGCAGACCTTTAGTGTAGTGACACCAACACTTTGGAATTCCCTCCCCTTAAATATTAGACAGGTGCCATTGCTGTTATCTTTTCAGTGCCTACCCAAAAACTTCTCTTCCAACAAGCCTTTTAAATTGAGACCTTATCCCAATCTGTGTCTGTGCTGGAATTGCTTTTTAAGATGTTTTAAAGTTGTTTTTTAAAGATGTTTTTAAGATGTTTTGTTTTAATATATTTTAAAGTATTTTGTTTCTAGGATGTTTTAAAGTACTTTTGGTATCATTGTTTGCCACCCTGGGCTCCAGGGTGGGATATAAATTTAATTAATAAATAAATAACAGGGGGCAGACATGTTACTGTTCACTGCATGAATGGAGTCTACAGAAAACTGTTTGGGTCTAATATGGTTAGAGCAACCAAGTTGGAAATTTGTAAGCAGAGACCATGCAGTAAGACATCCTCAGCTTTCACCCTTTGTTTCTAGAGCAGGCCCAACTACATCTTGTACCACAACTTCCTGTAATATTAGTCTTATGGCTTCTTATCTGCTGGGAAACACCGAAGGAAACAGAGAAAAAGGGAGAACCTGACCCTTCTCTTGCCCCCTAATGAAGTCCCCTCCTCCACCTGATTTACCCTGATCAGTATTGTGAATCCCTATTTGTGTTGCAAAGATGGGACTGGAACCCTAAACTCTATGTGGAGGGGAAAGCAGTTCAGGGAGGGAAATGACTAGCAAGGGAAGGGTTAAGCATCCACTTTTCCATCATGAAGCACTTTCTCTCAAAGATATTTTGCAATGGAGAAGGGGCCATCAGGCTAACGTGGCTACAGTGTAATGTGTAGTTAGGCCCTGAATGTTCCAAAGTATACAGAGTACACATTCATTTCCTGCAAATACTTGCTTCAGCCAAAAAAGGAACACCAGTTGGTTGCTCATGTAGTGAAAAGGAATATTAGGAACACAAGCATTAAGACCTCAAAGGTTTACTCTTAGATGAAGCACTGAACATGAATCACATCACAGCTCTATCACTTCTTATGGAAAAATCTATATTCTTGCCTCTCATATAAACAACAGAGTTGTGTTGTGTTTTGTTTTTGAGCATAGGCTTTAAACAGATTTGGGCTCAGTGTCTGAACACTTAAAAGTTACTGCCTAAAGTACCGTACCTTTTGGCAAAGGCAAACCACTTGCTGTTTCAAATAAAGCTCTATCATTTTCTCTCTGTGTGCTGCCAAGGAGGATTACAAGATGCGGATGCTGGTGCAAGCTTACACAATTTTAGCTCAAGGTAGCTCTGTGAAAAGGAAAAGGGCTTAAAGCCCATTTTATAGCAAAAGACAGGGCAGGGTTTTTGATAGAAATTATTTGGTTTAACATGCATTTCAGCTGCCTCAAGTCTCTGGTCTTAATTGTAGATAAAGCCCCAGCTGAAATGAGGGTGCGGATGAAAGGGATTTGAACTTAGGTTTGCTGATTTTTGCCTGTTGGGTCTTTGTGTGAGCTTCACTTGAAGTTACCTAAAAGCAGTTTTGAAAGAATGGGACTCTGTACCCTAAGGACAGCAATAGGAGGGAGTAATGAAATATAGAACACCCTGGGCTTTCTCTTCCATCTCCTGGGTCAGATCATTTTGGCTTATTAGAAAAGATTTGTAAGAAGGCCAAGTGGTAAAACTCACTGATACTTAAGTGTAGGCAAATGTGTTAATAATTAGTTAAGAATGTGTAACATAGCACATACTGAAATGCTTTTTCCACGCATGCAAGATGATTCAGTTTGTAGTTAACTTTATTTGACCCCAGAGACAATAAGCAGAGTTTCTGTGAGTTTTCTCTCTCTCTCGTAAGGACTGTGATTTAGTTAAAACTGAAAGGCTCAGTCAACAGGTATTTCCTGAAAATATTTTCCATAAAAGCTGAATATAGTTCTCCAGAATGAAAACTGATATTTTTCTCTTTTTAATTTTCCAGGCAAAGGTTACTATGATCTTGATGCTTTAAACGAGTGTGCCTGGCAAAGTGCCCAGAGCCAGTTAGTTCCATGCAATATTTGTGGTCGTACCTTCCTGCCAGACAGACTGATCGTCCACCAGCGGTCATGTAAACCGAAGATACCAAAATAAGATGCTCCTCCTTTCAATCCAAAGTCCTAAAGAACAAAACCCCTCTCTGACCTATATATTGGAGGTCTCAGCACTGAAGAATCATAGCACCATGTAGAATCAAATTCCAAACTTGCCCTGTGTTCGTTTCTGAATATTGATTATGTAGGTAAAATGTAGGGCATGCCATTTCTAATGGTGTTTTGCAACAGTGGTATTGACCATGCAGTCCATAAAGATGACCAGAGTTCATCTCTAGCAGTCTTCAGAATAGACGGAGGCCTTAAGATTGCAGAGTGAATACCATTGTTTCAGGACAGTGCTCTCTGTTATGAAGTGGTTATGCATTTTCAGACCCAAGGGTTAAGTAAATCATGTGTAAAAACACTTATTCTTCCTGATGATGTTTCTGTTAAAAGGTTCTATTTGCAGCAAAAATAAGGATAATAAAAGCTTCAGCAGCCTTCCTCAAAAGTGGACATTTTGTTTGGAAGACTGAATCTCATATCTTGTTCCTCAGATATTTAATCTGTAATGTTAGAGTTTACAGGCATCTGAGCCACTTACCTTGTCTCCATAGGCTGAAGGACCTGGGATAATGGTCAAATTTTCCTCCAAGCCATTCTCAGATTTAAATGTCCAGCTTTAGGCTCTAATTTTACTGTTTAATCTAGACACCTATCTCATTTTCAGGACTCCCCACATTTCTCTACTTCCCACATCATTCACAAGTTTCTTTGTGCCTGTAATATTTACAAGATTTGAAATGAACTACAAACACTGGTTAGAAGGAACAAACTTTACTTAACAGTGTGTTGCAGCAGAACCAAGAGCTGTAATGTCCTAACTCAGACAGAGAGCTCTTCTTTCATTTTCCTGCTGGTCCCACCCCCAAACAACTATTTCTAATTCACTTGAGTTCCTACTCACATTACATCTCCCTTTTTTAAAAAATAAAAAGATAGAAACTACTGTCTATATCAAATTGGTTTTCTAATTACTCTGCCTCTTGATGTAGTAACAGGTAGCTCAGAGTCCAAAATCTTCTCTGGTATATCACTGGCACTTTGTGCTACAACTGTTCCACTTTTGTTGTCTTGAGACTCTGATAGGTCTACCTCTGATGGAGGTGCAGTTGCAGTCTCTGTAGTCTCATCCATTTTTGGTTCACAACTTGGAGTGCTTTGAAGATCTCTTCTGTTCCTTTGGTAGACAGCTAAATCATCAGTCTGAACCAAATATGATCTTGGAGTCATGTTTTGTCCAGTCACTCTCGCTGGTTTCCACACTCCATTTTGCCAAACATTAACAGAATCATCAACCTGCAAAGGTGGTAAAGGCTTTGAACCTTTGTCAAAGTAAAGCTTCTGTTTTTCTTGTCTTATCTTCAGATGTGTCTGTATGTCACCTTTTACCTGCTGAGGTAGTAACAATGCTGCTGAGATAGGCAACCTGGTTCTTAAATGTCTCCCCATTAAAAGTTGTGCAGTTGAGGCTGTATCTACTGTAGGCGTATTCCTGTAATCCAATAAACTAAGATATGGATCTGTGTTGTTCAGACTAGATTTCTTAAGAATCCTCTTTACTGTTTGGATCGCTCTTTCTGCCATTCCATTGGATTGAGGAAATAGTGGACTGGATGTTGTGTGAACAATGTCCCAATCTTTGGCAAACATTTTAAAGTCTCTAGAGCAAAACTGAGGGCCATTATCACTGACAACCTCTTCAGGTATACCATGTCTTGCAAATATAGATTTGCAGTGTAAAATTACTGACCTACTTGTAGTGTCCTCAAGCAAACATATTTCCACATATTTTGAATAATAATCAACCAAAAGTAGATAGTCCTTTCTTTGAAATTCAAACAATTCCATTCCTAGCTTCTGCCAAGGTCTTCTTGGAATTTCATGAGGTAACATTGGTTCTTTTTGGTTTTTATTTCTGAAGGTGTGACATATGATACATGACAGTACCAATTCTTCAATTTGGGCACACATACCTGGCCAATATACAGCTTCTCATGCCCACGTTTTACATAATTCAACACCAAGATGACTCGCATGTATAATATTCAATATCTCTTTCCTCAAATCTTGTAGTGCTACGATCCTGTCACTTTTAAAAATGAGTCCATCATGAATACTTAATTCCTCTCTGTAATTCCAATAAACACATATACATTCTGGAACTTCTACTCTTCTATCTGGCCACCCGTGCAAAATGGCATTTTTCAGGATTTGCAAAATGCTATCATTTTCAATAGCCACCTGAAATTCTTTCAGTTTTAATTCGGAGATTAGTAAATAAGATAACATGAGGTTTAAATTATTAATTCTTTGCCTGGTCTACAGTGCACTTGTAATTGATATTTCTGCAGTGTTAACTGCCATCTTTGGATTCTTGGAGGTGCAATATGCAAAGGTTTTCTGAAAATTGCCTCCAATGGTTTGTGGTCCATTTCCACAGTCACTTTTTTGCCATAGACAAATTGATGGAATCTTATGCATCCAAACACTATTGCCAACATTTCCTTTTCTATTTGAGCATAGTTCTGTTGGGCCGCAGTCATTGCTTTAGAAGCATATGCAACAGGTGCACCTCTTTGCAACAGTACAGCACCTAAGCCTGTAGAACTAGTGTCCACTGACAGAGTTACAGGTTCTTTCACATTATAATATTTCAAAATAGGAGCTTTTGTTAATAGTTCTTTCAACTGTGTGAATGCTGTTTCATGAACTGACATCCAGCAAAATTCAACATCTTGGGCCAACAGCTGTCTTAAAGGGGTTGTTACTGTTGCCAAATTTGGGATAAACTTTGCTAGATAAGTCACCATCCCTAGAACTCTTTGAAGATCAGCTTTGTTACTTGGGCTGGGCATTTCAGTGATGGCCTCTATTTTAGATGAATCAGGTTTTAGTCCTTCTTTGGTTAAGATGTGTCCTAGATATTTTATTTCAGTCATGGCAAATTTGCATTTCACTTTGTTCAATTTCAGATTTCTCTCTCAGCACCTGTCCAGAACTCTCTTCAGTCTCTCATTATGTTCCTGTTTGGTCTTCCCCCACACCAGGATATCATCTATGTAGCATGTGACCCCATCAATACCCTCAAATGTCTGTTGGATAATCCTCTGATAGACTTCAGGAGCTGAAGAGATACCAAATGGCATTCTTTTAAATCGGTACCTGCCAAAAGGTGTATTAAATGTACATAGACTGGAACTGTTGTCATCTAGCTGAATTTGCCAGAATCCACTACTGGCATCAAGAGCAGTAAACAATTCTGATTCTGCTAGCTTACTGGTAATATCTTCTACAGTAGGCAATTGAAAATGTTCTCTTAAAATTGCTCTGTTCATATCTCTTGGATCTAAACATATTCTTATCTGGTCCCGGCCAGGCTTGTCTACAACCACAATTGAATTCACCCACTCTGTAGGTTCTTCTACCTTAACTATGACTTTTAATTGCTCCATACGAGTCAGTTCCTTTTGGACTTTATCCCTTAGTGCCACTGGGACCTTCTGAGGTGCATGAATTACAGGTGAAACCTATGAGTTGATTTTGATGGCGTATTTTTCTGGTAAGCAACCTAAGCCTTCAAATACATCTTTGTATTCAACTGCAACATCCCATTGATCTACTGCAGCTCTTTGCATTAAATTAACTCTTTGCACCAAATTTAAATTAGTCACAGCCTGGAGACCAAGTACAGCTTGTGCATCAAAGTCAACTATGTGAAATTCCAACTCAGCTCTTTGATCTTTATATTTGCAATCCAGGTTACATTTACCAGACACATGTAGTCTTTCTCCAGAGTAGGTTATTAATCTGGTATTTGAATGCTGAAGTGGTTCAGCTTGCAAGGCTTTGTATGTTTTTAAAGATTTTGCATCAGCCTATGCTCCTGTGTCAGTCTTAAAGGTCACATACTTGTGATCATTTATGAGAAGATCCACCAGAGATTGGAAAAGTTACTTTTTTGCACTACAACTCCCATCAGCCCAATCCAGTGGCCATGCTGGCTGGGGCTGATTGGAGTTGTAGTGCAAAAAAGTAACTTTTCCAAGCTCTGAGATCCACACACCATTCATCTTCCAGAGCTGTAGAATTCAATGTGCCAATGAAGAAATCATGAGCATTTTTAGTTGTATCTGCTACTGGGAACATTTTATTTATTTATTTATTTATTTATTTATTTATTTATTTATACCCTGCCCTTTCTCCAAAGACTCAGGGCGGCTTACAATTAAAACAATAATTAGATTAAAAACCAGAACAATTAAAATCAAACAAGAATACAATTAAACAATTAAAAGTACATTAAATCCAAAATAGATTAAAAAGGAATAACATTATTAATTAAAATCCCGTCTAAATAAAACAGTCTTCAACTGGGCACGAAAAGACGATAACAAGGGAGCGATACAAACCTCATTGGGGAGGGAGTTCCATAATCTAGGGGCAGCCACTGAGAAAGCCCTATGCTGTGTCTGTGCAAGAAAAACTTGCGAAGAAGGTGGAATAGTGAGAAGAGTCTCACCAGATGATCTCAAAGGCCGAGCAGGTTCATAAGGGGAGATACGATCTAACAGATAGCCTAGGCCATATAGGGCTTTATAGGTCAAAACCAGCACTTTGAATTGTGCCCGGAAGCAAATTGGCAGCCAGTGGAGCTGGTACAACAGAGGGGTTGTATGTTCTCTAAGTCCAGCACCAGTTAACATTCTGGCTGCAGCTCTTTGTACCAATTTAAGTTTGCGAGAAGTCGTCAAGGGCAGCCCCACGTAGAGCGCATTACAGTAGTCTAATCGGGATGTAACTAGTGCATGTGTCACCATAGTCAAGTCTGACAAATCAAGAAACAGGCGCAGCTGGCGTATCAGTCTTAATTGAGCAAAAACACTCCCTGCCATAGCAAAGGCCTGTGCCTCCAGACTCAAAGCCAAGTCCAGGAGTACTCCCAAGCTGCAAACCTGTGATTTCAGGGGGAGTGTAACCCATCCAGCACAAGTTGGATCCCTATTCCCTGATCCGTCCTCCGACTGACAAGGAGCACCTCTGTCTTGTCTGGATTTAGTTTCAGCCTGTTCATCCTCATCCAGTCCACCACTGATACCAGGCATTGGTTTAGAGTCTGGATGGCTTTCTTGGCTTCATTAGGTGGAAAAGAGAAGTAGAGTTGGGTGTCAGCTGAATATTGGTGGCACCGAACCCCAAAACTCCGGATAACCTCTCCCAGCGGTTTCATATAAATATTAAACAACATGGGGGACAAAACTGAACCCTGAGGGACCCCATAGGTCAATGGCCAAGGAGTCGAACAGGCATCCCCCATGACCACCTTCTGGGTTCGCCCCAGACATTTGTCTGCCTTGAAGTTTTCTATCTCTAGTTTTACACATTTTAGCAAAATGATTAAGTTTGCCACATCTTCTGCATTCCTTCCCATATGCAGGACAAACATTTATGTCATGATGACTGATACCACACTTGTAGCAGGCCTTTGCGGCTTCTATAGGCCTCTGTGGCATTTCCTTTTCTTGGGGGCTGGTAGTAGTGCCAGGGCTCCCTTTGCTCTGAGGCTGGCTTACTTTTGGCTTTTCAAAGGTACTTTTGCCCTGTAAGGCATCCATTTGTTTATCCGTTGCCCCAAAATCTTTCATCTGTTTCGCAGCCACTTCTTCTGCCCTGCATATATTCACTGCACACTCAAGGGTTAAATCACTCTCTCTCAGTAACTTGGCTCTCAATCTGTCTTTCTGAATGCCACACACTATGTGATCCTTAATAAGAGAATCACACAGCTCCCCAAATTCAGATATGAGCCAAAAGCTTCAAATCAGTCACATATTGGTCTATACTTTCTCCTTCACTCTGTATTCTAGTGAAAAACCTGTGCCTTTCATAAGTAACATTTCTTCTGGGCACACAATATGCTTCAAATTTATTCATCAAAACTTGAATTTTATATTTATCTGCATTGTCATCAAACTGGAAAGTATTAAATACCTCTCTTGCTTCTTCACCTGCCACATGCAGAAATAATGCTGAATGGAGTCTCTCATCTTTCTTATCTGCTCCACTTGCAATGCAGTACAATTCAAACCCTTGCTTCCATCTTCTCCAGTTCTCTGCTGCATTTCCTTCAAACACCAACTTTCCTGGAGGCTTCAGCTGGTCCATTTTTCACTGCCTTATGTTTTCAGGTAGTCTTCTGACACCATGTAATATTTACAAGATTTGAAATGAACTACAAACAGTGGTTAGAAGGAACAAACTTTACTTAACAGTGTGTTGCAGCAGAACCAAGACCTGTAATGTCCTAACCCAGACAGAGAGCTCTTCTTTCATTTTCTTGCTGGTCCCACCCCCAACTGATTCCCCCATACAACTATTTCTAATTCACCTGAGTTCCTACTCACATTACAGTGCCCGCTTAAACCCTACAGTTTGTTCTTTGTCTCTTCAGTATTTCAAGGCCCATTTTATCACTTCCCTGTCCCCACCATCCATGTGCCCGGGGTGGGGAACCTTACTCCTGGGAGCTAAATGAGACCCTCCAGGCCTCTCTGTGTGGCCCTTGGAACTCTCCCAAGGGCCACACCACTCACTGCCCCTGCTTCACACTCCAAGTGTGTTTGCCTAGCTGGAATGTGACCTTGAACTCTGATAATGCCTCTTGCTTATCTGAATGGAGAATAGAGAAGGGTGTGAGTGTGTGTGAAGAAACTAGCCAATTGTACAAAGGTCCAAATCCTAGGCCTATCAGAGCCTCCTGCCTATTCCAACTCCCCACAACCCAAAAGGTTTCCCTGTGTCCTCAAAATCTCCACAGCACATTTTCTCTTAGATTTGAAAAAATACTACTACTAATAAATATTTTTATAGTGCTTTTAAGCATGCAAAGCAGTTTTCATATTATTTCAGTGGTCATTATAAAAAGCAAATCTGAGGTTGAAGGAGATTGGCTTGCCTATGATGTCTATGCTGTGAATTCCAGCCATGGTGACTGAAGATACCTGGTTTATATGCCTAGTCCTTATGAACAGTAGATGAGTGATTAAACTGTGTCTGCAATAAATTATCTCAAGCTGTGACTGAGGGCTCACATGATAGAATGCTCCCTCATGAAAACATATTCTTACACATGGAACACCAGCTTGTCAAAAAGAGGGACAGGTTAGAACCTTTCTCCCTGGGATCTAGATTTCTATGTGTATACTTTTCTTTGGCATAGAGGAATGTTACATCATAAACTCCCACACACATGGTCCACACACAGGCTTATCACTTCATCTGCTGTTTGTGAGAATTAGGTCATTGTTCATGCTTTTTACCATTGGATTGCATCAGCTATATAGGTTTCTCAAGGGAAAGGAAACAGGGAATAAGGCCCATGATGGCTGCCCTGACCCAATTGCCTAGGGAACGTTCCTTAGGTGTTTGCACTAGGCCTAGTAGGCCACCAAACACAGGGCATCTATTTATTTTGGATATACAAATATACCTCTAATAGCATGCAGGAAGTTGTACTTGCTTTAAGTACACTTTGCAAGTTTCCCAATTTGAAGTGAGAATACATATTCTCATTTCTGATATTCTGGAAAATATTATTACCCCAAATTCACAGTGGGCTTTACACAAGCAATATCACAATATAGAGGAATTATGAGTTCTAGTAGTGCATTCCATATATCTGATAACTTGTTTCCGGGGCAAGGACTTAAGTTTAATTTTGAAGAAAGCACATCTCTAGTTGATAGTTACAGAGAAAAGATTGGCAGCCTTAACACACAGGCTGCATATGATGGGCCTCATAACCAGAGAGGACTGAGTGTTTTCAGTTCTCTCATATTCTGCAATAGCCCTTTTCCCACTTCTTCCTGCTTTTTTGCATGGCTCTATCAAGCTTCATGTATTTCCCTTTTCCCTTATTATCTGATATGTAGGCATTTGATAAACCAGTTTTGTCAAAGTGCAATACATTATTTAAAGTAGACCTCTAGACACAAATTTGCTCAAATAATTTTACCAAATCCAGACTTTTAGAGGTCACCTCTAGGTGTAAGAGTTATATTAAAATGAAAATGTCTGGATTTGAATATTCTACTTACTTAGAGTTCAGAATTGACATATTTGACAACCAAGTCATTTTGCTGCCTGAGGCAAAGGACAAAGTCACACTTCTCTCCCCCCCCCTTCCTTGAACAAAAGCTGACTGGAGTGGTAGCTTAATCTTACTTCAGCACTGACAACAGGTTAGCATCCTCCAGGTCACCTGAAGGCAGGAGGCTAGTTAAGAGGGAGTGCATGACGGGCTAGTGGAACACATAGCTCTGATCTCCAACAGAGGAGAATAGTCAGGTGGCTCAGGAGGAACTGGAGGGGCAGCTGTTGCCCCACCCCCAGCATCTCCCACCTCAGGCAATTGCCTCAGACCACATCAGTGCCTGGCATTTAAAGCAATGTTATAAGTATACCACTTTAACAGTCTTGGATTCCTCCAAAGAATTCTGGGAACTGTAGTTTGGAAAGGGTGCTGTTAGGAGACTGATCACACACCTTACATTTAAAGTGCTATGATTCCCCTTTAAACAGCCAAGGCTTTCCCCCAAAGAATCCTGGGAAGTGTAGTTTGTGAAGGGTGCTGAGAGTTGTTAGAATACCCATATCCCCCCCGAGCTACAATTCCCAGAGTGGTTTAACAATCAATCCCTCTTTCCCAGGAAGTCTGGAAACTGCCTAGGCCACCCTGTACAATGACTTGTGCTGGGAGAGAGAGAGGGGGAGTGCGACTCTGTTGATCCTCCGTGATCTTTCAAGTGGCTTTCGATACCACTGACCATAATATTCTTCTGGGGTGACTGTCTGAATTGGGTTTTGGGAGCATTGCATTGTGGTGATTCAGCTCCTGCTTGGATGGATGGTTCTTGGAGAGCATTGTTTGGCTGCTTGGGTTCTCCTGTATGGGACCCCGCAGAGAGTGGTTTCCCATGTTGTTTAACATCTATGTGAAACCACTGAATGGGGTCATATGGAGCTTTGGAGTACATTGTCAGTATGTTGATGACATGCAGCTTAGGATTGCCAGGTTCATGGCCTGAGACTGATGGAATTCTCCCTTCCCCCTGCACAACTTTTAAAGATACAGAAGACCTCTTGGAGGCTGGGCCTGGCAAGAATTCCATCTTGTGGTTTTTCCCATTACAGAGTTGCAAGAACACCCGCACTTGGCTGACTTTCTCTTCTCCTAAAGATACAGGATCAGTCTCAAGCTATTAACCTGGCAACCCTAATGCAGCTCTATTTTTCCTTTTCATCACCTGCTGGTAAGGCAGTGGATGTGGCTGAATCAGTGCCTGGTTGTGAAAATGGATTGAATGAGGGCCAATAAACTGAATCTTAATCCAGACAAGACTGAGGTGCTGTTGGTAAATGGTTTCTCTGACCCGCTGAGTGGTGTGTGGTCTATTCTAAAGGAGCAGGTTTGTAATTTTGGGGTTCTTCTGGATCCATTGCTGTTGTTTGAGGCATAGGTGGCCTCAGTAGCACGGAGTGCTTTCCATCAGCTTAGGCTGGTGGCCCACCTGCAATCCTATCTGGACAGGGATAACCTGGCTACAGGTAACCTCATGGTTGGATTTTTGCAATGTGCTTTATGTGGGACTGCCTTTGAAAATGATTCAGAAACTTCAGTTAGTGCAGAATGTGGCTGCCCGATTGTTAATGAGTTCATCATATAACACCATACAGCATATAACACCAATTCTGTTCCACTTACACTGGCTGCATATATGCTTCCAAACCCAATTCAAAATGCTGCTTTTGACCTATAAAACTCTTTACTGCTCAAACACCCAATATCTATGGAACATCTCTCCCAACATGAACCTACCCAGACCCTTAGATCTTCTTCTGAGGCCCTTCTCCAGGATCCCCCTCTGAAGTAGGCTTGGAAGGTGGTGGCAAGGGAAAGGACCTTTTCAGTTGTGGCTCTCCATCTGTGGAATACACTCCCACCTGACACTTTCATTGACATCTTTCCAGCACCACATCAAGCCTTATTTTCCCCCCCAGGCATTTGATAGACTAATTATGTCATCTGTATTAGTGTGCTGCCAATGCTTTCTATGGCTATATCGGGGTGGGGGTGGTTGTGACGCCCTTCCCTGGCTCTCCCTGTCAAGTTCCTACCTGCTCGTGGTTACTGCCTGTCACTAGGCACCACCAGGGACTCCACCAGTCCGGACTGTCCTTTTTTATGGTTTCTCTCCCCGCTCTAGCATAGACCTCACCAGATCCCCCTGCTAGGCAGCACCACCAGTCACGTCCTATAACCCGTATTCCCAGAGACTCTGCCTGAGTCTCTCTATCAGGTTACCTCTGTGACTGCGTGCTTAAGCTGTCCCAATCCCTTTGTATCAATGCAGATAATCCTGGTTTGCTCTGAATACTTGTGGTGTTATTCTTCCCTTCCCCGCTGCCACCATTTGTCACAGTTTCTCTTCAGCCTTGGTTATTACCTTACCCTCCCTTCTGGTCTGTGAAACCCCAGCCAAGGATCAGACCTTTGGTAAACCAAATACAGTATTTATTAAATAACAAAGATAACAAGATTACTTTATAAAGGCACATAAGCATATGGTTTCATCTATTACTATGATACTTGACTTATCATAAACTAGAACTCCCACTCTCTCTTTCTCCACACTCTCCTGACATCCACCTCTCAAACAACTCTCACAAACCCACCAAAACAACGCTCTCATGTCCTTTTAGATTTAACTGTCATCCTTCCATTTATACTCTCCGCCATTCTCAACACTCAGCCAATCATCCAGCATTCTACTGCCCATTCACCCCCCCCTCCTCTTTCATTCCACTTACCATGTATCTCCTATACAAACAGCACTTACCATATATACACTAATACAGGAACATCACAGTGGTTTTATTATTTTGTTTTATGGTATAATACATTTATTTTGGTTTTTAACAATGGTGCAAATCACTTGGAGATCTTTGGGTAACAAGCAACTAATAAATCTAATTATTATTATTATTGTTATTATTATTATAGCTCTCTGAGGGGAATAGGGCTATCAGTACCCATAACAGACTACAGCTCCCAGGATTTTGTGGAGGAAGCCATGACTGTTAAAGTGGTAAAATGTTACTTTAAACTTAAGGTGCAGATATGGCCTCACTCTAAGAGGAGAGCAGGCTCTGCTGAGAACACACAGACAATATTTATTTATTTATTTAATTACATTTCTAGACCGCCCTATAGCAGAAAGCTCTCAGGGCGGTGTACAACAAATAAAATCACAATTAAAATATGAGCAAGTGTGGAAAAAATATATATATATAGTACAATTATAAAACATTAATAAAATTGCCATTGAGATTTAAATTAAGATCATATTAAGCTTAAAATGTTAAATTAAAATATTTAAAAATTTACAAAATTTAAAAAGCAATAGGACTGTCCAGTGTCCATGAGAATATTAAAATAACAATAATTTAAAAGATCACATTTATTATCAATGTTACATTGGACAACCATTTATATTTAGCATTATAATTCTTATACAGTCAAGAGAGTGGCTGTATTCTATAGCCAGCATGGATTTTTTGCATTCTGCAATAAATTGAAAATACCCCCATGCCATTCTGATGCTTCCTATAAGCTCATTTCAAAATAAAACCTTACCAAACTTACAGTCCTGAACTCAGAAACGCTTGCTTAACACCCTGTCAATTTTCATGGCGATACACAAAACAGTCAGAGAGAACAGACAGTTCAAAGTGTAAAAAGAGAGAGAAAAACCTCAGAGCCCTTTTGGACTTTTTTCTCTGAGTTCTCATAATCTGTTGAAATTCATTAAAAATCAGCCATGTTCATAGAGTACCTGTAATCCTAATACTAACCTTGCCCCATACTCTGACCTTCATCTTCTGCAGTGTAAAAGTTTAAACAATGCCTGGCTGATTTTTAAATAATTTAAGAAATTTTGGCTTGAAGCCAATGATAACGTTGGGCATGCTCAGTAAGAACCAACTGTCAGTGTTCTAAAAGCCTCACAGCTGCTGGGCTTGGCTAATCAGGGGGCCACAGCCACACCAGACTTTGATTTCACTTTAGACAGTCATGGCTTCCCTCAAAGAATCCTGGGAAGTGTAGTTTGTGAAGGGTGCTGAGAGGAGACTCCTATTCCCCTGAGAGAATGGTTTAACACTGAGCCACTCTGATTGAAGGTCTGTGAGGGGGACAGGGCATCTCCTAGCAACTCTCAGCACTAACTACACGTCTCAGGATTCTTTGAGAGAAGCCATGATTGTCCAAAGTGTAATAGAGGCCTGGTGTGGATGTGGCCAGGGACAGCTTTGTTTTAAATTTGGGTGGGAGGCTAGCTTGGAAGAATTTGGTAACTCAGAGGCAAATTCTTCCAAGCTACAGACCAAGTGGATTGGACTGTGAAAGACCAACCGAAATTGTGTTTGCATTTTGGCAAATTTGTAGGGCAGTACAATATCTCAGAGAGATCAGGTCTCCTGCTCCCCTGGTTCATCCACTATAGCTGCCCAATTTCCCTGCTTTTTAAAGTTTGATAGAAATATCTGTGGGCTATAGGTACGTTCTTAAACCGCAAGGTTTTTTGCCTATTTGTGAATTGTAATTGGTTTTGGAACAGCTCACTAAAGTGAATGTTAATGTGAAAGGTTTAAATGTATGAAGAAGCCAAGTACAATTTAACAGGGTAGCAAAAAACAGAAAATACTTTTTTCTACTTGCAGAAAGTGTTTTATTAAGTGGCCAGTGAAAATATTTGGAAATATGTGCTGAAATCCAATCTGTGTTGTGAAATGATAGTGTGAACTGCCTGAACTGCAAGAAGGAAATGAACCTTGTCTGAGTTTTCACTTTCATGTCACAAAAATGGTCGTGGGTATTTTGTAACAAATTTGACTGTTCTGGGAGAATTGTCATCAACACCTATGCTTCCAGATGAAGTGTGCTGGAAGTCTCTGTATAATTTAAAATTAAATGAGATTCAATTGCTTCTCATTGCCAAGCTATCATGCTTCACAGTTTACTTTGTAATGAAAACAAGAAATAGTATAATAGGTTTTTAAGTAAAAAAATTCAAAATCCCCAGACACTGAAGGACGTTCATTCCTTCTGAGTTTATTCAGATTGCATTTGATATCCATATTCTTTGAGGAATAAGGTTTTCAGATCAATCAATGGCACTTCAAGAGTCCCTTTAATCTGCAGAAGAGGAAATATGTTCAATTTATTAAAACAACAGGTCAGTTCCTGTACTGAAGTTCTGCACTGCATAAACCTAAAAGAACACTTTGATCATCATGACTTCACAGTAGAAACTTCAACTGGTAAAGGAACTCTCCTAGCACTGAAAGCACCTTTGGATGCCCAAGATCTGAGGGGAACAGGAAGTACCTGTGTCTTGTGCTTCCGGTTTCCATGCTTTCCCCACACATCTAGGAGATAATTTTTTTTGCCAGACACTGCAAAAAGCCTAAAAAACTCTTCAGCATTTTGCAGAACATATTGTTTAAAAATCTGTCTCGTTAACTAAATGCTGTTTTTATCTACGCACCACTAGCCATTAGCAATTCAACAGACAGGCTGAGATCCAAATGACTATATGGAAGCTCCATAATGAAGCCCCCTCCACCACCTGAATGTTTGTCCTTGACCCTTTAACAGTCTTCTTTGGTCATTCGTGCTATCAAGTAGATAATAGTGACTTAGAAATGATGCTGCATTTGCTGATACTCAGCATTAAAAAAATACAATTTTATTGGCATTCTTCCTGTGATGAACAGTGTGTAAAAACTTGTATAACCCACACATGCACATATTATTTCCATAAAACCCTGTGAAGTAGGTTATTTATTGTCAATATTTATATACCACTCAATAGCAAACATCTGGGAAGTTTGAATATAAATATTAAAACCATAGGACATGCAAAAATGCAGCATAAACTAGCAACAAAATAAAACCAGCAGCAGAAATTAATATCAATACAATAGATCTTAAAAGTCCTAAAAATATTTTAGATTAATAAAACTAAGAAAAGGAAGATGCGGAAAAGACTACAAGACCAGCTGAGGCTGTCTGGGAATGGTGCTACACTGAAAAGGACATTTCTAGCTGTCACTTCTTGGGCCTCATTTGAAACCCAGGTACTCAGAGAAGGGCCCCAGAAGGTGATTTTAGGTTTGGGGGAGATATATGTAGGAGGAGACAATCCTTCAAGTAACCTGGCCCCAAGCCATTTAGGATTTTCAAAGTTAGTACCAGCACTTTGAATTGGCCTTGAAATGGACTGGAAGCCAGTGCAGATGGCAAAGCACTAGCTTAAATGAATGTATCATTCAGTCCTGCATAATAATCTTGCTCAGGCCCTCCCTTAGCATGTGCGGGGCCCAGGGCAAAAGCTTAGTTGCCCCCCCACACACATTTGCTCTGGGTCACCATCTTGGTCTTGGCCAAGTCGCGCAGGCACCAGTCCCGGAACTGCCGGCCCAGCTCGCTGTCCCTGGGGCGGCTACCGCTCGCTGACCACAGCAGGAGCGGCGGTGGCGGCTTCGGCATGGTCGGCGGGCAGGCAAGGGAGCCCCTGTCCCGGGTGGAGAGAAAGAGAGAGAGAGAGTGCTGCACTCTTCCTGGCATGGCGAAGGCGAGCAGGCAGGGAAGGAGGAGCCGGCTGGTGAGCAGATCACCAAACACGGGGGGGGCAAAGCATGGGGCCCGGGGCAACTGTCTCACTTCCCGGTGCCTAGGGGCAGCTCTGATCTTGCTGCCCTATTTTTGATGAGCTGAAGTTTCCAGACTGTTTTCAAAGGCACCCACTCATAAAATGCTTTGCAGTAGTCCAAATGAGAGGTTACCACAAAATGGATAACTGCAGTAGGGGTTGCACTGATCACAAGATTTGATTTAGATCCTGACTCAGTGCTTCGAAAAACAACTCAGTTCAGTCTGAAACACTTCAGGGGCTGCTCCGTTCTGTCTGGGTCAAAATCCAAATCCTGCTTTAGAAAAACAAAACTCCATGCCTTCCTCATTCACTATTATGGGCAAATTAACTTTTCCCCCTTGTGATGGAATTAGAAAAAATGTACAGTAACTCCTCCTGAATGGACAGAGCCTGGCAAATTATAGGCTGTAAACACACTAGTTGCCAGTTCAAAGCATTTCCATTAACCACACCCAGAGGAAGAACAGGTTTATCTGTTGATGTTGCATGTGTTTTTAAATTGCTTTTTAAAAATGTGTTTTTAAATTTGTATATTTGTTTTTAATGTTTTTAATTGTTGTAAACCGCCCAGAGAGCTTCGCCTATGGGGCGGTATACTAATGCAATAAATAAATAATAAATAAAATCTCATGGAAGCAAATAAAAAAAAACACATACTCAAGCAGCTCCCACCAGATTTTACAGGGGAAAGGGGCATTACCTTCTGACGTCGGCCATTCAGTTAGGCATGGAACCACTGAAGCACAATATATCCAACACTCAACTCATGCAGCCTATCTAGAAGGATACTATAGCTGATGGTATTGAAATGTGTTGAGAAGTCCAAGAGACTCAACAGAGTTGCAGTCCCACAATCTCTTAGTCAGATTCAACCTACAAGGTGATCAAGACAGTTTCATTCCAAAACCAGGCCTAAAGCCTGATTTTAGAAAACCAGTTTCATCCATGAATGTCTGGAATTGGCTGGTGACCACGTGCTCAAACATATTGCCCAGGAAAGGGATGTTAGCAACCAACTGTAGCTGTTTACATCTTCCAGGTTAGGCTTCCTCAGGACTGAATCACTACTGCCTCTTTTAAAGAAGTTGGTACCACTCCCACACTCAAGGAGAAATTTACAGTTGCTGGATGTCCTCTTCCTGTTGATGTTATAAGTCATGAAGCCAAAAATCAAACACATAGGTGGTTGACTGGACTTGGGCCAAGCACCTTGACCACATCCTCAGGTGTGAACAACTGAAAGCCATCTAATAAAACAAGGCCTGCTGGTGTTCTGGATGCTTCTATGAATAGAACTACACTAATTGTAGAGTCAAAGTTGTGACAGATGCAAGCGATTTTATTTTCAAAGTGTCTTGCAAACTTGTTACCCATTAGGCTGAATGAGTGACAGGCCCAGGGCCACCTAGTGAGCTTTCTAGCTGAGAATTTGAAAGTCGGTTTCATCCAAGTCTAACATCCTAACCACTACACCACACTGGCTCAGAGATCAGCAAATGTCAATTACTTTTCATTGGAAAGAGAAAAGCCTCCCCACAACTCTCTCTTCTGGACTGGCATTACAGGATTGGGACACCGTATACAGGTTCAAAACGGCTCATCTTGTTCAGTTAAGAAGTGAACGATAGCCAAAAAAAGTTATTAAAACTGGATTTTGTTTATTTATTGAAAAGAAAAATTAAGTGATAATGTAAGTCCATTCACTTAATTTTCTTTTTCTGTAATTGCTGCATTTTCAATTAAAAAGTTGTTCCTAGAATTCAGGGAACCCTCAGGAGCAGCACAACAAGCTTCATTTGGGAAGAGCAAATTGTATAAGCCTTGGTGTTAGCATCTATAGGGATCTCGGGATTCTGGTCAGAAATTAGTAAAAAGCTGTAGATGCCAAAACACAGTGTACAATGCAATTCTATGAATGCCTATTCAAAAGTGAGTCCCATTATTTAAACAAAGGTTACTCACAGATAAGTGGGAATAGGATTGCAGCTTTAAATCTGCTACTATTTTCAGTATAAAGGACAGGGCACACTTATAAAGCAGGGTTAGGGAACCTAGTACCCTCAAGATGTTCTTGGACTACAAGTCCCATAATCCCTGACCATTGGCTATGCTGGCTAAGTCTGATGGAAGCTGGGAGTCCAACAACATCTGGAGGGCCACACGTTCCTCATTTCTGCTCTAAAGGGGAAAAGCAGATAATGAATATTGTTCTTTTGACAAAATAATGTAATTTTAAATATGGCTGAAAAACATGATCAAATACCAACTGATGTACATCAAAGTTTTTAAACTAGAAGCCATATTATTAATGGGGTAATAAATCAGATTTTACAATGCTGCTACCCAAAATTTCTGTTCACTGAGAAAATTGTATGAGAAAGTCATGATCCAGCTAAAATTTAAAATTAAAAAATACCAAGCATAAATCCTAATGCAGTAAACTGAGGAATGGATTTTCATACAGTGGAATATGTAATCCTGGGACAATTTTTTAAAGGCTGACATATTTCAGAACTGATCAGATGTATTTAAAATGTGATTTCATCTTTACTCCATGCCTGATTTCTTAACAGAGATAAAATTGGGCAGCATATGGCAAAAGCTCATCAGCTAGAAAATGTGAACACCCCATAATTGCTTTTACTCACTGAAGTGGAAAATGACATCAATGTACATGTGTAAACACAGCATGTGTCATGGATTGTCCTTTGTAATCCTTTTGCCATGCACTCATTTTAGCTTCTGGGAGATTTTATATGTAAATGTATTAATTGATAACTTTTTAAAAATTGCTTAAAAACTCTCATTAATAATTCTTGAAAATATTTTTTCCAAAACGTGCAGAGGTTTATAATGTCATTTCTTTACTATATGTATTAGTAATGCCAACCTGAATTATAGCAATATTTCAAAAGTATCCAGAATCTGGGGTGGGAGGTGGAATTCTGGGTTTTTTTACATTTTAAAGAACAACATAAGCAAAACCAAAATACATTGGTTTCCTGCCCCAAAGAATTTACTGTCTAAACCAGTGGTTCGTAACCTTTTTTTGGAGGTCATGTTGAGAATCTGATGAAAGCTACGGATTTCAATAAATAAATAAATGCAGTTAATGTTATTGCATTGGAAATTGATTTTTCTGTGTTTGCGCTCAGTTCACAGGCCCCTCTCATGCCCTGGTCCATGGACCACAGGTTAAGAACCCCTGTTGGTCTAAACTTCAACAGTGGGGGAGAATAGAAGAAAGAATGGAGGGTGAAGGATTAGGATGGAGTATGGCCTTCATTTTGGTGAGAAGGACTAATGGATTAAGCCAAGGTTGTAGAGAAAAGAAGAGTTTTAAGGAGGAAAATCATGCAGATCTGGCATCAGCGGTAGCAACCTCAAGCGACTGTAGACAGCACATTGCTGCAGACATTCCTTTCCTGGGCTTCTTTTCCTAGTGCCGTGATGTGTGCCAGATGACCACCACAATATTTGCCTTGCAGTGATGGTATTTTGCTCTGGAACACTGTAGGTAATCACAATGGCAGCCACCTGCTGCTCATCAGAGGAGCACTGGTGCTGCTACCACTACCATTGCCATCCTCGTCCCCTTCTACTGTAGCAGATGGTAGACCCAGCCTGGTGGCCCCTCATGTCCAGTGGAAATACATAGGCAAGAAGGAGGAATGGGAGGAGTGAGACCAGCTTTCTACTGACATGGTTCCCTCAGAAACCTGGAGCCAGCCCTGGAGATATCTGTAAAAATACAATTAAAAATCATTCAGCATCTAGCACAGTGCATTACAATTGCTACAATGGGTGGAAAAATCATTAAGTGGTCCACCAATACCCTTACCAATTTTCAAGTAGTCCATGGGGGAGGGGAGTTTGGAAACCACTGGTATATACTGTAAATATATAGACACACTCACACAGGCTCCTTCGGGAGGAAGGATGGGATATAAATTAAATTAATAAGAACAATCGTAATAATTTTGCAAGCAATTTCCCTTTAATATAATGCATTACATATATATTATTTTCAGTAATACATGCGTTTTTATGCACATTTCCTCTAATATACAGTATTATTTGACTGAAGAACAATATATCCCAAAATTTGGACGTGTGAATCTTGAGTGATAGCTGTGTTTCAGTTTGCATATAGTTTCAGAAAGTGTGAATTAGAAATGTTTGCATTAAAATCCTAAGCAAACCAAATTTCTTCTCTACTCCTACTTGATAGCAGTTATTTTGATATAATTATGTTATGCTAATTGTCGCTTTGAGAACTCATGCTATGAGACAATGGGCAAATTTAAATAATAAATAAACATTTATCTATTTTGTATTTTTATGAGTGTCATTTTTTAATGGATGCAGTTGTGCTTATATTGCTGTTATCTTGAGATTTACAATGCTTGCAAGGAATCTCAAGAGGCACTGGAACATACATTGTATTTCATTAAACTATTCTCTGTATCTACCTAGTGGAACATCTTTGTCTGAGTTTTGGATTTGTGATTCTATACTCTTTTGTGTAAAGACTCCCCCCCTTTTTTAGTTTACAATCCTTTTCAACAGTATATCAGTGGATTAAAATGCCCCCCTCCCATTTGCTACCACTTAAAGTGATCACAATAATTCATCTGAAACGTCCAGGCTCCACACACGCCCTTGAAGCTCAAAATCTATATCTCATCACGCTTCCATAAATCCTGTTTATTTCAGAGCCATGTTTGACCTAGCACTATGTCTGAGGTGGCAATCTTAAGCATACGTACTAAGTCAATGAAAAACATTTCCAATGCAGAAGGAAAATAGCACATGTTTCATTCAGCACTGACCAACATTCTTTGCAACCTTTTCGGGGGAGGGTTGCACTATTCTAATAATACTGTACACATGTGTGACCCAAATAAAATCACTGAAATCTTGTGGGAAAAGCATGATTGATTAGTTGAGAGAAGAAATGTTCAACATGAAATTTTAGTTGAGACAAGAAATTCTCAGCTGTGCGAGCTAACATGTGCTTTAAATATTTGCAAAAGATTAGCTCTATAAATTAACACCAAAAGCTGATGTTCCTATTTCTGAAACAGACCTCCTCACTTGAGGGGGGAAAAATAGCTCATGGCTTGTTTGTACAAGTGACATTCCAGCCAGCAATAGCCCCAACTCTGTATTTGGAAAGGAACCAAACTGTCCAGTTTATGAATCAAAAAAGCCCAGCAGGTGGCAATAGAGGCACTTCTGGTGTCCACAATTCTGAAACCCTTGAACTGACTATTTAGGAATATACATGTAATTCTATTTCTAGTCATTTATGGCTCTAACTGATGTGAAACTCCTGGTACCTTTAGGTAATTTGTGTTATTCCAAAGAGCAAAATGCCAGGTGTGGTAGCCTAGAATTCTTTCCATAATTTGAAATATAATAGTCAAACACATTGGAAGGGTAATGAAACACTGTGATGAAATTATTCAGCCCCATGGAAAATCTGGTTCCTTTCAAATGAGCAATGAAATAGTTATTAATGGACAACTTGTCTGCTTATAAATTTAGCTTGAAGATCAGAAGATTTTTAAAAACATTCAATGGGTGAAAGTCTGGAAATCCAAGAATCTTGGTAGTTCCAAAAATATGAGACTGTTTTTCCGTAATGGTCTATTGGGAGTCAGAATTTTCCCCTTGTTGTTTTGGAATATGTTGTCCCTTCCCATTGTAGCTCCACAGATGCCTTCAATGGCAAATGGAGAAATAGTAGAATGGAGTGAGGGAAGTCTCTGCTGAAGAGGTTTTGGGTCTAAAGCTGTGCTCAGACATGCAGGTTTGGGGAAGGATCATAACTTGGCATGCAGAAGATCCCCTTTCTCATCTCTGGCACTGCTAGTGAAAAGAGTCAGTGGTAGGAATGACCCTTCCCTGCGGCCCTGTAGAGCCACCACACCACTAAGAGTAGACAGTATGGGGCTAGGTGGGCAAGCAGCCTAACCTGGAATAAGGCAGCTTTCTAGGTTTTCCTTTCCATGAGTGCAACAACATAGGAAGACCAAGGTAACCTGTTTTTAATCACTGTCAGCTGCCTTGGACAATACATTTGTATTAGGAGGGGGGTATAACTCTTTATATATACAAATGTTTGTGAATGAAACAGTCATAGTCAATGAAAAAAGATGAACAGAATTTTCATATCATTAATTGGAAACAATTCATCTGAAAAGAGGCAGACAATGTGTGAATAATTCATTGATGAGATATGTGTGTATACACACACATAGACCTACATACAGTGTGTATGTGTGCATGTTAACCATCTATTAATTATTATTCTTGTATCTGCCGTTCAAAAGAGTATTTTTACAGTCAGTAAAAAAAATTTGCAGGTGACTTCAAGGGTGTTCCTAGATTGTTGTTATTACTTTGAGCTATTTGAATTTGTTTTGATTATATATGGTTGCAATGCAAACCACTTTACAAATCAGGTTTGCAGCTTCATGATGCTCCTGGACCGAGTCCTACTCTTGGAATATAAGGAAGCAGTGGTAGCCAGGAATTCCTTTTACAAGCTTTAGCTGGTATGCTGATTCAGCTGCATCCCGTTGGAAATACATGGTTGGTGCCTGGGGTCATTGTGGGAGAAAGGGCAGGATATTAAATAAATAAATAAATACTTGAAATGGTGGGTTTCATGGGGTAAAAAGGGTAGATAAAAAGGAAGCCTCCTGGTTCCTAGGTTACACCTTTCCTTTGATCTGCTGCTAACTGTTCCTTCCTACGTAAACTGATATACTTAGGATGCTGACCACATGTGCCGGCTTCTTCATTCTCTTGAGGGACAGCAAAGACATTTTGTCTTTGTCTCTCTCCTCACAGCTTGGGGAAAAACCCTGGATTCAGTGTTTGCATCTCCAACTTAGCTAGATGTAGAACTCTTTCCTATAAAGTATGTATTTCCAGAATAAAGTCGTTTTCTTATTTTCAAGCTTACAATCTTATTGTGGTTAATTCCAGGAAACGTGTGCTATTCAACAAGAATTCAAATTCACAGAAAGCTCGCTCAGGTGCTTCTCTGCTACTCTGCAATACATCCTTTCTTTGAGAAATTGGACCTGGCTTCACTCATTCATGCCATATTCATTTCCAAGTTAGATTGCTGTAAAGTGCTGGACATAGGGCTTTGAAGCCAGTTCAGAAACAGCAGTTAGTCCAGAACATGACTCTGCAGTGTTAACAACTACTTTTATTTCTCTTGGGTGGAGGGGAGTGGTGGGACCAGGAAGGATCTGAGAAGGTGGAGAGCAGCTTGCCTAGGGCCCATTCAGATCTGGAACATGAACATAGGGATTTTGGAGCGGCCTTTATATGGAGTCAGACTATTAGTCCATCTAGCTCAGTCTTGTCCATATTGACTGGCAGCAGCTCTTTAGGGTTCAAGATGGCAGACATTTCCAGCCCTTCTTGGAAGATGCATGGAATTACACTTGGGACCTTCTGCATGTAAACCAGTTATTCTACTGAGCTACAGTCCGTGCTCTCTCATTAAATGTTGTTCAGTCTTGTGATACCATCTCAACCCAGATTTTGGCAGATGCCAAGAGAGAGCTCAGGTTAAGCAGCATGGAGAATGTGTACCTGGCTGCTGTTGCTTTTATGGGGGATGAGGTAAAAGAAGTCAGGAATATTGTATGTGGGACTAAGGCATGTTCTTTCTGTAGCATAGCAGAAGCTGGATCTGGTTAGGATCAGAAGTGCTACATAATTGCATATACCCTCTCTCCTCCTAACAGGATTTAACATGTACTGTTCTACTTAACTGAATTGTAGCAGTGACTTTAAGTTGACAACTGTATGCAATGGCATAGCTTTTCGCCTATCATTTTGAAAATCAACAAAATAGGACTTACATTAGGATTCAAGTAAATGTTTTTCATTTCAAACAACTTACTTAGGCACTGTCATTTCAAAAAGGTTTCAAGAAGCTTTTACAACCATAATAAATAACCTGCCTTTTTAGAGACCAATGAATCATGTCCTTTGCTTGATCTGTGGACACTTAAAAAAACAAGAAGGAGAATCCAGATATTATATATGAATAAAACATACTCCCAGCTTTTACTTTCTCTACAGGAAGCCCAGTAGTGACATCTCCTGTGCCAGAGGGATGTGTCAGGGAAGGCAATTTGGAGCAGCCAGCTAACGTTATATAGATTTCTTCAAACATGTGCTCAAAAACACTACAAGGGAAAAAATTAGCACATTGGACGTAAATGTGCTTTTGAAGCTACTGGGCATTAAAGTAACCAGAGAGTCCCTCAGGATGAAATTAAGAACCAAGTGTGCTATACAGCTGTAGAAGCCTCCAAGACATTGTTAAAAAAACTGACAGAGAGTCATAATAAAAGCGCTTGCACTTCTAAAGTGCCTTTAGCCCCCTGAAGTTCTTTACAGCCACCATTCATTAAGACGTTCAATCACTATGAGCCAAATTCCATTAATTCTATTTTAAACTTTGGGGAATTGTGGCACAAAGAAATCAAATTATTTGCCTTGGTGCATAACTCTTCGGCCCCATGATTTAAAGGGTAAAAAAAGCTCTCTTACACGCTCTCCCCCTCTCTCTCTCTCACACACACATACACACACACGAGGCGGGGCTTGGTCTTGTCAGCTGAACTCCACCCAATTCTCTGTCATAAAGTATTTATTTGGATGAGAATTTGCAGTTTAAGCATTATCATTTTGTTGCAGCTGAAATGCTGACATTCTAAAATTTTAGTGTTCATTGCTGTCAATGAAATGCATACAGAATAAGATCCAAATTGTCAAAGATCCATGCTGAAATCATGAGAGTCAGCTAGACTTGGTACTGAGCAGACAAACATAGGATTGCGCTGCTACTTATTTATCCTCATGATAACCCCAAAGCTCTGCTGGGTCTGAGGGGGTCTCAGGCAAGGTGACTTCTGGAGGAAGGAGGTCCTCCTCCTCTACCACTACCACCGCCACATTGGCCACTCCTGCTACCCAGGTGCCACCCCCTGAAACATGGCCACCTTTGTTCTTATTTTTTACCTTTGTTGGGTAGCAGGGCCACTATTGTCCTGTCAAACACTTATCTTCTCTGAGATTGCCAGTCTTCCCCAACTGCTACCACCATATCTTTCAGCCTAGCTGCCTAGGTCACTGGCTGGCCAGCTGGAGTAGGCAGATAATGGATAAGGGTAACTGCCAGTGCACAACACCATTTCAATTGAACAAACTTTTCCCAGTGAGGAGAGTGGCAACGAGGTCAATCAATCCAATGCCATTTGGAGGATTGCAGAGCCAATGAGTTCTGCAGTGGCAAGGAGACGAGCTTGCCATTGTTGGCCTTTGACTATCACTGCCTGTTTGGCAGTCACGTGACCCCCACCCCTGAACTTCAGAGGCCCTGGACCTATGCCCCAAAGTCCAGGGCTAACAGCACCACTACAAAACAGGCTGAGAGATAGTTACTTGTACAAAAGTTACCCAGTGAGCTTCACGGCCAAGCCAGGAATTGCTCCCATTTTTGGACCATCCAGGAAGTGCATGAAATTATGATTTTAAAGAATGGAAGCAGTGCAGTTTGTATTACTTGCACAGTATGTTTGCATATGGTTGTCCTCCTCTGGAGCACATCTGCAGGGGCCAGGGCCAGCCCATGTAGGGTTGCCATATTGCCCGGTTAGCTGGGTTTTACCCGGATTCTATACATGCCACCCGGCGCCCGGCTAACCCCTTAGGTGGCCCGGATTCTCAGCTTTAATTTTTTTAAAAAATTAAGTTTCTAGGTGGTCCAGTTCTCGAGATATGCATAAAAACATCAGGCGCCCCCCCGACTGTTAAATCTTTCTTTAAACAGTACTGTATACAGTACTACAGCACTTCCTAGCTTTAACCCCGCCCGTTCAGCATTGCAGCCAATCAGGGATTGTGTTTCAGTTTCATTGACCTGAGGCAGTGTCTAGAAAACAAAATGGTGGTTTCACCCACCCACCCCTGTTTATCTGAAAATCTCATAAATTGGGTAAGTATATACATTTCAGTTTTTTTTCCTCTTGTGTGCAGGAGTCAGAGCTTGGGCAGTGTTTTGAAAACCTTCCCAATACTTGCTTTTTGTAAAAGCATTGCTAATCCCATATGCCCAGAGTAAATCCCATTTAATTCAATAGGACTTACTTTTGACTAGACATGGTTATGAATGTGCTCAAAATCATTGGGACTTTGGAGTGAATGTAAAAAAGAATTGTGTTTGTGTTCTAACCCTTTCTGTCGCCCCCCCAGTCCTATTTTAAAGCAAGTAGGCAGGGCTTACTTAGGTATTACAGTTTTTATTCTGTAGGAAAGTAATACTGATTTTTTTTAAAACTAATACTGAGTTTTCTGCAATGACCAACTGGTTTGACAATAAATTATTATATGGGCTGTATGTATTTATACATCTGCAGTGTGTGCGTGTGTGTGTATGGAGTCTTTCCAACACCCCTGTGAGGTAGGGTTGGAAACCAGTGCAGCTCACAACAAGAAATAAAGCCATTTAAAATCCAATAACCATGAAAACAAGTATAAACAGTTGCAAAACAGCGTAAAGTGGCATGATTAGGAATTTGGGGTTGTGTGAATGAAGTTGCTTATCACTTGAAGTTGAATATCTGTCCCTGTTTGAGTAAGCCCCACTAAATACACTGGGACTTGCTTCTGAATAAATAAACCTAGGATTGCACTATAAATATCTTTACAGTTTGTGTAAATAATAAATATATTTGATAGTCATGCTTATATAAATATTTCTTCATTTATCATATTTTTGGTTTTTGGTTAGGAATCCTGACTGGTTGTGAGATGCTTAGTTTTTTGCCTTACTCATAGGAATCTTGTTGTGGTTGGTATGGTATTACATTTAGGAAAGTGTTACTGCCTTCTGTGTTTTTTTTTCCTATTTGCATTTCACTTATCTTTAACCTCACTCCGTTACAGCCATAGAAGCAACAGCAGCATATGCAAGATAATTAACTCCCATTAGTGATAAGAACAATAATTTATAATTATTATTTCAATTAAAACAAGAGGCTTATCAATACTTTGAAGAGGACCAGATATTTATTTTGTTTCTGAGCCCAGGACTGGGTCTTTCATGATGCCCGGGGGGGGGGAGCGGGAGAGTAGTCGATAAGATAGACATCCTGGCATTGGTAATCTAATTAGCAAGGTATGTGTGGGGTTGTTGCACACTTCCAGGCCCAGTTTCATTTTGAGGATGGAGGTGGAACCTCTGTAGATGTGGTTGATCAAAGAGAGAAGAAATTTTGAGTTAAGCAAAGCTCTGCTTTTATAAAACCTAAGAAACATACAGATACTTTGAATGTCTGAGTGCCTGCACCAGCGGAATACTGGAGAAACTTGTAAAACTTGCTGCAACAGTATTTAGAACTGAGCATGTGGTGTGAAAGACTCCTTTTCCTAACATTTTGGCTTCTTGTTTTTCTCCACCCACCGCATCTTTGAAATATATTGTATATGGTTAACCGTACTGCTGCCCTGACTTACTTTATGTTTGTTGCTATTTTGTGTTTTTATTATGTTTTTATATTGATTGTGTATTTTATTGTTTTTATTATATTTGTAAGCTGTGCTGAGCTCTGTTTTTAACAGCAGAAGGGCAGGATATAAATTCTCTTAATCAATCAATAAATACTCCATAGTGCTGGAAACTAGAGTCTAGGCATTTAAGGCTGAAAATGTTGCTTTTTAAAAAAAGATTTCTCACATCTTTCCCCAGCTTTTGGTGGTAATTCCTAGACACAAAAACAAAACAACTGGACAATCCAAATATTAATATGCAAATATTTGCATAATATGCAAATACTTTACATAATATGCAAATTAACCTGCCCGGATTTGTGGAACTGGAATATGGCAACCCTAAGCCCATGGCAAGATAGACAAGATGGTGCCCTCCCCCTGCCCATTCATATACAGGATCTGATTTCAACTCTGGTGACAAGAAAACATCTCCCACTGCACCTGAGGCAGCGAGTCAATTTAGAGGGTCCAGGAGAGGAGATATAGCAACAGAGGGAAATGGCTAGGGGGCTTAGGCGGATTGCTTGGAGCTTCTGTTCATGCCGCCCCATCATCTGTCGTCTGAGGTCTCTGCCTCACTCTGCCTAACGGTAAGGCTGGCCCTGGCAGGAGTGTCTCCAGCCCATTAGATTTCATTGGTTTCAGTTGCACTAAGTCAGATCTTTCACAAACCCTACTCAGGAAATACTATGCCTTTGAGAAGCTAGAGTTAACAAGCGCACATAATTCTAAAGACCTGGTATTGAAGATCTATGACATGTTACACTGGTGTCCTGGGGCATGCGTGAAGGGTTAAAACAGTATGGGGGGCAGCCCACAAATACATGTAGGCAAATACATTTATTTATTTATTTATAATATATATCCCGCCCTTCCTCCCAGGAGGAGCCCAGGGCTCCTACTCACAGACCTATTTGGACAGACCTTAGGCCCATAAACTGAGATGTGTATACAACAATTGGTTTTATTTTTATTTATTTTTAATATTTATTTGTTGCCCTTTTTTCCAGAAAACTCAAAGCGACTTACAACATTAAAAAGAGATATAACATGTTTTAATGGTTCTCTCTCTTTTTTAATTGATCTAATTATTATTTCACCCTGTACCTTGTTATGATTTTTATTTTACTTTGTATTCTATTGTTGTTTATTGTATTTCATTTGAGCACTATTTGGTGGGAAGCCAGAAAATACATTTAACAAACAAACAATAATAAATTGAGAAATTGACCTATCAGACTTGGTTCCCTAGTCGTCTAGTCAAACCTGATATCTTCTCTGCTGGTCAATATCCCTTTATACAATCATAACCAATCTTTTCATAAACCCTGCTTAGCCAATCAATCTTTTTGGAAAGAAGCATTTGGCTACGTATATTTATGTCCTTATATACTACTGTTAACTTTTGTTTCCTCTGGTCATACTAAATGCTTTTATCTCAAAACTGGATGTGATCTCTTTGTTAATTTATGTTGATTCATTGTTTTGTTTTGATTTCCTTCTACCTTTAACGGGAAACAAAGTCAAAGTACACAGAGTACTTATTGTTATTCACTAATAGGCAAAAAACCTTGCAGTTTAAGAATGTACCTATAGCCCACAGCTATTTCTATCAAACTTTAAAAAGCAGGGGAATTGGGCAGCTATAGTGAATGCACCAGGGGAGCAGGAGACCTGAAATCCTCTCTGAGATAATGTACTGCCCTACAAATTGGTCAAAATGCAAACACCATTTGGGTTGGTCTTTCACAGTCCAATCCATTTCCTGTGTAGCTTGGAAGAATTTGGTAACATGTGCCTCTGAGCACATGGTGAGTGGTGGCCACACCTGCCATCTCCAAAGATAATTATATTTTTGCATTAACAGTGGAATCTGAAACTGTAGTTTGATGTAAAATCAGACTGATTCCAATATGTTGCTACTTCAGCAATGACTCTAGCTGCTGGGAAAAAGAAGATGCATGTTTTCAGCCTGCTATGTTTAAACCACTTCATTTAAGGCAAGGTGGGCACGGTCAAATAAAAACATAGAGCACACCTAGCATTTTGCTAGAATATATTTCACCTCCCATTGTTTTATCTTGTGCAAATTGAGACACCCCTGAGGTCCACTGGAGACTATTCTGCAGAAGTCAGTGCCATTATTATGTTTGGAGTTTTTTTAGTGTAAATTTGGAAAATGTTGCTGTACTTCACATATTTGCAGAAATAGAAACAAAAGAAAATTATTTCCTATAGGAAAATTCACTAAAATTGCAAAGGAAATCAGACATATTCAAAGTGACCATCTGAACTATATCAACTGTCTTAATAATGTTGCTTCCGCCCTGCTAAAACAAGATCAGCACAGCACGTCTTCTTTCTATTATTTGGGCTGATTGCAGGTGTTGCCACCACTCACCATATGCTCAGAGGCACATGTTACCAAATTCTTCCAAGCTACACAGGAAGTGGATTGGACTGTGAAAGAGCAACTCAAATTGTGTTTGCATTTTGACCAATTTGTAGGGCAGTCCAATATCTCAGAGAGGAGGTCAGGTCTCCTGCTCCCCTGGTGCATTCACTATAGCTGCCCAATTTCCCTGCTTTTTAAAGTTTGATAGAAATATCTGTGGGCTATAGGTACATTCTTAAACCGCAAGGTTTTTTGCCTATTAGTGAATTTCCCTGCTTTTTAATCCGGGAGATAAGAGATGAGATCCTGTGCAAGTTAGCACCAGCAGTGACAGAAATAGTTCAGCAGTGTATTTTAAATGTTATATTATCATCAGGAATGCCTTTACTTTTACAAGTGGGTCATGGCTTAGTGGCAGAGAACATGCTTTGCATGCAAAAGTCCCCACATTCAATACCCAGCATCTCCAATTAGGGCTGGGAGAGATCCTTATCTGAAACTTTGTCAGTCAGTACTGAGCTAGATGGACCAATGGCCAGACTTGGTATAAAGCAGCTTCCTATGTTTCCTATACTCTACAGGGGATACACAAAGAAATATGCTTGAGACTCTTTCTTTAAACATTGTGCATCTTGCAATCTATATTACTTTGCAAAGTATCAGCAGTTACTACCTCTTCTGCTTTAATCTCTGAATGCCAGTCATAAGGCTCACTGTGACAGATTATACACTTAAGAAGCAACTGTGTGTTCTGAGATTCTTAAACCTGAAAAGAGTCACATTATCTACAATATGGAAAATACTGATTAAAATTAAATCATAGCAGGCAACAGCAGTGTTGCAAAGGAAGGCTATATTACAGCCAAGTCACTTTCCAAGCCAACCTCTAACTTATTTATTATTTAAATTGAACGAGTGAGCGAGCAGAGATGCAGGAAGAGGGAGAGAGTGGGGTTGGGGAGGCAGGGCGATTGAGTGAGTGAGCAAGGACAGGCGGGAGGAGAGAGCAGGGGGCTGGGGGCAGGTCGATTGAATGTGCAGAGACACAGACAGGGGGAGAGAGTGGGGGTGGGGGTGAACTCTACATTGCAGTGTATGGATGCAGAAGGATTTTTTGTTTAAGTCACAAACAGTAGGGTACTCGTCCAGGGTCTCACAGGGTCTTAGACCCTTTACTTTTTTGGGAGCAGAGTCCCAGCAGGGTCCTTATGTGTCCAGCATCTTATGAACCAATCAGCATGAAATGGGAATGTGTTAGCTCCTGAGAAGAGTCTTCTAACATGCTTTCTTGTCCTTTCCTGCTGATTGGAGCCAATCAGAGTGAAAGGAGGTGAGTCAGTCACTGAGAAGACTTTTTTCAGTAGCTAACACTCTTGTCTTTTGTGCTTATCCTACGGACGTCTATTGTTATGGGAGACGACATTAAAAAGGATCTCATTCTCAACCCAGCAGCAAAAAAAGAAGGAGGGGCATGGCTGTGACTATCATGAAGAGACCCTGCACTTTTTAATTTGTTACTCCACTACTGGTCACAAGAAGAAAAACCACTTGGCCACCTCATTAGTGTAATATGGTATTACACTAACTGCAAATGTTTGATGCCCCTGCAAATGTTTGATGAAGACCTTCTGTTCTCTGCAAAAGATGAAGAGGAAAATGCCTCTTCCCTATACAGCAAAGGCTTTCACAAAAGTGTGAGGCAGTAGCCAACACAGCACTAATTTCAGATGGGGGCTTCAACACAGGACTATTTTCAGATAGTGAGTGAGTGAGTGAGTGAGTGAGTGAAAGAGATTTAAGATTAAACAACCAAAAGCTAAATTCAAGATTAAAGTGTTAAAAACAAAGAGTTGCATCAAATCTCAAAATAACTACAGCAATGTTATGAGCACAGGTCAAACAGCCACACACATTGCAAACAAAAAGTATTTGAGCTTTCGTCATTTATAAACCCATTTAAGGATAAGGGGTGGGGGTGGCAGGGCAATTGAGCCAGCGGAAAGAGCAGGCTGTGGGAGACAGCTGGGGTGGGAACACACACACACATCACTGTTACTCACCTCCATTCTGCTGCTGCCTTCTCCATCATCCTTGCCCCCTGGCTTTCTCCCTCCACCAGCCATTTTTTTCTCTCTGTCTCATGCTTCCTCACACAGAGCACGAGGGAAGAGCAAGCTCAGCAGAAGGCCAGTGTGAGTCACATGTCTGTTGCCCACCAATCACAGGAGCAGACTTCCCTGCTTCCTCCAAGTAACTGGAATGGGAGGAGGGAGGGGGAGTGAAATGAAAGAACTCCTGCTTTCTACTGCGCCTGCGTGACGTTATAACCCACAGTAATGCAATTTAATCTATTAATTAAAAACAAACCATGCCTTTCTTTACTTTAAACCTACTGAAGATGAAGGTTTGTGTTTGGGGCAAGCTCAGGGATTTGATTAGAGATACCTTACAGTCATCTCTGATTTTTAATGAATTTCAACAGATTATGAGAATTTCTCAAGAAAAAAGTCCAAACGGCTTCTTGTTTTTCTCTCTCCCGTTTTTCACTTTAACCTGTGGATTCTCCGTGGGGGGGGGTTGTGTATCACCAAGAAAACTTTCAGAGTTGTAGAGCAAGCGATTCTGAATCCAGCAGTATAAGACTTGTAAGTTTTTGTTTTGAATTGGGACTATAGAAAGAACCAGAAAGGGGTGAGGGGGTATTTTCATTTAACATGGTAGAACGTGAAAAATCCCTACTGACTATAGTATACAGTCACCTTCGTGGCTGTATAATAAGCTCTTTTCAGGCATTCCATCTGAATGTGGAAAAAGGACTAGCAGGAGTCCCATCCACATGGAAATCTTCCGCACAAATATGGCTAGTCCCTTCAGGTTAATACCAAACACGCATCGGCTGGGGAATGTGTAGGAGTTTTCTCCACATGCCCAAACTGAACACTTGAAGAAGGTTCTAGTGTCCCCAGTGGTGAATGATTGTTAGATCCCAGCCTGGGGAGTCATCACTGGAGGAAGACCAAGATGGTCTGGTCTTGGACTCAGCCCTGGCTCAGGCTCCATCTGCAGGTGAGGAGCCAGGCTCCTATGATGAGGCCCAGGAAGGGCCGTCGGCACCCGGGGCAAGTTCAGCCTCTGACATCAAGACTGAATGGTTCCCGAGCCCAAGGGAAAGTGAGCTTCATGACTGTATAGTGAAGCTGAACTTCTAGAACCAAACACTCTATTAAATATTTTTTATTTCATTTTCCATTTTATTATTTATTCAGCTGCTTATTCTTCTCTATCTTTCTTGTCTGCTGTGCGCTCTCTGTCTGCCAACTCTCTCTTGTTGCATAATTAGACTGCATACTGTTGGACAGATGGGAGAGATATTTATTCATGTAAAAATGAATAAAATGAAATGATTGACATAAGGAATTTATGGGGCAATTATCCTCTCATTTATACATTTTAGTTACTCTGGATTTCATACCAGGGTAATGATAAGTGGAGCCTGGCTAGGGAAGACAGCCTCAGCCTGGGGACCCTGGTCAATAAAGAAAACTTCCAGGCTTCCTGTCCTGTTCAGGTGGTTATTCATGTTTGTTCTAACTGATTCCCTGCATGTGTGAATTTCCCTTCCTCTGTATATTATCTTTCAGTGAGAGCAGTAGAAGAAATTAAAAGTTACAATTCTGGATGGATCCAAGCCACAGAACTTGGAAGCAGGACAACATTTCCACTCGTACTCCAAGACTACATTTGGTTTTGGGGGGGGGGGGGGTTGGAGGTTTAGTGTCTCATTAAAATGATGCTGAACAAAATGTTTGAATGATAAAACTGTTAGCATTTGACCCTTTTGTGTGCATTTGGGGGCCCCATCTTAAAAGATTATTGTGACAGCTGGAGTTGCTCAGCATTTCTCAGGATCCAGTCCATTATGTGAATTCACAAATGTAAAATAAATTGAAGATTTCCCCATAAATGCATGCATATAGGCAATAAACTCCCATGCACAGCAGGAATAACGTTTACAGTATCCTCCTGACCTCTGTTTCACCTCATTGTTTTTCAGTACATAAACTACTGTGCACAGCAGATGTGACATACCATAGCTTGATGCAAGCCAGCACAACATCAGGCACAATTCATTTAAAGAAATACCTTTGTAAAAAAAAAATGGGTAAAATTGCTTGCTACAAAGGAAGTCCAAATAGCTTGTGTTTCCTGTGGACACCTGATGAGGCAACTCTCTACTCTCAATTAAGTTTGGGCATGGTTGAGTTCACCCCAAAAAACAATGTATTCTGATTTTTATGTAGTAAATATATTGTAACATCGTGACCACCATCATTAAAAAAAAAACACCTAAAGTAAGGTAGGAAAGGGAGAGTCATAAATAATGCACTTACACTATTGTGTCTTTATCCCTCCATAAGGATGCTGGAGCTGTTAGGAAGCTATGCTCCAAAAAATAACATAAAAACAGAAGAAGAACCCTGATGGATCAGACCAGAAGCCTGTTTTGTCCAGCATTCTGTTCTTACAGCGGACAATCAGTGGCCAGGGTAGGGCAGGTTTATTGAATGTATGAATTAAATAAAATGCAGGGCTGATTCCAACCAAGTTGTCTCATGAGCACAAGGACTTCTGCTTGCACAATGGGACTTCCTCTTTCTCTCCTTGCTGTCTCACCCCCACACACTTCACCCAAACTTGACCTGATAGTTGGGAAAAGCCCAGAACACACTCGGGGGGGGGGCACACAAGGAGAGGAGAAAGTCCCATTGCGCTGGTGAAAGTCCTTTCATTAATGGGACAACTTCACTGGATATAACCCACAATTATAAAAAACACATAAATATTAAAACTGTCCAGACATTGGTTGTCTCCAAGTTGTCATAGAGCTAACCTGATTTCAACATTCTCAAGGAGGTATAACCTCTGGCCTTGACAGCTGTTCCACTGATGCTATGATTAACCAGTAGGGTGGCTGCTGACCTTTGCAAAGAGCTTGATAGGTCCTTGACATCTTTTTCTGCCATTTGGGGTGATTCCTCTCATTTATACTTAGACTGTGAATGATGAAAAAAGTTACTAGTACAGATGGCTCACATATATGTGGCTGTTACATGTGACAACCAAAGAGATTTAAAGACTATGACTTTGGGGCTTGAGAGAGACTTTAGGCAAATACATACCATACATTTAAAGCACATCTAATGCACATTTAAAGCACATGACTTATCCCAAAGAATCTATCTATCTATCTATCTATCTATCTATCTATCTATCTATCTATCTATCTATCTATCTATCTATCTATCTATCTATCTATCTAATTAAATTTGTATCCCACCCTTCCTCCCAAAAGAAGCCCAGAGCAGCAAAAAAGTGATAAAACACTAAAAACATCTATAAAACATTTATTTATTTATTTATTTAAGAGCTTTGCAGATACCATTGACTGCGAAAAAGACAAATAATTGGGTGTTAGAACAAATTAAACCAGTACAATCACTAGAAGCTAAAATGATGAAACTGAGGTTATCATACTTTGGACACATCATGAGAAGACATGATTCATTAGAAAAGATAATAATGCTTGGAAAAACACAAGGGAGTAGAAAAAGAGGAAGGTCAAACAAGAGATGGATTGATTCCATAAAGGAAGCCACAAACTTGAACTTACAAGATCTGAACAGGGTGGTTCATGACAGATGCTCTTGGAGGTCACTGATTAATAGGGTCACCATAAGTCGTAGTCGACTTGGAGGCACACAACAACAACAACAACCCCCATAGCCAAAGCTCTCTGGGCAGTTTACAGTAACTAAGAACATTAAAACAAATATACAAATTTAAAACACATCTTTTAAAAACAATTTAAAACACAATTAAAAATGTAAAACAATTTAAAGACACATGCTAAAATGCCTGGGAGAAGAGGAAAGTCTTGACCTGGCGCCGAAAAGATAACAGTGTTGGCGCCAGACGCACCTTGTCAAACAGATCATTCCATAATTTGGGGGCCACCACTGAGAAGGCCCTCTCCCTTGTTGCCAGACTCCCACCTTCCCTTGCAGTAGACACGCAGAGGAGGGCCTTTGATGTTGAGCGTAGTGTACGGGTGGGTTCGTATCGCGAGAGTCGTTCCATCAGGTATTGTGGTCCCAAGCCATGTAAGGCTTTATAGGTTAAAACCAGCACCTTGGATTGAGTTCAGAAACATACAGGCAGCCAATGCAAGTGGGCCAGAATCGGTTTTATATGTTTGGACCGTCTGGTCCCTGTTACCAATCTGGCCGCTGCATTTTGCACAAGATGCAGTTTCCGAACTGTCTTCAAAGGCAGCCCCACATAGAGTGCATTGCAGTAATCTAACTTGGAGGTTACCAGAGCATGGACAACTGAAGCCAGGTTATCCCTGTCCAGATAGGGGCATAGCTGGGTCACCAACAGAAGTTGGTAGGAGGCACTCCGTGCTACCAAGGCTACCTGAGCCTCAAGTGACAGAGATGGTTCTAGGAGAACCCCCAAGCTACGAACCAGCTCCTTCAGGGGGAGTGCAACCCCATCCAGAACAGGTTGGACATCAACCATCTGGTCAGAAGAACCACCCACTAGCAGCATCTCAGTCTTATCTGGATTGAGCCTCAGTTTATTAGCCCTCATCCAGTCGCAACCAGGCACCAGTTCAGCACATTGACAGCCTCCCCTGAAGAAGATGAAAAGGAGAAATAGAGCTGCGTGTCATCAGCATACTGATGGCAACACACTCCAAAGCTCTGGATGACTGCATCCAACGGTTTCATGTAGATGTTGAACAGCATGGGGGACAGAACTGGCCCGTGCGGAACCCCATTCTGGAGAATCCAGGGTGCCGAGCAATGTTCCCCAAGCACCACCTTCTGGAGCCGACCCGCCAAGTAGGAGTGGAACCACCGCCATGCAGTCCCTCCCTATTAAATGTATGGCGTTGCTCTGTCCATTTCTTGTGTTTCTACAGTGTTCACAAAGTGCCACCGCAGCAACATTATTCTGAATTTACAGATCTACCCAATCTGTCAGCTACTGCTCACTTGGAGAAATTTCCCCTCTGCACTATAGACCAAGTCATTCATTCTGCTCAGCTTGATGTCTCTCCATTTGTCTGCAATCAAGAGATCTCCCTGCTCCGCACGGTACTTACCGGCTGCGGGGCGAGATTTGCGGCCTGGGGTGAAGCCCTAGCCACCATTTAGAGGAAGGGCAGGCGCGCCAGGACTGGCATGACGTCATCAAGGCACGCCGCAGGCAACGAGCAGCCGATCCTATTTAAGCTCACGCCGGCCCCTCACCCTCCTCTTCTTCTTTGGCGAGCGACGAGAGGACGACGAGGGACATAGCAGAGAGAGCTGCAGGACAGTTGGCGTTGGTTGGGCCTATTAGGCCTAATTGGTTACCACCAAAGGGGGTTTTGGGAGCCCCAACAGCTGTGGGTGGTAGCACTGCGGCGTGGCTGTGACTGGGGCAGGCCTCGTAAAGGGGCCTGACCAGCGGGCCTTGTAGTGGGGCCTAGCAGCGGCACATCCAATACCCCCCCCACCTAGCAGTTGTGGAGGGGTTGATTGAGGCTTTTTATTAAGCAGCGCGATGTTAGTGCTGCTCCTGGTTAAAAGAAAGACACACAGCATACTAAAAGGAAGTTTAAAAATAAATGAGACTATACTGGATATACAAACAAAATTAAATATAGTCATGCTAATACACTGGTTAAGGATAGACTCATGCACATAAAGGGAAATTAAAAATAAATCAGAATAAAAGGGACGAACAAATGAAATTGTATCTAATCCTTCTAGTTTAAGTTCCCTCTGAGCACTCCCCCCCCAACAGGTTCAGCTTAGCCCCCCCTGATGATATACACAGGTTGGTTCTTTATTAGGGTTGCCATATTCCAGTTCCACAAATCCAGACAGGTTAATTTGCATATTATGCAAATTATTTGCAGATTATTTGCAAATTATTTGCATATTATGCAAATATTTGCATATTAATATTTGGATTGTCCAGTTGTTTTGTTTTTGTGCCTAGGAATTACCACCAAAAGCTGGGGAAAGATGTGAGAAATCTTTTTTTTTAAAGCAACATTTTCAGCCTTAAATGCCTAGACTCTAGTTTCCAACACCATGGAGTATTTATTGATTGATTAAGAGAATTTATATCCTGCCCTTTTGCTCAGTTTACAAATATAATAAAAACAATAAAAATACACAATCAATATAAAAACATAATAAAAACATAAAATAGCAACAAACATAAAGTAAGTCAGGGCAGCAGCACGGTTAACCATAACATATACAATATATTTCAGAGATGTGGTGGGTGGAGAAAAACAAGCCAAAATGTTAGGAAAAGGAGTTTTTCACACCACATGCTCAGTTCTAAATACTGTTGCAGCAAGTTTTACAAGTTTCTCCAGTATTCCACTGGTGCAGGCACTCAGACATTCAAAGTATCTGTATGTTTCTTAGGTTTTATAAAAGCAGAGCTTTGCTTAACTCAAAATTTCTCAACTACATCTACACAGGTTCCACCTCCATCCTCAAAATGAAACTGTGCCTGGAAGTGTGCAACAACCCCACACATACCTTGCTAATTAGATTACCAATGCCAGGATGTCTGTCTTATCAAATACTCTCCTGCTCCCCCCCCCAGGCATCATGAAAGACCCAGTCCTGGGCTCAGAAACAAAATAAATATCTGGTTCTCTTCAAAGTATTGATAAGCCTCTTGTTTTAATTGAAATAATAATTATAAATTATTGTTCTTATCACTAATGGGAGTTAATTATCTTGCATATGCTGCTGTTGCTTCTATGGCTGTAACGGAGTGAGGTTAAAGATAAGTGAAATGCAAATAGGAAAAAAAAACACAGAAGGCAGTAACACTTTCCTAAATGTAATACCATACCAACCACAACAAGATTCCTATGAGTAAGGCAAAAAACTAAGCATCTCACAACCAGCCAGGATTCCTAACCAAAAACCAAAAATATGATAAATGAAGAAATATGTATATAAGCATGACTATCAAATATATTTATTATTTACACAAACTGTAAAGATATTTATAGTGCAATCCTAAGTTTATTTATTCAGAAGCAAGTCCCAGCGTATTCAGTGGGGCTTACTCAAACAGGGACAGAAATGCAACCTCAAGTGATAAGCAACTTCATTCACACAACCCAAAATTCCGAATCATGCCACTTTATGCTGTTTTGCAACTGTTTATACTTGTTTTATGGTCATTGGATTTTAAATGGCTTTATTTCTTGTTGTGAGCTGCATTGGTTTCCAACCCTACCTCACAGGGGTGTTGGAAAGACTCCATACACGCACACGCACACACAGCAGATGTATAAATACATACAGCCCATATAATAGTTTATTGTCAAACCAGTTGGTCATTGCAGAAAAATCAGTATTAGTTTTAAAAAAATCTATTACTTTCCTACAGAATAAAAACTGTAATACCTAAGTAAGCCCTGCCTACTTGCTTTAAAATTGGACTGGAGACAGAAAGAGTTTGAACACAAACATAATTCTTTTTTACATTCACTCCAAAGTCCCATTGATTTTCAGCACATTCATAACCATGTCTACTCAAAGTCCTATTGAATTAAATGGGATTTACTCTGGGCATATGGGATTAGCATTGCTGTTACAAAAAGCAAGTATTGGGAAGGTTTTCAAAACACTGCCCAAGCTCTGACTCCTGCACACAAGAGGAAAAAAAACTGAAATGTATATACTTACCCAATTTATGAGATTTTCAGATAAACGGGGGTGGGTGGGTGAAACCACCATTTTGTTTTCTAGACACTAGGTCAATGAAACTGAAACACAATCCCTGATTGGCTGCAATGCTGAACGGGCGGGGTTAAAGCTACAAAGTGCTATAGTACAGTACTGTTTAAAGAAAGATTTAACAGTCGAGGGGGGTGGCTGACGTTTTTATGTATATCTCGAGAACCGGACCACCTAGAAACTTAATCTTTTTTTTTAAATTAAAGCTGAGAATCCGGGCCACGTAAGGGGCTAGCTGGGCGCCGGGTGGCACGCATAGAATCCGGGTAAAACCCGGCTATCCGGGCAATATGGCAATCCTATTCTTTATTATATTATTACAGGGTGGATGCATGATGTGATGGCAGAGCCCTTTCGTGAGGCTTATGACTTCTTGCTAGGCCCAGGCATAGGGGGAGGATTGCCCACCCCCGCAGGTTATCCAGCTTAGCCCCCCCGATGATATACACAGGTTGGTTCTTTATTATATTATTACAGGGTGGATGCATGATGTGATGGCAGAGCCCTTTCGTGAGGCTTATGACTTCTTGCTAGGCCCAGACATAGGTACAACTTCTTGCTAGGCCCGGGCATGTAGGAGGTTTGAAGTACTTAATTATATGATTATTATACTACATAATAGTATATTGGTGGGGCCTAGTGAGCCTTTTTAGCCTTTGGGCCTTTCATAGTTATATGATAATAAGGGCGGAGATAACAGTTTGCTAGAAAATGTCTAAATCGCTTTATCTTAAGTGAGCGATCCTTTTGCATTCCAAGTGTTAATTTCAGGCTATTTGTTCGCTCTGAGACAGAAGAAGCATTTACCTGAATTTAGTTAGGAATGGAAAGTTTAGCAGATGGTAATCATATTGATTGGGGAATAGGAATAAAGAGGAAAGCCCGATTTGCCTAATAGAGATCTCTGATATTACAGGATCTTAGTCTCTTATTGACATAGGGCTGCCTTTTAAGGTCCAGGCAGACTCTTCCCCCCTTTACTGAGGATTGTGGCACCAACAACGAAACATCATTACCTGAAATTACATTTTAGTTAGGACTTCTGATATCATTACCTGGAATTACATATATCGTGCAACTGTTGCATTGGCTCATCTATTTTGATATGTGTTGGAAAACCTGCTATAGTGCAGCCACATATTGGTGACAGCAACACATCCTCGGCATCTGCTGCTCTTGGATTTATGATATCATTTACTAGAAAGGGATATAGGATGTTAATTTTGCATTTTGGACATCTATTATGATGGGTGGCAGCGCCATATCTCCAGTATCTGTGCTTTGGGGAACTGGGTTAGCTGCACTAAAATAGTGGCTGGGAAAGTGTGCTTACTCATAAATTATTTCCTTTCTTTATGTGAAACAGGGAAATATGAGGCCAGTGGCCCTCACAGCGGTGAGGAGAAGCACCCAGCAGTAGCTGCTCAAGGAAAGCGTTCCTCCCTGTTACTGGGACCTTGCTTGCAGACTGCCCAGTTCCTGGGGAGGTTTGTTTTGTTATGGGGTTTTCTTTCAGTTTCTGGATCCCATATTGTAGTCTCAGGGCTTGCCTTAAGGGTCTGCACTCTTAAATTTGTCTTGGGCATAGACGCAATGGCAATCAGTAATGGCTTCCTACCAGTGGGGTTACAAGGGGATTTATAGCTGCTGGGTTTTTGCCTTTTCAGTCAATTCTATGAGGTAGAGCATTACATATGGGCTACTCTATTCTTGCACAGAGCGCTTCAGCTCCTTCCTTGAAGGGGCTGTCGGGAAGAGAGGGTAAAAAATTTGGGTGCATGTTAACACCTGATGTCACAGATTATGGAATGGCTATGTAACTGGTTCATCTTAATGGCTGTGTCAATGGATCATCCTGCCCGGTGTTAACCTTCCTGGGCATACCACCTAATTCACCGCCAATCATACTGATGTGGTCAGTCAGTAAGGGCTTCATGCCAGTTAGGCCAAGAAAGTGTTTGTTGTCTGCCCTCCAGGTATTAGAGGTCTTTTCCGGTGGTTTATGAGGTCATAGCAGGGCTTTCACAGCCTTACTACAGGTTCAGGGTTATGGCTGTATAATAATTTAATGCTTGTTGTGATCAAATATTGATCAAGAAATTAGGGCCAAACTGCAGGCAATATTTTCTATTCTGGCCCAAATCATTTGGTCTAGTTTTCCCACACTTCTGGGGAAGAACTAACTAACTTGCTGTAGAATTATGTGACATAGCTCAGGGCTAGAGCATCTGAACTGCAGGCTGAAGGTCCATAGCATCTCTAGGTAGGGCTGGGAGGTAGAACTGGAAGTCCATGGATGCATCGGGGTTTTTGTGCTGGCTGCAGGCTTGGACTTCTAGGCAGTGAGGCTTGGGAACTCTCCCGTCCATTTTAGTGGGATAACATGGTCATGGGACAGGTCTGTGACTTCCTTCTATTTCGGAACGGTAGGGTTATGGCCCTTGTCTGTTTCTTTGTTCTCTAGTGCCCAGATTTTAATGTTTTCTTTTGGGGCATGGTAAGGTAAAGTATTGACACTGTTTTATTGAGGTGCTGTCATGGACTCAGGTGGAGTTGGTTCAGCTGTGCTGTGCAACCGCACATTGGGAGATTGGGGAGCAGAGTCAAAGATGGCCATAAGCCGGTCTGTTGCCCCAGCATGCTCAACAGCTATCAGAATGCAGGAGGGGGTTTCCCCAGGACTTCTGGGCGCCAGAGTGGCCTATTCGGTGAGTCACCTGCTGGGATTGCCTAGTGAATGGCTGGAGACTGGGCCTCTCAGTCCAAGCACTTCGAGGTAAAGGCTGATGATTTTCCCACTTATTCCAGGGACTCTAGAGTCCGCCGTATGTCAGCTGGGTGGGCTAGAGAACACCCTGCCACCCTCGATCCCCGTTGCCCTTTCTCACAGGACATTTTATTGAGTATGGTGGGCCAGTGAAAAACAGTATGCTCCTTAAGCTATGAAGCCAGACTATTCCAGGCGGCAGCCCTTATGCTGGTTTTTGGAGCTTTTAGGATAGGTGAGGTGGTGGCAGGATCCAAGGGAGATTTGTCTCGATGGGCCCTCCAGCAATCAGATGTCTCCAGGGAAGGGAGTTGTACCTGTATAACATTGATGGACCGGCAATGTTGCTGGACAGGGATGGAGCAGCTACGCACCCTATCCTGGGCTTACAGTTAGGCCTCAGTTAATGGGCTGCAGTGTGGTGGCTTGGCTGGCGAGGAATACTTTGGGATGGGCTCCTACCCACTTTGTTCCAGCTTGGTTCAGTGCGGACATCTTCACATGTGGTGGTCATTCCCCGAGTTGGGAATGACCTCAGTATTTGAGTCAAGGTCCTCAGGTGGCGGGCATGTGCAGACATGCAGTTCGGGATGCAACAATGGACTTGGTTACCTAAGGGCATGGCCCTCAGTTGCAGGCATGTGCGGACATGCACTTGGCGAGGCACAGGAAGGGCATGGCCCTCAGTTTGGCAGGCATGTGTGGACATGCAGTTGGCGAGGTAACGGAAGGGTATAGCCCTCAGTTTGGCAGGCATGTGCGGACATGCAGTTGGCAAGGCAACGGAAGGGCATGGCCCTCAGTTTGGCAAGCATGTGCGGACATGCAGTTTGCGAGGCAACAGAAGGGCATGGCCCTCAGTTTGGGAGGCATGTGCGGACATGCAGTTCAGGAGGCAACGATGGCCTCGGTTACTAAAGGGCATGGCCCTCAGTTGCAACGAAAGGGCATGGCCCTCAGTTTGGCAGGCATGTGCAGACATGCAGTTGGCGAGGCAACGGAAAGCCATGGCCTCAGTTTGGCAGGCATGTGCAGACATGCAGTTCAGGAGGCAACGATGGTCTTGATTACTTAAGGGCATGGCCCTCAGTTGCAATGAAAGGGCATGGCCCTCAGTTTGGCAGGCATGCGTGGCATGCAGTTAATAAGGCGACGTCGGCCTTGGGTACGTCTGCTTTGGTCAGACATACTCCCACGTGTTGGCACACAGCTGGGGCTTAGCCAGTGGGCCACAGTACAGTGGTTGGGCCACCGAGGGATGCGTTGGGACGGGCTCCTTCCTACGCTTTCCCAGTCGGCAGTGGTTCGTCATGTGCCACAGTTTTTGGTTATTCACCTGGGCGATAATGACCTGGGTATGCTGAAAGACAGGGCTCTTATCGAGCAGGCGGGTGCTGACTTCCGGGCCATCGAAGGACGCTGGCCGGGAGTGCACTTGGTGTGGTCTGATGTTTTACCCCGTAGGCATTGGAATTGCGAGGGTGACCCTAGGGGCATAAATAGGACCCACAAGAAAGTCAATAGGCAACTCAGGCTGGCTCTTTTGGGCTCTGGTGGGTCGGTTATTCACCATCCAGAGATAAGATGCAGTAGGATAGAGCTATATAGGTCAGATGGAGTCCATATGACAGATATGGGTAATGACATCCTTCTAGGGGACCTGCAGAGGGGTCTGCATGAGTTGTTGTTTGGAGGTGGGGCAAGTGGGGACTAAACAGAGGTTTGTCCCCTCTTTGGTGGCAAGGAAGTGTGGGAAAGTATAAAGGTGAAGGGCAGCTAGGTGACACCTTTAGGCATCTTTGGAGGTGATTGGCGGTTCCGGAGGCCTGCAGCTCCGGGTTATACGGCCCGAGGGCAGGATACGGGTCGCCTTTCGGGCCAACATGTCTCATCCACTCGGAGTTTCATGGCACCGGGGGCAGGCGGTGACGCAGGTTGGCCTTCCTACACACCCTATGGGTGTGGTCAGGGCAAGGGGTTGGCAGATTGGCAGCCCCTTGCCTGGCAGGGGTTGAATCGCCCCAATAGCTGCAAGCAGGCTTTGCCTGACTCACCAGGAGAATCCCGCACTTATGTTCCCCTCTGTAGGTTCGTTATGCAATGTGAATTTGGTTAATAAAGTGGCCCGTTATTTAACCCAAATATATATTGTGTCTGTGTCTTATTTCACCCCTGGGCTGCAACTGGATTGTGGACTTGATCCAGTGCTGGGGTATTTATTCGGTTCTTTAAAAAACTTCATCTTGCAATGCCCTCAAATCAACAATTCTGTAAACTTCTCCCCAACTTCAAACAACTTATCTTACGGTAAAATGTTGTTAGCAAATATATCTTTGCTGTTTTTCTCTTTAAAAAAACCCTGCCTGTGTGCATACCTGATATTTCATGTGGAGGTTACCCATTCCAGGGCCACACTTCCCAATACACTGGCACAGCTGGTGAAGACCCTTCTCACACATTCTGGCAGATACACAAGGGAAGCAAATTTCCTTTCCCAAAAACACAGGAAGGTGTACCATGATGCTGCTCACTTGAAAAATTTGTTGCCAGTACTTCAGAAGGATATGGACCATTCATGGTTGTCTATGGAATAGCCAATTTGCTGGGAATTGAAAATTAGATCTTTCCCTTTTATGGCAAACAAGAAAAAAGACCTTCATTTTCTAGATAACCCTTTCTTGTTAGGAGATTTGTCTGTCTGGAGGTCATGGAGAAAGCATTTGATTTCTCAGCCAACTCCTATTATTCCATTTCTTCATCATCTACTATTTTATTACCTGAATAAGCTATCAGACTTTAAATGTCGGGAGGCAAAACGCCTGTATACATTAAGTGGCTTATTCATGAATGGAGTCCCACTTACTTTAAAACAAATTCAGGATAAACTGCATCCACATCAGTGCACTTGGCACCAGTTACTTCTGGTTCAGCGCTTCATAACAATACCTTTGGTGGTGGAGCAGGGACAGAAATCATTGACTTCATTTGTGAAGTATTTGATGGAAACATTGTTCACTGATAAGGGTTCTCCATCCTCTTTATATAAAATATTATTAGATATAACTACTGGGAATCTAGTCTATGACAACAGTGAGAAGAAGATGTATGTATGGAAATTGATCCTGAACAATGGGAAAATCTATGGAATAAATTCCCATTTCATTCAATATGAGCAAAACTGCGTGAAAACTCATAAGATTATTTATAGGTGGTACCTAACTCCATTAGCTCTGCATAAAATTAACAGTAATGTTAAACCAACGTGTTGGACTGTATGTGGAGTGTTTGGGAATAATTTTCACATGTGGTAGATGTGCACTGCAGTTCAGACATTTTGGGAAAAAGTGTTTCTGAGATTGGGTTGATTACAGGGCAGAATATTACCCCTGGCCCTCTTATGGCTCTTTTATCTATTTCCCAAGAACATAATTTAACATTGCACTTTTGTGTAATTTGATACTTTTCTTGTGGCAGCAAGAATTGTAATTGCTTGCCATTGGGAAAAGGTTGACTGCAATTTAATGGATTCATGGTATTCAGGTTTGTAACATAGCTTTGATGAAAAAGTTAATGCAACAAAGGTTGGTGAGGCAGGACCCAAATAAAAAAGATAATTTTCATATTAAGTGGTTTGTGTTTATAAGCTATGTAGCAGTGGGTGAACATAATTTCTGTCCGCCATCAACTCATGCCTCTTTATGGAAGAATGTCTTTTGGTAGTACCTGGAATTTACTATGGCTAAACCCTTTTACCAAAGGTGAATTTCTAAATTTCTGTTTTTAAATACTAGATCTATGTTTCAGTATGGGTATCTATGAAGTAATAGTAACTTAAGATGACAGCAAAAAGATGATATTTAGCTACATGTGTATTGCATTCTATGCTTTTTAAAGCTTACATTTATCTCAGTAACTCTCCAGTTTTTGACCTTTTAAAAATTATTTGTTTCTCCTTTTTAAAATATATATATATATAATTTTAAAACTTTTTTCTTTTTATCTTGGTGTGACTTCCCCCCCCTAATTTATATATGTATACATGCTTTGCTTGTATAAGGTACACATGTTAAGTACATTGTAGTGGGTATCTATATTTCTTTGAAGAACCTGATTTGTACACTAAGAAATTGAATAAAAAGAATGCTTTTTTTTTTAAAGGAAGGTGTTGTTGTTTTAAGTAGCAACAATGGAACAGTGGTATATGGCAGTGCACTAGTTGGGCTGAGGTTCCCCAGCCGTTCTGTACTTGGCTGTTTTAACTATACGCTGATCCTGGCTTATCAAGGCTGGTGTGGGACTTTGGTTCCTCCAAGAACATCATGGTTCATTCCAGACAATAGTCTTTCCCATCCTTTCATTGTCATTTATTTATTTATTAAGTGCCATGAGGTTATAAGAATGTTTAAACACAGAATGTTCTTCAAAAGTCAAATAGAAAACAAAGTGGGCAAAAAAAGCATTTTCAAAATACTCTGGAACAACCACAGTGCCATTTTTCTGACTCATAAAAGCACATAAAATCCATTTACTCTGACTTCATTCCTTCTTAAAAAAAACAACCTTTTACTATTCCTGATTTACAGAGAAATTGTGATGACTATCCCAGAAAACAACAGTTTAGGGCGAAAATTGCTCTCTTGGGCTTATAGGACATTCATATTGTTCTATTGAACAATATGGGGACCTTTGTACTGTTGGAGGAAAGGCAAACATTTAAGTGGATTCTATTGCGGTCTTTCACAGGCAGACAGGAAGGCTGCAATGCCAAGTTGTTCTTCAACCAATCCAAGCTCCAGATTGACTAAGCTGTGGGTGAAAAGGGCACTTTCTCCTTTTGTTCCAACCCAGCAATATTTTTCCCCACAAGGACTATAAACGGGGAAATTAAAGCAAATTATTCTCAAGAAATATCCCAGGGACATAAGGAAATGTCATGCTTGTTTTCCATTTAAGTTGTCACTGCCACAACCCAGCAGCTTTTTTGCATACATGGGGTTTCAGTTCAGATACAGAAGCACTGTATGTACACAAGGGCTTCCATCTTCTCTTATATGAATTGGGGGTATTGTGTATTCATTAGAGATCTCCTAAAACACAAAGAATACTGTCCTTAATAGAAAACACCCTTAGGTTGAAGCGGGGGTAGCCAATGTGATGCCCTCCAGATGCTGTGGACTACAATTGCCATCATTCCTAGCCAGCATGGCCAATAGTCAGGGATAATGGAAGTTGTAATCCACAACATCTGGAGGGTGCCATGTTAGCCACACCTGCTTTAACTTATCCAATACAGAGAGAGAGAGAGAGAGGACTCTCCATCTCTCTTTATCTCAAGGTCTCTTCAGGTGTGTGGCTGAATATGCAAGAGTTAAAAATGTGCAGAGAACTGGGGGCATGCATGCAAGCCTTGCCCCTTATTGCCTTGGATGCCTGGGCTCCTCTCAGACCTAAGAACATTGAGCATGAAAGTCCAAAGAGGTGTCTACACATATTCAGCTATATCTAAATGCCACTCTGGTTTAATCAAACATCTTATTTGAGGTTTCCTATGTTTCCTAGACAACTTACCTTCCTCTCTTTATAGAGTTCACACTTGCATCTTTTATTTATTTATTTGATTTATATCCTGCCCTTCCTCGCAGTAGGAGCCTAGGGCGACAAACAAAAGCACTAAAAACACTTTAAAACATCATAAAAACAGGCCCTGAAATACATTAAAACAAAACATCTATAAAAACCTTTTTAAAAACAAAGCTTTAAAAACATCTTTTTAAAAAAAGGTTTAAAAACATATATATATATTTTAAAGGGTTTAAAAATGTATTAAAAAGCAATTCCAACACAGACACAGACTGGGATAAGGTCTCAACTTAAAAGGCTTGTTGAAAGAGGAAAGTCTTCAGTAGGCATCAAAAAGATAGCAGCGATGGCACCTGTCTAATATTTAAGGGGAGGGAATTCCAAAGGGTAGGTGCCACCACACTAAAGGTCTGTTTCCTATGTTGTGCGGAACAGACCTCCACCTCCTGATAAGATGAATGCAGAGTGCAGTGATCGACTGGGTATATAAGGGATAAGACGGTCTTTCAGGTATCCTGGCCCCAAGCTGTATAGGTCTTTGTACACGAAAACTATAACCTTGAACTTGGCCTAGTAGCAAGTGGGCAGCCAGTGCCATTCTTTCAGCAGTGGGCTGACACACTGGCGATACCCTCGACAGTGAGCAGTCTCACTGCCACATTTTGCACCAGCTGCAGCTCCCAGACCAACCTCAAGGGCAGCCCTATATAGAGCACATTACAGTAATCTAGCCTAGAGGTTACCAGTGTATGGACAACAGTGGTCAGGCTATCCCGGTCCAGAAGCAGCCGCAGCGGTCTTACCAGCCGAAGCTGGTAAAAGGCACTCCTAGCCACTGAGGTCACCTGAGCCCCTTGTGACAAAGATGGATCCAGGAGCACCCCCAGACTATGACCTGCTCTTTCAGAGGGAGTACGACCCCATCCAAAGCAGGCACCTGACCTATTGTCCAAACTCGGGAACCACCAACCCACAGTGTGTCTGTCTTGCTAGGATTCAGACTCAGTTTATTGGCCCTCATCCAGCCCACCACTGAGTCCAGCCAGCGGTCCAGGGCTTGCACAGCCTCTCCCAATTCAGATGTTACAGAGAAATAGAGCTGGGAATCGTTAGTGTACTGCTGATGCCTTGCCCGAAATCTCCTGATGACCGCTCCCAAGGGCTTCATATAAATGTTAAACAGAATGGGGAACAAGATGGTACCCTGCAGCACCCCACAACTTCCAAGGGGATGAAAAATAATCACCCAATCCTATTTCCTGAAAACAACCTTGGAGATCGGATCAGAACCACTCTAAAGCAGTGCCTCCAATACCCATCTCACCAAGTTGGCCCAGAAGGATATCATGGTCAATGGTATCGAAAGCCACTGAGAGATCAAGAAAGACTAACAGGGTCGCACTCCCCATCCTGATAAAGGTCATCCATCAGGGCAACCAAGGCCGATTCAGTCCCATAACCAGGCCTGAACCCAGACTGGGATGGGTCAAGATAACCTGATTAGTGCAAGAGTGCTTGTAATTGCTGCACCACAACCCTCTCAATCACCTTCCCTAAGAAAGGGGTATTTACAATCGGTCGGTAATTGTCACAAACCAAGGTGGGCTTTTTCAGGAGTGGTCGGATCACCACCTCTTTCAGGGCGGCTGCAACTACTTCCTCCGCAATAATCCATTGACCACACCCTGGATCCACTCGGCCAAACCCCCTCGGCAAGTTTTAATAAGCCAAGAAGGGCAAGGGTCAAGAGGACACGTTACTGGCCACATCATCACAAGCACCTTGTCTATGTCATCAGGGCGCATCAACTGAAACCGATCCCAAGAAATTGCAGCAGACGTTGCACTGGACACCTCACTGGGGACTACAGTAGATATGGATGGGGCATCATGATTACTACATTAGTGAGCAACTTTACCCTCAAAGTGCCTTGCAAACCATTCACAGTGGGTCTCTGAAGGGTCTAAAACTCCATTTCCTGGAGTTGATGTCAACAGATCCCTGACAATACGGAAAAGCTCCATTGGTCAGCTACTTGAGGATGTGTTGGTGGCAGAGAAGTGGGCCTTCTTTGCTGACATCACCACCACACAGAAGGCTCAGTTATGAAGTTTTACTCGTACCCGATCAGCCTCACAGCACGTCTTTCGCCACTTGCACTCTAGCCAACATCCAGCTTGTTTCATTGCCCTTAGCTCACAGCTGTACCAAGGTGTAAACCAGGCTCCATAATGCTGGAGAGGGTGCTCGAGGGCAATTGTGTCAAGAGTCCAACACACTTCGCTGTTCCATAGTGTGACAAGGGCTTCAACAGGGTCAGCTGCTGTATCTGCTGGGAACTCCCCCAGGGCATTCAGGAATCCAATGGATTCCATTAGTATCTGGGGGTGGGCCATCTTAATCTGTCCACCACCGCTGCAAGAGAGGATCGGAGTCATAAGTCTAAATTTCACCAGGAGTGGTCTGACCATGACAATGGGGTGACATCCACCCCTCCTATCTCCAGAGCACCCCTTCCTCCATTGGGAGCAAAAACCAAGTCAAGGGTATGCCCTGCCCTATTTGTCAGGCCAGTGACAACTTGAGATAGCCCCATGGTTATCATGGAGGCCATGAATTCCTGAGCCAGAACACTAGAGGCAGCCTCAGTAGGGACACTGAAATCACCCAGGACTATCGTTCTGGGCTCCCTCAATACCACAGCTGAGATGGCCCCCACCAGCTCAGGCAGAGAAGCTGTCGGGCAGTAGGGTGGATGGTACACCAGCAGCAACCTTAGTTTACTGTCTCCTCGCAGCCAGCTCCAAGACAGAGTGATTTCCTGGTGACAGAGGCGTGTCTTCATGCCTCATCTAATATCGCCTCAGCATCCTTTTTCATAGCCAATTAGTAGAGTTATGTACATATGAGTGTAAATCAGCCCTAGGTGTTTTCTTAAAAGCTTGTTTACCCATCCAAGACTGAGAAGTTGTCACCTCATAGGAGAAGGAACTATATGTTCCCACAAGAGGCAGTGATGGCCACCAACTTGGATAGCTTTAAAAGAGGATTAGACAGATACATGGAGGATAAGGCTATCAATGGCTACTAGCCATGATGGCTATGCTCTACCTCCATAGTTGGAGGTGATATGCTTCTGAATACCAGTTGCTGGAAACTGCAGGAGGGAAGAGTGCTCTTCCCACTCAGCCCACTGGCCTGATCCGGCAGGCTTGTCTTTTGTTATAGAGAATAAAGCCTACTTTCTCATACTTTGTAACTTCTAGTTTAACTTACCTCTCTGACCTGACATCATAACTATGCATGTTTCCCTTTCTCCATTTCTTTTCATTGGCAGCTATAGGGAAATTAAGAAATTCAAATCATAACTACATCATGACATGAAATAGCTAGATGTTACAGAAGAGGAAGGGTGAAACTCAGCTCGAGGCTCCTGATTTTCTGCTGGCAGACCTGTTATTTTTGTAATGTGCTGTTCTCAGAGTTGTTCTCAGAGTTGTTCTCTTGAGATAATTTATTTCAATGTAAACATGAAACTCCAGGATAATTAAGCCATGATGAGGTGATTTGGCTGGTTTTCATTAGTCAATACGTGGTGTTTCTTTATGGAAGTTACAACTTTATGCCATCACCTTTCCTGGGATGATCAAGCACCACAGATATCTCCAAGCTCTATCAACTCTCAGGCTGCATATGCACTATACCTTAAAAGCACATTCAAAGCACATCAGCCCTCTCAAGAATGGAACTGTACTTTGTTAAGGGTGCTGGGAATTGTAGCTCTAGGAGGGGTAAACTATAGTTCCCAGGATTCCTATTCTTTCTCTAAAAGACAGATGAAGAAGAGCTAGAAGTGTTTCTATTTGTTTCGTTCATTCTGTGCGTGCACGCACACTCAGACACAATCTCTCTCTCCCTTTTGTTCTAAGTCTGTCTCTTCCCCCTCCCCCCCCAAGCTCCTCTTTTCTGTTCTTCTTTGCTGGTTTGGTGTGCCATAACCCCCTGACCCTCACTAACTCCTTAGGGAGACTCTGCTCATGCTTCCAGAACCATGGCATTTTGGAGCAACCACGCAGCAAGCCAGGAAAATAACAATAGAGAATAAAATATAATGCTGAGCTGTGGCAATTTTCAGACCACACTGAATGCTAACAGTTTCAGTGAGTCAGTTGTAGAGTATGTCCTTTTGCCGCATTCTTTACTTGGGCACATCCCTGGGGAAGACGTTAATGCCAGTTTTGTATCAGTTACATTTATAGGGTAGGCTCTGTGCTGTGTTATTATTTCTGTAATCCTTAGCACAAAATGCTTGGCATTTATCAGCTGCATCTAAGCTGCCATGATCCTGTGTTGCTCTTGGTAGTGCAGAAGCCTATTAAAAGAAGCCTATTAAGTAAACTAGGCCACATCCAGCTGGCAGCTTCCAGGCTACTAATTCAGCACTGTGTCACTACAGGGAGCTCAGATTTTCCAATAGTACTGACTTACTCAGTATAGTAGCAGATTTTGGGCACATGCGCTAGATCATTCCATGCCAGGTAAAAGGTACTGATTTTTCAGAGGCAGTTGAAGCAGAGGCAGCTGGGCCTGCTTGCCATCATGCAAGCCTGGGAAATATGCCCAACAGCTTCTTACAGTCTTGTAGAGATTGCTGGGGATATAGGAACATAGGAAGCTGCCTTATACCAAGTAAGACTATTGATCCAGCTAGGTCAGTGTTGTTGACACTGACTGGCAGCAGCTCTCCCGGGTTTCAGACAGGGGCATTCCTACCTGGAGATGCTGAGGACTGAACCTGGGACTTTCTGCATGCAAAGCAGATGCTCTGCCCCTGAGCCGCAGCCCTTCCACAGTCTCTCTGTCTGTACTCACATGTTGCTCTGGACCGTGGCAATTGATGTTGCCAGCTATGCTCATGCCCCCCTCATTACAGTTCTTTCCTTATCCCAGACCTACCTCTGATTCAGCATGCCTCCTACCCACAACAGACACTGAGTGAAAGCGGCTGGTCCAAAGCCAGATGTCACGTATTTTATTTATGTATTTAGGTCATTTCCAAACCACTTGATATTTTAAAAAATCTCTAAGCAGCATATACTAAAACTCAAATGTACAACAAAACCAACAGCATAAACTGCTAAAAAAAACTTCAAAGAACACAAAGATGCATAAAAGCAGAAAAGAACAGGGTGCAGCTTTAACAGTCAGGGAAAGCCGAGAAAGGGGGTATGTCTTCAAAAAGCCATCTAAGCAGATAGACTGATGGTGTCTTCTGTAGAGCAGTGGGAAGTATATTCAAGGGTCAAGGGGAATAGCAGAAGATGCCCTTTTATGGGTCACTGCCATTGCCATATGATGGTCTGTAATGCATGGTGCCACCAATAGGAGCTCCCAGATTATCTCAGTGATTTATCAGATCTTTCTAGTATATGGCAGGTCTTGCAGGTAACTGGGTCCATAGATGTTCAGAGCATTATATGTCAACAATAAGATCTTAAACACTGATAACTATGTTAGTAAACTCTCTTTTGTTCCTCTTTACTTCTGGAAATTAAATTAATTTTTTAACAACAAAAATGGGAATAAGAATGTTTTGCTGCAGCTATGTTTTTATGGGCTGATTCACACGGAGATTTAATGTGAGTCTGGTGCTATTCACAGCCCCTTTTAATCCTCATGGTTCACATGACATTGCAGGCAATCAGCAGCTAGAACGCAGTTTTCCCCTTTAAATCTGTATCAACCCAATCCATTTATAATCCGAAAAGGGAAGGAAGAAATGTCTCCACTTCATATCTCTAGTGCTTGCAGATGCTGTGCTCTGACGCTTTTAGATGGGTGTGTCAATCATCCCCCTCTCCACGCCCACTCCCTCCTCCTTCTGCTGGCTCCCATTTTGCAAGCCTGCTGCAAACGGTGCTTTATTTGTCTACCCCCCCAACTTGTGCAAAAAGCATAACACTGTTCAAACAAATATTTATATTTCAGCTGGATTGTAGCAGCCGAATAATTGCACTTCAGGGCTTGTTCGTTTTTTATGAAACTTACTCTAGAACCAACTGAGCATGCTTGGTTGCCAAGGTGACCAGAGGAAGTGGTATTTTGACCTTAAGAGGGCGTGGTCATTAGGAAGTTGCATGATTGATCCTTTCCCTTCAGCGTGAATGGAAAACAGCAATTGGAAGGTAGGAAATATGATCCTTGCAAATCTAACGCGATGGCAAAAGCTTTGTCTTTAATAGGAAGTTTAGCTCCCATGTGAATCAGCGCTATATATCATAAGACACTGTTACTAACACAGGCAAAACAGCTACCTTTTCTTTAAAAAAAATAGGATTGTACTTTGGGAATGCTTAGAACAAATGTGCGGAACCTTTCAGCCCAAGGGTCGCATTCCCTCACAGACAATCTTCCAGGGTGGCATGCCCGTGGCAAGTAGGGCAATGGATGGAACTCTTATCTTTATGTAGAGTCCAGTCACCCCAAAGATCAGAGATTTCTACATATACATCTGGGCAAGCAAGACACATTATTACAGTTCAAGGGCACAGTTCAGCTAGGCGGAAAAGATCTAGAGGAGGGTGTGGTGCAGGGCCAATGGGGTGTGGCCTGGGGAGAGGCATAGCACCGTAAGGCCAGGTAGAGAAGTCTGGAGGGCCACATTAACTTGAGGTTCTCCATCCCTGACCTAGAACATAGGACCATTTGTTTTCAAACATTAGTCATTGGGTAGAGCCAGTGAGTCGGCCAGAATTCCCCAGGACAAACTGGGGAATAAGACCACCACATATGGATGGAAACATGGGGGTGGGGGAGATGCTTCTCTTGCCCTCCTGAAGTGACTCCACATTGTTTCCACACTGTATCAGCATTAGGCTCATGTTGGCCTTGCAAAAATGTTACAAAACAGGATGTGATTTTATCCCATAAATACACTAGATGACAAAGAGTAGAATTCATACAAGGTGAGCCCAAGTTGAACAACTGTATCTACCCTTCCCACAACTGTGGCCAAAGAAGGGAAAGGGAAGTATCCTAGCTGAAAAATATTGACAGAATAAGGAGTGACTTGAGCATTCAGTTATCAAATGTTTTGGGTGTCTCAGGCTATTCAGACAAACTGGATTATAAGTGCTGCTGAAATTTGTTTCTAATTTCATGCAGGCTCTCAACGTATTTTTAATGTGCTTTTCCTTTCCTAAAGAGTACAAAAACAACTTTATTGACATTGTATCACTTCCAAAATCAAGCGTACGAGGTATGCCCCTTGAAAAATGCAATCTTCCTTTAGATGTTGCATATTGTTTGTCATGCCAGATTAGCCAGGCTTAATGATATGCCATTTTAACTGGCTCACAAGAACATCCCTCTGACATTAGAGAGCCTTCAATCATGTGCCAGTAAACAGGATACTCTTACTGTAAAGTGTTACTGATATTTTCCCCTCTCAACATGCATTTGAAAATGTCACAAGAACTAGCCTACAGTGATGGTACAAAGCTTATGTTTTTCATTTAAAAAGCAGGAGGGGCCAACCCACATTAAGAAGTATGGGACATATTTCACATTTCTCTTGTTGCCAATGGTAATTTAATGTATGTGATAGGATACAATCTGCTTTTAAGTGCTTGGTGGAATGTGTGGTTTATTAGGAATTAACCCATAATTATAACAGTGCTACTGGGCATGGCACTAGGAATTCACTTGGTAAGCTCTGGAAATGCTGACTGCTTCATTCCTTCTGAGGAGCAGAAACTGGGTTAGCTAAAAAGCAGTCAAAAAGACAGGGCTTCTTTTCAAAATCTGTATCCTTGCTTTTATGTCAATTTGCAATAGTCAGATACACACACATACACCTTTATTTCTGAAACTGATGGATCTATCTTCCACAAGCTTAAATACCAACTTCCACAAACTTTATATAATTCTTTGAATGCCAGCTAGAAATTCCCCTCTGACATCTGCTAGCCATGTTTTGTGCCATGGAAGCTTCACAAGATGTCTCTGGCGATACACTGTTCCTTTGAATCTCACCATACTTTCCTGCTTCGTTTGGCACTCGACTTAGTATTTTAAAAAAACACAACACAGCATGGCTGACTGTTGCTTTGAGTTTCTCTGTGGTTGGCTTCTCAATTCATGAAGTTGTATATGATACACCGCCCAGAGAGCTATCGCTATTCGGGCGGTATATAAATTTAATAAATAAAATAAATTTAATAAATAAATAATGAGGATCTTCTCGCCCACTGCTGTTTTGAGTATTTGGCTATAGATACACCCACAAGAGTCAAAATGGGAGAGACTTGAAGGACGGTTATAGGACTGATGCAGGCAGCTGGGAAACCAGGTGGAAACTGATAACCAGAGCAGTTCCTGGCTGCAAAAAAATGAAGCAAACTCCTGTGAATACAATTTTGACTTGAGTAACTCTAGGCCAAAGAACAGCCTTCACTTTCTCATAATTAGCCAGTGTGGTTACTGAAAATGAAGAGAGAAAACAACTCCATCGCCACAAAACACAAATGGCAACTTTTCAGGGAAGTATGAAAGTACACGGAAGGGACTCGGATCCAGGAGGAAAGAGATTTGTGGCCAATTCTCCCTTCCTCCAATGCACCTTCCAATGTATTCTCTGCCAGATAGCCTTCCCCCCAAAGCTTTCACAGAATGTGAGGTCCTGCAGGGGAAGGAGAAACCTGCAGAAATATCCTTCCCCTTTTCTCCAGTGTGAACTGAACTCCAATCATGACAAGTCTGAACATAAAAGCAGCCCTGTTGATCAGGCCAAAGGCCCATCTAGTCCAGGATCCTGTTCTCACAGTGGTCAACCAGATGCCTATGGGAAGCTCGCAAGCAGGATCAGAGCGCAACAGCACCTTCCCCACTTGTGAGTCCCAGTAACTCAAATTTAGGGACATACTGCCTCTCACAGTGGAGACAGAACTTTGCCACTGATAATCTTACCCTCCATGAATTTCTCTAATTCTCTATGAAAGCCATCTTCGCTGGTGGCTGTTAACACCAGGATCCATCCTCGGTAGTATGTCTGGAACATTTTGAACAATATGTAGGTTGCAACTCTTTTTTCAAATGAACAAGTCCCACCTTTGCTGACAGTGTTGGACTAGAAGACATATGAGATGCTGCAATCTTACTGGCTCTAGCATTGCCTAGAAATGTTGCATATTCAGACCTCACAGCTGTCGGGCAAGATAATGTGTGGCGTAGTGGTTAGAGTGTTGGACTACGACCTGGGAGACAAGGGTTCGAATCCCCACACAACCATTAAGCTCACTGCGTGACCTTGGGCCAGTCACTGCCTCTCGGCCTCAGAGGCAGGCAATGGTAAACCACCTCTGAATACTGCTTACCATGAAAACCCTATCCATAGGGTCGCCATAAGTCGGGACCAACTTGAAGGCAGTCCATTTCCATTTTTCATCCCATATGACTTCAGGATGTTATCAGTTCCATGAGCAGCATCAGGGAATCATTTTTACAGTTTGTAGCTGTGCTCAAGAAAATGTCGGAGCACTATCTATTTGGGTTAAATGATGCCTTGGGAAACCAATGTATTGTTGGCTCACTATGAAATAGTGATACAGTTGATATAGCTGGTGATATGGAAGGTGCAGAAAAGGGTTGCCAGGAACTTGAACATGAATTGGAAATGGATTGTTCTGTGGATGGATTAACTCAATGTGTTCCCTTTGTCATAGGCAGATCATTACCTGATTATGTTTAGGCTATGGTGGTTTCAGCGTAGGTCTGGGAGACAGAATAGTCTGTCCCCAGATGCTTATAGATCTGGGTGATTTCCTTAAGCCTTTTGAGGATAATAGCTGAGATGTTTGGTGGTCCTGTTTATACTCTGGTTATGTGGAATTTGGAGATGACCTTAGCTACTGACACAGTTGCTCCCAAGTGACCTGTCCTTTCACAAAGAGCTCATCCACAGCATCTACAAGAATGAGAAAAGTAAAGACATATTTTGGGAGGCCATGTATTTGGTATATGTATATCTATTTCACCATCTTAGCTCTCAAAATAGGGTTTTAGTGGGATTTAAATATTGCCTCAGGCTTTCCTTTGATTCTGTTACACATGCATTAATTTTACTTGCCAAGAATAAATCAGAGACCGTTTCTGCTACTGTTACAAGAACATTATGATTTATAATTCAATTAGCATTTGAATATAATTAAACCTGTGTTTATTGCAATCAACAGATAATAGATAATTTAAAGTAAAATAAAACTAACTTATCAGCAAAATAGATGCTGTTTTCAGCCATGTAAATTTTAACAGTATGCCTGCTATTTAATGTGATTAAAATAATAAGATATTTTAAGGAAAGAGAAGGAAATTATTAATTAGCAGACCAGGTCATTGGACTGATTTTTCAGGGGAAGAAACCCCATTATACTGGCAGATGCTGAGCCTATTCTGATCCACTGAAATGCAAAAATAAGCAGATTAACACTGTTATATATATCGGCACGGGCCATGCTATTTAAATGAGATACCCAGCTTCTTAAACTTCTTGTTTATGCTGCTCACTGAAGTTATCTGTTCCATTAATATCCCCTAGTGGCCCAACTTTTCTTTTCTTTTCTTACAACAAAACAATACACACAAACACACACACGTACCCCATGGAAGGTAATTGCATGTACCTGTGCTGGTTGGGGCTCAAAGACAACTTTGCAAATGGGCTAGAAAAACAGGCATTCTGTACCTTGAAACAAACCTGGGCTCCTACTGGGAGAGAGGGCAGGATATACATCTTATAAACAAATAATAAATATATAAAACTACAGTAGCCATCTTAAAAGATTGTGTCGTGTGTCTATCTTTTCTGTTTTTCTGATAGGCTGGCAAACCATTCAGAACAAACTGACCTGGCCTGATCATATTTATTTTTGTATTGCTTATTTATTATGTATATTTATGAGAAAAATTAATTCTTCAGGTGTCATTCCAAAAGAAAAAAGATTGAAAGCATAGTAATAAAATCATTCTACAATTTAAAAAATCCACAATAAGCAGAAGAAACAGAAATCAACAGGCAAAATGTTTCAGGACAGATAAATAAGAATAATCATATGCTAATATCTCCAGAGCAGTCTGCTACCAAAAAGCACAGTACTTGGCTACCCTGGGAAGGTGCTGCTGTTCACCTTGATACAGCATGAGACGGATGCACCTGACTTGGCATTAGCACTGTGAACCTGCTTGCTTCCCACTACTCAACCTGTATATTTGTAAATAAAGAGATATGACAAACAGTGCTACACATCTCCTCATAATAATACTGGCTCTTTGGAGAGCAGAGAGTGTGGAACAATCTAATCACCTATGACTTCAGACAAACCTCTTTCTTTGGCTACAAAATACAGTAGAAAGAAGAAAGAAAATTAAACAGATTAAACTGGAGAAAGGATTATAGCTATTTTTTAAAAAAAAAACTGCAAGGACTAAGGAGCAAAACCCCTTTCATAAAAAAGTTGTAACTATTATATGACAGCCAGGGAGAATTAACCCATTATGCAGTGTAAAAAATGACTAGCTCGGCTCCCCATTGAAAAAGTTGCCTCTAGTTTAGCAGATGGAGATGAAAGTTTCTCATTGTGGGCAGGTCATGAGTATTCTGGATGCTAATGACATGGAGAGGAGTGAGCTTCTAGATCAGGAGTGGGCAGACATCAAGTTTGCATGATGTTCTTTTTTTTTTCTTGAACTCCCAGGTTCACCAGCTGGAGCCAAATGCAAATTAGCATCTTTCAAACGTTTGTTTGAAAACAGAATTAAAGAACATGGCACTTCTGAGTGTAACTTAGCCCAGGAACAGAGTCCTTTCACACAGCAATCCAGTCTCACCCTCCTCCAAACTGTCTTTATTTTGGCAGCTCAATTTTGGGGGAAACCTTTTTAAAAATGGGAGTCAGAAATCCTTGGTGTTCTACTGCAAATTACACAGAAATCTATCAGTAGATCCTGATTTACCTTCTTTCTCCCCTTCTAGATAACCATATCAGAAACACAAGTGGACCTCAAACTATTGAGAATATCCAAGAACAGTTCAGTGTGCAACCTTGTACCTTGTTCACCTGGGATGGTGGTGGTGGGGAGGTTTGGTAGAACACCTTTAAGGAGCTCTGCACATGCTAAGCTGTGCATGGGGGAAGTAATAGATCATGCCAACTCTTTAGCCTCCTTCAGGTACCCTGCTTGGACACATAAGGCCAAAGGTGTGTAGAGGGATGTCCCTGTCCCCAACATTGCTGTGTGCAGTCCCGCCACTCCTGACTTTCACATGTTTAGTGTGAAGGTCTGAAGGGAGTTTGTTGTGATTCAGAACTCTGCCTTATCAGGGATCCCAGTTGCAAGGAAACTTGTAAGCATTCAGGCAAATCTGCCTACAAACTCCCTTCAGACTTCCGCACTAAAAACACAAATGGTGGGGATGGAACAGGCATGCCCCATGTACCTAGACACATTGAGGGCAGGGCCAACATGCATGCCCAACCTCACCATTCCTCTACACACTTTTGCCCTTGCGTATCCAGGCTGTGAACACCTGAAGAGGACTTTTGGAATTGCAGAAGGTGTCAAAGAGGGGACAGGAAGAGAACCTATTTTGTGAGGCTACTTTAGTGCTGGCCTCTCTGCACAAGTTCTACATACATGGAAAGCACATTTTAGGGGTCTGAGATCAAGACTTTTTGTTGCCTGACATGGAGCAGCAAATGATGTCCGTCCCCCCCGCAAGGCAGATGCCTACCTCCCACCCAAGGCCAGTAAAGTCACTTTGGCACCTATGGGAGAAAATTCCCCAGGGTACCTCTTCCCCTGGCCTAGCACTTAGAATACAGTAACAGGAAGTTAAATAACGAACAATGTTCTGTTCTTTTAACATACGCCAAATTAGCTGCTATTAACTGACTCTGAGACCACAGCATAGCATGCTTCAGGGACTGCCGTATCTTTTAATCTGATCCTGTGTTGATGTTTGGATTGTGCAGAAAGTCACTACAGCTGCAATTCAATACACATTTACCTGGGAGTAAGTCCCATTGAACCCAATGGAGCTTACTTCTGAGCAAACATGTATTGGGTTGCAGCCTACCACAATTATTTCACAAAGCTGTCTTCTCATGAAAACCAGTCTCTCTCCATAGGAGCAGAGCTTGGAAAAGTTACTTTTTAAAACTACAACTCCCATCAGTCCCAGCCAGCATGGCCACTGGACTGGGCTGATGGGAGTTGTAGTTCAAAAAAGTAACTTTTCCAAGCTCTGCATAGGAGGCTACAATTTGAAGGGTTCCAAGTACTGCATATGGTTGTTTAGGAATATATTTCATATTAACAACAATGTCACAGTGCAATAGTCTGAAAGAGAAGTGCTCAGGGTAGGAATTTGCGGAAAGAGATAAACTGTAGTTCCACTTGTCATAAATACTATCTGGAATAGCCTCTACCTTCTTTCTAAAACTGGCACATCGTGGTGGGTATATGAACCACTAGGAACTTACTGAATTCCCCTTGGTTTTTACTGAGGGTGGAAAACAGGTATAGATAAAAGGAATGAGAATTATGTAAGCATACATGGAAAGAGCCATTGTAAATACTGTTAAAAACATTTGGCTAGTTTATTATGATAAACTATGTACGATTAACATTTCATGATTAAAAACCCATTTTGGAGATAAGAATTGAAAGCTGCGAATCAGATTTCCAGAGTTCTTTTCCTACTTTTGTGGCTGATATGTTTCATAGGTTTATGTAAGCACTGCTTATACTGAAGTGGGTCTGGATTTTTTGCAGACATTTAGAGTTCAAATAGCTTTTATCAAAGTTCTTTAAACAGGCATCACATTTTCAGAAGTGTAATATTTCTCATTATCTTCTTAGATGTAGTCCTCCATATGACTTCCATTCCCTTTCTTGGTTCTATTCTAGAAATAAATGGCTTTTATCTCTAACAGTGTCCTCAATGGGACTTGTCTGAAATCTTAATCTTCCCCATCTTGTTGTTCTCAATGCAAGATGCAGTTAAAAGCTTCCGAGACAGCTCTAGTCAAATAGTGCAGTTATCTCTTCCACCCTGTGCACTGAAAAGAGGACGTACAGGTGTGTTTCCCCTGCTGTGATTGTAACAGTTCCATTTCCCACTTTGTTCCATTTTACTGGGGCTGTTCCATTTGGCCAGGATGTGCAACTTCCACTACACTGCATGCTCAGAAATAGCATAGCAGTTTTCATTTTTCAAGTGTTTTTTATCTCATTTCCTGGTTCTTTTTGCTTCATGTGTATGTCATGCGAGAGACATGATATACATCAGTCTCAGAGCACAAAGGACTTGCCCTTGATATCTTCTTCTAAAGATGCACAGACAGAGAAATTATTGCAACGAAATGACAGGTCATAGATGACCTTGCTTATCCTCTGACAACGACTTCTCTCTCTCAAAAGCAAATATACATATTCATATGTATTCATTTACATTGCAAAAACTTAACGTTAAGTGTGCAACTTTTTTCTTGTGCTACAAATCTAAGGCCTGCCCTAGTTTTCTTACGTGCAAATCCCATATCATGGATTGTGCTTCAAGGATTATAACGGAAGAAAAAAATGAACTAAAAAGGTGTCTTTTATGATAAGGAGAGAGGTTTATCCAGCTTGATCCTATTACAGATTCTGTTAGTGTAGTTTATATTATTACCATGGCAGTTCAGCCTCATACTGTTAAAAGTATGCCATCATCAGCTTTTTAAAAAATGAACGTACTAATTTCAACTCAAAGAGGACATGTATATTTTCTTTGAACAATCCCCCTTGGCTAAAGAAGGCACGAACTATAAATGCTACTGGATGAGCTTGTAAGCAGCAATTTTCACTCTGAAAATAGGCAATAAGATCAAAAGTATACACACGGAAAAAAAATTAGAATGTCACTGCATCTATTTCCTACTGCAGGAATGTTAGTGCCATGGGCAAAATAAGCATATTTCTATCATCCATGTCTATTTCTGCAGTGCCACATCATATTCTGCCTAAAAAGGAAACAAGGCATAACAGAATGTTAGCAAATGTGAATGTGGTCCTTTAAAGGTTATGCTTCCTTTAAGCACAACTGCCAGAGGAGGAAAGATAACTAGATACACTAGTAAAATAACAATAATACACCAAACTCTAAAGGAATCTCCTCCATGCTTGGGTCATCATTGCCATCCTAGTTTATTTTTCAGCTACTATGCACTATACAGCAATTAAAAGCACAAGGCCCTGCCTACAATTTATCTGTTGATTTGATACATATACTTAATAATAAATAAATAATAATTTAATTTTTGTGTCGCCTATCTGGCCAAGAATTACAGCTTCTCCTCAACAGTGTAAAGACAAAGAACTAGGATTTCAGTCATTTTAGTCCCAGATTTGAATAAAAGGACTAAAATAACTTCAGTTCAAATATGTCAGATTAACCTCGGACACAGAATAGTTTTCTTATGATAAGAATGTTATCAACTATAGATAGATAGATACTTTCATCTAATAGATATATATCAAAAGTTATGGTCAGTGTCCCACCAGTGAATAGAACAAAATTATGAGGACATTGCCCTCCGGTAGGTTTTAAAGTCCAGATGGATTAACCACAGGAAAATGGACTTCTACACAGGAAAGTGGATTCTTACATTATGGTATCGCCTGTCACTTCATGCTACAAGTGAGAAATTTAGCATAATAATACTAGCAATTTCATCCCAATTGTGGGGTTCTTTTGTCACTGTTTTTAAAATGAGAAAGTGCAGTCTAGATTTTAAAAGGAACATTTTGACACTTGTTTCTTGGGCAACCTCCATATGTACTTGACCTTGTACAGAAGGACTGCCACTGTTAAATCACAAAGCAAGTAACAATCAGAAACAGCATGTTAATCGAGGGCTATGCTTAGATGTTAAGCTTTACAAGGCCCCAAGGAAATACATTGGCAGTATCTAAAAGAAGGAATGACATGTCTCATTTTCAGCTATAGAAGAAAAGAATCCACATGGCTCAAGCCAGTCAAAAATGTTTAAATATTCACCTCTAAGCACTTCCAAAGAGGAAAATGGGGGAGCAGTGCCAGCAGCCAACAGATCTGAAACTAAGAAGCCACAAAGGTGGCCTGATGTCACTTCCCCCCCCCCTTTTTTTTCTTTTTCTTTTTTGATTTTGCTTTCTTCTTGGCTTTTGCCAAATGGCAGTTCAACTAACCTGTAAGGTCTGGGCATTCGTGTTGTAAAAAATATCCAAACCTACTTGCCCACATAAGGAAGAGTATGAAACTCTGTATAAAGTATTTGCCTTTTCTGATTTTGAAAGAGTGGGAGGGGGCAGAGGTTTGATATCGTTCTCTGGATTAGGTAGCAATATATTGGTGATGTGTACATTTTTTACATTTTCTGTATGGAGAGCTATAGCAAAACCTCAATTAGAGATTGGGATACACAGAAGTGATAAACAGAGAAAGGAATGCATGAGCAGAACACACTAAGGGTTGGCAAAAGTAAGATTCTGATGAGATACCCAAGAAGGCTTCATCAATTTCTGTTCCTTTAATACTATGGATTTGTTTTTTTCAATTATAAACAACAAAAACTATCTTTCAAAGTAAAAATATTATGAAAATACGTATAAACTGTCTAGAAAAAAACTTTATAACAACTGAGAACTAAAGTTAATGGTTTTGTTAGGGTTTTATTTTACCTTATTAAAATACTTGCAAGAAAATTGTCCTTGGTTAGAGAAATGTCACAAACAACATTATATGGTTTGTGGCAACCCATTGACACCCCCAACACTTAATTTTCATGCTGTGGACCATGCAACAGAACTTCTCACAGCAGTTGCACCATCGGCTTGTTTTCTTATCCTGTACCCTACTGCAAAGGTAGCAGCGTCCAATTGTTCAGAAGATGCTGGAGGTGGAGGTTGGGCTCCATAACCAAGAGCAGATGCTGCTGTCCGGATGGTTGGGTTTGGAGTAGGCACACCTTGCATCCTTCCCTCCATATCTGTGCCTTCCCTTTTCATCCCAGTTTCTCTCAGAAAATGGGGGGGGGAATAGCCTCAGCAAAGAAGGGGTTTTCTCTCCTTTGAATGCCACAAAGGGGGGTGGGAGGGGGTGTTCATAACACTTCCATGGTATTTATCATTTTCACCATTTGTAAAATAAAACTTACTTTATTTGTGGAAGCCATCTTTTTTCCCCAAGAGCCAGTGGTGTGTCCTTCTGCAACAATGGGACCTTGGAGATGTGATTGCAAGTTGGTTTATCCTATCTGCTGTGACTGCAAGCTCATTTGTTTGGGAGGGGAGATTTGACTCATGTTCTTTGGTGACCAGTCCCTGACCATTTTTCTATTTAAAAACCATGGGGTATTTTATTACCCAATCTGCTAACACTGGGTGGGGTAGAAATACACCTCAGTGGCAAAATTCAGTGCGTTTATGGGATATTTTATGCCCCAGGTTTTGTTTTTCGTTTTTAGAAGGAAAACAGCAAGTGGTAACTGGCTGAAATTTGGGGGCATTGTACAGGTGACACTTTGTGACAATGTCTTAAAAAGAATACCCTGTAGGTCTACTTACATGTAAATTACACAATGAAAACGGCACCTGAGGTAGGTTTTTACCCCAGAAAAATTGGATTAATTATTTTATTAGTAGTGTGAAATAGGGCCTGCTATTAGGTCCTAGTAGTTCTGGTCTCAAGGTTTGTGTTGCACTTTGCCATGTCTGAATCATATTAATAAATGTTGGTGCTCATAGAAGACTTGGATATGTTGAGGTTTAGCAACAGACATTATAGCACTCTCTGGTCTGCTGAGATATCAAAATTTATTTTTAAATGTCTTGTTTGTTTTTTCATGGCTCAGGCTGCCAGAGGCCCGGGGCCTTCAAAGGTCTGGGCCCCAAAGATTTTGCCTCCCCTGCCCCTCTCCTCAGGCCTGGAGGGTAGAGAAGAGGAAAACCTGCAGTTAGTTGAATTAGGTTAGATGCCATAGATGGCAGATATGCCCTAGGGTCACTCACTGTTGCTGTCTGAGATGAGAAAATTGCTGAGTAACATAGGAAACTGTTCCTCCACAGCACTTTCTTGAACCAATGTTGGCTTAAGGTTTTCCTGTAAGAGGAAGGAGTGTTCATGAGTCCTACTTTCAGAGGACAACCCTCTCTTTGGAGGCCTGCCCAATCCAAGTCTGGTTTAAAGATAAAGAACCAGAAGGGAGAGTAGGGTCATTGAGGTGCAATTGAGTAGGAGACTCAGAAAGTACACAGGTCACCTGGTTACACTCTTTCCCTGATAGTGTTGTACTTCTATTTAAATTATAGTAATTACTTTGACATTTTGGCATATGCAAATTTTATGCAAATCTGCACCCCCTTTTGGTAATGTGTTTCCTTTTTTTCTTACAATGTATAAGTGGCAACTCTTGGGGTGCAGGAGGAGGCTGGAATTTTTCCTCTTGATAATTTAGAGGTATGAGCATTTCAAATTTGAATCACATTATTTTTATAGTTAGAAGGTACCTTTGAGGTAATGTGCTCCAACCCCTGCTCAGTACAGTATCTTGCACCTGCAGCATCTCTGGCAGATTGACTGGCTTGCAATGAAAGCAGCTTTGGACAGCTATATAATTTATATCTAAAGTGAGAACTTGCAGATCTCTTCCCTGGGGAGACACATGTGCTCGTGATGTTGATGTGTTACACACACACACCTGCCTATTCACAAGGAGAGCCCCCATTTGGAAATTCATGTTATGAACAAATACAACTCACTTGCATTGTAGTTATGCATGCCACCACTAATGTCTAATGCTGACCTAGATTGTAAGATTAAGGGAAATATGAAAGTTTCCAGCTTTTCACATTCATTGTGTGTGTAAACTGTTCAGATTCTACTATACACACACAAGAAAGCAGATATGGGAGACCAACAATCTTTGCTACAATCATTTTTATGCTACTTTTTTATAAGATAAAAAGGCTTAAAACAAATTCCTGTGCTCTGTGGAGGAAAATCAACTTCATGCCTTATCAAGTTCTAAAATAGCAAGTGCCAATGTGTTGTGTTACTAAATTACAGCAAAATATTTGTGGGTTAGAAACACACCCATTTGCTTTTTTAAAAGTAAAATGTATTTTAGGGGATGAAAATTTTCTTGCCTTTATAGTAAACATGAGGATGCATTGCACGTATTGCTCCCCTCTCTGCTTCTCTGATGGGGGACAAAACCACATTTTCCTCTCAGCTCACTGCTGGACTTCTCTGGCTTCTCCTGTTTTAAAATGATAATTACAAAGGCTGTATGTCATGTGCTAAGGAGAGAGGCATGTCAAGGTCAGCTTCCTGGATACCATACCTTTCCCTTCAAACATGCTAATCCAGTCCAGTTCTTTCTACAAGGTCTGTGCCTCCGAATTCAATAGGAACAGGAGTCAATCCAAAAACTATTTTTGCTTAGTGGACACAGCTGCTTGCCGCTGCCTCTGCTTTACAGTGAACAAATGCATACGATGTTGTGTGTGTTGTTTTTTCCCTCTCTTTCCCATCTGGTAACAGTCTCCTTTTCTTTATACTTCTCTGTGTGTCATTTGGTAATGTTATTTGAAGGCATTCTATAATTAAGGAGCAATTTCCCCCCAAATAATTGGTGACTTTACCCAGACTTAAGGAAAGTGAACAGAAACATGGCACAAACCCATACCCAAGAGTTCCCACGCATCTCTAGCAATGTGTGAGCTGCATTCTGTTTTCCTCCATTCTCTCTCTCACACACATAAGCTGGAAGACAATAGTTTCTTCCAGAGAGCGGAAAGTATAAGAGAAAACCATTGCTGCTCATGCTGGAGAAACTCGTTTCTTTTCTTTCATAATGGTCTCTGGTCAAGCAGATCGTGCAAGTTTTTGTAGTGTGTCCAAAACTCTCTGCAAAATCTATTTGAATAGCTACAATAACGGGGCACAAAAAGAAATGAATGAGGGCACTCATGACTCTGTCGCACCACCTTTAGCATTCTTCAAAACTATCCTGTGTATGCAGCCAGAGTCTGTTTATAACTCTCTGGCCTTTTGCATTTTCAACAGCAAGAATGTTCATGTTCCATTCATCACAGAGAACAAACTATGGGGATTTCAAGATTCCCCACAAATGGAAGACTGTGGCCAATGCTTTTCTATCATGCAATGAAGTACCTGGCAAACTCAAGAGTTCAGAATATGGTGTTAGTTCTCATACACAAGGAATCCATTGCAAGAGGTGGCACTTTTTCTCCTAAGGCCAGATTGAAGGTAATTATTCCATTGTTGTGTCCCTAACTGGGCTGCAGCCCTGAATATACTGTATGTGTCACGCAGGAGTGTACACTGCTAAGTAGATGACAGCAGTTGCTGATGGCAACAATAGATACGGCCTTGCCTGTTGACCAGCCATCATCCAAACAGCTGATGTATTGAACACTAATAGTTATAAACCAGCTATTTATAATACACTTTACATGTCACTTAATGCATAATACCCTCACAGACTGTATCAAGACTGAAAATGACCAAAAGAACTGGGCATGTTTAGCCTTGAGAGGAGAAGACTGAGGGGAGATATGATAGCACTCTTCAAATACTTGAAAGGTTGCCACACAGAGGAGGGCTGGGATCTCTCCTCAGTCATCCCAGACTGCAGGACACGGAATAATGGACTCAAGTTGCAGGAAGCCAGATTTTGACTGAACATCAGGAAAAATTTCCTAACTGTTAGAGAGGTATGTGGTGTGTCCTTCCCTGGCTCTCCCTGTCAGGTTCCTACCTGCTCGTGGTTACTTCCTGTCTCTAGGCACCACCAGGGACTCCACCAGTCCGGACCGCACTCTCTTATGATTTACCTATCCGCTCTAGCACAGATCTCAACAGATCCCCCTGCTAGGCAACCACCAGTAACGTCCCAATACTAGCATTCCCAGAGACTCTGAATACTGGTATTGTTATTCTCTTCACCGCTGCCACCATTTGTTACAGTTCCCCTTCAGCCTTGGTCATTACCTTACCCTCCCTTCTGGTCTGTGAAACCCCAGCCAAGGATCAGGCCTTTGGTAAACCAAATTAAGTATTTATTACAGATAACAAAGCTAACAAGATTAACAAGATTTCTTCTTAAGGCACATAAGCATATGGTTTTACTCAATACTAATCCGAACTCCACCTCCCTCCTTCTCCACTCTCTCCTGGCAAACAACTCTCTAAAACCCACCAAGCAATCCACTCTTTCTCTTCCCCCCCCCGATTCCACTCTCACTCTTCCTTTTATACATTCAGCCATTTTAAACACTCAGCCAATCATCTCGCATTCTACTGCCCATTCACTCCCCCTCCTCTTTCACTCCACTTACCATGTATCTTCTAAAACAACAACACTTACCATATATACATTAATATAGGAACATCACATTTCCCCCCCCCCTTAAACAACAGCAGAGTATTATTCCTGTTCCAGGATTTATACGTCGCGTTAACAAATAAAAGTCTCTATGGGGAAAATGTCTTTCTTTGTTCCTCTGTCTGGTCACGTCACTGCAGTCCCAGCCACTTGCCTGGAAAGTCCATCGGCCAGTACATTGTCCTTGCCTTTTATGAACTGGAAGTCCACCTGATAGTCCTGTAGGGCCCAGGACCACCTCTGCAGCATAGTGTTATGGTTTTTCATAGTCTGCAACCATAACAAGGCCCGATGATCCGTAGTCACTGTGAATCTTCGTCCCCACACGTATGGGCGCAACTTGTTTAGTCCCCACACGACTGCTAGGCACTCCTTCTGGACCGACGAATAGTTTTTCTCCCTTGGCGTCAGCTTGCGACTCAGGTACGCCACTGGATGTCTGGTGCCTTCTCTCTCCTGTAGCAAGACGACTCCCAGCGCGAGGTCCGACGCATCTGTAGCCACGATGAATGGTTTCTCATAGTCTGGTGCTATTAATATGGGTCCTTGGCACAAGGCTTGCTTCAGTAGTTCAAAAGCCTTCTGACATTCATCCGTCCATACCACACGCTCAGAACACTTCTTCTTTGTTAATTCATGCAAGGGGGTTGCTATTTCCCCAAAATTTCTCACAAACTTCCTATAAAATCCAGCCACACCCAGAAATGCCCTTACTTGTTTTTTGGTTAAGGGGATCGGCCACACTTGTATTGCCTCCACCTTGCTCCATAAGGGGGTGATTTTCCCACTCCCCACCTTATGTCCTAAATAGATTACTTCCTTTAGTCCAAACTGGCATTTCTTAGCTTTTATTGTGAGGCCTGCTTTTCTTAAGGCCTCCAATACTGTTGTCAGGTGTTGGACATGCTCAGGCACCGACTTGCTAAAAATGGCCACGTCATCGATATAGGCCACTGCAAAATCTGACATGCCTCGCAACGCAGTATTGATTAGCCTCTGAAATGAACTTGGTGAGTTCCTTAGTCCCATGGGTAAGGTCACAAACTCATATAACCCATCTGGTGTACTGAAGGCAGTTTTGGCTCTGGATTGCTCGTCTAGTTCCATTTGCCAAAATCCTTTACAGAGATCTAGTGTAGAGATAATGGTTGCTGCCCCCAATAACTCTAACATAGCGTCTACCCTAGGCATAGGATACGCATCTGGGACAGTAATTTTATTGATTAGCCGATAATCAATGCAAAACCTTGTCGTTCCATCTTTTTTCGGAACCAGGACAATACTTGAGGCCCAGGGACTGATGGATTCCCTGATCACTCCTAATTCCAGCATCTCTTCCACCTCCTTTTTGATCTCATTCAAAACTTTCCCATTCACACGGTACGGAACAGATCTGATTGGGGCATGATCTCCAGTATCAATGGAATGTATAACTATACTGGTTCGGCCAGGTTTGTTGCTAAAGAGATTCCTATAGGTTTTCAAAACTCTCAGAATCTCTTCTTTTACTTCCTCCTTCACCTCCTCTGACCATTCCACTTGATCTACCCCTCCTTTGTCTTTGCTTTCCTGTACCAAATCTGGAAGTTCAGGCCCACTTCCCTCAGGGAATAAGGTAACTTGCAACACCTTTGCATCCCTGGTATGGTAAGGCTTTAACATATTTACATGAACCACTTTGCTTTTGTTTAATTGGTCTGTGGTGATTACATATGTCACTGTGTCAAGCCTTTCTCTGATGGTATATGGTCCTTCCCAGTTAGCCTGTAATTTGTCATGTTTCCTGGGTATGAACGCCATAACCATATCTCCCACATCATACACACGTTCTCTGGCTGTTCTGTCATACCAGTAACTTTGCTTCTCCTGTGCATGACTCAAATTCTCTTTCACTACTTCCATCATTGATGTTAATTTATTGCGGAATTCCAATACAAAATCTACTACAGAAGTTTTGTACTCTCCCAGAGTTCCTTCCCATGAATCTTTTAGCAGTTCCAAAGGTCCCCTCACTTTTCTAGTGAACATGAGTTCAAAGGGTGAGCAGCCTGTTGACTCCTGAGGGACTTCTCTGTATGCAAATAAGAAGCATCCCAACCGTTCATCCCAGTCTTGTGGGTGATCTTGAACATAGCTTCTTATCATGCCCTTCAAAACTCCATTGAATCTCTCTGTTAACCCATTAGTGGCGGGATGGTAAGTAGTGGTCTTTAGATGTTTTAGACCACAACATTTCCACATACATTGCATCACTTCTCCCATGAATACACTGCCTTGATCTGTCAGCACTTCATGAGGGAAACCCAGCCTCATAAAGATTTTTAATAAAGCCTCTGCCACTACAGGGGCTTCTACAGATCTCAGTGCTTCTGCGTCTGGGTACCTGGTGGCAAAATCCACCACCACCACTAGATATTTCTTGCCATGCCTTCTGGGTTTGGAAAAAGGGCCCACCAAATCTATTCCCACTCTATAAAAGGGTTGTCCAATTATAGGAAGGGGCTTTAAGGGTGCCTTGGTCTTTACTCCACTCTATCCCACCTTTTGGCATATTCCACAAGATAGACAATGTTGTTTTACATCCTTGGAGATATTTGGCCAATAATAATGTGCAGCCAATCTCCTCTTGGTCTTTTTTATTCCCAGATGTCCTGCACATGGGACATCGTGGGCTACCTCTAGCAATCTGGTTCTGTATTTGCTAGGTACTATCAATTGCTTCACTGGTTCACATTCATCCTTTCTCTCAGCAGGCATCCACAGTCTATATAAAATCCCATTCTCACACACAACTTGATTCCTCAGTTTGTCAGTGAAAGGAATCTGTTGGGTCAGCGCTTGTTCCTTTATTTGACTCAAACTGGTATCCTTATTCAATTCTTCTCTGAAATGCTCTGTCTCTTCCCCAGAGACCACTTGATACAGTTTGTCTTCTTCAGCAGGCCTGCTAGTGGTTGCTATGGTGACCTGAGGCTGGTTAACAGATTCCACCCTGTTTGTTTCAGCCCCCCTTAATATGGCTTCTTTTTCTCTGCCAATTTGCTGTCTGGTCACTACATAGATCTTTCCTTGGGCGCCCATTACATCCCTTCCCAGTATTACTGGTTCTTGTTGCTGGGCATTAATGCCTACTTTATATCGGCCCTCTCGGCCTCTCCAAGTCATATCCACCAGGGCCACAGGCAAACTTTCTAGTTGACCCCTCACTCCTTGGATAGTCACAGTTTCCTGAGGTAATATTACCTCAGATTTTATTAAATCTGGCCTCAGTAATGTCTGAGCGGCACCAGTATCAAGCAATGCCCAATAATTTGCCCCTTGTACACTCACTTCCTCTCTCAGACTTGAATCAAGGTCTGTTACTTCTGTCCAGTTTATCTGGCAGACCTGAACCTTTTTCGCTGTTTCTAACGCCTTGGGCTCTGTTTTCACTGTCCTTGTCTGAGCAGGGTTACTACTGGGGTTGGCAACCTCACATTGAAAACGTAGGTGCCCTGGTCTACCACATTTGTAGCATAATTTCTCCTCACTTTTAGGGTACACAGATCCACTCTGGGGTGTCCTGTGCCCTTCAGATTTTACTGGAGGACTCACTCGCTGTGGTACCACATCCCTTCTGCCAGCACTATATGGTCTGGGTTTAAACTCTCTTGATGTTTTCCCCACCCAGCCAGTTCTATTGGAGGCGAAGTGATCCGCCATCTCTGCGGCCTCCTGCACAGATGTAGGGGAACGGTCTTTGACCAGGAGCCTTATTTCTGGTGGTAACTGATGGTATAATTGATCCAGTATCATGAGGCTTTTCACCTCTTCCACTGACTGAGCTTTGGCACTACTCATCCACTTTCCAAATATATCCATCAACTTTGCTCCCAGTTCCACAAAAGACCTCCCTGTCTGTATCTGGCAGTTTCTGAAAAGCTTTCTAAAATAATCAGGCCCCAGTCTGAATCTTTTAAACACTGCTTCTTTGAATTCAGCATAGGTGACGGGCCTGTCTGAGGGGAAATATTGGTATACCTCAGCCAATTCCCCTTTAATCAGGTTTGATAAATACTGCATGTATTTATCTTCAGGTAGCCCCCACAACTGAGCTGCTTTTTCAAAGGTGCTGAGGTAAATTTGAGGATCTTGACCAGGCTCATAGACAGCAAAGTCCTTTGGAGTAATTTTTATTTTTGCTCCATCTCTGTCTTTCCTTGTCTCCTCAGAGTGAAATTTCTCTCTATCAAATTTTAACTTTTCTACTTGTAATTCAGCATCCACTGCTCGTTGCTTCTCCCTTTCCTCAAACCCCAATCTCATTCTCTCAATTTCCAACTCCCTCTGTTTTTCCTTCTCTGCACCTTCCATCCTCAATCTCTCAGCTTCCATCCTCAATCTCTCAGCTTCCAACTGCCGCTGTTTATCTTTTTCCTTTTTTTTTTTTTAATAATTTTTATTCAAATTTTTCCAAAAACAAACAAAACAAAGTCAAAAAGACATAACAATACAACAACAAAAAATAAAAATAAAATAGTTGACTTCCGATTTGTCGCAGATCAGCTATAAGTATATAATATACATCAAACCTGTCCCTTAATGTATACATACAGAATCCCTTTTCTCCATAAGCTGTCTTAATTAATCGTCAAATCCCAGTATCATCATTTTATTTTGATCTTTCAACAAAAAGTCTAAGAGAGGCTTCCATTCCTTAAGAAATGTATCTGTCGATTTTTCTCTAAGTAAACATGTCAATTTATCCATTTCTACTAAGTCCATTAATTTCAATAGCCATTCTTCCATTGTTGGTGTTGATTCCATTTTCCACTTTTGTGCATATAATAATCTTGCTGCCGTAATCATATACAATATTATTCTTCCATATTTCTTTTCTATTTGTTTATCCATAAAACCCAATAAAAAAAATTCTGGTTTTGACTGAATATTTATCTTTAGAATTTTTTGCATCTTCCTACCTATCTGTGCCCAAAATGATTTTGCCTTTTTACACAACCACCACATATGATAAAATGATCCTTCTTGTTGTTTACATTTCCAACAAACATTAGAAACATTACTATACATTTTTGACAACTTTTCTGGAGTCATGTACCAACGGTACATCATTTTATAAAAATTTTCTTTAAGATTATAACATAGTGTAAATTTCAAACCTTTTTTCCACATATTTTCCCATTGATCCATTTGTATGTTATAACCAAAATTTTTTGCCCACTTTACCATACACTCTTTTACTTGTTCTTCCTCCATATCCATTTTCAATAAGAGTTTATACATTTTCGCAATTATATTTTCATCATTTGTACACAATCCTATTTCAAAATCAGATTTACTTATTTCAAACCCATACATTTTCTTGTCCATTTTATATCTTTCTAACAATTGTAAATAGGCGAACCATTGAAAACTATATCCTTCCTTTGTCAGTTGTTCTCTCTCTTTCATTATATATTCTCCATGTACATTTTCTAATAGTTCTTGATAAGTTAACCATTTCTCTTTTCCAGACATTTCTCTTCTATAAAACGCTTCTTGGCTTGAGACACATAATGGTATTTTCGAATAAAACCTTGGTTTATATCTATTCCATATTTTCAACAGAGGACGTCTTATAAAATGATTGTTAAAGTCTACATTTACTTTTACTTTGTCATACCATAGATATCCATGCCATCCCCACTTCAAATTATGACCCTCCAAATCCAATAGTCTTTTATTCCTCAATAAGATCCATTCCTTTATCCAGACTAGACAGCAGGCAGCAAAATAAAGTCTCAGATTTGGTAATCCCAGTCCTCCTCTTTCTTTGGCATCTTGTAGTAGTTTAAATTTAACTCTTGGTTTTTTTCCTTGCCATACAAATTTAGAGATATCTTTTTGCCATTGTTTAAAAGGTAAATCAGAGGATATTACAGGTATTGTTTGAAACAAAAACATCATTCTCGGTAATACATTCATTTTTATCACAGATATTCTACCCATTAATGACAGTTGTAGTTTATCCCATTTTAGCAAGTCTTTCTTAATCTCTGTCCATAATTTTTCATAATTATTATGAAACAACTTTGAATTTTTATTTGTCATAATGATACCTAAATATTTCAACTTTTTCTCTATTGTAAAATCTGTCTTGTCCATTAACACTTTCTGTTCCCTTAAAGTTAAATTTTTCACCAACATCTTTGTTTTTTTATTGTTAATCTTAAATCCTGCTAACGGTCCAAATTCTTTTAATTTGTCCATCAATACATTAATTCCTTCCAAAGGATTTTCTAGTACAATTATCAAATCATCAGCAAATGCTCTCAATTTATATTCTTCTTTTTTTATCTTTAATCCCGAAATTCTTTTATCTTGCCTTATATCTCTAAGCAGCACTTCTAAGACCAGAATAAATAAAAGGGGAGATAAAGGACATCCCTGTCTTGTACCCTTTTGTATTTCACATGAATCCGTTAAATCTCCGTTAACAATTATCTGAGCCTTCTGAGATGTATAAATCGATCTAATCCATTTTATAAAATTGTCTCCAAAATCCATTTGCTCCAAAACCTGAAACATAAATTTCCAATTCAAATTATCAAATGCTTTTTCAGCATCTAAAAAAATCAAAGCTGCTTGTTTATCATTTCGTTGTTCTAAATATTCCAAAACATTCAAGACATTCCTGACGTTGTCACGTAATTGTCTTTTAGGTAAAAACCCTGATTGATCTTCCTGAATAAATTGTTGCAATATTATTTTCAATCTTTCAGCCAAGATCATTGTAAAAATTTTATAGTCATTATTCAATAGAGATATTGGTCGATAATTTTTTGTTTTAGTTAAATCTTGCTCCTCTTTAGGTATTAATGTTATATTAGCATTTTTCCAACTATCCGGTATCTTTCCCTCTTGCAGAATAAGATTCATTGTAGACTGTAAAGGTAGTAAGAGTTCTTCCTCCAAACATTTATAATACATTGCAGATAACCCATCTGGTCCTGGTGCCTTTCCTAATTTAATTTTGTTTATAGCTTCAGATATCTCTCTTGACGTAATAGGGCCATTAATAGCTTGTCTCTGAAAGTCTGTAATTTTAGGCAAATTCTGTTTAGATATATACTCTTCTATTTTTTCAGATGGAATTTCCTGACATTTGTACAATGTTGAATAATATTGATGAAAAATCTTTTTAATTTTTACATTATCTGTCAACGTCTCATCTCCTTCTTGTATCTTTAAAATAATGTTTTTTTGATGTTCTTTTCTTAATTTATATGCTAACCATTTCCCAGGTTTATTTGCAAATTCAAAAGTCCTTTGTTTAGCAAAATTTAGTTTTCTTTCAATTTCTCTAACTGTCAGCATTGATACTTGCTTCTGTAACATTTTAATTTGATTTACAATAGAAACTTTAGTTGGATTCTTTTTCAATTCTTCCTCTTTTTGTTTTATTTCTTCCAAAATTAATTGCATTTTCTGTTGTTTCTTTTTTTTTAATTCAGAGTTACATTTAATAAAATATCCCCTCATAAATGCCTTACTTGTATCCCAAACGATATTTTCACTTGTTCCTTTATGTAAATTATGTTCAAAAAACTCTTTTAATTTCTTCTTACATTCTTGTACTACTTTGTCATTCTGTAATAAAGATTCATTTAGTCTCCATCTAAATCCAAGATTTTTCTTTTTTAAAGTTAATATCACAGGGTTATGATCCGAAAAAGTTTTTGGTAATATATCCATTTTAAAAGTATCCTTCGCTAAAATTTTAGACATCCAAATCATATCAATCCTCGAGAATGTTTTGTGTCTTTCTGAGAAATAAGTAAATTCCTTTGCATTATCATTTATATATCTCCAGGTATCCACCAATTCTAAATTTTCCATCAGTTCAAAGCAAATCTTCGGTAATTTACCCTGTGTCTCTTTGATATTTTTTTCAGAAAGCCTATCAATTTTTGGTGAGATTACCCCATTCCAATCACCCATAACACACCAATGGTCATATGAAAACTCTGACAATTTTTCCATAAGTCCTGTGTAAAACCTTGTTTTATCTTCATTGGGGGCATAGATACCCACTATCAAAATGTTTGTACCCTGTAGAGTAATTTCAACCCCCACAAATCTACCACTATCATCCAGTAATACCAATTTAGGAAGCAATTGTGGGTTAATGTAGAGAACAACTCCATTTTTTTTTTTTGGTCCAGCCGAAATAAATTCTTCACCCAAATTTTTACAAATCAAATATTTGGAATCTTTCTTCTTAATATGAGTTTCTTGTAAACAAATTATATCCAATTTTAATTTTTTCAAATAATGAAACACTTTCTTTCTCTTCTGCGCCGTATTGGCTCCATTTATATTCCAAGTTAGATATTTGTAATCCATCTTTAAGCGTGTATTTTAAAATGTGCCTGATGCTCCTTTTAATCCATCATCTTCCTTCCCTTCCTCTGCATATCTTTGTTGACTTTGTTTCCCAGGAATTATATCCATATCTTTGAGTTTATCTTCATCCATGTCTTTTGAAGCTTTTCTCAAGAAGTCCCTTGCTTTTTGAACAGTATTCAATCTATATTTCTGTTGTCTGAATGTAAAGATCACTCCTTCTGGAACATCCCATCTAAATTGAATTTTGCGTTGCTTAAGTTTCTCTGTAAGGAAAGCATATTCTTTTCTCTTACGTAAAAGTCTAATAGGAATTTCTTTCATCACCAGTATTTCCTTACCATCAATTTTAAAGGTATTTTTAAAGTGTTGCTGTAATACCATATCTCTGGTCGTCTTCTTTATAAAATGAACAAGCACATCTCTTGGAATTTTATTCATTGTTGCATATCTGGAATTAATTCTATACACTTTGTCTATTTCAAATTCCATCCGATCTTCATTCAAATCCAGAAATTTTACTAGAGCATTAACAATTTTATCTCTGATGTCTTCACCTGTTTCCTCAGGAATTGCACGGAATCTCAAACAATGTTCTTTATTTCTCATTTCAGTCACAGCCATATAATCCAGGTTTTTTTCTAATTCCAGATTTAATATATCTGTTCTATTCTCCAAGATTTGTACCTTTTCTTTAGTGTTTTTTGCATCCTCCTTTATTTGCCCAATTGTCCCTTTGATCTCATCCACTTGTGTTTTAATATAGTCTTTTATATCTGTCAGTTCAGTTTTCATTTCCTGTTTTATATCATTAATCCCTTCCATTATTTTTTGAAACATATCTGGGGGTATAACCCCTTCCTGCGGATCAGTAGAACCTCTTCGCTCCTGGGCCTTAGTTGCTTTTCTAGTTGTCATTTTCAAGAGAAGCCTTTAATTTCTGATATTAATCACTGTTTCAAAACCTAGAGGCAGTCTATTTCTTTTTTTTTTCCTCCACCAACAAAAGAGTTAATATTCCAGGCCTGTTATTGAAGTCCAGCCAGCACAGCACAGTTCTTATCTACATCCAAGAATGCAAAACAATTCTGGTTCCCAGCACCAAACAATTAGTAACATATACGAGCAGCAGATTCGTCCAAAGAGAAATAGTCCAAAGAGAAAAATAGTCCAAAATATAATAATTACCTCTCATCCGTTTTTAAACTTTAAAACTCCAAATTCAGGCCAGCTTTTTGTCATAAAAAAAGTATATAAGTTGTTTACATTTTCTTTCTTCCTTAATTATATTTAAAAGAGAAAAAGTATGACTCACCCAGGTTTCTCAGTTGCTGATTCGTAAACAAATCCCTTTTATTGCAGTAATTTAAGCCGAATGATAAGATTTAGACAGAAGTAGGCTCGCTGGTTAAGAACGTTTTTTTTTAAGAAGAAAAAAGAACGCTTCGCTTTTTTCCAGTACAGCTTGCGTGGAAATCCTGACTCCGTCTTCAGCCGATCGGCATGCCTTCTTATCTCAGGAATTTCCTGATCAATTCCAGCCGCCGACAGCTCAACGAAGTCTTGTGGAAAATCTGATCGGTTCTCCTATACCTTGGAGAACATTTAAGCCAGTCCAAGATTCCTCAGCCTCAAAGACCCGCTGCTTTTCTTTCTCATCAGCCTCCCTCCTCAATCTCTCAGCTTCCAACTCCCTCTGCTTGTCTTTTTCCTCAGCCTCCCATCTTAACTTCTCTCTCAAGTACTCTATATAAGCGGGATTGCTTAAATATCCTTCTGGGGTCTCTTCCCTGACAGGTTGTTTTCGCTGGGCAGTTGCAAATCCTATAAGTGCTACCCTCAGTTCATCTACCCCTTTACCCTCGTGAGGTAAATTGAATGTTATGCACTTCTCCACCAGCTCCTCTCTTTTCATTTTTATGTATTCAGCCATGGTGTTTGAGTTCACTCACTCTTTGCCACACACTCTTTGCCAGTCACTCTCACAAGTAATCTTGTTTTGTTATTTCTGTTTGCCACACAACTATTAGGGATTGTCTAGTATTCGTATCTCACTGCTACAGCCAACACCTGTGACGTAGTCTCCGTTGTCACCACGTGTCTTTGGGACTCTCTTTGGTTCGTATCTGGATTCTCTGTTGTTTGCATCCCAGCGCTGCCACCACATGTGGTGTGTCCTTCCCTGGCTCTCCCTGTCAAGCTCCTACCTGCTCGTGGTTACTGCCTGTCTCTAGGCACCACCAGGGACTCCACCAGTCCGGACCGCACTCTCTTATGATTTACCTATCCGCTCTAGCACAGATCTCAACAGATCCCCCTGCTAGGCAACCACCAGTAACGTCCCAATACTAGTATTCCCAGAGACTCTGAATACTGGTATTGTTATTCTCTTTACCACTGCCACCATTTGTTACAGTTCCCCTTCAGCCTTGGTCATTACCTTACCCTCCCTTCTGGTCTGTGAAACCCCAGCCAAGGATCAGGCCTTTGGTAAACCAAATTAAGTATTTATTACAGATAACAAAGCTAACAAGATTAACAAGATTTCTTCTTAAGGCACATAAGCATATGGTTTTACTCAATACTAATCCGAACTCCACCTCCCTCCTTCTCCACTCTCTCCTGGCAAACAACTCTTTCAAACCCCACCAAGCAATCCACTCTTTCTCTTTTCCCCCCCGATTCCACTCTCACTCTTCCTTTTATACATTCAGCCATTTTAAACACTCAGCCAATCATCTCGCATTCTACTACCCATTCACTCCCCCTCCTCTTTCACTCCACTTACCATGTATCTTCTAAAACAACAACACTTACCATATATACATTAATATAGGAACATCACAAGGTACAACAATGGAACCAATTACCTAGGGAGGTGGTAGGCTCTCCAATACTGGAGGCATTCAAGAGGCAGCTGGACAGTCACCTGTCAGGTATGCTTTAATTTGGATTCCTGCATTGAATAGGGGGTTGGCCTTATAGGCCCCTTCCAACTCTATGATTCTGTATTTAGCAACTGGAGCAAGCTCAATACAGTGAAGCATACCAGGAACTAGAGCAGCCTTTCCCAACCAGTGTGCCTCCAGATGTTGTTGGACCACAATTCCCATCTTTCCTGACCATTGGCAATGCTGGCTGAGGCTGATGGGAGTTGTGGTCCAACAACATCTGGGAGGCACACTGGTTGGGAAAGGCTGAACTAGAGAATCAAGCTTGATCAGGTATTGTATTAAAATAGAGGTGGGGAAACTTTCTGGCTCCATGCCTAGATCCTTAACAGAATCTGCCTTGTAGGCCAAATTTGACAGGTGAGCAGGCCCCCAACTTGTCAGCCACCTTATGTCAGAAATGATGTCAGGTGATTTGGTGCTTTGAAGTCCCTAAGTTGGGACTTCAAAGCACCTCACAGGCACCAAGGTGATTTTAATTTGCATTGAAATAGCAGCTAAAATGAAGGAAAAACCCTTACCTTTAGCAGCACTTTGCTGCCTGTGATGTGCTTTTAAGTCTTAACTTCAAGATTTGAAACATAGCCAAACTGAGCAGGTTCGGGGTGCAAGAGAGTTCCGTGCAGGGAGCTTACTCACATACCTGAATCAAGCTGGATTGATCTCCCCAAACATCAGGCAATATGTGAATAGGTGAGTCGTGCTTAGCACTGGGTTCAGGTACATGAGAAAGTCCCCTACAGGGAGCTGTCTTGTGCACCCAGACCAAGCAGGATTGATCTCCCCATGTATCAGCTGATGCACAGGAGTCTAATCCTGCATGGAACAAAGCTTCAGAAGCTCCTGACAACCAGCTGTTTGTCAGGGGTCTTGGAAATCGTACAAAGGCACTATAAGGGCCTTTCAGCCAAGGTCCACCATTACCTGTGCCACACTTGACATCGTTTATGAAGTCAGGTGTAGGGCAGTTGGGCATGGCTGCCCCAAAATGGCCTCATGGGCCAAATGGGGAAGCCTGGCAGGCCAAGATTTACCCACAGGCCAGAGGTTCTCCAAGCCTGTAGACCAGAAAGTAACTTGAAGTTTGTTAAAAGACAGACGCTTTGGCACCCTCAGGAACTTCCCTCCCAAGCCTAGTTGGAGTGGTAGAGGGAGAAGCTTTTGGTTACAACTATAGCAGAGCAGGTAAGGGTTAACCCCCATCCTGGTGCACTGTCATACAGATTGACATACCCCCCGGTGGCTTTTGTCATTTACAGCTACATCAAATGCTAAAATCATGTAACATGTAGTTTGGCCTTTATTCTATATACTGGGTGGGGAACCTCTTTCAGCCCATGGGACAAATTCCCTTCTGGGTAACTTTCCAGGGACCACATGTCAGTGGTGGATGGAGCTAGAAGCTAAAAGTGGGCAGAGCAGCAAATGTGAATTTACCTTGGTACAGTAGGCTAATTTCTATGCTCCCAAAAAGAAAACATTCCACTCTCCTTAACAAAATACAACTTCAGAAACACTAAGTTAAGGTAAAATCCTCAAAAGTTATGCAAACATAAACTTTTAATATTCCATAAGATAAAATATGCATTACAGACACATAGTGCATTAGCTACATCTGGACAAGTTTTGTTTACTCCAGTTATTAAGTTTTCAAACTAAAGCCTATGGGTGAATGATAAGATTGTATAACATTGGTTGGTTGGTTGGTTTTAAATCGTTATCTGAGGTACTAACCACTATTATTTGTATATATTCTTGTGTTAGATTACAAATGTTTGGCCACTGAAGAGGACTGTGTTGAAACAAGTCTGGTTGATTCATCTAGGGAGCACTTACTTTTAATAAGCAGAATGCAGGAGTGCATTCTTAGAATTTGTCTGTAGTGAATTTTTATGTTTGCATAACCTACAATCGAGTGTTTTACCTTAACTCCGTCTTTCTGTAGTTTCTACACACCTCTCTCTGTCCTCCATTTAGCCAAGCAAATGGCATTATCAGCATTCAGGGACACACTGCAGCCAGGCAGAAACATTTAAGGAGAACGCAATGTGGAGGGAGGCCCAAGGGCCAGATAGAGAAGTACGTTTGGCCCCCAGGGCTGAGGTTCTCACCCCTGCTCTATATCAGAGCTAAGGAACCTGTGACCTTCCAGAGGTTGTTGGACTTCAACTCCCATTGTCCCTGGCCATTGGCCATGCTTGCTGTGGAACAGAGGAAGCTGCCTTATACTGAGTCAGACCATTGGTCCATCTAGCTCAATATTGTCTACACTGACTAGCAGTGGCTCTCCAGGCTTTCATGCTGGGTTCTCTCCCAGCCCTACCTGGAAATGCTGAGGATTGGGACCTGGGACCCTCTGCAAGCAAGGCAGATAGTCTGCCACTGAACTATGGCCCTTCCTCAATGCCTAACGGGAGTTGGAGTCAAGCAACAACTGGAAAGCCACAGGTTCTCCATCTCTGCTCTACACAATGAGAGGTTCCAGACGTATATTTCTGGAACAGCACACTCTCCTCAACACATGCTGCATGCAAACTGAAGAACCTTCCAAATGTTGTATCTCCTGGTGGTCAGTTGAACAAAGGGGAGGGGGGGAAACATTCCACCCAGCTGTCACCAGCCCATGAGCTCTTTGCATCTCAAGCAATACCCAGAACAGGGAAGGGCTCCAAGGAGCCAGAAAAGGAGTTGTGTACTAATATTCCATAGGTAAGGAGATATTCTTACTACTATTTTAGTATATGGCATCTGTCATGAAAAAACATACTGCCACCAATCACCCAGTTATAACTTGGTGGTGGCATGCCATAAGCCAAATCCAGCACATCGTAGAGCATACAAATGACCAAGTAGTCAGCATAGGCTGGGCATGTCTCACACTGAAATGACTGTATGAAGGTCCTTATCTATTTCTAATGCTTATAATGTGCAAAACACTTCTTGGCTGAAGAGAACTATACTATTTAGAAACTAGTCCTGTTAACACAAGAGTGCAGTGCCATTTTCTCTAGTTCTGCTGAATGCAAAGGAGTATATTAACTAAAATCTTGATGACATTGTTTGTTTCTTCCATTATTTTGCTTACTGTTCCAACTCTGGTAGACCTTGACAAAAGAGGTGAAATCCCTCAGAAAAGGATTATAAAAATGTGGCTGCTTCATCTTTGCTTGCTGCAGGCAAATTCTTTCAGACAAAATTATGGGTCTAGTGAACACATTGATAGTTTCCTGATGACATTCATGGGTGAAGACCAAGCTTTATTTTTAGTTTCATCCAAGTGTCTATCCAGCTGCCACCATCAGTTTCAATAAGTGGAATGTTAACAACTAGGAAATATCATTATGAACTTTGTTAGGGAGGTACTGAAAAGCTACTTAAGAAAGTTGTACTATAAATGTAATATAATGTAGTTCTTTGGGACGATTATAAGAACTGAATGGCTGGGTTCAGATGTAATGCTAAGCCATAGATTAGTATTTTGTGAATGAGCCTTGTATGTATGTGTTTGAAATTTCACTCCCATTTTCAGCTAACCACAATTTGTTATGTGTGAACTGTGGCTAATGTTAACTCTCTTTCCTCCAAACAATCATTAGCCATGGTTTGAAGTTACCTTGTTTAAACATACCATAAGGACTAACCACAGTTTCCCCAGGTTCACATGTAAAGATAAAGCATGGTTAGCTGTAAACAGAACAAAAGCTCCTGATCTCTTCCACATGGCTGAAGAAAGGGAAGGGGAACACACAAGTAACACTCTTCAAGTACTTGAAAGGTTACCACACAAAGGAGGGCCAGAATTTCTTCTCAATCATCCCATAGTGCAGGACATGGAATAATGGACTCAAGTTGCAGGAAGTCAGATTTTGACTGAATATCAAGAAAAACTTCCTAACTGTTAGAGCGGTATGACAATGGAACCAATTACCTAGGGAGGTGGTGGGCTCTTCAACACTGGAGGCATTCAAGAGGCAGCTGGACAGCCACTTGTAGGGTATGCTTTAGTTTGGATTCCTGCACTGAGCAGGGGGTTGGCCTTATAGGCCCCTTCCAACTCTATGATTCTATGCATAATACCCTCATGGACTGTATCAACATTGAAAATGACTGAAAAAACTGGCATGTTTAGCCTTTAGAAGAGAAGACTGAGGGAAGATATGATAGCACTCTTCAAGTACTTGAAGAGTTGCCACACAGAGGAGGACAGGGATCTCAGTCATCCCAGACTGCAGGACACGGAATAATGGACTCAAGTTGCAGGAAGCCAGATTTTGACTGAACATCAAGAAAAACATCCTAACTATTAGAGCAGTATGACAATGGAACCAATTACCAAGGGAAGTGTTGGACTCTCCAGCACTGGAGGATTCAAAAGGCAGCTGGACAGCCACCTGTCAGGTATGCTTTAATTTGGATTCCTGCATTGAACAGGGGGCTGCACTTGATGGCCTTATAAGCCCCTTCCAATTCTATGATTCTATGATTCCAAGTCTGAAACTCATTCACGTAATGATAAACCATCAAGGCTGGCTCTAGATATTCTGTCATCCAAGGCAAAGAACAAGATTTCCACCCTGAATTCCATGTACAGAATGCTTCCTTCAGCACTGGCAATAGTTTAGCATCCTCTATTGCACCTGAGGGTAGCAGGTTAGTTTAGGGTGGGCATGACATGTGCTACTCACAGCTCTGTTCTTCAGCAAAGTGGAATGGCCAGGGGGTCAGGATGAATAGCCTAGGGAAAGGGGGCTGCCACTGCTGCTGCCTCACTCAGCATCTGCCACCTGAGCAGATCGCCTCACATTGCCTACTGGTAGGACCAGCCCTGTAAACTATATCATCGTCATCGTCATCACCATCATCATCTACTTGTTTTTCAAAATGAAACTCAAAGCAACTTACAAAAACAAATATGGTTTAAGTTATATCCAAAAGGACTAATTCAGCCACAATGAATGAAATGTATATTGTCACCTTAAGTACAGCCCAACCTTCCAAATCCCTTGTCCCTCTCTTCCTTTGAATAGGAGAATCTAGGAGGCACCATCTCACCAGGCAGGCCACTCTGGGGAGCTTACAGGCAGGGGTATGAAGATTATAGCCATCACTTGTTGTTTGTCCCTGGCGTCTGGTTGTCAGAAGTATATTATTTCTAAATATGGAGATTCCATTTAGCTTTTATGGGTTATAACCAATGTCTGAGCCAGAGGTATCAAATCTGGTGACTTCGACATGTTGTGGCACTACAACTCATAGAATCATAGAATAGTAGAGTCGGAAGGGGCCTATAAGGCCATCAAGTACAACCTCCAGCTCCATTCAGGAATCCAAATCAAAGTATTCCCGACAGATGGCTGTCCAGCTGCCTCTTGAATGCCTCCAGTGTTGGAGAGCCCACTACCTCTCTAGGTAGTTGGTTCCATTGTTGTATGGCTCTAACAGTTAGGAAGTTTTTCCTGATGTCCAGTCGAAATCTGGCTTTCTGCAACTTGAGCCCATTATTCCGTGTCCTGCACTCTGGGACGATCGAGAAGAGATCCCGGCCCTCCTCTGTGTGACAACCTTTCATGTACTTGAAGAGTCTATCATATCGCCCCTCATTCTTCTCTTCTCCAGGCTAAACATGCCCAGTTCTTTCAGTCTCTCCTCATAGGGCTTGGTTTGAAGTCCCCTGATCATCCGTGTTGCCTTCCTCTGAACCTGTTCCAGTTTGTCTGCATCCTTCTTGAAGTGTCAAGACCAGAACTGGATGCAGCACTCAAGATGAGGCCTAACCAGTACTGAATAGAGGGGAACTAGTACATCACACGATTTGGAAACTATACTTCTGTTAATGCAGCCTAATATGGCATTTGCCTTTTTTACAGCCACGTCACACTGTTGGCTCATATTCAGCTTGTGATCAACGACAATTCCAAGATCCTTCTCACATGTCGTAATGCTGAGCCAAGATCCCCCATCTTATAACTGTGCATTTGGTTTCTTTTTCCGAAGTATAGAACTTTGCATTTATCCCTGTTGAATTTCATTCTGTTGTTTTCAGCCCAATGCTCCAGCCTATCAAGGTCCCTTTGAATGTTGTTTCTGTCTTCCATGGTATTAGCTATGCCCCCCAGTTTTGTATCATCTGCAAATTTGATAAGCATGCTCTGTACCTCCTCATCCAAGTCGTTAATAAAAATGTTGAAGAGCACTAGGCTCAGGACCGAACCCTGTGGTACCCCACTCATTACTTCCGCCCAGTTTGAGAAGGAACCATTGATAAGCACTCTTTGAGTACGATTCTGGAGCTAACTGTGGATCCACCTGATAGTTGTTCCATCCAGCCCACATTTAGCTAGCTTGTTAATCAGAATATCATGGGGCACTTTGTCAAAAGCTTTGCTGAAGTCGAGATATATTATGACCACAGCATTCTCACAGTCTACAAGGGAGGTTACCCAATAAAAAAATGAGATAAGATTAGTTTGGCAGGATTTGTTCTTCATAAATCCATGTTGGCTCCTAGAAATCACTGCATTGCTTTCAAGGTGCTTACAGACTGACTGCCTTATAATCTGCTCCAGAGTTTTTCCAGGGATTGATGTTAGGCTGACTGGTCTGTAGTTCCCCGGTTCCTCCTTTTTGCCCTTTTTGAACATAGGAAGAACATTAGCTCTCTTCCAGTCATCAGGCACTTCACCAGTCCTCCATGATTTCGCAAAGATAATAGACAGCGGTTCTGAGAGTTCTTCAGCCAATTCCTTCAATACTCTAGGATGCAGTTTATGGGGCCCTGGAGATTTGAACTCATTCAAAGTTATTAGGTATTCCTTGACCATTTGTCTACCAATCTCAAGCTCCAATCCTGTCCCTTCTACTTCATGTTTCCCGGGAGGGTCACATACCCTTTTCTGGGAGAAGACTGAGCCAAAGTAAGAATTAAGCACTTCTGCCTTTTCTTTGTCATCTGTTATCATTTTGCCATCCTCATTGAGTAGCTGTGCCACCATTTCTTTTCTCTGTCTTTTACTATGGACATACCTGAAGAAAGCTTTCTTGTTGCTTTTAGCATCCCTCGCTAGCCTCAGCTCATTCTCAGCTTTAGCCTTCCTGACACCATCCCGGCAATTCCATGATACCTGCCTGTACTCTTCCTTTGTGGCCTGGCCTTCTTTCCACTTCCGGTATGTGTCCTTTTTTGTTTTCAGGTCATCTCTAAGCTTTTTGTGACACCACATTGACTTCTTCTGCTGTTTCCCCCCTTTTTTCCTTGCTGGAATTGCTTGCCATTACTCTTTTAGAATTTCCTTTTTTAGAAACTGTGACCCATCTTCGACTTCTTTTCTCATTAGGGTGGCTTGCCATGGAATGGTACTTACCATTGTTCTGAGTTTATTAAAACCATATTTCCTAAAGTCCAGGGTGCACGTATGGCTACTCTCAGCTTTTGCTTCTGTTAAAATCAAGAATTCAAGTATGGTGTGGTCACTTTCCCCCAGAGTTCCCGTAGCTGCCACTTCATCCACCAAATCATCTCTATTGGTTAGAATCAAGTCCAGGATAGCTGGTTGCTTCCTCCACTTTCTGTAGGAGAAAGTTATCTCCAACACAAGTCAGAAATTTCTTGGAGGGGCCACGTTTGGCAGAATTTGTCTCCTAACAGATATCGGGATAATTGAAATCCCCCATTACTACTACATCGTGCGTCCTCGAAATATTGGCAATTTGCTTTTCAAAAGTTACATTCTCGTCTTCTTGATTGGGTGGTCGGTAGTAGACTCCAAGCACCACATTCATTTTATTACTTGTTCCATTAATTTTAATCCAGATACTCTCGGTAGAGCTACCAAACTCATCTTCCTGTATTTCTGTGCAGGAATAAATATTTTTAACACATAGCGCAACTCCACCTCCCTTTTTATTCCTTCTGTTCTTTCAATTGCTGTATTCCAGTCATGGGAGTCATCCCACCAAGTTTCAGTTATACCTATCAAGTCGGAATTGCCCTCCTGTATTAAGAGTTCAAGTTCGTCCTGCTTGTTTCCCATGCTCTGTGCATTAGTATACAGACATTGAAGACCATATGCTTTATGGCTTGGCTTCCTTACTACATTTTTCTAAGGACTGTTACTGGGCCCTATTAGAGCTGATCTCTCTGGTCCCGTTACTGTGCACAAGCCTTCATCAGTCGTTACCACCAAGTTTATGTCTCCCTCCCCCTTAGGATTCAGTTTAAAGCCCTCCTGATTAACTTCTCCATGTGGCCAAACACATTCTTCCCAGTCCTTGTGAGATGCAACCCATCACTTGCCAGCAGTCCATCTTCCAGGAAGCATAGCCCATGGTCCCAGAATCCAAATCTCTCACGTCGGCACCACCTTCGTAGCCATTCATTCACACAGAGTATTTTTCTTTCCCTTTCTACTCCTCTTCTAAGTACTGGAAGGATGGATGAAAAAACTATGTGGGCCCCAAAGTCCTCGAGTTTCCTTCCCAGAGCTTCAAAGTCTGATGTGATTTCTTCATAGCTCCATTTGGCAGTATCATTTGTTCCCACATGAATGAGGAGAAAGGGATACCTGTCGGTGGGCTTGATGAGTGATGGCAACCCTTCCGTCACATCTCTAATCCGTCCTCCTGATAGATAGCATACCTGGCAAGTCCACGGATCTTCTCGGCATACTTGGGTTTCGATCCCACGCAGTAGGGAGTCTCCCACTACTAGTAGTCTTCTCTTCTTGTTGTGGGGCGTGGTTTCATTGCCCCTGCTTGATTGAGCTTCAACCTCTTGCTTGTTGTCGCATGGGGTCTCCTGTAATTCTTCCACCAGAGGCTGTCCTCCAGTCTCATCCTCGAGTGGTTGAAAGCGGTTCCATAGCTCCACTGGTGAAGGGTGTCTTCTAGCTCTTCTGCTCCTAACTGTCACCCTTTCCCACGGAGTTTCCTCCATTTCATTGTTCCTTGTGATGCGTCCTTCCCTGGCTCTCCCTGTCAGGTTCCTACCTGCTCGTGGTTACTGCCTGTCTCTAGGCACCACCAGGGACTCCACCAGTCCGGACCGCACTCTCTTATGGTTTACCTATCCGCTCTAGCACAGATCTCAACAGATCCCCCTGCTAGGCAACCACCAGTAACATTCCAATACTAGTGTTCCCAGAGACTCTGAATACTGGTATTGTTATTCTCTTCACCGCTGCCACCATTTGTTACAGTTCGCCTTCAGCCTTGGTCATTACCTTACCCTCCCTTCTGGTCTGTGAAACCCCAGCCAAGGATCAGGCCTTTGGTAAACCAAATTAAGTATTTATTACAGATAACAAAACTAACAAGATTAACAGGATTTCTTCTTAAGGCACATAAGCATATGGTTTTACTCAATACTAATCCGAACTCCACCTCCCTCCTTCTTCACTCGCTCCTGACAAACAACTCTCTCAAACCCCACCAAGCAATCCACTCTTTCTCTTCTCCCCCCTATTCCACAATTTACCACCTCACATTCCCCCAGATTTACCTGTCATCCTTTCATTTATACTGTCAGCCATTTTAAACATTCAGCCAATCATCAAGCATTCTATTGCCCATTCACTCCCCCTCCTCTTTCACTACTTACCATGTATACTCTAAACAACCAGCACTTACCATATATACACTAATATATAGGAACATCACATTTCCCCCCCCTTAAACAACGGCAGAGTATTATTCCTGTTCCAGGATTTATACGTCGCGTTAACAAATAAAAGTCTCTATGGGGAAAATGTCTTTCTTTGTTCCTCTGTCTGGTCACGTCACTGCAGTCCCAGCCACTTGCCTGGAAAGTCCATCGGCCAGTACATTGTCCTTGCCTTTTATGAACTGGAAGTCCACTTGATAGTCCTGTAGGGCCCAGGACCACCTCTGCAGCATAGTGTTATGGTTTTTCATAGTCTGCAACCATAACAAGGCCCGATGATCCGTAGTCACTGTGAATCTTCGTCCCCACACGTATGGGCGCAACTTGTTCAGTCCCCACACGACCGCTAGGCACTCCTTCTGGACCGACGAATAGTTTTTCTCCCTCGGCGTCAGCTTGCGACTCAGGTACGCCACTGGATGTCTGGTGCCTTCTATCTCCTGCAGCAAGACGACTCCCAGCACCAGGTCCGACGCATCTGTAGCCACGATGAATGGTTTCTCATAGTCTGGTGCTATTAATATGGGTCCTTGGCACAAGGCTTGCTTCAGTAGATCAAAAGCCTTCTGACATTCATCCGTCCATACCACACGCTCAGAACACTTCTTCTTTGTTAATTCATGCAAGGGGGTTGCTATTTCCCCAAAATTTCTCACAAACTTCCTATAAAATCCAGCCACACCCAGAAATGCCCTTACTTGTTTTTTGGTTAAGGGGATCGGCCACGCTTGTATTGCCTCCACCTTGCTCCATAAGGGGGTGATTTTCCCACTCCCCACCTTATGTCCTAAATAGATTACTTCCTTTAGTCCAAACTGGCATTTCTTAGCTTTTATTGTGAGGCCTGCTTTTCTTAAGGCCTCCAATACTGTTGTCAGGTGTTGGACATGCTCAGGCACCGACTTGCTAAAAATGGCCACGTCATCGATATAGGCCACTGCAAAATCTGACATGCCTCGCAACACAGTATTGATTAGCCTCTGAAATGAACTTGGTGAGTTCCTTAGTCCCATGGGTAAGGTCACAAACTCATATAACCCATCTGGTGTACTGAAGGCAGTTTTGGCTCTGGATTGCTCGTCTAGTTCCATTTGCCAAAATCCTTTACAGAGATCTAGTGTAGAGATAATGGTTGCTGCCCCCAATAACTCTAACATAGCGTCTACCCTAGGCATAGGATACGCATCTGGGACAGTAATTTTATTGATTAGCCGATAATCAATGCAAAACCTTGTCGTTCCATCTTTTTTCGGAACCAGGACAATACTTGAGGCCCAGGGACTGATGGATTCCCTGATCACTCCTAATTCCAGCATCTCTTCCACCTCCTTTTTGATCTCATTCAAAACTTTCCCATTCACACGGTACGGAACAGATCTGATTGGGGCATGATCTCCAGTATCAATGGAATGTATAACTATACTGGTTCGGCCAGGTTTGTTGCTAAAGAGATTCCTATAGGTTTTCAAAACTCTCAGAATCTCTTCTTTTACTTCCTCCTCTACCTCCTCTGACCATTCCACTTGATCTACCCCTCCTTTGTCTTTGCTTTCCTGTACCAAATCTGGAAGTTCAGGCCCACTTCCCTCAGGGAATAAGGTAACTTGCAACACCTTTGCATCCCTGGTATGGTAAGGCTTTAACATATTTACATGAACCACTTTGCTTTTGTTTAATTGGTCTGTGGTGATTACATATGTCACTGTGTCAAGCCTTTCTCTGATGGTATATGGTCCTTCCCAGTTAGCCTGTAATTTGTCATGTTTCCTGGGTATGAACGCCATAACCATATCTCCCACATCATACACACGTTCTCTGGCTGTTCTGTCATACCAGTAACTTTGCTTCTCCTGTGCATGACTCAAATTCTCTTTCACTACTTCCATCATTGATGTTAATTTATTGCAGAATTCCAATACAAAATCTACTACAGAAGTTTTGTACTCTCCCAGAGTTCCTTCCCATGAATTTTTTAGCAGTTCCAAAGGTCCCCTCACTTTTCTAGTGAACATGAGTTCAAAGGGTGAGAAGCCTGTTGACTCCTGAGGGACTTCTCTGTATGCAAATAAGAAGCATCCCAACCGTTCATCCCAGTCTTGTGGGTGATCTTGAACATAGCTTCTTATCATGCCCTTCAAAACTCCATTGAATCTCTTAGTTAGCCCATTAGTGGCGGGATGGTAAGTAGTGGTCTTTAGATGTTTTAGACCACAACATTTCCACATACATTGCATCACTTCTCCCATGAATACACTGCCTTGATCTGTCAGCACTTCATGAGGGAAACCCAGCCTCATAAAGATTTTTAATAAAGCCTCTGCCACTACAGGGGCTTCTACAGATCTCAGTGCTTCTGCGTCTGGGTACCTGGTGGCAAAATCCACCACCACCACTAGATATTTCTTGGCATGCCTTCTGGGTTTGGAAAAAGGGCCCACCAAATCTATTCCCACTCTATAAAAGGGTTGTCCAATTATAGGAAGGGGCTTTAAGGGTGCCTTGGTCTTTACTCCACTCTTTCCCACCTTTTGGCATATTCCACAAGATAGACAATGTTGTTTTACATCCTTGGAGATATTTGGCCAATAATAATGTGCAGCCAATCTCCTCTTGGTCTTTTTTATTCCCAGATGTCCTGCACATGGGACATCGTGGGCTACCTCTAGCAATCTGGTTCTGTATTTGCTAGGTACTATCAATTGCTTCACTGGTTCACATTCATCCTTTCTCTCAGCAGGCATCCACAGTCTATATAAAATCCTATTCTCACACACAACTTGATTCCTCAGTTTGTCAGTGAAAGGAATCTGTTGGGTCAGCGCTTGTTCCTTTATCTGCTTCAGACTTATATCTTTATGCAGCTCTTCCCTGAATTGATCTGCTTCTTCCCCAGAGACCACTTGATACAGTTTGTCTTCTTCAGCAGGCCTGCTAGTGGTTGCTATGGTGACCTGAGGCTGGTTAACAGATTCCACCCTGTTTGTTTCAGCCCCCCTTAATATGGCTTCTTTTTCTCTGCCAATTTGCTGTCTGGTCACTACATATATTTTCCCCTGTGCCCCCATAACATCTCTTCCCAGTATTACTGGTTCTTGTTGCTGGGCATTAATACCAACTTTATATTGGCCCTTTCGGCCTCTCCATTCCATTTTCACTAGGGCCACAGGCAAACTCTCTGGTTGACCCCTCACTCCTTGGATAGTCACTGTTTCCTGAGGTAATATTTCTTCAGATTTTATTAAATCTGGCCTCAGTAACGTCTGAGCGGCACCAGTGTCAAGCAATGCCCAATAAGTTGCCCCTTGTACACTCACTTCCTCTCTCAGACTTGAATCAAGGTCTGTTACTTCTGTCCAGTTTATCTGGCAAAACTGAACCTTTTTCGCTGCTTCTAAAGCCTTGGGCTCTGTTTTCACTGCCCTTGTCTGAGCAGGATTACTACTGGGGTTGGCAACCTCACATTGAAAACGTAGGTGCCCCGGTCTACCACATTTGTAGCATAATTTCTCCTCACTTTTAGGGTACACAGATCCACTCTGGGGTGTCCTGTGCCCTTCAGATTTTACTGGAGGACTCACTCGCTGTGGTACCACATCCCTTCTGCCAGCACTATATGGTCTGGGTTTAAACTCTCTTGATGTTTTCCCCACCCAGCCAGTTCTATTGGAGGCGAAGTGATCCGCCATCTCTGCGGCCTCCTGCACAGATGTAGGGGAACGGTCTTTGACCAGGAGCCTTATTTCTGGTGGTAACTGATGGTATAATTGATCCAGTATCATGAGGCTTTTCACCTCTTCCACTGACTGAGCTTTGGCACTACTCATCCACTTTCCAAATATATCCATCAACTTTGCTCCCAGTTCCACAAAAGACCTCCCTGTCTGTATCTGGCAGTTTCTGAAAAGCTTTCTAAAATAATCAGGCCCCAGTCTGAATCTTTTAAACACTGCTTCTTTGAATTCAGCATAGGTGACGGGCCTGTCTGAGGGGAAATATTGGTATACCTCAGCCAATTCCCCTTTAATCAGGTTTGATAAATACTGCATGTATTTATCTTCAGGTAGCCCCCACAACTGAGCTGCTTTTTCAAAGGTGCTGAGGTAAATTTGAGGATCTTGACCAGGCTCATAGACAGCAAAGTCCTTTGGAGCAATTTTTATTTTTGCTCCATCTCTGTCTTTCCTTGTCTCCTCAGAGTAAAATTTCTCTCTTATCAAATTTTAACTTTTCTACTTGTAATTCAGCATCCAATGCTCGTTGCTTCTCCCTCTCCTCAAACCCCAATCTCATTCTCTCAGCTTCCAACTCCCTCTGCTTGTCTTTTTCCTCAGCTTCCATCCTCAATCTCTCAGCTTCCATCTTCAATCTCTCAGCTTCCAACTCCCTCTGCTTGTCTTTTTCCTCAGCCTCCCATCTTAACTTCTCTCTCAAGTACTCTATATAAGCGGGATTGCTTGAATATCCTTCTGGGGTCTCTTCCCTGACAGGTTGTCTTTGCTGGGCAGTTGCAAATCCTATAAGTGCTACCCTCAATTCATCTACCCCTTTACCCTCGTGAGGTAAATTGAATGTTATGCACTTCTCCACCAGCTCCTCTCTTTTCATTTTTATGTATTCAGCCATGGTGTTTGAGTTCACTCACTCTTTGCCACACACTCTTTGCCAGTCACTCTCACAAGAAATCTTGTTTTGTTATTTCTGTTTGCCACACCACTGTTCTGGATTCTCTAGTATTCGTATCTGGATTCTCTGTTGTTCGTATCCCACTGCTACTGACACCACGTGTGATGCGTCCTTCCCTGGCTCTCCCTGTCAGGTTTCTACCTGCTCGTGGTTACTGCCTGTCTCTAGGCACCACCAGGGACTCCACCAGTCTGGACCGCACTCTCTTATGGTTTACCTATCCGCTCTAGCACAGATCTCAACAGATCCCCCTGCTAGGCAACCACCAGTAACGTCCCAATACTAGTATTCCCAGAGACTCTGAATACTGGTATTGTTATTCTCTTCACCGCTGCCACCATTTGTTACAGTTCCCCTTCAGCCTTGGTCATTACCTTACCCTCCCTTCTGGTCTGTGAAACCCCAGCCAAGGATCAGGCCTTTGGTAAACCAAATTAAGTATTTATTACAGATAACAAAACTAACAAGATTAATAGGATTTCTTCTTAAGGCACATAAGCATATGGTTTTACTCAATACTAATCCGAACTCCACCTCCCTCCTTCTTCACTCTCTACTGACAAACAACTCTCTCAAACCCCACCAGGCAATCCACTCTTTCTCTTCTCCCCCCATTCCACAATTTACCACCTCACATTCCCCCAGATTTACCTGTCATCCTTTCATTTATACTGTCAGCCATTTTAAACATTCAGCCAATCATCAAGCATTCTATTGCCCATTCACTCCCCCTCCTCTTTCACTACTTACCATGTATACTCTAAACAACCAGCACTTACCATATATACACTAATATATAGGAACATCACATTCCTCTCCAAAAGTCTCCTCTTCTGCTACCACATGCTGTTGCTCTTCCACCTCCACTTCTCTTTGCTGCTGTTGTTCCAGTGTTCTGTCTAAGAACTCTTCATCTTCTCTTATAGTCTTCAGTGTGGCCACCCGCCGTTCCAGGCCTCTCACCTTTTCTTCCAACAGTGCCACGAGCTTGCACTTGTTGCACATGTATGCCATGTTTTTCTCAGGCAAGAAAACAAACATGGCACACACCTTGCAGGTCACAACCACTGGAGTATCCTTCCCATTCATACTCTCTTCTACCTTTTGTTTCTTTCTGACTACTTGCTTTGGAGTGGGCTGTGCTTTGTCCTGTCCTACTTCAGGGTAAACCTGAGAGTCCCACTGGTATGTGGTATGCTGTACAAGGAGAATGAGTAATTTGGTTTTTTTTTTAGGGACTTCCCCCTTGTCCTCCCCGTCGAACTCCTTTGTCAAACTCCCGTTTGCTCTCCCTGTTCACTTGCTCTGTTCGCTTGCTCTCTGAAAGCTGGCTTGCTTATATGTCCTCACCTGTAGACCAACTGAGACAGCTCCCTCTGCTCTGCTCTGCTCTGTTAGGAGTCAGGAAGCAGAATTCACATCATCCCTCACCATTGTCCATAAGGGCTGGGGCTGATGGGAGTTGGAAGTCCAACAACATCTAGAAGGAACCATGTCAAAACCATCTCAAAGCTTTTTCTAGACTAACTGAAGGTACTTCAGTGGAAATTTGAAGAGTTTTAAAAGCCTGCCCAAATGCAACATGTAGGGTCCTATTGTCTGAAAGTCAAAATCCTGTTACATAGCACACACAAAACATATAACTGGATTACAGCCATGGTACATACTAACCTATGTCACTAAATATTGCTGTTTCTTACAAACACATATCTATTTGCAAGTATAGCCAGTAATGACTCCTGTTTCTTTTCTCTAAGGTCACTTCCAGAGCATTCATCCTGATTTGTCTGCACAAAGTTTGCAGGGGTTTAGATGACATTGGCTATTTATTGAGCATTAATTCTGATTTATTTGAGGGGATGTTATACATCATTGTGTCAAGCAATCATGATCCCACACTGTCCTGTGCATTTTCCCATCGTTTTCCTTATTGCAAAACGTTCAATGGGGGGGAGCAGGTTTGTTGCAGAAGAGCACCAAATCAAATTTATTTAAATAAAATTTAATTTGTGGGATTGCCTTACCCCGTATGTGCCCACTTGACCACTTTGATCTGCAGAACCGGCACTGTTACCGGTGCCACATAATACTTGTTCCGCTCTTGTAAAAAATCAGGTGTGTGGAAGCACCCAGACTTTGTAACTTCCTGCCTATTGATATCAGGCATGCACCTGCACTATATTCTTTTCAGAGCCTGCTTAAAACATTTTAGAAAAGCTTACCCAGACACGTAGATGTTGTTATGTTTTAATCTATTTTAGCTTGTTAATTTTTGCTATATTTTAAAGGTTTTTAATGACTTGTTCTTCACTTAACTGTTTTAACGGACAATTTTAATTTTTTTGTAAACTGCTTAGAGGGCTTATTACAATTAAGCAGTATATAAATTTTGTTAAGTAAATAAAGTTGTGTAACCTGAATTTGCTCGTGTGTAATTGAATCCCTCCTGAAAACAGCAACAATCTAAAAGTGTCCTAGACATCAGACACCCTATCTCTTGGTAAATGCAAGTAGAAAATCCATAATGTATACTGCAGATAGATAACAGCAGAATCCACATTAATTATCCTAGTGTTTCTAATTTCATTTCCCCTAATCTTGAGCCTCACCTTGCCAGTTTGACTTGGACAATTCCTCCTGTTTGGAGTCAATGATTAGTGATTGCCTGAATGGTGATCACATTCAAATTCCGTGACTATAATGTAAATTGAAAATTCCACAAAAATGAAACCTGTGTGGCCAAGAGAGACCATGGTACAAAATATAATTCATTTTTATTGCAGTCTCAGGAGTTTAATCTTCTGGCTCTCTTCAGATGCAGCAGCTTCATTACTCTAGAATAGTAGATTTATTTGTCAGCGCTTTCATGGTACTGTTTGCTGTAATGTAAAGGAAAAAGAATGACTTCAGGCTCAAGCTTCTAGTAGTTTTAGAGTAATGGTCTTTTTCAATCAGAATTGTTGCCTCTGTTTTCTTAATCTAATGGCAAGGAGTCTGTAAATACACTCCTAGATCCTCATGCTGTTCTAAATTGAATGTTACAATGCTGAAACTGGAGGAAAAAACATTTATTTAAATAAGCTTTGATGAGGTGATGTAAACTGGGTTATGAATTCTGTTTGCACTGCAAAAATAAAGGGCAGAGAAAGAAACTGGAGAAGAATTTTGGTTTAATTTACAACCCTTCCTGGCCTGTGCACTGCAACATTTTTCTTCATGGAAAAATGTACCTGCACACAAATTATGCCATAATGCAAACTCTACATGGAATTTGCAGGAAGGATCTACGAGCAAGAAGACTAGGCTGCTGCCCACTTCCGTTCATGAATGCTGAGTAGATATGCATTAAGAGAGTTTTTTTTCACATGTATTCCTCTGTGGCAGTGATAGGCAATGTTAGGGCCTCCCTCTAGAATAATCTTCCCCAACCTGGGTCCCTCTGGAAGTTTTGGACTTCAACCACCATCTTTTCTGCTAGCTAGGGCTGATGAGAGTTGCAGGTCAAAATATTTGGAGGGACCAGTTTGGGGTAGGCTGCCCTAGAATATCTAGTCCATGGGTGATGTGCTTGCTACACTGCATTACTACAAGGCTGCATGAGAGAAAGTCTGGATGGACCAAAGATAGCTTATGGGGTTAATAGTGTCTATTCCTTCTTCATGGATATTCTTCCACAGAGAAAAAGTAAGTTAAAATGGGCCTTCCATAATCCTTTAGAAATTAAAATGGAGGTCAAGAAAAAAATTGTGGCCTCTTCCAAAAAGTCACTGCAAAGTCACAATATGGTAGAAATTATTGAAGAATATATCTCACTGAGCTTTTAGATTAATTGAACACATGTTTTATAGGAACCAAAAAATCAATCTACATAATAAACATAAAAGAAAAACAACAGAGTCTTGCAGTACCTTAAAAACTAGGGGTGGTATCCAAGAGTGGTTGGGACACCCTCCAAAACAAATTTGGAAGGGTGCCAGAGCTGCAGGGAGGAGGGGTAATCCATTTTATCTCTTGAAATACTGATTGATTTGTCTTATATCACTAGATATAAGACATTTTCCTACAATTATAAAGTTGTGCTTAAAGTGATAACTCCAAGTATGATGGAGCCTATTCTATCTCAGATTCTAGTGTGTGGACATCCTATTCATAGAAAACACTTTGCATCCTATTATTTACAGTTAATACCACTTGTGTTTTTTCACTCTTATTATCTAAACGATTAACTTAATCATTCTTAGGTTATGTATATTGGGAATTTAATTTCTAGAGAATAACCCAATGCCTAGTATTTTAGCAGAAAGATCATACTAACTTTAGTCAGTGCTGGCTTAGTGGAGCACATCACGATGATGGACTGCCTTCAAGTCGGTCCCGACTTATGGCAATCCTACGAATAGGGTTTTCATGGTAAGCGGTATTCAGAGGGGGTTTACTATTGCCTCCCTCTGAGGCTGAGAGGCAGTGACTGGCCCAAGGTCACCCAGTGAGCTTCATGGCTGTGTGGGGATTCGAACCCTGGTCTCCCAGGTCCTAGTCCAATACCTTAACCACTACACCACACTGGCTCTCATACCACACTGGCTCTCGGAGCACATTATACTATTGTAGTATTCCAAGACTCCATATAGAACACAATTCTACAAAGATGCTCAGTTCTTGTTAAAATAATAAACCCTGAACTTTACAAGCATACATTCATAAAATGGCACACTGTATGCTGATCAAGACCATCCTAATTTCCTCTCTTCACTGAAGTTTCAGCATCACTATTAGTGAATTTCCATGTGTTGCAAAGCTGATCTTGGCAAACAACTGCATGTATCCAAATGGCTTGGGTGACATCCAAGCGTTTGGGTAATCAAAAGTTTGGAGAAGTAGGAGTGATATTTAATGGGGTTAGCATGACCGGGGAAACACAATAAATTCAGATAACTAAGAATTTTGAATAAGCAAGTAATAGATCGTGGGATTCCCACTGTGTAGTTTCCCCCCAATACTTAGTGAATTAGGAAAAAAGGTGATAATTGTGCAGTTTATAATTGTGCATGTCAGCAAAAGCTTACATCTGGGTCTATGCAGTACGAGTTTTATAGAGCCATGGGATTTTTATAAGCAAGACATAAAGCTGCAGAATACGGTACATAAATATGGCCCCTCTTATGATTCATATGAAGATTCAATTGTGCATAGCAATGAATTATTATCCCTATATATACCAGTTCTGGTAATTCCCATTGAGAAGTGCAAACATGGGTTCTAAACCAGAGGTGCTGGATCTGATTCAGATATTAGCACATGTAGCATATTTTTAAAAAACTTGGCAGGTATTTGCATAATTGGCAGCATTTAAACGTGGTGTGTATAAACAATTATAAAATCAGTTTTCTTTTCATTCATATAGCATTCTACAATTAGGCCTCACTCTTTGTGACATGGTGTTCTCTAGCTGACCTGCATTCCTTTCAAAACCATTTAATCACACACAGCTGACCAACATTCCCTTTTTAAAAAAAGCAAAAAAGGCAAAAACCCACCTAATCAAATGCATTTCAAATGCCCCAAACAGTTATTTAATCTCCATATATGTACAAGTGTTAATCATGTATTGTCCAAAGATGCTTTCTAACCAGCTCAGCGTTAGCCAGATGTTTCCAAAATAAACCTTGCTCAGTATTTCTTCACCTCAGCTCAAATCAGCACACAGTCCTTTCAGAACGAATTTTGGCAAAGCCATTTCCCCCCTTAACATGCTCTGCGTTCTTAATACTAGAATATATAGTTACTAGTTTTCATGCAGTTCAAAAATATGCTTCCAGAGAACAATAGAACCATTGCCCAGCTTTGCAATACAACAGTGAAAGAGCGCCGTAAAACAATAAGAATAATGCCTTCCAGTGCATTTCACACTTGCCATCAAGGTTTTGGCTTCAACATTTCTTGGAGTCGGTTCTTAAAACATGAGACTTGCTTTGTACTGGCTGTGCTGGTTTGAATTCATGTCATCTGCAATTAGAAAGGGTTGGTGTGGATTGCCATTTATAAACCATTCATGGCAGGAGTGGGGAAAACCCATGACCCTCCAGATACTGTTGTATTCCTACTTTCATCAGCCCCAGGCAATACAGCTGGTGGTCAGGGATAATGGGAGCTGCAGTGCCGTCACTAGGGTTGGTGTCACCCAGTGCGGTAACTCATGGTGTCACCCCCATGGACCTCCTCCCGTACAAGGTATGATAGCATTCTTCAAGTACTTGAAAGGTGGGTTGGGATCTCTTCTCGATTGTCCCAGAGTGCAGGACACAGAATAATGGGCTCAAGTTGCAGGAAGCCAGATTCCAACTAAACGTCAGGAAAAACTTCCTAACTGTTAGAGCGACGTGAAAATGGCACCAATGAACTGGGGAGGTGGTGGGCTCTCCAACCCTGGAGGCCTTCAGGAGGGCAGCTGGACAGGGACCTGTCAGGGATGCTTTAATCCGGATCCTTGCATTGAGCTAGGGTGCAGGGAGGTTGCTTTAAGGTCACTTAATGAGGTCATGGCAAAGATTCAAGCCGACCCAGAGATTTCCTGCAAACTGCAAACATCCCTAAGTGAACACTTTGCAGGGCTGTTGTGAAACCTGCAGAGCCGATGGGCACTGAGCTGTAACAGAGCACTTCTGAGCTGGTTTACTCAAAAGAAAATCCCATACGTTCCATGGGATTTACTCTCCAGGTAGTGAGTTTACGGGATTGCAACTTGAAGCGTTCCGGAGGGCTTATATTTCAGACCAAATTGTGCAATCCTGGGCAAGTTTACTCAGAAGCAAGTCTCGCTGTACTCAAAGAGGTGTACTCCCCAGGAAGTGCTTCCCATAACGGACATCTGGCTGGCCACTGTGAGAACAGGATGCTGACCGAGATGGACCACTGGCCCGATCCAGCAGCCAGCCAGACTCCCTTTCTGATTTTCAGGCTTGCAGCCAAAACTTTGCAAAACAAATCCAACAGGATAAGCATGACTGATGCCTCTGTCTTCTCCCCCACTCCCTTCTTCCTGCCCATATGGCATTGGGGGGTGGAGACAGGATATGTCACAGACACCAAGCTGCCCAACATGATTCACTGCGTGCACCCGCCGACGCTGCTCCCGGTCTTGCCTGCCCGCCCGCCCGCCCGCCTCTGAGGAGGAGTTGGCTGCTCCAACGCCGACCTGGAGCGCTTCTCAGCTCCTTTGCTGGGCAATGGTGCCCTGCCCCACGACGGGGCGGCTCTGGGTGTCACCCGTCTCATGGTGTCACCCGGGAGCAGTCCGCACCCCCCGCACCCCCTTAGTGACGCCGCTGGTGCAGTCATCCGGAGCTTTGGAGTGCGCTACCATCAGTATGCTGATGACACGCAGCTCTATTTCTTCTTTTCATCTTCATCAGGGGAGGCTGTCAATGTGCTGAACTGGTGCCTGGTTGCGACTGGATGAGGGCTAATAAACTGAGGCTCAATCCAGATAAGACTGAGATGCTGCTAGTGGGTGGTTCTTCTGACCAGATGGTTGATGTCCAACCTGTTCTGGATGGGGTTGCACTCCCCCTGAAGGAGCTGGTTCGTAGCTTGGGGGTTCTCCTAGAACCATCTCTGTCGCTTGAGGCTCAGGTAGCCTTGGTAGCACGGAGTGCCTCCTACCAACTTCTGTTGGTGACCCAGCTATGCCCCTATCTGGACAGGGATAACCTGGCTTCAGTTGTCCATGCTCTGGTAACCTCCAAGTTAGATTACTGCAATGCACTCTACGTGGGACTGCCTTTGAAGACGATTCGGAAACGGCAGCTTGTGCAAAATGCAGCGGCCAGATTGGTAACAGGGACCAGACAGTTTGAACATATACAGGCATTGGGTGCCTGCATGTTTCCAAGCTCAATTCAAAGTGCTGGTTTTAACTTATAAAGCCTTACACGGCTTGGGACCACGATACCTGATGGAACACCTCTCCCAACACGAACCTACCCGTACACTATGCTCAACATCAAAGGCCCTCCTCCAGGTGGAGGGAAGCTCGGAGAATGGCAAGAAGGGAGAGGGCTTTCTCAGTGGTGGCCCCCAAATTATGGAATGATCTCCCTGACGAGGTACACCTGGCACCAACACTGTTATCTTTTCGGCGCCAGGTCAAGACTTTCCTCTTCTCCCAGGCATTTTAGCATGTGTTTTTAAATTGTTTTTTTTAAGTGTTTTTAAATTTGTATATTTGTATATTTGTTTTTAATGTTTTTAATTGTAGTAAACCACCCAGAGAGCTTTGGCTATGGGGCGGTATACAAGTGTAATAATTTATTTATTTATTTATTTATTATTTATTACTAGTATTTATTAGTCGCTTTTTTCAACAATAGAACTCAAAGCGACTTACAAAAAGGAAGCAAGAACACAATAATTGAAATAGCTTGCAACAAAAGCAAACAATTACAAAACAATTTCAAGCAAAATAGTACAACCATAATAGAAAAAATAACAAATAGCAAATATTACAACACAAAAACTATTTCCACACTATAACATATTATAGGAGGCCGCATTACACGTTTAATCAATATAGCAAAAGGAAAAGAAAATTAAAGCAGTTTCAACTTAGCTACTAGAGCACCCCAACCATGATGTTATATGCAGTCTCATTCTTTCTAACAACAGAAAGTCCCTTTAGTAATAATAATAATAATAATAATAATCAGATAAGTTGAGAATAGATTTCAGCAGCAGCTGCCCACCCGCTTTTCTCTCTCTGTGTACATCCTGCATAAAGTCCAGAACAGAAGATCAAAGAATTGCACACAGCACAGTAGGATGTTGGTAGGCATGCACAGTAAACAATTTCAGTAACGATGATAATAAAAGTACCTGCAGGTTTTTAAAAATTATTTGCAAAAAAATAGCATATTTTACATTTTATCTATCAAATAATTTTGAACACAAAAAAGTGTACATGCAGCTAGTGATGCCATTATCATGTGTTAGAATTTTCTGAATATAAGGAATCATACAAGTTTAAATTTTTCTAGGCTGCTGAACAGAGCAGTTTGTCTAATCATAGCCTGTTTTGAAAACCGTAATCCTATACTCACTTTTCTGGGAGTAAAGCTGCAATGCTAATTTCATATGCCTGGTATTAAATCCCAAAGAATTAATAGGATTTGCTTTGACTAAACATGGTTGGAACTGTGCTGTAAAGCAGTGGAACTTTTCAGTAGACGTAGCATAGAATTGTGTTGTTAATCTCCCTCCCTCCTTCCTTCCCTCTGTCCCTCTCCCCCCACACTCCAATCCTATTTTTAAGCAATTAGGCAGGGTTTACATAGGTGTCACTGCTGTTATTTTGCAGGAAACTAATACTGATATTTTTTTTAAAAAGTTCAAGGACACAATAAACTATTATATGGGTTGTACTTATTTTACATCTTCACTGTGTATATGTATGGAGTCTTTCCAACAACCCTGTGAGGTAGGTTAGGCGGAGAGTTGACTCAGTCAAGATGCACATGCTCTGTGTGTGTGTTGGCAAGCTTGGTATTTTGCTTTAAAATATCAAAACTGTGGAATGTTGCAGTTAAAGCAATGGAGGGGGCTGCGTTTATGCATGTTTTCCTCCCTCACTGCATTGTTTGTGAATATGCCATGATATGTTTGTACCTCACTTTTCTTCCTGGGTCCTCCCTCCTCCATTATCTTTGCAACAACTCCATGATGTAGGTTAGGCTGACAGCTGGTTCTGTCACCGGCGTTGTGAAGCTACACACACTTTGAGTATTTTTGTCTATTGTTGCTATCAGGGTGCAAATATATCATGTCATATTCACAAACCATGCAGGGAGGGAGGAAAACATGCATAAAGGCAGGCCCCTCCCAATTGCTTTAACTGCAAGATTCCACTGTTCTGATATTTTACAGAAAAATACCAAGCTTGCCAACATACATACACACACACAGTTTGTGCATCTTGACTGAATCAACTCTCAGCCTAACCTACCTCACAAGGTTGTTGGAAAGATTCCATACACACACACAGGACAGATATAAAACACATATATTGGCAATATATGTACTAAGCAGCAGTTCTTGCCAACAGATAGCAGGGATGGTGCGGGGAAATGGAGGGGGCCCAAGTTATATACAGTGTGCCAGGCCAAGGAAATCCTGTTGGCACCCATAACCATGCTACATGGATCTATGTAGGGTAAATATTTCAGTTACCTGTATTATAAAATATTTTACATGTGTAACATTAACTTTAGCTCATGTCATGTATTATCTGACCAGCCTTTGCTCATCTAAGACAAAAAATAAAATAAAAATATGTTATGTCTATTTTGAAATGTTAAAACAAGCCCTCACCCACCCCAAAGGAAAATGTAAATACAAGCATAGAAAAGGGCATGTCGCTCCCTGGGAAAAAAATCTAGTAATGTCTAGATTGGGAAAACATGTTTTTTTTAAAAAAGAGGATAAAATTAAAATATAAAACATGAGGAGACACTGTAACACATTTTAAAAGCCCATTCAGTGCAGCCAAAACAATACTTACTATATAAAAAATCATTTCCCCCCATTACCATGTGATTTCAGTGTGACATAAGATCAGTTACCAGGCTAACTCCATTATGAGAATTTTTATTATTGTTATAAAGAAAGTAAAGCAGGATTTAAGTACAGTGACCACCTGGCTTACGTTTGACAAATACACAATATATACTGGGAAAATTTGGAGAGTAACATTTTCTAACTTCTGGTAACCGTCAGTGCTATAAAATAAAATATGATTTTCCAACAAAGAGAGTTAAAATTAGTTTAATGGAATTGTGCTTCATGCATTACAGTGGTGCCACCAATTCCATCTGTATCTTCTGGAAGGAAGCAGCAAGATGTGTGCTTTCCAAGGTTCTAACAAAGCCAAGAAAAATAGCTTTATTTTAAACAGATGTGTATGAATTCTGTTTACTATGTTCAGGTATTTTTAGTCTAATGCACGCAACTATGTAATTAATGTTTTATGAAATGGTGTAATGTAAGAAGAGTCCTGCTGGATGGATCCGACCCAAAGTCCATCTCAGGGTGCTGCCGGACTGTCATTATTTCCAGGTGGCATTCAGGTTGCACAATCATATTTGACTGGGTGGTCTCAAACAACAAACCAACTTTCAGACTTTTTGTGATATGGGAATAGACTGGAGAATGCACTGGAAAGTGTAGGATAACATTTGCTTTGACACAATCTCCCTGCAAACAAATCAAGTAGCTGACATCACCTAATCTCCCTGCAGACAAATCAGGGTGAATGCTGGTCATGTGAAAGAAGCACCCTTACTGAGCAGCCCGTTTTTTAAAAAAAACAGCCAATCAGATGCCTGTGGGAATCAACACAATGGGGCAGTAAGGCAATGGATCTCCTCTGCTTGTTCCTATTTTCAAATAATGCTAACATATGCTTAATCATTTATATTGTACTTCACTTGAACAATATATTTCCCCTATCTTCATACCAAATCCTGAAGGTGAGGGATGACCATAGCCATTTAACAGATGCAGTCCTGATGTTGTGAAAGAGCAATTTTGCTCAAAATCACCCAAGGAAACCTATGGGTAGGTCAAGATTTGTGGCCATGGCTCACTTGTCCCATTGATTTCAATGAGTCTACTCTGAGCATGGCTATGGCTGCAATCCTAACCCCATTCACCTGGGAGTAAGCTCCATTGAATTCATAAGACTTCCTTCTGAGTAGATATGGTGAGGATTACAACCTTAGTCTGGATCTGACCTTATGCCTCCCATGTCTAATAACTCTAGTCCCAGATAGATCGATTTGGTATCATTATATTTATTTTCTTTTAAGGCATTTTATCTGGCTCCCAGACATCTTTGAATTGAATTGTGGCGTGATCCAGTGTCACTCCTCAGAAAAGTTAAATTGTTTTGAAACATGGTGGGAGAGATGTTTTCATATTATAATGTTGCACCTCTCTTTCAGTTTTGTATGTCATATCATAGCCAAGAGCTACTTGGAGATGTAATGAGGCATCATGTGTATTCCATATACATTTTACTGTACTGTTATTTCATATGTTTTCAGAAACGGAAAAGGACTACTGCCAATCGGACTCATGAGATCTTTGGGCAGAAAAATGGCAAATGCAATTCAATATAAACAAGTGTAAAATTATGCATATTGGAGCAAAAAATCTGAATTTCACATATACGCTCATGGGGTCTGAACTGGCGGTGACCGACCAGGAGAGAGACCTCGGGGTTGTAGTGGACAGCACGATGAAAATGTCGACCCAGTGTGCGGCAGCTGTGAAAAAGGCAAATTCCATGCTAGCGATAATTAGGAAAGGTATTGAAAATAAAACAGCCGATATCATAATGCCGTTGTATAAATCTATGGTGCGGCCGCATTTGGAATACTGTGTACAGTTCTGGTCGCCTCATCTCAAAAAGGATATTATAGAGTTGGAAAAGGTTCAGAAGAGGGCAACCAGAATGATCAAGGGGATGGAGCGACTCCCTTACGAGGAAAGGTTGCAGCATTTGGGGCTTTTTAGTTTAGAGAAAAGGCGGGTCAGAGGAGACATGATAGAAGTGTATAAAATTATGCATGGCATTGAGAAAGTGGATAGAGAAAAGTTCTTCTCCCTCTCTCATAATACTAGAACTCGTGGACATTCAAAGAAGCTGAATGTTGGAAGATTCAGGACAGACAAAAAGAAGTACTTCTTTACTCAGCGCATAGTTAAACTATGGAATTTGCTCCCACAAGATGCAGTAATGGCCACCAGCTTGGATGGCTTTAAAAGAAGATTAGACAAATTCATGGAGGACAGGGCTATCAATGGCTACTAGCCGTGATGGCTGTGCTCTGCCACCCTAGTCAGAGGCAGCATGCTTCTGAAAACCAGTTGCCGGAAGCCTCAGGAGGGGAGAGTGTTCTTGCACTCGGGTCCTGCTTGCGGGCTTCCCCCAGGCACGTGGTTGGCCACTGTGAGAACAGGATGCTGGACTAGATGGGCCACTGGCCTGATCCAGCAGGCTTTTCTTATGTTCTTATGTTATGTTCTTAAAGCACATTTGTTCTTCAACTTCCAACTGGCATTGTATAATGCAACCTAATCACATATGCTCCATGACTGAAAAGCCCCAACTGCTAAGTCGTGTTCATTTTATTATATAGTTTAGCTACCCCTATGCTGAGAAAACAGTCTCCAAGAATACATACATTAGTTATCCCAGTCTAACCACTGGATACTGAGAACACCCATCTTTTCAGAACTGTGATACAGACACATACTCTTGTATTATCATGTTATTGTTTTATACAAATGCATACAATTCTACCACATGCGTACTTGACATGCCATACACCAGACAGGGGCATGCTATATAGTAGAATAGGCACAGTGGTGTAGTTAGGTTATTTTAGACTCTGAATTTAATAATCTTATGAAGGGAACTTTAAATCAAAAATGAAGAACCTGTGTCTCTCCAGATGTTGCTGCACAACAACTCACTTGATCCTTGATCATACTGGATAGGACTGATGTGAGTTGGAATCCAGCAACATCTGGAGGACCACAGGTTATCCACTGGTGGTTTAAATGGTCATGTGCAGCAGTTTACTTACTTCAACTGTGGCAAGCCAACTGTGTTGGGGACCTTCCTCCTTATTCTGCTTAGAGAGGGCTTCTGGCCTTCTGCCCCAAAGTCCTGTCCTGACTGCACTACTGTGTGGGCAACCTTTTTTTCTGTTGAGGGCCACATTTTCTTGGGTACAATTTGTTGGAGACTGCATGCCAGTGATGGGAAGGACCACCTCTTCTCTCTTTCTTTCTGCAGCCCCCCCCCCTTTCTCTCTCCCTCTTTCTGACACCACCCTACCCCATCCAGCAAGCTGTTGGGGGAGGGACAAATAATGAACTGCACTTGCCAAAGGCCTGAACTGATCCCTTGCAGAGGGCTTTTTCCCATCCTTCTGCCGTCATTCCATCCATTTTAAATTGTTTTTATTTATTTTTAATTGTGTTTTTAAATTGTTTTTTGTATTTTAAAATTTGTATATTTGTTTTTATTGTTTTTAATTGCTGTAAACCGCCCAGAGAACTTTGGCTGTGGGGCGGTATACAAATGTAATAAATAAAAGTAATAAACAAATAAAGAAATAAATATTTGGGCTCCCCTTGCCCCAGTGTTTTTCTCCTTCTCTCTCTGTGGGCTCCTACATCCACATGAAATTAGACTGAGGGTCACATGTGGTCCTCAGGCTGTAGGTTCCTCATCCTTCCCATATATACTTTCACCACAATCAGCTATAATCAGAAAATGGCGGGTGAGATAATAATTTGCTGCAGACAGCAGAGTATAGTTATTGATTATGCCATGTCTATTTAGTATTGGCTAATATATTCGCTCCCACATAACTGATATAAGGTAAGTGTGCTAGACAGCGTGGCTTCTTGTTGTTTGGCTTAAGTGACTGGGAAAAAAACATAGCACCAGTTGTACAACAGAAGGAATCTAAGACCTCCCAGAAGAATGTATCACTTTTCTTCCTGAAAATACATTCTGTGCCAATTCTTAATTTCTAAACTGAGAAGTATCCTGGCTCAAGCATGACTTAAAAGTTCCTTACCACTGTGTGTGGGATTGGTTGTGGTTACAAAGCATGGCACTTGACACATCATCAAAGCTATCCTTTATTATTAATTTGTCTGTTCAAGGGCCTATGCTCTGGCACCAGAAACCTTTTCCAAGGCTAGGTTCTGGTGAGCACTTGCTCAGATTTAGCCTTAGGTGGTTCCTGCTGGTTTCTGACCCATTAGCACATATGTATTACATACACTGAAATGTGGGCAACTGTGAAGCTTGCATATCTACTTTTATATTTATTTTTAGAAAGCTTTTCAGAATTCTACTAGGCTACAAGGTTTTGACTATGCTCCCTGGTAGCAGCCTTCCTAATTTGGATGGAGGGTTAGTATTAAATATATAGGATAAAGACTTTATTCTTCTTTCATAATTTTACCTGTGTTCCCAAGCGTAATTTATTGGGCCATATCAAACTGGTAACAATTCCCCCCTCCACCCCATTGCTTGAGAAAAGGTGCAGAAATTAGTGTTCTTTAAACAAAGGGAACAGAAGGTAATTAGGTGCCTTATGTTTCCAACTTGCCTAATTCATAGCCAGCCAAGGCAGTATGGCATGTATGTATGTAAATGTGCACTGAAAAATAACCTTTAGATACTCTTCCTTGTCCCTAAGATCTAGTGTCAGTTCTCCTATGTTTTCATATGTTCTGCATCATCTAACAGCAGCAGCACTGGATCCCACTCTTCCTGGGATATCAGTCCCTGATTGTTGTAATACTAGTTCCTCTCTCCTGCTGCCAGAGGCCCTGGGCTCCTCAGATAGCATATTTATTCAGCATTCATCCTGATTTGCTTGCACAAAACTTACCCGGTGGTTAGACTATAGGTAGAAACACATTGTTCTGCTGGTTCCAGTGCATATCCACCTCTCTCTTCTGAAAACAGGGGCACACAATGCTAGTCAAAGCCTATCCATTTTTACTGTTAAACCTAGTGGGATCAGCTTGAGTGCATTTTTTTATAAAAAAAATCTGCTTCAAAGAGATTTCACAAGTGATCGGCAGATCAACCTGTTCACCTTAGGTATGGCTAATTAAATGCTTTGCTCTGGCGACTAGTGTGTTCACAGCCTATGATTGGTCTTAATGGAGCATTTGTTCTGATTTGTTTACGAGCAGGTTATATGACAACAAGCATTCATCTTTGTCTGTAGGATATTTACATATATTCCCATTAATCATCTATTTATTCATTCCACACTTTTCAATGCATCTCTCTGACACTTTCCAAACCTCAAAAAGTCCTTTTTAAAAAGTGGATTCTTTTGCACTAGGGCAACAGAGCACTTTAGTTCACTTTAAGGCACAAACCTAAAGGTCTAGTAGGTGCTTGTTGGTTCCTCCTTCCACTGCATAGGGCATACCTGCACTGGAACTAAGAAACTCTGGGAGTTTTAGTTCCTGATGTTCTGTCCCCCCAACTACAAGTCACAGAGTTTCTTATACAAGCAACTCTCTTCTTTTCTCTGCCCTAGGCACTGGGCCATAAACAAACTGTTTAGAATGTTGCTTATTATGTTCTCATTGGCTCCACAATTTTTTCAAGATTTTACAAGCTTTGGACATCACATACAAATAAGAGCAAAATAAGTTTGCATAAATGTCTTCAAGCATTATCGGTAGCTTAGCCTCAGTTTTTCTCCATGGTAACTGGTAACTCCATGGGCTGGGCCTCCCCAGGCCCCAACAGATTGTATCTGTCCTTTCAGTAACTGGACTCTGAACAAACAAGCTATCTTTGACAAAGTATATTTGACAGAATAACTAAATCTGAAGAACAAATCTCTCAATCCTGAGATTTATGGCTGAATATGAACCAGTAAAGTTAGTGGAAGTTTTGCCATTAACTATAATGGGGTAAGCAGAGGATGGAGAGGAGAGAGAGATGTTTTCTCCATGTATTTATTCTGTCTGCCCTCACCTTAAATGACCTCATTAAAACATTCACTAGTAATGTACTAGATAATCTGTACTAAATAAACAAAAGAGTCAATATTTATTTGGAAACAAACAAAGCAGTATCATCCTCATCTACTCATGAATTGCAGCTGGAAATGAACTCCTTTTATTTATGATCTGATCTGGCAAAGAAAACATGTATTGCTTTGCACAAAAGTCTTATTAACCCTTTATGTTCTCGAAGCATAAGAGATGCTGGAGCCAGCTTCTCCCCTTCTGAGGCCACCATTTTCCAAGTTACACAGAGAAGTTTTGAAAAGGCTAAGAATTCAGTTGTATTAAAACCCCATGGAAGTTTTGTCCTTGATATGAGGCTGCCAGATTTTCAAAGGCCAGTTCCTTTGCATGGAAAATATATTTGGCACCAACCTGGAAACAGAAGTCAAACAACCAAAAACATGGCAATCAATATATCCATTTGAATTGTGTTATCAATAGTTTATGGAAGAGTAGCTTTACTAGTCAGTAGCAATAAAACATGGCACATAGAGACCATGTTATTATTCCTTGAGTTTTTATAGGGAAGAGCTTATTAATCAGTTGTTTTCCAACTATTTTTGTTTGACCTCTTGACTCTTGCAATCTTCTCTTTCTCTTTTGACTTCTCTGCCTGCTCCAGCTCTCTTAATGCCATTTGCTGATGGTCCACTCTAAGGACATAATGCATACCAGGCCAGGTTCAAGGTTCTTGCATTGATATACAAAGTCTTGAATAACTTGGGCCCAGGATACCTTAAGGACTGTCTGAGCCATTATATCCCAAGTTAGCCACTGAGATTATCCGGAGGAATGTCATGTTATAGAAGCCAGACTAGTCTCAACTAGAATTTGGGCATTTAGTGTTGCTGGTCCCATGCCATGGAACACTTTCCGGCAGAGATTCAGCAGACATTCTCACTTTTGACTTTCAGGCATCTCTTGGAGACTTTTTTGTGCCAAAAGGCCTATACAGCTCTTTTTTTAAAAAAAATCACTAGCCAGTCATTGTAATTATTGCTTTGTATTCAGAGCTTGGAAAAGTTACTTTTTTTGAACTACAACTCCCATCAGCCCAACCCAGTGACCATGCTGGCTGGGGTTGATGGGAGTTGTAGTTCAAAAAAGTAACTTTTCCAAGCTCTGTTTGTATTGTTATAAAATGTTTTTATGTTGCTGTACACCACCCTGGTATTTTGTAAGAGAGTGGTACATACTTTTATAAACAAACAAATAAAAAGACTTGCCCTTCTGCTTGCCATTGGTTTAGTGCAGGGATGTGGAACCTGCAGCCCTTTGAGTGTTGGACTTGGTCATCTGAGGATGATGGGAGTTGCACTTGAACATCTCAAGTGCCACAGATTCTTCAGCTCTGGTTTATGGTTGCAATGCCACAGAGAGCCTTCCAGCCAGTGGCCAGTAAACAAAGTACTGGGGGCAGGGCTTTGAAGACATTAGAATCTGAATTCCAAGGTTCATGAGCAACAGATACATGAGCTTTCAGATTATAATTGGTTGCTGCAGATCTGCTAAGCTGATAATGAATTTTTTTTTTATTACTAGACTGGAGTTCTAACTAGAGGAATCATAAGCAGGGCTTTGCTGCTTATGCTATATTGTGGGTCATCAATAGACTGCAGGGTGGTATTGTGCAGTATTGACTCCTTTCAGCATAGACCACACTTCTCAGGAGAACATGGAACAAATAGGCAGGAGAGGATGCAGAAACTAATGGAAGAACTCTCCATCCTCTTTGTGGACTACTCAGCAAGAAATTGGAAGGTAAAAGGCAGTGTGAGACAGGAACTTATTCTATAATGCTTTTCTCTACACTTTCTGCAGCTGCATTATCATTGCAGTAGACCATGAGAGAAAGACTGCAAGCAACATGGCAACTTGTTGGATAGTCTGGGTGCAGCACAAGAGCAAATTTTGCTGACTTTACTGCTTGAGACCCATGTGGACAGACCAGGGGTGTCACTACTGGGATGCAGGGGGTGCGGATTGCACCCGGGTGACACCATGAGGGGGGTGACACCCACAGCTGCACCCCCCCGCATTCCCGCTAGTGATGCCGCTGCCCCCTGGCACCTGGTTCGGTACGCACCGAAAGCAGGCGCCCGCTCGCTGGCGGTGAAGCCTGGACGGGCCTTCCACCATCAGCCTGGAGCGTGTGGTGAGTGCGCGCATGCGCGACCAGCCACCCCGGTCAATGCCCCTGGGAGGGCGCACGCTGGAGGTCCGCACCCCCCGCACTCCCGCTAGTGACGCCGCTGGGACAGCCTATGTGGAACCATTGGCAAGTTACTCTAGGATAGTGCCATGTGGAAGGATCCCTAATCCATAACACTGTAAAACAATTCATATTCCCCCAGAAGGGTATCTTGGACATTGGCCAAAACAGTCGGTTCCTAACTGCTGAAGCCAGCTTTGGTCACTTCTGTCAACTCTTGGAAGACCTTAATTAAAACAGAGGCAATTCTACTAGCTGGCTAATTAAGTTTGAGGTTTATGCCTTCTGTTTTAAAGGGCTACCTCTTTTTTTGGACTGTGTAGCTTCATGGGATATAATTGTTGATCCTTTATTTCAGATCCCAACAGGTCCTTCAAACAGAACAAATAAATATGATCAATAAACATGCCAAGTTTCTATAGATTTTAATCTGGCGAAGCTTCTCTTTGGTGACCCAACAGGGGAAGGGGGGTAGGGGAAAAGAAGGGTGTACAACCAGCTGATCAACAAAAACGGTGATGGAGAGAAAGAGAAAAATCAAATGACAAATTGGAATGGAGAGGGTGGAAAGTAAAGAAAGCAAAAATAGGTAGAAAAGAGGGGGGATATATGTGAACAGAGCAGGGAAGGATAAGGAAAAGAAACAAAGATGAAAGTGTGTCAGATGCGCAAACAGGGAAAGTGTGTCAGAGAAAAATGTGGGGGGAGAGAGGCCTGAAATATACAGACGCGGGAGAATGAAGAAAAGGAGAGCAAAGGAATGCGTGTCAAACAAAAGCAGAAGAACTGGTGAAAGAAAGAAAAAGGAGAAGGGGGGGAGAGAGGGAGAACGTGTGTGGGGGAATTGGGAGGGGGGAGAGAAAAGCGAGAGCTAGACGAATGAGCTGGAGAGGCTGGGAGCGCGTGGCCGGTGAGGGGCGGCCGGGGGAGGGGGCTTGAAGGGGCTATTTCAGCATCAAGGGCTGGCCGAGGGGGGAAGCTCAAGAAGCTCTGAGAGGTGAAGGAGCGAGCGCGTCCACTTCACCACCACCGCTATCACCCTCACCACCTCCCCGTGCCTGCCCTCCACCCCCCTCAGGGCCTTCCTTTGAAGTCACGTGGCAACCCCTCCCTTCTCTCTCCCCCCCAGCCCCCCAATTCCCGGCGTGGGGAATGGCCTCAGCTTTATTGTGACGCAAGCAGCTTAGAAGCCGGCGCTCGCGTCCCCAAGCCCGCCCGGGCCGCGTTCTGCTAGAGCCAGACAGCAGCAGCAGAGGAGGCGGGAGGCTGGAGCGCCGCGGCGAGGAGAGACCAGAGAGCCCTGGCCGGGTGAGTGCAAGTTCCACCTGAGGGAAGAAGAGCGAGACCTCAACCGCGGGAAGCCGCTTGCGGCTGCCACAAGTTTGTATTGAGGCTCCAGTCCCCTGCAGCTGTCTGTATTTTGGAGGAGACAGAGAAGGCGCCGAAACGAGCAGGGCTTACTTGGGACTTTCTCCTCCTTCCCGTCTCATGGTCTGTGGGAGAGGCTCGCCCTAACGGGAAAGGGCTTAGCGGTGATGTCTCTATAGTAACGCTGCAGCTGAGGGCTCTTTGAAGAGAGGGAGGCTCACGCCAGAAGCAGCAGCAGCTCTCGGCCGCTGGTGCCTCTTGTTGCTTGCCTTTCTGTGCTGGTTTTGCCTTCTCTTTTTGCACCCTGCCGTCTTCTTTCTGTGAAGCTTTCTGCTCGTGGAGCGGTTTCCTGCCAACAAGGAAAGCGCTGAATAAAATTCGATACCCATAATGGGACTGACACCACATACAGCAGGAAAGCCTTGCATAAATAAAACAAGGGGATGGAGAGGTGTGTGTGTGAGAGAGAGGGTGTGTGTGTGTCTGTATATTTAATTACAACGTACCGAAGGATCACACAGTCATCCACTCTGCAAGAAAAGGTTCTGAAACAGCTTTGAATGCTTGTGTATCAAATAACATCTAGAAACAAGCAGCACTCTGAGAGAAAGAGGAGAGGGAGATCGGTGAAGTATAAAAAATCAGAGGTGGAAATGCTCACTTCTTCCCACCTCCCTGGTTTTAACTCTCCTCTTGACATCTCCAGGGCACGGTTCTGTGGCGCTTAAGAGCCTCTTTGAGTTAGTTCTTGTAGCCTCTGCTGAAATGTTTTCTCTCCTCTTAGTTTCCTCTCTAAGTTAGTGGTGATTTTTTTTTTGAGCAGGGCAAACACTTTGTTGTGGGTGATTGTCAAAATGCCATGTTGTATCTATTTTTAAAAATACATATATAAAAGTAAACATTAGTGGGTTACTGAGGGGGGAAACCTTAGTTTCCACAGGAAATACTAGCATTCTTTGCTGAACTCCATGTGCAGTGAAGAAATAGTCTTGAGAAATAACAATTGTTTACAATTTTCAATGTTACTTGAGCAAAACCCTCAAATATAATTGTTTTTTCCTGTTGTACATTTTGCTTGCTTGAGAATAACTGGTGAGGGGGATGCCAGAGACCTGCTGTTGTTTTCTGCTTGCTGAGTTTTTGAAGTGAGCAACAAAAACCTAATCAGCCTGTGGTTGACAGGTAGCCATCAGAGAATAGGAATGTTCAGGTTTCTAAAGAATAAAAGAGAAGGCAGCCCAGTTTAGCATTTTCTTAATGAGATCTGGGCTAGATGTGGATGGCTTTATTAGTAAAATTTTGACTGTATACAAGATGCCAGATCTCTAAAGTGCCACTGTAAAATTCATTTTATTTCCATTTCTCTTTGAAATATGAAGCATAGCAAATATCTTTCTGTTCTGAGCCAATGAATTCCCATGCTGCGTAAATTCAGTTAACACACGTCAGAATTAAAAAGAGAATTGGAAATAGGTTTTCTCCTGTCATTATTTGTAACAATATATTGGCAGAAAACCTCAGCTATAGTCTGGTGCACATTACCCATTGACTTCTATGAGACAGCGTGTGACTGAGTTGTACTCAATGAAGCACTACTTTTTTAGATTCCAGTTTAATCCATGACTCCTAATCTAGGAGCTCAGTGCTTCATAATTTTGCTTGTGTGTTTCCATTGGAGTAAAAAGTCCTAGACACATTAAGGAATTAATAATGAATGCTGAAATGAGTTAGGAAACAGGGAGACACCTTTATGCCACATAGACATGACAGACATTGGATATGAAATGTCCTGGGCTCTGCCCTGGGCTCCTTCTGGGAGGAAGGGAAGGATATAAATTTAATAAATAATAAATAAATACACTTAAAGCATGTACTCAAGGCCGTGTACAAAAGATTAGTTGTCATTTTATACACTTCTGCCATCTTGCCATACTTAAACAGTATAGTCAACAGCCTATGTTTTCCAAAAAATGGTTGAGCCATATGGTTGAGAAGTATTCTAATCAGCATTTGTGACTGTCATTACAGGCCAGAAAAGAGAACTATTCCCAATTAATCATGAATAAAATTTGAGTACACACAATTAGTCCTTGGTTTGACTGAGGTTTTATTCATGTTTAAGGTTTAAAATTCTAAATTATTGCATATTTGGAATCAGAAGGATTTTTATATCAGTTTGGCCAGCAGTCAGAGGGCTTTCTTACATTCCTCTAGCATGTAGCATGCCTCACTTACTTGAGTTACCTAGTTTATTTAGATTGTTTTACTGAATAACTGTTTGATTCATGCAGTACTCTGATCTGTATAATGCATCATTGATATTATATGCTTATTGTTTATTCTCTTGTTCTGCTAGTAGCACACTCTTGTCTGATGTTCAGTAGTTGCTGGCTTTATAGAAGCTTGGTGTGGTGTAGGGTGCTGGACTGCATGATCCATTGCAGTCTGGTGATCCTGCAGATATTAACAACTTCCGCCCAGGCTCCAATTTTCCCTTTGGGGGCAAGGTGATTGTGAAGGTAGTGGCCGCTCAGCTCTCAAGTTTTCTTGGATAAATCAAATTATCTAGACCCTTTCCAACCAGGTTTCAGGCCTAGTCATGGGACAGAGATTGCCCTAGTCACCCTGCTTGATGACCTATGCCAGGCATCAGACAGGGGGAGTGCATCCCTGTTGGTGCTGCTGGACCTCTTGGCAGCTTTCAATACCATTGGTCATGCAATCTGTCCTTCTGGGCTGTCTAGCTGGGATGGGAGGGGGAGGCACCGTTTTACAGTGGCTCCAGTCCTACCTGGGAGACAGGTCCCAGAAAGTGGTGCTGGGAGAGTACTGCTCGACCCCCTGGCTGCTGGCCTAAAGCATCCTGCAGAGTTTCATTCTGTCTCCCATGTTCTTTTAACATCTATATGAAACCACTGGAGAGGTCATCTGGAGATTTGGACTGCAATGTCATCAATATGCTGATGACATACAACTCTCTCCTGATTGCAGGGAGGGAGTGCTCATCCTAAACCGGTGTCTGGAGGCTGTGAAGGGCTAGATGTCGGCTAACAAACTGAAACTTAATTCAGACAAGACAGAAGTGTTGCTGGTCAACGGAAACGTTGCGCCAGGGATAGGGCTGCTATTTGTTCTGGACAGGGTCACACTCCCCTTGAAGGAGGAGGTCTATAGTTTGAGAGTACTCTTGGATCCTGCCCTGCTTCTTGGATATCAGGTGACTGCAGTTTCAGGAGTCTTTTGGTCAACTCAAACTCATCTACCAGCTGTGCCTGTTCCTGGAACACAGTGACATGGCCACAGTGACACATGCATTGGTGACTTTGGGGTGATAACTGTAGCACACTCTATGTGGGGCTGCCTTTGAAAACAGTTCGTAAATCGCATTTGGTTCAACATGCAGCAGCCAGAATGTTAACTGGATCCCAGCACAGGGATTGTATCACTCCTTTGCTTTATCAACTCTGCTGGCTCCCAATTTGTTTCTGGGTCCAATTCAAAGTGCTGATTCTGACCCTTAAAGCCCTAAACAGCCTTGGACTAATGTACCTGAGGGACCGCTTACACTCAAATGTACCTGCCTGTGATTTAAGATCAGCTGGTTCTGGTCTCCTCTGTGTGCCTGGAATGAAAGATGTTAGACTGGCAGGCATGCAGGACATGGACCACAAGCTCTGGAATACCCTACCCCAGGAAGCCCCCTCTGGCTCTCTCCCTGACAGTGTTCCAGAAACTTCTGAAAACCATCTTGTTCCAGATAGCCTTTGGGAAAGACTGAAGATATAGCCTGAAACTGATTTTATCCCCCCACCTTTTGTAGTTTTAACTTTTTCGTCTCCTGTAATATCACTCCCCTCATTTTCTTAACTGATTTTATGTATTTTTATCTATTTTAATGTTTTGGGTATATTTTTATTATGTATGGGTGCCCTATTTTAGAGTAGAAGAGTGGGATAGAAATATTTTAAATAAGTAATAATAATCAATGGGCAAGTCACTATAGCCTTAAGCAGAAGTTTAGAAAACTGGGTAAAGCCAAACTGAGGCAAAGGGATTGTGTTGGTCTTTCTCACCCTGGACTCCATGTTTTTGGTGCAAGATCTACACTGCATTTTTGCACACCGAGTTATATGTGTATATGCTCAATGTACAGTCAATACTACCCAGAGCAGGATACATTGTGCAAGTGTTTTTGGCTGCAAAATAGAACTTCCTCTCCCTCTCCACCCTCTTGCATTCCCCCTAAATATGTTCTAGGGTTTTACCCAACCCTCCGGAGCAGATTTAGAGGGTGCGCACAGGGAGAAGAGAGGAATAAAAAGTTACATTGCGTAGCTGAAAGTGCCTGCACTAATGGAATTGTTTAGTTAGATATCACCCCAGTCTTAATTCCTGAGTTTGAAGGATAAGAATCCTGCAGAATCATTGTTGGGTGAGGTAGAGCTGATACACTAGCTTCTCAGCAGGTGAGTTGCTGTTTCTTACCAGAAAGGAGAAGGGCAAAGCTGCAGAGAGGTTGGTGCAGTGCAAATGCACTACCAGGAGCACCAGGTTGACACCACTGGTGCATTTAGAGATGTGAAGGCCCAGAAACCCCCCCCCAAAACATTCAGGAAAAAAATGTGGTTTTTTTTTAATTTTTCCAGTTTTCGAGGCTTTCACATCACTAGGTGTGTTTGCACCATGCTAACCCACCCTGCCACCTTGCCCCTCCTCCTTTTCTTGCCAGTAAGTAATAGTAATCCATCTGCCAGGAAGCTAGTGTAACGGTTCTGTTCCAACTGGCAAGCCACTTCTGGAATCCTGTTGTACCTGATGTGGATATGTTGGGTGTTACCAAAATTGTGTGGAGGTCAGGAGTGGGGCAGTCACAATCCTACTGTGCCCCACCACCTGTTGCCCCACTGTACACCAGTTTGCTGAACATGAGCATAATGCTGAACATGAACATAAAGTTTATCTCTCAGTCTTACCTACAACACATGGCTATTTATCAATATTAAACAATATACTGAGCTTCTTGGAAGAAAACCAAGATACAGATGTAACAAATAATAATAAAATGAATTCTCTCATAAATGTGACTTAAGGCCTATTCATGTGGTTACTAGGCTGATTCTCCAACTGCTACATTACATGTTAGCAACAATTGTGCAATGTTCCCTCCACGTTTAAAAGGTGTAAGGTGGTGAAAAAGGGGGTTAGCCTTGTTGCTATTTTTAGCTTTTATGTATGAGGATTGATCCTTACATTCTGCCTAACATACTGAAATTGATATAGATCATTGGGTCTATGTGGCAGCTATAAAGTATGAGAACTCTTACCACATAGAACAATCCAGTCAGCAAACTAGTAGCAGTTAGCAATGGCATGGAGATTCTTTGTGATTAGGGTTACTTATCCTGTGTCTCTTATGCGCCATAGGCCTGTTGATTGGATCCATTGCCACTCAGAATCATTCAAGCAATTTTCACAGAGCCACAACAGAAGAATGAGCTCTGAGAAATACAGTTTAATAGTGCAAAATGGAATTATGTGTTTGTGCCGTTTTAAAAAATCACATGAACTATGCAGCAAGGTACATGCAGTACCGTAAAATAGCATTAAAAACGGAAGTAAAAACCCTCGAAATAGTTCAGAATTGGCATGGCAAACCATCAAGTAATTAAAACAAGTAAGAGGAACTTAGTTCTGTCCATTATTACTATTGTCATAAACAGCAGGTGTGCCAGATTTTCTTATATCTACATTCCACCAATTAATGCAATAACAGGGAAATATATTTCCTGGTATAAGATAGAATGTATCGAGTGTTCAGAAAATACAAATACTCCACAGCACTAACAGCACAAGTACTTTTATCAGAGGTCCACAAATATTCCCAAAGCCTGGAGGTGGTGCTTTTCCTATATCTTGTGGGGACTTTAAAAAGGGTAAAGACACACTTACTGCTGTGCCAGTCCCAGTGCATCTCTACCTCTGTTTTGTGAAAACAGGGGCACACAACACTAGTCAAACTCTACCCCTTTTTACTTTAAAACCTGGTTGGATCAGCTCAAATGTATTTTTTATTAAAATTCAGCTTCAGATAAATTTGCAACTGATTGGTAGACCAACCTGTTTATTTATTTATTTTTATTATTACATTTATATACCTCCCCATAGCCGAAGCTCTCCAGGTGTGGCCAATGGAAATGCTTTGCTGTAGGTTCCAGCAGAGACAGCGATTCGCCCAACACTTTTCTGTGGGTGGTCCTGAATGGTCTGATGTCAGCAGTGGGTAAGGAAGGTGTGTCCAGCCGAGGGCAGAGTCACTTTAAAATGCAGCCAGAAAAAACATTATTGTTGCTTTTGAAGCGACTAATGCGGCCACAGCCAAACTCTTGGAAATCAGTGAGATGCCTTGCTGCTGTCTTAACATTTTTGATGTACATAAGAGGGAAACAGTTTAGATCTGGGGAGAAGGATGAGGCTTGCTGTTTCAGTTGTGCTGGGCCTTGAAGGTGATTGGGCTGACCCCAATGGTTAGTTTATGCCACAGTCAAGCCTTATCTTTCCCCTTGGGAAAGGGGTGCATTATTGGCAAATACTTAGTTGGATGGCTACCAAGGCCAACCAAAATTCACAGGCCCCTGATTATTACAAGGAAAGATGTACAGATTGTGTACAAAAAATTGGAAACGAATTCCAATGCATGCTTCCTTTACCTCAAGCAGTCAGAAATTCCTCAGCAGCTTTCCATGGTACGTTTTCTTTGGAGGAGTGTTTTTTCCAGATTAAATTCAAAGTGTTGCCTTTCCAACTGTATCTCAGGTGGGGCCACAAATTTTATAGCCTTTTCTCACTCTTCAGGTGAGTGTGAGTTAACCATCCATTATTTAACATTCAAATTGTTAATAACCAAGCCATACTAAAGCTAAGGAGAGGTTTTGAATAAGAGACAGTATGGACCTTTTCAGTTAGTTTTTCTGCATAGTCGATGGGTGGAAGATTCTGATTTAAGGCCATCAGTGAAAGCTAATTTATGACATTTGGGCCACATATTTTGTCTCACCACCACCACCATTGTATGTAAAACTTGCATCATAAGTGAGCTAGCTGTGCATGCAATATAACATATAATATCAAAACATACAGTGCAGTTGCAGTAACAACTTATGATAACGAAGGCGCTGTAAAGTTTCCCTAATCAGGAAAGCAACTGCACCTGGAATCTAAAGATTCCTGGCTTACACGGCACACTATTATCATGAATAAACAATTTGCTTGACAAACAAAAATGATACAAGCAGCTAATGTAACATGCAAATCTGTCTTTAATAAGAACTAGTTAAACAGTGTATTAACAGAGGTAGATCAGTGGTTCTGGAGTACAGTACACACCTAGAAAGTAGCTTTCCTGAGTGTTCTTTGCCCTGCTGGTTTGCAGCATCAGTACTCATCACATTTAATTTCACTGTTGATCTCACTTTCAACATGAATTTTCTTCACCCAGAATTGCATGCTTTCCCCCTCCCAATTAATGTTGTTGTAATTGCCATATGCAACCATACACGTGTAACACATTTTATCCACTTTGTCAAAAAGCCAAGAACAGAGGAGAGTGAGAGAACCTTGGAGAAACATTGTATCCAGGCATTACAATCATTAGAATTATTTATATCATGCCCTTCCTCCCAAAAGATCCTGGGGTGGTAGTGTGGTAGGCAAACAAAATGATCAGAGTAGGGACATGGGTAAAATTGCATAAATCCTATAAGTATGTATATTAAGAAAATAAGACTCCAATAGTCAAAAGAAAAGGGACAAATGAATAACCAGGAAGAATGAAAATTTATCTTAAAAGCAATGGTGTAAAAGTTTACATCTTTTTAATGAGATACAGGCTTCTGCACAAAAAAACAGTGACAAGGAGTTGTGTTTTGAACTGTACCCCCTTCTTGTTCGAATATCAGTAATAGATTGCATGAAAAACTGCTTGCTTAGATACACCTGAATGTTGAATAAATTTATATCCTTTCATTAGGTATGGTATTCATTCTCTCTTCTTGCAGAAAGGTCATACACATTTTCACTAGGAAGGGGAATCATCTGTTCATCCATGACTGTGCTTTAGTTTATCTCTCATGACCAATTTATCCCAGAATGAAATTAACGCCCATCAAGTGACAGACATGAAGACAAAAAGTAACTGCTTGGGAGTAATCTTACTTTTTGCGTGTGTGAGTTTTGTGTTAGGGTTGGTCAGATTCTAGTTCTTTGATGTCAGTTTTGACTTGAAATACTTAATTTGTTTAATAATGCTTTAGGATGAGCCAACATTTCTAGCTTTTATCCAGCTATATCTTATGCAAGATATTTATGCTGAAATTCTTGGCTTTCAGCGATATTAGGAGTAAAATTCCAAGGGCACAATCCAGCCAGAGTTAATCACTTTTCAGTCCCATTTTTTCAGTGAGAAAGAATATGTGCATAACTCTCCAACAGAAATCAGTGGGATATTGGCCAATTCACATGTTTTGAATTCCTCCACACAGAACAACCCACATATAAAAAGGAACATCTAACCCAGCATATCCACAGTTATAGGTGCTAGTTTCTGGTGGAGATGCATGCAAGCAAAGTGATTGTAAAATGCATTGCTATGATTCCACAAATAGCTGTGGTGAAATGGCACCTATACTCATGGGCACAGGGCCAAATTGTGTTTGTTCTGCATGTCAATGTCCATAGGGCTGCTTCTCCATATGGAGAAATTTCAAGTCCTAGACCTGTGTATTCAGTTACCTGTACGATTAGATGCATGTGTGTGACATGTATGCCATACATGCATAGAAAATAGAAAACTGCACTGTTCTAGTTTTTGGGTGTTATTATTGTTAATATCTGGCAAAGGTAAACAATTTCTCTGTCAGAATGTAAAGAAAAATTACTATGGAGCTGGTTTATCCTAAATTCAATGTTTGGAAACTAAGAACAGAATTTTATTATTGACATAGATTAACACAAGCATTATTGACAACTATAAATTATAGCTGATATTCAATATGGGCCTTACTCAGGACAGCCATTGAGAAGTCCATTGATTTCAATGAGTCTACTCTAAGTGGCTTAGTAGGATATTACCCTGTGCACAACATATTTTACTGATTTACGATTGCAAAGATGTCTAATTTAATGGAGAAGTACAAACAATAAAATGACTGCTAGTCATTCAGCAAGCTGCTCACCTCTCAAATACAGTATTGAAATTTCACCCACATTATGTTTCCAGGAACATATGGCTAAAATTACCAAAAGCTGATCAGTTTGTGTTTAGCCATCATGATTTTGCTACAGATATTCTTGTGGTGTACAGACATACCATTTTCTTGTTTTGATGACAACAGTAACAGGTTGTTTTGGATACTCCTTTAAGCGTAGTGTGAAGATCATGATGACAATTTTTGTATTGCACTTGACAGTTTTTAATTTTAAACAATGAAAAAACTGTTGTAAGTTTACTAGTTGTATCCCCTAAAGCATGCATTCAAATGTGGTGTTTTTGTATGCATGCTGGGTTCCTGGCATCTGTTGAACAATAATTGTTCTGCTACTTTGTAAATGAAACACAAGTGAATTACATGGACATTTAAAATTCGTAGACTGAAATAGTTCTGTTTTGGGCTTTTTTTTAAAAAAATGTAACATTTAGGGTTAAAAGACCTTTTGAGACTTTTACAGTACAATCCTTTGGATATCTACTTAGAAGCAAGCCAGTGGATTCAATGGGCTTGTGTAGTGGTTAAGGTGTTGGACTATGACCTGGGAGACCAGGGTTTAAATCCCCACATAGGGCCAGTCACTGCCTCTCAGCCTCATGAAAACCCTGTTCATAGGGTCGCCATAAGTCGGAATTGACTTGAAGGCAGTACATTACACACATTACTCTTAATAAGCATGTGTGACAAATTCCCTATCCCTGCCCAAAGTTCCTAAGATCCTCAGAACTTCAGGATGTGTCTTCCCTCCAGACACCCCCTGGTGAGTCCCTTGCCCTGAACGTTTGGGTACTCTTTTCATCATAGCATATTCATCATATAACATAGTGGGCCCTTCCAAGCCTTTTTCCTTTCGTGCACCTTTCTTAGCTCACCAGTAGGGCTGCAATTCCCACATTCTGCTCTGCTTCAAACCACCTCCTCCTTTGTACTAAAGCTACTTTTATTATCTCCTCTCCTTTCTGTCTTCCACAGCTCCCACTTCTTTTGCTCAGCACCAATGTTAGCAGCTTTCCTTTTCCTGTGCTGACTGCATCTCCTTGAGTCTCCACCTCCCATGTCATGCCTCTCTTCTGCTTCTAGTCTGCCCAGCTTGTTACCTCGTAGGCCTATTAAAGGGGCAGCACAGAGATGGGTGCTGTAAGCTGCAATATCTTGACAGCGTGTGTAGAATTTAAGAGGTATAGTATTTGAATGTGTAGAATTTAAGATGTATAATACTGAACAGTAGTATAATTATCAGTGCATTCTACTATGCAGTGTCTATCAGTACTGTTATTTCTTTCAATCATGTGCTCAGCCTTTTGGACTGCCCCAGTTCTTTTATAGCTATTAGCTGGTCTAATATTACAGTAGAGCTTGCAGGTTGAGGGTTGATGGCTGAGCCATCGAGTTAGCTGCTCTGTTATCACAGTAGGGACTGAATAATTTGGTGGAGGTTGACCAGGTGAAAAAGAGGAGCGGACTCCTGCATTTTTAAGAGGTGTGTAGAAGATAGAATTTCAGCAGAGTGGCCCAGTAAGCTTTGTGGTCTCTCTAGTCTCCACTGGCTGTCAACACATATCTATTTTTTTCTTAAGTGTCATCATGTCTGCATAGTGTCCCTTAGCAGAACTATGTTATATGGTGAATGTTAGCAAGGTTCTTGGAGCAATGCAGCCTACCACTTGTTTGTTTGATCATTGTCCTTCTTGCTGTTGGGAAAGGGAAGAGAATGGTTTACTGGATACAAGAGATGGCATATGCTTCTTCAAGAGATGGAATAAGCCTGTCATTACACCTCTCAATAAATTCCATTGATCCTGAAGACTGCTCCAACTGTTGGCCAGTCTCTAATCGCTTTTGAACAAGATACCCAAATGGGTGGTAGTTGCTCATCCACAAACACTTCTGGATGTCAGTGGACCTGTTGCAGTCTGGCTACTCTGTGTAGCTACATTTTGGTCCTGAAACAACCTTGGCTCCCCTGTTGGGTGATCAATCACAAAATAACAGTACAATTCTCCTAGGTAATGCATTGAGGTTTGATGACATCAATCCATGGTATTCTTGTGGACGATCTGTCTGGGATGGATATTGAGGGCACTGAGCTGTGGTGATTTTAGTACTACCTGGTAATGACACCAAGGTGTTTCCTCTTTAAATTACATTCAGGTGAGGCAGTGAAAGTGCTGAATCAGTACCTGGAGTCCATAAAGGTTTGGGTAAGAGTGAATAAACTGAGGGCTAAATCCTGACGAGACAGAGGTTTTGTTGGTCAGGGCTTGACTAGGGTTGGTGGTGGTCAGTTTGTTCTTTATGAGGTTGCACTCTGTAAGAATCAAGTTTCAGCTGGCTGTTACTTTGAATGCTACCATAGGAATTCTGATTAGGGTTGCCAGGCCCAGGACCTGAGAATGATTCTGTATCTTTAAGAGAAGAGAAAATTCAGCCAAGTGCAGGTTTTCTTGCAACACTGCAATGGGAAAAACCACAAAGTGAAATTCTCCCTTCCCCCTACACAACTGTTAAAGCTACAGAAGACCTCCTGGTTGCCAGGCCCAGGCTCCAAGACGTCTTCTGTATCTTTAAAAGTTGTGCAAAGGGAAGGGAGAATTTCACCTTGTGGTTTTTCCCATTATAGTGTTGCAAGAAAACCTGCACTTGGCTGAATTTTCTCTTCTCTTAAAGATACAGAATCATTCTCAGGCCCTGAGCCTGGCAACCCTAATTCTGATGTAGATCCAGAGCTTGGAAAAGTTACCTTTTTGACCTACAACTCCCATCAACCCAATCCAGTGGCCATGCTGGCTGGGGCTGATGGGAGTTGTAGTTCAAAAAAGTAGCTTTTCCAAGCTCTGTGTAGATCCTAGTGAGAATTACTTTTGAAGTGGCCCAAGATGTCCAAGATTAATTTGTCAGCATGATGAAAGTGTTAATGGAATTTTTAGAAATTTTATTACCTTAGCTATTTTTTAACCTTTTGGAATAGGGGAAATTAAAATAATGGCACAGTGCTATCAAAATGGGAATAATAACAATAAGGTGAAACTAAATAAATTGCATTCATTTTGGAATAAATTCATTAAAAATGTAGACACAGTATCAGGCATATGTGCCGCTGATGCCATATTCAAATCAATAGGAAATATGCAAGAGCTCAATAAGAAATTTAGAAACACTCTCATTCCAGTGGAATAAGTGGGATTTAAATGCCTTAAAATCTTTCTTTATGATTAGACCTCAGGGCTGTAAAACACAAAAAGTGCTTGAGTAGACAGCATCACGCTGAAGGTTTAGGCCAAATGTAAGCAAATGTTCATTATGGAGCCCTCATACTTCAATCACTGTATAAACTCAGTACAGTGGAATCTCTGTTGGAATCTACAATATATACTTGAATTAATGAGAGTTGAGTAATCAAATGTCAACAAAGAACAGAAGATTCACAGAGAAAATACAGCTTTTCAAGTGGGCACTATCTCCATTGTTTCCATAGTATTATTGTTAAAAAATAGTAGTTTGCATGTGTGAAAGCCAGGCCACGAATAGCTGGATGACATTACCAAGAACTGAGTCTTGGATAAGTTGGTGTTGACTCAGAGCCACAGGGATAAGCCATGAGAAAAGAACATGGACACAGGCTGGGCTTGCTGAAGTCAATGATATATTAGTGGCACCTATTCCCTTTTGAGTTTGAAGAAGGTTCTAGTCCTGAGTACATTACTTCTAGATAACCTATCAGGTATATATGGTAAGTGTTGTTGTTTTAGAAGATACATGGTAAGTGGAGTGAAAGAGGAGGGGGAGTGAATGGGCAGTAGAATGCGAGATGATTGGCTGAGTGTTTAAAATGGCTGACAGTATAAATGAAAGGATGACAGGTAAATCTGGGTGAATGTGAGGTGGTGAATTGTGGAATCTGGGGGGAGAAGAGAAAGAGTGGATTGCTTGGTGGGGTTTGAGAGAGTTGTTTGCCAGGAGAGCGTGAAGAAGGAGGGAGGTGGAGTTTGGATTAGTATTGAGTAAAACCATATGCTTATGTGCCTTAAGAAGAAATCTTGTCAATCTTGTTAGCTTTGTTATCTTTAATAAATACTTAATTTGGTTTACCAAAGGCCTGATCCTTGGCTGGAGTTTCACAGACCAGAAGGGAGGGTAAGGTAATGACCAAGGCTGAAGGGGAACTGTAACAAATGGTGGCAGCGGTGAAGAGAATAACAATACCAGTATTCAGAGTCTCTGGGAATACTAGTATTGGGACGTTACTGGTGGTTGCCTAGCAGGGGGATCTGTTGAGATCTGTGCTAGAGCGGGGAGAGAAACCATAAGAGAGAGCGGTCCGGACTGGTGGAGTCCCTGGTGGTGCCTAGTGACAGGCATTAGCCACGTGCAGGTAGGAACCTGACAGGGAGAGCCAGGGAAGGACACATCACATGTGGTGGCAGTAGCGGTGGGATATGAACAACAGAGAATCCAGATACGAATACTAGAGAATCCAGAACAGTGGTGTGGCAAACAGAAATAACAAAACAAGATTTCTTGTGAGAGTGACTGGCAAAGAGTGTGTGGCAAAGAGTGAGTGAACTCAAACACCATGGCTGAATACATAAAAATGAAAAGAGAGGAGCTGGTGGAGAAGTGCATAACATTCAATTTACCTCACGAGGGTAAAGGGGTAGATGAATTGAGGGTAGCACTTATAGGATTTGCTACTGCCCAGCAAAAACAACCTGTCAGGGAAGAGACCCCAGAAGGATATTTAAGCAATCCCGCTTATATAGAGTACCTGAGAGAGAAGTTAAGATGGGAGGCTGAGGAAAAAGACAAGCAGAGGGAGTTGGAAGCTGAGAGATTGAAGATGGAAGCTGAGAGATTGAGGATGGAAGGTGCAGAGAAGGAAAAACAGAGAGAGTTGGAAATTGAGAGAATGAGATTGGGGTTTGAGGAGAGGGAGAAGCAACGAGCATTGGATGCTGAATTACAAGTAGAAAAGTTAAAATTTGATAGAGAGAAATTTCACTCTGAGGAGACAAGGAAAGACAGAGATGGAGCAAAAATAAAAATTACTCCAAAGGACTTTGCTGTCTATGAGCCTGGTCAAGATCCTCAAATTTACCTCAGCACCTTTGAAAAAGCATCTCAGTTGTGGGGGCTACGTGAAGATAAATACATGCAGTATTTATCAAACCTGATTAAAGGGGAATTGGCTGAGGTATACCAATATTTCCCCTCAGACAGGCCCGTCACCTATGCTGAGTTTAAAGAGGCAGTATACAAAAGGTTCAGACTGGGACCTGACTACTTTAGAAAGCTTTTCAGAAACTGCCAGATACAGACAGGGAGGTCTTTTGTGGAACTGGGAGCAAAGTTGATGGATATATTTGGAAAGTGGATGAATAGTGCCAAAGCTCAGTCAGTGGAAGAGGTGAAAAGCCTCATGATACTGGATCAATTATACCATCAGTTACCACCAGAAATAAGGCTCCTGGTCAAAGACCGTTCCCCTACATCTGTGCAGGAGGCCGCAGAGATGGCGGATCACTTCGCCTCCAATAGAACTGGCTGGGTGGGGAAAACATCAAGAGAGTTTAAACCCAGACCATATAGTGCTGGCAGAAGGGATGTGGTACCACAGCGAGTGAGTTCTCCAGTAAAATCTGAAGGGCACAGGACACCCCAGAGTGGATCTGTGTACCCTAAAAGTGAGGAGAAATTATGCTACAAATGTGGTAGACCGGGGCACCTACGTTTTCAATGTGAGGTTGCCAACCCCAGTAGTAACCCTGCTCAGACAAGGGCAATGAAAACAGAGCCCAAGGCTTTAGAAGCAGCGAAAAAGGTTCAGTTTTGCCAGATAAACTGGACAGAAGTAACAGACCTTGATTCAAGTCTGAGAGAGGAAGTGAGTGTACAAGGGGCAACTTATTGGGCATTGCTTGACACTGGTGCCGCTCAGACGTTACTGAGGCCAGATTTAATAAAATCTGAAGAAATATTACCTCAGGAAACAGTGACTATCCAAGGAGTGAGGGGTCAACCAGAGAGTTTGCCTGTGGCCCTAGTGAAAATGGAATGGAGAGGCCGAAAGGGCCAATATAAAGTTGGTATTAATGCCCAGCAACAAGAACCAGTAATACTGGGAAGAGATGTTATGGGGGCACAGGGGAAAATATATGTAGTGACCAGACAGCAAATTGGCAGAGAAAAAGAAGCCATATTAAGGGGGGCTGAAACAAACAGGGTGGAATCTGTTAACCAGCCTCAGGTCACCATAGCAACCACTAGCAGGCCTGCTGAAGAAGACAAACTGTATCAAGTGGTCTCTGGGGAAGAAGCAGATCAATTCAGGGAAGAGCTGCATAAAGATATAAGTCTGAAGCAGATAAAGGAACAAGCGCTGACCCAACAGATTCCTTTCACTGACAAACTGAGGAATCAAGTTGTGTGTGAGAATGGGATTTTATATAGACTGTGGATGCCTGCTGAGAGAAAGGATGAATGTGAACCAGTGAAACAAATGATGGAAGTGGTGAAAGAGAATCTCAGTCAAGCTCAGCAGAAGCAAAGTTACTGGTATGACAGAACAGCCAGAGAACGTGTGTATGATGTGGGAGGGAAGTGGGCCTGAACTTCCAGATTTGGTACAGGAAAGCAAAGACAAAGGAGGGGTAGATCAAGTGGAATGGTCAGAGGAGGTGAAGGAGGAAGTAAAAGAAGAGATTCTGAGAGTTTTGAAAACCTATAGGAATCTCTTTAGCAACAAACCTGGCCGAACCAGTATAGTTATACATTCCATTGATACTGGAGATCATGCCCCAATCAGATCTGTTCCGTACCGTGTGAATGGGAAAGTTTTGAATGAGATCAAAAAGGAGGTGGAAGAGATGCTGGAATTAGGAGTGATCAGGGAATCCATCAGTCCCTGGGCCTCAAGTATTGTCCTGGTTCCGAAAAAAGATGGAACGACAAGGTTTTGCATTGATTATCGGCTAATCAATAAAATTACTGTCCCAGATGCGTATCCTATGCCTAGGGTAGACGCTATGTTAGAGTTATTGGGGGCAGCAACCATTATCTCTACACTAGATCTCTGTAAAGGATTTTGGCAAATGGAACTAGACGAGCAATCCAGAGCCAAAACTGCCTTCAGTACACCAGATGGGTTGAGTTTGTGACCTTACCCATTTGACTAAGGAACTCACCAAGTTCATTTCAGAGGCTAATCAATACTGTGTTGCAAGGCATGTCAGATTTTGCAGTGGCCTATATCGATGACGTGGCCATTTTTAGCAAGTCGGTGCCTGAGCATGTCCAACACCTGACAACAGTATTGGAGGCCTTAAGAAAAGCAGGCCTCATAATAAAAGCTAAGAAATGCCAGTTTGGACTAAAGGAAGTAATCTATTTAGGACATAAGGTGGGGAGTGGGAAAATCACCCCCTTATGGAGCAAGGTGGAGGCAATACAAGTGTGGCCGATCCCCTTAACCAAAAAACAAGTAAGGGCATTTCTGGGTGTGGCTGGATTTTATAGGAAGTTTGTGAGAAATTTTGGGGAAATAGCAACCCCCTTGCATGAATTAACAAAGACAAGTGTTCTGAGCGTGTGGTATGGACGGATGAATGTCAGAAGGCTTTTGATCTGCTGAAGCAAGCCTTGTGCCAAGGACCCATATTAATAGCACCAGACTATGAGCAACCATTCATCGTGGCTACGGATGCGTCAGACCTCGCGCTGGGAGTCGTCTTGCTGCAGGAGAGAGAAGGCACCAGACATCCAGTGGCGTACCTGAGTCGCAAGCTGACGCCGAGGGAGAAAAACTATTCGTCGGTCCAGAAGGAGTGCCTAGCGGTCGTGTGGGGACTGAACAAGTTGCGCCCATACGTGTGGGGACGAAGATTCACAGTGACTACGGATCATCGGGCCTTGTTATGGTTGCAGACTATGAAAAACCATAACACTATGCGGCAGAGGTGGTCCTGGGCCCTACAGGACTATCAAGTGGACTTCCAGTTCATAAAAGGCAAGGACAATGTACTGGCCGATGGACTTTCCAGGCAAGTGGCTGGGACTGCAGTGAAGTGACCAGACAGAGGAACAAAGAAAGACATTTTCCCCATAGAGACTTTTATTTGTTAACGCAACGTATAAATCCTGGAACAGGAATAATACTCTGCTGTTGTTTAAGGGGGGGGGGAAATGTGATGTTCCTATATTAATGTATATATGGTAAGTGTTGTTGTTTTAGAAGATACATGGTAAGTGGAGTGAAAGAGGAGGGGGAGTGAATGGGCAGTAGAATGCGAGATGATTGGCTGAGTGTTTAAAATGGCTGACAGTATAAATGAAAGGATGACAGGTAAATCTGGGTGAATGTGAGGAGGTGAATTGTGGAATCTGGGGGGAGAAGAGAAAGAGTGGATTGCTTGGTGGGGTTTGAGAGAGTTGTTTGCCAGGAGAGCGTGAAGAAGGAGGGTGGTGGAGTTCGGATTAGTATTGAGTAAAACCATATGCTTATGTGCCTTAAGAAGAAATCTTGTTAATCTTGTTAGCTTTGTTATCTTTAATAAATACTTAATTTGGTTTACCAAAGGCCTGATCCTTGGCTGGAGTTTCACAGACCAGAAGGGAGGGTAAGGTAATGACCAAGGCTGAAGGGGAACTGTAACAAATGGTGGCAGTGGTGAAGAGAATAACAATACCAGTATTCAGAGTCTCTGGGAATACTAGTATTGGGACGTTACTGGTGGTTGCCTAGCAGGGGGATCTGTTGAGATCTGTGCTAGAGCGGGGAGAGAAACCATAAGAGAGAGCGGTCCGGACTGGTGGAGTCCCTGGTGGTGCCTAGTGACAGGCATTAGCCACGTGCAGGTAGGAACCTGACAGGGAGAGCCAGGGAAGGACGCATCACAGGCACTATCTCCATTGTTTCCATAGTATTATTGTTAAAAAATAGTAGTTTGCATGTGTGAAAGCCAGGCCACGAATAGCTGGATGACATTACCAAGAACTGAGTCTTGGATAAGTTGGTGTTGACTCAGAGCCACAGGGATAAGCCATGAGAAAAGAACATGGACACAGGCTGGGCTTGCTGAAGTCAATGATATATTAGTGGCACCTGTTCCCTTTTGAGTTTGAAGAAGGTTCTAGTCCTGAGTACATTACTTCTAGATAACCTATCAGGCTAAATTCCAAACAGTTTTTGATAGGGATAGGAACAGTAACAGCTCCCTGGATAATTCTGAGACTCAAGATTCCAAGAAATCCAATTCCATGCCACATTATATTATTACCTCAAAATTATGTGAATATCTATTAAGTTGTAAATTATGATGTAAGCATTTATATTTGTCAGAAGATAAAAACAAGTTCCTGGAAGATTAGTCTTCTTGCCTTATTATTCTTCCAAAACTGTCAAATATTTTAATGAATAGGCTGTGGGTATGATAAACCATTAAAAGGTAGATTACAAGGTTAAGCTTGTGAGGTGAGAGATCATGTGTATGTTTTAAGAATTTATTCTATTCTGTAACACATTTTTCTTGATGGTTTGTTTTTTAGTCACTTCATAATTTGATCCATGGAAAACTGTGCTCAGAAATGAGGCCTGTAGGTTTTATAATATCACACTTTCAAAGCTTCTGTCATGCTTAAGACATGATAGTCTTAGAGCTGACTTTTAAAGGTTGTCATTTCCCATAGATCCCAGTGTAACATGGAAAAATGCTAGTCAGAAATTACTTGGGAAGTGAAGAATCTTAATTTGGCATATATGGAGGCACCTGAAATGTGGGGGAAAATGGAATTAGGATGATATGAAAATATTTTCTTACCTGCATGGTGTCACGTGATAATGAAAGCTCCAAGTACATGACTGATAATTTCCTATAATTTAGAGCTTCTCATGCAAAAGGTTTTCATAAAGTGGGAACCAAACTAAATGCTATACCTGAGAAGTGTATAATGTTAGTCCTGAAAGTTGCTTCCCACTTGCAGGAGAGGGGAATCTCTAGATCAGCCTTTCCCAACCAGTGTGCCTCCAGATGTTGTTGGACCACAACTCCCATCAGCCTCAGCCAGCATTGCCAATAGTCAGGAAAGATGGGAGTTGTGGTCCAGCAACATCTGGAGGCACACTGGTTGGGAAAGGCTGCTCTAAAGGGTGAAGAGAAGGGAATGCTTATTATTAAGAATATTTCTAACCCACCCTTTATCACAATGGAACCCAAAATGGGGTAAAATACATAATTATAATACACGTTATATAAAAATTAATTATCAAAATAATCAACAAAACAATAAGAATATAGTAATACTTCAGTTAAGGAATCCTCCAGGAAGGAAGCTCCTTTTAAGGAAGCCTTTTTTTTTAAGGTGAACCTGACCAGATTTTTGCTTTGCTATGTATAAGGTTTCAAGCCTGTGCTTTCGCCTTAAGGTGAAACTGACAAGCCTGTGTCATTGCTGTGCTATCAATAAACTGGTAAGCCTATACCCTTGCTTTAAGGCAGTGATTCCCAACCTGGGGGCCGCAGTCTCCAAGGGGGTCACGAAACAATCAAAAGGGGGTTGTGAAGAAGACTGATTTTTTTTTAAAAAGGAACTGCAAATAACTGTAAGCCACAAATGGAGTGTTGCCTCTACCCCTTTTCTATCTCTATGGTGACGGCCCCTCCATATCCTTTCCCACCCACAATGTCGATCTCATGACGCTCCCATTGTCTCCTCCCACTGCACGGGATGAGCTCACCCTTCCCACCTAAATCCACGAAGTGCATGGTTGCAGAGCGGAAGTAACACAATCGGCTGGAACTCCATTGTTGCTGTGTCTTTTTCTGGTCAGCCCAGCCCAGCTACTTGGCCACCTTTCCCTCCCTTCTCCCCGACTAGGTCCTCTTCTTTCCTTTCTTCCTCCTCCTCCACCCCACCTCCTGCTTCCAGCCCTGCTTGCCTGCCATGGGCTCCTGCTGGGAGGAAGGGCGGGATAGAAATCAAATAATAAATAAATGTCAGCTTGGTGGTGGGTTCAGCAACCTGCTGTGCAAGTTTAAGTTGGTTCTCCTCGGAGAGCAGAGCGCAGGGCTAGGGCTGGGGCGGGCTGCAGGTGAGGGCATGGAGGGTGGGAGGCCTTTGGAGCAACAGGAAACTACACGGAGGCAGGATTAATCCCCGGGTGGTGGTAGTATTATGCTCTCAAATATATATGGTGCCTCACACAGAATTAAATAAGCAAAATCAGATAAGATACCCCCCAAGTCAACACCTGTGTAAAATCTCATGCTCACAAATAGGCTGTCAGGTACCCTATCTTTCCTGTGTGGGTAGCAGATGAGTCTCTCTCTCTGTGTGTGTGTCTGTGTGTGTGTGTGTGTGTGTGAGAGAGAGAGAGATGTCATGCTTGGGAAAAGGGAATTTTGTGAGAAATCCTTAAATAAGTTCAAAACTAAAGGGGCTGCAACTGCAGATTTGTTAAGTGTGCTAAACACTTCTCTTCCCTAGTCCCAGACATAACGCTGCTGCACCACCACCTACTAGCCGCCCTCCTCCTGAACTAGATCATTTGGGCTGAATGAGAAGGTGTGCACTGCAAGCTCTCTTAAATAGGAGTGATTCAGCTTGCATGCGTAGTGGCTACACAGCTTAAAACTACTCAACATGCATGCTATATCTGGTCATTTTCTGCCAGGCAGCCACTACACATGCAATCTGGATCACTCCCATTCTAGAGTACCTACACTGCACACCATCCCACCAAACGGCGTTCAGGAAGAAGCCAGCCCAGAATGAAAACCTGCAGTAAAGGGACAAGGGAGTGGAGGCAGGAGCGGCTTTTACTGAGGTTTTTCTCCTCTCTGATGAAGGGTGAGCAGCATTGGGCTGAAAAAGTCAAAAGGGATGTTTTCTTCTTTCCTCCCGGCATGGTAGCTTCTTGAAAACTAAGAGGAATCCCTTTTCGGGGGGGGGGGGGGAGAAGCCAATGCACTTGTTGCATTGAAATCGAAACAAGTTAGATGTGGAACCAGATTTAAGGTTGAAACGTACATCTCTTCAACCAGACTTCCAATCTCTGACAGCTGCACCAGCGTTCTCATTAACTCAGTTATACCATGGATGTATGAGCTTGATTTTAAGAACTTGTCAACAGTAATCATTTGGTCACCTGGACACTCTTGGGCTGCATTCACTGTACATTTATTCCACTATTATTCCTCTTGAAACAGTCATGGCTTCCCCCCAAAGTATGCTGGGAAGTGTGGTTATGGGTGCTGAGAGTTGTTACGAGACCCTTGCTCCCCTCACAGATCTACAATTCCCAGAATTTCCTGGGAAGAGGGTTGGAACGTTAAACCACTCAGGGAACTGTAGCTTATGACGCCCTTCCCTGGTTCTCCCTGTCATGTTCCCACCTGCTTGTGGCTACTGCCTTTCACTAGGCGCCACCAGGGATACCACCAGTCCGGACCGTCCTTTATATGGTTTCTCACTCCGCTCTAGCACAGATCTCACTAGACCCCCCTGCTAGGCAGCACCACCAGTCACGTCCTATAACCAATACTCCCAGAGACTTTGCCTGAGTCTCTCTCTAGCTGGTTACTTTTGTGACTGCATGCTTATGCTGTTCCCAACCCCCTTGTATCTTTATAGATAACACATACAACTCTGGGTTGCTCTGGATACTTGAATTGTTATTATTCCTCCCTTCACCGCTGCCACCATTAGATACTGTTTCTGTTCAGCCTTGGTAATTACCTTGCCCTCCCTTCTGGTATGTATATCCCCCAGCCAGGGATCAGGCCTTTGGTAAACCAAATAAGTATTTATTAAATATCAGAAATAACAAGATTAGTTTTAGAATGTTTCACAAGCGTATGGTTTCATCTATTCCTGTTTTGTACTTGACTTATTATTAATCAGAATTCCAACTCCCTCTTTCTCCACACTCCTGACCTCCACCCTCAAAACCTCTTTCTCCACACTCCCAACATCCACCCTCAAACACTTCTTTCTCCACACTCCCAACATCCACCCAGATTCAACTGTCATTCTTCCATTTATACTCCCAGCCATTCAAACGCTCAGCCAATCATCCAGCATTCTACTGCTCATGTACTCCCCCCTCCTCTTTCACTCCACTTACCATATGTCTTCTATATAAACAGCACTTACCATATTTACACTATAAGCAGGAACATCACATTCCCCCCCCTTAAAATAACAGTAAAGTATTATTCCTGCTCTAGGATTCATACGACGCGTTAACAATAAAAAACAAGTCTCTTTGGGGAAAATGTCTTTTTTGCACCCACATCTGGGTCACGTCACTGCAGTCCCGGCCACCTGCCCTGAAAGTCCATCGGCCAATACATTGTCCTTGCCTTTGATGAACTTGAAGTCCACCTGGTAATCTTGTAGACCCCAGGACCACCTCTGCAGCATAGTGTTATGATTTTTCATAGTCTGTAACCATAACAATGCTCGATGATCCGTCATCACTGTAAATCTTCGTCCCCACACGTATGGGCGCAACTTGCTCAGTCCCCACATGACCGCTAGGCACTCCTTTTGGACCGACGAATAATTCTTCTCCCTCGATGTCAGCTTGCGACTAAGATATGCCACCGGATGTCTGGTGCCTCCTCTCTCTTGTAGCAAGATGACTCCCAGCGCTAGGTCCGACGCATCCGTAGCCACGATGAATGGTTGCTCATAATCTGGTGCTATTAATACAGGCCCTTGGCACAAGGCTTGCTTCAGAAGGTCAAAAGCCTTTTGACATTCATCCGTCCACACCACACGCTCAGCACACTTTTTCCTTGTTAGCTCGTGCAAGGGGGTTGCGATTTCCCCAAAATCTTTTACAAATTTACGGTAAAAACCAGCCACACCTAAAAATGCCCTAACTTGTTTCTTAGTTAAGGGGATGGGCCACGATTGTATTGCCTCAACTTTGCTCCATAAGGGGGTGATTTTCCCACTCCCCACCTTATGTCCTAAATAGATCACTTCATTCAACCCAAACTGGCATTTCTTGGTTTTTATTGTTAGCCCTGCTTTCTTAAATGCCTCTAATACTGCTGTCAGGTGTTGGACATGCTCAGGCACCGACTTGCTGAAAATGGCCACATCATCTATATAGGCCACTGCGAAATCTGACATGCCTCGCAACACAGTATTAATTAGTCTCTGAAAAGAACTTGGTGAGTTCCTTAGTCCCATGGGTAAAGTCACAAACTCATATAACCCATCTGGTGTACTGAAGGCAGTTTTGGCTCTGGATTGCTCGTCTAATTCCATCTGCCAAAATCCTTTACACAGATCTATGGTAGAGATAATGGTTGCAGGATGGTAAGTAGTTGTCTTTAAATGTTTTAGACCACAACACTTCCACATACATTGCATCACTTCTCCCATGAATACACTGCCTTGATCCGTCAACACTTCATGAGGGAAACCCAGTCTCATAAAGATTTTTAATAAAGCCTCTGCCACTACAGGGGCTTCCACGGATCTTAGTACTTCAGCGTCTGGGTATCTGGTGGCAAAATCCACCACCACCACTAAATATTTCTTGCCATGCCTTGTGGGTTTGGAAAAAGGGCCCACCAAATCTATTCCCACTCTATAAAAGGGTTGTCCTATTATAGGAAGGGGCTTCAATGGTGCTTTTGTCTTTACTCCACTTTTCCCCACCTTTTGGCATATGTCACAAGATAAACAATATTGTTTTATGTCTTTAGAAATATTTGGCCAATAATAGTGTGCAGCCAATCTTTTCTTGGTCTTCTTTATTCCAAGATGCCCTGCACATGGGACATCATGGGCTACCTCTAGCAATCTGGCTCTGTATTTGCTAGGTACTATCAATTGTTTCACTGGTTCACATTCATTCTCTCTCTCAGCAGGCATCCACAGTCTATATAAAATCCCATTCTCACACACAATTTGATTCCTCAGATTGTCAGTAAAGGGAATCTTTTGTGTAAGGGCTTGGTCCTTCATTTGCTTCAAACTTGCATCCTTATCCAGCTCTTCCCTGAACTGCTCTGCCTCTTCACTAGAGACCATTTGATGCAGTTTGTCTCTTTTAGCAGGCCTGCCAGGGGTTGCTATGGCGACCTTAGGCTCGATAACAGGTCCCACCCTGTTTTCTTCGGCCTCTGTTAACATGGTTTCTGTTCCTTTGCCAAGTTGTTGTCTGGTCACCACATATATTTTTCCTTGTGCCCCCATAACATCTCTTCCCAGTATCACTGGTTCTTGTTGTTGGGCATTAATACCTACTTTACATATTTCCTCCTTTCCTCTCCACTTTAATTTTATCAGGGCAATGGGTATGCTTTCTGGTTCACCCCTCACTCCTTGGATTGTCACCGTTTCCTGAGGTAATATTTCCTCAGATTTTATCAAATCTGGCCTCAGTAACGTCTGAGCGGCACCAGTATCAAGCAATGCCCAATAATTTGCCCCTTGCACACTCACTTCTTCCCTCAGACTCGAATCAAAGTCTTTTACATTTGTCCAGTTTATCTGGCAGAACTGAACCTTCTTCGTTTCTAACTCCCTTGGTTCTGTTTTCACTGCCCTTCCCTGAGCAGGATTACCAATGGGGTTGGCAACCTCACATTGAAAACATAGGTGCCCTGGTCTACCACATTTATAACATAATTTCTGTTCCATTTTAGGGTACACAGATCCACTCTGGGGTGTCCTGTGCCCTTCAGACTTTATTGGAGGACTCACTCGCTGTGGTACCACATCCTTTCTGCCACCATTATATGGTCTGGGTTTAAACTCTCTTGATGTTTTCCCCACCCAGCCAGTTCTGTTGGAGGCAAAGTGATCTGCCAACTCTGCGGCCTCTTGAACAGATGTAGGGGAACGGTCTTTGGCAAGGAGCCTTATTTCTGGTGGTAACTGATGGTATAATTGATCCAGTATCATGAGGCTTTTCACCTCTTCCACTGACTGAGCTTTGGCACTTCCCATCCACTTTCCAAATATGTCCATCAATTTTGCTCCCAGTTCAACAAAAGACCTCCCTGCTTGGATCTGACAGTTTCGAAATAACTTCCTAAAGTAGTCAGGTCCCAGTCTGAATCTTTTGTACACTGCCTCTTTAAACTCGGCATATGTGACGGGCCTGTCTGAGGTGAAATATTGGTATACCTCTGCCAATTCCCCTTTGATTAGATTTGATAAATATTGCATATATTTATCCTCCGGTAGCCCCCACATCTGAGCTGCCTTTTCGAAGGTGTTGAGGTAAATCTGTAGGTCTTGTCCAGGTTCAAACACTGCAAAATCTTTTGGTGTAACCTTTATTTTGATTTCATTTCTGTCCTTTCTTGTTTCATCAGAATGAAACTTCTCTCTTTCAGATTTTAAGTTTTCCACCTGTATCTCAGCATCCAATGCTCGTTGCTTCTCCCTCTCCTCAAACCCCATTCTTATCCTTTCAGTATCCATTCTCATTCTCTCAATTTCCAACTCCCGCTGTTTTTCCTTCTCTACACCTTCCATCCTCAATCTCTCAGTTTCCAACTTTAACTTCTCTCTCAAATACTCTATATAAGCGGGATTGCTTGAGTACCCTTCTGGGTTCTCTTCTCTGACAGGTTGTTTTTGTTGAACAGATGCGAATGCTATCAATGCTACTTGCAATTCATCTACCCCTTTACCCTCGTGAGATAAATTGAATGATATGCACTTCTCCACCAGCTCCTCTCTTTTCATCTTTATATATTCAGCCAAGTTTTTAGTCACTCGCACTTTGCCACACACTCTTTGCCAGTCACTCTCACAAGTAATCTTTATTTGTTATTTCTTTTAGCCACACCACTTTTAGGGACTCTCTAGGGTTCGAATCCCACCGCTACAGCCACCACATGTGACGTCCTCCCCTAGTTCTCCCTGTCAGGTTCCCACCTGCTTGTGGCTACTGCCTTTCACTAGGCACCACCAGGGATACCACCAGTCCAGACCGTCCTTTATATGGTTTCTCACTCCGCTCTAGCACAGATCTCACTAGATCCCCCTGCTAGGCAGCACCACCAGTCACGCCCTATAACCAATACTCCCAGAGACTTTGCCTGAGTCTCTCTCTAGCTGGTTACCTTTGTGACTGCGTGCTTATGCTGTTCCCAACCCCCTTGTATCTTTATAGATAACGCGTACAACTCTGGGTTGCTCTGGATACTTGAATTGTTATTATTCCTCCCTTCACCGCTGCCACCATTAGATACTGTTTCTGTTCAGCCTTGGTAATTACCTTGCCCTCCCTTCTGGTATGTATATCCCCCAGCCAAGGATCAGGCTTTGGTAAACCAAATAAGTATTTATTTAATATCAGAAATAACAAGATTAGTTTTAGAATGTTTCACAAGCGTGTGGTTTCATCTATTCCTGTTTTGTACTTGACTTATTATTAATCAGAACTCCAACTCCCTCTTTCTCCACACTCCTGACCTCCACCCTCAAACACCTCTTTCTCCACACTCCCAACATCCACCCAGATTCAACTGTCATTCTTCCATTTATACTCCCAGCCATTCAAACGCTCAGCCAATCATCCAGCATTCTACTGCTCATGTACTCCCCCCTCCTCTTTCACTCCACTTACCATATGTCTTCTATATAAACAGCACTTACCATATTTACACTATAAGCAGGAACATCACATAGCTCTCTGAGGAGAACAGGAGCCTCCTAACAACCCTCAGCACCCTTCACAAACCACACTTCCCAGGCTTCTTTGAGGGAAGCCATTAGTATTTAAAGTGGAATAATAGCGGAATAAATGCATGGTGTGAATATGGCCTGGTTTCATTCTTCTTCACATTTCAGAAGTAATTATCTGAGCAGATTCATTTGGGGAGGGACCTGTTCTGGAGTCCCTGTGTGTGTGTGCATGTGTGTCCCTGGGTGTGGATGTTGGGTGTGTGTGTGCGTGTTTTGGGAGCTCCAGAGTGTGTGTGTGCATGTTTTGGGAGTGTGTGTGTGCATATGCATATGGGGTTGGCACGTGAAACCCCTAGTGACCTAGTAAGTTGACGATCCTTCAAAATTTGTTAGAAGTTGTTTATATTCTGTAATCTGCCCTGGGATTTTCTGCTAAAGGGCAGATAATAAATATCATCATCATATTTGTTGTTGAGATGAATAAAAAATGATGTTACTTAACCCTTCATTATGTATTTTTTTCAGAGACTATAATTACAACAATTAGCATGTGGGGGTCACAATTTTTTTTGAGTTTACAAAGGAGGTCCTGCGCTCATAAAGGTTGGGAACCACTGCTTTAAGGTAAACTGACCAGACTGTGTGTTTGCTTTGCTATGGATAAACTTTCAAGCTTGTGTCCTTGCTTTGCTAGGGTGAAACTGACAAGCATGTGTGTTTGCTTTTCATTAAAGTGATCTCTTCCTTTCTCCCAGGCTGAGGAGGGAAGGATTCAATACATTCAGTGGAGGTGAAGGAGGGTGGGTGGGTGGGTGCAAGGTAGGTACCCTTTAAAGTGTCCCCACTATCTATGAGTGTCGGAACTTATCCCTATTCTTTCCATGTTATTCCTACCTCAGGTACCAAAGTTTCTGTTACAGAAGCAATGTCCAGGAATGCATCTACTTTGTTAACTGAGGTATTACTGTAGCTAAAAACAGCATGAGGACAACACAGCAAGGCAGGCTGCACCCTCTTCATCAAAGATCCTTCTTCCAGTTTTCCTCTGGAAATTTGTTTCCCAGCTTCTTTCCCCCTGCTCAGGGTTAAAGAACCTGTGGTGAGGTAAACATGGGCTTGGAATTCTGTGATGTGAGTAGGTAGGAGATATTAACCCTCCTCATGCTGTTTTTCCTTTGACACCCCTCCCCCGTTCCCTCCATCCCAGGTTCCAGATCTGTGTTTGTGAGGTAAACAGAGATCTTGAACTCTAGCAGGAATAAAAGTAGTTGAGGGAATGGGAGTTTCAGAAGATTATCAGATATGGTGCTTTAGTAACATTTTATTTGGGTTACTGTTATATGCTTTACATGCAACTGCCTGTTTTAAATGTTTGGAAACTTCAGGCGGCTCATAATTCTGCAGCCAAACTGCAGACAGGGTTAGTTTTAGAGAGCACATCATTCCCATGTTACAACAGCTTTACTGACCGCCAGTCATTTCTGGGCACAAGTCAAAGTGGTGGTTTGGTTATAAAGCCTTAATTGTCTTGGGATCAGGTCACCTGACAGACCATCTTCTTCTATATAAGTATCCTTGAGTTTTAACATTTTCAGGAGAGGGCTTTATCTTGGTCCCGATGACATCTAACATGCATGTGACAGGAACTTGAGAGAGGGCCTTCTGAGTGTCTGCTTCCAAGCTCTGGAACTCCTTACCCAGGCAAGTCGATCTTGCCTCCTCTCTAATGTCCTTCTGTAAATACAAATTTATCAAGGAACACTTTTGGCTTGTCAAGATGATTTTTTAAATTGTTTCTATGAATATTAAAAGTTGCTGAACTGGCTGTTGTATTTATTATTGACTTTATTGTTGTGTGTTATCTCCTGAGGGTTTTATGCTGTTTTGATTGTTACCTGTATTTTATTCTGTATTTGAATGTACTGCTGTTAGTCACCATGGGCACTTTTTAATCGAAAGGTGGGGTATAAATTTTACTAATAAATAAAAAAAAGCACCAAGTTCAAAGACTCGTTGCATAATTCTTTGGATCCTCCTGTCCAGCACTGATTGTGAATTATTTCAGCATCAGTTTTTAAATAACATTTGTAATGATACTATCATGCTGTTTTACCAAGTAAAAGCAGAAACATAGCTCCACTCCTAAGTCTAAGCTTGTATAAGAGAACATTCATGTAAATGTTCCATATGCAGTTCAAATACATTATGTGACAATTGTTACCATAAATTTCAAAAATAAGCACTCAGATGCAATAAAGACTGTGGTTTTATGAAATAACAGATAATTTAAAGAAGGGAAGTAGAATACAGTTTTGCAGCTGTTGAAGCACCATCATGTCTTTCTCTTTGAAGAAGATAGGTTTTCTTAAAAAAATAGATAAATGACTACTAGGAAATAAACAAGTTGGGGGCATGGAAAGAATGAAGAGGAGCTCAGATTCCTTTCTCCCCCCAGCCTGTTGTAACCTCTCTGCCATTGAAATTGTCTTAACCTTCAATTGTAATAATTTCATCATTCAGGCATCTTCCATAATTCTTACTTTCCCCTAAGCCATTGGAGGTGGGGAGTGTTCTCCCTTGCTGGCAGCCGTTCAAACAGTGGCTGAGCTAGCTAGGAAGAGTTTGTGTGTGGAAAGCTGGTCCTCTCCAACTAAACACAGCATCCCCTTTGCCAGCCTACCTGTCTCCTTTCTACAGGGACCCTCACTCTCTTACACTGCCATGGGAATGTAATAGCTCTACCTCCTCTGCTTCTTTTTCAAGTCAGCCACCCAGTGACAGGAGGGGCAGAACTGATGAAAGTAACCACAAAGAAATGTCACCTTACAGATGCAGAGCAGAGTGAATGCAGATGGTAACAGAATAGAGTGCAGGCTTGTACCTGTGCTGTGCACTTTTATTAGCCAAGATTTCATAGCAACATTAGGGCAGCATACATGCACAGAGGGGTTGGGGAGTGATTTTACTCATCTTTGGAGAGGTCAGTGTTGAAGCAAATGTACTTCTGCATTCCCTGGAGTTCTGGATATGCAGAAACCTCCTCTTGTTTGTTAGTAGCCCCATTTTGCTTCCAAATTAATTGGCATGGGGCCACTGACTTTACTGTTAGAGAAGATGATGATGACAATATGATTTCCCCCCTTGAAAGTAGAAGTTGTAGAAGTCAGGTCTGGCCCTGTTCCAAAGATCCATCTGTCTAGAAGTGGGACTGTGTGACAATCTGTGAGTGGATGCCTGCTGAATAAACAGGTTTGTACTATCAGCTTTGATAGCACTAATCTCAGAGAGGAGAGTGGTTTCAGATGCACTATTCCCACTTACTCAAACAGATGATTGACAATATCAGAACTAACAGCTCTGAATTTTTTTTGTTTGGCATGTGCATGTGGTCCAAATTCTGCAATGGGTAGTAGATTCAGAGTACTTTTTCCACAATGATTTCCTACTTATGTCCAGTTATCATCCATACTAAGCACATGTACAATGCCATGACCTGCTTCATGGGGCACTGAGGATGTGCTGCTGGCTCCTTCCCCAAACTTGCACAATTCCTCAGCCATAGCACTGATGTTCACATGTAGAGAGAGCATTGATGATTGCAAGCCTAAGTATGTAGGCTTCTAATGAATTGGAACCTTAGGCAAGATTCCCAATCTTGTGAAAGCTCATGCACACCGAGATGTATGTGCATAGACTTCCTTTTTGCAGATGTTCGTGTTTAACACATTGATGACAGGATTTGGACAAAGGGGTCACAAGACCTTGGAAGTAGGGCCAGTTGCACAGCTATGCTGCCTCATGATCCCATGGAGCCTTTTTCACATGATTAATGCATGAAAGGGGACCATATGTCTGCTTGCTCTATTGGTGTGCAATTTTTTCAAGATTCAAAAGTATCACATAAGAGAGAATGTGCTGAGCATGTTAAGCATTAAGCAGATAAAATTTGAGAGACATTGTAACAGTTGGAACACACATTAGTTTTTTTCATAATTATGGATAATATGAAAGAAAGCATCTTAGTATTAATCACAGGATATTCTTATTGGCAAGCAGTCTTAGACTAATTAAGCTAAATAAATTAAAGAGACTACCATCTGGCATTAATCTCAAAATATTTTACAGAGAGAAAGTAACTACACGATAGAGTGATTACAGAGGTATTGAGATTCTAATGGGGGACAATTTAATTTGGACTGGGGAAAACAATAAGGAAGATCTGTGCACTAAATTTCAGGAAGCATAGGCTAGGGATCCTAAGAACTGTGAAACTAGTTTGATTAACCCAATGGGGCTTTAGACTTGTTTTTTCCACGCAGTAGCATCCTGTGCCACATAGCAAACTACTTTTGTAATGGAGGTAGTGACAGGTCAACCTCCATCAGTTTAATTCGGGTGAGCAGTTACAACCATCTTTGAAAATTCACACATATACACACATAAAGTTCTACATTTCTTGTAATGCTGGCAAAATTGCATCATATTGCCTTAACGTTTTATCCACATTTAGCCCAAGCACTTGGCAGTAATTGCTACTCAGATAGAACTAAGCGAATACCTCCAAAGGGGGAATTCTAATGCTTCCAGATCCTTGTGGTAAAGCCTAGAAAGATCCAGAGCATTTGGAGGGGGAAAGTAGTTATGCAATCCCTGACCATGTCTGACCAAACTCTGATCACCCTAAATCTTTTGCAAGGCCATTTGCTTTGCCTACTATAATGGCAGTCAGCACAATGAAGGTTTGGAATGTGAACACACTCCATATTGTCTCATCTATAACTGAACCCATTGCCACAAGTGAAGCAATTGTACAGGGCTAGACTGCTTTTACAAATCTGGTCCTGCCTCTTGGTCAGGCAGTGTCATTCTAAGCCAGGTGTAGCAATTTTTGGTCCTACTGCAACATTGTCCACTTGTGCAGTGCTTTACTGTTCCCCATAGGCATTAATGACAAACATTCTTGTATGTGGAAAAATGTACAGACGTGTACAGGTAAATGAGTGGAAATGGACTGCCTTCAAGTCAATCCCGACTTATGGCAACCCCGGGAATAGGGTTTTCATGGTAAGCAATATTCAGAGGGTGTTTACCATTGCCTCCCTCTGAGGCTAGTCCTCCCCAGCTGGCTAGGGCCTGCTCAGCTTGCCACAGTTGCACAAACCAGCCCCTTCCTTGTCCGCAACTGCTAGCTGGGGGGCAACTGGGCTCCTTGGGACTATGCAGTTTGCCCATGACTGCACAAGAGGCAGGGCATGTAACCCCTGAGCCACCCACTGTGGGGGTGATCTTTAGCTGGCCCTTTATACCCAGGAGATACAAGCGGGGATTTGAACTCACAGACTCTGGACTCCCAGCCAGCCTTTCCCCCCCACTGTGCTATACCAGCTGTAGGAATGGGGTATAAATCATGGTGATCCTGCTATGTGAAGTGTGAAACAGGTTTTGCCCCTTCTCAAATGTGTCCTAGTAGATTTTGTCTAGCAGAACTCTATGGGAGTCACTGAGAATTGGCACATGCCTGTATGTATAGCCTGCTGTAGATCGCATTTCTTAGCCATTCTAGATTGTAATACAAGAGTGGGGAACATTGTTCAGCCCAAGGGCCACATTTCCATCTAGGCAACCCTCTGAGGGCCACATGCCAGTGGTGGACAAGACCAGGAACAAAAGAAGGTGGAGCAACACATGTCAATTTACTCACACATCCCTCTCTAGCCTTCATCTAGGCAAGAGAGAAACATTATCAGAGTTCAAAGACATGTTGTAGACAGGCAAAAACATTTGAGGAGGGTGCAAAGCAGGGCCAATGAGGGATGTAGCCTGGGGTGGGGTGTGTTGCCTGGAGAAACCCCAAGGGCCAAATAGAGAGGTTTGGGAGACACATTTGGTCCCCAGGCCTGGGGTTCCCCATCCTTGGTGTAACAGAATCTTGTTCAGGTGTGAGAATGCTTGGAGAGTGTTACAAAGAGAGAGAAAGTGGGAACTGCCTACTACATGCATGGTTGTTTTCTTTTTAATTCATAACTAGGTTTGTTCTGAATTAAAAAGGAGATTGCTTGACAGTAACTGGTCTCTTCTGAATTGTGAAGTGAAGCATCAATTATATCTTTTGATAAGATAAAATATTCAGAGACATATATGGTCATAAAAGTTCATAAATAATAGTTCCCATGAGATTTCTTATAAGTGGTTTCAGTACTGAGGTCAGAGTAGGCTCCCTCTCCCTCTCCTGTTTTAGAGGATTTGGCTTTGGAGCCCATATAATTTTTGTTGAGAAGCAATTTAGAGATGCTGCTTTTCCATGAACAACTTATTTCCAAATTAGCTTACTGTTCAAGATAGATATTTTTAAATCATTGTAAATAATTCACTAGGAGTGTGCTACAGTTGTTTAAAAGAATGACAAAAATATTTTGGGATAGAATGATGTACAAATATAATATAACAGATACATACCTCTTTATGCCCCTGTTTTTATTATTTGTGCAGAACATCAGTAATGATATACAACACTGAGGCGTAATTTGTAGATTTCTCTAAACTTGGTAGAGTACATTTTTACATAGAACATTTTTCAGGAAATGAAATTTCCCACACTCAATATATTTAATCCCTGCAAGCCACATATCCCATTACATGAGGAAGCACTGGTCCCCTCTCCTTTCTTTTACGTGGCAGGTAGTGGCAAATTCCAAAAGAATAGCCACATTAACTTGTTTTAGCAAAAACAACATAGAGATGTGTGGTACCTTACACTAACAAATGTATTATAGCACAAGAATCTAACAGAATGGACCTTAGTTCGCAAAAGCTTTCATCAAAATAGTCTAGCAAGATCACTCTTGAGTGTTCAAAGGGGAGGAAATAGCTATAAGGAACAAAGGTTAGATATGTGCCGCTTTGTAATGAAACCAATTTTTCAGCAGACAGGCTTAAAAAGAGGTCATACATAATCAGGACTTAACTATCTATTATTATCCTACTGTGACAACTCCCTGAAATTATTTTGACAGTTGACTTAAGAGGCTGAACAGGGTTATCCTGTTACCGTGTTTACATTAACAGGGTACTTCACATTTTAGGGGCATTATAAGCTAATCTTGCCATCACCTATTACTACAGTGTTAAGAAATAAGGACATGTGGTGGCTTTATGAACCGGCCCATAGCATGCTTTATAACAGGGGTGTCTAACCTTTTTTGGTCTAAGGGCCACATTTATGATCAGCCCCCCTGCAAGGGCTACGCGCCAGTAAATGGCATGGCCAATGTATTTGTGCACACATACAGATTGCATATGCACATCTGCCGCACATAAAGCAGACACAATTATACACATCCAAATGCACACTCACCACATGTGCAGATACACAGCTCCCTCTCTCTTGCTTGCACACACACAGAGACTCTAGTGATGGGGGAGAAATTTTATTCAGTTTATATTTGAAGCTGAATTTATCAAATTCGCATTACTGAAACAATATGAGAACCGAAACACAGCCCTCCTTTAACATTCACACTTATCCAGAATCTCGATGCAGTTATCCAACTAAAGAATGGTTACAAAAATGCATATATTTGGGGGAAGCGTGCACAAATGTTTATATTGGTGAAAATAATACAAAAATGTGTTATATTAGGATAATATAAGGACGGGGAGTGCAATCCTGTTATTCTTACTTTATCTCTCAGCAGCTTTTGATACTATTGACCATGGGATCCTTCTGAGCCAACTTAGTGAGATGGGTATCAGAGGCACTGTTTTACAATGGTTCCAATCCTATCTCCAGGGTCATTTTCAGAGAATAGCATTGGGTGATTATCTTTCAGCCCCCTGGCAGTTGTGCTGTGGGGTGCCACAGGGTACTATCTGGTCCCCAATGCTGTTTAATAACTATATGAAGCCCTTGGGAGCAATCAGTAGATTTGGGACAAGGTGTTAGTACGCTGATGATACCCAGCTCTATTTCTCCGTAACATCTGAATCTGCAGAGGCTGTGCAAGTCCTGGACTGGTGTCTGGACTCGGTGGTGGACATGATGAGAGCCAGTAAACTGAGTCTGAATCCTAGCAAGAGGGAGGTGGTGTGGGTTGGTGGTTCCCGAGTTTTGTTTGCTGCCCTGTGTTCCTTCTGGGAAGAAAGGCGGTATATATATTTGACTACCTTCCTCTTTCAATTTGAAGACTTTCCTCTTTCAACAAGCCTTTTAAGTAGAGACTTATCCCAGTCTGCATCTGTGTTGGAATTGCTTTTTAATATATTTTTAAACCTTTTTAAAAAAGTTTTTAAACCTTGGTAAAAAATGTTTTTAAATATGTTTGTTTTAATATGTTTTTAATGCTGGTTGCGTTTTAATATATTTTAAAGTCTGTTTTTAATGATGTTTTAAAGTGTTTTTAGTGCTTTTGTTTGCTGCCCTGGGCTCCTACTGGGAGAAGGTGCGAGATATAAATCCAATCCAATCAATCAATCAATCAATCAATCAATCAATCAATCAATCATTAATTAATATATCAGGCTTCATCATCCTCCCTCCCCCACCTTCTGCCACACACACCAACAGGGCTGTGCATATGCCTCTCTGCAAAGCCCAGCCAAAGGGGGAGGGGAAGTTTAGAATGTGCCCTTAATCTGTAAAGATCAGGCAGAGCACCTTGTCTTTCAATCTTGGTGCTGAGCACCACTGCGCTGAAATCGGGAAATAAAACTGTGGGGAAAGGGGGTTAAGGCCACCTCCCATGGTTTACCAGGCCAGATCCAGGCTATGGGTTAGTCATCCCTGCTTTAAAACAGTGAATTGAACTACATATTATTTCAATAAGAAGTACCATGACATAATTCTTTCTGAGTTTCAGCTTGTAACCGTGACATCCATAGATGTCTTTGGTTCAGTCTCACATAGACATTTTTTATGGAGAACATACAGAATTGTTGGACTGTTCAAGTATTTGTGTGTTTCTGATGCAGTGTTCGCTATATATTGCATATTCCTGCATTATATATTATTTTGGGTTTTTTAGTATTAAAAACAGATGATAGTACATCTTTCAAGCATTTGTGTGGAAAAGTAGAGTTTTGTCCAAAAGGGTGCATGTTCCAGATCTGCCTATGCACCTATTTTCCCCTGAGGTATTTCTTCTTTAGCATCTTCTTTGGCACGCCTGTCATCTCCCCCCCCCCGCAAATTCTTATTTTCAACTCACCAAATGTAAAATCATCACAGGGAGTTACTAAAGAGGAACAGCTGGTAAAATCCTAATGTTTATTGCTCGCACGCACATAAATCACATCACTGGATTGTGGCCATATAGTATATATGCGTGTGAATATTAAGTCTTACTCTGAACTTCTAACACTTAGAAATGTTCTTTCAAAGTAACATCAATAAGTATAATGGAAAATAATGTGCACTCAGCCAAATGTGCACATGCATAACATGTCAGTATCATTCTGCATATGAACAACCATTGATTTTGTGATTCTTAGTGTTGCTTATAAACTTCTGTGAATTCGTCTTTACAGGTTTGGTGTGTGGTGTTGTCTGTGTTATATAAATGAATGTAGAGTGTGACTTAGTGGAGGCTTACAAAGATGTTACTGGAAGCTAAATCAAGCCATAAGAGGAGAGACTGAAAGAAATGGACATGTTTATCCTTGAGAAGAAAAAACTGAGGGGAGATATGATAGTATTTTTCAAGTACTTGAAAGGTTACCACACGGAGGAGAGCCAGGATTTCTTCTTGATCATCCTAGAGTGCAGGATACTCAATAATGGGTTCAAGTTGCAGGAAGCCAGATTTTGACTGAACATCAGAAAAAACTACCTAACTGTTAGAGCAGCACAGCAGTGGAACCAATTACTTAGGGAGGTTTCCTGCATTGAGCAGGGGGTTGGACTTGATGGCCTTATAAGCCCCTTCCAACTCTATGATTCTATGAAATGGCAAGATTCGTTTTCTCTCCCCACCCTCTGCCCCCAGGTACAGCGGCACATGCATGAGATTTGAGGATGAGGCTCATTGGAAGCCCTTTTTTCATTTATTTATTCATTTATGTATTAAATTTATATCCCACCCTTCCTCCCAGGAGCCCAGGGTAACAAACAAAAACACTAAAAGCACTTTAAAACATCTTAAAAACAAAAGACTTTAAAACATATTAAAACAAAACATCTTTCTTCCTCCTCAATTTTGCCTTGGCTGTGTGTACTGCAGCAGCTGGTCAATACTTTCAGCAGGAAGCGTATGCATGCCTCCCATAGATACATCCAGCTGTCCCTTTCCTCTCCAGGGCCCTGCCTGCCAGTTTCTTATGATTGCCTAGCCAAGGGCTAGCTTAGGGGAAGGTAGCAGAAAAAGGGCCTCCATTGAGCCCTATCCTGATCTTTCTCCTGCGCATGCAGCTGTGCCCACTGGGGGATGGTTTTGTTGTTCATGGTTTTGTGCTTCTAATTTGAAAACATTAGAAGTGTATAAATAGGGGATGAAATATGGCATTGATTTCAAAATTTTCAATAGTATTTTACAGTTTGTTATAATTCTTACTTGCTGTGTTATAAAAGTTTTTTTTTGTTTTAGCTTGTAATACTGTCCTGATGGGACCCTGAACCAAATGGCTGGGTAAAATTAATAATACTGTAAAGTAAGCATTTAAAATTCAGTCTTTACAACCTCTTCAATAAGTTATTTTAGCATGAGCCGATGGCTGCTGTACCAGCAATTGCAAGAGTTAATCACTATCATATTCCATGGCTGACATCCTTACTCTGATCTAGCTTGGGTCAGACTTGTATGGCAGGAGACTTCTGCATGTATATTCTTAGCTGGATGAGGAACTGTGTGTGAAAAACAGTTCCTATGTGCACAATTTCTCATCCCACTGCAGCAGCTGGGGCTTTGTATGCACATTCCCACTTGTATATTTATCAATAGAGCTGACTTGAAGCACAATCATATCAATATATTCTCAGAAGTAAATTATATTGTATTCAATGGGACTTACTCCCAAGTTAGTATGGTTAGAATCGCAGGCTTAGTCATTCAGGAAAGTGATTCAGGGAGATGTAACACACGCACACACGGATGGACAGACATGCACAGACACATACACACACTTTTCTCCCTGCTAAACCGTGATCAGGATTATTATAGGCATAGCTGGATAGAAGTCTTTGTTTTCATCAGGTGGGCCCTTTGTTTTCTTCAGTGCTTTGTTCTTTTGTTTCCTCTTTTCCCTTTGTAGGTAATGTTTCACACTTGGTACATGTTTTTTGGATTCATGTTCTGCAGCTGCGATGATACAGGAGGACAAAGGGATGGCTCCCGTCCCTCGTCTTGATGTGATTGCTTTAAGACCTACTGCGCTGCTGTTCTAGTACTGCCATGTCCTCTCTCCACTTAGCTTTGATTTGGGAAGAGCCTTGCATGGTGCAGCAGAACTGCCCTTCATTGCATCACCGGAATGTGGTGCCTCTGGTGTTGTGCTACACCATTACCCCAGCACAAATGCCTTTGCATCTGAACTCATCCATCTTTCACAGCAATTTTAAGGCTACAATCCTGCGCACAATCATCTACATATAATTCCTATTTAAATTCATAGGAATTATGCATGAGTTACACTGTGTAAGATTGCAGTTTTGGTAGATTGGTACTGAAAAGGGTATCATTTGAAACGTCTAGTCTTGCACTTCTTGCCTATTTCTTGTGTAGTACAATTCTGCATATGTTTGCTCAGAAGTAAGTTCCGCTATTTTCGATAGGGCTTATAGCCTAGCATCCGTGTTTAATCCTAAACCTGTGTTTAGGATTGCAGCCTTAAATGCCCTAATTTAAGACATGTTTCTTACACAGTTTTTCCAGACTCATGCATTTCTAAGAATCCATTTGTCATATGATTTTTTCCATTTGGATTTCAGTATGGATTTGTAATTTTAACCGAGGTTTAGAATTATAATTAAATTACCAGTGTTTAAAACAAATGCATTCAGAAATGTCTTTCGACAGATTTGTTTAAGAAAATATTTTCCTAGACTGAAAAAGTACTATGAACTATTAGTTGTCAGGTTAAACATGAAGTATCATGCGTTAATTTCTCAAAATATATGTGACCTCATTCCTATTACAATATGTATGCTGTACTTCATATTTGGTCTGTCCTGTTTTTCTTTCTTATCCATTTTTTCTGTTTTTAGTCTTAGTGGCTCTGTTATCTTGTTAATTTATTTAGAATTGCATTTTAAATCTTGTCAGGTTTTGCCTATAGCTTTGATATCTTTCTTCATAACATTTAAAGCAGAAAATATAACTGTCACACAGATTATTATGATTAGCCCTTTTGTATTGGAGTAGTAAAACTTTATATAAAATAGAATCATGTGGATTTTGCATCCTGTAAGAACTTCAGCCTGAGTGTTGTTGTTTTTTGTCATATGATTTTTATTTAGTATTAGAGTGTTAGACTACAACCTGGAAGACTGGATTCAAATCCCCAGTGAATCGTGAAGCTCATTGGGTTACTTTGGACCTCTCGCTCAGCCTAACCTACCTCACATGTTTGTTGGGAGGATAAAATAGGGAGAAGGAGAACTATATATGTGACCTTGAGCTCCTGTTAGGAAAGAGGAGATATAAATGTAATAATACAAAAATAAATACACTTTAACTTTGGTCAAGATATTTAGAAATTGGTAAAGGAAATCTGAAACTTCTTTCTTGTAACTCCAGGACAACAGTAATGTATAGGTGCACCACTTAAGTGTCTTGCTAGTGATGTTTTTGTATGTTCCTACTTGAGACAACTGTAGCAGAAAACTTACTATATCATTTTTATTTCTTCTACAATTAGGGGCTCCTGGGAAATTGTATTAAAATCAACATAGCAATTGTGGGTCCAACATGTTTCAAAATCTGTGAAATCTTAGGGATTCATAAAACATAAAGTGCATCTGCAAACCCTCAGTGTGATCCCTATGTTCATTTGAACTTTGAGAGTACAATATGCTACTTTTTGTGCATTAGCAGCATCAAAGAGACTGTGGTGAGTATAGCTCCCTAGCCTTGGTAATGTTTAGGACTGCAAAGAATGAATTTACAACATAAATGTGGTGTAGTGGTTAAGCTGCTGGACTACGACCTGGGAGACCAGGGTTCGATTCCCCACAGAGCCATGAAGCTCACTGGGTGACCTTGGGCTAGTCACTGCCTCTCAGCCTCAGAGGAAGGCAATGGTAAACCTCCTCTGAATATCGCTTACCATGAAAACCCAATTCATAGGGTTGCCATAAGTCGGAATCGACTTGAAGGCAGTACATTTACATTTACCATACTTTCACCATAATTAAGCGTAAAATGAGGATTCCTACCATTCTGGAGTGCTAAAAGATGAAACAAACAATTTGGAGTATATATATTGATTAAGTTACTCATTAAAATTGTACACATCTGAAAGGCTAACCTAAATATAGTTTTGGTTTTGAAAAAACAACTTTATGACATTGGGGCTGCCTTTGAGAGGTGATCTGACATGACTTTGTAATCTTATATGATGAGTTGATGCCTTAACCTCAACAATCCTTGAGAGAGATCTTATGCGATGCTTAACAAAATAAAACTGGCTAGGAGAAAGTCTTGTTCGATTTAACTAAAGAAGGAAACAAAGTTTGTAATGTGGAACATCATCTTAAGCAGTGAAATAAACTAATGAATGAATGAATGAATCTTTATTTTTACGCCCTTTTTCCAAAACTGGAACTCAGGGTGGCTTACAAATAAAAACTACACATAGGTTAAAAAAAATACAAAAATATACAATTAAAATAGAATTAAACTATTCGTGACATTAAAACCATGAAACATACACTTAAGATACTAAGACAATTTAAAACATTAAGAATAGGACCATAGAACAATACAACAGACCTTATGTTCATTTGTTTCCTGCATTAGATGGCGAAGATAACAGATTTTATTCTGGCTTTTCATGTAACTTTAAAGAAACAAAGCAGTTTATTTGTTTTCTGTTGTAATGCGAATAGCTGGTATCTTTTAAAAATGCATTGTCCATTCATATGTTGTGAGCCATTCCAGAGTGCTGAGCTTTGGCTGAGAGAGAAGGTAATTTGAAGCCAGTGCAATGAATGCCAGAACTACTAGTTCATTCCTTGGCTAAAGTGCAGAGACACTCAGCACCTTGTCTCTTTTAAAGTCAGGGCTAGCTTTGAACTAAGATGCGTACAGATCTCATGACGTGTGCTGTCTGGGTTCTTTGGCTTTTGAACTTTACTGTTTAAATTGGCAGAAAATCACCAGAATGCCTGTTAAGTAAATGTCTACTGAATTAGCAGCCAATCTTTGTAACTGCAGTTTAGTGTAAATCTGCAGTTCAGGCTCTAAGGACTGAAACTTGTACATGATATTTATTAATGGGTTGTTCATTCTGTGCACCTTGATTTCCTTTACCAATGTGAACAATCTATTTTCCAGAAAACTAGGTCTTATTGGTTGCTGCTCATAGAACAAAAGAATATTATACATGTATTTTAAATTCAACTTTGGTGGAAATAACCGTTTTCATCTGCTATGAATAGCTCCAACACAGGCATTACTACATTATTTAGTTTCCTTTGGAAGAAAGAGCACTTCACAGTCTTCCTAATAATTGCTTTATGTGCAAATATATAAGCAGCAGATCCATTGACCCCTGCCTCAGATCCCAGTGATTTTGTGCAGCCCCCAATGCAAAGATAATGGCCAATTTCCACTAAGTCTAGCAAAAATTCTCAGTATTCAGTCTATATGCCCCTCTCTCACCCTCTTTCTATTCAGAATTGCAATTAATGTTTCTCACACATATCTACAGAGCACTAGTTTCAGATCTCCACCCCTGCAGGTGAATTGCCTATTCTGGAAATGGCTATCTGCACCCAAAAAAACACATTAGGGTGCTTTCATCAAATCCCTTCCTCCTATTAGGCAACTCTTCAGGCAAAACCATAGTGACGGATTCCTTCACAACAATCCAATGGCCGAACCCCCAATGGTATTTAACTCCTTAACTTTGTTATATCATGAAATAACTGGTAGACATGGCAGATTTTCACTACTTCTATAAAATATACAGATAGTATACAGATCTTAATCCATAATCATAATAATTTATTATTTATAAAACATATAAAACTGGGATCAGCCACTTTTTGTTGCTTGCCAAGCTCAAATTTGGGGAAGTTACAACTATCAATGGTTATTAGTTATGATGACAGCTAAAGGGAACCTCCAGAGGCAATAAATGTATTCTTACTAGATGCTAGGGGCAAGTGATGGGAGATGGCTTTCTCAGTCCTGTTTGAGCTTCTTGGAAGCATCTGGTTGTCCACTGTCAGTGACAGAATGCTAGTCTATAGTCTATAGCGACCCTTGATCATCCACAGACAGCATTTTTAATGTTCTACTTTACAAGCACTTAAGATGTTATGCCACAAGCCTCTTTGCCATGGCAGCTGCACATCAGCAAAGGCAATCCGGAAACCAGTTAAGCTGGAGTTGATTGGATTAAGCCAGTTTAGTTCTAGTTGACTTCAGTAGTACTAAATCAGTATTGGTTTATATCCAAGGATTTTGGTCACCTAGTTTGTACATTGGTTGAGGATCAGCTGTGGTCCTGGTCATAGACCCCAAAAACTCAGATACTGAATATTTATGTTCCAGTATTGCATTTAAACATTTGTGGACAGCTTCACTTTAATTAGCATATTGATTTGACAGTTATTTTAGAAATACTTGATCTTCAGTTACATGACATATACTGTGACAAGTTTCACTTATGTGAGGGATAGCTTGGCTTTCTTTCTTGAATCTTCTGGATGTATCTGCTGTGCTGGCATTTTCTGCATTGAACTTATTTTCTGATCAAATATGCCTAGGCTTTGGATTTTTGTGTGTGGTTTAACTGCTAGAGGGCTGATCATCAGCAACTTGAATTGGGTTTCATTTGGCTGGGTCTTTTGGCTGGCTCTTCTGTCTTTTGAGAGCCATTGTGGTGTAGTGGTTAGAGTGTTGGACTAAGACCAGAGTTCAAATCCCACTCAGCCATGAAGCTCACTGGGCCAGTCACTGTCTCTCAGCCTAATCTACTTCACAGTGTTGTTGTGAGAATGAAAAGGGGAGGGGAGCCATGTATGCCACCTTGAGCTCTTTGGGGAAAGATAAGATAGAAATGATCGTTTTTTAAAAAAAATCAAGGGCATCTACAAATACAGAAGCACTATTTTTAAAAAGGAAAGTCTATGGTCTCATGAGAAACAAGTACTGTAGAAACTGTTCCATTAACTTCATAATATATTCTTCCTTTAATGGTGAAGTGTTCTTGAACAAGGTATATGTACCAAGAGTGGATATACACTATACTGTAGTATAATTCTTTCCCATCTTTGAACTTACCCCATTTGAATGATTCTTTTCTCTACTCAGATTAATGTTTCCAACTTTCACAGTTTTATGGGGAGTCTCATGGCACTTCATATGCATACCCTGATTTCATACTGTGTGTCTGTTTATTTTCTGATATTTTCAAGGAGGTTATCAGTTTAAAGTCAGTGGGGACTATTCCATTAAGAGAACCCTGTAGCTCTATATTTGAGGTAGTACAGAAAGCCTTATGAAGAGGCAAGTCTTTGTTAATAAATTAGTATCCAGAATGCAGATAAAATGCCCCAAACTTCTCACTATAGTCATTCATTACAAGGATGCTTCCTTGTGTGGATCTGAAGCCAAAGATAAAGCATGTCTTCTGCAGTCTGCTAAAGGGATACAGCTTTGTTTTATTTGAGCACAGCTGTTGGCATAAAAGATTGAAAATGACATGAACAAAGCTTGGTGTGTTAGAGAACCTGAATCACAGCTGATGCCATTGGCAACCAAGCTTTGGCAGTTCTTTCCAGCAGAGTTGGAATTACACTTGCATTTGTTCACTTGCCAGGCCTGATGCTGGTTTTCATAGATGCAGAAAATTATGTTCATAAAAGTTCAAACTATGGTGCTACTTGTATACAGAAATCAAACTTTTCTGTGATGCTCTTGTTTACTGGGAAGCTAAACACGATTAGGTTAGAACAATGCTGTGTGTTCAGCTTTTAAACTAAGGGCAAAACTAGATGTGATGTTTATAAATGTCACTGAATGTAGTGTGCAAGATGTTTGTTTTTTTAAATGCCAGCAGCATTATCTGCAAGGGGCTGATAGTTGTAGGGATTGCAGTAGGAATGGAGAGAAAACTTAACCCTTTTCTCCCCTGCTGCTTTCCCTGAGGAAAATCCATCCTTTGAAGCTGCTGTTTGCATTGGGAGGAAATCCCTCATTGGCACCAGTGTGGGATTTCCTCATAGTGCAAGTGGTGATTTCAGAGGAAGAACTTTCCTCAGGACCACAGAAGGGGATGAAAGGGTTAAATTTCTTCTCCATATCTGTGATTATCAGCCCTTCCAATTGATGCTACTTGTATTTTTAAAAACCTGCACATTAAATTCAAATATACATTTAATATCATGACTAGTTTGACCTTTAGTTCATCAATTTTTTTGGCTTTCTTGCCCGCTGAAGATAGCTTAAGTATTTCCACGTGGCACGAGAATGCTGTCCACCAAACATATTTGTTGAATGGGTTTAGAAACAATTCCTTTCCAGAGGTCCACTAAAGTTAGAAAATAGTATGCAAAGGTGCTCCTTTTATGATGAATGTGCTTACTATAGCAAGCATATTGTTTTTCTTTCTGTTAGGACTTGAGCCCATAGTGAGTGTTGAGCTGATGACCTAAGCGACTCCAGTCAAGAATTCAGCTTATTGACTGCTACCTGCTGCTGGCCTTGGGAAGGTTACCAGCCAAGGAAGCTTTCTTACTTCAATAAGGGGCCAGACTGAGTCAGGTGACACTCCCTGTCTCCTATAAAAGTTCCTGGGTCATGATTGTTCCCCTGCCTGAACATTTAGGAGATCACTTGTTAATTACAATTTGTTGACATGTACTTTGAAAATGGAAATTTAGTATGAGGGCATTGCCTAAAACAGTTGCTTCCAACATTATTCCACTTTTAGCATAACATCTTTGTATATGTAGGACTTCTGCACCACTGGAGCAGAGGCCTTCTGGACATGCAATCAATTTGTGCATCACATGCGCCCCTCCTTGCCCTGCCTCCTCACTGTGATCCAAAAGTCTGAGTATATCCCTCCTCCACACAAGTTCTAAGTTAACTAATTATTTGAATGTGTTCTTAACCCTCCATTGATTAGTCTGATTTCATCAGACACTGCCCATGATGCATGTATATGCCTGTATAGCCTTGTAAACATGCAGGAGCAAGTCTTAGGGTCAGGCAAATCCCTCCCTCACACTCACTGCCACTTCTTCTTCTGTGAAGCTGAGGGGGAGAAAATGTTGAAGACATTTAGGACAAGACAAAGTCAAATGAGTTTTGATGGGAGACCATTGTTTAATGGTATTAATAGTTTTATTTATTTATTTATTTCTAACTTGTTCTAATACTACTAAGTATCTAGAGTGGCATGCCACATAATAAAAATATATAATATAATAAATAAAACATCTAATTTAATTTAATTTATTATTATATTGTGCTTTTATTATTTACACATAGACAATGTAAAGAAAGAACTGGTTACAAATAGCTCTTCTAAGTGTATCCAGAGATGTACCCAGTTTGGCAAATGTTCAAGAAAATAGCATTGTAGCTGAAAAGTATGGAAGAGAAAAATAAAAGTTTTAATATATATTTTAGTTTTAATAATTTATACTGTGTAGTTTTTACTTCATGTAGTGTGATGAATTTAGCAGCTGGACATCTGTTCCTTACCTATAATAGGAAAACATGGTGCCTAGCAAAAACCCAAAAGCCCTCCATAATTCTATAACATTTACTCATTATATAATGGGAGGGATAAGAAATGAAAAATCTCACTATCTGTTGCATCTTGGAACAAAAGATAAAAGCATGGGTCTGTGGCTCAATCACACATGCGCAAACTGAGCCTAATGTTCTACATCTGGAGTAGTAATTTCTATCTGTCTTCCTATGTAAAATGTTACACCATCATGGCATAATGACGTAACATAGCACAAGAGGGGGGCATGGCGGAGCATGGCAGCAGGGCAGTGAGCAAGGCATCAAGGAAACAAAGATGGCTGGCACAGGAGTGAGGTGGCTGGGTGGCTATGGGGTGGACGGGCGAGCGACTGTGAGGTGGGTAAGTGAGAAAGGCGAGCGGCTGTGGGTTGGATGAATGAGGGGCAGAGAAGCAAGGCGAAATGCTGTGGGACAGATGAATAAGGGGTGGGCACATGAGGCAAATGGGGACCAGCGAGAGAGGCAAGTGGCTGTGGGGCAGAGGAGCAGTTGTGGGGGGGTCAAGCAAGGTGAGCTGATATAGGGTGGATGAATGAGGGGTGGACAAGTGAGGCAAACGGATGAGCGAGCAAGGTGAGTGGCTGTGGGGCAGAGGAGCAGTTTTGGGGAGGACAAGCAAGGTGAGCTGATGTAGGGTGGATGAATGAGGGGTGGACAAGTGAGGCAAACGGACAAGAGAGCAAGACAAGTGACTGGGGCGGAGTAGTAGTTGTGGGGTGGACAAATGAGAAGAGTGAAGCAAGTGGCTGTGGGGTGGATAAATGAGGTGAGTGGTTGTAGGACAGATGAAAGAGAGGTGGACAAGCTAAGCAAGTGGCTGTGGGACAGACAAGTCAGGCAGACAAGCAATACGAGAGAGGTGATCAACTGTGGGACGGATGAATGAGGTGAGCAGCTGAGGGGCAGATGAATGAGGGGCAGACGAGTCAGGTGAAAGGCTGTGCAGTGGATGAATGAGGTGAGCGGTTGGCTGTGAAGCAAGCAGGTAAGCGGTAAGGAGACAAGTGGAGAGGCTGTCTGGAATGGTCTGTGAGTGTGCCTGGGAGGATTTGAAAGTGCAGTTTGAAAGTGCTGGGGGACAGTTTGCAAGTGTTTGGGAGGGGGACAGTTTGAGAGTACCTTGGGAAGGGATGATTTAGGGGGGCTTAGCAGTTGCAGAAGATGAAAGAGGAAGGGCGAAGGGGTTACCATGGTGGGAGTGTGGGTTGGTGAGGGTAGGTGGGGTTGGTGAGCAAAGCAAGCAGGGGTGCAGCCCCTAGTAATATAATATTTGTGTAAGTCATCGCACAGCATGACAGTAGCATTCCATAGGGGTGGGGTGGAGGTGCAGCAGATGTGAGGCAAGCAAGGATGGCAGACCAGTGGAAGAGTGGGGCAGGCATGAGGTGAGTGCGCACGCAAGGCAGCCTGGGCGAGCCATGGAGGAACAATGAAGTCATCCTAGAGTAGCTTCTCATCAACCATCCTGCTGTGCTGTTGCTGCCCCCCAGCTCACTGACAGCCTCAGCAACACAATGCAAGGAGGAGGGAAGCAGTGGGAGAGAAGGACAGTTGCTGAGGCATTGAGGCACTTCCCTGGCCACTCCCCACTGTTGCTGTGTTGCTTGCCTCAGCTGGCCACCTCCTTCCTCCTCACAGGAGGAGGGCTAAGGGGGAAGAGGAGGAAGCTTAGCAACCCATTTGGGGGACAGGGAAGAGAAGAGGAAGTTTAGCAACCTGTTTGGTGGGGAAGGGTGGCCTATTTGGGAATCCCTCTGTGTGTGTGTGTGTTTTGTTGGGAGTCCCTGTGTATGTGTGCTTGTCTGTGAATCCCTTTGAGTATGTGTGTGTTCGGGAGTCCCTGGAGATGATGGGAGACTGTGTGTGTGTGTGTGTGTGTGCGCGCGCACGCGCTGGGGTGGTTGGAACTCCGTGTGTGTGTTTGGGAGTCCCTGGTTGGTGAGTAGAGTGAGGGCGGTTGGCAAGTGGAGCGAGTATGGGGCAGAGCCCCCCTAGTTGTATGATAATCATAGCAGGATCACTTTGCTACTCAAACCTACTCTGTGTGTGTGTACCATGGGAGGAAGGAATAATTGTTAAATAATCTGGCTCTAGTAATACTTATAAAGATGTAGAGTTAGATCTAGAGAAACGTGTGTAACAGAGCTAGCAGAAGCTGACTTCTCTGCCCCCTCCTCTCCTCAGTAATACTTCCCCCGGCCTCCCCAAAAGGGCTTCCCTTTTCCATTTCAGCTTCTTGCATCACATCCTACCCCATTCAGTACGGCTTCCCATGGGTGGTCACTTTCTGCTAGCACTTTTACACGTGCTTTTATCTGGATCCAACCCATTTCAGAAATGTCAAGTAGGAGAATGCTTTCAAAGGCATGCATAGGAATGGCCATAGATCCCCAGAATCTGTTGTGATTCTCATTCTGAAGCAATCACGCATAAGCATACAAATAAAAAATAAAAATACAGTACTGGACTGGTTATTTAGAAATCAGGACTCATAGGATTTGTAATTATATTCTAAAAGTTAATTGGAGCTGGGCATAAGTACAAAATCTCATGTTGCAACTATAACCGTGCATTCTCCATAAAATCTAAATATTGTAATCAGAATGTGCAACTCTTACAAACAAACAAACAAATAAATAAATAAATAGGCAGGCTGCTGGGGAATTAAAATAAAATATGTTGGCACAGCATACTGTGGCAGAAAGGAATGGTGCAAATGGAGCCAATATGTGTTGAGAGCTTATGAAGAAAGGAGAAGTTTCAGACTATAGAATGGACAGAGCAATATGCAGAGTAGAGAATTCCTGAATGCAGTGACTGGAAGTTCTACTCAAATGAGCCTAGGGATGGGTGAGAAGTTTGATTCTGTTTGCCATTTTAATAATAGGAAATTATCTAATTTGCACTTCTTGAACCAATAGGTGAACCAAAATGCTGCTGTTCTCCTCCAAATGTTGTGATGAAGTTCTCCAATTAAAGAATGTGTACAGTACAAAAATGTGTATACAGTAGGGCCCCGCTTCTCAACTCCTGCTTTTCGGCATTCCACTAATATGGCGCCAGTGGGGCGATCAGCTGGAGGGGGGGCTGGAGCTCCCCACACTCCAGCTGATTGCACTAGAGGAGGAGAAGATCAGCTGGTGCTCACTACAGCTGATCTTCTCTTCTGACACAATCAGACTCCCGCGCTCGAGCTGATCGCACCAGAGGAGGGGAAGATCTGATCTTCTCCTCCTCTGGTGCAATCAACAGGTTAGGTTCCAGACCTACAGCTGATCTGCTTTTTGGCAGTTTTCGCTTTTCGGCGGGGGTCTGGAATCTAACCTGCCGTATGAGTGGGGCCCTACTGTATTGGGGAAAGAGTGTATAAAAACACATTTATTAGTTAAAATAACATACAAAAATATTAGGTAAAACTGCTCACAAAATGTATATATTAGTCTAAACAGAATGCAAAAATGTGTTGATTTGGAGAAATTCACAGTAAAATTCTGAAGATTTTTTGTGAGGATTTTTTTTAAAAATGGAAATTGATGAAGAAATGTGGATTTAAGATTGGAAAAATGAGAAAAACCAAAACTGACAGATTTGTCCACCCCTACATGAGCCCCTTAGCAGACATTGCTCAACTGTTTTGAAGCTTTTCAGTGCAGAAAACGAAAAACTTTGGCACGCTGTTTTGCCCCAATAATGAGGCTACTTGAAACTGCTACCATCTACCTTTTTCCTATATTGCCATCAGCTGCTGACAGCATTGTTTTGCTTCAGCAAGGAGGTAACAGCATGCAGAGGCACTTTATTTGATAAGCCATGGTACAGCCACCATGTGGTTGCAGCCATTAAATTTCTTGCTGTATGCATGAAGCAGGCTTTTAGTGTTGTGCCACTTCCTTCCTGCTTCTTTGTGGGATGGGGCAGGGGCAGAGTAGGGCGGCTGTGAGTTTGGGGCTGTGGAGGTGTGCCAGCTGTGGAGGCTGGCAGTCAGGAGGGTGGCAGTGCAGCACAGCCCTACCATGCCAGACATAGCTGAACTTCATTGTTTAATAACAAAATTACTATTAATAAGGGAGGTATGCTGATATATCTTTGACATGTCTGTCAATAGCGATAAAAAAGCTGGGAGGTCAGTTATTAGCAGACACTTAATAAGTAACTTTTGACTTTTCTGATAATTGCACTTGATAGTCAATAGAAGACACCTTTCTGACCAAAATTTCAATAATACATTTGTGAGTGGATTGTGTAGTATTTTAGGGTACCTTTCACAGTGTCTTCACAGTGAAGACTCACATTGAGGTTACCAGAAATGCCTTCCTTTGTGCACAAGATGAACTGAACCTAAACAGTTAAGATAAGGCAGACAACACAGTAGTGTAGTTAGATCACAGGCAAAACAATTAGTGTGCTGTTTCATACTACAACTAGAAAGTTAGTTGAAAGGGCAAGTTTAATATCATCTGCCAAATGTATGTTAAATGCTTTTCAGAAGGGTAGTGAGAGAAACATCTTGCAGAACGATATAATGAAGATGAGGGTATCTTTACCAGAAAGAACATCTGTTTACCAGCATCAGCTTCCTTTTGAAAGATGTGTAATCACTGCTTTCAAGGATTATTTTGTTTGGAGACTAAGGGAGGGTGGGCCAGATCAAAAGGATATCTATAATGCTGCAAAGCATATTGCATTGATAAGCGTTTTCTAATTATGACTTATTTAAACAAGAACTGTGCAAATACGGTACCTTTAATGTACACTCGCTCATTCAAAGAAGGAAAGGATGGAGGGGGGATTTCCAAAAATAATGTGCCCATCCTTTTCTCCCTTTGTTAATTGTTGTCATATGCCTTCAAGTTGATTACAACTTATGGTGACACTATGAATCTTTATATCTATATATCTATATATTCATAGGCTTTTCATGGTAAGAGCTATTCAGAGGTGGTTTACCATTGCCTCTCTCTAAGCTACGGCACCTGGTCTCCCATCCAAGTATTAACCAGGCCTGACCCTGCTTAGCTTCCAAGATCAGGCATGTTCAGGGTAGTATGGCCAAAGGTTTTGTTAATTAAGTACTGGTAATGCATATTACTGGATCACTTTAATAAAGGGGTTACTTTTGGTTTGAATTATGTCCAGTTCACGTACATTTATCACTCACAGTTAATTCACACAAAACTACTGACAGAAAAAAAGTCCAACAGGGGTCTGGATTTTTCTCTCTCTTGTTTTACACTTTGAACTCTCGATTCTCTCTGACTGCTGTGTGTATTGCCATGTAAACTTAGAGGGTTGTTAAACAAGCGTTTCTGTGTTCAGGACTATACGTTTTGTAAGATTTTGTTTTGAAATGAATTTATGGGAAGCAGCAGAATGGCATGAGGGGGTATTTTCAGTTTAACATTACAGAATGTAAAAAATCCATGCTGGCTATAGTATACAGCCACTCTCATAGCTGTATAATTTATACACAAAAGGGTTCAGCTAACACAGCATTGCCCGCAGAACAAAGAAATGATTTAATGCACAAGATGAACTCATGGTCCCTCATTTACTATGAAAACCTGAGGCTGCAACATTGATCTCATCAAGGCATGCCTGAGAACAATTGAGAACAACAACCCACGTGAACAAAAAGGTTTTGTGTGAATCAACTGTGAATGATAAATGTATGCGAACTGGACATCATTCAAACCAAAAGTAAGCACAGGTTTTTGTATCTACTGCATTTTCAATCCTCTTCATTAAAAAGATCCAGTGATACGCATTACAAGTACTTAATTAACAAAGGGAGAAAAGGATGGGCACATTATTTTTGGAACCCTCCCTTCCATTCTTTTCTTCTTTGAATGAGTGAGGTACCATCATTGCACAGTTGTTTTTAAATAAGCCGTAATTAGAAAAGACTATTTCAGTGTGCCTTCTCAGAGTAGGACCAGCATTGAATACCCCCCCACACAGCTTTTAGAATGTTCTGGTAACCAGAGAAGCAATAGAGAGTGTTTCCTACTTTGAGGGGCTTTTTTCTTTTGCATAGTATTTGTTTTGTGACCTTGAGAGAGACCAGCAACCAAGCACACAAGCAACAGTGTGAATCTCTTTCTACAATATCTATTTTAGCATGTGTTTTTAAATTGTTTTTTTAAATAGTGTTTTAAATTGTTTTTAGAAGATGTGTTTTAAATTTGTATATTTGTTTTTAATGTTTTTAATTACTGTAAACCACCCAGAGAGCTTCAGCTATGGGGCGGTATATAAATACAATAAATAAATAAATATTTATCTATCTGTTTTTTCTTCATAATTTTGCATTTTTATGTGATTTGGGGGACTGGAAGGAAAAACAGTGGATGGCTTGTAATATGTGTTGAACAAACACCCTATTAACAATATTAAAAGCTGCACTAGCTGCTGGGTGAGGCAGAGCAGGTTGAACTGGGCCACATGAAATTCCAGGGTATTTTCCAGAGTATTTCCAGGAAAGGTGTGTGGATCTGCATCTTCTAGCTTAAATGCAGAATATCCTGAATGGAGGAAAATGCTGCTGTGAGTTAGTGAATTTCTAAAATTAGATTTTGGATCTAATCCTGTTTGCATATCACACTGACTGACTTCACATCCTTTCCCAAACCTAGAAGTTATTCTCCCTAATCTCAGACATAAGAGGCTGATTATAATTACTCTAATGTGATGTACTCTGCATATGAGCAGAGATTGTTACTTCACATTTTCAGGATTGAGCCATGTATTGCAAATTTGTTCTGATGTGCTCTGATGTGCCCTAGCACAAATGAAACAATAATTTTTGTTTCTTGGTTGGACTAAATTGGTTTTAATTTAGAGAAAAATGTGTTCTAGATAATGAAAAATTAAATTGATTGCTTGGGGAGTAGAAAACTGCATGCTACTGGAAGCAAACATTCCTCATATATTAATTTTTTGTGTGTGTTTAGATTTTTGACAATGGATGTGTTGGTGTAATCAATACATCAATCCAAAAAGTCATGCTTGGACCCTCTTACATGGAAACTCTTCCCCTGTCCATAGATGTGCAAAGAATAGTTGGTGTTCTTTACTGAGGAGGCAATGGCACTCTGAACATGTATAATGGCACACTTTCTGAGATAAGTGCTGTACAAGTTCTGTTGTCACAAAAGCAGCCCTGCCAAGTCAAAATGTTACCAACAGCCACTGAATTTGTCTAATCCTCTTTTAAAGCCATTCAAGTTGGTAGCATCTTGTCTTAGCAAATTCCACAGTTTACTCATGTCCTGTGTGAAGGCTTTTTTCTGTCTTTCCTGAATCTCCCGCCATTCAGCTTCATTAGATGGTCCCAGTTTCTAGTAGTATGAGACAGGGAGAAAAAGTCTCCCCATCTACTTTCTCCACACTATGCCTAATTATATACACCTCTTCCATGCCCCCCACTTCCTCTAAGCTTAAAAAGCTCCATTGCTTGTAACTTTTCTTTATAGCGGAGTTGCTCCAGACCCTTGATAGTTTTGGTTGCTGTTTTTTGTTTTTAATAGGATTGCACTGTAAAAGAAGTTCATCAGATACAGCATCTTCCATCACAGTGCCCTTAATATGGACTGAAAATAGATGTATGCAATAGCAGGCTTGGCATCTTGCCGTGTTTGCACATACATAAATGACACTTGGTATTGCAACCCCATGTATTGTTCCTGGCTTTCTTTTGAATCCAGTAATGTTATAATAGTGGTTTATAGTAATAAGGTTGAAATGCTAAGTTGCTCTGTGTTTTAGTATGGCTCATTTAACATTTCCTTTTGTCTTTATTGCTCATTTCACACGGAGAGCAGGTTTTTCATTTCATTTGTTTCCTATCTGCATAACAGTAAGGCTAAGAAGCCACGGAAACCTGATTAGAAATCTATGTTTTCTGCAAAATACAACTCATATGAAAATTGTTCTTCCTGAAAAAATGGTATTTGAGCTGCAGTACATAGAACAAGTGTGTTTATCTCACATGACAGTAGGTTCAGTGTATAGCCTTGTAGAATTCCAAGTGAATGAAATGCGTATTCATCAAACAAAACAAATCATATACAAATATTTAAATGAATAGGCTAACCTCTAATTTGTTTGAGTATTTTCAGTAAGGGCTCATCCAGACGACTGTATAATCTGCAATATGATCGCTTTGTGTGTTCATTAATTTTCCATGGTCCATACGACATCACCTGTTAAAGCGGACTTTCTCGCTGTTAAATCCGCTTTGGCATTACCACAAAAAATGTGATTTGCTTTTTTAAACTGGGAATAATCCGCTGTACCTTCAGGTGCTAGGACGCAATACCACGGACTTTAGAGCAGGAGGCGTTCCATGGGTGGTGCTTGGGCATTTCCCCATACCCCTTCTCTCATTCACAGCCAATCATGTATTTCCACTTTTGCACATGTTCGAAAATGACCAGGGAAAGCCCGGGAAAACTGAACTAATCAGAGCAATGGGGTGGTGTTGGGGGGGGCTCTGCAACTTCTACTGCGCAGAAGCAGAAACAGCCGTTAATTTTTAGCCAGTGTGCGAACTGGGCGGCAATTGTGGTTGTTTGTAAAGCCCTCCTTTTCCTGGCTGGTCTCACTCAAGTGCGGCTGGTTGGTGCAGGGAGCTTGCTTTGTTCTTTACTCCTCGCTCGGAGACAGACAGACATGCACAGGCACACACAGTGGAGAAAAGCGAGAGCCTGGCACTTTGTACAGGGCTACGAGAAGGAAAGGGAGGAGGGGGGTGAAGGCAGCGGAGCATCAGGTTGGGAAGTGGTTGGGAAGCCTCTCTCAGTAGCTCTTCCCTGATGCCGCCGACGCTGCTTACGTGGAGAGGGAGAGTCAGGCAGAGCAAGAGAGAGAGAATGGGGAGGAGCTGTTCTGGATAAATAAGTGGAATTGCCAGCCGTGTGTATCTCCAGAAATGTTAATATGCATAAAGGCAGAAAAGCATACAGTTGGTTTTGCGAAATATCGCAAATACAACCAAAAAACCCACAGGAATTATTGGCATATAAGTGGTTTGCTGGATGGCCACCCACAACCATCTAAGGAGGCTCTGGAAGGAGAGCGGAGGAAGGGGTCACTGGTGGCGAGGGCCAGCTGGGGAGAGAGTGGGCAGTAATGCCAGGCCACCCCCACGCGGGGGGAGACCCCAGGGAGGCTCCCAGGCAACCCCTTTTCTCGCAGGAGCCTCTCTCCCACAGGTTGCTTGAAGCTATGTTCGCCAGCCTGAGGGAGAGCTGGGCGGCAAGCGGCGAGGGAAGGAGGCTGCCAAATCAGCTGTGGGGCGCTCTGATGGCTCAGCTGTCAGCCCAGCTGATCGGCGGCTTGGCGAAGGGGGGGGAACGGCTGCCTAACGTGGAGCAGCCGGAGCAGAGAGAGAGAGAGCAAAGGAAGGAAGCAGGCAGTTGCAGTGCAAGGGGAGATGGAAGGGCAGAGGAAGGGGAGATGGGGGGTGGTGAGGGCTCTCGGAGGGGTGCCCCATCCCCCGCAAAGCCCCTGGAGCCCTTGGCCCCCTCCTCGGGAGAGCTGGATATCGTTTTTGCCGCCCCTTCACTCCAGCCGCTTGTAGAGCGAAGTGGTGGGCTAGAGCACCCTGGAAGTCCAGGGGTGGATCAGAGAGAAGCCAGCCAGAGTGGCGAAAAGGGGAGGAGAGCTCAGGCGGCCCGGCAGCAGCTGGCAGGGGGTGCTGCCAGGCAAGGCGCCGAGCAAAAGGGGCAGCAGGCGATGGAGAAGGAAGAGGTGCCAGGCACCCAGGCACCCCTTCCCCCTCTCCAGAGTGCATTCAGCATCCTTTGGCTAGGAACCCCTGGCTCCAGGCCAGGATTTCATTCTTGCCTGCAGCCTTCTGCTCTCTCTGCTGATTGAGACTTGCCAGCCCTGTGTATCTCCAGAATGTTTACTATGCATAAAGGCAAAAACACATACATTCATTTTTGCATTATATCGCAAATACAAGCACACAAAAATACAGGAATTATTGGCATATCAGCACACCCTCCTGCCGGCCCTGCTCCAGAGTGGTGAGCAGCAAGGAACTCCATTACACCCACAGGAAATTCAAACTTTTGCGCTGTTACAGTCAAGCGCATGCGTGATATTGTGCATCATTGCAAAGGGGAGAGGAGCATACGTCATATTTTGCAGACCAATTGGCTGATAGGGGGAGTGTTATGGGCGGAGCTGGGAAAAAGTGAGAAGAAGTACGGGTCCTCCTGCTGCATGTGCGGGCCAAAAAAAGCAGGTTTTTTTTAATCGGGAAAGAGCGAACAAACAGGCAAAGTGAGGACTGTCAGATGACGAACCAGATATGGAAAACGTGGATTATCCCGCTCCGTTTGGATGAGGCCTAAGATTAAGTTTACTGTACATTAGCTTTTGCAGAAAGCATGAACTGTGTATACTCTTCAAATTATAAAATAACAAATAATAATTTCTAGCTCTCTGATCTTTCCTTCTAGTCAAATTGAAACAAACATGCTTGTTTTTCTAGGCAGCCTTTCAAAATGTATAGGTACATGCAGAATGATTTTTCTTACTTTGATACTTTAAAACCGTTAGGGAGAGAACATGTGTCAGTAAAAGAATTGCATTTATCATTATCAAAGGCAAGCTTGCAATTTGTTTGCAAGTATGTTGTTTCAGTGACTAGAACAATCCATAGTCCACTGATGTTAATGGGAAATATGAATGAATGAATGAATTAAATGTATACTCCATCCATCATAAAAACCATCTTAGGATAGACTACAACATGCAATTATATAAAATCAGCAAAAAGATGTTTATAAACTCCAAAGTATGCTATATAAAATTCAGAAGACCATCCCTCCATCTCTCATCCTCCAATAAATAGGCCAACTCTTAATTCAGATGTGCCTAGTGGAAAAGAAGCATTTTAGTGTGGTGCTGAAAACTAGCCAATGTCAGCACCAGCCTAGCCTTGGGGTGGAAGATTGTTCCATAACTAGGGTGCTTTCATCGAAAAGATACTGTAATGAGATCTGGCAGCCCAGACTTCCTGTAGTGATGGAATAACCAAAAGGGTCTCCCTGATGGATCTCGAAACACAGGCGGGACAGTAAAGGGATACGTGCTTCTTTAGGTAGCTGAGCCCAAAGCCATTTAGGCTTTGGAGGTCAAAATCAGCACCTTGAAGTGTGCTCCTTACAAACTCATAGTAGTCTTGCATAGCTATATGAGTGAAGACCCTCATGGTGGCACTTTGCACTAGGTGCAACTTCTGAACTGTTTCCAAGGGCAGTCTTGCATAGAACTGATTACAATAGTCTATTATGGAGGTTACTAAGGCATTGATTACCAGGCTATTCCTGTTCAAGAACAGCCATTGCTGGTGAACCATCCAGAGCTGGAAGTAGGCAATCTGCACCACTGTGGCCACTCCAGTAACAAGGAAGACTCAAGGAGTACCACAAGACTACCTGATCCTTCAGGGGGAATGTGGGAGTCACCAGTCCACAGTACCTCCATCTTCTTGGTTTGGTTTATTCAGGTTTATTTAATTTACACATTGCTTCCTATTAAAAAAATCCTGAAACAATGTGCAGTCAAACTAAAAAAACACATTGCAAATCACATGAGCATTATTAGAAACAGTTTTAACAATACAATACCATATAGGTGATTCCCAAATGCCCGGGAAAACAAAAATATCTTGGTCTGGCAAGCCTCCTTGGAGAGAGCATTCTATGAATGGGTGAACTACTACAGAAAAAGTCTGTCCCGTGGACCTCCTTGGAGGTGGCACACAGATTCAAATTCAATTAATTGGTCTTCATCCAGCCTATGAATGTCTCTAGACACTAGTTAAATATGTGTGCAGCTTCACCTAACTCCAATGAAAAGGAAAGATAGAGCTGGGTGTCATCAACAAATGTAGGAGTATGGGACTTAAGCTCAAGTTCAAATATTTGTGCAGTATAACATTCAATGTTATTGCCGCATCATGATTTTTACACTGACAGTATCAAAAATTCTGAATCCTTCAAGAAGTTGTATGGTGCTAGGGTACCAGTAATGCTTCAAGTGAACTGTTGATGCCTTCATGTTGACTCTGGGATCCGACTCCAGCCCCCACCCCCACTGATGCAGAAATAACAAGATTTGTGCTTTGCAAGAGCAAGCAATTACATAGGAATGGGGTTGGGGTTGATCATCTGCTGAAGGACTAGGGAGTTTGCATTCCCTCCCTCTCCCCACCACAAGTTCAGCACAGTAAGAGCTGACCAATTTCAATAGTCTGCCTCCGATGGCTGATGAATCCATTTGGTTTCCTGATTGTGCTTGCATAGTTCCCTGTTGAATCCCTGTCTGGGCTCCCATATAGGGAAGTGGTGTGGGCAAAAATATAAATTACTCACAGATACTCCCTTCTACTCACAAAAGCCAACATCTTTCTAACTTCTCTTTATGTTTTCACCAAGTCCCCTCTTTGCTATTTTTTAAATGGACTCTGAGGACTCAATTTGTTTCACTTAGCCTTTTCCTAAATGTTTTTATGCTGGCCTTTTGTTGTTTTGTCTGCTGTTAAGTTTTTAATTTTAATTTTAATTTTTTATTGTTGCTTGTTTTTAAATGTTGTTCTAAGCTGCCTTATGAGTTGGTCTTGAAAGTCAGGGTAAACTGATTACAAATAAATAAAACTTGAGTCCTCGGGGACTATGAAGCACCAGTGATAATGGCTAGAGCCACAGAGGAAGCTTAGAGCAAGTGGAGGAAGATTCAGGGTATATTGACTGGACATGGAGGCCTAGAGCCCATTTTAAGGTCTACTCTTTGGCAGTATTGGTGGTGAAGAAGGCTTATTTCTGTGCCACCATTGTTTCTGCGCAGTGCAAAGCTGTTTCTGATGGTCAGGATGCATTTAGAGATCCCAAATAGTCAAGTGGAACCCACTGAGGACTGTAGTTTGTAAGGCACTTTGCAAACAACATCACTTGCATCCATACTTAGATTCCATGTTTATATGCAGTTTACTAACTTTTCTTGTGGTTTCCTTTTTAAATACAATTAATTGGATCAGTTTGAGTCATTGCAACCTGAAGATGTGCAACGTGTGCTTGGAGAAGTGTGGGCTGCATTCACCTAAGTCATACTCATAGTACACCCACTGAAAATAATAAACCTAAGTTAGTCATGCCTATTAATTTCAACATTGCATAAGACTAACATTGGATAAAAGCCAGTGTTCCTTGTGGGCTCAAACCTTAGCAATTGGGTCTAAATCTGCAAGAATGGGACTGACTGGCTGCATTAGGGAAATTGTAATTGCCTCCCTGAGGGAGGGAGTAGGCTGCCACAGGGTAGGAGGTGGTGGTAAAACCACTCCTGAAAAAAAATCCTTGCATCCTGAGGAGCCGGCAAGCTACAGGCCAGGCTCTGACTTTTTCTAGGTAAGCTATTAGAGTATGTGGTGATGATCCCACACCAAGCATTCCTGGCAGACACAGATTATCTGGATCCTTATCAGTCATTTTATAAATGCTCTGTGTGGTATTTTTTAAAATAATCTGGAAGGTGATCTGTTATGACTTGTGCAGTATGTTTTACGATAGCTGTTTTGTGTACTAAGACCATGACTTTTATTCTGACTTGCTTCAGAAGTACCAGATCATTATGTGCATGCAGCTATGAACTTTTGAACTTAAGGAAACTTCTGAATGAACATGATAAGCGATAAGGTACTCTCAGCCCAGAATTCACTCCACTGAAATCAATCACATCATTTTAGTGACCTTACTGCTAGCTTTTTGTTTTTCTTAGACAAAAGTGCTGCTTCAGATTCATGTATGGACAGTGAAAATACATCTAACCCTTCTCTTTAAATTTTATATAAATTCACTGAGCAGATAATTCATCCTGTATCATATGTTTTTCTTGGCATACATTGTTAACAAGAAAGGGAAAAATGAATAAAATGTTGGTGCTACAGAGATGCTTAGTCAGTAAGAGAAAAGCCAGACAATGCAGATGACATCTAATAGAAACAATGTTATTTTACATCATTTTGGTGGGGGTGGGGGGACTATGTGAAGGGAGTTTTAGAAGATAAAATAATAAGTTCTCCAGAGACTGCATTACAAATGCAGCTTATCTAGCTTATTACTGTCAAAATAGTGTCACAGTATGTCAAGTTGTCACTTTGTTTGAATGTGAAATTGTAGCAAAACAATTTAATAGCAAATCATCTCTGTAAATGGGCATACAGACATCTCAGTTTTCTTTCTTGGGCTTGCTCACTGAAACACTGTTTTTCATAAACACAAATATAAAAGAAAGTAAATATATAATGGGTTCTTTTTGTGAGAAAGGCTGTTTTAGCAATATAAGATCTTGCAACATGTTCAGGAATTTTGGCAAAAATAAGCAGGGTAAATTCAAAAGAATATGAGCCATGATATTTCTTTAAGCCTTCAATTAACTTTTGTCAAATGGTAGCTGGAAAGATTCAGAATTGTATACTTTGAAATATATTTTAAGTTAATAGTAAAGTTTTGTGTAGCTCTAAACTGGAAAAGTGCCCAGGCGCTTGCGTAATGGATGTATAAACACTGGGACCTTGCAATTATGCAAAAGGTTTAAGGTCTTATAGAAATGGCTCTAGTCATCTGAGGAAAAAATGCATTACTTCAAAATTAGGCTACTTTTCTGAGTCATTCAGATGTTAACAAATGAATGGTCTAAAGTTGAGTAGTAAAAAGTCATTTGTATGCTATAGAGTGGCAAGATGTTTATCTTGAATGAACACCAGGTGAAGAATCTTTGGTCCTCCAGATGTTGCTGAACTATAACTCCCATCATTGCTGGCCACTGGCCATGCTTGTAGTTCAGCAACATCTGGAGGGCCAAAGATTCCCCACATCTGCCTTACAGTTTTCGGATTGGATCTAGAAATATATAAGCAGCACTCTGCCTGTGTAATAGGAATTTACTGGCTCCTTCCCCCCAATGACTTGTGCTCTCTAAACATTGCTCCTAGTGGTTGACAGACCCTGTGTAATGGTGTGTGATGGGGCATGGGAGGGCTGTAGCAGGACAAGGGGTACAAAATTTAACTGGATTGCTTTGCACAAACAGAAAGGCATTTTTGCTTGTACAAGACACCTTGGAACTAGAAATGTTAATATTCTTCTCATTATTGTCACAATGTTTGTAACCATTTTCTTTCCTATTTTGTTTTTAAAGGCAATAACATTGTAGGTTTTTTTAAAAAAATAATCTGTATTTTTGAGTACACTAGACTAAGGCTGCAATTCAATGCATGTCTATTCAGAAGTAAGCTCCATTGGGTCTTACTCTCAGGTAAGAGTGTGTTGGATTGCAGCCTAAGCCAGAAGTATTTACTTTCTATAGTTGTAAAATAGTGAAAGACTATGTCATTGTGTTGGGTGATATTTTTTAAAAAATGAAGCTACAACCCTCTTCAAAGAACACATATTTACCTTTCATCTTCATTCAGAGCTTCAAGAGAAGCTTTCAGTATGACACATATTGGATAACACTGACACCAAAGAAAAATAATTCAGTGCAAAACCTTATCAAAAAGCTGCTTGTAGCTGATAAATACTTGAAGGATTTTTTTCCAGGCCTTTACTAGATCCAAAGGATTAACACTAGATTTGTGCCTTCTGAAATGTACTGAAAATCTTTCTACCTGAACTGCTATGTATTGGCATTTTATTGATCAGACTATTTGAACAATAACAAGCTGCACTTTTGTGTTGGTTGAGCTCCCAGGAGACACAATTGTAGTCCTTTAGTTCTTCCCCCACTCCTTCACTGTGAACATAGAGTAACAAAGGATCTCAAGTTCTGTAAGAGCAATTTAATAGTATTGTATATTTTGCCCTAATGTAGGGCCTTTCATCTGTCTCTGAAGCTTGTTTATCTTAGAGCTATTGTTCTTTTCATACGCTCAGGAGATAGAATCTTTTACTTCTGACATATAATTGTGTGAAAGAATGGTCTCTAATTAAAAAGCATATGTCATGATGCTACTGGATTATAGTAAGGCTCCAGTTCCAGAGTTATTTATAGACTTACGAGTTGTTAATGTGCTTTCAAGTCGATTTCGACTTATGGCGATCCTATGAATCAGCGACCTCCAATAGCATCTGTTATAAACCTCCTTGTTCAGGTCTGGTAAGTTCAGGTCTGTGGCTTCCTTTATGGTGTCAATCCATCTTTTGTTTGGCCTTCCTCTTTTTTTACTTCCTTCTGTTTTCCCCAGCATGATTGTCTTTTCTAGTGAATCATGTCTTCTCATTATGTGTCCAACGTATAACCTCAGTTTCATAATTTTAGCTTCTAGTGACAGTTCTGGTTTAATTTGTTCTAACACCCAATTATTTGTCTTTTTTGCGATCCATGGTATGTGCAAAGCTCTCCTCCAAGACCACATTTCAAAGGAGTTGATTTTTCTCTTATCCACTTTTTTCACTGTCCAACTTTCACATCCATACAAAGAGATTGGGAATGATCCTGACTTTAGTGTTCAGTGATACATCTTTGCATTTGAGGACCTTTTCTAGTTCCCTCATAGCTCCCCTCACCAGTCCTAGCCTTCTTCTAATTTTTTGACAATTGTCTCCATTTTGATTAATGACTATGCAAGGTATATCCTTGACAAGTTCAATGTCCTCATTGTCAATTTTAAAGTTACATAAATCTTCTGTTGTCATTACTTTAGTCTTCTTGATGTTCAGCTGTAATCCTGCTTTTGTGCTTCCCTCTTTAACTTTCATCAGAATTTGTTTCAAATCATTACTAATTTCTGCTAGTAGTATGGTATTGTCTGCATATCTTAAATTATTGATATTTCTCCCTCCAATTTTCACACCTCCTTCATCTTGGTCCAACCACACTTTCCGTGTGATATGTTCTGCATATAGATTAAACAGATAGGGTGATAAAATACATCTCTGTCTCACACCCTTTCCTACTGGGAACTAATCGGTTTCTCCATATTCTGTCCTTAAAGTAGCCTCTTTTCAGATAATAGGTTACACATCAGGACAATCAGATGCTGTGGCATCCCCATTTCTTTTAAAGCATTCCATAGCTTTTCATGATCTACACAATCAAAGGCTTTCCTGTAATCTATAAAGCACAGGGTGATTTCCTTCTGGAATTCCTTGGTCCATTCCATTATCTAACGTATGTTTGCGATATGATCTTTGGTACCTCTTCACTTTCTAAATCCAGCTTGAACATCTGGCATTTCTCACTCCATGTATGGTAAGAGCCTTTGTTGTAGAATCTTGAGCATTACTTTACTTGCATGGGATATTAAGGCAATAGTTCGATAATTACTGTATTCCCTGGGATCTCCTTTCTTTGGAATTGGGATGTATATTGAACTCTTCCAGTCTGTGGGCCATTGTTTTGTTTTCCATATTTGTTGACAAATTTTTGTCAAAATTTGGACAGATTCCGTCTCAGTAACTTGTAGCAACTCTATTGGTATGCCATCTATTCCTGGTGATTTATTTATTCCAAGTATTTTAAGAGCAGCTTTTACCTCACATTCTAAAATCTCTGGTTCTTCATCATACAGTTCCTCTGTGAATGAATCTGTCATCCTTGCATCTCTTTTATATAGTTCTTCAGTGTATTGCTTCTATCTTCCTTTTATTTTATCTTTGTCAGTTAGTGTGTTCCTCTGTTGATTATTCAACATCCCTACTCTTGGTTTAAATTTCCCTTTAATTTCTCTAATTGTTTGGAATAGGGCTCTTGTTCTACCTTTTTTGTTGTCCTCTTCTATTTCTATACAACAGCTATTGTTAATAGTTCTCTTTGTCCCTACGCAGTAGTCACTGTATTGTTGCATTTAGGGTTCTGACCATATTTCTGTCTCCTTTTTCTTTTTCTTTCCTTCTCTCTAACCATTTGAAGAGTTTCTTTAGTCATCCACTGAGGTCTTTTTCTCTTTGTGGCTAGAGATACTGCCTTTTTGCATTCTTCCCTAATAATGTCTCTGACTTCTCTCCATAGTTCTTCTGGTTTTCTATCAACTCAGTTTAAGGCCTCAAATCTGTTCCTTATTTGATCTTTATATTCTTCTGGGATGTTATTTAAATTGTATTTTGGCATTATGATTGCTTTGTTGTTCTTTAGCTTTACTCTGATTTTCGATATTGCCAGTTCATGATTCGTACCACACTCTGCTCCTGATCTTGTTTTCGCAGAAAGTATGGAACTTCTCCATTTCTGCTATCAATTATATAATCAATTTGATTCCTGTATTGACCATTTGGTGATGTTCATGTCTACAGTCGTCTTTTTGGTTGCTCAAAAAATGTGTTTGCAAGAAACAAATTACTGGCTTTGCAGAATTCAATAAGTCTTTCTCCTGCTTTATTTCTATCTCTTAAGCCCCATTTCCCCACAATTTCTAGTTCTTCTCTGTTCCCTACTTTTGCATTCCAGTCCCCCATGATTATCAGCACATCTTGTTTTGGTGTGTGATCAATTTCTTCCTGTAGTTCTGTGTAAAATCTCTGCAATTCCTCCTCTTCTGTGTTTGCTGTTGGAGCATAGACTTGAATGATGGTTATAATGGGTTTCCCATTAAATCTCATTGATATTGCTCACTCAGACCTTGTATTATAGCTCCTAATTGCTTTTGCTACATCACTTCTCACTATTAAAGCAACCCCGTTTCTTCTTAATTTCTCATTTCCTGCATAAAATATTTTGTAGTTGCCTGATTGAAAATGTCCCATTCCCATTCATTTTAATTCACTCACACCAAGTATTGTAATGTTGATGCGTTCCATTTCTTGCTTGACAATTTCTAACTTTCCCCATGGTTGTCCTTCTCAGAATTTTGCAATATAGTTTGTGGCTCAAAGAAGCATATCAAATTGCATATTAAAATGTGTACTTTAGGTTAAATATGTCTACAAAATGCAGATTTTAGGCTTGAATGCAAAGAAAGATTGCATATTTTGTGAAGAAATATGTTCCAAAAATGCAAACATTTGTGTGGTTTTCAAAGAAAATGCTGAAATGGGACAGAACGAACTTAAGAATTTATTTATTTATTATTTATTTTATTAAATTTCTATCCCGCCCTTCCTCCCAGTAGAAGCCCAGGGTGGCAAACAAAAACACTTTAAAACATATTAAAAACAGACTTTAAAATATATTAAAACACAACATCTTTAGAAACATATTAAAACAAAACATCTTTTAAAACATCTTTTTTTAAAGAAGCTTTAAAAGCATCTTAAAAAGCAATTCCAAAACAGACACAGACTGGAATAAGGTCTCTACTTAAAAGGCTTGTTGAAAAAGAAGGGTCTTCAGTAGGTTCTGAAAAGATAACAGAGATGGTGCCTGTCTAATATTTAAGGGGAGGGATTCTAAAAGGTAGGTGCTACAACACTAAAGATCCATTTCCTATGCTGTGTGGAAGGGACCTCCTGACAAGATGGTATCTGCAGGACGCCCTCCCCTGCAGAGTGCAGTGATCAAAATAAGACAATCTTTCAGGTATCCTGGTCTCAAGCTGTATAGGACTTTGTACACCAAAACCAGAACCTTAAACTTGGCCTGGTAGCTAATGGGCAGACAGTGCAATTCTTTCAGCAGGGCGTGACATGTTGGCGATACCGTCCCAGTGAGCAGTCGCATTGCCACATTTTGCACCAGCTGCAGCTTCCGGACCAACCTCAAGGGCAGCCCCACATAGAACGTGTTACAGTAATCCATCATGGAGGTTGCCAGAAGTAACACATGTAAAACTGATACAGACTGAAATAGGCTGATACCTTCTTCCCTAGCTTTTACCCAGTGTGAATTTTGTCTATAATGAAGTTACTATGTTTCCAAGGAAATGGAAACAACAGTACAAGTGTTGCTTCTGCGATAGATAGTTTACGGTTTTGCCAGTTCACTCAAGTTTTTAAAAAATTAATGTATGTATTCAATGGATATTTAATAAGTAAGCTTTATTTCCACTTGAAAGTATTTTTAGTTGGCACACACTGAAAATATAAGTTTTATAATTACTTTTGTGTTTTATTTTTTATATCCTTCTAATCTGGACAATATTTCAGAATAAAGATAGTGAAAGCAATTTATCTTTTCCTAGAAATTACCATAACCTTTCAGTTTGTTTTCATATGGCTTTCTAGATTTGTTTTAGCCCATATCTGGGAGATTTGGTATGCTATTTGCCGAAAAGATCTACATCTTGAGATATTTTTTAGGCCAGCACGCTTCCAGGTTGTTGCCATATTTCTGTACCCTTTCATTAAAGGATACCCATGTGATTGTTCATAATGATGGCACCACATGAGACGATGAAAGGTCACTTGAGTACATTTTCCTTAAACAACGTTGCCTTGGTTTTGTTTTTCAGTTTTGCCTACTGTGAAGAGACTGATTATTATGTGCCTTTCTTTGGCATGATACTTAATGTGAAAATTCACCAGGAGGGGGAAAAAGTCTTTGAACTTGGTAAGAAATTTTACTAGGGTTCCATAAAGTCCAAAAGCTCTACAGATCAGATTAGTTATGGAGAAACTTAATAGGCTAAAGGACATGGACCTGAGTGGTGGCACATTGGAGATAGTTGTCTCTGCTGTTGTGATCTCTATCAGTGTGCCTGGAAATATATTGTTGATTTACTGCACAAGGAGATGCATCGATGAGCAGTTGCGAACCTCATTCACACTTATTTTCAGTCTTGCATGGACAAATCTTATATACAATTTGGTGGTGAATATCTTGAAGATTGTTTATGCCTCTAATGTTGAGTTGGATTCAGCCGTCTGCAAAGTTCTTATGTTCACAGCAGTTTTTACTACTTCTCTAGCCATATGGTTCACATTATACATTGCTTTGCTCTTCTGTTCTAAATTGTGTCGAGTGGTGCATCCACCAGTTGAAGCTGCATGCAAAAACTATCAGAAGTTTCACATGGTACTAGTTTTTACTCTCTGGGTTGCTGGTGTTGCAGTGTGCTGTCCAGTTTTACTATATACAAGAAGGATTGAGAAGCTGAATACAGAAAATGAAACTTACCAGCAATTTAGCAGTTTAATCTATACTGAATGCAAGACGGAATACAGAAATGACCTGATAGAGATTTTATATGGAAAAATATTTCTAGGTGCTATCAATCTTCTTCCACTGTTAATTATGCTCCTTACTGGATTCCGAATAGTATACCTCCTTTGGGAACACAGGAAGGCAACTTATGGTGGCATATGGATTGGGGGTGATGCTTCTGAACTTGAGGTCGTAAGAGCGTGTAAAATTATTCTGTTATTAATATTTGTTATTACGTCATTCTGTGTTTCTTACTTTAGCCTAGTTTACTGCCTGAAGAATTTTAAATCCTGTTACTTTGCACCACCAGTCCTGACAGTTTTGTCTTCAGGATACTCATCTGTCAGCCCTTATCTGCTTATGTTGATTAACTACAAAGTAATAGTGAGAATGAGATGTTTCTGTTGTAAGGATGAGAAGAAACTGGTAACTGTGTCAGCTATAGCTCCTGTTTCTCCATATGCTTAGCAACCAGAATTCTTTTTTTAAAGAACCTTCTGTGGATGTTACTGTACAGAGTGTGTGGGAATGGAAAACAAGCGTATGTCTATTTTTATATATAATAATATACTGTACATATATTTATTATGAGATCTTCACCCACACACCCCGGTCCCAATCCAAATGGCTTGTAGAAGACAGGATGTGGAGACTCTGTACATGTAATCCAAGCACTGGGCATGGTGTCAACTCTAGCAGCTATTTCTATGCTTATTCCTTTAAAAATATTTCTAACCCACGTTTTAGTTAAATATAACTTCTAAAGTAGCTCACAAATGTAAAATATAACAACAAAAACAAGAGAGAGCCAAAATGGTAGAAAAATCCAGTGAAAGAGAACACAATAAAACAAAGCACTAGCCTGCTGCTCCAAAAACAAGCAAACAAAAGTGTTCTAACACCTCAGAAGCCCAGGAGTAAGAGTAGGGGCCAGACAGACCTTCCAAATAAGATATTCCAAAGCTTGGATATAATAACCAAGAGGCCATGTCCTGTATGCCCACTCACCTAACGTAACTTCAAGGCAAAGGACACAGAACAGAGTTAATTATCCAAGAGGGCTGGCAGGCTCATATGGGAGAACATAATCCATAAAGTCTCTTAGTCCCAATCTATTTAGCACTTTGGAGTTTAATATCAGCATTATTACCAATTGAAGTGAGCTGGGAAGAAAATCAGGAGACAGTGCAACTGACATGGCATTGGTGTTAAGCACTTCCAGTGCCAGACTATGGTAACTTCTGAACACCTTTCAAAGGCACAAATATATTACAGACGTCTACCCTGGATGTTATCAAGGCATGTATGACTATGGCTAGGTCAGATCTCGCCATAAAATTCTACCTAGCTCTCAGAGACAGTTCAGATGTAGAGATACTCCACCCACACTGCACCACAGTTGTGCAAAGAATGTCCCACTGGATGAAGCCATGGCCAGGCTAATCCTAACAACCGTCTTTCCACTCAGATTGGTAGCAGAAAAGCAACAGCCCCCCATGGTGGGAGAGGAGAGGAATGAGCAGTACTGATGTGCTGATGGCACTAAATAGCAAGTAAGGAAGATGTAAATAGGTAATTTGCACCTCTATGGCTGAGTGGCAAAAGAAGGATGATTAACAAGTGTAATACAGACACAGTCTGCTCAGTGGCCTTTAGCAACCTGTTTGGTCATTCCTGTATGTGCTGTTTGTGGAGGCTACAAATATGGTTGTGTATCCTCTGGCAGGCTAGCTGATCCTCTTCTCCCTGGCACTCCTTATTTGCTGTTTGGTGACAGCACCCTGGAGCTGGACTCTTCTGGTTAGCCATGGTGTGGTATGGTGCCACTGAGTCCATTGTCTGGTCTCTGCAAAGGTGAGCAGGATTGTGTCTGATTGTATCCAAAACAAATTCTTCAAGTGTGTTTTATAACATACAAAGCACAGATATAGAGTCATGACTTCTGTGTAAGCACACTTGATGTTGTTATTATGTGCCTCCAAGTTGTCTATGACTTACGGTGACCCTATGAATCAGCGACCTCCAAGAGCATCGGTCATGAACCGCCCTGTTCAGATCTTGTAAGGTCAGGTCTGTGGCTTCCTTTATGGAATCAACCTATCTCTTGTTTGGCCTTCCTCTTTTTCTCCTCCCTTCTGTTTTTCCCAGCATTATCATCTTTTTTAATGACTCATGTCTTCTCATTATGTGTCCAAAGTATGATAACCTCAGTTTCATCATTTTAGCTTCCAGTGATAGTTCTGGTTTAATTTGTTCTAACACCCAATTATTTGTCTTTTTCGCAGTCCATTGTATGTGCAAAGCTCTCCTCCAACACCACATTTCGAATGAGTTGATTTTTCTCTTATCTGCTTTTTTCACTGTCCAACTTTCACATCCATATATAGAGATTGGGAATACCATGATCTGAATGATCCTGACTTTAATGTTCAGTGATACATCTTTGCATTTGAGGACCTTTTCTAGTTCTCTCACAGCTGCCCTCCCCAGTCCTAGCCTTCTTCTGATTTGATAGCCTCATCTGTTTCATTCTAGTTTAGAATGTAAATAATGTGCCTTTTTCTAAAGCCTCAAATGCCTATTGAAGTGCCTATATATTTTATGCTGTAATATGTTGCACAAGTAAAGGAATAAAATATTTTGTATTGATTTTTTTGCTTGTTTTTAAAGTGGAAATTTATTTTATCAAAAATGTAGATCAAATAATATGAGTACATAAATAATTAATAAAGTAATAAAGAGATGCAATTTCCTTCACAAAAGTTTTCCATCCTGTGAGCTATTGATTGTGGTAATATTTTCATAACTCTAGCTGTATCTTATTGCAGATACTTGTGATTGACCTTTGTTCAGTACATTCCCCCCACCCCAAGTATCCTGCTTGAGATGATTTCTAACAGTTGGGTGCCAGTCACAAGGAACTAGAGTTTCCACAAAGAAATGCTACTTTGTGGGTTCAAGTGATAACAGGGATATCATTGTTCTGTCTTGGGAGGTTTCAGTCAGATAAGGTTCCAGCCTAAGCAGGGTGGGTTGGTAGGTAAGCAACAGTTTTGGTTCTGTCAAGGTAAGCAAAGCCAGACAAGTTCAGTCCCCAGCCAAACAAAACAGGCAAAATTCACTTTCCAATACAGCGAAGCTAGGCAAAGTTCAAGTTTGAGATAGCACCTTGGATAACTCTGTATGGAGCTCAAGATGGAGACTTCATACACACTGGCCTGAATGTTGCTTCAGCAATTCCTGATCCTACTCAGTCGCTTCCTCTGGATACATGGCTTCATCCCCTGATGTTGGGACATCTGACCCTGGGTTCATGACAGCCGTTCAGGAAGGATGGTGGAAGAATAGCATTTTCAAGCCATGTGTGATTAATTAGCCAAAGCATTTACTTCTTTAGTTATAGTATAAGGTATGAAAAGGTAACCTCAACAAATGCTGTTGAAACATATATTTTGTTTCTTTTTTGCGATATAATTTTAAGTGTATATAAAAACCAGGCCCTAGAGCCTTACTTTGAATATTGCTTCCTCCACTGAAATCTCTTTTCCTCCCAATTAAACCCCACATCCCACCCCCCACATAGATGAAAACCTGAAGATTTCAACTCAGCGTTTCTAGTCTTTGGGTAAGCTCAGTGTCAGCAATGCTCCTTTCCTTCTGTCTTGGGACAATAAAACCTTCCCTCCTTAGTCACTGGATCATTTGAGTTACTTGCCAGTAGAGGAAAACTCTACTGTCATGATGGACCCTTGGTTCAGGGCCAAACTACATCTGATGTAGGAAATATGAGATCTTACATGTTTTTCATTACTTCAGAGCAGCTACAGTGTGTTGCCAATGTGATTTGTGATGTGGGATTAAGGGAGTGGGTTTTTTTTTTTTTTTTTTTTAATATCCAGTCAAAATTGCCCACACAGAAGTTGCTAAGTTCATCACTGGGGGAAAAATACATGTTCCATCCAGATACTGGGGGAGTGATTTTGGCAGTGGTGTGGAGTAAAAGGATTAAACACCCCTTTGCCAGCATCAGATCTCCTGTGTCATAGGAACATAGGAAGCTGCCTTACATAAGTCGTGTCTAGCTCAGTATTATCTACACTGAATGGCAGTACTGCCCCACTCCTGCCTGTGGATGTCAGGGATTGAACCTGGGCCCTTGTGCATAGGAAGCATCTGCTGTGCAGTTGAGCTATAGGTTGACCATAACTTATTCAGTTAATTCCTCTTCTTCATATCCTGTCCTTCAGATGTAGCAGTTGACAACATTTAAATTAGCTAAACCTGCATTTATTTTCCCTGCATTGTAATTCAACAAATTAAGTTGAACTTTTAAAAAACGTTAGAGACTCATAGCTGTTCCTTTAACATTGTTAGTTGTAATTGTTTAGCTCCTTGAACGTATTTCCTGTTGCCTTGTAGCTGCAAATTATACACAATTGCAGGACAAAAACACCCTTAAGGTTGATTGTGCTTGCACCAATAAACTTTCTTCTTTGCCGTCTCGATCAACATTGTTTGTAGAAATTTAGTTCTTCGAGAATGGGGGGCTGGTTCACACAGTTGCCTTTGTATGTTGTGAAGCAGCTGGCTTAAAATCTGTGTATGGTGCAGAGCAGCAAACCTGTAGAATATGATAAGAGGTTCATGCACTTGTGCCCAGATCCCCTTTAATGTTAACCTGTAGTTTAATGTTGTATGCGCAAGCCTCAGGCCTGTGTGCTTCCCTTCCCTTCTCATCTAGTGTGCCCATGAGAAAGAGTAAGTTTTCACTTCTATTTTCCATTAACTGTGGTTACTTGTTATGCCTAAGCCTGAAGAAACTGTGGTTTAGAGAAACAGTCCAGGATTGTAAAACCATAGTTTGAAAGCAGCTTGTCTTGAACTGAAGTTAAGGTTCATCACAGTTGCTCTGGGTTGGGATAAAATAAGTAATCATGGTTAGATGAAAATGAAACCAAAAGCTTCCAATTTTCTCACAGCCATATCAGAGGCTCATATACTTTATCCTAAACCGTAACGTACTGTTATGTCTGAACACAGCCATTATACCATCACTTTTCATGTTTGCATTAGACTTTTAAGTCAGTTTAGCTTCTGTTTTAAGTAGGCTCTGAAGTGTTGGTTTTATAGCCAGCCTAACTGACCCACTTATGCTTTAACTGGTACAGCTTGGGACAAGGCTTACCAGCAAATGTCAGAATGTACTCTACTTAATTCAAACAGGGTGGCCATAATAGTGAAAAACAAAAGAAAAAGAAAAATTAAGAGGTCATGTAGTCCTGAAACTCCATTTTCACTCACTTGATTTAAATCCATGCTAATAGGGAAGGGCAGAAGAAGCAGTAAGGTTTAAAGAAGAGCAGTGATTCTAGTCGCTTCCCCCTTTAGGCTGGAAAAGAGCCTTGGAATTCCCATGTAAAAACAGAGAAGATGTGCGATCAACTGTGCATGTTTGGAGTGATATGTTTCTTCACGGCAAAAACAGCTTTGAAAGAGTCTAACATGGAGAATTGTAAAAGGAGCACATAGCTGAACTCTTCCGAAGAATGGTGTCTGCTCCAGGTCTCACTTAATGATTCCCTTAATGAGAATTCACTAATAGGCAAAAAGCTTTGCGGTTTAAGACCGTACCTATAGCCCACAGCTATTTCTATCAAACTTTAAAAAGCAGGGAAATTGGGCAGCTATAGTGAATGCACCAGGGGAGCAGGAGACCTGAACTGCTCTCTGAGATACTGTACTGCCCTACAAATTGGTCAAAATGCAAACACCATTTGGGTTGGTCTTTCACAGTCCAATCAACTTCCTGTGTAGCGGGTAAGTATTTGGTAACATGTGCCTCTGAGAATATGATGAGTGGTGGCAACACCTGCCATTTAAAAGGTGGAGAATTACATTTTTGTATGTTTGTTGGTGTTCTTACTTTGCTTCTTTTCCGTGTTACTACTGTTTCTACAGAGCATCTAACCTGGAAAATTTTATTTCTCTCATTATTCATCGTAGAAATCTGTGTCAAATTATTTTTTATTAATTTCAAACCCTTTTTATTGGTCAGTGTCATATGATGGTGAAGACAGCCTTTTTGTTTCAAACTGGAGGTTATGCTTTGTTTCTAGTTTGGGTGCATTAACATTTGAATCTGAAACTGCAGTTTGATGTAAAATCAGACTGATTACAATATGTTGCTACTTCAGCAATGACTCTAGCTGTTGGAAAAAACAAACTTGGCCTGCCCAACATGTATGTTTTCAGCCTGCTATGTTTAAACCACTCTACAAGGAAAGGTGGACAAGGTCAATTAAAAACATAGAGCACATCTAGAATATTGCTGGAATATATTTCAGCTCCTACTGTTCTATCTTGTGCAAACTGAGACACTCCTTGTGTCCATTGGAAACTATTCTGCAGAACAGTCAGTGCCGTTATTCCCCAATTGTTTTTGGAGCTATTTTTTTGGCATTGCAAAGTGTTGCTGTACTTCACATATTCAGAAACAGAAGCAAACGAGAATGATTTACTATAGGAAGCTTCACTAAAATTGCATAGTAAATCAGACATATTTAAAGTGACTCTCAGAACGATGGAAATGGACTGCCTTCAAGTCAATTTCGACCTATGGCAACCATATGAATGGGGTTTTCTTGGTAAGTGGTATTAAGAGGTGGTTTACCATTGCCTTCCTCTGAGGCTGAGAGGCAGTGACTGGCCCGAGGTCACCCAGTGAGCTTCATGGCTGTGGGGATTCGAATCGTGGTATCCCAGGTCACAGTCTGACACTCTGACCACTACGGCACAAACTGTTTTAATGTTGTTGCTTCCTCCCTACTAAAACAAGATCAGCACAGCACATGTCTTGTTTCTGTTATTTGAGCTGACTGCAGGAATTGCCACCTCTCACATTTGCTCAGAGGCACATGTTACCAAATTCTTCCAAGCTGCACAGGAAGTGGATTGGACTGTGAAGGACCATCCCAAATTGTGTTTGCATTTTGACCAATTTGTAGGACAGTCCAATATCTCAGAGAGGAGGTCAGGTCTCCTGCTCCCCTGGTGCATTCACTATAGCTGCCCAATTTCCCTACTTTTTAAAGTTTGATAGAAATATCTGTTGGCTGTTGGTACTTTCTTAAACCATAATGTTGTTTGCCTATTAGTGAATTTCCCTGCTTTTTATTCCAGAGGTAAGAAATGGGATCCTGTGCAAGTTTGCAGAGAATGGATTGATCATTGGCATGCTTATTGAGTTCAGTGGGATTTACTCCTCTGCAATCATGCTTAGGATAGGTGAAACTGACCACAGGGGATGGGAAGGAGAGGAGGGGGATGGGAGCAGGCAGGAGGGGGAAGAGGAGGGTAGGTTTGATCATTTGCATGTTTATTGGGTTCAATGGGATTTACTCCCATGCAATCATGCTTAAGATAGGTACAACTGACCATGGGAAGGGAAGCCTGGAGTGGGCAGAGGGGAAGAAGAAGGGAGGAAGGGAGAGGAGGGGAAAGGCAGGTCTGATCATTTGCATGCTTATTGAGCTCAGTGGTATTTACTCCTGTGCACTCATGGCTAGGATAGGTAAAACTGACCATGGGGGGCAGGGGGAGGGGAGAGTAAAGGGAAGGAAGGAGGGGGAGAGGGGAGCAGAAGGAATGGGAAGGAGGGGATTAGAAGGGGAGGGGAGGGGTGAATGAAGGGGGAGGGGAGGGGCAAAAGAGGTGATGGGAGGGAGGAGGAGGGGAGGGCAGGTTTGATCAGTTGCATACTTTTTGAGTTCAATTGGATTTACTCCTGTGCAATCATGCTTGAAAATGAAATGGACTGCCTTCAAGGTGATTCCGACTTATGGTGAACCTATGAATAGGTTTTTCATGGTAAGCTGTATTCAGAGGTGGTTTACAATTGCCTTTCTCTGAGGCTGAGAGGCAGTGACTGGCCCAAGGTCACCCAGTGAGCTTCATGGCTGTGTGGGGATTTGAACTCTGGTCTCCCAGGTCATAGTCCTAAGATAGGTAAAATTGACCATGGGGGAGGAGGAGGGTGGAGGGGAGGGAAAGGAGGAGGAGGGGGAGGGGGAAGGAGGCGATTGGAAGGGGATGGAGGACGGGAATGGAGGGAGAGAGAAGGGGTAGGAGGGAGGAGTGGTGGGCAGGTTTCATCATTTGAATGCTTTTTGAATTCAGTGGGATTTACTCCTGTGCAGCCATGCTTAGGATAGGTGAAACTGACCTGGGGGAGAGGCGGAGGGGAGGAGGAGGGAGGGAGGGAGGGAGGGAGGGAGGGAGGGAGGGAGGGGAGGAGATTGGGGGGGTGGGCACTGAGCAGAGGGGAAGCCACTTTCCACAAGGAAATTATTGGGAACAGTATCATTCTTTTTCATCATTTCCCCCATCTTTTTATTCTACAGCAGGCACATGTAGCCTCCCACCCAAATTTAACCAAAGCTGTTCGTGGCTACATCTACACTAGACCTTTATTTCACTTTAGACAGTCATGGCTTCTCCCAAAGAATCCTGGGAAGTATAGTTAGTGAAGGGTACTGAGAGTCGCTAGGAAACACCCTGTTCCTGTCACAGAGCTTCAATCAGAAAGGCTGAATGTTAAACCCCTCTGACCACAGGACCTCTGTCAGGGGAATAAGAGTCTTTTCTCAGCACCCTTCACAAACTACACTTCCCAGGATTCTTTGGGGGAAGCCATGACGGTCTCAAGTGACATCAAAATCTGGTGTGGGTGTGGCCCCCTGGTTAGGCAAGCGCAGCAGCTGTGAGTCTGCCTTTTAGAACACTGACAGTTCTTAGTAAACATGCCCAACATTATCATTAAGTTCAAGCCAAAATTTCTTAAATTAATTAAAAATCAGCCAGGCATTTTTTAAAGTTTTAAACTGCAGAAGATAAAGGTCAGAGTATGGGGCAAGGTCAGTAATAAGAGTACAGGTACTGATTTTTAATTAATTTCAACAGATTATGAGAACTCTGACAGAAAAAAGTCCACAAGGGGTCTGGGTTTTCTCACTTTTTTCACTTTGAACTCTCGATTCTCTCTGACTGTTTTGTGTATCGCCATGAAAATTTAGAAGTTTGTTCAGCAAGCGTTTCTGAGTTAAGGACTATACGTTTTGTAAGGTTTTGCTTTATTGCGGAATGCGGGAAATCCATGCTGACTATAGTATACAGCCACTCTTGTGGCTGTATAATTTCGTCAGGAGAGCTGTTAACTGAATCCTAATGGGGAGAGAGACGTAAAGGTGGTAACAAGAAACAGAGGCTTGTGCACACTAACAGGAACTGAGGGAATGGCTCTAATGGGGCCTAGTAATAGTCTTCATAAAAATGTAGGAAGGAAGCCAGGTAAATCACATGGTCTTCAATGTCTGAATATTAATGCTTAGAGTATGGGAAACAAACAAGACGAACTTGAAGAGTAAATACGACTTATAGGTATATCTGAAATTTGGTGGGATGACACCCATGACTGGAATACAGCAATTGAAGGATATAATTTGTTCAGAAAGAGAGGCAGATTCATGCTATATGTTAAAAATATATATTCCTGCACAGAAATACAAGAGGATGGGTTGGTAGCTCCACCGAGAGTAATTAAATGGGGCAAAGAATAAAAGGAGCATGGTGGTTGGAGTCTACTACTGACTACCCAATCAAGGAGAAGACAAGGATGAAAATTTTGAAAAGCCAATTACCAGTGTTTCAAAGAGGCATGATGTAGTAGTAATGGGGGACTTCAATTACCCCATTATCTGTTGAGAGACAAATTCTGCCAAACACAGATCCTCCAAGAAATTCTTGACTGGTATAACTTTCTCCTACATAAAGTGGAAGAAGCAACTAGACAATCGGCTATCCTTGACTTGATTCTAACCAACAGAGATGACTTGGTGGATGAAGTGACAGTTATAGGAACTCTGGGGGAAAGTGACCACACTATACTTGAGTGCTTAATTTTAACAGAAGTAAAAGCTGAGACTAGCCATATGTGTACCCTAGACTTCAGGAAAGACTGTTGTAATAAATTCAGAACAATGGTAATTAAGGTTCCAATGCAAGCAACCCTAACAAGAAAAGGGGTGCAAGATGGGTGGGAGTTTCTAAAAAGAAATTCTAAAGGCACAATTGCAAACAATTACATCAAGGAAAAATGGGGAAGACAGCAGAAGAAGCCAATGTGACTTCACAAAAAGCTTAGAAATGACCTGAAAACAAAAAACACATGAAGTGGAAAGAAGGCCAGACCTCAAAGGAAGAGTACAGGCAGGTATCACGGAATTGCAGGGATGGCATCAGGAAGGCTAAAGCTGAGAATGAGCTGAGGTTAGCGAGAGATGCTAAAAGCAACAAAAAAGCTTTCTTCAGGTACGTCCATAGTAAAAGACAAAGAAAAGAAATGGTGACACAGCTACTAAATGAGGATGGCAAAATGATAACAGATGACAAAGAAAAGGCAGAAGTGCTCAATTCGTACTTTGGCTCGGTTTATGACCCTCCTAAGAAACGTGAAGTTGAAGAAGCAGGATTGCAGCTTGAGATTGACAGACAAATGGTCAAAGAACACTAATTACCTTGAATGAGTTCAAATCTGCAGGGTGTTTGCCCCAGCAATCCCAGGAGGATCAGTGAGGGGAGTCGGTCGAGCCCCAGCTTCCCCAGATAGAGCAGAGAGAGGAATCAGAGGCAGATGAGGTTTTCGAGGACAATGAGGGAGGGGGTGCAGTCAACAGTCTGCCAGTTCCCACAGACAGTGCTCCCGCCAAACCAGACCTCGCTCCACCTACAGGCACCCCAACAGAGCTGCTGGGGAATGACCTGGCACGTGCACCAACTCCACCCCCCCAGGACTCCCCGCCTGGCACTTCAAATGCTTCCCCACCTCCTGACGCCGAGCCGGCACCTAGCAAGCCTGTATTGTCAGATGAGCCGGCAGAGGCTTGCCCCCCCCCTTGCCCTGCGCGAGATGCTGTGAGAAGCAGGTTGGCCAGAAGGTGAAACTTTGGAGGAGTCAGAGATTACGAGCGAAGACCTTCCCTACTTAAGGTGGCACCCCCCCTGATTGGGGTGCTGAGTCAACTTTCTTCACATGCTGCAGAGTATGCCTAGGTAGCTTAGTTAGGGACAGTAGTGAGTTAGCATAGTTAAGTCTATGAAGCGCACTGCTTTTGATGTAACCGTTACTCTAATAAAACAAGAATTAATTCCAGTCTCACCTCCATCTCATGTCTCATACTCTGGGCAGGACAGCTTGACTCAGCCGTCATCCCTCTTCTCCGACGTCTCCATGACCAAGAACATGGAGGCTAGTGGCCGTGCCGAAGGGGGAATCCCAGTGACCCTTGAGACCTTGTATGCTGAGCTCCAGAACCTCCAAGCCATGACTCAGAACCTACAACTTGAGAATAAGAATCTCCGTGCCCTGATTGCCCAGGGAGGTACGGCGCCAGCAGCTGCGGCACCCACCAGAATCAAGCCTCCTGTGAGGATGCCCTCCCACTACGGTGGCCAGAGTGACCAGTTCACCATGTTCCATTCCCAGTACAAATTGTACATGAGTGTACGACAAGCCGAGTTCCCAACAGATGACTCAAAGGTGGCATTTCTCATCAGCCTGCTAGAAGGGGAGGCTGCCAAGTGGCCCACCCTGTATCTGATCCGAAAGGACCCTGTCCTGGGTCAATACCCTGCTTTCATCGCAGCCATGGAAGAGATGTTCTGAGATCCACAACGGAAAGAGATGGTAGCCTGTCAGCTAAGAACCCTGAAACAAGAAAGGGGATCTGTGGGGGTCTATACTAAAACCTTCTGTGTAATGGCCCAAGAGACCGATTACTATGACCCAGCCCTGATGTACTTCTATCGAAATGGTTTGAACCCCGAGGTGTTGGACAAACTGGCACGCACCTCCCCACCAGGCACCTTGGCCAAGCTGATCCAGTTGTGCTTGCAGATAGACAGTCAACTCGAGGGCTGTTGGTTGGAGCGCAGAGTGGAGCTGATCCATTCCGAGGCACCTCTACCTCTCCCCCGCATCCGTCATCCATCTAGCGTGGGAACCTCGACCTCATCGGGGTGGAGCCCATGCAAATTGGCGGGGCCCGACCACGCTTGTCAGAGGAGGAAAAGGAGAAGTGCAGGAGGGAGGCGCTTTTTCTGTACTGCAGAACGGGGGTATCTGGCCTGAGGATGCCCCTCCAAGGCCAAGAAGACCTCGGTGCTGGAAAACTCCAAATCCCAGCTGTCATAGAGGCCCAAGAGTTGTGAGCCAAGTCAACGAAGCGGTCTCATCAACAGCCCCTTCCGTCGCAACCCGCCCTGCTCCTGCCGGTCTGACTGAACCTGCCCACAGGGCAAAGTTTCCAAGTCAAGGCCATGATTGACAGGGAGGCGTCATTGAGTTTCATGGACTGCAATTTTGCCCACGAGCATGGTGTCCCCATTCAGATGCTGGAGCAACCCTTGTCCATCAAGACCATTGATGGGCGGCCTGTAAAGTCAGGAACTGTGACTAGAGAGACCGAGTTGCTAGGAATGGAGGTCCCGGGGCACATGGAGGAACTGTCATTCTATGTGGCTTCTCTGCCTCACTTCCCAGTAGTGTTAGGAATGCCTTGGTTGGTCCAGCATAACCCGACCATTTTCTGGGACGAGGCGGTGGTGGCGTTCGCCTCAAAATACTGCCAACAACACTGCGAGCCCCAGGACAAGCCCAACCCTGAGATAATAGCTGGTGCAACACTGCAGGAGGAAGTTCCTCTACCTGAGAAATATACAGACTACTGGGATATGTTTGACAAAGGAGAAGCCGACCAACTGTCCCCCCACCAGCCATATGATTGTGCCATCAACCTGATGCCAGGAGAGCCCGTTCCGTCTGGGCATATCTATTCCCTGTCAGAGCCGGAGTTGGCAGCGCTGAGGGAGTTTCTGGACATGAACCTGAAGAGAGGCTTCATTCAACCCTCTCAGACCCCAGCTGGGGCACCTCTACTGTTCATTAAGAAGAAGAACGGAGAGCTACGCCTGTGTAATGACTACTGGGCGCTAAATCAGATCACCATCCCCAACAGCTACCCCCTGCCACTCATCACAGAAATGCTGGAGCAACTGCGATCAGCCAAGGTCTATACCAAGCTCGATCTGAGGGGGGCTTACAACCTGGTGTGAATAAAGGAGGGAGACGAGGAGAAGACCGTCTTCAAGACCCAATATGGACAGTTTGAGTACCTGGTGATGCTATTCGGACTATCTAATGCTCCAGGGGTCTTCCAAAATTTCATGAACGACATCTATAGAGACTATTTTGATCGATTCATGATCGTGTATAGCGGTCATTCTGTAAGCACCTTGAAAACAATGCAGTGATTACTAGAAGCCAACATGGATTTATCAAGAACAAAGCCTGCCAGACTAATCTTATCTCATTTTTTGATCGGGTAATCTCACTGGTAGACTATGGGAATGCTATGGACATAGTATAGCTCGACTTCAGCAAAGCTTTTGACAAAGTGCCCCATAGTATTCTGATTAACAAGCTAGCTAAATGTGGGCTGGATGGAACAACTAGCAGGTGGATCCACAGTTTTTATTTATTTTATTTTATTTATTATTTGATTTATATCCTGCCCTTTCTCCCAATTGGCTCCAGAATCATACTCAAAGAGTGCTTATCAATGGTTCCTTCCCAAACTAAGGGGGAGGTAACAGAATTTGGTCCTGGGTCCAGTGCTCTTCAACATTTTTATTAATGATTTGAATGAGGAGGTACAGGGAATGGTTATCAAATTTGCAGATGATACAAAATGTGGAAGGATAGCTAATACTTTGGAAGACAAAGAAAATTGAAAGGGTTCTTGATAGGCTGGAACATTGGGATGAAAACAACAGAATTAAATTTAACAGGGATAAATGCAAAGTTCTATGCTGAGGAAAAAGAAACCAAATGCACAGTTACAAGATAAGGGGATACTTGGCTCAGCAGTACTACATGCGAGAAAGATCTTGGGATTGTTGTTGATCAATATCAATGCTGAATATGAGCCAACAGTGTGATGTGGCTGCAAAAAAGGCAAATGCTATTTTAGGCTGCATTAACAGAAGTATAGTTTCTAAATCATGGCCTCTGTTCGGCACTGGTTAGGCCTCATCTTGACTACTGCGTCCAGTTCTGAACACTGCACTTTAAGAAGGATGCAGAGAAACTGGAACAGGTTCAGAGGAGGGCAACGAGGATGATCAGGGGACTAGAAACAAAGCCCTGTGAGGAGAGACTGAAAGAACTGGGCATGTTTAGCCTTGAGAAGAGAAGACTGAGGGGAGATATGATAGCACTCTTCAAGTACTTGAAAGATTGTCATGCAGAGGAGGGCCAGGATCTCTTCTTGATCATCACAGAGTACAGGACACAGCATAGCAAAATGGGCTCAAGTTGCAGGAAGCCAGATTTCGACTGAGCATCAGGAAAAACATCCTAACTGTTAGAGCGGTACGACAATGGAACCAATTACCTAGGGAAGTAGTGAGCTCTCCAACACTGGAAACATTCAAAGGGCAGCTGGATAGGCACATGTTGGGTGTGCTTTAATTTGGATTCCTGCATTGAGCAGGGGGTTGGACTCAATGGCCTATAGAGCCCTTCCAGCTCTACCATTCTATGATAAACTGAATTTCCTTTTTTATGTATGGCAATGCTCACTGTACTAGATACAGCAGATATAGAAAACTGAAATTTAATTTGGATTCACTACATTTCCCTTTTAAGATAAAGAGTGTGTGTATGATTTGTTTACTGGGATATGTTCACATCTTTGTGTTTTGATATTTTAAATACTTATGTTGTCAAAGTTCACATTTGGTGCACAGCATAAATTCATTCATTTCATAACGTTCCCATTTATTGTGAATCAACCAGCAGTTCCTCCAGATGTTTTTCTTTGGCTTGGAATGTAAAATAAGAATATGTACATGCATGTTCATGCTGCCCAGGATACTTTGTAGGCAAATACACAGAAATTATTTAATATCAACCCCTAATTTTTGGTAAAATCTGATTGACTAGTATATGGTAGATGGCCTGTACAAACCATCCAGGTAAGCAGCCTAGTCAGTTTATGTTTTGTCAACATCTGGGTCATAATCACATTTCAGGTAGATCTATTCAAAAGCCCCTAAAGAAGCCTTTCCCAACCAGTGTGCCTCCAGATGTTGTTGGACCACAATTCCCATTTTTCCTGACCATTGGCAATGCTAGCTGAGGCTGATGGGAGTTGTGGTCCAACAACATCTGGAGGCACACTGGTTGGGAAAGGCTGCCCTAAAGGCTTAATGCTCCAATAATTGTGCAGCCCCAAAGTTGCCTGCAAGGGACAGCTTAGGGAAATTCCAAGTCTGCAGATTTAGACAGCTGTGCAGTCTCTGAGTTTGTATGACAAAGCTTCAGGAAGTTCCCTGATTTGAATGCTTATATTTGAAGCCTAGAAAGAGTTCTGTTATGTATTTTCTGTAAGCTCTTTCCCTATTCCATGTGACCGGTAAAAGGCCATTGGTCCTACTCTCTCAGTATTATCTACACTGTGGGGAAGCCACTCTACAAAATTTCAGACGGGAGTCTTTTGCTACCCTACCTGGAACCTTTTGCAGGCTGTACCACTGAACTACCCCTTCCCCAGTCTTTGGGCTGGGGAAAGGCCTTACATAAAATACATAAAAACACCCTTCCAAAGCTCATTCAGATTTAGAGCTTACCTGAGCTTGCTCAAGCAAACTTTCTAAGGCTTAAGAGCCTTGTCTTGAGTTGTGGTTAGTTTTGAGGATTTTTATAAAAATTAGATGAAATTTGGAGAGGCAGTGTGAAAACTCACTGAAACCAGAGGTTCATTTTGACAGTAACAAAGCGAAACAGTATCTAAAATGGCCATTTCAGCTCACTCCCACTATTTGGGTCAATTCTCTTGACTGATAGTTGCCAAAGTCAAGTTCCTGCCCCCCTTCCTCTTTTGTTCCTTAGGTATTTTTGCCTTGGAAAGGTGAGTGGCTGAATTTCCAAGTAGCTGGTGCTAAGAACTATAAGTCCCAGAGGACAATAGCACATATTTGTCAATATAATGAGCCTGGACAGAATTTTCAGGAAAACAGATGAGTCTTTTCTGGACCCTTACTGAGAGTGAGCTTCAAGAATCCTGAAAAACCTAGCTGACCCTGAATTGAGCTGAGGGGAGTTCAGCCCATATTAATTTTAACTACATTCTTCAGTATGCAGATGACATCCAGTTCTATTTCTCCATGCCATCTGCATTAGGTGAAGCTGTGCAGGTGTTTGATCAGTGTCTGGAGATGGTAGTAAATTGGATGAGAGCCAATAAAATTAACTGAGAAGACAGATGAGCTGTGACTTTGTAGATCCTGGGTCCACGAAAAAGGAAGGAAGGCTGTCCTGTATGGATTTACACTCCCCTGAAGGATTGCAGTTTTGAAAAATGCAGCAGCCAGAGTTTTGATGGGCCTTTCTGCATGGGATCTCCATAAATCAGTCTTTAAAGATCTGCTCCGACTGCCTATTTGTTGCTGAGCCCAAGTCAAACGATTCGTTTTGACATAAAAAGCCCTAAACTTCTTGGGACCTGGTTACCTGAAGGAGTGCCTCTCCACATTGTCCTGCCCAGATTTTAAGATCATCTGAGGAGGCCCTCTTTGGCATACCATCTTTGAATGAGATCAGAGGAGCTATGACCCAACAGAGGGCCTTCTCAGCCTTAGCACCCCAGCTTTGGAATACCTCCCCCGTTAAGGTTTGGCTGGCACCTGCACTGTTATTCTTCCAGAGCAAGCTGAAGACATTCCTGTTCTGCCAGGTATGTCAAACATGATTTTACTAGGCCTGAATGGGGAAAGATGCTGCTTTTTTACTGTTTCAATTGTATTGGGTTTTTTTTCTTTGTATTGCATTTTAATTTGTTGCTACTTGCCCTGAGATCAACTCTGATGAAGGGCAGGATAGAAATCCAGTAAATAAATGTAATATGTTAATTTTTGTCTTTTCTTTTTGTCTTTTAAATAGAATTTTATTATCCAACTAAGCTCATGAAGATGTGCATAGCAGAATAATGGAAGCACCTGAATACCTTGATTTGGATGAAATAGATTTTAGTGATGATATATCTGTAAGTATCAGGATTTTCTTTTCCTTTCTCTTTTGTTTAGTTTTGTTTGTTTTGTTCTTCTGGTTTTAGGCTTAAATGTTCCAGTTAGTTCACGAAATGAGTGAAAAAATAGTATCACTTGAAAAACAGAGAGAAAGGTAAATGGGGGGCAGGATGATTGGGCCTGATTTGGCCTAGTGGTTGTGCTAGCTCCAGGCTGCAGCAGCGATCAAGACTGGATTGGGCCCAATGTCATCACATGACTGCACTCATGTGACTGCATGACACGACACTGGATCAGGATCCAACAGATTCTGATCCTTTCAGGTCCTCCCCACCTCCACAAGGTCCCATTTCACGGCCTTTTGCTGACTACTGCCAGGATTCAGACCAGCTCTTGGTACCAAATTGGCCTTAGTCACCCTAATGGATGACCTTTATCAGAAGAGGGCCAAGGAGAGTGTGACTTTGTTTCTTCTGCTCAGTCTGTCCACAGCTTTTGATATCATCGACCATGGTATCTTCCTGAACCTACCCTGTGGGATTGGTGTTAGGAACACTGTTTTACAGTGGTTCCGATTCTACCTGTATGGTCAGTCCAGAGAACACCACTGAAGGAATGCTTTTTGGCCACCTGGCGTTTATGTTATGGGTGTCACAGGGTACTATTTTATCCCCAATGCTATTTAACATCTATATGAAGCTACTGGGAGCAGTATTTCGGGAATATTGAGCAAAGCGTTATCAGCATGTTGATGACACACAACTCTATTTCTCTGTTACATCTGATCAGAAGTAGTTGTGGAGGCTCTGGACCAGTGTCTGTCTGCAGTGGTTGGCTGGATGATGGTGAATAAACCCTGTCAAGACAGAGGCCCTGTGAGTGAGTGGCTTCCGTGTCCAGAAGATAGGTCAGTTACCTGGTCTGGGCAGGGTTGCACTCCCTCTGGAGCATCTTTGTAACTTGAGGCACAAGTGACCTCAGAGGCTAGGAGGGCTTTATATCAGCTCAGTTGGTAAGACAGCTATGGCTATTCATGAATATCTTAACCACTGTAGTCCTGGCGCTGGTAACTTCAAGACTGGATTACTGCAATGTTTCTAACCCAGAAGCTGCCGCTGGTGAAGAATGCAGAAGCTAGATTGTTGACTGAGATATCCTGTTAACACCATATAAGACCTGCTGATGGAGCTGTACTGGCTGCCAATATACTACCAAGCACAATTCAAGGTTTTGCTTTTAGCATTTAAAGCATTTAAAGCCCTAAACAACCTGAGCCCTAAACTTGCTTAAGGGACTGCCTTGCCCCATGTATCCTTGTCCCATGCCTGACAACTGTGCTGCTCAGATGGGGCACTGCTAAGAGTGCCCCAAAGGTGTGCTTAATTTGTACTAGAAACAGAGTGTATTGTGTTGCAGCTTGAGCCCTCTGGAATCAGCCAAAATTAAACAGGCCTCCAATGTCATGACATGTAGGTGCCTACCAAAGACATCCTTGTTTAAGAAAGTTTTCCCTGAGTTGTGACCCAGGCATTTATGAAATATTAACTGTATATCTGTAGGAATGATTCTGTTTAGAGTTTGTAGAAATGGTTGTTGGTCTTTAACTGTTAATACTTCATAGATAGTTGCGCCATCTAGCCCACTTTTAGGTAGCTTGCTAATCAGAGTATCATGGGGCACTTTGTCAAAAGCTTTGCTGAAGTCGAGAGCATTCAACATGTCTACAGCATTCCCACAGTCTACAAGGGAGGTTACCCGATCAAAAAACGAGATAAGATTAGTTTGGCAGGATTTGTTCTTCATAAATCCATGTTGGCTCCTAGTAATCACTGCATTGTTTTCAAGGTGCTTACAGATTGACTGCTTTATAATCTGCTCCAGAATTTTTCCAGGGATTGATGTTAGGCTGACTGGTCTGTAGTTCCCTGGTTCCTTCTTTTTGCCTTTTTTGAAGATAGGGACAACATTAGCTCTCCTGCAGTCATCCACTTTACCAGTCCTCCATGATTTCGCAAAGATAATAGACAGTGGTTCTGAGAGTTCTTCAGCCAGTTCCTTCAATACTCTAGGATGCAGTTTATCAGGCCCTGCCGATTTGAACTCGTTCAAAGGGATTAGGTATTCCTTGACCGTTTGTCTGTCAATCTCAAGCTCCAATCCTGCCCCTTCTACTTCATGTTTCCCAGGAAGGGTCATAGACCCTTTTTTGGGAGAAGACTGAGCCAAAGTAGGAATTGAGCACTTCTGCTTTTTCTTTGTTATCTGATGTCATTTTGCCATCCTCATTGAGTAGCTGTGCCACCATTTATTTTCTCTGTCTTTTACTATGGACGTACCTGAAGAAAGCTTTTTTGTTGCTTTTAGCATCTCTCGCTGACCTCAGCTCATTCTCAGCTTTAGCCTTCCTGATGCCATCCCTGCAATTCCATGATACCTGCCTGTACTCTTCCTTTGTGGCCTGGCCTTCTTTCCACTTCCTGTATGTGTTCTTTTTTGTTTTCAGGTCATTTCTAAGCTTTTTGTGAAGCCACATTGGCTTCTTCTGCTGTTTCCCCCTTTTTTTCCTTGTTGGAATTGCTTGTCATTACGCTTTTAGAATTTCCTTTTTTAGAAACTCCCACTCATCTTGGGCTCCTTTTCTCATTAGGGTGGCTTGCCATGGAACGGTACTTACAATTGTTCTGAGTTTATTAAAATCAGCTTTCCTGAAGTCCAGGGTGCACCTATGGCTACTCTCAGCTTTTGCTTCTGTTAAAATCAAGAATTCGAGTATGGTGTAGTCACTTTCCCCGAGTTCCCGTAACTGGCACTTCATCCATCAAATCATCTCTGTTGGTTAGAATCAAGTCCAGGATAGCTGATCCTCTGGTTGCAGGAGAAAGTCAGAAATTTCTTGGAGGGGCCGTGTTTGGCAGAGTTTGTCTCCCAACAGATATCGGGATAATTGAAATCCCCCATTACTACTACATCGTGCATCCTCGAAATATTGGCAATTTGCTTTTCAAAAGTTGCATTCTCATCTTCTCCTTGATTGGGTGGTCAGTAGTAGACTCCAAGCACCACATTCCTTTTATTACTTGCCCCATTAATTTTAATCCAGATACTCTCGGTGGAGATACCAAGCTCATCTTCCTGTATTTCTGTGCAGGGATATATATTTTTAACATATATCTCCTATTTCAAACTATCTCCAGGAATCCACAAAAGTTAACAGTTCTGAGAATGCACTGTAGGACTCTCTAAGGGAAATTAAGGATCTATTTAAACCAGCAATATGCCTGGAGGATCTGAATATAATAATCAATTGTGATGCCATTATTAAAATGCTATCATTCTATTGTGCATACTTTGCAGTTCTCATAGGAATTAATGATGCAGCTTATTTCAATGTCCCTAATGAGATCTTGACTATTGGTTATTCTATTTTATGAATACCAATAAAAGCTCCAAACCAAATATGTGTTAAATGCCTAATTAGTGAGGGAATTAGACATATGATTGCTGAATTTATGTTTTTATTCTGGCCTTTGTAGAGATATTGTTCATTCTTAAAAGTTTCAGCTGCTTTATTCAGATGTCTTTTCCTCCTAAATTGTATCTTAATCTTTGACTATCTTTATGTAGATTATTAATGAAGGCAGGGTAAAACTGCAAATTCATTAGACTATGATCCCATCCCAAAAGAATAATTTATTTGAAATCACTTTATTTTTATTACTATGGGGTATAGGGACATGTCCCAGAGCATATTTCTAAATTTAATTTTATAGCAGCATAAAACAAAGAAGATGTAACCTCTTCTTGACTTTCCCATTGTGCCTCAATTATTACCTTTACTGTCAGTTTCAGAAATAGCTTAACACAAATTCTCTATCTTAATAATGAATGTTGTGAAATGCAGCCGAGCAGTCTGAATTAAAGAAATTGCTCAATTAACAGGGAAAGTATTATCCTTAATTCTCAACTCTCAGTGTCACAGGCAAGATTGATTTCTGATTAATTCAGTTATGCATTGAACTTTCATAGGAATAAATCTTCCTTCTTTTAAATACAGGTCTCAGTAACAAAGTTCAGGCAGACATTAATCTAGATTAAATAACTATTTGATATTTATATTAAAAATTGCATTCTCTGTGGTGTGTTATCACTATTAACCTGTGAATTCTGTGCTGTTTACATTCGGGTCTTGTTGAATGGACTTCATTTTGGGGCACTTAGGTATGTTCTGTCATATTTGGTTCATGTTTCTTTTGAAAGCTCCAAATTCACAGATTTACAGAGAAGTAACACCAGAGCCAAAACTGACAGCAACATTAAATAATGTCCCTCCCAAAACATTCCAACTGCTTCCAAAAAAGACTGCACACATTCTTGTCTGGCTGTTGCTAGTTTATCATGTGCTACCAAAGTACCACTGCCCCCAAGCTGTTTTCTCTAAGTTGTATCCTATCAAAGATGATGCTAATGATGATGATGGTGATTTCAATTTATATTCCACCCTTCCTCCCAAAGGAACCCAGGGCGGCAAACACATCAACAATAAAACAACTCTTTAAAAAGCATTCTAAAAAAGTTAAAAACATTCAACCAGTGGTCTCAAGGTTGCCAGGAACAGTATCTTTCAGCCATCAAATGCCTGAGTAAACAGGAATGTTTTTAAATTCTTCCTGAAAGTCACTAATGAGGAACACAGATGCATTCCACAAATGAGGAACCACCACTGAAAAGGCCCTGTATTGTAAGGGTAAGGTCTAGCCAAAGCTTGATTTCACTGAGATCTGGGTATGTCTATATCTGTGCCATCCATGAACTTAAAAGTGCTTATCTGTGGGTAGATTTTGCCAAATGTGTTCTAGGCAAAGGTTCAACATCTAGCACACTGCTGGAAATTAATAAATAGTAGCTGATAAAGGGAAACAGTAACCTAAAATATCAATGTCTGCTGTGCCTAGACCCTTCTCTGTGCTAGTCCAGCTGTTTGCTCCTTACTTGGTGAGATACCAAACTCCACCAAAGTGTTCAGTTAAATGAGGCTATAGGGTAGGCATAGCCAATGTGGTGCTAGATTACAACTCCCAGCATCTCTGACTATTGGCTGTATTGGCTGGAGCTGATGGAAGTTGTTGCCTAAGAACATCTGGGAAGGTACCACATTGGCTATCCCTAGTATACTATGACTTAGTAATATGATGCACGAGATACAGCACAGTAATATTTAAAACTGACTGGCAAGGCTGCTCAATAGACACTCTCCATGGAACAGTATAGGAGCCAATGAATGAAAGAAAGTGAAGAGTTGACAGTAGCCTGGGAAAGAAGTGAGTAATATTCTCTCTTGGCACCTTAATAGTTTTTCTCAGCTGAAATCATGTTTGTTCTATTGATAGAAATGGCAGAAATTTCAAGTGTTCATATTTTGTTTTGGGACAGAAGTTGAAACCTGTTACTGCAATCAAACACACAACATTAAAAGCACAATCTAATTTATAGCATGTTTAATAGATTTTTTTTGGTAGAGAACTTAATATATTTTAATGCTGTTAAAAATGGAATGGTTTGTCATTTCAGGAGAGAGGAAATAATATATAGAAAAAAGTATTGGCCTAACAAAACATTTCAATGGAATATAAAAAGGCTATTCCTAATTGAATTGCCAATTGTGTAACAGTTCAAGCTATATCACCTGGCTTCAAAAAGTATTTACCTTGAAGACCAGGCACTTGTCTTTCTTTTGTAATCTTTTTCACTGCTGACATACCAAAATACATTGGTCACTATGTACACACACCGCAAGCAACATGTACAAATTCTTCATGTATTGAAGAATGTGTCTAAAGGAGGCAGTTCTAAGGTCGTTGTTGAAAAAGCCCTCCCTGGACCCCTCTATAATGGGTAATTATCGACCAGTGTTGAACATCACATTTCTGGGCAAGGTAATATAGCGTGTGGTGGCCTCCCAGCTCCAGAGATTCCTGGATGATACGGATTATCTTGTTCCTTTTCAGTCCAGTTTCAGGCCTGGCTATGGGACAGAGACTGCTCTGGTCACCTTGGTGGATGACATACGCAGAGAACTGGACAGGGGTAGTGTGTCCCTGTTGGTTCTACTGGATCTCTCAGCGGCTTTTGATACCATCGACCATGGTATCCTTTTGGGCTGCCTTGCTGGGATGGGACTTGGGGGCACTGTTTTACAGTGGCTCCATTCCTTCCTGGAGGGGCATACTCAGAATGTGGTGCTGGGCGATTCCTGTTTGACTCCTTGGCCGTTGGCCTGTGGGGCCCCTCAGGGTTCAGTTTTATCCCCCATGCTATTTAACATCTACATGAAACCGCTGGGAGAGGTTGCCCGGGGGTTCAGGGTTCGGTGCCATCAGAATGCTGATGACACCCAACTCTATTTCTCCTTCCCACCTAACGCCAAGGAAGCTATCTTGGTTCTAAACCAGTGCCTGGCATCAGTGACGGATTGGATGAGGGTGAACAAATTGAAGCTTAATCCAGACAAGACGAGGTGTTCCTGGTCAGTCAAAAGGCAGATCAGGGAATAGGGATTCAGCCTGTGCTGGATGGGGTTACACTCCCCCTGAAGATACAGGTTCGCAGTTTGGGTGTGCTTCTGGACTCAGCCTTAAACCTGGAGGCTCAGGTGGCCGCGGTGGCCAGGAGTGCTTTTGCTCAGTTAAGGCTAATGCGTCAACTGCGCCCGTTCCTTGAGATGCCTGATTTGGCTATGGTGATACATGCCTTAGTTACATCCCATTTAGGTTACTGTAATGCGCTCTACGTGGGGCTGCCTTTGAAGACTGTGTGGAAACTTCAACTGCTACAGCGAGCTACAGCCAGAGTGCTAATGGGGGCTGGCTACAGGGATCATACATCTCCCCTGTTACAACAGCTCCACTGGTTGCCAGTTTGTTTCCGGGCACAATTCAAAGTGCTGATTTTGACCTACAAAGCCCTATATGGCCTAGGTCCAGGCTATCTGTCAGACCGTATCTCCCGATATAAAGCTGCCCGGGCCTTGAGATCTTCAGCAGAAGCCCTCCTCACAGTCCCAACACCCTCACAAGCATGACGGGTGGGGACGCAAGATAGGGCTCTTTCGGTGGCCGCCCCTAGGCTTTGGAACTCCCTTTCTAGGGAGGTACGAATGGCTCTCTCCTTGCTGTCTTTTCGTCGGCAGGTGAAGACTTTTTTATTCCAACGGGCTTTTGGAACAGAAGGTGCTTAGGACAGGGCCTTAAGAGGTATGCTGTATTGCTCACAGTTTTAATTGCACTATTTTAAAATTGTTTTTAAGTATCTTGAGTGTATGTTAATGTTTTAATGTTGCAAACAGTTTGATTTTAGCTTAATGCAGATTCTTCTATGTTTTTATTATATGTATCCACTTTTATCTGTAAGCCGCCTTGAGTTCCAATTTTGGAAAAAGGGTGGGGTAAAAATAAAGATAAATAAATAAATAAATAAATAAATATTCCCTATTCCTCAATTATTAAAGTACACAGGTAGAAACAATACTTTTGTATCTTTCAAAATGCTTCTAATATTTTATCAGGCAAGATACTTCTCTTCACATTGACATGGAGATAGAAAAGTAAATATTTTGTGCTTCATTACTATTGTAGGAAGATTTCTTTTGAGTAAATGCTTCATCACGGATGACAATTTTTCCCCATACCTATTGTGTGTTACTGTACTGTGTGCAAGATTTCTATATGTTCATTTTAAACATTTTGAGAGCTGAAACTTAGTGATTGTCAGGATTCAAGCCTAAAGCAGGTCTTGAACCTGAGAGATGAAACTGCAGAGATACCAACTACAAAAGCCATTTCACTCTAATAGTTCAGAGCAGGTCAGGTTCTAGACTAGGGTTACATACTAGGGATAACATGGACCAGATCCTATAGGAATTTATCTAACAATACCTTCAGGGGATCCTCTATGCCCACCTTGTCATGAGGAAGGCTCCTGTCTGCAGACTCAGATTCATTTGGAAATGTGCCATGCTATTTCCCTCCAAATGGAAAAATAACACAGTTCATTTTCAAGCCAAATTCAGATTCAGCCTACCCCAGCCATCCCCCCAAACCTTCTGCTTTCCTTCTATCCGTTAAACTGCACCATAGATACCTGTCTTTTGTTGGCGCTCCAGTGGTGGTAGCAAGTGGAAGGAAGACAGGGTCTTTCTTCCCTGCTCCCCATATCTGTACGCCGAGGTGAAAGCAACTTCTAGGATACTGAATTTTCTCAAGGACTATTTCAGTGCCCATAAGGTGGTATTCAATAGACCCATTGAAATTAATAGGCATGACTAAGGTTCATTACTTTCAGTGGGTTTACTCTGACTAGGACAACACATAATCCTTGGGGAAATCTTATTTCTCAGGGATGACCTGACATGTTGTTTAGCAGTGCACCATGCCAGAGAGGAGAGGGACCTCCCCCCCCCCGTCCATGCACAATGCCAGCAGTTAGATGAATGGGCTGTGGAGGAAGGGACAGGGGTTTTGGAGCAAAAGGGGGTTGGTGGGAGGAAGATCACAGGAGGGGCATTTTTCTCTGCTTCAGATTAAAATTTGTGCTGAAGAAGAATTCAAGTGCTGTAATGCTCGCCTCCTATTTTAGGAAGCCATTATTACAGGAAACACTTCAGCAAATACTTTTGCCCTCCCCTCTTGTTGAGACTCAGTTCATTTCCTGTCTCAGCTGTGAGTACATCCTGTTGGTGATCTCTCTCTCCTCAATGAGTTATTTTCTATATTTATTTTCCTCCTCATTTGTTGTTATTATGTGCCTTCAAGTCGATTATGACTTATGGTGACCTATGAATCAATGACCTCCAATAGCATCTGTCATGAACCACCCTGTTCAGATCTTGTAAGTTCAGGTCTGTGGCTTCCTTTTTGGAATCAATCCATCTCTTGTTTTGTCTTCCTCTTTTTCTACTCCTTCCCCCTCATACTCACCTTCTTTATTTTGCAAAGTAGTAGCTGCTCTGGATTTATCTCTAGCACAGCAGCAGGAACCACCTTCTAAAAGTGCCCTGGTAGTGCCTGTTCCAAAAATGTCCAGTAGGTACATACCATTGCTAGCTCCCTTTAAGGCAATAATGAAGTCAGAGTGGGATTCGCCACATCAGTGTAAAAAGAGTATTATCTATGCGAATAAATTCTGTGTTTTAGATGCTGATGTCATGGAGCAACTAAAAACTATGTTTTTGCTAGGGCAGCCCTGCTGTGGGTGGAAGATCTGTTGGACAATCCTAACCAGGATCCCGCTAGAGTTAGGAAGACTCTGCTAAAGGTTTCCAGATCCCTAACATTTATAGTGGATGCTACTGTGGACTCCACTCAGTTTTCATGCAGAGCCATGGCGGCAGCAATAGTCGCCCATAGACACCTATGGCTTACCCATTGGGATGTGGATGCTTCTTCATGCTCTAATTTGGCTTCAGTTCCCTTTTCTAGGTCTACGTTATTTGGCAACATGGCACTAAAAGATGTCCTAATAGAAACTAAGGATAAGAAGAAGACGATGCCCTCTTAGAAGCGGGATGATAGACTTCTACAGGTGCCCCTCCATACCCTACCAATCCATATCCTATCAGTCCTTTTGTGGGTACAGATTCGCAGGAAGAGGCTGTGACTTCAGAAGAGGTCACATGTCATGGAATCAACTGAGATTCCAGCAGAAATCCCAACAAGTTTTTTACTCCCAGAATTCATCTAATCAAGCACACCAGGGATGTCAGCAACAGCAACTGTTCTGACTCTATGGCGTTACCACCGGTGGGGTGGAAGGCTAAGCAAGTTTTTCCTTTGATGGCAAGCCACTACCCAGGACAAATGGGGGCTAAAGGTAGTCAAAGAGGGGTACAAAATAGAAATGGAGTACCCGCCGGCCAGGTTTCTTCCTTCTCCCTTCTCAAAATCTATTGCGAAACAACAAGCTGTCTGAAAAGAGATTTGTCACTTATTAGACATCTCTGCAATCAAGGAAGTTCCTTCAGAAGAGTTTTTCTCTGGTCTTTACTCAGTCTTCTTCTTGGTAGAGAAGGACAGAACCTAGTGCGTGGTACTCGATCTCAAAATTCCTGAATTAGTTTGTTACTTACCGGAAATTCAAGATAGAGACCCTCATGTTTACACGGGAAGCCTTTCAGCCACAGGACTTCCTGGCATCAGTGGACTTAAAGGAAGCCTATCTCCATATCCCAATAATTCCCTCACACTGTTGACTGCTATGTGTTTACTGCAACGGCTCCCATCAGTTAAAAGCCCTACTATTCGATCTGGCATCTGCACCACACATTTTCACCAAGGTCATGGTGACAATGGTCGCCGATCTACGCCTTCAAGGACTATGCATACACCCTTATCTGGACAACCTGATTCGATCCAAGAATTTCCAATAGGCTCAGGAAGACATCCAGATAACATTAGCTCACTTGAAAGACCATGGTTTTCTGGTGAACAACCAAAAGAGTCATCTCACCCCAATCTTGTCAACTACAGCACTTGGGAGCACAGTTAGACACGATACAAGCATCCATATCCCTTTCTCCAGAAAGGATTCACAAGATCACAGCCATAGCTCTTCCACTACTTTGCATGCGCTCAGTAGACATAATAGTGCTCGCAAAGCTCTTAGGCATGATGGCATCAGCGATAGGAATTACCCCCTGGGCTCACTTTCACCCTCTTCAATGGCTGCTCCTCTGGTATCAGGATGACATAGCGCACTGCAGACAGTGGTTGGTACTAGTTTCCTGGCAGGTCAAGGAGTCCCTTCGATGGTGGATGTCAGCAACTCACTCTAAAAAAGGCCTCCCTCTTCAGGATCTGCCCCATTCAGTCATCATCTCTGACACAAGTCTCAGGGGATGGGGAGCACATTGTCAAGGAGAGTATGTGCAGGGAGTGTGGTCGCAATAGAGGCATGCAGGAGCATCAACTGGCTGGAACTACAGGGCGCTCATCGGGCTCTCCGCCACTTCCTCCACATTCTCCCTTATCCAGAAGTACTGATTTGCACCAACAACACAGCTACATGAGCTCACTTGATCAAGCAAGGGGATACTAGGTTGTTGCCCCTTCACACCAAAACAGTAGCAATGCTGTCATGGGCGGAGCAACACATGTCTTCAGTCTCAGCAGAGTATATTCAAGGACACCTGCGTAATGTTACAGCAACTGTTCCCAGGGGAATGGGCTCTCAACCAGGAAGTGTTCCAATCTCTCCAGGCGGGCTTTCTTTGACCGGATCTTTTTAAGCACCCTGGACAATAGTGGAGTTGGAGGAAACACATAAAGTATCCCCTTTGGCCATGGAACCTAGTGTGCCTTCAGATGTTGTTGGACCACAACTCCCATCAACCTTAGCCAGCATTGCCAATGGTCAGGAAAGATGGGAATTGTGGTCCAACAACATCTGGAGGCACACTGGTTGGGAAAGGCTGCTATAGAGCATCTATCTACTCGGCTCCATGATTCAGGAAGCGCACAAAACAGTGTTGTGTGTGATGGTTTCTCTTGGATGTAAACAGGTCTATCTTGAACTTGCCATCCATGTCACAAGTTCACAAGTTTGTGAAGAAATTATTGCTGCTTACTCAGATATTTGATGTTGCTTTAAGAGTGAATCCAAGGAATAGCTTGCTGATTAACATCAGGTGTGCCCCTTGCAGCATATACACATTTGTTGAAATAATACTTACTCCTTGAGAAGTTGGTTTTCCCTGTCTATGCATTTATTTGGAATAATTTCTGTAAGATCCTAGCATTTCAGAAAATGTTTTTACATATAGATAGAAATTTGAGTCTTAGAAATTTGCCATATATAAGGCAAACCTTTTAACAAAATTAGCTGAATTACAAAATCAAAATCCGTAATAAATAGAGCAGGTGACCTGAATTTTCTACAGTGTACCCTCTGATAACCTTACTTTTATGATGGTCCTGCAGCCTATATGCAGTCAGTCATAGTGTTTTGCAGAATGCTTAAATTTGTCATGCTATGAACCATTGACTACTGGAAGCTTAGTCTGAAATTTAGACAGGTGGACTGCTTTATTCTGATTAGACATAAGCCTAAAACAGAGTTTGGTCACTTGGATGCTATACTAAGCTAATTTTTCCCTTGTTGATATTGAACTTTGCTACGGAATGTGAGTCTCTGGTTTGCTGTGTCTTCCCTTAACCCACTGTTAAAAACTTATCTACACTGTAGCTACTACAAACTGGCCATGGTCACTGGTTGGCCACTGTGAGAACAGGATGCTGGACTAGATGGGCCACTTATGTTCTTATGTTCTTAGACTTCATGCAAAACCATAGTTTAGCAAGACAAGAACAAGACAAGGTGAGCTTTCTCTGTGAGATATGTAAGGTTTCTATGCTCCCCTCTCCTGTTCCTGTGTGGCCTTTTCATCCAAACCGATGAACTATGATTAATAGTAGCTGTTGTTTGTTTTGACACAGATCAACTTGAAACCATGGAAGCAAAAGCTTCCAAACTCCTCCTCCTGGATGTGTGGGAGGTAGGGGGAGGGGAGCATGCAAGCTTGAGGCTCTTCTAGGCTCATTCACATCGTACAAGTGTGATGTCTAAATATCACCATTATTTGTCAGTTGCCTCTGTGTGGGGGGTGGGGTTTTTCATGACAATCCTGTTTTCTTTCTGGGAAATGAACCTATGTGTGTAAAAACAAAACTTAAACTGGAGCATAGGGTATGAGTTTCTCGCACTTATATACTACAGTAGCTACCACAGCTAGGGAGATTTGCTTTGTGGGTCAGATGGGGCTGAACAATGCGTTCATTACCTCCCACTGGCAGCAGAATTCAAGTGTCCTTATGTGGCACTTCTGTGTTGTGCTGGGACAGGGGTAGCAGCTCTGTTGTAAGGCTCCGGCAGAGCACTGGGTAATATACTGCACAATTAAAATGAGGCATTTTCTTTACTCATAATGCGGTTGGATTTTGTACCATTTAGGTGACTGAACAAATATGATTTTATTTTTCAGTATTCAGTAACTTCCCTCAAGACTATCCCAGAATTACGTAGGAAGTGTGATTCACAAAATGAAGACAGAACAGGTATGCTGCTCATTTCTGTTCTGCAATCCTCATTTTTATAGGTAATTTTTGTTTAAGTTGACACCATAACAGATTTTCTTCTTTAACTGTCTTCTTTTAAAATTTGAGTTTGATAGCCTTTGGGTAACAATCAGTTTCTTTCTCCCCCTCCCCAATTTCTTTTTTCTTACTATGTTAGGTCATTAGCAGCAGCAACAACAAAAATTTCCATAAAAGGATTTGGCGGTATACAGATAAATGCCAGGTTTAATCTCAGCAGCTCCAAACCACAGTATATGCAACAATTTACTGAAAAACCCGAGAAACCATTAGTGACAAGACATAATGATGTAGGCGCCAATGAAAAAATGTTGGATACATTTACTACCCATATGGTCATGACCAGTTTGAGGCATGATGTTTTGCCAAATTCTGAAACTCTATCAAGGATGCTACAAGATAGAATCTACTCTCAGGCATACTGTAACAGTTAAGATGAAAGCAAAGTTTTTATGTTTAATAGCGTAAACTAAATGAAGAGCCATGGAACATAGATGAGAACCAGCTGGAGACCTTTTCTCCCATACTGACAAAAAAGTGCATTCAGAGTTGTTTTTCACTTTGTAAATCGGATTAAGGCTCCTTTGTTTGTGTCTTCAGCATGGAGCAAGTTGTATTGGTGAGAGCAACATGTTGGCATTTCACTCTGAAAACTTTATTATGCTTACATCAAATGGTGATTACATTAATACATTTGAATCTGAAATGCCTATATGAGGCCTCAATTTTTTAGGAAGATTTTAAGAACCAGGGTTTGAAAGTATTTTATTTCTGTATTGTGTTTCACATAGCAGAAAATTACTATTCCTATAGCATTTCTCTATAGTCACAGACACTAATAATTAAATTGTCACACCCTCTTGTATTGTCATACATAGGGAAAACAATATCTTCCTCTCTTCTGATTTTTGCCTTGATCCCTCACTCCCCATATTTTACAGAAATAGTGAGGAAAGCATTGCTTTTTCATGTCTTGATGCAAGTGGATAGTCAGGAAGCTGCTGCAAAATGGAAACAGACCCAGTTTTACAGCTATTCATACTCTAGTCAGAATCCCTGAGTAAATGAAGGAGTTAAACTGATGTAGAAGGGGGGAAAGAAACTATGTAAGAACTGCTTAAAATTGTATATAAAATTACACTCAATTTAGACATATTTATGCTGCAATCCAATGCAAAGTCTTTTTTTTTAATTTAAGCATAGGCGAGAACCCACTGGATTGTAGCCAAGGGGTTCAGATCAGAGCTGGGTGAGCCACTTGTCACTTTCATTGGAATGGCTCAGAAACAAGCCAAGCCACTTCCCAAAATTTCAGGAAACAGCTCATTTAATGTATGAGTCAATCCAAATTTAGCCTACCCTAGCTCCCCCTGAAAGCCTCCAACGCATCCATCTTATCCAACCTATAACCTCATATTCTCTCTCCTTCCTTCCTGTTACCTGGCTGACACTGCTGGAGGTAGCACTTTGGAAGCAGCAAGCAGCTGTGGGGAAACGAAGGCAGGGAAGTTCCCCTCCCTCCCTCCCTCCCTCCCTCCCTCTGCTCTCAGGCACTTGGTGCACTGTGTAGCAGCATACGCAGAGGATGCAAGTCCACGGTACCACCTGATAAATGTAGGGTTGTTGTGTGTTTTTTAAAAAAGCAAACCCTCAATTAACAATAAATATAAGAAACGTCCCCACTCAGATATTCCTACTCATGTGATTAATAATTGTGTGAGGAGAGAGCCTGCTGGCCCTTCCCCTACACTGTGTCTTCTGGTGGCCCTCCCTTCCCCTCTCCATGCATTGGAGAAATGTCTGGGGTGGGAAAGCCTGCCAAATGCATGTAAGCTCTCCTGTACAAGGGAAATGGTGATGAAATGGCAGGCCAGCTAGTGTGGCCTCACTCTCCCCTTCACACAGTTCTTAGTCAAATGAGGGGTAATATCTGGAGAGGCCATATACACAGATGAAAAGGTGAGACAGAGTTTAATATTATTTATTTATTATTTATTTATTTATTTTCATTTCTAGACCGCCCATAGCTAATAGCTCTCTGGGCGGTGTACAAAACGAGATTAAAATACAATATAGAATAAAATCAGTAACAGAAAGGAACACATTAAACTAAAACATTAAACATAAAACATTGAACATTAAAATGCCTAAAAGAAAGAACCGTAGGCGCCAGGCGTATTTCCTCCGGTAAGCTGTTCCATAATTCAGGGGCCACCACAGAAAAGGCCCTAGTTCTAGTAACAGTCCTCCGGGCAGCCTGGTGAGTTGGTACCCGGATACTGAACGAAGTGAGCGGGTAGGTTCATAGCGGGAGAGGCGTTCCACAAGGTATTGCGGTCCCACAATATTATCAGTGTACACTTATTTTGGGAGGAAGGTTTGGGAAGGGAAGATTGAAAACAAGAAGGTAACATGCTGGAAGTTATATCTAATATTTTTTTTTTATTAGGGGCTAGTTGATCTTAGATTTAAAACTATCCAGCATCCTTTTCTCCCTGAATGACATGCTGATAATGTCAGTCAGCAAAGTGTTCCGTTTTCTCATCCCATACTTTCTTATTCCCAGGCATTCCATCTGCATGAGAGGCAACCTCAAATTTCTACTGTTTGTTAGTACAAGTGGTGCATGAGGCATTAAATCCAGAATTATTCTTGCTAGATCAGGGTTTTCTTTTACTGATTGATAATTTGTGTATTCACATGTATTCTACCTGGGTTATTTCAGCAAAGACATAGATTAGACACCAAGTTAAGAGTTGTTTTTTCAGAGCTATAATAGCATTATGCCTTGGATGAGTTCAACATTTATTTACAGGTTCAGGACTCTAAAGCTAGATTATATCCTTGTGGGGTTAGTCCCCTTGGAAGACAAGCAACAGGAAAACAACTGTAACATGGTTTTCTCAGGCAAGGTTGTTACGTTCTTAACCTACTAGATAGGGAGAGGTGAATTCCATGTTTAGGAGTTCAAGGGAGAAGGTAGGTATGAACTTGGTAGGCTGTGAACTTGGAAGGCTACCTGTGCCCTTAACAGCTGTCTGATAAGCAGGAAATCATAAGATGGTTTTGCTGACGTGGAGAAGCAGTGATGGGAGAAGCATCTCCAACTTAATTCTTCTTTCGCGCAGGAGTCAAGTGCAGGGACACTTATAAAAGTATAAAAGTCTTATAAAAGTAAGGCTGAGGACAGGGAAAGTTCAAGCAGGTGCTGGGAACAAGTTGGTAGTGAGTGAGAATGGAGAGAGGGATTGGGAGGCCTGGGAGCAATGCAGAGGGTTTTTGTGTTTTTTGTGGGTTTTTTTCACAGACTAAGTTGTATTGGCCAGGGAATATGCAGTGTCTGTTCATGCAAAAGAGAAATGAAGCAAGACAAAGACTAGGGGGTTATATGGGCAGTGGCTCATAGTCTACAAGAAAGAGGCAGTGACTCAGGAAGCATTCCCCCCCCGCGTGAAGGCCACATGTCCAAAAGAATGTTTAGCTAGAGTTTCAGTCAAATTATAACCCTCATTTATATTGGTATAGTCATGAAGCTCACTGGATTACTTAAGCAAGTCATCAATTAACATCAATTGCGGCTGTTATAAATGGTCACTGTGCTTATTTTGCATGTTTTAAGTTTTAACATGATTGTCAGACTGTATTGTTTGTATTTCATTTCTATCTTACCTCACTGTTTGCATTTTTACATTTTCCCTGCTTTGCACAATGGGAGTTCCCCCTCACACACGCCATACCATCTCCAAATCTGCTCCAGAGGGTTGCGAACCTCTGGAACATATTTTGGGGGCATGGGGGGAGGAGAGGGGAAGTCCCATTGCGTAACCTATCTCATAGAATTGTTCTGAAAATACAAGAAGATAAGGATGTACTAAAGAGCATTGATAGGAGCAGGCTCACTGGATATGGACACAATTTTTTTTTAAGTGCCTCCAGTGTGGGTAATGAATTCAGGGAAAATTGAATTGTGCCGGGCAGAGGCATGATCAGGGTTACTGGGTAAGCTATCAATTTGAGGAAATAAATCAATTACAATTATATTTGGGGGTAATGAATTGGGATAATTTAAGGGGATTGAATTGATTGGGAGCAAGATCTGTTGGGAAATTAACTGAGGGCTAATGGATTGAAGAGGAACTGATTTGGGATGATCTGGAATGGAGTGAAAATTAAATGAAAGATTTATCTAGGGTAATTTGGATGGGAAATGGTTCACCTTCTGTGACATTTAAATTTGAAATTTGTATCTGTATGTATAAAATAACATTTCCAAATGTGTTTCTATGGGCCTGCCCCCCAAATGTTATAAATACCTAGCAATGTTCCTTGGATACATATTGTAACCCCACACCCTTAGTACAGGTAAAAAAATGAAATCTAAATAAAGCGAATAGATAACCTGTATACGTTAATTTTCCTATTCTAAAAGCCTGAGTTTCTTTTGTGTCTGAGCAGATCGATTTTGTATATTAATTCTGAACTTAACTCATAGAGTCATAATTTCCATAGAATCATAACTTCAAATTGATAGATAAGTCAATACTGAAAATATTACAGTTCTTCTCCACATTACCATTTATTCTCCAGGAAAGCAACACAGGAAGAAAGGGGATTTTCTTCTTTGCTTTCAGGATCTCTGAAAACTTTATATTTTTTAGCTATGGCACGGCCATTCTCATACTGGGTATGGTATACTATCCAATCCCAGAAGCTCTTTGTTTAGATCTGCCATCTATCTTGGATTTACACTAGAAAACCCATTCAACCTTAAAAAGTAAATAACAGTCTAGATGCAAGGAAGGTGATGACTAACAAAACATTGATGCCTTGTCACTGTCTAGACCCCTCTGTCAAAAGATGTGTTTTCCGTGAAACACAAAAAAAATCTATGTGAAGTCTTGGTCCCAGTCAGAATGAAACAGCTGGGAAACATGTGGTATCCATTTCCCTCTATCACTTGAGGGAAGAAATCACATGTAAATAAAACCAGAATTCAAGTGTCACCCTTTGAACCCAGAATCATATACAATATATAAATAAATCTGTGCAAAGGGATTTTTGTATTGAACATTTCAAGTTGCATGTTGTTGTTGGAATAATAAATAATTAGCCAAATAATATTATTCCAAAAGCTTCTGAAGATATACAGGTAATAAGTCAAACCTTATTCTGTTCTTTCAAATTGTTCTTTCGTACTGTTTTGATAACCATGTTAGTACAGCTGCTTCTTTAACAGTGTGTTCCTTAAAAACTCTGGAATGAGTGCGATATAGATGCAACCGAAGCATGGCATTTAGTACATGCAATAAATTGAACCGTGCCTCTATGAAACCACATTTTTACAAAGTGCTAATCCTACACTTTAAAGGTGATCTGCAGAATTAAGCAGACAGTTTTGTGAGTTTCTCCCAACTAAATGAAGTGAACTTTGATGAAATCAGCTAATACTTTAATAGCAAGAATACATTTGAATTCTGAAGAACATGTGACACTCAGGCATGTATGACACATTATGCATGAGATCTATGACTGTATCTCCTAACTTGTGTTTTAAAACTAAAATGCAGCGAGAGGGAGTTGTAAAAGTGTGCAACAATGGCAGCAGGGAGGAGGTGTTTAAGCCTTTTCCCTTCCATGCCATCTTTCTGATTAAAACTGTGCCCCCTTCTGCTGTTTGTCTCATGCATACTGGTATCTGTATCCCCGTTCTGTGGGGTAAGTAGCTGGGAGTGTGTGATTTTGATCAAGAAAATTGCATGAGAAAAGGGTAAACACACCTTCCCTGCACCATCACTGAAAGCACATTCACCACCTTCTCCCCTGCTGCTGCTACAGCTCCATTTCAGAAACAAAACCAAGACTGAGAGTTCCTTGGCCTTTTGACTCTAAATGAGAGAACAAGGCTGCAAATGTTTTCTAACAATTTTCACTAAGCCAAAATTAAAATGTAAATTTCACTTGGCTTCCATTAGTTTTCAGATTTTCTGTTACTCTCTTGCCATGAATAGTTTTATTGCTTAATTTTTAACTGCTCAAACCCTTGATGTGCAGGGTGGTCATTACATTTTCCCCACAGTATTTTCACAGTACTTTAATTATGGTTAATTATGTTTCCAAGGTATCTTCCTTTCAAAGCATACAAGATAGCAAAAATACATGCATAGTTGTATATGAAATGGAATTCCTTTTAAGTCTTATTTCTTGTATCTTATAGTTTCTAGCACAAATTGGAGTTCAGGAGTTTCAACACTCCTTGGAAATGCACAAAAACCAACTGGCATTGCAGATATGTACAGTAAGTTCAGACCAGTGAAGAGGGTTTCTCCACTAAAGCACCAACCGGAAAGCTCTGAAAATAATGAAAGTGATGACCAAAAGAACCAGAAGATGGAATATCAGAAAGGCAGTGACTCTCCACCTGCAGCTCAGAATGGTGATATGCTTCTGCGTAACCGAGAGAGCCTTAAAACAAAATGTGTTGAACCTGGAGTTTTGCTTGGTGAGCTGGAGCACTATGACCTGGACATGGATGAAATTTTGGATGTGCCTTATATTAAATCAAGCCAGCAACTCGCTACTTTTACCAAGGCAGCTCCAGAGAAACGGATTTTGAGTGTGTACTCAACATTGAATGGTCTTAGTGGCAAGTCATGTCCTGCAGGAAACACCGAGAAGGCACCAACAGGAACAACAACACAGTTCTGTGTTCTGTCCCCTGTGAAAAGCTCTCAGCTGAGAAAAGCGCAGCCCATTGTCCCTGATCAACATAAGCATTTAACTGAAGAACTGGCGTTTCCCCAGCTGCTAGTTAACTGTGGTTCAGTCCATGAACCTGAACCCCAGACCAAGGGCTTTCTCAACAGGACATTTGCTGATAAAATGGAGAAGACTGTGTCCCATTGTCAATTAAGGACTTTTCATCTGCAGGCAGCAGTGGCAGAAAACAAGCATGATGAACTGAACAGCAGTATGAACTGGAGCAGCTCTGGAGGTCCAGAAGAAAGGAATGAGGGTGTGAAAAAAAACAAGAGCATCTTAAATATTGTGAAAGAAGGGCAAATATCGCTACTGGTAAGTTTTTGAAGAATTCATTCATTCATGAGACACATAGAGCAGGAAGAAAAGGATACTGTTTAGATTTTCCCTGGAGAAAAACCATGTATGTTTTAATTTGCAAAATTAACATTAGTTGCAGTTAAACTGAATGGCTTGGCATACAGTGAGAGTAGAAAAGCTAATGTTTATAATGAGAAAGATGGTTAATTTTAATGTAACAACTTAGTAGGGCATGCATACTTCCATTGTTGTTTTAATTCTTTTCAGAAATTGTGGGGCTTCACTTGTTCATTTTTTAGCAGATTAACTCTGTTCCTACTCAGAGGCCAATAACAGTAACAGAGGGGCTTCTGTTGTGTCTTCTGATTAATATTCAACAGTGTTTACCCCAGCTTATTGCAACAGCTTTCATGAACAGGAGCTCACACAGAAGCCCCCATTGGCCTCTGACCCACATGGAGATTTTAGTTAGTTATAATAATAATAATAATAAACTTTAATTTATAGGCCGCCTATCTGGCCAATGGCCACTCTAGGCGGCTTACAGTAAAATATGATAAAATACAATAAATAAGATATAGTCAATACATTACATACAAGTTCAGTATAATAAATTATCAGCATTTCAATACAAGGCTAATTTATCCTAGAAGTCTCAGAGGTTGTAAAGGCCTGGTTAAAGAGCCAAGTCTTCAGGCCCCGGCGAAATATTTCTAGGGAAGGGGCATGTAGAAGATCTATTCGGAGGGAGTTCCAGATCGAGGGGGCCGCCACAGAGAAAGCTCTCTCCCGAGTCTTCACCAACCTAGCCACTTTAGTTGGCGGGACTGAGAGCAGGTCCTGTGTGGCAGATCTCGTAGGGCGGCACAATTTATGACGGTGGAGGCGTTCCAGCTTTGTTTTAAGACATCATGAAACGGCGTTTCCAAAGCAACTAGATGTAAGCTAACAAGGTTGGTGCAGGGGAAGCAAGCCGTATATGTATTCATATTAATTATTTTGTTCCTACTTTTGTTTATGCTTTACCTAAAGCTTTTATCTAAAGCAGAGGAGTGACAGATCATGAACATAGCAACAAACTGTGCTGGATGGGGTTACACTCCCCCTGAAGACACAGGTTTGCAGTTTGGGTGTGCTCCTGGACTCAGCTTTGAACATGGAGGCCCAGGTCTCTGCAGTGGCCAGGAGTGCTTTTGCCCAGCTAAGACTGGTGCGCCAGCTGCGCCCGTTCCTGGAGACGCCTGATTTGACTACAGTGATGCATGCCTTAGTTACATCCCGTTTAGATTACTGTAACGCGCTCTACGTGGGGCTGCCTTTGAAGACTGTTCGGAAACTTAAACTGGTACAAAGAGCTGCAGCCAGAGTGCTAACTGGAGCTGGTTACAGGGACCATACAACCCCCTTGTTGTGACAGCTCCACTGGCTGCCAGTTTGTTTCCTGTCACAATTGAAAGTGCTGGTTTAGACCTATAAAGCTCTATACGGCCTAGGTCCAGGCTATTTGTCAGACCATATCTCCCCGTATGAGCCTACCCGGGTGTTGAGATCCTCAGGAGAGGCCCTTCTCTCAGTCCCAACACCTTCGCAAGCGCGATTGGTGGGGACGCGAGATAGGGCCTTCTCGGTGGCTGCCCCCAGGTTCTAGAACACTCTTCCTAGGGAAGCACGAATGGCCCCTTCCTTGCTATCCTTCCGTCGGCAGGCAAAGACTTTTTTATTCCGACAGGCTTTTGGACTAGAAGCTGTTTAAGATAGGACCTCATAAGGTCTGTTGTATTGTTCTATGGTCCTATTCTTAATTTTTAAAATTGTCTTAGTATTTTAAGTGTATGTTTCATGGTTTTAATGTTACGAATAGTTTAATTCTATTTTAATTGTATATTTTCGTATGTTTTTTACCTATGTGTGGTTTTTATTTGTAAGCCACCCTGAGTTCCAGTTTTGGAAAAAGGGCGGGGTAAAAATAAAGAGTAATAATAATAATAATAACAAACACAAAACCAGACTTCTTTTTTAAGATAGGGTCCAGTATTCCCATGCACAATATTAATAAAAATAGACAGTTATGACAAAAAAACCTCAAAACCATTTTCTTCTCCATTTGTTGTTTGTTATTTGTTGCTTTTTGCAATTGTTGTAGTGTAATGCTTGGCCTGGTGGGATTATAGTAGTTAATGCTTTATAACATTTTTTGCTCCTGGAGACGAGCTGAAGTTTACATATGCTAGTGAAAAGCTGAAAGGCATGTTAGTGCTGGAAATAGTAAAGGAGACTAAAGGAGATAACGTGCACACACACACAATAGCTTTATAGTTAATGGCTAATAGGAAGAGCATATGTTAATTATGCAATCATATGGTGGAACACAGGACAACACCACAATGTAGCATTATATTGTTATATAGGCATTCCCATAGGAACACAGGAACTGTCATACTGCAGCAGATCAATATTCATACTTGCCTACACCAGATCTGGCTTCATAAAAATGAGTGACTTTATACAATTAATTTTCAATCCAACGCTTCACCAGTCTGGAAGGAAACTCTGGTGTGTGTATGTTTTAATCCTCTAGGGCATTCCAATTATTTTCTTTCCTTTGTCTGAAAGATTATAGATGGCTACATGTTGACTTAGTATATTAGACAGTGTATCTCAAGCTCTAAATCATTATTTCCAGTCTTTTGATTGTGCTCACATATTAAAGACAGAAGGAGCTGAAGGAACCCACTAAGAATCCATCAGAATAACTCTACTATGGAGGAAAGCTAACACTATAAA